>NW_027362770.1:107765469-110265469 GCF_046119375.1 Phyllobates terribilis
GCTGTAGCTGCGACGGTGCAGATGCCAATCCCGGACACACACACATACAGTACAGACCAAAAGTTTGGAGACACCTTCTCATTTAAAGACTTTTCTGTATTTTCATGACTATGAAAATTGTACATTCACACTGAAGGCATCAAAACTATGAATTAACACATGTGGAATTATATACTTAACAAAAAAGTGTGAAACAACTGAAAATATGTCTTATATTCTAGGTTCTTCAAAGTAGCCACCTTTTGCTTTGATGACCGCTTTGCACACTCTTGGCATTCTCTTGATGAGCTTCAAGAGGTAGTCACCGGAAATGGTTTTCACTTCACAGGTGTGCCCTGTCAGGTTTAATAAGTGGGATTTCTTGCCTTATAAATGGGGTTGGGACCATCAGTTGTGTTGTGCAGAAGTCTGGTGGATACACAGCTGATAGTCCTACTGAATAGACTGTTAGAATTTGTATTATGGCAAGAAAAAAGCAGCTAAGTAAAGAAAAACGAGTGGCCATCATTACTTTAAGAAATGACGGTCAGTCAGTGCAAAAAATTGGGAAAACTTTGAAAGTGTCCCCAAGTGTAGTTGCAAAAACCATCAAGCGCTACAAAGAAACTGGGTCAAATGAGGACCGCCCCAGGAAAGAAAGACCAAGAGTCACCTCGGCTTCTGAGGATAAGTTTATCCGAGTCACCAGCCTCAGAAATCGCAGGTTAACAGCAGCTCAGATTAGAGACCAGGTCAATGCCACACAGAGTTCTAGCAGCAGACACATCTCTACAACAACTGTTAAGAGGAGACTGTGCAGCAGGCCTTCATGGTAAAATAGCTGCTAGGAAACCACAGCTAAGGACAGGAAACAAGCAGAAGAGACTTGTTTAGGCTAAAGAACACAAGGAATGGACATTAGACCAGTGGAAATCTGTGCTTTGGTCTGATGAGTCTAAATTTGAGATCTTTGGTTCCAACCACTGTGTCTTTCTGCGACGCAGAAAAGGTGAACGGATGGACTCTACATGCCTGGTTCCCACCGTGAAGCATGGAGGAGGAGGTGTGATGGTGTGGGGGTGCTTTGCTGGTGACACTGTTGGGAATTTAGTCAAAATTGAAGGCATACTGAACCAGCATGGCTACCACAGCATCTTGCAGCGGCATGCTATTCTATCCAGTTTGCGTTTAGTTGGACCATCATTTATTTTTCAACAGGACAATGGCCCTAAACACACCTCCAGGCTGTGTATGGGCTATTTGACCAGGTGGGAGAGTGATGGGGTGCTACGCCAGATGACCTGGCCTCCACAGTCACCAGACATGAACCCAATTGAGATGGTTTGGGGTGAGCTGGACCGCAGAGTGAAGGCAAAAGGGCCAACAAGTGCTAAGCATCTCTGGGAACTCCTTCAAGATTGTTGGAAGACCATTTCCGGTGACTACCTCTTAAAGCTCATCAAGAGAATGCCAAAAGTGTGCAAAGCAGTCATCAAAGCAAAAGGTGGCTACTTTGAAGAACCTTGAATATAAGACATATTTTCAGTTGTTTCACACTTTTTTGTTAAGTATATAATTCCACATGTGTTAATTCATAGTTTTGATGCCTTCAGTGTGAATGTACAATTTTCATAGTCATGAAAATACAGAAAAATCTTTAAATGAGAAGGTGTGTCCAAACTTTTGGTCTGTATTGTACATATGTGTCACCCCAGGCCTGGATGCCACAAATAATAAAGGCTGTGTCTGAGAGCAGGAGGGAGGTTCCCTGGTTAGGGACAATTAGCATATAGCACCTCCTGTCCCAGGCCAGTAGGGGGAGCTGGCTGCCCCTATAAAAGCTGGAACTGGGGGCAAGGTTAGAGTGAACTGGACGACCTAGCTCAGGAGTGAGACTAGTCCCAGAGAAGGAGGGACAGTTCAGCTGTAGCTGAGGAGGTCGTGAGGCAGTGGAGGAACTGCTAGCCAGGGACATACGGCGCCGAGAGCCTGTCCTGGCAGAAAGGGAGAATAATCTACCGGACATTGGGGTCCGAGGCTGTAAAGACTCTAAGTCCAGCAGCAGAGAACCAAACCGCGAGGGATTTCATGTCCTTTGGCCTAGAAAGCCTAGAGGCTCCGCCACAACAGAAGGGACCAGCAAAGCCAAGAGAGGCCAGAGGTAAAAGGAGCCCAAGTTGCAAGCCATACGGGTGAGAATACACGGCACGCTCAGGGACGTGGGCTATTTTACCACTAAAGGGGGAAATAGTCAGAAAGAGCTTAGAGAGCACGGTAGGCCTACACCCTCACCCTGACCAGAGGGGCTTTCCGAGTGTTCTCAGACATCCAGGCCCCCTTATAGCCGGTACTGTTGTTGGGTCATTACCATCTGTTATAATAAAGACCCTGAACTGTTTAAGCGGACTCCGTATTCTGATCGTCGCGGATGGAACTATCACCCCCAACATCCACCTACATTACCCCTGGGGCTACACTCCTCCCGTGGGGAGTTATCCTACCTCTGTGCTGCACACCAACACCAGCCCCAGTGGCCTGCCCTGCAGCGGTGGTTATCCCTGACCGCAATCCACGGGTGGCGTAGTCGGACATTCAAAACACTGATAAATAGACTGCCACAACATTGGTCTGACCATCCTGAGCCACGGGACCGGGTTGCCACTACTACCCCCATCAGCACCGTACACCAGAAGACCCGGTTTCGAGTACCCCACGGCCCAGGGGGCGAGTCACATACATACATACATACACACACACATTCAGATTTATATATTAGATTTCTCTGCGGTATCTGTGCTTCATGAATCGTGGTATGTGTTAAAGGGGCCCACTGAGACTCTTTCGCCCAGGGCCCAAAAAAACCTGGAGCCAGCCCTGCATGTGCCAGGGGTATTGAATGAAGTGGCTGACGTGTTGCCTCGTTTTCACTTTGACATGTTTCGCCAGTTGGTGCCATGGGCAGACAAAGTGGGAACGGAATGTCCCAGTATGTTGTGGAGTCTAGTCAAGGTGTACTCAGTTCAGTGTCAGAGGCTACGTGGAATCGGTATCAAAAAATATGGCTAGAGGGGGGAGCTTTGATTGCATGCATGGAGGTGGATGCTTCTGATAAGGATAGGTTGTGTTTAGTATTATCCTTTTTAGGACTAGATTTTGTTTTGGTTACATCGGTCTCCTCAGTGTCATAGAGATTAGTGGCTTTGGCATTTCTGTTTAAGTTACAGGGTGTGAAGGATGTCAGAAAGGACCTTTTGGTGAATCAGGTCACGAATGGTTTTCGGAAAGGAGCGGTTAGTCGCGATAGAAGGAGGCCAGTCTCTTTTGCGCTGTTTAAAAAGTTGTTGGGATGTGTGCAGTCTGTTTGTTATTCCCGTTATGAGATACAGTTGTTTTTGGCGGCTTTTGTGTTAACCTTTTTTGGTGCATTTCACATCAGCGAACTAGTTAGTCCTTCACGTATGGTGGAAGGGCGTTTACGTTTGGGTGATGTTCGTGTGTTGGATGATAGAATGTCTCAACACACATTGCACCCTAAGATGGATCAATATGGGAGACGTAGGCTGGTGGTATTGTATGCTATTCCTGGTCATTTAACCTGCCCGATTGCTGCAGTAAGGAATTTTATGGCTGTTCGTGGTGGAACGCCGGGTGTGTTCTTAAGACATGTCAGTTTTTAAGCATTGTTTAATGTTGATGGGTGAAAAGCCGGAAGAGTATGGGTCTCATTCGTTCCGCATTGGTGCGGCAACGGAGGCTTCTCGTTGGGGCCTAGGTGATGATGTGGTTCGGCGTATAGGTCCCTGGGAATCAGCACGTTTTCGCTTATATATCTGCCCACACCTTATAGCTGTATAAGGTTGAATTGGGGCTGTAGCTGTTTGTTATTATGGTGATATTTATGTCTGTTAATGGGGTGATTGTTTTGTTTTGTTATAGGTGCATGTTTGATTTGGATCCTTGGTGATTCTTACGTGTTTTGGTGTGTGTTACGGGCTGATGTTCACATGGATGGTCGGCAGCTCGGGCAGGATCGGTCCACGGTGCTGATCAAGTGTCTGGGTATTCGCGGTATGACCTGGGGTAGAGTTTTGCCGAAGGTGGCATACTATTGTATGGTGGATCAACCGCCGAACGTACTGGTGTTACATGTTGGAGGAAATGACCTTGGGATCAGATCATCAGGGGAACTGATTAGAGATATTAAGTTCGATATGTTACGGTTGTGGTCAGCGTATCCAGGAATTGTTATTGTTTGGCCGGACATTGTTGTTCGGCCAAAATCGGTGGAGCATACTAACAAGACCAGGATTAAGGTTAACAAAATGCTGTCTGGCAAGGAATGGTGGGTTGGTGGTAAGGCATAAGGATTTGGAGGTGCCTTCCAGGGAGCACTTGAGATCGGTCAGTGTGCATCTAAATGATATTGGGATGGATTTGTGGTCTTTGGCCTTAAGAGAGGGTATAGTGCAAGCTTTAGGTGTTAGAACCCTCCTGCTTGTTTTTTCCATCTTGTGCTTTGCGGTCACGTGACCACCTGCCTTTATATTCCAGCTCTGCCCTTTTGGCTGTGCTCGACTTCAGTGTTGTTTGACTGTTTTGCTAGCCAGGTGCTTCGGTGCCTTTCTCTGTCAGTTTGCTTGGTTCTTCTGGGACCTCTAGTACCTCTTTGTCAGTTTGTCTTTTTGTGTTCTGCAACAACTTCTCTGTTTAGGAGGTGTCCCATTTTTGTTCCAGTCCTTCGCTCTTTTAGGGACCCCTCCCCTTATGCTATAGGTATTCATTCAGACTAGTCGAGGACTAAGGCGGGTCTGTTCGCTAGGAACAGGCAGCCCGCTACATCGTAGGGATTCAGCTTAGGCTTACTGTAGCGACAGATTTCCCCTATCTTTCCTTAGTTCTTGTTGCAGATCATAACATTAGGTGTGTGGTGGGCCCAGGCCACGTAAGGTGTCACGTGTCCGGGGCTGTGGCGGGGATAGGTCTGGTTCAGAGGTGGGAAGTCACTATTTGAGTATAGTGGCTTCTGTTACAGGTCTAGGTAACTTTAAACCTACACAAAAATGGAGTATAAAACCCTCAAGGACAGTTATAAGCGTAAAAGATAATCTTTATTTATAGAAAAATTATAATCACATATACCACACATAATAAAAGATCAAAACGGGGTAGGAAAGAGCACAATACAGTACCGGCAAGTATGGGTGGGTCCCTATAGGGATGCTAGTACGTCAATCTAAACATTTGAAGTCGCACAGAGAGTAATATATTGTACATTGGAGACCAAAGTAACGGAGAGAAGGATCCAGACAATCATATTGATAAAGTGCATGTAATGAGAGTCTTACCCATAGGGACACAAGTCACCACCCAGCCAGACTGCAGCCCCGACGCGCGTTTCGCGTAGCTTCCTCGGGGGGCTGTGGCTGTGGGGAGGATAGGCACCATTAAATACCTTTGAGGCCATCGCTGATGATTACGGCGCATGCGGGGTGACATACGTCCCGCCGCACCGCGTCACATCCGGCCAGTTTCCCGGGGGGATCGTGGGCAGCGACGCACACACTGACGTCACTACCCAGAATCCCCGCGTACGGAAGCCCGACAGGACGCGGCCGAGCAGGGACGGCACCGCGCATGCACGACTCAGCAGTGGCCATGACAGGTCAGGGCAACTAAGAAGGCAATAGTGTCAGTGAGGGAAACGGAATAGAGGATAAATGGGTATAAAAAAAACCCTGTCGATGGTCATAAATAACAGAATGGCAAGAATACATCTACTATATATAACTCATCACCATAATACACAAGGGGACATATATATACAAGGTATAGTATCTATGTAAATATAATGAATAGATGTCCGTCATGTCCATGGCGATGATCTGTGGTACTAGGTATTCATATGGATTATTGTTGCCATTCTCGAAGGCATACGTTCCGCAATGTCCCACACATGATTGAACAGTATAATCAATGGTGCACAAGTACATAAACTATAACAAAGAAGAAAAAGAAAAAGTTATTGAAATAATACGACAAAATATTAAAAACCACAATAAAAAACAAGGGAAAAATGAGCCTACAAGAATGAAGAGAAACTATTATATTCATTAAGGCCACCAGGGGTCACAGTGTCCAAGGTTGCAATCCAACGACACTCCAGTCGCGCCAAAGTGCGTTTGGGATCCCCTCCCCTGGTCCCCAAATGTACCATATCGATGCCTATAAATCTGAGGAGTGAGGGATCGCTATTATGGCGCAACCTGAAGTGCCGCGGGACGGACTTTAAAACCGACACGTCCAAAGCATCTCGAGCTGCGGCTATGTCCCTGACGTGTTCCCTGACACGAACACGAAATTCACGGGACGTAAGTCCCACATAATTTAAATTACAAGGGCAAGTAGCCAAGTAAACAATGTATGTAGAGCTACAGGAGATACGATGTGTGATCTTATATTCTCTGCCAGAATTGACAGAGAAAGACTTTGTACGGACTATATTTCTACAGGCCATGCAGGAACCACAAGGGTAACATCCCCACCTAGATTGGATCACCCCAAAAGGGTTCGGGGAAGGGGCAATGTAGTGGCTCCTAACCAGTGAATCTTTAACACTCCTCCCCCTTCGGGCTGTCATCAGTGGTCTATTGGGCAAGATTTTATTGAGTATTGGTTCGGTTTTGAGGATAGACCAATGTTTATTAAGAATCCCTCGGATAGCCTGCCAGTGGCTGTTGTACGTCGATATAAACCTAATCGGAGGGTCCCCATCAGGTGGTTTAATAGTGGTGGTCAAAAGAAGGTCCTGTGGGGTCCCCTTAGCCCGTCTGTAGCCTCTTTTAATGCTCCGTGCGCTGTAACCACGTTCATGGAATCTTTGGTGGAGGTCCCGAGACTGAGCCTCAAATGCCGCATCCGTAGAACAAATGCGTTTAGTCCTAAGATACTGTCCAACAGGGATGGCCCGAATGGTGGCAGGTGTGTGGGCTGATGTTGCATGAAGTAATGCATTGACTGATGTTTTTTTGCGAAAAACATCTGTCTGCAGCGAGCCATCCTGTTGGACAGTAATACTAATGTCCAAAAAATCAATACCAATGGAATTCCAACTATACGTTAATTTTATATTACGATCGTTGGAATTCAAAGAGGAAATAAAGCTATGGAGCTCACTCTCGGGACCCTGCCAGATAATAAATATGTCATCTATATATCTGTACCAGCACTGCGCATGGGTAGCGGCGCGCACGCCATCCCCAAAAATCTCCCTCTCCCAAAATCCGAGAAAGAGATTAGCTTAGGATGGCGCACACGCCGCGCCCATCGCAGTGCCGCGTTTCTGCAGAAAAAATCTATCTTTAAAAGTAAAAAAATTATGTGTGAGTATGAATTCAAGTAATTCCAGAATCAGCGCACGGAGAGAGACATCGAGACTACTGGTATTCAGAAAAAAATCCACCGCACGTAATCCATCTGTATGGTCAATACAAGTGTATAATGATTCGACGTCAACAGCCACCAGCAGGCTGCCCTGATCGAGATACAGGCCATCAATTTTCCCCAAGACGTCACCAGTATCCCTGACATAGGAGGGCAAGGTCTCCACAAGTGGATGGAGATAGTACTCAATGAACTTACAGATAGGGTCACACAGCCCTCCAATGCCAGAGACAATGGGACGTCCTGGTGGGTCTAAAAGATTTTTGTGGACCTTAGGGAGTAAGTAGAATGTAGGGACAACAGGATGTTGAATACATAGGCCCTCAAAAATCTTCTTGGGAATAATACCCTGTTCATAAGCCCGTTCTAATATGTCAAAGAGATCAGCTCTGAATGACATCAGAGGGTTGGTGGGTAGAGTACTATATGACGAACGATCCCTAAGAAGTCTAAAGGCCTCCCTCTCTTATTTCGCAACCGGCCAGACCACGACATTCCCCCCCTTATCTGCGGGTTTAAAAACCACATCCTTGAATGATTGCAATTCCTTGAGGGCTACTCTCTGTCCACTTGTGAGATTATGATGTTGGGGTCCCCCTGACAGGGCTCTAAGATCTCTACTGACAAGTTTGTTAAATATATCCACCTGTGGGCAAAGAGAGAAGGGGGGGAAAGTCGTAGATCTAGCCAGAACCGAACACGGAAAGGTACCTGTAGTCAATGACACGCCAGCTCCCTCTAGTTCATTCAGAGCCGACAAAGCCTCTCTCTCCAGGGTCGTATCTAGGTCCGCATCCAGCATTGGTTTCGTGTGTAATTTACGGAGGATGACCTTCCTAAGGAATAATTGTAAGTCCTTCAAAACTGTAAAAAAGTCATAGCCATTAGTCGGAACAAAATTAAGACCAAGAGAGAGAACCTCTATTTGACAATCAGATAAAGCGTGTGTAGATAGATTAATTACCTCCAAGTTAGCTGACTTAGACTTTTTCTCGAGAGATTGTGGAGGTGTCAATTTGCGTTTGTAGTAAGTTTTGCCCCTTGAATGTCCATTTTGTTTATCGCTAGTAGGTTTGAAACTACTCATGCTTGGTTGATTATTTCTAGGGAACTCTTCATCCATAGATGACAGTGATGAAACAGAGTTCCACCGGTTCCCCTGCATTTGCCTTTTAGGGCCCTTCCTCCCTCTCCATTTATATACCCGTTTAAGGTTAAAATCGGAGAGATCTCTCTGATATTTCTTAGTTTTGGAGGACACTATATCTTTTTCCCACTTGAGGAAATCAGAGTCCAATTCGGTGTTGAATTTATTCCAAGCCTCAGGGGTTAATTTAGTTGATAGGATGCCCTGAAGGCGAGAGATTTCTGTCTCGATGGTTTGTAAGGAAAGTTCATTAGATTTAATCAAAAGCTCCATATAGCCCCTAGAGCAAGTGGAGGATAAATTTTCCCACTGTATCCTAAACGTATCGTCATCAAAGTCAAAAGCTGGGAACACCTGGACTCGGAGACTCCTGGGGATCAAACCTCTAGCCACATAACGTTCAAGAAATGCCTTATTCCACCAAAGGCGGATTTTTTTATTACAGAAGTTTCTCAATTCATCCAACAGGTCATCATTCTCCCTTGTGTTTAAAACCACAGAGGTTTCCTCCCCGAAGACCTTATTGAGTTGCGTGAGCCAGGTCTGCTCACGTTTCTTATGATCCATCTGTTCGGATCCACACGCTGTGAAAAGACACAGTATTAACCAATAATGAAAAAAATTGGACCGAACATCACCATACAAAGTCATAATAGGTGGTCAGGGTACTCCCTAGCAAACATTAAACCTACACAAAAATGGAGTAGGTCTAGGTAACTTGCAGGCGGTGGTCCTGCAAGTGGTAGGGATATAAATTACGGGATATTAATACCTCATTCCTGGGCTGGTGTGTTGCGGCCGGGGATATTCGTTGGGGGTGCTTCTGGATCAGACTTATCTTTGGTCATTAGTATGTATATGTAATGTTTACATGTTTATGGTTATATATATTGTTATGATATTCTGTGGTGCCATTGTTGTGGTGCCCCAGATTGTGTGTATTGTTTAATAAAAGGCTGCTGTGGCCATTTAACACATGTTGCATGCAGTCGTGTGTTTCTTTAAAGGGAGGTTAATATAAAGGGTGGGTAAGATCTGGAACGACTAGAAATCCCTTCTTGAATTGTCAAGAAACATGTGGATTTCTCAGGAACCATTCATCAGATCACAGATATCAAAGTATCATTGTTTTCAGCTTTCTATGACCTACATGCCCACAGACAGCTTAGGAAGAGTGATCCTACTGACAGATTCACTTTAAGGTCTTATTCCCAGTTGGACAAATATGAAAGGGACAACATCCGGGAGAGCGGTATCAAAATGCCATTCAGCCTAGAGAGAGCCTCCATCAGTTCTCAGGGATTTTTCTTGTGCACTAAAAATAATCTGATTTTCATCAGTATTTGGTCAGTGTCAGTTTTTACCATCAGTGATTTTCCGATGTAAAAACAATAAATGAATTACAAACCTTCTCCTATCCACTATAAATGAATACATGAATATATACATATACATGAATGGCAATGTAAGCTGTCAGTGAGTTTTATTGACCAATTTACTTGCATGGATAATCAAATATGAACACGTCTTCGTGATGTTTTTATAGACAAATGGGTCCTCAAAAAATCCACAAGCATGGGAACAGATTCATAGATTATAAATATGTATGTTTACAGCCCATGTAAAACAGAGATAGAATGACACTCTGATCATGCACTGGGGATTCTCAAATGAAAAGTCATCAAAAAGGAAGTTAGTAAAAAAAAGAATAAAGAAGTTACAGTACAGAGGGAATGATATGGAATTTTTTATTAAAGTATATTAAAAAAGCAATTATAATAATATTTTTATTTCTATAGCATCAACATATTCCGCTACACTTTACATTTCAGAGGGGACTTGTACAGACAAATGGAGAGATTACAGAGTAACACATAATTCACATTATATAGTTAGACATTTAGGATTAAATCAATGTTAGTTTTGGACCACCCCTTCAATCCTGGAAAAGCTCTTTAACCTATCATAGATCTGTATGATGTATCATGATCTTGTGCCTGCATACTCCCATTTTCCCACTAGGTGTCACCAGATCCCTCTATTGCTCCTTATTGGAAAAAAACACAGTCACTCCTCTTACAATTAGCACCATCCTTTCATTTTACTTGTGGTCTTTGGAGGCTGAACCTTTAGCAAATCCCACATCCTGCTCTCAGCACATCAAGTCTGCCTGTAGGAAATGTCCAGGAACCCTGGGGTCAGTGCATACTGCTCATAGTGCACATGCTGGCTGATGCATGGGTGTGTTATACCCCTGATTGAGCACTCATCATATAACTTAGATGAAGAGGAAAATGCCCCTTGAAGTGTAATGTCATCTGCATCCCCCCTGACATGGCTGCAGGACAGAGCCTTATGTTTAGAAAGAAAATATTTGCAAGCTTGATCGTCTCCCTGATGCCTTCTCATCTCAAGGAACCTCAGTACAAGGAAACATCCAAACAAGGAGCTGAAGATTCATCCACTGCCTCCTCTGCAGCTCATCTGACCTGGTAAGAATGTAACTGGCACCCAGTGCCCATTGTATATACAAGTACATGTAAAGAATGTGGATACAATGTCAGCCTGTTATTGCTTTACTTTATAAATATCTTTGCTTTGTATTTATGCGCATATAATGATGGTATAGGTAGAAATATGTGTGTTATTGAGGATAGACCAGATGATGTGACCAGACGCTGATTTACCTGCTTGCGGTTTACAAAGAGCTAATCCATTCTCATTTGTCGAAAAGGAAACACAACAATCGATTTATCTCGTGTCCTCATTCTAGACAATTCATGAATCCTTTGGCTAAATAGAGACCTATAAAGGACCGTCCACAATTCTCAGACAGAAATATAAAATACAGCAGGTGCTCCTTCATGTTATAGGTGAGGAAGAGCTGTAGCTGGGCTGTGCTTCACCCGGGGCAAAGAAATCAGCCCCTGTATAAATCTCTTTATATAGTGTGCCTATGGGCTTACTTTAACACCCCAATCAGCACCCTGCATAGATAGATGCCGTGTCAGACTGAAGAACATTGGGCCCACCAGAGGATTTGATTCTGATAGCCCACCTTTCTCCCCCGCTCAAAAGCTCCAAGGCAGCTGCAAAGTTTGCACTATGAACTCTCCTGAAGGAGAAGCCAGGGCCCACCGGAGGATTCTCCGGTTCTCTGGTGGGCCAGTCCAACCCTGGATAGATTGCATAGGCCTCCATTATAAGAAAAATTACTTTTTTCAACTTTTAAGTTCATACAAGCATATAAAAATAGTTTGTTTCATCCAGAAAACCCTGAGGATTTATTTCTGCTGTTTTTATACATGAAGACCGTTTATAGTTTCCTATGCTAAAGAATCGCAACGTATCCGTTAAAATCTGATGCTTATGGTGGCTCTGTAAGGAATACGATGTTGTCTGCACACCCATAGACATGAATGGACAAGTGTGATCCGACATGCGGAGTGCAAGCTGCGATTCTTTTTTTTCTCACGCTGGACTCTGTTCATGAAAAAAAATGCTAGTCTGTACTGCCCCATTGAATATCATTGGTCTGATTGCTGTCCGTGTCTCCTCAGGGACAGCAATCGGACCGAAAATACGGTCATGTGAAGTTGACCATATGGAGATGCCAAGTGGTAAATATTTCTGAGAGTTACTAAAAAGACACTTGGTATCTTTTAAAGGAATTTTCCGCTTTTGGAAAACCCCTGTCCCAATTGCTGCAGTTTGTTATAAAAGAACAAACTCTTCTTTATTCACCCTCCCCGGGTCCAGCGCTCCACTGCTGCTCCTAGTGTCTGTTGTCTGCAGTGCTGACATGATGTTAACAGCGCTGTGGCCAATCAGTGAGCTCAGCGTCTTTCCCAAGCAGATGGCATGAGCCAGTCAGAGCCAATAAGCTCAGTTATTGGCTGTAGCACTGCCAACGAGACATCAGAGCAGAGCCTCAAAGCTGAACCTGGGAAGGGTGAATAAAGGACAATTAGTTTTTTTTAGAACAAACTGCACCCAAGGGACAGGGGGTTTCCAAAACCCGAAAACCCCTTTAAGCACCTAGGAGTCTATGCAGTGGAAGTTTAGGCTGTGTGCCCACGATGCGTTTTTTAAGCGTTTCCGCAGCGGCAAAAAGGCTGCAGAAACGCTTAAAAAATGCATGGTAGAAGGCCTGCCATGATCCCCAATGATAATCTGTATGTGCTGTGCACATGCTGCGGAAATTTTCGCTGCGGATTATCATTGCGGAAAAAAACGCAGCACTACCAATTATTTTGCGGAAGTGCTGAGTTTTCGCCGCCATTGACTTGCATTAGGCCGCATGGATTACGCATCATTGTATATGTAGTTGCGCATTCCATGCGTTCCAATGTGCGGATGGTACCCGGGTGTGGAGGACAGGAGACTCTTCTCCTGACCCGGGTACCATAGAACCTGTGAAAAAATAATAAAATAAAAAATAAATATATACTTACCTTCTGGCGGCCCGCGGTGCGCTCCTCCTTGCTTGGCTGCAGTTCGCGATGGAATGAAGGACCTGCGCTGACATCAGAGTCATGTGACGGGTCACGCGACGCTGACGTCGGCAGGTCCTTCACTCTACCGCTGCCGGCAGCTGGGACGGAGGGAATCAAGACTGCGGGGGGTAAGTATACATTTATTTTTTTATTTTTTGACATTCTCTCGGGTCACAGTATATAAATTGATGCTGGTTGCAAGTGAAGAACGCTTCACATCCGCATGTCCCTGGCAGGAAAACGCATGTACAATCCGCATGTACAATCCGCATGTACAATCCGCATGTACAATCCGCATGTACAATTCGCATGCTTTTTTTTCTGCCAGGGAGATGCAGAAACGCTCAGGAAAAAATCCTGAGCATTTCTGCATCGTGGGCACATAGCCTTATACAGTAACCATATTTACCAAGTCCCACATTCACTAGATCCATAATATAGGCCCGTTTGGGAATGTCCACACGAGGGGATGTACAGTGGTGGCCAAAAGTATTGGCACCCCTGCAATTCTGTCAGATAATACTCAGTTTCTTCCTGAAAATGATTGCAATCACAAATTCTTTGGTATTATTATCTTCATTTACCTTGTCTTCAATGAAAAAACACAAAAAGAATTGTCCTAAAGCCAAATTGGATATAATTCCACACCAAGCCTAAAAAAGGGGGTGGACAAAAGTATTGGCACTGTTTGAAAAATCATGTGATGCTTCTCTAATTCGTGTAATTAACAGCACCTGTAACTTACCTGTGGCACCTAACAGGTGTTGGCAATAACTAAATCACACTTGCAGCCAGTTAGCATGGATTAAAGTTGACTCAACCTCTGTCCTGTGTCCTTGTGTGTACCACATTGAGCATGGAGAAAAGAAAGTAGACCAAAGAACTGTCTGAGGACTTGAGAAACCAAATTGTGAGGAAGCATGAGCAATCTCAAGGCTACAAGTCCATCTCCAAAGACCTGAATGTTCCTGTGTCTTCCGTGCGCAGTGTCATCAAGAAGTTTAAAGCCCATGGCACTGTGGCTAACCTCCCTAGATGTGGACGTGTGACACCCCAGGGGTCTGGTTGCCACAGTAATAGAGATATTATGTCTGAGAGCAAGTGGGAGGTTTCCTGGTCAGGAGCCATAAGCATGCAACACTGCCCGCCCAGACCTGGGAGGGGAGGAATCTGCCCTTATAAACTGGGTCTGGGGCGGGATTAGGTTAGACAGAGCCTGCAGAACAAGCAGAGGAGTCAGAGCCTGGAGAGGGAAAGTGAGAACAGGAGCACTGTAGGAGCAGCAGCTGAAGGCCAGGGGCTGTGAGCAGAGATATAGCTCGCCCTGGCTGAAGTTACTAAAACCGGACACAGGAGTCCGAGGCTGTGGGGAATGATATATACCCAGCAGCAGAAACCAGCCGGCAGGGGATTCCAGGTCCTCTGGCCATAGAAGCCCGGAGGCTCAGTCACAAAGAAGGGACCAGCGCCGCCATCCAGGAGCGGAGGCTAACAGAAGGCCCCAAGTCACCAGCCATACGGGTGAGCACCACACGGTATACTCAGGGACGTGGGCTACTTGTAACCGCTGACAGCAAGGTAGCCAGGAAGAGTGCAGATAAACGGGGAGGCCTACAACTCCACCTGGCCAGGGGAACTCCTGCTTGCTCGCAGACTGACCAGGCCCCTTATACTAGCCAGTACTCCCGGGAGGGTCTGCCTTGTACCATCAGTAAAGACCCTGAACTGCACCTCACGTCTCTGTGATTCCTTGCCGCACCAGCACCATTAGCACTGGGACCCTCACACCATCACTCCCATCATCTCTCACATTAGCTGCCCTGAGGCAATACTTCTCCCGTGGGGAGTTATCCCATACTCGGCTGCGCAAACAACATCAGCCTCAGCGGTCGGCATCGCAGCGGCGGTCCCCACTGACCGCAATCCACGGGTGGCGTAGTCGGACATTTGCTATACATTAAGACTGCCACTGGTTTGACCACCCTGGGCACGGACCGGGTCACCGCCACACGGAGACTACAACCCCCAGCATTCTACAACAGGCCCGGTTCCGGGTTCCCCTGCACAACACAGGCCCAGGGGGCACGTCAACTTTGGCGTAGTCGGCAGGATTTCGTGCCCGCAACCTCCGGGGTACTGCGTGCCTGAAAAAGAGACTTTTATACTTACCTGTGGTGAAGTTTCCCGCCGTCCGGAGTCGTTTCCCGCCATCCGGAGCCGATTCCCGCCATCAGACGCCATCTTGGACCGTTTCTCGCCGTCTTCTGCCTTCTTCCCTCCATCCGCAGCTGCTTCCCGCCTTCGGACGCCATCTTCGGGACGCCACACGGGAAGAAGAGGGGCGTGGACGCCGAAAGCGCGCGAGATCCAAAGCTCCGCCCCACGCTCTGACGCTGCGCAAGGTCCTGGAAGGGAGGAAGAGCGACGCTGACGTCATCGGAGCGCGACGCCAGGTCCTCAACCCCGACGATCGACTGCGGAGCCGCGGCCTACGGAAGAAGAGCATCGCAAGGTAGGCCACGGTCCACTAGGGGGGAGGAGGATGCCGGATACCGAGGGGAGCTCCACTGCCACAGCCACCGCCAGCGCAACCGCTGCAGCAGTCATGCCATTCACCATGCCCTATATCCCGGGGGCAACCTGGCTACCCCAGTACTCAGGGGAGTCACATACTCTAAATTACTTTAGAGAAAGACTGGATAGCCTCTTCCAGGTGTACCCCCTCACAGAAGAGCAAAAAGTGAGCATCCTGGTGGCCCAATTAATCGGGGCAGCCCAAAGGGAGGTAAAGTCCTGGCCACCTGGGAGGAAGAGGACTGTCAGAGAAATACTAGCCCGGCTGAAAGACACATTTGATACCCGCACCTCAGCCGAAATAAAGCTCCGATTTTACGGGTGTAAACAGCGGGCACATGAGAGTATAAGAGACTATGCTCTAAACCTACAAGAGGCCCTGAGAGCCATTAAGCAGGCAGACCCTGACAGCGTGGGAAATGAAGATAAGCTGTTGACTGAACAATTTATTGAGGGTCTACTGTGCAATGCCCACCGAACCCAGTTGCGGGCAATGGCCTTACAGGACCCTGACCTGGACTTTGCACAGTTCAAGGACAGAGCCATCCGGGTGCTCCGAGAACCGGCACCAGGTGGCGCTGTGACCTACAGGCGCCCTGCTATCACTTACCACCAGGAGACGGCGCCCTTGTCTGCAGGGCCTGTGGGAGCTGATGCGCAGGCTTTAAACAGTGACCCGGCTACAGACCTGCACCATCAGGTCCAAGAGCTGACTAAGAGCGTTGCCGCGCTAACCAGAACTCTGCAGTCTTTACAGGTCTCTTCTCCAGGAAAGATCCAGCTGGCATCCGGACCGGAGGACGTCCCGTGGCGCCGACTGAGGAGGACCCCACCGGCCAGAGGAAGACCCAGCGACAGATACAATGAGGACGGACGACCCATCTGCCGCCGCTGCAATCAACCCGGACATGTGGCAAGGTACTGTCATTTAAACGGGCACAACCTGGGGTAGAGGGCCAACCCCCAGGCATAAGACCATCAGGGCCATCAAACTGGCGTGATAAATACGTAGGGGGACGGCCAATCTTGCCTGTGGTACTGGATGGCATTCCTATGAGTGCCTTACTAGACACTGGGTCACAGGTGACCACCATCCCGTACGTGCTCTTTAAACAGTACTGGAATGACTTGGACATAACCCGCTACCCAGATGACGACCTGAGTATCATCGCCAGCAATGGTCAGCCCGTGCCGCAGGTGGGATTCAAAGAGGTGACCATTAAGATCGGTAAAGTCGAACTGGCGGCACAAGGACTGATTATAGTGGACATAGACCGTTATGAGACTCACCCTAGAATAACCTTGGGAACTAATGTGATTGAAAATTGTCTTGCAGAGGTGATTCTCATTTTACAGCAGGTTGCCAAGAATGCCAGTTCCGGCCAGCAGCGTGTGCTCCAAAAAGAGATCCGGGCACTGATGAAGCGGCAACAGGTGGAACTATCTGGTGGTGAGATAGGTAGCGTGAGAATGTGTGACCCGTTCCCTATTGCCATGCCCCCAAAAAGTGAGATGATGATTTGGTGCCGGGCAGCTATTGGTCTAAGAGGTAGAGACTACCAAGCAATGGTAGAACCCGTCTACTCAGACAGTAGGCCCACCATTTTGACAGCACGGGGGGTTGTCGATGTACGCCATGGAAGGGTGCCAGTTCGCATCATAAATATCGGGGAGAGAGAAGTGCACCTGCCCCGGTATGCCACACTAGCCAAATTGTTCACCATCAACCAGAACTCTGTACAGGCCGTGGAACCCTTGCCTCCATCTCAACCAGAGGAAGGTAACGGCTCTAAGAAACCAATGGAGGACTGGTGTCAGCAACTGCATTTGGGTACTGACTCCACTCCCTCACACCAGAAACAGGGAGTCTATCGGGTGGTTCGAGAGTACGAGAGAGTGTTTAGTAAACACCCGCTAGACTTCGGGCGAGTAAAGGGGGTAGAACGCCACATCCCCACGGGAGACCATCCTCCCATAAAGGAGAGATACCGACCCGTACCCCGGCACACTACCAACACGCCAAGGGGATGCTTAGAGACATGAAGGAGGCTGGGGTAATCAGGGACAGCTGTAGCCCCTGGGCAGCTCCACTAGTCTTAGTGAAAAAGAAAGACAACACCATGAGAATGTGTGTAGACTACAGGAAGGTCAACCGTATCACACACAAAGATGCGTACCCGTTACCAAGGATAGAAGAGTCCTTAGCTGCATTAAAATCTGCTAACTTCTTCTCTACTTTGGATCTCACTAGCGGGTACTGGCAGGTTCCTGTAGCAGAGGCGGACCGGGAGAAGACCGCATTCACCACCCCGATGGGTCTCAGCGAATTTAACTGTATGCCGTTCGGGCTCTGCAACGCACCAGGAACCTTCCAACGGTTGATGGAATGCTGTCTGGGACACCGGAACTTCGAGACGGTCCTGTTATACCTGGACGATGTCATCGTCTATTCCAAGACCTACGAGGACCACCTGAAACACCTGGCAGAAGTGTTCGAAGCTCTGGCAAACTACAGCCTAAAGGTGAAACCCTCCAAGTGTCACCTCCTGAAACCAAAGGTGCAATACCTGGGACACGTGGTGAGTGCTGACGGAGTGGCTCCTGACCCTGATAAGATCACCGTGATTAAGGACTGGCCAAGACGATCCAGCATAAAGGAAGTGCGGTAGTTCCTCGGGTTGGTAGGCTACTACCGAAGATTCATTCCCGGTTTCACCAAAATGGCAGTCCCTATGCAGGACCTCCTGATAGGTCAATCTCGGAAAGCCAAAAACCAGAAGCCGCCCTTTAGGTGGGAAAAGCTGGAAGAGGAGTCCTTCTGCCAGCTGAAGATGGCCCTCACGGGGGATGAAATCCTGGCATATCCAGACTACAGCCAGCCCTGGACGCAAGCAACATCGGGCTAGGAGCCGTACTGTCCCAGATCCAGCAAGGGAAAGAACGGGTAATCGCTTACGCCAGCCGAAAGCTACGGCCCACGGAGAGGAACCCTGAGAATTCTAGCTCATTCAAGCTGGAGTTCCTGGCAGTAGTGTGGGCAGTGACCGAACGTTTCAAGCATTACCTTGCCTCCTCCAAATTCACCGTGTACACGGATAACAATCCGTTGACACACCTGGACACTGCAAGGCTCGGTGCCCTGGAACAGAGATGGATGGCCCGCCTGTCCAACTCTGAATTCACCATCAAATACCGGGCAGGACGCTCAAATGCCAACGCGGATGCCCTGTCTAGAATGCCGAACTTACTGGACGTAGGGGAAGATCCAGAAGATCTGGAAGAAGTTGAGCTCCCTGCGTTCCACCGTCATGGGATTACCCTGTATTCCCACCGTGTGAAGGACAGGCGCTCCGTGACGTTCAATCCCTTGCCCCACTACAACTGGGCGGAGACGCAAGACAGTGATCCCGCAGTCCATTTGGTGAAGGAAATGCTGACCCAGGCCGATGCCCGTCTTGACCCAGATGCTCCGGAGGAGAGCAAGCAACTGTGGAAGGAGAAAAGTAAGCTGTTCCTCTACAGGGAGAAGCTGTGCTGGAGAATGGTTAACTCTCGAACACATGAGTTGACCTGGCAGGTAGTGGTCCCAAGACGAGACGCGGCTATGGTTCTGGAGGCATACCACAACGGAGCAGGGCATTTCGGATGGAAGAAGCTGGAGTTCTTGTTGCGTGAACGGTTCTACTGGGTAGGCATGAGAGGAGCCATCGAGAGGTGGTGCAGAGACTGTGGCCCGTGCCACCTGAGAAGAAAAGACCGAGCCAGCCAGAAGACTCCCCTGCAGCCCATCATCACCAGACAGCCACTGGAACTGGTAGCCCTGGACCATGTGAAACTGGCTCCAAGCAGATCTGGGTATGTCTACACCCTCACAATCGTAGATCATTACTCCCGGTTCCTGGTGGTGGTCCCGGTCAAGGACTTAACGGCTCAAACAGCAGCTAGAGCCTTCCAGCAGCACTTCTGCCGTCCACCCGGACCAAGTGTTGACAGACCAAGGACCAGCCTTTGAAGCGGAGGTCTTCCAGGAGTTCTGCAACCTGTATGGCTGCAAGAAGATAAGAACAACGCCCTATCACCCTCAAACCAATGGACTCTGCGAGAAGATGAACCAGGTGGTGATAGATCTGCTAAAAACATTGCCCCTGGAAGAACGCAGTCTGTGGCCTGAGAAACTGCCCGATCTGGTGGACCTGTATAACCACATCCCTGTAGGTTCCACCAACTGTACCCCGGCTTACCTAATGAGAGCAAGACCTGGTAAGCTGCCTATTGACCTGGATATGGGAGTCCTGACGCCTGAGGACACCTCGCCAGAGGCAGACTGGGATACAGAACGGCAGCAGCAGTATCGGAAAGTACAGGAGAGCGTCGAGCGAAGTCTATCTCAAGCTAGAGAAAGGCAAGAGAAGGCTTATAACCAGTATGCTCCCGCTGTTCCCCTGGTACCTGGAGAGCAGGTCTTGAAGAGGAAGAGGCGGCTCCACAAATTGGACGACCAGTGGGAGAAGGACCCGTACACCGTACTGCCATCAAGCTATGAGAACCCAAAAATCTGCGTAATCAGTAAAGATGGAGGAGAAACCACAGCCATTGTCTCCAGAGACCACCGGAAGAAGTGTCCCGAGCAGCTGCAAAGCCCTGAAGAAGATCAAGGAAACCCTCAACCCGCAGAGGAAAGGGAAGAAATTATCAGTACCGTACTCGGAGACTTCCCCCGGTCTTGGACACAAGTAAACGGCGCTGTCGTGGTACCCGTCCTCACCTTTCTCCAGCCAGCCCCGCAAGTGCCTACAGAGGAACCGGTAGAGCTGGAAGAGCAGCCAGCCCAAGAGGCAGAAGAGTCCACACCAGCAGTACAGGAGGATCAACCCTCTGCTAGTAGTGAGCCTGCCGTGCCCCTAGTGAGCCAAAGAGTGCGCAGACAGCTGCCCAGCTTACCCATAACACCTCCTACACCCTGTAGTGCAGAACCAGTTAGTGAGCTCCGTAGGTCCACTAGAGTCACTAGAGGTCAGATGCCCGCTCGCTGGAGAATCTAAACTAATGCACTGTGAATTTATCTGCTAACTGTTTATGGTTTATGTTTGTTGCCTGTTATTAATTATGTTTCTCAGTTACCCTGCAGATTTTTATGGACTAACAGGTTATGGACGCTGGATAACCGGAACAATTTTGTAGATAGTTGCACCTTGGTGCCTCTTGCGAAGACAGCCGCGGAAGAGAAAACCTGTCTGGCGTGGCCTCCTTGTGGCCCAAAGTAGTTAGTCTACCCTTGCAGCCATGCCCAAGGCCAACGCAAGGGGTTTGCTTTGGACAGGTCCCCTACTTCGCTTAAAACTTCACCTTGGGTGATATGGACACCCGGTTGCGGACACGCCGTGACCTTTAAAGAACTACAGCTTCTTGTAAATATGTTATCGTATTATTGTTTATGCCCTGTTATTATGTTTTAAAAATGTGTTTAGTCCCGGAGTACTAAAATTTACTAGGGGGGAATGTGACACCCCAGGGGTCTGGTTGCCACAGTAATAGAGATATTATGTCTGAGAGCAAGTGGGAGGTTTCTCTGGTCAGGAGCCATAAGCATGCAACACTGCCCGCCCAGACCTGGGAGGGGAGGAATCTGCCCTTATAAACTGGGTCTGGGGCAGGGTTAGGTTAGACAGAGCCTGCAGAACAAGCAGAAGAGTCAGAGCCTGGAGAGGGAAAGTGAGAACAGGAGCTCTGTAGGAGCAGCAGCTGAAGGCCAGAGGCTGTGAGCAGAGATATAGCTCGCCCTAGCTGAAGTTACTAAAACCGGACACAGGAGTCCGAGGCTGTGGGGACTGATATATACCCAGCAGCAGAAACCAACTGGCAGGGGATTCCAGGTCCTCTGGCCATAGAAGCCCGGAGGCTCAGTCACAAAGAAGGGACCAGCGCCGCCATCCAGGAGCGGAGGCTAACAGAAGGCCCCAAGTCACCAGCCATACGGGTGAGCACCACACGGTATACTCAGGGACGTGGGCTACTTGTAACCGCTGACATCAAGGTAGCCAGGAAGAGTGCAGATAAACGGGGAGGCCTACAACTCCACCTGGCCAGGGGAACTCATGCTTGCTCGCAGACTGACCAGGCCCCTTATACTAGCCAGTACTCCCGGGAGGGTCTGCCTTGTACCATCAGTAAAGACCCTGAACTGCACCTCACGTCTCTGTGATTCCTTGCCGCACCAGCACCATTAGCACTGGGACCCTCACACCATCACTCCCATCATCTCTCACATTAGCTGCCCTGAGGCAATACTTCTCCCGTGGGGAGTTATCCCATACTCGGCTGCGCAAACAACATCAGCCTCAGCGGTCGGCAGCGCAGCGGCGGTCCCCACTGACCGCAATCCACGGGTGGCGTAGTCGGACATTTGCTATACATTAAGACTGCCACTGGTTTGACCACCCTGGGCACGGACCGGGTCACCGCCACACGGAGACTACAACCCCCAGCATTCTACAACAGGCCCGGTTCCGGGTTCCCCTGCACAACACAGGTCCAGGGGGCGCGTCAGACGGAAAAGAAAAATTGACGAGAGATTTCAACGCAAGATTGTGCGGATGGTGGATAAAGAACCTCGACTAACATCCAAACAAGTTCAAGCTGCCCTGCAGTCCAAGGGTACAACAGTGTCAACCCGTACTATCCGTCGGCGTCTGAATGAAAAGGGACTGTATGGTAGGATACCCAGGAAGACCCCACTTCTTACCCCGAGACATAAAAAAGCCAGGCTGGAGTTTGCCAAAACTTACCTGAGAAAGCCTAAAACGTTTTGGAAGAATGTTCTCTGGTCAGATGAGACAAAAGTAGAGCTTTTTGGGAAAAAGCATCAACATAGAGTGTACAGGAAAAAAAAAGAGGCATTCAAAGAAAAGAGCACGGTCCCTACAGTCAAACATGGCGGAGGTTCCCTGATGTTTTGGGGTTGCTTTGCTGCCTCTGGCACTGGACTGCTTGACCGTGTGCATGGCTTTATGAAGTCTGAAGACTACCAACAAATTTTGCAGCATAATGTAGGGCCCAGAGGTCATGGGTCTTCCAGAAGGACAATGACCCAAAACACACTTCCAAAAGCACTATAAAATGGTTTGAGAGAAAGCACTGGAGACTTCTAAGGTAGCCAGCAATGAGTCCAGACCTGAATCCCATAGAACACCTGTGGAGAGATCTCAAAATGGCAGTTTGGAGAAGGCACCCTTCAAATATCAGGGACCTGGAGCAGTTTGCCAAAGAAGAATGGTCTACAATTCCAGCAGAGCATGGTAAGGAACTCATTGATGGTTACCGGAAGCGGCTGTTCGCAGATATTTTGACTAAAGGTTGTGCAACCAAGTACTAGGCTGAGGGTGCCAATACTTTTGTCTGGCCCATTTTTGGAGTTTTGTGTGAAATGATCAATGATTTGATTTTTGCTTCATTCTCTTTTGTGTTTTTTCCTTGCAAGCAAATTAAATGAAGATAATAATACCAAAGAATTTGTGATTGCAATCATTTTCAGGAAGAAACTGAGTATTATCTGACAGAATTGCAGGGGTGCCAATACTTTTGGCCACCAGTGTATCTGCAGTGGATATTTCATGCAAATTAATAGATGCAATTTTTCCTTTACATTGTACTCATTTTGCTGTAGATTCCACTGGAAAAATACTGCAGGTTCAAAGTATTAGTCTCCAAAAAGTAGTATAATGTGAGTACCAGAGACGTGGCGAGGGGTTCAGCTCGGGGGAGGGGTGAAACATCTGAGTGGGCCCCTAACTTGTAACCCTGATTACAACTATGGTGGCAGACCTTAATAATAGGTATAGGGGAACCTCAGTGGATGACCGCGCTGTTCCAAAAAAAAAAAATCTCTACTCTTTACAAAGACCAACACTGATATTACCACCATATGGTGACACATAGTGCTAGGCATCAGTCCTGGTGACCATATAAGAGATTACTGTTATATATAGTAACTTACGGCTGATCTTCTTTCTGGTGGAGTCATTCACTTCTCTCGTCTCTTCCATCTGGCCCAGACCGACATGACAACTTCTCCAGTTACGACTTGTCTGCAGAGATTACAACAAAGACACATGACTTCTCACTTTTCCAGCTCCGCCCCCATCTATTCCCAGCCTGCACAAACTCCTCATCTTGCTGATACCCCAATACTGAGCCACTGTTGCCTTTTGTGTCCCTATTACTGCACCTGCTGTGTGGCACAATAACAACACTCCACTTAGTGCCCCACCACTGTGTTCCTTACATAGTAATAATTCCTCCTTTATGCCCACTAGATGGTAAATCTGACCCCTAGAAATTATTAATGCCATGTGTAAGTGCCCTACAAAACAGTGTCCACAAAGTGGTAATGCCCCCTGCGCACCTTTGACAGTCACACTACTCTGAGTGCCCCAATAATGCTTCTTAAGTGCACACTTAACATTTAATAATGTCCCCCGAGTCCCCACATGTACAGTAATAATGGCTCATGTCCCCAGCATCGCTGATGTGAGCAGGCGGTCATGTAATCGCAGGTCTGCAACATGTGGTCATGTGTCAACTAGACTCTTCCAGCTTCTCTCAATTCTCTTGTATTGTGAAAAGCCAAACTTATCTAGTCGGCACATGCAAATAGCATACATGTGGCCACATGACCGCCTAATTGCATCAGTGATTTTGGGGACTCATTACAGCAGGCGCACCGCACCCTGTCATGATTTGGCAGTCTGCAGCCATGTAAAGTGGCTGCAGACTTTTATTCCATGCCTGCACAACCACTTTAAAGGTAACCTGTCATCGGGTTTTCCCCCTATAAAGTACTGCCATCACCTGTAAGCCCTCTGTTACAGTATACTAGTATGCTTTATACAAGTCCCCAATCCGCTCTACAAGGCATGAAAAACACCTTTTCTTAAACTTACAATGGGTGTGCTCTGGTCCAATAGGCATCTCTGGTCTTGATCGGTGCCTCCTCTCTTCTTATGATTACCATCCTCCTTCCCTGCTTCGTGTGGATGATGCATCCAACGTCATCCACATATCCTCAGTCGCGCTTCTGTGCAGACGCACGTCCCTCTGCCATGCTGAGGGCAGAGCAGAGTACTGTAGTGCGCATGAGCTGGGAAAGGCCAAAGAGCGCCGATGACCCGTAGGTAAAGGCGACACATGCGCACTACATCACTGTGCTCTGCGCTCGGCACTGCACAGAGATGTGCGTCTGCGCAGGAGTGTGATGGAGGACATTGTGTGGATGATGCAGGATGCTCATCCACATGAAGCAAGAAGGAGGACAAAGATCGGAAGATGAGAGGATTCGCCGGATCAAGACCCGAGACGCCCATCAGACCGGACTGTGCTGTTTGTAAGTATAATAAAAGGTCTTTTTTGTGCCTTGTATAGAGGATTGGACCCTTACAGATAGCATACTAGTATGCTGTAACAGGGCTGAAAGATGCTGGCCATACTTTATATGGGGAAAACCTGGTGAAAGGTTCCTTTTAAGAACTTTATACAAATAATTAGCCTCTTATTATGAAAATATTAAAGGGGTTGTCCTGTCTTAAACTAGAAGTCTACAAGATGCTGTATGTGACTGCAGGCTTGTGAATCCTCACATCATGCGTACTGCGAGGATTCGCCGTTGCTGGGAGCGGGCACTACAAATGATATCCATACTCCCGGCCACATTCCAACTTGACAGTTTCCAGCCTCACTCAATACATGTGCATTGAACAAGGCTGTGCCCACCCTGTCGGTACGTGACCGGGAGTGTGTATAGCACATACTTGTAGTGCCCGCTCCCGGCAATGGCGAATCCTCACAGCATGCAGTACACACAATGTGAGGATTCACAAGTCTGTGGTCACATAGAGTGACTTGTACTTGTAGACAGGACTACCCCTTTAAATACAGTGCCGCTAATGCCATAGTGACTGTATGGGGGCTTGTTATACTATCAGGCTGGGGATTATATTAAGCCCCCTACCTCCCCATCTCCACTCTCCCCGGACAGCAACTATGTCATAAGATTGCATATAATCTCATAAAACTAAGCATTATGGCAATAAAGCCCCCAGCGCCACCCCCACTACTCCCTTCCACTCCCCCCCTCCTTTTACATTCTCCCCATCCCCACAGGAACCATGCTTGAATTTAATAAACATAATTATAAGTTTACAGATGAAGTTTGCAGGCAGGCTTAATGGATGGCAATTTTCCATTTAAAGCTTGGTGGGCAGCGGTGACGAAGAAAATAAGATCAGGGCCAGGAAGTGTCTTCACTCAACATTAGGTGGGCACTAGGACCCAGAGGAAGTCCAGTGTGTGTGGACCTATCAGAGCGCACACATGGGGTGGAGCTAACGACAGCGCTGCCGGCCTGTAGGAAGAAGCTTGTCTGGTCAGCTCCAGCCCGCAACGCACGCTGCACTGAGACTCTGAGATCGGCCGCTGTGCAGAGTCTCACTCAGACAGGCATTTCCCACCATGTCTCTATGACTCCTCAGAGCGCCACCTTCTGCCTAATGACAGAAGTGGCCGTGAGTCCAAGTGGGCCCCTTCATGTGATGGGTTCCCCAGTAGAGAACCAGAAGTGTCCTGCCCAAGCCACTAATCTTATCACATTGCAGTGAAGCCTATCTATATATATATAATCGTCTTATCCCGTCTGTCTGTCTGTCTGTCTTTCTGTCTGTCTGTCTGTCCAGGAAATCCCGCGTCGCTCATTGGTCCGGCAGCGGCCAATCAGCGCCGTGGGATTTCTGAAAAAAGATGGCGGCCGTTAGCGGCTCATCTGCGGGACGGAGCTGAGCGGCGATGCAGCCGGGAGATGAGCGCCGCGAGGCTCTCATCTCCCAGCCGGTACCAGCAGAAGGAGCTCGACCGCCGGACCCATCTGCGGGACGGAGATGCAGCCGGGAGATGAGCGGCGCGAGGCGCTCATCTCCCGGCCGGTAGCAGCGGAAGGACCGCCGGCGTTGCTGACCTCCATGCGGAAGAGAGGACCGGGGAGCGGCGCTGCGGGTCGGGATACTTCTGCTGCGAGCACCCGCTCATGTCCCGGGTTCTCGCAGCGGAAGTACCCGCACAGGCAGCGCCGCTCCCCGGTGCTCACCAAGACGATTCGATGATTGGTCGCGGTCTTCGGACCCGACCAATCACTGATCTTAGCGCAAAAGTTAAACACCGCTGTGCTGATTGGTCGCGGACGCTGCCCGCGACCAATCACCGATTTGGGCTCCACATTTAAATATCGGCCGCGACCAATCAGCACAGCGGTGTTTAAATGTGGAGCCAAGATCGGTGATTGGCCGCGGCCGATATTTAAATTTGGCGCCCAAATCGGTGATTGGTCGCGGGCAGCGTCCACGACCAATCAGCACAGTAGTGTTTAACTTTTGCGGCAAGATCAGTGATTGGTCGCGGGCCAAGACGGTGACCAATCACCGATTTGTGCGGCACATTTAAATAGCGGCCGCGACCAATTGGATGTCAGCGCCGCTCCCCGGTCCTCCCTTCACACCCTAGCCGCTGATGTCCCCACAGTATCCGCATAGTGTTACAAAGGTCCGGACATTTGTGTTAAAAATCGCTGATTGGTCGCTGGCACTGCCCGCGACTAATCACCGATTTGGGCGCCAAATTTAAATATCGGCCGCGACCAATCACCGATCTTGGCTCCACATTTAAACACCGCTGTACTGATTGGTCGCGGACGCTATTTAAATGTGGCGCCAAAATCGGTGATTGGTCACGCCCAGCGTCGGCGACCAATCAGCACAGCAGTGTTTAAATGTGGAGCCAAGATCGGCGATTGGTCGCAGCCGATATTTAAATTTGGCGCCAAAATCGGTGATTGGTCGCGGGCAGTGCCAGCGACCAATCAGCGATTTTTAACACAAATGTCCGGACCTTAGTAACACCATGCGGATACTGTGGGGACATCAGCGACTAGGGTGTCAAGGGAGGACCGGGGAGCGGCGCTGCGGGTCGGGATACTTCTGCTGCGAGCAGTCGCTCATCTCCCGGCTTCTCGCAGCGGAAGTAGCCGCACAGGCAGCGCCGCTCTCGGGTCCTCACTAATACGATTCCGCTCCCCGCTCCTCACCAATACGATTCGCTGATTGGTCGCCCTCTCCGCACGCGACCAATCAGTGATCTTGGCGCTAAAGTTAAACACCGCTCTGCTGATTGGTCGCGGGCACCGATTTGGGCGCCACATTTAAATAGCGGCCGCGACCAATCACCAATTTTGACGCCACATTTAAACACTGCTGTGCTAATTGGTCGCGAGCTTGGCGCCAAATTTAAACAACGCTCTGCTGATTGGTCGGGGACGCCAGACGCGTCCAATCTGCGAGATTGGCGCCAAATTTAAACAACGCTCTGCTGCTTGGTCTCGGTGGCCGGCCGTGACCAATGAACGAGATGGGCGGCAAATTTAAACGCCGCTCTGCTGATTAATCGCGGCCGGCCACCGCGACCAATCAGCGAGATTGGCGGCAAATTTAAACGCCGCTGTGCTGATTGGTCGCGGTGGCCGGCCGCAACCAATCAGCGAGATGGGCGGCAAATTTAAACGCCGCTCTGCTGATTGGTCGCGGCCGGCCACCGCGACCAATCAGCGAGATGGGCGGCAAATTTAAACGCCGCTCTGCTCATTGGTCACGGTGGCCGGCCGCGACCAATCAGCGAGATGAGCGGCACATTTAAACGCAGCTCTGCTGATTGGTCGCGGTGGCCGGCCGCGACCAATCAGCGATATAGGCTGCAAATTTAAACGCCGCTCTGCTGATTGGTCGCGGCCGCCGGCCGACCGCGACCAATCAGCGAGATTGGCGCCAAATGTAAACACCACTGTGCTGATTGGTCGCGGCCGCCAGCGACCGCTACCAATCAGCGATTTTGGCGCCAAATTTAAACATCGCTCTGCTCATTGGTCCCAGAGGCAGGCCGGCCGAGACCAATCAGCGAGATTGCCGCCAAATTTAAACAACGCTCTGCTGATTGGTCGATTTTATCGCCAAATTTAAACATGCTCTCCGGTCCTCACTAACACAGTTCGCTCATTGGTCGCGGCCGCCACCCGTGACCAATCACCGATCTTGCCGCCAAATTTAAACACCGTTTTGCTGATTGCGCCCGGTTGGCCGCATACATATTCTAGAATACCCAATGCATTAGAATCGGGCCACCATCTAGTGTACTCCATAAATACCAATCAATACATCAGAAAAAGCATAGAGAACTCCGCTGGTCAATAAAGACTCTAATCCGATTATGTCTTCTGCTGGATTCTTACCTAAGCAGCGGATGCATTTATCTCTACCATTCAGAAGTCTATGTAGCTATAACAGAGATAGTAAATGTACAGGATAGTCTTTCAGAATTCAGCAATCATCTAAAGTTTGAAGAGAATCTGTCAGCAGGATAAACCCTCCTAAGCCGTCTATATGGGCATGTAGGTCATAGGAAGCTGAATAATGTGATGCCTTGATATCCGTGATCTGATGTCTTATTCCAGAGAAATCCACATTTTTTTTTTGTAATATATAAATGAGCTGTTATGATCTATGGGTGGGACATATATCTCCCCAAGCTTATTTTAAATGAAAGGGGGAGTTACCAGTGTGAGACATGTAGATCAGGAGAGCAAACACTCAGTCATTATATGTCTCATGCAGGTAACGCCCCCTGTCATTTAAAATAAGCTCTGGGGGCAGATTGTTTGTAAGATCTATCTCCGGCCCATAGATCTTAACAGCTTATTTACATATTACACATTTGTCTGTGGCTTGCTTTCGTGCTACAATTTTAGAGCTCAGATTTTGCTGTGAATAAAACAGCAAAGTTGCAGATAAGTTGCACACAAGTCTTATATCACTTGTAACGCTTTTGGAAACATATGCAACCCTGTGTCGCAGTCACAAAATATGTCACGGGTCGCAACGCGATACCATAGGAGATCGATACATCCAGTGTTGCAGTGTAACGCTGTAATCTCAATGTCTCACAACAAGTGTCACTCTATAGCAGTAGCCTAATCTTTACAAGAATGACTGTCTACTCTGCACAAAATGTGGACCCACAAAGATCAGCTATTCTGGTTGTCCATTTTCGACAACCCTTTTCATGTAAAACTGTTGTGGAAAAAAAAATTATCTATTGGGTCAATTAAGTTTTATGTTAAACATATCTAAATGATTGTTGATGATTTTATTCACTAGTCCAAGTCATTACCTATATTAAAAATAATCCTGAAATCTTGCAGTTTTCACTCTCAGCCCTCTGTGTCCGCTGACACCTGCTTTGCACAGTTTACTTTACATATAGTAGTCATCTCATTATCATCAGACAGAAATACAGTGCCACATTCACATGCCCTTGTTTCAATGCACAGACCTAAACTAAAATCCTCACAGGCATGTATGGCTGTTAGTCTGGGTTAGTAGACCTGCAGTCGGTCGAGGCATTGTGGTCCATACATGTGAATACAGGCTAATATGTAGGCAAATAACATAGACTTTCCAACTGATGATAGGTGATAGAGAACGTCCATCTCCTGCTCCCATATTCCCCTGAAATGTCACAGATCATTGCGCTATTCAGCAGAGTTCATGGAGGCAGATCTCCTACCAAGGATACCTATCAGTGTTAGACCTCTTAAAGGACTTGTCCATTGCTGATTGGCTGCAGCCTTCATATTTTTGTGAGAGTGTTTCTAAGGCTATGTGCCCACGTTGCGGAACTGAAGCATATTTTCCACGCTTCTCCCTGGCGGGAAAATCGCATGCGGATTTTACATGCGGTTTTCCCGCCAGGTAGAAGCGTTTGTGAGGCGTCTTTGCAGCGTCTTTGCATGCATTTCCGCATGCGGGTTATCAAGCACTTCTCCAAGTGATTTAAGCATCACTTGGAAAAGTGCTTGACAAGTTGGTCACACTATATAAATCCATGCAACCGACATATATAGTGTGACCAAGTAATAGTTAAAAAAAAAGAATCAGAATGGTAAAAAATAAAAAAATAAAGTTTATACTCACCTTCTGATGCATTCTCTGCCCCGTCCGGAGTCTTGAGCGGCTCACGCTGTTGTATGCAGGACCTGCGGTGACGTCATTGAGTCATGTGATGGGTCACATGACTCATGACGTGGCAGGTCCTTCACACAGCAGAGCGATGGCGAGAAAACACCGGGAAGACATCAGAAGATAAGTATAAGCTTTATTTTATTCTTTTTTTTACAGGTTCTTTGGTACCCAGATCTGGAGGAGAATCTCCTCTCATCCAGACTTGGGTACCATCCGCACATTGATTCCGCATGCGGAAACGCAAAATTAATGAACATGCTGCGGATTTTTGACCGCAGCATATACGCTGCGGAAAAATCCGCAGCATGGGCATTGACATTGCGGAATGCCATTGGGGACCATGGGGTGCGGATATACATGCGTTTTACAAGCGTTTACGCTGCGGAAATTCCGCAGCGTATACGCTTGTAATACGCAACGTGGGCACGCAGCCTAAAGCTCATAAAAAAATGTGAAGGCTGCAGCCGATTAGCTGCAGTGGTCATGTGACGTTACGTCACTAGACCGGTGAGGTACACGAGGCTGAGAGCAGCTCTCCAGGAGGTAAGCATTTAGTATGATTACTTTATGCAGCACCCAGGAGTTGTACAGTAGTGGACAACCCCTTGAAGAACTCCAAAAGTCTAATTGGAGGAAATCTGATTTTTCTTTCCAATACCCCAATGACTTGGTTTTTTGCTTGTTTTTTGCTGCGTTTTTTGTTTTTTTCACTGTCCTTTTGTCTCTTTATGCATGTACATAAAGTTTATTGAAGAAAAAAAAATTTCATTCTGTATAATCAGGTTTTGGCACAAAAACTCTGAAAAAACTGACACCTGCATTTATGGTGTGTTTTTTCAAAGTTTTTTCACCACTCATTACTTCCAATGGGTGAAAAACGCTGAAAAACACTGAAAGAAGTGACCTGCTCTATTCTGCAAAAAAACATGCAAAGCACAAAATACTGATGAAACAAAAACCAAGCTGTGTGCATGAGATTTGTGGAATGTCATAGACTTTGCTGGTACTGTAAAACGTAGCTGAAAATTTGCATAAAAAACGCTGAAAAAACGCAGTGTGTGAATATATCCTAATAGCATGGTAGGTCAGGGAGCCAAAGGCTCTATGAGCCATTTTTCAGCCTGTGCCAGTCAGTAGCACGCCAGGCGAAATGAATAATGTTTATTTTATTTTTTTTAAAATGTCATTAGCTGGGGGCCATCATACTGAGTGGGGGGCTGGCATTGGGTGTCATCATACTGAGTGGGGGGTTGGTATTGAGGACCCTCATACGGAGTGGGGGGCTGGCATTGGGGACCCTTATACTGAGTGGGGAGCTGTGGAAGCATCATAATGAGGGTTCATCATACTGTGTAGGGGACTGTGGGGACCGTGAAACTGTGTGGGATGGAGGGCTGTTGGGGAATAATACTGAGTGGGGGATGTGGGAGCATTATACTGAGAGGCCATCATACTATGTCGGGGCAATGATACTGAGTGGGGCCTTCATACTGAGTGATGGCTATGAGGGCATCATACTGACAGGTGTGGGGAGCATCATACTCTATAATGGTCATTGAGAACACTAAGGGTGCTTCAATAGGGCAACAGGGGCATAATTACTGTGTACGTGCCACAATATGTCTCTCCCCCTATTTATAAAAGTTGGGAGATATGACTCGGTTTATTCCAATAATTTTATTTTTTTCTTTTAGAGGGGGGGCAAGGCTACTTTAGCTATGGGACCCCATAAATTTTATGTACGTCCCTGCCTGCAGAAAATGTTTGCAGCTATGAGTCACATACATAGATTAATTCTATGGAGCAGGGGCGTAATAATCGCGGTCGCAGAGGTCACGACCGGGCTCGTGCTCCTGGTGGCCCTCCGGTGCCAGCTCAAACTTAAGCTGAATGTGAATCCAAGGACACGCACCCAGCTGAAGTGTATTGTGGCACAGAGACCCGTCGGGTCCTTGCGTGCCAATACACGCTGTTGGCCAATCAGAGGCACGTGACTGGTGTGCATGGCAGTCACGTCATGCACTCCCGTCGCTTGCACGCTGAAATCAGCTGTCGGGTTCAGAAGAGGACGCCGCGTGGCAGGGGAGCTGAGTGAAGGTGAGTAGAATCATTTATTTTTTTCTATGCATTAAAGAACAGTGTCAGAAAGGATGGGGCATATATATACCAGGATGGGGCCCAGGATAAGGGACATAAATATACCAGGATAGAGGATTTATATATGAGGATGGGGAACATATATACCAGGATGGGGCCTAAGATGGGGGATATATATACCAGGATGAGGCCTGGGATAAAGGACATATATTCCAGGATGGGGAGTATATATACCAGGATGGGGGATATATATACCAAGATGGGGCCTAGGATGGGGGATATATACCAGGATGGGGCCCAGGATAAGGGACATATATTCCAGGATGGGTAACACACATACCAGGATGGGGCTATGATGGGTATATATATATACCAGAATGGGGGATATATATATACCAGGATGGGGCCCAAGATAAGTGACATATATTCCAGGATGGGGGATATATATTTACTAGGAGGGGGGATATACTGTATACCAGATGGGGCCCAAGATAAGAGACATATATTCCAGGATGGGGGATATATATTTACTAGGAGGGGGGATATACTGTATACCAGATGGGTCCCAAGATAAGAGACATATATTACTGGATGAGGGATATACACATATGTCCCAACTTTGGAAGAAGAGAAAGAGGGACATATCGCGCTACACGCGCAGCGGCAAGTTTTAGCCACGCCCATGGTCACACCCCAATCCACGACCATATACCATTTCTTTCTCCCAGGGACAGCTCCAGGTTTTCACGGGCCCCGGGCGAAAGAGTCTCAGTGGGCCCCTTTAACACATACCACGATTCATGATGCACTGATACGGCAGAGAAACATAGGTATAGTACAATGCATAGATTTCACTTCTTACATTACATGAGTGATATCTATTGTAAATTCTACAATAGCTCTGAAATCGGCGAATCCTCACAGCGCGTTCCCTGGGGGCATTCAAAAGATTTCATTTTAGACCGGACAGTATAGTCCTCCATAGAGTATAATGAGCCCCATATAATGCTCCATACAGTATAATGAGCCCCATATAATGCTCCATTCAGAATAATGGGCCCCATATAATGCTCCATACAGAATAATGGGCCTCATATAATGCTTCATACAGAATAATGGACACCATATAATGCACCGTACTGAATAATGGGCCCCATATAATGCTTCATACAGAATAATGGACACCATATAATGCACCATACAGAATATTGGACCCCATATAATGCTCCATACAGAATAATGGGCCCCATATAATGCTCCATACAGAATAATTGGCCCCATATAATGTTCCATACAGAATAATGAGCCAATATAATGCTCCATACAGAATAATAGGCCCCATATAATGCTCCATACAGAATAATGGGCCCCATATAATGCTACATACAGAATAATGGGCCCCATATAATGCTCCATACAGAATAATGGGTCCCATATAATGCTCCATACAGAATAATGGACCCCATATAATGCTCCATTCAGTACGGACCCCCATATATTGCGCCATTCAGTACGGGCCCCATATATTGCTCTATTCAGTACAGGCCCCATATATTGCTCCATTCAGTACAGGCCCCATATATTGCTTCATTCTGTATGGAACTCATATATTGCTCCATTCAGTATGGCCCCCATATATTGCTCCATCCAGTATGGGCCCCATATATTGGTCCATCCAGTATGGGCCCCATATATTGATCCATCCAGTATGGGCCACATATATTGCTCCATCCAGTATGGGCCCCATATATTGCTCCAACCAGTATGGGCCCCATATATTGCTCCATTCTGTATGGAACTCATATATTGCTCTATTCAGTATGGCCCCCATATATTGCTCCATCCAGTATGGGCCCTATATATTGCTCCATCCAGTATGGGCCCCATATATTGCGCCATTCAGTACGGGCCCCATATATTGCTCCATTCAGTACAGGCCCCATATATTGCTCCATTCAGTACAGGCCCCATATATTGCTCTATTCTGTATGGACCTCATATATTGCTCCATCCAGTATGGGCCCCATATATTGATCCATCCAGTATGGGCCCCATATATTGCTTCATTCAGTATGGGCCCCATATATTGCTCCATTCAGTATGGGCCCCATATATTGATCCATCCAGTATGGGCCCCATATATTGATTCATCCAGTATGGGCCCCATATATTGCTCCATTCAGTATGGGCCCCATATAATGATCCATCCAGTATGGGCCCCATATATTGCTCCATCCAGTATGGGCCCCATATATTGATCCATCCAGTATGGGCCCCATATATTGCTTCATTCAGTATGGGCCCCATATATTGCTCCATTCAGTATGGGCCCCATATATTGATCCATCCAGTATGGGCCCCATATATTGATTCATCCAGTATGGGCCCCATATATTGCTCCATTCAGTATGGGCCCCATATAATGATCCATCCAGTATGGGCCCCATATATTGATTCATCCAGTATGGGCCCCATATATTGCTCCATTCAGTATGGGCCCCATCTATTGATTCATCCAGTATGGGCCCCATATATTGCTCCATTCAGTATGGGCCCCATATAATGATCCATCCAGTATGGGCCCCATATATTGATTCATCCAGTATGGGCCCCATATATTGCTCCATTCAGTATGGGCCCCATATAATGATCCATCCAGTATGGGCCCCATATATTGCTCCATTCAGTATGGGCCCCATATATTGCTCCACTCAGAACGTGCCCCATATACAGCCACATACAGTATGGGCCCCATATATAGCCACATACAGTATATATATATATATATATAAAAAATCAAATACTTACCTTTCCTTTCCTCGCTGGTGGCAGGTCAGGACTCCTCAGCGTCTTCCCACACTCTGCACTGTCAGAGCAGAGGCTGCAGAGTAGTGAAGTCAGCACGCCCTGTATACGGGACAGTTGGGAGCGATGGATATACATACCAGGATGAGACCTATGATGGGGGATATATACCAGGATGGGTGAGATATATGTATATATACATATATATATATATATATATATATATATATATATATATGCATATACACACACAAGGATGGGGGGCCCCAATCCAAATCTTGCACCGGAGCCCATCGGACTATAGTTACGCCACTGCTATGGAGTAAACGTCCCGTGGCAGTACCAGCAGAGCCGTCGCTGCTGAGACATGATGAGGTGCCAGTCTGCTCTCATTTATTTACTGCAGTGAAAAAACAGATCTTGTTACATTATACAGGGGTGAAATAATGTGAGCCGTCAGTGGCCAGGCCATCTGTGTGCATCCATTATATCACAGCACAGTGACTGTATACATGGACACGCATCTCCTTGTGTCTGGGATTCGGGACTTGTCATGTGCACACATTCGCCCCTGCCACCCATGGTACTAAGCAGATGATCTATGGTTCCCTTGGGTGCTAAATGAGCTTTCTGAGACTGGGAGAAGCAGGCAGGATGAAGAGGAAGGAGGGAGGCGAAGAGGGGGGGTTCTGCTCCAGGGCCTGCAGCTGCACACATGCCGCTCTCAGCTGTGACCCTTCAGGAGATTTGCTACAGAGTTTAGATGGAACATTCCCAAATTGGTCCTCGGGAGGGTGGATGCGGCCGTGTTGCTAGGAGACATCTTCTTTGTTCTCAGGTATCCAGGTAAGTGACAGATGATATCTGCAGTCTAATCTGTTCCAGCTGGCGATGACATGATACGTTCACCCCCAGATCTGCAGACCCCACGGCGCACCTCACTGCGGCAAGCACCTGAGTGATGAATTATTGAGATGGGTAAATGAATTAAGATGGGTGTGACGGAAGATTGCAGAGATGAGTCAAGGTCACTCGTAAGGACGCAGCTGGATTCGGCGATGCTGCTCCACGTAGACGAAATATTACATGTGCTAATTATATTTTCGGCTGATCTGAGGATTTCTCAGAGATTGGGTTACAGTCTTTGACCCTATAGTGGTGGGTCGGTTACTTTTGTATCCTCTTTTTATAATAGTGATTAATACTGACAGCAGCATTTTCCGGACTACTGGAATAAAGGGGTAGACCACCTTCTGATACTACGGAAATTAAGCTTGTCATTGATATGAGATGGACACTGACTGTCAGATGAATGACCGGGCTAGCACGGGCAGCACCTGTTGGAAGGATTGTCAGATGCATACAATTCATTATGTCTGATTATAGCCACAAGTGTAAGCATAAAAGTAAAATTAAAACTAATGTGCTGTCAAGAAATCCAGTACGGCAGATTGTTTTTTTTTCTACATAATCTGTTGAAAGATTAAAAGGTAAGTCCAGTTTTCTGATAAAAGTCTGCCGTCACTCTATGTAACTGCAGACTTCTAAATCCTGACAGGTTGCGGTGTGCACGCTGTCTGGATTCACCGGTATTGCCAGTGACTGTGGGCGGCAAAGAGACTACAAGTATGCGATTTACATCTAAGCGGTCACATGCCGACTAGACATGCTTGGCTTCTCTCAATTTACCTAGGCAGGTACGTCTAGTCAGAATGTGTCCGGAAATATGCAAATCATATATGGTACATGCAGTCACGTGACTGCCCACTCTCACCAGCAATACCTGTGAATCCTAACCTCGTGTTTACCGCATGCTATCAAGATTCAGAAGTCTGTAGTCACATAGAACGACTGAAGACTTTTATCAGAAGACATTTTTGTTGCCTTTTTTTAATTAAATGCATATATGCTTTAAATCATATTTTTGCAATTGCGTTTCATTAAAGATGTGAAAGTTTGCATTTTATAGCCTATGTGTTGCAATGTCTATTGCTGGCTGCAGAATGAGTTCACTGCGAATCTGTCAGTGAGCTCCTTCTGATGGTCTTAAAACTTTTTTCTCTGTCTTTTTCTGAACTTCTTGCTTTTGATTTATGACCACAGAACACATTAAAGTTGAATGTGCATAGAGAGAGAGTGCATAGAGAAAGAGAGTGTAAAAGTCAAATTGCTAAAAAAATTAGCCCCAAATGCACACATTTAAAGAAAAAAAAATCCCCAAAGTTATCAAACCCCTTTGAAGAAAGTTTGTAATTTTGCCCTACAAGTTCACTACAATTTTGCAAGCAGTAGCATTAATTAAAATTGTCGGCATCTAGGAGTAACCACTGCCTGAAGGACAATTATAAACGTAAAGGAATGGTCACGAAGACCACCCATTTTTATATAGAATCTGGCCTCAAGTGAAAGGCTGACTATGTAATGCACAAATTGGCCAAGTCCACTGTCAGTGCAAATTGAGATGAACGAATTTCACAAAATTAATTTTGGACATATTCAATCCAGTCCAAAATAAAGAAATAAAGTAAGTCTGGATCAGAAATGCCTTCAAAAGATATTTATTCTCCTCTGACTAATGCGCTGAGGTCTCTCTAGAATCCAACGTCTAAAAAACTGGAGGGCCAAGAAGGGGTTAAATATGGCTTACACTCTCCAGTCTTAGGTCCGCTCCTCAGTTGTCACCCCCCCCCATCCCCGGTCCTCCGCTTGCTATCTTGTACTCTTCACACCTTCTGACACTTCGCCTCATATCATTGTCTTACGTTGTTCCCCATGTGAGATCTACAACCAGAAAATCTGAAGAGGATAGCGAGTGGAGGACCTCGGGGGAGCAACTGAGGGACGGGTCTAAGACAAGGTATAAGCTTTTATTACTTTTTACCCCCTTATCAGCCCTATAAAGAATCCAAAAAAACTCAGATAGTCCGAAAAAGAATGGGGCTGTTTACTTGCGGAAATGGCACCATTTTACCAAGCACTCTGTGATGCCCATATGAACTTGTGGAGCATATTTATATGCTCATTTTTGGCTGGGGTTCCACTCCAAAAATTGCTTTATGCTGCTTATGCCACATAGCAGTATGATACTGGTCACATTGGAACTTCAACTATGGCAAAGAAGTCTCAAAATTTCGCAACTAGGTTTCACGTTTTGTGACTTACTTGTTGTTGCGATGCCTTGTAGGTCTTAATGTAAGGTAGTGATTTTTGGACACATGTTCTGAATCGCGGTCAAAATCTACCTGTAGCACCAATCTTAAAGGTATTGTCCAGTCTACAAGACCCAATTTTATGTGAACTATTAGGAAAGTCTAAATAGGGTTTTTTTAGAGGAAAGTTCTCTCGTTCAGGACCTTCATCTTGTTGCACAGCTTCTGGATACCCACAGTTGCAGTAGAAACTTCACAGAGCAGATTACTTGGGATAACAAGCTTTTACTTCTCAGAACATGAGGTAAAGGAAAAAATGCACTGTCACACAGTACTGCATCAGGAAGTAAGAACAAAACAGAAAAAACAAGAGACTTTTTTCTTTTACAATACAGTAAACAAGGAAACTTTACACAACATCGCCATCTACTGTCAGATCAGTATGAAGTCCTCCTTCACACAAACAAAGAAGTCCACAGCTGTTGCATATACCAACACATCTCTTGGTCAGAGTAGAAAGTGGTGATAAAGAGCATCTCTGGCTCTGGACGGCCTGCATTATACACACAATTTATTGATTAGACTGGGACACTTGGGGGGACACTTTGTGTTTTGCATATTGTCAAGCGTCTCTACTAACAAGCAGTGATTGTCCTAAGTGGACAGCTTCCTTAAAGAGGACCTGTCACCAGATCTTGGTAAAGACCATAAAAATCAGCAGTAAATAAAAAAAAAACATATCTCTGGAACCATATACTGGATTTATTTAAAAAAACATTACTAAGGGGAGCAGCGAGAATTAAATAAGAGCAAAAACTGCCTGTTATTGTACTGATGATAGGTCCTCCATGTTAGGGAGCCTTGTGTGGATCCATATTATGACACTAATACAAATCTATAAAGCCTGTTCCTCATTATGCCTGAAACTCATATAAAATTTATGAAAAAAAATCAGATGTGACATATTTAATTGGATTTAAAAGACATACTGATAGGGAACTTATATTGTAAGTCCCAATGGGGACAGCAACGATGATGCCTGTAAAGCGCTGTGGAGTTAATGGCGCTATATAACTGAGTAACTGAGCTATATTACTGTACTATGCCATTACAAAGGCACAATACAGTGCTGCACAGGGTGCCTATGACCCCATAATACAGATCCATAGTGACTCTACGGCCTCATTCACACATATTTTTGATCAGTATTTAATCAGTATTTGTATTCCAAAAACGTCAAAGAGACCTGGCACACGTGCACTGCAGTGCTTTACTCCGCGCTGGTCAGGGCAGAGGGAAGTGCGCCTGCGCAGGAGCACGATGCAGAGGACACTGAGGATGATGTAGGACACGTCATCCACATGAAGCAAGAAGAAGGGAGGCGCCGGACCAAGACCAGCGACGCCCATTGGACCGGACCGCCCCGCAGGTGGGTATAATAAAGGCTCTTTTTCTATTCTTGCAGGCTGGATTGGGGGCATATATTTAGCATATTAGAATGCTATATATTAGGGCTGAAAGGTGGTGGTCTTACCTCATATGGGACCAACCTGCTGACAGGTTCCCTTTAAGCTGTTCATACTTTTGATCCAAGAAGGCAGGAAATTAAAAAAAAAAGTAATGCACACATTTGATTTAAAAGTTTGATGCACTCTCCTTATGAGTACATGATTTTTCTGTTTCATCATTGGAAAGGGAAATAAGAATCACATATTGACACTGTGCGGATACACAGATCTCTGCTGGGACCCAGGTGTGAGAACTTCAGGAAACGTTATGGCTTTGTGTTATATAATTTATAGCATCTTTTGCTATTAAGTTGTTCTTTTCAAATCAGTTTTGCAAACGTTTCTTGGAATTCTTGTTGTTATCACGGCAGGTTATTTAATTATTTACAATACATAATCTGTTCTGACAGATGATCTGTAATATAGGCTTGAAGGGCAATTAGGAATTCACTGACTGTAAGAAAGATTCAAAAACTTAAAAAGTTTCTGGCTTCTTAACCATTTCTTTTTTCTGTGTAGAGAATAGTAATTTTTTTTTTAGTTTTTTTGTTCCCTTTTATTTATATAATGAAAATGACTAGATATGTAATTGCACTACATATGCAGATAGGTTATCAGTTTATGTCAGTATTAAAGGGTTATTCCCAAAAAATCAAGGTATACCCTTTGAATAATCTAGAGAATAACTGGTAACCCTGAGAAGGGGCTTTGGGTCTGACTACAACAGGTCTAAGGAGACCTAAAAACTTCTGCTGAAATAATTATGGATTTTCTACTGTCCCATATTAATTTCTGATGGGTTCTGGGTTAGGTAATTTCATTAAGCATCAAAGCAAAGTTTACAAAACAATGTCACGGAGCTGGAGAAGGGAACCAAATTAATCAAGAGAGCCCAGGTATAAGGAATGCTTTAACCCCTTAAGCCCCGAGGGTGGTTTGCACGTTAATGACCAGGCCAATTTTTACAATTCTGACCACTGTCACTTTATGAGGTAATTACTCTGGAACGCTTCAACGGATCCCCCCGATTCTGAGATTGTTTTTTCGTGACATATTGTACTTCATGATTGTGGTAAAATTTCTTCGATATCACTTGCGTTTATTTGTGAAAAAAATGGAAATTTGGCGAAAATTTTGAAAATTTTGCAATTTTCAAAATTTTTATTTTTATGCCCTTAAATCAGAGAGATATGTCACACAAAAGAGTTAATAAATAACATTTCCCACATGTCTACTTTACATCAGCACAATTTTGGAACCAAATTTTTTTTTTGTTAGGGAGCTATAAGGGTTAAAAGTTGACAAGCGATTTCTCATTTTTCCAACAAAATTTACAAAACCATTTTTTTAGGGACCACTTCACATTTGAAGTCACTTTGAGAGGTCTTTATGACAGAAAATACCCAAAAGTGACACCATTCTAAAAACTGCACCCCTCAAGGTGCTCAAAACCACATTCAAGAACTTTATTAACCCTTCAGGTGCTTCACAGAAATTTTTTGAATGTGGAAGAAAAAAATGAACATTTAACTTTTTTCACAAAAATGTTACTTTAGACCCAATTTTTTTATTTTCACAGGTGTAACAAGAAAAAATGGACCCCAAAATTTGTTGTGCAATTTCCCCTGGGCACGCAGATACCCAATATTTGGGGAAAAAAACACTGTTTGGGCGCACGGCAGGGCTCGGAAGGGAAGGAGCGCCATTTGACTTTTTGATTGTAAAATTTGCTTGAATAATTAGCGGACGCCATGTTGTGTTTGGAGAGCCCCTGTGTGCCCAAACATTGGAGCTCCCCCACAAGTGACCCCATTTTGGAAACTAGACCCCCCAAGGCACCTATCTAGGTGCATAGTGAGCACTTGGAATCCCCAGGTGCTTCACAATTGATTCGTAAAAATGAAAAAGTGTTTTTTTTTTCACTTTTTCATTTTTACGAATCAATTTGTGAAGCACCTAGGGGTTCCAAGTGCTCACTATGCATCTAGATAGGTGCCTTGGGGTGTCTAATTTCCAAAATGGGGTCACTTGTGGGGGAGCTCCAATGTTTGGGCACACAGGGACTCTCCAAATGCAACATGGTATCCGCTAACAAATTGAATGAAAAATCGGCTCAAATTGTTAGCGGACACCATGTTGCGTTTGGAGAGCCCCTGTGTGCCCAAACATTGGAGCTCCCCCACAAGTGACCCCATTTTGGAAACTAGACCCCCCAAGGCACCTATCTAGATGCATAGTGAGCACTTGGAACCCCCAGGTGCTTCACAAATTGATTCATAAAAATGAAAAAGTGTTTTTTTTTCACTTTTTCATTTTTATGGATCAATTTGTGAAGCACCTGGGGGTTCCAAGTGCTCACTATGCATCTAGATAGGTGCCTTGGGGGGTCTAGTTTCCAAAATGGGGTCACTTGTGGGGGAGCTCCAATGTTTGGGCACACAGGGGCTCTCCAAACGCAACATGGTGTCCGCTAACAATTTGAGCCGACAATTTGTTAGCGGACACCATGTTGCATTTGAAGAGTCCCTGTGTGCCCAAACATTGGAGCTCCCCCACAAGTGACCCCATTTTGGAAACTAGACCCCCCAAGGCACCTATCTAGATGCATAGTGAGCACTTGGAACCCCCAGGTGCTTCACAAATTGATTCATAAAACTGAAAAAGTGAAAAAAAAAACACTTTTTCATTTTTATGAATCAATTTGTGAAGCACCTGGGGGTTCCAAGTGCTCACTATGCATCTAGATAGGTGCCTTGGGGGGTCTAGTTTCCAAAATGGGGTCACTTGTGGGGGAGCTCCAATGTTTGGGCACGCAGGGGCCCTCCAAATGCAACATGGCGTCCGCTAACAATTTGAGACGATTTTCCATTCAATTTGTTAGCGGACACGTCACGTTTGGAGAGCCCGTGATGTGCCTAAACAGTGGCGCTCCCCCACAAGTGACCCCATTTTGGAAACTATACCCCCCAAGGATTTTATTAAGGTGTATAGTGAACATTTTGAACCCAGAGGTACGACACAGAATTAGTTTACATTAGGTCATCATATTGAATAAGTTGTCATTAGTCTTGAGCGCAAGTGCTCGCTACTTGAGTTTGCATTGGGTACTCAGGTATGCACCATGTACAGCGTGTGCTCGAGTGACATGCTCGAGTCCCTGCTCCGCATGTTTCACGGTTATTAGACACCCAAAAAAAACATGCGGGGATCGCTCGTGCATGGCAGGCAATCCCCGTAACGTTTTTTTGGCCGCGAAGCATATGTGGCAGAGACTCGAGCATGTCACTCAAATACCCACGATACTCAATGCATACCAGAGCACCCGATGCAAACTCAAGTAGCGAGCACTTGTGCTCAACACTAGTCGCCATATCGTCATCTTTTTTTCTTACTTTTGAAAAAAATCCCAACCCCATCACAACCCTAACCCCAACCCTAACCCCAACCCCAGCCCTAACCGTAGCACAACCCTAACCCTAGCACAACCCTAACCCTAGCACAACCCTAGCCCTAGCACAACCCTAACCCTAGCACAACCCTAGCCCCAAACCCAGCTCTAACCCTAGCCCACTCCTAACCCAAGAGTTTATTTTTGACGCCGTTCCTTGTGCGGTATAAGTGATTAGACGACTTTATTCTTCGGGTCAGTGTGATTACAGCAATACCAGAATCATATGGAGTTTTTATGACTGACAGCTGTCACACACTAAAAGACGCATTTTTTGTAAAATCTAGTTTTTGCATCGCCATATTTTGAGAGCTATAATTTTTCCAGATTTTGGCAGACAGTCATGTGATGTCTCGTTTTTTGTGGGATGACTTGACGTTGTTATTGGTGCCATTTTCAGGCACGTGACATTTTTTGATCGCTTTCTATTCCGATTTTTGGGAGGCAAAATAAACAAAAACCAACAATTCAGGAATTGTTTTTTTTTGTTTTTTTTTTATTCTGTTCCGCGTGTGGTAAAATTGATAAGGCAGCTTTATTCTTCGGGTCAGTACGTTTACAGCGGTACCACATTTATATCGTTTTTCTATGTTTTGCACTTTTACATAATAAAAGCAATTTTATAGAAAAAAATATTTTTTAGCATCGCTTTATTCTGAGAGCTATAACTTTTTTATTTTTCAGATGATGGAGCTGTATGGCAGCTTGTTTTTTGTGGGACGAGATGACGTTTTCAGCGGTACCATTTTTATTTATATTTGTCTTTTTGATCGCGTGTTATTCCATTTTTTGTTTGGCGGTATGGTGATAAAGCATTGTTTTTTGTTTAGTTTTTTTTTTTTTTTTTTACCGTGTTCACTGAAGGGATTAACTAGTGGGACAGTTTTATAGGTCAGGTTGTTCCGGACGCTGCGATACCAAATATGTGTACTTTTATTGTTTTTTTTGTTTTTTTTTATAATAATATTTATTGATGGGTACATTATATTTTTATTTTTGGTGGATTATTTTTTTTATTTTTTTTTTTCATATTTTTGCAATTTTTTATTTTTTTTTTTCACTTTCTGGAAGCTTATATAGTTTATTACTTTGTCCCACTCTGGGACTTTCACTTTTTTTTCTCTGATCGCCTGCATGGCACAGGAATGCAGCACCATCCCTGTGCCATGCAGGCTGTCAGCGCCGGACAGGGAGAAGATTGTTTGGGGATGCACTGCGCATGTCCAAACAATCTTCCTGCTGTCTGGTGACCCGGATGTTGTCATGACGACTTCGGGTCGTCATGGCAACACCCGGGAAGCCTTTGCAGACAGCGCTGGAAGCCGGAAGAGGAGGTGAGTATCTGCGATCACCTCCCCTTGCCCCCGCAATGCTGCGATCGACTTCGATCGCAGCATCGCGGGGGTTAATGTGCTGGGAGCGGTGCAGGACCGCTCCCTGCACATAGTATCGGGTGTCAGCTGTGACAATCAGCTGACACCCGGCGGCGATCGCGCCCGCACAGCCTGTGTGCGCGCGCGATCGCCATGACGTACTAATACGGGTCTGGCTCTTAAGTCCCAGGGCACAGACGCGTATTAGTACATCAGATGTTGTTAAGGGGTTAAAGACCAAGGGCACGATTCACCTAGCAGCTTCTGCCAGTTTTCTTGTGTAAAACTGGTTGAAATGTCGCAAGTTGCATACATTCTGCTGAAATATACTCCAGTCACTTATTGGTGTACATTTCTTGATTGGCGCACACCAGCTTTAAGGTGCACCAAATTCATGAAGATGCACCTCTTTGGCGTATCCAACTCCACATTTTATATGTCAGTCTTGATTAATCTGATAACCTTAGTGTATATAATTTAGAGAAAAAAGTATAAGATGGTATCGTGTGAAAATAATTAGTAAATGTCTTTATGAAAGCAAAAGTCACCAAATATCACAATACAAACTGTATATATTATGAAAAAGATCTTGGAGGACCTGGTCAATAACCTGAAGAGAGCTGGGACCACAGTCTCAAGCATTACCATTAATAACACACTACGCCGTCTTGGATTAAAATCCTTCAGGGCGCGCAAGGTCCCCCTGCTCATGCCCACACATGTAAAACAGGAGAAACAAGGAGTTTTGAAGGTTAAAAATTGTAACAAATCTTTATTAAATAGTGTATAAATCACATACAGTTGTGCTCAACAGTTTACATACCCCGGCAAAATTTTTCCTTTCTTGGCCTTGTTTCAGAGAATATGAATGATAACAAAAAAACTTTTTCTCCATTCACGGTTATTGGTTGGGTGAAGCCATTTATAGTCAAATTACTGTGTTTTCTCTTTTTAACTCTTAATGACAACCAAAAACATCCAACTGACCCTGATCAAAAGTTCACATACCCCAGTTCTTAATACCTTTTATTGCCCCCTCTAACATCAATGACAGCTTGAAGTCCTTTGTGGTAGTTGTGGATGAGGTTCTTTAATTTCTCAGATGGAAAAACTGCCCATTCTTCTTGCTAAAAACCCTCCAATTCCTGTAAATTCTTGGGCTGTCTAGCATGAACTGTGCACTTGAGATCTCCCCAGAGTGGCTCAGTGATATTGAGGTCAGGAGACTGAAATGGCCACTCCAGAACCTTCACTTTGTTCTGCTGTAGCCAATGACAGGTCGACTTGGCCTTGTGTGTTGGATCGTTGTCATGTTGAAACATCCAAGTACGTCCCATAAGCAGCTTCCGGGCTGATGAGTCCAAATTTGCCTCCAGTATTTGCTGGTAACATGCTGCATTCATCTTTCACCAAGTTTCCTGTGCCTTTGTAGCTCACACATCTCCAAAACATCAGCGATCCACCTCCGTGCTTTACTGTAGGAATAGTGTTCCTTTCATCATAGGCCTTGTTGACCTCTCTCCAAATGTAACGTTTATGGTTGTGGCCAAAAAGTTCAATTTTGGTCTCATCACTCCAAATTACCTAGTTCCAGAAGTTTTGAGGCTTGTCTCTGTGCTGTTTGACATATTGTAGGCGAGATGCTTTGTGGCATTTTGCAGTAATGGCTTTCTTCTGGCGACTCGACCTTGCAGCCCATTTTTCTTCAAGTGCCTCCTTGTTGTCCATCTTGAAACAGCCACACCACTAGTTTTCAGAGAGTCCTGAATTTCAGCTGATGTTATTTGTGGATTTTTCTTTGCATCCCGAACAATTTTCCTGGCAGTTGTGGCCGAAATTTTTGTTGGTCTACCTGACCGTGGTTTGGTTTTTACAGAGGCCCTGATTTTCCATTTGTTAATCACAGTTTGAATGCTGCTGACTGGCATTATCAATTCCTTGGATATTTTTTTGTATCCCTTTCCTGTGTTATACAGTCATGGCCAAAAGTATTGAGAATGAGACAAATAGTAATTTTTCCAAAGTTTACTGCTTCATTTTTTGTAATGGCAATTTGCATATACTCCTGAATGTCAAAGAGTGATCAGCTTAACAGCAATTACTGTACTTGCAAAGTCAATATTTGCCCAGAAAATGAACTTTAACCCCCAAAACACATTTCAACATCATTGCAGTCCTGCCTTAAAAGGAGCAGCTAACATCGTTTTAGTGATTGATCCATTAACACAGGTGTGGGTGTTGATGAGGACAGGGCTGGCGATCAATCAGTCATGATTAAGTAAGAATGACATCACTGGACACTTTAAAAGGAGGCTGGTTCTTGGTATCATTGTTTCTCTTCAGTTATCCATGGTTATCTCTAAAGAAACACGTGCAGCCATCATTGCACTGCACAAAAATGGCCTAACAGGGAAGAGTATCGCAGCTACAAAGATTGCACCTCAGTCAACAATCTATTGCATCATCAAGAACTTCAAGGAGAGAGCTTCCATTGTTGTCAAAAAGGCTCCAGGGCGCCCAAGAAAGACCAGCAAGCGCCAGGACCGTATCTTAAAACTGTTTCAGCTGCGGGATCGGACTACCAGCAGTGCCGAGCTTGCTCAAGAATGTCAGCAGGCTGGTGTGAGTGCTTCTGCACACACTGTGAGGCGGAGACTCTTTCAGCAAGGGCTGGTTTCAAGGAGGGCAGCAAAGAAGCCACTTCTCTCCAGATAAAACATCAGGGACCGACTGATATTCTGCAAAAGGTACAGGGAGTGGACTGCTGAGGACTGGGGCAAAGTCATTTTCTCTGATGAATCCCCTTTTCGATTGTTTGGGACATCTAGAAAACAGCTTATTCGGAGAAGAAGAGGTGAGCGCTACCACCAGTCTTGTCTCATGCCAACTGTAAAGCATCCTGAAACCATTCATGTGTGGGGTTGCTTCTCAGCCAAGGGAATCGGCTCACTCACAGTCTTGCCTAAGAACACAGCCATGAATAAAGAATGGTACCAGAATGTCCTCCAAGAGCAACTTCTCCCAACCGTCCAAGAGCAGTTTGGCGCCCAGCAATGCGTTTTCCAGCATGATGGAGCACCTTGCCATAAAGCAAAGGTGATAACTAAATGGCTCATGGAACAAAACATAGAGATTTTGGGTCCATGGCCTGGAAACACCCCAGATCTTAATCTCATTGAGAACTTGTGGTCAATCATCAAGAGACAGGTGGACAAACAAAAACCAACAAATTCCGGCAAAATGCAAGCATTGATTATGCAAGAATGGACTGCTATCAGTCAGGATTTGGTCCAAAAGTTGATTGAGAGCATGCCAGGGAGAATTACAGAGGTCTTGAAGAAGAAGGGGCAACACTGCAAATATTGACTTGCTGCATTAACTCATTCTAACTGTCAATATAACCTATTGGTACTCATAATATGATTGCAATTTCTGTATGTGATATAAACATCAGACAAACACTAATAAAAAACAGAGGCCAACAGATCATGGGAAAATATAATTTTGGTGTCATTCTCAATACTTTTAGCCATGACTGTACAGTTCAACTACCTTTTCCCGTAGAACGACTGAAGACGGATAGAAAGCGGGCATGATGTCCATAGATCGGATCAAATGTTGGCACAGAATAAAATAAGTGATGACCAGCAGAACAGACAACAGCGACCCCAATTAAATTCATCATGGATCTGTGCCTGATATGACGTTCCAGACCAGACGGGGAGAGGTTATTTGCCGTCATCATCCCAGAGAGCCACAACAAAAGAGAGTTAGATCCTAGACTGAGGAAAATACAAGAAAATAAGAAAATAAACATTAAAAATAAATGAAAATGTGAACAAAAAGAATAAAAAAGGGGGATGCAATAATAATGCAAAAAACAAACACTAAACAATATATAAAGAAAATGTAAAAAAATTCTAAAAAAAAAGTACGGATGAGAAAATAGCTGGAACCCTGTTTCCTAATGGACAAGTCTAGAGCCTAAATGCATATGGTTAGAGAAAAGAGGAAAAGCTAAGTTACTCATTTAAGCCCTTAGGGGCTTTTGTGTTCAACGTCACAATCCACCTTGCCTCACGTTGTGCAAGTAGTTTCTTGATATTACCTCCCCTTGCTGCAAGTTGTACAATGTCAATCCCCCTAATCATAAGTGACCTTGGGTCACAATTATGAAAGTTTCTGAAATGGCGATTATTTTCAGTTCGGAGGGGTCGACCATGCCAGCACATGTCCAGGCCCGATTGAAGTTTGCCAGTGACCATCTAGATGATCCAAAGGAGGCATGGGAGATGGTCATGTGGTCAGATGAGCCCAAAATAGAACTTTTTGGTATCAACTCCATCCGCCATGTTTGGAGGAAGAAGAAGGATGAGTGCAACCCCAAGAACACCATCCCAACTATGAAGTATGGTGTTGGAAACATCATAGTTTGGGGGGGCTTTTTCTGCAAAGGGGACAGGACGATTGCACCGTATTGAAGGGAGGATGGATGGGGTCATATATCGTGAGATATTGGCCAACAACCTCCTTCCCTCAGTAAGAGCATTGAAGATGGGTCGTGTCTGGGTCTTCCAGCATGGCAATGACCCGAAACACACAGCCAGGGCAACTAAGGAGTGGCTCTGTAAGAAGCATTTCAAGGTCCTGGAGTGGCCTAGCCAGTCTCCAGACCTGAACCCAATAGAAAATCTTTGGAGGGAGCTGAAACTCAATGTTGCCCAGCGACAGTCCCGAAATCTGAAAGATCTGGAGAAGATCTGTATGAAGGAGTGGGCTAAAATCCTTGCTGCAGTGTGTGCAAACTTGGTCCAGAACTACAGGAAACGTCTGACTTCTGTACTTGGAAGCAAAGGTTTTTGTACCAAATATTAAGTTCTGTTTTTCTATTGTATCAAAAATGTAATTAATTTGCATTTTATTGCATGAAATATGTAAAAATCATACAATGTGATTTTCTGGATTTTTTTAGATTCTGTCTCTTACAGGTGAAGTGTACCTACGATAAAAATTACATACCTCTCCATTCTTTGTAGGTTGGAAAACTTGCAAAATCGGCAGTGTATCAAATGCTTATTTTCCCCACTGTAAGCGATTACTGCACAGTTATGGATAGTGACTTACAAGTGATGTTCTTTCTGATGAAGAAATTTTGCCATTTTTTTCTATCGGGTCCAGACTACTATGATGACTTTATCCAGCCACGACTCATCTACAGAGATTACAATGAAGATATTTACCTTCTCACATTTCCACCACCATCCTCATGTATTCCAGACTTGCACCCAAGCTCCCCATCCTGCTGATACCCCAGTGTTGAGCCTGCTGCTGCTATTTTTGTCCGTGTTACTGGAACTGCTGTGTAGCATGGTAAGAGTATTCCTCTTGAGTGCCCACCACAGTGCCCCTTACTTCATAATATGTCCTATTAGTGCCATCTAAATGGTAAAATGTATTCTAAAATTGCCTTTGATGGTTTTGAAACCCTGAGTGCCCTTGTAATGCAATAATGCATTTTAAACCTCCATTTAAAACTTAATATTATCCCCTGAGCATCCCCAAAAAGTAACAATTTAACAATTTCTATGAGTGCCCTCTTAGCATTTAATAATGTCCTGAGTGCCTCAGCACAAGTAGTAATGCACCTTAGTACCACATATTTAGTAATAATGCCCCGAGTCCCTCCCCAAATACGGTAATAATATCCCAAATCCCCCCGCATAAATAATTATGTCCCCTGAGACTGCCTACATATACTAATAATGTCCCCTGAGCCCTCCCCCCACATACAGTAATATTGGCCCTTAGAGTGCCCTTATACATACAAGTAATGGACCCTGAACTACCCCTGCACATACATCAATAATATCCTTTGAGCAATCCCCACATCTACTAATAATGTTCTCTGAGCCCTCACATATAGAAAGTGATTCCCAGAGTCCCCCCAGATATACTAATTATGGCTCTGAATCTCCTTCCCCCACATACAGCTATAATTCCGCATGAGTTCTGACGCAAAAAAGGTAATTTTGCACCCAAAATGTAGAAAGAAAAAAAATTCAAATATATACCCATCTAACCTCACATAGACACTGTCTCGACGTCATCACCACCACACAAGAAATAACTCATGATGGGTAAAACCAGTGAGCTATCTCAAGACTTTATCAACCTTATTGGTGCAAAACATACTGATGGCATTGGTTACAGAAGAATTTCTAAGCTACTGAAGGTTCCAGTGAGCACTGTTTTAGCCATAAAACGCAGGTGGAAAGAATATCATTTCACCATAAACCGGGCATACCAGGTACTCCCCGCAAGATTTCAGACAGAGGAGTGAAAAGAATTATCAGAAGAGCTGTCCAAGAGCCAAGGACCACCCAAGGAGAGCTACAGACCTGGAATCAGCAGGTACAATTGTTTCAAAGAAAACTATAAGTAATGCACTCAACCTCCATGGTCTGTATGCATGCTCACCATGCAAGACTCCATAGCTGAACAAAAAGCATGTTCAAGCGCCTGATGAGACCAATACTGAACTCTTTGGATGCAATAATACACAATATGTTTGGAGGCCAAAAGTCACTGCTTATGACAATAAAATTACCCTACCAACAGTGAAGTTTGGAGGTGGGAACATCATGGTGTGGGGCTGTTTTTGAGCATAAGGCACTGGCAAACATCTTGTGATTGAAGGAAGGAATGGACAAATGTACAGAGACATTCTTGATAGAAATCTGCTTCCATCTACGAGGATGATAAAGATGAAACTAGGGGGGACATTTCAGCAAGACAATGATCCCAAAAACTCAGCCAATGAAACTCTGAATTGGTTTCAAAGAAAGAAAATAAATCTGCTAGAATGGCCCAGCCAATCATCTGACCTGAATCCAATAGAAAATGTATGGAAGGAACTAAAGCTCAGTGTTCATAGAAGTAGCCCACAGCAGCTTCAGGATGTGAAGAGTGTTAGTATGGAAGAATGGGCCAAAATCACATCTGAGCAATGCATGCGACTAGTTTCTCCATACAGGAAGCATCTTGAAACTGTCATCACCAACAAAGGCTTTTGTACAAAGTATTAAATACATATCAGTAAGTGTGTTCAATACTTTTTGCCTGTGTCATTTCTCATTATTGCACATAACTTAATTTATAGACATCTATGGTTTGATTTATTTGCCTGTGTGGATCGGAAAGGTTGTTAACGACATCTGGTGAGAATTTCATGCCAATAGCACCTTTAGAAATATATTTCTTTAGAAAATTGGTGACATGTTCAATATATATTTCACCCGCTGTATATATGATAAATTTAGGGTTTTGATAGACAAGTGGGTGTGGTCCTCAACTCTTGGAGACTCTTTTTGAGGACTACAGCCAGTTGGATAAAAAGACTACATTTGCATACAAGGAAAAGGGGGCTATGTCTCAGAAATTGAAAGGTGCAGGTTCAAAAAAAGCAAAGCCAGATTAAGGAGAACCAGGGTATTTATTCCAAGCTAAAAATGACATATTTATTGCAAGTGTCAGGTCCTTTTCAAACAAATTCTTAATACAGTGAGTAAGCAGAAGCAGAATCAAGCGCGATAAGGACAAAATGCCTTAATGATTTTGCACTAGGGATTGGTAGGAGTGCCAGCAGTTGGCTCCCTACTGTTTAGTCAGGCATGTCATAACCTTTATTGGCTGGAGAGAAAAAATTGCCAACAGTGTGCCAATGTTTTGAGCTTACCCTCCTCTTTTGAAAGCACCACATGCAAAGATCGGTAGTTTTGTATTGATATTTTTCTCCATAGTGAGTGACTTCAGCTGATGGAATACATCAACTCAATCAGGTTACATTACGTCTAAATGAAGAAAAATACTCAGAAAGGTCTTGTTTGTCTCCTTTGATTTTTTTTTTTTTGCCAAAAATCATAAACGTATAAAAATTATAGCTACTTAAAAATGGCCTGAATCTTAATTCTTTATCATTAAAATGTATTTTTCTCCAGGATATCCATTAGTAGGTTGAAGTTCAAAGAGAATCCCCCAAGGATAAAATTCTGAAAAGCAATAAAGAATAAATCGAGTTATATTTATTGCTTATGTATATCAGCTTTCTCGCAATACGCCAGAGGCTGATAAATTAATTTTCTTGTGAAAGTGTTTTCTATTATAGGGCATAATAAGAAATCTGTAATACTAGAATACAGATAAATTTGTGAAGGGAGAGGGTGTAACATAAGATACCCCCAAGAGAGGTCAGTGTTAAAGGGGACAAGCATGGGAAGTGACTCAAGAGAAACAATCAGGGCAGGATGCACATATGTTCTGGAGATTTAACTGACTGTTTCCTTTAGAAGTATGGGAAGAAAAATATTATGTGTATGTATATGTGTAGATATATATAGACATATATATATACACACACTCCTCAACATTGAAATTGCAACACCAAGAAGGTAAAATGGAATTATGAAAATCACAGGATTGATGGACATGTTAATGATATGCAAATTAAACTAAATTATCAAAAGATCTCAATTTACTCAGTATAGACTATAAGCGCCATGTGCACAAATATACTCTCTTACTTGCCTTGGTTGCCATCAGTGAGGTTAACCCCTTAAGCCCCGAGGGTGGTTTGCACGTTAATGACCAGGCCAATTTTTACAATTCTGACCACTGTCACTTTATGAGGTAATTACTCTGGAACGCTTCAACGGATCCCCCTAATTCTGAGATTATTTTTTCATGACATATGGCACTTCATGATTGTGGTAAAATTTCTTCGATATCACTTGCGTTTATTTGTGAAAAAAACGGAAATTTGGCGAAAATGTTGAAAATTTTGCAATTTTCAAAATTTAAATTTTTATGCCCTTAAATCAGAGAGATATGTCACACAAAAGAGTTAATAAATAACATTTTCCACATGTCTACTTTACATCAGCACAATTTTGGAACCAAAATTTTTTTTTGTTAGGGAGCTATAAGGGTTAAAAGTTGACCAGCGATTTCTCATTTTTCCAACAAAATTTACAAAACCATTTTTTTAGGGACCACATCATATTTGAAGTCACTTGGAGAGGTCTTTATGACAGAAAATACCCAAAAGTGACACCATTCTAAAAACTGCACCCCTCAAGGTGCTCAAAACCACATTCAAGAACTTTATTAACCCTTCAGGTGCTTCACAGGAATTTTTTGAATGTGGAAGAAAAAAATGAATATTTAACTTTTTTCACAAAAATGTTACTTTAGACCCAATTTTTTTTATTTTCACAGGGGTAACAAGAGAAAATGGAACCCAAAATTTGTTGTGCAATTTCCCCTGGGCACGCAGATACCCAATATTTGGGGAAAAAACACTGTTTGGGCGCACGGCAGGGCTCGGAAGGGAAGGAGCGCCATTTGACTTTTTGATTGTAAAATTTGCTTGAATAATTAGCGGACGCCATGTTGTGTTTGGAGAGCCCCTATGTGCCCAAACATTGGAGCTCCCCCACAAGTGACCCCATTTTGGAAACTAGACCCCCCAAGGCACCTATCTAGATGCATAGTGAGCACTTGGAAATGAGCACTTGGAACCCCAAGGTGCTTCACAAATTGATTCGTAAAAATGAAAAAGTGTTTTTTTTTTCACTTTTTCATTTTTACGAATCAATTTGTGAAGCACCTAGGGGTTCCAAGTGCTCACTATGCATCTAGATAGGTGCCTTGGGGGGTCTAGTTTCCAAAATGGGGTCACTTGTGGGGGAGCTCCAATGTTTGGGCACACAGGGACTCTCCAAATGCAACATGGTGTCTGCTAACAATTTGTCGGCTCACATTGTTAGCGGACACCATGTTGCGTTTGGAAAGCCCCTGTGTGCCCAAACATTGGAGCTCCCCCACAAGTGACCCCATTTTAGAAACTAGACCCCCCAAGGCACCTATACAGATGCATAGTGAGCACTTGGAACCCCAAGGTGCTTCACAAATTGATTCATAAATATGAAAAAGTGTTTTTTTTTTTTCACTTTTTCATTTTTATGAATCAATTTGTGAAGCACCTGGGAGTTCCAAGTGCTCACTATGCATCTAGATAGGTGCCTTGGGGGGTCTAGTTTCCAAAATGGGGTCACTTGTGGGGGAGCTCCAATGTTTGGGCAGACAGGGGCTCTCCAAACGCAACATGGTGTCCGCTAACAATTTGAGCCGACAATTTGTTAGCGGACACCATGTTGCATTTGGAGAGTCCCTGTGTGCCCAAACATTGGAGCTCCCCCACAAGTGACCCCATTTTGGAAACTAGACCCCCCAAGGCACCTATCTAGATGCATAGTGAGCACTTGGAACCCCCAGGTGCTTCACAAATTGATTCATAAAAATGAAAAAGTGAAAAAAAAAACACTTTTTCATTTTTATGAATCAATTTGTGAAGCACCTGGGGGTTCCAAGTGCTCACTATGCATCTAGATAGGTGCCTTGGGGGGTCTAGTTTCCAAAATGGGGTCACTTGTGGGGGAGCTCCAATGTTTGGGCACGCAGGGGCTCTCCAAACGCAACATGGCGTCCGCTAACAATTTGAGACGATTTTCCATTCAATTTGTTAGCGGACACCATGTCGCGTTTGGAGAGCCCGTGATGTGCCTAAACAGTGGAGCTCCCCCACAAGTGACCCTATTTTGGAAACTATACCCCCCAAGGATTTTATTAAGGTGTATAGTGAACATTTTGAACCCAGAGGTACGACACAGAATTTGTTTACATTAGGTCATCATATTGAATAAGTTGTCATTAGTCTTGAGCGCAAGTGCTCGCTACTTGAGTTTGCATCGGGTACTCAGGTATGCACCATGTACAGCGTGTGCTCGAGTGACATGCTCGAGTCCCTGCTCCGCATGTTTCACGGTTATTAGACACCCAAAAAAAAACATGCGGGGATCGCTCGTGCATTTTTTGGCCGCGAAGCATATGGGGCAGAGACTCGAGCATGTCACTCAAATACCCACGATACTCAATGCATACCAGAGCACCCGATGCAAACTCAAGTAGCGAGCATTTGCGCTCAACACTAGTCGCCATATCTTCATCTTTTTTTCTTACTTTTGAAAAAAATCCCAACCCCATCACAACCCCATCACAACCCCAGCCCTAACCCCAGCCCTAACCCTAGCACAACCCTAACTGTAGCACAACCCTAACCGTAGCACAACCCTAACCCTAGCACAACCCTAACCCTAGCACAACCCTAGCCCCAAACCCAGCCCTAACCCTAGCCCAATCCTAACCCAAGAGTTTATTTTTGACACCGTTCCTCGTGCAGTATAAGTGATTAGACGACTTTATTCTTCGGGTCGGTGTGATTACAGCAATACCAGAATCATATGGGGTTTTTATGACTGACAGCTGTCACACACTAAAAGACGCATTTTTTGTAAAATCTAGCTTTTGCATCGCCATATTTTGAGAGCTATCATTTTTCCAGATTTTGGCAGACAGTCATGTGACGGCTCGTTTTTTGCGGGATGAGTTGATGTTTTTATTGGTGCCATTTTCAGGCACGTGACATTTTTTGATCGCTTTCTATTCCGATTTTTGGGAGGCAGAATAAACAAAAACCAACAATTCAGGAATTGTTTTTTTTGTTTTTTTTTATTCTGTTCCGCGTGTGGTAAAATTGATAAGGTAGCTTTATTCTTCGGGTCAGTACGTTTACAGCGGTACCACATTTATATCGTTTTTCTATGTTTTGCACTTTTACATAATAAAAGCAATTTTATAGAAAAAAATATTTTTTAGCATCGCTTTATTCTGAGAGCTATATCTTTTTTATTTTTCGGATGATGGAGCTGTATGGTGGCTGTTTTTTTGCGGGACGAGATGATGTTTTCAGCGGTACCATTTTTATTTATATTTGTCTTTTTGATCGCGTGTTATTCCATTTTTTGTTTGGCGGTATGATGATAAAGCATTGTTTTTTGCTTCGTTTTTTTTTTTTTTTTTTACCGTGTTCACTGAAGGGGTTAACTAGTGGGACAGTTTTATAGGTCAGGTTGATCGGGACGCGGCGATACCAAATATGTGTACTTTTATTGTTTTTTTTGTTTTTTTTTATAATAATATTTATTGATGGGTACATTATATTTTTATTTTTGGTGGATTATTTTTTTTATTTTTTTTTTATATTTTTGCAATTTTATTTTTTTTTTTCACTTTCTGGAAGCTTATATAGTTTATTACTTTGTCCCACTCTGGGACTTTCACTTTTTTTTCTCTGATCGCCTGCATGGCACAGGAATGCAGCACCATCCCTGTGCCATGCAGGCTGTCAGCGCCGGACAGGGAGAAGATTGTTTGGAGATGCGCTGCGCATGTCCAAACAATCTTCCTGCTGTCTGGTGACCCGGATGTTGTCATGACGACATCGGGTCATCATGGCAACACCCGGGAAGCCTTTGCAGACAGCGCTGGAAGCCGGAAGAGGAGGTGAGTATCTGCGATCACCTCCCCTTGCCCCCGCAATGCTGCGATCGACTTCGATCGCAGCATCGCGGGGGTTAATGTGCTGGGAGCGGTGCAGGACCGCTCCCTGCACATAGTATCGGGTGTCAGCTGTGACAATCAGCTGACACCCGGCGGCGATCGCGCCCGCACAGCCTGTGTGCGCGCGCGATCGCCATGACGTACTAATACGGGTCTGGCTCTTAAGTCCCAGGGCACAGACGCGTATTAGTACGTCAGATGTTATTAAGGGGTTAATAATGGTTGTCTGAGGAATGTTCTGCTACACAGAATGCATTTAGCCTCCCAAATCATCAAGATCTGCTGCTGGCGGCTCCACTTGCAATTGACAACCAGTGAGATCCCAGATGTGCTCAATGGGAGACAAGTCTGGAGACACTGCAGGCCATGGTAGTCCATTTAGGCCATGCTGGCAGCTCACGGTAGCACCAGCAACATTTGGCTGTGTTGTATTGAAAAACTATTCTTGACACACTTTCACATTCCCTTGTGATACTCTCGTCATAGTGTTGCCCCCCATGGACCACTAACAGTGCCCTTGTGTCACATACTTTGTGTTGTGTGTGGTATGGGGGAATGAGGGTTGGATTATAACACAGGGTTTCAAAGTATACCAAAAAGAGAATCTAACACCTCCATGAACTAACCAGAGATCTTATCTTCTATGAGTCTTTCTGACTCTCATTTAATCCAAGACACCCTCTATCCTGACTCTATAACTAGGCTGTGAGTGTGGGGCTCTTTAGACACCATTTCTATGGATGTCTCTTTTAACCCAGTCTCACACGAAGAGATTTAATCAGATAGCCTGACTCAACTGCAGGAAGCATGTATGAATATTCCAGAAGAAGGTGTACAGTAGGTAAAAAAATATTCTGAACCAGAAATGTATAGATCCTCATACGAATATGGCTGACATACAGTGGATCAGGAGGAAAAAGGGATGGGTTACTGACATCAGAACTGAGGGGACAGATAGGGAAAGAGACAGGACAAACATCCAAAAGGCAAACCTGATTACATGGCAGTGAAACAGCAATAATATAATAAAAATACAATACAATACTGTATGATTCCCAAGTTGTAGGGCGTGACACACTCGGGGGCAATATCTTTAGTTTTAGGACTTCCTTCTTTACTCTGGAAATCGTTCTTAATAACATTGACTGTATGTTTGGGGTCGATGTCCTGCTGCAGAATACATTTGGAGAGACTTAGATGCCTCTCTGATGGTATTTCATAATGGATGAGTATTTGCCGGTATTTCTCAGCAGTGAGGAAACAATCCTGACTAAATCTCCAACTCCATTTTCTAAAACAAACATCCAACATGCTTCATTTATAGCCAAATAGTTCAAATTGCACTTGCTGCCATTTTTCTGCACCCGATATGCTGTGTTTTTGTGCACAGTTGAGTCGTTTGGTCTTGTTTCCATGTCAAAGGTATGGCTTTTTGGCCTCAATTCTACCTAAGAAAAACACTTGTAGTCAGACTTCTCCAAACAGTAGATGGGTGTAGTTGATTGTTGGCAGGTTTGAGCTGATGACACTTGCTGGTTGCTGGCAGTTCTGAGCTGATGACACTTGCTTGTTGCTGGCAGTTCTGAGCTGATGTTGCTGTGAGTTCTGAGCTGATGACACTTGCTGGTCGCTATGAGTTATGAGCTGATGTCACTTGCTGGTTGCTGTCAGTTCTGAGATGATGACACTTTCTGGTTTCTGTCAGTTCTGAGATGATGACACTTGCTGGTTGCTGTGAGTTCTGAGCTGATGACACTTGCTTGTTGCTGGCAGTTCTGAGCTGATGACACTTGCTGGTTGCTGTGCTTTCTGAGCTGATGACACTTGCTGGTTGCTGTAAGTTCTGAGCTGATGACATTTGCTGGTCGCTGTCAGTTATGAGCTGATGACACTTGTTGGTCGCTGTGAGTTATGAGCTGATGTCACTTGCTGGTTGCTGTCAGTTCTGAGATGATGACACTTTCTGGTTGCTGTCAGTTCTGAGATGATGACACTTGCTGGTTGCTGTCAGTTCTGAGCTGATGGCACTTGCTGGTTGCTGTCAGTTCTGAGATGATGACACTTTCTGGTTGCTGTCAGTTCTGAGATGATGACACTTGCTGGTTGCTGTCAGTTCTGAGATGATGACACTTTCTGGTTGCTGTCAGTTCTGAGATGATGACACTTGCTGGTTGCTGTCAGTTCTGAGCTGATGGCACTTGCTGGTTGCTGTCAGTTCTGAGATGATGACACTTGCTGGTTGCTGTGAGTTCTGAGATGATGACACTTGCTGGTTGCTGTCAGTTCTGAGCTGATGACATTTGCTGGTTGCTGTCAGTTCTGAGATGATGACACTTGCTGGTTGCTGTCAGTTCTGAGATGATGACACTTGCTGGTTGCTGTCAGTTCTGAGCTGATGGCACTTGCTGGTTGCTGTCAGTTCTGAGATGATGACACTTTCTGGTTGCTGTGAGTTCTGAGATGATGACACTTGCTGGTTGCTGTCAGTTCTGAGCTGATGACATTTGCTGGTTGCTGTCAGTTCTGAGATGATGACACTTGCTGGTTGCTGTCAGTTCTGAGATGATGACACTTGCTGGTTGCTGTGAGTTCTGAGTTGATGACACTTGCTGGTTGCTGTCAGTTCTGAGCTGATGGCACTTACTGGATATCTTTTTATTTCAAAGTGAAGTAAACATGATGTGTCTTTAATCTGCTGCTCTAACTTTTCTTGACCAACTGTTGTATCTATAGTCCTCAACGTTGCCAAATTCTTGGTGCCTCTTCAAAAGAGCTTGCACAGCACATCTTGATACCCCTGTCTGATTTGAATTCTGTGCCTGGGAGAGACCTTGTTGATGAATTTTAACTACCTTGTACCTTGTTGCTCTGCTCAATCTTGCCATGGTAAATGACACATGACATGAAACTGCCTTGCACAACTTCACATTTCTTCCTCATCCTGACTTAGGGTATTGAAAATTGTATCCGACGTTAATTAAATAACAACCATGACGCTGAGTGACGATGGAGAAAATTGACCACGGCAGCTTTTATTAATTACAATATAAATATAACAAGCACTTAAATCACCCTTTCTTCAGAGAAGATCCTGGATGGCCAACCAGAACACACAGGACAGTACAAACTCAAATACTACCCAGCCGCTCTGCTCCAACTCGGGGTTGACAAACTGTCATAGTACCCCCCATACAAACGTTTCACTGGTCCCCCCAAACCGTTCCAGTGGGAACTAACCACACTGATTAAGGGTAAACCCCAATAAACCAAGGCCATCCCTGACCCCACCTCCAGCTGCCATGACAAGACAAACTTAAAGGAATGCCACACCACCGGAACTTGGTCAATGATAAACACCAAAATAAGGGCGGGTGGGAGGGACGTTCACTGGTCCTGACACCTTTGAAGAAGCAATTGGTCCAGGATCCTCCTCTTCTTTACGAAGGTACCCTGCACTACTCCTCCCCCTATAACATTCACCCAATGAAAGCTAATGCCCCTTGTGTGACCTGCCCTTTAACTGACGCCTCCTTTTTTCACTTCTTCCTGCATACGTGCAAGAATTCCAGTTAACCCTTTTCCTACCTCCTAATCTCAAACTCCTGTCATGTCTGGGCTTCCACTAGCTGCGCCCATTTCAGCCCTATCTACTTTTAAGCCACCTACACAACTGTTTCTATTTCTGTTAATGACTGTGTTTCATTCTATTCAAGAAAATGATGATCATTATCACCTGATTAGTATAACTGATCATTAATATAAATTTTATTTAGATTTCTCCATTGTTCATTCACCTTGCTTTTTGTTAATTAATAAAAATAAACTATTAACACTTCTATCTTTGAAAGCATTCTCATTCTTACAATGAAGCATCTTTTTCACACATTAAAACTTTTACACAGCAGCTCCATCAAAACTATAGTGGCCACAGCCCAGGTACTACTGATCCACCCGCGGCCACTATAGTAATTCAATGCAGTATCACAAAATGCTAAGAAAACCCTCAACTGGCTGCAGTTCGTGAACATATACAGCATTACCGTGTCCCCACAGAGTATCTCAAAAAGCTATTTTGTTAAATCGTGCCGTTCATCTCAGGACACGTTGAGCCCAAAAGAAAGGTAAGGAAGGACACATCGGCACTAAGTCAAAATTATAGGAAGTCTGTTAGGTAACATACAAACTCTATGCAGATGATCCTTGGTCTGATCCACATGTAGGACCCCAATACTAAAAGGCAGTACTGTAGTACTAACCACTGAGCCACCATGCTACCCAGTCCTTGCTATTCGGTGACACATATATTTTAATAGTGCCAATATCCCTATTGATATTCTTTAAGGTTAATTATATAAGACTGTTCGGCACAGATATGATAAGAGCCGGTAGCTGCGGGGGGGTTTTCCGCAGCCTAATTTTGCAACTAATATAGTGTTGGGATCTGCAGCTGGAATTCTTATTTAGTTGTGGGAATACTTTATACAGCTGTGTGCTCGTCGCCAGAGCAGGATATGAATGTGCTCAGTCTCAACATCCTGTGAAAATAGCTGTGTATAGTGTTTGTATACTTGAAAGCAGCTAGATCTATAAGCATCCAGAATGAAATCTCAGCTGGGGAATTTACCTTTATACAGCGTATATGATACATCTTTACTAGTGTTGAGCGAGCAGTAAAATGCTCGGGTGCTCGAAGCTTGGGCCGAGCTCACCGTGATACTCGGGTGCTCGACCCGAGCAACGAGCCCAATGTTAGTCTGTGGGAGACCCGAGCATTTTTGCGGCGGCACCCCCGGCAGTCTGTAGAAAGCCTAAAAAGTGCCCAAAACGATAGTGACAGTGCTCAAATGACATGGGGACAGCATGGGGATCGCCCCAGGAAGCATTTCTGACCCCCAGGTCACTGCTCTCAACAACGTGGTCAGAGGTATTAAGCCACTTTTATGGGCTCACAATAAAACGTTCCAAAACGAAACTGAAACTACCTTCCTGTGAAATATGTTAAGGAAGTTCCTTTCCAGGGTAATGACTTGTATATAAGGCAAAATAAATAACCAAACACAAAAATACTCCTCCACACCTTGGGCTATGTTCACAAGTAGCATTTTTTATGTGTTTTTGCACTTTTGTATTGCGTTCAACCGTGACAAATGCATTCACCGGGAAATGTCATTTTAACATTTTACAACCTTATCTGGCTATGTGCTGTGTGACACATGCATACAGTGCTGAAAACACATGGGAACAGCATGGGGAAGACCCCTGGAAGCATCTCTGACTCCCAGGTCACTGCCTAAGGCTATGTGCCCACGATGCAGAAATGAACCAGAAAATTTCTGCATCATTTCTGCATCTCCCTGGCAGAATAAACGCATGCAGATTGTGCATGCGTTTTTCCTGCCAAATACATGCGGATTTGAAGCGTTTTCACATGCATTTCTGCATGCGGATTGACAAGCGCTTTCCAGGCGATTTTAGCATCACTTGGAAAGTGCTTGACAACTAGGTCACACTATATAAATCCATGTGTAGCACCCTGAGGATTCGGCTGCTACAGGAGTATTGCACCTCAACCCAGAGGTGTGATATTCCACTCCCGGGTAAGGAAGGAGTGTGGAACTGAGCTCAGATAGACTGCATGCACTACATACATCCCATTCCAGAGGAGCAGGCCGACGGCACTCCCACTTAGAAATGTGCAGGTGCGACCGAGCCTGTTCCTGGCTGGAGTGGGAGGGGGGAGGAACATCCCATGTAGTGTAGGGGCAGATAGGGGGAGCAGTCTGGGTAGTGATAGGAGCTCATTGGGTGCTGGTCACCTGAGCTCACACATAGAGGGCTATATAAGGTGGGCACCATCAAAGATCAGGGTCAGACGCAGAGGACAAGTCAGATGCAGAGAGTCAGAAGGAGAGAACAAGTCTTCTGCAGAGGAAGTCAGCCTGCAGCAAGGGAGCAGAGCAGACCTGAGCCTGAAGAGTGAGAGAGTGGAGTACAGAAAGACCCAGAGGGGGACAAAGAAGGGACCCAAGAACCCAAATAAGAACACCGGGTGAGGAGTCAGCAGAAGGGTACCGGAACCCAAGCTGGTGGGGGTAAAGACATTCCCCAGCCAGAGACCGGAGACCGTGGGCAGTGTCTGTCACGGTCACCCACTACATTCACCCTGAAGGCACACCACACGGAGGGTCAGGGAACCTGAGGCCAAAGGTTGCCCAACAGAAGGCCCGAGGGAGCTGGATTTAGGTGAATCACTGGTGGGGACGGCTGAAGAGAGGACAGAGAGAGAGAGCTCAGGGCCACGCTCCGGACTTGTTTGGGGGTTGGCCGGATCCAGGACCTGGTGGTCGCAGCACGGCTCGGGTGGTCACTTGGAGCTAGAGTGACCCGTATAACAACTGCAGTAAGTAAAGACCCTTAACTGCACAACCCGAGTCTGTCATCATTACCGGCTGCACCGCACCACCACAACCCCCATCCTCTGCGCCTGTCCCCTCTGAGGCTATACCCCTCCCGTTGGGGGTTATCCCACCAAGCTGCGCACCCACCATCAGCCTCAGCGGACCCTGCAGCAGCGGCGGCCACAGTGACCGCATCACAACGGGTGGCGTAGTCGACACAACGAACTTTAATAACATCAGTAAGGACTGCCACATAACACTTAGCTTGACGCCCTGGGCACGGGACCGGGTCACAGCCGCTCGGAGACTACAACCCCCCATCTGATCCGGTGCCGGGTATTCCCCTCAAAAAGGAATATGTCCCAGGGGGCGCGTCAACTTTGGCGTAGTCGGCAGGATTACGTGCCCGCAACACCCGGGTACTGCGTGCCTGAAGAAAAGTGCAAGTTTACCTTAGAAAGAAGACTCCTGCCGGTTCCGGAGGGTCCACGCCATCGGACTCCATCACCAGTCGTTTCCCGCCGATTGTCCGCCATTTCCAGCTTGTTCCCGCCATCTGCAGAGTTTCCCGCCACTGGGAAGCGATTCCCGCCAAAACCGCAGATTTCCCGCCTTGGAAGAGCAGCGGACGCCATTATGGGCGTGCCAAAGGAGAGCAAGAGGCCACCTCCCATCGTGGGCCAGGACAGAAAATGGCGCCAAAAGTGGAAACCGCCCCCACCAACAGAGACTGTGATGCTGGAGGTGTCTGTCAGCGTGAAAGAACCCCCCCTGGAGCTGACAGTCACCGAGTTGCCCCGGGACCGCCCTCGAAGTGGGAGGAGACGAAAGAAAAGAGAAAAGATGGGTGTCGCTTGGAGCAGTGTAGAACGAGCGCACCCGGAGGCAAGAGGTCTAATGAGGAGTAGCGGAGAAGCTCACCCGGAGTTGAGGAGAGAAAGAGTGGACCCGGGAATGGAGCGGCAGCAGAGCAGCACCGGCCCGCTGGCCAGGAGCCTGCTGGAGGAAGAAGGAGGAGAGCAGAGCAGCACCGGCCCGCTGGCCAGGAGCCTGCCGGAAGCAGAGCAGAGCAGCACCGACCCGATGGTCAGGAGCCTGCTGGAGTCAACAACCCCGCTAGGCTTAGCGGAGATCCTGGCGCAGCTTCCCCGAGATCGGGAGTGCGCGCGGAGTGCCCTGGAGGGCCTCGCGGGAAGGATGGCCCGAGTGCAGAGGGAGATCCTGGCGGAGTGGGGCCGGGAGATGGCCCAGCAAGCTGGAACCCGTCCACTTAACCCGCTCCCTTGGAAGAAGACATCGACTGCCTCTGCGGATGACGCGGGAGGACCCAAGGCCGGAGACGGCGCAGAAGAGGGAGCGAGACGCATGGCAGAAGGTAAGGGGGATGCCTATACCCCATACCGGAAGACCGCTTACCTGCCCCAGCTCCCCGTCGCAGAGCCCGAAGGTCCCCCGGCCGTACCCGAGACCGCCATGACACCGCCACCGACTAGGCCCCGACCGGAAGCCGCCGTCGCGACCCCGATGACGTCACGCATCGTGACCCGGAGCGTGGCGCCGGAAGAGGAGCCTCCGGCCTGGTCACAGGGCCTAGCATTTCCGGGCGCCGCATCCAAAGCAGAGCCATCTACCTCCGCGGAGCCTCCGGCCTGGTCGCAAGGCCAGGTAACCCAGGGCGCCGCCGTCCTAACGGTGCCCTTCACCTTCCAGGTGCCCCAGGCCTGGCCGCAAGGCCTGGGCAACCCGGGCGCCACCACCACCGCGCCCGCGCCCGTAATACCTAGGGTGCCACATCTGGGAGAGGACCCCTTCAGCCAGCTAACGTGGCCGGACGGTCGGCCTTTCATCTGGCCCGAAGGATTCTTGGAGCTGGAGCGGCAGAAGCAACTAGGTCCCCTGTGTGAGCCCCTGATCCCGGCTCCGAAGCCCGTGACTCGGGTCTCGCCTCCACTCGAGGAAGCCCAGTTCGTGTGGGACCCCACGGGAGAAGATTTGATGGGGTTCACCGGAGAGACTCGGGCAGCTGCAGCAGCGCGCACAGAGTGTTGCCGTCAACAGCTGGCAGAGTTCAAGAGAGAGCGGGAGGAGAGGCAGGCCAAAGAGCAATGGGCCCAGACCCGCAGCGCGGAGCAAAAGAGTCGGACCAGAAGGGACCCCCGTGCAGCAGATCGTCCCCGTACCATCGGGACGGTAATAGAGTTTAATGCGCAGCATGGGTGGGGCTTCATAAGGGACCGGAACACCATGGGTGACGTCTTCGTTACACGACGGGACGTCGAGTCCCACCTGCCAGAGGGTCACAAAGGCCGTGACCTCTACGTCGGTGATGAGGTAACGTTCACCCGGCACAAGTGTGCCAAGGGACCTTACGCCCTCCACGTGCATCGCTTGACGGAGGAGGAGTTGCGGTGCGAGGAGGAGGAGCAAGAGGACCCGGACGGGTCTGAAGAAACCACCAGCCGTAAGATGAGAGCAGGAGGCAGACGCCGTTGAGTGCGGCAGAGCAGGAGACTGTATATAGTTGCCTGTCGGGGCACAGTGAATCGGAACTGAAACTGAAACTGGAACTGTTGTTGCTACTAAAATAGTCCCCGTTGGGACCAGCGAACTGTTACCTGTAACCCTTTCCATACCAGGCTGAGGACTGTGAGCAGCCATCCCTTTCCCTTTACCTGGCCGGGGACTGAGAACGGCCAAAATTTCCCTGTACATAGTTGCGCTTGCTAAAGCGCCCCCTACCGGTTTTATTTGGGAAACTGTTTTACAAAAGACTGTCGCACTCTACCTGGTCACGAGTTGCACGGTGACCAGAGGAACAGAAGAGAGAAAGAGACGACGAGAATGTTGTTTACCTGAAAAAGTTTATATATATATTTATATAGTATTTCGTATAATATTTAATATGTTTTACATGTTTATAAAAATGTTGTATGTTTTGGTGTTTTTTGTCTTTGCAGCCCGAGGACGTGCTGTGATTTACCAGGGGGGAATGTAGCACCCTGAGGATTCGGCTGCTACAGGAGTATTGCACCTCAACCCAGAGGTGTGATATTCCACTCCCGGGTAAGGAAGGAGTGTGGAACTGAGCTCAGATAGACTGCATGCACTACATACATCCCATTCCAGAGGAGCAGGCCGACGGCACTCCCACTTAGAAATGTGCAGGTGCGACCGAGCCTGTTCCTGGCTGGAGTGGGAGGGGGGAGGAACATCCCATGTAGTGTAGGGGCAGATAGGGGGAGCAGTCTGGGTAGTGATAGGAGCTCATTGGGTGCTGGTCACCTGAGCTCACACATAGAGGGCTATATAAGGTGGGCACCATCAAAGATCAGGGTCAGACGCAGAGGACAAGTCAGATGCAGAGAGTCAGAAGGAGAGAACAAGTCTTCTGCAGAGGAAGTCAGCCTGCAGCAAGGGAGCAGAGCAGACCTGAGCCTGAAGAGTGAGAGAGTGGAGTACAGAAAGACCCAGAGGGGGACAAAGAAGGGACCCAAGAACCCAAATAAGAACACCGGGTGAGGAGTCAGCAGAAGGGTACCGGAACCCAAGCTGGTGGGGGTAAAGACATTCCCCAGCCAGAGACCGGAGACCGTGGGCAGTGTCTGTCACGGTCACCCACTACATTCACCCTGAAGGCACACCACACGGAGGGTCAGGGAACCTGAGGCCAAAGGTTGCCCAACAGAAGGCCCGAGGGAGCTGGATTTAGGTGAATCACTGGTGGGGACGGCTGAAGAGAGGACAGAGAGAGAGAGCTCAGGGCCACGCTCCGGACTTGTTTGGGGGTTGGCCGGATCCAGGACCTGGTGGTCGCAGCACGGCTCGGGTGGTCACTTGGAGCTAGAGTGACCCGTATAACAACTGCAGTAAGTAAAGACCCTTAACTGCACAACCCGAGTCTGTCATCATTACCGGCTGCACCGCACCACCACAACCCCCATCCTCTGCGCCTGTCCCCTCTGAGGCTATACCCCTCCCGTTGGGGGTTATCCCACCAAGCTGCGCACCCACCATCAGCCTCAGCGGACCCTGCAGCAGCGGCGGCCACAGTGACCGCATCACAACGGGTGGCGTAGTCGACACAACGAACTTTAATAACATCAGTAAGGACTGCCACATAACACTTAGCTTGACGCCCTGGGCACGGGACCGGGTCACAGCCGCTCGGAGACTACAACCCCCCATCTGATCCGGTGCCGGGTATTCCCCTCAAAAAGGAATATGTCCCAGGGGGCGCGTCACATGCAAACAGCATGGATTTATATAGTGTGACCGTAAGAATGTTTAAAAATAAAAAAATAAACCTATACTTACCCTCCGATGGCCCAGCGTGTGTTGCCGCGCTCGCTCCTGTCTGCCAGCTGATCGCGGGACACTGCACTGAAGGGCCTGCGGTCACATGACTGTGACGTCACTGCAGGTCCTACAGTCCTGCCCGCAAGCAAAGGGAAGGAGACCGGGGGCCGTCAGAAGGTGAACATAAACTTTATTTTTTATTTTATTCTTTTTTTTACAGGTACAATGGTACCCAGGTCTGGATGAGAGTCTCCTCTCCTCCAGACTTGGGTACCATCCGCACATTGAAACGCATATAATCCGTGAGTACAAATGTACTGACACGGATTATATGCATCTCAATGCAAGTCTATGGCGGCGATTACGCCGCGCTTCTCCAAAATTAATGGACATGCTGTGGATTTTTGAGCGCAGCATAAACGCTGCGGAAAAATCCGCAGCATGTGCATAGAACTTGCGGAATCCCCTTGGAGACCATGGGGGGAAGATTACCTAGCGTTTAACAAGCGTTTATGCTGCGGAAATTCCGCAGCATATACAGTACAGACCAAAAGTTTGGACACACCTTCTCATTTAAAGATTTTTCTGTATTTTCATGACTATGAAAATTGTACATTCACACTGAAGGCATCAAAACTATGAATTAACACGTGGAATTATATACTGAACAAAAAAGTGTGAAACAACTGAAAATATGTCTTATATTCTAGGTTCTTCAAAGTAGCCACCTTTTGCTTTGATGACTGCTTTGCACACTCTTGGCATTCTCTTGATGAGCTTCAAGAGGTAGTCACCTTAAATGGTTTTCACTTCACAGGTGTGCCCTGTCAGGTTTAATAAGTGGGATTTCTTGCCTTATAAATGGGGTTGGGACCATCAGTTGTGTTGTGCAGAAGTCTGGTGGATACACAGCTGACAGTCAGCATGAAAAATTGGGAAAACTTTGAAAGTGTCCCCAAGTGCAGTTGCAAAAACCATCAAGCACTACAAAGAAACTGGCTCACATGAGGACCGCCCCAGGAAAGGAAGACCAAGAGTCACCTCTGCTTCTGAGGATAAGTTTATCCGAGTCACCAGCCTCAGAAATCTCAGGTTAACAGCAGCTCAGATTAGAGACCAGGTCAATGCCACACAGAGTTCTAGCAGCAGACACATCTCTACAACAACTGTTAAGAGGAGACTTTGTGCAGCAGGCCTTCATGGTAAAATAGCTGCTAGGAAACCACTGCGAAGGACAGGCAACAAGCAGAAGAGACTTGTTTGGGATAAAGAACACAAGGAATGGACATGATACCAGTGGAAATCTGTGCTTTGGTCTGATGAGTCCAAATTTGAGATCTTTGGTTCCAACCACCGTGACTTTGTGCGACGCAGAAAAGGTGAACGGATGGACTCTACATGCCTGGTTCCCACCGTGAAGCATGGAGGAGGAGGTGTGATGGTGTGGGGATGCTTTGCTGGTGACACTGTTGGGGATTTATTCAAAACTGAAGGCATACTGAACCAGCATGGCTACCACAGCATCTTGCAGCGGCATGCTATTCCATCCGGTTTGCGTTTAGTTGGACCATCATTTATTTTTCAACAGGACAATGACCCCAAACACACCTCCAGGTTGTGTAAGGGCTATTTGACCAAGAAGGAGAGTGATGGGGTGCTACGCCAGATGACCTGGCCTCCACAGTCACCAGACCTGAACCCAATCGAGATGGTTTGGGGTGAGCTGGACCGCAGAGTGAAGGCAAAAGAGCCAACAAGTGCTAAGCATCTCTGAGAGCTCCTTCAAGATTGTTGGAAGACCATTTCCGGTGACTACCTCTTGAAGCTCATCAAGAGAATGCCAAGAGTGTGCAAAGCAGTCATCAAAGCAAAAGGTGGCTACTTTGAAGAACCTAGAATATAAGACATATTTTCAGTTGTTTCACACTTTTTTGTTAAGTATATAATTCCACGTGTTAATTCATAGTTTTGATGCCTTCAGTGTGAAAGTACAATTTTCATAGTCATGAAAATACAGAAAATCTTTAAATGAGAATCATAGAATCATAGAATGGTAGAGTTGGAAGGGACCTCCTGGGTCATCTGGTCCAACCCCATGCTCAAAGCAGGATCCACTAAATCATCTCAGACAGATGTCTGTCCAGCCTCTGTTTGAAGACGTCCATTGAAGGGGAACTCACCACCTCTCGTGGCAGCCTGTTCCACTCATTAATCACCCTAACTGTCAAAAAGTTTTTTCTAATATCTAATCTGTGTCTCCTCCCATTTAGTTTCATCCCATTGATTCTAGTCTTTCCTTGTGCAAATGAGAATAAAGATGATCCTTCTACAATGTGACAGCCCTTGACATATTTGTAGACAGCTATTAAGTCTCCTCTCAGTCTTCTTTTTTGCAAGCTAAACATTCCCAAATCCTGCAACCGTTCCTCATAGGACATGGTTTGCAGACCAGTCACCATTCTGGTCACTCTTCTCTGAACTTGCTCCAGTTTGTCTATGTCTTTTTTAAAATGTGGTGCCCAAAACTGTACACAGTATTCCAGATTAGGTCTGACCAAAGAGGAGTAAAGACCGATAATGACTTCACGTGATCTAGACTGTATGCTTCTGTTAATACATCCCAGAATTGTATTTGCCTTTTTTGCTGCTGCATCACACTGTTGACTCATGTTCAGTCTATGATCTATTAGTATACCTAAGTCTTTTTCACATGTACTGTTGCTTAGCTCTATTCCTCCCATTCTGTATATGCTTTTTTCATTTTTATTGCCCAGATGTAGTACTTTGCATTTTTCCCTGTTAAAAACCATTCTGTTGGTTGCTGCCCACTGCTCCAGTTTATTTAGGTCTTTTTGAATCCTCTCGCTCTCTTCTCTAGTATTAGCTATCCATCCTAGCTTTGTGTCTTCAGCAAATTTAATCAGTTTACCCTCAATTCCTTCATCTAAATCATTGATAAAGATGTTGAACAATACAGGTCCCAGGACGGAGCCCTGTGGTACCCCACTTGAGACATTCATCCAGCTGGATGTGAAGCCATTTACAACCACCCTTTGAGTCCGATCACTAAGCCAGTTATGAATCCACCTAACAGTTGCCTGGTCCATTGCATACTTGGTCATTTTTTCAATAAGGATGGTGTGAGATACTTTGTCAAATGCTTTGCTGAAGTCAAGATATACTATATCTACAGCATTTCCCTGATCCACCCAGTCAGTGATTCTGTCATAGAAGGAAATTAAGTTAGTCTGACATGACTTGTTAGTTACAAACCCATGCTGACTCTGGTTAATCACTTCATTCTTATCCATGTACTTACATACATGTTGTTTAATAATTTGTTCAAAGATCTTTCCTGGTATAGAAGTCAGACTCACCGGCCTATAGTTCCCTGGGTCCACCTTCTTCCCCCTTTTTGAAGATAGGAACAACATTTGCTCTTCTCCAGTCTTCTGGGACTTCTCCTGTTCTCCAAGAATTTTCAAAGATTATGGAGAGTGGTTCTAAAATTTCTTCTATGATCTCCTTCAGTACTCTGGGGTGTAATTCATCTGGACCTGGAGACTTGAACTCATTTATGTTAGCTAAATATTCCCTCACAATCTTTCTGTTTACAGATAACTTGGATTCCTCTATTCCTTTAAAAGGACAGTGAAGATCAGTTGATGTTACATTTTTTTTCTGAGAGAAAACAGATGCAAAATAGGAATTAAAAAGTTCGGCCTTCTCAACATCCTCTCTTACCATTTCTCCATTTTCATCCTGTAAAAATCCTATAGCATCTTGTAAAAATCCTAAGAAGGTGTGTCCAAACTTTTGGTCTGTACTGTACGCTTGAAAAACGCTACGTGGGCACTTAGCCTAAAAATGTGCCCATCAGAAGTGATCCTTGCCGCATCAGAAGATGCAGACTTGCAACTATCCCCGTGCAAGTCCTTGTCCCAGGGCAGTGTTCAATTGTACCTCCCCATTCCAGCAATGCAAGCGCAAGTATGCAGCCTGCCACCCACCCACCCCCAGGCAGCAATACCATACTGCTTGCTTGCTTGCACTTGAAATTGGGCCTTTTAGGCATGTGGAGGCGGAATCTGGCCACCACGTCATGGCTGCGTCGGCCCCAGCCTCCCCTATTTGTCCCGGTAACCTTCCCCACACTTTTCTTAGCCTGGCCTGCTTTAGGGCAGCATTGGCCGAGCCCACCAGACAACCAGACTTCTCCGGTGGGCCCTGGCTTCTCCATCAGGGGAGTTGAGAGTGCCAAGGTGAGGAGCATGATGATGATGATAGAAGTTAGCATCTGCTTTGTTTTCTTGGAATGCAAGCATAAGTGTGCAGCCTAGCAACCAACCCACCCACCCCCAGGCTGCAATACCATACTGCTAGCTTGCTTGCACTTAAATTGGACCTTTTAGGCATGTGGAGGCGGAATCTGGCCACCACGTCATGGTTGCGTCGGGGGCCTCGTATCCATACTCAGTCCCCAGCCGCCCGGTGGCCAAGTGTCCACGCTTGGTCCCCAGCCGCCAGGGGGCAGCCGGGTGTCGATAAACGGTCCCCAGCCTCTCCTATTTGTCCCGGTAACCTTCCCCACACTTTTCTTAGCCTGGCCTGCTTTAGGGCAGCATTGGCCGAGCCCACCAGACAACAAGACTCCTCCGGTGGGCCCTGGCTTCTCCATCAGGGGAGTTGAGAGTGCCAAGGTGAGGCGCATGATGATGATGATAGAAGTTAGCATCTGCTTTGTTTTCTTGGAATGCAACCATAAGTGTGCAGCCTGCCACCCACCCACCCACCCCCAGGCTGCAATACCATACTGCTAGCTTGCTTGCACTTTAAATTGGGCCTTTTAGGCATGTGGAGGCGGAATCTGGCCACTGCGTCGGCGGCCTGGTATCCATACTCAGTCCCCAGCCGCCCGGCGGCCGAGTGTCCACGCTTGGTCCCCAGCTGCCAGGGGGCGGCCAGGTGTCAATAAACGGTCCCCAGCCGCCCCTATTTGAAGGACTGCCTAACCACAAACACGTGGACAAGTGAATGTGGCCAGGGATGGTCCATCTCGCTGACGTCTTCACACTGGGTTAATATTGTAGAAGCCGGGACACAGTTGGACACTGGGATGCAACACGTCCTCCAGACATAGAGGATTGCGGGTCCTGGGTCAATCAGGCTTCAACACAAAGTTCAGAAGGTAGACAGCAGCAGTGGTCGGCCTCCTACACAACGAGTAAATTATTCATGATCATGAGACCATCCATCTCCTTAGCTTTCTGTTCCTTGGAATGCAAGTGCATGTATGTAGTAGCCTGAGGTGGTCAGCGTTTTGGCGCATATCCTACCTCCTCCGAGGATTGCTGGATGTTTTCCTGCTACTATCCCAGTTCTATGACTCCCGTTAAAACAAAGCTTCAGGTGATGAATGATGGATGAGGTGGTGGCAAAGGAGAAAGAGCAGGAGGAACAGGGACCATTCACATCAATATCAGGCCAGTCAACCACACATGTCTTGTAGGATATGTTTCTGTACCAAAAGGAGCGGTTCAGCTACACAGTTATAGGGCATACAGTGAATGCATGCCTACCAAAAATTTTGAGGCACTCCAATGCCCCTTGGAAGTGACATGGAGGTCAGAGGGCCTTAACTAAACCGTTTTTTCCATTTATAGCAACTGGGTTGTCACGGGTGTGTTGCCACGAAGATCGTCACGAGTACACAGCCTGACTTCTCGCAGCTGACTTGTTGGTGCTTTGTGTTTCTCGGCAGTGAGGGAGTTAATTCTCTCTCTCTCTCTGGGCTAGATGAGGTCCAGCCTCGCCCAGCTGCAATCAATACTTCTGTAGTGAGACTCCTTCATATACCTGCTGGTCTGTTTGGGAGGTGTCGGTGAAAGCATTTCATTCAGACTGACAGAGCGGATCGTGGTGTTTGGAGTTGCTGAGATAAGTGTATTTGGAAGTGTTTTTTCCCTTTCCTCGCTTTATCATTTATCTCCTTTCCCGTTGGTTTTCCCTCTGTTGTAGTTGAGAAGTTGTTTGTATGCAAGGTGGTTTTGGTTTTTCCCTTGTACTGTCTCGTTCGTCTAAATACTGTGTTTGGGCATATTATTTCTTGTTCCCTTTGGTTGTGATCGGGGTCCTTCTCAGGACTAGATTACTGAGGTGCAGGGATCTTCAGGAGGTAGGGGTTACGCTGGCGGCCTGGACCTCTGTACCTTTAACAGTACCTCCAGGTTGAGGGATTAGTCAGGGCCCCAGCTTAGGGTCAGCTTAGGCCCCCTACCTCCAGTATACAGAGACAGCGTGACATTTTCACCGACCCACTTAGTTTTTCTCCAGCTACTATGGATCCAGTAGCCGGTCTAGCTCGGCAATTGCAGAGTTTGTCCATGGAGCTGGCGGACGTTAGGTCCAAGGTTTGGCATCCTCAGGAGAAAGCCGGACCAGAACCTAAAGTAGCTCTCCCTGATAGGTTCACTGGGGGGCGGGACAAGTTTTTTGTTTTCCGGGAGGCATGTAAATTGTACTTTCGGCTGCGGCCTCGGTCATCGGGGTGTGAAGAACAAAGGGTGGGAATTGTCATCTCGCTCCTACAAGGGGACCCACAATCTTGGGCGTTCTCTCTTCCCCCGGGTTCCCCGGCTCTCCAGTCAGTGGATAGGTTTTTCGCTGCCCTGGGACTCGTATATGATGACCCAGATCGGAGCTCCCTTGCTGAGTCTAAGTTACGTAGGATCCAGCAGGGAGATCGTCCGGCGGAGGAATTCTGTTCGGAGTTCCGTAGGTGGGCCACGGACACCCAGTGGAATGACCCGGCTCTTAGGAGCCAGTTTTGTCATGGTTTATCCGACAAATTACAGGATGTGTTGGCACAGTATGACTCTCCCGTGTCTCTGGAAGCCGCTATGGCCCTCGCTATTCGCGTGGACAGACGGCTTCGGGAGAGGTGCGGGATAACTCTACCCCCTGTGATGACTCCACCTCCTACAAGGTCCCCTCATATGGTGGTTCCCCTGGTCAGTCCAGAGGAGCCTATGCAATTAGGAGGGACATTATTTCGGGGGAGGGGACCGGTGGTGCGCCATAAGGCAGGAAGGTGTTTCTTCTGCGGGAGAAAGGGACATTTTATTGGGGGGTGTCCATCCCGTCCCTTGCAGAGTGAAGAGTCGTCGGAAAACTGTTGATCCCAGGTTGTGTGGTGGACGGCAATCTGGGAGTAGGTATTTCGTCCCTAGGTTCGTCTCAGTTTCTCGTACCGGCGGAGGTGGTGGTGGGTACGAGAACTGAGAGGATATCTGTTCTTCTGGATAGTGGGGCCGGGGCTAATCTGGTTGATGCTCGGTTTGCCCGGGTTCAAGGTATGCGGTTGAGTGAGTTGGCTAAACCCATCCCCATATTCTCGATCGATGCCAGGCCTCTCGGGCAGGGAAGTTTTTTGCAAGTTGTGCATGACGTAAAACTTCAAGTGGGGGCAATACATAAAGAATTGTTGTCTTGCTACGTGTTGGAGGGTCTTCCCACTCCTATTGTGTTGGGCCTTCCTTGGTTAGCTAAGCATAACCCGGTTATTAATTGGCAAACCAGGGAGATAAGCCAATGGAGTAAATTCTGTAATAAAAACTGCATGAACACGGTCATTGGTGCGGTTACTCCTTGGGTCTTACCTCCATTTCTGGCGGACTTTGAGGATGTATTCTCGGAGAAAGGGTGTCAGGAACTACCTCCTCATCGCGTGTATGACTGTTCTGTAAAACTGCTCCCTGAGGCCAAGTTACCTAAAGCTAGGTTGTATAACCTTTCTGGTCCTGAGAGGCAGGCCATGAAGGATTATATCTCAGAAAGTCTGGCTAAGGGGCATATTAGACCTTCATCTTCACCGGTGGCTGCGGGGTTCTTCTTTGTTAAGAAGAAAGATGGAGGCCTACGCCCTTGCCTGGATTTCCGTGAACTTAATCGGATTACGGTCCGAGATCCGTATCCGCTCCCACTTATTCCCGATCTCTTTAATCAGATCGTGGGCGCCAAATGGTTTTCTAAGTTGGATCTCAGGGGGGCGTACAATCTGATTAGGATGAAGGAGGGGGATGAGTGGAAGACGGCGTTTAACACTCCGGAGGGGCATTATGAGAACCTTGTCATGCCATTCGGTCTGACTAATGCCCCGGCGGTGTTCCAACACTTTGTTAATGACATTTTTCGCCGCTTGGTGGGACAGTTTGATGTCATATATCTGGATGATATCCTAATTTACTCGCCGGATCTGGTGTCTCATCAGGAGCACGTTAGGCAGGTGTTACAGATCTTGCGGGATAATAAACTGTATGCCAAGTGGGAAAAGTGTGTGTTCGCCGTACAGGAACTCCAGTTTTTAGGCTTCCTGGTTTCAGCGTCCGGTTTTCGTATGGACCCTGGGAAAGTGCGGGCAGTTCTTGAGTGGGATCGGCCAGAGAATCTTAAGGCACTACAACGTTTCCTGGGGTTTGCTAATTATTACCGGAAGTTCATTCGTAATTTCTCGTCCATGGTTAAGCCTCTCACTGACATGACTAAAAAGGGGACGGATTTTTCTAGGTGGTCTGACAAGGCTTGTCAAGCATTCTCCTCTTTGAAAAAATGTTTTGCCTCGGCGCCCATACTCATTCAACCTGATGCGTCTCAGCCATTCATTGTAGAGGTAGACGCTTCCGAGGTAGGGGTGGGAGCAGTATTGTCACAGGGTTCGTCCCATGGTAAGTGGCATCCGTGCGCCTTTTTCTCTAAAAAATTGTCGTCCGCTGAGAGGAATTACGACGTCGGCAATAGGGAACTCTTGGCCATTAAGTTAGCTTTTGAGGAGTGGCGCCATTTTCTGGAGGGGGCAGTTCATCCGGTCACCGTCATCACCGATCACAAGAACCTGCTATATCTGGAGTCCGCGAAACGTCTGAATCCCAGACAAGCTAGGTGGTCATTGTTTTTTACCAGGTTTAATTTTGTCGTTACATATCGTCCTGGGTCAAAAAATGTAAAGGCGGATGCCTTATCTCGTAGTTTCCCGGGGGCCGGGAATACGGACGACCCGATTCCTATCCTTCAGGAGGGGGTGGTGGTTTCGGCAGTATGCTCTGAGCTGGAGGAGGAGGTATTGGAGGCTCAGGGGGACGCCCCTGTTGGACCTCCAGGGAGACTGTTTGTTCCAGATCAGTTGCGACAAAAGGTGATCGAGGCACACCATAACTCAGTTTTTGCAGGACACCCGGGGAGTAAAGCAACTGTGGATCTCCTCTCGCGTCGGTTTTGGTGGCCTAATTTACATAAGGAGGTGGTAACTTTTGTCGCGTCCTGTGGGGTTTGTGCGCGCTCTAAGACCTCACATACCCGTCCGTCTGGGGCCCTCTTACCTTTGAAGATCCCGGAGCGTCCTTGGACTCATCTGTCTATGGACTTTATTACGGACCTCCCTCCGTCTTCGGGTAAAACGGTCATACTCGTTGTAGTGGACAGGTTCAGCAAGATGGCACATTTTATCGCTCTTCCGGCTCTCCCTAATGCTAAAACTCTTGCACAGGTGTTCATTGGGGAGATTGTGAGGCTTCACGGGGTACCCTCCGAGGTGGTGTCTGATCGGGGGTCTCAGTTTGTGTCTAAGTTCTGGAAGGCGTTTTGTGCACGGCGGGGGATGCAGTTGTCATTCTCATCGGCTTTTCATCCTCAGACCAATGGTCAGACGGAACGTATGAACCAGAGCTTGGAGACATATCTCCGGTGTTTTGTGTCAGAGAACCAGGAGGACTGGGCTTCTTTCTTACCTCTGGCAGAGTTTGCTCTTAATAATAGGCGGAGCGAGTCCACTGGTAAGTCCCCGTTTTTTGGGGCATATGGTTTTCACCCCCAGTTTTGTACTTTCAGTGGGGGGGGCTCTTCGGGGGTTCCTGAGGAGGAACGATTTTCCTCATCACTCGCTTCAGTATGGAGAGGGGTGCTGAAGAATCTGAATACTATGGGGAACCGATACAAACGTATGGCTGATAGGAGGAGAGTGTCTGGTCCGGACCTAAGTGTGAACGATCGGGTATGGTTGTCTACCAGGAATATAAAACTTAAGGTTCCCTCCTGGAAACTGGGTCCCAGGTTCATCGGGCCGTACAGAATCAGTTCTATTATTAATCCGGTGGCATTCCGTCTTGACCTCCCCCCTACGTTTAAAATTCACAACGTGTTTCACAGATCATTGCTTAAGAGGTATGTGGCGCCGGTGGTACCGTCACTTTTACCTCCCCCTCCAGTGGTTGTCAATGGTAACTTGGAGTTCCAGGTATCGAGGGTCATTGATTCACGCTTTAATCGCCGGTCCCTTCAGTACCTGGTTCATTGGAAGGGGTATGGTCCTGAGGAGAGGATGTGGGTTCCTGCGTCGGATATTAACGCAGACCGATTAGTTCGGGCCTTCCACACGACTCACCCGGATAAACCTGGCCCTGAGGGTCCGGAGGCCCCTCGTAGAAGGGGGGGTACTGTCACGGGTGTGTTGCCACGAAGATCGTCACGAGTACACAGCCTGACTTCTCGCAGCTGACTTGTTGGTGCTTTGTGTTTCTCGGCAGTGAGGGAGTTAATTCTCTCTCTCTCTCTGGGCTAGATGAGGTCCAGCCTCGCCCAGCTGCAATCAATACTTCTGTAGTGAGACTCCTTCATATACCTGCTGGTCTGTTTGGGAGGTGTCGGTGAAAGCATTTCATTCAGACTGACAGAGCGGATCGTGGTGTTTGGAGTTGCTGAGATAAGTGTATTTGGAAGTGTTTTTTCCCTTTCCTCGCTTTATCATTTATCTCCTTTCCCGTTGGTTTTCCCTCTGTTGTAGTTGAGAAGTTGTTTGTATGCAAGGTGGTTTTGGTTTTTCCCTTGTACTGTCTCGTTCGTCTAAATACTGTGTTTGGGCATATTATTTCTTGTTCCCTTTGGTTGTGATCGGGGTCCTTCTCAGGACTAGATTACTGAGGTGCAGGGATCTTCAGGAGGTAGGGGTTACGCTGGCGGCCTGGACCTCTGTACCTTTAACAGTACCTCCAGGTTGAGGGATTAGTCAGGGCCCCAGCTTAGGGTCAGCTTAGGCCCCCTACCTCCAGTATACAGAGACAGCGTGACATGGGTCTCCTGTGCACTGTTGGCCTAAGCAGTGAATGGAAGGCTTTCCAAAAATTATGAGGAAATGCAATGCCCCTTGAAACAGACGTGGATTACAGCGTACTAAAAACCTTCCACCCATTATTAGGTAGTGGGTCTCCCTTAGTGTTCGCCTATGCATTGAAAAGCAAAAGCTGACTAAAATTAGGAGGAAATGCAATGCCCGTTGGAAGAGTCGTGGAGGTTAGAGTTAATTAAAAACAACATTTCAATGCCCTTTGGAAGAGCTGTGGAGTTCAGAGTGGTTTAACAAGATGGTTTTAATGCCCCTTGGAAGAGCGGTGGAGGTCGCAGTAGCTGAACAAGACGGTTCTAATACCCCTTGGAAGGGTGGTGGAGGTCGCAGTGGAATAAAAAGACAATATCAATGCCCCTTAGAAGAGTGGTGGAGGTCGCAGTAGCTTAACAAGACGGTTTAAATGCCCCATGGAAGAGACGTTGAGGTCACAGTGGAATAAAATGACAATATCAATGCCCCTTGGAAGAGTGGTGGAGGTCGCAGTGGAATAAAAAGACAATATCAATGCCCCTTGGAAGAGTGGTGGAGGTCGCAGTAGCTTAACAAGACGGTTTAAATGCCCCATGGAAGAGACGTTGAGGTCACAATGGAATAAAAAGACAATATCAATGCCCCTTGGAAGAGCGGTGGAGGTTGCTGTAGCTTAAAAAAATAGTTTTAATGCCCCTTGGAAGAGCGGTGGAGGTTGCAGTAGCTTAACAAGACGGTTTTAATGCCCCTTGGAAGAGACGTGGAGTTCAGAGTAGCTTAATAAGATGGTTTTCATGCCCCTTACAAGAGCTATGCAGTACAGCATATTAAAAACATTATTCCCATTATTGGGGAGTGGGTCTCCCATAGTCTTTGCCTATGCCTTCCAAGCAAAAGCTGCCAAAAATTAGGACGCAGGAACTTGCAATGCTGGCAAACAAGAGCCATGCAGTACAGCATATTTAAAACATTCCCATTATTGGGGAGTGGGTCTCCCATAGTTTTTGTCTATGCCTTCCAAGCAAAAGCTGCCAAAAATCAGGACGGAGGAACTTGCAATGCTGGCAACACGGACCACGGTCACCCTGGTGGTATAGTGGTGGTGGAGCCTGAGGATAAGGAGAAGAGCAAAATACAGCCGAAATGAGGATGCGTATACCCATGTGTGGGTGTGAAGTGGTGCATGGGAATACACCTCCCGAAATAACACAGTGGATTTGACTTTATGTTACTCTGCTGTCATTTGGTGGTGATGAGAAGTCTGGCCCAATCCAGCCCTTGTTCATTTTGATAAGGGTCAGCTTGTCAGCATTGTCAGTTGACAGGCGAGTGCGCTTATCAGTTATAATTCCCCCAGCTGCCTAAAAACACGCTCCGATAACACGCTAGCGGCAGGGCAGGCCAGGACCTCCAAGGCGTACAGAGCGAGTTCATTCCGAGTGTACATCTTGGATACCCAATAATTAAAAGGCACAGAGGAATCACAGAGGACGCTGGTACGGTCGGCAAGGTACTCTCTCACCATCTTTTGAAACTTTCCACTCCTTGTGAGAATACCCCGCGCCTCAGGGCCTGTAAGCTGGGCGGGTCTCAGAAAACTGTCCCAGAATGTTGACAGTGTTACCCTGCCTCTGCTGGATTGGAGTTGCATCTCTCTCGCCTGTACGCCTTGGTTGGTCAACGAACTGTGACCTCTGCTGCTAGCGTGTTCAGATGGGAATTTTTTTAACAGTTCTGCAGCAAGGGCCTTCTGGTACTGCCACAGCATAACATAAAGTCAGCCATGTGTGCCAGACTGGTAATGGGCAAGACTTCCGTGTCCTCACCAAGATGACGACTGTCCATACTCTCCTCCTCCTCCTCCTCCTCCTACCCCCTGTACTCAGGCCACCCACGCTGAACCGACGGTATGACAGTTGTACAGGTACTACCGTCTACAGCGCATGATGCCAGCTCCTGTTCTTCTTCCTCCTCCTCCTCTCCCTCATTGTCCCCCAATGCACGTTAGGATGAGATGAGGCTGGGCTGTGTGTAATCACCCATTACGGCTTCTTGATCCATCTCATCATACTCTGGCTTCAATGCCTCCTCTTTAATTCTCTGCAGAGAGCGTTGCAAAAGACAGACAAGTGAGATGCTGACGCTAACGATGACGTCATCGCTACTCACCATCTTGGTGGACTCCTCAAAGTTTGTCAGGATGGTACATATGTCAGACATCCAGGTCCACTCCTGAGGTCTTATGTGTGGAGTCTGACCTGAATATCGACGGCCTTTTTGCAGCTGGTACTCCACAACTGCTCTCTTCTGCTCACAAATCCTTTGCAACATGTGGAAGGTAGAGTTCCAACGTGTGGGGACATCACACACCAGTCGGTGTGACGGAAGCTGCAAACGCTGCTGCAACACAGCAAGGGCGGCGGAAGCTGTAGCCGACTTCCGAAAATGAGCTGACAGGCGGCGTACTTTGACAAGCAGATCTGGCAACTCGGGGCACGATTTAAGAAACCGCTGAACCACGAGGTTAAGCACATGAGCCAGGCATGGTATGTGTGTGATCTCGCCTCGCCTCAGAGCCGCCACCAGGTTACGGCCATTGTCACACATGACCATGCCTGGATGTAGGTTCAGCAGTCTCAGCCACAGATCTGCCTGCTCTTTCACAGCTGTCCACAACTCACAGTGTGAAGTTTATCACCTAAGCTTATGAGTTTCAGCACAGCCTGTTGTCGCTTGGCTGAGGCAGTACTGCAGTGCTTCCAGCTTGTAACTGATGTGGTGATATCTGAGATGGAGGCTGAACATGAGGAGGAGGAGGAGGATGATGCGCAGGAGCTGTACACTGTGGGGGCAACTCTGACTGACATAGGTCCCGCAATCATCGGTGTGGGGAGGATGTGTTCCGTCCCAAGGTCCGACTGGGTCCCGGCTTCCACTATGTTTACCCAGTGTGCCATCAGGGAGATGTACCGTCCCAGGCCACAAGCACTTGTCCACGTGTACGTTGTCAGGTGGACTCTCCCAGTAACTGCGTTGTTGAGGGCACGGCAGAAGTTTTGGGACACGTGCTTGTGTAGTGCGGGGATGGCACACCGGGTAAAATAGTGTTGGCTGGGGACCGAGTACCGAGGGACGGCCACCGCCATAAGGTTGCGGAAGGATTCCATCTCCACCAGCCTAAAATGCAGCATTTCCAACGCAAGCAGTTGTGAAATGTGCGAATTTAGGACTGTGGCCTGTGGGGTGTTGGCTGCGAATTTGTGCTTTCATTCAAAGCTCTGGGATATGGACACTTGAACGCTGCGGTGGGACGTGGACGTTGATGCTGTTTCTTTAGAAACTGCCATAACAAGTGAAGACTGAGAGGAGGGGGCATCTTTGCATGCAGTATGGACAGGGGATTGCCTTGCACTCACAACAGGAGGTTCTCTTACACGCACAACAGCGGAAGAAGCAGTTGTGACACCCGCTGACTTTGGTCGTGGACCCTCGGGTACTTTTCTGACATGTGCCAGATCATGCTGGTGGTGGTCAGGCTGGTAGTTTTGTCACCCCTGCTGATGCTGGCTTGGCAGGTGGTACAAATGGCCTTTTTGGGGTTATCAGCAGAGTCTTTAAAAAAATTCCAGATTCTTGAAGACCTGCCGGTTGTACTGACAGCGTCCCTCGTGTTGGTGTTACGGGGAACTGTTGCCCGCCTTCTGTCTGCGGCCACCACACTGCTTCTTCCTGCCTGTTGGGGTACTCTGCCTCCCTCCCCCTGTGTGCTGCTGGCCTCGCTCGGCGTGTACTCCTGCCACGTAGGGTCAGTTACTAGATCATCCACCACCTCCTCCTCTTCCACTTGCGCACCACGATCCTCCTCCTCACTTCGTGGCAATTGTGTCTCGTCATCATCCACCTCTTGTGACAAATTGCCAGCGTCGCCTTCCTGTGGCCGTGGCTGTTCAAATATTTTGGCATCGCTACAAGGGATCTCCTCTTCCACCACTTCAAGCGGAGCAGGCGAGGGGCACAAATATGGAAATGGACCAGTGAACAGCTCTTCAGAGTGTCCAACTGTGGGATCAGTTGCTGTCTGACGACACTCGGCATGGTGGGAGGAAGGAGCATCAGGGTGAGGAGGAGTGTGCGGTCGAGACTCACAGCTACTTAAACTTGACCGTGTGGAAGACAGACCGGGGGTGGTGGTGCCCAGGTAACTGGAAGTATTATCTGCTATCCAATTAATAACCTGTTTACACTGATCAGTTCGCAATACTGGTGTTGTAGTGTGCTTCACGAGTAATTCGGTCAAGAAGTGGGAGCGAGAAGATGTGGCTGTTGGTTGTGGCACATTTTCACCTTGGCCACGGCCCCGTCCTCTGCACACACCATCACCAGACCGTCCAGCTCCACATCCCTTGCCACGCGCCTTGCCCATTGTAAAGGAAGTAAAATAGCTTACACTCGCACTATCAATGGAAAAAGGTTAATAAAAAGGAGATTAGAACCGTGGAAGAGGAAAACCACAGTTCTAATTCTCTGGCCTTCACCAGAATCTTTTAAACAGATATATATACAGTATATGTGTCTGGACAGTCAGGGAGAAATTTTTTATGTAAAAAAGGCCAGAAGCTGCATAATACAGAGATTTGAACCGTGGAACTGCAAAACCAAACTTCTAGGTATCTGGCCTACATCAGAATATTTTAAACAGATATATTGTTGTCTGAACAGTCACAGACACACTCAAATTTTTTTTTTGGGGGGGGGGGGTGAATACCAAAAGGTTAATAAGACTCGTATTTGTACAGTCTGACTGAGGAAAAGAAAAAATACTGGATTTAGATGAAAAAAAAAGGATTTGTCCTGGCCCCTGAGACCGGGGGATAAGTATAGCAATTTGACCAGCAGGAGCACACAGGACTGTAATGCAGTGTTTGCTGGTATAACCACTGCGTCTCCTATACAGCCTGCCTGCCTGATATCTGGGATGGATATTAGTCCTCAGAAGGACTGTTTGTTTGATTTTGCAGGCTTTAGAGACCCTACACTAACTATTTCGCAGTATAAATCTCTCCCTAGCTCAGCAGCACTGACCCTACACTGTCTTATCCGGAACGACTGTGTCCAAGATGGCGGCGCCCGGTTTTAAATACTCGAGGTGACGCTGTGCGGCCAGCCAATCACTGTAATGCCCACAACCAACATGGCTGCAGCATTACAGTGACTGGATGGCAATCCCTGCATGTTCATTGGCTCTGTAAAGAGCGCCAAACATGCAGGGCGGAGACCCGAGCTCCCGCCCGAGTAACCCGGAAATGCTCTGTGCTCGCCGAACATCCCGAGTAGTGAGATTTTCGGGCGAGTACCGAGCAGTGTCGAGCATGCTCGCTCAACACTAATCTTTACATATTTCTTCTTCATTCAGGATAAAAGACATTCATATTTATATAGAGTAATGTCAGAGCTCCGCTATACTGTTTATTGGCCACTGCTCGGTTGTGCAGATCAGTTACTGTTCTTTTCAATAGGAGCTAATCTGCAGTACCTAGGAGAGGCCACTAAGCCTCATGATGGCGCTGTGATGTCCCATTCCATACACTGTTTACACCCAGCTGATCGGTTGAGGCTTCGGGTGTCAGATCCCCACCGATCTTAGGTCATCAATATAAAAGTCGTGGACAAAACCATTAAAATTATGAGAAGTGTAAGAGTGGTGGACTGTGCTGCTGTGTTCCTACCCCTGAAGACACCAATATTGTGTAATGTGAATAGTGTCATGTGTTTCTATGCATCTAGTGTGTAATGTGATATGGTGTAGTATAAGTACTGTTAATATAGTAATGTGTAGAGTGTGATAAGTATTGTTAGTATAAATGCATAGTATATAGAAGTGCTATAGGACATGTTGTTAGATGAAGACATAGTATAATATACAGTTAATGTTTGGGACTAGCCCACAATGGGAGGGGATAAGTGCTAGTGAAAAGCAGTCACTTTCCTGGTAGTGTTGCTCTGTCTCTAACATTAAAATGTTGAAACAATTATAGCGAGCATCAATATTACATGTGTATAAGCTATAAAGACAAGGGTTTTGATGCAATTCACTACATTTATTTTACTCACTTATATAGCACCATTAATTTCACAGCGCTTTACAGACGTTATGGGCTCACAATCTACATTCCCTATCAGTATGTCTTTGGAAATGGGAGAAAATGAGAGAACTGGAGGAAACCCACACAAACATGGGGAGAATATACAAACTCCTTGCAGATATGGTCCTTGGTGGGATTTGAACCCAGGACCCCAGTGCTGCAAGGCTGAAGTGCTAACCAATGAGACACCGTGCTGCCCCTGTTATTATCTGCAGCACTAGTGTCACATTGACTGTGTTGTGGCTAATCAGTGAGCTCAGAGTAGACGACTTGAGCCACTGAGCTCACTGGTTGGCTTCAGCGCTGTTAATGTCACGGAAGTAAAGCACAGTTTAATTGTTTTTTTAAACACTGCACCTGAAGACAAAAGTTTTCTAAAAATGGAAAATCCCTTTAAGCTCAGTTTTGTCCTTGATATACAACTATATACTAATATCATCAATGTTTTGGATTCCTCCAATAATTTAAAACAGGATTTGAAAAGGACAAGTTATAGGATATAGCTATTTTAATAAGTTCATATATCTTCAATGAAAACTATGCTCAAAGATGCCCTCCCCGATATTTTCGCAGTAGTGCCATCATGAAAGCAGACTTCTCTTAGCACAGTTCACATTTTAAATTATGTATGTTATAGCACGGAACACTTCGTTTTCTTTATAAAGGAAGGGCGTATCTTACTTAGTGATTAAAGGTCCATACTGGGAAGATAAGTAATTACAAAAAAGGCAGGAAACCTTTGAAGCCTTTTTATATTTTAACAATAAAAGATTGGCCATAAACATGTCATCAAAAAAGGGACATAGTGACTATATACAGTATTTATGGAAGTGCTTTCCATATCTTGTAGGTTTTGTATGTTTTTTTTTTTTTTTTTTAAATGAGCACAGCAAAGGGTTTCTTTTCTCTATTTGTGTTGTAATTGGTGAACATTGAATTTGTTGGACTATGAACTGAATTAGGGCAAAAAGGGACTTTCCCCTAAGGCCGACGTCACCCATTTCCCTCTCTGAAGGTTTGCAGCAAAAAAAGAAAAAATAAGTAAACCAGAGACCAATGCTTTTTCTTAGTGCTGCCTTATCAGTACTTACCGTACTTTTCTTCAACTGTGTCCTGGTGTCATCGAGTGTCAGGATAGTGTCTGTGCTGCTCTACATAATGCTGGGTGACATAAGGACACAAGAAATTGGCATCTGTGTAGTTGGATGGAGCAAAAGTAAAGCTAAATCTACCAGGAAGTTATGTATACTGTGTAATATATATATATGTATATATATATATATATATATATATATATATATATATATATATACAGTGCATTGTGCAAGTATTTGACCCCCTTAAACTTTTCTACCTTTTGCCACATTTCTGGCTTCAAACATAAAGATTAGTGTTGAGCGAGCATGCTCGACACTGCTCGGTACTCACCCAAGCATCTCACTACTCGGGATGTTTGGCGAGCACCGAGCATTTTCGGGTTACTTGGGCGGGAGCTCGGGTTTCCGCCCTGCATGTTTGGCGCTCTTTACAGAGCCAATGAACATGCAGGGATTGCCAGCCAGTCACTGTAATGCCGCAGCCATGTTGGTTGTGGGCATTACAGTGATTGGCTGGCCGCACAGCGTCACCTCGAGTATTTAAAACCGGGCGCCGCCATCTTGGACACAGTCGCTCCGGATCAGACAGCGTTGGGAGAGTGCTGCTGAGCTAGGGAAAGATTTATACTGCGAAATAGGTAGTGTAGGGTCTCTAAAACCTGCAAAATCAAACAAACAGTCCTTCTGAAGACTAATATCCATCCCAGATATTAGGCAGGCAGGCACGCTGTATAGGAGACGCAGTTGTTATACCAACAAACACTGCATTACAGTCCTGTGTGCTGCTGCTGCTCAAATTGCTAGACTTAGCCCCAGGTCTCAGGGGCCAGGAAAAATCCTTTTTTTTTCATTTAAATACTCTTTTTTTTTTTTTTCCCTCAGTCAGACTGTACAAATACCCGTCTTATTAACCTTTTGCTATTCCCCCCCCCAAAAAAAAAAAAAAATGAGTGTGTCTGTGAGTGTTCAGACACAAATATATCTGCTTAAAAAAGTCTGGTTTCGGCCAGATAACTATAACTGTGGTTTTGCAGTTCCATGGTTCAAATCTCTGTATTGTCCACTTTTTTGCCTTTTTTCCATAAAAAAAAACAGTTTGAGTGTCTCGCTGACTGTTCAGACACAAATATATCTATTTAAAAAAAGTCTGGTATACGCCAGGAAGTTAGAACTGTGGTTTTCCTCTTCCACGGTTCAACTCTGGGTGTTATCCACCTACTTCCCTTTTTTCCATAAAAAAAAACAGTTTGAGTGTCTCGCTGACTGTTCAGACACAAATATATCTGTTTAAAAGATTCTGGGGTAGGCCAGAGAACTAGAACTGTGGTTTTCCTCTTCCACGGTTCAAATCTGGGTGTAATCCACCTTTTTGCCTTTTTTACATAAAAAAAACAGTTTGAGTGTCTCGCTGACTGTTCAGACACAAATATATCTGTTTAAAAGATTCTGGTGTAGGCCAGAGAAATAGAACTGTGGTTTTCCTCTTCCACGGTTCTAATCTCCTTTTTATTACCCTTTTGCCATTGATAGTGCAAGTGTAAGCTATTTTACTTCATTTACAATGGGCAAGGCGCGTGGCAAGGGACGTGGAACTGGACGTTCTGGTGATGGTGCGTGCAGAGGACGGGGCCATGGCCAAGGTGAAAATGTGCCACAACCAACAGCCACATCTTCTCGCTCCCACTTCTTGACTGAATTACTAAGGAAGCACACAACAACACCACTATTGCCAACTGATCAGTGTGAACAACAGGTTATTAATTGGATAGCAGATAATACTTTCAGTCACCTGGGCACCACCACCTTCGGTCTGTCTTCCACACGGTTAAGTCTTACTAGCCGTGAGTCTCGACCGCATACTCCTCCTCACCCTGATGCTCCTTCCTCCCACCATGCCGAATGTCGGTACTCGGTTCCCAGCCGACACTATTTTGCCTGGTGTGCCATCACCGCACTACACAAGCACGTGTCCCAAAACTTCTGCCGTGCCCTCAACAACGCAGTTACTGGGAGAGTCCACGTGACAACGGACACATGGACAAGTGCTTGTGGCCAGGGATTGTACATCTCCCTGACGTCACACTGGGTAAACATAGTGGAAGCCGGGACCCAGTCGGACCTTTTGACGGAACACATCCTCCCCACACCGAGGATTGCGGGCCCTATGTCAGTCAGAGTTGCCCCCACAGTGTACAGCTCCTGCGCGTCATCCTCCTCCTCCTCCTCCTCCTCATGTTCATCCTCCATCTCAGATATCACCACATCAGTTACAAGCTGAGAGCACTACAGTACTGCCTCAGCCAAGCGGCAACAGGCTGTGCTGAAACTTATAAGCTTAGGTAATAAACCTCACACTGCTTTTGAGTTGTGGACAGCTGTGAAAGAGCAGGCATATCTGTGGCTGAGACCGCTGAACCTACATCCAGGCATGGTCGTGTGTAAATATGGCCGTAACCTGGTGGCGGCTATGAGGCGAGATCACACACGTACCATGCCTGGCTCATGTGCTTAACCTCGTGATTTAGCGGTTTCTTAAATCGTACCCCGAGTTGCCAGATCTGCTCGTCAAAGTACGCTGCCTGTCAGCTCATTTTTGGAAGTCGGCTACAGCTTCCGCCGCCCTTGCTGTGTTGCAGCACCGTTTGCAGCTTCCTGCACATGGTGTGTGACGTCCCCACATGTTGGAACTCTACCCTCCACATGTTGCAAAGGATTTGTGAGCAGAAGAGAGCAGTTGTGGAGTACCAGCTGCAACAAGGCCGTCGATATTCAGGTCAGACTCCACACATAAGACCTCAGGAGTGGACCTGGATGTCTGACATATGTACCATCCTGACAAACTTTGAGGAGTCCACCAAGATGGTGAGTGGCGATGACACCATCATTAGCGTCAGCATCCCACTTGTCTGTCTTTTGCAACACTCTCTGCAGAAAATTAAAGAGGAGGCATTGCAGCCAGAGTATGATGAGATGGATCAAGAAGCCGTAGCGGGAGATTACACACAGCCCAGCCTCATCTCATCCCAACATGCACTGGGGGACAATGAGGGAGAGGAGGAGGAGGAATAACAGGAGCTGGTATCATGCGCTGTAGACGGTAGTACCTGTACAACTGTCATACCGTTCAGCGTGGGTGGCCTGAGGACAGGGAGGAGGAGGAGGAGAAGGGCATGGTCAGTCGTCATCTTGGTGAGGACATGGAAGTCTTGCCCATTACCAGTCTGGCATGCATGGCTGACTTTATGTTACGCTGCCTTAACCGTGACCCTCGCGTTGTCAAAATGGTGGGTGACAGTCATTACTGGTTGGTGACACTTTTAGACCCCCGCTACAAGGAGAACTTTCACTCTCTTATTCCTGAGGTGGAGAGGTCTGCAAAAATGGGGCAGTAGCAGAAGGCCCTTGCTGCAGAACTGTTAAAAAAATTACCATTTGAACACGCTAGCGGCAGAGGTCACAGTTTGTTGCCCAACCAAGGCGTACAGGTGAGAGAGACGCAACTGCAATCCAGCAGAGGCAGGGGAACACTGTCATCGTTCTGGGACAGTTTTCTGAGACCCGCCCAGCTTACAGGCCCTGAGGCGCGGGGTACACTCACAAGGAGTGGAAAGTTTCAAAAGATGGTGAGAGAGTACCTTGCCGACCGTACCAGCGTCCTCCGTGATTCCTCTATGCCTTTTAATTATTGGGTATCCAAGCTGGACACTTGGAATGAACTCGCTCTGTACGCCTTGGAGGTCCTGGCCTGCCCTGCCGCTAGCATGTTATCGGAGCGTGTTTTTAGTGCCGCTGGGGGTATTATAACTGATAAGCGCACTCGCCTGTCAACTGACAATGCTGACAAGCTGACCCTTATAAAAATGAACAAGGGATGAATTGGGCCAGACTTCTCATCACCACCAAATGACAGCAGAGTAACATAAAGTCAAATCCACTGTGTTATTTCGGGAGGTGTATTCCCATGCACCACTTCACACCCACACATGGGTATATGCTTCCTCATTTCGCCTGTCTTTTGCTCTTCTCCTTATCCTCAACCTCCACCACCACTATATCACCAGGGTGACCGTGTCCATGTTGCCAGCATTGCAAGTTCCTCCGTCCTAATTTTTGACAGCTTTTGCTTGGAAGGCATAGGCAAAGACAATGGGAGACCCACTCCCCAATAATGGGAATAACGTTTTTAATATGCTGTACTGCATGGCTCTAGTAAGGGGCATTGCAAGTTCCTCCGTCCTAATTTTTGGCAGCTTTTGCTTGGAAGGCATAGGCAAAGACTATGGGAGACCCACTCCCCAATAATGGGAATAATGTTTTTAATATGCTGTACTGCATGGCTCTTGTAAGGGGCATTGCAAGTTCCTCCGTCCTAATTTTTGGCAGCTTTTGCTTGGAAGGCATAGTCAAAGACTATGGGAGACCCACTCCCCAATAATGGGAATAATGTTTTTAATAAGCTGTACTGCATGGCTCTTGTAAGGGGCATTGCACGTTCCTCCGTCCTAATTTTTGGCAGCTTTTGCTTGGAAGGCATAGGCAAAGACTATGGGAGACCCACTCCCCAATAATGGGAATAATGTTTTTAATATGCTGTAGTGATGAGCGAGCATGCTCGCCACTGCTCGGTACTCGCCCGAGCATCTCTGTACTCGAGGTGCTCGGAGCTCGCCGAGTACTTTCGAGATGCTCGGGCGGGAGCTCGGGTCCCTGTCCTGCATGTTTGGCGCTATTTAGAGCACTAATCATGCAGGGATTGTTTGCCACTCACTGTAATGTCACAGTAATGGTGGTTGTGGCATTACAGTGATTGCCCAAATCGATGGGAACAGTGCTCACAGTGAAACATGTAAAGCCGGCAATTCAGCAGCGGCATACACCGGTACCCGACAATTTAGAACAGAAAGAATAGAGCATCACACATAGATTAGATAGATAGAAACATGTCAGTCACATATATAATAGGTACAGTGATAGTGTTGATTACTGTACTTGTCATTTAGTGTTAAAATAAAGGATTTATTAAAAAAAAAATTGGCGTGGGGTTCCCCATAATTTTAGTCTCTAGCGGAGGTTAAGCAGATGGCTGGGGCAGATGTTTGAAGCCTGGGAAGAGGGTAATACCCACGGAGCTTCCCAGGCTACTAATATCAGCCCCCAGCTGAATACCTAGTCTTTACTAGCTATTAAAATGTGGGACCCCCAAAAAAAATGACGTGGGGTCCCCCCTATTTTAATAGCTAGCAAAGGCTAGGAAGACAGCTGGGGGCTGATATTAATAGCCCAGGAAGGGTGCCATGAATATTGGCCCCCTCCCAGGCTAGAAACACCAGCCGTCAGCCGCCCCAGAAATTCTGGCACTTAGCCCCGCTCTTCCCACTTCCCTGTAGCAGTGGCAGTGGGGTAATAGGGTTGGGGTTGATGTCAGCTTATAATGCCAGCTGTCATCAAGCCCAGGTTAGTAATGGAGAGGCGTCTATAAGACACCCCCATTACTAACCCCATAGTGAAAGTTAAAAAAAACACAAACACCCAGAATAAAGTCCTTTAATTGAAATAAAGACACAATTCTTTAATGTTCTAAATTAAACTCTACTTACCGTCACGCCCATTCCAGCTGAAGCCAATGTCTTCTGCAATAAAAGTAAAATAATAAACCAACCTCATCCTTACCTTTCCATGGTTCCCAGGACGGCTTCAGCTCTGCTACATAGACATGACAGGCTGGATCGCAGCAGAACGCTGCCATCCAGCTTGCCATGCCGCAGACACTGAGAAGCTCCTCAGTGAAACTCCTCTGTGTCTGGCTGTGACAGCATCCAGATGAGCCGAGTTCATGTCCAATGAACTCAGCTCACCTCATGCACGTCACTGACAGCGTGGGAGAATTCTCCTGCGCATGCGGTGCCGGCAAATGACGTCACTGCTTGAGCAGGAGAATTCTCCCATGCTGGGACGGCATTGAGATGGCAGGCTGGATGGTAGCAAAACGCTGCCATCCAGCATGCCATCCTTCAGAGACACTGCAGAGCGCAAGCATGCCTGCGCTCCTCATTGTCTCTGAAGGCTGGCACGCTGGATTTATTATTTTTTAATAAATTCTTTATTTTAACACTAAATGACAAGTACAGTAACCAACACTGTCACTGTACTTATTATATATGTGACTGACATGTTTCTATTAGTGTTGAGCGAGCATGCTCGACACTGCTCGGTACTTGCCCGAGCATCTCACTACTCGGGATGTTCGGCGAGCACCGAGCATTTTCGGGTTACTCGGGCGGGAGCTCGGGTCTCCACCCTGCATGTTTGGCGCTCTTTACAGAGCCAATGAACATGCTGGGATTGCCATTCAGTCACTGTAATGCCGCAGCCATGTTGGTTGTGGGCATTACAGTGATTGGCTGGACGCACAGCGTCACCTCGAGTATTTAAAACCGGGCGCCACCATCTTGGACACAGTCGCTCCGGATCAGACAGTGTAGGGAGAGTGCTGTGAGCTAGGGAGAGATTTATACTGTGAAATAGGTAGTGTAGGGTCTCTAAAGCCTGCAAAATGAAACAAACAGTCCTTCTGAGGACTATTATCCATCCCAGATAGACAAGGATTTGCACGGGGATAGTTGCAAGTCTGCATCTTCTGATGCGGCAAGGATCACTTCTGATGTGCACAATTTTAGGCAGTGACCTGGGTGTCAGAGATGCTTCCAGGGGTCTTCCCCATGCTGTTCCCATGTCTTTTCAGCACTGTATGCATGTGTCACACAGCACATGGCCAGTTAAGGTTGTAAAATGTTAAAATTTGTCACGGTTGAAAAGCAATACAAAAGTGCAAAACCGCATAAAAAATGCTACTTGTGAACATAGCCCAAGGTGTGGAAGAGTATTTTTGTTTTTGGTTATTTATTTTACCTTATACACAAGTCTTTACCCTGGAAAGGATGTTCCATAACATATTTCACAGGAAAACAGTTTCAGTTTCGTTTTTGAATGTTTTATTGTGAGCCCGTGAAAGTGGCTTAATACCTCTGACCATGTTGTTGACAGCAGTGACCTGGGGGTCAGAAATGCTTCCTGGGGCGATCCCCATGCTGTCCCTATGTTATTTGAGTACTGTCACTATCGTTTTGGGCACTTTTTAGGCTTTCTACAGACTGCCGGGGGTGCCGCCGAAAAAATGCTCGGGTCTCCCATAGACTAACATTGGGCTCGTTGCTCGGGTCGAGCACCCGAGTATCACGGTGAGCTGGCCCCGAGCTTCGAGCACCCGAGCATTTTAGTGCTCGCTCAACACTAATAAAGATATAAAATTCTAATTTTTGGGGGAATAATCAACAAGTGGGACACAATCTTGAAGTGGAACAAAATTTATTCGATATTTAAAACTTTTTTAACAAATTAAAAACTGAAAAGCCCTGGCATACGTCAGAGATGTCATTAAGGTAAAACATCTGCTGAAGGTTTTGTATAATCACAATTTGATGATGTTATACCACAAAACAATCTCTCTACATATGGTCAAATGTGTGTAGGAATGGAGACATTTATGACCCCTTCATTCATCAAATTTATAGCAACTATTAGAAAACATGGGTTACAAATATTAGAATTTTAGTAGACTTGCAATCACAATTGTGTTGACATGACAAAGGATCTTGCAAGGCAGGTTTTGCCATAATATTGGGCCTTAAGTGCCCAGCAGAAGACAACTCCCTTCTGGAGGTGACTTTGGAGCCCATCACTTGTCAATGGGGTCCATTCCATATGAGTTGTTTCTCGAATAACACATTTGATCTTATTAATGATATGCCCTGTCCAGGGGCGTACATAGGAATCATGGCGCCCCATAGCAGAAGTTGCAGTTGGGCCGCCCACCCCACCAAAAAAAATGTAAATAATTGGGGTCACAGAAGAGCAGATCTCACAACTTTCCAGCCTTTACATAGTAATTTTCCTCCTGCTGACGTCCTAGATCTCTCTTTCATTGCCCATAAAGTATGATGCCAACAAAAGTGTCCCCCAAACACAGTATGATACCCCCATAGTGAATTCCTCCACATGCGTAGTATAATACCCTACTGTACCCCACCTCAACTCCCAGGGCAAAATATGCTGACTCCAACACAGTATGATCCCCCAATTGTGAGCCCCTAGAGCTAGAGAGGATGGTAGGTAATAAGGGAGGGTGTTATACATAATAAAAGATAAAACTATATAACTAAGGATGGTGCTATACATAATAAGCGAGTACACTATATACTAAGGGAGTATGCTATACATAATATGGTTACATTCCTGCATCTGTGTGCAGTGTCGGTGTGCTGCCCTGTTTTACAGACGCATTGAGCATGTCCTATTCTAATCCTCAAAATCGGATCAGAAAATTACATTCTCTGACGCTCACAGATCTCATTCTCAGATCCGTGATTTTCATGGATGTGTGAATGGATCTATAAAACTCTACGAGTCCGTGGACCATCCGATAAAAAAGATCTGGCAGCACACGGACATTTCACACAAATGTGAGAATGCAGCCTAAGGGATTTTACATGTAACATTATCACTCCAAGTCACACAGTGCAGATACAGAATAATATTTACATCCAGGCACTTACCACTGACGTCTCATCTGATCAGAGCCTGTTTCTGCTGCTTCTTCTCCATCTGGTCGGACCTTCATGTCGACATCTCCCAGCAACGTCTCGTCTTGTCACGATGATCCTCCAGCCTACAAAATAACAAGGTCACATATATTGTATATATACGTCTCCCGCACACTGCGGCCCTGAATACAGATATGTACCCCCCCTTCATTAATATACTATTAGCCATTTAGTAATCAAAATATAAAGTGATAAGCAGCACTGTGCACCCCATTAACTATAATCTCCACTAGCCAATAATATAAATTATTCAGTCTCTGTGACTCTCCCCAATTAACTGTAAGGCTATGTGCACATGGAAAATATACAAGCACCCCTATCATTGCTCTGTCCCAGCACCCCCATTGTTGCTCTGTCCTAGGACCTCCATCGTTGCTCTCTCCCAGCATCCCCATCATTGCTCTCTCCCTGCAACCCCGTCATTGCTCTCTCCCTGCACCCCCATTATTGCTCTCTCCGAGCACCCCCAACATTGCTCTCTCCCAGCAACCCCCGTCATTGCTCTCCCAGCACCCCCATAATTTCTCTCTCCCAGCACCTCCATCATTTCTCTCTCCAGCAACCCGTCATTGCTCTCCCCATCACCACCATCCCTATCATTGTTCTCCCCATCCTCACCATCCCCATCATTGCTCTCCCAAGCCCATCACTGCTCACCCCAGCCCCATCATTGCTCTCCCCAGCCCCATCATTGCTCTCCCCAGCCCCATCAGTCCCATTATTGCTTTCCCCTGCCCCATCACTGCTCTCCCCAGCCCTATTATTGCTCTCCCCAGCCCCGTCAATGCTCTCCCCAGCCCCATCAGTCCCATTATTGCTTTCCCCAGCCCCATCATTGCTCTCCCCAGCCCTATTATTGCTCTCCCCAGCCCCATCATTGCTCTCCCTAGCCCCTTTATTGCTCTTTTCAGCCCCATCACTCCCACTATTGCTTTCCCCAGCCCCAGCATTGCTCTCCCCAGCCCCATCATTGCTCTCCCCAGCCCCAGCATTACTCTCCCGAGCCCCAGCATTGCTCTCCCCAGCCCCATCATTGCTCTCCCTAGCCCCATTATTGCTCTCTCCAGCCCCATCAGCATTCTCCCCAGCCCCATTATTGCTCTCCCCAGCCCCATTATTGCTCTCCCAACCCCATCATTGCTCTCCCCAGCCCCATCATTGCTCTCCCCAGCCCCATCATTGCTCTCCCCAGCCCCATCAGCCCCATTATTGCTCTCCCAAGCCCCATCATTGCTATCCCCAGCCCCATTATTGCTCTCACCAGCCCCACCATTGCTCTCCCAAGCCACATCAGCCCCATTATTGCTCTCCCCAGCCCCACCATCCCCAACATTGCTCTCCCCCACCTCCCCTCCCAGCATTTCAGTAAAAAAAACAAATTACTTACCTCTGTGCCCGTTCCCCCGCAGGCTGCAGCATCCTTGTTGTCAGCAACTTCCTCCCTCACACAGGCCCGCACTGCATGATGACATCATCAAGCAGCGCGTGTCAGTGTGAGGGAGGAAGCGGCGGGCAGGAATCAGAGGACGGATCTCTGCAGCTCCGCTGCCATTCTGTCCTGTCAGCAGCGGAGCTGCAGGGATCACTCCCTGCCCTCCGCTAGCAGGGAGAAGCTGCACCGGCGGGCCCCGCGGTGCAGCTGCACCAGCGGCGGTATGTCCGCCCCTGAACTGCTATGGGGCCCCCCCGGCTCATGGGCCCCATAGCAGTCGCGTGGCCTGCCGTCATTGGCGGTGCGCCACTGGCCCTGTCTGTACAACAATTTCAATTATGTATTGCAAGAGTATATTTTTATTTATATATATATTTATCCTAAGATAGGTCTTATAGGCAGGGAAGAAGGTTTTTAAAAGCCACTACTTGGCCACCATCCAATTGCTTAACCTTTAGTTTTTGTACATGCCAGTATAGTAGGATGCTATAATTGGTGGCTTTCTTTGAATAAAGGATAGTAGAGCCATCAGTATATCCTGTACAGTTACACACATACTATTTACCAGTTACTATAGCTAATTGCTGTCAAAACTAATTTAGGGCTACATACTGTTTTTCACTTTTTTATTTTGTTACTTAGGGTGGGACTTGTACTTTGGCTTTGGCAGTGTCTACCACATGGTCAACAGAGATAACATAATTAGTGGATGGAAGAGGCCAAAGGAGAAAGGAGAAAAAAAATAGTCATAACGTAATTTTTTTAAGAACAGGTCAATTAGCCCATGTTTTTTTAATATGCTACAATAAACTGTGAGAGTTAAAATGGAGAATTTCAAGTCAAATGTACAAGGATCTCCAGTTTACTTTCAGAGCTAATTTAAAATGTTGTCAGGTTCACTAATAATACAATTGTAGTTTTCTTGTGATGATTGCCATCAGCGATATCTGTTTCCCTAACATCATTGATAATTTTATGCATTTGCTTTTGATAATCTTAAGGTCTCTAGTGTCTGATTTTCACAATTTTGCATATAGGTATAGAATTTTTAGTGAACAATAGTGATGAGCGAGCATGCTCGCCACTATTCGGTACTCGCCTGAGCATCACAGTGCTCGGTAGGCTCGGTGCTCAGCGAGTATTCTTCAAATGCTCGGACGGGAGCTCGGGTCCCCGTCCCACATTTTGGCACTTTTTAGACAGCCAATTAACATGCAGGGATTGCCTGCCAATCACTGTAATGCTGTAGTCATCTTGGTTGTGGCATTACAGTGATTGGCTGGCCGCATAGCGTCATCGGGTCTATATCAGACCCGGTGACCCTATGCTATACTCGTCACAGTCTACCCTTCAGACAGGCAGAGTAGGGAGAGGTGCAACTGAGTCAGGGAGAGAATTGGTGGTTTATTAGTTAGGTATTAGGTATTTCACAGCTATATATACAGTACGGTTATAGGAAGTTTTGCCCCCAGCAGTTCGCCCAAAGCAATTTGTGCTCAGCAGTCCGCCCCCAGGTACATTTCGCAACCGCACATTTCGCCCCTATCATTTCGCCCCCAGGAAGATTCGCCCCCGCACGTTTCGCCCCCGGACGGGGGCGAACTGGGGGCGATATGTATGGGAATGAGATGTGCGGGGGCAAAACATCCTGGGGGCCAAATGCTGGGGACGAAATGTGCGGGGGCGAAATGCACCCGGGGGCGAACTGCTGGGGGCGAAAAACATCCAATTCCCATACAGTACAGACCAACAGTTTGGACACACCTTCTCATTTAAAGATTTTTCAGTATTTTCATGACTATGAAAATTGTACATTCACACTGAAGGCATCAAAACTATGAATTAACACATGTGGAATTATATACTTTACAAAAAACTGTGAAACAACTGAAAATATGTCTTATATTCTAGGTTCTTCAAAGTAGCCACCTTTTGCTTTGATGACTGCTTTGCTCACTCTTGGCATTCTTTTGATGAGCTTCAAGAGGTAGTCCGCAACCTCATGGCGGCGGCCATCCCTCGATACTCAGTCCCCAGCTGCCACTATTTCTCCCGGTGTGCCGTCCCCGCCTTACACAAGCACGTGTCTCAGAACATTACCCATGTCTTCAACAACGTAGTTACTGGGAAGGTCCACCTAATCACGGACACATGGACAAGTGCTTGTTGCCAGAAATGGTACATCTCACTGACGACACACTGGGTTAATGTAGTAAAAGCCAGGACCCAGTCGGACTCTGGGACGGAACACGTCCTCCCGGCGCTGAGGATTGCGAGCCCTGGGTCAATCAGGGTGGTCCCCACATTCTACATCTCCTGCACCTCCTCCTCCTCTTCATCCTCCATCTCCAAAATGACCACATCAGTCGAAAGCTGGAAGCACTGCAGCAATGCTTCGGCCAAGTGGCAACAGGCTGTGCTGAAGCTATTATGCTTAGGGGACAAGCCACACACCGCTGCAGAGTTGTTGAGCAAGCAGGTCTGTGGCTGTCACTGCTGAACCTACAGCCAGGCATTGTGTGTGACAATGGCTGGAACCTGGTGGCAGCTCTGAAACTAGGCAAGCTCGTACACGTACCATACCTGGCCCATGGGCTCAGCCTAGTGGTTCAGCTGTTTCTCAAAACTTACCCGGATCTGTCTGAGCTGCTTGTGAAAGTACGCCGCGTGTGTGCCCATATCCGAAAGTCACCTACTGCTTCCACCGCCCTTGTCCTGCTTTGCTGCTTCCAGCTCACCGACTGGTGTGCGATATCACCACACATTGGAACTCAATGTTGCATATGTTGGGAAGGATTTGTGAGCAGCAGAGGGAAATTGTTGAGTACCAGCTTCAACACGCCCGTCGGTATTCAAGTCAGCTTCGGCACATAAGAGCTGATTAGTGGGCATGGATGTCTGACATCTATTCCGTCCTCCAAAACTTTGAGGACTCCACCAAGATGGTGAGCGTTGATGACGCCATAATTATTGCCACCATCCCGCTTCTCTGTCTTCTGAAACGATCGCTGCTCACAGTTAAAGAGGAGGCATTGCAGGCAAAGCACGATGAGATGGAGCAAGGAACTACACAGGGTAATGCCACACACACACCCTAGCCTCATTTCATCTCAACGTGGATTGGGTGATAATGAGGAGAAGGAAGAGGAGGAGAAGGAAGAGGATCTGTTTTCCTGCCCCACAGACAGTACTACCCAAACAAGAGTCATACCGTTTGTTCAACGTGGATGGCCACGAGGAGGAGGACCAGGAGGAGGAGAGCATGGACAGTCATCCTCTTGGTTAGGACAGGGAAGTCTTGGCTGTTGGCAGTCTGGCATACATTGCTGACTTTATGCTCCACTGCCTTTCCCATGACACGTTATATGCATTTTGGGCAACAGTTATTACTGCTTGGTCACACTTCTAGACCCACGCTACAAGGAGAACTTTCTATCTCTCCTTCCCGTGGCGAAGAGGTCTAATAAAATGTTGCAGTACCAGAAGTCTCTTGTTGAGGAATTCTTAAAAAAATTCCCATCTGAAAACGCTGGCAGCAGAGGTCACAGTTCGTTGGACAGCCAAGGAGTACAGGCGAGGGAGACACAAATACGATGCAGCAGAGGCAGGGGAACACTGCAAAGGTGTGGAACCGTTTTCTCAGACCCTCCCAGCGCCCGGGCCCTGATGCACGGGCTACTCTGACAAGGAGGGAAAAGTTTTGGGAGATGCTGAAGGAGTACCTTGCCGACTGTACCAAAGTCCTGCGTTATTCGTCTGTGCCTTATAACTATTGGGCATCCAAGCTGGACACGTGGCATGAACTGGCTCTCTACGCCTTGGAGGTCCTTGCCTGCCCTGTTGCTAGCGTTTTGTCAGAGCTGGTTTTTAGTGCCGCCGGGGGTATTTTAACTGACAGGCACATCCGCCTGTCAACTGAAAATGCTGACAGGCTGATTCTTATCAAAATGAACAAGGGCTGGATTTGGCCAGACTTCTCAACACCACCGGATGATAGCAGCTGAACATAAAGTCAAATCCAGTGTTTTTTTTGTGGGGGTCTGTTCCCATGCAACTCTTCACACCCAGACATGGGTATACTCTTCCTGATTTAGTCTAGATTTTATGTCACCCTCCTCCTTCTCCACCACCATATCAACAGGGTAACCATCATGCAACACCCACATAATTTTTTTAGAGGCCTACCTCTAATATTCTGTATGTTATACTGTATGTTCATGTATACCACCCAGGGGTAAATGTTTTTCAGGCCATGCAATTAGTGCATGGGCATTACCACTATAGGAGACCCACTCCTTAATAATGGGAACATTTTTTTTTAATGAGGACCTCTTCTACGTCTCCTCAAAGGGGTATTGGAGTGCGTCCAAATTTTTGCAATAACAGAATAGGAGACCCACTCCTTTATAATAGGAACATTTTTTTTACTGAGGCCCTCCTCTATGTCTCTTCAAAGGGGTATTGGTGTGCGTCCAAAGTTTTGGCAGCCCTTGCAATCCCTGCATATGCAATAACAGTATAGGAGACCCACTCCTTTATAATGGGAACATTTTTTTTACTTAGGCCCTCCCCTATGTCTCTTTAAAGGGGTATTGGAATGCATTCAAATTTTTGGCAGCCCTGCCACTCACTGCATACGCAATAACAGTATAGGAGACCCACTCCTTTATAATGGGAATTTTTTTTTCAAGAGGCCCTCCTAAAAAGTATCTTCAAAGGGGTATTGGAGTGCGTCCAAATTTTTGGCAGCCCGGCTGATGGCCCTCTAACAATAATAAGGGATGACTGCTAGCCCTTTAAAAATAGTAAGGGCTGCCTGATGGCCTTGTAAAAATAGGCTTTGTTACTTTCATAGTCCCTCCTTCATAAATGAAACAGGATGTGTCTGATCATGTCTCACACACCACATGGTTAGATAAAGTAGTAAAATGTTAAAATTACATTTACCAGTGAATATTTTTCACCGTTGAAAGCAATGCAAAAGTGCAAAAACGCATCAAAAACACTACGTGTGAACATAGCCCAAGGTGTGGAGTAGCATTTTTGTTTTTGGTTATTTATTTTGCGTTATATAAAAGTTTTTACCCTGGAAAGAATATTCCTTAACATTTTTTCCAGAAAAATCCATTTTGGCTTAGTTTTTGTATGTTTTATTGCGAGTCCGTAAAAGTTGCGTAATACTTTGACAACATTGTTCACAGCAGTGACCTGGAAGTATGAGATGCTTCCAGGGGTCTTCCCCATGCTGTTCCCATATGATTTTAGCACTGTTCCCACCGAATTGGGCAATTTTTTGTCCCCTCCAGACCTCTGGGGGGGCCGCCAGAAAAATGCTTGAGTTTCCCATTGACTTACATTCGGCTCATTGTTTGGGTCGAGCATCTGAGCATTACGATTTGCTCGACCCAAGCAATGAGCACCCAAGCAGTTTAGTGCTCGCTTATCACTAATTAACAAAGACAGAAATCGAAGAATCAGTAAATAGCAGGACACAGAGCAGCTTGAAGAAGGGTGAAAAGCAGAGATATGAGTATCAATTCACTGGAATCTCTTTACCCCCTGGCATTCTGGGCTCTTCTTTTGAGTAGACGACCTGATGCGATGTCATAATTGTGCCGTGACGCCGACGTGTTGTGGTACCAGCTAATCAAAAGAGGATGTGGGAATGCCGGAAGGCAAGAAAACTCACAGGACTCCTATCTAGCGGGCACAGAGTGCTGACCTTGACCGATGGTCCGAGATCCTGTGAATCAGTTCCCCCATCTCTACTGAAAAGTTAGTTGAGTGAAGTGGTTGAATATATAGAATCATAGAATGTTAGAGTTTGAAGGGACCTCCAGGGTCATCTGTCCAACCCCCTGCTCAATGCAGGATTCATTAAATCATCTCAGACCGATGTCTGAAGACTTCCATTGAAGGAGAACTCCCACTCTCGTGGCAGCCTGTTCCACTCATTGATCACCCTCACTGTCAAAAAGTTTTTTCTAATAACTAATCTGTATCTTCTCCCTTTCAGTTTTATTCAATTGCTTCTCGTGTATCCATGTTCAAATGAGAATAATGATGATCATTCTACATTGTGACATCCCTTTAGATATTTGTAGACAGCTATTAAGTCTCCCCATAGCCTTCTTATAATCAATATCTTCCAAACTTAAAAAGTAACACCACAAAAGAAAAATGAGGCCATGAACCTCTGTAAAGTCTATCTAAATAGGAGGATACTCCGAAATACACATAGATCCTACAAACATATGGAGTCTTGTATTCCTTTCCTGTGTTATACAGTTCAACTACCTTTCCCATAGATCCGTTGACAATTCTTTTGCTTTCCCCATGACTCACAATCCAGAAACGTCAGTGGCTGGATGAAAGATGCAATAGTCTGGATCCCAGAAACTCACTCAGCTTTTATGCACACACACTGATTACAAGCAAACAGGTCTTAGGTGAGGATGTTACGTTTAGTAGCCATTCAAACCCATTAGTGTCAAATTCTGTGCATGTTATCAGGCTAAAATCTTTTGATCAGGGTCATTTGGATGTTTTTGGTTGTCATTAAGATTTAAAAAGAGAAACACAGAAGTTTGACAATAAATGGCTTCACCCAACCAATAACCATGAGTGGGGAAAAAGGTTTTTTGTTATCATTCATGTTCTCTGAAACAAGGCCAAGAAAGGAAGAATTCTGCCGGGGTATGTAAACTTTTGAGCACAACTGTATAGTAAACAATGAAAATTTTATTGAAAAATACTAACAAAAAATAAATTGTTAAAAATTTCAAATGAAGACTCAGGTATACAATGCTTTGGTCAAATCACATAAAGTAAGAAGGGGCAGAATAGAGCACCATGTACAAATTAAATAAATAGTGTCCAATAAAGCTAAAGTGATAACGTGCCAATCAGTGTATCAAGCATAATATCAGGTCACCATTAGTGTTGAGCGAGCACTAAAATGCTCGGGTGCTCGAAGCTCGGGCCGAGCTCACTGTGATACTCGGGTGCTCGACCCGAGCAACGAGCCCAATGTTAGTCTATGGGAGACCCGAACATTTTTGCGGCGGCTCCCCCGGCAGTCTGTAGAAAGCCTAAAAAGTGCCCAAAACGATAGTGACAGTGCTCAAGTGACATGGGGACAGCATGGGGATCGCCCCTGGAAGCATTTCTGACCCCCAGGTAACTGCTGTCAACAACGTGGTCAGAGGTATTAAGCCACTTTTACAGGCTCACAATAAAACGTTCAAAAACGAAAGTGAAAGTTCTTTCCTGTGAAATATGTTAACCCCTTAACGACCATGGGTCTTTCTGTTTTTGTGTTTTCCTTTTTTGCTCCCCTTCTTCCCAGAGCCAGAACTTTTTTAATTTTCGTTCAATATGGCCATGTGAGGGCTTATTTTTTGCGGGACAAGTTGTACTTTTAAACACCATCACTGGTTTTACCATATCGTGTGCTGGAAAATGGGAAAAAAATTCCAAGTGCAGTGAAACTGCAAAAAAAAATGCAATTCCACAGTTGTTTTTTGGGTCCTTTTTTTACCATGTTCACAGATTGCTAAAACTGACCTGCCATCATTATTTTCCAGGTCGTTACGAGTTCATAGACACCAAACATGTATAGGTTCTTTTTTATTTAAGTGGTGAAAAAAAAATCCAAAGCTTGCTAAAAAAACAAAAAAAAAATGACGCCATTTTCCGAGACCCTTAGCTTCTCCATTTTTCGGGATCTGGGGCCAGGTGAGGGCTTATTTTTTGCGTGCCGGGCTGACGTTTTTATTTATACCATTTTGGGGTAGATCCGATGTTTTGATCGCCCGTTATTGCATTTTATTGCAAAGTTGTAGCGACCAAAAAAACTTAATTCTGGCGTTTAAAATTTTTTTCTCGTTACGCCGTTTACTGATTGTATTAATTCTTCTTTTATATTGATAGATCGGGCGATTCTGAACGCGGCGATACCAAATATGTGTATGTGTTTTTTTTTTTTATATATATATATTTTATTTTGAATGGGACTTAAACTTTTATATATCTTTTATTTTTTTTATTTTTTAAAAACTTTTTTTTTACACTTTCTGCTTGCTTCTATAGTCTCCAGAGGAGACTAGAAGCAGCAGTTGTCTGATTGCTTCTACTGCATACAAGCGATGAGCAGATCGCTTGTATGCAGGAGAAATGCTCACTTGCTATGAGCGCTGACCACTAGGTGGCGCTCATAGCAATTGAGACATGACAACCACAGGCGTCTGCTGCAGACCCTGAGTTGTCATGCCCACCCATTGGTGACCCGCGATCACGTGACGGGGTCACTGATGGGCGGGGCTTAGGACTCCCGGAAGCGCGAGTTAAATGCCACTATCAGAGATTTAACATGTTAACAGCCGCGGGTGGAATGCGATTCCAATAATCAGCTGACGTGCTCTCTTCAGTGCGGGCTCACTGCCTGAGCCCCCGCTGAACCGGCCTTCCCGACCTGGTGCGTACTATTACTGACCAGGTCGGAAAGGGGTTAAGGAACATCCTTTCCAGGGTAAAGACTTGTGTATAAGGTAAAATAAATAACCAAAAACAAAAATACTCCTCCACACCTTGGGCTATGTTCACAAGTAGCATTTTTTATGCGTTTTTGCACGTTTGTATTGCTTTCAACCCTGACAAATGCATTCACCGGGAAATGTCATTTTAACATTTTACAACCTTATCTGGCCATGTGCTGTGTGACACATGCATACAGTGCTAAAAAGACATGGGAACAGCATGGGGAAGACCCCTGGAAGCATCTCTGACACCCAGGTCACTGCCTAAAAGTGTGCCCATCAGAAGTGATCCTTGCCGCATCAGAAGATGCAGACTTGCAACTATCCCCGTGCAAGTCCTTGTCCCAGGGCAGTGTTCAATTGTACCTCCCCCATAACTTGCAATACAAGTGCAAGTATGCAGCCTGCCACCCACCCACCCCCAGGCTGCAATACCATACTGCTAGCTTGCTTGCACTTGAAATTGGGCCTTTTAGGCATGTGGAGGTGGAATCTGGCCACCACGTCATGGCTGCGTCGGTAGCCTGGTATTCATACTCAGTCCCCAGCCGCCCGGCGGCCGGGTGTCCACGCTTGGTCCCCAGCCGCCAGGGGGCGGCCAGGTGTCCATACTCAGTCCCCAGCCGCCCCGCGGCCGGGTGCCCACACACAGTCTCCAGCCGCGCGGGGGTGGCCGGGTGTCCATAAACGGTCCCCAGCCGCTCCTATTTGTCCCAGTGCGCCTTATACACAAGCGCGAATACCAAAACATTACCTGTGCCCTCCCCAGTGCATTTAGTGGGAAGGACAGCCTAACCACAAACACGTGGACAAGTGAATGTGGCCAGGAATGGTCCATCTCACTGGCGCCTTCACACTGGGTTAATATTGTGGAAGCCGGGACACAGTTGGACACTGGGATGCAACACGTCCTCCAGACATAGAGGATTGCGGGTCCTGGGTCAATCAGGCTTCAACACAAAGTTCAGAAGGTAGACAGCAGCAGTGGTCGGCCTCCTACACGAGTAAATTATTCATGATCATGAGGCCATCCACCTCCTTAGCTTTCTGTTCCTTGGAATGCAAGCGCATGTATGTAGTAGCAGCTAGGCCTGAGGTGGTCAGCGTTTTGGCGCATATCCTACCTCCTCCAAGGATTGCTGGATGTTTTCCTGCTACTATCCCAGTTCTATGACTCCCGTTAAAACAAAGCTTCAGGTGATGAATGATGGATGAAGTGGTGGCAAAGGAGAAAGAGCAGGAGGAACAGGGACCATTCACATCAATATCAGGCCAGCCAACCACACATGTCTTGTAGGATATGTTTCTGTACCAAAAGGAGCGGTTCAGCTACACAGTTATAAGGCATACAGTGAATGCAATGCCTACCAAAAATTACGAGGCACTCCAATGCCCCTTGGAAGTGACATGGAGGTCAGAGGGCCTTAACTAAACCGTTTTTTCCATTTATAGCAACTGGGTCTCCTGTACACTGTTGGCCTAAGCAGGGAATGGAAGGCTTTCCAAAAATTATTAGGCACTGCAATGCCCCTTGAAACAGACGTGGATTACAGCGTATTAAAAACCTTCTACCCATTATTGGGGAGTGGGACTCCCTTAGTGTTCGCCTATGCATTGAAAAGCAAAAGCTGACTAAAATTAGGAGGAAATGCAATGCCCGTTGCAAGAGTCGTGGAGGTTAGAGGTAATTAAAAACAACATGTCAATGCCCCTTGGAAGAGCTGTGGAGTTCAGAGTGGTTTAACAATACGGTTTTAATGCCCCTTAGAAGAGACGTGGAGTTCAGAGTGGTTTAACAAGACAGTTTTAATGCCCCTTGGAAGAGATGTGGAGGTCACAGTAGCTTAACAAGATGGTTTTAATGCCCCTTGGAAGAGACGTGGAGTTCAGAGTGGTTTAACAAGACCGTTTTAATGCCCCTTGGAAGAGTGGTGGAGGTTACAGTGGAATAAAAAGACAATATCAATGCCCCGTGGAAGAGACGTGGAGGTCACAGTAGCTTAACAAGACGGTTTTAATGACCCTTGGAAGAGTGGTGGAGGTCGCAGTGGAATAAAAAGACAATATTAACGACCCTTGGAAGAGACGTGGAGGTCACAGTAGCTTAACAAGACGATTTTAATGCCCCTTACAAGAGCCATGCAGTACAGCATATTAAAAACATTATTCCCATTATTGGGGAGTGGGTCTCCCATAGTCTTTGCCTATGCCTTCCAAGCAAAAGCTGCCAAAAATTAGGAAGGGGGAACTTGCAATGTCCCTTACAAGAGCCATGCAGTACAGCATATTAAAAACATTATTCCCATTATTGGGGAGTGGGTCTCCCATAGTCTTTGCCTATGCCTTCCACGCAAAAGCTGCCAAAAATTAGGACAGAGGAACTTGCAATGCTGGCAACATGGACCACGGTCACCCTGGTGGTATAGTGGTCGTGGAGGCTGAGGATAAGGAGAAGAGCAAAAAACAACCGAAATGAGGAAGCGTATACCCATGTGTGGGTGTGAAGCGATGCATGGGAATACACCTCCCGAAATAACACAGTGGATTTGACTTTATGTTACTCTGCTGTCATTTGGTGGTGATGAGAAGTCTGGCCCAATCCAGCCCTTGTTCATTTTGATAAGGGTCAGCTTGTCAGCATTGTCAGTTGACAGGCGAGTGCGCTTATCAGTTATAATTCCCCCAGCGGCACTAAAAACACGCTCCGATAACACGCTAGCGGCAGGGCAGGCTAGGACCTCCAAAGCATACAGAGTGAGTTCATTCCAAGTGTCCAGCTTGGATACCCAATAATTAAAAGGCACAGAGGAATCACGGAGGACGCTGGTACTCCCTCACCATCTTTTGAAACTTTCCACTACTTGTGAGAGTACCCTGCGCCTCAGGGCCTGTAAGCTGGGCAGGTCTCAGAAAACTGTCCTAGAACATTGACAGTGTTCCCCTGCTTCTGCTGGATTGGAGTTGCGTCTCTCTCGCCTGTATGCCTTAGTTGGGCAGCGAACTGTGACCTCTGCCGCTACAGTGTTCAGATGGGAATTTTTTTAATAGTTCTGCAGCAAGGGCCTTCTGGTACTGCCCCATTTTTGTAGACCTCTCCAACTCAGGAATAAGAGAGTGAAAGTTCTCCTTGTAGAGGGGGTCTAAAAGTGTCATCAACCAGTAATGACTGTCACCCAACATTTTGACAATGCGAGGGTCACGGTTAAGGCAGCGTAACATAAAGTCCGCCATGGGTGCCAGACTGGTAACGGGCAAGACTTCCGTGTCCTCACCAAGATGACGACTGATAGTGTTGACCGTTCACTAAAATGCTCGAGTGCTCGAAGCTTGGGCCGAGCTTACCGTGATACTCGGGTGCTCGACCCGAGCAACGAGCCCAATGTTAGTCTATGAGAGACCTGAGCATTTTTGCGGCAGCACCCCCGGCAGTCTGTAGAAAGCCTAAAAAGTGCCCAAAACGATAGTGACTCAAAAGACATGGGGGAAGCATGGGGATCGGCCCTGGAAGCATTTCTGACCCCCAGGTCACTGCTGTCAACAACGTGGTCAGAGGTATTAAGCCACTTTTGCGGGCTCACAATAAAACGTTCAAAAACGAAACTGAAACGGTTTTCCTGTGAAATATGTTAAGGAATTTCCTTTCCAGGGTAAAAACTTGTGTATAAGGTAAAATAAATAACCAAAAACAAAAATACTCCTCCACACCTTGGGCTATGTTCACAAGTAGAATTTTTCATGCGTTTTTGCACTTTTGTATTGCTTTCAACAGTGACAAATGCGTTCACCGGGAAATGTAATTTTAACATTTTACAACCTTATCTGGCCATGTGCTGTGTGACACATGCATACAGTGCTGAAAAGACAAGGGATCAGCATGGGGAAGACCCCTGGAAGCATCTCTGACCCCCAGGTCACTGTCTAAAAGTGTGCCCATCAGAAGTGATCCTTGCCGCATCAGAAGATGCAGACTTGCAACTATCCCCGTGCAAGTCCTTGTCCCAGGGCAGTGTTCAATTGTACCTCCCCCATTCCTTGCAATGCAAGCGAAAATATGCAGCCAACCACCCACCCACCCGCAGGCTGCAATACCATACTGCTAGCTTTCACTTAAAATGGGGCCTTTTAGTTTGGAGGAGGCCGAAGCTGGCCACTACCTCATGGCCGCTTCGGCAGCGAGGTATCCACACTCTGTCCCCAGCCGCCCAGCGGCCGGGTGTCCACGCTCGGTCCCCAGCCGCCAGGTGGTGGCCAGGTGTCCATACTCGGTCCCCAGCCGCCCTGATTTCTCCTGTCACCTTCCCCCACACTTTTCTTAGCCTGGCCTGCTTTAGGGCAGCATTGGACGAGCCCACCAGAGAACCAGACTCCTCCGGTGGGCCCTGGCTTCTCCATCAGGGGAGTTGAGAGTGCCTAGGTGAGGAGCAGAATAGGTGATGATAGAAGTTAGCATCTGCTTTGTTTTCTTGGAATGTAAGCGCATGCATGTAGTAGCGGCTAGGCCTGAGGTGGTCCGCGTTTTGGCGCATATCCTACCTCCTCCGAGGATTGCTGGATGTTTTCCTGCTACTATCCCAGTTCTATGACTCCCGTTAAAACAAAGCTTCAGGTGATAAATGATGGATGAGGTGGTGGCAAAGGAGAAAGAGCAGGAGGAACAGGGACCATTCACATCAATATCAGGCCAGTCAACCAGATATGTCTTGTAGGATATGTTTCTGTAACAAAAGGAGCGGTTCGGCTACACAGTTATAGGGCATACAGTGAGTGCAATGCCTACCAAAAATTTCGAGCCACTCCAATGCCCCTTGGAAATGACATGGAGGTCAGAGGGCGTTAACTAAACTTTTTTTTCGATTTATAGCAACTCGGTCTCCCGTGCACTGTTGGCCTAAGCAGTGAATGGAAGGCTTTCCAAAAATTATGAGGAACTGCAATGCCCCTTACAAGAGCCATGTGTGGCACCCCAGGGGTCTGGTCACCACAGTAATAGAGATATTACGTCAGAGAGCAAGTGGGAGGTTTCCTGGTCAGGATCCCTTAAACATGCAACATCCTCCTGCCCCAGTCCTGGGAGGGGAGAATTCTGCCCTTATAAACTGGATCTGGGGCGGGGTTGAGTGAGTCAGAGAACAGTCAGAGTCAGAGTGAGAGCAAGGGAAAGTAACAGCAAGGAGCTCTGTAGGAGCTAGGAGCTAAAGACCAGGGGCTGGAAGCTGAGCAGAGCTCGCCCTGGCAGAAGACAATAGGAACCGGACACAGGAGTCCGAAGCTGTGAGGACTTATATATCCAGCAGCAGAAACTAGCCGGCAGGGGATTTCAGGTCCTCTGGCCATAGAAGCCCGGAGGCTCAGTCACAAGCAAGCGACCAGCACCGCCGTCGTGGAGCGGAGGCTAACAGAAGGCCCCAAGTCACCAGCCATACGTGTGAGCACTACACGGTACACTCAGGGACGTGGGCTACTTCTACCCGCTTACAGCAAAGTAGCCAGGAAGAGTGCAGACAGACGGGGAGGCCTACAACTCCACCTGGCCAGGGGAACTCCTGCTTGCTCACAGACTGACCAGGCCTCTTATGCTAGCCAGTACTCCCGGGAGGGTCTACCTTATAATCATCAGTAAAGACCCTGAACTGCACTGCAAAGACTCTGAGTCGTTCCTGCTGCGTTCGTGCACCATCACCCCCATCATCCACACTCACTGCCCTGAGGCTATACTCCTCCCGAGGGGAGTTATCCCATTCTATGCTGCGCACACAACACCAGCCTCAGCGGTCTGCCTCGCAGCGGTGGTACTCCCTGACCGCAATCCACGGGTGGCGCAGTCGGACAATTAACCTCAAAACCTAAGAAAGACTGCCACTGGTTTGACCAGCCTGAGCCACGGGACCGGGTCACCGACACGGAGACTACAGACCCTAGAGACCCGGCACCGGGTATCCCACACACGTGTACACACGGCCCAGGGGGCGCGTCACATGCAGTACAGCATATTACAAACATAAGTCCCATTATTGGGGAGTGGGTGTCCCATAGTATTTGCTTATGCCTTGCAAGCAAAAGCTGCCAAAATTTAGGACGGAGCAACTTGCAATGCCCCTTACAAGAGCCATGCAGTACAGCATATTACAAACATAAGTCCCATTATTGGGGAGTGGGTCTCCCATAGTATTTTCTTATGCTTTCCCAGCAAAAGCTGCCAAAAATTAGGACGGAGGAACTTGCAATGCTGGCACCCTGGTGGTATAGTGGTGGTGGAGGCTGATGATAAGGAGAAGAAGATTAAACAGCCGAAACGAGGAAGCGTATACCCATGTGTGGGTGTGAAGCGGTGCATGTGAATACACCTCCCGAAACAACACAGTGGATTTGACTTTATGTTACTCAGCTGTCATTTGGTGGTGATGAGAAGTTTGGCCCAATCCAGCCCTTGTTCATTTTGATAAGGGTCAGCTTGTCAGCATTGTCAGTTGACAGGCGAGTGCGCTTATCATAATTCCCCCAGTGGCACTAAAAACACGCTCCGATAACACGCTAGCGGCAGGGCAGGCCAGGACCTCCAAGGCTTACAGAGCGAGTTCATTCCAAGTGTCCAGCTTGGATACCCAATAATTAAAAGGCACAGAGGAATCACGGAAGACGCTGGTACGATTGGCAAGGTACTCCCTCACCATCTTTTGAAACTTTCCACTCCTTGTGAGAGTACCCCGCGCCTCAGGGCCTGTAAGCTGGGCGGGTGTCAGAAAACTGTCCCAGAACGTTGACAGTGTTCCCCTGCCTCTGCTGGATTGGAGTTGCATCTCTCTCGCCTGTACGCCTTGGTTGGGCAACGAACTGTGACCTCTGCCGCTAGCGTGTTCAGATGGGAATTCTTTTAAGAGTTCTGCAGCAAGGGCCTTCTGGTATTGCCCCATTTTTGTAGACCTCTCCACCTCAGGAATAAGAGAGTGAAAGTTCTCCTTGTAGCGGGGGTCTACAAGTGTCACCAACCTGTAATGACTGTCACCCAACATTTTGACCACACGAGGGTCACGGTTAAGGCAGCATAACATAAAGTCAGCCATGCGTGCCAGACTGGTAACGGGCAAGATTTCCGTGTCCTCACCAAGATGACGACTGACCATGCTCTCCTCCTCCTCCTCCTCTTCCTCCTCCCCCCTGTCCTCAGGCCACCCACGCTGAACCGACGGTATGACACTTGTACAGGTACTACCATCTACAACGCATGATAGCAGCTCCTGTTCTTCCTCCTCCTCTCCCTCATTGTCCCCCAATGCACGTTGGGATGAGATGAGGCTGGGCTGTGTGTAATCGCCCGCTACGGCTTCTTGATCCATCTCATCATACTCTGGCTGCAATGCCTCCTCTTTAATTCTCTGCAGAGAGCGTTGCAAAAGACAGACAAGTGGGATGTTGACACTAATGATGGCGTCATCGCCACTCACCATCTTGGTGGCCTCCTCAAAGTTTGTCAGGATGGTACATATGACATCCAGGTCCACTCCTGAGGTCTTATGTGTGGAGTCTGACCTGAATATCGACGGCCTTGTTGCAGCTGGTACTCCACAACTGCTCTCTTCTGCTCACAAATCCTTTGCAACATGTGGAGGGTAGATTTACAACGTGTGGGGACATCACACACCAGTCGGTGTGCCGGAAGCTGCAAACGCTGCTGCAACACAGCAAGGGCGGCGGAAGCTGTAGCCGACTTGCGAAAATGAGCTGACAGGCGGCGTACTTTCACGAGCAGATCTGGCAACTCGGGGTACGATTTAAGAAACCGCTGAACCACGAGGTTAAGCACATGAGCCAGGCATGGTACGTGTGTGATCTCACCTCGCCTCAGAGCCGCCACCAGGTTACGGCCATTGTCACACACGACCATGCCGGGATGTAGGTTCAGCGGTCTCAGCCACAGATCTGCCTGCTCTTTCACAGCTGTCCACAACTCACAAGCAGTGTGAGGTTTATCACCTAAGCTTATGAGTTTCAGCACAGCCTGTTGCCGCTTGGCGGAGGCAGTACTGCAATGCTTCCAGCTTGTAACTGATGTGGTGATATCTGAGATGGAGGCTGAACATGAGGAGGAGGAGGAGGAGGAGGATGCGCAGGAGCTGTACACTGTGGGGGCAACTCTGACTGACATAGGGCCCGCAATCCTCGGGGTGGGGAGGACGTGTTCCGTCCCAAGGTCCGACTTCCACTATGTTTACCCAGTGTGCCGTCAGAGAGATGTACCGTCCCTGGCCACAAGCACTTGTCCACGTGTCCGTTGTCAGGTGGACTCTCCCAGTAGCTGCGTTGTTGAGGGCACGGCAGATGCTTTGGGACACGTGCTTGTGTAGTGCGGGGATGGCACACCGGGCAAAATAGTGTCGGCTGGGGACCGAGTACCGAGGGACGGCCACCGCCATAAGATTGCGGAAGGATTCCGTCTCCACCAGCCTAAAAGGCAGCATTTCCAATGCAAGCAGTCGTGAAATGTGCGAATTTAGGACTGTGGCCTGTGGGGCGTTAGCTGCGAATTTCCGCTTTCGTTCAAAGGTCTGGGATATGGACAATTGAACGCTGCGGTGGGACGTGGACGTGGATGTTGATGCTGTTTCTTGAGAAACTGCCATAACAAGTGAAGACTGAGAGGAGGGGGCATCTTTACATGCAGTATGGACAGGGGATTGCCTTGCACACACAACAGGGGGTTCTATTGCACGCACAACAGTGGAAGAAGCAGTGGTGACACCCGCTGACACTGGTCGTGGACCCTGGGTTTCGCCCCACAAAGTCGGGTGCTTTGCTGCCATGTGCCTGATCATGCTGGTGGTGGTCAGGCTGGTAGTTTTGTCACCCCTGCTGATGCTGGCATGGCAGGTGGAACATATGGCCTTTTTGGGGTTATCAGCAGAGTCTTTAAAAAAATTCCAGACTCTGGAAGACCTACCGCTTGTACTGGCAACGTCCCTCGTGTTGGTGTTACGGGGAACGGTTGCCTGCCTTCTGTCTGCGGCCACCACACTGCTTCTTCCTGCCTGTTGGGGTACTCTGCCTCCCTCCCCCTGTGTGCTGCTGGCCTCACTCTGCATGTCCTCCTTCCATGTTGGGTCAGTTACTAGACCATCCACCACCTCCTCCTCTTCCACTTGCGCACCACGATCCTCCTCCTCTCTTCCTGGCAATTGTGTCTCGTCATCATCCACCTCTTGTGACAGATTGCCAACGTCAACTTCCTGTGGCCGTGGCTGTTCAAATATTTGGGCATCGCAACATGGGATCTCCTCTTCCACCACTTCAAGCGTATCAGGCGAGGGGCCCAAATATGGAAATGGACCAGTGAACAGCTCTTCAGAGTGTCCAAGTGTGGGATCACTTGCTGTCTGACGACACTCGGCATGGTGGGAGGAAGGAGCATCAGGGTGAGGAGGAGTATGCTGTCGAGACTCACGGCTACTAAGAGTTGACCGTGTGGAAGACAGACCGGAGGTGGTGGTGCCCAGGTAACTGGAAGTATTGTCTGCTATCCAATTAATAACCTGTTCACACTGATCAGTTCTCAATACTGGTGTGGTTCTGTGCTTCCCTAGTAATTCGGTCAAGAAGTGGGAGCGAGAAGATGTGGCTGTTGGTTGTGGCACATTTTCACCTTGGCCACGGCCCCGTCCTCTGCACGAACCATCACCAGAACGTCCACTTCCACGTCCTTTGCCACGCGCCTTGCCCATTGTAAATGAAGTAAAATAGCTTACACTTGCACTATCAATGGAAAAAGGGTAATAAAGAGTAGATTAGAACCGTGGAAGAGGAAAACCACAGCTATTGTTTACTGGGGTATACCACACTTTTTTAAATAGAGATATTTGCGGCTGAACAGTGAGCGACACACTCAAACTGCTTTTTTTTTAGATACCAAAGGCCCAAAACTGGATAGTACAGCGATTTGACCCGTGGAACTGCGAAACCACACTGGGATGTCGGGCCTACACAAGACTATTTTCAACAGATATATTTTTGTGTCACAACAGTCAGGAGACACTACTGTTTTTCTTTATGGAAAAAACTACCAAAACCTGAATAATAGAGATTTTTTACCGTGGAACAGCAAAACCACAGTTATAATTTACTGGTGTATACCAGGCTTTTTAAAAAATATATATATTTGCGGCTGAACAGTGAGCGACACACTCAAACTGTTTTTTTTAGATACAAATGGCCCAAAAGTGGATAATACAGAGGTTTGTACCGTGGATCTGCAAAACCACACTTGTATTTCTTGGGCCTACACCAGACTATTTTCAACAGATATATTTGTGTCTGAAAAATCAGGGAGACACTATATATTTTTTTTTTACAGCAAAAAATGCAAAAAGCAGGATAATAGAGATTTTTTACCGCGGAACAGCAAAAGCACACTTCTGTCTCTCTGGCCTACACCAGACTATTTTCAACAGATATATTTGTGTCTGAAAAATCAGGGAGACACTATTTTTTTTTTTTTTACAGCAAAAAACGCAAAAAGCAGGATAATAGAGATTTTTTACCGTGGAACAGCAAAAGCACACTTCTGTCTCTCTGGCCTACACCAGACTATTTTCAACAGATATATTTGTGTCTGAAAAATCAGGGAGACACTTATTATTTTTATACAGCAAAAAATGCCAAAAACAGGATAATAGAGATGTTTTACCGTGGAACATCAAAACCACAGTAATAATTTACTGGTGTATACCAGGCTTTTTAAAATATATATATATTTGCGGCTGAACAGTGAGCGACACACTCAAACTGTTTTTTTTTTAGATACAAATGGCCCAAAAGTGGATAATACAGAGGTTTGTACCGTGGAACTGCAAAACCACACTTGTATTTCTCGGGCCTACACCAGACTATTTTCAACAGATATATTTGTGTCTGAAAAATCAGGGAGACACTATTTTTTTTTTTTTACAGCAAAAAATGCAAAAAGCAGGATAATAGAGATTTTTTACCGTGGAACAGCAAAAGCACACTTCTGTCTCTCTGGCCTACACCAGACTATTTTCAACAGATATATTTGTGTCTGAAAAATCAGGGAGACACTTATTATTTTTATACAGCAAAAAATGCCAAAAACAGGATAATAGAGATGTTTTACCGTGGAACATCAAAACCACAGTAATAATTTACTGGTGTATACCATGCTTTTTAAAATATATATATATGCGGCTGAACAGTGAGCTACACACTCAAACTGTTTTTTTAGATACAAATGGCCCATAGAACTGCAAAGCCACACTTCTATTTCTCTGGCCTACACCAGACTATTTTCAACAGATATATTTGTGTCTGAAAAATCAGAGGCACACTATTTTTTTTAGGAGGGGGGCACCAAAAGGTTAATAAGATGGGTATTTGTACATTGTGAAGGAGGAAAAAAAAAAGAGGATTTAGATAAAAAAAAAAGGATTTTTCATGTCCCCCGGGACCTGGAGCTAAGTCCAGCAATTTCAGCAACAGGAGCAGCACACAGGACTGTAATGCAGCGTTTGCTGGTATAACCACTGCGTCTCCTATACAGCCTGCCTGCCTGATATACCTGGGATGGATATTAGTCCTGAGAAGGACTGTTTGTTTGATCTGGCAGCCTTTACAGACCCTACACTAATTATTTTGCAGGATATATCTCTCCCTAAATCAGCAGCGCTGTCCCTACACTGTCTGATCCGGAGCGACTGTGTCCAAGATGGCGGCGCCCGGTTTTAAATACTCGAGGTGACGCTGTGCGGCCAGCCAATCACTGTAATGCCCACAAACAACATGGCTGCGGCATTACAGTGACTGGCTGGCAATCCCTACATCTTCATTGGCTCTGTAAAGAGCGCCAAACATGCAGGGCGGAGACCCGAGCTCCCGCCCGAGTAACCCGGAAATGCTCGGTGCTCGCCGAACATCCCGAGTAGCGTGATGCTCAGGCGAGTACCGAGCAGTGTCGAGCATGTTCGCTCAACACTAGTCACCATACATAGAGAGATATGATACATTAGACAGAATAAACCATTTCCCAAAATGATATAGTAATATGGAGTTTCATAGCTTACCTATATCCCTGTATAGGACAACGTGCCTGCAACCCCAACGCACATTTCCTCGGGGGCTTTGAGAGACTGAATGTTGGATAACCGTGACCGTATAACTTCCTACCATCTGTGAAGTGCTGCAGGTCAGAGTGAAATCCCCTGTGATGTCAAAGGCATGTGTGTCCCCCAATGATGTCATCAGCAATGAGCAGACAGTGGACCTCAGTAGGCATGGAGAGGGCAGAAGGCTCAAATGGGATGGGAAAACAAGGATACGCAAAGACCTCAGAAAACAGTGAGTAAAGGTGAAAAAAGAAAGCAAGCAAATAATAAAAAATAAAGTGATGCACAGTGTCCATACCAGAGTAGATCTGTAACGCCAGCGCGTTCTGTCTCTCTCCCCCCGACAGAGGCGCTGACTCACTCACCACTGTGGCCCCTGGCCGGAGTGTCCCGCTTCTCCGTCTTTCTTGCACGCTGGCGCTGCCTGGGGTACGTGCACAGATCCCTAGGCACTGTGCTTAGGGCGTGCGCACTCCCCGCCTCCTAAAGGGGCTGCACGCGCCTTCCTAAAGTGTACCCGGCATATAGCCGGAGGCCACTGACTTTTTAAAGCACCTCCTCCAACATAGAGGTGCCTGTGCAACGTTGTAAGTTTGTTTTGTAACTCTTGTTCTCAGGGCCCAGTGCATGTATCTCCATTTACCTGCCTATCTATCAACCTTGCCCGCCTACCTATCAGCCATACTCGCCTGCCTATCAACCATGCCAGCCTGCCTGTCCATGAGCTGTGCCAGCCTGCCTGTCCATGAGCCTTGCCAGTGTGCCTGCCCATCAGCCCTGCCAGCCTGATGATGGCATTGTATGAATTGTGAATGGCCTCCTATGCAGCAGGCACAGTGCTGACCTGGCTGATGGTCCAGAATCCTGTGATTTAGTTCTCCCATCTCTACTGAAAATATAATTGATTGAAGTGGTTGAATTTGTAGAATGTCAAAATGTTAATATTATATACTTTTCCCTGATACCTGAAATACTGTTGGAAAAAAAAAATAAGTTCACAGTGTCATGTCTAGATTAGGACCATGCTTCTCTTCCTCTTTGCATTTCTGAGTCATGCACTGCCCTCTCTAGCCGCTCACTTTGCATAACTCTGTATTTGGTCACGGCCCCACTATCAGTATTTGGTCAGTATCCGGTCAGTATTTTTCTCAGGAGTGGGAGCCAAAACCAGGAGTAGGTGATAAATGCAGAATTGGTGACTTGTTTCTATTATACCTTTTCTCTGATTGTTCCTCACCTGGTTTTGTCTCCCACTCCTGAGAAAAAATACTGATCGAATACTGACCAAATACTGATAGTGTGGCCTTGGCCTTTTAGTTATTTCTGGAGTGCTCCTTTATTACTGAGCTATAATGTCCATTATTGTAATCACTTTTTAACATCTTCTGGTGTTTATTCTTGCTACTCTATGGGTTTTTTTGGCCCTTTTTGAACATTCCTTTATCATCTTTCCATATTCAGCAGTATATATAACAATAAATTGATTTGGGTCATGTGCTTTGTTTCCTCTAAGCATTTGCAGCTGGTTTAAGGGCAAATATGGAAGATGGTACAGTCAATGGCATTAAAGGGGTTAATTCCAGTATCTCAGGTGCTCTATGACAGTAAAGAGGATAATGTGAAGATTCCTGGTAGTCAAAGAAATGTTTTATTTTAAGAACTCGGGTAGAGGGCAGCAGAGTGGTGTCCATTGTGATATTCGGAACCCCAGGCTCCAGAGTTGTCTTGGCTGCAACAGATGCCTGAACACTGACGGATAAGTAGGGCCCCTACTGTGACCCAAGGGGCTAAAAATGAGGGCTGCATGACTAGGATAGATGGTGGGGCATATTAATTAGGTTTAGGAGTATTGGGGGTCAGGTCACAGCCTCCTAAGATGGCGCCTGAGTAGCAGAACAGCAAGGAATCAGAAAGGGGAGATAAAGGGAAGTGCAAGGTGACAGGGGGGTACCTGATTGATGGTGTTTGCAGAGTGTTGGACAGTGCAGAGTCAAAACGTTAGTGAAGCGGCAGTGGTGTACCCCCAGTGGCGGCAGACACACGTCAGCTGTGGGGCCCGTGAGTCAGGGGTGTTCAGCCCCCATCATTATATGGAACGCTATGTGGGGCCATTATGTTATATGGAAGGATATGTGGGGCCCATTACATTATATGGAGGGCTATGTGGGGCCATTACATTATATTATATTAAATGCTATGTGGGGCCATTACATTATATGGAGGGCTATGTGGGGCCATTATAGTATATGGAAGACAATGTGGGGCCCATTACATTATATGGAAGGCTATGTGGGGCCATTATATTATATTAAAGGCTATGTGGGGCCCATTACATTATATGGATGGCTATGTGGGGCCATTATAGTATATGGAAGACAATGTGGGGCCCATTACATTATATGGAAGGCTATGTGGGGCCATTATATTATATTAAAGGCTATGTGGGGCCCATTACATTATATGGAAGGCTATGTGGGGCCATTATAGTATATGGAAGACAATGTGGGGCCCATTACATTATATGGAAGGCTATGTGGGGCCATTATATTATATTAAAGGCTATGTGCGGCCATTACATTATATGGAAGAATATGTGGGGCCCATTACATTATATGGAAGGCTATGTGGGGCCATTATATTATATTAAAGGCTATGTGGGGCCATTACATTATATGGAAGAATATGTGGGGCCCATTACATTATATTGAAGGCTATGTGGGGCCATTATATTATATTAAAGGCTATGTGGGGCCATTACATTATATGGAAGAATATGTGGGGCCCATTACATTATATGGAAGGCTATGTGGGGCCATTAAATTATATTAAAGGCTATGTGGGGCCATTATATTATATGGAAGAATATGTGGGGCCCATTACATTATATGGAAGGCAATGTGGGGCCAATTACATTATATAGAAGGCTATGTGGGGCCATTATATTATATGGAAGAATATGTGGGGCCCATTACATTATATGGAAGGCTATGTGGGGCCATTATATTATATGGAAGGATATGTGGGGCCCATTACATTATATGGAAGGCTATGTGGGGCCATTATATTATATTAAAGGCTATGTGGGGCCTTTACATTATATGGAAGGCTATGTGGGGCCATTATATTATATGGACGAATATGTGGGGCCCATTACATTATATGGAAGGCTATGTGGGGCCATTATATTATATTAAAGGCTATGTGGGGCAATTATATTATATTAAAGGCAATGTGGGGCCATTACATTATATGGAAGGCTATGTGGGGCCATTACATTATATGGAAGACAATGTGGGGGCCCATTACATTATATGGAAGGCTATATGGGGCCATAACATTATATGGAGGGCTATGTGGGGCCATTACATTATATGGAAGACAATGTGGGGCCGATTACATTATATGGAAGGCTATGTGGGGCCATCACATTATATGGAGGGCTATGTGGGGCCATTACATTATATGGAAGACAATGTGGGGCCATTACATTATATGGAAGGCTATGTGGGGCCATTACATTATATGGAAGGCTATGTGGGGCCATTATATTATATTAAAGGCTATGTGGGGCAATTATATTATATTAAAGGCAATGTGGGGCCATTACATTATATGGAAGGCTATGTGGGGCCATTACATTATATGGAAGACAATGTGGGGCCGATTACATTGTATGGAAGGCTATGTGGGGCCATCACATTATATGGAGGGCTATGTGGGGCCATTACATTATATGGAAGACAATGTGGGGCCATTACATTATATGGAAGGCTATGTGGGGCCATTACATTATATGAAAGGCTATGTGGAGCACATTATATTACATGAAAGGCTATGTGGGGCCATTACATTATATGGAATGCTATGTTGAGCCATTACATTATATTGAAGGTAATGAGGGGCCATTATATTATATGGAAGGCTATGTGGGGCCCATTACATTATATGGAAGGCTATGTGGGGCCATTATATTATATTAAATGCTATGTGGGGCCATTACATTATATGGAAGGCTATGTGGGGCCATTATATTATATGGAATAATATGTGGGGCCCATTACATTATATGGAAGGCAATGTGGGGCCGATTACATTATTTAGAAGGCTATGTGGGGCCATTATATTATATGGAAGCATATGTGGAGCCATTATATTATATGGAAGGATATGTGGGGCCCATTACATTATATGGAAGGCTATGTGGGGCCATTATATTATATTAAAGGCTATGTGGGGCCATTATATTATATGGAAGAATATGTGGGGCCCATTACATTATATGGAAGGCTATGTGGGGCCATTATATTATATGGAAGAATATGTGGGGCCCATTACATTATATGGAAGGCTATGTTGGGCCATTATATTATATTAAAGGCAATGTGGGGCCATTATATTATATTAAAGGCTATGTGGGGCCATTACATTATATGGAAGGCTATGTGGGGCCATTACATTATATGGAAGACAATGTGGGGGCCCATTACATTATATGGAAGGCTATATGGGGCCATAACATTATATGGATGGCTATGTGGGGCTATTACATTATATGGAAGACAATGCGGGGCCATTACATTATATGGAAGGCTATGTGGGGCCCATTACATTATATGAAAGGCTATGTGGAGCACATTATATTACATGAAAGGCTATGTGGGGCCATTACATTATATGGAAGGCTATGTGGAGCCCATTACATTATATGGAAGGCTATGTTGGGCCATTATATTATATTAAAGGCAATGTGGGGCCATTATATTATATTAAAGGCTATGTGGGGCCATTACATTATATGGAAGGCTATGTGGGGCCATTACATTATATGGAAGACAATGTGGGGGCCCATTACATTATATGGAAGGCTATATGGGGCCATAACATTATATGGATGGCTATGTGGGGCTATTACATTATATGGAAGACAATGCGGGGCCATTACATTATATGGAAGGCTATGTGGGGCCCATTACATTATATGAAAGGCTATGTGGAGCACATTATATTACATGAAAGGCTATGTGGGGCCATTACATTATATGGAAGGCTATGTGGAGCCCATTACATTTATATGGAATGCTATGTTGAGCCATTACATTATATTGAAGGCAATGAGGGCCATTATATTATATGGAAGGCTATGTGGGGCCCATTACATTATATGGAAGGCTATGTGGGGCCATTATATTATATGGAAGAATATGTGGGGCCCATTACATTATATGGAAGGCAATGTGGGGCCGATTACATTATATAGAAGGCTATGTGGGGCCATTATATTATATGGAAGGATATGTGGAGCCATTATATTATATGGAAGGATATGTGGGGCCCATTACATTTTATGGAAGGCTATGTGGGGCCATTATATTATATTAAAGGCTATGTGGGGCCATTATATTATATGGAAGAATATGTGGGGCCCATTACATTATATGGAAGGCTATGTGGGGCCATTATATTATATTAAAGGCTATGTGGGGCCATTATATTATATTAAAGGCTATGTGGGGCCATTACATTATATGGAAGGCTATGTGGGGCCATTATATTATATGGAAGAATATGTGGGGCCCATTACATTATATGGAAGGCTATGTGGGGCCATTATATTATATTAAAGGCAATGTGGGGCCATTATATTATATTAAAGGCTATGTGGGGCCATTACATTATATGGAAGGCTATGTGGGGCCATTACATTATAAGGAAGACAATGTGGGGGCCCATTACATTATATGGAAGGCTATATGGGGCCATAACATTATATGGAGGGCTATGTGGGGCCATTACATTATATGGAAGACAATGCGGGGCCATTACATTATATGGAAGGCTATGTGGGGCCCATTACATTATATGAAGGGCTATGTGGAGCACATTATATTACATGAAAGGCTATGTGGGGCCATTACATTATATGGAAGGCTATGTGGAGCCCATTACATTTAGATGGAATGCTATGTTGGGCCATTACATTATATTGAAGGCAATGAGGGGCCATTATATTATATGGAAGGCTATGTGGGGTAATTAAATGATATGGAAGGCAATGTGGGTTCCATTATATTATATGAAATGTTATGTGGGGACCCATTTACATTAAATAGAAGGCTATGTAGGGCAACTATATTATATGGAAGGCTATGTGGTGCCCATTACATTATATGGAAGTCTATGTGGGGCTCATTATACTATATAGAAGGCTATGTGAAAGCCATTATATTATTTGGAGGGCTATGTGTGGGGCCATTTTACTGTATGGAGGGCCACGTGGGGAGGGAACATTAAACTGTTTGGAGGTCTATTTGGGGGGGCATTATACTGTTTGGAGAGCTATGTGGGTCCCATTATACTGTTTGGAGGGCATTATGGTGGGGCATTAAACTGTTTGGGGGGCTATGTATGGGGCCATTATACTGTTTCGAGGGCTACATAGGGCGGGGGGATTATACTGTTTGGAGGGCTCTAGGGGGCATTATACTGTTTGGAGGGCTATATGGGGGGCATTATACCGTTTGGAGGGCTACGTGGGGAGGGAGTATAATACTGTTTGGAGGGCTATATGGGGACATAATACAGTTTTTAGAGTGGTATATGGGAGGGCATTATACTGTTTGGAAGGCTATGTGGGGGGATTATACTGTTTGGAGGGCTATGTGTGGAGCCATTATACTCTTGGCAGGAACATGCCTTGTCTTTGTTGATGGTCACTCCTCTGTTTGTGGTAGAGAAAATAAAACACTTGGGGTCCCTAAAGCGCTAAGATCTCAGAGAGAGAATATCTGGGGCACCACTCAGTGGGAATTCTCTTGAATTGGAGAAAGAGGAGTAGCTGATAGAATGGGTCTTTGGAGGTCTACCAAATAAAACCAGACTGAGCCTTCAAGATAGTTCTTAATACATTACAGTGTTATTGTTATAATGTTGTTTAATAAAGGTTGCTGTGGCCATTTCATTCAACTCACTCTGTGCCAGTGTCATTATTGAAGGACGGGGTAAGTAAGCCCAAGGGTCAGATATTCCTTAGTCAAGTTTCCCATCTTGAGTTCACGAAGTCTGTGGAGGAGAGTACAATCTCTTAGCAAGGATGGCTTCAGAACGACACATGTAGTCATGTGACATTTGAATAAACAATCTAAGATATCATGGACTTGCCTCATTGTTAGGGGGCATTAATTAGTAGCAGTACTTACCATTTTAGCTTTGATAGGGCACTGTACACACATACGGTCTAAACAATGCCTGTCTCTCTTTAAGATATCCTGCCATGTCACCGACCACAGCAATGCTTGTATTTTAGTCTTTCTCAGCCAGAATATTTCATATTCATTTCAAACCATTTTGCTTTAGTTTTTCTTCAGTCATGCAGCCGTTAAATACAGCAACAGTGACATTTTTGGCATCATTTAGAGCCAAATGTAAAAATCTATAATATGACCGGAGATGCGTGTCTCTGTCTGAAGCCTTTATAGACTGCGCAAGCGCGACACGCCTGTGCAGTCTGGCTCCAGACAGAAGCACGCATGCAGCCGTTACAGGTAAGAGGAGTGTATGGCGCCGGAGATCACGGTATGCATAGACACTGAACGCATGAGGGGTGCTATACATACCAGAATAGAGATGAGGGATTGGGTGCCATGCATACCAGGATTGGGGATGAGGGGTGCCATGCATACCAGGATTGGGGGTGAGGGGTGCCATGCATACCAGGATGGGGGGTGAGGGGTGTCATGCATTCCAGGATTGGGGGTGAGGGGTGCTAATCATTTCAGGATTGGGGGTGAAGGGTGCCATGCATACCAGGATAGGAATGAGGGGTGCCATGCATACCAGGATGGGGATGAGGGGTGCCATGCATCCCAGGATAGGTATGAGGGGTGCCATGCATACCAAAATAGGGATGAGGGGTGCCATGCATACCAGCATAGAATGATGGGGACAGGATGGGGGCAGCACAAATACCAGGAGGGAGGCAGCACAAATACCAGAAGGGGGGCAGCACATACCAGCATGGGAGACCATATAGCAATAAAAATGCTCACCACCCAGGTGTAGAACGGGTTCAATAGCAAGTAACTATATAAAATTGTAACTAAATACTTATATGGACATTTTTGGATGCCTCATTAAAGCCTACAAAACTTTCTGAAAACTTAAACACTGCAGGATAATCATTTTACTTGAAGCCGTATAATATATAAAACCTGCTTGTCTATCTTATTTTCAGGGGAACTTTGTAGGTGGCATGCTTTGCCTAAAAGTACTGGGCATTCTCCCATAACCACAGCCAAAGTGCCTCTATTGATGTGAATGGAAGCTTATATGCAGTACCGTAGAATGGCCACTATATATTGTGTGGTGCTGTTGTGTTCCAGCTTTGTATACTGCACTTCTTGCTGCCGAGAAACCTGCCAACAGCTGATCGGAGGGGTCTCCATGTACTGAAGTCCAACCAATCTGTTATTGATTACCTTTACTATGAGTAGCTCATCAATATCGTAGTCCTGGACAGCTGCTTTAATATACAGTGCTTTATCGTTATATGTGTGCAGCATTTTATCTAACAGGACAAGATTAAGCCAAAAAGTTCCAGAAATCATGTAAATCAGCAAAAAAGATGTACCGCTCTCCAGAACCTGAATGATTGCAAATAGTATGTGATAAAGATATAGCTCTAGTATGGTGGAACTTGTGGGAAGACTGGAATAAAAGCCTAATATTTGCATTCATTTAAAGTCAGAAATGTAGTTCCATTACTTTGATGGTACTGGATGGTTTTAGGCTGAGTATACTATAAGGGAATGTTCACACGATGTGTTTGCAGCAAAAAAGAAATAAATAATGGAACACGAGCGCTCTTGCATGCACATTGGACCTAGCCTGCTTCGGTAGTTCTCCAGCATTTTGTGACCTGCCGGATCACTCCAGTGTTTGCTGGGCGGCCCGGAAGTAACAACCAATGTAAGTCTATGAGGTCAAGAACGAGGCACTCAAAGACTTAGGGCTCATGCAGATGACCACGTAACTCGGGTGACTGATCCTTGATTTTGATGGAAAGCTTGCTTTCCCATGTTATTCTATGGCGCATGTTTTCTATGTCCAATTATTTCCAAGGACCGAGTCAGTCCAAGGAAAAAATAGCACCATGCACAATTTGCTTCCAAGAATAGGAAGGCACTTTCCCTTTAAACTATGGGTCCGTGGAAATAAATTGGACCATCCTGGGATGATATCTGAGTGTCCGATTTTCACAGACTGATTTCCTAGAGGAGGTGAAGAAACTTTGTTTTTTATTTCTCTCCACATCCGTGACGATCGGCTCACACTCTGATCAAAATCTAATCAGAGTGTGATTAGCATAATCGTACCGATTTTCTCGGTTGCGGAGAAAACAGTCATCTGCACATGCCCTTATATTTAATGCTTGTGACCATTACCACTGACTTCCGGTCAGTCAGAAGTTGTGGTCACAAGATGGTGGCGCGGGACCAGAGAGCGACGCCGTGAAGTTCTGAAGACCGCGGCTGGTAAGTGTCAAAAAACCCCGATGGAGTTATGCTTTAAATAATTGTTTTTTTGGATCAGGCAAAATGTTCGCAATGAATGGAGGATAGGATGAAAATATAATAAATCAGTGCTTACCTGCTATATCCTCCTCCGATCCCAGCGGTGCCGCTCTGGTTCTCCTCACCGGCCACTGTCTACTTGGCTGCATCGATGTCATCGCTAGTTCTACCACATGTCACTGTTGCAGCAAATTACTGGCCTAATTGGTACTTTTTTCATTTTATCTCATCAAGACGAATTTCACCCAATCAAGAGAAAATACTTTACTCCCACGTGTTAACATAACGCCTCGTACACACAGCTTACTACTCCTTAAAAGTTCCGAGCCCTAACCCGTAAATGACCACCTTCTGTCTTTTAATAGAAGTTCACATTGATGTCTTTTTAGTTGCTGCAGTAGCAGGTGAAATGGTTCCCAGTTTTCCCCCCACAGTCATCACTGGAAAAATAAAAAAGACCACAAGGCTGTGTATTCGGTAAGCCTGATGTTGAGATAGCTGCAGGTCTCCCCTCTGAGGTGCTCACTTTACAAGACCTAGCTCAATTCCTGAAATAGATGAAGTCGTACCTCTGTGACCTACACCTAGTACACATTCATGGGATTATTCCAAAATGTCTGAGATGGGACTATTCCTTTAAGACCCAAATAAGCCTGGCCATTGAAGGGTTGATATGTCATCCTTAGAAGTTTATGGGTCCATCAGATGTTGTATCATGAAGATCATCCATATAGCGGCACACTTAGTCCTTTAATCCTTTTAAGTACTTTATTATCTGATGGTTTACATTTACATAAAAGTAGATAAACCCTAATTCAAGTATAGAAAAAACGAATTTTAAACACAGAATTTGCACAAATAAAAAATAAAACCTTAAGAGAAACTAAAGTACCTTCAGCTTCCAGATTATTTTGCAGCTCTGTTCCTTCAGTGACAGAATATCTCTGCATCCCTCCAGATAATTCTACCTTATATCTGTTTCCATGGTTTTTATTGTAGATGAAAACCTCTCAACAAATTCCTATATGGTCTCCAAATATTGTGCAGGTCGGAAGATATTAATACTGGTGAGCCAGAGGCTAAAATTATGCATGCGGACACATTAGCCTTTGTAATAATTAAGTAATAATTAACATTCTGTATTGTCTTTGTACCAAAGTTTGCTGGTTATAGGCTATTGGGAACTCTACCTAGATCATTTTAATGTTTTTGCACATACACTGGATATAAAAAGTCTACACACCCCTGTTAAAATGCCATTTTTTTACCATGTAAAAAATATCACACCTAGAAGAATAATTTCAAAACTATTTCCACCTTTAATGTTACCAATCTGTACAATTCAATTAAAAATTAACTGCAATCTTTTCGGATGGAAAAAGAAAAATAAGGAACTAAAATAATATGATTGTATAAATATGCACGCCAAAAAAACTAATATTTTGTTGAAGTACAGTTATATGAAAAAGTTTGGGCACCCCTATTAATCTTAAGCTTAATGTTTTATAAAAATTGGTGTTTTTGCAACAGCTATTTCAGTTTGATATATGTAATAACTGTTGGACACAGTAATGTTTCTGCCTTGAAATGAGGTTTATTGTACTAACAGAAAATGTGCAATCTGCATTCAAACAAAATTTGACAGGTGCATAAGTATGGGCACCCTTATCATTTTCTTGTTTTAAATACTCCTACCTACTTTTTACTGACTTACTAAAGCACTTTTTTGGTTTTGTAACCTCATTGAGCTTTGAACTTCATAGCCAGGTGTATGCAATCATGAGAAAAGCTACTTAAAGTGGCCACTTGCAAGTTGTTCTCGTGTTTGAATCTCCTCTGAAGAGTGGCATCATGGGCTCCTCAAACCAACTGTCAAATGATCTGAAAACAAAGATTATTCAACATAGTTGTTCAGGGGAAGGATACAAAAAGCTGTCTCAGAGATTTAACCAGTCAGTTTCCACTGTGAGGAACATAGTAAGGAAATGGAAGAACACAGGGACAGTTCTTGTTAATGCCAGAAGTGGCAGGCCAAGAAAAACATCAGAAAAGGCAGAGAAGAAGAATGGTGAGATCAGTCAAGGACAATCCTCAGACCACCTCCAGAGAGCTGCAGCATCAACTTGCTGCAGATGGTGTCACTGTGCATCGGTCAACTATACAATGCACTTTGCACAAGGAGAAGCTGTATGGGAGAGTGATGCGAAAGAAGCCGTTTCTGCAAGAACGCCACAAACAGAGTCGGCTGAGGTATGCAAAAGGACATTTGGAGAAGCCAATTTCTTTTTGGAAGAAGGTCCTGTGGACTGATGAAACCAAGATTGAGTTGTTTGGTCATACAAAAAGGCCATACATGGCGGCAAAAAAACAGCATTCCAAGAAAAACACTTGCTACCCACAGTAAAATTTGGTTGAGGTTCCATCATGCTTTGGGGCTGTGTGGCCAATGCCGGCACCGGGAATCTTGTTAAAGTTGAGGGACGCATGGATTCCACTCAGTATCAGCAGATTCTTGACAATAATGTTCAAGAATCAGTGACAAAGTTGAAGTTACGCAGGGGATGGATCTTTCAGCAAGACAATGATCCAAAACACCGCTCCAAATCTACTCAGGCATTCATGCAGAGGAACAATTACAATGTTCTGGAATGGCCATCCCAGTCCCCAGACCTGAATATCATTGAACATCTGTGGGATCATTTGAAGAGGGCTGTCCATGCTCGGCGACCATCAAACTTAACTGAACTGGAATTGTTTTGTAAAGAGGAATGGTCAAAAATACCTTCATCCAGGATCCAGGAACTCATTAAAAGCTACAGGAAGCGACTAGAGGCTGTTATTTTTGCAAAAGGAGGATCTACTAAATATTAATGTCACTTTTCTGGTGAGGTGCCCATACTTATGCACCTGTCAAATTTTGTTTGAATGCAGATTGCACATTTTCTGTTAGTACAATAAACCTCATTTCAAGGCAGAAACATTGCTTCCTGTCTTCATTAATGCACACGGTACTGTCTCCCGGTGGCGCGTTCCCCTGCTCTTAAAGGGGCAGCGCACATGTGGTAAATGCCCCCAGCCGACAGCTGGGAGTCATTTACTTAATGTGGACACATGACAGATGTCTCGCAGCCAATAGCTGGGAGGCATCTTGTATAAAAGGCACGCTCCCCAATTGGGAGGTGCCTAAGCAACCCCTATAGTTACTGTTAGGTCGTTTGGTGTGTGCACCTATATATTGCTAGCTCCCTGTCCCTAGTTTGTCAAAGCTGTTCCCGTATCATGTGCTCCCATAGTCTATTATAGAGATTCCCTATCCTGTACTGTCCCTGTAGTCATATGTAGGTTACCCTGAAATTGCGACTGCGGTATCAGTACCCCGTGGCCGCATCGGTGGTACCAAAACTGTTTCCCAAGTTGCCATCTTGTCCCAGTGGCTGTCTTGTCTGCACTGTCTGAACCTGTCCCAGTGGCGTCCTGTCTGCACAGTCTGAACCAGTATCAGTGGCCGTCCTGTTTGTACAGTCTGAACCTGTCCCAAGTGGCCAGTCCTGCCCTGTCTAGGAATCTGAATTAACATCATTGACCCTTGGGGACAGCTGCTACTGCCAGACGCTGCCCTGGAGTGGTACATGGCAGCTACCTGTTGCACAAGCCTGACCTTACCACAAGAGGCTCCAGCGAACACCAAGGTAGCTGCTTAGTTATGCCCCTCCAGGGTAAGTCTGGTCCATGGCATAGTGGGTCCACGAACTACGTGTGCCACCTTCGAACGTAACAGTTGTAATCTGTTTACGGACCATGGTTTTTACTGTAAAATTCAAATAAGAAAATGTCAGTAAAATCCTACTAGAACAGCTAAACTTTATATATGGTTAATCAGAATCACTGTAATTGATGGCAGCTGTGTACTGACTACTAGTTACCTTGAGTTTAAGTGTGTTTGGGTAATTCTGAGCACAACCACATCCCCAATTACAAGACGGTGTTCACACATATGCAAAAACTTTATTTTATTTCTGTTATTTTTATCTTCCTCCTCAAAATTATTTCAATTTGTTTCTCAATGAATTTGTACAGATTATGGCTGACATTCAGGAGAAAATTTCTGAAATAATTCACCTTGGTATAATCTTTTTACATGACAAAAATCTTTTTAACAGGGCTGTGTAGACTTTTTATATAAACTGTATACATGTGTAGTTACAGTATTGAACAATCATAAAAGCAATATGTATTTTATAGGGTTGTCACAATTGTTTGCTTGGGGCATGGCATGACAGCCTACAAACAGAATGTCTGTTGTGTAACTTTTTTTTGAGTTTCATAGTGTACAGGGACTGATTTGAGGTCTGGCAAGTCTCTGTACAGTGGTGTGGAATATGTATATAGTCAATGGAAATGAATAACAAATCAGTACTTCATTAACAACTTTCTCTTTGTAACAGATCAAAATGCAGGAAAACAGTACAGAAGATGGGGAAGCACCTCCGCAGCAGAGCCCTTATATGCTCTTCCTACTGGTTCTGGTCTTCTTCATCACAGGACTTTTAGGTTTTCTGATCTGTCATATCCTTAAGAAGAAAGGCTACAGGTGTCGGACATCCCCTGAGGAAGACTATGATATAAAGGATGTTGCAAATAGTGAACAAGACAGTAAGCTTAACTTCTTGATGGTAACATTGCTGAAGATTGTTTTCTAGATAATTTGGTCTTTGAATGTCTCTTCATTCCAATCAATGTTTTCTAAGATATTTTACCAAAAGAGAGGATCCATAGTGTAGATAGTTGGCTATACAAATGCAAAGTGAGGAGCAAATTGGGAAGAATTCTTTCTTTATAACTACTAGAGATGAGCGTTGTTCTACTCGAACTGTTCGCCAATCTCAAATTCGAGCTGTTTTGGGCGGTGTTCGAGCCGTTCGGCGAACACGAACAATTTGAGAAAAATTCGGCTGTTCGAGGTTATGTTCGATAACTGTTCGTGCACCAAAATCATAACTGGATTTTTTCTCAGTAATGATGAAAATTAATGTTAATACGCAGTTTGAGTGTACAGCGGGGTGGGGGGAGGGGCAGGGGACGGATCTCTGCAGGAACAATGAAGATCTCCATTTTTTTTTCTCTTTCCCGCATTTACAGTGGGGAGGTGCAATCTGTCAGCCTATCAGCAGCGCACACACGGAGCGAAGTGCTTTTTTTCACACAAGCAAGGGCATGTGTGATTGGCAGTGTATGTCACATGTCCTTGCCCTATAAGACCAAGCCATTTTCCCAGTCGCCACCATTTTCTCACTGCTGCAGCTGCGTGTTAGACGGCACCGCTGTTGCTGTGTGCGCTATACCTTGTTAATTTCAAGCCAATTTTCGCACAAATATACAGATAGCTTGGGAGTAGGGAATAGTTGTGATTGCAGTCCTTTTAAGGACTAGGTTACAGCATTTCCTACGACTTTTATCAGGGAGGTCTGTGCTCTTAAATAGATAGGTTGTGGGAGTAAAGACTAATTGTAATTGGAGTCCTTTTCAGGACTAGGTTACATGAGTTCCTATCAGTTTTTGCCAGGCAGGTCTGTGCCAGTGCTGTGCAAGTTTTTTTCACAGCATTTGGCTGAATCTAGCAAAGCTAATCCTTTTTGGCCTATTGCAGAGTGTGTTAGTCAGTGGAGTAGCCTATCTGTGTTGCAAGATATACCACCTGTGTATAGAATACCAATTTTTTTACTGCACCTAGTGAAGTAAAATCTTTTGGGCATAGCATCATTCTATTAGTCCATCTATACTGACCTCCATCAGGTTGCAAATTAAAACTAATTTTTATCTGCATCTACAGTACCTCTGAAAAAATATTTGGGATTCTAGCAGTGTGTGGGACTTTTTCTATAAGTCCATCTATACTGACCTCCATCAGGTTGCAAACTGAATATATTTTTTTCTGCATCTACCTCTGAAAAAATATTGGGCTTCTAGCTGTGTGTGGGTCTTGTTCTATTAATCCATCTATACTGACCTCCATCAGGTTGCAAACTGAATATAATTTTTTTCTGCATCTAGCTCTGAAAAAATATTTGGCCTTCTAGTAGTGTGTCGGACTTTCTCTATTAGTCCATCTATACTGACCTCCATCAGGTTGCAAATTAAAACTAATTTTTATCTGCATCTACAGTACCTCTGAAAAAATATTTGGGCTTCTAGCTGTGTGTGGGACTTGTTCTATTAGTCCATCTATACTGACCTCCATCAGGTTGCAAATTCAAAATAATTTTTTTCTGCATCTAACCCAGCCAATAGTTTTGGCCTAATACCACAGTTTGGCCACTCAGCTCTGCTCGGTTACCATCCATTGTTTTATTGTGCAAACAACTCCAGAGTTGTAAATTAGTTAACCACCAAAATGAGTGGAAAAAGGCCTGCTGCTGGTGGAAAGGGGAATAGGCGTGTTGGGAAGGGGAAAAAAGGTTGTGTCCGTGGGGTAGGTGTTAAAGCAACAGTAACATCTGCAGAAGAAAGACCATCTTCCAGCCAAACTAAAATGTCTACTTCTTTTAGCGGACAATGTGATAAGATCCCTTTCTTACGGCCACGCCAATCGCTACAAATTCCAGATGAGGCACAAAAACAGCAGGTGCTTCAACAGATATCAAGTGCTCCTTTAAGTGGGCTCTCCTCCACATCAACTTCAACATCACAAATACTCCAGTCCTCAAAGGTGTCACCCAAATCGCACTTGCTTCCTCACAGCTCCCAAATCTCCAGCTGCCCGTCTGAGTATGAGGTAGAACAGATGGTTGAGTCTGCAGAGCTGTTTACTCATACTATAGCCTGGGAATCAGAGGTCGACTCCAGCGCTTCTGTGAATCCAGACGAGGAAATGATCTGCACTGATGCCCAGAATCTTTATGAGTCGGATCCAGGACCAGACGCAGAAGGTTCTGACCATAATGTAGACCCTCATTCCCAAACTGTAACTCCTGTTGGTGGAGACAATGAGGAAGACGATGATAAGACTCAAATACCTGATTGGAGCGACAACTTTAGTTTTTTGTCAGGGCAGGAACAGGTTGGCTCTGAGGACGACGGGTGTGATAACGCACAGGGTGATGATGATGAGGTCGGAGATCCCACTTACTGTCAACCCACAGTCAGCCAAGAGATGAGGTCAGCAGAGGAGGTGGAGGAAGATGCTAGTGACGACGAGGTCAGGTTGCGCCTTCCTGGACAGAGACGTAGTACTGGAAGCACGTCAACAACTGCATCCTCAAACACAACTCTGCCTCTCACCACAAGTCGTGGTGGCTCTTCAGGTCGCATGGGTGCTAAGCCTTGCATAGCCTGGGCATTTTTTCAGATCGATAAAGAAGACCCAACTCGTGTTATCTGTAACATTTGTCAGCAAAAGCTAAGTAGAGGCCAAAAAATACATAGTTTGAGTACTTCATGCATGAACCGGCACATGGACATGAAGCATAAGTTGCAGTGGGAAGCTCAGTGTGCTACAATGCGGCCTAGCCGGCCGGGCCAACCACCGTCTGCCATATCTTGTGCATCCGCGGCCTCTTCATCCTCTGTGACTGGGGGGACAGCAGTCACACCTGTTTTGGGGCGCAGACCTGCCACCTCTTTACCCGCAACAGCCAGCGTGATTGGCAGGTCATCATTTTCTTTGGAGGTGGTAACACCAGCTGGTGTTGAGCGCTGTCCGACATCGATAGCACCACCTTTGGATGAAGGCAACCTAACATGTCCGCCTGCATCTTCCTCACAGACCGGCAGTTTGCCGGGGACACCCTTATCAACCCCGTCTAAGCTCAATAGCCAGCCCTCGGTCCCTCAGATGTGGACAAGTAAAAGACCATTTCCTCCTAGCCATGAGAAAGCTAAGAGGTTGAATTTCACCATCTGCAAGCTCTTGGCTACAGAAATGCTGCCTTTCCGCCTGGTGGACACAGAGGATTTTCGAGACCTTATGTCCGTCGCAGTGCCCCAGTACCAGATGCCCAGTCGGCACTACTTCTCAAAGAAAGGTGTGCCTGCGCTCCACCAGCATGTCGCACACAACATCACCGCTTCTTTGAGAAACTCTGTGTGTGACAGGGTGCATTTCACCACAGACACTTGGACGAGTAGGCATGGACAGGGGCGTTACATGTCGCTGACTGGGCACTGGGTAACTATGGTGACAGCAGGACAAGGGGCTGCTGTCCAAGTCTTGCCGTCCCCACGAGTTGTGCGTCAATCCTCTTTATGTCAAAGTTCCTCCACTGCTTCTGCCTCCTCAACCTCCTCTCGGTCTTCCACCTGCACCCAAAGCCTGTCTGGTCATGCCACAAGCTTTCTAACTGCGCAGAAGGGATCCTGCACACCTCCTTACTATGCTGGCAGTAGGGCTCAACGTCATCAGGCGGTTTTTACATTGAAATGTCTGGGAAATGTGAGTCACACAGCTGAGGAGTTGTGGTCAGCTCTGGAGAACCAATTTCATGAATGGTTGTCTCCACTGGACCTGAAACCAGGGAAGGCCGTGTGCGACAATGCTGCAAACCTGGGTGCGGCCCTTCGCCGGGGCAATGTCACACACGTGCCTTGTATGGCTCACGTGTTGAACCTGGTTGTCCAGCAATTTTTAGCCCACTATCCCAGACTAGATGGCCTTCTGCAGAGGGCACGGTCGCTGTGTGCTCACTTCCGCCGTTCGCATCCCGCAGCTCAGCGACTTACATCTCTACAGAAGTCGTTGGGCCTGCCACTTCACCGGCTAAAATGCGATGTGCCTACCCGGTGGAATTCAACTCTGCACATGTTGCAGCGACTGTGGCAGCACCGACAAGCCCTGGTGCAATACGTTCTGACGTATAGCCTGGGCCAACGAGATTCAGAGGTGGGGCAAATCACGCTGGAGGAGTGGTCTCAGATCAGGGACCTATGCACCCTTCTGCACAGTTTTGAAATGGCGACGAAGATGTTTAGTGCTGACGATGCCACTATCAGCATGACTATTCCGGTGATTTACATGCTGGAGCACATGTTAAACAGAATTCGGAGTCAGGTGGTGGCACAAGAGGAGGTGGAGGAAGTAGAGGAGGAGGAGTTGTATGCGGAAGGGCTAACATCTGCAAGGTCCAGAAGGTCGGCAGCACCAAGGCGGCAGGCATGTGAGGGTGGGGGAGATGGTTTTACCAGGGCGCATGGTAGCAGCCAAACTAGTGAGGAAGGTGCAGGAGCCCAGGAAGAAGTGGAGGACGAACTGATGGAAGACTCATCAGATGAGGGAGACCTTGATCACATTTCTGTTGTGCGAGGTTGGGGGGAGAGGACAGAGGAAGGAAGCATGATTGTTACCTCGCCACCAACACAACAGGGACTTGGTGCTCCTGGATGCGCAACACACATGAGTGCCTTCTTGCTGCACTACCTGCAACATGACCCTCGAATTGTGAGAATTAGAAATAATCCTGACTACTGGGTTGCCACACTGTTAGATCCCCGGTACAAAAGTAAATTTGCAGAAATTATTCCTGCCATAGAAAGGGATGCACGCATGCAGGAGTATCAGCAGAGACTGTTGCAGAATCTTACATGTGCTTTTCCACAAAATACCAGTGGTGCACGTAGTGAATCTCACAGTTCCAACTTGCCAACCGTGGGACCGTCAAGTGTTCAGCACTCAAACCGTAACAGAACCACAGTATCTGCTGGTAACATCAATTTTGCGGAATCATTTCACCACTTTTTTAGCCCATCCTTTGCAAGGCCACAGGAGACAAGAAGTCTGACACATAGTCAACGCCTAGAGACGATGGTACAGGAGTATCTCCAAGTAAACATTGAAGCCACGACTGTGTCACTGGACCCTTGCTCTTTTTGGGCTTCCAATCTGGATAAATGGCCGGAGCTAGCCACTTACGCCTTGGAGATCTTGTCATGCCCCGCAGCCAGCGTTCTGTCTGAACGTGTGTTCAGCGCTGCTGGTGGTGTGCTGACAGATAAGCGCACGCGGCTCTCCACTGATAATGTAGACAGACTCACGTTCATAAAGATGAACAAATCATGGATCCGAAACGACTTTTCTACCCCTGTGTCATCCTGGGGAGAGTAAAAGCTTGATGATTGGTTAAAATCACCCTACCAAACGTTTTAAGCTTTCAAATTACTAATCATGTTTATCTGTATCTTGACTGGAAAATAATTTGGGCTTTGTAGCAGTGTGCAGCACTGATCCTATTAGGCCATCTATAATAAGCTCCACCAGATTTAAAATTAAAAATAATTTTTAGCTGCATCTAGCCCGGAAAATAATTTTGGGGCTCCGAGATGCGCAAGACACATAAGTGCCTTCTTGCTGCACTACCTGCAGCATGACCCTCATATTGTCAGAATTCGAAGTAATCATGACTACTGGGTTGCCACACTCTTAGATCCCCCAAACTTTTCGATCAACCTTTTCATTTTAATAAAGACCAAAAAAATGGTCATTTTTGAAATTATAAGCATTAGCAGGTTGTTAGAAACTGAAATCAAACAGTTTTCAACTCAAAACTTTATTCTAGGTGATGTTACATTTTCACATAGGACCCCTTGTTCGAAAGGAGCTTCTGAACTCTCTCGTCCATTGAATTTGTCAGGTTTTGGATGGTTTCTGCTTCAATTGTTTTGCATGAGGACAGAATACCCTCCCAGAGCTGTTGCTTAGATGTGAACTGCCTCCCGCCATCATAGACACTCCTTTTAATGATGCTCCAAAGGTTCTGAATGGGGTAGAGGTCAGGGGAGCATGGGGGTCACACCATAAGTTTGTCCCCTTTTATGCCCATATCAGCCAGAGATGCAGATGTTTTATGTGCAGCATGAGATGGTGCATTATCATGCAGAAAAATGATCTTGCTGTGAAATACACGGTTCTTCTTCTTGAACCATGGCAGGAAGTGCTGTTTGAGAAAATCCACATACATTATGGAGTTCATCTTTAGCGCCTTCAGGGATCCTAAAGGGGCCGACAATCTCTCTCCCCATGATTCCAGCCCAAAACATTACTCCACCTCCTCCTTGTTGGCGCTGTAGCCGTGTTTGCGTGGGGTGTCCATCAACCAGCCATCCTCCACTCCATCCATCTGGACCATCGAGCGCTGCACGGCACTCATCCGTGAACAAAACAGTTTTGAAATCAGTCTTCATGTAATGTTTGGCCCACTGGAGCCGTTTCTGCTTGTGTGAAGTGGATAGAGGAGGTCGACAGGATGGCGTATGCACAGCTGCAAACCTCTGAAGGACCCTGCATCTTGTTGTTCGGGGGACGTTAGAGGCACAAGCAGCTTCAAAAACTTGTCTGCTGCTATGACAAGGCTTTTTTGCCGCTGCTCTTTCAACCTGACGTAATTGCCTGTAGGAAAGAGTCCTCAATTTGTCCTTATCAGCACGCACACGTGTGTACTGTGAATCAGCTACATACTTCTTGATTGCCAAGACACTTCATCCTGATCATCGCACAATGTTGATTGTAGTCATGCCTTGACCTAAACACTCCACAATTTGTTGCTTCTCAGCAGCCGACACATCCTTTTTCTTTCCCATTTTGGCAGAAAATGTAGGCTGCTTAATAATGTGAGAGAGCCTTCTTAAGTAGTCTTGCCTTTCATTGGACACACCTGCCAAACTAATTAGCACAGGTGTCTGCAATTGCTTACAGTGATATAAAGAGCCCTGACACACATCACCATCAATGAGTTTAACTGACAAACAAACAAATTCTTCCCTTATCACTCCTAAACACTTTTTGCATAATAATTTGGAACGCGGTGTACATGTGCTTTTCCACAAAACACCAGCGGTTCACGTAGTGAATCTTACAGTTCTAACTTGCCAACCGTGGTCTGTATGGAATTGTTCAATAAAGGGCCCAAAATTAAGATAACATAGATGGGAGAGGTCTCTATGAATAGGAATTCCTAAGTATTTGATACCCTGTGAGGGCCAGGCAAAGGGAAAGTTGGACTGGATGGAATCCTATATGGATTTGGGGAGGGAGACATCGAGGGCCTCAGACTTCGCTGCATTGATTTTAAAATTTTACCATGTAACAAAGTGATCTATTTCAGCCATAACAGCAGGGATGGATATATGTGATTGAGTGATATATACTAGGACATCATCAGCAAATAGAGAGCACTTGTACTTGGTGCCTCCCACCTCAATCCACCTAATATTGGGGTTATGGCGAATTGATGAGAGCAGGTGCTCCGTCACTAGGATGTATAAGAGAGGGGACAGAGGACATCCCTGCCTTGTCCCATTGGTGATTGTGAAAGGTGATGAAAATGTTCTGACGCACCCCCTGGGCCTTGGGACACCCGGAGCCGGACCCTTTTTGGTGGATGCTGGTGGTTGTAGTCTTCGTGGCGGCGACCCGGTTCCGTGGCTCAGGGCTGTCAAACCAGTGGCGGAACTATTTATGTGGTTTTGATGTTTAAATGTCCGACTACGCCACCCGTGGATTGCGGTCAGAGTGAACCGCCGCTACAGGGCAGACCGCTGAGGCTGGTGTTGTGGGTGCAGCAGAGCGTAGCATAACTCCCCACGTGAGGAGTATAGCCTCAGGGCAGTGTATGCGGAGGATGGGGGTGATGGTGCAGGGCAGCAGCAGTAACGACACGGAGTCAGTGATGCAGTCCAGGGCCTTTACTCACAGTTCTTATTATTCAGACCACGTCTGCAGGTAACGGCTGCCCACGTCGTACTGTGCTCACCAGGTGAGGGGCTCAGACAACTCCCAGATAACTTTGGAGCACTTCACTGGACCCCCTTTGTGTGTCCTTTGTCTGGCCTTTCTTACCAACACTTCTGTCCGGCTGCCTCGGGCCTCCTCTTGGTAAACTTGGCGCCAGTTTCCCTGACCCTATGTGGTGCCTTCCTAGCGGGTGTAGCGAGGGGCTGCGCCACATAAAATGTCAGAGCCTCCGGTTTCTAGCTGAGGGTCGTTTCCTGCCTCCACTAGTTCGGGGACCGGTCTCCCCCTTTGGCCTGACCCCTCCACGCAGGTGGATTCGGGCGTGCGGTGGCGACTCGCCCGTCCGCACCCCTGGGATCCCTTCATTCCTCGTTCCTGGAGCCTTCTCCGCTCCTCTTCCTTCCTTCTCCCTCTTCCAGGCCTGGGCCTCTGTTACTAGGCCCGCCTCCGGAGCAGAGCTCATGCAGAGCCCCTGCTCCCTGCCACTTCTGCTCAGACTTCTCTGCACTGAACTAAGATGGTGCCCACCTTTTATACTCCCTTCTCAATGCACCCAGGAACTGCTTCCTCCCTGCTCCTGCACTACAGGGTTCCCCTTCCTCAGTGTTCCCTCCCCCCACTCCAGCCAGGGACAGGGACTGTCGTGCCCATCTCAGGGGCATATTGGTCGCCCTGCCCCACGGCAATGTGGTGTAATGCATGCAGGTGTCGGGTCCTGATCCACACTCCATCCTTACCTGAGAGTGAGATATCACACCTCTGGGTGAGGTGCAATACGTCTGTAGCAACCGAGCCCTCAGGGTGCTACAGTTCCATTTATCTTCAGCCTAGGTGACGTATTGCGATACAGGGCCGTGATTTTGGCTATAAAAGGGTCCCCTAGACCCCTACCCCAAGCTTTTTAAGAGAATCATATATGGCGTGCCAGGAGACTCTATGGAATGCTTTCTCAGCATCCAACGAGAGTATCTAATTACAAATTTTTAACTGCATCTAGCCCAGGAAATACTTTGTGCCTAGTAGCAGTGTCTGCTAGTCAGCGGATTATCCCGGCTGTTAAGCAAGCTACACCACCTGTAGTTTAGACACTTAATTTTTTCAAAGGAAATGCTTCGGGACCATGGGATACTCAGTGAAGAGCATCAGGAGGCACCCCAAGGCATAGGGGCTGGGACTGGCAGTAGGATGCCTTGCGGTGGACAGCCGAGCTCGATCCTTATAAAAGCTTTTTAACTGCAGCAGCTTTAGTGGACGCTACTGGAGCTGGAATTACGCGGCTGCTGGCATGAGACTTGCCCTCCAATAGATCCTTGTAAATGGATTTAAAGTGTATTCATTCAAATTAGAGAGACAATTTAAATTAAAAAGCTTAGAGCTGCCTCCACCACAGGGGGGCTCGCTCGACCCACCAGCGGACAGGCACCAGTATTGGGAGAGGGGGGGCTGGCCATCAGGGTTCACCGCGGCTCTGGCACAAACCCGGCGACACGGAGGTGGCACGGGCAGGAGCGGACTGGCCGTGTCGGCTTCTCACTTTTTGGATTTTAGAAGGGCATGACATGCCTATATCTGTGTCTCCCCCTCCTTTTACTCCTCCACCTCTTTTATTTTCGCATGACTATATGTACTTGTCACTTTTCCATGTGTTAGTTGTGTCTTCTGAGCAGTTTGTCAGCTTTTGGACACCTTTGAAGGTGTTTTCTATGTGTTTCTATGTGTTTTTGTTTGCCTGCCATTGGTTTTAACGGTGTTCGAAGGTGTTCGACGAACAGTTCGACGAACAGTTCGGCGAACACACGGGTGTTCGACGAACCGAACCGAACTCGAACACTACGGGAGTGGCTCAACACTAATAACTACAATACAAACTGTTGGCTTTTGTAACATTGTAGGTACAATCTTGCTAATCTATGTAGCTAGCCAACCAACTCTACTAGTCAGTGGCCTAACTGGAGTCCTATGGGCCTCGGTGCAAAATTTAGACCTGCCTCTTTAAGAACAGGGGAGCACACACGTACTAGGTGCGCCGCTGGAAACCCTTTCAGTGAGTATGTTGGCATCCCTGCATGGAGGAGGAAGGAGAGCCATGCGGGGACGCCAGCATAGATGTAACAGATTGGATGTTGTTCGTTTGATGAATGAGGCTTCTGATATCCCAGTAGAACATAGCAGAGATGGCTTCTGCAGGAGATGGAGGAAGATCTTCTGGAGTATATTTTGTCCTGTGTCTTCTCCTAGATGCTTGATGTAGAGTCAGGTTGCAGCAAGTGGTGAATGAGAAGGGTTTGTCTGTGTGTGTGTTCCAGGAGGCAGATTATGACATCAGCAAGAGCAGTGTGACATCACTGACTGCTAGAATACCATCAGCAGCCAATTAGGTAAGTGCTTATTTCTTTCTAGGGCAGGTTTAATATTAAAGCAATGACCTGATTGGATATAGACCTTAACTCTTATAGAATAGTGACGGCTGCAGCTGAACTGCAGGAAATATGTGTTAGTTTGTGTGTATGATTGGCATGTGTGTATATGATTGGTATGTGTGCATATACGTATACCTCCCAACATTCAGAAAAGAATAAAGAGGGACAGAGTATGCAGTGCGATGACAACATTTTGGCCATACCTGCTTTCCATTCATTCTACCATGGCCACATAAAGAAAATCCTTTAAGGCTTTGTTCACACTATTGCTAAATACTTCCGTTGTCCTGTACATTATAAGAACAGAGCAACAGAAAGCAGCTGGGGACAAATTCATAAATTGATGCACCCCAGTTGTAGATTGACACCTCCCCACTGATTATAATGAACTCCGTCTTCAATGTTGTCTCATATTTCAAATCTCAGTTCTTGGTGTTGTAAGTCAATGCTCAGGCCTTCTCCTCAGCTCTTCTCCTCAGCTCTTCTCACTGCCCTCAAACTGTCTACTCAGTGCACCTCTCTACCCTCAAGCCTCTCCTCAGCGCTACTCTCTGGCCGCAGGCCTTCTGCTCATAGTTCGTCTCTGCCCTCAAGCTGGCTGCTCAGCAGTACTATCTATCTTAAGACCATCTCCTCTCTGTGATGCGCCCCCTAGGCCGTGGGGTACTCGGTGCCGGGCCGGTCGTTGCTAAGGGAGATGTCACAGTGGCGGTGACCCGGTCCGTGACCCAGGGCAGTCAGTAAAAAGGGGAATTTTTATAGGTGATTTATGTACAAAGTTCGTGACGCCACCTGTGGTATGCGGCTAAAGGGAGCCGTCGCTGCGGAGCAGGTCCTCTGGAGCTGATGTTAGTGCAGCGAAGCAGGTGTGGCTCTCCACAGGTAGAGCTTAGCTCCAGGGCAGTGTAGATGTTATAGGTGATGCTGGGCGTTGTAGTGCAGGGGCTGATGGCGCAGATAATAATCACAGAGACAGTGGGGTGCAGTCTTCCAAGTTTGCTCACAGTTGTTAAGTTCCTCAGGTTACAGGTTCCGGACTACAACCTCCCACGTCGTGCTGCGTTCACCAGGCAGGGGTTCAGTAATCCCTCAGGTAGTTTAAGAGTGCCTGACAGGACCCCTTTCTATGTGCCTTCCTCAGTCTTCTTCCTGCGCTGGCTATCGCCCTCCTGCCCTGCGCCTCACAATCAGTGTCCCAATCCAGTAGCCTCGGGTCTTGTCGGGCGACCTGCAGTCCCCTGGACCCTCTGTGGCCACCTTTTCGGCGATATAATTGTGGTTGTGGCCGCTGCACCTTGCAAGTACAGGAGCCTCCGGTTCCTAGCTGAGCTTTGCAGTTCTCCACTAGTTTAGGGCCGGTCCCCTCTGCGGCTCGATCCCTCCACCGCCTTCCAGATTCGGGCGTACGGGTGGCCTCCAGCACTTCCCGTACCCCTGGGATCCCTTCTGTTCCTGGAGCCTTTCTCCTGCTCCCTCTCCTCTCTCCTCAGGCCCGCTCTGGAGCAGAGCTCGTGCCGAGCCCCTGCTCCCCTCACTTTCCTCCTCCAACTGAACACACTCTCTCAAGATGGCTCCCCTTTTATACAGCTTCCTTTCATGCTCCCCTAGCTGCTTCCTCCACCCACACCCACTACATGGTTCCCCCTCACTTGGTTCCCCTCCACTCCAGCCAGGGACTGTGCTCTCCTTAGGAGCAATCTCGCCCTGCCCTACTGAAGTGGACGTGTTGGATGCAGGTGTTAGAGTCCCGGGCAGCAATCTCTCCTTACCTGAGAGTGAGATACCACACCTCTGGGTGAGATGCAGTACCTCTGTGGCGACTGAACCCTCAGGGGCGCCACATCTGCCCTTAGGCCATCTCCTCAGCGCACTTCTATGCCTACACTTCTCTGCCATCTCTTGAGTGTTTTTCTCTGCTCTCATGCCGTTCTTTAGTGTTGGTAGCAGACCTCTGTACTGTCCAGTCATTCAACAGTGAATATATGTTTATTCAGGAACAAAGGTAACACAGCTTACAACTGGTATTTCTTATAGCTTAGAATCTTAGCATCTTGTCTGTCAACTTGCAAAGTGAAAGTAAAATGTGCTTCAGCTACACACACATAGTGAACAGGAACTTCCTGTTTTTTTTAACGGTGCTTTACTGGCAATATAACACTACTGCTAGTGACAAAAGCTCATGCACTATTATACAGTAGTAAATAGTAGTTGTTGCAATATATACACTAATGAGCATTATTCCAACACCCTCACTCAACAACTACTTATCCTGTTAGTCCCATAGTGGTTCTGAATTCTTCAAATTTGGCTTTTGGAAGTGGCTTTGTCATAACATTAGCTATCATCTGGTCAGTCTTGCAATAAACAAACTCAATTATGCCACGTTCTATCAAATCACGCAGGTGATGATGTTTAACGTCAATGTGTTTGTTTCTTGCATTGATCTTCTCACTGCATGCAAGTTTAATGCATCCTTGGTTGTCTTCATAAATCACCGTCTGTTGAGTTGATGGCTTACCAATATTGCCTAACAATTGGTTTAATCAAATTACCTCTTGACTTGCGTGGGCTGCATACACACACTCTGCTTCTGTAGATAACAAGGCTACAGACATCTGTTTTCTGCTAGACCAAGAAATTTAGCTTTCTCCAAGCTTGAACAAATAGCCACTTGTCAATTTACGATCACTTAAAGGGGTTTTACACGAACAAAAGTTAATTTAAAAAAATTATCTGTGTCTGACCTTGTACAGAACATACCACATCTCCTGGGCGGGGGAGGAAGCAAAAGAGTTTACAGACATTAGTGCAGGGGATCACAGGGAATTCATTTTGTGAGGTAAAATATTGTTTAAAAACAGGCAGTGAAATGTTTTACCTCACAAAATGAAACCTCTGTGATCCCCTGCTGTAATGTCTGTATACTCTTTTATTTCCTCCCCTGCCCAGGAGATGTGGTATGTTCCGTACACGGTCAGAAACAATCAATTTTTAAAATGAACTTTTCTTCGTGGGTAAACCCCTTTGAGTCACCAGCGCAGTCTGCATCCACATAGCCTGGGAGCTTTAGATCTCCTGTTGCAGATATCCTTAAAATTATATCTTGGGTTTCTTTCAAATATCGAAGAACTTTCTTAACGGCATTCTAGTCTTTTTGACGCGATTTTTCCTCATATCTGCAGATAATTTCAATTGTTGCCGTGATATCCAGTCGAGTCATGGTTGATATGTATAGAAGTGCCCCCACTGCCTGTATTTCTGATTGTTAGGTAACAGATCATCTTGATCATCTTCTCCTTCCAGCTGATGCTTTCATTGGGTTGATATACCTTTGACTTCTGACATTCCAAACTGATTCAGGATTAAGGTTTTTTTTGCACGTTGGTTGAGAAGAAAGCTTCCATCTTCTTCTCTTTGGACCTGGATTCCTAGATAATATGTCACATTTCCAAGTTCTTTAGTTTCAAAATTATGATTCAGAAATTTCTATCTCCTCTTGATGAACCATAATCACATCGTCCACATATAATAGAATACACATCCACTTTCCTCCTGTACATTTTGTGTATAAACATGGATCTGCTTGACCTCTTTTTAAATCCTTTTTCTAATAAAAGTTTGTTAATTGTGGTGTTCCATGCTCTTGCCAATTGCTTAAGACCATAGAGATATTATTGTAATTTGCAAACAAGATTCTCTTCACCCTCTTTGATATAACCCTCAGGTTGAGTCATTTAGAAGTCCTCTTCAATGTCAATGTTTTGATGTCTAAATGTCTGACAAACATTTTTTGTACTTCAACTATAGCCATTAGTGTCCTGAATGTGGTCTGCTTAGCAACTGGATAAAATGTGACGTAATCTTCACCATATTTCTGAGAATATCATTTTGAGACTAATCTTGCTTCAAATATGTGAACCTTGCCTTCAGAGTCATACAGAGTCATTGGTCTTTAAAACCCATCCACATGTGATTGCTTTCTTGCCTTGTAGTAGTTTGGTGAGTTTCCAAGTTTGAAGTTGATGAAGGGACTTCATTTCCTCATTAGAAGCATTAATCCACTTCAGTTTTTCATAGACAGGTAGTGTTTTGACAAAGTAGGATAGCTGTTTAGCTGGTATACCATTGTTTGATTGCAGTGATCCCCTAACTTCAGGTTCACCTGATTTTTCTTTTGCTTCTTCAGTGGTTGAAGAACCTATTCAACATTCTACATATTTTTTCTTGTTATTTTGAAATTGTGACTGAGATTTCTGTTGCTTCAGCTGCCCTACTGGTATTATGTCATGAAACTTGAGCGACACAAAGTTCTCATCAATCATTACATCTCTGCTTATTGTGACCTTGTTCGTTTCTTGGTGCAGGATTCTTTTCTTGGTTTCACTGTAGCTCACCAGGATATTCTCTTTTGCATGAGATTCCCACTTGGTACGTTTTTCTTTGGGAATGTGCATAAATACTTTACTTCTTAATTTTCTTTTGTGCTGTAGTTCAGACTTCTTACTGTTCCATTGCTCAAATGGAGTTTTCTCGGTAGCTTTACCTGGTAAAGCTATTGTTTTGAAGATAGCAAGCTGTCACCCCAATATGTTGCTTGCAAATCTGTGTCAAATAGCATACTTCTTCCACTTTCACAAAGTTTCCGGTTCCTTCGTTCCGCTACACCATTTTGTCCGGGGTTGAATGGTACAATGGTCTGAAGCACGGTTTCATTTTTCCTTAAAATGCTTTGTGTCTCCTTACTTGGGCAGCACGGTGGCTCAGTGGTTAGCATTGCAGCCTTGCAGCGCTGGGGTCCTGCGTTCAAATCCCACCAAGACAACATCTGCAAGGAGTTTGTATGTTCTCCCCATGTTTATGTGGGTTTCCTCTGGATTCTCCAGTTTTCTCCCACACTCCAAAGACATACTGATAGGAAATTTAGATTGTGAGCCCCCATTTTACTCACTTATATAGTGCCATTAGTTCCACAGCGCTTTACAGACATTATAAAGCGCTGTGGAATTAATGGCACTATATAAGTTAGTAAAATAAATAAATAAATTACTTGTATCTTCAGTTCCATTATCGGCATGCAGAATTTTTGACATTCTCTCAAATTTGTCATATACTTCAGCAAGATATATTTCAAGTCTCTCTGGAACTTCATCTTTGTTGTGAAGCAGATAGACTACTATAAATCTTGAATAATCATCGATAAATGCGAGAAAATATCTCTTCTTTCCAGGAGTTTGAGTACTCATTGGACCACAAACATCTGAGTATATTAAATCCAGAAGCTGTTCTGATTTTGTAGTACTATTTTTAGGAAAGGATTTTCTTGACATTTTCTCTTTAAGACTGCTAGTACATTTCATTGTTTGATTACACAGATCAACTGTAATACCATCAGCTAGTTGATTTGAACTAACTTTCTTATTGCTTTTGGTCTCTATGTGCAAGACGCCTGTGCCATACATGGATACAATTCTTATACTGTTCATGTTTAGCAATAAATACACTTTCCTTGCATTTTAGCTGGTACAACTCATCTTTGATTTTCCCTTCTGCTAGTGTGTGACCTTCTTTTGAGATGATACAGCTGTCATCTTTAAATGTAACTTAATTTCCTTGTCTTGTAAGTTTCTTCACAGATAACAGATTTCTTTCAAGAATAGGGACATAGAGCACGTCCTTTACTAGGATCTTTCTGCTTTGTGTTATGGAGACTTGACAATTAATGTAACCATCTCCTATTCCCTTTGAATTCAAATACTGACCATTAGCCAATATCATTTTCTCTGACTTACTTTGGTCAAGGTTAGAGAAGAAGCTTCTGTCATTAGTCATATCACTAGCTGCCCCAGAGTCTATAGACTATGCATGCTTTGATGTACATGTATTAACAGTAAACACAGCTTCAGTACTTGAAGTGTCATATTCTTCAGTAATGGCATTTTTAACCCTTTTATGATTATTTTGCCTTTTTTCAGCTGATTCATTATAGCTTTCCAGACTCTGCAGTCAGCCTTTAGGTGCCCTGATTTCTTGCAGACAAAACACTCATGTGTTTCCTTCAAATTGCTTTTATTTTTGGGTGGATCTTGGGCTGTTAAAGCAGACTCTGCTTTGGATACCCCATTGGTGCTTACACTTTATGTCTTTCGCTTATATATTCATTTACAAGCTTTCCTTTGACATACTCCAGTGCAAGCTCATAATCTGGGCACACATCTAGTGCAGTTACAAGTGTGCCATAGCTTTCTGGTAGACCGCTTAGTAGTGGTGCAGCAACATGGAAATCCTTTAGATCTTCCTCAATGCCCCTCAGGCGCGCCACAATTTCTACAGTATTTCTTATGTAATCGTGCATATCTTGGCCCTTATTTAGCTTAGACTGATACAGCTTTCTCGTTAAATAGAGCTTATTGCTGAGATTTATACTTTTATGCTCTTTCTGCAGCTGTTCCCACATTTCTTTTGCCGTTTTACATTTACATACATGCACAATCTGATCATTATCTATACTGAGGGAGATAGTGCTTTGTGCTTTTTGATCCTTCTCTATCCAGTCTTCTGGTAGTGAGTCAGGTCTAGACTCCTGTGTGTATTTCCATGTAAGTTCTCTTATGAGAAGTATCTTTACCTATAATTTCCAGGATTGGTAGTTCTGGTTAGTCAGATTTGGCACTGTGAACTTCACAGAGTTGCTGCTAACGGCCATCTTTGTGTCCTCTTCTTAGTACATTGTTGTTCTCTCTCCTCTGGGCTGTTCACTGGGTCTTTGGGTTTCTGGGTCCTTTGGTCTCTGAGCCCATAACCTGTTGGCAGCATATTAATCTCTGTACTGTCCAACCGTTCAACAGTGAATATATGTTTATACAGGAACAAAGATAACACAGCTTGCAACTGGTATTTCTTATAGCTTAGAATCTTAGCATCTTGTCTGTCAGCTTGCAAAATGAAAGTAAAATGTGCTTCAGCTACACACACACAGTGAGTTAACAGGAACATCCTGTTTTGTTTCTTAACAGTTCTTTACTGGCAATATAACACTATTGCTAGAGACAGAAACCATTAAACAGTAGTAAATAGTAGTTGTTGTAATATATGCAATAATAAGCATTGTTCCCTTACCTCCCAACTTTGGAAGAAGAGAAAGAGGAACACCTCATGTGGCAAATTTTGACCATGCCCCTGGTCACACCCCAATCCACGCCCATTTACCTTTTATTTCTCCCAGGGCCAGCTCCAGGTTTTTGTGGGCCCCGGGTGAAAGAGTCTCAGTGGGCCCCTTTAACACATACCATGATTCATGACACACACATACTGCAGAGAAATCCCTGTGAAAGCCCCCAACATGACCCCTTCCCTGTGCAAGCCCCCCAACATTACCTCCTACCCCTTGATGACCATATGGTTATATAATTTATTGCCATAGTTTAATGTTGTTTCATCTATGTTTTGTGGCCAGCAACAGTTGGTTAGTTGCAGATAGGGATAACTATTTGGGGCCAGTACATGATGGGAGGAGTTAAGTAGGCACAGGATATGCAGGTTCCTGTTGTTAGGTAGATAGGGAAGAGTACTGAGAAGGCAAAAGACCTATGGTACTGTTGCTCGCAGACCTGCATTGAAATGGGTCTTTATATGTGATGAATCAAGACCATAATCAGATGGCTTGCTCTGAAGGAAACAAGGACTAAGTGGCAGAGGAATCCTTATCTCAGGCAAGGGTGCCTAAAGCAAGGAATAAAGGCCCCGACACACTTAGCGACGCTGCAACGATCCCTACAACGATGCGACCTGTCAGGGATCGTTGCTACATCGCTATGTGGTCGCTGGTGAGCTGTCAAACAGGCAGGCTCACCAACGATCAGGGGAGCAGCGACATCGTGGAAAGAATCTTTCCACGATGTCCTGCTCCTGGTTACCAGCCTGCTGAAGCAGAAGCAGGCTGGTAACCATGGTAAACATCGGGTTACCAGGGGCACACGCGCACCTAGTAACCCGTTGTTTATCATGGTTACCACTCTGCTACAGTGAGCGGGAGGTTACCGCTCACTTTAGCAGGCTCGTAACCATGATAAACAACGGGTTACTAGGTGCGCGTGTGCCCCTAGTAACCCGATGTTTATCATGGTTACCAGCCTGATCACTGCTCCCGCTGGTCACACACAGCGATGTGTGCTGACCAGCGGGAGGGCAACGACCAAAAAATGGTCCAGGACACTTTGCAGCGATCAGCGACCTCACAGCAGGGGCCTGATCGCTGCAAAGTGTCACACATAGCGACATCGCTGGTGAGGTCGCTGTTGCGTCACCAAAACCGTGACACAGCAGCGATCTCGCTAGCGATTTCGCTATGTGAGACGGGGGCTTAAGTGGAAGAATGATTCCTTATCTCAGGCAAGTTGGTGTAATGCAAACGTTATCTATACTAGATAAGAAGCTGGAGTTTAACCAGGCCTGAGGGTCTTAGAATAGAAGATGGCCATGCTGGGACATGAGTTCTATGGGGAGCTGAGGATGCAGTGGCACACAAAGGAGCATGTTGCCCTCATCGAATGGACTTGGAAAATAGTAGTGAAGAGTCGTAGCGACGCACCTCAGCCAGTGAGGTCCTCCCAAATCAACTGGAAGTTAAGACTAGCTGTGAGGGGCCATAGCGACACACCCTCGACCCGTGCGGTGCCCACCGGGGAAGATAGAGGTTTTCACAGTGGCTTGCTGAACTAGTGTAGCATGTAATTGAAGTAATGTACTGCTACATGTAACCGGGAAGTTCCTACCTCTGGATTGTGCAGAAGATGTATTCTTAAAGTGTTTTGCCTGCTGCATTGTCAGAATTCTTGTTGTCCTTCTGCAGTGTGACCACTAGTGGCTACTATTGTTCACCTTAATAATTGTACTGCAATTCCAGTCCTTACCAGTGGAGGCTACTGTTGTGTTCTGCAATTGCCCTTTACTAAGATGGCAGATTCTGAACCTGTGGAATCCATCTTGTTTCCTGTTTGAGCCTACTTAAAGCCACATGGATCTCTCACTCATTGCTTGAGTATTGTGTCTAGCTGTTTAGTGTAGTTCCAGTCTCCAGCACCTGCACTGTCTTACCCAGACTGATTTCACCTATCTACGGATTGTTTCCTACATCTCCTTTGCTATATCCCACAACATCTATAACTGCTTGCTGTTCCTGCTTGTGCTCCTTCGGACACTGGTTTCCAGCATCGTAACATGCATATTCTTCTCATCAAGTTGTTTGGTAAAGAAAAGGGTTTTTTTGGTCTCTAGTCTCCCTCCTTCATCTCTATTCCACTTGGTCCTGGCCTGCCATGTCAAGGGGCAACATTCGGTCTACAGAGGCGTATGGACAAGGTAAAAGCACACACACCGAGCTAAGATCCCCATTTCCTGTACTGTGGTTGGGCGCATATCCGACCTTCGGCCATGGCTGCCCCACCTGTTACACTATCAAACCCTAACCTCAACGTTCTCTTTGCTCTCACGCCATCTCTTCATCATTCCGCTCTCCTTTTAAGCTGTCTCCCAATACTTCCTCTCTACCCTCATGTTATCTGCTCTCTGTTGCTCTCTGCCCTCAGGCCATCTCCTCAGAACTTCTCTCTGCCTCTGGGTGTCTCTTCAGCGCTCTCCTCTGCCCTCAGATTATTTCCTTCGAGTTCCTCTCTGGCCTCAGGGCAAGGCACATTGCAACTTTCAACATCACAAAATGTTGTGGACCAAGGACAGAGATGAGCATCTTAAAAGGGCCATTTTTTCATAGTTAGCTTTTTAACTTTTTGTATAGTTGTACAAGCAATATTTGTTTCATTTCTACGGAAGCTTCACGGGTTTGAGATTTTTTAGTGTTATTTTGTCAAACGTGTATGTACAGTAGGTGTTGATTTTTTTCCTTTCTATAGGTTTAGTGGTGAAAAAAAAACAATCATAGCATTTTTATGCCATTTACTGTTCACTTCACTGAATTGTGAAACTGCAGCTTGCCATGCAAAAGGTTTTGAGTTTAAATCCTGGGGAAGACAAGAAAAATGCAGAAATTAGTTACCGTAATTGAAAGTAGGCAGACAGTTAAGAATTAAGAAATGCTGTAATTTTTCCCCAAGTTGGAGGACGAACTGATGAACAATCACTACAGAGACCTAAGTAAAGCATGTTCATGCAGTGCGCCGGTATAGCTAGGAGACATTGGCCTGCTGCTGGTCACGACATATTCATAACCTACCAGGACAGTCCCCCAATTCAGGACATTCCCACTGTATCCAGGATGGTTGGGAGGTACGCTTTCAGTTCATTGATACCTCTCAATAAGGGCTGAGTTTTTCATAGTGTGTGTAATGTATTAAAAGGCGTTACCTATCTAGAAACAGCTACCAATATTTCTTCTTTATGACCAATGCCTCTCTGTTATCCAAAAGAGATAGATATATCCAATAAATGTGCCATTTTGGTTTATTAGTTCATATATTAAATTATCTATCAATTACATTATTTCTTCCATTACTGTGGATTGAAATGTAGATATAGAAATGAAGAACTGGCCACTGGGTACAGCCATATTAGTGGATAGTGAACCTTATTATTTTGACCACTAAAGGCTTGTGGTTACAATATCAAGCTTTTTGCATATATTATAGCGGCTGCATTGATTTTTCTCCTTGTGTGCAGTTACAGAAGAGATGTCTAATGAAGATACGGTGGAACGTATAGTCAAGTGCATTATTCAGAATGAAGGTGGGTATTTTAATTGATTTATTTCTTTTGTGACGTTTATTTAGAATTGTAAATTAAATTTTCATTATTTTTATTATTTTTTTAGCAAATGCAGAAGCACTAAAGCAGATGTTAGGGGACACTGAAGGGGATGTTCAAATTGGTCCCAGGTATGGAGACAGTTTCAATAACTTAGCTGTTTTTTGTATCTATTAAAGGGGTATTCTCAATGTATTACATTGCTTTAATTAGTTAGGCAGTCATTCTCGTGATATAAGAGCTTTTGTCTTTCATAGTGTACAGCTGACTTCCATGGAGCTTGGCCACTAGTGTCTGCCTAGACTCTGGCCAAGTGTGTGCAGTAGTTACATCCCAGGAGAAATATTAATGCTTTACGTACCAGTCAGCTCTCTCCAGCCCATTGATTTCTATACAGCAGTTAGCTGAACACTACCCTTCCACTCCAGCTCAGCTACAGACAAGCTGCTCTTTTCAATTCTGTAAATTCACAGTCAGTTAATGATGAGAACTGAGTTCTACTTGAATTTTACCAAAATCTGCATTTACCAAAATTTGTATATTTTTTTGGAATTCGCTTCTGCGCTAATTCAGCAAGATGGCAGATGCTGGTCGCTGTGTTTCTGAAGCTTAAAGACCATCAAAATGTAAAAAAAAATCCTTGTACTCACCTCTCCAGCCCCACCACTCCTCACCGCTACCTGTCTGGTCTTCGTTGTGTCTTCAGACTGCCATCATGCGCACTGAAATCTCTCAGTGTTCCCTTGCTAGTCTGAAGCTCCCGGGTTTGCTAGGCCCAGGAAGTTCTACACATATGCTCACCAAGGTTGTGGCCTACACTGAAAGGTATGAAGTCATGCCGTGTAACCCGGAAGCCACGGCCCAGCGAGTTAGGCCTGGGGATTTCAGTGTGGATGACTGCAATTTGAAGACGCAACGAGGACCAGACTGGTGGCAGTGAGGAGCGGATGGAATGGAGAGGTATGTGGTGAGGTCATTATAAGGATACTTTCTTTTCTGACATATTACGTTTCTTATACTCTGGGGTCTGGAGAAAAAAAATATCTTGCAATTTTTTACACTGGCCACTAGACCTGATACTTATACTCATACTTCTGGTTCTGTACAGAACACAGGCTCACCATTGGTAGTCATCATGGCCCACCTCCTCGCCCTCCCTTGACAATGACCTTTGCCCAAATTAGAGCATGCTCATATATTGCTTCTATGCAAACAAATAGGGTCTGAGTCAGCCTGTACATGTGGCTGATGAAAAGAAGAGGAAGAAGGAGCCAATTAGACTTAGTGACCATTCATAAAGTTGCAAGACTTTTTTTAATACAGATCTGAAAAGATGTGGAAAAAAAGACATCATTCTCAACATATTTTAAAAAATACATTAAAAATAAAAACCTAATTTATGCAATAGGTCATTTTTTTTTGCACATCCCCTTTAACTTTGTCCGAGCTGACGTAAAAGAAGAAACATCCTGTTTAATCTATTCCCTTTGTCGAATTAGAGAAATTAAGCTGTGGCTTTGATTCTGGTATAATGGCAAATTAACCTAACTGAATGTTGACTTAGCAAGAGGTTGCACGAGGACGTTAGAAAATAATTGCAATGATTCAAGGAGAATTGTTTGTTACATGATAAATACGTCATTAAAGTGACTTTTTGGATAAGTAACCCTTATGGCTTATCCTAAACATTAGTATTGAGCATTCATTTGTTGCTGGTGCTTGCTAAGCCTATAGTACTCGCACTAATCAGGAGAATAAAGAGGATGTGGGACTCCCTTGTTCTCCGGATCATGGGGCTACAGCCGTCAGACCCCAACTGATCACACTTGAATAGCTTAGCTGAAGCTGGCCATACAATAGAAATGTTGTGCAGCCAAAAAGTCTGATTAAGGCCATTTTGTCCTGACTGTGAGACAAACAAAGCAAGACAAATGCCAACCTATGACAGATAGCTAGAGAAAATTAGATCTGCCTTGTTGGTGCAAATCTTAAAATGACAAAAGTCATTTGTACCAAACTGTAGAACAGCGTAAATGACAGATGTTACAGATGCAACTCTTCTTATCTTTCCTCTTGGCTTGACACATACTAAAATGAGTAGTGAATCTTTGAGTAGTGTCATTATTTTGTTATACTCTGTCAGGAGATATTTATGCTGTATGTGCCCCATTGGTTGTGATCTGAATTGCAACCTGGTTTTGCTAGAACGTGGTGATGTATTAAAGCTGTACAATAAGAAATTGGAGTCCCTTGTCAAATTCATGGAAAAATAAGGATGGTATATGTGAGAGAGGTGGTTGGACAAAAATCTTCTGTGTCATAAGTAGTAATTATTATAAAAGAGACTAAAAGGCACCACTGCATTGTTTTTATTTTAAAATGTTACCATCAGAGTGGCATCACTAATGCATATTCCCTGTCCCCAGTAAAATACTTGCTAGCCGCAGTCTTCTGCTCTTCCGGTCCCAGTCTTCTGCCACTCCGGTTTTTGTCAGAGGGACAGTGGGAATGGGTTTGGATGTTTAACACCAGTAGATACTTGAGTATGTTGAATCCAAGTTATTAAGTGAGGTATTTTCCTCAAAGACATTGATATGCCACCTGGTTTATGAATATTCCATAAATGTCTGATAGATTTGGATCAATATTCCACAAATAGAATTTTCCAGTATATTGTAAGCCTAAAAAGAGCATGTAGAACGTAGGGTGGCCACACACCTTATAAATCTGTTGGCCCTTACACTGGCTCAGCTTGGCTGAACATGCAGTTGTTTTCAGTGGTTGCCCAATATTCCTGACAGCAGCTTATCTGCAGGGAGAATAGTTTAAAGCGTTTTCCCATGAACAAAGTACAATTTAATTAATAAATCTTGGAATAATAATAAGTTCCACAATTGGATGTATTAAAAAATGTTCCTGTGCTGAGATAATCTTATCAATGTGCCCCTGCTGTGTACTGTGTAATGGCTGTGTCTGACCGTGCAGAGCTGCTCCAGTTCATGGTCGGCACATAAGTCACTTATGATAAGTGAGTATACAGATGACACAGCAGGGGCTCACACCTGCTGCTTTCTGTGATAACACATTACCCTGCCTAATGTAACACATTTCTTTGTTTTATTACAGAAGAGTGCTTCTGCAATGTCACCGATCCTGTGAGCCCATCATAAATAGTTAGTGATATAAAAATTCAGCAGCCAATGCAGCTCTTCACTCACCAACTTTATTTATGATGAGCTCAGAGAGTAGAAACACATACTCCTGTGATAAAACAGGCAGCGAAATGTGTTACCTCAGAAAGTAGCAGCTGCGTGCCCCAGCTGTTTTGTCTGTATACTGATGACTGGATAGCCAGCAGCTGTTGCATAGGCTGATCATGAATTGGAGCAGTTTTCCATGGTCGGACACAGTAAATAACAGTATATAATAACATTTATAAGATTATCTCAAGATTTATTGTTCTCAGTGGGAGAAAGAAGATAATAATCTTGTAGGTAGTTATGATACCTTTTAATGGCTAACAAAAAAAAGAAAAATATTTGTGTTAGCCAATAAAAGGTATCATAGCTAGAAGATTATTATTTTCTTCCTCCCACTGAGAGCAATCAATCTTTTTTCAACTGTCTAACACAATAACAAAACTTTTTTTTTTCTTTTAATATTATCTCAGCACAGGAATATTTTTTTTAATACATTGAATTGTTGAACTTATTATTCCTACACCTTTAAATTCAAACTGCCCGATCCTTAACTCCTTTGACATCATCTGTCGGAGGAGAGTTGGGAGGCAGGCCCACTTGCACTTCGGATGACCATGCAGGGGTTCATTTCTTTCCATTCCTTTTCATAGGGGATGGCTTACTGAATTTTAGGGCCATGGCCTAGAGTTCCTTGTCTCCTGTTGCTGAAAGGGTTGCGAGGAAGACTACCTTCTGCAATCAGGTGCCTTACGACCAGTTTGTAAAAATGAGAGTGGGGTATGGCTGATCTGACGTGTATTTGAGTTTTCCTTTATCTCTCCTTCGCTCCATCTCATCTCTCAATATAAGATGCAATGGGGAAGACAGAGAGGAGAATATTAAGAGGGGTTTTGAAGCATTTTAGGATACGGGCTGTGGGAAATTCCAGGTTGGGATTTTCTTGTCCCAACTCATAGTAATTTCTTGAAGTTTAGAGCAAGGGCCCATTTACATGAGCCGACTGTGACTGTTAAATGACTACCGATCTGCTACATGCAAGCCTATCCGTGGTCGTTTACTAGCCTGTTTAGACAAGCTGGCTCAAATTCTATCTTTGCGATTGTTCTCTACACATAGAATATCATTGTTATCGGCAGCACATCTCCAGTTCTCACAGGAGGATGTGCTGCCGAGAATTATTATTTTATTGCTTGCATGACTGGTCCAATCAACCGACGAATAAGTGTTTTGTACTTTTAGAGTTTGCTGACTTGTTTACACAAACTGATAATTACCGAACGAGTGTTCCAACAAGCCCTTGTTCTTGATTATCGGCTCGTCTAAATGAGTCCATTGCTGAGAACTGATGGGTCATCTTTCTTTGTTATGTACATTTTACCAGTTTATGTCCACATCGTGAAAGCCAAGATGCCGGACCTCCTCACCACCACACAGTACATCTTGGATCGACGCAAGCCCCCTGTATTCATTGTACACGGAAGAAGAGAAGTCTGTTACATCGTATGGGCCGATCAAAGGACAGCAAGGGAAAGCCACATCCAGGAGAGGTCACAGTATTCTCTGTTGGAAGGTATCGTCTGCTTACAGAAGCAACATAATAGCTGTAGCCTGAAGGTATTTTAGCCGTCTTCCAATGTGCTTTGTAGAGGGCGGTTTCGAATGAACGGTCCAAATCTATAATGACTATAGACCCCCTAAGAGACCACTATAAATACAGATATAAACTGTTAGCTGCAAAAAGAGTGTACAGCATATTTATATATATATATATATATATATATATATATATATTATATATTCTGCTGTGAGATTTAGCTTCCATGGAAAGAAAAGGTAAAATAAGAAGCAAAACTAGTTTTAGACTGACTTACAAAATATATTACATAATTGCAAAATATTAGTATGATATTATTATTTTTTATTAGTTTTTTAGGTATAGTTGAATCTAGTGATGTTGGAAATGGTGGTATAGGTGAAACTTACTAAGGCTGGGGTCACACGACAGCATTTCTCTCATCCAAGAGAATCAGACCAATTATGATAATCACACTCTAATCAGCGTGGGATCAGAGTTTTATCATACTGTGATTTGATTCTCTCAGATAAGGAGAAGATGGGGAAAAAAAAATGTCTCCATCTTCTCCATTCTGTCAATCAGTGAAAATCCTGCTGTACTCAGATAACATCCGAATGCAGTCCAATATTTTCCACTGACTCATTGATTTGCATGGACAAGTGCGATCTGGTATCGGATACAACTCAGGCATGCAGCGATTTTTTTCCTCGGACTGGCTTGGTCTGAGGATGAAATCGGACATGTGCAAGGCCCCATAGGATAACATTGGTCGCACTCGGAATGAAAACATGGTTGTAAAGGCCTGAACTATTCCCCATCCTCAAGGAAAGCTTGCTTGATCTCTTTGAAAATCCATATCTATATGCTTCTATTTGCATGTGTCTCTTGTTTCCAAAAACACCCCCGCTCTTGCCCATGGTCCATTTCTGGTATTGCAGAGGTAGTCCAATACTTTTTTATTGATGACATTTCCAAAGTACAGGTCATCAATATAAGATTAATGTATGTCCGACACCGGGCAGCCCCACTGGTCAGCTGTGATTACCTCCGACGGCAGCCAGATGCAAACAGCGTACAGAACTGGACTCTACGGCGCCGTACACTTTTTCATGGCTGCCGCAGGACACTGCAGTCCCTCTCTTATGGAAGAGTATAGGAGGTAATTGACAGTACCTGACAGATCCCACAACAGCGTTCAGAGATGTGGTGGTCATTTAGCTGCCACCGGAGGTGATAAAAGCTGATCCATTGGGTTTCCAGGTGTCCGATCCACTAATTTTTTGGTTAGGTCATCAAAATAAAAGTAGTGGACTACCCCTTTAAGTACAATATCAGACAGGCCACTTAGGCTACTTTCCACTTTTGAGATCACTTCGTAACTACATTTATAATCCATTTCAACAATTATGTCTTAAATTAAATTATACAACTACAAAATGATATATTGATTAGAACATTATATTATCAACACACTTTATGTGCTTGTAAAAAGCTTTTCTACTGTAATTCACTTTTACAAAAATTTGATCAGTATGCCAGTAAGACACTGAGAAAAGTTTAAGCCCCCCTGCTTCTTCCTTGCACTTAGCTCCAGTTCCCCATTTGTGAAAGGCCTAAGTACGTTTGCAATATGAACCAGAATATTCTGAAAATGCATTTTGGTGGACAAGTCTCTTTACCCTTTTGTGTGATTCCAAATAATATGCAATAATTTTATTGGTGTATTTCTATCCTTTTTAGATTCAGAGTTACTCATATCGGAAAGAAATCCAGTATTCAAGGGCCTCAGGATGACCAAAACATCTCCAGCGATACCGTTTCGTTTGACAAAGATGCAGATGGCCAGCCGGAAAGCAAAACTAAAAATGGGATCAAACTACAACAAGCTTTTGAGACACAAGGGCTCTCACAAAATGGACCAGAAATGGTGGGATTGGCCAACTCTGAGGTCAAGGATGCTGTGATCAACATCAATGGACATGACCATCTAGAGGAGATGGCTGAAAGAAGTGTATCCAAGAGCAAAGGAGCCAAAGACCGGAGGAGCAGCGCTCCGGAGCAGACAACGGCCCAACGGGAAAGGATAGGCATGCTTCAGCTAAGAGGACAAAGCCAGAAAAAAGGAGCAAGTGGAGAAAATTCGGAAACACAGGTAGTGTGTCTTAATACTGTGTATAGAACAGGGGTGGGCAATCAATTTTCCTGAGGGACCTCATGAGAGACTGTGACTATTGTGGAAGGCCAAACCAATAGGCTGGAATTAATTATGCTCAATTTTAATATTAACATATTAATTATAATTATTATTAATAATAATTGTATCACTAAATATTGAGCAGAATTAAGTATGCTGACACCCCCATATACCGTTTGAGCCTTCATACAGCCCCGCATATATAATATCAGTCACATACAGTCCCCTATATACAGTATGATCCCACACATAGCCCCCATATACAGTATGAGCCCTCACACAGCCCCTTATAAACAGTATGAGCACACCCCTCTATATACGGCATGAGCCCTCACACAGCCCCTTATAAACATTGAGTCCCTGCCTATATACAGCATCAGTCCCAGCACAGCCCCCTATAAGCAGTAGGAGTCCATACACAGCCTCACCTATATACAGTATAAGCCCACACACAGCCCCTAATATAGAACATGATCCCACACATAACCCCCTATATACAGTATGAGCACACACACAGTCCCTTGAATACAGTATGAGCCCCCACATAGCCTTCCTCTATACAGTGTGAGCCCCCACATAGCCTTCCTCTATACAGTATGAGCCCCCACATAGCCTTCCTCTATACAGTGTGAGCCCCCACATAGCCTTCCTCTATACAGTGTGAGCCCCCATATAGCCTTCCTCTATACAGTGTGAGCCCCCACCTCGCTCCCATTCCCCCTGCTATCTGCTCTGGTCTTTGCTGTGTGCACTGAGTCACACAGACTGAATGATGGAAGAAGGAGACAGCGGCTCCCTCCTCCACCATTATATTCACGGCTATTTGCATCCTGAGGTTGTAGATGGCAGTGAAATTGGGACAACAGGCATGGTGCGGCCCGTGGGCCAGTGTTTTCAGCCCTACGAGATTCCATCAGTGAGCTCATTTTGATAGTCTGAATGGACAGTTTGTAACTCTTTTTTCGTTTTCTGAGCTCCTCTCAGCTGATGTATGACCATAGACCACATCAGAGTAGAATATGTCAGGAAACAAAGAGTCTGTAAGAGCAAAACAGTGCAAATTTTTTAATGAAACCCAGTTTGCAAAAATTATTTTTAGTCCGAAATATATGCATTTAGGTTTAAGAAGTACCGTAGATATATAATTGACCCCAAAATATTGCAGCATTGAATTATTGATGGGGACAGATCTTAGGCACACTTCACACGTCCGCTTAAAAAACGTACGCATTAGATAGTTCGTTTTTACTATCCGTGTGGTTTTCTGTTCTCCATCCGGGTGTTTCATTAGTGTCCCATCCATATTGATTTTTATGTGTTAAAGATGTGCAAAGATAGATAGATAGATAGATAGATAGATAGATAGATAGATAATAGAAAGATAAATAGATAGATAGATAGATAGATAGATAATAGAAAGATAAATAGATAGATAGATAGATAGATAGATAATAGAAAGATAAATAGATATGTATGAGATATATAATTAGTGCTTTGTGTGTGTTGGTTACTGTACATGTATTAACCTAATAAATAAATAAATAAATGAAAAAAAATTACATGGGATCCCACCTAATTTTTGCAACCAGCAAAGGTAAATCAAACAGCTGTGAGCAGATATTACCAGGCTGGGAAGGTCCCTGATTATTGGGCTCTTCCCAGCCTAAAAATACCTGTTCGCAGCCGCCCCAGAAGTGGTGCATCACATATCTGTCTGTCGTGTTTACACGGACCCATAGACTTTTATTGGCCCTTGTCATCCATGCTGCCAGAAAAAAACGGACATGTCTACGTGTGGGTCACGGTCCCGTGTGAAAATCTGGACATGTGCATAGCCCCATAGATTACAGTGGGTACGTGTGGATACATGTCTCCAGTACATGTAAAAACAGATGCCACACGTAGCAGAGCTTACATGTGAAGAAGGCCTTACACGGTAAAGTGAAATGTGATTATCTATAGAAATCTACTTCTACAGGGGCCTGATTGACTAGCTCTGTATGGTAAGACCACCCAATATTGCTACAGTGAATTCCAGAGCTTGCTTTCCTGCAAATAAATCTATTCCTGTGGAGATAAAGAAAACACAGAAAAACTCCCCTGACGCGTTACCATTAGAATCAGTCGGTTTTGGTTTGTTATTGTCAGATATTCGAATGGAGCTTTGATATGCGGTGCGATTCTATGTAGCCTGGTGGTCCGTACTTCAGGCCCTCTTTGGTGGTGTCAACTTTCCTGAATGTGTAATATAAACTGCTGAATGAATGAGCTGCAATGTTCTGGGATTCGGCCAAAACACTTAGCTCACTGCATTGTATCTTCAGATACTAATGGCTTTTAATGGCTTTCCAAACACTCAGAGGAGAACCGGAGAAAGCAGGTAGCGATTACCACTGCGGGTGACCTTTCGTAGACGTTGCAGGCTTCAGCTTTGAGCTTTGGTGATTTTGCTGGCTGAGTTATTACCTAACAATCTTTTGGGCAAATATTCTATTCCAAAAATAACTGTCGTTAAAAAAATGATATTGCTCATGAGGACAAACGATTGATTAAATATAAAGAAATTCAAGCAGGAGATACACACTCGGATATTTTTTATCTAATAAGGGACACCTTCCACGTAATATTAAGAAAATCTATTTACATTGTATATCAAAATTTATTAGAAAATCTTGTCTTAGGCAACAAGCTGATGTTTCCTCTCTCCACATTGCCGTAGGGTGAGGCGTATTCTTCTATACTAAGTCTCTGAGACATGTCTGGGGGACCAAATAATCATATTAAACTTCATTATGCTGGATCACATGTACTCTTTTCACAATTAGCACTAGAGATGTCTGCCGACTGCATTTTCCTATCTTTATGGCAATAAACATGCTTAAGGGGAAGATTGATGTAGATTCAACGCTTCTATATGTCCACTCTTCCTATGGGGCAAATGCACATTTCATTCATTAATTCGCATCAGAAAAAAAGAGCTCCAACTTTTTTAAAGAATTGTAGACATATTGTTTTCCCTTGTAATGTTGTCGAGCATGGGATACAGGTGGAAGCAAAGGGTTCTGGCTATGACTGGGGCTATGGGGCAGCAAGAAGTTTGGAGTCAACAAAGAGTGTGACATAAGCTTATTTATGAGCGTGTCAACTTCACAATTAAAATAATTTATCTTAGTTACAGTTCTTTGGAAATGGGATCAAGTTAGTCCTAATGGTGACATTAGCTGTCAGGCAGGTTTCCAGACTTTATATTTAAGCATAATTTCATTTTTGTCTTGGTTCCTCTCACTGGTCTCAACCAATGGGAGGTCATGTCCTCAACCCATCACTTACTCTTCCTATCTTGTGAAAATATCAGTCTCTTAGGACATACTCCTGATTGGCCTTTGGCCAGATTCACATGGACCTTTTAGGCTGTTGACTTCTGGTCAAAAGACCCATGGATAAGGTGGACAGTGGGGTCTGTATTCAGACCATGAATGTTGGATGTGTGAAACTCGTCTTACTGATTTTTGTCATCTCACCTCCTCGGATTCTGGATGATATTCTAGAATTATAGATGTCAGATCTGTCAGCTCGTCATCTTGACTTTCCAGCAATGCTGCAAAACTCCGATGGAGGCTCCAATCTAAATTCTTGAAAATGGCATTCAGACGTTCCCCAGATGGAGCTGATGACTTCAGTCCAAAATATGAAAGTTGCACTCTATTTATTCTCCTTTCCAGCTTTATCCATCTTTGTAGCCATATGTAATAGGTTTGATTTTGGTCATTCCAGAAAAGCAGGAGCAGAAATTTAGGTGGCAATTGTACCAACGCTTTGGTGGATTAGAACATCCATTTACCCTTTTGCCACAAAATAAGACGCCAGTAGTTTAAATGGCACATGGCAGATGGGGGCTCAGTCGCAGATTTTGACTCCTCTGAGGGTTATAGACCAGCTGCTCTTTTGCATAAATTGTAGACTTTGGAGAGTCACTTTGTAGAACACAAATGAATTTGTCACCAGCTGAACATTAGTATCATAAAATAACCAGTATCATTTTGCTTGTTCCACAGGCAAACAAAGACAACTCCTTGCGGGAGCAATGATGTAAGTCACTGGAGAGATATTGATTTTGGGAGCTATTAGTGTCTTATGATTCAGCACATTGAAGATAAGTGCAGAAATCCTATTGGTTTTCTTCCTCTACGTCACATTATATTCAGATGTTGCTGTTGCTTCATCAAGATTCTATTTAAAGGGTGTCTATAAAAGCCAAGATTATATGTGTAAAATGCAGATGTAAGTGCTAACCCCTGGGGTGAAAAAGGAGACGCACTTATGGGTGCTTGTTTTCATCTCCACCCTGAATACTCCTTCTCAGCAATTGCATGTGAGCATGTGCAAACGCAGAACATGTGCACCAACAAATATTCCGCAGGTGCTTGTCACCACTGCCAAAGATGAGGGAGGGGAGCGGTGAATGATCCCTGCAACTTCCACCGTAGGTAGCTGCTTTATTCAGCATGCTACAGTACTCTATTAACTATATGGAAATTTGAGAATATTAATTTCGAGCTGCCTGTCCGACACTTCCCCCAGTCTTTGAGGAAGTGGTTACAATCGTGACATCATGATTACAGCTGCAGCCAATCACTGGGTTCAGCAGTCATGACTGCATGGATGGTATGAGACCGCTGAGCCCAATGATTGGCTTCATCGCTCACGTGCCGTAGTGGTGGCATTACCACTGTAGCCATGTAAGAGGAGATGGTGGACAGCAGACCACAAGTGGCAAGTAATGTGGAGTTTGTTATTTTTATGCATATTGAATAGATAAATAAAACCTGGAAAATCCCGTTACGAATAGTAAAAAATAGTGTCCCAATTGTTACTGATTTTCAGTTATCTCTTTGGACGACAATACAATTACACCCATATATTGATTCCATTATGGGACCAAAAAAGTGAGAATACTTCCTCATTTAAAGGGATTATCTATTTTCGAAAATACCTACTTGTTAGAAGTGTCCCTTCCCAGGAAGCTGATCACAAAGTGTTCCCCCTGATGGGAACCTGAGCGGCTGCATTTGTGGGAAGCAAAGTAGTAAGAATTTGGATTCCCAGCAGTGAAACCATATACAGTACAGACCAAAAGTTTGGACACACCTTCTCATTTAAAGATTTTTCTGTATTTTCATGACTATGAAAATTGTACATTCACACTGAAAGCATCAAAACTATGAATTAACACATGTGGAATTATATACTTAACAAAAAAGTGTGAAACAACTGAAAATATGTCTTATATTCTAGGTCCTTCAAAGTAGACACCTTTTGCTTTGATGACTGCTTTGCACACTCTTGGCATTCTCTTGATGAGCTTCAAGAGGTAGTCACCGGAAATGGTCTTCCAACAATCTTGAAGGAGTTCCCAGAGATGCTTAGCACTTGTTGGCCCTTTTGCCTTCACTCTGCGGTCCAGCTCACCCCAAACCATCTCGATTGGGTTCAGGTCTGGTGACTGTGGAGGCGAGGTCATCTGGCGTAGCACCCCATCACTCTCCCTCTTGATCAAATAGCCCTTACACAGCCTGGAGGTGTGTTTGGGGTCATTGTCCTATTGAAAAATAAATGATGGTCCAACTAAACGCAAACCGGATGGAATAGCATGCCGCTGCAAGATGCTGTGGTAGCCATGCTGGTTCAGTATGCCTTCAACTTTGAATAAATCCCCAACAGTGTCACCAGCAAAGCACCCCCACACCATCACACCTCCTCCTCCATGCTTCACGGTGGGAACCAGGCATGTAGAGTCCATCCGTTCACCTTTTCTGCGTCGCACAAAGACATGGTGGTTGGAACCAAAGATCTCAAATTTGGACTCATCAGACCAAAGCACAGATTTCCACTGGTCTAATGTCCATTCCTTGTGTTCTTTATCCCAAACAAGTCTCTTCTGCTTGTTGCCTGTCCTTTGCAGTGGTTTCGTAGCAGCTATTTTACCATGAAGGCCTGCTGCACAAAGTCTCCTCTTAACAGTTGTTGTAGAGATGTGTCTGCTGCTAGAACTCTGTGTAGCATTGACCTGATCTCTAATCTGAGCTGCTGTTAACCTGCGATTTCTGAGGCTGGTGACTCAGATAAACTTATCCTCAGAAGCAGAGGTGACTCTTGGTCTTCCTTTCCTGGGGCGGTCCTCATGTGAGCCAGTTTCTTTGTAGCGCTTGATGGTTTTTGCAACTGCACTTGGGGACACTTTAAGAGTTTGCCCAATTTTTCGGACTGACTGACCTTCATTTCTTAAAGTAATGATGGCCACTCGTTTTTCTTTACTTAGCTGCTTTTTTCTTGCCATAATACAAATTCTAACAGTCTATTCAGTAGGACTATCAGCTGTGTATCCACCAGACTTCTGCACAACACAACTGATGGTCCCAACCCCATTTATAAGGCAAGAAATCCCACTTATTAAACCTGACAGGGCACACCTGTGAAGTTAAAACCATTTCTGGTGACTACCTCTTGAAGCTCATCAAGAGAATGCCAAGAGTGTGCAAAGCAGTCATCAAAGCAAAAGGTGGCTACTTTGAAGAACCTAGAATATAAGACATATTTTCAGTTGTTTCACACTTTTTTGTTAAGTATGTAATTCCACATGTGTTAATTCATAGTTTTGATGCCTTCAGTGTGAATGTACAATTTTCAAAGTCATGAAAATACTGAAAAATCTTTAAATGAGAAGGTGTGTCCAAACTTTTGGTCTGTACTGTATATTAATGGGAACCTGTCAGAAACTTTATCCCATGGTAAACCATTAATATGATTGTGTAGCCCTTTAAAAGATAAGTCAGTTGATCCCTTTATGACCCCAAAGCGCTGCTCCAGTAACGAGAAGTTGTGTTTTGAAGTTGTATCTGGAAGTGCATTGGGGTGTCACGGTGCACTTCTGGCTTCTCAGCCTCACATTATATTTCCGACCTAATAGCATCCTCCTCTGGCTAAGTGACAGGTCTGTGACCGTGTACCAGGGCAAATGACCTGTCAGTCAATCAGGGGAAAGTACTGCTAGGTAGGAAGGAGATTCAGTGTGAGGCTGAGAAGCTGGAAGTGCACCGTCACACCCTAATGCACATACAGACACTACTTCAAAACACGATTTCTCGCTGCTGGAGCATCACTTTGGGGTCATAAAGGGATTAACTGGCTTATCTTTTAAAGGGCTACACAATCATTAAATGTTTGGGGGGAGGAGAGGTAAATGATTTTGACAGGTTCCTTTTAAGCATTGTGTTCATTCAAATCTATAAGTTATCTCAGTATTTTTCTTTTTTTTCATCCATTATGGATAATCAAATTCTGAGAACTAGCCAAGGCATTGCAGCACACATGATATAGTGCATGAGATGAGGTGTATCACATTGCCCCATCCATAGTAGTAACACAATTAAATGGAGATTACATTGACTGTATGACTCAATCATGCTGGATCAGAGGAAGGTGAATTAACTTCTTATATGTTCTTTAAGATTGTACCGTGACTTAAAGATCTATAGACTTACATTCTTTCTTGTGACCTTTATGTGAGGTGTACTTGTAATTTCTATGCCCTTTTCTTTTTCATTTGCAGCATTTTTTTTTTTTACATAACTCCTGAGGCGGCAGACACATTAAATGACAGAGAAGAGACCAGGCCTTTTGTGTCTCCTGACACATGAAATAAAGAAGAAAATGTACGTCATGGACAGCAAGAACAATGCGGAGGCTGACAGTGCAAAATACTAGTCAGATTTTTTATTTAAATTCTGCAAAGGGAAACTCTATAGATATGTAAAGCCGCAGAGCTTTGTATTTTATTTTATTTTTTTAAAGGGAACGATCACTATTTTGTGTGGTTGTACACCCCCCGATTGTATATATTGCTGTGTAATCCACAAGTCGCTTCTTATACTAAATCTAAGTATCTGTTTGTGCCACCGATACCCTAACTACACATGTCTTCTACTAGTGGTGCCATAGTGCTGAATTGTGACCCTAACCCAGGAGGTGACTGACCCAGCAATCTGGAGACGCTCTGCACCAATGATTTGTGTATTCACATTAAAGGGGTTGTTTGATTTATTAATCTGTTTGTAGAACCAAACTTTTCAACTTTTGGAAAGTGTCTTGCAATGAGGCTAATGTAGCGGCAAATTTTAGAAGGCGGACGGCACCCCTTTAAGAGACCACACCATTTAATAACTATCTAATAACTAGGTGTTTGGTAATATCTGTTCAGACAATCCTTTTCATTAAACTAACAGTATTTAATTACAGGCAGCAATAATGATATTAAAGGGAATTTGTCGACTGAGTTTTGCTATTCCATCTGAAAGCAGCATGATGTAGGTGGTAGACATCCTAATTCCTGTGATGTGTCACTTACTGGGCTGCTTGCTGTAGTTTTGATTAAAAACTATTTTATCTACTGCAGATCTAGCAGTTCTCTGAATGCTGATCTCGATATAACCCCGCCCACACCACTGATTTGCTGCTTTTTGGGTACACTGTGCATAGGCAGAAAGCTGCCATTCAGTGGTGGGAGTGTGGTTAGACTACCTTGCAGCATACCAAGCAGTCCTGTTTCATAAAAACTACAGCAGCAAGCACAGAAAGTCACACATTGCTGGAATCAGGGTCTCCGTGTCTACATAACGCTGCTCTCTGATTAAGTAGCAAAAATCTAGGTGACAGATTCCCTTTAAAAGCTTGCAAAATTAGAAAATGTTATATTTCTGATCATCTAGTTTTTAGATAATCAAAAAAAAAACAATTAGAGGTTTTTCTGCATCACTTGTCACTGCTAATGGGTGGAACTAGATGGACTTATGTCTGTTGTTCATCTGATACAATAACGTTATATTCATTAATTTTGTATAGTGCTGTATTTACCAGGGGCAAACAGCACCAACACTTACTAAAATGTCCTCTTCTTGGGCTACTACTATTTTACTGCATGCCAGGTAATATTCTTACAATGCGTACTGACATTGAAACAATATCCATAGAACAGAATACATAGTAGATTCACCATGTGAATAAGGCCCTATGCCTATTAATTTCAGGGCCAGTAAGGATATCAATTATGAACACTGCTAAACTAAGATTGAGATACCAAAAGAAGGGAGACATGATCAGTATCAAGAGACAGGTGTTACAAAGCATGGCATCCACTAACCATTGTAACCTGGGATGGGATGAGCATATAACATAATATACTGCTATAAAGTTCTGGTGCTAAAGGAATTCAGTCACAGTGAATGCTGTGTCTACAATCTGTATAGTATATCCAAATAGCTAAGTCACTAAGTACAAGGTGATAATGATCTACATGCATTCACAAAGACAACAAAAGTAAAGTAAAGCTCAAACCCATGATTGACCCATGTGGGATGTCACAGCAGAAGCCCCAACGCGCGTTTCGCGTTGGCTTCCTCGGAGGGCTGTCATCCCAGGTTACAATGGTTAATGGATGCCATTCTTTTTAACTCCTGACTATTGCTACTGATCATATCTAATTACATATTGTTTATATTCCTGCCTATGTATTTTGTTAATTTAATAAAAATTGTGATATTTTTTATATGGACGGTTTACGCCAGTCTTTTGGTATTTCAATGCATACTGACAGTGCACTCTTTTGCCAACTTGTCACTTCTGATCAGAGCCGAATGAGTGAGTGCACTGTCACTGTGCATATTACACAGTGACAAGAAACTACTGAGCATACGTCGGAATTGACAACTGCTCAGTTAAACAGGGACTAGCCCAGACACTGAAACTGATGTTATTGATGACGACTCATTTGACTATCCCAGCATGCACTGGGATTCTGAAACCCAGCGTCATCAAAGATAAATAACTAAAGCAGTTAGAGTAATGAAGGAGCAGTAGGGAGTTTTTAATTCAAGTATATTAGAAAATAGATCAGATGATGACATTAAATAGATTGGGATTCAGGATTAAAATAAGTATTAGTTTTGGACCATCCGTTTAAGGTTGCATTCACACATCCGTGTGAGTGCGATCAAACAAGATTGTTATTTTCCACTGCGATGCTCAGATTAGTTGAGGCTAATTACAGATAAACATTTAGACGTATTCTCACACACTGGGGTCATATATGAAAGCGCAGATAAGTGCAGCAGAAAGCTGGTGCAGGGAATTGCAGAGCAGCGCATCATCAGGTATGGTCCTCAATACCTGAAGGAGCCATCTTACCCAAATTGTTTGAGGGCTCGGTTTGACATCAGTTCTCATAAATGTGCCTAACTGCCGCAGTTTTACATGTTATAAGGCTAAAGATCCATATTTGTTCTAGATTACATACTTGCCAAGAGTCTCAAATTTGTTGGCTCCAGTAAATCACCCTGAAAAAGGGTTGGTGCTTAGCAAAACTCCTTCTGAAAAGTAGGCATTTTGGGGATTTTTTATGGTGGGCTTTATGGTCCATTTAATAGGTGATAGCTTGTTGATTTATGGGGGTCCAACTGCTGTACCCAGGGCTGAGCACACACACCACTGCTCCATTCATTTTCTGTAGGAAGTTTGGAAAAAGCTGAATGCGGTATACGGCTATCCCGTAGAGTATGAGCGGCGCAGCGGTGCACATCCCAAGCCACCGCTCCATTTAGACGGCGCCCTGCAGAGCCACGGAGCCACGTTCTTGGGTTTTGAAGGGGGCTCCACTAATCAGCAGGTTATCACCTTTCCTATGGATGGATGGTAACTTGTAAAGATGGAAATAACCCTTTAAATGTCCCAAATATTGTGTTATATATGTTGTTTAGTATGAGATGAATGTGCTTTGGGTGTGATATGCTGCTTTTTTATTGTATGCACTGCCACACAGTATAACACAGGGTAACTGAAGTCCAATTTCATGTGTTTTCTGCCCTACCTCACACTTCTGTCCTTAAAATTGACGGACAAGTCAGCACAATTAAATAGCCATGGATTTGTATAGGTATGAATACCAGATGTCTTTTTGTCATGGCCCCGCTGTCGTTTTTAAGTAAAGGGACACCAGAATTCTGTCTCTATCTGCTAGCCCATAACCAGTATGATGTGTGGGGTATTAAAAATTAGACTGAATTAACTAAATATTCACCTTTTAACACCAAGGCTCACATGCCTTTCAAGAGAGTCGGATTTATTATGGTAATGACACTGATCAGAGTGTGAGCCGAGTGTCAGTTTACTGTGATCCGAGTCTCTCACTGTAAGTAACATCCCTCCAAATGACACATATGGGCATGAAGGTCTTTGAAAGCTAAATCCATCAACACCTTGATTTATTCTATCTGCTGCTGCATTTTTTTCTGAGAAATCAGAATTTTAATTAGTATGCAAAAAAGGTGTTAAGTTTTCTGGGTCTGACAAAGCACTTCCCCATCCTCACCCTCACAATGTTTTTTCTTCAAATAGCACTGGCCTCTTTAGCTGACATGGTAGCCCATTGTCTGATTTCCTTGCCTGGTGGCTGATGTCGCACAGACAGTGAGCTATCAATCAAGCAAAAGAGGCTGGTGCTAGGTGGGGAAACAACCTTAGAAGGCAGAGGCTCAGGAAGTGCTCTGTCACACCCAGTGCACTTAGCAAGCCATTTGAATATGGATTAAAACACTGATTTCTTAGGAATGCAGCAACAGATAAAAGTTATAAAAGTGTTGATGGATTTAGCTCGTAATGATTTGCATAGTTTGGGGGTGAATGATCTTACTGACAGATTCCCTTTAAAGAACTGCCTTTTTCATCATAAGTTTTCGCAGAGCATAAACAAAGGCTGTCAGAATTGTATTAATCCTAAAGGGGCTGTCCAGTTCAAATACAATCTTTAGCTGTGTTCCTAACATTACAGTTTAGTAAAATATTTTTATATGAGGCAACTCCTCATCCCAGTTTGTGCTTTGCAAAGGAGAGCGTTTCTTGTGTCAGCCCGTGACCATTGTTGTGTATTAAGGGGGCTGGCTGATTGTCTCATTTCAATAACTGGGTCAGCCCCCTCCTCTGTTACAGTTAATGCACAGACAGAGAAGGTGCCTGGCTCAGGTATTGAAATGATCAGCCATTGACATGAACATGAAATCATCTCCTGAGTCAAACACAACCCAGAAGTGGATCAGCCAAGTCCTGGTGGCTGAAGATTGGGAAGAAACACATACACACACCATATATATATATATATATATATATATATATATATATATATATATATATATATATATACCTATATATAGATATACACATATATATACATATATATGTATATATATATAAATAAATAGATATATATACCTATATATATATATATATATATATGTTTAGTAATGCATATAAAGTTATACAAAGTAATTAATACAAATTTTAGAGACTTCATTCCACACTTTAGTATTATATTCTTTTATAGCTCAGAATGGTGGGGGTTGGGGTAATCTTTTTCCTAGCTCCAGGCGTGTGCCTATTATAAGCCTGTCTGCCCGCCGTTTCTCAATTTCAGCTTTTCGTCCTTAAGGCTTGAGCCAAAAATGGTCAAATAGTAATTTTAAAGAAATGTTCAAAAAGATTCTTCCATTGTCTTGTGTAAATGTTTTATGCTATGGGGATTTTTATGCAATAGATGTAAAGTCAATTTATTGTCAGCAAATCCCAGCAAGTATGTAGCATTTTTTCAATAATGCACGGTGGGTGGGTGAAATGCATGGAAATGTCAGGTTGTTTATTCTGCATTGATTAAAAATCTTTATCACAAAATCTCGTTGTGTCCATTTATCCTTACATTATAGTGATCATATGTGGATAAAGTAAGAAGCCGCTGTCAGGGTCAGACATATGGTCGTAGCTCTCATGATGCTGCTTGTCCACTCCTGAGCTGCTGCTTTAGTGTTTTCTCACCGGTGATTTCCGCATACACAAGACCACTGTGACCAGTAAATGTCTGCAGCGGTCACATGGGAGTACGGACATGTCATTGCAAAGTAATTGCTTTTCTCCCAGCTCTGACGGACAGGAAAAAGGGACATATGTTGCGGCATATTGGATTATTGTATACAGCTTAATCACACTTCCGTCTCCTCCCAGTTGTTTTGTGTGCCCACATAGAAATAGTACCTCTAGTGAATCCCCTTTGTGTTCCCACACCCTACTTTATGATCCCCATATTGTCCCCCACACAGTATGATGCCCCTCCACACAGTATGATGCCCCAAAGATATTCCCACACACAATGAAGTCTCCACAGTGCTCCAATACACACACAATATGATGCCCCACAGTTTCCCTCCACAGTATGGTGTAACTAGACCCCCTTTCACAAAGAATGATGCCCACACTCCACTTACTCACTAGTATTATGCTTCTCCACTTCACCCAAGGTTGCCAATCATCGAGAAATTGCAGTACCATCCATAAAAATAGGGCATTTTTTTACCCTGTCCATACAAAATAAAATTTAAGGCGTCTGTGATTTTTTTTTACTGTAATTATATTATTATAATATTATTTTACAGGTTACAGTGAATGCAGCTGATGTCTTCTCATCAGAATGATGGGCTGTAGATATGGATCACTTATAATCATAATGACTTATTATAGTTTTCCAATGTGGCCATAAAAATTTTTTGTCTAGCCGGGATTTTTGGTAAGTTGTCCAGAAAAAATGAAAAGTCAGGTTGGCACCTGGACTCCACCCTACTTGCAAATAAAAGTAAATACTCCCCAAGCCCTGTACCTACCATGAATAGAACAGATCTTGGCTCTGTGCGGAGACTAGCCTGGCACAATGCATTGATCGCGCTTCCTGTGCCAAGCCTGATGACACAGGTGAGTGGAGGAGGATGGAGAACGATGCTCCCTAAATGACTTTCCCCATGTCTGCCTACTATAGACAAAGATATAGTTAAGAAGGGGACATGCCGCCAACTGCCTGGGACATTGGGACAGCTCTGGTACATGAGGCACGATGAAGTTGGAATGATGGGGACCACTTTGGGGGTTTTAATAAGTGTGCACATTTTTTTAGTCTTTTTTTATTTTAGCTCATTCCCTTTTTATACATTTCCAAACAGCACCTATAAAAATTGATATTCATGTTTTATTGTTTCATCATTGTACACGTATCCACATATACAGGTGCATCTCCTTAAATTAGAATATCATCAAAAAGTTAATTTATTTCAGCTGTTTAATACAAAAAGTGAAACTCATATATTATATAGAGTCATTACAAACAGAGTGATCTATTTCAGGTATTTATTTCTGTTAATGTTGATGATTATGGCTTACAGCTAATGAAAACACAAAAGTCATTATCTCAGTAAATTAGAATACTTTATAACAACAGCTTGAAAAATGATTTTAAAATCCGAAATGTTGGCCTACAGAAATGTATGTTCAGTAAATGCACTCAATACTTGGTTGGGGCTCCTTTTGCATCAATTACTGCATCAATATGGCGTGGCATGGAGGCGATCAGCCTGTGGCACTGCTGAGGTGTTATGGAAGCCCAGGTTGCTTTGATAGCAGCCTTCAGCTCGTCTGCATTGTTGGGTCTGGTGTCTCTCATCTTCCTCTTGACAATACCCCATAGATTCTCTATGGGGTTAAGGTCAGACGAGTTTGCTGGCCAATCAAGCACAGTGATACTGTTGTTTTTTAACCAGGTATTGGTAATTTTGGCAGTGTGGACAGGTGCCAAGTCCTGCTGGAGAATGAAATTTCCATCTCCAAAAAGCTTGTCGGCAGAGGGAAGCATGAAGTGCCCTAAAATTTCCTGGTAGATGGCTGCGCTGACTTTGGTCTTGATAAAACACAGTGGACCTCCACCAGCAGATGACATGGCTCCCCAAACCATCACTGATTGTGGAAACTTCACACTAGACCTCAAGCAGCTTGGATTGTGGCCTCGCCACTCTTCCTCCAGACTCTGAAACCTTGATTTCCAAATGAAAATTGGAACTCTGGGGCCTTGTGGAGTGTGTCAATGACTGTCTTCTGGACATCTGTCAAGTCAGCAGTCTTCCCCATGATTGTTGAGCCTACTGAAACAGACTAAAGGACCTTTATAAACGCTTAGGAAGCCTTTGCAGGTGTTTTTTGTTAATTATTTTAATTTACTGAGATAATGGCTTTTGTGTTTTCATTGGCTGTAAGCCATAATCATCAACATTAACAGAAATAAACACTTGAAATAGATCACTCTGTTTGTAATGGCTCTATATAATATATGAGTTTCACTTATTGTATTGAAGAACTGAAATAAATTAACTTTTTGATGATATTCTAATTTAGTGAGATGCACCTGTAATTTACACATAACTGTTAGGCGCTTCTCAGCGGGACCCAGCAAGACTGGCACCAAACCAGCAAAGGAGGCAAAGCCACAGCCGCAATTGGCACATGCAGCCCAGCAAGGTGAGCCTTTAGGGGCCGGGAATACTCTTCACCCAGCTCCCAGTAAATGGCAGGGGGACTTTGGCAGAGCCCTTCGACGGCCCACTGTCGCCGGACAGCTGGCTTCTGGTGACGTGGCTAGTGCCTAGTCAAGAACCAGGTGTGTACGTCTGTAGGAACCCCAGAAAGTGTGACCAAAAGAGAAAATGAGAAAACCCCTGAAAAGATAGCAAAACTAATGCTAGCACCACTCACCACCAAGCACATAGGAACTGCAATAAACAGCAAAGGACTGAGCAGGGAGCAGGATTATATAGCCCACCTAATGATCAGGTGTTGATTACCTCCCAATCATCTCCAGACAGCCACTCCTTGCTAGCTTCAACAGGGGAATGCATTTGGGCAGAGGAAATAAAATGTATAATTATATGCTTAATTGTAAAACACTGGGCAAAACTGTAACTGAAAAAGACCTGAGTGTATTGGTGGACGACAAGCTCACGTTTGGTGGCCAGTGTCAGGCAGCTGCTGCAAAGGCAAATAAAATAATGGGATGCATTAAAGGAGGCATAGATGCTGATGAGGAGAACATAATTTTACCTCTATAGAAGTCATTAGTGCGACCACACTTAGAATACTGTGTACAGTTCTGGTCTCCAGTGTATAAGAAAAACATAGCTCAACTAGAGCGGGTGCAGAGAAGAGCGACCAAGGTTATTAGAGGACTGGGGGGTCTGCAATACCAAGACAGGTTATTACACTTGGGGTTATTTGCTGTGGAAAAAAGAAGGCTTAGGGGTGATCTTATTACTATGTACAAGTATATGAGGGGACAGTACAAAGACCTTTCTACTGATCTTTTTACTCTGAGGCCTGAGACGGGGACAAGGGGGCATCTTCTACATCTGGAGGAAAGAAGGTTTAATCATAATCACAGACGCGGATTCTTTACTGTAAGAGCAGTGAGACTATGGAACTCTCTGCCGCATGATGTTGTAATTAGAGATGAGCGTTGCTCGACTCGAACTGTTCGCCAATCTCAAATTCGAGCTGTTTTGGGCGGTGTTCGAGCCGTTCGGCGAACACGAACGATTTGAGAAAAATTCGGCTGTTCGAGGTTATGTTCGATAACTGTTCGTGCACCAAAATCATAACTGGATTTTTTCTCAGTAATGATGAAAATTAATGTTAATACGCAGTTTGAGTGTACAGCGGGGCGGGGGGAGGGGCAGGGGATGGATCTCTGCAGGAACAAGGAAGATCTCCCATTTTTTTTTCTCTTTCCCGCATTTACAGTGGGGAGGTGCAATCTGTCAGCCTATCAGCAGCGCACACACGGAGCGAAGTGCTTTTTTTCACACAAGCAAGGGCATGTGTCATTGGCAGTGTATGTCACATGTCCTTGCCCTATAAGACCCAGCCATTTTCCCCGTCGCCACCATTTTCTCACTGCTGCAGCTGCGTGTTAGACGGCACCGCTGTTGCTGTGTGCGCTATACCTTGTTAATTTCAAGCCAATGTTCGCACAAATCTACAGATAGCTTGGGAGTAGGGAATAGTTGTGATTGCAGTCCTTTTAAGGACTAGGTTACAGCATTTCCTACGACTTTTATCAGGCAGGTCTGTGCTCTTAAATAGATAGGTTGTGGGAGTAAAGACTAATTGTAATTGCAGTCCTTTTCAGGACTAAGTTACATCAGTTCCTATCAGTTTTTGCCAGGCAGGTCTGTGCCAGTGCTGTGCAAGTTTTTTTCACAACATTTGGCTGAATCTAGCAAAGCTAATCCTTTTTGGCCTATTGCAGAGTGTGTTAGTCAGTGGAGTAGCCTATCTGTGCTGCAAGATATACCACCTGTGTATAGAATACCAATTTTTTTACTGCACCTAGTGAAGTAAAACCTTTTGGGCATAGCATCATTCTATTAGTCCGCCTATACTGACCTCCATCAGGTTGCAAATTGAATATAATTTTTTTCTGCATCTAGCTCTGAAAAAATATTTGGGCTTCTAGCAGTGTGTGGGACTTGTTCTATTAGTCCATCTATACTGACCTCCATCAGGTTGCAAATTGAATATAATATTTTTCTGCATCTAGCTCTGAAAAAATATTTGGCCTTCTAGCAGTGTGTGGGACTTGTTCTATTAGTCCATCTATACTGACCTCCATCAGGTTGCAAACTGAATATAATTTTTTTCTGCATCTACCTCTGAAAAAATATTTGGGCTTCTAGCTGTGTGTGGGACTTGTTCTATTAGTCCATCTATACTGACCTCCATCAGGTTGCAAATTGAATATAATTTTTTTCTGCATCTAACCCAGCCAATAGTTTTGGCCTAATACCACAGTTTGGCCACTCAGCTCTGCTCGGTTCCCATCCATTGTTTTTTTGGGCAAACAACTCCAGAGTTGTGAATTAGTTAACCACCAAAATGAGTGGAAAAAGGCCTGCTGCTGGTGGAAAGGGGAATAGGCGTGTTGGGAAGGGGAAAAAAGGTTGTGTCCGTGTGGTAGGTGTTAAAGCAATAGTAACATCTGCAGAAGAAAGACCATCTTCCAGCCAAACTAAAATGTCTACTTCTTTTAGCGGACAATGTGATAAGATCCCTTTCTTACGGCCACGCCAATCGCTACAAATTCCAGATGAGGCACAAAAACAGCAGGTGCTTCAACGGATATCAAGTGCTCCTTTAAGTGGGCTCTCCTCCACATCAACTTCAACATCACAAATACTCCAGTCCTCAGAGGTGTCACCCCAATCGCACTTGCTTCCTCACAGCTCCCAAATCTCCAGCTGCCCGTCTGAGTATGAGGTAGAACAGATGGTTGAGTCTGCAGAGCTGTTTACTCATACTATAGCCTGGGAATCAGAGGTCGGCTCCAGCGCTTCTGCGAATCCAGACGAGGAAATGATCTGCACTGATGCCCAGAATCTTTATGAGTCGGATCCAGGACCAGACACTGAAGGTTCTGACCATAATGTAGACCCTCATTCCCAAACTGTAACTCCTGTTGGTGGAGACAATGAGGAAGACGATGATGAGACTCAAATACCTGATTGGAGCGACAACTTTAGTTTTTTGTCAGGGCAGGTGAGGACGACAGGTGTGATAACGCACAGGGTGATGATGATGAGGTTGGAGATCCCACTTACTGTCAACCCACAGTCAGCCAAGAGATGAGGTCAGCAGAGGAGGTGGAGGAGAATGCTAGTGACGACGAGGTCAGGTAGCGCCTTCCTGGACAGAGACGTAGTACTGGAAGCACGTCAACAACTGCATCCTCAAACACAACTCTGCCTCTCACCACAAGTCGTGCTGGCTCTTCAGGTCGCATGGGTGCTAAGCCTTGCATAGCCTGGACATTTTTTCAGATCGATAAAGATGACCCAACTCGTGTTATCTGTAACATTTGTCAGCAAAAGCTAAGTAGAGGCCAAAAAATACATAGTTTGAGTACTTCATGCATGAACCGGCACATGGACATGAAGCATAAGTTGCAGTGGGAAGCTCAGTGTGCTACAATGTGGCCTAGCCGGCCGGGCCAACCACCGTCTGCCATATCTTGTGCATCCGCGGCCTCTTCATCCTCTTCATCCTCTGTGACTGGGGGGACAGCAGTCACACCTGTTTTGGGGCGCAAACCTGCCACCTCTTTACCCGCAACAGCCAGCGTGATTGGCAGGTCATCATTTTCTTTGGAGGTGGTAACACCAGCTGGTGTTGAGCGCTGTCCGACATCGATAGCACCACCTTTGGATGAAGGCAACCTAACATGTCCGCCTGCATCTTCCTCACAGACCGGCAGTTTGCCGGGGACACCCTTATCAGCCCCGTCTAAGCACAATAGCCAGCCCTCGGTCCCTCAGATGTGGACAAGTAAAAGACCATTTCCTCCTAGCCATGAGAAAGCTAAGAGGTTGAATTTCACCATCTGCAAGCTCTTGGCTACAGAAATGCTGCCTTTCCGCCTGGTGGACACAGAGGATTTTCGAGACCTTATGTCCGTCGCAGTGCCCCAGTACCAGATGCCCAGTCGGCACTACTTCTCAAAGAAAGGTGTGCCTGCGCTCCACCAGCATGTCGCACACAACATCACCGCTTCTTTGAGAAACTGTGTGTGTGACAGGGTGCATTTCACCACAGACACTTGGACGAGTAGGCATGGACAGGGGCGTTACATGTCGCTGACTGGGCACTGGGTAACTATGGTGACAGCAGGACAAGGGGCTGCTGTCCAAGTCTTGCCGTCCCCACGAGTTGTGCGTCAATCCTCTTTATCTCAAAGTTCCTCCACTGCTTCTGCCTCCTCAACCTCCTCTCGGTCCTCCACCTGCACCCAAAGCCTGTCTGGTCATGCCACAAGCTTTCTAACTGCGCAGAAGGGATCCTGCACACCTCCTTACTATGCTGGCAGCAGGGCTCAACGTCATCAGGCGGTTTTTACTTTGAAATGTCTGGGAAATGTGAGTCACACAGCTGAGGAGTTGTGGTCAGCTCTGGAGAACCAATTTCAAGAATGGTTGTCTCCACTGGACCTGAAACCAGGGAAGGCCGTGTGCGGCAATGCTGCAAATCTGGGTGCGGCCCTTCACCGGGGCAATGTCACACACGTGCCTTGTATGGCTCACGTGTTGAACCTGGTTGTCCAGCAATTTTTAGCCCACTATCCCGGACTAGATGGCCTTCTGCAGAGGGCACGGTCGCTGTGTGCTCACTTCCGCCGTTCGCATCCCGCAGCTCAGCGACTTACATCTCTACAGAAGTCGTTGGGCCTGCCACTTCACCGGCTAAAATGCAATGTGCCTACCCGGTGGAATTCAACTCTGCACATGTTGCAGCAACTGTGGCAGCACCGACAAGCCCTGGTGCAATACGTTCTGACGTATAGCCTGGGCCAACGAGATCCAGAGGTGGGGCAAATCACGCTGGAGGAGTGGTCTCAGATCAGGGACCTATGCACCCTTCTGCACAGTTTTGAAATGGCGACGAAGATGTTTAGTGCTGACGATGCCATTATCAGCATGACTATTCCGGTGATTTACATGCTGGAGCACATGTTAAACAGAATTCGGAGTCAGGTGGTGGCACAAGAGGAGGTGGAGGAAGTAGAGGAGGAGGAGTTGTATGCGGAAGGGCTAACATCTGCAAGGTCCAGACGGTCGGCAGCACCAAGGCGGCAGGCATGTGAGGGTGGGGGAGATGGTTTTACCAGGGCGCATGGTAGCAGCCAAACTAGTGAGGAAGGTGCAGGAGCCCAGGAAGAAGTGGAGGACGAACTGATGGAAGACTCATCAGATGAGGGAGACCTTGATCACATTTCTGTTGTGCGAGGTTGGGGGGAGAGGACAGAGGAAGGAAGCATGATTGTTACCTCGCCACCAACACAACAGGGACTTGGTGCTCCTGGATGCGCAACACACATGAGTGCCTTCTTGCTGCACTACCTGCAACATGACCCTCGAATTGTGAGAATTAGAAATAATCCTGACTACTGGGTTGCCACACTGTTAGATCCCCGGTACAAAAGTTAATTTGCAGAAATTATTCCTGCCATAGAAAGGGATGCACGCATGCAGGAGTATCAGCAGAGACTGTTGCAGAATCTTACATGTGCTTTTCCACAAAACACCAGTGGTGCATGTACTGAATCTCACAGTTCCAACTTGCCAACCGTGGGACCGTCGAATGTTCAGCACTCAAACCGTAACAGAAACACAGTATCTGCTGGTAACATCAATTTTGCGGAATCATTTCACCACTTTTTTAGCCCATCCTTTGCAAGGCCACAGGAGACAAGAAGTCTGACACATAGTCAACGCCTAGAGACGATGGTACAGGAGTATCTCCAAGTAAACATTGAAGCCATGACTGTGTCACTGGACCCATGCTCTTTTTGGGCTTCCAATCTGGATAAATGGCCGGAGCTAGCCACTTACGCCTTGGAGATCTTGTCATGCCCCGCAGCCAGCGTTCTGTCTGAACGTGTGTTCAGCGCTGCTGGTGGTGTGCTGACAGATTAGCGCACGCGGCTCTCCACTGATAATGTAGACAGACTCACATTTATAAAGATGAACAAATCATAGATCCGAAACGACTTTTCTACCCCTGTGTCATCCTGGGGAGAGTAAAAGCTTGATGATTGGTTAAAATCACCTCACCAACCATTTTAAGCTTTCAAATTACTAATCATGTTTATCTGTATCTTGGCTGGAAAATTATTTGGGCTTTGTAGCAGTGTGCAGTACTGATTCTATTAGGCCATCTATACTAAGCTCCACCAGATTTAAAATTACTAATCATGTTTATCTGTATCTTGGCTGGAAAATAATTTGGGCTTTGTAGCAGTGTGCAGTACTGATTCTATTAGGCCATCTATACTAAGCTCCACCAGATTTAAAATTAATAATAATTTTTAGCTGCATCTAGCCCGGAAAATAATTTTGAGGCTCCGAGATGCGCAAGACACATATGTGCCTTCTTGCTGCACTACCTGCAACATGACCCTCAGATTGTCAGAATTCGAAGTAATCCTGACTACTGGGTTGCCACACTCTTAGATCCCCCACACTCTTCGATCAACCTTTTCATTTTAATAAAGACCAAAAAAATTGTCATTTTTGAAATTATAAGCATTAGCAGGTTATTAGAAACTGAAATCAAACAGTTTTCAACTCAAAACTTTATTCTAGGTGATGTTTCATTTGCACATAGGACCCCTTGTTCGAAAGGAGCTTCTGAACTCTCTCGTCCATTGAATTTGTCAGGTTTTGGATGGTTTTTGCTTCAATTGTTTTGCATGAGGACAGAATACCCTCCCAGAGCTGTTGCTTAGATGTGAACTGCCTCCCGCCATCATAGACACTCCTTTTGATGATGCTCCAGAGGTTCTGAATGGGGTAGAGGTCAGGGGAGCATGGGGGTCACACCATAAGTTTGTCCCCTTTTATGCCCATATCAGCCAGAGATGCAGATGTGTTATGTGCAGCATGAGACGGTGCATTATCATGCATAAAAATGATCTTGCTGTGGAATACACGGTTCTTCTTCTTGAACCATGGCAGGAAGTGCTGTTTGAGAAACTCCACATACATTATGGAGTTCATCTTTACCCCTTCAGGGATCCTAAAGGGGCCGACAATCTCTCTCCCCATGATTCCAGCCCAAAACATTACTCCACCTCCTCCTTGTTGGCGCTGTAGCCGTGTTTCCGTGGGGTGTCCATCAACCAGCCATCCTCCACTCCATCCATCTGGACCATCGAGCGTTGCACGGCACTCATCCGTGAACAAAACAGTTTTGAAATCAGTCTTCATGTAATGTTTGGCCCACTGGAGCCGTTTCTGCTTGTGTGAAGTGGATAGAGGAGGTCGACAGGATGGCGTATGCACAGCTGCAAACCTCTGAAGGACCCTGCATCTTGTTGTTCGGGGGACGTTGGAGGCACCAGCAGCTTCAAAAACTTGTCTGCTGCTATGACAAGGCTTTTTTGCCGCTGCTCTTTTAACCTGACGTAATTGCCTGTAGGAAAGAGTCCTCAATTTGCCCTTATCAGCACGCACACGTGTGTACTGTGAATCAGCTACATACTTCTTGATTGCCAAGACACTTCATCCTGATCATCGCACAATGTTGATTGTAGTCATGCCTTGACCTAAACACTCCACAATTTGTTGCTTCTCAGCAGCCGACACATCCTTTTTCTTTCCCATTTTGGCAGAAAATGTAGGCTGCTTAATAATGTGGGACAGCCTTCTTAAGTAGTCTTGCCTTTCATTGGACACACCTGCCAAACTAATTAGCACAGGTGTCTGCAATTGCTTACAGTGATATAAAGAGCCCTGACACACATCACCATCAATGAGTTTAACTGACAAACAAACAAATTCTTCCCTTATCACTCCTAAACACTTTTTGCATAATAATTTGGAACACAGTGTACATGTGCTTTTCCACAAAACACCAGTGGTTCACGTAGTGAATCTTACAGTTCTAACTTGCCAACCGTGGTCTGTATGGAGTTGTTCAATAAAGGGCCCAAAATTAAGATAACATAGACGGGAGAGGTCTCTATGAATAGGAATTCCTAAGTATTTGATACCCTGTGAGGGCCAGGCAAAGGGAAAGTTGGACTGGATGGAATCCTGTATGGATTTGGGGAGGGAGACATCGAGGGCCTCAGACTTCGCTGCATTGATTTTAAAATTTGACCATGTAACAAAGTGATCTATTTCAGCCATAACAGCAGGGATGGATATATGTGATTGAGTGATATATACTAGGACATCATCAGCAAATAGAGAGCACTTGTGCCTCCCACCTCAATCCACCTAATATTGGGGTTATGGCGAATTGATGAGAGCAGGTGCTCCGTCACTAGGATGTATAAGAGAGGGGACAGAGGACATCCCTGCCTTGTCCCATTGGTGATTATGAAAGGTGATGAAAATGTTCTGACGCGCCCCCTGGGCCTTGGGACACCCGGAGCCGGACCCTTTTTGGTGGATGCTGGTGGTTGTAGTCTCCGTGGCGGCGACCCGGTTCCGTGGCTCAGGGCGGTCAAACCAGTGGCGGAACTATTTATGTGGTTTTGATGTTAAAATGTCCGACTACGCCACCCGTGGATTGCGGTCAGAGTGAACTGCCGCTGCAGGGCAGACCGCTGAGGCTGGTGTTGTGGGTGCAGCAGAGCATAGCATAACTCCCCACGGGAGGAGTATAGCCTCAGGGCAGTGTATGCGGAGGATGGGGGTGATGGTGCAGGGCAGCAGCAGTAACGACACGGAGTCAGTGATGCAGTCCAGGGCCTTTACTCACAGTTCTTATTATCCAGACCACGTCTGCAGGTAACGGCTGCCCACGTCGTACTGTGCTCACCAGGTGAGGGGCTCAGACAACTCCCAGATAACTTTGGAGCGCTTCACAGGACCCCCTTTGTGTGTCCTTTGTCTGGCCTTTCTTACCAACCCTTCTGTCCGGCTGCCTCGGGCCTCCTCTTGGTAAACTTGGCGCCTAATTTCCCTGACCCTATGTGGTGCCTTCCTAGCGGGTGTAGCGAGGGGCTGCACCACATAAAATGTCACAGCCTCTGGTTTCTAGCTGAGGGTCGTTTCCCGCCTCCTCTAGTTTCGGGGACCGGTCTCCCCCTTTGGCCTGACCCCTCCACGCAGGTGGATTCGGGCGTGCGGTGGCGACTCGCCCCTCCGCACCCCTGGGATCCCTTCGTTCCTCGTTCCTGGAGCCTTCTCTGCTCCTCTTCCTTCCTTCGCCCTCTTCCAGGCCTGGGCCTCTGTTACTAGGCCCGCCTCTGGAGCAGAGCCCCTGCTCCCTGTCACTTCTGCTCAGACTTCTCTGCACTGAACTAAGATGGTGCCCACCTTTTATACTCCCTTCTCAATGCACCCAGGAACTGCTTCCTCCCTGCTCCTGCACTACAGGGTTCCCCTTCCTCAGTGTTCCCTCCCCCCACTCCAGCCAGGGACAGGGACTGTCGTGCCCATCTCAGGGGCATATTGGTCGCCCTGCCCCACGGCAATGTGGTGTAATGCATGCAGGTGTCGGGTCCTGATCCACACTCCATCCTTACCTGAGAGTGAGATATCACACCTCTGGGTGAGGTGCAATACCTCTTTAGCAACCGAGCCCTCAGGGTGCTACAGTTCCATTTATCTTCAGCCTAGGTGACGTATTGCGATACAGGGCCGTGATTTTGGCTATAAAAGGGTCCCCTAGACCCCTACCCCAAGCTTTTTAAGAGAATAATATATGGCGTGCCAGGAGACTCTATGGAATGCTTTCTCAGCATCCAACGAGAGTATCTAATTACAAATTTTTAACTGCATCTAGCCCAGGAAATACTTTGTGCCTAGTAGCAGTGTCTGCTAGTCAGCGGATTATCCCGGCTGTTAAGCAAGCTACACCACCTGTAGTTTGGACACTTAATTTTTTCAAAGGAAATGCTTCGGGACCAAGGGATACTCAGTGAAGAGCATCAGGAGGCACCCCAAGGCATAGGGGCTGGGACTGGCAGTAGGATGCCTTGCGGTGGACAGCCGAGCTCGATCCTTATAAAAGCTTTTTAACTGCAGCAGCTTTAGTGGACGCTACTGGAGCTGGAATTACGCGGCTGCTGGCATGAGACTTGCCCTCCAATAGACCCTTGTAAATGGATTTAAAGTGTATTCATTCAAATTAGAGAGACAATTTAAATTAAAAAGCTTAAAGCTGCCTCCACCACAGGGGGGCTCGCTCGACCCACCAGCGGACAGGCACCAGTATTGGGAGAGGGGGGCTTGCCGTCAGGGTTCACCGCGGCTCTGGCACAAACCCGGCGACACGGAGGTGGCACGGGCAGGAGCGGACTGGCCGTGTCGGCTTCTCACTTTTTGGATTTTAGAAGGGCATGACATGCCTATATCTGTGTCTCCCCCTCCTTTTACTCCTCCACCTCTTTTCTTTTCGCATGACTATATGTTCTTGTCACTTTTCCATGTGTTAGTTGTATCTTCTGAGCAGTTTGTCAGCTTTTGGACACCTTTGAAGGTGTTTTCTATGTGTTTCTATGTGTTTTTGTTTGCCTGCCATTGGTTTTAACGGTGTTCGAAGGTGTTCGACGAACAGTTCGACGAACAGTTCGACGAACACACGGGTGTTCGACGAACCAAACCGAACTCGAACACTCAACACTAGTTGTAATGAGTGATTCACTATTAAAATTTAAGAAGGGCCTGGATGCCTTTCTTGAAAAGTATAATATTACAGGTTATATATACTAGATTCCTTGATAGGGCGTTGATCCAGGGAACTAGTCTGATTGTCGTATGGAGTCGGAAGGAATTTTTTTCCCCAATGTGGAGCTTAGTGTTTGCCACATCGTTTTTTTTTGCCTTCCTCTGGATCAACATGTTAGGCTATGGGTTGAACTAGATGGACTTAGTCTTCCTTCAACCTTAAAAACTATGTTACTATGTTACGGATTAATTCCACTGCCAGCATAGCAGATGAAAGGTTACAAAGTCCAATCTGCACAATGTGGAGAAAATCCACAGTGGAAATTTGCCTGATCTGTGAATTTGTCACCTGTAGACTGTACACATGAATTTTCACTATAGTGCAAAGGGTGAAATTTTTTGAAAATCTGGTGTAGACCTCCTGCAGCAGATAAATTCCGTGTGAGCATATCCTAAAATAATATGCCTAACCTTTTACAGGGCATAGACCTGCATGAATGAATGTTATAGTACACCCTGTTAATATGTCCTAAACGACATTATTAATACACTAGATGGAGGCCCGATGCTATCGAATCGGGAGGGCGGTAATGTCACGATGGGGGCAGGCTTTGCAGCGATGAGAATCTCTACCCCATGTGCTCACCCATCTATCCACTCTCTCTTTCCCCCATGTGCTGACCTCTCCTGTCTTTGCTCTCTTCTTTGACCTGTCTACCCCAAGTGCTATCCCCCTTGTCTGCTATATCTCTCCTTCCTGTGCTGTGTTCTCCCCTCATGTGCTGTCCCGTTTGAACTGTCTCCCCCCTGTGCTCTGTCTTTCTCCCCCCTGTGCGCTTTCTCTCTCTCCATCTGCTGTCTTCTCCTCTCATGTGATCTCTTCTTTGACCTGTGTACCCCATGTGCTCTCCCCCTTGTCTGCTCTCTCTCTCCTTCCTGTGCTGTGTTCTCCCCTCATGTGCTGTCCCGTTTGAACTGTCTCCCCCCTGTGCTCTGTCTTTCTCCCCCCGGTGCGCTTTCTCTCTCTCCATCTGCTGTCTTCTTCTCTCATGTGATCTCTTCTTTGACCTGTGTACCCCATGTGCTCTCCCCCTTGTCTGCGCTCTCTCTCCAGGCCTGCGCGGTCTTCTTCCCTCATGTGTGTCATGGTACATAGTTTTCCCTGTCCTGCATTTCTGTATAAAATGTCATGATGTGATGTAAATACCCATGCTCTTTCCCAGATCTTTGTTCCTCAACCATAATTTAACTTGGGCTTGTGTCAACACCGCTAGAGGACTGTCCATTGTTCTCTTAAGCAGGGGGAGAACTCACAGTACACATCTTTATAGACACATCGGAGCCATGCCATGGACTAAACCATTGACTAGGAGGGGGGAAACCTCTCCTCCCCTACCCTTGGGCTGTTCCCGGTAGCCCAAGACAATGGACTTATGCGTGACCAGTGTTGTGTTGGGAGATCTCTGGAGGAAGAAGTGTGGGGGCTCTTAGCTGCGGCAAGACCTCACGCCGGTGACTGTGGACTTATTATGAACCTTAGGAATAACTTGGATTTTTGATTTGGTGTGCTGCCTGCCTTAATAAATCCCGTTGGAGCGTTCTTAGTCCGGTGGTCTCTTCTTGCTCTGCCGCATACCCCGTCACAAACTGGTTGGCAGCGGTGGGATCAGAGCAGAAGAAATGGAGGACAACGGCCCATCAACTGCTGGAACCAGAGCCTCAGAGTACAAGAACTGGACTGTGGTGAGCTTACAAACAAAGGCCCGTGAACTGGGGGTCAGCTACAAGGGACTCTCAAAGGAGCAGCTAACTGAGGCTTTGGAAGGAGTTCGCCTGCAAGAGGACGCTGAGGAAGCACCTCCACGGCCAATGGAAGAAAGGCGAGAGGCAGAGGTAAATACCCAAAAAAGTCAGTGGGCTGTGTGGTACGAGGAGGAGATGGCAATGATGGGAGAGGAGGTCTCCATAGACTATAAGATGGAGGTCATGCGAGGAGCTAAGGAGATGGCATTCCTGGAGAGGCAGATAGCTTTGGAAGCAGCTAGAAGTGCCAGACAGACTGTAACCCCAGCATCCACCATGAGGGAACTCCCCAGAGTGTCCCGCAAAGATTTCAAGCCGTTCCAGGAGGCTGCAGGTGACATTGACGGCTTCTTCCAGGACTTTGAGCTTCAGTGTCGATTAATGGAAGTCCCAGAAAGGGAGCGAGTCTGACATCTGGTGGGGCTCTTAGAGGGTGGAGCTGCCACAGCCTATAGAGCTATGGACCCTCGGGGGGACTGTGAGTATGCAGACATTAAACGGACTATTCTGGAACACTACACTGTGACCCCAGACACTTATAGGACCCAGTTTCGTACTTTGGCCTGTGATGAGGAGGTGTCCTTCAAGATGTATGCCCACAGACTCAAACAAATATGTCATCGCTGGCTGGAGGGAGAGGAGGCCTTAACTTGGGGGGCCTTCCTCCAGGTCATCTTGAAAGAGCAGTTTTACGTCAAGTGTCCCGCTGAGATCCGAGAATGGGTGCGTGAAAGGAGACCAGCCACGGTGGAGGAAGCGGCAGCTCTAGCGGATGAGGCTCTCACCATCAAGCCTCAATGGAAAAAATTACTACTCAGTGAGAAAAGAACTACCCGCCCCCTGACGATGGCGGCCCCTGGTCCTTCGGCCTCCCATTCTCACCATTCCAATAGACCATCCACTCATGGTGACCTTCGTGTGACTGTGCCTCGCATTACTCCTGCTCCGCCTTCGGGACTACGACGTGGAGGAAGAGTCCCAGAGCGCAGATGTTATAGATGTGGGCAGCCTGGGCATCTGCAATTCCAATGTCCAGGTGTTCGGAGGCAGGACAGCTACAGACCGCCTTTGCCGGTTCATTATCTACAGACACCCTCACCAGGAGAAGAGCTGGATTCAGTCCCTGACGACTTGCCAAGTGACTCCGATACCCTGGCTCCCATACCAGGAGTCTATGGGGTGTGAGCCCCAGCCACCTGTTCTTCTGACCGCCAGCACAAACATCTACAGGAGGTCGTGCTGGATGGCCAAAAGGTTGTCGGCTTCCGTGACACTGGGGCTTTTCTCACCATAGCCGATCCCCGCGTACTTCAACCAGAAGCAATTAAAAAGGGACCAGGAATTGCCATTGAATTGGCTGGAGGCACCCAGAGATATATTCCAAGAGCGAGGGTGACCCTGGATTATGGCTTTGGGGCCAAACAATGCGTGGTCGGTGTGATGAGCGGCCTCCCCGCAGACGTTCTTTTAGGAAATGATGTGGGACATCTGCATTGACACTTCGTCGGTGCGGTAACTAGAAGTCAAGCCAAGAGAGCAGCAGATAGGGACGCATACAACTCATCCATGGAAATGAGGCCACCAGAACCGCCGACACCGCAGGTGAGTGATTCTTCTTGTGGAGACAATGTGAGTGATACCTGGGATAGAGTTCAGTTTCGACAAGAGGTCGATACTGACCCCACCCTAGCTAGTTTTAGAGCATGAGCTGAGACAGGGCAGTTAGGGGAGAACAGGGAAAGGATTATCCGAGAAAATGGACTTTTGTATAAGGTTACAAATACTGCCTCCTCAGATAAGCCCTGGACTTGTAACAAACAGATGATTGTTCCTCAGAAATACAGGATTCCCCTACTACACCTTGCTCATGATATCCCTACTGCTGGCCATCAAGGCAAAACCCGCACCGAGAGACGATTGACTCAAACCTTCTATTGGCCAGGGATTTCTCAGGCAGTGGCACATTTCTGCCGAACTTGCGATATATGTCAGAGTAGAGGGCGACCCGGAGATCACCCAAAGACCCCTCTGCAACCACTCCCTATCATAGAAGAGCCATTTCAAAGAGTAGCTGTTGATATCATTGGGCCTCTAGCTAAGCCAAGTAGATCAGGAAAGCAGTACATTCTCACTGTTGTGGATTATGCCACCCGATATCCGGAAGCTGTGGCCTTGTCCAGTATTTCTGCAGCCAAGGTGGCCGAGGCCCTGGTTACCATTTTCACCAGAGTAGGATTTCCCAGTGAGATCTTGTCGGACCAAGGCTCCCAGTTCATGTCAGAACTAGTCCAGTGTCTGTGGCGCACCTGTGGAGTACGAGCGATTCGAACGACACCGTATCATCCACAAACAAATGGACTTTGTGAACCATTTAACGGCACTCTGAAGAATATGCTGAGGGCCTTCACGGACAGAGATTCAGACTGGGAGAAATACCTACCCCATCTCTTGTTTGCCTATCGGGAAGTTCCTCAGGAGTCCACCGGGTTTTCCCCCTTTGAACGCCTCTATGGAAGAAAGGTCCGAGGACCCTTAACTCAGCTCAATGAATACTGGGCGGGGCAAGTTGAAGATACAGGCGCCCCTGTTGTCCCTTATGTCCTAAAGCTGCGAGAAACCCTGGCTTAACTTGCTAGTTTTGCCCAGAGTCATGTGCATATGGCTCAAACCCGACAGAAGACCTGGTATGACCGTAAAGCACGCTATCGGGAGTTTGTAGAAGGACAACCGGTCTTAATGATTATTCCCCATCCACAAAATAAACTGCAGACCACGTGGGAGGGTCCCTTCCGGGTTCTCAAGACACTAAATGACACCAATTACCTTCTTGCTCTAGATGATCAGGGACTAAGACAAAAGACTGTCCATGTGAATATGATTAAGGAATACCACGACCGGAACCTTCCAATGATAGCAAGCTGTCGGCTAGCTTCAGAAGACGGTCCCGAGGAAGAGGACTCCCTACCGGATCTCGTGGAAGCCACGAGAGCCCCGTCCACTGTGGAACAGGTTCCTCTGGGAGATCACCTGGACCCCTTACAGAAAGACCAGATGCTGAGAGTGCTTCAACAGAGACAGGCTGCTTTCTCATCTCAACCAGGTCGAACCACCGTCACCCAACATCATGTAGACACTCAAGGTATCCGTCCCATACAACAGGCTCCTTACCGGGTACCTGAATCAGTTCGAAACACCATGCAGCACGAACTAGAGGAGATGTTACAGCTGGGGGTAATCCAGGCCTCTCATAGCCCTTGGGCCTCTCCTGTGGTGTTAGTACCAAAGAAGGATGGGAGTACTCGATTTTGTGTGGACTACAGACGACTTAATGAACATACTGTCAGTGATCCTTACCCAATGCCCCGTATTGACGAACTTCTAGACCGAATGGCTGGATCCCGATATGTCACTACCTTAGATCTCAGTAAGGGATACTGGCAAATTCCTCTGACAGAGGAAGGGAGAGGACGGTCCGCTTTTATAACCCCCTTTGGTTTGTATGAATTTCTAAGCATGCCTTTTGGAATGAAAAATGCCCCGGCAACCTTCCAGAGACTTTGCTTGTGCCTACTTAGATGATATCGCCGTATTCAGCCAGACGTGGGAGGAACATCTGAATCAAGTAGCCGTTATTCTTGACCTGATTCTTGCAGCCGGCCTAACCATTCGACCCGATAAATGTCAATTGGGGATGGGTGAAGTCCAGTACCTAGGGCATAGAGTAGGGGGAGGGAAGCTCCGTCCAGAACCTGCAAAAATCCAGGCTATTAGAAACTGGCCTGTACCCCAAACTAAGAAACAAGTTATGGCTTTTTTGGGCACTGCTAGCTACTACCGAAAATTTGTTTCTCATTTTAGCACTGTGGCCAAGCCTCTTACCGACCTGACAAAGAAAACGATGCCCAGGCTGGTAATCTGGACTCCAGCCTGTGAGGAGGCTTTTAACCGGCTGAAGGACGCCCTGGTCTGTGACCCTGTTCTGGCTGCTCCGGACTACAAGAGGCAATTCATTGTGCAGACGGACGCCTCTGCTTATGGATTGGGAGCTGTACTCAGCCAGGTGAATGCAGTGGGGGACAAGCACCCCGTCGCCTACCTCAGCAGGAAACTGCTGGACTGAGAAGTGGCCTATGCAACTGTGGAAAAAGAATGTCTGGCTATAGTGTGGGCCCTCCGGAAACTAAAGCCATATCTGTATGGACGAGAATTCACTGTGGTTACAGATCACAATCCCCTCACTTGGCTGAACAGAGCCTCTGGGGACAATGGACGCTTACTACGATGTAGCCTTGCTCTGCAACCCTATAACTTTACAGTACAGTATAGAAGAGGCAGCCAACACCAAAATGCAGATGGACTGTCCAGGCAGGAGGAGCCCTGAGTCCGGTCAGCCCTGCCTGTGTGTACTTAAAAAGCGACCTGTAGAGGTCCCTCGTATGTACTCAAAATTGGAGGGGAAGGAACTGTCATGGTACATAGTTTTCCCTGCCCTGCATTTCTGTATAAAATGTCATGATGTGATGTAAATACCCATGCTCTTTCCCAGATCTTTGTTCCTCAACCATAATTTAACTTGGGCTTGTGTCAACACCGCTAGAGGACTCCCCATTGTTCTCTTAAGCAGGGGGAGAACTCACAGTACACATCTTTATAGGCACATCGGAGCCATGCCATGGACTAAACCATCGACTAGGAGGGGGGAAACCTCTCCTCCCCTACCCTTGGGCTGTTCCCGGTAGCCCAAGACAATGGACTTATGCGTGACCAGTGTTGTGTTGGGAGATCTCTGGAGGAAGAAGTGTGGGGGCTCTTAGCTGCGGCAAGACCTCACACCCGTCGGTGATTGTGGACTTATTATGAACCGTAGGAATAACTTGGATTTTTGATTTGGTATGCTGCCTGCCTTAATAAATCCCGTTGGAGCGTTCTTAGTCCGGTGGTCTCTTCTTGCTCTGCCGCATACCCCGTCACAATGTGTTCCCTCGTTTGAGCTGTCTCCCCTCTGTGTGTCCTCTTTCCTATGTGCACTCACCCCTCTCCCTGTGTTAAAATGAAAGCAAAGTAGGTAAAGGTAACAAGTTATTAACATGGAAAAATTTATGACAAAAGTGCTTTCATTTACATTGTATCCACATAAGGACAAAACGTACGTACGACGTATACAATGTGTGTGTGTGGTGCGTACGGCGTATACAGTGAGTGTGTGTGGTGGTGTGTACGGCGTATACAGTGTGTATGTGGTGGTGCGTACGGCGTATACAGTGTGTGTGTGGTGGTGCGTACGGCGTATACAGTGTATGTGTGGTGCGTATGGCATATACAGTGTGTGTGTGTGGTGTGCACGGCGTATACATTGTGTGTGTGGTGCGTATGGCGTATACAGTGTGTGTGTTGCATACGGCATATACAGTGTGTGTGTGTTGCTTATGACGTATACAGTGTGTGTTTGTGGTGCGTACGGTGTATACAGTGTGTGTTTGTGGTTTGTATGGCGTATACAGTGTGTTTGTGTGTGTGGTGTGTACGGCGTATACAGTGTGTGTGTGTGTGTGTGGTGTGCACGGCGTATACAGTGTGTGTGTGTGTGGTGCATACGTCGTATACAGTGTGTGTGTGGTGCGTATGGCGTATACAGTGTGTGTGTGGTGCGTATGGCCTATACAGTGTGTGTGTCTTGCGTACGGCGTATACAGTGTGTGTGGTGGTGCGTACGGAAAAATACAGTGTGTGTGTGGTGGTGCGCACGGCGTATAGAGTGTGTGTGTGTGGTGCGTACGGCGTATACAGTGTGTGTGTGGTGCGTACGGCGTATACAGTGTGTGTGTGTGTGGTGTGCACGGCGTATACAGTGTGTGTGTGTGTGTCGTGCGTATGGCCTATACAGTGTGTGTGGTGCGTATGGCGTATAAAGTGTGTGTGTTGCATACGGCGTATACAGTGTGTGTGTGGTGCTTATGACGTATACAGTGTGTGTTTGTGGTGCATACGGTGTATACAGTGTGTGTTTGTGGTGCGTATGGCGTATACAGTGTGTTTGTGTGTGTGGTGCGTATGGCGTATACAGTGTGTGTGTGTGTGTTGTGCATGGCGTATACAGTGTGTGTGCGTGTGGTGCATACGGCGTATACAGTGTGTGTGTGTGTGGTGCATACGGCGTATACAGTGTGTGTGTGGTGCGTATGACGTATACACTGTGTGTGTGGTGCGTATGGCCTATACAGTGTATGTGTGTTGCGTACCGCGTATACAGTGTGTGTGGTGGTGCGTACGGCGTATACAGTGCGTGTGGTGGTGCGTACGGCGTATACAGTGTGTGTGTGGTGCGTACGGCGCATACAGTGTGTGTGTGTGGTGTGCACGGCGTATACATTTTGTGTGTGTGTGTCGTGCGTATGGCGTATACAGTGTTTGTGTGGTGCATATGGCGTATACAGTGTGTGTGTTGCATACGGCGTATACAGTGTGTGTGTGGTGCTTATGACGTATACAGTGTGTGTGTGTGAGGTGCGTACGGTGTATACAGTGTGTGTGTGTGTGTTGTGCGTATGGACTATACAGTGTGTGTAGTGAGTACGGCGTATACAGTGTGTGTGTGGTGCGTATGGCGTATACAGTGTGTGTGTGGTGCGTAAGGCGTATACTGTGTGTGTGGTGCGTACGGCGTATACAGTGTGTGTGTGTGTGGTGGGTATGGCGTATACAGTGTGTGTGTGGTGATGCGTACGGCGTATACAGTGTGTGTGGTGCGTACGGCGTATACAGTGTGTGTGTGTGTCGTGCGTATGGCCTATACAGTGTGCGTGTGTTGCGTATGGCGTATACAGTGTGTGTGTGGTGCTTATGGCGTATACAGTGTGTGTGGTGCGTACGGCGTATACAGTGTGTGTGTGTGTGGTGCATACGGCGCATACAGTGTGTGTGTGTGGTGTGTACGGCGTATACAGTGTGTGTGTGTGTGTGGTGCATACGTCGTATACAGTGTGTGTGTGGTGCGTATGGCGTATACAGTGTGTGTGTGGTGCGTACGGCCTATACAGTGTGTGTGTGTTGCGTACGGCGTATGCAGTGTGTGTGGTGGTGCGTACGGCGTATACAGTGTGTGTGTGGTGCGTATGGTGTATATGTGGCACACCAGGGGTCTGGTCTCCACAGTAATAGCAATGTTATGTCTGAGAGCAGGTGGGAGGTCTCTTGGTTAGGAATCCTATTCATGCCACACCTCCTGCCCGGTCCTGGGAGGGGAAGGACTTCCCCTATATAAAACTGGGGCTGAGGCAGGGTTAGAGAGAAGAAGAGGAGCAGCTTAGGAAAGAAAGATCAGGAGCTCAGTGGGAGCAGTGCTAAAAGGAATCAGGGGCTGGCAGCTGAAGAGCTCGCCCTGATTGAAGAGTTACCACCGGACCCGGAGTCCGAGGCTGTGGGGATTAACCCTGACCCAGCAGCAGAAACCGACCGGCAGGGGATTTCAGGTCCTCTGGCCAAGAAACCCGAAGGCACGGTCACACGCGTGGGACCAGCACCGCCGTCGTGGAGCGGAAGCCACTAGAAGGCCCCGAGTCACCGGCCATACGGGTGAGCACCACACGGTACACTCAGGGACGTGGGCTACCTTTATCCGCCTCTAGCAAGGAAGCCAGAAGAGTACAACTAGTTGGGGAGGCCTACAACTCCGCCTGGCCAAGGGGGATCCCATCTGCTCAAGGACTGACCAGGCCCCGACCGCTAGCCAGTACTCCGGGAGGGTCTATCTTTGTCACCAGTAAAGACCCTGAACTACACCGCATCGTCTCTGAGTGGTTCCTACTACCCGCATCATCCACGACAGCTGCCCTGAGGCCATACCCCTCCCGTTGGGGGTTACACCATCCACGCTGCACCATCCTTCCACCGGCCTCAGCGGTCTGCCCTGCAGTGGCAGCTCCATAGCTGCATTCAACGGGTGGCGTAGTCATCCTACATCTACTGCTAATATACCGCCACTTAGTCTGACTCCCTGGGCACGGACCGGGTCATCGCCACGAGACTACTACCCCTATCCGATCCGGCTCCGGGTAGGCTCCCGCGTGCGCAACGCTGCACGACTCAGGCCCAGGGGCGCGTCAGCTTTTTGGCGTAGTCGGCAGGATACTGTGCCCGCAACCACCGGGTACTGCGTGCCTGAAAAAAAAGAGACTTTTAAACTTACCTGTGGCGAAGATTCCCGCCATCTGGCGCCATTTTCAGCCTTCTTCCCGCCTTCCGTGGAGTTTTCCCGCCGTTGGACGCCATCTTGAAGACGCCGTGCGGGAAGAAGAGGGGCGTGGACTCCAAAAGCGCGCAAGAACTGAAGCCCCGCCTCACGTCCAGACGTCGCGTAAGGTCCTGGAAGGAGCCCAGCAGACGCTGACGTCACAGGAGGTCCTCAACCCTGACGATCCACTGCGGAGCCGCGGCCTACGGAAGAGGATCATCGCAAGGTAGGCCACGGTCCACTAGGGGGGAGGAAGATGTCGGATACGGAGGAGAGCTTCACTGCCTCAACCCCCGCCAGCGCCAGCGCTGCTGCAGTCATGCCTTTTACCATGCCCTATATCCCGGGAGCAGCCTGGCTACCCCAATACTCAGGGGAGTCACATACCCTGAATGACTTTAGAGAAAAGCTGGATAGCCTCTTCCAGGTGTACCCCCTCACAGAAGAGCAAAAAGTGAGCATCCTGGTGGCCCAACTAACCGGGGCAGCCCAAAGGGAGGTAAAGTCCTGGCCACCTGGGAGGAGGACTGTCGCGGGGATACTAACCCGGCTGAGGGACACCTTTGATACCCGCACCTCAGCCGAGATTAAGCTTAAATTCTATGGGTGCAAGCAGCGAGCACATGAGATTATAAGGGACTATGCACTAAACCTACAAGAGGCCCTGAGAGCCATTAAGCAGACCGACCCCGACAGCGTGGGAAACGAGGACAGGCTGTTGACCGAACAATTTATAGAGGGACTATATTGCAATGTCCACCGAACCCAGTTGCGGGCCATAGCCTTACAGGATCCTCATCTGGACTTTGCACAGTTCAAGGACAGAGCCATCCGGGTGCTCCGAGAACCGGCACCGGGTGGCGTTGTGACCCACAGGCGCCCAGCTATCACTTACCACCAGGAGGCGGCGCCCTTGTCGGCAGGGCCTGTGGGGGCTGATGCGCAGGCTTTGAACAATGACCCGGCTCCAGACCTGCACCATCAGGTCCAAGAGCTAGCTAAAAGCGTTGCTGCGCTAACCCGAACTGTGCAGTCTTTACAGGTTTCCACTCCAGGGAAGATCCAGCTGGCATCCGGACCGGAGGACATCCCGTGGCGTCGACCAAGGAGGACCCCACCGGCCAGAGGAAGACCCAGCGACCGATACAACGAGGACGGACAACCCATCTGCCGCCGCTGCAATCAACCCGGACATATGGCAAGGTACTGTCCTTTAAACTGGCACAACCTGGGGTAGAGGGCCAACCCCCAGGAAAAAGATCACCAGGCCCATCGAGCTGGCGCGACAAATATGTGGGAGGACGTCCAGTCTTGCCTGTGGTACTGGATGGCATTCCTATGAGTGCCCTACTGGACACCGGGTCACAGGTCACCACCATCCCGTACGTGCTCTTCAAGCAGTACTGGAATGACTCGGATATAACCCGCTACCCTGACGACGACTTGAGTATCATTGCCAGCAATGGTCAACCCGTGCCGCAGATCGGATTTAAAGAGATGACCATTAAAATCGGTAGAGTCGAACTGGCAGCACAGGGACTGATCATTGTGGACATTGACAAGCGCGAGAGTCACCCAAAGATAACTCTAGGAACTAATGTGATTGAAAATTGTCTTGCAGAGGTGATTTTCATTTTACAGCAGGTTGCCAAGAACGCCAGCTCCGGCCAGCAGCGAGTGCTCCAGAAAGAGATCCGGGCACTGATGCGACGGCAACAAGTGGAACTCTCCGGCGGTGAGATTGGTAGCGTAAGAATGTGTGACCCTTTCCCTATTGCCATACCCCCGAAAAGTGAAATGATGATTTGGTGCCGAGCAGCTATTGGTCTGAGAGGTAGAGATTACCAGGCCATGGTAGAGCCAGTCTACTCAGACAGTAGGCCCACCATTTTGACAGCTCGGGGGGTAGTTGATGTACGCCATGGGAGGGTACCCGTTCGCATAATAAATATTGGGAAAAGGGAAGTATACCTGCCCCGGTATGCTACGCTAGCCAAATTATATACTATCAACCAAAATTCTATACAGTCTGTGGAACCCTTGCCTCCATCTCATCCGGAGGAAGGTAACGGCTCTAAGAAAATAATGGAGGATTGGTGTCAGCAACTACATTTGGGTACTGACTCCACTCCCTCCCACCAGAAACAGGGAGTCTACCGGGTGGTTCAAGAGTACGAGAGAGTGTTTAGTAAACACCCGTTAGACTTCGGGCGAGTCAAGGGGGTAGAACACCACATCCCCACGGGGGACCATCCTCCCATAAAAGAGAGGTATCGGCCCGTACCCCCTGCACACTACCAACACGCCAAGGGGATGCTTAGAGACATGAAGGAGGCTGGGGTAATCAGGGATAGCTGTAGCCCCTGGGCAGCTCCACTAGTCTTGGTCAAAAAGAAAGACAACACCATGAGAATGTGTGTAGATTACCGGAAAATTAACCGTATCACACACAAAGATGCGTACCCCTTACCAAGAATAGAGGAGTCTTTGGCTGCTTTAAAATCTGCTAACTTCTTCTCCACCTTGGATCTCACTAGCGGGTACTGGCAGGTTCCTGTAGCAGAGGCGGATTGGGAGAAGACCGCATTCACCACCCCGATGGGACTTAGCGAGTTTACCTGCATGCCGTTTGGACTCTGCAACGCACCAGGAACCTTCCAGCGATTGATGGAGTGCTGTCTGGGACACCGGAACTTTGAGACGGTCCTGTTATACCTGGACGATGTCATCGTCTACTCCAAGACCTACGAGGACCACCTGAAGCACCTGGCGGAAGTGTTTGAAGCTCTGGCAAGTTACGGCCTAAAGGTGAAACCTTCCAAGTGTCACCTCCTGAAGCCAAAGGTGCAGTACCTGGGACAAGTGGTGAGTGCTGACGGAGTGGCTCCCGGCCCTGATAAGATCACCGCAATTAAGGAATGGCCAAGCCCCTCCAGCGTAAAGGAAGTGAGGCAGTTCCTCGGGTTGGTAGGCTACTACCGAAGGTTCATTCCCGGTTTCACCAAAAAGGCAGCTCCTATGCAGAACCTCCTGATAGGCCAGTCCAGGAAGGCCAAGAACCAGAAGCCGCCCTTCAGATGGGAGAAGTTGGAAGAAGAGTCCTTCCGCCAGCTGAAGATGGCCCTCACGGGGGATGAAATCCTGGTGTACCCTGATTATAGCCAGCCCTTTATCCTCTACACCGACGCCAGTAACATCGGGCTAGGAGCCGTACTATCCCAGATCCAGCAGGGGAAAGAACGGGTAATTGCTTACGCCAGCCGAAAACTGCGACCCACCGAAAGAAACCCTGAGAATTACAGCTCATTTAAGCTAGAGTTCCTGGCAGTGGTGTGGGCAGTCACCGAACGCTTTAAGCACTACCTCGCTTCTTCCCGGTTCACCGTGTACACGGATAACAACCCGTTGACACACCTGGACACTGCAAGACTCGGTGCCCTAGAGCAGAGATGGATGGCCCGCTTGTCCAACTATGAGTTTACAATCAAATACCGGGCAGGACGCTCCAATACCAACGCAGACGCCCTGTCCAGGATGCCAAACCTACCGGACGTAGGGGAAGATTCAGAGGAACTGGAAGAAGTTGAGCTCCCCGCGTTCCACCGTCATGGGACTATCCAGTATTCCCACCATGTAAGAAGTAAGCAAACCGCTACGTTCAACCCCTTACCTCATTACAACTGGGTGGAGACGCAAGACAGTGACCCTGCCGTCCGTCTGGTAAAGGAGATGCTGACTCGGCCAGATGCACGCCTTGACCCAGACGCTCCGGAGGAAGCCAAGCAACTGTGGGCTGAGAAGAGTCGACTGTTCCTTTACAAGGGAAAGTTGTGCCGCAGAATGGTTAACTCCCGGACGCATGAACTAATTTGGCAAGTAGTGGTGCCAAGAAGAGACGCAGCTATGGTGATGGAGGCATACCACGACGGAGCTGGGCATTTCGGATGGAAGAAGCTGGAGTTCCTGTTTCGCGGGCGGTTCCATTGGGTAGGCATGAGAGGAACCATCGAGAGGTGGTGCAGAGACTGTGGCCCATGCAACTTAAGAAGGAGGGACCGTGCCAGCCAGAAGACTCCCCTGCGGTCCATCATCACCAGACAGCCGTTGGAACTGGTAGCCTTGGATCATGTAAAACTGACCCCAAGCAGAAGTGGCTACGTCTACGCGTTAACCATCGTGGATCACTACTCCCGGTTCTTGGTTGTCGTCCCCGTCAAGGACTTAACGGCTCACACAGCAGCTAGAGCCTTCCAGCAGCACTTCTGCCGTCCGCATGGATACCCGGAGCAGGTGCTGACGGACCAGGGGCCTGCCTTTGAAGCGGAGGTCTTCCAGGAGTTCTGCACCCTGTATGGATGCCGGAAGATAAGAACAACACCCTATCACCCGCAAACTAATGGACTTTGTGAGAAAATGAACCAGGTGGTGATAGATCTCCTGAAAACATTGCCCCTGGAGGAACGCAGTCTGTGGCCTGAGAAGCTGCCCGACCTGGTGGACCTATACAACCACATCCCTGTAGGTTCCACCAACTGTACCCCGGCTTACCTAATGAGGGCAAGACCTGGTAAGCTTCCTGTTGATCTGGAGATGGGAGTCCTGACACCCGAGGACACTTCACCAGAAGCCAACTGGGACACAGAGAGGCAGCAGCAATACCGAAAAGTACAGGAGAGCGTGGAGCGTAGTCTCTGTCAAGCTAGGGAAAGACAAGAGAAAACTTACAACCAGTATGCTCCCGCTGTTCCCCTGGTGCCCGGAGAGCAGGTCTTGAAGAGGAAAAGACGGCTCCACAAGTTGGACGACCAATGGGAGAAGGACCCGTACACCGTACTGCCCTCAAGCCACGACAACCCAAAGATCTGTACAATCAGTAAAGACGGAGGGGAAACCACAGCCATTGTATCCCGGGATCACCTAAAGAAGTGTCCCGAACAGCTACGGAACCCTGAAGAGGAACAAGAGGACCCTCGACCCGTAGAGGAAAGGGAAGATATGGTTAGTACTGTGCTCGGAGACTTCCCTCGGTCTTGGACTCAAGTCAATGGTGCTGTTGTGGTACCCGTCCTCACGTTCCTCCAACCAGCATCCCAAGTGCCTACGGAGACACAGGTAGAACTGGAAGAACAGCCGGTCCAGGAGGCAGAAGGCCCCACACAAGCAGACCAGGAAAATCAACCCTCTGCTTATAGTGAGCCTGCCATACCCCTAGTGAGCCAAAGAGTCCGTAGACGGCTGCCCAGTATACCCTTGACAGCTCCTATACCCTGTAGCTCAGGACCAATCAACCAGCTCCGTAGGTCCACTAGGGTCACTAGAGGCCAGCTGCCCATACGGTGGAGGATCTAAATGTTCAAGCTATTTTATTAATGTTTACCTGTTTATTGTTGCTTGTGTATAATTATGTGTTTCTAGTTATTTATAGGAGTCTTTGGTGGATTTACCGGGAATCCTTTGTTCATATAGTTGGAGCGTAACCCAGGACGGACTGAAAGACTGTTAAGGACTCGGGGCAGGACAGACCCCTACCTGGTTACGTCTCCCTGTGTTGGTGAAATGGACACCCTTGTTTTCCTCAAAAGTTACACCCGGTTGCGGACACGCCGTGACCACCTTATGTGTTGTCTCTATTAGAATGTTATTGTTTGCACCTTGTTATGTTTACAAAAGTATGTTTAGTCCCGGAGTACTAACTTTCACTAGGGGGGAATGTGGCACCCCAGGGGTCTGGTCTCCACAGTAATAGCAATGTTATGTCTGAGAGCAGATGGGAGGTCTCTTGGTTAGGAATCCTATTCATGCCACACCTCCTGCCCGGTCCTGGGAGGGGAAGGACTTCCCCTATATAAAACTGGGGCTGAGGCAGGGTTAGAGAGAAGAAGAGGAGCAGCTTAGGAAAGAAAGATCAGGAGCTCAGTGGGAGCAGTGCTAAAAGGAATCAGGGGCTGGCAGCTGAAGAGCTCGCCCTGATTGAAGAGTTACCACCGGACCCGGAGTCCGAGGCTGTGGGGATTAACCCTGACCCAGCAGCAGAAACCGACCGGCAGGGGATTTCAGGTCCTCTGGCCAAGAAACCCGAAGGCACGGTCACACGCGTGGGACCAGCACCGCCGTCGTGGAGCGGAAGCCACTAGAAGGCCCCGAGTCACCGGCCATACGGGTGAGCACCACACGGTACACTCAGGGACGTGGGCTACCTTTACCCGCCTCTAGCAAGGAAGCCAGAAGAGTACAATTAGTTGGGGAGGCCTACAACTCCGCCTGGCCAAGGGGGATCCCATCTGCTCAAGGACTGACCAGGCCCCGACCGCTAGCCAGTACTCCGGGAGGGTCTATCTTTGTCACCAGTAAAGACCCTGAACTACACCGCATCGTCTCTGAGTGGTTCCTACTACCCCCATCATCCACGACAGCTGCCCTGAGGCCATACCCCTCCCGTTGGGGGTTACACCATCCACGCTGCACCATCCTTCCACCGGCCTCAGCGGTCTGCCCTGCAGTGGCAGCTCCATAGCTGCATTCAACGGGTGGCGTAGTCATCCTACATCTACTGCTAATATACCGCCACTTAGTCTGACTCCCTGGGCACGGACCGGGTCATCGCCACGAGACTACTACCCCTATCCGATCCGGCTCCGGGTAGGCCCCCGCGTGCGCAACGCTGCACGACTCAGGCCCAGGGGCGCGTCATATACAGTGTGTGTGTGTGGTGCGTACGGCGTATAGAGTGTGTGTGTGTGGTGCGTACGGCGTATACAGTGTGTGTGTGGTGCTTACGGCGTATACAGTGTGTGTGTGTGGTGCTTACGGCGTATACAGTGTGTGTGGTGTGTACGGCGTATACAGTGTGTGTGTGGTGCTTATGGCGTATACAGTGTGTGTGGTGTGTACGGCGTATACAGTGTGTGTGTGTGTGGTGCATACGGCGCATACAGTGTGTGTGTGTGGTGTGTACGGCGTATACAGTGTGTGTGTGTGTGTGGTGCATACGTCGTATACAGTGTGTGTGTGGTGCGTATGGCGTATACAGTGTGTGTGTGATGCGTATGGCCTAAACAGTGTGTGTGTGTTGCGTACGGCGTATACAGTGCGTGTGGTGTGTACGGCGTATACATTGTGTGTGTGTTGCGTACGGCGTATACAGTGTGTGGGTGGTGGTGCATACGGCGTATAGAGTGTGTGTGTGTGGTGCGTACGGCGTATACAGTGTGTGTGTGGTGCGTACGGCGTATACAGTGTGTGTGTGTGTGTGTGGTGTGCACGGCGTATACAGTGTGTGTGTGTGTGTCGTGCGTATGGCCTATACAGTGTGTGTGGTGCGTATGGCGTATAAAGTGTGTTTGTTGCATACGGCGTATACAGTATGTGTGTGTGGTGCTTATGACGTATACAGTGTGTGTTTGTGGTGCATACGGTGTATACAGTGTGTGTTTGTGGTGCGTATGGCGTATACAGTGTGTTTGTGTGTGTGGTGCGTATGGCGTATACAGTGTGTGTGTGTGTGTTGTGCACGGCGTATACAGTGTGTGTGCGTGTGGTGCATACGGCGTATACAGTGTGTGTGTGTGGTGCATACAGCGTATACAGTGTGTGTGTGGTGCATACGGCGTATACAGTGTGTGTGTGGTGCGTATGACGTATACACTGTGTGTGTGGTGCGTATGGCGTATACAGTGTGTGTGTGTTGCGTACCGCGTATACAGTGTGTGTGGTGGTGCGTACGGCGTATACAGTGTGTGTGTGTGGTGCGTACGGCGTATACAGTGTGTGTGTGTGGTGTGCACGGCGTATACATTGTGTGTGTGTGTGTGTCGTGCGTATGGCGTATACAGTGTTTGTGTGGTGCATATGGCGTATACAGTGTGTGTGTTTCATACGGCGTATACAGTGTGTGTGTGGTGCTTATGACGTATACAGTGTGTGTGTGTGAGGTGCGTACGGTGTATACAGTGTGTGTGTGTGTGTTGTGCGTATGGCCTATACAGTGTGTGTGTGGTGCGTATGGCGTGTACAGTGTGTGTGTGGTGCGTAAGGCATATACTGTGTGTGTGGTGCGTACGGCGTATACAGCGTGTGTGCGTGTGGTGCGTATGGCGTATACAGTGTGTGTGTGGTGCATACGGCGTATACAGTGTGTGTGCGTGTGTTGCGTATGGCGTATACAGTGTGTGTGTGGTGCTTATGGCGTATACAGTGTGTGTGGTGCGTACGGCGCATACAGTGTGTGTGTGTGTGGTGCATACGGCGTATACAGTGTGTGTGTGTGTTGTGCGTATGGCCTATACAGTGTGTGTGTGTATGTGTGGTGCGTACGGCGTATACAGTGTGTGTTTGTGTGTGTGTGGTGCGTATGGCGTATACAGTGTGTGTGTGTTGCGTACGGCATATACAGTGTATGTGTGATGTGTATGGCGTATACAGTGTGTGTGTGTTGCGTACGGCGTATACAGTGTGTGTGTGTGTGGTGCGTACGGTGTATACAGTGTGTGTGTGTGGTGCATACGGCATATACAGTGTGTGTGTTGTGCGTACGGTGTATACAGTGTGTGTGTGGTGCGTACGGCGTATACAGTGTGTCTTTGTGTGTGGTGTGTACGCCGTATACAGTGTTTCTTTGTGTGTGGTGCGTACGCCGTATACAGTGTGTGTGTTGTGCGTATGGTGTATACAGTGTGTGTGTGTGGTGCGTACGGTGTATACAGTGTGTGTGTGGTGCATATGGTGTATACAGTGTGTGTGTGTGGTGCGTACGGCGTTTACAGTGTGTGTGTGGTGCGTACGGTGTATACAGTGTGTGTGTGGTGCGTACGGTGTATACAGTGTGTGTGTGTGTGGTGCATACGGCGTATACAGTGTGTGTGTGTTGTGCGTATGGTGTATACAGTGTGTGTGTGTGTGTGGTGCGTACGGCGTATACAGTGTGTGTGTGGTGCATACGGCGTATATGTAGCACCCTGAGGATTCAGCTGCTACAGGGGTATTGCACCTCAACCCAGAGGTGTGATATTCCACTCCCGGGTAAGGATGGAGTGTGGAACTGAGCTCAGAGAGCTGCATGCACTACATACATCCCATTTCCGAGGAACAGACCAACGGTACTCCCACTTAGAAATGTGCAGGTACGACCGAGTCTGTTCCTGGCTGGAGTGGGAGGGGGGTGGTACATCCCAAGTAGTGTAGGGGCAGATAGGGGGAGCAGCCTGGGTAAAGATAGGAGCTCATTGGGTGCTGGTCACCTGAGCTCACACATAGAGGGAGTATTTAAGGTGGGCACCATCTAAGATCAGGGTCAGTCTGCCACAGTCAGTCAGTCTGTGAGAAGTCAGAGGAAGAGGAGCAGAGCAGCCCCAGAGAGAGAGAGAGGAGAAAGGAAGAAAGACCCAGAGGGGGTGAAAGAAAAGGACTCTGAGAACCCAAAGTCCATCATCGGGTGAAGAGTTGGCAAAAGGGTACCGGATCCCAAACTGGTGGGGGCTAAAGCACACCCTAGCCAGAGACCGGAGGCCGTGGGCAGGATCTGCCACGGCCACCCACCACATCCACCCTGAAGGCAAACCACGTGTAGGGTCAGGGAACCCAAGGCCAAGGGTCTCCCAACAGAAGGCCCGAGGGAGCTGGACCTAGGTGGATCCCTGGTGGGGACGGCCAGAAGACAGGACAGGAAGGAGGGCTCAGGGTCACGCTCCGGACTTGCTTGGGGGTTGGCTGAATCCAGGACCTGGTGGACGCAGCACGGCTCGGGTGGTCACTTGAAGCTGGAGTGACCGGAACATCAGCAGTAAGTAAATACCCTAAACTGCACAACCCGACTCTGTCTTTAATTACCATCTATGATGCACCACCACAACCCCCATCCTCTGCACCTGACCCCCTGAGGCTATACCCCACCCGTTGGGGGTTATACTATCAAAAGCTGCACCAACACCATCAGCCTCAGCGGACCCTGCTGCAGCGGCGGCCGTAGTGACCGCAATACAACGGGTGGCGTAGTCGACATAAAGAACTTTATAACATCTGTAGGACTGCCACATACTCTGAGCTTGACACCCTGGGCACGGACCGGGTCACAGCCACTCGGAGACTACAACCCCCATCTGATCCGGCTCCGGGTATTCCCCTAAAGAATATGGCCCAGGGGGTGCGTCAACTTTGGCGTAGTCGGCAGGATCTCGTGCCCGCAACACCCGGGTACTGCGTGCCTGAAGAAAAGAACAAGTTTACCTCAAAAAGAAGTCTCCTGCCGGTTCCGGAGGGTCCCCGCCATCGGACTCCATCACAGGTCGATTCCCGCCGGTTGTCCGCCATTAACAGCTTTTTCCCGCCATCTGCAGAGTTTCCCGCCACTGGGAGACGATTCCCGCCATTTCCAAAGGTTTCCCGCCTTGGAAGAGCGGACGCCATTATGGGCGTGCCAGAGGGTGGCAAGAGGCCGCCTCCCATCGTGGGCCAGGACCGAAAATGGCGCCAAAAGTGGAAACCGCCCCCACCAACAGAGACTGTGATGCTAGAGGTGTCTGTCAGCGTGAAAGAACTGCCCCTGGAGCTGACAATCACCAAGTGGCCCCGGGACCGCCCTCGAAGTGGGAGGACTGAGAAGAAGAGAGCAAAGATGGGTGTCGCCTGGAGCAGTCTGGAGAGAGCGCACCCGGAGACAAGAAGCCTAGAGCTGAGTCCAGAAGAAGCTTACCCGGAGATGGGAGAAGAGCAGAGCAGCACCGGCCCGCTGGCCAGGAGCCTGCCGGGAACAGCAGAAGGAGAGCAGAGCAGCACCGACCCGTTGGTCAGGAGCCTGCTAGAAGCAACGACCCCACTAGGCCTAGTGGAGGTCCTAGCACAGCTCCCCCGAGACCGGGAGTGTGCGCAGACCGCTCTGGAGGGCCTCGCAAGGAGGATGGCCCGGGTGCAACGAGAGACGTTGGCGGAGTGGAGCCGTGAGATGGCCCAGCAGACCGAGACCCGTCAGCGGAGCACGCCACCCAAGACGAGGAGACGGACCGCCTCTGAGGATGGCGCAGGAGGACTGAAGGCCGGAGACGGCGCCGAGAAGGGAGCCGAACGAAAGGAGGCAGGTAAAGGGGACGTCTCTACCCCAAACCGGGAAACCGCGTACCTGCCCCAGCTCCCCGTCGCAGAGCCCGAAGTACCCCCTGCCGTGCCCGTCGCTGCAACGTCATCGCCGCAGACTAGGCCTCAAACGGGAGCCGCGACCCCTGTGACGTCACACGCCTCGACCCCGAGCGTGACCAAGCAGGAAGTACCACCAGCCTGGTCGCAAGGCCTAGTACCCCCGGGCGCCGCAATACCAACAGCGCCCCCTACCTCCGCGGAGCCACCGGCCTGGTCGCAGGGCCAAGTAGCCCAGGGCGCCGCCGTCCTTACGGTGCCCTTCACTTTCCAGGTGCCCCAGGCCTGGCCGCAAGGCCTGGGCAACCCGGGCGCCGCCACCACCACCGCGCCCATAAAACCTAAAGTGCCGCATCTGGGAGAAGATCTGTTCGCCCAACACACATGGCCGGACGGGCAGCCCTTTGTCTGGCCCAGGGAGTACTACGAACAAGAGCTCCAAAAGAGGGCAAGGCCCATGTGTGAACCCCTGATCCCGGCTCCAAAGCCCGTGAAGAGGATCTCGCCCCCGCTAGCAGAGGCACAGTTTGAGTGGGACCCCACCGGAGAAGACCTCATGGGGTTCACTCAGGAGACCCGGGCAGCCGCAGCGGAGCGTGCAGAGTGCTGCCGCCAGCAGCTCGAGGTCTTTGAGAGGGAGCGGAGAGAGAGGCGGGTCCGGGAACAACAAGCGCAGATAAGGAGCGCGGAGCAGAAGAGCCGGACCAGGAGGAATCCCCGTGCAGCTCATGGTCCCCCTTCCACCGGGACTGTGATAAAATTCAACATGCAGCATGGGTGGGGTTTCATCAGGGATCACCGCACCCCAGGCGACGTCTTCGTGACCAGGAGAGACGTTGAGTCCCACCTACCGGAGGGACACAGAGGTCGTGACCTGTATTTAGGGGACGAGGTCACCTTTACCCGGCACAAGTGTGCCAAAGGACCCTACGCCCTCCATGTGCATCGCCTGACGGAGGAAGAGCTGCGGTGTGAGGAGGAAGAACAAGAGGACCCGGACGGGTCTGAAGCTAAAGGTAACCACAAAGAAAGAGCAGGAGGACGTCGTCGTTGAGTACAGCGGAGTAGAAGCTGTATATAGTTGCCCGTCGGGGCACAGTGAACTGTTGCTAATATAGTCCCCGTTGGGACCAGCAAGTGTGAACTGTTTACCCGTTTATCCCTTAAATCCCACTGACCGAGGACTGAGAGCGGTCATCCCTTTCCTAATACCTGGCCGAGGACTGAGAGCGGCCATATCCCTTGTAAATAGTTGCGCTTCCTAAAGCGCCCCCTACCGGTTTTATAGGAAAACCATTTTTCTAGAGAAACTGTTGCACTTTTCCCGGGCACACGTTGCACAGTGTCCGGAGGAGGAGCTAGAAGCGAGGAAAAGTCTACAAGAATGTTTTATATGAAAAGTTTTATTGATATATATATATATAATGTTTTATATGATGTTTTATATGTTTATGAAAAAAAAAAAAAGAATGTATGTTGTGGATGTTTATCTCTTACAGCCCGAGGACGTGCTGTGGTTTACCAGGGGGGAATGTAGCACCCTGAGGATTCGGCTGCTACAGGGGTATTGCACCTCAACCCAGAGGTGTGATATTCCACTCCCGGGTAAGGATGGAGTGTGGAACTGAGCTCAGAGAGCTGCATGCACTACATACATCCCATTTCCGAGGAACAGACCAACGGTACTCCCACTTAGAAATGTGCAGGTACGACCGAGTCTGTTCCTGGCTGGAGTGGGAGGGGGGTGGTACATCCCAAGTAGTGTAGGGGCAGATAGGGGGAGCAGCCTGGGTAAAGATAGGAGCTCATTGGGTGCTGGTCACCTGAGCTCACACATAGAGGGAGTATTTAAGGTGGGCACCATCTAAGATCAGGGTCAGTCTGCCACAGTCAGTCAGTCTGTGAGAAGTCAGAGGAAGAGGAGCAGAGCAGCCCCAGAGAGAGAGAGAGGAGAAAGGAAGAAAGACCCAGAGGGGGTGAAAGAAAAGGACTCTGAGAACCCAAAGTCCATCATCGGGTGAAGAGTTGGCAAAAGGGTACCGGATCCCAAACTGGTGGGGGCTAAAGCACACCCTAGCCAGAGACCGGAGGCCGTGGGCAGGATCTGCCACGGCCACCCACCACATCCACCCTGAAGGCAAACCACGTGTAGGGTCAGGGAACCCAAGGCCAAGGGTCTCCCAACAGAAGGCCCGAGGGAGCTGGACCTAGGTGGATCCCTGGTGGGGACGGCCAGAAGACAGGACAGGAAGGAGGGCTCAGGGTCACGCTCCGGACTTGCTTGGGGGTTGGCTGAATCCAGGACCTGGTGGACGCAGCACGGCTCGGGTGGTCACTTGAAGCTGGAGTGACCGGAACATCAGCAGTAAGTAAATACCCTAAACTGCACAACCCGACTCTGTCTTTAATTACCATCTATGCTGCACCACCACAACCCCCATCCTCTGCACCTGACCCCCTGAGGCTATACCCCACCCGTTGGGGGTTATACTATCAAAAGCTGCACCAACACCATCAGCCTCAGCGGACCCTGCTGCAGCGGCGGCCGTAGTGACCGCAATACAACGGGTGGCGTAGTCGACATAAAGAACTTTATAACATCTGTAGGACTGCCACATACTCTGAGCTTGACACCCTGGGCACGGACCGGGTCACAGCCACTCGGAGACTACAACCCCCATCTGATCCGGCTCCGGGTATTCCCCTAAAGAATATGGCCCAGGGGGTGCGTCATATACAGTGTGTGTGTGTGGTGTGCACGGCGTATACAGTGTGTGTGTGTGTCGTGCGTATGGCCTATACAGTGTGCGTGTGTTGCGTATGGCGTATACAGTGTGTGTGTCGTGCTTATGGCGTATACAGTGTGTGTGGTGCGTACGGCGTATACAGTGTGTGTGTGTGTGGTGCATACGGCGTATACAGTGTGTGTGTGTGTTGTGCGTATGGCGTATACAGTGTGTGTGTGTGTGGTGCATACGGCGTATACAGTGTGTGTGTGTGTTGTGCGTATGGCGTATACAGTGTGTGTGGTGCGTACGGCGTATACAGTGTGTGTGTGTGTATGGTGCATACGGCATATACAGTGTGTGTGGTGCGTACGGCGTATACAGTGGGTGTGGTGCGTATGGCGTAAACAGTGTGTGTGTGTATGTGTGTGGTTTGCATGGCGTATACAGTGTGTGTGTGTGTTGTGCGTATGGCGTATACAGTGTGTGTGGTGCGTACGGCGTATACAGTGTGTGTGTGGTGCGTACGGGGTATACAGTGTGTGTGTGTGGTGTGTACGGTGTATACAGTGTGTGTGTGGTGTGTATGGCGTATACAGTGTGTGTGTGGTGCGTATGGCGTATACAGTGTGTGTGTGGTGTGTATGGCGTATACAGTGTGTGTGTGGTGCGTACGGTGTATACAGTGTGTGTGTGTGGTGCGTAGGGCGTATACAGTGTGTGTGTAGTGGTGCGTACGGCGTATACAGTGTGTGTGTGTGTTGTGCGTATGGCCTATACAGTGTGTGTGTGGTGTGTACGGCGTATACAGTGTGTGTGTGGTACGTACGGTGTATACAGTGTGTGTGTGTGGTGCGTACGGCGTATACAGTGTGTGTGTGTGGTGTGCACGGCGTATACAGTGTGTGTGTGTGTTGTGCGTATGGCCTATACAGTGTGTGTGTGTTGCGTATGACGTATACAGTGAGTGTGTGTGGTGTGCACGGCGTATACAGTGTGTGTGTGTGTTGTGCGTATGGCCTATACAGTGTGTCTGTGTATGTGTGGTGCATACGGCGTATACAGTGTGTGTTTGTGTGTGTGTGGTGCGTATGGCGTATACAGTGTGTGTGTGTTGCGTACGGCATATACAGTGGATGTGTGGTGCGTATGGCGTATACAGTGTGTGTGTGTGTGTGGTGCGTACGGTGTATACAGTGTGTATGTGTTGCGTACGGCGTATACAGTGTGTGTGTGGTGCGTATGGCGTATACAGTGTGTGTGTGTGTGTGGTGCGTACGGTGTATACAGTGTGTGTGTGTGGTGCATACGGCATATACAGTGTGTGTTGTGCGTACGGTGTATACAGTGTGTGTGTGGTGCGTACGGCGTATACAGTGTGTCTTTGTGTGTGGTGTGTACGCCGTATACAGTGTTTCTTTGTGTGTGGTGCGTACGCCGTATACAGTGTGTGTGTTGTGCGTATGGTGTATACAGTGTGTGTGTGTGGTGCGTACGGCGTATACAGTGTGTGTGTAGTGCATATGGTGTATACAGTGTGTGTGTGTGGTGCGTACGGCGTTTACAGTGTGTGTGTGGTGCGTATGGTGTATACAGTGTGTGTGTGTGGTCCATACGGCGTATACAGTGTGTGTGTGTTGTGCGTATGGTGTATACAGTGTATGTGTGTGGTGCGTACGGCGTATACAGTGTGTGTGTGTGTGTGTGGTGCGCACGGCGTATACAGTGTGTGTGTTGTGCGTATGGTGTATACAGTGTGTGTGTGTGGTGCGTACGGCGTATACAGTGTGTGTGTGGTGCATATGGTGTATACAGTGTGTGTGTGTGGTGCGTACGGCGTTTACAGTGTGTGTGTGGTGCGTATGGTGTATACAGTGTGTGTGTGTGTGGTGCATACGGCGTATACAGTGTGTGTGTGTTGTGCGTATGGTGTATACAGTGTGTGTGTGTGGTGCGTACGGCGTATACAGTGTGTGTGTGTGTGTGGTGCGTACGGCGTATACAGTGTGTGTGTTGTGCGCATGGTGTATACAGTGTGTGTGTTTGGTGCGTACGGCGTATACAGTGTGTGTGTGGTGTGTACGGTGTATACAGTGTGTGTGTGTGTGGTGTGTAAGGCGTATACAGTGTGTGTGTGGTGCGTACGGCGTATACAGTGTGTGTGTGGTGCGTACGGCGTATACAGTGTGTGTGTGGTGCGTATGGAGTATACAGTGTGTGTGTGTGGTGCGTATGGTGTATTCAGTGTGTGTGTGTGGTGCGTACGGCGTATACAGTGTGTGTGTGGTGTGTATGGCGTATACAGTGTGTGTGGTGAGTAAGGCGTATACAGTGTGTGTGGTGCGTATGGCGTATACAGTGTGTGTGTGTGTGTGGTGCGTACGGCGTATACAGTGTGTGTGTTGTGCGCATGGTGTATACAGTGTGTGTGTGTGGTGCGTACGGCGTATACAGTGTGTGTGTGGTGTGTACAGTGTATACAGTGTGTGTGTGTGTGGTGTGTAAGGCGTATACAGTGTGTATGTGGTGCGTACGGCGTATACAGTGTGTGTGTGGTGCGTACGGCGTATACAGTGTGTGTGTGGTGCGTATGGTGTATACTGTGTGTGTGTGTGATGCGTATGGTGTATTCAGTGTGTGTGTGTGGTGTGTACGGCGTATACAGTGTGTGTGGTGAGTAAGGCGTATACAGTGTGTGTGGTGCGTATGGCGTATACAGTGTGTGTGTGGTGCGTACGGCGTATACAGTGTGTGTGTGGTGTGTATGGCGTATACAGTGTGTGTGGTGAGTAAGGCGTATACAGTGTGTCTTTGTGTGTGGTGCGTACGGTGTATACAGTGTGTCTTTGTGTGTGGTGCGTACGCCGTATACAGTGTGTCTTTGTGTGTGGTGCGTACGCCGTATACAGTGTGTGCATGGTGCGTACGCCGTATACAGAGTGTCTTTGTGTGTGGTGCGTACGCTGTATACAGTGTGTCTTTGTGTGTGGTGCGTATGGCGTATACAGTGTGTGTGTGGTGCGTACGGTGTATACAGTGTGTCTTTGTGTGTGGTGCGTACGGTGTATACAGTGTGTCTTTGTGTGTGGTGCGTATGGCGTATACAGTGTGTGTGTGTTGCGTACAGCGTATACAGTGTGTGTGTGGTGCGTACAGCGTATACAGTGTGTGTGTGTGTGTGTGTGGTGTGTACGGTGTTTGCAGTGTGTCTGTGTGGTGTGCACGGTGTATACAGTGTGTGTGTGTGTGTGTGTGTGTGGTGTGTATGGCGTATACAGTGTGTGGTGCGTATGGCGTATACAGTGTATGTGTGGTGCGTACGGTGTATACAGTGTGTCTTTGTGTGTGGTGCGTACGGTGTATACAGTGTGTCTTTGTGTGTGGTGCGTATAGCGTATACAGTGTGTGTGTTGCGTACGGCGTATACAGTGTGTGTGTGGTGCGTATGGCGTATACAGTGTGTGTGTGTGTGGTGTGTGTACGGTGTATACAGTGTGTCTGTGTGTGGTGCGTATGGCGTATACAGCTTGTGTGATGTGTACGGTGTATATAGTGTGTGTGTGTGGTGTGCACGGCGTATACAGTGTGTGTGTGTGTGTGTGGTGTGTATGGCGTATACAGTGTGTGTGGTGCGTATGGTGTATACAGTGTGTGTGTGGTGTGTATGGTGTATACAGTGTGTGTGTGGTGCGTACGGTGTATACAGTGTGTGTGTGTGTGTGTGTGTGTGTGTGGTGTGTATGGCGTATACAGTGTGTGTGGTGCGTACGCCGTATACAGTGTGTCTTTGTGTGTGGTGCGTACGCCGTATACAGTGTGTCTTTGTGTGTGGTGTGTACGGTGTATACAGTGTGTCTTTGTGTGTGGTGTGTACGGTGTATACAGTGTGTGTGTGTGGTGTGCACGGCGTATACAGTGTGTGTGTGTGTGTGTGTGGTGTGTATGGCGTATACAGTGTGTGTAGTGCGTATGGCGTATACAGTGTGTGTGTGGTGTGTACGGTGTATACAGTGTGTCTTTGTGTGTGGTGTGTACGGTGTATCCAGTGTGTCTTTGTGTGTGGTGTGTACGGTGTATACAGTGTGTCTTTGTGTGTGGTGCGTATGGCGTATACAGTGTGTGTGTGGTTCGTACGGTGTATACAGTGTGTCTTTGTGTTTGGTGCGTACGGTGTATACAGTGTGTCTGTGTGTGGTGCGTATGGCGTATACAGTGTGTGTGTGCTGCATACGGCGTATACAGTATGTTAGTGGTGCGTATGGCGTATACAGTGTGTGTGTGTGTGGTGCGTACGGTGTATACAATGTGTGTGTGGTGCGTATGGCGTATACAGTGTGTGTGTGGTGTGTACGCCGTATACAGTGTTTCTTTGTGTGTGGTGCGTACGCCGTATACAGTGTGTGTGTTGTGCGTATGGTGTATACAGTGTGTGTGTGTGGTGCGTACGGCGTATACAGTGTGTGTGTGGTGCATATGGTGTATACAGTGTGTGTGTGTGGTGCGTACGGCGTTTACAGTGTGTGTGTGGTGCGTATGGTGTATACAGTGTGTTTGTGTGTGGTGCATACGGCGTATACAGTGTGTGTGTGTTGTGCGTATGGTGTATAGAGTGTGTGTGTGTGGTGCGTACGGCGTATACAGTGTGTGTGTGTGTTTGTGGTGCGTACGGCGTATACAGTGTGTGTGTTGTGCGTATGGTGTATACAGTGTGTGTGTGGTGCTTACGGCGTATACAGTGTGTGTGTGGTGTGTGCGGTGTATACAGTGTGTGTGTGTGTGGTGTGTAAGGGGTATACAGTGTGTGTGTGGTGCGTACGGCGTATACAGTGTGTGTGTGGTGCGTACGGCGTATACAGTGTGTGTGTGGTGCGTACGGTGTATACAGTGTGTGTGTGTGGTGCGTATGGTTTATTCAGTGTGTGTGTGTGGTGCGTACGGCGTATACAGTGTGTGTGTGGTGTGTATGGCGTATACAGTGTGTGTGGTGAGTAAGGCGTATACAGTGTGTGTGGTGCGTATGGCGTATACAGTGTGTGTGTGGTGTGTACGGCGTATACAATGTGTGTGTGTGGTGCGTACGGTGTATACAGTGTGTGTGTATGGTGTGCACGGCGTATACAGTGTGTGTGTGGTGCGTACGGTGTATACAGTGTGTCTTTGTGTGTGGTGCGTACACCGTATACAGTGTGTCTTTGTGTGTGGTGCGTTCGCCGTATACAGTGTGTGCGTGGTGCATACGCCGTATACAGAGTGTCTTTGTGTGTGGTGCGTACGCCGTATACAGTGTGTCTTTGTGTGTGGTGTGTACGGTGTATACAGTGTGTCTTTGTGTGTGGTGCGTATGGCGTATACAGTGTGTGTGTGGTGCGTACGGTGTATACAGTGTGTCTTTGTGTGTGGTGCGTACGGTGTATACAGTGTGTCTTTGTGTGTGGTGCGTATGGCGTATACAGTGTGTGTGTGTTGCGTACAGCGTATACAGTGTGTGTGGTGCGTATGGCGTATACAGTGTGTGTGTGTGGTGTGTACGGTGTATGCAGTGTGTGTGTGTGTGTGGTGTGTATGGCGTATACAGTGTGTGGTGCGTATGGCGTATACAGTGTATGTGTGGTGCGTACTAGTGTTGAGCCACCCCCGTAGTGTTCGAGTTCGGTTCGGTTCGTCGAACACCCGTGTGTTCGCCGAACTGTTCGTCGAACTGTTCGTCGAACACCTTCGAACACCGTTAAAACCAATGGCAGGCAAACAAAAACACATAGAAACACATAGAAAACACCTTCAAAGGTGTCCAAAAGCTGACAAACTGCTCAGAAGACACAACTAACACATGGAAAAGTGACAAGTACATATAGTCATGCGAAAAGAAAAGAGGTGGAGGAGTAAAAGGAGGGGGAGACACAGATATAGGCATGTCATGCCCTTCTAAAATCCAAAAAGTGAGAAGCCGAGACGGCCAGTCCGCTCCTGCCCGTGCCACCTCCGTGTCGCCGGGTTTGTGCCAGAGCCGCGGTGAACCCTGACGGCCAGCCCCCCTCTCCCAATACTGGTGCCTGTCCGCTGGTGGGTCGAGAGAGCCCCCCTGTGGTGGAGGCAGCTCTAAGCTTTTTAATTTAAATTGTCCCTCTAATTTGAATGAATACACTTTAAATCCATTTACAAGGATCTATTGGAGGGCAAGTCTCATGCCAGCAGCCGCGTAATTCCAGCTCCAGTAGCGTCCACTAAAGCTGCTGCAGTTAAAAAGCTTTTATAAGGATCGAGCTCGGCTGTCCACCGCAAGGCATCCTAGTGCCAGTCCCAGCCCCTATGCCTTGGGGTGCCTCCTGATGCTCTTCACTAAGTATCCCGTGGTCCCGAAGCATTTCCTTTGAAAAAATTAAGTGTCCAAACTACAGGTGGTGTAGCTTGCTTAACAGCCGGGATAATCCGCTGACTAGCAGACACTGCTACTAGGCACAAAGTATTTCCTGGGCTAGATGCAGTTAAAAATTTGTAAGTAGATACTCTCGTTGGATGCTGAGAAAGCATTCCATAGAGTCTCCTGGCACGCCATATATGATTCTCTTAAAAAGCTTGGGGTAGGGGTCTAGGGGACCCTTTTATAGCCAAAATCACGGCCCTGTATCACAATACGTCACCTAGGCTGAAGATAAATGGAACTGTAGCACCGAGGGCTCGGTTGCTACAGACGTATTGCACCTCACCCAGAGGTGTGATATCTCACTCTCAGATAAGGATGGAGTGTGGATCAGGACCCGACACCTGCATGCAGTACACCACATTGCCGTGGGGCAGGGCGACCAATATGCCCCTGAGATGGGCACGACAGTCCCTGTCCCTGGCTGGAGTGGGGGGAGGGAACACTGAGGAAGGGGAACCCTGCAGTGCAGGAGCAGGGAGGAAGCAGTTCCTGGGTGCATTGAGAAGGGAGTATAAAAGGTGGGCACCATCTTAGTTCAGTGCAGAGAAGTCTGAGCAGAAGTGGCAGGGAGCAGGGGCTCTGCATGAGCTCTGCTCCGGAGGCGGGCCTAGTAACAGAGGCCCAGGCCTGCAAGAGGGAGAAGGAAGGAAGAGGAGCGGAGAAGGCTCCAGGAACGAGGAATGAAGGGATCCCAGGGGTGCGGACGGGCGAGTCGCCACCGCACGCCCGAATCCACCTGCGTGGAGGGGTCAGGCCAAAGGGGGAGACCGGTCCCCGAACTAGTGGAGGCAGGAAACGACCCTCAGCTAGAAACCGGAGGCTCTGACATTTTATGTGGCGCAGCCCCTTGCTCCACCCGCTAGGAGGGCAGCACATAGGGTCAGGGAAACTGGCGCCAAGTTTACCAAGAGGAGGCCCGAGGCAGCCGGACAGAAGTGTTGGTAAGAAAGGCCAGACAAAGGACACACAAAGGGGGTCCTGTGAAGCGCTACAAAGTTATCTGGGAGTTGTCTGAGCCCCTCACCTGGTGAGCACAGTACGACGTGGGCAGCCGTTACCTGCAGACGTGGTCTGGATAATAAGAACTGTGAGTAAAGGCCCTGAACTGCATCACTGACTCCGTGTCGTTACTGCTGCTGCCCTGCACCATCACCCCCATCCTCCGCATACACTGCCCTGAGGCTATACTCCTCCCGTGGGGAGTTATGCTACGCTCTGCTGCACCCACAACACCAGCCTTAGCGGTCTGCCCTGTAGCGGCGGTTCACTCTGACCGCAATCCACGGGTGGCGTAGTCGGACATTTAAACATCAAAACCACATAAATAGTTCCGCCACTGGTTTGACCGCCCTGAGCCACGGAACCGGATCGCCGCCACGAAGACTACAACCACCAGCATCCACCAAAAAGGGTCCGGCTCCGGGTGTCCCAAGGCCCAGGGGGTGCGTCAGAACATTTTCATCACCTTTCACAATCACCAATGGGACAAGGCAGGGATGTCCTCTGTCCCCTCTCTTATACATCCTAGTGACGGAGCACCTGCTCTCATCAATTCGCCATAACCCCAATATTAGGTGGATTGAGGTGGGAGGCACCGAGTACAAGTGCTCTCTATTTGCTGATGATGTCCTAGTATATATCACTCAATCACATATATCCATCCCTGCTGTTATGGCTGAAATAGATCACTTTGTTACATGGTAAAATTTTAAAATCAATGCAGCTAAGTCTGAGGCCCTCGATGTCTCCCTCCCTAAATCCATATAGGATTCCATCCAGTCCAACTTTCCCTTTGCCTGGCCCTCACAGGGTATCAAATACTTAGGAATTCCTATTCATAGAGACCTCTCCCATCTATGTTATCTTAATTTTGGGCCCTTTATTGAACAATTCCATACAGACCACGGTTGGCAAGTTGGAACTGTGAGATTCACTACGTGCACCACTGGTGTTTTGTGGAAAAGCACATGTAAGATTCTGCAACAGTCTCTGCTGATGCTCCTGCATGCGTGCATCCCTTTCTATGGCAGGAATAATTTCTGCAAATTTACTTTTGTACCGGGGATCTAACAGTGTGGCAACCCAGTAGTCAGGATTATTTCTAATTCTCACAATTCGAGGGTCATGTTGCAGGTAGTGCAGCAAGAAGGCACTCATGTGTGTTGCGCATCCAGGAGCACCAAGTCCCTGTTGTGTTGGTGGCGAGGTAACAATCATGCTTCCTTCCTCTGTCCTCTCCCCCCAACCTCGCACAACAGAAATGTGATCAAGGTCTCCCTCATCTGATGAGTCTTCCATCAGTTCGTCCTCCACTTCTTCCTGGGCTCCTGCACCTTCCTCACTAGTTTGGCTGCTACCATGCGCCCTGGTAAAATCATCTCCCCCACCCTCACATGCCTGCCGCCCTGGTGCTGCCGACCGTCTGGACCTTGCAGATGTTAGCCCTTCCGCATACAACTCCTCCTCCTCTACTTCCTCCACCTCCTCTTGTGCCACCACCTGACTCCGAATTCTGTTTAACATGTGCTCCAGCATGTAAATCACCGGAATAGTCATGCTGATAATGGCATCGTCAGCACTAAACATCTTCGTCGCCATTTCAAAACTGTGCAGAAGGGTGCATAGGTCCCTGATCTGAGACCACTCCTCCAGCGTGATTTGCCCCACCTCTGAATCTCGTTGGCCCAGGCTATACGTCAGAACGTATTGCACCAGGGCTTGTCGGTGCTGCCACAGTCGCTGCAACATGTGCAGAGTTGAATTCCACCGGGTAGGCACATCGCATTTTAGCCGGTGAAGTGGCAGGCCCAACGACTTCTGTAGAGATGTAAGTCGCTGAGCTGCGGGATGCGAACGGCGGAAGTGAGCACACAGCGACCGTGCCCTCTGCAGAAGGCCATCTAGTCTGGGATAGTGGGCTAAAAATTGCTGGACAACCAGGTTCAACACGTGAGCCATACAAGGCACGTGTGTGACATTGCCCCGGCGAAGGGCCGCACCCAGGTTTGCAGCATTGTCGCACACGGCCTTCCCTGGTTTCAGGTCCAGTGGAGACAACCATTCATGAAATTGGTTCTCCAGAGCTGACCACAACTCCTCAGCTGTGTGACTCACATTTCCCAGACATTTCAATGTAAAAACCGCCTGATGACGTTGAGCCCTACTGCCAGCATAGTAAGGAGGTGTGCAGGATCCCTTCTGCGCAGTTAGAAAGCTTGTGGCATGACCAGACAGGCTTTGGGTGCAGGTGGAAGACCGAGAGGAGGTTGAGGAGGCAGAAGCAGTGGAGGAAAAATGACATAAAGAGGATTGACGCACAACTCGTGGGGACGGCAAGACTTGGACAGCAGCCCCTTGTCCTGCTGTCACCATAGTTACCCAGTGCCCAGTCAGCGACATGTAACGCCCCTGTCCATGCCTACTCGTCCAAGTGTCTGTGGTGAAATGCACCCTGTCACACACAGAGTTTCTCAAAGAAGCGGTGATGTTGTGTGCGACATGCTGGTGGAGCGCAGGCACACCTTTCTTTGAGAAGTAGTGCCGACTGGGCATCTGGTACTGGGGCACTGCGACGGACATAAGGTCTCGAAAATCCTCTGTGTCCACCAGGCGGAAAGGCAGCATTTCTGTAGCCAAGAACTTGCAGATGGTGAAATTCAACCTCTTAGCTTTCTCATGGCTAGGAGGAAATGGTCTTTTACTTGTCCACATCTGAGGGACCGAGGGCTGGCTATTGTGCTTAGACGGGGTTGATAAGGGTGTCCCCGGCAAACTGCCGGTCTGTGAGGAAGATGCAGGCGGACATGTTAGGTTGCCTTGATCCAAAGGTGGTGCTATCGATGTCGGACAGCGCTCAAGACCAGCTGGTGTTACCACCTCCAAAGAAAATGATGACCTGCCAATCACGCTGGCTGTTGCGGGTAAAGAGGTGGCAGGTCTGCGCCCCAAAACAGGTGTGACTGCTGTCCCCCCAGTCACAGAGGATGAAGAGGCCGCGGATGCACAAGATATGGCAGACGGTGGTTGGCCCGGCCGGATAGACCGCATTGTAGCACACTGAGCTTCCCACTGCAACTTATGCTTCATGTCCATGTGCCGGTTCATGCATGAAGTACTCAAACTATGTATTTTTTGGCCTCTACTTAGCTTTTGCTGACAAATGTTACAGATAACACGAGTTGGGTCATCTTTATCGATCTGAAAAAATGCCCAGGCTATGCAAGGCTTAGCACCCATGCGACCTGAAGAGCCACCACGACTTGTGGTGAGAGGCAGAGTTGTGTTTGAGGATGCAGTTGTTGACGTGCTTCCAGTACTACGTCTCTGTCCAGGAAGGCGCAACCTGACCTCGTCGTCACTAGCATCTTCCTCCACCTCCTCTGCTGACCTCATCTCTTGGCTGACTGTGGGTTGACAGTAAGTGGGATCTCCGACCTCATCATCATCACCCTGTGCGTTATCACACCCGTCGTCCTCAGAGCCAACCTGTTCCTGCCCTGACAAAAAACTAAAGTTGTCGCTCCAATCAGGTATTTGAGTCTTATCATCGTCTTCCTCATTGTCTCCACCAACAGGAGTTACAGTTTGGGAATGAGGGTCTACATTATGGTCAGAACCTTCTGCGTCTGGTCCTGGATCCGACTCATAAAGATTCTGGGCATCAGTGCAGATCATTTCCTCGTCTGGATTCACAGAAGCGCTGGAGTCGACCTCTGATTCCCAGGCTATAGTATGAGTAAACAGCTCTGCAGACTCAACCATCTGTTCTACCTCATACTCAGACGGGCAGCTGGAGATTTGGGAGCTGTGAGGAAGCAAGTGCGATTTGGGTGACACCTTTGAGGACTGGAGTATTTGTGATGTTGAAGTTGATGTGGAGGAGAGCCCACTTAAAGGAGCACTTGATATCCGTTGAAGCACCTGCTGTTTTTGTGCCTCATCTGGAATTTGTAGCGATTGGCGTGGCCGTAAGAAAGGGATCTTATCACATTGTCCGCTAAAAGAAGTAGACATTTTAGTTTGGCTGGAAGATGGTCTTTCTTCTGCACCTACCCCACGGACACAACCTTTTTTCCCCTTCCCAACACGCCTATTCCCCTTTCCACCAGCAGCAGGCCTTTTTCCACTCATTTTGGTGGTTAACTAATTCACAACTCTGGAGTTGTTTGCACAAAAAAACAATGGATGGTAACCGAGCAGAGCTGAGTGGCCAAACTGTGGTATTAGGCCAAAACTATTGGCTGGGTTAGATGCAGAAAAAAATTATTTTTAATTTGCAACCTGATGGAGGTCAGTATAGATGGACTAATAGACCAAGTCCCACACACCGCTAGAAGCCCAAATATTTTTTCAGAGCTAGATGCAGAAAAAAATTATTTTTAATTTGCAACCTGATGGAGGTCAGTATAGATGGACTAATAGACCAAGTCCCACACACCGCTAGAAGCCCAAATATTTTTTCAGAGCTAGATGCAGAAAAAAATTATTTTTAATTTGCAACCTGATGGAGGTCAGTATAGATGGACTAATAGACCAAGTCCCACACACCGCTAGAAGCCCAAATATTTTTTCAGAGCTAGATGCAGAAAAAAATTATATTCAATTTGCAACCTGCTGGAGGTCAGTATAGAAGGACTAATAGAACAAGTCCCACACACTGCTAGAAGCCCAAATATTTTTTCAGAGCTAAATGAAGAAAAAAATTATTTTTAATTTGCAACCTGATGGAGGTCAGTATAGATGGACTAATAGACCAAGTCCCACACACTGCTAGAAGCCCAAATATTTTTTCAGAGCTAGATGCAGAAAAAAATTATATTCAGTTTGCAACCTGATGGAGGTCAGTATAGATGGACTAATAGAATGATGCTATGCCCAAAAGATTTTACTTCACTAGGTGCAGTAAAAAAAATTGGTATTCTATACACAGGTGGTATATCTTGCAACACAGATAGGCTACTCCACTGACTAACACACTCTGCAATAGGCCAAAAAGGATTAGCTTTGCTAGATTCAGCCAAATGCTGTGAAAAAAACTTGCACAGCACTGGCACAGACCTGCCTGGCAAAAACTGATAGGAACTGATGTAACCTAGTCCTGAAAAGGACTCCAATTACAATTAGTCTTTACTCCCACAATCTATCTATTTAAGAGCACAGACCTGCCTGATAAAAGTCGTAGGAAATGCTGTAACCTAGTCCTTAAACGGACTGCAGACACAACTCTTCCCTACTCCCAAGCTATCTGTATATTTGTGCGAAAATTGGCTTGAAATTAACAAGGTATAGCGCACACAGCAACAGCGGTGCCGTCTAACACGCAGCTGCAGCAGTGAGAAAATGGTGGCGACGGGGAAAATGGCTTGGTCTTATAGGGCAAGGACATGTGACATACACTGCCAATCACACATGCCCTTGCTTGTGTGAAAAAAAGCACTTCGCTCCGTGTGTGCGCTGCTGATAGGCTGACAGATTGCACCTCCCCACTGCAAATGCGGGAAAGAGAAAAAAAAATGGAGATCTTCATTGTTCCTGCAGAGATCCATCCCCTGCCCCTCCCCCCGCCCCGCTGTACACTCAAACTGCGTATTAACATTAATTTTCATCATTACTGAGAAAAAATCCAGTTATGATTTTGGTGCACGAACAGTTATCGAACATAACCTCGAACAGCCGAATTTTTCTCAAATTGTTCGTGTTCGCCGACCGGCTCGAACACCGCCCAAAACAGCTCGAATTTGAGATTGGCGAACAGTTCGAGTAGAACAACGCTCATCTCTAGTGCGTACGGTGTATACAGTGTGTCTTTGTGTGTGGTGCGTACGGTGTATATGACGCGCCCCTGGGCCTGCTGTGTCGCGCAGCGTCTCGCGCTCGGGGGCTTACCCGGAACCGGATCAGATGAGGGTTGTAGTCTCCGAGTGGCGGGGACCCGGTCCGTGCCCAGGGAGTCAAACTCAGTGTGTGGCAGTCTTGATAGGTGTTATTTGAGTGTCGACTACGCCACCCGTTGATTTGCAGCTATGGAGCTGCCACTGCAGGGCAGACCGCTGAGGCCGATGTAGAATTGTGCAGCGTGATAGTATAACCCCCAACGGGAGGGGTATGGCCTCAGGGCAGCCGACGTGGAAGATGGGGGTAGCAGGAACCACTCAGAGACGGTGCGGTGTAATTCAGGGTCTTTACTGGTAACAACGATAGACCCTCCCGGAGTAGTTGCTAGCGAACGGGGCCTGGTCAGTCCTTGAGCAGATGGGATCTCCCCTGGCCAGGCGGAGTTGTAGGCCTCCCAAACTGACTGTACTCTTCTGGCTACCTTGCTAGAAGCGGATATAAGTAGCCCACGTCCCTGAGTGTGCCGTGTGGTGCTCACCCGTATGGCCGGTGACTCGGGGCCTTCTAATGGCTTCCGCTCCACGATGGCGGTGCTGGTCCCACGCGTGTGACCTTGCCTTCGGGTTTCTGGGCCTGAGGACCTGAAATCCCCTGCCGGTCGGCTTCTGCTGCTGGGTAAGAGTTAGTCCCCACAGCCTCGGACGCCGGGTCCGGTAAGAAAGCTTCTCAGTCAGGGCGAGCTCTGCAGCTGCCAGCCCCTGACTCGTGTAGTATTGCTCCCACTGAGCTTCTGCTGTTTCTTCCTATGACTGTTTCTTGTCTCTGCTTCTTCTCTACACCTAACCCTGCCTCAGCCCCGGGTTTATATAGGGGAAGTTCTTCCCCTCCCAAGACTGGGCAGGAGGTGTGGCATGCACAGGATCCCTGACCAAAGGACCTCCCACCTGCTCTCAGACATAACATTACATTACTGTGGAAACCAGACCCCTGGGGTGCCACATTCCCCCCTAGTGAAATTTAGTACTCCGGGACTAAACATATTTTAGAAAAACATAACAAGATATAACAACAATAATAGTACAATAAGAAGAAACACATAAAGGTGGTCACGGATATCCGTAACCGGGTGCAGTCTTTGAAGAAAGCAAGGTGTCCATTTCACCAAAACAGGGAGACGTAACCAGTAGAGATGAGCGTTGTTCTACTCGAACTGTTCGCCAATCTCAAATTCGAGCTGTTTTGGGCGGTGTTCGAGCCGTTCGGCGAACACGAACAATTTGAGAAAAATTCGGCTGTTCGAGGTTATGTTCGATAACTGTTCGTGCACCAAAATCATAACTGGATTTTTTCTCAGTAATGATGAAAATTAATGTTAATACGCAGTTTGAGTGTACAGCGGGGCGGGGGGAGGGGCAGGGGATGGATCTCTGCAGGAACAATGAAGATCTCCATTTTTTTTTCTCTTTCCCGCATTTGCAGTGGGGAGGTGCAATCTGTCAGCCTATCAGCAGCGCACACACGGAGCGAAGTGCTTTTTTTCACACAAGCAAGGGCATGTGTGATTGGCAGTGTATGTCACATGTCCTTGCCCTATAAGACCAAGCCATTTTCCCCGTCGCCACCATTTTCTCACTGCTGCAGCTGCGTGTTAGACGGCACCGCTGTTGCTGTGTGCGCTATACCTTGTTAATTTCAAGCCAATTTTCGCACAAATATACAGATAGCTTGGGAGTAGGGAATAGTTGTGATTGCAGTCCTTTTAAGGACTAGGTTACAGCATTTCCTACGACTTTTATCAGGCAGGTCTGTGCTCTTAAATAGATAGATTGTGGGAGTAAAGACTAATTGTAATTGGAGTCCTTTTCAGGACTAGGTTACATCAGTTCCTATCAGTTTTTGCCAGGCAGGTCTGTGCCAGTGCTGTGCAAGTTTTTTTCACAGCATTTGGCTGAATCTAGCAAAGCTAATCCTTTTTGGCCTATTGCAGAATGTGTTAGTCAGTGGAGTAGCCTATCTGTGTTGCAAGATATACCACCTGTGTATAGAATACCAATTTTTTTACTGCACCTAGTGAAGTAAAATCTTTTGGGCATAGCATCATTCTATTAGTCCATCTATACTGACCTCCATCAGGTTGCAAACTGAATATAATTTTTTTCTGCATCTAGCTCTGAAAAAATATTTGGGCTTCTAGCAGTGTGTGGGACTTGGTCTATTAGTCCATCTATACTGACCTCCATCAGGTTGCAAATTAAAAATAATTTTTTTCTTCATTTAGCTCTGAAAAAATATTTGGGCTTCTAGCAGTGTGTGGGACTTGGTCTATTAGTCCATCTATACTGACCTCCATCAGGTTGCAAATTGAATAAAAAAAATTTCTGCATCTAGCTCTGAAAAAATATTTGGGCTTCTAGCGGTGTGTGGGACTTGGTCTATTAGTCCATCTATACTGACCTCCATCAGGTTGCAAATTAAAAATAATTTTTTTCTGCATCTAGCTCTGAAAAAATATTTGGGCTTCTAGCAGTGTGTGGGACTTGGTCTATTAGTCCATCTATACTGACCTCCATCAGGTTGCAAATTAAAAATAATTTTTTTCTTCATTTAGCTCTGAAAAAATATTTGGGCTTCTAGCAGTGTGTGGGACTTGTTCTATTAGTCCTTCTATACTGACGTCCAGCAGGTTGCAAATTGAATATAATTTTTTTCTGCATCTAGCTCTGAAAAAATATTTGGGCTTCTAGCGGTGTGTGGGACTTGGTCTATTAGTCCATCTATACTGACCTCCATCAGGTTGCAAATTAAAAATAATTTTTTTCTGCATCTAGCTCTGAAAAAATATTTGGGCTTCTAGCGGTGTGTGGGACTTGGTCTATTAGTCCATCTATACTGACCTCCATCAGGTTGCAAATTAAAAATAATTTTTTTCTGCATCTAGCTCTGAAAAAATATTTGGGCTTCTAGCGGTGTGTAGGACTTGGTCTATTAGTCCATCTATACTGACCTCCATCAGGTTGCAAATTAAAAATAATTTTTTTCTGCATCTAGCTCTGAAAAAATATTTGGGCTTCTAGCAGTGTGTGGGACTTGGTCTATTAGTCCATCTATACTGACCTCCATCAGGTTGCAAATTGAATAAAAAAAATTTCTGCATCTAGCTCTGAAAAAATATTTGGGCTTCTAGCGGTGTGTGGGACTTGGTCTATTAGTCCATCTATACTGACCTCCATCAGGTTGCAAATTAAAAATAATTTTTTTCTGCATCTAACCCAGCCAATAGTTTTGGCCTAATACCACAGTTTGGCCACTCAGCTCTGCTCGGTTACCATCCATTGTTTTTTTGTGCAAACAACTCCAGAGTTGTGAATTAGTTAACCACCAAAATGAGTGGAAAAAGGCCTGCTGCTGGTGGAAAGGGGAATAGGCGTGTTGGGAAGGGGAAAAAAGGTTGTGTCCGTGGGGTAGGTGCAGAAGAAAGACCATCTTCCAGCCAAACTAAAATGTCTACTTCTTTTAGCGGACAATGTGATAAGATCCCTTTCTTACGGCCACGCCAATCGCTACAAATTCCAGATGAGGCACAAAAACAGCAGGTGCTTCAACGGATATCAAGTGCTCCTTTAAGTGGGCTCTCCTCCACATCAACTTCAACATCACAAATACTCCAGTCCTCAAAGGTGTCACCCAAATCGCACTTGCTTCCTCACAGCTCCCAAATCTCCAGCTGCCCGTCTGAGTATGAGGTAGAACAGATGGTTGAGTCTGCAGAGCTGTTTACTCATACTATAGCCTGGGAATCAGAGGTCGACTCCAGCGCTTCTGTGAATCCAGACGAGTAAATGATCTGCACTGATGCCCAGAATCTTTATGAGTCGGATCCAGGACCAGACGCAGAAGGTTCTGACCATAATGTAGACCCTCATTCCCAAACTGTAACTCCTGTTGGTGGAGACAATGAGGAAGACGATGATAAGACTCAAATACCTGATTGGAGCGACAACTTTAGTTTTTTGTCAGGGCAGGAACAGGTTGGCTCTGAGGACGACGGGTGTGATAACGCACAGGGTGATGATGATGAGGTCGGAGATCCCACTTACTGTCAACCCACAGTCAGCCAAGAGATGAGGTCAGCAGAGGAGGTGGAGGAAGATGCTAGTGACGACGAGGTCAGGTTGCGCCTTCCTGGACAGAGACGTAGTACTGGAAGCACGTCAACAACTGCATCCTCAAACACAACTCTGCCTCTCACCACAAGTCGTGGTGGCTCTTCAGGTCGCATGGGTGCTAAGCCTTGCATAGCCTGGGCATTTTTTCAGATCGATAAAGATGACCCAACTCGTGTTATCTGTAACATTTGTCAGCAAAAGCTAAGTAGAGGCCAAAAAATACATAGTTTGAGTACTTCATGCATGAACCGGCACATGGACATGAAGCATAAGTTGCAGTGGGAAGCTCAGTGTGCTACAATGCGGTCTAGCCGGCCGGGCCAACCACCGTCTGCCATATCTTGTGCATCCGCGGCCTCTTCATCCTCTGTGACTGGGGGGACAGCAGTCACACCTGTTTTGGGGCGCAGACCTGCCACCTCTTTACCCGCAACAGCCAGCGTGATTGGCAGGTCATCATTTTCTTTGGAGGTGGTAACACCAGCTGGTCTTGAGCGCTGTCCGACATCGATAGCACCACCTTTGGATCAAGGCAACCTAACATGTCCGCCTGCATCTTCCTCACAGACCGGCAGTTTGCCGGGGACACCCTTATCAACCCCGTCTAAGCACAATAGCCAGCCCTCGGTCCCTCAGATGTGGACAAGTAAAAGACCATTTCCTCCTAGCCATGAGAAAGCTAAGAGGTTGAATTTCACCATCTGCAAGCTCTTGGCTACAGAAATGCTGCCTTTCCGCCTGGTGGACACAGAGGATTTTCGAGACCTTATGTCCGTCGCAGTGCCCCAGTACCAGATGCCCAGTCGGCACTACTTCTCAAAGAAAGGTGTGCCTGCGCTCCACCAGCATGTCGCACACAACATCACCGCTTCTTTGAGAAACTCTGTGTGTGACAGGGTGCATTTCACCACAGACACTTGGATGAGTAGGCATGGACAGGGGCGTTACATGTCGCTGACTGGGCACTGGGTAACTATGGTGACAGCAGGACAAGGGGCTGCTGTCCAAGTCTTGCCGTCCCCACGAGTTGTGCGTCAATCCTCTTTATGTCATTTTTCCTCCACTGCTTCTGCCTCCTCAACCTCCTCTCGGTCTTCCACCTGCACCCAAAGCCTGTCTGGTCATGCCACAAGCTTTCTAACTGCGCAGAAGGGATCCTGCACACCTCCTTACTATGCTGGCAGTAGGGCTCAACGTCATCAGGCGGCTTTTACATTGAAATGTCTGGGAAATGTGAGTCACACAGCTGAGGAGTTGTGGTCAGCTCTGGAGAACCAATTTCATGAATGGTTGTCTCCACTGGACCTGAAACCAGGGAAGGCCGTGTGCGACAATGCTGCAAACCTGGGTGCGGCCCTTCGCCGGGGCAATGTCACACACGTGCCTTGTATGGCTCACGTGTTGAACCTGGTTGTCCAGCAATTTTTAGCCCACTATCCCAGACTAGATGGCCTTCTGCAGAGGGCACGGTCGCTGTGTGCTCACTTCCGCCGTTCGCATCCCGCAGCTCAGCGACTTACATCTCTACAGAAGTCGTTGGGCCTGCCACTTCACCGGCTAAAATGCGATGTGCCTACCCGGTGGAATTCAACTCTGCACATGTTGCAGCGACTGTGGCAGCACCGACAAGCCCTGGTGCAATACGTTCTGACGTATAGCCTGGGCCAACGAGATTCAGAGGTGGGTCAAATCACGCTGGAGGAGTGGTCTCAGATCAGGGACCTATGCACCCTTCTGCACAGTTTTGAAATGGCGACGAAGATGTTTAGTGCTGACGATGCCATTATCAGCATGACTATTCCGGTGATTTACATGCTGGAGCACATGTTAAACGGAATTCGGAGTCAGGTGGTGGCACAAGAGGAGGTGGAGGAAGTAGAGGAGGAGGAGTTGTATGCGGAAGGGCTAACATCTGCAAGGTCCAGACGGTCGGCAGCACCAGGGCGGCAGGCATGTGAGGGTGGGGGAGATGATTTTACCAGGGCGCATGGTAGCAGCCAAACTAGTGAGGAAGGTGCAGGAGCCCAGGAAGAAGTGGAGGACGAACTGATGGAAGACTCATCAGATGAGGGAGACCTTGATCACATTTCTGTTGTGCGAGGTTGGGGGGAGAGGACAGAGGAAGGAAGCATGATTGTTACCTCGCCACCAACACAACAGGGACTTGGTGCTCCTGGATGCGCAACACACATGAGTGCCTTCTTGCTGCACTACCTGCAACATGACCCTTGAATTGTGAGAATTAGAAATAATCCTGACTACTGGGTTGCCACACTGTTAGATCCCCGGTACAAAAGTAAATTTGCAGAAATTATTCCTGCCATAGAAAGGGATGCACGCATGCAGGAGTATCAGCAGAGACTGTTGCAGAATCTTACATGTGCTTTTCCACAAAATACCAGTGGTGCACGTAGTGACTCTCACAGTTCCAACTTGCCAACCGTGGGACCGTCAAGTGTTCAGCACTCAAACCGTAACAGAACCACAGTATCTGCTGGTAACATCAATTTTGCGGAATCATTTCACCACTTTTTTAGCCCATCCTTTGCAAGGCCACAGGAGACAAGAAGTCTGACACATAGTCAACGCCTAGAGACGATGGTACAGGAGTATCTCCAAGTAAACATTGAAGCCACGACTGTGTCACTGGACCCTTGCTCTTTTTGGGCTTCCAATCTGGATAAATGGCCGGAGCTAGCCACTTACGCCTTGGAGATCTTGTCATGCCCCGCAGCCAGCGTTCTGTCTGAACGTGTGTTCAGCGCTGCTGGTGGTGTGCTGACAGATAAGCGCACGCGGCTCTCCACTGATAATGTAGACAGACTCACGTTCATAAAGATGAACAAATCATGGATCCGAAACGACTTTTCTACCCCTGTGTCATCCTGGGGAGAGTAAAAGCTTGATGATTGGTTAAAATCACCCTACCAACCGTTTTAAGCTTTCAAATTACTAATCATGTTTATCTGTATCTTGACTGGAAAATAATTTGGGCTTTGTAGCAGTGTGCAGCACTGATCCTATTAGGCCATCTATAATAAGCTTCACCAGATTTAAAATTAAAAATAATTTTTAGCTGCATCTAGCCCGGAAAATAATTTTGGGGCTCCGAGATGCGCAAGACACATAAGTGCCTTCTTGCTGCACTACCTGCAGCATGACCCTCATATTGTCAGAATTCGAAGTAATCATGACTACTGGGTTGCCACACTCTTAGATCCCCCAAACTTTTCGATCAACCTTTTCATTTTAATAAAGACCAAAAAAATGGTCATTTTTGAAATTATAAGCATTAGCAGGTTGTTAGAAACTGAAATCAAACAGTTTTCAACTCAAAACTTTATTCTAGGTGATGTTACATTTTCACATAGGACCCCTTGTTCGAAAGGAGCTTCTGAACTCTCTCGTCCATTGAATTTGTCAGGTTTTGGATGGTTTCTGCTTCAATTGTTTTGCATGAGGACAGAATACCCTCCCAGAGCTGTTGCTTAGATGTGAACTGCCTCCCGCCATCATAGACACTCCTTTTAATGATGCTCCAAAGGTTCTGAATGGGGTAGAGGTCAGGGGAGCATGGGGGTCACACCATAAGTTTGTCCCCTTTTATGCCCATGTGACACCCCAGGGGTCTGGTTGTCACAGTGATAGAGATATTACGTCTGAGAGCAGGTGGGAGGTCCTTTGGTCAGGGATCCTGTGCATGCCACACCTCCTGCCCAGCCTTGGGAGGGGAAGAACTTCCCCTGTATAAACCCGGGGCTGAGGCAGGGTTAGGAGTCCAGGAAGAGTAGAGACAAGAGCAGCATAGGAAGCAGCAGAGTCACAAGGAGTCAGGGGCTGGCAGCTAAAGAGCTCGCCCTGACTAAGAAGATTCTTTACCGGACCCGGAGTCCAAGGCTGTGGGGACTAACTTCTACCCAGCAACAGAATCCGTCAGGCAGGGGATTTCAGGTCCCCTGGCCCAGAAGCCCGAAGGCCCGGTCACACGCGTGGGACCAGCACCGCCATCGTGGAGCGGAAGCCATTAGAAGGCCCCGAGTCACCGGCCATACGGGTGAGCACCACACGGTACACTCAGGGACGTGGGCTACTTACATCAGCTTCTAGCAAGGTAGCCAGAAGAGTACAGTCAGCTTGGGAGGCCTACAACTACGCCTGGCCAGGGGAGATCCCATCTGCTCAAGGACTGACCAGGCCCCGTTCGCTAGCAAGTACTCCGGGAGGGTCTATCGTTGTTACCAGTAAAGACCCTGAACGCTACCATACCGTCTCTGAGTGGTTCCTGCTACCCCCATCATCCACGTCGGCTGCCCTGAGGCCATACCCCTCCCGTTGGGGGTTATACTATCACGCTGCACCATCCTTCCACCGGCCTCAGCGGTCTGCCCTGCAGCAGCAGCCCCCTGGCTGCATTCAACGGGTGGCGTAGTCATCAACCATTTTCTACCGCTAACAGACTGCCGTCCAGTTTGACTCCCTGGGCACGGACCGGGTCACCGCCACGAGACTACAACCCTAAACAGATCCGGCTCCGGGTAAGCTCCCGCGTGCGCAACGCAGCGCGACACAGGCCCAGGGGCGCGTCACCCATATCAGCCAGAGATGCAGATGTTTTATGTGCAGCATGAGATGGTGCATTATCATGCAGAAAAATGATCTTGCTGTGAAATACACGGTTCTTCTTCTTGAACCATGGCAGGAAGTGCTGTTTGAGAAAATCCACATACATTATGGAGTTCATCTTTAGCGCCTTCAGGGATCCTAAAGGGGCCGACAATCTCTCTCCCCATGATTCCAGACCAAAACATTACTCCACCTCCTCCTTGTTGGCGCTGTAGCCGTGTTTCCGTGGGGTGTCCATCAACCAGCCATCCTCCACTCCATTCATCTGGACCATCGAGCGCTGCACGGCACTCATCCGTGAACAAAACAGTTTTGAAATCAGTCTTCATGTAATGTTTGGCCCACTGGAGCCGTTTCTGCTTGTGTGAAGTGGATAGAGGAGGTCGACAGGATGGCGTATGCACAGCTGCAAACCTCTGAAGGACCCTGCATCTTGTTGTTCGGGGGACGTTGGAGGCACAAGCAGCTTCAAAAACTTGTCTGCTGCTATGACAAGGCTTTTTTGCCGCTGCTCTTTCAACCTGACGTAATTGCCTGTAGGAAAGAGTCCTCAATTTGCCCTTATCAGCACGCACACGTGTGTACTGTGAATCAGCTACATACTTCTTGATTGCCAAGACACTTCATCCTGATCATCGCACAATGTTGATTGTAGTCATGCCTTGACCTAAACACTCCACAATTTGTTGCTTCTCAGCAGCCGACACATCCTTTTTCTTTCCCATTTTGGCAGAAAATGTAGGCTGCTTAATAATGTGAGAGAGCCTTCTTAAGTAGTCTTGCCTTTCATTGGACACACCTGCCAAACTAATTAGCACAGGTGTCTGCAATTGCTTACAGTGATATAAAGAGCCCTGACACACATCACCATCAATGAGTTTAACTGACAAACAAACAAATTCTTCCCTTATCACTCCTAAACACTTTTTGCATAATAATCTGGAACGCGGTGTACATGTGCTTTTCCACAAAACACCAGTGGTTCACGTAGTGAATCTTACAGTTCTAACTTGCCAACCGTGGTCTGTATGGAATTGTTCAATAAAGGGCCCAAAATTAAGATAACATAGATGGGAGAGGTCTCTATGAATAGGAATTCCTAAGTATTTGATACCCTGTGAGGGCCAGGCAAAGGGAAAGTTGGACTGGATGGAATCCTATATGGATTTAGGGAGGGAGACATCGAGGGCCTCAGACTTCGCTGCATTGATTTTAAAATTTTACCATGTAACAAAGTGATCTATTTCAGCCATAACAGCATGGATGGATATATGTGATTGAGTGATATATACTAGGACATCATCAGCAAATAGAGAGCACTTGTACTCGGTGCCTCCCACCTCAATCCACCTAATATTGGGGTTATGGCGAATTGATGAGAGCAGGTGCTCCGTCACTAGGATGTATAAGAGAGGGGACAGAGGACATCCCTGCCTTGTCCCATTGGTGATTGTGAAAGGTGATGAAAATGTTCTGACGCACCCCCTGGGCCTTGGGACACCCGGAGCCGGACCCTTTTTGGTGGATGCTGGTGGTTGTAGTCTTCGTGGCGGCGATCCGGTTCCGTGGCTCAGGGCGGTCAAACCAGTGGCGGAACTATTTATGTGGTTTTGATGTTTAAATGTCCGACTCCGCCACCCGTGGATTGCGGTCAGAGTGAACCGCCGCTACAGGGCAGACCGCTAAGGCTGGTGTTGTGGGTGCAGCAGAGCGTAGCATAACTCCCCACGGGAGGAGTATAGCCTCAGGGCAGTGTATGCGGAGGATGGGGGTGATGGTGCAGGGCAGCAGCAGTAATGACACGGAGTCAGTGATGCAGTTCAGGGCCTTTACTCACAGTTCTTATTATCCAGACCACGTCTGCAGGTAACGGCTGCCCACGTCGTACTGTGCTCACCAGGTGAGGGGCTCAGACAACTCCCAGATAACTTTGTAGCGCTTCACAGGACCCCCTTTGTGTGTCCTTTGTCTGGCCTTTCTTACCAACACTTCTGTCCGGCTGCCTCGGGCCTCCTCTTGGTAAACTTGGCGCCAGTTTCCCTGACCCTATGTGGTGCCTTCCTAGCGGGTGGAGCAAGGGGCTGCGCCACATAAAATGTCAGAGCCTCCGGTTTCTAGCTGAGGGTCGTTTCCTGCCTCCACTAGTTCGGGGACCGGTCTCCCCCTTTGGCCTGACCCCTCCACGCAGGTGGATTCGGGCGTGCGGTGGCGACTCGCCCGTCCGCACCCCTGGGATCCCTTCATTCCTCGTTCCTGGAGCCTTCTCCGCTCCTCTTCCTTCCTTCTCCCTCTTGCAGGCCTGGGCCTCTGCTACTAGGCCCGCCTCCGGAGCAGAGCTCATGCAGAGCCCCTGCTCCCTGCCACTTCTGCTCAGACTTCTCTGCACTGAACTAAGATGGTGCCCACCTTTTATACTCCCTTCTCAATGCACCCAGGAACTGCTTCCTCCCTGCTCCTGCACTGCAGGGTTCCCCTTCCTCAGTGTTCCCTCCCCCCACTCCAGCCAGGGACAGGGACTGTCGTGCCCATCTCAGGGGCATATTGGTCGCCCTGCCCCACGGCAATGTGGTGTAATGCATGCAGGTGTCGGGTCCTGATCCACACTCCATCCTTATCTGAGAGTGAGATATCACACCTCTGGGTGAGGTGCAATACGTCTGTAGCAACCGAGCCCTCGGTGCTACAGTTCCATTTATCTTCAGCCTAGGTGACGTATTGTGATACAGGGCCGTGATTTTGGCTATAAAAGGGTCATATATGGCGTGCCAGGAGACTCTATGGAATGCTTTCTCAGCATCCAACGAGAGTATCTACTTACAAATTTTTAACTGCATCTAGCCCAGGAAATACTTTGTGCCTAGTAGCAGTGTCTGCTAGTCAGCGGATTATCCCGGCTGTTAAGCAAGCTACACCACCTGTAGTTTGGACACTTAATTTTTTCAAAGGAAATGCTTCGGGACCACGGGATACTTAGTGAAGAGCATCAGGAGGCACCCCAAGGCATAGGGGCTGGGACTGGCACTAGGATGCCTTGCGGTGGACAGCCGAGCTCGATCCTTATAAAAGCTTTTTAACTGCAGCAGCTTTAGTGGACGCTACTGGAGCTGGAATTACGCGGCTGCTGGCATGAGACTTGCCCTCCAATAGATCCTTGTAAATGGATTTAAAGTGTATTCATTCAAATTAGAGGGACAATTTAAATTAAAAAGCTTAGAGCTGCCTCCACCACAGGGGGGCTCTCTCGACCCACCAGCGGACAGGCACCAGTATTGGGAGAGGGGGGCTGGCCGTCAGGGTTCACCGCGGCTCTGGCACAAACCCGGCGACACGGAGGTGGCACGGGCAGGAGCGGACTGGCCGTCTCGGCTTCTCACTTTTTGGATTTTAGAAGGGCATGACATGCCTATATCTGTGTCTCCCCCTCCTTTTACTCCTCCACCTCTTTTCTTTTCGCATGACTATATGTACTTGTCACTTTTCCATGTGTTAGTTGTGTCTTCTGAGCAGTTTGTCAGCTTTTGGACACCTTTGAAGGTGTTTTCTATGTGTTTCTATGTGTTTTTGTTTGCCTGCCATTGGTTTTAACGGTGTTCGAAGGTGTTCGACGAACAGTTCGACGAACAGTTCGGCGAACACACGGGTGTTCGACGAACCGAACCGAACTCGAACACTACGGGGGTGGCTCAACACTAGTAACCAGGTAGGGGTCTGTTCTGCCCCGAGTCCTTAACAGTCTTTAGTCCGTCCTGGGTTACGCTCCAACTATGTACACAGGATTCCCGGTAAATCCACCAAAGACTCCTATAAACAACTAGAAACACATAATTATACACAAGCAATAAGAAAAACAGGTAACCACAAATAAAACAACTTATACATTTCAAATCCTCCAACGTGCGGGTAACTGGCCTCTATTGGCCCTAGTGGACCTACGGAGCTGACTGTCTAGCCCTGAACTACAGGGTGTAGGAGCTGTCAAGGGTAAACTGGGCAGCTGTCTACCGGCTTTTGGCTCACTAGGGGTACGGCAGGCTCACTATAAGCAGAGGGTTGATCCTCCTGTTCTGCTTGTGTGGAGTCTTCTGCCTCCTGGACCGGCTGCTCTTCCAGCTCTACCTGTCGCTCCGTAGGTGCTTGGGATGCGGGTTGGAGGAAGGTGAGTACGGGTACCACAACTGCGCCATTGACTTGAGTCCAAGACCGAGGGAAGTCTCCGAGCACAGTACTAACCATGTCTTCCCTTTCCTCTACGGGTCGAGGGTCTTCTTGTTCCTCTTCAGGGTTCCGTAGCTGTTCGGGACACTTCTTCAGGTGATCCCGGGATACAATGGTTGTGGTTTCCCCTCCGTCTTTACTGATGGTACAGACCTTTGGGTTGTCGTGGCTTGAGGGCAGTACGGTGTACGGGTCCTTCTCCCACTGGTCGTCCAACTTGTGGAGCCGTCTTTTTCTCTTCAAGACCTGCTCTCCGGGTATCAGGGGAACAGCGGGAGCATACTGGTTGTAAGTTTTCTCTTGTCTTTCCCTAGCCTGACAGAGACTTCGCTCCACGCTCTCCTGTACTCTCCGGTACTGCTGCTGCCAGTTCGACTCTACCAATTTTAATGGTCGCCTCTTTAAATCCGATCTGTGGCACGGGCTGACCATTGCTGGCGATGATACTCAAGTCGTCGTCAGGGTAGCGGGTTATATCCGAGTCATTCCAGTACTGCTTGAAGAGCACGTACGGGATGGTGGTGACCTGTGACCCGGTGTCCAGTAGGGCACTCATAGGGATGCCATCCAGTACCACAGGCAAGACTGGACGCCCTCCAACATATTTGTCGCGCCAGTTCGATGGGCCTGTTGGTCTTTTTCCTGGGGGTTGGCCCTCTACCCCCAGGTTGTGCCAGTTTAAAGGACAGTACCTTGCCATATGTCCGGGTTGATTGCAGCAGCGGCAGATGGGTCGTCCGTCTTCGTTGTACCGGTCACTGGGTCTTCCTCTGGCCGGTGGGGTCCTCCTTGGTCGACGCCACGGGATGTTCTCCGGTCCGGATGCCAGCTGGATCTTCCCTGGAGTGGAAGCCTGTAAAGACTGCACAGTTTGGGTTAACGCAGCAACGCTTTTAGCTAGCTCTTGGACCTGATGGTGCAGGTCTGGAGCCGGGTCATTGTTCAAAGCCTGCGCATCAGCCCCTACAGGCCCTGCCGACAAGGGCGCCGCCTCCTGGTGGTAAGTGATAGCTGGGCGCCTGTGGGTCACAACGCCATCCGGTGCCGGTTCTCGGAGCACCCGGATGGCTCTGTCCTTGAACTGTGCAAATCCCAGATGAGGGTCCTGTAGGGCCATTGCCCGCAACTGGGTTCGGTGGGCATTGCAATATAAACCCTCTATAAATTGTTCAGTCAACAGCCTGTCCTCGTCTCCCACGCCGTCAGGGTCGGTCTGCTTAACGGCTCTCAGGGCCTCTTGTAGGTTCAGGGCATAGTCCCTTATACTCTCATGGGCCCGCTGTTTGCACCCGTAGAATCTAAGCTTGATCTCGGCTGAGGTGCGGGTATCAAAGGTGTCCCTCAGCCGGGTTAGTATCCCTGCGACAGTCCTCCCCCCAGATGGCCAGGACTTTACCTCCCTTCGGGCTGCTCCGGTTAATTGGGCCACCAGGATGCTCACTTTTTGCTCTTCTGTGAGGGGGTACACCTGGAAGAGGCTATCCAGCCTTTCTCTAAAGTCCTGCAGGGTATGTGACTCCCCTGAGTACTGGGGTAGCCAGGCTGCCCCCGGGATATAGGGCATGGTGAAAGGCATGACCGCGACAGCGGTGGCGCTGGCGGGGGTTGAAGCGGTGAAGCTCTCCTCCGTATCCGACATCCTTCTCCCCCCTAGTGGACCGTGGCCTACCTTGCGATGATCCTCTTCCGTAGGCCGCGGCTCCGCAGTGGATCGTCAGGGTTGAGGACCTTCCGTTGCGCTCCGGTGACGTCGGCGTCTGCTGGGCTCCTTCCAGGACCTTACGCAACGTCCGGACGTGAGGCGGGGCTTCAGTTCTCGCGGGCTTTTCGGAGTCCACGCCCCTCTTCTTCCCGCGCGGCGTCCTCAAGATGGCGTCCAACGGCGGGAAAACTCCACGGATGGCGGGAAGAAGGCTGAAGATGGCGCCGGATGGCGGGAATCTTCACAGATGGCGGGAAGAAGGCTGAAAATGGCGCCGGATGGCGGGAATCTTCACCACAGGTGAGTTTGAAAGTCTCTTTTTCAGGCACGCAGTACCCGGTGGTTGCGGGCACGAAATCCTGCCGACTACGCCAAAGTTGACGCGCCCCTGGGCCTGCTGTGTCGCGCAGCGTCTCGCGCTCGGGGGCTTACCCGGAACCGGATCAGATGAGGGTTGTAGTCTCCGAGTGGCGGGGACCCGGTCCGTGCCCAGGGAGTCAAACTCAATGTGTGGCAGTCTTGATAGGTGTTATTTGAGTGTCGACTACGCCACCCGTTGATTTGCAGCTATGGAGCTGCCGCTGCAGGGCAGACCGCTGAGGCCGATGTAGAATTGTGCAGCGTGATAGTATAACCCCCAACGGGAGGGGTATGGCCTCAGGGCAGCCGACGTGGAAGATGGGAGTAGCAGGAACCACTCAGAGACGGTGCGGTGTAATTCAGGGTCTTTACTGGTAACAACGATAGACCCTCCCGGAGTACTTGCTAGCGAGCGGGGCCTGGTCAGTCCTTGAGCAGATGGGATCTCCCCTGGCCAGGCGGAGTTGTAGGCCTCCCAAACTGACTGTACTCTTCTGGCTACCTTGCTAGAAGCGGATATAAGTAGCCCACGTCCCTGAGTGTGCCGTGTGGTGCTCACCCGTATGGCCGGTGACTCGGGGCCTTCTAATGGCTTCCGCTCCACGATGGCGGTGCTGGTCCCACGCGTGTGACCTTGCCTTCGGGTTTCTGGGCCTGAGGACCTGAAATCCCCTGCCGGTCGGCTTCTGCTGCTGGGTAAGAGTTAGTCCCCACAGCCTCGGACGCCGGGTCCGGTAAGAAAGCTTCTCAGTCAGGGCGAGCTCTGCAGCTGCCAGCCCCTGACTCGTGTAGTATTGCTCCCACTGAGCTTCTGCTGTTTCTTCCTATGACTGTTTCTGGTCTCTGCTTCTTCTCTACACCTAACCCTGCCTCAGCCCCGGGTTTACATAGGGGAAGTTCTTCCCCTCCCAAGACTGGGCAGGAGGTGTGGCATGCACAGGATCCCTGACCAAAGGACCTCCCACCTGCTCTCAGACATAACATTACATTACTGTGGAAACCAGACCCCTGGGGTGCCACATATACAGTGTGTCTTTGTGTGTGGTGCGTATAGCGTATACAGTGTGTGTGTTGCGTACGGTGTATACAGTGTGTGTGTGGTGCGTATGGCGTATACAGTGTGTGTGTGTGTGTGTGGTGCGTATGGCGTATACAGTGTGTGTGGTGCGTACGGTGTATACAATGTGTGTGTGTGGTGTGCACGGCGTATACAGTGTGTGTGTGTGTGTGTGTGTGTGTGTGTGTGTGTGTGTGTGTGGTGTGTATGGCGTATACAGTGTGTGTGGTGCGTATGGTGTATACAGTGTGTGTGTGGTGTGTACGGTGTATACAGTGTGTGTGTGGTGCGTACGGTGTATACGGTGTGTGTGTGGTGCGTACGGTGTATACGGTGTGTGTGTGTGTGTGTGTGTGTGTGTGTGTGACGCGCCCCCTGGGACATATTCCTTTTTGAGGGGAATACCCGGCACCGGATCAGATGGGGGGTTGTAGTCTCCGAGCGGCTGTGACCCGGCCCCGTGCCCAGGGCGTCAAGCTCAGTGTTGTGTGGCAGTCCTACAGATGTTATTAAGAGTTCTTTTGTGTCGACTACGCCACCCGTTGTGATGCGGTCACTGGGGCCGCCGCTGCAGCAGGTTCCGCTGAGGCTGATGGTGGATGCGCAGCTTGGTGGGATAACCCCCAACGGGAGGGGTATAGCCTCAGAGGGGACAGGCGCAGAGGATGGGGGTTGTGGTGGTGTAGTGCAGACGGCAGTGAAGACAGAGTCGGGTTGTGCAGTTAAGGGTGTTTACTTACTGCAGATGTTGCACTGGTCACTCCAGCTGCTAGTGACCACCCGAGCCGTGCTGCGTCCACCAGGTCCTGGATCCAGCCAACCCCCAAACAAGTCCGGAGCGTGGCCCTGAGCTCTCTTTCTGTCCCGTTCTCTGGCCGTCCCCACCAGTAATCCACCTAGGTCCAGCTCCCTCGGGCCTTCTGTTGGGACACCCTTGGCCCTGGGTTCCCTGACCCTTCATGTGGTGTGCCTTCGGGGTGGATGTGATGGGTGACCGTGGCAGACGCTGCCCACGGTCTCCGGTCTCTGGCTGGGGAATGTTTTTACCCCCACCAGCTTGGGTTCCGGTACCCTGATGCCGACTCTTCACCCGGTGCTTTTAGTTGGGATCTCAGAGTCCTTCTCTTCTGTGCTCTGGGTCTCTCTCTTTTCTCCTCTCTCACTCTGGGTCTTGGTCTTTCTTCTCTCCTCTGCTCCTGACTTATTCTCTGCAGCTGACTGACTCTCTGCATCTGATCCTCTGCATCTGACCCTGATCTTAGTTGGTGCCCACCTTATATACACCCTCTATGTGTGAGCTCAGGTGACCAGCACCCAATGAGCTCCTATCTTTACCCAGGCTGCTCCCCCTATCTGCCCCTACACTACATGGGATGTACCACCCCCCCTCCCACTCCAGCCAGGAACAGACTCGGTCGTACCTGCACATTTCCGAGTGGGAGTACCGTCGGCCTGTTCCCCGGAAATGGGATGTGTGTAGTGCATGCAGCCTACCGAGCTCAGTTCCACACTCCATCCTTACCCGGGAGTGGAATATCAGACCTCTGGGTTGAGGTGCAATACCCCTGTAGCAGCCGAATCCTCAGGGTGCTACATTCCCCCCTGGTAAATCACAGCACGTCCTCGGGCTGTAAGGACAAAAACACCAAAACATACAAAATTTTCATATAAACATAATAAAACCTATAAAACATTATATATATAAAACTTTTCATATAAACATTCTCGTCGTCTCTTGTTTCAGGTTCCTCCTCCGGACACTATGCAACGTGTGTCCGGGAAAAGTGCGACAGTCTCTTAGAAAAACTGGTTTTCTATAAAACCGGTAGGGGGCGCTTTAGGACGCGCAACTATATACAGGGGAAGTTGGCCGCTCTCAGTCCTCGGCCAGGTAGAGGGAAGGGAATGGCTGCTCACAGTCCTCAGCCTGTGGGATTAAGGGGTTAACGGGTAAACAGTTCACTCAGCTGGTCCCAACGGGGACTATATATAAGTATCAACAGTTTCTTTGGTACCCGGTCGGGTAACTATTTACATCACTTCTCTGCCGCACTCAACGGCGTCTTCCTCCTGCTCTTTGCTTACAGCTGGTTGTTACTTCAGACCCGTCCGGCCATGTGAGCTGGCTGAACAAGTCCTCCCCCAGGTGTGGCACCCTTGGTTTTACGGGCGCGGGGGTGGTGGTGGTGGCGCCCGGATTGCCCAGGCCCTGCGGCCAGGCCTGGGGCACCTGGAAGGTGAAGGGCACCGTTAGGACGGCGGCGCCCTGGGCTACCTGGCCTTGCGACCAGGCCGGAGGCTCCGCGGAGGTAGGGGGCGCTGTTGGTATTGCGGCGCCCGGGAATTCTAGGCCCTGCGACCAGGCTGGTGGTACTTCCTGCTTGGTCACGCTCGGGGTCGAGGCGTGTGACGTCACAGGGGTCGCGGCGGCGGCTTCCGGTTGGGGCCTAGTCTGCGTCGGTGACATGGCGTTTTCGGGCACAGCAGGGGGACTTTCGGGCTCTGCGACGGGGAGCTGGGGCAGGTAAGCGGTGTCACGGCTTGGGGTATAGACGTCCCCTTTACCTGCCTCCATGCGTTCGGCTCCCTTCTCGGCGCCGTCTCCGACCTTGGGTCCTCCCGCGCCATCCTCAGAGGCGGTCTGTTTCCTCATCTTGGCTGGCGTGCTCCGGGTCTTGGTTCGCTGGGCCATCTCTCGGCTCCACTCCGCCAATGTCTCTCGCTGTACCCGGGCCATCCTCCGTGCGAGGCCCTCCAGGGCAGTCTGTGCACACTCCCGGTCTCGGGGGAGCTGTGCAAGGACCTCCACTAGGCCTAGTGGGGTCGTGGTGTCCAGCAGGCTCCTGACCAACGGGCCGGTGCTGCTCTGCTCTCTGGACATCTCCGGGTGAGCTTCTCTGCTACTCTTCTCCAGACTTCTTGTCTCCGGGTGCGCTCGCTCCAGACTGCTCCAGGCGGCACCCATCTTCGCTCTCTTCTTTCGTCTCCTCCCACTTCGAGGGCGGTCCCGGGGCAACTCGGTGACTGTCAGCTCCAGGGGTAGTTCTTTCACGCTGACAGACACCTCCAGCATCACAGTCTCTGTTGGTGGGGGCGGTTTCCACTTTTGGCGCCATTTTCTGTCCTGGCCCACGATGGGAGGTGGCCTCTTGCCCTCCTTTGGCACGCCCATAATGGCGTCCGCTGCTCTTCCAAGGCGGGAAATCTGCGGTTTTGGCGGGAAGCGTCGCCCAGTGGCGGGAAACTCTGCAGATGGCGGGAACAAGCTGGAAATGGCGGACAATCGGCGGGAAACGACTGGTGATGGAGTCCGATGGCGTGGACCCTCCGGAACCGGCGGGAGACTTCTTTCTGAGGTAAACTTGCACTTTTCTTCAGGCACGCAGTACCCGGGTGTTGCGGGCACGTAATCCTGCCGACTACGCCAAAGTTGACGCGCCCCCTGGGACATATTCCTTTTTGAGGGGAATACCCGGCACCGGATCAGATGGGGGGTTGTAGTCTCCGAGCGGCTGTGACCCGGCCCCGTGCCCAGGGCGTCAAGCTCAGTGTTGTGTGGCAGTCCTACTGATGTTATTAAGAGTTCTTTTGTGTCGACTACGCCACCCGTTGTGATGCGGTCACTGGGGCCGCCGCTGCAGCAGGTTCCGCTGAGGCTGATGGTGGATGCGCAGCTTGGTGGGATAACCCCCAACGGGAGGGGTATAGCCTCAGAGGGGACAGGCGCAGAGGATGGGGGTTGTGGTGGTGTAGTGCAGACGGCAGTGAAGACAGAGTCGGGTTGTGCAGTTAAGGGTGTTTACTTACTGCAGATGTTGTACTGGTCACTCCAGCTGCTAGTGACCACCCGAGCCGTGCTGCGTCCACCAGGTCCTGGATCCAGCCAACCCCCAAACAAGTCCGGAGCGTGGCCCTGAGCTCTCTTTCTGTCCCGTTCTCTGGCCGTCCCCACCAGTAATCCACCTAGGTCCAGCTCCCTCGGGCCTTCTGTTGGGACACCCTTGGCCCTGGGTTCCCTGACCCTTCATGTGGTGTGCCTTCGGGGTGGATGTGATGGGTGACCGTGGCAGACGCTGCCCACGGTCTCCGGTCTCTGGCTGGGGAATGTTTTTACCCCCACCAGCTTGGGTTCCGGTACCCTGATGCCGACTCTTCACCCGGTGCTTTTAGTTGGGATCTCAGAGTCCTTCTCTTCTGTGCTCTGGGTCTCTCTCTTTTCTCCTCTCTCACTCTGGGTCTTGGTCTTTCTTCTCTCCTCTGCTCCTGACTTATTCTCTGCAGCTGACTGACTCTCTGCATCTGATCCTCTGCATCTGACCCTGATCTTAGTTGGTGCCCACCTTATATACACCCTCTATGTGTGAGCTCAGGTGACCAGCACCCAATGAGCTCCTATCTTTACCCAGGCTGCTCCCCCTATCTGCCCCTACACTACATGGGATGTACCACCCCCCCTCCCACTCCAGCCAGGAACAGACTCGGTCGTACCTGCACATTTCCGAGTGGGAGTACCGTCGGCCTGTTCCCCGGAAATGGGATGTGTGTAGTGCATGCAGCCTACCGAGCTCAGTTCCACACTCCATCCTTACCCGGGAGTGGAATATCACACCTCTGGGTTGAGGTGCAATACCCCTGTAGCAGCCGAATCCTCAGGGTGCTACATGTGTGGTGTGTATGGCGTATACAGTGTGTGTGGTGCGTACGCCGTATACAGTGTGTCTTTGTGTGTGGTACGTACGCCGTATACAGTGTGTCTTTGTGTGTGGTGTGTACGGTGTATACAGTGTGTGGTGTGTACGGTGTATACAGTGTGTGGTGTGCACGGCGTATACAGTGTGTGTGTGTGGTGTGTATGGCGTATACAGTGTGTGTAGTGCGTATGGCGTATACAGTGTGTGTGTGGTGTGTACGGTGTATACAGTGTGTCTTTGTGTGTGGTGTGTACGGTGTATACAGTGTGTCTTTGTGTGTGGTGTGTACGGTGTATACAGTGTGTCTTTGTGTGTGGTGCGTATGGCGTATACAGTGTGTGTGTGGTGCGTACGGTGTATACAGTGTGTCTTTGTGTGTGGTGCGTACGGTGTATACAGTGTGTCTGTGTGTGGTGCGTATGGCGTATACAGTGTGTGTGTTGCATACGGCGTATACAGTATGTGTGTGGTGCGTATGGCGTATACAGTGTGTGTGGTGTGTACGGTGTATACAGTGTGTCTGTGTGTGGTGCGTATGGCGTATACAGTGTGTGTGGTGCGTACGGTGGATACAGTGTGTGTGTGTGGTGTGCACGGTGTATACAGTGTGTGTGTGTGTGGTGTATACGGCGTATACAGTGTGTGTGTGTGTTGTGCATATGGCCTATACAGTGTGTGTGTGTTGCGTACCACGTATACAGTGTGTGTGTGTGGTGTGCACGGCGTATACAGTGTGTGTGTGTGTTGTGCGTATGGCCGATACAGTGTGTGTTTGTGTGGTGCGTATGGCGTGTACAGTGTGTGTGTGTTGCGTACGGCATATACAGTGTGTGTGTGGTGCGGATGGCGTATACAGTGTGTGTGTGTGTGTGTGTGTGGTGCGTACGGTGTATACAGTGTGTGTGTGTTGCGTACGGCGTATACAGTGTGTGTTTGTGTGTGTGTGGTGCGTATGGCGTATACAGTGTGTGTGTGTGGTGTGCACGGTGTATACAGTGTGTGTGTGTGTGTGTGTGTGTGTATGGTGTATATAGTGTGTGTGTGTGGTGCATACGGCATATACAGTGTGTGTGTTGTGCGTATGGTGTATACAGTGTGTGTGTGGTGCGTACGGTGTATACAGTGTGTGTGTGGTGCGTACGGTGTATACAGTGTGTGTGTGGTGCGTACGGTGTATACAGTGTGTCTTTGTGTGTGGTGTGTACGCCGTATACAGTGTTTCTTTGTGTGTGGTGCGTACGCCGTATACAGTGTGTGTGTTGTGCGTACGGCGTATACAGTGTGTGTGTGGTGCGTATGGTGTATACAGCGTGTGTGTGTGGTGCGTACGGCGTATACAGTGTGTGTGGTGCGTACGGTGTATACAGTGTGTGTGTGGTGGGGCGTATACAGTGTGTGTGGTGGTGCGTATGGCGTATACAGTGTGTGTGTGGTGGTGCGTATGGCGTATACAGTGTGTGTGTGGTGCGTACGGCGTATACAGTGTGTGTGTGGTTCGTACGGTGTATACAGTGTGTGTATGTGGTGCGTACGGCGTATACAGTGAGTGTGGTGCGTACGGTGTATACAGTGTGTGTGTGGTGGTGCGTATGGCGTATACAGTGTGTGTGTGGTGGTGCGTATGGCGTATACAGTGTGTGTGTGGTGCGTACGGCGTATACAGTGTGTGTGTGTGGTGCATATGGTGTATTCAGTGTGTGTATGTGGTGCGTACGGCGTATACAGTGTGTGTGGTGCGTACGGTGTATACAGTGTGTGTGTGGTGGTGCGTATGGCGTATACAGTGTGTGTGTGGTGCGTACGGCGTATACAGTGTGTGTGTGGTTCGTACGGTGTATACAGTGTGTGTGTGTTGTGGTGCATACGGCGTATACAGTGTGTGTGTGTTGTGCGTATGGTGTATACAGTGTGTGTGTGTGTGTGGTGTGTACGGCGTATACAGTGTGTGTGTGTGTGGTGCGTACGGCGTATACAGTGTGTGTGGTGCGTACGGTGTATACAGTGTGTGTGGTGCGTACGGTGTATACAGTGTGTGTGTGGTGGTGCGTATGGCGTATACAGTGTGTGTGTGGTGGTGCGTATGGCGTATACAGTGTGTGTGTGGTGGTGCGTACGGCGTATACAGTGTGTGTGTGGTTCGTACGGTGTATACAGTGTGTGTGTGTGGTGCGTATGGTGTATTCAGTGTGTGTATGTGGTGCGTACGGCGTATACAGTGAGTGTGGTGCGTACGGTGTATACAGTGTGTGTGTGGTGGTGCGTATGGCGTATACAGTGTGTGTGTGGTGGTGCGTATGGCGTATACAGTGTGTGTGTGGTGGTGCGTACGGCGTATACAGTGTGTGTGTGGTGCGTACGGTGTATACAGTGTGTGTGTGTGGTGCGTATGGTGTATTCAGTGTGTGTATGTGGTGCGTACGGCGTATACAGTGTGTGTGGTGCGTACGGTGTATACAGTGTGTGTGTGGTGGTGCGTATGGCGTATACAGTGTGTGTGTGGTGGTGCGTATGGCGTATACAGTGTGTGTGTTGTGCGTATGGTGTATACAGTGTGTGTGTGTGTGTGGTGCGTACGGCGTATACAGTGTGTGTGGTGCGTACGGTGTATACAGTGTGTGTGTGGTGGTGCGTATGGTGTATACAGTGTGTGTGTGGTGGTGCGTATGGCGTATACAGTGTGTGTGTGGTGCGTACGGCGTATACAGTGTTTGTGTGTGGTGCGTATGGTGTATTCAGTGTGTGTATGTGGTGCGTACGGCGTATACAGTGTGTGTGTGGTGCGTATGGCGTATACAGTGTGTGTGTGGTGAGTAAGACGTATACAGTGTGTGCGTTTGGTGTGTACGGCGTATACAATGTGTGTGTGTGGTGCGTACGGTGTATACAGTGTGTGTGGTGTGCACGGCGTATACAGTGTGTGTGTGGTGCGTACGGTGTATACAGTGTGTCTTTGTGTGTGGTGCGTACGCCGTATACAGAGTGTGTCTTTGTGTGTGGTGCGTACTCCGTATACAGAGTGTGTCTTTGTGTGTGGTGCGTACGCCGTATACAGTGTGTCTTTGTGTGTGGTGCGTACGCCGTATACAGTGTGTCTTTGTGTGTGGTGCGTACGCCGTATACAGTGTGTCTTTGTGTGTGGTGCGTACGGTGTATACAGTGTGTCTTTGTGTGTGGTGCGTATGGCGTAAACAGTGTGTGTGTGTGGTGTGCACGGCGTATACAGTGTGTGTGTGGTGCGTACGGTGTATACAGTGTGTCTTTGTGTGTGGTGCGTACGCCGTATACAGAGTGTGTCTTTGTGTGTGGTGCGTACTCCGTATACAGAGTGTGTCTTTGTGTGTGGTGCGTACGCCGTATACAGTGTGTCTTTGTGTGTGGTGCGTACGCCGTATACAGTGTGTCTTTGTGTGTGGTGCGTACGCCGTATACAGTGTGTCTTTGTGTGTGGTGCGTACGGTGTATACAGTGTGTCTTTGTGTGTGGTGCGTATGGCGTATACAGTGTGTGTGTTGTGCGTATGGCGTATACAGAGTGTGTGTGTGTGTGTGTGGTGTGTACCGTGTATACAATGTGTCTGTGTGTTGTGCGTATGGCGTATACAGTGTGTGTTGTGCGTACGGTGTATACAGTGTGTGTGTGTGGTGTGCACGGCGTATACAGTGTGTGTGTGTGTGTGTGTGTGGTGTGTATGGCGTATACATGACCGTATACAGCCAACCCGGGTTCCACCGTTCATATGCCTCCACCCCCATCTTACCACACTTACGTAACTTACAAATAAAAACACTGCATCTGTAATTTCTTTGGATAAATTTGGCCACAGCGGCCATTTTATTAACAAACAACATTAACATATATTTATTATTATGAAATAAATAAGAAGGGAGGGTTCTTGGAGTTAAAGATTGATCTGGCAAAACTAAAAACCGAAGTCGAACCACCGTGTTACCCTCAGCCGTCCATCTCCAGCTCGAGGGCACCAAAGCTCCCAGGGTAAAACCCCGTCCAGAGCCCCAAAAAACCATATGCCAGATCACCCCGGTTAATCAAACCACGGCCTATAAAATTCAAATAATTTTCCACCAACACTTCTGTGCCAACTCCAAGAACCCCACCCCCCGCCAAGCCACTGCAACAAACCTTCTTACACAACTTTAAATACTCTTCTTTATGCCACATCAAATGCCCCTTTAATTCGTCCCTGATAAAAAGCAAACCATCCTTTTACCCATAACCTACAAAAATACCAACGGAAAAAAGAGGGTGGGTGGGTACTTTTTCCTATGCTCTTCTCCTCTGGAATGTCCGTTTCCCGCACTTTTTTCCCTCTTATACCTCTCTTCCCCCAGCTCCACCCCCGTCCCAATGCCCGCCCTTCCTGACCTCTACCCAATCCCGATTATTGGGATTCAAATTGCACCCTCCTGGCCCATGCCGGTCATGTGGGGCTTCCTGCTAGGTTGCCCTGCCTCCAGCCCCCTTCTGTGTGTGTGGTGCGTATGGTGTATACAGTGTGTGTGTGGTGCGTACGGTGTATACAGTGTGTGGTGTGTATGGCGTATACAGTGTGTGTGGTGCGTATGGCGTATACAGTGTGTGTGTGTGGTGCGTGCGGTGGATACAGTATGTGTGTGTGGTGTGCACGGCGTATACAGTGTGTGTGTGTGTGGTGTGTATGTCGTATACAGTGTGTGTGGGGGGGTGCGTATGGCGTATACAGTGTGTGTAGTGCGTATGGCGTATACAGTGTGTGTGGTGCGTATGGCGTATACAGTGCGTGTGTGGTGCGTACGGTGTATACAGTGTGTGTGGTGGTGCGTATGGTGTATACAGTGTGTCTTTGTGTGTGGTGCGTACGCCGTATACAGTGTGTCTTTGTGTGTGGTGCGTTCGCCGTATACAGTGTGTCTTTGTGTGTGGTGCGTACGCCGTATACAATGTGTCTTTGTGTGTGGTGTGTACGCCGTATACAGTGTGTCTTTGTGTGTGGTGCGTACGCCGTATACAGTGTGTCTTTGCGTGTGGTGCGTACGCCGTATACAGTGTGTCTTTGTGTGTGGTGTGTACGCCGTATACAGTGTGTCTTTGTGTGTGGTGCGTACGGTGTATACAGTGTGTCTTTGTGTGTGGTGCGTATGCCGTATACAGTGTGTCTTTGTGTGTGGTGTCCGTACGGTGTATACAGTGTGTGTGTGTGGTGTGTACGGTGTATACAGTGTGTGTGTGGTGCGTACGGTGTATACAGTGTGTGTGTGGTGCGTACGGTGTATACAGTGTGTGTGTGGTGCGTACGGTGTGTCTTTGTGTGTGGTACGTACGCCGTATACAGTGTGTCTTTGTGTGTGGTGCGTACGCCGTATGCAGTGTGTGTGTGGTGCGGACGCCGTATACAGTGTGTCTTTGTGTGTGGTGCGTACGCCGTATACAGTGTGTCTTTGTGTGTGGTGTGTACGGTGTATACAGTGTGTCTTTGTGTGTGGTGCATACGGTGTATACAGTGTGTGTGTGTGATGTGTACGGTGTATACAGTGTGTCTTTGTGTGTGGTGCGTACGCCATATACAGTGTGTCTTTGTGTGTGGTGTGTACGGTGTATACAGTGTGTCTTTGCGTGTGGTGCATATGGCGTATACAGTGTGTGTGGTGCATACGGTGTATACAGTGTGTGTGTGGTGGTGCGTATGGCGTATACAGTGTGTGTGGTGTGTAAGGCGTATACAGTGTGTGTGTGGTGCGTACGGCGTATACAGTTTGTGTGTGGTGCGTACGGCATATACAGTGTGTGTGTGGTGCGTACGGTGTATACATTGTGTGTGTGTGGTGCGTATGGTGTATTCAGTGTGTGTGTGTGGTGCGTACGGCGTATACAGTGTGTGTGGTGCGTACGGCGTATACAGTGTGTGTGTGGTGAGTAAGACGTATACAGTGTGTGTGTGTGGTGCGTACGGTGTATACAGTGTGTGTGTGTGGTGCGTACGGTGTATACAGTGTGTGTGTGGTGTGCACGGCGTATACAGTGTGTGTGTGGTGCGTACGGTGTATACAGTGTGTCTTTGTGTGTGGTGCGTACGCCGTATACAGTGTGTCTTTGTGTGTGGTGCATACGCCGTATACAGTGTGTGTGTGGTGCGTACGCCGTATACAGTGTGTCTTTGTGTGTGGTGCGTACGCCGTATACAGTGTGTCTTTGTGTGTGGTGCGTATGGCGTATACAGTGTGTGTGTGTTGCGTGCGGCGTATACAGTGTGTGTGTGGTGCGTATGGCGTATACAGAGTGTGTGTGTGTGTGGTGTGTACGGTGTATACAATGTGTCTATGTGTTGTGCGTATGGCGTATACAGTGTGTGTGGTGCGTACGGTGTATACAGTGTGTGTGGTGTGTATGGCGTATACAGTGTGTGTGGTTCGTATGGCGTATACAGTGTGTGTGTGGTGCGTACGGTGTATACAATGTGTGTGTGGTGCGTACGGTGTATACAGTGTGTGTGTGTGGTGTGTATGGCGTATATAGTGTGTGTGGTGCGTATGGCGTATACAGTGTGTGTGTGGTACGTGCGGTGGATACAGTGTGTGTGTGGTGTGTACGGCGTATACAGTGTGTGTGTGGTGTGCACGGCGTATACAGTGTGTGTGTTGCGTACGGCGTATACAGTGTGTGTGTGGTGCATATGGCGTATACAGTGTGTGTGTGTGGTGTGTACGGTGTATACAGTGTGTGTGTGTGTGGTGCGTACGGCGTATACAGTGTGTGTGTGTGTGGTGCGTACGGCGTATACAGTGTGTGTGGTGCCTACGGTGTATACAGTGTGTGTGGTGCGTACGGTGTATACAGTGTGTCTTTGTGTGTGGTGTGTACGGTGTATACAGTGTGTCTTTGTGTGTGGTTCGTATGGAGTATACAGTGTGTGTGTGGTGTGTACGGCGTATACAGTATGTGTGGTGCGTACAGTGTATACAGTGTGTGTGTGTGGTGTGCACGGCATATACAGTGTGTGTGTGTGGTGTGTATGGCGTATACAGTGTGTGTGGTGCGTATGGCGTATACAGTGTGTGTGTGGTGTGTACGGTGTATACAGTGTGTGTGTGGTGCGTACGGTGTATACAGTGTGTGTGTGGTGTGTATGGCGTATACAGTGTGTGTGGTGCGTACGCCGTATACAGTGTGTCTTTGTGTGTGGTGTGTACGGTGTATACAGTGTGTGTGTGGTGTGTATGGCGTATACAGTGTGTGTGGTGCGTACGCCGTATACAGTGTGTCTTTGTGTGTGGTGTGTACGGTGTATACAGTGTGTCTTTGTGTGTGGTGTGTACGGTGTATACAGTGTGTGTGTGTGGTGTGCACGGCGTATACAGTGTGTGTGTGTGGTGTGTATGGCGTATTCAGTGTGTGTAGTGCGTATGGCGTATACAGTGTGTGTGTGGTGTGTACGGTGTATACAGTGTGTCTTTGTGTGTGGTGTGTACGGTGTATACAGTGTGTCTTTGTGTGTGGTGTGTACGGTGTATACAGTATGTCTTTGTGTGTGGTGCGTATGGCGCATACAGTGTGTGTGTGGTGCGTACGGTGTATACAGTGTGTCTTTGTGTGTGGTGCGTACGGTGTATACAGTGTGTCTGTGTGTGGTGCGTATGGCGTATACAGTGTGTGTGTGTTGCATACGGCGTATACAGTATGTGTGTGGTGCGTATGGCGTATACAGTGTGTGTGTGGTGTGTACGGTGTATACAGTGTGTGTGGTGTGTACGGTGTATACAGTGTGTCTGTGTGTGGTGCATATGGCGTATACAGTGTGTGTGGTGCGTACGGTGGATACAGTGTGTGTGTGTGGTGTGCACGGCATATACAGTGTGTGTGTGTGGTGTGCACGGCGTATACAGTGTGTGTGTGTTGTGCGTATGGCCTATACAGTGTGTGTGTGTTGCACACAACGTATACAGTGTGTGTGTGTGGTGTGCACGGCGTATACAGTGTGTGTGTGTGTTGAGCGTATGGCCTATACAGTGTGTGTGTGTGTATGTGTGGTGCGTACAGCGTATACAGTGTGTGTTTGTTTGTGTGTGGTGCGTATGGCGTATACAGTGTGTGTGTGTTGCGTACGGCATATAAAGTGTGTGTGTGGTGAGTATGGCGTATACAGTGTGTGTGTGTGTGTGTGTGTGTGGTGCGTACGGTGTATACAGTGTGTGTGTTGCGTACGGCGTATACAGTGTGTGTTTGTGTGTGTGTGGTGCGTATGGCGTATACAGTGTGTGTGTGTGGTGTGCACGATGTATACAGTGTGTGTGTGTGTGTGTGGTGCGTACGGTGTATACAGTTTGTGTGTGTGGTGCATACGGCATATACAGTGTGTGTGTTGTGCGTATGGTGTATACAGTGTGTGTGTGGTCCATACGGGGTATACAGTGTGTCTTTGTGTGTGGTGTGTACGCCGTATACAGTGTTGCTTTGTGTGTGGTGCGTACGCCGTATACAGTGTGTGTGTTGTGCGTACGGTGTATACAGTGTGTGTGTGGTGCGTATGGTGTATACAGCGTGTGTGTGTGGTGCGTACGGCGTATACAGTGTGTGTGTGTGGTACGTATGGTGTATACAGCGTGTGTGTGTGGTGCGTACGGCGTATACAGTGTGTGTGTGGTGCGTACGGTGTATACAGTGTGTGTGTGTGGTGCATACGGCGTATACAGTGTGTGTGTGTTGTGCGTATGGTGTATACAGTGTGTGTGTGTGTGGTGCGTACGGCGTATACAGTGTGTGTGTGTGTGTGTGTGGTGCGTACGGCGTATACAGTGTGTGTGTTGTGCGTATGGTGTATACAGTGTGTGTGTGTGGTGCGTACGGCGTATACAGTGTGTGTGGTGGTGTGTAAGGCGTATACAGTGTGTGTGTGTGTGTGTGGTGTGTATGGCGTATACAGTGTGTGTGGTGCGTATGGAGTATACAGTGTGTGTGTGGTGCGTACGGTGTATCCAGTGTGTGTGTGTGGCGTGTATGGCGTATACAGTGTGTGTGGTGCGTATGGCGTATACAGTGTGAGTGTGTGGTGCGTGCGGTGGATACAGTGTGTGTGTGTGGTGTGCACGGCGTATACAGTGTGTGTGTGTGTTTGGTGTGTATGGCGTATACAGTGTGTGTGGGGGGGTGCGTATGGCATATACAGTGTGTGTAGTGCGTATGGCGTATACAGTGTGTGTGGTGCGTATGGCGTATACAGTGTGTGTGTGGTGTGTAAAGCGTATACAGTGTGTGTGTGGTGCGTACGGCGTATACAGTGTGTGTGTGGTGCGTACGGCGTATACAGTGTGTGTGTGTGGTGCGTATGGTGTATTCAGTGTGTGTGTGTGGTGCGTACGGCGTAAACAGTATGTGTGTGGTGCGTATGGCGTATACAGTGTGTGGTGAGTAAGACGTATACAGTGTGTGCGTGTGGTGTGTAATGCGTATACAATGTGTGTGTGTGGTGCGTACGGTGTATACAGTGTGTGTGTGTGTGGTGTGCATGGCGTATACAGTGTGTGTGTGGTGCGTACGGTGTATACAGTGTGTCTTTGTGTGTGGTGCGTACGCCGTATACAGTGTGTCTTTGTGTGTGGTGCGTACGCCGTATACAGTGTGTGTTTGGTGCGTACACCGTATACAGTGTGTCTTTGTGTGTGGTGCGTACGCCGTATACAGTGTGTCTTTGTGTGTGGTGCGTACAGTGTATACAGTGTGTCTTTGTGTGTGGTGCGTATGGCGTATACAGTGTGTGTGTGTATGGTGTGTACGGTGTATACAATGTGTCTGTGTGTTGTGCGTATGGCGTATACAGTGTGTGTGGTGCGTACGGTGTATACAGTGTGTGTGTGGTGTGCACGGAGTATACAGTGTGTGTGTGTGTGTGTTGTGTATGGCGTATACAGTGTGTGTGGTGCGTATGGAGTATACAGTGTGTGTGTGGTGCGTACGGTGTATCCAGTGTGTGTGTGGTGCGTATGGTGTATACAGTGTGTGTGTGTGGTGCGTATGGTGTATACAGTGTGTGTGTGTGTGGTGTGTATGGCGTATACAGTGTGTGTGGTGCGTATGGCGTATACAGTGTGTGTGTGTGGTGCGTGCGGTGGATACAGTGTGTGTGTGTGGTGTGCACGGCGTATACAGTTTGTGTGTGTGTTTGGTGTGTATGGCGTATACAGTGTGTGTGGGGGGGGTGCGTATGGCGTATACAGTGTGTGTAGTGCGTATGGCGTATACAGTGTGTGTGGTGCGTATGGCGTATACAGTGTGTGTGTGGTGCGTAAGGTGTATACAGTGTGTGTGGTGGTGTGTACGGTGTATACAGTGTGTGTGTGGTGCGTACGGTGTATACAGTGTGTGTGTGGTGCGTACGGTGTATACAGTGTGTCTTTGTGTGTGGTTCGTTCGTCGTATACAGTGTGTCTTTGTGTGTGGTACGTACGCCGTATACAGTGTGTATTTGTGTGTGGTGCGTACGCCGTATGCAGTGTGTGTGTGGTGCGTACGCCGTATACAGTGTGTCTTTGTGTGTGGTGCTTACGCCGTATACAGTGTGTCTTTGTGTGTGGTGTGTACGGTGTATACAGTGTGTCTTTGTGTGTGGTGCATACGGTGTATACAGTGTGTGTGTGTGGTGTGTACGGTGTATACATTGTGTCTTTGTGTGTGGTGCGTATGGCGTATACAGTGTGTGTGTGGTGCGTACGGTGTATACAGTGTATGTGTGGTCGTGCGTATGGCGTATACAGTGTGTGTGTGGTGTGTAAGGCGTATACAGTGTGTGTGTGGTGCGTACGGCGTATACAGTGTGTGTGTGGTGCGTACGGTGTATACAGTGTGTGTGTGGTGCGTATGGTGTATTCAGTGTGTGTATGTGGTGCGTACGGCGTATACAGTGTGTGTGTGTGGTGCGTATGGCGTATACAGTGTGTGTGTGGTGAGTAAGACGTATACAGTGTGTGCGTGTGTTGTGTACGGCGTATACAATGTGTGTGTGTGGTGCGTACGGTGTATACAGTGTGTGTGTGTGGTGTGCACGGCGTATTCAGTGTGTGTGTGGTGCGTACGGTGTATACAGTGTGTCTTTGTGTGTGGTGCGTACGCCGTATACAGTGTGTGTGTGGTGCGTACGCCGTATACAGTGTGTCTTTGTGTGTGGTGCGTACGCCGTATACAGTGTGTCTTTGTGTGTGGTGCGTATGGCGTATACAGTGTGTGTGTGTGGTGCGTACGGTGTATACAGTGTGTCTTTGTGTGTGGTGCGTATGGCGTATACAGTGTGTGTGTGTTGCGTGCGGCGTATACAGTGTGTGTGTGGTGCGTATGGCGTATACAGAGTGTGTGTGTGTGTGGTGTGTACGGTGTATACAATGTGTCTATGTGTAGTGCGTATGGCGTATACAGTGTGTGTGGTGCGTATGGTGTATACAGTGTGTGTGTGGTGTGCACGGCGTATACAGTGTGTGTGTGTGTGTGTGTGTGTGTGTGTGTGTGTGTGGTGTGTATGGCGTATACAGTGTGTGTGGTGCGTATGGCGTATACAGTGTGTGTGTGGTGCGTACGGTGTATACAGTGTGTGTGTGTGTGTGTGTGTGGTGCATACGGTGTATACAATGTGTGTGTGGTGTGTACGGTGTATACAGTGTGTGTGTGTGTAGTGTGTATGGCGTATACAGTGTGTGTGGTGGGTATGGCGTATACAGTGTGTGTGTGTGTGGTGCGTGCGGTGGATACAGTGTGTGTGTGTGGTGTGCATGGCGTATACAGTGTGTGCGTGTGTGGTGTGTATGGCGTATACAGTGTGTGTGTGGGGGTGCGTATGGCGTATACAGTGTGTGTAGTGCGTATGGCGTATACAGTGTGTGTGGTGCGTATGGCGTATACAGTGTGTGTGTGGTGCGTACGGTGTATACAGTGTGTGTGGTGGTGCGTACGGGGTATACAGTGTGTCTTTGTGTGTGGTGCGTTCGCCGTATACAGTGTGTCTTTGTGTGTGGTGCGTACGCCGTATACAGTGTATCTTTGTGTGTGGTGCGTACGCCGTATACAGTGTGTCTTTGTGTGTGGTGCGTACGCCGTATACAGTGTGTCTTTGTGTGTGGTGCGTACGCCGTATACAGTGTGTCTTTGTGTGTGGTGCGTATGGCGTATACAGTGTGTGTGGTGTCCGTACGGTGTATACAGTGTGTCTTTGTGTGTGTGTGGTGCGTATGGCGTATATAGGGTGTGTGTTTTGCGTACGGTGTATACAGTGTGTGTGTGGTGCGTACGGTGTATACAGTGTGTGTGTGTGGTGCGTACGGTGTATACAGTGTGTGTGTGTGTGTGTGTGGTACGTACGCCGTATACAGTGTGTCTTTGTGTGTGGTACGTACGCTGTATACAGTGTGTCTTTGTGTGTGGTGCGTACGCCGTATGCAGTGTGTGTGTGGTGCGTACGCGGTATACAGTGTGTGTGTGGTGCGTACGCCGTATACAGTGTGTCTTTGTGTGTGGTGCGTACGCCGTATACAGTGTGTCTTTGTGTGTGGTGTGTACGGTGTATACAGTGTGTCTTTGTGTGTGGTGCATACGGTGTATACAGTGTGTGTGTGTGGTGTGTACGGTGTATACAGTGTGTCTTTGTGTGTGGTGCGTACGGTGTATACAGTGTGTCTTTGTGTGTGGTGCGTATGGCGTATACAGTGTGTGTGTGGTGCGTACGCCGTATACAGTGTGTCTTTGTGTGTGGTGCGTACGCCGTATACAGTGTGTCTTTGTGTGTGGTGCGTATAGCGTATACAGTGTGTGTGGTGTCCGTACGGTGTATACAGTGTGTGTATGTGGTGTGTACGGCGTATACAGTGTGTGTGTGTGTGGTGCGTACGATGTATACATTGTGTGTGTGTGGTGCGTACGGTGTATACAGTGTGTGTGTGGTGCATACGGTGTATACAGTGTGTGTGTGGTGCGTACGGTGTATACAGTGTGTGTGTGGTGCGTACGGTGTATACAGTGTGTGTGTGTGGTGTGTACGGTGTATACAGTGTGTGTGTGGTGCGTACTGCGTATACAGTGTGTCTGTGTGTTGTGCGTATGGCGTATACAGTGTGTGTGTGTGGTGTGCACGGCGTATACAGTGTGTGTGTGTGTGGTGTGTTTGGCGTATACAGTGTGTCTTTGTGTGTGGTGCGTACTCCGTATACAGTGTGTGTGGGGGGGTGCGTATGGCGTATACAGTGTGTGTAGTGCGTATGGCGTATACAGTGTGTGTGGTGCGTATGGCGTATACAGTGTGTGTGTGGTGCGTACGGTGCATACAGTGTATGTGGTGGTGCGTACGGTGTATACAGTGTGTCTTTGTGTGTGGTGCGTTCGCCGTATACAGTGTGTGTGTGTGTGTGGTGTGTACGCCGTATACAGTGTGTCTTTGTGTGTGGTGCGTACACCGTATACAGTGTGTGTGGTGCGTATGGCGTATACAGTGTGTGTGTGGTGCGTACGGTGTATACAGTGTGTGTGTGGTGTGTATGGCATATACAGTGTGTGTGGTGCGTATGGCGTATACAGTGTGTGTGTGTGGTGCGTGCGGTGGATACAGTGTGTGTGTGGTGTGCACGGCGTATACAATGTGTGTTTGTGTGGTGTGTATGGCGTATACAGTGTGTCGGGGGGGTGCGTATGGCGTATACAGTGTGTGTAGTGCGTATGGTGTATACAGTGTCTGTGGTGCGTATGGCGTATACAGTGTGTGTGTGGTGCGTACGGTGTATACAGTGTGTGTGGTGGTGCGTACGGTGTATACAGTGTGTCTTTGTGTGTGGTGCGTTCGCCGTATACAGTGTGCCTTTGTGTGTGGTGTGTACTCCGTATACAGTGTGTCTGTGTGTGTGGTGTGTACGGCGTATACAGTGTGCCTTTGTGTGTGATGTGTACGGCGTATACAGTGTGTCTTTGTGTGTGGTGCGTACGCCGTATACAGTCATGGCCAAAAGTTTTGAGAATGACACCAAAATTATATTTTCCCATGATCTGCTGGCCTCTGGTTTTTATTAGTGTTTGTCTGATGTTTATATCACATACAGAAATATAATTGCAATCATATTATGAGTACCAATAGGTTATAGTGACAGTTAGAATGAGTTAATGCAGCAAGTCAATATTTGCAGTGTTGCCCCTTCTTCTTCAAGACCTCTGTAATTCTCCCTGGCATGCTCTCAATCAACTTTTGGACCAAATCCTGACTGATAGCAGTCCATTCTTGCATAATCAATGCTTGCATTTTGCCAGAATTTGATGGTTTTTGTTTGTCCACCCGTCTCTTGATTATTGACCACAAGTTCTCAATGGGATTAAGATCTGGGGAGTTTCCAGGCCATGGACCCAAAATCTCTATGTTTTGTTCCATGAGCCATTTAGTTATCACCTTTGCTTTATGGCAAGGTGCTCCATCATGCTGGAAAAGGCATTGTTGGGCGCCAAACTGCTCTTGGACGGTTGGGAGAAGTTGCTCTTGGAGGACATTCTGGTACCATTCTTTATTCATGGCTGTATTTTTAGGCAAGACTGTGAGTGAGCCGATTCCCTTGGCTGAGGAGCAACCCCACACATGAATGGTTTCAGGATGCTTTACAGTTGGCATGAGACAAGACTGGTGGTAGCGTTCACCTCTTCTTCTCCGAATAAGCTGTTTTCCAGATGTCCCAAACAATCGAAAAGGGGATTCATCAGAGAAAATGACTTTGCCCCAGTCCTCAGCAGTCCACTCCCTGTACCTTTTGCAGAATATCAGTCGGTCCCTGATGTTTTTTCTGGAGAGAAGTGGCTTCTTTGCTGCCCTCCTTGAAACCAGCCCTTGCTGGTCTTTGTGTGTGGTGCGTACGGTGTATACAGTGTGTCTTTGTGTGTGGTGCGTATGGCGTATACAGTGTGTGTGTGGTGCGTATGGCGTATACAGAGTGTGTGTGGTGTGTACGGTGTATACAATGTGTCTATGTGTTGTGCGTATGGCGTATACAGTGTGTGTGGTGCGTACGGTGTATACAGTGTGTGTGTGTGGTGTGCAAGGCGTATACAGTGTGTGTGTGTGTGTGGTGTGTATGGCGTATACAGTGTGTGTGGTGCGTATGGTGTATACAATGCGTGTGTGGTGCGTACGGTGTATACAATGTGTGTGTGTGGTGCGTACGGTGTATACAATGTGTGTGTGGTGTGTATGGCGTATACAGTGTGTGTGGTGCGTATGGCGTATACAGTTTGTGTGTGTGGTGCGTGCGGTGGATACAGTGTGTGTGTGTGGTGTGCACGGCGTATACAGTGTGTGTTTGTGTGGTGTGTATGGCGTATACAGTGTGTGTGGGGGGGTGCGTATGGCGTATACAGTGTCTGTGGTGCGTATGGCGTATACAGTGTGTGTGTGGTGCGTACGGTGTATACAGTGTGTGTGGTGGTGCGTTCGCCGTATACAGTGTGCCTTTGTGTGTGGTGTGTACGCCGTATACAGTGTGTCTGTGTGTGTGGTGTGTACGGCGTATACAGTGTGTCTTTGTGTGTGGTGCGTACGCCGTATACAGTCATGGCCAAAAGTTTTGAGAATGACACCAAAATTATATTTTCCCATGATCTGCTGGCCTCTGGTTTTTATTAGTGTTTGTCTGATGTTTATATCACATACAGAAATATAATTGCAATCATATTATGAGTACCAATAGGTTATATTGACAGTTAGAATGAGTTAATGCAGCAAGTCAATATTTGCAGTGTTGCCCCTTCTTCTTCAAGACCTCTGTAATTCTCCCTGGCATGCTCTCAATCAACTTTTGGACCAAATTCTGACTGATAGCAGTCCATTCTTGCATAATCAATGCTTGCATTTTGCCAGAATTTGATGGTTTTTGTTTGTCCACCCGTCTCTTGATTATTGACCACAAGTTCTCAATGGGATTAAGATCTGGGGAGTTTCCAGGCCATGGACCCAAAATCTCTATGTTTTGTTCCATGAGCCATTTAGTTATCACCTTTGCTTTATGGCAAGGTGCTTCCTCATGCTGGAAAAGGCATTGTTGGGCGCCAAACTGCTCTTGGACGGTTGGGAGAAGTTGCTCTTGGAGGACATTCTGGCACCATTCTTTATTCATGGCTGTATTTTTAGGCAAGACTGTGAGTGAGCCGATTCCCTTGGCTGAGGAGCAACCCCACACATTAATGGTTTCAGGATGCTTTACAGTTGGCATGAGACAAGACTGGTGGTAGCGCTCACCTCTTCTTCTCCGAATAATCTGTTTTCCAGATGTCCCAAACAATCGAAAAGGGGATTCATCAGAGAAAATGACTTTGCCCCAGTCCTCAGCAGTCCACTCCCTGTACCTTTTGCAGAATATCAGTCGGTCCCTGATGTTTAATCTGGAGAGAAGTGGCTTCTTTGCTGCCCTCCTTGAAACCAGCCCTTGCTGGTCTTTGTGTGTGGTGCGTACGGTGTATACAGTGTGTCTGTGTGTGGTGCGTATGGCGTATACAGTGTGTGTGTGTTGCGTGCGGCGTATACAGTGTGTGTGTGGTGCGTATGGCGTATACAGAGTGTGTGTGGTGTGTACGGTGTATACAATGTGTCTATGTGTTGTGCGTATGGCGTATACAGTGTGTGTGGTGCGTACGGTGTATACAGTGTGTGTGTGTGTGGTGTGCACGGCGTATACAGTGTGTGTGTGTGTGTGTGGTGTGTATGGCGTATACAGTGTGTGCGGTTCGTATGGCGTATACAGTGTGTGTGTGGTGCGTACGGTGTATACAATGTGTGTGTGGTGCGTACGGTGTATAAAGTGTGTGTGTGTGTGGTGTGTATGGCGTATACAGTGTGTGTGGTGCGTATGGCGTATACAGTGTGTGTGTGTGGTGCGTGCGGTGGATACAGTGTGTGTGTGGTGTGTACGGCGTATACAGTGTGTGTGTGGTGTGCACGGCGTATACAGTGTGTGTGTTGCGTACGGCGTATACAGTGTGTGTGTGGTGCGTATGGCGTATACAGTGTGTGTGTGTGGTGCGTACGGCGTATACAGTGTGTGTGTGTGTGTGGTGCGTACGGCGTATACAGTGTGTGTGGTGCGTATGGCGTATACAGTGTGTGTGTGGTGTGCACGGTGTATACAGTGTGTGTGTGGTGCGTTCGGTGTATACAGTGTGTGTGTGTGTGTGGTGTGTATGGCGTATACAGTGTGTGTGGTGCGTACGCCGTATACAGTGTGTCTTTGTGTGTGGTGCGTACGCCGTATACAGTGTGTCTTTGTGTGTGGTGTGTGCGGTGTATACAGTGTGTCTTTGTGTGTGGTGTGTAGTGTTGAGCCACCCCCGTAGTGTTCGAGTTCGGTTCGGTTCGTCGAACACCCGTGTGTTCGCCGAACTGTTCGTCGAACTGTTCGTCGAACACCTTCGAACACCGTTAAAACCAATGGCAGGCAAACAAAAACACATAGAAACACATAGAAAACACCTTCAAAGGTGTCCAAAAGCTGACAAACTGCTCAGAAGACACAACTAACACATGGAAAAGTGACAAGTACATATAGTCATGCGAAAAGAAAAGAGGTGGAGGAGTAAAAGGAGGGGGAGACACAGATATAGGCATGTCATGCCCTTCTAAAATCCAAAAAGTGAGAAGCCGAGACGGCCAGTCCGCTCCTGCCCGTGCCACCTCCGTGTCGCCGGGTTTGTGCCAGAGCCGCGGTGAACCCTGACGGCCAGCCCCCCTCTCCCAATACTGGTGCCTGTCCGCTGGTGGGTCGAGAGAGCCCCCCTGTGGTGGAGGCAGCTCTAAGCTTTTTAATTTAAATTGTCCCTCTAATTTGAATGAATACACTTTAAATCCATTTACAAGGATCTATTGGAGGGCAAGTCTCATGCCAGCAGCCGCGTAATTCCAGCTCCAGTAGCGTCCACTAAAGCTGCTGCAGTTAAAAAGCTTTTATAAGGATCGAGCTCGGCTGTCCACCGCAAGGCATCCTAGTGCCAGTCCCAGCCCCTATGCCTTGGGGTGCCTCCTGATGCTCTTCACTAAGTATCCCGTGGTCCCGAAGCATTTCCTTTGAAAAAATTAAGTGTCCAAACTACAGGTGGTGTAGCTTGCTTAACAGCCGGGATAATCCGCTGACTAGCAGACACTGCTACTAGGCACAAAGTATTTCCTGGGCTAGATGCAGTTAAAAATTTGTAAGTAGATACTCTCGTTGGATGCTGAGAAAGCATTCCATAGAGTCTCCTGGCACGCCATATATGATTCTCTTAAAAAGCTTGGGGTAGGGGTCTAGGGGACCCTTTTATAGCCAAAATCACGGCCCTGTATCACAATACGTCACCTAGGCTGAAGATAAATGGAACTGTAGCACCGAGGGCTCGGTTGCTACAGACGTATTGCACCTCACCCAGAGGTGTGATATCTCACTCTCAGATAAGGATGGAGTGTGGATCAGGACCCGACACCTGCATGCATTACACCACATTGCCGTGGGGCAGGGCGACCAATATGCCCCTGAGATGGGCACGACAGTCCCTGTCCCTGGCTGGAGTGGGGGGAGGGAACACTGAGGAAGGGGAACCCTGCAGTGCAGGAGCAGGGAGGAAGCAGTTCCTGGGTGCATTGAGAAGGGAGTATAAAAGGTGGGCACCATCTTAGTTCAGTGCAGAGAAGTCTGAGCAGAAGTGGCAGGGAGCAGGGGCTCTGCATGAGCTCTGCTCCGGAGGCGGGCCTAGTAACAGAGGCCCAGGCCTGCAAGAGGGAGAAGGAAGGAAGAGGAGCGGAGAAGGCTCCAGGAACGAGGAATGAAGGGATCCCAGGGGTGCGGACGGGCGAGTCGCCACCGCACGCCCGAATCCACCTGCGTGGAGGGGTCAGGCCAAAGGGGGAGACCGGTCCCCGAACTAGTGGAGGCAGGAAACGACCCTCAGCTAGAAACCGGAGGCTCTGACATTTTATGTGGCGCAGCCCCTTGCTCCACCCGCTAGGAAGGCACCACATAGGGTCAGGGAAACTGGCGCCAAGTTTACCAAGAGGAGGCCCGAGGCAGCCGGACAGAAGTGTTGGTAAGAAAGGCCAGACAAAGGACACACAAAGGGGGTCCTGTGAAGCGCTCCAAAGTTATCTGGGAGTTGTCTGAGCCCCTCACCTGGTGAGCACAGTACGACGTGGGCAGCCGTTACCTGCAGACGTGGTCTGGATAATAAGAACTGTGAGTAAAGGCCCTGAACTGCATCACTGACTCCGTGTCGTTACTGCTGCTGCCCTGCACCATCACCCCCATCCTCCGCATACACTGCCCTGAGGCTATACTCCTCCCGTGGGGAGTTATGCTACGCTCTGCTGCACCCACAACACCAGCCTTAGCGGTCTGCCCTGTAGCGGCGGTTCACTCTGACCGCAATCCACGGGTGGCGTAGTCGGACATTTAAACATCAAAACCACATAAATAGTTCCGCCACTGGTTTGACCGCCCTGAGCCACGGAACCGGATCGCCGCCACGAAGACTACAACCACCAGCATCCACCAAAAAGGGTCCGGCTCCGGGTGTCCCAAGGCCCAGGGGGTGCGTCAGAACATTTTCATCACCTTTCACAATCACCAATGGGACAAGGCAGGGATGTCCTCTGTCCCCTCTCTTATACATCCTAGTGACGGAGCACCTGCTCTCATCAATTCGCCATAACCCCAATATTAGGTGGATTGAGGTGGGAGGCACCGAGTACAAGTGCTCTCTATTTGCTGATGATGTCCTAGTATATATCACTCAATCACATATATCCATCCCTGCTGTTATGGCTGAAATAGATCACTTTGTTACATGGTAAAATTTTAAAATCAATGCAGCGAAGTCTGAGGCCCTCGATGTCTCCCTCCCCAAATCCATACAGGATTCCATCCAGTCCAACTTTCCCTTTGCCTGGCCCTCACAGGGTATCAAATACTTAGGAATTCCTATTCATAGAGACCTCTCCCATCTATGTTATCTTAATTTTGGGCCCTTTATTGAACAATTCCATACAGACCACGGTTGGCAAGTTGGAACTGTGAGATTCACTACGTGCACCACTGGTATTTTGTGGAAAAGCACATGTAAGATTCTGCAACAGTCTCTGCTGATACTCCTGCATGCGTGCATCCCTTTCTATGGCAGGAATAATTTCTGCAAATTTACTTTTGTACCGGGGATCTAACAGTGTGGCAACCCAGTAGTCAGGATTATTTCTAATTCTCACAATTCGAGGGTCATGTTGCAGGTAGTGCAGCAAGAAGGCACTCATGTGTGTTGCGCATCCAGGAGCACCAAGTCCCTGTTGTGTTGGTGGCAAGGTAACAATCATGCTTCCTTCCTCTGTCCTCTCCCCCCAACCTCGCACAACAGAAATGTGATCAAGGTCTCCCTCATCTGATGAGTCTTCCATCAGTTCGTCCTCCACTTCTTCCTGGGCTCCTGCACCTTCCTCACTAGTTTGGCTGCTACCATGCGCCCTGGTAAAATCATCTCCCCCACCCTCACATGCCTGCCGCCCTGGTGCTGCCGACCGTCTGGACCTTGCAGATGTTAGCCCTTCCGCATACAACTCCTCCTCCTCTACTTCCTCCACCTCCTCTTGTGCCACCACCTGACTCCGAATTCTGTTTAACATGTGCTCCAGCATGTAAATCACCGGAATAGTCATGCTGATAATGGCATCGTCAGCACTAAACATCTTCGTCGCCATTTCAAAACTGTGCAGAAGGGTGCATAGGTCCCTGATCTGAGACCACTCCTCCAGCGTGATTTGCCCCACCTCTGAATCTCGTTGGCCCAGGCTATACGTCAGAACGTATTGCACCAGGGCTTGTCGGTGCTGCCACAGTCGCTGCAACATGTGCAGAGTTGAATTCCACCGGGTAGGCACATCGCATTTTAGCCGGTGAAGTGGCAGGCCCAACGACTTCTGTAGAGATGTAAGTCGCTGAGCTGCGGGATGCGAACGGCGGAAGTGAGCACACAGCGACCGTGCCCTCTGCAGAAGGCCATCTAGTCTGGGATAGTGGGCTAAAAATTGCTGGACAACCAGGTTCAACACGTGAGCCATACAAGGCACGTGTGTGACATTGCCCCGGCGAAGGGCCGCACCCAGGTTTGCAGCATTGTCGCACACGGCCTTCCCTGGTTTCAGGTCCAGTGGAGACAACCATTCATGAAATTGGTTCTCCAGAGCTGACCACAACTCCTCAGCTGTGTGACTCACATTTCCCAGACATTTCAATGTAAAAACCGCCTGATGACGTTGAGCCCTACTGCCAGCATAGTAAGGAGGTGTGCAGGATCCCTTCTGCGCAGTTAGAAAGCTTGTGGCATGACCAGACAGGCTTTGGGTGCAGGTGGAAGACCGAGAGGAGGTAGAGGAGGCAGAAGCAGTGGAGGAAAAATGACATAAAGAGGATTGACGCACAACTCGTGGGGACAGCAAGACTTGGACAGCAGCCCCTTGTCCTGCTGTCACCATAGTTACCCAGTGCCCAGTCAGCGACACCTAACGCCCCTGTCCATGCCTACTCGTCCAAGTGTCTGTGGTGAAATGCACCCTGTCACACACAGAGTTTCTCAAAGAAGCGGTGATGTTGTGTGCGACATGCTGGTGGAGCGCAGGCACACCTTTCTTTGAGAAGTAGTGCCGACTGGGCATCTGGTACTGGGGCACTGCGACGGACATAAGGTCTCGAAAATCCTCTGTGTCCACCAGGCGGAAAGGCAGCATTTCTGTAGCCAAGAGCTTGCAGATGGTGAAATTCAACCTCTTAGCTTTCTCATGGCTAGGAGGAAATGGTCTTTTACTTGTCCACATCTGAGGGACCGAGGGCTGGCTATTGTGCTTAGACGGGGTTGATAAGGGTGTCCCCGGCAAACTGCCGGTCTGTGAGGAAGATGCAGGCGGACATGTTAGGTTGCCTTGATCCAAAGGTGGTGCTATCGATGTCGGACAGCGCTCAAGACCAGCTGGTGTTACCACCTCCAAAGAAAATGATGACCTGCCAATCACGCTGGCTGTTGCGGGTAAAGAGGTGGCAGGTCTGCGCCCCAAAACAGGTGTGACTGCTGTCCCCCCAGTCACAGAGGATGAAGAGGCCGCGGATGCACAAGATATGGCAGACGGTGGTTGGCCCGGCCGGCTAGACCGCATTGTAGCACACTGAGCTTCCCACTGCAACTTATGCTTCATGTCCATGTGCCGGTTCATGCATGAAGTACTCAAACTATGTATTTTTTGGCCTCTACTTAGCTTTTGCTGACAAATGTTACAGATAACACGAGTTGGGTAGTCTTTATCGATCTGAAAAAATGCCCAGGCTATGCAAGGCTTAGCACCCATGCGACCTGAAGAGCCACCACGACTTGTGGTGAGAGGCAGAGTTGTGTTTGAGGATGCAGTTGTTGACGTGCTTCCAGTACTACGTCTCTGTCCAGGAAGGCGCAACCTGACCTCGTCGTCACTAGCATCTTCCTCCACCTCCTCTGCTGACCTCATCTCTTGGCTGACTGTGGGTTGACAGTAAGTGGGATCTCCGACCTCATCATCATCACCCTGTGCGTTATCACACCCGTCGTCTTCAGAGCCAACCTGTTCCTGCCCTGACAAAAAACTAAAGTTGTCGCTCCAATCAGGTATTTGAGTCTTATCATCGTCTTCCTCATTGTCTCCACCAACAGGAGTTACAGTTTGGGAATGAGGGTCTACATTATGGTCAGAACCTTCTGCGTCTGGTCCTGGATCCGACTCATAAAGATTCTGGGCATCAGTGCAGATCATTTCCTCGTCTGGATTCACAGAAGCGCTGGAGTCGACCTCTGATTCCCAGGCTATAGTATGAGTAAACAGCTCTGCAGACTCAACCATCTGTTCTACCTCATACTCAGACGGGCAGCTGGAGATTTGGGAGCTGTGAGGAAGCAAGTGCGATTTGGGTGACACCTTTGAGGACTGGAGTATTTGTGATGTTGAAGTTGATGTGGAGGAGAGCCCACTTAAAGGAGCACTTGATATCCGTTGAAGCACCTGCTGTTTTTGTGCCTCATCTGGAATTTGTAGCGATTGGCGTGGCCGTAAGAAAGGGATCTTATCACATTGTCCGCTAAAAGAAGGAGACATTTTAGTTTGGCTGGAAGATGGTCTTTCTTCTGCACCTACCCCACGGACACAACCTTTTTTCCCCTTCCCAACACGCCTATTCCCCTTTCCACCAGCAGCAGGCCTTTTTCCACTCATTTTGGTGGTTAACTAATTCACAACTCTGGAGTTGTTTGCACAAAAAAACAATGGATGGTAACCGAGCAGAGCTGAGTGGCCAAACTGTGGTATTAGGCCAAAACTATTGGCTGGGTTAGATGCAGAAAAAAATTATATTCAATTTGCAACCTGCTGGAGGTCAGTATAGAAGGACTAATAGAACAAGTCCCACACACTGCTAGAAGCCCAAATATTTTTTCAGAGCTAAATGAAGAAAAAAATTATTTTTAATTTGCAACCTGATGGAGGTCAGTATAGATGGACTAATAGACCAAGTCCCACACACTGCTAGAAGCCCAAATATTTTTTCAGAGCTAGATGCAGAAAAAAATTATATTCAGTTTGCAACCTGATGGCGGTCAGTATAGATGGACTAATAGAATGATGCTATGCCCAAAAGATTTTACTTCACTAGGTGCAGTAAAAAAATTGGTATTCTATACACAGGTGGTATATCTTGCAACACAGATAGGCTACTCCACTGACTAACACACTCTGCAATAGGCCAAAAAGGATTAGCTTTGCTAGATTCAGCCAAATGCTGTGAAAAAAACTTGCACAGCACTGGCACAGACCTGCCTGGCAAAAACTGATAGGAACTGATGTAACCTAGTCCTGAAAAGGACTCCAATTACAATTAGTCTTTACTCCCACAACCTATCTATTTAAGAGCACAGACCTGCCTGATAAAAGTCGTAGGAAATGCTGTAACCTAGTCCTTAAAAGGTCTGCAATCACAACTATTCCCTACTCCCAAGCTATCTGTATATTTGTGCGAAAATTGGCTTGAAATTAACAAGGTATAGCGCACACAGCAACAGCGGTGCCGTCTAACACGCAGCTGCAGCAGTGAGAAAATGGTGGCGACGGGGAAAATGGCTTGGTCTTATAGGGCAAGGACATGTGACATACACTGCCAATGACACATGCCCTTGCTTGTGTGAAAAAAAGCACTTCGCTCCGTGTGTGCGCTGCTGATAGGCTGACAGATTGCACCTCCCCACTGCAAATGCGGGAAAGAGAAAAAAAAATGGAGATCTTCATTGTTCCTGCAGAGATCCATCCCCTGCCCCTCCCCCCACCCCGCTGTACACTCAAACTGCGTATTAACATTAATTTTCATCATTACTGAGAAAAAATCCAGTTATGATTTTGGTGCACGAACAGTTATCGAACATAACCTCGAACAGCCGAATTTTTCTCAAATTGTTCGTGTTCGCCGAACGGCTCGAACACCGCCCAAAACAGCTCGAATTTGAGATTGGCGAACAGTTCGAGTAGAACAACGCTCATCTCTAGTGGTGTGTACGGTGTATACAGTGTGTGTGTGTGGTGTGCACGGCGTATACAGTGTGTGTGTGTGGTGTGTATGGCGTATACATTGTGTGTGTGTAGTGCGTATGGCGTATACAGTGTGTGTGTGGTGTGTACGGTGTATACAGTGTGTCTTTGTGTGTAGTGTGTACGGTGTATACAGTGTGTCTTTGTGTACGGTGTATACAGTGTGTCTTTGTGTGTGGTGTGTACGGTGTATACAGTGTGTCTTTGTGTGTGGTGCGTATGGCGTATACAGTGTGTGTGTGTGGTGCGTACGGTGTATACAGTGTGTCTGTGTGTGGTGCGTATGGCGTATACAGTGTGTGTGTGGTGTGTACGGTGTATACAGTGTGTCTGTGTGTGGTGCGTATGGCGTATACAGTGTGTGTGGTGCGTACGGTGGATACAGTGTGTGTGTGTGGTGTGCACGGCGTATACAGTGTGTGTGTGTGGTGTGCACGGCGTATACAGTGTGTGTGTGTGTTGTGCGTATGGCCTATACAGTGTGTGTGTGTTGCATACAACGTATACAGTGTGTGTGTGTGGTGTGCATGGCGTATACAGTGTGTGTGTGTGTTGTGCGTATGGCCTATACAGTGTGTGTGTATGTGTGGTGCGTACGGCGTATACAGTGTGTGTTTGTGTGTGTGTGGTGCGTATGGCGTATACAGTGTGTGTGTGTTGCGTACGGCATATACAGTGTGTGTGTGGTGAGTATGGCGTATACAGTGTGTGTGTGTGGTGCGTACGGTGTATACAGTGTGTGTGTTGCGTACGGCGTATACAGTGTGTGTTTGTGTGTGGTGCGTATGGCGTATACAGTGTGTGTGTGTGGTGTGCACGATGTATACAGTGTGTGTGTGTGTGTTGTGCGTATGGTGTATACAGTGTGTGTGGTGCATACGGCGTATACAGTGTGTCTTTGTGTGTGGTGTGTACGCCGTATACAGTGTTTCTTTGTGTGTGGTGCGTACGCCGTATACAGTGTGTGTGTTGTGCGTACGGCGTATACAGTGTGTGTGTGGTGCGTATGGTGTATACAGCGTGTGTGTGTGGTGCGTACGGCGTATACAGTGTGTGTGTGGTGCGTACGGTGTATACAGTGTGTGTGTGTGTGTGGTGTATACGGCGTATGCAGTGTGTGTGTGTGGTGTGTATGGCGTATACATTGTGTGTGTGTAGTGCGTATGGCGTATACAGTGTGTGTGTGGTGTGTACGGTGTATACAGTGTGTCTTTGTGTGTAGTGTGTACGGTGTATACAGTGTGTCTTTGTGTACGGTGTATACAGTGTGTCTTTGTGTGTGGTGTGTACGGTGTATACAGTGTGTCTTTGTGTGTGGTGCGTATGGCGTATACAGTGTGTGTGTGTGGTGCGTACGGTGTATACAGTGTGTCTGTGTGTGGTGCGTATGGCGTATACAGTGTGTGTGTGGTGTGTACGGTGTATACAGTGTGTCTGTGTGTGGTGCGTATGGTGTATACAGTGTGTGTGTGTGGTGCGTACGGCGTATACAGTGTGTGTGTGTGGTGCGTACGGCGTATACAGTGTGTGTGTGTGGTGTGCGTATGGCGTATACAGTGTGTGTGTGTGGTGCGTACGGCGTATACAGTGTGTGTGGTGGTGCGTATGGCGTATACAGTGTGTGTGTGGTGTGTAAGACGTATACAGTGTGTGTGTGGTGCGTACGGCGTATACAGTGTGTGTGTGGTGCGTACGGCGTATACAGTGTGTGTGTGGTGCGTACGGTGTATACAGTGTGTGTGTGTGGTGCGTACGGTGTATACAGTGTGTGTGTGGTGCGTACGGTGTATACAGTGTGTGTGTGGTGCGTACGGCGTATACAGTGTGTGTGTGGTGCGTATGGCGTATACAGTGTGTGTGTGTGGTGAGTAAGATGTATACAGTGTGTGCGTGTGGTGTGTAAGGCGTATACAATGTGTGTGTGTGGTGCGTACGGTGTATACAGTGTGTGTGTGTGGTGTGCACGGCGTATACAGTGTGTGTGTGGTGCGTACGGTGTATACAGTGTGTCTTTGTGTGTGGTGCGTACGCCGTATACAGTGTGTCTTTGTGTGTGGTGCGTACGCCGTATACAGTGTGTGTGTGGTGCGTACGCCGTATACAGTGTGTCTTTGTGTGTGGTGCGTACGGTGTATACAGTGTGTCTTTGTGTGTGGTGCGTATGGCGTATACAGTGTGTGTGTGGTGCGTACGCCGTATACAGTGTGTCTTTGTGTGTGGTGCGTACGGTGTATACAGTGTGTCTTTGTGTGTGGTGCGTACGGTGTATACAGTGTGTCTTTGTGTGTGGTGCGTACGCCTTATACAGTCATGGCCAAAAGTTTTGAGAATGACACCAAAATTATATTTTCCCATGATCTGCTGGCCTCTGGTTTTTATTAGTGTTTGTCTGATGTTTATATCACATACAGAAATATAATTGCAATCATATTATGAGTACCAATAGGTTATAGTGACAGTTAGAATGAGTTAATGCAGCAAGTCAATATTTGCAGTGTTGCCCCTTCTTCAAGACCTCTGTAATTCTCCCTGGCATGCTCTCAATCAACTTTTGGACCAAATCCTGACTGATAGCAGTCCATTCTTGCATAATCAATGCTTGCATTTTGCCAGAATTTGATGGTTTTTGTTTGTCCACCCGTCTCTTGATTATTGACCACAAGTTCTCAATGGGATTAAGATCTGGGGAGTTTCCAGGCCATGGACCCAAAATCTCTATGTTTTGTTCCATGAGCCATTTAGTTATCACCTTTGCTTTATGGCAAGGTGCTTCCTCATGCTGGAAAAGGCATTGTTGGGCGCCAAACTGCTCTTGGACGGTTGGGAGAAGTTGCTCTTGGAGGACATTCTCGTACCATTCTTTATTCATGGCTGTATTTTTAGGCAAGACTGTGAGTGAGCCGATTCCCTTGGCTGAGAAGCAACCCCACACATGAATGGTTTCAGGATGCTTTACAGTTGGCATGAGACAAGACTGGTGGTAGCGCTCACCTCTTCTTCTCCGAATAAGCGGTTTTCCAGATGTCCCAAACAATCGAAAAGGGGATTCATCAGAGAAAATGACTTTGCCCCAGTCCTCAGCAGTCCACTCCCTGTACCTTTTGCAGAATATCAGTCGGTCCCTGATGTTTTTTCTGGAGAGAAGTGGCTTCTTTGCTGCCCTCCTTGAAACCAGCCCTTGCTGGTCTTTGTGTGTGGTGCGTACGGTGTATACAGTGTGTCTTTGTGTATGGTGCGTATGGCGTATACAGTGTGTGTGTGTTGCGTGCAGCGTATACAGTGCGTGTGTGGTGCGTATGGCGTATACAGAGTGTGTGTGGTGTGTACGGTGTATACAATGTGTCTATGTGTTGTGCGTATGGCGTATACAGTGTGTGTGGTGCATACGGTGTATACAGTGTGTGTGTGTGGTGTGCACGGCGTATACAGTGTGTGTGTGTGTGGTGTGTATGGCATATACAGTGTGTGTGGTTCGTATGGCGTATACAGTGTGTGTGTGGTGCGTACGGTGTATACAATGTGTGTGTGGTGCGTACGGTGTATACAGTGTGTGTGTGGTGTGTATGGCGTATACAGTGTGTGTGTGTGTGTGGTGCGTGCGGTGGATACAGTGTGTGTGTGGTGTGTACGGCGTATACAGTGTGTGTGTGGTGTGCACGGTGTATACAGTGTGTGTGTTGCGTACGGCGTATACAGTGTGTGTGTGGTGCGTATGGCGTATACAGAGTGTGTGTGGTGTGTACGGTGTATACAATGTGTCTATGTGTTGTGCGTATGGCGTATACAGTGTGTGTGGTGCGTACGGTGTATACAGTGTGTGTGTGTGGTGTGCACGGCGTATACAGTGTGTGTGTGTGGTGTGTATGGCGTATACAGTGTGTGTGGTTCGTATGGCGTATATGTAGCACCCTGAGGATTCGGCTGCTACAGGGGTATTGCACCTCAACCCAGAGGTGTGATATTCCACTCCCGGGTAAGGAAGGAGTGTGGATCTGAGCTCGGTAGGCTGAATGCACTACACACATCCCATTTCCGAGGAGCAGACCGACGGTACTCCCACTTAGAAATGTGCAGGTACGACCGAGTCTGTTCCTGGCTGGAGTGGGAGGGGGGTGGTACATCCCAAGTAGTGTAGGGGCAGATAGGGGGAGCAGCCTGGGTAAAGATAGGAGCTCATTGGGTGCTGGTCACCTGAGCTCACACATAGAGGGTGTATATAAGGTGGGCACCAACTAAGAACAGGGTCAGTTGCAGAGAGAAAGTCAGGAGCAGAGGAGAAGAAAGACCCAGAGTGAGAGAGGAGAAGAGAGAGAGACCCAGAGGGGGAAACAGCAGAAAAGGACTCCAAGATCCCAACTTAAATCCCCGGGTGAAGAGTCGGCACAGGGTACCGGAACCCAAGCTGGTGGGGGTAAAAACACTCCCCAGCCAGAGACCGGAGACCGTGGGCAGCGTTTGCCACGGTCACCCACCACATCCACCACGAAGGCATACCACGAGGAGGGTCAGGGAACCCAAGGCCAAGGGTGTCCCAACAGAAGGCCCGAGGGAGCTGGACCTGGGTGGATCAATAGTGGGGACGGCCAGAGAAAGGACTGAAGGAGAGCTCAGGGTCACGCTCCGGACTTATTTGGGAGTTGGCTGGATCCAGAACCTGGTGGACGCAGCACGGCTCGGGAGGTCACTCGAAGCTGGAGTGACCAGAACATCAGCAGTGAGTAAAACATCCTAAACTGCATAACCCGACTCTGTCTCTGATTGCCGTCTACACTGCATCACCACAACTCCCATCCTCTGCACCTGATCCCCCTGAGGCTATACCCCACCCGTTGGGGGTTATATCACCAAAGCTGCACCTACACCACCAGCCTCAGCGGACCCTGCTGCAGCGGCGGCCACAGTGACCGCAACACAACGGGTGGCGTAGTCGACAATAAAGAACTTATAACATCTGTATGACTGCCACATACAACTCAGTTTGACACCCTGGGCACGGACCGGGTCACAGCCACTCGGAAGACTACAACCCCCATCTGATCCGGCTCCGGATATTCCCCCCCTAAAAGAATATGGCCCAGGGGGCGCGTCAACTTTGGCGTAGTCGGCAGGATTACGTACCCGCAACACCCGGGTACTGCGTGCCTGAAGAAAAGAACAAGTTTACCTCAAAAAGAAGTCTCCTGCCGGTTCCGGAGGGTCCCCGCCATCGGACCCCATCACCAGTCGATTCCAGCCGGTTGTCCGCCATTAACAACTTTTTCCCGCCATCTGCAGAGTTTCCCGCCACTGGGAAGCGATTCCCGCCATTTCCAAAGGTTTCCCGCCTTGGAAGAGCGGACGCCATTATGGGCGTGCCAGAGGGTGGCGAGAGGCCGCCTCCCATCGTGGGCCAGGACCGAAAATGGCGCCAAAAGTGGAAACCGCCCCCACCAACAGAGACTGTGATGCTAGAGGTGTCTGTCAGCGTGAAAGAACCGCCCCTGGAGCTGACAGTCACCAAGTGGCCCCGAGACCGCCCTCGAAGGGGGAGGAGACGAGAGAAAAGAACGAAGATGGGTGCCGCCTGGAGCAGTGTGGAGCGAGCGCACTCGGAGGCAGGAAGCCTGGAGTGGAGTAGCAGAGAAGCTCACCCGGAGATGTCCAGAGAGCAGAGCAGCACCGGCCCGCTGGCCAGGAGCCTGCTGGAAGAAGAGCAGAGCAGCACCGACCCGTTGGTCAGGAGCCTGCTGGAGACCACGACCCCACTAGGCCTAGTGGAGGTCCTCGCACAGCTCCCCCGAGACCGGGAGTGTGCACAGACTGCCCTGGAGGGCCTCGCAAGGAGGATGGCCCGGGTACAGCGAGAGACATTGGCGGAGTGGAGCCGAGAGATGGCCCAGCAAACCAAGACCCGGAGCACGCCAGCCAAGATGAGGAGACAGACCGCCTCTGAGGATGGCGCGGGAGGACCCAAGGCCGGAGACGGCGCCGAGAAGGGAGCCGAACGCATGGAGGCAGGTAAAGGGGACGTCTACACCCCAAGCCGGGACACCGCCCACCTGCCCCAGCTCCCCGTCGCAGAGCCCGAAAGTCCCCCTGCTGTGCCCGAAAACGCCATGTCACCGACGCAGACTAGGCCCCAACCGGAAGCCGCCGCCGCGACCCCTGTGACGTCACACGCCTCGACCCCGAGCGTGACCAAGCAGGAAGTACCACCAGCCTGGTCACAAGGCCTAGTACCCCCGGGCGCCGCAATACCAACAGCGCCCCCTACCTCCGCGGAGCCTCCGGCCTGGCCGCAAGGCCAGGTAGCCCAGGGTGCCGCCGTCCTAACGGTGCCCTTCACCTTCCAGGTGCCCCAGGCCTGGCCGCAAGGCCTGGGCAACCCGGGCGCCACCACCACCGCGCCCGCACCCGTAAAACCAAGGGTGCCGCGTCTGGGAGAGGACTTGTTTGCCCAGCACACGTGGCCGGACGGGCAGCCTTTCATCTGGCCCCAGAAATATTATGAACTGGAGCACCAGAGGAGAGTTGGGGCCATGTGTGCACCCCTGATTCCGGCTCCGAAGCCCGTGATAAGGATCTCGCCCCCGCTTGAGGAGACCCAATTTGAGTGGGACCCCACCGGAGAAGACCTAATGGGGTTCACTCAAGAAACCAGGGCAGCTGCAGCGGAGCGTGCTGAGTGCTGCCGACAGCAGCTCGAGGAGTTTGCGAGGGAGCGGAGAGAGAGGCGGGTCCGGGAACAACAGGCCCAAATAAGGAGCGCCGAGCAGAAGAGCCGAACCAGGAGAAACCCCCGTGCAGCGCACAGTCCCCGCACCACCGGGACTGTAATTAAGTTCAATATGCAGCATGGGTGGGGCTTCATCAGAGACCACAACACCCCCGGCGACGTCTTTGTCACGCGCAGAGATGTGGAGTCCCATCTGCCGGAGGGGCACAGAGGTCGTGACCTTTATATCGGGGACGAGGTCACCTTTACCCGGCACAAGTGTGCCAAAGGACCTTACGCCCTCCATGTGCATCGCCTGACAGAGGAGGAGCTGAGATGTGAGGAGGCGGAGCAAGAGGATCCGGACGGGTCTGAAGCTGAGATCCCCAAAGAAAGAGCAGGAGGAAGACGTTGTTGAGTACAGCGGAGTAGGTGCTGTAAATAGTTACCCGATCGGGGTATAAAGAAACTGTTACTGCAAATATAGTCCCCGTTGGGACCAGCTGAGTGAACTGTTTACCCGTTTTCCCTTAATCCCACAGGCTGAGGACTGTGAGCACCCATTCCCTTTCCCTCCTTACCTGGCCGAGGACTGAGAGCGGCCATATCCCTTGTAAATAGTTGCGCGTCCTAAAGCGCCCCCTACCGGTTTTATAGGAAAACCAGTTTTTCTAAGAGACTGTCGCACTTTTCCCGGACACACGTTGCACAGTGTCCGGAGGAGGAACCAGAAACAAGAGACGACGAGAATGTTATATGAAAAGTTTTATATATATATAATGTTTTATATGTTTATGAAAAAAATTTGTATGTTTTGGTGTTGTTTTATGTCTTACAGCCCGAGGACGTGCTGTGATTTACCAGGGGGGAATGTAGCACCCTGAGGATTCGGCTGCTACAGGGGTATTGCACCTCAACCCAGAGGTGTGATATTCCACTCCCGGGTAAGGAAGGAGTGTGGATCTGAGCTCGGTAGGCTGCATGCACTACACACATCCCATTTCCGAGGAGCAGACCGACGGTACTCCCACTTAGAAATGTGCAGGTACGACCGAGTCTGTTCCTGGCTGGAGTGGGAGGGGGGTGGTACATCCCAAGTAGTGTAGGGGCAGATAGGGGGAGCAGCCTGGGTAAAGATAGGAGCTCATTGGGTGCTGGTCACCTGAGCTCACACATAGAGGGTGTATATAAGGTGGGCACCAACTAAGAACAGGGTCAGTTGCAGAGAGAAAGTCAGGAGCAGAGGAGAAGAAAGACCCAGAGTGAGAGAGGAGAAGAGAGAGAGACCCAGAGGGGGAAACAGCAGAAAAGGACTCCAAGATCCCAACTTAAATCCCCGGGTGAAGAGTCGGCACAGGGTACCGGAACCCAAGCTGGTGGGGGTAAAAACACTCCCCAGCCAGAGACCGGAGACCGTGGGCAGCGTTTGCCACGGTCACCCACCACATCCACCACGAAGGCATACCACGAGGAGGGTCAGGGAACCCAAGGCCAAGGGTGTCCCAACAGAAGGCCCAAGGGAGCTGGACCTGGGTGGATCAATAGTGGGGACGGCCAGAGAAAGGACTGAAGGAGAGCTCAGGGTCACGCTCCGGACTTATTTGGGAGTTGGCTGGATCCAGAACCTGGTGGACGCAGCACGGCTCGGGAGGTCACTCGAAGCTGGAGTGACCAGAACATCAGCAGTGAGTAAAACATCCTAAACTGCATAACCCGACTCTGTCTTTGATTGCCGTATACACTGCATCACCACAACTCCCATCCTCTGCACCTGATCCCCCTGAGGCTATACCCCACCCGTTGGGGGTTATATCACCAAAGCTGCACCTACACCACCAGCCTCAGCGGACCCTGCTGCAGCGGCGGCCACAGTGACCGCAACACAACGGGTGGCGTAGTCGACAATAAAGAACTTATAACATCTGTATGACTGCCACATACAACTCAGTTTGACACCCTGGGCACGGACCGGGTCACAGCCACTCGGAAGACTACAACCCCCATCTGATCCGGCTCCGGATATTCCCCCTAAAAGAATATGGCCCAGGGGGCGCGTCATATACAGTGTGTGTGTGGTGCGTACGGTGTATACAATGTGTGTGTGGTGCGTACGGTGTATACAGTGTGTGTGTGTGTGGTGTGTATGGCGTATACAGTGTGTGTGGTGCGTATGGCGTATACAGTGTGTGTGTGTGGTGCGTGCGGTGGATACAGTGTGTGTGTGGTGTGTACGGCGTATACAGTGTGTGTGTGGTGTGCACGGCGTATACAGTGTGTGTTGCGTACGGCGTATACAGTGTGTGTGTGTGGTGTGTACGGTGTATACAGTGTGTCTGTGTGTGGTGCGTACGGCGTATACAGTGTGTGTGTGTGTGTGTGTGGTGCGTACGGCGTATACAGTGTGTGTGTGTGTGTGGTGCGTACGGCGTATACAGTGTGTGTGTGTGTGGTGTGTACGGCGTATACAGTATGTGTGGTGCGTACAGTGTGTGTGTGTGGTGTGCGTGTATGGTGTGTATGGCGTATACAGTGTGTGTGTGTGTGGTGCATACGGCATATACAGTGTGTGTGTGTTGTGCGTATGGTGTATACAGTGTGTGTGGTGCATACGGTGTATACAGTGTGTCTTTGTGTGTGGTGTGTACGCTGTATACAGTGTTTCTTTGTGTGTGGTGCGTACGCCGTATACAGTGTGTGTGTTGTGCGTACGGCGTATACAGTGTGTGTGTGGTGCGTATGGTGTATACAGCGTGTGTGTGTGGTGCGTACGGTGTATAAGGTGTGTGTGTGGTGCGTACGGTGTATACAGTGTGTGTGGTGCGTACGCCGTATACAGTGTGTCTTTGTGTGTGGTGCGTACGCCGTATACAGTGTGTCTTTGTGTGTGGTGTGTACGGTGTATACAGTGTGTCTTTGTGTGTGGTGTGTACGGCGTATACAGTGTGTGTGTGTGGTGTGCACGGCGTATACAGTGTGTGTGTGTGGTGTGTATGGCGTATACAGTGTGTGTAGTGCGTATGGCGTATACAGTGTGTGTGTGGTGTGTACGGTGTATACAGTGTGTCTTTGTGTGTAGTGTGTACGGTGTATACAGTGTGTCTTTGTGTGTGGTGTGTACGGTGTATACAGTGTGTCTTTGTGTGTGGTGTGTACGGTGTATACAGTGTGTCTGTGTGTGGTGCGTATGGCGTATACAGTGTGTGTGTGTGGTGCGTACGGTGTATAAAGTGTGTGTGTGTGTGGTGCGTATGGCGTATACAGTGTGTGTGTGTGGTGCGTACGGTGTATAAAGTGTGTCTGTGTGTGGTGCGTATGGCGTATACAGTGTGTGTGTGTTGCATACGGCGTATACAGTATGTGTGTGGTGCGTATGGCGTATACAGTGTGTGTGTGGTGTGTACGGTGTATACAATGTGTCTGTGTGTGGTGCGTATGGCGTATACAGTGTGTGTGGTGCGTACGGTGGATACAGTGTGTGTGTGTGGTGTGCACGGCGTATACAGTGTGTGTATGTGTGGTGTGCATGGCGTATACAGTGTGCGTGTGAGTTGTGCGTATGGCCTATACAGTGTGTGTGTGTTGCATACGGCATATACAGTGTGTGTGTGTGTGTATGTGTGGTGCGTACGGCGTATACAGTGTGTGTTTGTGTGTGTGGTGCGTATGGCGTATACAGTGTGTGTGTGTTGCGTACGGCATATACAGTGTGTGTGTGGTGAGTATGGCGTATACAGTGTGTGTGTGTGTCTGTGGTGCGTACGGTGTATACAGTGTGTGTGTTGCGTACGGCGTATACAGTGTGTGTTTGTGTGTGTGTGGTGCGTATGGCGTATACAGTGTGTGTGTGTGGTGTGCACGATGTATACAGTGTGTGTGTGTGTGTGTGGTGCGTACGGCGTATACAGTGTGTGTGTGTGTGTGGTGCATACGGCATATACAGTGTGTGTGTGTTGTGCGTATGGTGTATACAGTGTGTGTGGTGCATACGGTGTATACAGTGTGTCTTTGTGTGTGGTGTGTACGCTGTATACAGTGTTTCTTTGTGTGTGGTGCGTACGCCGTATACAGTGTGTGTTGTGCGTACGGCGTATACAGTGTGTGTGTGGTGCGTATGGTGTATACAGCGTGTGTGTGTGGTGCGTACGGTGTATACAGTGTGTGTGGTGCGTACGGTGTATACAGTGTGTGGTGCATACGGCGTATACAGTGTGTGTGTGTTGTGCGTATGGTGTATACAGTGTGTGTGTGTGGTGCGTACGGCGTATACAGTGTGTGTGTGTGTGTGTGTGTGTGTGTGGTGCGTACGGCGTATACAGTGTGTGTGTGGTGCGTACGGCGTATACAGTGTGTGTGTGGTGCGTACGGCGTATACAGTGTGTGTGTGGTGCGTACGGTGTATACAGTGTGTGTGTGTGGTGCGTATGGCGTATACAGTGTGTGTGTGTGGTGAGTAAGACGTATACAGTGTGTGCGTGTGGTGTGTAAGGCGTATACAATGTGTGTGTGTGGTGCGTACGGTGTATACAGTGTGTGTGTGGTGTGCACGGCGTATACAGTGTGTGTGTGGTGCGTACGGTGTATACAGTGTGTCTTTGTGTGTGGTGCGTACGCCGTATACAGTGTGTCTTTGTGTGTGGTGCGTACGCCGTATACAGTGTGTGTGTGGTGCGTACGCCGTATACAGTGTGTCTTTGTGTGTGGTGCGTACGCCGTATACAGTGTGTCTTTGTGTGTGGTGCGTACGGTGTATACAGTGTGTCTTTGTGTGTGGTGCGTATGGCGTATACAGTGTGTATGTGTTGCGTGCGGCGTATACAGTGTGTGTGTGGTGCGTATGGCGTATACAGTGTGTGTGTGTGGTGTGTACGGTGTATACAATGTGTCTGTGTGTTGTGCGTATGGCGTATACAGTGTGTGTGGTGCGTACGGTGTATAAAGTGTGTGTGTGTGGTGTGCACGGCGTATACAGTGTGTGTGTGTGTGTGGTGTGTATGGCGTATACAGTGTGTGTGGTGCGTATGGAGTATACAGTGTGTGTGTGGTGCGTATGGTGTATACAGTGTGTGTGTGTGTGGTGTGTATGGCGTATACAGTGTGTGTGGTGCGTATGGCGTATACAGTGTGTGTGTGTGTGGTGCGTGTGGTGGATACAGTGTGTGTGTGTGGTGTGCACGGCGTATACAGTGTGTGTGTGTGTTTGGTGTGTATGGCGTATACAGTGTGTGTGGGGGGGTGCGTATGGCGTATACAGTGTGTGTAGTGCGTATGGCGTATACAGTGTGTGTGGTGCGCATGGCATATACAGTGTGTGTGTGGTGCGTACGGTGTATACAGTGTGTGTGGTGGTGCGTACGGTGTATACAGTGTGTGTGTGGTGCGTACGGTGTATACAGTGTGTGTGTGGTGCGTACGGTGTATACAGTGTGTCTTTGTGTGTGGTGCGTTCGCCGTATACAGTGTGTCTTTGTGTGTGGTGCGTACGCCGTATACAGTGTGTCTTTGTGTGTGGTGTGTACGCCGTATACAGTGTGTCTTTGTGTGTGGTGTGAAAAGAAAAGAAAGGGCGCATGTGTAGACTCACAGGGCTATTTGCTGAATTTAAAAAGTGCCAGTACACTCACCTGTGATGGTTGTGTACGTCTACACAACCAAGATTAAGCGTGTAATTAATGAGGCTCCGGGTCACCTCTATTTGTAGTACCGTCCTGTCGGTGTTTGCCTCGCAACTCCGTGCTCCTCAAGTGGTCACACGATCCTGCTGGACCAGATACCACGTCACCGCAGGTCCTCAGTAGTTTAACCCGGTGGTTGGATACCGCAGGTCCTCAAACATCCAAATAGACCAGGCCGCTCCTGCCGCTTTAGCTCCGCATGGAGATATCTCACAAGTAAACAATGGTGCAGCGGTCTCAGGGAGCGCCAAAGGAATACTGGACAATTTAGTAGATGTCAACCGACTTTTATTCTTCCTCCAATACCACTGCCACAACGCGTTTCAACGGTCTAAGCCGTCTTCATCAGGTGGGGTAACGGGGAATGTTACAATGACAGCTTTATAAAGGGGTGGTATTTTACAAAATTTAGACCACGTGTTGTAATCAATTAACCCTTTCATTGAAAAACTCCATATAATACATTCTTAACCAATTAACCTCTTATTTCCCCTGGAAACAGCATTGTGCACTAAAAAATCCCTACATGGATTCTTAAAATCACAATTCTTAGTAAAAACTTCCTATTTGTAAAAAAATAAATAAGGTTTTTTTTTTTTTTTTTTTTTTTTTTTTTTTTTATAAAATATATTTATTACCAACTATTAAAAATTATTAAAATCATCCTGGGGACCTTCTTGGGGTGTCTTGACAGTGTTATACTGCAGTTTCCAGCCCCCAATTCAAAAGTTGAATTTCTTAAAGAGACAGTGCACTTTCATATAAAATGGCCGAAAATAACCCTGTACAATTACCCACTACGATTATAAACCCCATAAATATTTAAAAACACCCTGGGAACCTTACCAGAGTGTCCTGACAATGCTATACTGCAGTTTCCAGCCCCCAATTCAAAAGTTGGATTTCTTAAAGAGACAGTACACTTTCATATAAAATGGCCGAAAATAACCTTGTACCCTTGCCCACTGCGATTATAAACCCCATAAATGTTTAAAAACACCCTGGGAACCTTACCAGAGTGTCCTGACAATGCTATACTACGATTGTCAACCCCCAATTCTAAAGTTAAGTTTCTTAAAGAGACAGTACACTTTCATATAAAATAGCCGAAAATAACCTTGTACAATTGCCCACTGCTATAATAAAACTCATAAAACCCAATGCTATCCATTATCATGATCGGAACCTATGCTTCCAGTAAACTAAGTAACTGACGACAACATGAAAAAAGAACTAAATACCAGCCCGAAAGGGCAAGCAAATCTCCTGCTATGCTACGTCATACCATACCTTTAATCCTGTGCAGGTAGCCCCGCAAGCCATCATTAAACGGCTGATGACAACCCGAGAAAGATATGAGAGGGACAACATTAAACCTTCTCAGATTTAATGGTTTGATGTGTTTTCAATCGTAAGGTTCAAACCCTCAGGGTACAAAGTGCCCATTTTGTATATCCAAAAACTTTCTTTCTTTATAAGTGTACTCAATCGTTCTGGTCCATTATCCACAATGTGGTCAATAATGGTTATTTTCATCTTACTCGGGTCTTTGTGGTGATGGTTTGCATAGTGTCTGGAGACACTATGTAATTGATATCCTGCCCTTATATTAGATCTATGTTTATTTAATCGGGCATGGGCGGTCTGAATTGTCCGGCCGATGTATTGCAAGCCACAAGGGCACTCCAGCAAGTACACTACATAGGTGGATTGGCATGTTAATCTCTGCTTGATCTGGAAAACCTCATTAGTGGTATTAGATTTAAAGGTTTTTGCATTATTGATTATAACGCCACAACACATACATTTAGGTGTATTGCATGTGAAGCAGCCTCCTGTGTTAGTATTAGTCGTCACATCCCTTATTTTTTTCTTTTTTCTATTCGTGTTGCTAGGAGCAAGCAAGGTTTTTAAACTTCCATTCTTCCTAAAGATAATATTTGGTTTCTCTGGGATACTTTTGGAGAGAATGGGGTCACCTTTTAAAATAAACCAATGTTTTTGTAATAACTCCCGTACTACCGACCTGGATTGGCAAAATGTAGTAATTAAACTCCACTTTGTCTTTTCCTCTGTCCTTACAGAAGCCCTATCCGGATTCTCCCTTCTGTCCAAGCACGAGTCCTGTGATAGAGTGCATGTTCTTTTATATGCATCTTTTAAAAGTTTTTTTGGATAGCCTTTTTCCAAAAATCTCTTTTTGAGAATCTTGGATTCCACCTTAAAGTCAGAATCCAGAGTACAGTTTTTCCTGACTCTCCAATACTGCCCATAAGGCACATTTTTGATCCATCCAGGAAGGTGTCCACTGTTGAATTTGAGGTAGCTATTCACATCTACTGGTTTAAAAAACGTGGATGTGAATATTCTCCCCAGGTGGTCGAACTGTACCCATAGATCTAAGAATTGGAGAGAAGTGGATGATGCTGTGGCCGTGAATTTTAACCCCCAATCATTGTGATTTAGTTTGTCCGCAAAGCTCAATGCCTCCTCCATTGATCCATGCCATATAATGAATAAATCATCTATAAAGCGCCTATAGAAAAGTACTCCACTCGTGGATGATCCCGGCTGCGCGATGAGGACGGATTCCACCGCACCCATAAAAAGGTTAGCATAGCTTGGTGCGAATCTCGTCCCCATCGCGCAGCCCTTGATCTGTTTATATAACCCATCCTCAAAGGAAAACACATTGTTCTCCAATATGAAGGCTATTGCGTTCAGAATGAATTCTCTTTGGTCTATAGGCATATTAGTGTCTCCAGTTAAAACCTCTTTGATGACCTTTATTCCCAATGTATGTGAAATATTATTGTAGAGCGCCACTACATCCAGAGAGAGAAAAACGCATCCCTCCATGGGTGGTAGAGCCCTTAATTCTTTAATTAATTGTGACGAGTCCTTTAGATATGATGTTAATCTCAGAACATATGTCTGCAAAAATAAATCTACATAATGCGATAGATTACTTGTAATGGATTGGATCCCTGATATTATTGGGCGTCCAGGAGGATTTTTTGGGTCTTTATGCAGTTTGGGCAGAAAATAGAAAAAAGGTATTCTATATTGTGCAATGTCTAAAAAGTTCTTTTCTTTTTTATTGAGTATTCCCTTTTCATAAGCTTTCTTAATTAGAAGATTATACTTTATAAAGATACTGATATTAGGATCATCCTCCAACTTCTCATAAAATTCCGTATCACTCAATATTCTCATGCCCTCTTCCACATACCAAGATCTATCCATAAGGACAATTCCTCCTCCCTTATCTGCATTACGAATGATAATATCATTATTTTCTCTGATAGATTCAATGGCTGCTCTCTCTTCTTTTTTCAAATTATCTCTCATTTTCATGCGGGGAATTGACCTTACTTCCTTTAATATTAATTGTTGGAATGCCTCAATATGTGACCCCTTATGGTGTAAAGGATAAAATTTTTTATTTGGGTGTTTGATGTCTACATGTATCATGTGGTGCTTATGGCGTATACAGTGTGTCTTTGTGTGTGGTGCGTACAGTGTATACAGTGTGTCTTTGTGTGTGGTGCGTACGCCGTATACAGTGTGTCTTTGTGTGTGGTGTGTACGCCGTATACAGTGTGTCTTTGTGTGTGGTGCGTATGGCGTATACAGTGTGTGTGTGGTGCGTACTGTGTATACAGTGTGTCTTTGTGTGTGGTGCGTACGCCGTATACAGTGTGTCTTTGTGTGTGGTGCGTATGGCGTATACAGTGTGTGTGGTGTCCGTGCGGTGTATACAGTGTGTGTGGTGTGTACGGTATATACAGTGTGTCTTTGTGTGTGTGTGGTGCGTATGGCGTATATAGTGTGTGTGTGGTGCGTACGATGTATACAGTGTGTGTGTGGTGCGTACGGTGTATACAGTGTGTCTTTGTGTGTGGTACGTACGCCGTATACAGTGTGTGTTTGTGTGTGGTGCGTACGCCGTATGCAGTGTGTGTGTGGTGCGTACGCCGTATACAGTGTGTCATTGTGTGTGGTGCGTACGCCGTATACAGTGTGTCTTTGTGTGTGGTGTGTACGGTGTATACAGTGTGTCTTTGTGTGTGGTGCATACGGTGTATACAGTGTGTGTGTGTGGTGTGTACGGTGTATACAGTGTGTCTTTGTGTGTGGTGCGTACTCCGTATACAGTGTGTCTTTGTGTGTGGTGTGTACGGTGTATACAGTGTGTCTTTGTGTGTGGTGCGTACGGTGTATACAGTGTGTCTTTGTGTGTGGTGCGTACGCCGTATACAGTGTGTCTTTGTGTGTGGTGTGTACGCCGTATACAGTGTGTCTTTGTGTGTGGTGCGTATGGCGTATACAGTGTGTGTGTGGTGCGTACTGTGTATACAGTGTGTCTTTGTGTGTGGTGCGTACGCCGTATACAGTGTGTCTTTGTGTGTGGTGCGTATGGCGTATACAGTGTGTGTGGTGTCCGTGCGGTGTATACAGTGTGTGTGGTGTGTACGGTATATACAGTGTGTCTTTGTGTGTGTGTGGTGCGTATGGCGTATATAGTGTGTGTGTGGTGCGTACGATGTATACAGTGTGTGTGTGGTGCGTACGGTGTATACAGTGTGTCTTTGTGTGTGGTACGTACGCCGTATACAGTGTGTGTTTGTGTGTGGTGCGTACGCCGTATGCAGTGTGTGTGTGGTGCGTACGCCGTATACAGTGTGTCATTGTGTGTGGTGCGTACGCCGTATACAGTGTGTCTTTGTGTGTGGTGTGTACGGTGTATACAGTGTGTCTTTGTGTGTGGTGCATACGGTGTATACAGTGTGTGTGTGTGGTGTGTACGGTGTATACAGTGTGTCTTTGTGTGTGGTGCGTACTCCGTATACAGTGTGTCTTTGTGTGTGGTGTGTACGGTGTATACAGTGTGTCTTTGTGTGTGGTGCGCATGGCGTATACAGTGTGTGTGTGGTGCGTACGGTGTATACAGTGTGTGTGTGGTCGTGCGTATGGCGTATACAGTGTGTGTGTGGTGTGTAAGGCGTATACAGTGTGTGTGTGGTGCGTACGGCGTATACAGTTTGTGTGTGGTGCGTACGGCGTATACAGTGTGTGTGTGGTGCGTACGGTGTATACAGTGTGTGTGTGTGGTGCGTATGGTGTATTCAGTGTGTGTATGTGGTGCGTATGGCGTATACAGTGTGTGTGTGGTGAGTAAGACGTATACAGTGTGTGCGTGTGGTGTGTACGGCGTATACAATGTGTGTGTGTGGTGTGCACGGCGTATACAGTGTGTGTGTGGTGCGTACGGTGTATACAGTGTGTGTGTGTGGTGTGCACGGCGTATACAGTGTGTGTGTGGTGCGTACGGTGTATACAGTGTGTCTTTGTGTGTGGTGCGTACGCCGTATACAGTCTGTCTTTGTGTGTGGTGCGTACGCCGTATACAGTGTGTGTGTGGTGCGTACGCCGTATACAGTGTGTCTTTGTGTGTGGTGCGTACGCCGTATACAGTGTGTCTTTGTGTGTGGTGCGTATGGTGTATACAGTGTGTGTGTGTGGTGCGTACGGTGTATACAGTGTGTGTGTGTGGTGTGCACGGCGTATACAGTGTGTGTGTGGTGCGTACGGTGTATACAGTGTGTCTTTGTGTGTGGTGCGTACGCCGTATACAGTCTGTCTTTGTGTGTGGTGCGTACGCCGTATACAGTGTGTGTGTGGTGCGTACGCCGTATACAGTGTGTCTTTGTGTGTGGTGCGTACGCCGTATACAGTGTGTCTTTGTGTGTGGTGCGTATGGCGTATACAGTGTGTGTGTGGTGCGTACGGTGTATACAGTGTGTCTTTGTGTGTGGTGCGTATGGCGTATACAGTGTGTGTGTGTTGCGTGCGGCGTATACAGTGTGTGTGTGGTGCGTATGGCGTATACAGAGTGTGTGTGTGTGTGTGTGGTGTGTACGGTGTATACAATGTGTCTATGTGTTGTGCGTATGGCGTATACAGTGTGTGTGGTGCGTACGGTGTATACAATGTGTGTGTGTGGTGTGCACGGCGTATACAGTGTGTGTGTGTGTGGTGTGTATGGCGTATACAGTGTGTGTGGTGTGTATGGCGTATACAGTGTGTGTGTGGTGCGTACGGTGTATACAATGTGTGTGTGGTGTGTACGGTGTATACAGTGTGTGTGTGTAGTGTGTATGGAGTATACAGTGTGTGTGGTGCGTATGGCGTATACAGTGTGTGTGTGTGGTGCGTGCGGTGGATACAGTGTGTGTGTGTGGTGTGCACGGCGTATACAGTGTGTGCGTGTGTGGTATGTATGGCGTATACAGTGTGTGTGGGGGGGTGCATATGGCGTATACAGTGTGTGTAGTGCGTATGGCGTATACAGTGTGTGTGGTGCGTATGGCGTATACAGTGTGTGTGGTGCGTACGGTGTATACAATGTGTGTGTGTGGTGTGCACGGCGTATACAGTGTGTGTGTGTGTGGTGTGTATGGCGTATACAGTGTGTGTGGTGTGTATGGCGTATACAGTGTGTGTGTGGTGCGTACGGTGTATACAATGTGTGTGTGGTGTGTACGGTGTATACAGTGTGTGTGTGTAGTGTGTATGGAGTATACAGTGTGTGTGGTGCGTATGGCGTATACAGTGTGTGTGTGTGGTGCGTGCGGTGGATACAGTGTGTGTGTGTGGTGTGCACGGCGTATACAGTGTGTGCGTGTGTGGTATGTATGGCGTATACAGTGTGTGTGGGGGGGTGCATATGGCGTATACAGTGTGTGTAGTGCGTATGGCGTATACAGTGTGTGTGGTGCGTATGGCGTATACAGTGTGTGTGTGGTGCGTATGGTGTATACAGTGTGTGTGTGTGTGGTGTGCACGGCGTATACAGTGTGTGTGTGTGTGTGTGGTGTGTATGGCGTATACAGTGTGTGTGGTTCGTATGGCGTATACAGTGTGTGTGTGGTGCGTACGGTGTATACAATGTGTGTGTGGTGCGTACGGTGTATACAGTGTGTGTGTGTGTGGTGTGTATGGCGTATACAGTGTGTGTGGTGCGTATGGCGTATACAGTGTGTGTGTGTGGTGCGTGCTGTGGATACAGTGTGTGTGTGGTGTGTACGGCGTATACAGTGTGTGTGTGTTGCGTACGGCGTATACAGTGTGTGTGTGGTGCGTATGGCGTATACAGTGTGTGTGTGTGGTGCGTGCTGTGGATACAGTGTGTGTGTGGTGTGTACGGTGTATACAGTGTGTGTGTGGTGTGCACGGCGTATACAGTGTGTGTGTTGCGTACGGCGTATACAGTGTGTGTGTGGTGCATATGGCGTATACAGTGTGTGTGTGTGGTGTGTACGGTGTATACAGTGTGTCTGTGTGTGGTGCGTACGGCGTATACAGTGTGTGTGTGTGTGTGTGTGGTGCGTACGGCGTATACAGTGTGTGTGTGTGTGGTGTGTACGGCGTATGCAGTATGTGTGGTGCGTACAGTGTATACAGTGTGTGTGTGTGGTGTGCACGGCGTATACAGTGTGTGTGTGTGTGTGTGCGGTGTGTATGGCGTATACAGTGTGTGTGGTGTGTATGGCGTATACAGTGTGTGTGTGGTGTGTACGGTGTATACAGTGTGTGTGTGGTGCGTACGGTGTATACAGTGTGTGTGTGTGTGTGTGTGTTTGGTGTGTATGGCGTATACAGTGTGTGTGGTGCGTACGCCGTATACAGTGTGTCTTTGTGTGTGGTGTGTACGGTGTATACAGTGTGTCTTTGTGTGTGGTGTGTACGGTGTATACAGTGTGTGTGTGTGGTGTGCACGGCGTATACAGTGTGTGTGTGTGGTGTGCACGGCGTATATATGGCACCCCAGGGGTCTGGTTTCCACAGTAACAGCAATGTTATGTCTGAGAGCAGGTGGGAGGTCTCTTGGTCAGGGATCCTGTGCATGCCACACCTCCTGCCCAGTCCTGGGAGGGGAAGGACTTCCCCTATATAAACCTGGGGCTGAGGCAGGGTTAGAGAGTTCAGAGGGAGAGTTCAGCCAGGTGGGCTGACAGGGAGCTGTGGCTCCGGCTGGGCCCAGCTCCTGGGCCATGCCAGAAGTAGAGACAGAGAAGAGAAGCAGCTATGGGAAGAAACAACAGGAGCTCTGTGGGAGCAGTGTTACAAGGAGTCAGGGGCTGGCAGCTGCAGAGCTCGCCCTGACTGAGAAGATTTCTTACCGGACCCGGAGTCCGAGGCTGTGGGGACTAACTCCTACCCAGCAGCAGAATCCGTCAGGCAGGGGATTCCAGGTCCTCTGGCCAAGAAACCCGAAGGCACGGTCACACGCATGGGACCAGCACCGCCGTCGTGGAGCGGAAGCTACTAGAAGGCCCCGAGTCACCGGCCATACGGGTGAGCACCACACGGTACACTCAGGGACGTGGGCTACTTATACCCGCCTCTAGCAAGGTAGCCAGAAGAGTACAGTTAGTTTGGGAGGCCTACAACTCCGCCTGGCCAGGGGAGATCCCATCTGCTCAAGGACTGACCAGGCCCCAATCGCTAGCCAGTACTCCGGGAGGGTCTATCTTTGTCACCAGTAAAGACCCTGAACTACACCGTACCGTCTCCGAGTGGTTCCTGCTACCCCCATCATCCACGTCGGCTGCCCTGAGGCCATACCCCTCCCGTTGGGGGTTATACTATCACGCTGCACAATTCTACCACCGGCCTCAGCGGTCTGCCCTGCAGCAGCAGCTCCTTAGCTGTACTCAACGGGTGGCGTAGTCGTCCAACATCTACCGCTGATACAGCGCCACTTAGTCTGACTCCCTGGGCACGGACCGGATCACCGCCACGAGACTACAACCCTCAAAAGATCCGGCTCCGGGTAAGCTCCCGCGTGCGCAACGCAGCGCGACACAGGCCCAGGGGCGCGTCATATACAGTGTGTGTGTGTGGTGTGTATGGCGTATACAGTGTGTGTAGTGCGTATGGCGTATACAGTGTGTGTGTGGTGTGTACGGTGTATACAGTGTGTCTTTGTGTGTGGTGTGTACGGAGTATACAGTGTGTCTTTGTGTGTGGTGTGTACGGTATATACAGTGTGTCTTTGTGTGTGGTGCGTATGGCGTATACAGTGTGTGTGTGGTGCGTACGGTGTATACAGTGTGTCTTTGTGTGTGGTGCGTACGGTGTATACAGTGTGTGTGTGGTGCGTACGGTGTATACATTGTGTCTCTGTGTGTGGTGCGTACGGTGTATACAGTGTGTTTGTGTGTGGTGCGTATGGCGTATACAGTGTGTGTGTGTTGCATACGGCGTATACAGTATGTGTGTGGTGCGTATGGCGTATACAGTGTGTGGTGTGTACGGTGTATACAGTGTGTCTGTGTGTGGTGCGTATGGCGTATACAGTGTGTGTGGTGCGTACGGTGGATACAGTGTGTGTGTGTGGTGTGTACGGTGTATACAGTGTGTGTGTGTGGTGTGCACGGCATATACAGTGTGTGTGTGTGTGTGGTGTGTATGGCGTATACAGTGTGTGTGGTGCGTACGCCGTATACAGTGTGTCTTTGTGTGTGGTGCGTACGCCGTATACAGTGTGTCTTTGTGTGTGGTGTGTACGGTGTATACAGTGTGTCTTTGTGTGTGGTGTGTACGGTGTATACAGTGTGTGTGTGTGGTGTGCACGGCGTTTACAGTGTGTGTGTGTGGTGTGTATGGCGTATACAGTGTGTGTAGTGCGTATGGCGTATACAGTGTGTGTGTGGTGTGTACGGTGTATACAGTGTGTCTTTGTGTGTGGTGTGTACGGTGTATACAGTGTGTCTTTGTGTGTGGTGTGTACGGTGTATACAGTGTGTCTTTGTGTGGTGCGTATGGCGTATACAGTGTGTGTGTGTTGCATACGGCGAATACAGTATGTGTGTGGTGCGTATGGCGTATACAGTGTGTGTGTGTGGTGTGTACGGTGTATACAGTGTGTCTTTGTGTGGTGCGTATGGCGTATACAGTGTGTGTGTGTGTGGTGCGTACGGTGTATACAGTGTGTCTTTGTGTGTGGTGCGTACGGTGTATACAGTGTGTCTGTGTGTGGTGCGTATGGCGTATACAGTGTGTGTGTGTTGCATACGGCGAATACAGTATGTGTGTGGTGCGTATGGCGTATACAGTGTGTGTGTGTGGTGTGTACGGTGTATACAGTGTGTCTGTGTGTGGTGCGTATGGCGTATACAATGTGTGTGGTGCGTACGGTGGATACAGTGTGTGTGTGTGGTGTGCACAGCGTATACAGTGTTTGTGTGTGGTGTGCACGGCGTATACAGTGTGTGTGTGTGTTGTGCGTATGGCCTATACAATGTGTGTGTATTGCATACAACGTATACAGTGTGTGTGTGGTGTGCACGGCGTATACAGTGTGTGTGTGTGTTGTGCGTATGGCCTATACAGTGTGTGTGTGTGTATGTGTGGTGCGTACGGCGTATACAGTGTGTGTTTGTGTGTGTGTGTGGTGCGTATGGCGTATACAGTGTGTGTGTGTTGCGTACGGCATATACAGTGTGTGTGTGGTGAGTATGGCGTATACAGTGTGTGTGTGTGTGTGGTGTGTACGGCGTATACAGTATGTGTGGTGCGTACAGTGTATACAGTGTGTGTGTGTGGTGTGCACGGCGTATACAGTGTGTGTGTGTGTGTGTGAGTGGTGTGTATGGCGTATACAGTGTGTGTGGTGCGTATGGCGTATACAGTGTGTGTGTGGTGTGTACGGTGTATACAGTGTGTGTGTGGTGCGTACGGTGTATACAGTGTGTGTGTGTGTTTGGTGTGTATGGCGTATACAGTGTGTGTGGTGCGTACGCCGTATACAGTGTGTCTTTGTGTGTGGTGTGTACGGTGTATACAGTGTGTCTTTGTGTGTGGTGTGTACGGTGTATACAGTGTGTGTGTGTGGTGTGCACGGCGTATACAGTGTGTGTGTGTGGTGTGTATGGCGTATACAGTGTGTGTAGTGCGTATGGCGTATACAGTGTGTGTGTGGTGTGTACGGTGTATACAGTGTGTCTTTGTGTGTGGTGTGTACGGTGTATACAGTGTGTCTTTGTGTGTGGTGTGTACGGTGTATACAGTGTGTCTTTGTGTGTGGTGCGTATGGCGTATACAGTGTGTGTGTGGTGCGTACGGTGTATACAGTGTGTCTTTGTGTGTGGTGCGTACGGTGTATACAGTGTGTGTGTGGTGCGTACGGTGTATACATTGTGTCTTTGTGTGTGGTGCGTACGGTGTATACAGTGTGTCTGTGTGTGGTGCGTATGGCGTATACAGTGTGTGTGTGTTGCATACGGCGTATACAGTATGTGTGTGGTGCGTATGGCGTATACAGTGTGTGTGTGTGTGGTGTGTACGGTGTATACAGTGTGTCTGTGTGTGGTGCGTATGGCGTATACAGTGTGTGTGGTGCGTACGGTGGATATAGTGTGTGTGTGTGTGTGGTGCATACGGCGTATACAGTGTGTGTGTGTGTGTGGTGTGTACGGCGTATACAGTGTGTGTGGTGCGTATGGCGTATACAGTGTGTGTGTGGTGTGTACGGTGTATACAGTGTGTGTGTGGTGCGTACGGTGTATACAGTGTGTGTGTGTGTGTGTGTGTGTATGGCGTATACAGTGTGTGTGGTGTGTATGGCGTATACAGTGTGTGTGTGGTGTGTACGGTGTATACAGTGTGTCTTTGTGTGGTGTGCACGTCGTATACAGTGTGTGTGTGTGTGTGTGTGTGGTGTGTATGGCGTATACAGTGTGTGTGGTGCGTACGGTGTATACAGTGTGTGTGTGTGTGTGTGTGTGTGATTGGTGTGTATGGAGTATACAGTGTGTGTGGTGCGTACGCCGTATACAGTGTGTCTTTGTGTGTGGTGTGTACGGTGTATACAGTGTGTCTTTGTGTGTGGTGTGTACGGTGTATACAGTGTGTGTGTGTGGTGTGCACGGCGTATACAGTGTGTGTGTGTGGTGTGTATGGCGTATACAGTGTGTGTAGTGCGTATGGCGTATACAGTGTGTGTGTGGTGTGTACGGTGTATACAGTGTGTCTTTGTGTGTGGTGTGTACGGTGTATACAGTGTGTCTTTGTGTGTGGTGTGTACGGTGTATACAGTGTGTCTTTGTGTGTGGTGCGTATGGCGTATACAGTGTGTGTGTGGTGCGTACGGTGTATACAGTGTGTCTTTGTGTGTGGTGCGTACGGTGTATACAGTGTGTGTGCGGTGCGTACGGTGTATACATTGTGTCTTTGTGTGTGGTGCGTACGGTGTATACAGTGTGTCTGTGTGTGGTGCGTATGGCGTATACAGTGTGTGTGCGTTGCATACGGCGTATACAGTATGTGTGTGGTGCGTATGGCGTATACAGTGTGTGTGTGTGTGTGGTGTGTACGGTGTATACAGTGTGTCTGTGTGTGGTGCGTATGGCGTATACAGTGTGTGTGGTGCGTACGGTGGATACAGTGTGTGTGTGTGTGGTGCATACGGCGTATACAGTGTGTGTGTGTGTGTGTGGTGTGTACGGCGTATACAGTGTGTGTGTGTGGTGTGCACGGCATATACAGTGTGTGTGTGTGTGTGCGGTGTGTATGGCGTATACAGTGTGTGTGGTGCGTATGGCGTATACAGTGTGTGTGTGGTGTGTACGGTGTATACAGTGTGTGTGTGGTGCGTACGGTGTATACAGTGTGTGTGTGTGTGTGTATGGTGTGTATGGCGTATACAGTGTGTGTGGTGCGTACGCCGTATACAGTGTGTCTTTGTGTGTGGTGCGTACGCCGTATACAGTGTGTGGTGTGCACGGCGTATACAGTGTGTGTGTGTGGTGTGTATGGCGTATACAGTGTGTGTAGTGCGTATGGCGTATACAGTGTGTGTGTGGTGTGTACGGTGTATACAGTGTGTCTTTGTGTGTGGTGTGTACGGTGTATACAGTGTGTCTTTGTGTGTGGTGCGTATGGCGTATACAGTGTGTGTGTGTGGTGCGTACGGTGTATACAGTGTGTCTTTGTGTGTGGTGCGTACGGTGTATACAGTGTGTCTGTGTGTGGTGCGTATGGCGTATACAGTGTGTGTGTGTTGCATACGGCGCATACAGTATGTGTGTGGTGCGTATGGCGTATACAGTGTGTGTGTGTGGTGTGTACGGTGTATACAGTGTGTCTGTGTGTGGTGCGTATGGCGTATACAGTGTGTGTGGTGCGTACGGTGGATACAGTGTGTGTGTGTGGTGTGCACGGCGTATACAGTGTTTGTGTGTGGTGTGCACGGCGTATACAGTGTGTGTGTGTGTTGTGCGTATGGCCTATACAATGTGTGTGTATTGCATACAACATATACAGTGTGTGTGTGTGGTGTGCACGGCGTATACAGTGTGTGTGTGTGTTGTGCGTATGGCCTATACAGTGTGTGTGTGTGTATGTGTGGTGCGTATGGCGTACACAGTGTGTGTTTGTGTGTGTGTGGTGCGTATGGCGTATACAGTGTGTGTGTGTTGCGTACGGCATATACAGTGTGTGTGTGGTGAGTATGGCGTATACAGTGTGTGTGTGTGTGTGTGTGTGTGTGTGGTGCATACGGTGTATACAGTGTGTGTGTGTGTTGCGTATGGCGTATACAGTGTGTGTTTGTGTGTGTGTGGTGCGTATGGCGTATACAGTGTGTGTGTGTGGTGTGCACGGTGTATACAGTGTGTGTGTGGTGCGTACGGTGTATACAGTGTGTGTGTGGTGCATACGGCATATACAGTGTGTGTGTTGTGCGTATGGTGTATACAGTGTGTGTGGTGCATACGGCGTATACAGTGTGTCTTTGTGTGTGGTGTGTACACCGTATACAGTGTTTCTTTGTGTGTGGTGCGTACGCCGTATACAGTGTGTGTGTTGTGCGTACGGCGTATACAGTGTGTGTGTGCTGCGTATGGTGTATACAGCGTGTGTGTGTGGTGCGTACGGCGTATACAGTGTGTGTGTGGTGCGTACGGTGTATACAGTGTGTGTGTGGTGCATACGGCGTATACAGTGTGTGTGTGTTGTGCGTATGGTGTATACAGTGTGTGTGTGTGGTGCTTACGGCGTATACAGTGTGTGTGTGTGTGTGGTGCATACGGCGTATACAGTATGTGTGTTGTGCGTATGGTGTATACAGAGTGTGTGTGTGGTGCGTACGGCGTATACAGTGTGTGTGGTGGTGCGTATGGCGTATACAGTGTGTGTGTGGTGTGTAAGGCGTATACAGTGTGTGTGTGGTGCGTACAGCGTATACAGTGTGTGTGTGTGTGGTAAGTACGGTGTATACAGTGTGTGTGTGTGTGGTAAGTACGGTGTATACAGTGTGTGTGTGGTGTGTATGGCGTATACAGTGTGTGTGTGGTGCGTACGGCGTATACAGTGTGTGTGTGGTGCGTACGGCGTATACAGTGTGTGTGTGGTGCGTACGGTGTATACAGTGTGTGTGTGTGGTGCGTATGGTGTATTCAGTGTGTGCATGTGGTGCGTACGGCGTATACAGTGTGTGTGTGGTGCGTATGGCGTATACAGTGTGTGTGTGGTGAGTAAGACAGTGTTCCCCAACTCCAGTCCTCAAGGCCCACCAACAGGTCATGTTTTCAGGATTTCCTTAGTTACACAGGTGATGTAATTATTGCCTGTGCAGGTGATGGAATTATCACCTGAGCAATACTAAGGAAATCCTGAAAACATGACCTGTTGGTGGGCCTTGAGGACTGGAGTTGGGGAACCCTGGAGTAAGACGTATACAGTGTGTGCGTGTGGTGTGTACGGCGTATACAATGTGTGTGTGTGGTGCGTACGGCGTATACAGTGTGTGTGTGGTGCGTATGGCGTATACAGTGTGTGTGTGGTGAGTAAGACGTATACAGTGTGTGCGTGTGGTGTGTAAGGCGTATACAATGTGTGTGTGTGGTGCGTACGGTGTATACAGTGTGTGTGTGTGGTGTGCACGGCGTATACAGTGTGTGTGTGGTGCGTACGGTGTATACAGTGTGTCTTAGTGTGTGGTGCGTACGCCGTATACAGTGTGTCTTTGTGTGTGGTGCGTACGCCGTATACAGTGTGTGTATGGTGCGTACGCCGTATACAGTGTGTCTTTGTGTGTGGTGCGTACGCCGTATACAGTGTGTCTTTGTGTGTCGTGCGTACTGTGTATACAGTGTGTCTTTGTGTGTGGTGCGTATGGCGTATACAGTGTGTGTGTGTTGCGTGCGGCGTATACAGTGTGTGTGTGGTGTGTATGGCGTATACAGTGTGTGTGTGTGGTGTGTACGGTGTATACAATGTGTCTGTGTGTTGTGCGTATGGCGTATACAGTGTGTGTGGTGCGTACGGTGTATACAGTGTGTGTGTGTGGTGTGCACGGCGTATACATTGTGTGTGTGTGTGGTGTGTATGGCGTATACAGTGTGTGTGTGTGTGGTGCGTGCTGTGGATACAGTGTGTGTGTGTGGTGTGTACGGTGTATACAATGTGTCTGTGTGTTGTGCGTATGGCGTATACAGTGTGTGTGTGTGGTGCGTGCTGTGGATATAGTGTGTGTGTGTGGTGTGTACGGTGTTTACAATGTGTCTGTGTGTTGTGCGTATGGCGTATACAGTGTGTGTGGTGCGTACGGTGTATACAGTGTGTGTGTGTGGTGTGCACGGCGTATACAGTGTGTGTGTGTGTGGTGTGTATGGCGTATACAGTGTGTGTGGGGGGGTGCGTATGGCGTATACAGTGTGTGTAGTGCGTATGGCGTATACAGTGTGTGTAGTGCGTATGGCGTATACAGTGTGTGTGTGTGTTTGGTGTGTATGGCGTATACAGTGTGTGTGGGGGGGTGCGTATGGCGTATACAGTGTGTGTAGTGCGTATGGCGTATACAGTGTGTGTAGTGCGTATGGCGTATACAGTGTGTGTGGTGCGTACGGTGTATACAGTGTGTGTGGTGGTGCGTACGGTGTATACAGTGTGTGTGTGGTGCGTACGGTGTATACAGTGTGTGTGTGGTGCTTACGGTGTATACAGTGTGTCTTTGTGTGTGGTGCGTACGCCGTATACAGTGTGTCTTTGTGTGTGGTGTGTACGCCGTATACAGTGTGTCTTTGTGTGTGGTGCGTACGCCGTATACAGTGTGTCTTTGTGTGTGGTGCGTACGTCGTATACAGTGTGTCTTTGTGTGTGGTGCGTATGGCGTATACAGTGTGTGTGTGGTGCTTACGGTGTATACAGTGTGTCTTTGTGTGTGGTGCGTACACCGTATACAGTGTGTCTTTGTGTGTGGTGCGTATGGCGTATACAGTGTGTGTGGTGTCCGTACGGTGTATACAGTGTGTGTGTGTGGTGTGTACGGTGTATACAGTGTTTCTTTGTGTGTGTGTGGTGCGTGTGGCGTATATAGTGTGTGTGTGGTGCGTACGGTGTATACTGTGTGTGTGTGGTGCGTACGGTGTATACAGTGTGTCTTTGTGTGTGGTACGTACGCCGTATACAGTGTGTCTTTGTGTGTGGTGCGTACGCCGTATGCAGTGTGTGTGTGGTGCGTACGCCGTATACAGTGTGTCTTTGTGTGTGGTGCATACGGTGTATACAGTGTGTGTGTGTGGTGTGTAAGGCGTATACAGTGTGTGTGTGGTGCGTACGGCGTATACAGTTTGTGTGTGGTGCGTACGGCGTATACAGTGTGTGTATGGTGCGTACGGTGTATACAGTGTGTGTGTGTGGTGCGTATGGTGTATTCAGTGTGTGCATGTGGTGCGTACGGCGTATACAGTGTGTGTGTGGTGCGTATGGCGTATACAGTGTGTGTGTGGTGAGTAAGACAGTGTTCCCCAACTCCAGTCCTCAAGGCCCACCAACAGGTCATGTTTTCAGGATTTCCTTAGTTACACAGGTGGTGTAATTATTACCTGTGCAGGTGATGCAGTTATCACCTGTGCAATACTAAGGAAATCCTGAAAACATGACCTGTTGGTGGGCCTTGAGGACTGGAGTTGGGGAACCCTGGAGTAAGACGTATACAGTGTGTGCGTGTGGTGTGTACGGCGTATACAATGTGTGTGTGTGGTGCGCACGGTGTATACAGTGTGTGTGTGTGTGGTGTGCACGGCGTATACAGTGTGTGTGTGGTGCGTACGGTGTATACAGTGTGTCTTTGTGTGTGGTGCGTACGCCGTATACAGTGTGTCTGTGTGTGTGGTGTGTACGGCGTATACAGTGTGTCTGTGTGTGTGGTGTGTACGGCGTATACAGTGTGTCTGTGTGTGTGGTGTGTACGGCGTATACAGTGTGTCTTTGTGTGTGGTGCGTACGCCGTATACAGTCATGGCCAAAAGTTTTGAGAATGACACCAAAATTATATTTTCCCATGATCTGCTGGCCTCTGGTTTTTATTAGTGTTTGTCTGATGTTTATATCACATACAGAAATATAATTGCAATCATATTATGAGTACCAATAGGTTATATTGACAGTTAGAATGAGTTAATGCAGCAAGTCAATATTTGCAGTGTTGCCCCTTCTTCTTCAAGACCTCTGTAATTCTCCCTGGCATGCTCTCAATCAACTTTTGGACCAAATCCTGACTGATAGCAGTCAATTCTTGCATAATCAATGCTTGCATTTTGCCAGAATTTGATGGTTTTTGTTTGTCCACCCGTCTCTTGATTATTGACCACAAGTTCTCAATGGGATTAAGATCTGGGGAGTTTCCAGGCCATGGACCCAAAATCTCTATGTTTTGTTCCATGAGCCATTTAGTTATCACCTTTGCTTTATGGCAAGGTGCTCCATCATGCTGGAAAAGGCATTGTTGGGCGCCAAACTGCTCTTGGACGGTTGGGAGAAGTTGTTCTTGGAGGACATTCTGGTACCATTCTTTATTCATGGCTGTAATTTTAGGCAAGACTGTGAGTGAGCCGATTCCCTTGGCTGAGGAGCAACCCCACACATGAATGGTTTCAGGATGCTTTACAGTTGGCATGAGACAAGACTGGTGGTAGCGCTCACCTCTTCTTCTCCGAATAAGCTGTTTTCCAGATGTCCCAAACAATCGAAAAGGGGATTCATCAGAGAAAATGACTTTGCCCCAGTCCTCAGCAGTCCACTCCCTGTACCTTTTGCAGAATATCAGTCGGTCCCTGATGTTTTTTCTGGAGAGAAGTGGCTTCTTTGCTGCCCTCCTTGAAACCAGCCCTTGCTCAAAGAGTCTCCGCCTCACAGTGCGTGCAGAAGCACTCACACCAGCCTGCTGCCATTCCTGAGCAAGCTCGGCACTGCTGGTAGTCCGATCCCGCAGCTGAAACAGTTTTAAGATACGGTCCTGGCGCTTGCTGGTCTTTCTTGGGCGCCCTGGAGCCTTTTTGACAACAATGGAAGCTCTCTCCTTGAAGTTCTTGATGATGCGATAGATTGTTGATTGAGGTGCAATCTTTGTAGCTGCGATACTCTTCCCTGTTAGGCCATTTTTGTGCAGTGCAATGATGGCTGCACGTGTTTCTTTAGAGATAACCATGGTTAACTGAAGAGAAACAATGATACCAAGAACCAGCCTCCTTTTAAAGTGTCCAGTGATGTCATTCTTACTTAATCATGACTGATTGATCGCCAGCCCTGTCCTCATCAACACCCACACCTGTGTTAATGGATCAATCACTAAAACGATGTTAGCTGCTCCTTTTAAGGCAGGACTGCAATGATGTTGAAATGTGTTTTGGGGGTTAAAGTTCATTTTCTGGGCAAATGTTGACTTTGCAAGTACAGTAATTGCTGTTAAGCTGATCACTCTTTGACATTCAGGAGTATATGCAAATTGCCATTACAAAAAATGAAGCAGTAAACTTTGGAAAAATTACTATTTGTCTCATTCTCAATACTTTTGGCCATGACTGTACAGTGTGTCTTTGTGTGTGGTGTGAACGCCGTATACAGTGTGTCTTTGTGTGTGGTGCGTATGGCGTATACAGTGTGTGTGTGGTGCGTACGGTGTATACAGTGTGTCTTTGTGTGTGGTGCGTACGCCGTATACAGTGTGCCTTTGTGTGTGGTGCGCATGGCGTATACAGTGTGTGTGTGTGGTGTGTACAGTGTATACAGTGTGTGTGTGTGGTGTGTACGGTGTATACAGTGTGTCTTTGTGTGTGTGTGGTGCGTGCAGTGTATACAGTGTGTGTGTGGTGCGTACGGTGTATACAGTGTGTGTGTGTGGTGCGTACGGTGTATACAGTGTGTCTTTGTGTGTGGTGTGAACGCCGTATACAGTGTGTCTTTGTGTGTGGTGCGTATGGCGTATACAGTGTGTGTGTGGTGCGTACGGTGTATACAGTGTGTCTTTGTGTGTGGTGCGTACGCCGTATACAGTGTGCCTTTGTGTGTGGTGCGCATGGCGTATACAGTGTGTGTGTGTGGTGTGTACAGTGTATACAGTGTGTGTGTGTGGTGTGTACGGTGTATACAGTGTGTCTTTGTGTGTGTGTGGTGCGTGCAGTGTATACAGTGTGTGTGTGGTGCGTACGGTGTATACAGTGTGTGTGTGTGGTGCGTACGGTGTATACAGTGTGTCTTTGTGTGTGGTACGTACGCCGTATACAGTGTGTCTTTGTGTGTGGTGCGTACGCCGTATACAGTGTGTCTTTGTGTGTGGTGTGTACAGTGTATACAGTGTGTCTTTGTGTGTGGTGTGTACGGTATATACAGTGTGTCTTTGTTTGTGGTGCGTACGCCGTATACAGTGTGTCTTTGTGTGTGGTGCATATGGCGTATACAGTGTGTGTGTGTGGTGCGTACGGTGTATACAGTGTGTGTGTGGTGCGTACGGTGTATACAGTGTGTCTTTGTGTGTGGTGCGTACGCCGTATACAGTGTGTCTTTGTGTGTGGTGCGTACGGTGTATACAGTGTGTGTGTGTGGTGTATACTGTGTGTCTTTGTGTTTGTGTGGTGCGTATGGTGTATACAGTGTGTGTGTGGTGCATACGGTGTATACAGTGTGTGTGTGGTGCGTACGGTGTATACAGTGTGTCTTTGTGTGTGGTGCGTACGCCGTATACAGTGTGTGTGTGGTGAGTACGCCGTATACAGTGTGTCTTTGTGTGTGGTCCGTACGCCGTATACAGTGTGTCTTTGTGTGTGGTGCACACGGTGTATACAGTGTGTCTTTGTGCGTGGTGCGTACGCCGTATACAGTGTGTCTTTGTGTGTGGTGCGTACGCCGTATACAGTGTGTCTTTGTGTGTGGTGCGTACGCCGTATACAGTGTGTCTTTGTGTGTGGTGTGTACGGTGTATACAGTGTGTCTTTGTGTGGTTCGTATGCCGTATACAGTGTGTCTTTGTGTGTGGTGCGTATGGCGTATACAGTGTGTGAGGTGTCCGTACGGTGTATACAGTGTGTGTGTGTGGTGTGTGCGGTGTATACAGTGTGTCTTTGTGTGTGTGTGTGGTGCGTATGGCGTATACAGTGTGTGTGTGGTGCGTACGGTGTATACAGTGTGTGTGTGGTGCGTACGGTGTATACAGTGTGTCTTTGTGTGTGGTGCGTACACCGTATACAGTGTGTCTTTGTGTGTGGTGCGTACAGTGTATACAGTGTCTCTTTGTGTGTGGTGCATATGGCGTATACAGTGTGTGTGTGTGTGTGTGTGGTGCATAAGGCGTATACAGTGTGTGTGTGGTGCGTACGGTGCATACAGTGTGTCTTTGTGTGTGGTGCGTACGCCGTATACAGTGTGTCTTTGTGTGTGGTGTGTACAGTGTATACAGTGTGTCTTTGTGTGTGGTGCATACGGCGTATACAGTGTGTGTGTGTGTGTGGTGCATAAGGCGTATACAGTGTGTGTGTGGTGCGTACGGTGTATACAGTGTGTCTTTGTGTGTGGTGCGTATGGCGTATACAGTGTGTGTGGTGCGTATGGCGTATACAGTGTATGTGTGGTGTCCGTACGGTGTATACAGTGTGTGTGTGTGTGGTGTGTACGGTGTATACAGTGTGTGTGTGGTGGTGCGTACGGTGTATACGGTGTGTGTGTGTGGTGTGTACGGTGTATACAGTGTGTCTTTGTGTGTGTGTACGGTGTATACAGTGTGTGTGGTGCGTATGGCGTATACAGTGTGTGTGCGTGGTGTGCACGGCGTATACACTGTGTGTGTGTGGTGTGTATGGCGTATACAGTGTGTGTGGTGCGTATGGCGTATACAGTGTGTGTGTGTGGTGCGTACGGTGTATACAGTGTGTGTGTGGTGCGTATGGTGTATACTGTGTGTGTGTGTGGTGTGTATGGCGTATACAGCGTGTGTGGTGCGTATGGCGTATACAGTGTGTGCGTGTGGTGCGTACGGTGTATACAGTGTGTGTGTGTTATGTGCACGGCGTAAACAGTGTGTGTGTGTGTGGTGTGTATGGCATATACAGTGTGTGTGGTGCGTATGGTGTATACAGTGTGTCTTTGTGCGTGGTGCGTACGCCGTATACAGTGTGTCTTTGTGTGTGGTGCGTGTAGCGTATACAGTGTGTGTGGTGTCCGTACGGTGTATAAAGTGTGTTTGTGTGGTGTGTACGGTGTATACAGTGTGTCTTTGTGTGTGTGTGGTGCGTATGGCATAAACAGTGTGTGTGTGGTGCATACGGTGTATACATTGTGTGTGTGTGGTGCGAACGGTGTATACAGTGTGTGTGTGGTGCGTACGGTGTATACACTGTGTGTGTTGTGCGTACGATGTATACAGTGTGTGTGTGGTGCGTACGGTGTATACAGTGTGTCTTTGTGTGTGGTGCGTACGCCGTACAGAGTGTGTCTTTGTGTGTGGTGTGTACGGTGTATACAGTGTGTCTTTGTGTGTGGTGCGTACGCCGTATACAGTGTGTCTTTGTGTGTGGTGCGTATAGCGTATACAGTGTGTGTGGTGTCCGTACGGTGTATACAGTGTGTGTGTGGTGCGTACGGTGTATACAGTATGTCTTTGTGTGTAGTGTGTACGGTGTATACAGTGTGTCTTTGTGTGTGGTGCGTACGCCGTATACAGTGTGTCTTTGTGTGTGGTGCGTATGGCGTATACAGTGTGTGTGGTGCGTATGGTTTATACAGTGTGTGTGTGGTGCATACGGTGTATACAGTGTGTGTGTGGTGCGTACGACGTATACAGTGTGTCTTTGTGTGTGGTGCATACGGTGTATACAGTGTGTCTTTGTGTGTGGTGCGTACGCCGTATACAGTGTGTCTTTGTGTGTGGTGCGTACGCCGTATACAGTGTGTCTTTGTGTGTGGTGCGTACGCCTTATACAGTGTGTCTTTGTGTGTGGTGTGTATGGTGTATACAGTGTGTCTTCGTGTGGTGCGTACGCCGTATACAGTGTGTGTGTGGTGCGTACGGTGTATACAGTGTGTGTGTGGTGCGTACGATGTATACAGTGTGTCTTTGTGTGTGGTGCGTACGCCGTATACAGTGTGTCTTTGTGTGTGGTGCATACGCCGTATACAGTGTGTCTTTGTGTGTGGTGCGTACGGTGCATACAGTGTGTCTTTTTGTGTGGTGCGTACGCCGTATACAGTGTGTCTTTGTGTGTGGTGTGTACAGTGTATACAGTGTGTCTTTGTGTGTGGTGCATACGGCGTATACAGTTTGTGTGTGTGTGGTGCATAAGGTGTATACAGTGTGTCTTTGTGTGTGGTGCGTACGGTGTATACAGTGTGTCTTTGTGTGTGGTGCGTACGCCGTATACAGTGTGTGTGGTGCGTACGGTGTATACAGTGTGTCTTTGTGTGTGGTGCGTATGGCGTATACAGTGTGTGTGGTGCGTATGGCGTATACAGTGTATGTGTGGTGTCCGTACGGTGTATACAGTGTGTATGTGTGGTGTGTACAGTGTATAGTGTGTGTGTGGTGGTGCGTACGGTGTATACGGTGTGTGTGTGTGGTGTGTACGGTGTATACAGTGTGTCTTTGTGTGTGTGTACGGTGTATACAGTGTGTGTGGTGCGTATGGCGTATACAGTGTGTGTGGTGCGTATGGCGTATACAGTGTGTGTGTGGGGACCGTACGATGTATACAGTGTGTGTGTGTGGTGTGTACGGCGTATACAGTGTGTGTGGTGTGTATGGCGTATACAGTGTGTGTGTTGCGTACGGCGTATACGGTGTGTGTGTGGTGCGTATGGCGTATACAGTGTGTGTGAGTATGGTGCGTATGGCGTATACAGTGTGTGTGTGGTGCGTACGGCGTATACAGTGTGTGTGTGTGGTGCGTACGGTGTATACAGTGTGTGTGTGGTGTGTACGGTGTATACAGTGTGTGTGTGTGGTGCGTACGGTGTATACAGTGTGTGTGCGTGGTGTGCACGGCGTATACAGTGTGTGTGTGTGTGGTGCGTATGGCGTATACAGTGTGTGTGGTGCGTATGGCGTATACAGTATGTGTGTGTGGTGCGTACGGTGTATACAGTGTGTGTGTGGTGCGTACGGTGTATACTGTGTGTGTGTGTGTGTGTGGTGTGTATGGCGTATACAGCGTCTGTGGTGCGTATGGAGTATACAGTGTGTGTGTGTGGTGCGTAAGGTGTATACAGTGTGTATGTGTGGTGTGCACGGCGTATATAGTGTGTGTGTGTGGTGTGTATGGCGTATACAGTGTGTGTGGTGCGTATGGCGTATACAGTGTGTGTGTGGTGCGTAGGCCGTATACAGTGTGTCTTTGTGTGTGGTGCGTACGCCGTATGCAGTGTGTCTTTGTGTGTGGTGTGTACGCCGTATACAGTGTGTCTTTGTGTGTGGTGTGTACGGTGTATACAGTGTGTCTTTGTGTGTGGTGCATATGGCGTATACAGTGTGTGTGGTGCGTACGGCGTATACAGTATGTGTGTGGTGTCCGTACAGTGTATACAGTGTGTGTGTGTGGTGTGTACGGTGTATACAGTGTGTCTTTGTGTGTGTGGTGCGTATGGCGTATACAGTGTGTGTGTGGTGCAAACGGTGTATACAGTGTGTCTTTGTGTGTGGTGCGTACGCCGTATACAGTGTGTCTTTGTGTGTGGTGCGTCCGCCGTATACAGTGTGTCTTTGTGTGTGGTGTAAACGGTGTATATAGTGTGTCTTTGTGTGTGGTGCGTATGGCGTATACAGTGTGTGTGGTACGTATGGCGTATACAGTGTGTGTGTGGTGTCCATACGGTGTATACAGTGTGTCTTTGTGTGTGGTGTGTACGGTGTACACAGTGTATCTTTGTGCGTGGTGCGTACGGTGTATACAGCGTGTGTGTGGTGCGTATGGCGTATACAGTGTGTGTTGTGCGTATGGCGTATACAGTGTGTGTGGTGCGTACGGCGTATACAGAGTGTGTCTTTGTGTGTGGTGCGTATGGCGTATACAGTGTGTGTTGTGCGTATGGCGTATACAGTGTGTGTGGTGCGTACGGCGTATACAGAGTGTGTCTTTGTGTGTGGTGCATATGGCGTATACAGTGTGTGTGGTGCGTATGGCGTATACAGTGTGTGTGTGTGTGTGTGTGTGTACGGTGTATACAGTGTGTGTGGTGTGTACGGCGTATACAGTGTGTGTGGTGTCCGTACTGTGTATACAGTGTGTATGTGTGGTGTCCGTACGGTGTATACAGTGTGTGTGTGTGGTGTCCGTACGGTGTATAAAGTGTGTGTGTGGTGCGTACGGTGTATAAAGTGTGTGTGTGTGTGGTGTGTACGGCGTATACAGTGTGTGTGTGGTGTGTATGGCGTATACAGTGTGTGTGTGGTGCGTACGGTGTATACAGTGTGTGTGTGTGTGTGATGTGTACGGTGTATACAGTGTGTCTTTGTGTGTGGTGCGTACGGTGTATACAGTGTGTCTTTGTGTCCGTACTGTGTATACAGTGTGTATGTGTGGTGTCCGTACGGTGTATACAGTGTGTGTGTGGTGCGTACGGTGTATAAAGTGTGTGTGTGTGTGGTGTGTACGGCGTATACAGTGTGTGTGTGGTGTGTACGGCGTATACAGTGTGTGTGTGGTGCGTACTGTGTATACAGTATGTGTGTGGTGTGTACAGTGTGTCTTTGTGTGTGGTGCGTACGGTGTATACAGTGTGTGTGTGTGGTGTCCGTACGGTGTATAAAGTGTGTGTGTGGTGCGTACGGTGTATAAAGTGTGTGTGTGTGTGGTGTGTACGGTGTATACAGTGTGTGTGTGATGCGTACGGTGTATACAGTGTGTGTGTGTGGTGTGTACGGTGTATACAATGTGTCTTTGTGTGTTGTGCGTACGGTGTATACAGTGTGTGTGTGTGGTGCGTACGGTGTATACAGTGTGTGTGTGTGGTGTGTAAGGTGTATACAGTGTGTCTTTGTGTGTGTGTACGGTGTATACAGTGTGTGTGGTGCGAATGGCGTATACAGTGTGTGTGGTGCGTATGGCGTATACAGTGTGTGTGTGTGTGTGTGTACGGCGTATACAGTGCGTGTGGTGTCCGTACGGTGTACACAGTGTGTGTGTGTGTGTGGTGCCCGTACGGTGTATAAAGTGTGTGTGTGTGTGTGGTGTGTACGGTGTATAAAGTGTGTGTGTGTGTGTGTGTGGTGTATACGGTGCATAAAGTGTGTGTGTGGTGTGTACGGTGTATACAGTGTGTCTTTGTGTGTGGTGCGTACAGTGTATACAGTGTGAGTGTGTGGTGCGTACGGTGTATACAGTGTGTGTGTGTGTGTGATGTGTACGGTGTATACAGTGTGTCTGTGTGTGGTGCGTACGGTGTATACAGTGTGTGTGTGGTGCGTACGGTGTATACAGTGTATGTGTGTGTGGTGCGTACGGTGTATACAATGTGTGTGTGTGTGGTGTGTACGGTGTATAAAGTGTGTGTGTGGTGCGTACGGTGTATACAGTGTGTGTGTGGTGTGTACGGTGTATACAGTGTGTCTTTGTGTGTGGTGCGTACGGTGTATACAGTGTGTCTTTGTGTGTGGTGCGTACGGTGTATACAGTGTGTCTTTGTGTGTGGTGCGTACGGTGTATACAGTGTGTGGTGCATACGGTGTATACAGTGTGTGTGTGTGGTGCGTACGGTGTATACAGTGTGTGTGTGGTGCGTACGGTGTATACAGTGTGTGTGTGTGTGTGGTGTGTACGGTGTATAAAGTGTGTGTGTGGTGCGTACGGTGTATACAGTGTGTGTGTGGTGTGTACGGTGTATACAGTGTGTCTTTGTGTGTGGTGTGTACGGTGTATACAGTGTGTGTGGTGCGTGCGGTGTATACAGTGCGTGTGTGTGGTGTGTATGGCGTATACAGTGTGTGTGTGGTGTCCGTACAGTGTATACAGTGTGTGTGTGTGTGTGTGGTGCGTACGGTGTATACAGTGTGTGTGTGTGTGTGTGTGTGGTGCGTACGGTGTATACAGTGTGTGTGTGTGTGTGTGGTGTGTACGGTGTATAAAGTGTGTGTGTGTGTGGTGTGTACAGTGTATAAAGTGTGTGTGTGGTGCGTACGGTGTATACAGTGTGTGTGTGGTGTGTAAGGTGTATACAGTGTGTCTTTGTGTGTGTGTACGGTGTATACAGTGTGTGTGGTGCGAATGGCGTATACATTGTGTGTGGTGCGTATGGCGTATACAGTGTGTGTGTGTGTGTGTGTGTGTACGGCGTATACAGTGCGTGTGGTGCCCGTACGGTGTATAAAGTGTGTGTGGTGTGTACGGTGTATACAGTGTGTCTTTGTGTGTGGTGCGTACAGTGTATACAGTGTGTGTGTGTGGTGCGTACGGTGTATACAGTGTGTGTGTGTGTGGTGTGTATGGTGTATACAGTGTGTGTGGTGCGTACGGTGTATACAGTGTGTGTGTGGTGTGTACGGTGTATACAGTGTGTCTTTGTGTGTGGTGCGTACGTTGTATACAGTGTGTGTGTGTGGTGCGTACGGTGTATACAGTGTGTGTGTGTGGTGCGTACGGTGTATACAGTGTGTGTGTGTGGTGCGTACGTTGTATACAGTGTGTGTGTGGTGCGTACGGTGTATACAGTCTGTGTGTGGTGTGTACGGTGTATACAGTGTGTCTTTGTGTGTGGTGCGTACGTTGTATACAGTGTGTGGTGCGTACGGTGTATACAGTGTGTGTGTGTGGTGCGTACCGTGTATACAGTGTGTGTGTGTGTGGTGTGTACGGTGTATACAGTGTGTGTGTGGTGTGTACGGTGTATACAGTGTGTCTTTGTGTGTGGTGCGTACGTTGTATACAGTGTGTGTGTGTGGTGCGTACGGTGTATACAGTGTGTGTGTGTGGTGCGTACGTTGTATACAGTGTGTGTGTGGTGCGTACGGTGTATACAGTCTGTGTGTGGTGTGTACGGTGTATACAGTGTGTCTTTGTGTGTGGTGCGTACGTTGTATACAGTGTGTGGTGCGTACGGTGTATACAGTGTGTGTGTGTGGTGCGTACGGTGTATACAGTGTGTGTGTGTGTGGTGTCCGTACGGTGTATACAGTGTGTGTGGTGCGTACGGCGTATACAGTGTGTGTGTATGTGGTGTGTACGGTGTATACAGTGTGTGCGTGTGTGTGGTGTCCGTACGGCATATACAGTGTGTGTGTGGTGTGTACGGTGTATACAGTGTGTGTGTGGTGTGTACGGTGTATACAGTGTGTGTGGTGTGTACGCTGTATACAGTGTGTGTGTGTGGTGCGTACGGTGTATACAGTGTGTGGTGCGTACGGTGTATACAGTGTGTGTTTGTGTGTGTGTGGTGCGTATGGCGTATACAGTGTGTGTGTGTGTGTGTGTGTGTGTGGTGCGTACGGTGTATACAGTGTGTGTGTGGTATGTACGGTGTATACAGTGTGTGTGTGTGTGGTGCGTACGGTGTATACAGTGTGTGTGGTGCGTACGGTGTATACAGTGTGTGTTTGTGTGTGTGTGGTGCGTATGGTGTATACAGTGTGTGTGTGTGTGTGGTGCTTATGGCGTATACAGTGTGTCTTTGTGTGTGGTGCGTACGGTGTATACAGTGTGTCTTTGTGTGTGGTGCGTACGTTGTATACAGTGTGTGTGTGTGGTGCGTACGGTGTATACAGTGTGTGTGTGTGGTGCGTACGTTGTATACAGTGTGTGTGTGGTGCGTACGGTGTATGCAGTCTGTGTGTGGTGTGTACGGTGTATACAGTGTGTCTTTGTGTGTGGTGCGTACGTTGTATACAGTGTGTGGTGCGTACGGTGTATACAGTGTGTGTGTGTGGTGCGTACGGTGTATACAGTGTGTGTGTGTGTGGTGTCCGTACGGTGTATACAGTGTGTGTGGTGCGTACGGCGTATACAGTGTGTGTGTATGTGGTGTGTACGGTGTATACAGTGTGTGCGTGTGTGTGGTGTCCGTACGGCATATACAGTGTGTGTGTGGTGTGTACGGTGTATACAGTGTGTGTGTGTGGTGTGTACGGTGTATACAGTGTGTGTGGTGTGTACGCTGTATACAGTTTGTGTGTGTGTGTGTGGTGCGTACGGTGTATACAGTGTGTGGTGCGTACGGTGTATACAGTGTGTGTTTGTGTGTGTGTGGTGCGTATGGCGTATACAGTGTGTGTGTGTGTGTGTGTGTGTGTGTGGTGCGTACGGTGTATACAGTGTGTGTGTGGTATGTACGGTGTATACAGTGTGTGTGTGTGTGGTGCGTACGGTGTATACAGTGTGTGTGGTGCGTACGGTGTATACAGTGTGTGTTTGTGTGTGTGTGGTGCGTATGGTGTATACAGTGTGTGTGTGTGTGTGGTGCTTATGGCGTATACAGTGTGTCTTTGTTTGTGGTGCGTACGGTGTATACAGTGTGTCTTTGTGTGTGGTGCGTACGCCGTATACAGTGTGTCTTTGTGTGTGGTGCGTACGCCGTATACAGTGTGTCTTTGTGTGTGGTGTGTACGGTGTATACAGTGTGTCTTTGTGTGTGGTGCGTACGGTGTATACAGTGTGTGTGTGGTGCGTACGGTGTATAAAGTGTGTGTGTGTGTGGTGTGTACGGCGTATACAGAGTGTGTGTGTTGTGCGTACGGCGTATACAGTGTGTGTGTGGTGCGTACGGCATATACAGTGTGTGTGTGGTGCGTACGGCGTATACAGTGTGTGTGTGGTGCGTACGGCATATACAGTGTGTGTGTGGTGCGTACGGCGTATACAGAGTGTGTGTGTTGTGCGTACGGCGTATACAGTGTATGTGTGGTGTGTACGGTGTATACAGTGTGTCTTTGTGTGTGGTGTGTACGTTGTATACAGTGTGTCTTTGTGTGTGGTGCGTACGGTGTATACAGTGTGTGTGTGGTGCGTACGGTGTATACAGTGTGTGTGTGTGGTGTATACAGTGTGTCTTTGTGTGTGGTGCGTACGCCGTATACAGTGTGTCTTTGTGTGTGGTGCGTATGACGTATACAGTGTGTGTGGTGCGTATAGCGTATACAGTGTGTGTGGTGCGTGCGGCGTATACAGAGTGTGTCTTTGTGTGTGGTGCATATGGCGTATACAGTGTGTGTGGTGCGTATGGCGTATACAGTGTGTGTGTGGTGTCCGTACGGTGTATACAGTGTGTCTGTGTGTGGTGTGTACGGTGTATACAGTGTGTCTGTGTGTGGTGCGTACGGTGTATACAGTGTGTGTGTGGTGCGTACGGTGTATACAGTGTGTTTGTGTGGTGTGTACGGTGTATACAGTGTGTCTTTGTGTGTGGTGCGTACGCCGTATACAGTGTCTCTTTGTGTGTGGTGCGTATGGCGTATACAGTGTGTGTGGTGCGTATGGCGTATACAGTGTGTGTGGTGCGTACGGCGTATACAGAGTGTGTCTTTGTGTGTGGTGCGTACGGCGTATACAGTGTGTGTGTGGTGTCCGTACGGTGTATACAGTGTGTGTGTGTGGTGTGTACGGTGTATACAGTGTGTGTTTGTGTGTGTGTGTGTGGTGCGTACGGTGTATACAGTGTGTGTGTGTGGTGTGTACGGTGTATACAGTGTGTCTTTGTGTGTGTGTACGGTGTATACAGTGTGTGTGGTGCGTATGGCGTATACAGTGTGTGTGGTGCGTATGGCGTATACAGTGTGTGTGTGGTGTGTACGGTGTATAAAGTGTTTGTGTGGTGCGTACTGTGTATACAGTGTGTGTGTGGTGTGTACGGTGTATACAGTGTGTCTTTGTGTGTGGTGCGCACGGTGTATACAGTGTGTGTGTGTGGTGCGTACGGTGTATACAGTGTGTGTGTCTGTGGTGTCCGTACGGTGTATAAAGTGTGTGTGTGTGTGTACGGTGTATAAAGTGTGTATGTGTTGCGTACGGTGTATACAGTGTGTGTGTGGTGTGTACGGTGTATACAGTGTGTGTGTGTGGTGTGGACGGTGTATACAGTGTGTGTGTGGTGCGTACGGTGTATACAGTGTGTGTGTGTGGTGTGTACGGTGTATACAGTGTGTCTTTGTGTGTGTGGTGCGTACGGTGTATACAGTGTGTGTGTGGTGCGTACGGTGTATAAAGTGTGTGTGTGTGTTGTGCGTACGGCGTATACAGTGTGTGTGTGGTGCGTACGGCATATACAGTGTGTGTGTGGTGCGTACGGCGTATACAGTGTGTGTGTGGTGCGTACGGCATATACAGTGTGTGTGTGGTGCGTACGGCGTATACAGAGTGTGTGTGTTGTGCGTACGGCGTATACAGTGTATGTGTGGTGTGTACGGTGTATACAGTGTGTCTTTGTGTGTGGTGTGTACGTTGTATACAGTGTGTCTTTGTGTGTGGTGCGTACGGTGTATACAGTGTGTGTGTGGTGCGTACGGTGTATACAGTGTGTGTGTGTGGTGTATACAGTGTGTCTTTGTGTGTGGTGCGTACGCCGTATACAGTGTGTCTTTGTGTGTGGTGCGTATGACGTATACAGTGTGTGTGGTGCGTATAGCGTATACAGTGTGTGTGGTGCGTGCGGCGTATACAGAGTGTGTCTTTGTGTGTGGTGCATATGGCGTATACAGTGTGTGTGGTGCGTATGGCGTATACAGTGTGTGTGTGGTGTCCGTACGGTGTATACAGTGTGTCTGTGTGTGGTGTGTACGGTGTATACAGTGTGTCTGTGTGTGGTGCGTACGGTGTATACAGTGTGTGTGTGGTGCGTACGGTGTATACAGTGTGTTTGTGTGGTGTGTACGGTGTATACAGTGTGTCTTTGTGTGTGGTGCGTACGCCGTATACAGTGTCTCTTTGTGTGTGGTGCGTATGGCGTATACAGTGTGTGTGGTGCGTATGGCGTATACAGTGTGTGTGGTGCGTACGGCGTATACAGAGTGTGTCTTTGTGTGTGGTGCGTACGGCGTATACAGTGTGTGTGTGGTGTCCGTACGGTGTATACAGTGTGTGTGTGTGGTGTGTACGGTGTATACAGTGTGTGTTTGTGTGTGTGTGTGTGGTGCGTACGGTGTATACAGTGTGTGTGTGTGGTGTGTACGGTGTATACAGTGTGTCTTTGTGTGTGTGTACGGTGTATACAGTGTGTGTGGTGCGTATGGCGTATACAGTGTGTGTGGTGCGTATGGCGTATACAGTGTGTGTGTGGTGTGTACGGTGTATAAAGTGTTTGTGTGGTGCGTACTGTGTATACAGTGTGTGTGTGGTGTGTACGGTGTATACAGTGTGTCTTTGTGTGTGGTGCGCACGGTGTATACAGTGTGTGTGTGTGGTGCGTACGGTGTATACAGTGTGTGTGTCTGTGGTGTCCGTACGGTGTATAAAGTGTGTGTGTGTTGCGTACGGTGTATACAGTGTGTGTGTGGTGTGTACGGTGTATACAGTGTGTGTGTGTGGTGTGGACGGTGTATACAGTGTGTGTGTGGTGCGTACGGTGTATACAGTGTGTGTGTGTGGTGTGTACGGTGTATACAGTGTGTCTTTGTGTGTGTGGTGCGTATGGCGTATACAGTGTGTGTGTGGTGCAAACGGTGTATACAGTGTGTCTTTGTGTGTGGTGCGTACGCCGTATACCGTGTGTCTTTGTGTGTGGTGCGTCCGCCGTATACAGTGTGTCTTTGTGTGTGGTGAAAACGGTGTATATAGTGTGTCTTTGTGTGTGGTGCGTATGGCGTATACAGTGTGTGTGGTACGTATGGCGTATACAGTGTGTGTGTGGTGTCCATACGGTGTATACAGTGTGTCTTTGTGTGTGGTGTGTACGGTGTACACAGTGTGTCTTTGTGTGTGGTGCGTACGGTGTATACAGCGTGTGTGTGGTGCGTACGCCGTATACAGTGTGTCTTTGTGTGTGGTGCGTATGGCGTATACAGTGTGTGTTGTGCGCATGGCGTATACAGTGTGTGTGGTGCGTACGGCGTATACAGAGTGTGTCTTTGTGTGTGGTGCGTATGGCGTATACAGTGTGTGTTGTGCGTATGGCGTATACAGTGTGTGTGGTGCGTACGGCGTATACAGAGTGTGTCTTTGTGTGTGGTGCATATGGCGTATACAGTGAGTGTGGTGCGTATGGCGTATACAGTGTGTGTGGTGCGTATGGCGTATACAGTGTGTGTGTGTGTGTGTGTACGGTGTATACAGTGTGTGTGGTGTGTACGGCGTATACAGTGTGTGTGGTGTCCGTACTGTGTATACAGTGTGTATGTGTGGTGTCCGTACGGTGTATACAGTGTGTGTGTGTGGTGTCCGTACGGTGTATAAAGTGTGTGTGTGGTGCGTACGGTGTATAAAGTGTGTGTGTGTGTGTGGTGTATACGGTGCATAAAGTGTGTGTGTGGTGTGTACGGTGTATACAGTGTGTCTTTGTGTGTGGTGCGTACAGTGTATACAGTGTGAGTGTGTGGTGCGTACGGTGTATACAGTGTGTGTGTGTGTGTGTGGTGTGTATGGCGTATACAGTGTGTGTGTGGTGCGTACGGTGTATACAGTGTGTGTGTGTGTGATGTGTACGGTGTATACAGTGTGTCTTTGTGTGTGGTGCGTACGGTGTATACAGTGTGTGTGTGGTGCGTACGGTGTATACAGTGTATGTGTGTGGTGCGTACGGTGTATACAGTGTGTGTGTGGTGCGTACGGTGTATACAGTGTGTGTGTGTGTGTGGTGTGTACGGTGTATAAAGTGTGTGTGTGGTGCGTACGGTGTATACAGTGTGTGTGTGGTGTGTACGGTGTATACAGTGTGTCTTTGTGTGTGGTGCGTACGGTGTATACAGTGTTTCTTTGTGTGTGGTGCGTACGGTGTATACAGTGTGTCTTTGTGTGTGCTGCGTACGTTGTATACAGTGTGTGGTGCGTACGGTGTATACAGTGTGTGTGTGTGGTGCGTACGGTGTATACAGTGTGTGTGTGGTGCGTACGGTGTATACAGTGTGTGTGTGTGTGTGGTGTGTACGGTGTATAAAGTGTGTGTGTGGTGCGTACGGTGTATACAGTGTGTGTGTGGTGTGTACGGTGTATAAAGTGTGTGTGTGGTGTGTACGGTGTATAAAGTGTGTGTGTGGTGCGTACGGTGTATACAGTGTATGTGTGGTGTGTACGGTGTATACAGTGTGTCTTTGTGTGTGGTGTGTACGGTGTATACAGTGTGTGTGGTGCGTGCGGTGTATACAGTGCGTGTGTGTGGTGTGTATGGCGTATACAGTGTGTGTGTGGTGTCCGTACAGTGTATACAGTGTGTGTGTGTGTGGTGCGTACGGTTTATACAGTGTGTGTGTGTGTGTGTGGTGTGTACGGTGTATCAAGTGTGTGTGGTGTGTACAGTGTATAAAGTGTGTGTGTGGTGCGTACAGTGTATACAGTGTGTGTGTGGTGTGTAAGGTGTATACAGTGTGTCTTTGTGTGTGTGTACGGTGTATACAGTGTGTGTGGTGCGAATGGCGTATACAGTGTGTGTGGTGCGTATGGCGTATACAGTGTGTGTGTGTGTGTGTGTGTATGGCGTATACAGTGCGTGTGGTGTCCGTACGGTGTATACAGTGTGTGTGTGGTGCCCGTACGGTGTATAAAGTGTGTGTGGTGTGTACGGTGTATACAGTGTGTCTTTGTGTGTGGTGCGTACAGTGTATACAGTGTGTGTGTGTGTGGTGCGTACGGTGTATACAGTGTGTGTGTGTGTGTGGTGTGTATGGCGTATACAGTGTGTGTGGTGCGTACGGTGTATACAGTGTGTGTGTGGTGTGTACGGTGTATACAGTGTGTCTTTGTGTGTGGTGCGTACGTTGTATACAGTGTGTGTGTGTGGTGCGTACGGTGTATACAGTGTGTGTGTGTGGTGCGTACGGTGTATACAGTGTGTGTGGGTGGTGCGTACGTTGTATACAGTGTGTGTGTGGTGCGTACGGTGTATACAGTCTGTGTGTGGTGTGTACGGTGTATACAGTGTGTCTTTGTGTGTGGTGCGTACGTTGTATACAGTGTGTGGTGCGTACGGTGTATACAGTGTGTGTGTGTGGTGCGTACGGTGTATACAGTGTGTGTGTGTGTGGTGTGTACGGTGTATACAGTGTGTGTGGTGCGTACGGTGTATAAAGTGTGTGTGTGTGTGGTGTGTACGGTGTATACAGTGTGTGTGTGGTGCGTACGGCGTATACAGTGTGTGTGTATGTGGTGTGTACGGTGTATACAGTGTGTGCGTGTGTGTGGTGTCCGTACGGCATATACAGTGTGTGTGTGGTGTGTACGGTGTATACATTGTGTGTGTGTGGTGTGTACGGTGTATACAGTGTGTGTGTGTGTGATGTGTACGGTGTATACAGTGTGTCTTTGTGTGTGGTGCGTACGGTGTATACAGTGTGTGTGTGGTGCGTACGGTGTATACAGTGTATGTGTGTGGTGTGTACGGTGTATACAGTGTGTGTGGTGTGTACGCTCTATACAGTTTGTGTGTGTGTGTGTGGTGCGTACGGTGTATACAGTGTGTGTGTGGTGCGTACGGTGTATACAGTGTGTGTGTGGTGCGTACGGTGTATACAGTGTGTGTGTGTGTGTGTGTGGTGCGTACGGTGTATACAGTGTGTGTGTGGTATGTACGGTGTATACAGTGTGTGTGTGTGTGGTGCGTACGGCGTATACAGTGTGTGTGTGTGGTGCGTACGGTGTATACAGTGTGTGTGGTGCGTACGGTGTATACAGTGTGTGTTTGTGTGTGTGTGGTGCGTATGGTGTATACAGTGTGTGTGTGTGTGTGGTGCGTATGGCGTATACAGTGTGTCTGTGTGTGGTGCGTACGGTGTATACAGTGTGTCTTTGTGTGTGGTGCGTACGCCGTATACAGTGTGTCTTTGTGTGTGGTGCGTACGCCGTATACAGTGTGTCTTTGTGTGTGGTGTGTACGGTGTATACAGTGTGTCTTTGTGTGTGGTACGTACGGTGTATACAGTGTGTGTGTGGTGTGTACGGCGTATACAGAGTGTGTGTGTTGTGCGTACGGCATATACAGTTTGTGTGTGGTGCGTACGGCGTATACAGTGTATGTGTGGTGTGTACGGTGTATACAGTGTGTGTGTGTTGTACGAACGGCGTATACAGTGTGTGTGTGTGTGTGTGTGGTGTGTACGGCGTATACAGAGTGTGTGTGTTGTGCGAACGGCGTATACAGTGTATGTGTGGTGTGTACGGTGTATACAGTGTGTCTTTGTGTGTGGTGTGTACGGTGTATACAGTGTGTCTTTGTGTGTGGTGCGTACGGTGTATACAGTGTGTGTGTGGTGCGTACGGTGTATACAGTGTGTGTGTGTGGTGTATACAGTGTGTCTTTGTGTGTGGTGCGTACGCCGTATACAGTGTGTCTTTGTGTGTGGTGCGTATGGCGTATACAGTGTGTGTGGTGCGTACGGCGTATACAGAGTGTGTCTTTGTGTGTGGTGCATATGGCGTATACAGTGTGTGTGGTGCGTATGGCGTATACAGTGTGTGTGTGGTGTCCGTACGGTGTATACAGTGTGTGTGTGTGGTGTGTACGGTGTATACAGTGTGTCTTTGTGTGTGGTGCGTACGGTGTATACAGTGTGTGTGTGGTGCGTACGGTGTATACAGTGTGTTTGTGTGGTGTGTACGGTGTATACAGTGTGTCTTTGTGTGTGGTGCGTACGCCGTATACAGTGTGTCTTTGTGTGTGGTGCGTACGGCGTATACAGTGTGTGTGTGTGGTGCGTATGGCGTATACAGTGTGTGTGGTGCGTACGGCGTATACAGAGTGTGTCTTTGTGTGTGGTGCGTACGGCGTATACAGTGTGCGTGTGGTGTCCGTACGGTGTATACAGTGTGTGTGTGTGGTGTGTACGGTGTATACAGTGTGTGTTTGTGTGTGTGTGGTGTGTACGTTGTACAGTGTGTGTGTGGTGTGTACGGTGTATACAGTGTGTCTTTGTGTGTGGTGCGCACGTTGTATACAGTGTGTGTGTGTGGTGCGTACGGTGTATACAGTGTGTGTGGTGCGTACGGTGTATACAGTGTGTGTGTGGTGTGTACGGTGTATACAGTGTGTGTGTGTGTGGTGTGTACGGTGTATAAAGTGTGTGTGTGGTGCGTACGGTGTATACAGTGTGTGTGGTGCGTACGGTGTATACAGTGTGTGTGTGGTGTGTGCGGTGTATACAGTGTGTCTTTGTGTGTGGTGCGTACGTTGTATACAATGTGTGTGTGTGTGTGTGTGTGTGGTGCGTACGGCGTATACAGTGTGTGTGTGTGGTGCGTATGGTGTATACAGTGTGTGTGTGGTGCGTACGATGTATACAGCGTGTGTTTGTGTGTGTGTGGTGCGTACAGCGTATACAGTGTGTGTGTGGTGCGTACGGTGTATAAAGTGTGTGTGTGTGTGTGGTGTGTACGGCGTATACAGAGTGTGTGTGTTGTGCGTACGGCGTATACAGTGTGTGTGTGGTGTGTACGGTGTATAAAGTGTTTGTATGGTGCGTACTGTGTATACAGTGTGTGTGTGGTGTGTACGGTGTATACAGTGTGTCTTTGTGTGTGGTGCGTACGGTGTATACAGTGTGTGTGTGTGGTGCGTACGGTGTATACAGTGTGTGTGTCTGTGGTGTCCGTACGGTGTATAAAGTGTGTGTGTGTGTGTGTACGGTGTATAAAGTGTGTGTGTGTTGCGTACGGTGTATACAGTGTGTGTGTGGTGTGTACGGTGTATACAGTGTGTGTGTGTGGTGTGGACGGTGTATACAGTGTGTGTGTGTGTGGTGCGTACGGTGTATACAGTGTGTGTGTGTGGTGTGTACGGTGTATACAGTGTGTCTTTGTGTGTGGTGCGTACGGTGTATACAGTGTGTGTGGTGCGTACGGTGTATACAGTGTGTGTGTGTGGTGTGTACGGTGTATACAGTGTGTCTTTGTGTGTGGTGCGTACGGTGTATACATTGTGTGTGTGTGGTGCGTACGGTGTATACAGTGTGTGTGTCTGTGGTGTCCGTACGGTGTATAAAGTGTGTGTGTGTGTGTGTACGGTGTATAAAGTGTGTGTGTGTTGCGTACGGTGTATACAGTGTGTGTGTGGTGTGTACGGTGTATACAGTGTGTGTGTGTGGTGTGGACGGTGTATACAGTGTGTGTGTGGTGCGTACGGTGTATACAGTGTGTGTGTGTGGTGTGTACGGTGTATACAGTGTGTCTTTGTGTGTGGTGCGTATGGCGTATACAGTGTGTGTGGTGCGTACGGCGTATACAGAGTGTGTCTTTGTGTGTGGTGCATATGGCGTATACAGTGTGTGTGGTGCGTATGGCGTATACAGTGTGTGTGTGGTGTCCGTAGGGTGTATACAGTGTGTGTGTGTGGTGTGTACGGTATATACAGTGTGTCTTTGTGTGTGGTGCGTACGGTGTATACAGTGTGTGTGTGGTGCGTACGGTGTATACAGTGTGTTTGTGTGGTGTGTACGGTGTATACAGTGTGTCTTTGTGTGTGGTGCGTACGCCGTATACAGTGTGTCTTTGTGTGTGGTGCGTATGGCGTATACAGTGTGTGTGGTGCGTATGGCGTATACAGTGTGTGTGGTGCGTACGGCATATACAGAGTGTGTCTTTGTGTCTGGTGCGTACGGCGTATACAGTGTGTGTGTGGTGTCCGTACGGTGTATACAGTGTGTGTGTGTGGTGTGTACGGTGTATACAGTGTGTGTTTGTGTGTGTGTGGTGTGTACGTTGTACAGTGTGTGTGTGGTGTGTACGGTGTATACAGTGTGTCTTTGTGTGTGGTGCGCACGTTGTATACAGTGTGTGTGTGTGGTGCGTACGGTGTATACAGTGTGTGTGGTGCGTACGGTGTATACAATGTGTGTGTGGTGTGTACGGTGTATACAGTGTGTGTGTGTGTGGTGTGTACGGTGTATAAAGTGTGTGTGTGGTGCGTACGGTGTATACAGTGTGTGTGGTGCGTACGGTGTATACAGTGTGTGTGTGGTGTGTGCGGTGTATACAGTGTGTCTTTGTGTGTGGTGCGCACGTTGTATACAATGTGTGTGTGTGTGTGTGGTGCGTACGGCGTATACAGTGTGTGTGTGTGGTGCGTATGGTGTATACAGTGTGTGTGTGGTGCGTACGATGTATACAGCGTGTGTTTGTGTGTGTGTGGTGCGTACAGCGTATACAGTGTGTGTGTGGTGCGTACGGTGTATAAAGTGTGTGTGTGGTGTGTACGGCGTATACAGAGTGTGTGTGTTGTGCGTACGGCGTATACAGTGTGTGTGTGGTGTGTACGGTGTATAAAGTGTTTGTGTGGTGCGTACTGTGTATACAGTGTGTGTGTGGTGTGTACGGTGTATACAGTGTGTCTTTGTGTGTGGTGCGTACGGTGTATACAGTGTGTGTGTGTGGTGCGTACGGTGTATACAGTGTGTGTGTCTGTGGTGTCCGTACGGTGTATAAAGTGTGTGTGTGTGTGTGTGTACGGTGTATAAAGTGTGTGTGTGTTGCGTACGGTGTATACAGTGTGTGTGTGGTGTGTACGGTGTATACAGTGTGTGTGTGTGGTGTGGACGGTGTATACAGTGTGTGTGTGTGGTGCGTACGGTGTATACAGTGTGTGTGTGTGGTGTGTACGGTGTATACAGTGTGTCTTTGTGTGTGGTGCGTACGGTGTATACAGTGTGTGTGGTGCGTACGGTGTATACAGTGTGTGTGTGTGGTGTGTACGGTGTATACAGTGTGTCTTTGTGTGTGTGTACGGTGTATACAGTGTGTGTGGTGCGTATGGCGTATACAGTGTGTGTGGTGCGTACGGCGTATACAGTGTGTGTGTACGGTGTATACAGTGTGTGTGGTGTGTACGGCGTATACAGTGTGTGTGGTGTCCGTACTGTGTATACAGTGTGTGTGTGTGGTGTCCGTATGGTGTATATAGTGTGTGTGTGTGTGTGTGTGGTGCCCGTATGGTGTATAAAGTGTGTGTGTGGTGCGTACGGTGTATACAGTGTGTGTGTGGTGTGTACGGTGTATACAGTGTGTCTTTGCGTGTGGTGCGTACGGTGTATACAGTGTGTGTGTGTGTGGTGTGTACGGTGTATAAAGTGTGTGTGTGGTGCGTACGGTGTATACAGTGTGTCTGTGGTGCGTACGGTGTATACAGTGTGTCTTTGTGTGTGGTGCGTACGTTGTATACAGTGTGTGTGTGTGGTGCGTACGGTGTATACAGTGTGTGTGTGGTGTGTACGGTGTATACAGTGTGTGTGTGTGTGGTGTGTACGGTGTATAAAGTGTGTGTGTGGTGCGTACGGTGTATACAGTGTGTGTGGTGCGTACGGTGTATACAGTGTGTGTGTGGTGTGTGCGGTGTATACAGTGTGTCTTTGTGTGTGGTGCGTACGTTGTATACAATGTGTGTGTGTGTGTGTATGTGTGGTGCGTATGGCGTATATAGTGTGTGTGTGTGGTGCGTACGGTGTATACAGTGTGTGTTGTGCATACGGTGTATACAGTGTGTGTGTGTGGTGCGTACGGTGTATACAGTGTGTGTGTGTGGTGTCCGTACGGTGTATACAGTGTGTGTGGTGCGTACGGTGTATAAAGTGTGTGTGTGTGTGGTGTGTACGGTGTATACTGTGTGTGTGTGGTGCGTACGGCGTATACAGTGTGTGTGTATGTGGTGTGTACGGTGTATACAGTGTGTGCGTGTGTGTGGTGTCCGTACGGCGTATACAGTGTGTGTGTGTGGTGTGTACGGTGTATACAGTGTGTGTGTGTGGTGTGTACGGTGTATACAGTGTGTGTGGTGTGTACGGTGTATACAGTGTGTGTGGTGTGTACGGTGTATACAGTGTGTGTGGTGCGTACGGTGTATACAGTGTGTGTGTGGTGCGTACGGCGTATACAGTGTGTGTTTGTGGTGCGTATGGTGTATACAGTGTGTGTGTGTGTGTGTGGTGCGTACGGTGTATACAGTGTGTGTGTGGTGTGTACGGTGTATACAGTGTGTGTGTGTGTGTGTGGTGCGTACGGCGTATACAGTGTGTGTGTGTGGTGCGTACGGTGTATACAGTGTGTGTGTGGTGCGTACGATGTATACAGCGTGTGTTTGTGTGTGCGTGGTGCGTACGGCGTATACAGTGTGTGTGTGGTGCGTACGGTGTATACAGTGTGTGTGTGGTGTGTACGGTGTATACAGTGTGTGTTTGGTGCGTATGGTGTATACAGTGTGTGTGTGTGTGTGTGGTGCATATTGCGTATACAGTGTGTGTGTGGTGCGTACGGTGTATACAGTGTGTGTGTGGTGCGTACGGTGTATACAGTATGTGTGTGTGGTGTGTACAGTGTATACAGTGTGTGTGTGTGGTGTGTACGGTGTATACAGTGTGTGTGTGTGTGGTGCGTACGGGGTATACAGTATGTGTGTGGTGTCCATACAGTGTATACAGTGTGTGTGTGTGGTGTGTACGGTGTATACAGTGTGTCTTTGTGTGTGTGGCGCGTATGGCGTATACAGTGTGTGTGTGGTGCGTACGGTGTATACAGTGTGTCTTTGTGTGTGGTGCATACGCCGTATACAGTGTGTCTTTGTGTGTGGTGCGTACGCCGTATACAGTGTGTCTTTGTGTGTGGTGTGTACGGTGTATACAGTGTGTCTTTGTGTGTGTGGCGCGTATGGCGTATACAGTGTGTGTGTGGTGTCCGTACGGTGTATACAGTGTGTCTTTGTGTGTGGTGTGTACGGTGTATACAGTGTGTCTTTGTGTGTGGTGCGTACGGTGTATACAGTGTGTGTGTGCGGTACGTACGGTGTATAGAGTGTGTGTGTGTGGTGTGTACGGTGTATACAGTGTGTCTTTGTGTGTGGTGTGTACGCCGTATACAGTGTGTGTGGTGCGTATGGCGTATACAGTGTGTGTGGTGCGTACGGCGTATACAGTGTGTGTGTGGTGTCCGTACGGTGTATACAGTGTGTGTGTGTGGTGTGTACGGTGTATACAGTGTGTCTTTGTGTGTGGTGCGTACGGTGTATACAGTGTGTGTGTGGTGCGTACGGTGTATACAGTGTGTTTGTGTGGTGTGTACGGTGTATACAGTGTGTCTTTGTGTGTGGTGCGTATGGCGTATACAGTGTGTGTGGTGCGTATGGCGTATACAGTGTGTGTGGTGCGTACGGCGTATACAGAGTGTGTCTTTGTGTGTGGTGCGTACGGCGTATACAGTGTGTGTGTGTGGTGTGTACGGTGTATACAGTGTGCGTGTGGTGTCCGTACGGTGTATACAGTGTGTGTGTGTGGTGTGTACGGTGTATACAGTGTGTGTTTGTGTGTGTGTGGTGTGTACGTTGTACAGTGTGTGTGTGGTGTGTACGGTGTATACAGTGTGTCTTTGTGTGTGGTGCGCACGTTGTATACAGTGTGTGTGTGTGGTGCGTACGGTGTATACAGTGTGTGTGGTGCGTACGGTGTATACAATGTGTGTGTGGTGTGTACGGTGTATACAGTGTGTGTGTGTGTGGTGTGTACGGTGTATAAAGTGTGTGTGTGGTGCGTACGGTGTATACAGTGTGTGTGGTGCGTACGGTGTATACAGTGTGTGTGTGGTGTGTGCGGTGTATACAGTGTGTCTTTGTGTGTGGTGCGTACGTTGTATACAATGTGTGTGTGTGTGTGTGTGTGTGGTGCGTACGGCGTATACAGTGTGTGTGTGTGGTGCGTATGGTGTATACAGTGTGTGTGTGGTGCGTACGATGTATACAGCGTGTGTTTGTGTGTGTGTGGTGCGTACAGCGTATACAGTGTGTGTGTGGTGCGTACGGTGTATAAAGTGTGTGTGTGTGTGGTGTGTACGGCGTATACAGAGTGTGTGTGTTGTGCGTACGGCGTATACAGTGTGTGTGTGGTGTGTACGGTGTATAAAGTGTTTGTGTGGTGCGTACTGTGTATACAGTGTGTGTGTGGTGTGTACGGTGTATACAGTGTGTCTTTGTGTGTGGTGCGTACGGTGTATACAGTGTGTGTGTGTGGTGCGTACGGTGTATACAGTGTGTGTGTCTGTGGTGTCCGTACGGTGTATAAAGTGTGTGTGTGTGTGTGTGTACGGTGTATAAAGTGTGTGTGTGTTGCGTACGGTGTATACAGTGTGTGTGTGGTGTGTACGGTGTATACAGTGTGTGTGTGTGGTGTGGACGGTGTATACAGTGTGTGTGTGGTGCGTACGGTGTATACAGTGTGTGTGTGTGGTGTGTACGGTGTATACAGTGTGTCTTTGTGTGTGGTGCGTACGGTGTATACAGTGTGTGTGGTGCGTACGGTGTATACAGTGTGTGTGTGTGGTGTGTACGGTGTATACAGTGTGTCTTTGTGTGTGTGTACGGTGTATACAGTGTGTGTGGTGCGTATGGCGTATACAGTGTGTGTGGTGCGTACGGCGTATACAGTGTGTGTGTACGGTGTATACAGTGTGTGTGGTGTGTACGGCGTATACAGTGTGTGTGGTGTCCGTACTGTGTATACAGTGTGTGTGTGTGGTGTCTGTATGGTGTATATAGTGTGTGTGTGTGTGTGTGGTGCCCGTATGGTGTATAAAGTGTGTGTGTGGTGCGTACGGTGTATACAGTGTGTGTGTGGTGTGTACGGTGTATACAGTGTGTCTTTGCGTGTGGTGCGTACGGTGTATACAGTGTGTGTGTGGTGTGTACGGTGTATAAAGTGTGTGTGTGGTGCGTACGGTGTATACAGTGTGTCTGTGGTGCGTACGGTGTATACAGTGTGTCTTTGTGTGTGGTGCGTACGTTGTATACAGTGTGTGTGTGTGGTGCGTACGGTGTATACAGTGTGTGTGTGGTGTGTACGGTGTATACAGTGTGTGTGTGTGTGGTGTGTACGGTGTATAAAGTGTGTGTGTGGTGCGTACGGTGTATACAGTGTGTGTGGTGCGTACGGTGTATACAGTGTGTGTGTGGTGTGTGCGGTGTATACAGTGTGTCTTTGTGTGTGGTGCGTACGTTGTATACAATGTGTGTGTGTGTGTGTATGTGTGGTGCGTATGGCGTATATAGTGTGTGTGTGGTGCGTACGGTGTATACAGTGTGTGTGTGGTGCGTACGGTGTATACAGTGTGTGTGTGTGGTGCGTACGGTGTATACAGTGTGTGTGTGTGGTGTCCGTACGGTGTATAAAGTGTGTGTGTGTGTGTGTGTACGGTGTATAAAGTGTGTGTGTGTTGCGTACGGTGTATACAGTGTGTGTGTGGTGTGTACGGTGTATACAGTGTGTGTGTGTGGTGTGGACGGTGTATACAGTGTGTGTGTGGTGCGTACGGTGTATACAGTGTGTGTGTGTGGTGTGTACGGTGTATACAGTGCGTCTTTGTGTGTGGTGCGTACGGTGTATACAGTGTGTGTGGTGCGTACGGTGTATACAGTGTGTGTGTGTGGTGTGTACGGTGTATACAGTGTGTCTTTGTGTGTGTGTACGGTGTATACAGTGTGTGTGGTGCGTATGGCGTATACAGTGTGTGTGGTGCGTACGGCGTATACAGTGTGTGTGTACGGTGTATACAGTGTGTGTGGTGTGTACGGCGTATACAGTGTGTGTGGTGTCCGTACTGTGTATACAGTGTGTGTGTGTGGTGTCTGTATGGTGTATATAGTGTGTGTGTGTGTGTGTGGTGCCCGTATGGTGTATAAAGTGTGTGTGTGGTGCGTACGGTGTATACAGTGTGTGTGTGGTGTGTACGGTGTATACAGTGTGTCTTTGCGTGTGGTGCGTACGGTGTATACAGTGTGTGTGTGTGTGTGGTGTGTACGGTGTATAAAGTGTGTGTGTGGTGCGTACGGTGTATACAGTGTGTCTGTGGTGCGTACGGTGTATACAGTGTGTCTTTGTGTGTGGTGCGTACGTTGTATACAGTGTGTGTGTGTGGTGCGTACGGTGTATACAGTGTGTGTGTGGTGTGTACGGTGTATACAGTGTGTGTGTGTGTGGTGTGTACGGTGTATAAAGTGTGTGTGTGGTGCGTACGGTGTATACAGTGTGTGTGGTGCGTACGGTGTATACAGTGTGTGTGTGGTGTGTGCGGTGTATACAGTGTGTCTTTGTGTGTGGTGCGTACGTTGTATACAATGTGTGTGTGTGTGTGTATGTGTGGTGCGTATGGCGTATATAGTGTGTGTGTGGTGCGTACGGTGTATACAGTGTGTGTGTGGTGCGTACGGTGTATACAGTGTGTGTGTGTGGTGCGTACGGTGTATACAGTGTGTGTGTGTGGTGTCCGTACGGTGTATACAGTGTGTGTGGTGCGTACGGTGTATAAAGTGTGTGTGTGTGTGGTGTGTACGGTGTATACTGTGTGTGTGTGGTGCGTACGGCGTATACAGTGTGTGTGTATGTGGTGTGTACGGTGTATACAGTGTGTGCGTGTGTGTGGTGTCCGTACGGCGTATACAGTGTGTGTGTGTGGTGTGTACGGTGTATACAGTGTGTGTGTGTGGTGTGTACGGTGTATACAGTGTGTGTGGTGTGTACGGTGTATACAGTGTGTGTGGTGTGTACGGTGTATACAGTGTGTGTGTGTGTGTGTGGTGCGTACGGTGTATACAGTGTGTGTGTGGTGCGTACGGCGTATACAGTGTGTGTTTGTGGTGCGTATGGTGTATACAGTGTGTGTGTGTGTGTGGTGCGTACGGTGTATACAGTGTGTGTGTGGTGTGTACGGTGTATACAGTGTGTGTGTGTGTGTGTGTGGTGCGTACGGCGTATACAGTGTGTGTGTGTGGTGCGTACGGTGTATACAGTGTGTGTGTGGTGCGTACGATGTATACAGCGTGTGTTTGTGTGTGCGTGGTGCGTACGGCGTATACAGTGTGTGTGTGGTGCGTACGGTGTATACAGTGTGTGTGTGGTGTGTACGGTGTATACAGTGTGTGTTTGGTGCGTATGGTGTATACAGTGTGTGTGTGTGTGTGGTGCATATTGCGTATACAGTGTGTGTGTGGTGCGTACGGTGTATACAGTGTGTGTGTGGTGCGTACGGTGTATACAGTATGTGTGTGTGGTGTGTACAGTGTATACAGTGTGTGTGTGTGGTGTGTACGGTGTATACAGTGTGTGTGTGTGTGGTGCGTACGGGGTATACAGTATGTGTGTGGTGTCCATACAGTGTATACAGTGTGTGTGTGTGGTGTGTACGGTGTATACAGTGTGTCTTTGTGTGTGTGGCGCGTATGGCGTATACAGTGTGTGTGTGGTGCGTACGGTGTATACAGTGTGTCTTTGTGTGTGGTGCATACGCCGTATACAGTGTGTCTTTGTGTGTGGTGCGTACGCCGTATACAGTGTGTCTTTGTGTGTGGTGTGTACGGTGTATACAGTGTGTCTTTGTGTGTGTGGCGCGTATGGCGTATACAGTGTGTGTGTGGTGTCCGTACGGTGTATACAGTGTGTCTTTGTGTGTGGTGTGTACGGTGTATACAGTGTGTCTTTGTGTGTGGTGCGTACGGTGTATACAGTGTGTGTGTGCGGTACGTACGGTGTATACAGTGTGTGTGTGTGGTGTGTACGGTGTATACAGTGTGTCTTTGTGTGTGGTGTGTACGCCGTATACAGTGTGTGTGGTGCGTATGGCGTATACAGTGTGTGTGGTGCGTACGGCGTATACAGTGTGTGTGTGGTGTCCGTACGGTGTATACAGTGTGTGTGTGTGTGGTGTGTACGGTGTATACAGTGTGTCTTTGTGTGTGGTGCGTACGGTGTATACAGTGTGTGTGTGGTGCGTACGGTGTATACAGTGTGTTTGTGTGGTGTGTACGGTGTATACAGTGTGTCTTTGTGTGTGGTGCGTACGCCGTATATAGTTTGTCTTTGTGTGTGGTGCGTATGGCGTATACAGTGTGTCTTTGTGTGTGGTGCGTATGGCGTATACAGTGTGTCTTTGTGTGTGGTGCGTATGGCGTATACAGTGTGTGTGGTGCGTACGGCGTATAGAGAGTGTCTTTGTGTGTGGTGCGTACGTTGTATACAATGTGTGTGTGTGTGTGTGGTGCGTATGGCGTATATAGTGTGTGTGTGGTGCGTACGGTGTATACAGTGTGTGTGTGTGGTGCGTACGGTGTATACAGTGTGTGTGTGTGGTGCGTACGGTGTATACAGTGTGTGTGTGTGGTGTCCGTACGGTGTATACAGTGTGTGTGGTGCGTACGGTGTATAAAGTGTGTGTGTGTGTGGTGTGTACGGTGTATACTGTGTGTGTGTGGTGCGTACGGCGTATACAGTGTGTGTGTATGTGGTGTGTACGGTGTATACAGTGTGTGCATGTGTGTGGTGTCCGTACGGCGTATACAGTGTGTGTGTGTGGTGTGTACGGTGTATACAGTGTGTGTGTGTGGTGTGTACGGTGTATACAGTGTGTGTGGTGTGTACGGTGTATACAGTGTGTGTGGTGTGTACGGTGTATACAGTGTGTGTGTGTGTGTGTGTGGTGCGTACGGTGTATACAGTGTGTGTGTGGTGCGTACAGCGTATACAGTGTGTGTTTGTGGTGCGTATGGTGTATACAGTGTGTGTGTGTGTGTGTGGTGCGTACGGTGTATACAGTGTGTGTGTGGTGTGTACGGTGTATACAGTGTGTGTGTGTGTGTGGTGCGTACGGCGTATACAGTGTGTGTGTGTGGTGCGTACGGTGTATACAGTGTGTGTGTGGTGCGTACGATGTATACAGCGTGTGTTTGTGTGTGTGTGGTGCGTACGGCGTATACAGTGTGTGTGTGGTGCGTACGGTGTATACAGTGTGTGTGTGGTGCGTACGGTGTATACAGTGTGTGTTTGGTGCGTATGGTGTATACAGTGTGTGTGTGTGTGTGTGGTGCATATTGCGTATACAGTGTGTGTGTGGTGCGTACGGTGTATACAGTGTGTGTGTGGTGCGTACGGTGTATACAGTATGTGTGTGTGGTGTGTACGGTGTATACAGTATGTGTGTGGTGTCCGTACAGTGTATACAGTGTGTGTGTGTGGTGTGTACGGTGTATACAGTGTGTGTGTGTGTGGTGCGTACGGGGTATACAGTATGTGTGTGGTGTCCATACAGTGTATACAGTGTGTGTGTGTGGTGTGTACGGTGTATACAGTGTGTCTTTGTGTGTGTGGCGCGTATGGCATATACAGTGTGTGTGTGGTGCGTACGGTGTATACAGTGTGTCTTTGTGTGTGGTGCATACGCCGTATACAGTGTGTCTTTGTGTGTGGTGCGTACGCCGTATACAGTGTGTCTTTGTGTGTGGTGCGTATGGCGTATACAGTGTGTGTGTGGTGTCCGTACGGTGTATACAGTGTGTCTTTGTGTGTGGTGTGTATGGTGTATACAGTGTGTCTTTGTGTGTGGTGCGTACGGTGTATACAGTGTGTGTGTGGTACGTACGGTGTATACAGTGTGTGTGTGTGGTGTGTACGGTGTATACAGTGTGTCTTTGTGTGTGGTGTGTACGCCGTATACAGTGTGTGTGGTGCGTATGGCGTATACAGTGTGTGTGGTGCGTACGGCGTATACAGTGTGTGTGTGGTGTCCGTACGGTGTATACAGTGTGTGTGTGTGGTGTGTACGGTGTATACAGTGTGTCTTTGTGTGTGGTGCGTACGGTGTATACAGTGTGTGTGTGGTGCGTACGGTGTATACAGTGTGTTTGTGTGGTGTGTACGGTGTATACAGTGTGTCTTTGTGTGTGGTGCGTACGCCGTATATAGTTTGTCTTTGTGTGTGGTGCGTATGGCGTATACAGTGTGTCTTTGTGTGTGGTGCGTATGGCGTATACAGTGTGTCTTTGTGTGTGGTGCGTATGGCGTATACAGTGTGTGTGGTGCGTACGGCGTATAGAGAGTGTGTCTTTGTGTGTGGTGCGTATGGCGTATACAGTGTGTGTGGTGCGTACGGCGTATAGAGAGTGTGTCTTTGTGTGTGGTGCGTATGGCGTATACAGTGTGTGTGTGGTGTCCGTACGGTGTATATGACTCGCCCCCTGGGCCGTGGGGCACTCGGATCCGGGCAATAGGGAGCGATGGGAGTAGTAGTGGCAACCCGGTTCCGTGGCTCAGGGTGGTCAGACCAATGGTAGTCCGTTATATTGATTATGTCCGACTACGCCACCCGTGGATTGCGGTTATTAGGAACCGCCGCTGCATGCAGACCGCTGGGGCTGATGAGGTGTGCAGCTATGGTAGTGTGACTCCCCACGGGAAGAGTGCGGCCCCAGGGCAGTATAGTGGATGGTGGGAGTGATGGTAGTGCTGGAGGAGCAAGGAGCACACAGACAACAGGTTGCAGTCCAGGGTCTTAACTGAACAGGTAAACTGACCCACAAACAGTCCCAGCTGGGAGGGGACCTGGATGTCTGAGAGCAACGGGGAAATTGGCCCTGGTCAGGGTGAGGGTGTAGGCCTACCGTGCTTTCTGCGCTCCTTCTGGCTATCCCCTCCTTATAGAGTAACAGCCCACGTTTCCGAGCTTCCGTGCTTTCTCGCCTGTATGGCCTGCGACGTGGGTTCCTTTCTGTTCCCAGCCTTGTACGGCTTTACTGGTCCCTTCGGTTGTGGCAGGGCCTCCAGGCTTCTTAGGCCAAGGAATGTACAGTCCCTTGCAGACTGGTTCTCTGCTGGGGGATGTGGAATCCTTCCAGCCTCAGACACCAAAGTCTGGTAAAGTTAAGTCTTTATCTGCCAAGACAGGCTCTCTTTGCCTCTTGTCTCTGGCTGGTGGCTCTCTCCTACTGCCACACTTCCTCTTAGGTGCAATCAACTGTCCCTCTCTGCTCCACTCTGGGACACGTCTCAGAGCTGAGACAGGCAATCCAGTTCTCCCTAACCCTGTCCCCAGTACCAGCTTTTATAGGGGCAGCCTGCTCCCCCTACTGGCCTGAGACAGGAGGCATTGCATGCTAATGTTCCCCTACCCAGAGAACCTCCCCCTTGCTCTCAGACACAGCTTTATTACACTTGTGGCATCCAGGTAGGGTGACACATTCCCCCCTAGTGAAATTTAGTACTCCGGGACTAAACAATAAACAAAGACAATATGCACAACAATAAAACATTAATAGACAGACGACGCACAAATTGAGTTCTTTAGGTCACAGTGTGGTCTGTGACCGGGTGTCCATATCACCAGTACAACGGGGAGCCTTAACCAGGTGGGGGTCTGTCCTACCCCAAGTCCTTCACAGTCTTAGTTCATTCCTGGGTTAGGCTCAGAATGCAGTCCACACAAGGTCCCGGTTATAAAAAAGTCCATAACCTGTGAGTCCTTACGGTAGCTGCAAGAAACTGAAACACACTATCAATAAACATGCAGGTAACTTTGGCAAACATTTTAACATTTGGCAACAGGGTTATTTACAATCTTATTGCACACTATATTCTCCAGCGAGCGGGTATCTGTCCCTTTGTGCTCCTGGTTGACCTACGTAGCCCACTGTCTGGTGGTGGACCAACCTGGTTTTTCCCACTAGCGTTAGGGGTACAGCTACCAGCTGGGTGTACAGGTAGGGCAGGCAGCTGTCTGCGGGTTCTTTGGCTTACCGCAGGCATGGCAGGCTCACTGTCAGCAGAGGGTTGACTCTCCTGGGCTGCTGGAACAGGCTCTTCTGCCTCTGGAACCGCTTGCTCCTCTTCACCTTCCGGCTCTGGTGTTGGTTGTTGCTGTGCCGGTTGCAGGAAATGCAGGACGGGTACCACTATGGCATCATTTATGCGAGTCCAGGACTGAGGGAACTCTCCGAGAACGGTGCGGATCATTTCTTCCTTGCCCTCTGCGGGTTCAAGGTGACTCTGATCCTCTTCTGCACTACAGAGTTGCTCGGGGCACCTTTTGAGGTGGTCTCTGGAGACGACACTAGTGGTTTCTCCTCCGTCCTTGGTGATTACGCACACCTTTGGGTTGTCGTGGTCAGACTGCAGTACGGTGTAGGGTTCCCTTTCCCAATGGTCGTCCAACTTATGTAGCCTTCTTTTTCGCTTTAGGACTTGCTCACCAGGTTCTAGGGGACTAGCAGGGGCGTGTTGATTGAAGAGTCTTTCTTGCTTCTCTCTCACCTGGGCCAGGCTCTTCTCCACACTCTCCTGTACCTTCTTGTACTGCAGTTGCCTTTCCGTATCCCAGTCCGCATCCGGGGAGGTGTCCTCAGGGATTAGGACTCCCATCTCCAGGTCTACGGGCAGCTTACCTGGTCTAGCTCGCATCAGGTAAGCCGGGGTGCAGTTTGTAGCGTTCACCGGGATATTGTTGTACATGTCTACCAGGTCCGGCAATTTTTCTGGCCACAGGCTGCGTTCCTCCAGGGGCAACGTCTTCAAGAGATCAATGACTATATTGTTCATCTTCTCACACATCCCGTTGGTTTGGGGGTGGTAAGGCGTTGTCCGAATCTTCTTACAGCCATAGAGGTTGCAGAACTCCTGGAAGATTTCAGCTTCGAACGCTGGACCCTGGTCTGTCAAGACCTGTTCCGGATACCCGTGTGGACGGCAGAAATATTGCTGGAAGGCTCTGGCCGCTGTTTGGGCTGTCAAGTCCTTTACCGGGACCACCACTAGAAAACGAGAATAGTGGTCCACGATTGTCAGGGCGTAGATGTATCCAGACCGGCTTGGAGCCAATTTGACGTGGTCTAGAGCTACCAGCTCAAGAGGCTGCGTGGTGACGATGGGCCTCAAGGGTGTCTTCTGGCTGGTGCGATCCTTCATCCTCAGGTGACAAGGGCCACAGTCTCTGCACCACTTTTCTACTGCTCCTCTCATGCCGACCCAAAAGAACCTTCCTCTTAGTAGGAACTCCAGTTTCTTCCAACCGAAGTGTCCCGCTCTGTCATGGTAAGCTCCCAGGACCATAGCTGCATCTCGCCTTGGGACCACGACTTGCCAGGTCAGCTCGTGCGTCCGGTGGTTGACAATCCTTCTGCACAACTTGCTTTCGTAGAGGAACAGCTTGCTCTTCTCCTTCCATAGCTGCTTGGCTTCCTCTGGGGCATCTGGATCTAGGCGGGCGTCTTCCCGGGTCAGCAGATCTTTCACCAGGCGGACAGCAGGGTCACTATCTTGGGTTTCGGCCCAGCTGTGGTGAGGTAGGGGATTCATCATCACAGTTGTTAGATCCTCCTCCTTCACGCAGTGAGAGTGTTGAGCGGCTCCATACCGGTGAAACGCGGGGAGTTCTACCTCCTCCAGCTCTTCTGGGTCTTCATCACCTTCAGGTAAGTGAGGCATTCTTGATAGGGCGTCCGCGTTGGCGTTGGTTTTGCCTGCCCGGTACTTGATCACGAAGTCATAGTTGGAGAGACGGGCCATCCACCGCTGTTCCAGGGCACCAAGTCTTGCATTGTCTAGGTGTGTTAACGGGTTGTTGTCCGTGTACACCGTGAACTTTGCGGAGGCCAGGTAATGCTTGAAGCGTTCCGTCATGGCCCACACCACCGCCAAGAATTCTAGCTTGAAGGAGCTGTAATTCTCCGGGTTCCTCTCGGTGGGCCTCAGCTTCCGGCTGGCGTATGCAATCACCCGTTCTCTGACCTGTTGGTTTTGGGACAGTACGGCTCCCAGTCCCACATTACTGGCATCTGTGTGGAGAATGAAAGGCTGGCCATAATCAGGGTAGGCCAGGATCTCGTCCCCTGTGAGGGCCATCTTTAGCTGGCGGAAGGACTCCTCTTCCGGTTTATCCCACTTGAAGGGTGGCTTTTGACTTCTGGACTTGGATTGTCCGATCAGGAGGTTCTGCATAGGACCTGCCATCTTGGTGAACCCGGGGATGAACCTTCGGTAGTAACCTACCAACCCGAGAAACTGTCTCACCTCTTTGATGTTCGAGGGGCTTGGCCAGCTCTTGATTGCCGTGACCTTGTCAGGGTCGGGGGCCACTCCTTCCGCGCTTACCACGTGCCCTAGGTACTGGACCTTTGGTTTCAGCAGGTGACACTTCGATGGTTTCACCTTCAGGCCATAGCCTGCCAGGGCTTCGAACACCTCGGCCAGGTGCTTGAGATGGTCCTCGTAGGTCTTCGAATAGACGATCACGTCGTCCAGGTAAAGGAGGACCGTCTCGAAGTTTCGGTGCCCTAGACAGCATTCCATCAGCCGCTGGAAGGTCCCTGGTGCGTTGCAGAGCCCGAAAGGCATACAGTTGAATTCGCTCAGTCCCATCGGGGTGGTGAAGGCGGTCTTCTCCTTGTCAGCCTCTGCCACAGGAACCTGCCAGTACCCGCTAGTAAGGTCCAAAGTAGAAAAGAAGTTAGCAGATTTTAGTGCGGCTAAAGACTCTTCTATTCTAGGCAGCGGATATGCGTCTTTGTGGGTGATACGGTTGATTTGTTTATAGTCCACGCACATTCTCATGGTGCCGTCTTTCTGTTTGACCAGAACCAAGGGGGCTGCCCAGGGGCTACAGCTGTCTCTAATGACCCCAGCTTCTTTCATCTCCCTTAGCATACCCTTGGCGTTCTGGTAATGTGCAGGGGGTACAGGTCTGTGCCTCTCTTTTATTGGTGGGTGGCTCCCTGTGGGGATGTGGTGTTCTATCCCTTTTACTCTGCCGAAGTCTAGCGGGTGCTTACTAAAGACTCTCTCGTACTCCTGTACCACCCGGTAGACTCCTTGTTTTTGGTGCAGGGGAGTGGAGTCAGCACCCACGTGGAGTTTCTGGCACCAGTCCTCCTTTTGTTTCTGGGAGCCATTACCCTCCGCCTGAGGAGATGGAGGCAAGGGCTCCACGGCCCTGATAGCTTGGTGTTCGACAACAAACAGTTTGGCGAGTGTAGCGTACCTGGGTAAGTGTACTTCCCTCTCCCCAATGTTGAGGATGCGGACGGGCACCCTCCCATGACGGACATCAACCACCCCCCGGGCTGTCAAAATGGTGGGCCTGCTGTCTGAGTACACGGGTTCTACCATGGCTTGGTAGTCTCTACCTCTCAACCCGATTGCAGTCCGACACCAGATCATCATTTCACTTTTGGGAGTCATGGAAATTGGGAATGGATCACTGAGTCTTACACTACCGATCTCACCACCAGACAGTTCTACCTGCTGCCGTCTCATCAGGGCTTTTATCTCCTTGTTGAGGACTCTCTGTTGGCTGGAACTAGCATTCACCGCCACCTGTTGTAAGATTACAATTACCTCTGAAAGACAATTTTCAATTATGTTAGTACCCACAGTTATTTTAGGGTGACTTTCATGACGGTCAATGTCCACAATAATCACTCCCTGTGCCGGCAGTTCAACTTTACCAATTTTAATGGTCATCTCCTTGAACCCCATCTGCGGCACGGGTAAGCCATTACTGGCGATGATGCTCAAGTTACTGTCTGGATACCGTGTGATATCAGCATCAGTCCAATACTGCTTAAAAAGTACATAAGGGATTGTGGTTACTGACGACCCAGTATCCAGCAAGGCGCTCATGGGGATACCGTCCAGCACCACGGGTAAAACCCCGCCCCCCAACGTACTTATCACGCCAATTATAAGGGCCTGGTGATCTTATGCCTGGGGGTCGGCCCTCTGCCCCAGGTTGGACCCGTTTAAATTACAGTACCTGGAAATGTGTCCGGGCTGGTTGCAACAACGGCAAATGGGCTGTCCATCCTCTGCGTAGCGGTCTGTGGGCCTCCCTCGGAACGACGGGATCCTCCTCTGTCGACGCCACGGGACATCCTCCGGACTTGAAGCCAGCTCGATGGGTCTTGACGGGTCCACTTGCAACGCTTGGACGGTCCTGGTCAAAGCCGCGACGCTCCTGGTCAGCTCCTGGACTTGGTGCAGGTCTTTCGACGGGGCTTGGTTCAGGGCCTGTGCATCAGCCTCCACGGAGTCCATAGAGGAGGGCGCCGCCTCCTGGTGGTAGGTGATAGCAGGGCGCCGGGGGTTTATAGCACCACTGGTTGCAGATTCACGGAGCACCCTTATGGCCCTGTCCTTAAATTGGGCAAAGGTCAGGTCGGGGTTCTGAAAGAACATGAGGCGCAGTTGGGCCCTGTGGGCGCTAGACAGCAGACCCTCTATGAATTGTTCTGTTAGCAGTTTATCCGTTTCCTGCACACTGCCAGGGTCAGTTTGTTGAATAGCCCTCAAGGCTTCCTGCAGATTTAGGGCATAGTCTCTGATGCTGTCCTGTGCCCGCTGCCTACATCCATAGAACCTCATTTTAATCTCAGCGGAGGTACGTGTATCAAAGGTACCCCGCAGCCGGGCCAGAATACCCTTCACAGTCCTTTTCTCCTCAGTGGGCCATGACTTTACCTCCCTTTGGGTTGCGCCAGTTAACTGCCCTGTCAATATGCTGACCTTCTGCTCCTCTGTCAGGGGGTAAACCTGGAACAAACTGTACAGCCTTTCTTTAAAGTCAGTTAGGGCATGGGGCTCCCCTGAGTATTTGGGCAGCCAGGCCGCTCCAGGGATGTAGGGCAGGGAAAAGGGCATAACCGCTGCTGCAGCTGCGTTGGTGGTAGTGGGCGCCTCTGTGTCCGACATCTTCCTCCCCCCCTAGTGAAGTGTGGCCTACCTTCCGACGATCCTCTTCTGTAGGCCGCGGCTCCGCTGCTGCTGCTATGGACGAGGACCTGGCGTCGCACTCCGATGACGTCAGCGTCGCTCTCTCTCCCTTCCAGGACCTTGCGCAGCGTCGGTGCGTGGGGCGGAGCTTCGGATCTCGCGCGGTTTTGACGTCCACGCCCCTCTTCTTCCCGCGCGGCGTCCTGAAGATGGCGTCCGATGGCGGGAAGACGGCAGAAGACGGTGGGAAACGGTCCAAGATGGCGTCTGATGGCGGGAATCGGCTCCGGATGGCGGGAAACGACTCCGGACGGCGGGAAACTTCTCCACAGGTAAGTTTACAACAGTGTTTTTCAGGCACGCAGTACCCGGTGGTTGCGGGCACGAAATCCTGCCGACTACGCCAAAGCTGACTCGCCCCCTGGGCCGTGGGGCACTCGGATCCGGGCAATAGGGAGCGATGGGAGTAGTAGTGGCAACCCGGTTCCGTGGCTCAGGGTGGTCAGGCCAATGGTAGTCCGTTATATTGATTATGTCCGACTACGCCACCCGTGGATTGCGGTTATTAGGAACCGCCGCTGCATGCAGACCGCTGGGGCTGATGAGGTGTGCAGCTATGGTAGTGTGACTCCCCACGGGAAGAGTGCGGCCCCAGGGCAGTATAGTGGATGGTGGGAGTGATGGTAGTGCTGGAGGAGCAAGGAGCACACAGACAACAGGTTGCAGTCCAGGGTCTTTACTGAACAGGTAAACTGACCCACAAACAGTCCCAGCTGGGAGGGGACCTGGATGTCTGAGAGCAACGGGGAAATTGGCCCTGGTCAGGGTGAGGGTGTAGGCCTACCGTGCTTTCTGCGCTCCTTCTGGCTATCCCCTCCTTATAGAGTAACAGCCCACGTTTCCGAGCTTCCGTGCTTTCTCGCCTGTATGGCCTGCGACGTGGGTTCCTTTCTGTTCCCAGCCTTGTACGGCTTTACTGGTCCCTTCGGTTGTGGCAGGGCCTCCAGGCTTCTTAGGCCAAGGAATGTACAGTCCCTTGCAGACTGGTTCTCTGCTGGGGGATGTGGAATCCTTCCAGCCTCAGACACCAAAGTCTGGTAAAGTTAAGTCTTTATCTGCCAAGACAGGCTCTCTTTGCCTCTTGTCTCTGGCTGGTGGCTCTCTCCTACTGCCACACTTCCTCTTAGGTGCAATCAACTGTCCCTCTCTGCTCCACTCTGGGACACGTCTCAGAGCTGAGACAGGCAATCCAGTTCTCCCTAACCCTGTCCCCAGTACCAGCTTTTATAGGGGCAGCCTGCTCCCCCTACTGGCCTGAGACAGGAGGCATTGCATGCTAATGTTCCCCTAACCAGAGAACCTCCCCCTTGCTCTCAGACACAGCTTTATTACACTTGTGGCATCCAGGTAGGGTGACACATTCCCCCCTAGTGAAATTTAGTACTCCGGGACTAAACAATAAACAAAGACAATATGCACAACAATAAAACATTAATAGACAGACGACGCACAAATTGAGTTCTTTAGGTCACAGTGTGGTCTGTGACCGGGTGTCCATATCACCAGTACAACGGGGAGCCTTAACCAGGTGGGGGTCTGTCCTACCCCAAGTCCTTCACAGTCTTAGTTCATTCCTGGGTTAGGCTCAGAATGCAGTCCACACAAGGTCCCGGTTATAAAAAAGTCCATAACCTGTGAGTCCTTACGGTAGCTGCAAGAAACTGAAACACACTATCAATAAACATGCAGGTAACTTTGGCAAACATTTTAACATTTGGCAACAGGGTTATTTACAATCTTATTGCACACTATATTCTCCAGCGAGCGGGTATCTGTCCCTTTGTGCTCCTGGTTGACCTACGTAGCCCACTGTCTGGTGGTGGACCAACCTGGTTTTTCCCACTAGCGTTAGGGGTACAGCTACCAGCTGGGTGTACAGGTAGGGCAGGCAGCTGTCTGCGGGTTCTTTGGCTTACCGCAGGCATGGCAGGCTCACTGTCAGCAGAGGGTTGACTCTCCTGGGCTGCTGGAACAGGCTCTTCTGCCTCTGGAACCGCTTGCTCCTCTTCACCTTCCGGCTCTGGTGTTGGTTGTTGCTGTGCCGGTTGCAGGAAATGCAGGACGGGTACCACTATGGCATCATTTATGCGAGTCCAGGACTGAGGGAACTCTCCGAGAACGGTGCTGATCATTTCTTCCTTGCCCTCTGCGGGTTCAAGGTGACTCTGATCCTCTTCTGCACTACAGAGTTGCTCGGGGCACCTTTTGAGGTGGTCTCTGGAGACGACACTAGTGGTTTCTCCTCCGTCCTTGGTGATTACGCACACCTTTGGGTTGTCGTGGTCAGACTGCAGTACGGTGTAGGGTTCCCTTTCCCAATGGTCGTCCAACTTATGTAGCCTTCTTTTTCGCTTTAGGACTTGCTCACCAGGTTCTAGGGGACTAGCAGGGGCGTGTTGATTGAAGAGTCTTTCTTGCTTCTCTCTCACCTGGGCCAGGCTCTTCTCCACACTCTCCTGTACCTTCTTGTACTGCAGTTGCCTTTCCGTATCCCAGTCCGCATCCGGGGAGGTGTCCTCAGGGATTAGGACTCCCATCTCCAGGTCTACGGGCAGCTTACCTGGTCTAGCTCGCATCAGGTAAGCCGGGGTGCAGTTTGTAGCGTTCACTGGGATATTGTTGTACATGTCTACCAGGTCCGGCAATTTTTCTGGCCACAGGCTGCGTTCCTCCAGGGGCAACGTCTTCAAGAGATCAATGACTATATTGTTCATCTTCTCACACATCCCGTTGGTTTGGGGGTGGTAAGGCGTTGTCCGAATCTTCTTACAGCCATAGAGGTTGCAGAACTCCTGGAAGATTTCAGCTTCGAACGCTGGACCCTGGTCTGTCAAGACCTGTTCCGGATACCCGTGTGGACGGCAGAAATATTGCTGGAAGGCTCTGGCCGCTGTTTGGGCTGTCAAGTCCTTTACCGGGACCACCACTAGAAAACGAGAATAGTGGTCCACGATTGTCAGGGCGTAGATGTATCCAGACCGGCTTGGAGCCAATTTGACGTGGTCTAGAGCTACCAGCTCAAGAGGCTGCGTGGTGACGATGGGCCTCAAGGGTGTCTTCTGGCTGGTGCGATCCTTCATCCTCAGGTGACAAGGGCCACAGTCTCTGCACCACTTTTCTACTGCTCCTCTCATGCCGACCCAAAAGAACCTTCCTCTTAGTAGGAACTCCAGTTTCTTCCAACCGAAGTGTCCCGCTCTGTCATGGTAAGCTCCCAGGACCATAGCTGCATCTCGCCTTGGGACCACGACTTGCCAGGTCAGCTCGTGCGTCCGGTGGTTGACAATCCTTCTGCACAACTTGCCTTCGTAGAGGAACAGCTTGCTCTTCTCCTTCCATAGCTGCTTGGCTTCCTCTGGGGCATCTGGATCTAGGCGGGCGTCTTCCCGGGTCAGCAGATCTTTCACCAGGCGGACAGCAGGGTCACTATCTTGGGTTTCGGCCCAGCTGTGGTGAGGTAGGGGATTCATCATCACAGTTGTTAGATCCTCCTCCTTCACGCAGTGAGAGTGTTGAGCGGCTCCATACCGGTGAAACGCGGGGAGTTCTACCTCCTCCAGCTCTTCTGGGTCTTCATCACCTTCAGGTAAGTGAGGCATTCTTGATAGGGCGTCCGCGTTGGCGTTGGTTTTGCCTGCCCGGTACTTGATCACGAAGTCATAGTTGGAGAGACGGGCCATCCACCGCTGTTCCAGGGCACCAAGTCTTGCATTGTCTAGGTGTGTTAACGGGTTGTTGTCCGTGTACACCGTGAACTTTGCGGAGGCCAGGTAATGCTTGAAGCGTTCCGTCATGGCCCACACCACCGCCAAGAATTCTAGCTTGAAGGAGCTGTAATTCTCCGGGTTCCTCTCGGTGGGCCTCAGCTTCCGGCTGGCGTATGCGATCACCCGTTCTCTGCCCTGTTGGTTTTGGGACAGTACGGCTCCCAGTCCCACATTACTGGCATCTGTGTGGAGAATGAAAGGCTGGCCATAATCAGGGTAGGCCAGGATCTCGTCCCCTGTGAGGGCCATCTTTAGCTGGCGGAAGGACTCCTCTTCCGGTTTATCCCACTTGAAGGGTGGCTTTTGACTTCTGGACTTGGATTGTCCGATCAGGAGGTTCTGCATAGGACCTGCCATCTTGGTGAACCCGGGGATGAACCTTCGGTAGTAACCTACCAACCCGAGAAACTGTCTCACCTCTTTGATGTTCGAGGGGCTTGGCCAGCTCTTGATTGCCGTGACCTTGTCAGGGTCGGGGGCCACTCCTTCCGCGCTTACCACGTGCCCTAGGTACTGGACCTTTGGTTTCAGCAGGTGACACTTCGATGGTTTCACCTTCAGGCCATAGCCTGCCAGGGCTTCGAACACCTCGGCCAGGTGCTTGAGATGGTCCTCGTAGGTCTTCGAATAGACGATCACGTCGTCCAGGTAAAGGAGGACCGTCTCGAAGTTTCGGTGCCCTAGACAGCATTCCATCAGCCGCTGGAAGGTCCCTGGTGCGTTGCAGAGCCCGAAAGGCATACAGTTGAATTCGCTCAGTCCCATCGGGGTGGTGAAGGCGGTCTTCTCCTTGTCAGCCTCTGCCACAGGAACCTGCCAGTACCCGCTAGTAAGGTCCAAAGTAGAAAAGAAGTTAGCAGATTTTAGTGCGGCTAAAGACTCTTCTATTCTAGGCAGCGGATATGCGTCTTTGTGGGTGATACGGTTGATTTGTTTATAGTCCACGCACATTCTCATGGTGCCGTCTTTCTGTTTGACCAGAACCAAGGGGGCTGCCCAGGGGCTACAGCTGTCTCTAATGACCCCAGCTTCTTTCATCTCCCTTAGCATACCCTTGGCGTTCTGGTAATGTGCAGGGGGTACAGGTCTGTGCCTCTCTTTTATTGGTGGGTGGCTCCCTGTGGGGATGTGGTGTTCTATCCCTTTTACTCTGCCGAAGTCTAGCGGGTGCTTACTAAAGACTCTCTCGTACTCCTGTACCACCCGGTAGACTCCTTGTTTTTGGTGCAGGGGAGTGGAGTCAGCACCCACGTGGAGTTTCTGGCACCAGTCCTCCTTTTGTTTCTGGGAGCCATTACCCTCCGCCTGAGGAGATGGAGGCAAGGGCTCCACGGCCCTGATAGCTTGGTGTTCGACAACAAACAGTTTGGCGAGTGTAGCGTACCTGGGTAAGTGTACTTCCCTCTCCCCAATGTTGAGGATGCGGACGGGCACCCTCCCATGACGGACATCAACCACCCCCCGGGCTGTCAAAATGGTGGGCCTGCTGTCTGAGTACACGGGTTCTACCATGGCTTGGTAGTCTCTACCTCTCAACCCGATTGCAGTCCGACAGCAGATCATCATTTCACTTTTGGGAGTCATGGAAATTGGGAATGGATCACTGAGTCTTACGCTACCGATCTCACCACCAGACAGTTCTACCTGCTGCCGTCTCATCAGGGCTTTTATCTCCTTGTTGAGGACTCTCTGTTGGCTGGAACTAGCATTCACCGCCACCTGTTGTAAGATTACAATTACCTCTGAAAGACAATTTTCAATTATGTTAGTACCCACAGTTATTTTAGGGTGACTTTCATGACGGTCAATGTCCACAATAATCACTCCCTGTGCCGGCAGTTCAACTTTACCAATTTTAATGGTCATCTCCTTGAACCCCATCTGCGGCACGGGTAAGCCATTACTGGCGATGATGCTCAAGTTACTGTCTGGATACCGTGTGATATCAGCATCAGTCCAATACTGCTTAAAAAGTACATAAGGGATTGTGGTTACTGACGACCCAGTATCCAGCAAGGCGCTCATGGGGATACCGTCCAGCACCACGGGTAAAACCCCGCCCCCCAACGTACTTATCACGCCAATTATAAGGGCCTGGTGATCTTATGCCTGGGGGTCGGCCCTCTGCCCCAGGTTGGACCCGTTTAAATTACAGTACCTGGAAATGTGTCCGGGCTGGTTGCAACAACGGCAAATGGGCTGTCCATCCTCTGCGTAGCGGTCTGTGGGCCTCCCTCGGAACGACGGGATCCTCCTCTGTCGACGCCACGGGACATCCTCCGGACTTGAAGCCAGCTCGATGGGTCTTGACGGGTCCACTTGCAACGCTTGGACGGTCCTGGTCAAAGCCGCGACGCTCCTGGTCAGCTCCTGGACTTGGTGCAGGTCTTTCGACGGGGCTTGGTTCAGGGCCTGTGCATTAGCCTCCACGGAGTCCATAGAGGAGGGCGCCGCCTCCTGGTGGTAGGTGATAGCAGGGCGCCGGGGGTTTATAGCACCACTGGTTGCAGATTCACGGAGCACCCTTATGGCCCTGTCCTTAAATTGGGCAAAGGTCAGGTCGGGGTTCTGAAAGAACATGAGGCGCAGTTGGGCCCTGTGGGCGCTAGACAGCAGACCCTCTATGAATTGTTCTGTTAGCAGTTTATCCGTTTCCTGCACACTGCCAGGGTCAGTTTGTTGAATAGCCCTCAAGGCTTCCTGCAGATTTAGGGCATAGTCTCTGATGCTGTCCTGTGCCCGCTGCCTACATCCATAGAACCTCATTTTAATCTCAGCGGAGGTACGTGTATCAAAGGTACCCCGCAGCCGGGCCAGAATACCCTTCACAGTCCTTTTCTCCTCAGTGGGCCATGACTTTACCTCCCTTTGGGTTGCGCCAGTTAACTGCCCTGTCAATATGCTGACCTTCTGCTCCTCTGTCAGGGGGTAAACCTGGAACAAACTGTACAGCCTTTCTTTAAAGTCAGTTAGGGCATGGGGCTCCCCTGAGTATTTGGGCAGCCAGGCCGCTCCAGGGATGTAGGGCAGGGAAAAGGGCATAACCGCTGCTGCAGCTGCGTTGGTGGTAGTGGGCGCCTCTGTGTCCGACATCTTCCTCCCCCCCTAGTGAAGTGTGGCCTACCTTCCGACGATCCTCTTCTGTAGGCCGCGGCTCCGCTGCTGCTGCTATGGACGAGGACCTGGCGTCGCACTCCGATGACGTCAGCGTCGCTCTCTCTCCCTTCCAGGACCTTGCGCAGCGTCGGTGCGTGGGGCGGAGCTTCGGATCTCGCGCGGTTTTGACGTCCACGCCCCTCTTCTTCCCGCGCGGCGTCCTGAAGATGGCGTCCGATGGCGGGAAGACGGCAGAAGACGGTGGGAAACGGTCCAAGATGGCGTCTGATGGCGGGAATCGGCTCCGGATGGCGGGAAACGACTCCGGACGGCGGGAAACTTCTCCACAGGTAAGTTTACAACAGTGTTTTTCAGGCACGCAGTACCCGGTGGTTGCGGGCACGAAATCCTGCCGACTACGCCAAAGCTGACTCGCCCCCTGGGCCGTGGGGCACTCGGATCCGGGCAATAGGGAGCGATGGGAGTAGTAGTGGCAACCCGGTTCCGTGGCTCAGGGTGGTCAGGCCAATGGTAGTCCGTTATATTGATTATGTCCGACTACGCCACCCGTGGATTGCGGTTATTAGGAACCGCCGCTGCATGCAGACCGCTGGGGCTGATGAGGTGTGCAGCTATGGTAGTGTGACTCCCCACGGGAAGAGTGCGGCCCCAGGGCAGTATAGTGGATGGTGGGAGTGATGGTAGTGCTGGAGGAGCAAGGAGCACACAGACAACAGGTTGCAGTCCAGGGTCTTTACTGAACAGGTAAACTGACCCACAAACAGTCCCAGCTGGGAGGGGACCTGGATGTCTGAGAGCAACGGGGAAATTGGCCCTGGTCAGGGTGAGGGTGTAGGCCTACCGTGCTTTCTGCGCTCCTTCTGGCTATCCCCTCCTTATAGAGTAACAGCCCACGTTTCCGAGCTTCCGTGCTTTCTCGCCTGTATGGCCTGCGACGTGGGTTCCTTTCTGCTCCCAGTCTTGTACGGCTTCACTGGTCCCTTCGGTTGTGGCAGGGCCTCCAGGCTTCTTAGGCCAAGGAATGTACAGTCCCTTGCAGACTGGTTCTCTGCTGGGGGATGTGGAATCCTTCCAGCCTCAGACACCAAAGTCTGGTAAAGTTAAGTCTTTATCTGCCAAGACAGGCTCTCTTCGCCTCTTGTCTCTGGCTGGTGGCTCTCTCCTACTGCCACACTTCCTCTTAGGTGCAATCAACTGTCCCTCTCTGCTCCACTCTGGGACACGTCTCAGAGCTGAGACAGGCAATCCAGTTCTCCCTAACCCTGTCCCCAGTACCAGCTTTTATAGGGGCAGCCTGCTCCCCCTACTGGCCTGAGACAGGAGGCATTGCATGCTAATGTTCCCCTGACTAGAGAACCTCCCCCTTGCTCTCAGACACAGCTTTATTACACTTGTGGCATCCAGGTAGGGTGACACATATACAGTGTGTGTGTGTGGTGTGTACGGTGTATACAGTGTGTGTTTGTGTGTGTGTGGTGCGTACGGTGTATACAGTGTGTGTGTGTGGTGTGTACGGTGTATACAGTGTGTCTTTGTGTGTGTGTACGGTGTATACAGTGTGTGTGGTGCGTATGGCGTATACAGTGTGTGTGGTGCGTATGGTGTATACAGTGTGTGTGTGTGTGTGTGTGTGTGTGTGTGTGTACGGTGTATACAGTGTGTGTGGTGTGTACGGCGTATACAGTGTGTGCGGTGTCCGTACTGTGCATACAGTGTGTATGTGTGGTGTCCGTACGGTGTATACAGTGTGTGTGTGTGTGTGTCTGTGTGTGTGTGTGGTGTCCGTACGGTGTATAAAGTGTGTGTGTGGTGCGTACGGTGTATAAAGTGTGTGTGTGTGTGGTGTGTACGGCGTATACAGTGTGTGTGTGGTGTGTACGGCGTATACAGTGTGTGTGTGGTGCGTACTGTGTATACAGTGTGTGTGTGGTGTGTACGGTGTATACAGTGTGTCTTTGTGTGTGGTGCGTACGGTGTATACAGTGTGTGTGTGTGGTGCGTACGGTGTATACAGCGTGTGTTTGTGTGTGTGGTGTGTATGGTGTATACAGTGTGTGTGTGTGGTGCGTACGGTGTATACAGTGTGTGTGGTGTCCGTACGGTGTATAAAGTGTGTGTGTGTGTGGTGCGTACGGTGTATACAGTGTGTGTGTGTGGTGTGTACGGTGTATACAGTGTGTCTTTGTGTGTGGTGCGTACGGTGTATACAGTGTGTGTGTGTGGTGCGTACGGTGTATACAGTGTGTGTGTGTGTGGTGTGTAAGGTGTATACAGTGTGTCTTTGTGTGTGTGTACGGTGTATACAGTGTGTGTGGTGCGTATGGCGTATACAGTGTGTGTGGTGCGTATGGCGTATACAGTGTGTGTGTGTGTACGGCGTATACAGTGCGTGTGGTGTCCGTACGGTGTCTACAGTGTGTGTGTGTGTGTGTGGTGCCCGTACTGTGTATAAAGTGTGTGTGTGTGTGTGGTGCCCGTACGGTGTATACAGTGTGTGCGTGTGTACGGTGTATAAAGTGTGTGTGTGTGTGGTGTATACGGTGCATAAAGTGTGTCTGTGGTGTGTACGGTGTATACAGTGTGTCTTTGTGTGTGGTGCGTACAGTGTATACAGTGTGAGTGTGTGGTGCGTACGGTGTATACAGTGTGTGTGTGTGGTGTGTATGGCGTATACAGTGTGTGTGTGGTGCGTACGGTGTATACAGTGTTTGTGTGTGGTGTGTACGGTGTATACAGTGTGTCTTTGTGTGTGGTGCGTACGTTGTATACAGTGTGTGTGTGTGGTGCGTACGGTGTATACAGTGTGTGTGTGTGGTGCGTACGGTGTATAAAGTGTGTGTGTGGTGCGTACGGTGTATACAGTGTGTGTGTGGTGTGTACGGTGTATACAGTGTGTCTTTGTGTGTGGTGTGTACGGTGTATACAGTGTGTGTGTGTGGTGCGTACGGTGTATACAGTGCGTGTGTGTGGTGTGTATGGCGTATACAGTGTGTGTGTGGTGCGTATGGTGTATACAGTGTGTGTGTGGTGTGTACGGTGTATAAAGTGTGTGTGTGTGTGGTGTGTACGGTGTATAAAGTGTGTGTGTGGTGCGTACGGTGTATACAGTGTGTGTGTGGTGTGTACGGTGTATACAGTGTGTGTGGTGCGAATGGCGTATAGAGTGTGTGTGGTGCGTATGGCGTATACAGTGTGTGTGGTGCGTACGGAGTATAGAGAGTGTGTCTTTGTGTGTGGTGCATATGGCGTATACAGTGTGTGTGTGGTGTCCGTACGGTGTATACAGTGTGTGTGTGTGGTGTGTACGGTGTATACAGTGTGTGTTTGTGTGTGTGTGGTGCGTACGGTGTATACAGTGTGTGTGTGTGGTGTGTACGGTGTATACAGTGTGTGTGGTGCGTATGGCGTATACAGTGTGTGTGGTGCGTATGGCGTATACAGTGTGTGTGTGTATGGTGTATACAGTGTGTGCGGTGTGTATGGCGTATACAGTGTGTGTGGTGTCCGTACTGTGTATACAGTGTGTATGTGTGGTGTCCGTACGGTGTATAAAGTGTGTGTGTGGTGCGTACGGTGTATAAAGTGTGTGTGTGTGTGTGGTGTGTACGGCGTATACAGTGTGTGTGTGGTGTGTACGGCGTATACAGTGTGTGTGTGGTGCGTACTGTGTATACAGTGTGTGTGTGGTGTGTACGGTGTATACAGTGTGTCTTTGTGTGTGGTGCGTACGGTGTATACAGTGTGTGTCTGTGGTGCGCACGGTGTATACAGTGTGTGTGTGTGGTGTCCGTACGGTGTATAAAGTGTGTGTGTGGTGCGTACGGTGTATAAAGTGTGTGTGTGTGTGGTGTGTACGGTGTATACAGTGTGTGTGTGATGCGTACGGTGTATACAGTGTGTGTGTGTGGTGTGTACGGTGTATACAGTGTGTCTTTGTGTGTTGTGCGTACGGTGTATACAGTGTGTGTGTGTGGTGCGTACGGTGTATACAGTGTGTGTGTGTGGTGTGTAAGGTGCATACAGTGTGTCTTTGAGTGTGTGTACGGTGTATACAGTGTGTGTGGTGCGAATGGCGTATACAGTGTGTGTGGTGCGTATGGCGTATACAGTGTGTGTGTGTGTACGGCGTATACAGTGCGTGTGGTGTCCGTACGGTGTATACAGTGTGTGTGTGTGTGTGGTGCCCGTACGGTGTATAAAGTGTGTGTGTGTGGTGCCCGTACGGTGTATACAGTGTGTGTGTGTGTGTGGTGTGTACGGTGTATAAAGTGTGTGTGTGTGTGTGGTGTATACGGTGCATAAAGTGTGTGTGTGGTGTGTACGGTGTATACAGTGTGTCTTTGTGTGTGGTGCGTACAGTGTATACAGTGTGAGTGTGTGGTGCGTACGGTGTATACAGTGTGTGTGTGTGGTGTGTATGGCGTATACAGTGTGTGTGTGGTGCGTACGGCGTATACAGTGTGTGTGTGGTGCGTACGGTGTATACAGTGTGTGTGTGTGGTGTGTACGGTGTATACAGTGTGTCTTTGTGTGTGGTGCGTACGGTGTATACAGTGTGTGTGTGGTGCGTACGGTGTATACAGTGTGTGTGTGTGGTGCGTACGGTGTATACAGTGTGTGTGTGGTGCGTACGGTGTATACAGTGTGTGTGTGTGTGGTGTGTACGGTGTATACAGTGTGTGTGTGGTGTGTACGGTGTATACAGTGTGTCTTTGTGTGTGGTGCGTACGGTGTATACAGTGTGTGTGTGTGGTTTGTACGGTGTATACAGTGTGTCTTTGTGTGTGCTGCGTACGTTGTATACAGTGTGTGTGTGTGGTGCGTACGGTGTATACAGTGTGTGTGTGGTGCGTACGGTGTATACAGTGTGTGTGTGTGTGGTGTGTACGGTGTATAAAGTGTGTGTGTGGTGCGTACGGTGTATACAGTGTGTGTGTGGTGCGTACGGTGTATACAGTGTGTCTTTGTGTGTGGTGTGTACGGTGTATACAGTGTGTGTGTGTGGTGCGTACGGTGTATACAGTGCGTGTGTGTGGTGTGTATGGCGTATACAGTGTGTGTGTGGTGCGTACGGTGTATACAGTGTGTGTGTGTGTGTGTGGTGTGTACAGTGTATAAAGTGTGTGTGTGTGTGGTGTATACGGTGTATAAAGTGTGTGTGTGGTGCGTACCGTGTATACAGTGTGTGTGTGTGCTGTGTAAGGTGTATACAGTGTGTTTTTGTGTGTGTGTACGGTGTATACAGTGTGTGTGGTGCGAATGGCGTATACAGTGTGTGTGGTGCGTATGGCGTATACAGTGTGTGTGTGTGTGTGTGTGTGTGTGTGTGTACGGCGTATACAGTGCGTGTGGTGTCCGTACGGTGTATACAGTGTGTGTGTGTGTGTGGTGCCCATACGGTTTATAAAGTGTGTGTGTGTGTGTGTGGTGTGTACGGTGTATAAAGTGTGTGTGTGTGTGGTGTGTACGGTGTATACAGTGTGTCTTTGTGTGTGGTGCGTACAGTGTATACAGTGTGTGTGTGTGGTGCGTTCGGTGTATACAGTGTGTGTGTGTGTGTGTGGTGTGTATAGCGTATACAGTGTGTGTGGTGCGTACGGTGTATACAGTGTGTGTGTGGTGCGTACGTTGTATACAGTGTGTGTGTGTGTGGTGCGTACGGTGTATACAGTGTGTGTGTGTGGTGCGTACGGTGTATACAGTGTGTGTGTGGTGCGTACGGTGTATACAGTGTGTGTGTGGTGCGTACAGTGTATAAAGTGTGTGTGTGGTGCGTACGGTGTATACAGTGTGTGTGTGGTGCGTACGGTGTATACAGTGTGTGTGTGGTGTGTACGGTGTATACAGTGTGTCTTTGTGTGTGGTGCGTACGTTGTATACAGTGTGTGGTGCGTACGGTGTATACAGTGTGTGTGTGTGGTGCGTACGGTGTATACAGTGTGTGTGTGTTGTCCGTACGGTGTATACAGTGTGTGTGGTGCGTACGGTGTATAAAGTGTGTGTGTGTGTGTGGTGTGTACGGTGTATACAGTGTGTGTGTGGTCGTACGGCGTATACAGTGTGTGTGTATGTGGTGTGTACGGTATATTCAGTGTGTGCGTGTGTGTGGTGTCCGTACGGCATATACAGTTTGTGTGTGGTGTGTACGGTGTATACAGTGTGTGTGGTGTGTACGCTGTATACAGTTTGTGTGTGTGTGTGTGGTGCGTACGGTGTATACAGTGTGTGTGTGTGGTGCGTACGGTGTATACAGTGTGTGTGTGGTAAGTACGGTGTATACAGTTTGTGTGTGTGTGGTGCGTACGGCGTATACAGTGTGTGTGTGTGGTGCGTACGGTGTATACAGTGTGTGTGTGGTGCGTACGGTGTATACAGTGTGTGTTTGTGTGTGTGTGGTGCGTATGGTGTATACAGTGTGTGTGTGTGTGTGGTGCGTATGGCGTATACAGTGTGTCTTTGTGTGTGGTGCGTACGGTGTATACAGTGTGTGTTTGTGTGTGTGTGGTGCGTATGGTGTATACAGTGTGTGTGTGTGTGTGTGGTGCGTACGCCGTATACAGTGTGTCTTTGTGTGTGGTGCGTACGCCGTATACAGTGTGTCTTTGTGTGTGGTGTGTACGCCGTATACAGTGTGTCTTTGTGTGTGGTGTGTACGGTGTATACAGTGTGTCTTTGTGTGTGGCGTGTACGGTGTATACAGTGTGTGTGTGGTGTCCGTACGGTGTATACAGTGTGTCTTTGTGTGTGGTGTGTACGGTGTATACAGTGTGTCTTTGTGTGTGGTGCGTACGGTGTATACAGTGTGTGTGTGGTGCGTACGGTGTATACAGTGTGTGTGTGTGGTGTGTGGTGTGTACGGTGTATACAGTGTGTCTTTGTGTGTGGTGAGTACGCCGTATACAGTGTGTCTTTGTGTGTGGTGCGTATGGCGTATACAGTGTGTGTGGTGCGTACGGCGTATACAGAGTGTGTCTTTGTGTGTGGTGCATATGGCGTATACAGTGTGTGTGTGGTGTCCGTACGGTGTATACAGTGTGTGTGTGTGGTGTGTACGGTGTATACAGTGTGTGTTTGTGTGTGTGTGGTGCGTACGGTGTATACAGTGTGTGTGTGTGTGTGGTGTGTACGGTGTATACAGTGTGTCTTTGTGTGTGTGTACGGTGTATACAGTGTGTGTGGTGCGTATGGCGTATACAGTGTGTGTGGTGCGTATGGCGTATACAGTGTGTGTGGTGTGTACGGCGTATACAGTGTGTGTGGTGTCCGTACTGTGTATACAGTGTGTATGTGTGGTGTCCGTACGGTGTATAAAGTGTGTGTGTGGTGCGTACGGTGTATAAAGTGTGTGTGTGTGTGGTGTGTACGGCGTATACAGAGTGTGTGTGTTGTGCGTCCGGCGTATACAGTGTGTGTGTGGTGCGTACGGCGTATACAGTGTGTGTGTGTGTGGTGTGTACGGCGTATACAGAGTGTGTGTGTTGTGCGTACGGCGTATACAGTGTGTGTGGTGTGTACGGTGTATAAAGTGTGTGTGTGGTGCGTACTGTGTATACAGTGTGTGTGTGGTGTGTACGGTGTATAAAGTGTGTGTGTGTGTGGTGTGTACGGCGTATACAGAGTGTGTGTGTTGTGCGTACGGCGTATACAGTGTGTGTGGTGTGTACGGTGTATAAAGTGTGTGTGTGGTGCGTACTGTGTATACAGTGTGTGTGTGGTGTGTACGGTGTATACAGTGTGTCTTTGTGTGTGGTGTGTACGGTGTATACAGTGTGTCTTTGTGTGTGGTGCGTACGGTGTATACAGTGTGTGTGTGGTGCGTACGGTGTATACAGTGTGTGTGTGGTGTGTACGGTGTATACAGTGTGTCTTTGTGTGTGGTGTGTACGGTGTATACAGTGTGTCTTTGTGTGTGGTGCGTACGGTGTATACAGTGTGTGTGTGGTGCGTACGGTGTATACAGTGTGTGTGTGTGGTGTGTACGGTGTATACAGTGTGTCTTTGTGTGTGGTGCGTACGCCGTATACAGTGTGTCTTTGTGTGTGGTGCGTATGGCGTATACAGTGTGTGTGGTGCGTATGGCGTATACAGTGTGTGTGTGGTGTCCGTACGGTGTATACAGTATGTGTGTGTGGTGTGTACGGTGTATACAGTGTGTCTTTGTGTGTGGTGCGTACGGTGTATACAGTGTGTGTGTGGTGCGTACGGTGTATACAGTGTGTTTGTGTGGTGTGTACGGTGTATACAGTGTGTCTTTGTGCGTGGTGCGTACGCCGTAAACAGTGTGTCTTTGTGTGTGGTGCGTATGGCGTATACAGTGTGTGTGGTGCGTATGGCGTATACAGTGTGTGTGGTGCGTACGGCGTATACAGAGTGTTTCTTTGTGTGTGGTGCATATGGCGTATACAGTGTGTGTGTGGTGTCCGTACGGTGTATACAGTGTGTGTTTGTGTGTGTGGTGCGTACGGTGTATACAGTGTGTGTGGTGTGTACGGTGTATACAGTGTGTCTTTGTTTGTGTGTACGGTGTATACAGTGTGTGTGGTGCGTATGGCGTATACAGTGTGTGGTGTGTATGGCGTATATAGTGTGTGTGTGTGTACGGTGTATACAGTGTGTGTGGTGTGTACGGCGTATACAGTATGTGTGGTGTCCGTACGGTGTATAAAGTGTGTGTGTGGTGCGTACGGTGTATAAAATGTGTGTGTGTGTGGAGTGTACGTCGTATACAGAGTGTGTGTGTTGTGCGTATGGCGTATACAGTGTGTGTGTGGTGTGTACGGTGTATAAAGTGTGTGTGTGGTGCGTACTGTGTATACAGTGTGTGTGTGGTGTGTACGGTGTATACAGTGTGTCTTTGTGTGTGGTGCATACGGTGTATACAGTGTGTGTGTGTGGTGCGTATGGTGTATACAGTGTGTGTGTCTGTGGTGTCCGTACGGTGTATAAAGTGTGTGTGTGTGTGGTGCGTACGGTGTATAAAGTGTGTGTGTGTTGCGTACGGTGTATACAGTGTGTGTGTGTGGTGTGTACGGTGTATACAGTGTGTGTGTGTGGTGTGTACGGTGTATACAGTGTGTGTGTGGTGCGTACGGTGTATACAGTGTGTGTGTGTGGTGTGTACGGTGTATACAGTGTGTCTGTGTGTGGTGCGTACGGTGTATACAGTGTGTGTGGTGCGTACGGTGTATACAGTGTGTGTGTGTGGTGTGTACGGTGTATACAGTTTGTCTTTGTGTGTGTACGGTGTATACAGTGTGTGTGGTGCGTATGGCGTATACAGTGTGTGTGGTGCGTACGGCGTATACAGTGTGTGTGTGTGTACGGTGTATACAGTGTGTGTGGTGTGTACGGCGTATACAGTGTGTGTGGTGTCCGTACTATGTATACAGTGTGTGTGTGTGGTGTCCGTACGGTGTATACAGTGTGTGTGTGTGTGGTGCCCGTACGGTGTATAAAGTGTGTGTGTGGTGTGTACGGTGTATACAGTGTGTGTACGGTGTATACAGTGTGTCTTTGTGTGTGGTGCGTACGGTGTATACAGTGTGTGTGTGTGGTGCGTACGGTGTATACAGTGTGTGTTGTGTACGGTGTATAAAGTGTGTGTGTGGTGCGTACGGTGTATACAGTGTGTGTGTGGTGTTTACGGTGTACACAGTGTGTCTTTGTGTGTGGTGCGTACGGTGTATACAGTGTGTGTGTGGTGTGTACGGTGTATACAGTGTGTGTGTGGTGCGTACGGTGTATACAGTGTGTGTGTGGTGCATACGGTGTATACAGTGTGTGTGTGTGTGGTGTGTGTGCGATGTATAAAGTGTGTGTGTGGTGCGTACGGTGTATACAGTGTGTGTGGTGTGTACGGTGTATACAGTGTGTGTGTGTGGTGTGTGCGGTGTATACAGTGTGTCTTTGTGTGTGGTGCGTACGTTGTATACAGTGTGTGTGTGTGGTGCGTACGGTGTATACAGTGTGTGTGTGTGTGGTGCGTACGGTGTATACAGTGTGTGTGTGTGTGGTGTCCGTACGGTGTATACAGTGTGTGTGGTGCGTACGGTGTATAAAGTGTGTGTGTGTGTGGTGTGTACGGCGTATACAGTGTGTGTGTATGTGGTGTGTACGGTGTATACAGTGTGTGCGTGTGTGTGGTGTCCGTACGGCGTATACAGTGTGTGTGTATGTGGTGTGTACGGTGTATACAGTGTGTGCGTGTGTGTGGTGTCCGTACGGCGTATACAGTGTGTGTGTGTGGTGTGTACGGTGTATACAGTGTGTGTGTGTGTGTGTGTGTGGTGCGTACGGTGTATACAGTGTGTGTGTGGTGCGTACGGTGTATACAGTGTGTGTTTGTGGTGCGTATGGTGTATACAGTGTGTGTGTGTGTGTGTGTGTGTGGTGCGTACGGTGTATACAGTGTGTGTGTGGTGTGTACGGTGTATACAGTGTGTGTGTGTGTGTGTGGTGCGTACGGCGTATACAGTGTGTGTGTGTGGTGAGTACGGTGTATTCAGTGTGTGTGTGGTGCGTACGGTGTATACAGCGTGTGTTTGTGTGTGTGTGGTGCGTACGGCGTATACAGTGTGTGTGTGTGGTGCGTACGGTGTATACAGTGTGAGTGTGGTGCGTACGGTGTATACAGTGTGTGTTTGTGTGTGTGTGGTGCGTATGGTGTATACAGTGTATGTGTGTGTGTGGTGCATATGGCGTATACAGTGTGTGTGTGGTGCGTACGGTGTATACAGTGTGTGTGTGGTGCTTACGGTGTATACAGTATGTGTGTGTGGTGTGTACGGTGTATACAGTATGTGTGTGGTGTCCGTACAGTGTATACAGTGTGTGTGTGTGGTGTGTACGGTGTATATAGTGTGTGTGTGTGTGGTGCGTACGGCGTATACAGTATGTGTGTGGTCTCCGTACAGTGTATACAGTGTGTGTGTGTGGTGTGTACGGTGTATACAGTGTGTCTTTGTGTGTGTGGTGCGTACGGTGTATACAGTGTGTCTTTGTGTGTGGTGCGTACGCCGTATACAGTGTGTCTTTGTGTGTGGTGCGTACGCCGTATACAGTGTGTCTTTGTGTGTGGTGTGTACGGTGTATACAGTGTGTCTTTGTGTGTGGTGCGTATGGCGTATACAGTGTGTGTGGTGCGTATGGCGTATACAGTGTGTGTGTGGTGTCCGTACGGTGTATACAGTGTGTCTTTGTGTGTGGTGCGTACGCCGTATACAGTGTGTCTTTGTGTGTTGTGCATATGGCGTATACAGTGTGTGTGGTGCGTACGGCGTATACAGAGTGTGTCTTTGTGTGTGGTGCGTATGGCGTATACAGTGTGTGTGGTGCGTATGGCGTATACAGTGTGTGTGTGGTGTCCGTACGGTGTATACAGTGTGTGTGTGTGGTGTGTACGGTGTATACAGTGTGTTTGTGTGGTGTGTACGGTGTATACAGTGTGTTTGTGTGGTGCGTATGGCGTATACAGTGTGTGTGGTGCGTACAGCGTATACAGAGTGTGTCTTTGTGTGTGGTGCGTATAGCGTATATGACGCGCCCCTGGGCCTGTGCTGAGTAGCGTTGCGCACGCGGGAGCCTACCCGGAGCCGGATCTGATAGGGGTAGTAGTCTCGTGGCGGTGACCCGGTCCGTGCCCAGGGAGTCAAGCTGAGTGGCAGTATATTAGCAGTAGATGTAGGACGACTACGCCACCCGTTGAATGCAGCTATGGAGCTGCCGCTGCAGGGCAGACCGCTGAGGCCGGTGGAAGGATGGTGCAGCGTGGATGGTATAACCCCCAACGGGAGGGGTATGGCCTCAGGGCAGCCGACGTGGATGATGGGGGTAGTAGGAACCACTCAGAGACGATGCGGTGTAGTTCAGGGTCTTTACTGGTGACAAAGATAGACCCTCCCGGAGTACTGGCTAGCGGTCGGGGCCTGGTCAGTCCTTGAGCAGATGGGATCCCCCTTGGCCAGGTGGAGTTGTAGGCCTCCCCAACTAATTGTACTCTTCTGGCTTCCTTGCTAGAGGCGGGTAAAGGTAGCCCACGTCCCTGAGTGTACCGTGTGGTGCTCACCCGTATGGCCGGTGACTCGGGGCCTTCTAGTGGCTTCCGCTCCACGACGGCGGTGCTGGTCCCACGCGTGTGACCGTGCCTTCGGGTTTCTTGGCCAGAGGACCTGAAATCCCCTGCCGGGCGGTTTCTGCTGCTGGGTCTGGGTTAATCCCCACAGCCTCGGACTCCGGGTCCGGTGGTAACTCTTCAATCAGGGCGAGCTCTTCAGCTGCCAGCCCCTGATTCCTTTTAGCACTGCTCCCACTGAGCTCCTGATCTTTCTTTCCTATGCTGCTCCTCTTCTTCTCTCTACTCTACTCACTAACCCTGCCTCAGCCCCAGCTTTATATAGGGGAAGTTCTTCCCCTCCCAGGACTGGGCAGGAGGTGTGGCATGCATAGGATTCCTGACCAAGAGACCTCCCACCTGCTCTCAGACATAATATCTCTATTACTGTGGCAACCAGACCCCTGGGGTGTCACATTCCCCCCTAGTGAAAGTTAGTACTCCGGGACTAAACATACTTTTGTAAACATAACAAGGTGCAAACAATAACATTCCAATAGAGACAACACATAAGGTGGTCACGGCGTGTCCGCAACCGGGTGTAACTTTTGAGGAAAACAAGGGTGTCCATTTCACCAACACAGGGAGACGTAACCAGGTAGGGGTCTGTCCTGCCCCGAGTCCTTAACAGTCTTTCAGTCCGTCCTGGGTTACGCTCCAACTATATACACAAAGGATTCCCGGTAAATCCACCAAAGACTCCTACAAATAACTAGAAACACATAATTATACACAAGCAGCAATAAACAGGTAAACATTAATAAAATAGCTTGAACATTTAAATCCTCCACCGTATGGGCAACTGGCCTCTAGTGACCCTAGTGGACCTACGGAGCTGGTTGATTGGTCCTGAGCTACAGGGTATAGGGGCTGTCAAGGGTAAACTGGGCAGCCGTCTATGGACTCTTTGGCTCACTAGGGGTATGGCAGGCTCACTATAAGCAGAGGGTTGATTCTCCTGGTCTGCTTGTGTGGGGCCTTCTGCCTCCTGGACCGGCTGTTCTTCCAGTTCTACCTGTGTCTCCGTAGGCACTTGGGATGCTGGTTGGAGGAACGTGAGGACGGGTACCACAACAGCACCATTGACTTGAGTCCAAGACCGAGGGAAGTCTCCGAGCACAGTACTAACCATATCTTCCCTTTCCTCTACGGGTCGAGGGTCTTCTTGTTCCTCTTCAGGGTTCCGTAGCTGTTCAGGACACTTCTTCAGGTGATCCCGGGATACAATGGCTGTGGTTTCCCCTCCGTCTTTACTGATTGTACAGATCTTTGGGTTGTCGTGGCTTGAGGGCAGTACGGTGTACGGGTCCTTCTCCCACTGGTCGTCCAACTTGTGGAGGCGTCTCTTCCTCTTCAAGACCTGCTCTCCGGGCACCAGGGGAACAGCGGGAGCATACTGGTTGTAAGTTTTCTCTTGTCTTTCCCTAGCTTGACAGAGGCTACGCTCCACGCTCTCCTGTACTTTCCGGTACTGCTGCTGCCTCTCTGTGTCCCAGTCTGCTTCTGGTGAAGTGTCCTCGGGTGTCAGGACTCCCATCTCCAGATCAACAGGAAGCTTACCAGGTCTTGCCCTCATTAGGTAAGCCGGGGTACAGTTGGTGGAACCTACAGGGATGTGGTTGTATAGGTCCACCAGGTCGGGCAGCTTTTCAGGCCACAGACTACGTTCTTCCAGGGGCAATGTTTTCAGAAGATCTATCACCACCTGGTTCATTTTCTCACAAAGTCCATTAGTTTGCGGGTGATAGGGTGTTGTTCTAATCTTCCGGCATCCATACAGGGTGCAGAACTCCTGGAAGACCTCCGCTTCAAAGGCAGGCCCCTGGTCCGTCAGCACCTGCTCCGGGTATCCATGCGGACGGCAGAAGTGCTGCTGGAAGGCTCTAGCTGCTGTGTGAGCCGTTAAGTCCTTGACGGGGACGACAACCAAGAACCGGGAGTAGTGATCCACGATGGTTAACGCGTAGACGTAGCCACTTCTGCTTGGGGTCAGTTTTACATGATCCAAGGCTACCAGTTCCAACGGCTGTCTGGTGATGATGGACCGCAGGGGAGTCTTCTGGCTGGCACGGTCCCTCCTTCTTAGGTTGCATGGGCCACAGTCTCTGCACCACCTCTCGATGGTTCCTCTCATGCCTACCCAATGGAACCGCCCGCGCAGCAGGAACTCCAGCTTCTTCCATCCGAAATGCCCAGCTCCGTCGTGGTATGCCTCCATCACCATAGCTGCGTTTCTTCTTGGCACCACTACTTGCCAGATTAGTTCATGCGTCCGGGAGTTAACCATTCTGCGGCACAACTTTCCCTTGTAAAGGAACAGTCGACTCTTCTCAGCCCACAGTTGCTTGGCTTCCTCCGGAGCGTCTGAGTCAAGGCGTGCATCTGGCCGAGTCAGCATCTCCTTTACCAGGCGGACGGCAGGGTCACTGTCTTGCGTCTCCACCCAGTTGAAATGAGGTAAGGGGTTGAACGTAGCGGTTTGCTTACTTCTTACACGGTGGGAATACTGGATAGTCCCATGACGGTGGAACGCGGGGAGCTCAACTTCTTCCAGTTCCTCTGAATCTTCCCCTACGTCCGGTAGGTTTGGCATTCTGGACAGGGCGTCTGCGTTGGTATTGGAGCGTCCTGCCCGGTATTTGATTGTAAACTCATAGTTGGACAAGCGGGCCATCCATCTCTGCTCTAGGGCACCGAGTCTTGCAGTGTCCAGGTGTGTCAACGGGTTGTTATCCGTGTACACGGTGAACCGGGAAGAAGCGAGGTAGTGCTTAAAGCGTTCGGTGACTGCCCACACCACTGCCAGGAACTCTAGCTTAAATGAGCTGTAATTCTCAGGGTTTCTTTCGGTGGGTCGCAGTTTTCGGCTGGCGTAAGCAATTACCCGTTCCTTCCCCTGCTGGATCTGGGACAGTACGGCTCCTAGCCCGATGTTACTGGCGTCGGTGTAGAGGATAAAGGGCTGGCTATAATCAGGGTACACCAGGATTTCATCCCCCGTGAGGGCCATCTTCAGCTGGCGGAAGGACTCTTCTTCCAGCTTCTCCCATCTGAAGAGTGGCTTCTGGTTCTTGGCCTTCCTGGACTGGCCTATCAGGAGGTCCTGCATTGGAGCTGCCTTTTTGGTGAAACCGGGAATGAACCTTCGGTAGTAGCCTACCAACCCGAGGAACTGCCTCACTTCCTTTACGCTGGAGGGGCTTGGCCATTCCTTAATTGCGGTGATCTTATCAGGGTCGGGAGCCACTCCGTCAGCACTCACCACGTGTCCCAGGTACTGCACCTTTGGCTTCAGGAGGTGACACTTGGAGGGTTTCACCTTTAGGCCGTAACTTGCCAGAGCTTCGAACACTTCCGCCAGGTGTTTCAGGTGGTCCTCGTAGGTCTTGGAGTAGACGATGTTATCGTCCAGGTATAACAGGACCGTCTCAAAGTTCCGGTGTCCCAGACAGCACTCCATCAGTCGTTGGAAGGTTCCTGGTGCGTTGCAGAGTCCAAACGGCATGCAGGTAAACTCGCTAAGTCCCATCGGGGTGGTGAATGCGGTCTTCTCCCGATCCGCCTCTGCTACAGGAACCTGCCAGTACCCGCTAGTGAGATCCAAGGTGGAGAAGAAGTTAGCAGATTTTAAAGCAGCCAAAGACTCCTCTATTCTTGGTAAGGGGTACGCATCTTTGTGTGTGATACGGTTAATTTTCCGGTAATCTACACACATTCTCATGGTGTTGTCTTTCTTTTTGACCAAGACTAGTGGAGCTGCCCAGGGGCTACAGCTATCCCTGATTACCCCAGCCTCCTTCATGTCTCTAAGCATCCCCTTGGCGTGTTGGTAGTGTGCAGGGGGTACGGGCCGATACCTCTCTTTTATGGGAGGATGGTCTCCCGTGGGGATGTGGTGTTCTACCCCCTTGACTCGCCCGAAGTCTAACGGGTGTTTACTAAACACTCTCTCGTACTCTCGAACCACCCGGTAGACTCCCTGTTTCTGGTGGGAGGGAGTGGAGTCAGTACCCAAATGTAGTTGCTGACACCAATCCTCCATTATTTTCGTAGAGCCGTTACCTTCCTCCGGGTGAGATGGAGGCAAGGGTTCCACAGACTGTATAGAATTTTGGTTGATAGTATATAATTTGGCTAGCGTAGCATACCGGGGCAGGTATACTTCCCTTTTCCCGATATTTATTATACGAACGGGCACCCTCCCATGGCGTACATCAACTACCCCCCGGGCTGTCAAAATGGTGGGCCTACTGTCTGAGTAGACTGGCTCTACCATGGCCTGGTAATCTCTACCTCTCAGACCAATAGCTGCCCGGCACCAAATCATCATTTCACTTTTCGGGGGTATGGCAATAGGGAAAGGGTCACACATTCTTACGCTACCAATCTCACCGCCGGAGAGTTCCACTTGTTGCCGTCGCATCAGTGCCCGGATCTCTTTCTGGAGCACTCGCTGCTGGCCGGAGCTGGCGTTCTTGGCAACCTGCTGTAAAATGAAAATCACCTCTGCAAGACAATTTTCAATCACATTAGTTCCTAGAGTTATCTTTGGGTCACTCTCACGCTTGTCAATGTCCACAATGATCAGTCCCTGTGCTGCCAGTTCGACTCTACCGATTTTAATGGTCATCTCTTTAAATCCGATCTGCGGCACGGGTTGACCATTGCTGGCAATAATACTCAAGTCGTCGTCAGGGTAGCGGGTTATATCCGAGTCATTCCAGTACTGCTTGAAGAGCACGTACGGGATGGTGGTGACCTGTGACCCGGTGTCCAGTAGGGCACTCATAGGAATGCCATCCAGTACCACAGGCAAGACTGGACGTCCTCCCACATATTTGTCGCGCCAGCTCGATGGGCCTGGTGATCTTTTTCCTGGGGGTTGGCCCTCTACCCCAGGTTGTGCCAGTTTAAAGGACAGTACCTTGCCATATGTCCGGGTTGATTGCAGCGGCGGCAGATGGGTTGTCCGTCCTCGTTGTATCGGTCGCTGGGTCTTCCTCTGGCCGGTGGGGTCCTCCTTGGTCGACGCCACGGGATGTCCTCCGGTCCGGATGCCAGCTGGATCTTCCCTGGAGTGGAAACCTGTAAAGACTGCACAGTTCGGGTTAGCGCAGCAACGCTTTTAGCTAGCTCTTGGACCTGATGGTGCAGGTCTGGAGCCGGGTCATTGTTCAAAGCCTGCGCATCAGCCCCCACAGGCCCTGCCGACAAGGGCGCCGCCTCCTGGTGGTAAGCGGTAGTAGGGCGCCTGTGGGTCACAACGCCACCCGGTGCCGGTTCTCGGAGCACCCGGATGGCTCTGTCCTTGAACTGTGCAAAGTCCAGATGAGGATCCTGTAAGGCCATTGCCCGCAACTGGGTTCGGTGGACATTGCAATATAGCCCCTCTATAAATTGTTCGGTCAACAGCCTGTCCTCGTTTCCCACGCTGTCGGGGTCGGTCTGCTTAATGGCTCTCAGGGCCTCTTGTAGGTTTAGTGCATATTCCCTTATACTCTCATGTGATCGCTGCTTGCACCCATAGAATTTAAGCTTAATCTCGGCTGAGGTGCGGGTATCAAAGGTGTCCCTCAGCCGGGTTAGTATCCCCGCGACAGTCCTCCTCCCAGGTGGCCAGGACTTTACCTCCCTTTGGGCTGCCCCGGTTAGTTGGGCCACCAGGATGCTCACTTTTTGCTCTTCTGTGAGGGGGTACACCTGGAAGAGGCTATCCAGCTTTTCTCTAAAGTCATTCAGGGTATGTGACTCCCCTGAGTATTGGGGTAGCCAGGCTGCTCCCGGGATATAGGGCATGGTAAAAGGCATGACTGCAGCAGCGCTGGCGCTGGCGGGGGTTGAGGCAGTGAAGCTCTCCTCCGTATCCGACATCTTCCTCCCCCCTAGTGGACCGTGGCCTACCTTGCGATGATCCTCTTCCGTAGGCCGCGGCTCCGCAGTGGATCGTCAGGGTTGAGGACCTTCCGTCGTGCTCCTGTGACGTCAGCGTCTGCTGGGCTCCTTCCAGGACCTTACGCGACGTCTGGACGTGAGGCGGGGCTTCAGTTCTCGCGCGCTTTTGGAGTCCACGCCCCTCTTCTTCCCACGCGGCGTCTTCAAGATGGCGTCCAACGGCGGGAAAACTCCACGGAAGGCGGGAAGAAGGCTGAAAATGGCGCCGGATGGCGGGAAAACTTCACGGATGGCGGGAAGAAGGCTGAAGATGGCGCCGGATGGCGGGAAACCTCCACGGATGGCGGGAATCTTCACCACTGGTAAGTTTGAACAGTCTTTTTCAGGCACGCAGTACCCGGTGGTTGCGGGCACGAAATCCTGCCGACTACGCCAAAAGCTGACGCGCCCCTGGGCCTGTGCTGAGTAGCGTTGCGCACGCGGGAGCCTACCCGGAGCCGGATCTGATAGGGGTAGTAGTCTCGTGGCGGTGACCCGGTCCGTGCCCAGGGAGTCAAGCTGAGTGGCAGTATATTAGCAGTAGATGTAGGACGACTACGCCACCCGTTGAATGCAGCTATGGAGCTGCCGCTGCAGGGCAGACCGCTGAGGCCGGTGGAAGGATGGTGCAGCATGGATGGTATAACCCCCAACGGGAGGGGTATGGCCTCAGGGCAGCCGACGTGGATGATGGGGGTAGTAGGAACCACTCAGAGACGATGCGGTGTAGTTCAGGGTCTTTACTGGTGACAAAGATAGACCCTCCCGGAGTACTGGCTAGCGGTCGGGGCCTGGTCAGTCCTTGAGCAGATGGGATCCCCCTTGGCCAGGCGGAGTTGTAGGCCTCCCCAACTAATTGTACTCTTCTGGCTTCCTTGCTAGAGGCGGGTAAAGGTAGCCCACGTCCCTGAGTGTACCGTGTGGTGCTCACCCGTATGGCCGGTGACTCGGGGCCTTCTAGTGGCTTCCGCTCCACGACGGCGGTGCTGGTCCCACGCGTGTGACCGTGCCTTCGGGTTTCTTGGCCAGAGGACCTGAAATCCCCTGCCGGGCGGTTTCTGCTGCTGGGTCTGGGTTAATCCCCACAGCCTCGGACTCCGGGTCCGGTGGTAACTCTTCAATCAGGGCGAGCTCTTCAGCTGCCAGCCCCTGATTCCTTTTAGCACTGCTCCCACTGAGCTCCTGATCTTTCTTTCCTATGCTGCTCCTCTTCTTCTCTCTACTCTACTCACTAACCCTGCCTCAGCCCCAGCTTTATATAGGGGAAGTCCTTCCCCTCCCAGGACCGGGCAGGAGGTGTGGCATGCATAGGATTCCTGACCAAGAGACCTCCCACCTGCTCTCAGACATAATATCTCTATTACTGTGGCAACCAGACCCCTGGGGTGTCACATATACAGTGTGTGTGGTGCGTATGGCGTATACAGTGTGTGTGTGGTGTCCGTACGGCGTATACAGTGTGTGTGTGTGTGGTGCGTACGGTGCATATGTAGCACCCTGAGGATTCGGCTGCTACAGGGGTATTGCACCTCAACCCAGAGGTGTGATATTCCACTCCCGGGTAAGGAAGGAGTGTGGAACTGAGCTCAGATAGACTGCATGCACTACATACATCCCATTCCAGAGGAGCAGGCCGACGGCACTCCCACTTAGAAATGTGCAGGTGCGACCGAGCCTGTTCCTGGCTGGAGTGGGAGGGGGGAGGAACATCCCATGTAGTGTAGGGGCAGATAGGGGGAGCAGTCTGGGTAGTGGTAGGAGCTCATTGGGTGCTGGTCACCTGAGCTCACACATAGAGGGATATATAAGGAGGGCACCAACTAGGATCAGGGTCAGACGCAGAGAGTAAGTCAGATGCAGAGGACAAGCCTGCAGAAAGAAACAACAGCCCTGGAGAGAGAGTGGAGTAAAGAAGGAGACCCAGAGGGGGACAAAGAAGGGACCCAAGAACCCAAATAAGAACACCGGGTGAGGAGTCAGCAGAAGGGTACCGGAACCCAAGCTGGTGGGGGTAAAGACATTCCCCAGCCAGAGACCGGAGACCGTGGGCAGAGTCTGTCACGGTCACCCACTACATTCACCCTGAAGGCACACCACATGGAGGGTCAGGGAACCTGAGGCCAAAGGTTGCCCAACAGAAGGCCCGAGGGAGCTGGATTTAGGTGAATCACTGGTGGGGACGGCTGAAGGAAGGACAGAGGGAGAGCTCAGGGCCACGCTCCGGACTTGTTTGGGGGTTGGCCGGATCCAGGACCTGGTGGACGCAGCACGGCTCGGGAGGTCACTTGGAGCTAGAGTGACCAGGAACATCTGCAGTAAGTAAAGACCCTTAACTGCACTACCCGAGTCTGTCATCATTACCGGCTGCACCGCACCACCACAACCCCCATCCTCTGCGCCTGTCCCCTCTGAGGCTATACCCCTCCCGTTGGGGGTTATCCCACCAAGCTGCGCATCCACCATCAGCCTCAGCGGACCCTGCTGCAGCGGCGGCCACAGTGACCGCATCACAACGGGTGGCGTAGTCGACACAACGAACTTTAATAACATCAGTAAAGACTGCCACATAACCCTGAGCTTGACGCCCTGGGCACGGGACCGGGTCACAGCCGCTCGGAGACTACAACCCCCCCCCATCTGATCCGGTGCCGGGTATTCCCCTCAAAACGGAATATGTCCCAGGGGGCGCGTCAACTTTGGCGTAGTCGGCAGGATTACGTGCCCGCAACACCCGGGTACTGCGTGCCTGAAGAAAAGTGCAAGTTTACCTCAGAAAGAAGACTCCTGCCGGTTCCGGAGGGTCCACGCCATCGGACTCCATCACCAGTCGTTTCCCGCCGATTGTCCGCCATTTCCAGCTTGTTCCCGCCATCTGCAGAGTTTCCCGCCACTGGGAAGCGATTCCCGCCAAAACCGCAGATTTCCCGCCTTGGAAGAGCAGCGGACGCCATTATGGGCGTGCCAAAGGAGGGCGAGAGGCCACCTCCCATCGTGGGCCGGGACAGAAAATGGCGCCAAAAGTGGAAACCGCCCCCACCAACAGAGACTGTGATGCTGGAGGTGTCTGTCAGCGTGAAAGAACTACCCCTGGAGCTGACAGTCACCGAGTTGCCCCGGGACCGCCCTCGAAGTGGGAGGAGACGAAAGAAAAGAGCAAAGATGGGTGTCGCTTGGAGCAGTCTAGAACGAGCGCACCCGGAGGCAAGGAGTCTAGAAAGAGAGCACCCGGAGTCGAGGAGAGAAAGAGTAGACCCGGGAATGGAGCGGCAGCAGAGCAGCACCGGCCCGCTGGCCAGGAGCCTGCAGAAGGAAGAAGGAGGAGAGCAGAGCAGCACCGGCCCGCTGGCCAGGAGCCTGCCGGAAGAAGAGCAGAGCAGCACCGACCCGATGGTCAGGAGCCTGCTAGAGTCAACAACCCCGCTAGGCTTAGCGGAGATCCTGGCGCAGCTTCCCCGAGATCGGGAGTGCGCGCGGAGTGCCCTGGAGGGCCTCGCGGGAAGGATGGCCCGAGTGCAGAGGGAGATCCTGGCGGAGTGGGGCCGGGAGATGGCCCAGCAAGCTGGAATCCGCCCACGGAACCCGCTCCCTTGGAAGAAGACACCGACTACCTCTGCGGATGACGCGGGAGGACCCAAGGCCGGAGACGGCGCAGAAGAGGGAGCGAGACGTATGGCAGCAGGTAAGGGGGATGCCTATACCCCATACCGGAAGACCACCCACCTGCCCCAGCTCCCCGTCGCAGAGCCCGAAAGTCCCCCTGCCGTACCCGAGACCGCCATGACACCGCCACCGACTAGGCCCCGACCGGAAGCCGCCGTCGCGACCCCAGTGACGTCACGCGTCGTGACCCGGAGCGTGGCGCAGGAAGAAGAGCCTCCGGCCTGGTCACAGGGCCTAGCGTTTCCGGGCGCCGCATCCAAAGCAGAGCCATCTACCTCCGCGGAGCCTCCGGCCTGGTCGCAAGGCCAGGTAACCCAGGGCGCCGCCGTCCTAACGGTGCCCTTCACCTTCCAGGTGCCCCAGGCCTGGCCGCAAGGCCTGGGCAACCCGGGCGCCATCACCACCGCGCCCGCGCCCGTAATTCCAAGGGTGCCACACCTGGGGGAGGACCTCTTCGGCCAGCTCACATGGCCGGACGGGCGGCCCTTCATCTGGCCCGAAGGGTACCCTGAGCTAGAGCGGCAGCAAAGACTAGGGCCCTTGTGTGAGCCCCTGATCCCGGCTCCAAAGCCCGTGACTCGGGTCTCGCCTCCACTCGAGGAAGCCCAGTTCGTGTGGGACCCCATGGGAGAAGATTTGATGGGGTTCACCGGAGAGACTCGGGCAGCTGCAGCAGAGCGTACCGAGTGTTGCCGTCAACAGCTGGCAGAGTTCAAGAGAGAGCGGGAGGAGAGGCGGGCCAGAGAGCAATGGGCCCGGACCCGCAGCGCGGAGCAAAAGAGCCGGACCAGAAGGGACCCCCGTGCAGCAGATCGTCCCCGTACCATCGGGACGGTAATAAAGTTTAATGCGCAGCATGGGTGGGGCTTCATAAAGGACCAGAACACCATGGGTGACGTCTTCGTTACCCGACGGGATGTCGAGTCCCACCTGCCAGAGGGTCACAAAGGCCGTGACCTCTACGTCGGTGACGAGGTAACGTTCACCCGGCACAAGTGTGCCAAGGGACCTTACGCCCTCCACGTGCATCGCCTGACAGAGGAGGAAGAAAGAAAGAGACGACGAGAATGTTATGATGATGTTTATATGAAAAAGTTTATATATATATAATATTTTATATGTTTTATATGTTTATAAAAATTTGTATGTTTTGGTGTTATTTATGTCTTTACAGCCCGAGGACGTGCTGTGATTTACCAGGGGGGAATGTAGCACCCTGAGGATTCGGCTGCTACAGGGGTATTGCACCTCAACCCAGAGGTGTGATATTCCACTCCCGGGTAAGGAAGGAGTGTGGAACTGAGCTCAGATAGACTGCATGCACTACATACATCCCATTCCAGAGGAGCAGGCCGACGGCACTCCCACTTAGAAATGTGCAGGTGCGACCGAGCCTGTTCCTGGCTGGAGTGGGAGGGGGGAGGAACATCCCATGTAGTGTAGGGGCAGATAGGGGGAGCAGTCTGGGTAGTGGTAGGAGCTCATTGGGTGCTGGTCACCTGAGCTCACACATAGAGGGATATATAAGGAGGGCACCAACTAGGATCAGGGTCAGACGCAGAGAGTAAGTCAGATGCAGAGGACAAGCCTGCAGAAAGAAACAACAGCCCTGGAGAGAGAGTGGAGTAAAGAAGGAGACCCAGAGGGGGACAAAGAAGGGACCCAAGAACCCAAATAAGAACACCGGGTGAGGAGTCAGCAGAAGGGTACCGGAACCCAAGCTGGTGGGGGTAAAGACATTCCCCAGCCAGAGACCGGAGACCGTGGGCAGAGTCTGTCACGGTCACCCACTACATTCACCCTGAAGGCACACCACATGGAGGGTCAGGGAACCTGAGGCCAAAGGTTGCCCAACAGAAGGCCCGAGGGAGCTGGATTTAGGTGAATCACTGGTGGGGACGGCTGAAGGAAGGACAGAGGGAGAGCTCAGGGCCACGCTCCGGACTTGTTTGGGGGTTGGCCGGATCCAGGACCTGGTGGACGCAGCACGGCTCGGGAGGTCACTTGGAGCTAGAGTGACCAGGAACATCTGCAGTAAGTAAAGACCCTTAACTGCACTACCCGAGTCTGTCATCATTACCGGCTGCACCGCACCACCACAACCCCCATCCTCTGCGCCTGTCCCCTCTGAGGCTATACCCCTCCCGTTGGGGGTTATCCCACCAAGCTGCGCATCCACCATCAGCCTCAGCGGACCCTGCTGCAGCGGCGGCCACAGTGACCGCATCACAACGGGTGGCGTAGTCGACACAACGAACTTTAATAACATCAGTAAAGACTGCCACATAACCCTGAGCTTGACGCCCTGGGCACGGGACCGGGTCACAGCCGCTCGGAGACTACAACCCCCCCCCATCTGATCCGGTGCCGGGTATTCCCCTCAAAACGGAATATGTCCCAGGGGGCGCGTCACATACAGTGTGTGTGTGTGGTGCGTACGGTGTATACAGTGTGTGTGGTGCGTACGGCGTATACAGTGTGTGTGTGGTGCGTACGTTGTATACAGTGTGTGTGTGTGGTGCGTACGGTGTATACAGTGTGTGTGTGTGGTGCGTACGGTGTATACAGTGTGTGTGTGGTGCGTACGGTGTATACAGTGTGTGTGTGGTGTGTACGGTGTATACAGTGTGTCTTTGTGTGTGGTGTGTACGGTGTATACAGTGTGTCTGTGTGTGGTGCGTACGGTGTATACAGTGTGTGTGTGGTGCGTACGGTGTATACAGTGTGTGTGTGTGGTGTGTACGGTGTATACAGTGTGTCTTTGTGTGTGGTGCGTACGCCGTATGCAGTGTGTCTTTGTGTGTGGTGCGTATGGCGTATACAGTGTGTGTGGTGCGTACAGCGTATACAGAGTGTGTCTTTGTGTGTGGTGCATATGGCGTATACAGTGTGTGTGGTGCGTATGGCGTATACAGTGTGTGTGTGGTGTCCGTACGGTGTATACAGTATGTGTGTGTGGTGTGTACGGTGTATACAGTGTGTCTTTGTGTGTGGTGCGTACGGTGTATACAGTGTATGTGTGGTGCGTACGGTGTATACAGTGTGTTTGTGTGGTGTGTACGGTGTATACAGTGTGTCTTTGTGTGTGGTGCGTATGGCGTATACAGTGTGTGTGGTGCGTATGGCGTATACAGTGTGTGTGGTGCGTACGGCGTATACAGAGTGTTTCTTTGTGTGTGGTGCATATGGCGTATACAGTGTGTGTTTGTGTGTGTGTGGTGCGTACGGTGTATACAGTGTGTGTGTGTGGTGTGTACGGTGTATACAGTGTGTCTTTGTGTGTGTGTACGGTGTATACAGTGTGTGTGGTGCGTATGGCGTATACAGTGTGTGGTGTGTATGGCGTATACAGTGTGTGTGTGTGTACGGTGTATACAGTGTGTGTGGTGTGTACGGCGTATACAGTATGTGTGGTGTCCGTACGGTGTATAAAGTGTGTGTGTGGTGCGTACGGTGTATAAAATGTGTGTGTGTGTGGTGTGTACGGCGTATACAGAGTGTGTGTGTTGTGCGTATGGCGTATACACTGTGTGTGTGGTGTGTACGGTGTATAAAGTGTGTGTGTGGTGCGTACGGTGTATAAAGTGTGTGTGTGGTGCGTACCGTGTATACAGTGTGTGTGTGGTGTGTACGGTGTATACAGTGTGTCTTTGTGTGTGGTGCGTACGGTGTATACAGTGTGTGTGTGTGGTGCGTACGGTGTATACAGTGTGTGTGTCTGTGGTGTCCGTACGGTGTATAAAGTGTGTGTGTGTGTGTGTGTGGTGCGTACGGTGTATAAAGTGTGTGTGTGTTGCGTACGGTGTATACAGTGTGTGTGTGTGTGGTGTGTACGGTGTATACAGTGTGTGTGGTGCGTACGGCGTATACAGTGTGTGTGTGTGTGTGTACGGTGTATACAGTGTGTGTGGTGTGTACGGCGTATACAGTGTGTGTGGTGTCCGTACTATGTATACAGTGTGTGTGTGTGGTGTCCGTACGGTGTATACAGTGTGTGTGTGTGTGTGGTGCCCGTACGGTGTATGAAGTGTGTGTGTGGTGCGTACGGTGTATACAGTGTGTGTGTGGTGTGTACGGTGTATACAGTGTGTCTTTGTGTGTGGTGCGTACGGTGTATACAGTGTGTGTGTGTGTGGTGTGTACGGCGTATACAGAGTGTGTGTGTTGTGCGTATGGCGTATACAGTGTGTGTGTGGTGTGTACGTTGTATAAAGTGTGTGTGTGGTGCGTACTGTGTATACAGTGTGTGTGTGGTGTGTACGGTGTATACAGTGTGTCTTTGTGTGTGGTGCGTACGGTGTATACAGTGTGTGTGTGTGGTGCGTACGGTGTATACAGTGTGTGTGTCTGTGGTGTCCGTACGGTGTATAAAGTGTGTGTGTGTGTGTGGTGCGTACGGTGTATAAAGTGTGTGTGTGTTGCGTACGGTGTATACAGTGTGTGTGTGTGGTGTGTACGGTGTATACAGTGTGTGTGGTGCGTATGGCGTATACAGTGTGTGTGGTGCGTACGGCGTATACAGTGTGTGTGTGTGTGTACGGTGTATACAGTGTGTGTGGTGTGTACGGCGTATACAGTGTGTGTGGTGTCCGTACTATGTATACAGTGTGTGTGTGTGGTGTCCGTACGGTGTATACAGTGTGTGTGTGTGGTGCGTACGGTGTATACAGTGTGTGTGTGTGGTGTGTACGGTGTATACAGTGTGTCTTTGTGTGTGGTGCGTACGGTGTATACAGTGTGTGTGTGTGGTGCGTACGGTGTATACAGTGTGTGTTGTGTACGGTGTATAAAGTGTGTGTGTGGTGCGTACGGTGTATACAGTGTGTGTGTGGTGTGTACGGTGTATACAGTGTGTCTTTGTGTGTGGTGCGTATGTTGTATACAGTGTGTGTGTGTGGTGCGTACGGTGTATACAGTGTGTGTGTGGTGTGTACGGTGTATACAGTGTGTGTGTGGTGCGTACGGTGTATACAGTGTGTGTGTGGTGCGTACGGTGTATACAGTGTGTGTGTGTGTGGTGTATACGGTGTATAAAGTGTGTGTGTGGTGCGTACGGTTTATACAGTGTGTGTGGTGCGTACGGTGTATACAGTGTGTGTGTGTGGTGTGTGCTGTGTATACAGTGTGTCTTTGTGTGTGGTGCGTACGTTGTATACAGTGTGTGTGTGGTGTGTACGGTGTATAAAGTGTGTGTGTGGTGCGTACTGTGTATACAGTGTGTGTGTGGTGCGTACGGTGTATACAGTGTGTGTGTGTGTGTGGTGTCCGTACGGTGTATACAGTGTGTGTGTGGTGCGTACGGCGTATACAGTGTGTGTGTATGTGGTGTGTACGGTGTATACAGTGTGTGTGTGGTGTCCGTACGGCGTATACAGTGTGTGTGTGTGGTGTGTACGGTGTATACAGTGTGTGTGTGTGTGTGTGTGTGTTGCGTACGGTGTATACAGTGTGTGTGTGGTGCGTACGGCGTATACAGTGTGTGTTTGTGGTGCGTATGGTGTATACAGTGTGTGTGTGTGTGTGTGTGTGTGTGTGTGTGTGGTGCGTACGGTGTATACAGTGTGTGTGTGGTGTGTACGGTGTATACAGTGTGTGTGTGTGTGTGTGTGTGGTGCGTACGGCGTATACAGTGTGTGTGTGTGGTGCGTACGGTGTATACATTGTGTGTGTGGTGCGTACGGTGTATACAGCGTGTGTTTGTGTGTGTGTGGTGCGTACGGCGTATACAGTGTGTGTGTGTGGTGCGTACGGTGTATACATTGTGTGTGTGGTGCGTACGGTGTATACAGTGTGTGTGTGTGTGTGTGTGTGTGGTGCGTACGGTGTATACAGTGTGTGTGTGGTGTGTACGGTGTATACAGTGTGTGTGTGTGTGTGTGTGTGGTGCGTACGGCGTATACAGTGTGTGTGTGTGGTGCGTACGGTGTATACATTGTGTGTGTGGTGCGTACGGTGTATACAGTGTGTGTGTGGTGCGTATGGTGTATACAGTGTGTGTGTTGTGCGTACGGCGTATACAGTGTGTGTGTGTGGTGCGTACGGTGTATACAGTGTGTGTGTGGTGCGTACGGTGTATATAGTATGTGTGTTTGGTGCGTACGGCGTATACAGTATGTGTGTGGTGTCCGTACAGTGTATACAGTGTGTGTGTGTGATGTGTACGGTGTATACAGTGTGTCTTTGTGTGTGTGGTGCGTATGGCGTATACAGTGTGTGTGTGGTGCGTACGGTGTATACAGTGTGTCTTTGTGTGTGGTGCGTACGCCGTATACAGTGTGTCTTTGTGTGTGGTGCATACGCCGTATACAGTGTGTCTTTGTGTGTGGTGTGTACGGTGAATACAGTGTGTCTTTGTGTGTGGTGCGTATGGCGTATACAGTGTGTGTGGTGAGTAAGGCGTATACAGTGTGTGTGGTGCGTATGGCGTATACAGTGTGTGTGTGGTGTCCGTACGGCGTATACAGTGTGTGTGTGTGTGGTGCGTACGGTGCATACAGTGTGTGTGTGTGGTGCGTACGGTGTATACAGTGTGTGTGGTGCGTACGGCGTATACAGTGTGTGTGTGGTGCGTACGTTGTATACAGTGTGTGTGTGTGGTGCGTACGGTGTATACAGTGTGTGTGTGTGGTGCGTACGGTGTATACAGTGTGTGTGTGGTGCGTACGGTGTATACAGTGTGTGTGTGGTGTGTACGGTGTATACAGTGTGTCTTTGTGTGTGGTGTGTACGGTGTATACAGTGTGTCTTTGTGTGTGGTGCGTACGGTGTATACAGTGTGTGTGTGGTGCGTACGGTGTATACAGTGTGTGTGTGTGGTGTGTACGGTGTATACAGTGTGTCTTTGTGTGTGGTGCGTACGCCGTATGCAGTGTGTCTTTGTGTGTGGTGCGTTTGGCGTATACAGTGTGTGTGGTGCGTATGGCGTATACAGTGTGTGTGGTGCGTACAGCGTATACAGAGTGTGTCTTTGTGTGTGGTGCGTACGGTGTATACAGTGTGTGTGTGGTGCGTACGGTGTATACAGTGTGTGTGTGTGGTGTGTACGGTGTATACAGTGTGTCTTTGTGTGTGGTGCGTACGCCGTATGCAGTGTGTCTTTGTGTGTAGTGCGTATGGCGTATACAGTGTGTGTGGTGCGTATGGCGTATACAGTGTGTGTGTGGTGTCCGTACGGTGTATACAGTATGTGTGTGTGGTGTGTACGGTGTATACAGTGTGTCTTTGTGTGTGGTGCGTACGGTGTATACAGTGTATGTGTGGAGCGTACGGTGTATACAGTGTGTTTGTGTGGTGTGTACGGTGTATACAGTGTGTCTTTGTGTGTGGTGCGTACGCCGTAAACAGTGTGTCTTTGTGTGTGGTGCGTATGGCGTATACAGTGTGTGTGGTGCGTATGGCGTATACAGTGTGTGTGGTGCGTACGGCGTATACAGAGTGTTTCTTTGTGTGTGGTGCATATGGCGTATACAGTGTGTGTTTGTGTGTGTGTGGTGCGTACGGTGTATACAGTGTGTGTGTGTGGTGTGTACGGTGTATACAGTGTGTCTTTGTGTGTGTGTACGGTGTATACAGTGTGTGTGGTGCGTATGGCGTATACAGTGTGTGGTGTGTATGGCGTATACAGTGTGTGTGTGTGTGTGTGTGTGTACGGTGTATACAGTGTGTGTGGTGTGTACGGCGTATACAGTATGTGTGGTGTCCGTACGGTGTATAAAGTGTGTGTGTGGTGCGTACGGTGTATAAAATGTGTGTGTGTGTGGTGTGTACGGCGTATACAGAGTGTGTGTATTGTGCGTATGGCGTATACAGTGTGTGTGTGGTGTGTACGGTGTATAAAGTGTGTGTGTGGTGCGTACGGTGTATAAAGTGTGTGTGTGGTGCGTACTGTGTATACAGTGTGTGTGTGGTGTGTACGGTGTATACAGTGTGTCTTTGTGTGTGGTGCGTACGGTGTATACAGTGTGTGTGTGTGGTGCGTACAGTGTATACAGTGTGTGTGTCTGTGGTGTCCGTACGGTGTATAAAGTGTGTGTGTGTGTGTGTGTGGTGCGTACGGTGTATAAAGTGTGTGTGTGTTGCGTACGGTGTATACAGTGTGTGTGTGTGGTGTGTACGGTGTATACAGTGTGTGTGGTGCGTACGGCGTATACAGTGTGTGTGTGTGTGTGTACGGTGTATACAGTGTGTGTGGTGTGTACGGCGTATACAGTGTGTGTGGTGTCCGTACTATGTATACAGTGTGTGTGTGTGGTGTCCGTACGGTGTATACAGTGTGTGTGTGTGTGGTGCCCGTACGGTGTATGAAGTGTGTGTGTGGTGCGTACGGTGTATACAGTGTGTGTGTGGTGTGTACGGTGTATACAGTGTGTCTTTGTGTGTGGTGCGTACGGTGTATACAGTGTGTGTGTGTGTGGTGTGTACGGCGTATACAGAGTGTGTGTGTTGTGCGTATGGCGTATACAGTGTGTGTGTGGTGTGTACGGTGTATAAAGTGTGTGTGTGGTGCGTACTGTGTATACAGTGTGTGTGTGGTGTGTACGGTGTATACAGTGTGTCTTTGTGTGTGGTGCGTACGGTGTATACAGTGTGTGTGTGTGGTGCGTACGGTGTATACAGTGTGTGTGTCTGTGGTGTCCGTACGGTGTATAAAGTGTGTGTGTGTGTGTGGTGCGTACGGTGTATAAAGTGTGTGTGTGTTGCGTACGGTGTATACAGTGTGTGTGTGTGGTGTGTACGGTGTATACAGTGTGTGTGGTGCGTACGGCGTATACAGTGTGTGTGTGTGTGTGTACGGTGTATACAGTGTGTGTGGTGTGTACGGCGTATACAGTGTGTGTGGTGTCCGTACTATGTATACAGTGTGTGTGTGTGGTGTCCGTACGGTGTATACAGTGTGTGTGTGTGTGGTGCCCGTACGGTGTATGAAGTGTGTGTGTGGTGCGTACGGTGTATACAGTGTGTGTGTGGTGTGTACGGTGTATACAGTGTGTCTTTGTGTGTGGTGCGTACGGTGTATACAGTGTGTGTGTGTGGTGCGTACGGTGTATACAGTGTGTGTTGTGTACGGTGTATAAAGTGTGTGTGTGGTGCGTACGGTGTATACAGTGTGTGTGTGGTGTGTACGGTGTATACAGTGTGTCTTTGTGTGTGGTGCGTATGTTGTATACAGTGTGTGTGTGTGGTGCGTACGGTGTATACAGTGTGTGTGTGGTGTGTACGGTGTATACAGTGTGTGTGTGGTGCGTACGGTGTATACAGTGTGTGTGTGGTGCGTACGGTGTATACAGTGTGTGTGTGTGTGGTGTATACGGTGTATAAAGTGTGTGTGTGGTGCGTACGGTTTATACAGTGTGTGTGGTGCGTACGGTGTATACAGTGTGTGTGTGTGGTGTGTGCTGTGTATACAGTGTGTCTTTGTGTGTGGTGCGTACGTTGTATACAGTGTGTGTGTGGTGTGTACGGTGTATAAAGTGTGTGTGTGGTGCGTACTGTGTATACAGTGTGTGTGTGGTGCGTACGGTGTATACAGTGTGTGTGTGTGTGGTGTCCGTACGGTGTATACAGTGTGTGTGTGGTGCGTACGGCATATACAGTGTGTGTGTATGTGGTGTGTACGGTGTATACAGTGTGTGTGTGGTGTCCGTACGGCGTATACAGTGTGTGTTTGTGGTGCGTATGGTGTATACAGTGTGTGTGTGTGTGTGTGTGTGTGTGTGGTGCGTACGGTGTATACAGTGTGTGTGTGGTGTGTACGGTGTATACAGTGTGTGTGTGTGTGTGTGTGGTGCGTACGGCGTATACAGTGTGTGTGTGTGGTGCGTACGGTGTATACATTGTGTGTGTGGTGCGTACGGTGTATACAGCGTGTGTTTGTGTGTGTGTGGTGCGTACGGCGTATACAGTGTGTGTGTGTGGTGCGTACGGTGTATACATTGTGTGTGTGGTGCGTACGGTGTATACAGTGTGTGTGTGTGTGTGTGGTGCGTACGGTGTATACAGTGTGTGTGTGGTGTGTATGGTGTATACAGTGTGTGTGTGTGTGTGTGTGTGGTGCGTACAGCGTATACAGTGTGTGTGTGTGTGGTGCGTACGGTGTATACATTGTGTGTGTGGTGCGTACGGTGTATACAGTGTGTGTGTGGTGCGTACGGTGTATACAGTGTGTGTGTGGTGCGTACGGCGTATACAGTGTGTGTGTGTGGTGCGTACGGTGTATACAGTGTGTGTGTGGTGTGTACGGTGTATACAGTATGTGTGTGGTGTCCGTACAGTGTATACAGTGTGTGTGTGTGGTGTGTACGGTGTATACAGTGTGTGTGTGTGTGTTTGGTGCGTACGGCGTATACAGTATGTGTGTGGTGTCCGTACAGTGTATACAATGTGTGTGTGTGATGTGTACGGTGTATACAGTGTGTCTTTGTGTGTGTGGTGCGTATGGCGTATACAGTGTGTGTGTGGTGCGTACGGTGTATACAGTGTGTCTTTGTGTGTGGTGCGTACGCCGTATACAGTGTGTCTTTGTGTGTGGTGCATACGCCGTATACAGTGTGTCTTTGTGTGTGGTGTGTACGGTGAATACAGTGTGTCTTTGTGTGTGGTGCGTATGGCGTATACAGTGTGTGTGGTGCGTATGGCGTATACAGTGTGTGTGTGGTGTCCATACGGTGTATACAGTGTGTGTGTGTGTGTGGTGCATACGCCGTATACAGTGTGTCTTTGTGTGTGGTGTGTACGGTGTATACAGTGTGTCTTTGTGTGTGGTGTGTACGGTGTATACAGTGTGTCTTTGTGTGTGGTGCGTACCGTGTATACAGTGTGTGTGTGGTGCGTACGGTGTATACAGTGTGTGTGTGTGGTGTGAACGGTGTATACAGTGTGTCTTTGTGTGTGGTGCGTACGCCGTATACAGTGTGTCTTTGTGTGTGGTGCATATGGCGTATACAGTGTGTGTGGTGCATATGGCGTATACAGTGTGTGTGTGGTGTCCGTACGGTGTATACAGTGTGTGTGTGTGTGTGTGTGGTGCATACGCCGTATACAGTGTGTCTTTGTGTGTGCTGCATATGGCGTATACAGTGTGTGTGTGGTGCGTACGGTTTATACAGTGTGTGTGGTGTATACGGTGTATAAAGTGTGTGTGTGGTGCGTACGGTGTATACAGTGTGTGTGTGTTGCGTACGGTCTATACAGTGTGTGTGTGGTGTGTGCGGTGTATACAGTGTGTCTTTGTGTGTGGTGCGCACGTTGTATACAGTGTGTGTGTGTGGTGCGTACGGTGTATACAGTGTGTGTGTGTGGTGCGTACGGTGTATACAGTGTGTGTGTGTGTGTGGTGTCCGTACGGTGTATACAGTGTGTGTGGTGCGTACGGTGTATAAAGTGTGTGTGTGTGTGGTGTGTACGTTGTATACAGTGTGTGTGTGGTGCGTACGGCGTATACAGTGTGTGTGTATGTGGTGTGTACGGTGTATACAGTGTGTGCGTGTGTGTGGTGTCCGTACGGCGTATACAGTGTGTGTGTGTGGTGTGTACGGTGTATACAGTGTGTGTGTGTGGTGTGTACGGTGTATACAGTGTGTGTGTGTGTGTGTGTGTGTGTGTGTGTGTGTGGTGCGTACGGTGTATACAGTGTGTGTGTGGTGCGTACGGTGTATACAGTGTGTGTTTGTGGTGCGTATGGTGTATACAGTGTGTGTGTGTGTGTGGTGCGTACGGTGTATACAGTGTGTGTGTGGTGTGTACGGTGTATACAGTGTGTGTGTGTGTGTGTGTGGTGCGTACGGCGTATACAGTGTGTGTGTGTGGTGCATACGGTGTATTCAGTGTGTGTGTGGTGCGTACGGTGTATACAGCGTGTGTTTGTGTGTGTGTGGTGCGTACGGCGTATACAGTGTGTGTGTGTGGTGCGTACGGTGTATACAGTGTGAGTGTGGTGCGTACGGTGTATACAGTGTGTGTTTGTGTGTGTGTGGTGCGTATGGTGTATACAGTGTGTGTGTGTGTGGTGCATATGGCGTATACAGTGTGTGTGTGGTGCGTACGGTGTATACAGTGTGTGTGTGGTGCGTACGGTGTACACAATGTGTGTTTGTGGTGCGTATGGTGTATACAGTGTGTGTGTGTGTGGTGCGTACGGTGTATACAGTGTGTGTGTGGTGTGTACGGTGTATACAGTATGTGTGTGTGGTGTGTACGGTGTATACAGTATGTGTGTGGTGTCCGTACAGTGTATACAGTGTGTGTGTGTGGTGTGTACGGTGTATATAGTGTGTGTGTGTGTGGTGCGTACGGCGTATACAGTATGTGTGTGGTGTCCGTACAGTGTATACAGTGTGTGTGTGTGTGGTGTGTACGGTGTATACAGTGTGTCTTTGTGTGTGTGGTGCGTACGGTGTATACAGTGTGTCTTTGTGTGTGGTGCGTACGCCGTATACAGTGTGTCTTTGTGTGTGGTGTGTACAGTGTATACAGTGTGTCTTTGTGTGTGGTGCGTGTGGCGTATACAGTGTGTGTGTGGTGTCCGTACGGTGTATACAGTGTGTCTTTGTGTGTGGTGTATACGGTGTATATAGTGTGTCTTTGTGTGTGGTGCGTACGGTGTATACAGTGTGTGTGTGGTGCGTACGGTGTATACAGTGTGTGTGTGTGGTGTGTACGGTGTATACAGTGTGTCTTTGTGTGTGGTGCGTACGCCGTATACAGTGTGTCTTTGTGTGTGGTGCGTATGGCGTATACAGTGTGTGTGGTGCGTATGGCGTATACAGTGTGTGTGTGGTGTCCGTACGGTGTATACAGTGTGTGTGTGGTGTGTACGGTGTATACAGTGTGTTTGTGTGGTGTGTACGGTGTATACAGTGTGTTTGTGTGGTGTGTACGGTGTATACAGTGTGTCTTTGTGTGTGGTGCGTATGGCGTATACAGTGTGTGTGGTGCGTATGGCGTATACAGTGTGTGTGGTGCGTACAGCGTATACAGACTGTGTCTTTGTGTGTGGTGCGTATGGCGTATACAGTGTGTGTGGTGCGTATGGCGTATACAGTGTGTGTGTGGTGTCCGTACGGCGTATACAGTGTGTGTGTGTGTGTGGTGCGTACGGTGCATACAGTGTGTGTGTGGTGCGTACGGTGTATACAGTGTGTGTGGTGCGTACGGCGTATACAGTGTGTGTGTGGTGCGTACGTTGTATACAGTGTGTGTGTGTGGTGCGTACGGTGTATACAGTGTGTGTGTGTGGTGCGTACGGTGTATACAGTGTGTGTGTGTGGTGCGTACGGTGTATACAGTGTGTGTGTGTGGTGCGTACGGTGTATACAGTGTGTGTGGTGCGTACGGTGTATACAGTATGTGTGGTGCGTACGGTGTATACAGTGTGTGTGTGTGGTGCGTACGGTGTATACAGTGTGTGTGTGTGGTGCGTACGGTGTATACAGTGTGTGTGTGTGGTGCGTACGGTGTATACAGTGTGTGTGTGTGGTGCGTACGGTGTATACAGTGTGTGTGTGTGGTGTGTACGGCGTATACAGTGTGTGTGTGGTGCATATGGCGTATACAGTGTGTGTGTGGTGCGTATCGCGTATACAGTGTGTGTGTGTGGTGCGTACGGTGTATACAGTGTGTGTGTGTGTGTGTGTGGTGCGTACAGCGTATACAGTGTGTGTGGTGCGTACGGTGTATACAGTGTGTGTGTGTGGTGCGTACGGTGTATACAGTGTGTGTGTGTGGTGCGTACGGTGTATACAGTGTGTGTGTGTGGTGCGTACGGTGTATACAGTGTGTGTGTGTGTGGTGTGTACGGCGTATACAGTGTGTGTGGTGCATATGGCGTATACAGTGTGTGTGTGTGGTGCGTATCGCGTATACAGTGTGTGTGTGTGGTGCGTACGGTGTATACAGTGTGTGTGTGTGGTGCGTATCGCGTATACAGTGTGTGTGTGTGTGTGGTGTGTACGGTGTATACAGTATGTGTGTGGTGCGTACGGTGTATACAGTGTGTGTGTGGTGCGTACGGTGTATACAGTATGTGTGTGTGGTGCGTACGGTGTATACAGTGTGTGTGTGTGGTGCGTACGGTGTATACAGTGTGTGTGTGTGGTGCGTACGGCTTATACAGTGTGTGTGTGTGGTGCGTACGGTGTATACAGTGTGTGTGTGTGGTGTGTACGGTGTATACAGTGTGTGTGTGTGGTGCGTACGGTGTATACAGTGTGTGTGTGTGGTGTGTACGGTGTATACAGTATGTGTGTGTGGTGCGTACGGTGTATACAGTGTGTGTGTGTGGTGCGTACGGTGTATACAGTGTGTGTGTGGTGCGTACGGTGTATACAGTATGTGTGTGTGGTGCGTACGGTGTATACAGTGTGTGTGTGTGGTGCGTACGGTGTATACAGTGTGTGTGTGTGGTGCGTACGGCGTATACAGTGTGTGTGTGTTGTGCGTATGGTGTATACAGTGTGTGTGTGTGGTGCGTACGGTGTATACAGTGTGTGTGTGTGGTGTGTACGGCGTATACAGTGTGTGTGTGTGGTGTGTACGGTGTATACAGTGTGTGTGTGGTGCATATGGTGTATACAGTGTGTGTGTGGTGCATATGGCGTATACAGTGTGTGTGTGTGGTGCGTATCGTGTATACAGTGTGTGTGGTGCATATGGTGTATACAGTGTGTGTGTGGTGTGTACGGTGTATACAGTGTGTGTGTGGTGCGTACGGTGTATACAGTGTGTGTGTGGTGTGTACGGTGTATACAGTGTGTGTGTGTGGTGTGTACGGTGTATACAGTGTGTGTGGTGTGTACGGCGTATATAGTGTGTGTGTGGTGCATATGGCGTATACAATGTGTGTGTGGTGTGTAAGAGGCTGGTACCCCCAGCGGTTTCCATATTGAGACACTCATCACTTGGTGTCCCAATATGGCGGTCGGTGAACTTCCAACACTTGGAATTCTGGGATCCGGACACATCTTGACGGAACAGGATGTGAAGCCATTACAAGGTAAGTACATTAGTACATGTGCCCCAGTCACTCCGTGTAAGTCACCAGTGCTAAGAACAAGCGGAGATGCACTGACTGCTCCTCATGGCCGCCTTAAGAAAACGTCCAGTTCTTGACTCAAATCTGCTGATATCACAGTGACAACGGGGTGCATGTCATTCGGAGTCTATTTGCTTTAGCCTGGCCTAATTTTGCGTTGGTGGGGGGTTGCTTATGAATGTGTAATTTAATAAGAAACAGATGTAAACCACAATGGGGCCTAAGCATCAGGAGGTCGAGTTCAGACCAGGGGCACATTCTTCCAGGGAATGGATTCCTTCACGATATTCAGCCTCCATGTCAGGCAGACGTGCCATTGACTTACTGCTCCACCACTGTCCTCATGAAATGTGACTGTGGAAAAAAGTAAAAAATAAACTACAATCCAGTATACACAAGGGAATAGAGATGCTCTGCAGCTAGAACCGGACGGAAAGGTTTTCTGTTGGGATTTTTTGTTGTTTGTTGTTTTTTGTGTTATTTTTTTAATCTTAAGCGCCATTTACACATCCGTGTTGTGGAAAAGGAAGTGCTGACCTGCATGCGAATCTGAATCCAGAGATTATTTATTATAAATGAAAGGGTGAGACATGTAATGGTTACCAGGGTGAGACATGTAATGGTTACCAGTGTGAGACATGTAATGGTTACCAGGGTGAGACATGTAATGGTTACCAGTGTGAGACATGTAATGGTTACCAGGGTGAGACATGTAATGGTTACCAGTGTGAGACATGTAATGGTTACCAGGGTGAGACATGTAATGGTTACCAGTGTGAGACATGTAATGGTTACCAGTGTGAGACATGTAATGGTTACCAGTGTGAGACATGTAATGGCCGCTCTCTGATCTCACTGCAGAGCTGTGTGTGATTATACCTCACACATCTGCACTGTCCTCTCAGCTTCAACCTCACATGCAGACAGGGTTACAATATTTTTACAATGCAGCAGAGCTGTGAGAGCTGCAGCAAATGTGTTTGTAAGGAGACAAAGTTCTACTGTAAAGTTAGTTACTTGTCTCACACTGGTAACTGTCTCCAGAACTTATTTGTATTAAAAGGGATAGATTCCCATGCAAGTCTGTGCCCCGCCCCTAGCCTGGAACAGCTCATTTACATAGAAGAAAAAGTGGATTTCTCTGGAATAAGACATCAGATCGCAGATATCAAGGTATTATTTTATTCAGCTTCCTATGACCTACATGTCCATCTAGCTTAGGAGGGTTAGTCCTACTGACAGATTCCCTTTAAGTGATGAACCTGCATTGCCACTCCACTGCCCTCCCACCTTTAATCGGCTTCCTATGAAAATTGTACTCATCGTGTTTGAGACATACCTCTCCGAAATTGTGATGCCATGTTGTGCGTGTAGTATACTTCAGAAATGTTTTTCCCTGAAGCCAAGCCTCTGATTCCACCCCCACTTTCCTGCACATAGTTCAGCCCCTGCTCTGTGCTCCAATGTGCATGGTCTTTGGAGACATGGCAGACTACACTAGAATTACATACCGCCATATGGTTCAGCTGTGCTGGTATTAACTAACGTGTGCCATTGATTGATGCAGAGACTGGCTTAGCAGAAGTATGTAAATGCTCCAGGCCTCCAAACCAATCTTCTAACACTTGTGATTCCTTTACCTGTGTGATAACGGAGCCTCTCCATCTCATTCATACACTGGCACATTTCAGTGCTACTTGTAACTGGGCGCTCAGGTACGTCTGAACAGCAGCATTATGTCAGTCGTAATAAAATAATAGAACAAGCCGCCATCATTTGGAAACTTTATTAGAAATAAATATCTTTATGCAAAATCATTTTTAGTGCAACAAAGCAATAAACACTAATATGTACATAGCAATCATAGAACTAGCTAGTAGTTAAAGGGTCGATAAATCACATGACATCTATCGAATGATTGCTTTGGTCTAGAGATTGTTCAGGACTTAAAGGGAATCTGTCACCAGCATAATGTAGAGCCAGAGACCTGATTCCAGCATGGCATTGTCTGTTTACTGGGCTACTTGCTGTAGTTTTGATAAAATCACTGTTTTATCAGCAAGAGATATACTAGAGGACTAGTAAACCTGTTGCCATGTAGTCTAACCACGCCCCCACCTCTGATTGGGCAGCTTTCTGTGCCTAAGTAAAAATCTGCCAATCAGTGGTGTGGGCGGGGTTATTAAGAGCTCAGCATTCAGAGAACTGCTTGATCTGCAGCAGAGAAAAACTGTGATTTTTATCATAACTGCAGCGAGCAGATCAGTAAGTGACATATCACTGGAATCAGGATCTCTGCCCCTACAAAATGCTGCTCTCAGATTGGGTAGCAAAAACCTGATGACAGTTTCACTTTGAAGGGGTATTCACATCTCAGACATTTGGATATGCTTTAAATGTCTGATCAACGGTGGTCCCACCTTCGTACCCATTTATAGGGGGAAAAACTATTGATACACTTATGATGCTGGTTTCCAGTTTTACCCTTTTCATTTCTTAAAGCGCACCATCGTAATGTGCAGTAACAACCGGTGTTAAGATGACTTCTTACAGAGATCATTTTAGGGTTAGCAGGAGATAATCTGTCAGGTAGTAGATAAGGCCATATTATAGCGAATGTAGTCTCTATGCAGACTAGAAGAACATGCAGAGGAATGCAGTCTGACCTCTTCATAGGTATTTCTGTAAACTTAGGGAATGATAACTATCAAGTAGATGCCGATTCTTGGAAACACCTTTTCACCCGAAAAATACCTCTACCCACTGTTTAAAGACAGATGCTTTATTTAAGTCTACAAAACTGGATCAATTTATATATATTTTACAAAGTAAAAAAAATTCCTAAATTTCCGCAAAGATTTAAGACATAACATTTTAGCTGCCTCCAACCGCCACTAGAGGGAGCACGAGAGCTGACCGCATACAGTGTGATCATTCAGATGACTGGATGATAGTGTGCAATAAACTCCCCCTAGTGGTGGCTACAGGTACAACTCTAAACAGAATCCCTCAGCTGGCAGTGCTACATCAGAGAACTGTAGAGGGGTTTATACATAACTATGTGTTGATTTTTAGCAGTAGCATGAATGAGAAAGTGAATGACCCCTTTCGTTTTATCTTCCCTTTCTTCCAAGAGTCATATAGCCATTGATATGGCTTCTATCAATATGGCCGTATTCTGGCTTTTTTTTTTTTTTTTGCTAAATTAATTCTGGTTTTGGATGACACCATTCATTTTATACTGAAAAACAGAAAAAAAAAAAAAAAAAAAAGTAGGGTGAAACTGTGAAAAACTTTTGTTTTTACGGCATTAATTGTGCAGTAAAAATGCAACACGATTCTTCATGTCAGTACAATTACAGAGACACCAAACATTGTTTTTTTCACTACTAAAATGTAAAAAAAACTATGAAATTTGTGAAAAAGAAAAAAAATAGTGCCGCCATATTCTGAGGCCAATAACTTTTTTTGATGGAGTGTGTGAAGGCTTGTTTTTTGCGTACCGAGCTGACTTTTTGATTGATACCAATTTGGTGTACATATGACATATTAATCACATTATATTGAATTTTTTGGGGGGTGGGACTGCGGTGACTAAAAGACACAAATCTGTAGTTTTGATTTATTTTTTTCTATTTTGATAGACCAGACTTTTACGGAAGCTGCAATACCAAATGTATTCATTATTATTATTTCTAGGTGGTCCCTAAATCTCAAGTGCACTTGGCTCTCAATAATAAGCGCTAACCCCTGCCCTGCGCTTTTGTAGTATCTAAAGAAAGGCTCAGCAGAGAGCTGTAGGCGCTGCAGCATCAGGGACGTCTATTAGGCACTTACAGATATGCAACAGGGAAAACTAAAAACGTTCTACTTCTGCTACAAAAGTCATCCAACCACATCAAGGTGACCTTTTTATATGGATGGTCCCTAGCCACTTAATGTCTTACCTCTCTATGTGCCAAAACAGCCTTATGTGAATAGGAAGTGAAAAGGAAACCAGGCCTAGCTCACAATTAAAACCTTGTATGGGAAAGATGGGTGGATAAGGGTGCTGAGCCTTAGAGGGGGCCACATCCCTCGATATGTACTATAGAAAAAATAGGGCAGCACACCTTTAGTATTAAATTAATGTACAGGTGCACAAATACGCTATGTGGCTAATATGCGAACATACACATACATGATGAGTCAGCACACTGCTAATAATTGAGAGGTATGGGCCCCCACCAGGGCTCAGCACCCTTATCCACCCATCTTTCCCATACAAGGTTTTAATTGCGAGCTATGCCTGGTTTCCTTTTCACTCCCCATTCACATGAGGCTGTTTTGGCACATTTAGAGGTAGGACATATAGTGTTTAGGGACCACGTATATTAACCCCTATATACACCACAGGTCAGGTCTTCCCCTTGGATGCGGGCTCCAGCGCGGAGCTCGCATCTTTTCCGGCACATGACAGCTGATCTGATCCACCAGTGTCTGTTAAAATGTTAAATGCCGCTGTCAATCTCTGCCAGCGGCATTTAACATGATCGCGCCAGAAGAGTGCTACTAACTCCGCCCGTGTCACATGATCACAGGGCACCGATGGGTTGACATAACAACCGGGGATCTGCAGGAGACCCCTGTGATTGTCATAGCCGACCTACTATGAGCGCCATCCAGTGGCCAGCGTTCATAGCAGATAGGCAATTCTGTTACACACAGCAGGGCTGAATCCCTGCTATTTGTAACACAGGCGACCAAGTGATCGCAGCTTCAATGGAGACTATAGAAGCAAGTAAAAAAAAAAATGTTTTTAAAAATATAAAAATTCAAATCACCCCCATTGTTGCCCCATTCAAAATAAAGCAATTAAAAAAAAATAATCAAAAATACACATATCACCGCGTTCAGAATCGCCCGATCTATCAAAATATAAAAAGAATTAATCCAATTAGTAAACGGCGTAACGAGAAAAAAATTCAAAACACCAGAATTATGGTTTTTTTTGGTCGCCGTAACAATAAAATGCAGTAACGGGCGATCAAAACATCGGATCTACCCCAAAATGGTATCAATAAAAACGTCAGCTCAGCGTGCAAAAAATAGACCCTCACCCAGCCCAGATCCGAAAACTGGAGATGTTATGGGTCTCAGAAAATTGCGTTGTTTTTTTTTTTTCCTACAAATTTTGGATTTTTTTTTCACCACTTAAATAAAAAAGAACCTATACATGTAAAAAGTTATGGCTCTAGGAAGAAGGGGAGTGAAAAATGAAAAGCAAAAAACGTAAAATGGCCCTGGGGTGAAGGGATTAAAAGGTCACCTTGACATGGTTGGATTGCTTTGTGCTCTGATCAAATAACTCTAAACAAGTACCTTATCTTTTTAACGTTTACAGCAATATTATAGATCATGTATTCATGACGCATCGTCTATGTATATGTTCGTATATTGGCCACAGTGTATTTTCGCACCTGTGCATTAATGTAATACTAAAGGTGTAAGAGCCATATTTTTCTTTTACTTCTTTGATTTATTCATGGGTCACAGAAATAAGGCTCAAAGGATTGGAAACTTATTACGTAAAGTTTTCTCAGTCTGTTTCACAAATTGAAAAAAAAAAAAAAATACATTTTTAAGCAGAGTTCAAATAAGAGAATGAAAAATCTGGCGACTTTCATCCGTATTTCCATTTGCTTTTTACCTCCGTATTTATACATCAATAATTTAATGTACACGATTACAGTTTCCAATGTCAATAATTGCATTGTGTCTTTAAAAATCATATGCTATATGGATGAGCTATATGGCACCCATAAACTTGTATAGACGAGTCTCATCCGATGCGGATTTTGGCTTAGAACTCCTTATGTGAAATACTGACCAAATACTGAACGTGTGAACGTGGCCTAAGTGTATATCACAAGTAGAGTTTTTGATGCATTTTTTTCTCTGTAGGCTATGGCCAGAAAACAACAGAATAAATTACATGTGGTTTTTTTTTATGTTTTTGATGCCAAGCCATTTTTGATCCGAATAGGAAAAACTGCATTACAAATGGTGAAAAAATTGACATGGGTTAAAAAAAATGCATCACAAGTCAAAAACCTGAAATAAAATAAAAACGCACTGTGTGAATGAGATTTTAGAAATATTTTCATTTGCCAGTACTATAAAACACTGCATTTTTTTGTTGCATGGAAAAAACATGGAAAAATAACGAATCGAAAACACTACATGTGAAAAAGCGATCATTACTACTGATGAGCGCAAGTGCTCGTTACTGGAGTTTGCCTAGGGTGCTCAGGTATGCACCAGGTATCGCGGGTGCTCGAATGACAGACACGGGCAATTCTCGCATGGTTTGTGGCTAACAGCTGTGAAACATGCGGCCGCGGGGACTCGAGCATGTCACTGGAGCACCCGAGATCCATGTGCAAACTCCAGTAACGAGCACTAATTACCCAATTGGCATTCCCTGAAACATTTATATATGGCCACAATTCAGGTAGAAACTCTGGAAATGCAGAGTAAGACTATGTGCCCACGATGCAGAAATGAAGCGGAAAATTTCCGCTTCATTTCTGCATATCCTTGCCAGTAAAAACGCGTGCAGATTTTAACACGTGTTTTTGAAGCATTTTTGACATGCGGATTTGCCATGCGTTTTTCTAATGCATTGAGTAGGCAATTCCGCAAGCGTAAACGCACAAATAATGGACATGCTGTGGAATTTTCCGCACATAAAATCCGCTGCGGGCAGACAACACGCGGATTGTCATTGGGGACCATGGGCACGTGTTACCAAGCGTTTTTCAAGCGTTTCCGCAGCAGAAATTCCGCAGCAAAAACGCATCGTGGGCACGCAGCCTTCAAACGTCAGTATTTCCGGTATGTGTGGTGACAGTTTCCACACGTACTGGAGACACTGACACACGCAGACCCATTTAAATGAATGGGTCAGCGCACATGTCAGTGTGTTTCCACACGTAGACATGTCCGTTTTTGGCCGGCAGCACGATCACACAGACCCACTCAAGTAAGTCAATGGATCCGTGTAAACACATACCGCACATGGATGCCATCCGTGTGACACGTACCAGCGTTTGGGAATCAGCGGTACAGTTAGTGCTGTTCCCAAGTGCTGGGTGCTGGACGCTGCCCTCATCATGGTCCCCTGCTGGTGCTGATCACAGCACCAGCAAGGGATAATGATGAGAGTCGTAGTCTACTCCCCATGTCTCCACCTGTAAATATAATAATAATAAAAAAAATCCTTATACTCACCTGTCCTAAGTGTTCTACGCTGTAATCCAATGCGACCGCTCAGCAGAGGAGCCGGGGAGAATGACTCCTTTAGCGAGCGGGCCCCGGAGCTGCACTCAGAGAGTGGTGTCCTGTCATTCACTGAGCTCAGCGCAGCTCCAAGGCCGCTCGCTGCAGGAGTCATTTTCCCTGGCTCCTCTGCATGAGCGGTCGCATGGATTACAGCGTGGAACACTTAAGACAGCGGAGTGTATGGATTTTTTTTTATTTTATTCTTATTTTTACAGGTGGAGACACTGGGAGCAGACAGAACTACCCTCATCATGGTCCAATGCTGGTGCTGATCGCAGCACCGGCAGGGGCAATGATGAGGGCAGCGTTCAGCACCCGGCGCTTGGGAATAGCGCTAACTGTACCACTGATTCCCAGGCGTCTGTACATGTGCTCCTGATGCAGCACACAGATGCCACACGGACACGGATATCTCCGGAAATATGAGGACGTGTGAAACCACCATTAGGGCAATGCTAGCTTTGTAGACTAATGTTTTTAATATACGGTTCACATTAGGGGATTTACTTGTTGCAATGGGAATGTTAAAAACCTGACCAAACATGGACTTACATGAGTAAGTACAGATTCTGAGCGCGGTGTTCTGAGGCATACAGTTCTGCTATTGTGAAGCATAAAATAAGTCCAAAACCAAGATTTAGCTCAATAGTAACAGAAAAACTGAGGTATGAACCTCCTGAACCCTAGAATAAGCATTGTATTCATATCAAAATGTAAAATAACACAATTAACAACGTATATATACAGTAACATGTAAAAGTTTGGCCACCCCTGGTCAAAATGACAATTATTGTGAACAGTTTAGCAAGTTGAAGATGAAATGATCTCTAAAAGGCCTCAAGTTAAAGATGACACATTTCTTTTGTATTGTAAGCAAAAATGACAAAAAGGAAAATAAGCCGATGAAAAAGTTTGTGCACCCTGCATGGTTAGTACCTAGTAGCACCCACTTTTGCAAGTATCACAGTTTGTAAATGCGTTTTGTAGCCAGCCAAGAATCTTTCAATTCTTGTTTGAGGGATTTTCATCCTTTCTTCCTTGGCAAATTCTTCCAGTTCTGTGAGATTCCTGGCTCGTCTTGCATACACTGCTATTTTGAGGTCTAGCCACAGATTTTCAATGATGTTCAGATTAGGGGACTGTGAGGGCCATTGTAAAACCTTCAGTTTGCGCTTTTTGAGGTAGTCTGTTGTGGATTTTGACGTGTGTTTAGGATCATTATCCATTTGTACAACCCATCCTCTTTTCAACTTCAGCTTTTTTACAGATGGTGTTATGTTTGCCACAAGAATTTGTTGAAATTTCATTGAATCCATTCTTCTTTCTACCTGTGAAATGTTCTTTCTGCCATTGGCTGAAACACAGCCCCAAAGTATGATTAATCCACCCCTATGCTTAATGGTTGGTGAGATGTTCTTTTCCTGAAATTCTGTGCCATTTTTTATCCACACATACCTTTGATCATTGTGGCCAAAGAGTTCTATTTTAACCTCATCAATCCACAGGACTTGTTTCCAAAATGCATCAGGATTGTTTAGATGTTCTTTAGCATACTTCTGATGCAGAATTTTATGGTGAGTACACAGGAGAGGTTTTCTTCTGATGACTGTTCCATGAAGACCATATTTGTGCAGGTGTCTCTGAACAGTAGAACAAAGTACCACAACTTCAGAGTCTGCAAAATTTTTATGAAGGTCTTTTGCAGTCAAGCGGGGGTTCTGATTTGCCTCTCTAGCAAACCTAAGAGCAGCTCTCACTTATATTTTGCTTGGTCTTCCAGACCTTATCTTGACCTCCTACTATTCCTGTTAACTGCCATTTTTTAATTACATTTCAAACTGAGGAAAGGGCAACTTGAAAACGCTTTGACATCTTCTTACAGCCTTCTCCTACTTTGTGGGCCTCCACCATTTTCATTTTCAGAGTGCTAGGCAGCTACTTAGAAGAACCCATAGCTGCTGTTTTTTGGCACAAGGTTAGAGGAGGCTGGGCATCACCTAACCTTTCCTAAGTGAACAAGCCATGACTAAGGTCTGAAACCTTGGTCAAAGTTATCTGAGCACACAAATCTCAAAGACTGCCCAAACTTTTGCATCGGCCCATTTTCTTTTTTGTAATTTTTAAAATATAAAAAAATTACTATATTTTTTCCCCCTAAGATACAAAGGAAATGTGTCATCTTTAACTTTAGCCCTTTTAGAGATCATTTCATCTTCAATTTGCTTAAACGTTCGCAATAACAGTAATTTTGACCAGGGGTGCCCAAACTTTTACATGCCGCTGTATATGTAACCTGCATGGACAGAGCAGTCATTTTATAAAAACAGCAAAATGTGGAGTTTTATGTTTAGTCACAGCCACTTAATAATCCAGAGTAATTAATATTCCAGCATTATAGGATTGTGGTCAGACACATAAAAGCCATTATACAAAGCTCACAAGTTAAACTATCACTCCCACAAAACTTTTTATAGCCTAAACCTGAGTAAATGTATCTATTGTACTGTGAATAACATAATATGCTCACCGACTGCCGTCATTCCTGGTTTCCAGCGCCGCTCCGCTCCTCTTCTCACTCACATGACTTCTATTCTGGCTCATCAGATCACTCTGTCCTCTATGTTGGAGCCAGAAGTCACTTTAAAGCCCTGTTCACACGTTGAATATTTGGTTAGTATTTTACATCAGTCTTTGTATCAAGAATGGAACAGTAAGAGGAAAAGTATAATAGAAACACGTCACCACTTCTACATTTTTCACCAACTACTGGTTTTGGCTTACAAATACTGATTTAAAATACTGAATGTGTGAACGTGGCCTTACACTGTAAGTCAATGGAGCCCAGTACTGATTCCCCAAAGGCTTACATTGTAAAAGCCAATTCCAGGTCACACATAAACCCCAATGTGATCTTGCAAGTCGGAATAGAAGTCATGTGACCCAGAAGACGACTGGAGAGGCGCTGGGAACTGGGGAAGACGGCGATCAGCAGGAATATTACCGCACTTACACATTTACACAGGTTTAGGCAATAACAAGTTTCGTGAGCGTACTCCTTTAAATAACGTGGATAGCTGATATTTTACTGATTGATGTGTTGGAGCGCTAGGAACCCCACTTATCATAAGAATGGGGCCGAGAGACCCTCGTTCAAATGGATTGTACGTCGCATATACACGCTGCAGCTTCATTCCAATCATAGGAGACTGAAGGAGATAGCCCAGTAAAGTACTTAACTATTTCCTTCAGTCTCAGTCTTTTCATTCCCTTTCCGGTGATCGTGGGGGTCCCAGCGATTGATAAGTAGCACATTCTAATTCTACTACAACTCCTTTAACAGTTTAGCTGAACTCCTATAATAGAGAGTTAAGGTGAACAAACACATTAGACTCACATTTGCAAAACGCACCAATTTCAGTGGCAGACCATTCAAAGGGAAACCATCATCAAAAATTCACCCATGGACTTATTTAAATTAGGTTTTTGTATTAAATGTATTTTTATTTTTTGGGCATATTTTTTTTTTACATGTTGCAATTTATATTAAAAATAGAAATCTTGCAATTTTTGCAGTGGCCACCGGGGTATTTTTAGAGTCTAACGTCTTATTGTTTTAGGAAACAACGCATGTATATAGCTGAAATGAACAGATTTCAACAGTTTATTTTTTATTGACGTATCGGATGAGCGTGTGCAAAGGTCTTTATGAAGAGAGAGGGAACAGGGTCTGCTGTGATATCAGCTGTGTATAGAAGTGTTACATGTCACTGTAATCCTGCCTCTGATGATAAGGAGCCTGCTGAAAACTGTTGCTGAAAGGACATGGAGTGCGAGTCTAAAAAAAAGTAGCCCCAGTGGCCAGAAAGAAAAGTTCAATTTATTTAAATACATGCAACAAAAAATACATAATTTAAACAAAAGGTCATTTTCTGATAGAGAGAAAAACGAGGGTAGTTTATGGCACAACCGACTGGATAAAAAAATATATAGGTTTATAGGACGCCCTTAGTCCTTTGACTACGGGCGTCCAAGTACGCCAGAAACGCGTCAGGTGTTGAGGTTTTTAACTTTTAATGGATTTTTAACTTGATTCAATCAACTTATATATTTTTTATCCAGTCGGTTGTGCCGGAAACTACCCTCGTTTTTCTCTCTGTCAGCTGCAATCACCAGCAGGTACGGCAGCCACTGGTTTCTAATCACAGCAAAGGATTCATCCATGTTACCAGCGTGGACAGCTCTAACCTCCCCCTCCCTCCCCTCTCCCCAATTCCGTCATTTGGCTGAGTTCATTTGACCTAAAACAAAGAAATAAAAGGATCAGGCATGCTAAATTTCAACATGCTTGATCCCTTGTTCACAAGATCTCAAGAGAGATGTCTAGCAGCGGCTATGCCTCAATGCACACTTGACTGAACATAGCGTACATGTGTATGGGGGGTCAGGAGGAATGGCTGACAGACTAACAAGCATTTGGCTGACCGTTATGGGATATGTATGACTACCTTTAGTTTGTCCTACATGTGATTACCATACAGGGCCTGGATGACATACCAGAATGCAAATCACCAGTATGGGCTCTATACAAATGTTGAGTCAGCAGGGAATTGTGGGCGATTTAAGCTCTGAAGCCTGTAATGTGTGAATTCACCTTTGTATTATAACACTAGCTGTAACACCTTTACAAAAATGACTAGTCTTTCCATGTCACAATCAATAGAAAAGAAGCATGGAGGATTATTGCTGTCCCTTGAAGCAGCTTTATTTTGCGATTGTTCAGTCTTTAAACAAAGCCCTTAAAGTACAATATATATTACACTAATGCACATGATGCAATCCCTTACATTATACGAAAAGTGCAAAGATGGCGTAATAAAAGAGTTCATTCCAGCAATGCATTAAATATCACGTCTCGTGGAATACTGCGCACTAAGTGTCCGTCTCTTTGGTAATCTAGAGAAGATTCTTCCCGGCTCAGTGAATAAGTGTCCATGTACTGTACATGTAACTGCATCCCACCAGCGTCTTGTGAGCGAGAGCAATGTGTCCAGCAGAGGTTAATAAGACATGCAGGCGCCGCTGATCTCCGCACATTACTGATCTGATGGCGCACTCTCACTTCCTTTTGTTGGCGGTGGAGGCGCTGCCCGCATCTATAAGTGAAAGAAAATGGAGAATGAGGCAAATCTAAGAGCATTTCCACTTCAGAACAAAAAATAATAATCTGTTGATTTTATCTATTTCTAGGAAAGCTGGATGACAACCAAGATGGCTGCTTAAGTCATTGATTACCGCCTGGTGGTCCCAAGAGATTCCCGGAATCTCAGGGGTGCAACCACTATCATGCTGATACACTATAAATATCTGAGCTGAGCAAATGCCACTAAGCACAATGTGGGGTGCACTATGGCAATCTTAATTCTATTATTATTACAGACATTTTATATTAAAGCTGAAAATTTGGTGACAGCATTAGACTGTATTGGGGCATAGGATGAGAAAGCACCAGAGAGGTTGTAGACCCTCTCACCCACATTCATTTTTTAATGAAGCTACTACTCTTGTCTGGTACCACAGCTCAGTCCAATTCACTTAAAGTGGACCTTTCACCAAATTTTTCACATTGAACTGGACACACGATATAATGGTGGCTGCAGAGACGAATAAAAACTGTTATTTTTTTCCTTAATTTCGCCTTTCTGTTGTGGAGATATTAGCAATCAAAAATGTGGCACCTAATGAGTTAACATCCCTTGGTCTTAACTAAAGTTATCAGACAGTTTTCACTGGGGGCGTGTACTTCTGCCTCCTGTAGGGCGCTGACCAATCATAAGCAGGCAACAACATAGATGTGCAGAAGGACCTGTGATGATGTTACCAGGGTCCCATATTGGTAAGATCCAATAAAGCTGAAACACTACTGCGGATATGATCAGTGTTTTCTGTACCGCACAGAAGAACTCTGCATAGTTTATAATATGGCAAAACTAAAATTACCCAGCTGTGTAAAGACCGAAAACACAGATTAACAACAGACAAAGTAGCAGAAAGATCCAAATAAATAAAAAAATAAGCTACCAAATGTCAGTTCTTTGTGTAAATGCAGCCTAAAATGACCACAACAACAAGTGTGCAGAATAATGTGTATTACCAGGGTAAATAGTCAAATGAATGGCAACCTCTGTATAGAGATAAAACATCGGTGGGACCTGTATGCGGCTGACATGATGTGTGGAGCAGGAACCCTATGTGTTTCGCCACTGAACGTGGCTTCCTCAAGGGTAATGATGGAGAAACGTCAACTGTTTGTTCTATAAGTATACAAGTTAATGAGATACATAATTTAACAATTGTTCTCATATGGCTGAAGGTGCAAGAGATACATAAGTAACAACACCCAGAAATGACAACTGCGCATGTGCCTGAGCCGGCCGGCGTTCACGACCAGAAAAGAAAATAATATTATGTACCTGGTCCTTATATGGACACCTCTGGTGGTGTATTATAGCCTTTTGACTTTTTACTTGTTTTTAATTTTCATGCTGTTTGTTCATGTTATACTAATAAAGATTTGTTTATTTTTTACACTTGTGATCCTGACCCTTGTGCACACTTCTTTTCTTTCAGCATTCAAAAATTTGCCATATATGAACACTCCCTAAGCCTGGGACATAAATATAGCTAATGAAAAAAGCCAGCGTTGTTTGAGAGTCAAGTCCCCCAAATACACTAATAGAGGATGCAGGCGGCACAGCTGGATAGATATGTGAGAAAAAGATAGATATGGGAGAGATAGACAGACAGATAGATGGATGGATGGATAGATAGAGGAGATGATGTGGAAATTCTCTTCCTCCATTTATGAAGACACTTACTGGTCTCAGACGTGTGGCTGCAAAGTCTGGAGAGTTATGAGCGCTCCCCGATCCGTTCAGTCTGGAATCTGTAAACAGATAAAATTCCACAGATTACTCGGACATCACTCAGCCAGGAATACGCTGTATATACGGGGACATGACTCAGCCAGGAATACGCTGTATATACGGGGACATGACTCAGCCAGGAATACGCTGTATATACGGGGACATGACTCTGCCAGGAATACGCTGTATATACGGGGACATGACTCAGCCAGGAATACGCTGTATATACGGGGACATGACTCAGCCAGGAATACGCTGTATATACGGGGACATGACTCAGCCAGGAATACGCTGTATATACGGGGACATGACTCAGCCAGGAATACGCTGTATATACGGGGACATGACTCTGCCAGGAATACGCTGTATATACGGGGACATGACTCTGCCAGGAATACGCTGTATATACGGGGACATGACTCAGCCAGGAATACGCTGTATATACGGGGACATGACTCAGCCAGGAATACGCTGTATATACGGGGACATGACTCAGCCAGGAATACGCTGTATATACGGGGACATGACTCAGCCAGGAATACGCTGTATATACGGGGACATGACTCTGCCAGGAATACGCTGTATATACGGGGACATGACTCTGCCAGGAATACGCTGTATATACGGGGACATGACTCTGCCAGTAATACGCTGTATATACGGGGACATGACTCAGCCAGGAATACGCTGTATATACGGGGACATGACTCAGCCAGGAATACGCTGTATATACGGGGACATGACTCAGCCAGGAATACGCTGTATATACGGGGACATGACTCTGCCAGGAATACGCTGTATATACGGGGACATGACTCTGCCAGGAATACGCTGTATATACGGGGACATGACTCTGCCAGGAATATGCTGTATATACGGGGACATGACTCTGCCAGGAATACGCTGTATATACGGGGACATGACTCTGCCAGGAATACGCTGTATATACGGGGACATGACTCTGCCAGGAATACGCTGTATATACGGGGACATGACTCTGCCAGGAATACGCTGTATATACGGGGACATGACTCTGCCAGGAATACGCTGTATATACGGGGACATGACTCTGCCAGGAATACGCTGTATATACGGGGACATGACTCTGCCAGGAATACGCTGTATATACGGGGACATGACTCTGCCAGGAATACGCTGTATATACGGGGACATGACTCTGCCAGGAATACGCTGTATATACGGGGACATGACTCTGCCAGGAATACGCTGTATATACGGGGACATGACTCTGCCAGGAATACGCTGTATATACGGGGACATGACTCTGCCAGGAATACGCTGTATATACGGGGACATGACTCTGCCAGGAATACGCTGTATATACGGGGACATGACTCTGCCAGGAATACGCTGTATATACGGGGACATGACTCTGCCAGGAATACGCTGTATATACGGGGACATGACTCTGCCAGGAATACGCTGTATATACGGGGACATGACTCTGCCAGGAATACGCTGTATATACGGGGACATGACTCTGCCAGGAATACGCTGTATATACGGGGACATGACTGCCAGGAATACGCTGTATATACGGGGACATGACTCTGCCAGGAATACGCTGTATATACGGGGACATGACTCTGCCAGGAATACGCTGTATATACGGGGACATGACTCTGCCAGGAATACGCTGTATATACGGGGACATGACTCTGCCAGGAATACGCTGTATATACGGGGACATGACTCTGCCAGGAATACGCTGTATATACGGGGACATGACTCTGCCAGGAATACGCTGTATATACAGGCTGCCTACAAGCTGTGAAACTTCCCAGGGAGCCAGGAAGGGATCGGCCTCCCGCCAGGCAAAGACATCCCATCCCTCATGATAGGTGCCCACTGTACAACATCCCTCCAATCAAGAGCTTCATGTGGCGCTTATGTCATCTCCTGAAATGTTGTTACCATTTTTAACCCCTTCGCGACCTTGGGTTTTTCCAGTTTTGAGTTTTCGTTTTTTGCTCCCCGTCTTCCCAGAGCCATAACGTTTTTATTTTTTTGTCAATATGGCCGTGTGAGGGCTTGTTTTTTGTGGGACAAGTTGTACTTTGAACGAGTGCGGTGAAATTGCAAAAAAAGTGCAATTCCACAATTGTTTTTTTTTTTTACCATGTTCACTAAATGCTAAAACTGACCTGTCATTATAATTCCCCAGGTCTTTACGAGTTCGCAGACACCAAACATGTATAGGTTCTTTTTTTATTTATGTGGTGACAAAAAAATCCAAGGTTTGCAAAAAAAAAAAAAAAAAAAAAAAAAGGCGCCATTTTCCAAGACCCGTGGAGTCTCCATTTTTCGGGATCTGGGGCCGGGTGGGGGCTTATTTTTTGTCCTGAGCTGACATTTTTATTGATACCATTTTGGGGGTAGATCCGATGTTTTGATTGCCCGTTATTGCAATTTTGTGGCGACCAAAAAAAACATAATTCTGGCGTTATGATTTTTTTTCTCATTACCCCGTTTACTGATCAGATTAATTCTTTTTTATATTGATAGATCTGACAGTTCTGAATGCGGCGATACCAAATATGTGTATATTTGAATTTTTTTATTGTTTTATCTTGAATAGGGCGAAAGGGGGTGATTGAAACTTTTATATTTTTTTATTATTTTTTTTTCAATATTTTCAAAAATATTTTTCTTTTATTTTTTACAGGCTTCAATAGTCTCCATGGAAGACTAGAAGCTGCGATGTTCTGATCACTTCAGCCCTGCTATGTGTTGCAGAAATGGTCACTAACTATGAGCACTGGGTGGCGCTCATAGCATCCCAGCAATGACAACCACAGGGGTCTCCTGCAGATCCAGGGTTGTCATGCCAACCTATCGGTGACCTGCAATCATGTGACATGGGCGCCGATGGGCGGGGCTAGTGATGCGCTTCCGGCTCGGCGATGTTTTTTTTTTAAAAAAGGGATTTTTCATACATCGATTAGATGTATAAAAGGTCAGAGCTATAGGTTGTACAGTCACAGCTGTGACCCACTAGATCCCGAAGATATGATTGGTGTGAGAAATTATTGTACTATCAATTGGAAAACCCTACCATGGTCCCTTTAAGAGTAGGTCAGGCTATTTAACTTCCATTAGTTTTAATTGTAGGATACAAAATAAATGGGTCTCTCATGTGTCACATGGGGAGTCTCTCAATCCCAAATTAGTACCATAATTTATGGTTATTCTAGTTCTAATAGGGTCATTATTTTACACATCGCAATTAGCTGTAAATATTAAAACTCATGTGTGGATGAATTGATCGTAAACTATACTGTCTGCTGCACACGCAGTCCCACCAATGCACGTGGCTGCACCAAGATAAGTTATTATACTGGGCAGATCGCCAATTTAACTGTAACTATGTTATGCCACACAATTATCTGTTCGCATAGATAGTCTAATGGTTTGTACCCTACACTAGTTCATCACTAATGCACATGCTACAGAACTTAAGTCCCTGACGCGCGTTTCGCGGGTATACCGGCTTTTTCTAAGGCTTTGCGTGCAGTGTGATCCGGCTGGGAGCAGATTATTGCCCGCTGAGTATACCGCTTCGGCAATGGTCTATCCTGGCATTTCACTTAAATGGCGAGACCGCAGCTGCAGCAGTCAGCATCTGTGTCCACACGCGGCTACCTTGAAATTAAACAGCACGCGCAGTGGAAACACAGCTGTGATCTGATCACATTCAAGCTGATCGCTGCTTATGCTAGCCGCACACATCTGAATGCTGCGTGCATGCTATAACAATAATTGCCACATTAGCGGATTAGACTTGTATGTTATCAACATGATCCAATTACTATGGTTCTCAGTTACACATTATGCAGTATATTTATAAGCCATGATATGGGAGTTATACTAACATGATCAGACAGTATAGTCTACTATCAATTCATCCACACATGAGCTTTAATATTTACAGCTAATTGCAATGTGTAAAATAATGACCCTATTAGAACTAGAATGACCATAAATTATGGTACTAATTTGGGATAGATAGACTCCCCGTATGACACATGAGATACCCATTTATTTTGTATCCTAAAATTGAAACTAATGGAAATGAAAAAACCAGACCTACACTTAAAAATACTCTTTTGCGTCTTCCCCAGCCCAGGAGATGTGGTATGATCAGACCATGTTCCTGTACGGTCAGACACAGCCATTACACAGTACACAGCAGGGGCACATTTATAAGATTATCTCAGCACAGGGACATTTTATTTAAACACATCCAAATGTGGAAATTATTATTATTCCAAGAACTATTGATTAAAATCAACTTTTGTTTGTGGGAAAACCCCTTTAAGTTTCCACGATGACGCCCCCAATACACAAATCCCAAATCAGCAGCCTGATGCAGCAACTTTTGAGAGTTACATTTCCAGTGTGAGATGAAGAAGAGGGGTGCTGCTCGAAAATAATAAAATACCTGTGTCGTTTGTAGATAGTCTTTGGCCAGAGAGTGGCGAAAGCATGGGAGGTAAGAAGAGTGGCGGGGCTGGAGACGGTAAGTCCTGCCAAAAAAGAAGAAGGAGAAGAATGTGACCACACTGGACTGGAAGAAAAACACAATAATGTGGGCTGGAAGCAGAACTGTGCTCTACTGTAATGCACTTTCATCATTAGCCGAATTCAATCCACTCTGTACAATGAGCAAAGTTTCCTGTTCTTACATGGAGCTTGTCACTGTATCTATTGGTATGATGTACTAACTTGCAGCTCTTGTGCTGCAGAAGTGATAGATACACAATTCAGTCAATACTCTAAAGCCACCTTGTGGTAAATGTAGGTATACGAACATTTTCTGCTCTGTATATATTTCCTAGGTATTCCAAAACTAAGGGCGTACATACGATAGAGGCAGCCAATAGGGCCCTTGGATAATAAGTACGCAGCTACGGTTGGCTTTTTTATTTTTAATACTGGGTGAAAACAACATACACTGTTAATGGTATTGTTAAAAGCGATCTCTACAATCTAAAAAAACATATATAAAAAAAAAAAAAAATAAGAAAAAAGGAAATATCATTTTAAATAAATACCTAGAAAACTGTCAGAAGCCGCTCGGGAGCCACTTCATGCTCACTTTTTTTTTTAGGCAAAACTGACATCGAAGAATGTGAGAATGAGTTAGATGATTGTCTGCAGGGCTCTTGGGACAGAAGAAAATCATGCAAGCCCCAGGAGGCCCTGCGCCGATATTGCTGGAAAGGCACCAACACCGGAGGTGAGGACAGGACAGGCTGTTATTATTTTACTAGGGGGAATTTGGTGGTTGAGAAATGGTTATCCGAGTAGTGGAAAACCTCTTTAATTAGTAAATCACAATTGTTTGCTCTAGGAAAGTAATCACTGTGGAATTAAAAATGTAGCTGTAACCTGTATTAGAATGTTAAATGGACGGTGCCTTTCAGCATGTGCCGTAGGGAGCTCTGCTCTCCCCTTTATATGTAGAAAAATGTGCTCCAAGTCAATATGGTCATCTAATACTGGAGATAGCGGGTGCTGAGGTACGAAGAGGCTGCTCACACTGCTGTCCACCCTGTCTGATCTTACCTCAGCACCCTGATATCTCCTCCAGTATTAGATCAGATAGACAGGGTGGACAGCAGTGTGAGCAGGTGCTTTTTACCTCAGCACCCTGATATTTCCAGTATTAGAAGAGGCTGCTCACACTGCTGTTCACCATGTCTATCTGATCTAATGCTGGAGATACCAGGGGTGCTGAGGTAAGAAAAGCCTGATCACACTGCTGTTCACCATGTCTATCTGATCTAATGCTGGAGATACCAGGGGTGCTGAGGTAAGAAAAGCCTGATCACACTGCTGTTCACCATGTCTATCTGATCTAATGCTGGAGATACCAGGGGTGCTGAGGTAAGAAAAGCCTGATCACACTGCTGTTCACCATGTCTATCTGATCTAATGCTGGAGATACCAGGGGTGCTGAGGTAAGAAAAGCCTGATCACACTGCTGCCCACCATGTCTATCTGATCTAATGCTGGAGATACCAGGGGTGCTGAGGTAAGAAAAGCCTGATCACACTGCTGTTCACCATATCTATCTGATCTAATGCTGGAGATACCAGGGGTGCTGAGGTAAGAAAAGCCTGATCACACTGCTGTTCACCATGTCTATCTGATCTAATGCTGGAGATACCAGGGGTGCTGAGGTAAGAAAAGCCTGATCACACTGCTGTTCACCATGTCTATCTGATCTAATGCTGGAGATACCAGGGGTGCTGAGGTAAGAAAAGCCTGATCACACTGCTGTTCACCATGTCTATCTGATCTAATGCTGGAGATACCAGGGGTGCTGAGGTAAGAAGAGGCTGCTCACACTGTTGTTCACCATGTCTATCTGATCTAATGCTGGAGATACCAGGGGTGCTGAGGTAAGAAGAGGCTGCTCACACTGTTGTTCACCATGTCTATCTGATCTAATGCTGGAGATACCAGGGGTGCTGAGGTAAGAAGAGGCTGCTCACACTGTTGTTCACCATGTCTATCTGATCTAATGCTGGAGATACCAGGGGTGCTGAGGTAAGAAAAGCCTGATCACACTGCTGTTCACCATGTCTATCTGATCTAATGCTGGAGATACCAGGGGTGCTGAGGTAAGAAGAGGCTGCTCACACTGTTGTTCACCATGTCTATCTGATCTAATGCTGGAGATACCAGGGGTGCTGAGGTAAGAAGAGGCTGCTCACACTGTTGTTCACCATGTCTATCTGATCTAATGCTGGAGATACCAGGGGTGCTGAGGTAAGAAAAGCCTGATCACACTGCTGTTCACCATGTCTATCTGATCTAATGCTGGAGATACCAGGGGTGCTGAGGTAAGAAAAGCCTGATCACACTGCTGTTCACCATGTCTATCTGATCTAATGCTGGAGATACCAGGGGTGCTGAGGTAAGAAAAGCCTGATCACACTGCTGTTCACCATGTCTATCTGATCTAATGCTGGAGATACCAGGGGTGCTGAGGTAAGAAGAGGCTGCTCACACTGTTGTTCACCATATCTATCTGATCTAATGCTGGAGATACCAGGGGTGCTGAGGTAAGAAAAGCCTGATCACACTGCTGTTCACCATGTCTATCTGATCTAATGCTGGAGATACCAGGGGTGCTGAGGTAAGAAAAGCCTGATCACACTGCTGTTCACCATATCTATCTGATCTAATGCTGGAGATACCAGGGGTGCTGAGGTAAGAAAAGCCTGATCACACTGCTGTTCACCATGTCTATCTGATCTAATGCTGGAGATACCAGGGGTGCTGAGGTAAGAAAAGCCTGATCACACTGCTGTTCACCCTGTGTATGTGATTTAATAATGGACATACCAGGGATGTTGAGGTAGGAAGAGGCTGTTCACACTGGTGTCCACTCTGTCTATCTCATCTAATACTGGAGATCCCAAAGGTCTTTCTGTTCAACCAGTCTTCCCGATATAATACTGGAGATATCAGGGGGGTGAGGTATGAAGAGGCTGCTAACAAACCAAAGGTTTTGAGGCACAAAGAGTCCACTCACATTGCTGCACACCAGGTCTAACTGATCTAATACTTGCGATACCAAGTTTACTGAGGTAAGAAGAGTCTGCTCACACTACTGACCACCCTGTCTATCTGATCTAATACTGGAGATACGAGCAGTGTTAAAGTAAGAAGAGGCTGCTCACACTGCTGTCCACCATGTCCATCTGATCGAATACTGGCAATACCAGGGATGCAGTGTTAAGAAGTGGCTGCTCTCACTGATGTCCACCATGACTTTCTATGAAGAGCCAGTATAGGGCCAGCTGACTGAGTGGGGGCACCATTTGGTGTTCATTTTAGTGTGTCGGCCTCCGTGGCAAGGCAGGGACTTAGGTCATGTTACAATAGGGTTTTTGAGGCCTTTTATAGTTTGGACATATCACTAAACGCTGGCTTTCATAGGAGAATCGTAATAACAGGCACGGGGGTCAAAAGCTGACATGACACCTATCGGCACCCCGCGCTCACATCACGGGGGCGACGATAGGCGAGTGGAATGAAGCTGTCAGAGACTGACAGTGGGATTTAACAGGTTCACAGCCACAGGCAGAGCTTTGCTCCACCTGAGGTTGTTAGAGGCAGATGACGGCTGATCATATCAGCCGTCATGTGGGGGGAAAGATGTGGAATTGGCGTGCGAGCCCACATGAAGGGCAGGGAGTGGTTAAAGCCCCATGTGACATTTCTGTTAGTGACATATTGAGAGTGGGGGAATGTTGCTAATCGTAAATATATTGTTAATTAGCCCTGATGGTGTAACAAGGCCCCCTCTTATTTTGCTAACCTTCTTATCCTCCATTGTAAGGAGCTTATTATATGTACGAGGGGCGTTTATTAAAGATTTCCCTTGACCCACTTCTATTTATCACAGGAAGCTGAAACTTCACACGTGTAATGATATAAGTCTCTATAGGTTACGTGCCAATGTGAAACTCAGAACTGATAACGGTCTTGATTTTACAGGTGCTGAAGTGGTGTGAGGTTTGATAATGGACCCAGTGGAATACAGAGTGGTCATCAAGTTCCTTTACTTGAAAGGCCGCACACCAAAGGAGACGTTCGATGAGATGAAAGAGGTTTATGGTGATGATTCCCCATCATATGATGTAGTCAAGACCTGGCATCGTCAATTGAAATGTGGTCGTACTTCGGTGCAATCAGCCCCACTCTGCTATTGATGAACACACCATCCAGCAAGTGGAGGTTGCCATTTTGGAAAATCGCTGTTTAGCCATTCGCCACCTAGCCCAAAATGTCAAGATTAGTGTGGGGTCCGTGGAAAAAAATCATCCAAGACCATCTTCACATGCATAAGGTATACGCTCTCTGGGTTCCCCAGCTGCTCATACCTTTCCAGAAGCAAGAACGAGTGGAATGCTCTCAGGCTCTATTGATGATGTGCCAGGAGGACTTTTTCAACAGACTGATCACACAGGATGAAAGCTGGGTCCATCACTATGATCCTGAGACTAAAGTCCGGTCGATGCAATAGAAGCATCATGACTCACCGGCTCCAAAGAAGGCACGTGTCCAACCCTCGGCAGGCAAGGTCATGCTCACAGTATTTTGGGACCAGCATGGAGTAGTATTGATGGCGTTCCTAGTAAAGGGTATCATGATCACTGGGGCATACTATGCTTCACTGCTGCGGAAATTGTGGGAGGCCATCAAAACCAAGAGACGTGGCATGCTCACCAAAGGTGTCCGCCTTCTGCAAGACAATGCACCAGTTCACAACTCACATGTTGCCCAAATGGAAGCACGCTCCTGGGGCTTTGAAATTCTACCTCATCCCCCTTATTCACCAAACCTCGCATCATCGGACTTACACCTCTTTGCAAAAATGAAGTTATTTTTGAAGGGCAAGCATTTTCCAGATGATGAGGCTCTGATTTCCGAAGTCACAGCGTGTCGACTTCCACAAGCGAGGTGTTTGCGTTGCTTAAAGAGATGGGAGAAGTGTGTGTCCCTAGATGGCACCTATGTAGAGAAGGACTAATAACTGTGCCAAGTTTCATTGCTTCAGTCCACAGGAAGTGGGTCAGGGGAAATCTTTGATACTTCGATAGTCCTACTTATCCTGGTCTTTTACTCCTTTTTGTGTGGTTGCCTATTATAAGGCATATCTAATACATATTATGATTTTATGAGGTGGCCTTTCTGTAAATGTAAGGGATACTCCAGCAGGTGATTGTGCAGGAAACTGTGACACAGCCCCTGCACAGGGGGTAGATGATCGTCATGTCATGCTATGGTGGGAATAATCCTTTACGGTAAACTATAAATAAGTGTACAATAAGTAATATATATAGATGGCATAATACCCTGACAATCAGCAGAACGTACAGACCTTCAGTCACCATAGAGGTCAGTACATTGTGCGTACCACTTAGCATTTTAGGTACCGACCTGCTGAGAGTCTGTGTCATCTCCTGTTAATTCTTCAACGACAAGTGATGGAAAAACTCCGACTCGACCATTGAATTCCCCTTTCCAAAAGCCATCGTCAATTCCACCTTCTTCCCTGCGGATAATTTGGATGATGGCTCCTTCAGGAAACGTCAGCTCTTCTTCACTTTGACCTTCGTAGTCGTAAAGAGCTCTGGCGAGAGACACTGGAGAGTGTAATACTAAATGTCAGCTACAAATGAGCTCCAGGGAAAGACGGTAACTAGTGATTCGGCCATCTTCTACAGTACAGTAAGTATATGATGAATTAAACGAGGTCTGATGAAGACGACCCCATCCATATTCCCAATGTCCCTCGTTCAGGACTCTCCTATGAGCCAGAAAGAACAAACATTTTGATGGACCCATTATATCCATCAGGCACATTACCAGCTCGTTCACGCGACCACATGTGTGGTCGGAGTGCTGTCCATGATAAAAACGGATTACACTCGGACCAATGTTATTCAATGGAGCAGTGCGATTATTTCCCACTTACCAAATTTGTGTGTGAAGAAAAAAAAAGCAGTATGCGCTAGTTCCTTTGGTAAGGGTGCTTTCACACTGTGCTTATCTTCACGTTCATGGGTCCAGTTGGGGCTTGCGCAGACTGCGTCCGAGTGTCCATAGGGATACATGTCCGAAAATGATGGATGACAGAGCGCACATTTACTCTGCCGGCACCATTATAGTCTATGGCACCGTTGGCACTTATGTCCAAATCCTGTTTTGCAGAGGGTTCGGACGCAACCCCAACGGGACCCACGAACGTAAAGATAATAGCCATGTGAAAACGCCCTTAATCAGATGAGACTCGCCAAGTCTATGGGTAGGCTAAAAAAAAATAGATGACATAAAGAGACACAGTATGGCAACCGATTTTTACAGAACCATTTACAGAATTGTAATGGATCTGTAAGTAATTAATAGCGGCTGCTGTAAAAAACGGATTGTACATGTGTAACGTGGAGAGAGGCGGTAGCCATGGGTGAGATGCTCGCCTCTTACGCCCAGGCACGTTACATGAAGTGGGGGTGCTGGCTGGATGTGTGGACTTAGTCTATGAGACTACACCCTAGCAGGCCGTATGTTACCGATGACTTTGGTTGGCCAGGACCAGATGTTGAGGACTTCAACGAGGGAGACCATCAGTTAAAAATAAACTTTTCCCTATACAGCCACTTGGTGAGAATTAGGTACAATAGATAGCAGCACTTCACAGACATTTCCTTTACAACACGGAGCATTTCCACACACAACCTCTTTACTTTACTAGTCCCGTCTCCTTCATCACACCCCAACACGATACTATGGGCCAGTTAGTGAAAGTCCTATTCTCAACCCACGGTCCTAAGTCGTCTCTTCCTCTTCACCAAACTAGTTTGCCACTATGGCCGGTACTTAGCTTCTCTGCTTCTGACACCTTGGAACTCCCGTCCGGGGCACTCTCTTCATCTCACATTTTCTTTTCCGTCCTGGTCCGTTACCTCTCCAAGTTATAAAATTGAGGCTGTACTGCTAGGTGTCCTATCGCATGACCGGTCTCCAGTTGACTACTCTTGTCCTTTGGTCACTTTTCCTTCCTCTTTACTCAGGATCATGCTATCCACTGTCTAGGTCTCCACGTCAGGGACACCCACATCACGCGGCCCTGCTCACTAGACCATAGGTCAGCTTTTACTGCACGCTGGGCCCGATCTGACTTTCTGACAGGAAACAGTCTCTGTCCCTTCACCTAATCCCCTCCCACTCTGGGCTAGTCCCAATCTGCTGTTGTGCAGAACACAGCATCAACACTAATAACACACATCACAATACACCATAACAGTACTTGTGTCTTCAAAAGGGAACGTGGGCAGTATGCCATCTCCTTACACATGGATGACAAGTGAGAAAAAAAATTGTCCCACTTTTCTGGATGAAACTAAATGATTTCTTATATGCTTGTGTGAACCTACCCTAACTATGTAAAAATGGACATGGCCATTATTAGAAATGCTCTAAAAACTAATCCACCTGCAAAACCAGAGCTCTGCCTTTATTTTCAATTAATTTAAAAAGGTTTTTCCACACGGATCTGCTTGTGTTATCAAATATTAAGATATCCCTCCTCCCAAATAAAGTATTTCTATCTACCTGCATCATCAGAACGTTCCAGCTCCAGAATCCCAGTGAGGGACTGCGCTCCCGAAAGTCCTTCCATGCAACCAGCACTCAGACATTCTGCAACCCTCGAGTTAATGTAAGTAATGTACTTTTCTGGGACATAGCCCACTTGTCCGGTTTTATTCCGCGCCTTAAGTGAAAATGTAGAAAAGAACAGACTGTTACCCTAAGAGCCTATTAGGAGATAAATGAATTTGATTTCCATTTATTTGAGTACTGGACTCTGTGTTCTCTTCACTTCGTTCTGATAATAACTTTTATGCTTTGAAAATGATATGTGCCAATTCAGTAACTCCTACAAAGACCATTACAGAAGAGTTTAATGTCCTTATTAAACAAGTAAATCTATAGATTTACCAAGAAGAAATGACCTAATTAGTCATGGATCTTACTTTTAAAAGTACCCTTGTCTTAGCCTCTCACCCAGTTAAACAAGATCTCAAACTTAGCACCGATGAGGGGCAGTACCCCAAAACACAGTGTCTGCAAATTGAGATATTGGCTTTTATCCTAAGTCATGTGACAAGGCTCGAAAGAGAGTCGATATTGACTTTTAGGATTGCCATTTCAAATAGGTGGCGCTACAGTTCTAGTCCTCTTCCTCTCTGAAGACACAATTTGCATATTTCCCAGAGCAGCATTGCAAGGCTTAAAAGTCTCCTCACCTTGACATGTCACTCTCCCCAAACAGTATAAAACACTCTGAATAGATTTTCTACTTTTTAGAACAGAAACGTGATTTTACATGCTGAGGTATGCAACTGATGAAGTGGATGATTGGGAGTACAGATTAGATGGGTTGTTCAGGACTTTAACATTGATGGCCTATCCTTAGGATAGGTTAACAATGTCTGATCGGTTGGGGTCCGACAGCGGTCCCCTTTGTCGGCAGCGTCCGGAACTGCTCAGTTACGGCGCTGCACGGCACAGCTCCGTTGACTGAATAGTGGCCTCGGCTGGATATTGCATATCTGCCCCCTATTTAAATCAATAGGGGGTGGATATGCAGTACTCGCAGCCACTATTCCGTGACTGAACAAGTCTGGGAACAGCTGATCGGCGAGGGTGCTGAGTGTCGGACCCAGGGTGATCAGATATTGATGACTTATCCTAAGGATAGGCCATCAATGTTAAAAGTCCTGGACAACCCCTTTAAGCTTTTTTATAAGCACAGAAGCAGGGCTGCTCTAAGGAACAGGTATACTGGAGAACTAAGCTTCTGCCCTGCTTTATAATGCTAGCCATAGTGTTCTGCCTCGCAATGCCAGACAGCACAGTATTGACCTACCTGTGTCCCCTGATTGCCATCGCTGCACAGACTGGAGTGACTGACTATCGAATGACTGATTCATGTCCTAATTAATCCTTTTCTGCAGCTGGGACCAACAAAATCACTACACAGACATAGTGGTAATATCCAAGAAAACCTTGTGTCTTCTGCAGTAGAGTGGAAAGTGATCACGGGCTTGATAAAAGCCTAGATGTGCCAAGAGGTTGATGCCAACTATGCCCACATGTATTAAGACATAGCATTAACAATTCCTTGAGGTTCCCAATCGGATTGCTCCCTTTGCAAACAATATAGCTTTCAGCTCTGCGTAAAATTCAGAAGTTTCCCTGCAAATCTATGAGCAAAGTACAGTTCTACGAACACAGATCTACCAGCAGGCACTGGCCGCTTGGCATGAATGAGGTCTATGACTGGTAGTAACACTACAGATTAGGGATCTCGGAAAGTGACAAAAAGATCCAGACTGACCTTCACCCACTCCTCCACGTCTCCATCCTCAATCACCTCCAGTCTTTCACCTTGAGTGATGGTCAGCTCATCCGCCTGAGAAGCCTAAGGATAGGAACATCAAAAGGTGACTCACTGCAATCATTCATTAGGACACTTTCCATCTTTTCTACATTACTGCCTTCCTTTATAAGTCCCAAAACTCAAGACAGGATCAGCCTTGTAATAAAAAAGAAGGCAGCAGATTAGTAGATCATCCCTGCCAGACTTGTGCCCATAGGAGCTGGAGATGTGTCCTTTTCCATCTTTCCTCTTAGATCACGTGGCATGAGTTTACAGCTTTGACAAATATATAAGATTTTGTGACACTCTGTGGAGAGATGTTTCTGCTATACAGTATGTGTCTGTGTGGTTGTGCTGTGGATTGAGAGATCAGAGTTGGAAGGGCTGAATACTTAATTTGCAGTCGTGCTGCACCACTTCTCCTGTGTCGCCTTATGCTGCTCCTCTGAGGTTACCAAAAACTAAACGTAACCATCACTTCTCCAGATATGTCATTCTCTGCGATTCTAGAGGGCAGGACCATCCCCGTCACATCTTCTCCAGGACCTGCTCTTGTGGAATCTTCTTCTGTCACCAGGTGCCGCTGTGTTCATTCTGTAGGCAGATGGTGGCGGAGGAGACATTGGGACCAGAAGCTCTGGGTGGTCCAACCACTAAGATTTGGTGGGCTGGGACCTGTACTGCCCTCCAGCTGGAGTAATCCGCTCCCTGCTTCGGCCTACTGGAGAGCACCACACCCTACTTAAGCTCCCAGTTTGCTGCAGGATACAGTTTTGTCTACTCTGGTTCAGTCCTGTGGTCTCAGCTCCCGCCTCTTGTTTTGTTGTAGCCCTGTTTGACTACGACCTGTTTCTTGACCACTCTTTTGCTTTCTGATTCCGTACAGTACTGTCCTCCTGGTTCTGACCTGACTACCCCTGCCAGCCTGCACTACTGGCCAGCAGCTGACTCTGGGGCCCTGTGTCGCTCCAGATCCCTATACAGGGGTTAAAGGGTGAAGGGCAGGGCAACCCCTGGATCTGGTAAATGGAGTAGTTCATGCTAAGCCTGACTGTGGTAACCATAGGCACTGCCAAAGCCATGTAGCAATCCCTTTCCTTTAGGCTCGGGCTACATGATAAGTTTGGCTGCGACACTTCGCACACCAAGGATTGCTGGGTGCCACTACACCTGGCGACCCTGAGGGCACCGCAACTGCAGTAAGCAATTCGCAAACAATCCAACTGGGTCAGATTTTTTTGCGACTTGCTTGGCGCAATCTTCTTGGGGGTAGCGATGCAACCCCATTCACTTGTATTCCATTGCGATATAGCAGCGACATCTAGCAATCTCTGTCAGTGCAACCTGGGTTCAGGCTGTGTAGCCCCACCTTTAGGTTCTTACCTGCCAACCTAGAATTTGGAAACTGTTCCATTATCCCAAAGTATGCCTAAATCTTGGCAAATGTGTAAATATATATTTTTTAACTATATTCAAAAGTGATGTCAACTTTGCTTTTGAATAGAGATGGATCTAATGAGAAAAAAAAATTACACTGTACAGTAAACATTTTTTTTTCCAATGAGAATGAATACTATATGTATGCATGTATGGAATTATACGCATATGCTGAATCTGTGCCTGAAAAGGGACGTAAGACACGCAGATTTACAGCTATCCACAGCATGTCCCCAAATCTTCAGTGGGAAATACTGTTACAACGTGAAGGGTTTTGATATATTGTAGAATCTGGTTTACATAGACAAGATCTAGAAAGCTACTTACACTATAATCAAAGTAAAAGCTAAAAAAAAAAAGAGACAAATGAATCCAGTGTCCATTGAGGGTTGCAATGTTACCGGATGGCTAGTGCAGCACATGCAGCCTACCTTGTAGTTATACAGCACGTGGCATGGCGTGGGATATGAGCGGTTACCACTCAGGCTAAGAGGGGATTCTTCAAAGATTTCTCCGCCATCATCCATATCCTCGAACTCAGAGAAATCAAAGTCTTCCATCTGGAAAATATAAAGAGCGTGATGTTTCACTCTCATTCATGGAAAAAATCTTTCAAATCTGTATTCAATGAAGATAGGAGATGGCAGCTGGTGCTCGTAATGTTCTATGGAGAACTGTAACTGTCATTTAGGAGAACTTGCAGCAGAATCTCTTTATCTGCCCATAGCTCCTCCCCTCTACATAAAATCTCATAAGCACCAACTGCCATGTAGAGGGGAGGAACTATGGGCAGACAAACAGATTCTGCTGCAAGTTCTCCTAAATGACAGTTACAGTTCTCCATAGAACATTACGAGCAACAACTGCCATCTCCTATCTAAGTAAAGGGAAAATCGCTTGTCGCTGCAGACAGATTTTGCCCGTGAATTGATAATTTTCAGAGTGAAAGATCAGTCCTGGAGAGAAAGAAGCAGATTTCTCTGATAAGATATCTTACAAAGATTCTTATTTTCACGTGTACTATTGATTTATGTTAAGAAAATTAAAATGATGGTTATTATACAAGTAAACTTTGAAGGTTTCTATTAAAACAGCAGAGCGAGGAACTGATACTAACAGTATTTTGGAAAATTTTAGGACTTATTATATAAAGAAAATAAAAACTAAACTTTCTGAAACGGCAGAAAGAAAAAAAATAAACAAACGTCAGAATTCTTATTATCTATTTCATTACGGCTATTTTTTTAGACAGATTTATGGAGTCCAAGTAATTGTTGCTGTTTTGTTGCTATGAAGTTCTCTTGGAAGGAAAGCTAATAAGGATATTAATAAAGATCTGCTTTATTGCTAAATTGCGCAGGACATTGTGCTTCTCACTAACTGATCACCATAGAGACAAACAGTTTATGGGATTACATTTTCTAATTAGTAAAAGGGCATCAAGGAAGAGTCTCATCCATATATTTAACTCCGAACTAGATAACAGAGCAGAGACTGGAGATCTCCCATGTGAAGTCAGCAGCTCATGGAGACACCGTGTGGTCATTTAAGGTATTGCAATTAAAATACAAATATACGGGGGGGTGGGGGGTGGTCTATTTTTGGACATTTTACACTATATTTACACTATTTTACACAATTTTACACAATTTTACACAATTTTACACAATTCACAGATCTCATAACTTTCATAGAAGAGAAAGCGGAGTAAAATGACTACTGTAAAACTGTGTTCACGTGCAGTGTAAATGCTATATTTTTACAAGCAGAAAATCTGCTGCATTTTGTCCAAGCAAAGTGGACTCTTTTGAACAGATCATGTTTTGGGGGTGTTTTTTTCTCTATTCTTCTATGCAAGAAAAAAAATGCATGGAAAAAGCGCAGTTAAAATATATGTCTAATTTCTGATAATTTCTTGACGTAACTACAAAGAAAAATACAATTTAAAAGTTAATAGTAAAGACAATGAAAGCAAGAGGCAGGCAGATGACAAAAACAAAATGATAAAGATCATGCAATATAAAGGGCAGCCACAAGATGGCAGGATAACACCAAGGAGTGATGAGAACAGGTATGTTTAGGCACATGTAGATTTTCACAAAGTTAATTACAATTCTGCACGTTCGATATATAGAGATTTGGTGCAATGTAATGCACAAAAATAAAATCAACAGTAAAAAGATAAAATGCATTATAATCCGACATACCCAAGAAATAATAGAATGTGTCACCACATTGGCCTCCACCTCAGACCGTTCTTATGACATTCTAGGCTTTTACATTTCAACATGGCCTTAGCGTTACATTTACAGAACATTTTGTATGGATTTAATGGAGGAATAAGAAAAAAAAAACACCACCATTTTTTTTTACCCCATTTACCGATCACCATAAATGAGCTGCTCAGAGTATTGTAGGGGTTTTTTATGATTACAGAGATACCAAATATGTCTGTTATTATTTTTAAAAAGTGCATTATAAATGTCATTGTTTTTATTATCTTTTAGTAATTTTACAGAATGAAAAAAAAATCTCCAACTTTTATTTTACCCCTATAATATAAGTAGATAGAAATGCACTGGTATATAGAGATGTAGCTCCATGTACCAGTACACTGTGCCTGTAATGCAAAATACCAGTGACTTTCAAGTAGAGAAGATTCTCCTGCATTAGGCCTTGCAGCCTGTGACTGGCAAGCAAGAGGATGGGTGTTCGAATCTTGGGCTAGACAGAGAACACTATAAGAAAAGTGAAGGATGAGTTAATTATAGGGGTTGTCTAGGACTTTAACATTGATAGCCTATCCTTAAGATAGGTGATCAGTGTCTGATCGGTAGGGGTGCGACACCCGGCCAATGCTAAAGTCCTGGACAACCCCTTTAAAAGAATGCACAGAGCACACAGCTGCCAGCCTCTCCCACAGGTTCAGAAGAAGAGGGGGAATTACTGAGCAATGAACCCATCTGTAGCACATGCAGTGGGCCTGCATGGCAAGGAGTGGCGATATCGGGACGTAGCCCTCACCTCCCGGGACGTAGCCCTCACCTCCCGGGACGTAGCCCTCACCTCCCGGGACGTAGCCCTCACCTCCCGGGACGTAGCCCTCACCTCCCGGGACGTAGCCCTCACCTCCCAGGACGTAGCCCTCACCTCCCAGGACGTAGCCCTCACCTCCCGGGACAGCAGGACCCCTTCCCCAAATCGGCACTGTCCCACTGGATCCAGGACAGTACAGTCAAAACTTTGGGAATAAAAGTCTCAAGGAGAAGAAGTATACCATGTATGAAATTCTGAAAGGTAGTATAATAAAAGAACACAGCTGGTCTCCATACGGACGTCCAATACGGAAAAGTTACATAAGTAACATAGTAAAACACAAAGCTCTTATTTGTGCTGTTAGATCATGTTTTTCAGAAATGTTGGATGAACTTAATATATGATTTTGTAAAACTTACAGAAGGAGACACTTCTCCATTAGACATCCGGGCCTCACTCAGACGTCTCTCTTGTTCTAGTTCTTCATTAGCTTGTGTCATGGCACCAGATAGCCATGTGTCTACGTCCACCCCAACCTGGCGTAGCAGCTCCACTCGAGCATCAGCTTTTACCTTGCTGACCTAAAACACGTAAAAAAAACACAAAAAAACTGAATACAACGTGCAGACACAATGGAATTAATAAATCTTTAGCAAATGAAAATAGTAAAATTCTGTACTTTACTAAAAAAATAAAATTCCAAGGTTCATGCTCTAGAAGTTGATCTGTAGATCTGAAGCCTCTGTCACTCCAGCTCTATTCCCCATCCAGCGTTGCCTCCTGATTGACTGACGGCTCTTTTGCCGTCAAACAGTATAGAGGTTTCAGTCAAGCAGGAGGAGATGGCACTGGGGGGTGGGGGGTAGAGCTGGAGTGACAGAGGCTTCATATCTACCATAGTTCTTCAGCCTCATTTGCATATCAATTCAAACACTGATTTCTCAGTAAAGGGCTGGCCATGTAAAGGTATTGCTGGACTAGTCTTTGAAAGAACTACATGTGTATGTAAATAGTTTAGGGGTGGTGAAATTGCATTGACAGATGCCCTTTAAGGCTCTATAAGCACTTTCTGCTAGTTTACTGCCATCCTTGGGATCAGTAAGGACTCCTAGTTCTGTGCTGCTCCTTTAGTTAGCATCATGTCTAGTCCTTTAGGTCATCTAAAGTATTTGGACTGTAAATTGACCATCTAACTTAAAGATGTATAAATATATAAAAGATCTAAGTGGTAACATTTCTCCTTGTGCAGGATGCCAATTTGGCGTAAGGAGACTTATAGGCCATGCAATGCTCCTCTGAACTTAAATATTAAATATGCAAACTGCCACTTCAGAAAGCAAGAGGACTGGAACTCTATGAAAACTGCTTCTTCAATAGTTGACACTATTTAAATTGCCAGAAGAGCATTGCATGGCCTATAAGTCTCCTTACGATGACTTGGAACTACTCCCCACAATGAGAAACGCTCCCCTTTACAATCCTTTTCAGAGGCCTTTCACCCAGCCAAACTAGACTTCAACAGCAAATGGATTTTCTGGTTTGGCTTCTTATCCCGAGTCACCTTAAAGGGTCGATACTGACTGTTGAGGATTGCTACCTCCAATAGGTGGCACTAGAGGTCCAGTCCTCTTCCTCTCTGAAGAGCCTATTTGCATGTATCTCTTACAGTTATCTCTTATCTCTATGACTATAACATGGGGACATCCTATAAGTGCAGAGCAAAGAACGTTTCCACACCCACATCAACGGGAATCTTTACTGTAAGAGCAGTGAGACGATGGTGAATTAATTTCAATTATTTTTCCCTAAAATGATTGAAAATGGATGAAGGGGTTTGCCTTCTTCTAGGCTGCCATTGCAGAATAATAGGCTGAACCCCATAGACTAATGGAGTGGAGTCACCTTAAAGCCAATGGACACGAACCTCTTGTAATCTTCCCATACCTCAGCTTTTCGTATGCTTTCTTTTACTTCCTCCATTTTTTGGACTATACTGAAGACCTCCTCTTCAGAGACGTTCTTCCGTCTGTCTTCCAATCGTTGAAGGACCTGGAATATTAGCAGATATTGTCATAACATTTTCTTTTGGACCATGTTGGTTAAAGGTTCTCTAGGTTTACAAGTAGTTGTATAATGATATTTATTCCCATAATTTAGAACAAAAACGTGTTCCTGGTCCTCCTGGGATTCCTGGAGATCCGCTGTAATTTGTGGGAAAACCTGTCAGCAGTGGCAGCGCCACCACAGGGCAAATTAGACATTACACAGAGCTCATTTAATTCAGTGAGTTGTGAATGTAATGCAGGACAAGACAGACGCTCTCTCCGCTTTGCCCTCCCAATTAATGGGCTGATATTTACTAAGGCTTAACTGCAATAATAGATATAGAAATGGTGTAAAATAACAATCTAGACTAAAACAAGTAGATTTTTTTTCTAATTTTATACAACCTCTTGTCCTTTCACAGAAAATCTGTAGAAAAGCATAGTCTTGCTGCCATTCCCTCCCATTACAGGTTAAAACTGCTACTGATGCCCATACATGTTCAATACATACATTAACTGTTTTGATTTTCATGTTCTTTAACTTGCCAGAGATCCTTTACATCATCACTCTGCCAGCATTATAGGTGCTGGAACTTCCTCTTACTTTCCAGCATGCATTGAACCTGTCTAATGGCTTCACTGCCCTAAACGGATACCCAATCTCTCAGTTAAGCCTGAATGCAGTGTAACAGACAGTATAAATACTTTCTGTAATCCCACCTGTAGATCCTATTTCCTGTAATATGTTTTGACGTCTTCACTACTACAGATTATACTTAAAGGATTTTTTTTAAGACTCTCTCTCCCACAGGTGAACTGTATCCAAGATAAAAATTACAGACCTCTCCATTCTTTGTAGGTGGGAAAACTTGCAAAATCGGCAGAATATCAAATACTTATTTCCTCCAGTGTGTGTGTAGGTGTGTGTGAGATTTTTTATATATGCATGGGTCAGCTTGGAAAGCTGATGTCACGGGTGTGTCAGAAGTGACAGACAGTCGCGCTGCAGTTGGTTGCAGGAGATCTCTTCGTTTGGCATTACAGACACCTTCTTAGAGGCTGTCTCTCTAGGACCCAGTGGCTACCTTCCTCTTGCTACTTAACACCCTGGCCTGGGTGTATAAATACCTGCTGTATGCTAGGGCGAGGTGCCAGCGATACTCACATTACCCCTTGTGAAAGCTCGGAGCAAGTGCATTTCTTCTTCCTCTCTGGCGCTAAGAGGACGTGTGTTCATCTCTTTGGAGTCGACTAAAGCTAAGCTGTCTTCCCTTGTTTGTTCCCCCTTATTGTCTTTAGCTGTCAGTGGGGATCGACTAGTGCTCATCCCCTCCCTTCCCTAGCCAGGGCCAAATGCCAGGGAAAGAGAGGGCGAGGTTTGCATGCGGCGATTGGTGCGGAACCAATATAGGGATGTTAGGGGAGACAGGGTGATATCAGATCAGCCTAGGAGGTTTCCACTACCCCCTTTCTCCCCTTTCCTTTGTGTCACACTTAGTATTTCCTACACCTTGTGTGACAGCTGAGCAGTCTTGTATTTGAACTGGGAGTAACATGTGAACGTTGCAGCCTGTTCAGTGTAAGTTGAACACTTCTGTTTGGCGCTGGAGTTCTGGCTGAAGGGGATACAGAGACTGGTGGGATCAAGACTCTTCTGTGTATAAAGTTTGCTCCGGGAGAAAGGACTAATCAGTTCGGGTGAGGGCGCACGGACGTATATGTGTGTGATTAATTAACTGTTTATTAGCTGTTATAACTTTGTGCTCAGCTGTTTTTGGTTTTGAATTTCTTGGACTTTTATGAAAGCAATAAAACAGCACGTTTGGACCAAACTGCACTGCTTGTGTGAATGCTACCTAATGCCTACCTGAGAGCAGGAATTGCTACAATTCGTGATGAGCGAGCATGCTCAGATAAGGGGTTATCTGAGCACGCTCTGGTGCCAACCGAGTATCATCACTCTGTCAGCATTATAGGTGCTGGATATATATTATTTATGAAATAGTCCATGAATTATTGGAATACTGGAACTAGAATCTATAATGGATAATGTCAATGAGTGCAGATAATGGCAGCAGCTTTACAATCCTGTCATTTATCTATGGCTAGAACGAGAGCAATTCAGAAATTATACAGAAATATTCAGTCATTGTTGCTTTGGTCAAGAACAAAACTAAATGGCCACAGTTGGTCGGGATATAAGGAATGTGGGCTCCACAGCGGGCACGGCAGACATTTGCCCTTCATAAGAATGAAAGTCGCAGTGGTATAAGCAGATCTCCTTTATCCACAATCACTTGTATTCTTACTGGGGGGTTTTGTTTTAAGTTTCTCCTGGATACCGAAATCCCCCACTGTGCTCACACGCTGGGATCGGTTTTTGTGCCTCAACTAAAATATTTATGCGCTCTGCAATATATACATATATTTAGAAGACGTAACAGCAAATTTGGCATCTGTTCAGTCCAACTGGGGCTGCTTTCCTGCGCCCTTGGATATCTGATCTGGAGAAACTTTCTATGCAAGGTCAAAAAACCTCAGACACGGTAATGGGCGGTCAAGAGAAACCGCATGAAATCAATGCCTGTCCTGAAACAGCATCAAGAGCCTAATCCAACAAGGGAAGGAATTAACAAGAGAAAAGGCAATGTTCCCCTTTAAATGTCATGCACTATTTATATCAGATAATTGCATAAATAGCAATTCCCACATACTGTTCTATTCTCACAATATAACGAAGGTGTTTTGGCAAGTATTCAGTGAAACTTCTGAGCATTTCCTTTACTGGTTGAGTAAATTTAAACTGTACATTTTTATCCACAATGCTGCATCCCCCTACATTCTTCTCTGTCTACCACCCTACATTTTTCCATAATGGGAAGCTCCCACTTCCACCATCAAGACTTCTCTCATGCTGCACCAGTTCACTGCAATGCGCTACCCAAGGACAATCCGATTAATTACCACCATCCAGTTATAGTCATGGCCAAAAGTGTTGGCAGCCGTGAAATTGTGCCAGAAAATGAAGTATTTTTTGAGAAACAATTATTGAAATTACACAGGTTTTGTTATACACATGCTTATTTCCTTTGTGTGCATTGGAACACCAGAAAAAAAAAACAGAGAAAACAAAACCCCAAAAAATGGGCTAGATAAAATTGTTGATGCCTTTCCAAAATTGTGGGTAAACAACTTTTGTTTCAAGCATGTTATGCTCGTTCAAAATTACCTGTGGCAAGTAACAGATGTGGGCAATATGAAAATCACATCTGAAGCCAGATAAAAAGGGGAGAAGTTGACTTAATCTTTGAATTATGTGTCTGAGTGTGCCACACTAAGCATGGAGGACAGAAAGAGGAGAGAACTGTCTGAGGACTTGAGAACCAAAATTGTTGAAAAATATCAACAATCTCAAGGTTACTAGTCCATCTCCAAAGATGTTGATGTTCCTTTGTCCACTCAAGCTCTATTCTGCCCAGTGCCGCCGCCTCCTCCTCTCGCTTGACTGACGGCTCCTTTGCCTGAAGTCGCACAGCATAGAGGATGTCAGTCAAGCAGGGGGAGGCGGCGCTAGGCAGGGAATAGAGCTGGAGTGACAGAGGACTCTTCAGCCTCATTTGCCTATCAATTCAAACGCTAATTTCTCAGTAACAGAAGAACAGACTGGCCATGTAAAAGTATTGATGGACTTTTCTAAATAGTATATAAATAGTTTTAGGGGGAGATGATATACTGCTGACAGATACTGTTTAACCCCTTTACCCCCCAGGGTGGTTTGCACGTTAATGACCAGGCCAATTTTTACAATTCTGACCACTGTCACTTTATGAGGTAATTACTCTGAAACACTTCACTGGATCCCACTGATGCTGAGAATCTTTTTTCGGGACATATTGTACTTCATGATAGTGGTACAATTTCTTCAATATCACTTGCATTTATTTGTGAAAAAATTGGAAATTTGGAAAAATTTTGAAAATTTCACAATTTTCAAAATTTTTATTTTTATTCCATTAAATCAGAGAGATATGTTACACAAAATAGTTAATAAATAACATTTCCCACATGTCTACTTTACATCAGCACAATTTTGGAACCAAATTTTTTTTTATTAGTGCGCTATAAGGGTTAAAAGTTGATCAGCGATTTCTCATTTTTCCAACAAGATTAAGAAAAACATTTTTTTTAGGGACCACATCACATTTGAAGTGAGTTTGAGGGGCCTTTATGACAGAAAATACCCAAAAGTGACACGATTCTAAAAACTGCACCCCTCAAGGTGCTCAAAACCACATTAAAAAAGTTTATTAACTCTTCACGTGCTTCAAAGGAATTTTTGGAATGGGGAAGAAAAAAAATGAACATTTAACTTTTTTCACAAAAATGTCACTTTAGACTCCAATTTTTTTATTTTTGCAGGGGTAACAGGAAAAAATGGACCCCAAAATTTGTTGTGCAATTTCCCCTGAGCATGCAGATACCCCATACGTGGGGAAAAAACACTGTTTGTGTGCACAGCAGGGCTCAGAAGAGAAGGAGCGCCATTTAACTTTTTGAATGTAAAATTTGCTTGAATAATTAGCGGACGCCATGTTGCGTTTGGAGAGCCCCTGATGTGCCTAAACAGTGGAAACCCCCCACAAGTGACACCATTTTGGAAACTAGACCCGTTAGGGAACTTATCTAGATGTAGGGTGAGCACCTTGAACCCTCAGGTGCTTCACAGAAGTTTATAAGATGGAGCCGTGAAAATAAAATTTTCACATTTTTCCCACAAAAATGTTTTTCAGCCCCCAGTTTTGCATTTTCATAAGGGTCACATGAGAAATTGCACCATGCAACTTGTTGTGCAATCTCTCCTGAGTAAGCAGATACCCCATATGTGGGGGAAAACCACTGCTTGGGCATACGGCAGGGTTCGGAAGGGAAGGAGCGCCATTTGAGTTTTTGAATGTAAAATTTGCTTGAATAATTAGCGGATGTGCCCCTGATGTGCCTAAACAATGGAAAACCCCCACAAGTGACACCATTTTGAAAACTAGACCCTGAGGGAACATATCTAGATGTGTGGTGAGCACCCTTAACCCCCAGGTGCTTCACAGAAGTTTGGAACATGAAGCCGTGAAAATAAAAAAAATAACAATTTTTCCACAAAAATTATCTTTTAGCCCCAAATTTTTTAGTTTCACAAGGGTAAGAGGAGAAAATGGAACCTAAAAAATGTTGTGCAATTTCTCCTGAGTACGCCAATACACCATATGTGGGGAAAATACACTGTTTGGGCGCACGTCAGGGTTCAGAAGGGAAGGAGCACTGTGTGACTTTTTGAATGCAAAATTGGCTGGAATCAAGAGCGGACGCCATGTCGCATTTTGGAAGCCCCTGATGTGCCTAAATAGTGGAAACCCCCCACAATTGACTCCAATTTGGAAACTAGACCCCTCAAGGATTTTATCAAGGGGTATAGTGTACATTTTGACTCCAGAGGTACGACAGAATTTGATAACATTAGGTCATCATATTGAATAAGTTGTCATTAGTCTTGAGCGCAAGTGCTTGCTTCTTGAGTTTGTATTGGGTACTCTGGTATGTACCATGTATCACGGGTGCTCGAGTGACATGCTCGAGTCCCTGCCCCGCATGTTTCACGGTTGTTAGACACCCAAAAAAAAAACATGCGGGGATCCCTCGTGCATTGCAAGCGATCCCAGACACGTTTTTTTTGGCTGCGAACTCTAATACAACCCCAACCCTAGCCCAACCCCAACACTAGCCCCAACCCTAACCCCAGCCCTAACCCCAGCCCAGCCCTAACCCCAGCCCAGCCCTAACCCCAGCACAGCCCTAACCCCAGCACAGCCCTAACCCCAGCACAGCCCTAACCCCAGCACAGCCCTAACCCCAGCACAACTCTAACCCCAGCACAACCCTAACCCCAGAGTTTATTTTTTTACACCGCTCCTCGTGTGGTATAAGTGATTAGACAACTTTATTCTTCAGGTCGGTGCGATTACAGTGATACCAGATTCATATCGGGTTTTTATGATTGACAACTGTCACACACTAAAAGAAGCTTTTTTTGCAAAGACTAGTTTTTTGCATCACCATATTTTGAGAGCTATAATTTTTCCATATTTTTGCCAACAGAGTCATGTGACGGCTTGTTTTTTGCGGGACAAGTTGACGTTTTTATTGGTACCATTCTCGGTCATGTGACATTTTTTGATCGCTTTCTATTCCGATTTTTGAGAGGCAGAATAAACAAAAACCAACAATTCAGGAATTGTTTTTTTTTTTTTTTATGCCGTTCCGCATGTGGTAAAATTGATAATGCAGCGTTATTCTTCGGGTCAGTACGTTTACAGCGGTACCGCATTTATATAGTTTTTCTATGTTTTGGCGCTTTTACACAATAAAAACTATTTTCTATAAAAAATAATTTTTTTGTATCGCTTTATTCGAGAGCTATAACGTTTTATTTTTTGGATGATGGAGCTGTGTGGCTGCTTGTTTTTTGCGGGACGAGATGACGCTTTCAGCAGTACCATTTTTATTTACATTCGTCTTTTTGATCGCGTGTTATTCCATTTTTTGTTTGGCGGTATGATGATAAAGCATTGTTTTTTTGCTTAGCTTTTTATTTATTTTTTTTACCTTGTTCACTAAAGGGGATAACTAGTGGGACAGTTTTATAGGTCAGGTCGTTCTGGACGCAGCGATACCAAATATGTGTACTTTTATTGGTTTATTTTTATTTTTTTTCATAATAAATAAATATTATGGGTTCAATATATTTTTATTTTTTGAGGATTCTTTTTTTCATTTTTTTTTTTATTTATATTTTTACATTTTTTTTTTCACTCTCCTACTTTTTTTTTTTTTTTTTTAACTCTTACACATAGTCCCATTATGGGACTTTCACTTTTTTCAGCCTGATCGGCTGCATGGCATAGAGAGCAGCAGCTCCCTTTGTCATGCAGCCTGTCAGGGCTGCACACAGGGGATACATTACTTTGGTCATGCACTGAGCATGACCAAAGTAACGTCCTGCCTCCTGGTGACCCGGATGTTGTCATGACAACATCGGGCCGTCATGACAACATCGGGCCGTCATGACAACATCGGGCCGTCATGACAACATCGGGCCGTCATGACAACATCGGGTCGTCATGACAACATCGGGAAGCCGCCACAGACATCGCTGGACACCGGCAATAGAGGTGAGTATAACGATCACCACCCCCCTTGCCACCGCAATGCTGCGATCAACTTCGATCGCAGCATTGCGGGAGTTAATGTGTCGGGAGTGGTGCGGGACCGCTCCCTGCACATAGCACCGGGTGTCAGCTGTGACAATCAGCTGACACCCGGCGGCGATCGCCCCACACCGCTTGTGTGCGGGCGCGATCGCCGCACGCGTAATAGTACGTAGCTGGCCCTATAGGCCCAGCTACGTACTATTACAGACAAGGTCGGAAAGGGGTTAAAGTGTACAAAAAAGTTAAAGCAAATGGTAATGAAAACTATTTAAAAACATTTATTTTATAAGTAAGGTGCTTCGCATGTGCCATATTCTTTCCAGCACATTTCTACTAACCCTTTCTCCGTGAGTCTTCAGTTTATAATCTCTGGCAGATCTGCTCGTCCACCTACGTGCCTCCTTATCCAAGACGTTCATTTCGTCGGGCGCTTTTACAAGGGTCACTAACTTTAGTATCTGTGAAAAGAAATAAAAAACATTCAAACTATAAAGAAAAGTTCCCAGAATATTTCATAAATAATTTTTATTTCCTTGGTGATCAGAGATTATTTTCATAGAAAGATTTCCATCGCTTTATATATTGAATAAATCGACTTTGCACATTTAGGATCAGTTTACAATTTCCTTAGGTCTTTGGTTTATGACAATTTGGCTAATAGAAGAGTTGCTCTCTATGGGTTCGATACATAAAGGTCTTTTCAGCAAAATTCTGGCTTAAAACATCTTCAAAATGTAGCAAACTTTCTACGGAACTCAAAGTCTTAATGAATTGGGTTTACAAGTTAACCACTAAGTGACTCAATATTCCACTACACCATGTGTCAGCACCCGCCAGTCACAAGCCATACCTACCCATGTAAAGGCAAGTTGCAAGTGTATTGCACAGGCTGTGGACCGCAATGAGAAATGAAATCTCAGTATTATTGATTATTCTCCTGCATGATGATGTGTCACGTATGATGACTCATGGAGAATAGAGAATTTTTCTAATTTTGGAAACATTTGGGTGGATATTCCCATCTATGAAAAGTTTTAAAATAGCTCCTGGAAAACTATGAATTGAAAAAAAAGAAGTCACTTGTGTTAGTTTCTCTTGGCCCTCATGTTTTTTCCTTGTAAAGCTAATTGGAGGAGGGGATAACAACACAAAATGCCCGATTAAATTGTGTAAACTCTTTTCTCAATGTCTGTGATACATAGGGGCAGCACATCATCTGAGGGTTAGTCCATGTGGGACTTATCTGCTATGGATTAAGTAAGGTAGAATGGTATTTAACAGGGAGAAATGCAAGATTGTACATCTGGGCAAGAAAAATGAAAATGATACCTACAGAATGGGAGGAATAGAACTAAGCAACAACATGTGTAAAAAAGACGTGGGTATACTAATACATCACAGACTGCACATGAGTCAACAGTGTGATGCAGCAGCAAAAAAGGCAAATACTGTGCTGGGATGTATAAAGAGAAGCATAGAGTCTAGAACATGTGAAGTAATTATCCCCCTCAACTCCTTTGATCAGACCGCATCTGGAATACTGTGTCCAGGCACCACATCGGAAAACTGGAGCAAGTTCAGAGAAGAGCGACCAGAATGGTGACTGGTCTGCAAACCATGTCCTATGAGGAACAGTTAAAAGATCTGGGAATGTTTAGCTTGCAAAAAAAAAAAGGCCAAGAGAAGACTTAATAGTTGTCTACAAATATCTCAAGGGCTGTCACAGTGAAGAGGGATCATCTGAAAGGGAGAAGATACAGATTAGATATTAGAAAAAAACTTTTTGACAGTGAGGGTGATCAATGAGTGGAACAGGCGGCCATGAGAAGCGGTGAGTTCTCCTTCAATGGACGTCTTCACACAGAGGCTGGACAGACATCTGTCTGAGATGGTTTAGTGAATCCTGCATTGAGCAGGGGGTTGGACACGATGACCCTGGATGTCCCCTCCAACTCTAACATTCTGTGATTCTAGGATTCTTCTGGGAAGAATTTCTTCAAGATTTTGGTGGTGTCTGTGGGAATTTTCACCCATTCATCCAGAAAACCATTTGTGAGGTCAGACACTAATGTTGGATGAGATGGCTGGTCTTGCAATCTCTATTGTCATTAATTTCAAATGTTTTAGATGGGGTGGAGGTCAGGACTCTGTGCAGCCGGTCATGTTCTTCCAAGCCAAACTCCCCCAACCATGACTTTATGGATCTTGCTTTGTGCTTTGGGACACAGTCATGTGAGAATTGAAAAGCACCCAAAGCTGGAAACATAAAATTGTCCAAAATGTCTTAATATGCTGAAGTATTAAGATAACCCATCTATGGAAGGGGTTTAGGCCAAACCCTGAAAAACAACCCAATAGTATTATCCTTCTTCCACCAAATGTAGGCACAATGCAGTAAGACTAGTAAAATTCTCTTGGCATTCACCAAACCCAGACTGTCAGACAGTGAAGCATGATTCATCACTCCAGAGAACAAAGTTCCTCTGCTCAGGAGTCCAGTGGTGGATGCTTTACACCACTCCATCTGATGCCTGGCATTGTGCTTGGCGATGTAAGGCTTGCATGCAGCTGCTTGGCTGTGGAAACCCATGCCATGAAGCACCCGATGCACAGTTTTTGTGTTTATGTTAGCGAGTGGACCTGTGGACTCTGCAGTTATGGAATTAGCAGAGCAATGGAGACCTATTTACTCTGCTCATCTGTAGTTTGTGGCCCTGCCCTGCAATTTTACATAGTCTCTACTTTGTGGCCAAGTCGTTGAGGCTCCTAAACTCTTCTAATTTTCAATAATAGCACTCACAACTAATTATGGAATATTTAGGAGAGAAGAAATCTCAAGCACGGACTTGTGCATTGCTTGGCTACATATATTAGACTTTGCCTATTTGCTGTTTTACGTCATGTACAAAACATTAAATTGTCCTGCAATATTTTGTTCTAGGGAATAAAACTGTACGTGAGCAAAACATCTAAGATTCTAAGCACACAAGAAACAGAAATGGTGAACCCTGCTCAACAATTAAAGAGATTGAATGAAAATCTGAGGAATAGTAATGAGGAAAAATCACTTAAAGAGAACCTGTCACCAGGATTTTACACCCCAAACTAATGACATGTATGTAAAGGTGCATTAATGCTGAGTAAATCCTTACCTTTCTTGTAGAAATCGGTTTTGCGGTTTTAGAGAAATCCATAGTTGAAATTTTATGCTAATGAGTCACAAGTGCAGTGGGAGTACTCTGCACTTCCTACTTCTCCCCACAGGCCCCGCCCACTGCCTGCTTCCTGTCTTTGACTGACAGCCCACTGCACTTGTGACTCCGCATACAATTTCAACTATGGATTTCTCTAAAACAGCAAAACCGATTTCTACAAGAAAGGTAAGGATTTACTCAGCATTAATGCACCTTTACATACATGCCACTAGTTTGGGGTATACAATCCAGAGGACAGCTTCTTTTTAAAACAAGTTTAACCTGTCACAATCTGAACAGGAATCAATACGATCTCGCACCTTGTCCGCTCCTGCCGGCTGGAATTGTTGAATTGGCGTCGGGGAAAAAACATTGGTGTCTTTCAAAAATAGCTGTAGGTTCTGCTGCCGGGAAACCTGAAGAAGGACAGAGAGAAGACTGAAACATACACAGGCTTGTCTGCAGAAGACCGGGAAAATCTGTAAAACAACTGCCATTATATAATAAATATGCAAGTGAAAGGGAATGTCATAGATAGTAATTCTATAATATACGATTACCAGGATAGCTCACTATAAAGGAATATTCCAGTGATAGGTCATGAAATATTCTACATATGATTTCAGCCGTCTATATGGGCATGTAGGCCACAGCAAAGTATCATTCAAATCAGCTTTCTATCTGCGATACTGATGTCGTGTTCTAGAGAAATCCATGTTTTTTTTTCTTAATATGTAAATGAGCTGTTAACTCCTTTACTCCAGAGGGTGGTTTGCACGTTAATGACCAGGCCAATTTTTACAATTCTGACCACTGTCACTTTATAAGGTAATTACTCTGGAACGCTTCAACGGATCCCCCTTATTCTGAGAATGTTTTTTCGTCACATATTGTACTTCATGATAGTGGTAAAATTTCACTTGTGTTTATTTGTGAAAAAATCGGAAATTTGGCAAAAAATTTTAAAATTTCGCAATTTTCAAACTTTGAATTTACATGCCCTTAAATCAGAGAGATATGTCACACAAAATAGTTCATAAATAACATTTCCCACATGTCTACTTTACATCAGCACAATTTTGGAACCAAAATTTTTTTTGGTTAGGGAGCTATAAGGGTTAAAAGTTGACCAGCGATTTCTCATTTTTCCAACAAAATTTACAAAACCATTTTTTTAGGGACCACATCACATTTGAAGTCAGTTTGAGAGGTCTTTATGACAGAAAATACCCAAAAGTGACACCATTCTAAAAACTGCACCCCTCAAGGTGCTCAAAAACGCATTCAAGAAGTCTATTAACCCTTCAGGTGCTTCACAGGAATTTTAGGAATGTGGAAGAAAAAAATGAACATTTAACTTTTTTCACAAAAATGTCACTTTAGACCCAATTTTTTTTTATTTTCGCAGGGGTAACAAGAAAAAATGGACCCCAAAATTTGTTGTGCAATTTCCCCTGGGCACGCAGATAGGGCACGCGGATAGCCCATATGTGGGGAAAAAAACACTGTTTGGGTGCACGGCAGGGCTCGGAAGGGAAGGAGCGCCATTTGACTTTTTGATTGTAAAATTTGCTTGAATAATTAGCGGACGCCATGTTGCATTTGGAGAGCCCCTGATGTGCCTAAACAGTGGAAACCCCCACAAGTGACCCCATTTTGGAAACTAGACCCCCCAAGGCACCTATCTAGATGCATAGTGAGAACTTGGAACCCCTAGGTGCTTCACAAATTGATTCGTAAAAATTAAAAAGTATTTTTTTTTTCCACTTTTTCATTTTTACGAATCAATTTGTGAAGCACCCGAGGGTTCCAAGTGCTCACTATGCATCTAGATGGGTGCCTTGGGGGGTCTAGTTTCCAAAATGGGGTCACTTGTGGGGGAGCTCTAATGTTTAGGCACACAGGGGCTCTCCAAACGCAACATGGTGTCCGCTAACAATTTGAGCCGATTTTCCATTCAAATTGTTAGCGGACACCATGTCGCGTTTGGAGAGCCCCTGATGTGCCTAAACAGTGGAGCTCCCCCACAAGTGACCCCATTTTGGAAACTATACCTCTCAAGGATTTTATTAAGGGGTATAGTGAACATTTTGAACCCAGAAGTACGACACAGAATTTGTTAACATTAGGTCATCATATTGAATAAGTTGTCATTAGTCTTGAGCGCAAGGGCTCGCTACTTGAGTTTGCATCGGGTACTCAGGTATGCACCATGTATCACGGGTGCTCAAGTGAAATGCTCAAGTCCCCGCCTGCATGTTTCACGGTTATTAGACACCCCCAAAAAAACATGCAGGGATCGCTCGTGCATGGCAGGCAATCCCCGCGAGGTTTTTTTGGCCGCGAAGCATATGGGGCGGAGACTCGAGCACCCGCGATACTCAGTGCATACCCGAGCACCCGATACAACCTCAAGTAGCGAGCACTTGCGTTCAACACTAGTTGCCATATCGTCATCTTTTTTTTTTTTTTTTTTACTTTTGAAAAAAAAAAAAACAACCCCAACCCTAACATTAGCACAACCCCAACCCCAGCGTTTATTTTTTACGCCGTTCCTCGTGCAGTATAAGTGATGAGATTACTTTATTCTTCAGGTCGGTGCGATTACAGCGATACCAGAATCATATCGGGTTTTTATGATGGACAGCTGTCACACACTAAAAGACACATATTTTGTAAAATCTAGTTTTTGCATCGCCATATTTTGGCCGACAGAGTCATGTGACAGCTTGTTTTTGCGGGATGAGTTGACGTTTTTATTGGTGCCATTTTCAGACATGTGACATTTTTTGATTGCTTTCTATTCCAGCTTTTGGGAGGCAGAATAAACTAAAACCAACAATTCAGGAATTGTGTTTTTTTACATTTTTTTATTCTGCTCCGGGTGTGGTAAAATTGATAAGACAGCTTTATTCTTCGGGTCAGTACGTTTACAGCGGTACCACATTTATATAGTTTTTCTATGTTTTGGCGCTTTTACACAATAAAAGCTATTTTATAGAAAAAAAAATTTTTTTGGCATCGCTTTATTCTGAGAGCTGTAACTTTTTGATTTTTCGGCTGATGGAGCTGTATGGCGGCTTGTTTTTTGCGGGACGAGATGACGTTTTCAGCGATACCAATTTTATTTATATTTGTCTTTTTGATCGCATGTTATTCCATTTTTTGTTTGGCGGTATGATGATAAAGCATTGTTATAGCTTTGTTTTTTATTTTTATTTTTTACCGTGTTCACTGAAGGGGTTAACTAGTGGAACAGTTTTATAGGCCAGGTCGTTCCGGACGCGGCGATAACAAATATGTGTACTTTTATTGTTTGTTTGTTTTTTTTTCATAATAATATTTATTTTTTAGTGGATTATTTTTTTTATTTTTTTTTTTATATTTTTACAATTTTTTATTTTTTTTTTCACTTTCTGGGAGTTTTTTTTACTTTATTACTTTGTCCCACTATGGGACTTTCACTTTTTTTATTCTGATCGCCTGCATGGCACAGGAATGCAGCACCATCCGTGTGTCATGCAAGCAGTCAGCGCTGGACAGGGAGAAGATAGTTTGGAGATGCACTGTGCATGACCAAAAAATCTTCCTGCTGTCTAGTGACCCGGATGTTGTCATGACGACATCGAGTGGCCATGGCAACACCCGGGAAGCCGCGGCAGACAGCGCTGGAGGCCGGAAGAGGAGGCGAGTATACCGATCACCTCCCCTTGCCACCGCAATGCTGCGATCGACTTAGATCGCAGCATTTCAGTGGTTAATGTGCAGGGTGCGGTGCGGGACCGCTCCCTGCACATAGTACCGGGAGTCAGCTGTGACAATCAGCTGACACCCGGCGGCGATCGCGCCTGTGTGCGCGCGCGATCGCCATGACGTGCTAATACGGGTCAGGCTCTTAAAGCCCAGGGCACAGACGCGTATTAGTACGTCATGGGCTTTAAAGGGGTTAAGATCTATGGGCCGGACACAGATCTCCATGAGAATCTGCCTCCAGAGATTATTTTAAATGAAAGAGGGATAAACCAATATAGATCAAGAGAACAGATTGTCAGTCATTCCATGTCTCACACTGGTAACGTCCCCTTTAATTTAAAATAAGTTCTGGAGGTGGAGATCTATGCCCGGTCCATAGATCTTAAGAGCTAATTTACATATTAAGAAAAATGTGGATCTCTCTGGAATAAAACATCCGATCGCAGATATGAAGGTATCATTTTATACCTCTTCCTATGACCTACATGTCAATATAGATGGCTTGGAGGGTTGATCCTACTGACAGATTCGCTTTAATAAATGGACACAAGCATCTCATTATCTCACTTACGTGAGCTTTGGCCAGGGCATACAGTATATAACTTGCTAACTAACGGCCTCTAGTTGCCAGTTATATTTTATACCTGACCCTGGTTCTCTCCTTATACTTCTGCTGCTATGATATAGTGTGTGACTTTGAATTGTTTTGACCCTTGCTTTTGCCTGATAATTCTGACTTATGACCCTTCTCTGCCAACCCGATATACTGGCCAGCAGCCAGTCAGTGCACCTAACCCAGGTTATCCTGAGTAAGCACAGATCCCTGCACGGAGGTTAAAGGGTGAAGCCCAATGTTCCTCTGGGACCTGCTGTTCATGGAAGCCTATTAGGAGCTGCCAGGCCATCATAAACAGCTACTTTACTCCTATCACTGAAATGCTTGTAGGTATACTACACTGCTCAAAAAAATAAAGGGAACACTCAAATGATACAGCCTAGATCTGAATGAATGAAATATTCTCATTGAATACTTTGTTCTGTACAAAGTTGAATGTGCTGACAACAAAATCACACAAAAATCATCAATGGAAATCAAATTTATTAACTAATGGAGGCCTGGATTTGGAGTCACCCCCAAAATTAAAGTGGAAAAACACACTACAGGCTGATCCAACTTTGATGTAATGTCCTTAAAACAAGTCAAAATGAGGCTCAGTATTGTGTGTGGCCTCCACGTGCCTGTATGACCTCCCCCTACAACGCCGGGGCATGCTCCGGATGAGGTTGCAGATGGTCTCCTGTGGGATCTCCTCCCAGACCTGGACTAAAGCATCCGCCAACTCCTGGACAGTCTGTGGTGCAACGTGACGTTGGTGCATGGAGCGAGACATGATGTCCCAGATGTGCTCAATCAGATTCAGGTCTGGGGAACGGGCGGGCCAGTCCATAGCTTCAATGCCTTCATCTTGCAGGAACTACTGACACACTCCAGCCACATGAGGTCTGGCATTGTCCTGCATTAGGTGGAACCCAGGGCCAACCGCACCAGCATATGGTCTCACAAGGGGTCTGAGGTTCTCATCTCGCTACCTAATGGCAGTCAGACTACCTCTGGCGAGCACACGGCAGGGCTGTGCGGCCCTCCAAAGAAATGCCACCCCACACCATTACTGACCCACTGACAAACTGGTCATGCTGAAGGATGTTGCAGGCAGCAGATCGCTCTCCACAGCGTCTCCAGACTCTGTCATGTCTGTCACATGTGCTCTATGTGAACCTTTCATCTGTGAAGAGCACAGGGCGCCAGTGGTGACTTTGCCAATCCTGGTGTTCTGTGGCAAATGCCAAGCGTCCTGCACGGTGTTGGGCTGTGAGCACAACCCCCATCTGTGGACGTCGGGCACTCATACCACCCTCATGGAGTCGGTCTCTAACCGTTTGTGCAGACACATACACATTTGTGGCCTGCTGGAGGTCATTTTGCAGGGCTCTGGCAGTGCTCCTCCTGTTCCTCCTTGCACAAAGATGGAGGTAGCAGTCCTGCTGCTGGGTTGTTGCCCTCCTACGGCCCCCTCCACGTCTAATCGATGTACTGGCCTGTCTCCTGGTAGCGCCTCCAGCCTCTGGACAGTACGCTGACAGACACAGCAAACCTTCTTGCCACAGCTCGCATTGATTTTCCATCCTGGATGAGCTGCACTACCTGAGCAACTTCTGTGGGTTGGAGAGTCCGTCTCATGCTACCACGAGTGTGAAAGCACAATCAACATTCAAGTGACCAAAACATCAGCCAGAAAGCATTGGTACTGAGATGTGGTCTGTTGTCCCCACCTGCAGAACCACTCCTTTATTGAGTGTGTCTTGATAATTGCCCATAATTTCCATCTATTGTCTATTCTATTTGCACAACAGCATGTGAAATTGATTGTCAATCAGTGTTGCTTCCTAAGTGGACAGTTTGAGTTCACAGAAGTTTGATTTACTTGGGAGTTTTATTCTGTTAAGTGTTCCCTTTATTTTTTTGAGCAGTGTATATTAGGGGATTGCTGTGTATGCAGTTCCATGTATGTTATTACACTAACATATTATGGTAGTTGATTTATTACCAACCCAATAAACATGTGATCTATGGACAGTAAGGAAAATAATATTTTTATAGTAGGAAGCCAACAATTACAGCACTATATCATTTTCATTAAAATATAATTGCTCATTATCATATCTCTGCTATACCTGTATAGCAACTTGTGACATGCAAAAACCTTATAAGACAGTATCACACATTATTGGGCCCCACAAACTGTTTTCTACACATATAGAAGTTCGTTAGACAAGTTTTTAAAGTGAATATGTCAGCAGGTTTTTTGCTCAGTAATCTGAGAGCCGCATGATGTAGGGGCGGAGAGCCTGATTCCAGTGATGTGTCACTTACTTGTCTGCTTGCTGTCATTTTGATGCAATCACTGTTTTCTCTGATGCAGATCTAGCAGTGAACTAACAGTGTAGATAAAGTGGAGATGTTGTGTTCTTGTTGATATGTCAGCTAGTACATGTCGTGGTATTGTCAATGTCACGTCCCCTTTCACTCCACTACTATTGAGGCTGTGGCACATTGCCAGCCATGTAGACTAAGTTATCGTAAGTGACAGATTGAGGCCTTTTGCATTTGCCATGGTAAGGGGTTTTGTTCATCCTTTTTAAATCCACCATTGATCTATTATAACACTCAGTATTAATAGACATTGACTGCATGTGCCTGTAGTCCCTGTATTGTAGGGATCCCTCTCATATCTATAGTGGCATAGATTGTGGTACTATTAATATATACATACATTTTCTTACCGTTGTATCTATAGGCTTCCAATAGGGATTGTTTTTTTTGCTCGTTGGAGTATCCCTTCTTGTGAGGGGTGCCTAGTACCTAGGGCGAACCAGGGCAAGGCGACGTTGAGTGGGGCGCCACAAACTTGTGTGCATTATTAAGGTGCCAACCTCCATGGCAAGGTAGCGGTATTATATTAGTGATTCCCTCTCCACTTACTCCAAAAAACCCTAGGTATTAATGTGGCAATTTGTTTATGTATATACAGGGGGGATAATAAGTATTTGATACACTGCCGATTTTGCAAGTTTTCCCACCTACAAAGAATGGAGAGGTCTGTAATTTTTATTGTAGGTACAATTCACCTGTGAGAGACAGAATCAAAAAATCACATTGTATGGTTTTAACATAATTAATTTGCATGAAATAAGTATTTGATACAGTAGAAAAACAGAACTTAATATTTGGTACAGAAACCTTTGTTTGTAATTAGAGGTCAGACGTTTCCTGTAGTTCTTGACCAAGTTTCACACACTGCAGCAGGGGTTTTGGCCCACTCCTCCATACAGATCTCCTCTAGATCTTTCAGGTTTCATGGCTGTCACTGGGAAACATTGAGTTTCAGCTCCCTCCAAAGATTTTTTATTGGGTTCAGATCTGGAGACTGGCTAGGGCACTCCAGGACCTTGAAATGTTTCTTACGGAGCCACTCCTTAGTTGCCCTGGCTGTGTGTTTCGGGTCATTGCCATGCTGGAAGACCCAGCCACGACCCATCTTCAATGCTCTAACTGAGGGAAGGAGGTTGTTGGACAAAATCTCACGATACATGACCCCATCCATCCTCCCTTTAATACGATGCAGTCATTCTGTCCTCTTTGTAGAAAAGCACCCTCTAAAGTATGAGGTTTCCCCCACCATGCTTCACGGTTGGGACAGTGTTCCTGGGGTTGTACTCATCATTCTTCCTCCAAAAAGTTCTATTTTGGTCTCATCTGACCACATGACCTTCTCCCATGCCTCCTCTTGATCATCCAGATGGCCACTGGCGAACTTCAAATGGGCTTGGACATATGCTGGTGTGAGCAGGGAGACCTTGCGTGCCCTTCAGGATTTTAATCCATCACGGCGTAATGTATTACTAACGGTAATGTTTGAGACTGTGTTCCCAGCTCTCTTCAGGTCATTGACCAGGTCGTCCAGTGTAGTTCTGGGCTGATTCCTGACCTTTCTTAGAATCATCCTTACCCCATGAGGTGAGATCCTGCATGGAGCCCCAGACCAATGAAGACTGACAGTCATCTTGTGTTTCCTCCATTTTCTAATAATTGCACCAACAGTTGTTGCCTTCTCACCAAGTTGCTTGCCTATTATCCTGTAGACCATCCCAGCCTTGTGCATGTCTACAGTTTTGTCCCTGGCATCCTTAGACAGCTCTTTGGTATTGGCCATGGTGGAGAGGTTGTGGTGTGATTGAGTGTGTGGACAGGTGTCTTTTATACAACTAATTATTTCAAACAGGTGCAATTAATACAAGTAAAGAGTGCAGAGTAGGAGTTATTCTTAAAAAAAAAAAACTAATGGGTCTGTGAGAGCCAGAGATCTTGCCGGTTAGTAGGTGATCAAATACAGTGGGTACGAAAAGTATTCAGACCCCTTTAAATTTTTCACTCTTTGTTTCATTGCAGCCATTTGGTAAATTCTAATAAGTTCATTTTTTTCTCATTAATGTACACTCTGCACCCCATCTTGACTGAAAAAACTCAGATATGTAGAAATTTTTGCAAATTTATTAAAAAAGAAAAACTGAAATATCACATGGTCATAAGTATCCAGACCCTTTGCTCAGTATTGAGCAATACTTTTGAGCTAGTGCAGCCATAAAAGTCTTCTTGGAAATGATGCAACAAGTTTTTCACACTTGGATTTGGGGATCCTCTGCCATTCTTCCTCGCAGATCTTCTCTAGTTCCGTCAGGTTGGATGGTGAACGTTGGTGGACAGTCATTTTTAGGTCTCTCCAGAGATGCTCAATTTGGTTTAGATCAGGGCTCTGGCTGGGCCAGTCAAGAATGGTCACAGAGTTGTTCTGAAGCCACTCCTTTGTTATTTTAGCTGTGTGCTTAGGGTCATGGTCTTGTTGGAAGGTGAACCTTCGGCCAAGTCTGTACTTTGCTGCATTCATGTTTCCTTCAATTGCAACCAGTCGTCCTGTCCCCGCAGCTGAAAAACACCCCCATAGCATGATGCTGCCACCACCATGTTTCACTGTTGGGATTGTATTGGGCAGGTGATGAGCAGTGCCTGGTTTTCTCCACACATACCGCTTAGAATTATCACCAAAAAGTTCTATCTTCGTCTCATCAGACCAGAGAAGCTTATTCCTCCTAGTCTGGGAGTCCTTCATGTGTTTTTGAGCAAACTCTATTTGGGCTTTCATATGTCTTGCACTGAGGAGAGGCTTCCGTCGGGCCACTCTGCCACAAAGGCCCGACTGGTGGAGGGCAGCAGTGATAGTTGACTTTGTGTAACTTTCTCCCATCTCCCTACTGCATCTCTGGAGCTCAGCCACAGTGATCTTGGGGTTCTTCTTTACCTCTCTCACCAAGGCTCTTCTCCCACGATTGCTCAGTTTGGCTGGAAGGCCAGGTCTAGGAAGACTTCTGGTGGTCCTAAACTTCTTCCATTTAAGGATTATGGAGGCCACTGTGCTCTTAGGAACCTCGAGTAATACAGACATTCTTTTGTAACCTTGGCCAGATCTGTGCCTTGCCACAATTCTGTCTCTGGGCTCCTTGGGCAGTTCCTTTGAGCTCATGATTCTCATGTGGTCTGACATGCACTGTGAGCTGTGAGGTCTTATATAGACAGGTGTGTGCCTTTCCAAATCAAGTCCTATCAGTTTAATTAAACACAGCTGGACTCCAATGAAGGAGTAGAAACATCTCAAGGAGGATCACAAGGAAATGGACAGCATGTGACTTAAATTTGAGTGTCTGAGCAAAGGGTCTGAGTACTTATGACCATGTGATATTTCAGTCTTTCTTTTTTAATAAATTTGCAAAAATGTCTACATTTCTGTTTTTTCCAGTCAAGATGGGGTGCAGAGTGTACCTTAATGAGGAAAAAAAAAACTTTTTAGAATTTACAATGCAACAAAGAGTGAAAAATTTAAAGGGGTCTGAATACTTTAAGTACCCACTGTACTTATTTCATGCAATAAAATGCAATTTAATTATGTAAAAATCATACAACGTGATTTTCTGGATTTTTTTTAAAGAATCTCTCTCTCATAGGTGAAGTGTACCTCCAATAATTACAGACCCCTCCATTCTTTGTAGGTGGGAAAACTTGCAAAATCGGCAGTGAATCAAATACTTATTTTCCCCACTGTATATGAATATTTGTTGTTCTAGTAGAGGCTACTACTCTATAATATTTTGTAGTTTGTGATCGGGAACACTACTGGTTTCCTTTTAAGTAAGGTACTAAAAATTTTGACTTTTTAACTGGATGAGACAAGCCTATTGTTAGACACAGATCTAGCAGTGTTCAAGAATGCTGAGCTCTGTATAACCATACCCCCACCACTGATTGGCAGCTTTCTCTGCTGAATATCTAGCAGTTCTCTGAATGCTGAGCTCTGTATAACCACACCCACACCACTGATTGGCAGCTTTCTCTGCTGAATATCTAGCAGTTCTCTGAATGCTGAGCTTTGTATACCTCGCCCCCACCACTGATTGGCAGCTTTCTCTGCTGAATATCTAGCAGTTCTCTGAATGCTGAGCTCTGTATAACCCCACCCACACCACTGATTGGCAGCTTTCTCTGCTGAATATCTAGCAGTTCTCTGAATGCTGAGCTCTGTATAACCACACCCACACCACTGATTGGCAGCTTTCTCTGCTGAATATCTAGCAGTTCTCTGAATGCTGAGCTCTGTATACCTCGCCCCCACCACTGATTGGCAGCTTTCTCTGTACACTGTACATTGACAGAAAGCTATATTAATAAGTGACAGGTTTACAAAAGAGCAAGAGGACTACATGGCACAAGACACCTAGTCCTCTAGTGATAATCTTCTGCTGATAAAACACTGATTTTATTGAAAAATCAACACACAGCCTAGTAAGTGGCACATAGCTGGAATCAGGGTCTCTGCTCCTACTTCATGCAGATTACTTAGTAAAAACCTGCTGACAGATTCCCTTAAAAATATATTGTGAAAAATGTCTCCTAAATTTTTTCTTTACCAGTGTGGTTTGCAAGGTATCTGGATAAATGATCCAAAAAAATTATATAAAGTGATGTTCACACATCTGTTTTCTCATCAGTGTGACGTCCATTCATAAAACCAATAACACTGACTCATAGGCTAAGTTCACATGACTGTATAAAAAAGTCAGTTTATTCCAGAAAACTTGGGACATTTTTTTTTCTCACTTGTCATCCGTATACAATCCATTTTTTCACTCAACAGCTATTAATCTTTTACAGGACCATTTACAGTTTCCTATGTTAAATAACTGCAATGTATCCGTAAAAATCGGATTGCTGTTTTTGCGACCTCAAACTTAAATGTGCACGTCTCTTATGGCACACGGAAGAAACTGTTCGTGAAAAAAAATCACTTTCTGACCACAGAGATACCAAACTTGCATATTATAAAAACGCAAAAATACCGCTTAAAATTGAACTAATTATATATATACACATACATACACACACACACAGTACAGACCAAAAGTTTGGACACACCTTCTCATTTAAAGATTTTTCTGTATTTTCATGACTATGAAAATTGTACATTCACACTGAAGGCATCAAAACTATGAATTAACACATGTGGAATTATATACTTAACAAAAAAGTGTGAAACAACTGAAAATATGTCTTATATTCTAGGTTCTTCAAAGTAGCCACCTTTCGCTTTGATGACTGCTTTGCACACTCTTGGCATTCTCTTGATGAGCTTCAAGAGGTAGTCACCGGAAATGGTTTTCACTTCACAGGTGTGCCCTGTCAGGTTCAATAAGTGGGATTTCTTGCCTTATAAATGGGGTTGGGACCATCAGTTGTGTTGTGCAGAAGTCTGGTGGATACACAGCTGATAGTCCTACTGAACAGACTGTTAGAATTTGTATTATGGCAAGAAAAAAGCAGCTAAGTAAAGAAAAACAAGTGGCCATCATTACTTTAAGAAATGAAGGTCAGTCAGTGCAAAAAATTGGGAAAACTTTAAAAGTGTCCCCAAGTGCAGTTGCAAAAACCATCAAGCGCTACAAAGAAACTGGCTCACATGAGGACCGCCTCAGGAAAGGAAGACCAAGAGTCACCTCTGCTTCTGAGGATAAGTTTATCCGAGTCACCAGCCTCAGAAATCGCAGGTTAACAGCAGCTCAGATTAGAGACCAGGTCAATGCCACACAGAGTTCTAGCAGCAGACACATCTCTTCAACAACTGTTAAGAGGAGACTTTGTGCAGCCGGCCTTCGTGGTAAAATAGCTGCTAGGAAACCACTGCTAAGGACAGGCAACAAGCAGAAGAGACTTGTTTGGGCTAAAGAACACAAGGAATGGACATTAGACCAGTGGAAATCTGTGCTTTGGTCTGATGAGTCCAAATTTGAGATCTTTAGTTCCAAAGACCGTGTATTTGTGCGACGCAGAAAAGATGAACGGATGGACTCTACATGCCTGGTTCCCACCATGAAGCATGGAGGAGGAGGTGTGATGGTGTGGGGGTGCTTTGCTGGTGACACTGTTGGGGATTTATTCAAAATTGAAGGCATACTGAACCAGCATGGCTACCACAGCATCTTGCAGCGGCATGCTATTCCATCCGGTTTGCGTTTAGTTGGACCATCATTTATTTTTCAGCAGGACAATGACCTCAAACACACCTCCAGGCTGTGTAAGGGCTATTTGACCAAGAAGGAGAGTGATGAGGGGCTACGCCAGATGACCTGGCCTCCACAGTCACCAGACCTGAACCCAATCGAGATGGTTTGGGGTGAGCTGGACCGCAGAGTGAAGGCAAAAGGGCCAACAAGTGCTAAGCATCTCTGGGAACTCCTTCAAGATTGTTGGAAGACCATTTCCGGGGACTACCTCTTGAAGCTCATCAAGAGAATCCCAAGAGTGAGCAAAGCAGTCATCAAAGCAAAAGGTGGCTACTTTGAAGAACCTAAAATATAAGACATATTTTCAGTTGTTTCACACTTTTTTGTTAAGTATACAATTCCACTTGTGTTAATTCATAGTTTTGATGCCTTCAGTGTGAATGTACAATTTTCAAAGTCATGAAAATACAGAAAAATCTTTAAATGAGAAGGTGTGTCCAAACTTTTGGTCTGTACTGTGTATATATATATATATATAAAAATATTTTTTTTTAGTTTGGTTTGTATCGCTATTTCCCGAGACCCAAGTTTTATTTTTCAATGGATGCAGCTGTTATTTGAGTCATTTATGTATTTTTGATCGTTTGATTGTAGTAATCAAGAAAATACATTTCTGGGGTTTTGACTTTTTTTCTTTTTATGGCGCTTACTGTGTGAGTTATTTAATTTATTCTTTGATAGATCAGATCTTTATGGATGCCGCGATACCAGATATTAAAAAATAAAAAAACTATTTATCGATTTCTAAAGGCAGAAAAGAGGAGTGATTCAAACTTTTAAACTTTTATATACATATTTTTTACTTTATTTTTTAGTCCATGGGAACAATAGAGAGAAAACTGTTACCTGAAGAGACGCCTCCAGGGTATCGCGGAGTCTTTCTTGAGTGGATCGGCAGGTACTGAGTTCAGTCTTATTGATCAGTGAAAGATAATCTCGTAAACGCTCGTAGAGATCCCCGTCCAAAACCTGCAGACATGTACAATGTTATTAAAAATAGCTACATCTGTTCATTGCAATCATATGAACATATACTGTGCTCTTTATATGATTTACACTGAACTATGTAGCATGTGATAAAATTGCTGTGTATAAATTATGGGGTATAGAAACCAAAATGACATTTAAGCTGCAGTACTACAAATTGAACACCAGGTGGCACCAGAACTCTTCTTTTCCCTCGTGCAGCCTGAACACACTGTCAGCCAGTGAGCAGGAACGTCACATCTCACCATTACCCAACCAACCACATGAACAAACAAGGCCTGAGCCAAGGAAAATAGTTTAGTATCAGAACTTTTCGATCATTAGTAACTGAGCGAGTAAACATAAGAAGGGAGATGGAAGTCTGATTAAAAGCATGTATAAACCTTACTGGCCTCATCAGTGGTTATAAGCAAAGCTTATACAGGTATAGCATGGTGCGGGGCAATAGCTGTGGGCGAGGTACTTGTGTTCTACGCCCCGACACTCGTTAGTCATGGGGGCGCTATGCCCGTGCAGACCGCATGATGAACTAACACAAGGGACACTATGTCTCACGTCCCCTGTTCTGATTCATCCCGTTACCTTTTTGGCTTTCGAACTCAGGACCGCCCCGCTAGGCCTCCTGCCCCAGTTCCCATCTCTGGAGAATCACTCATTCCAACTATCAGTTTTCCTCGTCTCTACTCTGGGTCACGCTATCTGTTGCCTTGGTCTCCTCTCACTTTAGGAACACCCACTTCATGCGGCTCTTCTCGATGGTTAGACCGTAGGTCTGCTTATACTGCAGGCTGAGCCCTATCTAGCTCCTGACAGGAAACTCCCTCTGTCCTTTCACGTTATCCCCTCCCACTCTGGGCTAGTCCCAAACATTAACGCTGTCTCTCACTGTTAACTACCTAGTGCTGGGCAGCACACTACTCTACAATTAATAACACACATCACTAAACAAACTACAGATCACATCAAAACACGTGTCTTCAAGGGGGAACTTGGGCAAAATTTCCATCTTCTTACACAGAATAGATTAGATGTGAATATAACTGAACGCTACAAAAGAGGGAAATCCTACCAGTGTGTCACCTTTTTCTACATGTACAGCCCTATAGTGCCATCCAAATAATGAAGGGAAACAAAAAAGTGATGCTCAGGGGTCATCTATTGTTCTGTCTGCAATGGAGATCAGCCTAAGTGCTAGATAAGAGGGTGGGCACGCCATGCCACTGAGTCTTGGTGAGTGTACCAAGAAACAGGTCTAAGGAAGCAAACTGAACCTTTGTTCTGGTTAAAGTCCTAGCTATGGCTGCACATGTCCTCCTCCAACATTGCTGCATAACTTGACAAATTCGCTTTTCAGTAGGACCAATTAGCGTGTGCAAATGGCAATAACTTAAACCCTACAATAGCCCATTTAACAAATTAAAGGGGATGTCCATGTCTAAGATTACTCCCCCATTGGCTCAGGGACGGAAAAACCCAAAGTGAGCTCTTAATCACCCTCCCAGTAGCCGGCGCTACCTCTCACCGCTGATCTGGTCTTTTCTTGGCTGCAGCGGCAACATCAATAATCACTGAGCTCAGCCAATGTAGATGACAAGAGCAGCTGAGCCGCTGAGCGATTACTGATGTCACCACTGCAGCCAAATAACAGACCAAAGTGGTGGCGAGAGGCAGCGCTGGACCCTGGGAAAGGTACAGATGGGCGTTTTAATCTATGGGGAGTAATCTTTCAAAGGGGAGAATCCCTTTAAATTAGCTCCTGGAAATGAAAAATAAAATAAACATTACTCGCCTGTTACATTCCCAGCAGCTGCAGGCCAATGCTCTAGTGGGCAGGGCCGGCGTCTGCACCCGGGCAAGTGCCGGGGCCCTGAGCAGGCGGGGGGCCCACTTGCAGTCGGGCACCCCGCCGGGCTATGGGCGGAGGATAGAGGTGCCAGGGCCTGCCCTTCTCCCCTGCTTGCTCAGGGCCCCGGCAGCCGGATACTTACCTCTCCCCGTGCCTCCGCAGATCTGCTGTCTTCCTGCTGTGCGCTCCCTGTGACGTCTCAGGTCAGAGGGTGCGGAGACGTCTTTCCACCGCGCCCTCCCCTGAGCCATCACAGGCAGAGCAGAGCGGGAAGACGCCGGCAACGCTGGAGTCCGGACCTGAGCAGCGGCTGCAGGTGAGGAGGAGTGAGGTGAGTATTTTATTTTTTTTTTATGTTTTGAGGCATGGGGCATAATATGGGGGGGGGGGGGTGACATCCTGCATGGGGCATTTTAAAGAGAGGGGGTGACATCCTGCATGGGGCATAATATGGGGGGGGTGACATCCTGCATGGGGTATAATATGGGGGGGTGACGTCCTGCATGGGGCATTTTAAAGAGAGGGGGTGACATCCTGCATGGGGCATAATATGGGGGGGTGACATCCTGCATGGGGTATAATATGGGGGGGTGACATCCTGCATGGGGCATTTTAAAGAGAGGGGGTGACATCCTGCATGGGGCATTATTTGAGGGGGAAAGGGACATCCTGCATGGGGCATTATATGGGGGGGGGACATCCTGCATGGGGCATTATATGGAGGGAAAGGGACATCCTGCACATGGCATTATGTGGGGGGAACAGCCTGCAAGGAGCATTATATGGGGGCCAGTATCCTGTATGGAGCGTTATAAGGGGACCAGTATCCTGTATGGAGCATTATATGGGGGCCAGTATCCTGTACAGAGCGTTTTATGGGGGCCGGTATTCTGTATGGAGCGTTATATGGGGGCCAGTATTCTGTATAGAGCGTTATATGGGGGCCAGTATTCCGTATGGAGCATTATATGGGGGCCAGTATCCTGTATGGAGCATTATATGGGGGCCAGTATCCTGTATGGAGCATTATATGGGGGCCAGTATCCTGTACAGAGCGTTTTATGGGGGCCGGTATTCTGTATGGAGCGTTATATGGGGGCCAGTATTCTGTATAGAGCGTTATATGGGGGCCAGTATTCCGTATGGAGCATTATATGGGGGCCAGTATCCTGTATGGAGCATTATATGGGGGCCAGTATCCTGTATGGAGCATTATATGGGGGCCAGTATCCTGTACAGAGCGTTTTATGGGGGCCAGTATTCTGTATGGAGCGTTATATGGGGGCCAGTATTCTGTATAGAGCGTTATATGGGGGCCAGTATTCCGTATTGAGCGTTATATGGGGGCCAGTATCCTGTATGGAGCATTATATGGGGGCCAGTATCCTGTATGGAGCATTATATGGGGGCCAGTATCCTGTATGGAGCGTTATAAGGGGACCAGTATCCTGTATGGAGCATTATATGGGGGCCAGTATCCTGTACAGAGCGTTTTATGGGGGCCAGTATTCTGTACAGAGCGTTTTATGGGGGCCAGTATTCTGTATGGAGCGTTATATGGGGGCCAGTATTCTGTATAGAGCGTTATATGGGGGCCAGTATTCCGTATGGAGCGTTATATGGGGGCCAGTATCCTGTATGGAGCATTGTATGGGGGCCAGTCTCCTGTATGCAGCATTTTATGGGGGCCAGTATACTATGTGGAGCGATTCGCTGGTTTCTGAGCTATTGTAGAATTTACAATCGATATCCCTCATGTAATGTAAGAAGTGAAATCTTTGCATTGTACTATACCTATATTTCTCCGCCGTATCTCTGCATCATGAATCGTGGTATGTGTTATAGGGGCCCACTGAGACTCTTTTGCCCGGGACTCAGAAAAACCTGGAGCCGGCCCTGCTAGTGGACCTCACTTTTTCATATTCTCCCAGAAATTTGTGGTACTGCAATGCATGTGCACAGTTAGCGGTAATGCTAACATGTACGGCACGAGCGGCAACGGTCGGTGGATGTATGTGATGTCACAGCAGGGGCCACTGCTATGGTGGGAGAAGGGCCACCGGTCCTGATTAAAGGGAGTATGACCTGATTGTAAGGGTGGTACAGCTCATGCTAGCCCCATTCCTTACCCACTGGAAGTGGCAACCTGCACAGGACACCCAAAAAAAAACAAACGTGTTGGTATTAAAAAAAAAAAAAAAAAAAAGAGACGAGACGAGACCAGCCTATTTGCCATCAGTCCTGTTATTGGGGATTTGGAGGCTCATTCAGCCCTTTGCTATGAGACCCCCCTCGCCTGTCGATAAACATAACCACACGACACACGAACATATGTAATTTCCAGAGGATAAAGACAAAAATAAGACATAAACTTGAACAAGAAGCAATAAAAAAAATGAATGTACAGGAAGCAATAAAAGGTAAGTGGCGTTACTGGAAGAGTTAGAAAAACGTCAATGTCATCGGACATTTCTCCACTCCTGTGATCAATATAATGCTAGTTACACAGCGCACGCCATTACTGGCCGCTCCACTACAAGACAAGACGGTTTCCATTTTTGTCATATAGATTGGGTTATTGATGTACCAGGCGAGTATGAATGCTCAGAACAAGTCTACCAGCACATATCCATCATGGGGGAAGCATTGAGATCACCAAGGAGAAGGATCGCTGGTGCCTTCCAGTTTAACCCATGACACCGTCTGCAGACTTCAGAGGAACTCACGGGATAAAAAGCCAAGTGCATTGCAAACACTGAAAAAAATATATTCTCTTTGATCTAGTTTCTTCTTATTCAGCAAATCCAGAAGATTGAGAGCAGAAAGATCGAGTCCAGGTCCAATTCCTGTAAGCCGGACTTTATATCAATTGTGCACATCTGAATGGCTGCTACTTCACCACTTTTCATTTCTATCACATTTGAAAAATGTCTCCAATATGTAGAAAAATAAATATTTGAAGGTATCAAAATGTAACAGCCAAATCAGGACCCTATAAACTAGAATGTGGCAAGAAGGATTCTTACTTCTGAACTCCCTTGAGCAGTAAGCCTAAATACCAGGCTGCGCATGCTCATGAGAAATTTAGGAGTCCGGCTGTAATGTCTACCGGAGCTTAGGAGTCCAGACCTGCATTATAATGCACAGACACTGCCAGTAAAGACAAGCTAGATGGACAAAGCTTACAAAATTCTATGAAATCGAGCTGCATTTAGTACTTCTCTAAGGTTCTTTTAACCTTCAGAAACAATCAAACTTCTACGACCCCCAAACCATTTTATATGACTGTGTAACCCTATAAAAGAGAAACAATTTGATCCCTTTATGCTCCCAGAGCAATCCTCCCAGCAAGAAATCACATTTTGAAGTTCTTTATACATGTGTCTGCAAGTACATTGGGGTGTGAGGATGCACTTACAGCTCCTCAGCCCCACTCTGTGCTCCAGAGAGTGGCGCTAGGCTGGAAATACAGTGTGAGGCTGAGAAGCTGTAAGTGCATCCCCACACCCCAACGGACAGGTGCTTCTCACAAAATTAGAAGATCATCAAAAAGTTAATTTATTTCAGTTCTTTAATTCAAAAAGTGAAACTCATATATTATCAAATATGTGGTAGCTCTTGAAGCATTGACTCCAGCAGCAGTCCACTCCTTGTGAATCTCCCTCAAATTTTTGAATGGCCTTTTCTTAACAATCCTTTCAAGGCTGCGTTTATCCCGCTTGCTTGTGCACCTTTTTCTACCACACTTGTTCCTTCCACTCAACTGTCCATTAATATCCTTGGATACAGCACTCTGTGAACAGCCAGCTTCTTTAGCAATGACCTTTTGTGGCTTACCCTCCTTGCGAGTGTGTCAATGACTGCCTTCTGGACATCTGTCAAGTCAGCAGTCTTCCCCTTGATTGTGGAGCCTACCGAAACAGATTAAGGGACCTTTTAAATGCTTAGGAAGCCTTTGCAGGTGTTTTTTGTTAATTATTCTAATTTCTGAGATAATGACTTTTGTGTTTTCATAAATAAACACTTGAAATAGATCACTCTGTTTGCAATGTCTCATATATTATATAGAGTTTCACTTTTTGTATTGAAGAACTGAAATAAATGAACTTTTTGATGATATTCTAATTTAGTTAGAAGCACTTGTACTTTCAGACACATGTATAAAGAACTTCAAAATGTGATTTCTGGCTGTTGGAAAATCGCTTTTGGGGGGATAAAAGGATCAACCTGCTTATTTTTTAAATGGCTACATAGACATAAATGGTAGACGTTTCAGACAGCCTCCCTTTAAAATATAAACTCCCCCCCTATTCCGGTCCCACTAACAGCAGCAGCGCCGTTCAGCTTAGATCTCCTTTATGTGATGATATAATGAATATAATGACTCATAGGTGTTTTCCTGAGCACAGTCATGCTATTGCTTCACAATGTAATATGGACATAAATGGAAAAGTAAGACGACTGCTCAGACACCGGAGTGTCACCTGATAAATTCTCAGCAAAAGTCGAATAATTCAATAATTTCTAAATATAGCAAAACCGACTCATTGTCGGAAACAAAATTGTCCTGGCCTCATCGTGTACAATAAAATGGCTATATTACCCATCACTTATCTGACTTATGGAAATCTTTTTTTTACCTAAACACATGGTTAAAAGCATTATTACAATAGGACTTCAATGTAAATTTTGGACCCTTTGGCTTCTACAGCCCCAATGTATCACTGTACATAGCAGACTGCAGAATGAGATAACAGCGAGTCCGACTGTCAGCTCCCCTTACAGCTCAGGTTGGCAACACTTCTCTCTTCTCCTGGATGGTCTTCTAAGCTGATTTAAGACCAAATCAATGTTAAACTTTCTAGTGTCTGATCGGACCCCAGAGCTGGACTCCCAGCTACACTAGGACACATCATGGCAGCTAGTCTCTACCCAATAGCTCAGAGACAACTGTAAATTAGAGATGGAGCCTGCAGATGGGAAAATAGTGAAAGATGCGGGACACAAGTCATATGATCACCAGAAATAGTGTCACTATGTATATACATGACAGATTATTCTGAAACGTGATTCTTTAAAATTAATGTGATTAATTGCTTGTGTGGTATTTCATTATTATTAGCTTTATTATAAAGTATGAATGGAAAGAACTTGGTTTTACTGACATTTTGTTAACAGGAGGCTGTGAAATCTCATTTTCTACAACAGAATATCTGGACGCTGCAGTAAGTGACTAGAGCAGAAAACCAAAAAAGATGAACCACACCTAACAAGTGCAAAGCCACAGCATAGCTTGTATCATCAAAATAGCTACAATGCAGACTGTCAGAGCTGTGTGTGACCGCCTGTGTCCTACTGCTGTGTACTGTGCTGTGTATTGCCACCTGTGTCCTACTGCTGTGCTGTGTATTGCCACGTGTCCTACTGCTGCGTACTGTGCTGTGTATTGCCACCTGTGTCCTACTGCTGTGCTGTGTATTGCCGCCTGTGTCCTACTGCTGTGTACTGTGCTGTGTATAGCTACCTGTGTCCTACTGCTGTGTACTGTGCTGTGTATTGCCGCCTGTGTCCTACTGCTGTGTACTGTGCTGTGTATTGCCACCTGTGTCCTACTGCTGTGTTGTGTATAGCCACCTGTGTCCTACTGCTGTGTACTGTGCTGTGTATAGCTACCTGTGTCCTACTGCTGTGTACTGTGCTGTGTATTGCCGCCTGTGTCCTACTGCTGTGCTGTGTATTGCCACCTGTGTCCTACTGCTGTGCTGTGTATTGCCGCCTGTGTCCTACTGCTGTGTACTGTGCTGTGTATAGCTACCTGTGTCCTACTGCTGTGTACTGTGCTGTGTATTGCCGCCTGTGTCCTACTGCTGTGTACTGTGCTGTGTATTGCCACCTGTGTCCTACTGCTGTGTTGTGTATAGCCACCTGTGTCCTACTGCTGTGTACTGTGCTGTGTATAGCTACCTGTGTCCTACTGCTGTGTACTGTGCTGTGTACTGCCGCCTGTGTCCTACTGCTGTGTGCTGTGCTGTGTATTGCTGCCTGTGTCCTACTGCTGTGTATTGTCGCCTGTGTCCTACTGCTGTGCTGTGTATTGCTGCCTATGTCCTACTGCTGTGTTGTGTATTGCCGCCTGTGTCCTACTGCTGTGTTGTGTATTGCCGCCTGTGTCCTACTGCTGTGTACTGTGCTGTGTATTGCCACATGTGTCCTACTGCTGCGTACTGTGCTGTGTATTGCCGCCTGTGTCCTACTGCTGTGTTGTGTATTGCCGCCTGTGTCCTACTGCTGTGTTGTGTATTGCCGCCTGTGTCCTACTGCTGTGTACTGTGCTGTGTATTGCCACCTGTGTCCTACTGCTGTGTTGTGTATTGCCGCCTGTGTCCTACTGCTGTGTTGTGTATAGCCACCTGTGTCCTACTGCTGTGTACTGTGCTGTGTATTGCCGCCTGTGTCCTACTGCTGTGTTGTGTATTGCCGCCTGTGTCCTACTGCTGTGTTGTGTATTGCCGCCTGTGTCCTACTGCTGTGTACTGTGCTGTGTATTGCCACCTGTGTCCTACTGCTGTGTTGTGTATAGCCACCTGTGTCCTACTGCTGTGTACTGTGCTGTGTATTGCCGCCTGTGTCCTACTGCTGTGTTGTGTATTGCCGCCTGTGTCCTACTGCTGTGTACTGTGCTGTGTATTGCCGCCTGTGTCCTACTGCTGTGTTGTGTATTGCCACCTGTGTCCTACTGCTGTGTTGTGTATTGCCACCTGTGTCCTACTGCTGTGCTGTGTATTGCCACCTGTGTCCTACTGCTGTGTACTGTGCTGTGTATTGCCACCTGTGTCCTACTGCTGCGTACTGTGCTGTGTATTTCCGCCTGTGTCTTACTGCTGTGCTGTGTATTGCCGCCTGTGTCCTACTGCTGTGTTGTGTATTGCCGCCTGTGTCCTACTGCTGTGCTGTGTATTGCTGCCTGTGTCCTACTGCTGTGTACTGTGCTGTGTATTGCCACCTGTGTCCTACTGCTGTGTTGTGTATTGCCGCCTGTGTCCTACTGCTGTGTTGTGTATTGCCGCCTGTGTCCTACTGCTGTGTACTGTGCTGTGTATTGCCACATGTGTCCTACTGCTGCGTACTGTGCTGTGTATTGCCGCCTGTGTCCTACTGCTGTGTTGTGTATTGCCGCCTGTGTCCTACTGCTGTGTTGTGTATTGCCGCCTGTGTCCTACTGCTGTGTACTGTGCTGTGTATTGCCACCTGTGTCCTACTGCTGTGTTGTGTATTGCCGCCTGTGTCCTACTGCTGTGTTGTGTATAGCCACCTGTGTCCTACTGCTGTGTACTGTGCTGTGTATTGCCGCCTGTGTCCTACTGCTGTGTTGTGTATTGCCGCCTGTGTCCTACTGCTGTGTTGTGTATTGCCGCCTGTGTCCTACTGCTGTGTACTGTGCTGTGTATTGCCACCTGTGTCCTACTGCTGTGTTGTGTATAGCCACCTGTGTCCTACTGCTGTGTACTGTGCTGTGTATTGCCGCCTGTGTCCTACTGCTGTGTTGTGTATTGCCGCCTGTGTCCTACTGCTGTGTACTGTGCTGTGTATTGCCGCCTGTGTCCTACTGCTGTGTTGTGTATTGCCACCTGTGTCCTACTGCTGTGTTGTGTATTGCCACCTGTGTCCTACTGCTGTGCTGTGTATTGCCACCTGTGTCCTACTGCTGTGTACTGTGCTGTGTATTGCCACCTGTGTCCTACTGCTGCGTACTGTGCTGTGTATTTCCGCCTGTGTCTTACTGCTGTGCTGTGTATTGCCGCCTGTGTCCTACTGCTGTGTTGTGTATTGCCGCCTGTGTCCTACTGCTGTGCTGTGTATTGCTGCCTGTGTCCTACTGCTGTGTACTGTGCTGTGTATTGCCACCTGTGTCCTACTGCTGTGCTGTGTATTGCCACCTGTGTCCTACTGCTGTGCTGTGTATTGCTGCCCGTGTCCTACTGCTGTGTGCTGTGCTGTGTATTGCCACCTGTGTCCTACTGCTGTGTACTGTGCTGTGTATTGCCACCTGTGTCCTACTGCTGTGTTGTGTATTGCCGCCTGTGTCCTACTGCTGTGTTGTGTATTGCCACCTGTGTCCTACTGCTGTGTACTGAGCTGTGTATTGCCGCCTGTGTCCTACTGCTGTGTTGTGTATTGCCACCTGTGTCCTACTGCTGTGTTGTGTATAGCCACCTGTGTCCTACTGCTGTGTATAGCTACCTGTGTCCTACTGCTGTGTACTGTGCTGTGTATTGCCACCTGTGTCCTACTGCTGTGCTGTGTATTGCCGCCTGTGTCCTACTGCTGTGTACTGTGCTGTGTATAGCTACCTGTGTCCTACTGCTGTGTACTGTGCTGTGCATTGCCGCCTGTGTCCTACTGCTGTGTTGTGTATTGCCGCCTGTGTCCTACTGCTGTGTACTGTGCTGTGTATTGCCACCTGTGTCCTACTGCTGTGTTGTGTATAGCCACCTGTGTCCTACTGCTGTGTACTGTGCTGTGTATAGCTACCTGTGTCCTACTGCTGTGTACTGTGCTGTGTATTGCCGCCTGTGTCCTACTGCTGTGTTGTGTATTGCCGCCTGTGTCCTACTGCTGTGTGCTGTGCTGTGTATTGCCACGTGTCCTACTGCTGCGTACTGTGCTGTGTATTGCCACCTGTGTCCTACTGCTGTGCTGTGTATTGCCGCCTGTGTCCTACTGCTGTGTACTGTGCTGTGTATAGCTACCTGTGTCCTACTGCTGTGTACTGTGCTGTGTATTGCCACCTGTGTCCTACTGCTGTGTTGTGTATAGCCACCTGTGTCCTACTGCTGTGTACTGTGCTGTGTATTGCCGCCTGTGTCCTACTGCTGTGTTGTGTATTGCCACCTGTGTCATACTGCTGTGTACTGTGCTGTGTATTGCCGCCTGTGTCCTACTGCTGTGTACTGTGCTGTGTATTGCCACCTGTGTCCTACTGCTGTGCTGTGTATTGCCACGTGTCCTACTGCTGCGTACTGTGCTGTGTATTGCCACCTGTGTCCTACTGCTGTGCTGTGTATTGCCGCCTGTGTCCTACTGCTGTGTACTGTGCTGTGTATAGCTACCTGTGTCCTACTGCTGTGTACTGTGCTGTGTATTGCCGCCTGTGTCCTACTGCTGTGTACTGTGCTGTGTATTGCCACCTGTGTCCTACTGCTGTGTTGTGTATAGCCACCTGTGTCCTACTGCTGTGTACTGTGCTGTGTATAGCTACCTGTGTCCTACTGCTGTGTACTGTGCTGTGTATTGCCGCCTGTGTCCTACTGCTGTGCTGTGTATTGCCACCTGTGTCCTACTGCTGTGCTGTGTATTGCCGCCTGTGTCCTACTGCTGTGTACTGTGCTGTGTATAGCTACCTGTGTCCTACTGCTGTGTACTGTGCTGTGTATTGCCGCCTGTGTCCTACTGCTGTGTACTGTGCTGTGTATTGCCACCTGTGTCCTACTGCTGTGTTGTGTATAGCCACCTGTGTCCTACTGCTGTGTACTGTGCTGTGTATAGCTACCTGTGTCCTACTGCTGTGTACTGTGCTGTGTATTGCCGCCTGTGTCCTACTGCTGTGTGCTGTGCTGTGTATTGCTGCCTGTGTCCTACTGCTGTGTATTGTCGCCTGTGTCCTACTGCTGTGCTGTGTATTGCTGCCTATGTCCTACTGCTGTGTTGTGTATTGCCGCCTGTGTCCTACTGCTGTGTTGTGTATTGCCGCCTGTGTCCTACTGCTGTGTACTGTGCTGTGTATTGCCACATGTGTCCTACTGCTGCGTACTGTGCTGTGTATTGCCGCCTGTGTCCTACTGCTGTGTTGTGTATTGCCGCCTGTGTCCTACTGCTGTGTTGTGTATTGCCGCCTGTGTCCTACTGCTGTGTACTGTGCTGTGTATTGCCACCTGTGTCCTACTGCTGTGTTGTGTATTGCCGCCTGTGTCCTACTGCTGTGTTGTGTATAGCCACCTGTGTCCTACTGCTGTGTACTGTGCTGTGTATTGCCGCCTGTGTCCTACTGCTGTGTTGTGTATTGCCGCCTGTGTCCTACTGCTGTGTTGTGTATTGCCGCCTGTGTCCTACTGCTGTGTACTGTGCTGTGTATTGCCACCTGTGTCCTACTGCTGTGTTGTGTATAGCCACCTGTGTCCTACTGCTGTGTACTGTGCTGTGTATTGCCGCCTGTGTCCTACTGCTGTGTTGTGTATTGCCGCCTGTGTCCTACTGCTGTGTACTGTGCTGTGTATTGCCGCCTGTGTCCTACTGCTGTGTTGTGTATTGCCACCTGTGTCCTACTGCTGTGTTGTGTATTGCCACCTGTGTCCTACTGCTGTGCTGTGTATTGCCACCTGTGTCCTACTGCTGTGTACTGTGCTGTGTATTGCCACCTGTGTCCTACTGCTGCGTACTGTGCTGTGTATTTCCGCCTGTGTCTTACTGCTGTGCTGTGTATTGCCGCCTGTGTCCTACTGCTGTGTTGTGTATTGCCGCCTGTGTCCTACTGCTGTGCTGTGTATTGCTGCCTGTGTCCTACTGCTGTGTACTGTGCTGTGTATTGCCACCTGTGTCCTACTGCTGTGCTGTGTATTGCCACCTGTGTCCTACTGCTGTGCTGTGTATTGCTGCCCGTGTCCTACTGCTGTGTGCTGTGCTGTGTATTGCCACCTGTGTCCTACTGCTGTGTACTGTGCTGTGTATTGCCACCTGTGTCCTACTGCTGTGTTGTGTATTGCCGCCTGTGTCCTACTGCTGTGTTGTGTATTGCCACCTGTGTCCTACTGCTGTGTACTGAGCTGTGTATTGCCGCCTGTGTCCTACTGCTGTGTTGTGTATTGCCACCTGTGTCCTACTGCTGTGTTGTGTATTGCCGCCTGTGTCCTACTGCTGTGTACTGTGCTGTGTATTGCCACCTGTGTCCTACTGCTGTGTTGTGTATAGCCACCTGTGTCCTACTGCTGTGTATAGCTACCTGTGTCCTACTGCTGTGTACTGTGCTGTGTATTGCCACCTGTGTCCTACTGCTGTGCTGTGTATTGCCGCCTGTGTCCTACTGCTGTGTACTGTGCTGTGTATAGCTACCTGTGTCCTACTGCTGTGTACTGTGCTGTGCATTGCCGCCTGTGTCCTACTGCTGTGTTGTGTATTGCCGCCTGTGTCCTACTGCTGTGTACTGTGCTGTGTATTGCCACCTGTGTCCTACTGCTGTGTTGTGTATAGCCACCTGTGTCCTACTGCTGTGTACTGTGCTGTGTATAGCTACCTGTGTCCTACTGCTGTGTACTGTGCTGTGTATTGCCGCCTGTGTCCTACTGCTGTGTTGTGTATTGCCGCCTGTGTCCTACTGCTGTGTGCTGTGCTGTGTATTGCCACGTGTCCTACTGCTGCGTACTGTGCTGTGTATTGCCACCTGTGTCCTACTGCTGTGCTGTGTATTGCCGCCTGTGTCCTACTGCTGTGTACTGTGCTGTGTATAGCTACCTGTGTCCTACTGCTGTGTACTGTGCTGTGTATTGCCACCTGTGTCCTACTGCTGTGTTGTGTATAGCCACCTGTGTCCTACTGCTGTGTACTGTGCTGTGTATTGCCGCCTGTGTCCTACTGCTGTGTTGTGTATTGCCACCTGTGTCATACTGCTGTGTACTGTGCTGTGTATTGCCGCCTGTGTCCTACTGCTGTGTACTGTGCTGTGTATAGCTACCTGTGTCCTACTGCTGTGTACTGTGCTGTGTATTGCCGCCTGTGTCCTACTGCTGTGTACTGTGCTGTGTATTGCCGCCTGTGTCCTACTGCTGTGTTGTGTATTGCCGCCTGTGTCCTACTGCTGTGTACTGTGCTGTGTATTGCCACCTGTGTCCTACTGCTGTGTTGTGTATAGCCACCTGTGTCCTACTGCTGTGTACTGTGCTGTGTATAGCTACCTGTGTCCTACTGCTGTGTACTGTGCTGTGTATTGCCGCCTGTGTCCTACTGCTGTGTTGTGTATTGCCGCCTGTGTCCTACTGCTGTGTGCTGTGCTGTGTATTGCCACGTGTCCTACTGCTGCGTACTGTGCTGTGTATTGCCACCTGTGTCCTACTGCTGTGCTGTGTATTGCCGCCTGTGTCCTACTGCTGTGTACTGTGCTGTGTATAGCTACCTGTGTCCTACTGCTGTGTACTGTGCTGTGTATTGCCGCCTGTGTCCTACTGCTGTGTACTGTGCTGTGTATTGCCACCTGTGTCCTACTGCTGTGTTGTGTATTGCCGCCTGTGTCCTACTGCTGTGTACTGTGCTGTGTATTGCCACATGTGTCCTACTGCTGCGTACTGTGCTGTGTATTGCCGCCTGTGTCCTACTGCTGTGTTGTGTATTGCCGCCTGTGTCCTACTGCTGTGTTGTGTATTGCCGCCTGTGTCCTACTGCTGTGTACTGTGCTGTGTATTGCCACCTGTGTCCTACTGCTGTGTTGTGTATTGCCGCCTGTGTCCTACTGCTGTGTTGTGTATAGCCACCTGTGTCCTACTGCTGTGTACTGTGCTGTGTATTGCCGCCTGTGTCCTACTGCTGTGTTGTGTATTGCCGCCTGTGTCCTACTGCTGTGTTGTGTATTGCCGCCTGTGTCCTACTGCTGTGTACTGTGCTGTGTATTGCCACCTGTGTCCTACTGCTGTGTTGTGTATAGCCACCTGTGTCCTACTGCTGTGTACTGTGCTGTGTATTGCCGCCTGTGTCCTACTGCTGTGTTGTGTATTGCCGCCTGTGTCCTACTGCTGTGTACTGTGCTGTGTATTGCCGCCTGTGTCCTACTGCTGTGTTGTGTATTGCCACCTGTGTCCTACTGCTGTGTTGTGTATTGCCACCTGTGTCCTACTGCTGTGCTGTGTATTGCCACCTGTGTCCTACTGCTGTGTACTGTGCTGTGTATTGCCACCTGTGTCCTACTGCTGCGTACTGTGCTGTGTATTTCCGCCTGTGTCTTACTGCTGTGCTGTGTATTGCCGCCTGTGTCCTACTGCTGTGTTGTGTATTGCCGCCTGTGTCCTACTGCTGTGCTGTGTATTGCTGCCTGTGTCCTACTGCTGTGTACTGTGCTGTGTATTGCCACCTGTGTCCTACTGCTGTGCTGTGTATTGCCACCTGTGTCCTACTGCTGTGCTGTGTATTGCTGCCCGTGTCCTACTGCTGTGTGCTGTGCTGTGTATTGCCACCTGTGTCCTACTGCTGTGTACTGTGCTGTGTATTGCCACCTGTGTCCTACTGCTGTGTTGTGTATTGCCGCCTGTGTCCTACTGCTGTGTTGTGTATTGCCACCTGTGTCCTACTGCTGTGTACTGAGCTGTGTATTGCCGCCTGTGTCCTACTGCTGTGTTGTGTATTGCCACCTGTGTCCTACTGCTGTGTTGTGTATTGCCGCCTGTGTCCTACTGCTGTGTACTGTGCTGTGCATTGCCACCTGTGTCCTACTGCTGTGTTGTGTATAGCCACCTGTGTCCTACTGCTGTGTATAGCTACCTGTGTCCTACTGCTGTGTACTGTGCTGTGTATTGCCACCTGTGTCCTACTGCTGTGCTGTGTATTGCCGCCTGTGTCCTACTGCTGTGTACTGTGCTGTGTATAGCTACCTGTGTCCTACTGCTGTGTACTGTGCTGTGCATTGCCGCCTGTGTCCTACTGCTGTGTTGTGTATTGCCGCCTGTGTCCTACTGCTGTGTACTGTGCTGTGTATTGCCACCTGTGTCCTACTGCTGTGTTGTGTATAGCCACCTGTGTCCTACTGCTGTGTACTGTGCTGTGTATAGCTACCTGTGTCCTACTGCTGTGTACTGTGCTGTGTATTGCCGCCTGTGTCCTACTGCTGTGTTGTGTATTGCCGCCTGTGTCCTACTGCTGTGTGCTGTGCTGTGTATTGCCACGTGTCCTACTGCTGCGTACTGTGCTGTGTATTGCCACCTGTGTCCTACTGCTGTGCTGTGTATTGCCGCCTGTGTCCTACTGCTGTGTACTGTGCTGTGTATAGCTACCTGTGTCCTACTGCTGTGTACTGTGCTGTGTATTGCCACCTGTGTCCTACTGCTGTGTTGTGTATAGCCACCTGTGTCCTACTGCTGTGTACTGTGCTGTGTATTGCCGCCTGTGTCCTACTGCTGTGTTGTGTATTGCCACCTGTGTCATACTGCTGTGTACTGTGCTGTGTATTGCCGCCTGTGTCCTACTGCTGTGTACTGTGCTGTGTATAGCTACCTGTGTCCTACTGCTGTGTACTGTGCTGTGTATTGCCGCCTGTGTCCTACTGCTGTGTACTGTGCTGTGTATTGCCGCCTGTGTCCTACTGCTGTGTTGTGTATTGCCGCCTGTGTCCTACTGCTGTGTACTGTGCTGTGTATTGCCACCTGTGTCCTACTGCTGTGTTGTGTATAGCCACCTGTGTCCTACTGCTGTGTACTGTGCTGTGTATAGCTACCTGTGTCCTACTGCTGTGTACTGTGCTGTGTATTGCCGCCTGTGTCCTACTGCTGTGTTGTGTATTGCCGCCTGTGTCCTACTGCTGTGTGCTGTGCTGTGTATTGCCACGTGTCCTACTGCTGCGTACTGTGCTGTGTATTGCCACCTGTGTCCTACTGCTGTGCTGTGTATTGCCGCCTGTGTCCTACTGCTGTGTACTGTGCTGTGTATAGCTACCTGTGTCCTACTGCTGTGTACTGTGCTGTGTATTGCCGCCTGTGTCCTACTGCTGTGTTGTGTATTGCCGCCTGTGTCCTACTGCTGTGTACTGTGCTGTGTATTGCCACCTGTGTCCTACTGCTGTGTTGTGTATAGCCACCTGTGTCCTACTGCTGTGTACTGTGCTGTGTATTGCCGCCTGTGTCCTACTGCTGTGTTGTGTATTGCCACCTGTGTCCTACTGCTGTGTACTGAGCTGTGTATTGCCGCCTGTGTCCTACTGCTGTGTTGTGTATTGCCGCCTGTGTCCTACTGCTGTGTTGTGTATTGCCACCTGTGTCCTACTGCTGTGTTGTGTATTGCCGCCTGTGTCCTACTGCTGTGTTGTGTATTGCCACCTGTGTCCTACTGCTGTGTTGTGTATTGCCGCCTGTGTCCTACTGCTGTGTTGTGTATTGCCGCCTGTGTCCTACTGCTTTGTACTGTGCTGTGTATTGCCACCTGTGTCCTACTGCTGTGTGCTGTGTATTGCTGCCTGTGTCCTACTGCTGTGTGCTGTGCTGTGTATTGCTGCCTGTGTCCTACTGCTGTGTATTGTCGCCTGTGTCCTACTGCTGTGCTGTGTATTGCTGGCTATGTCCTACTGCTGTGTTGTGTATTGCCGCCTGTGTCCTACTGCTGTGTTGTGTATTGCCGCCTGTGTCCTACTGCTGTGTACTGTGCTGTGTATTGCCACATGTGTCCTACTGCTGCGTACTGTGCTGTGTATTGCCGCCTGTGTCCTACTGCTGTGTTGTGTATTGCCGCCTGTGTCCTACTGCTGTGTTGTGTATTGCCGCCTGTGTCCTACTGCTGTGTACTGTGCTGTGTATTGCCACCTGTGTCCTACTGCTGTGTTGTGTATAGCCACCTGTGTCCTACTGCTGTGTACTGTGCTGTGTATTGCCGCCTGTGTCCTACTGCTGTGTTGTGTATTGCCGCCTGTGTCCTACTGCTGTGTACTGTGCTGTGTATTGCCGCCTGTGTCCTACTGCTGTGTTGTGTATTGCCACCTGTGTCCTACTGCTGTGTTGTGTATTGCCACCTGTGTCCTACTGCTGTGTATTGCCACCTGTGTCCTACTGCTGTGTACTGTGCTGTGTATTGCCACCTGTGTCCTACTGCTGCGTACTGTGCTGTGTATTTCCGCCTGTGTCTTACTGCTGTGCTGTGTATTGCCGCCTGTGTCCTACTGCTGTGTTGTGTATTGCTGCCTGTGTCCTACTGCTGTGCTGTGTATTGCTGCCCGTGTCCTACTGCTGTGTACTGTGCTGTGTATTGCCACCTGTGTCCTACTGCTGTGCTGTGTATTGCCACCTGTGTCCTACTGCTGTGCTGTGTATTGCTGCCCGTGTCCTACTGCTGTGTGCTGTGCTGTGTATTGCCACCTGTGTCCTACTGCTGTGTACTGTGCTGTGTATTGCCACCTGTGTCCTACTGCTGTGTTGTGTATTGCCGCCTGTGTCCTACTGCTGTGTTGTGTATTGCCACCTGTGTACTACTGCTGTGTACTGAGCTGTGTATTGCCGCCTGTGTCCTACTGCTGTGTTGTGTATTGCCGCCTGTGTCCTACTGCTGTGTTGTGTATTGCCACCTGTGTCCTACTGCTGTGTTGTGTATTGCCACCTGTGTCCTACTGCTGTGTTGTGTATTGCCACCTGTGTCCTACTGCTGTGTTGTGTATTGCCGCCTGTGTCCTACTGCTGTGTTGTGTATTGCCACCTGTGTCCTACTGCTGTGTTGTGTATTGCCGCCTGTGTCCTACTGCTGTGTTGTGTATTGCCGCCTGTGTCCTACTGCTTTGTACTGTGCTGTGTATTGCCACCTGTGTCCTACTGCTGTGTGCTGTGCTGTGTATTGCTGCCTGTGTCCTACTGCTGTGTATTGTCGCCTGTGTCCTACTGCTGTGCTGTGTATTGCTGCCTATGTCCTACTGCTGTGTTGTGTATTGCCGCCTGTGTCCTACTGCTGTGTACTGTGCTGTGTATTGCCACCTGTGTCCTACTGCTGTGTGCTGTGCTGTGTATTGCTGCCTGTGTCCTACTGCTGTGTGCTGTGCTGTGTATTGCCGCCTGTGTCCTACTGCTGTGTACTGTGCTGTGTATTGCCACCTGTGTCCTACTGCTGTGTACTGTGCTGTGTATTGCCACCTGTATCCTACTGATGTGCTGTGTATTGCCACCTGTGTCCTACTGCTGTGTACTGTGCTGTGTATTGCCACCTGTGCCCTACTGCTGCGTACTGTGTTGTGTATTGCCGCCTGTGTCCTACTGCTGTGTTGTGTATTGCCGCCTGTGTCCTACTGCTGTGTACTGTGCTGTGTATTGCCACCTGTGTCCTACTGCTGTGCTGTGTATTGCTGCCCGTGTCCTACTGCTGTGTATTGCCACCTGTGTCCTACTGCTGTGTACTGTGCTGTGTATTGCCACCTGTGTCCTACTGCTGTGTACTGTGCTGTGTATTGCCACCTGTGTCCTACTGCTGTGTTGTGTATTGCCACCTGTGTACTACTGCTGTGTACTGAGCTGTGTATTGCCGCCTGTGTCCTACTGCTGTGTTGTGTATTGCCACCTGTGTCCTACTGCTGTGTTGTGTATTGCCACCTGTGTCCTACTGCTGTGTTGTGTATTGCCGCCTGTGTCCTACTGCTGTGTTCTGTATTGCCACCTGTGTCCTACTGCTGTGTTGTGTATTGCCGCCTGTGTCCTACTGCTGTGTTGTGTATTGCCGCCTGTGTCCTACTGCTTTGTACTGTGCTGTGTATTGCCACCTGTGTCCTACTGCTGTGTGCTGTGCTGTGTATTGCTGCCTGTGTCATACTGCTGTGTATTGTCGCCTGTGTCCTACTGCTGTGCTGTGTATTGCTGCCTATGTCCTACTGCTGTGTTGTGTATTGCCACCTGTGTCCTACTGCTGTGTGCTGTGCTGTGTATTGCTGCCTGTGTCCTACTGCTGTGTGCTGTGCTGTGTATTGCCGCCTGTGTCCTACTGCTGTGTACTGTGCTGTGTATTGACACCTGTGTCCTACTGCTGTGTACTGTGCTGTGTATTGCCACCTGTATCCTACTGATGTGCTGTGTATTGCCACCTGTGTCCTACTGCTGTGTACTGTGCTGTGTATTGCCACCTGTGTCCTACTGCTGTGTTGTGTATTGCCGCCTGTGTCCTACTGCTGTGTTGTGTATTGCCGCCTGTGTCCTACTGCTGTGTACTGTGCTGTGTATTGCCACCTGTGTCCTACTGCTGTGCTGTGTATTGCTGCCCGTGTCCTACTGCTGTGTATTGCCACCTGTGTCCTACTGCTGTGTACTGTGCTGTGTATTGCCACCTGTGTCCTACTGCTGTGTTGTGTATTGCCGCCTGTGTCCTACTGCTGTGTTGTGTATTGCCACCTGTGTCCTACTGCTGTGTTGTGTATTGCCACCTGTGTCCTACTGCTGTGTACTGTGCTGTGTATTGCCGCCTGTGTCCTACTGCTGTGTTGTGTATTGCCGCCTGTGTCCTACTGCTGTGTTGTGTATTGCCACCTGTGTCCTACTGCTGTGTTGTGTATTGCCGCCTGTGTCCTACTGCTGTGTTGTGTATTGCCGCCTGTGTCCTACTGCTGTGTTGTGTATTGCCGCCTGTGTCCTACTGCTTTGTACTGTGCTGTGTATTGCCACCTGTGTCCTACTGCTGTGTGCTGTGCTGTGTATTGCTGCCTGTGTCCTACTGCTGTGTGCTGTGCTGTGTATTGCTGCCTGTGTCCTACTGCTGTGTATTGTCGCCTGTGTCCTACTGCTGTGCTGTGTATTGCTGCCTATGTCCTACTGCTGTGCTGTGTATTGCCGCCTGTGTCCTACTGCTGTGCTGTGTATTGCCGCCTGTGTCCTACTGCTGTGTTGTGTATTGCCGCCTGTGTCCTACTGCTGTGTACTGTGCTGTGTATTGCCACCTGTGTCCTACTGCTGTGCTGTGTATTGCTGCCCGTGTTCTACTGCTGTGTGCTGTGCTGTGTATTGCCACCTGTGTCCTACTGCTGTGTACTGTGCTGTGTATTGCCACCTGTGTCCTACTGCTGTGTTGTGTATTGCCGCCTGTGTCCTACTGCTGTGTTGTGTATTGCCACCTGTGTCCTACTGCTGTGTTGTGTATTGCCGCCTGTGTCCTACTGCTGTGTACTGTGCTGTGTATTGCCACCTGTGTCCTACTGCTGTGTACTGTGCTGTGTATTGCCACCTGTATCCTACTGCTGTGCTGTGTATTGCCACCTGTGTCCTACTGCTGTGTACTGTGCTGTGTATTGCCACCTGCGTCCTACTGCTGCGTACTGTGCTGTGTATTGCCGCCTGTGTCCTACTGCTGTGTTGTGTATTGCCGCCTGTGTCCTACTGCTGTGTACTGTGCTGTGTATTGCCACCTGTGTCCTACTGCTGTGCTGTGTATTGCTGCCCGTGTCCTACTGCTGTGTATTGCCACCTGTGTCCTACTGCTGTGTACTGTGCTGTGTATTGCCACCTGTGTCCTACTGCTGTGTTGTGTATTGCCGCCTGTGTCCTACTGCTGTGTTGTGTATTGCCACCTGTGTCCTACTGCTGTGTTGTGTATTGCCACCTGTGTCCTACTGCTGTGTACTGTGCTGTGTATTGCCGCCTGTGTCCTACTGCTGTGTTGTGTATTGCCGCCTGTGTCCTACTGCTGTGTTGTGTATTGCCACCTGTGTCCTACTGCTGTGTTGTGTATTGCCGCCTGTGTCCTACTGCTGTGTTGTGTATTGCCACCTGTGTCCTACTGCTGTGTTGTGTATTGCCGCCTGTGTCCTACTGCTGTGTTGTGTATTGCCGCCTGTGTCCTACTGCTTTGTACTGTGCTGTGTATTGCCACCTGTGTCCTACTGCTGTGTGCTGTGCTGTGTATTGCTGCCTGTGTCCTACTGCTGTGTGCTGTGCTGTGTATTGCTGCCTGTGTCCTACTGCTGTGTATTGTCGCCTGTGTCCTACTGCTGTGCTGTGTATTGCTGCCTATGTCCTACTGCTGTGCTGTGTATTGCCGCCTGTGTCCTACTGCTGTGCTGTGTATTGCCGCCTGTGTCCTACTGCTGTGTTGTGTATTGCTGCCTGTGTCCTACTGCTGTGTACTGTGCTGTGTATTGCCACCTGTGTCCTACTGCTGTGCTGTGTATTGCTGCCCATGTCCTACTGCTGTGTGCTGTGCTGTGTATTGCCACCTGTGTCCTACTGCTGTGTACTGTGCTGTGTATTGCCGCCTGTGTCCTACTGCTGTGTTGTGTATTGCCGCCTGTGTCCTACTGCTGTGTTGTGTATTGCCACCTGTGTCCTACTGCTGTGTTGTGTATTGCCGCCTGTGTCCTACTGCTGTGTACTGTGCTGTGTATTGCCGCCTGTGTCCTACTGCTGTGTTGTGTATTGCCGCCTGTGTCCTACTGCTGTGTTGTGTATTGCCACCTGTGTCCTACTGCTGTGTTGTGTATTGCCACCTGTGTCCTACTGCTGTGTTGTGTATTGCCACCTGTGTCCTACTGCTGTGTTGTGTATTGCCGCCTGTGTCCTACTGCTGTGTTGTGTATTGCCGCCTGTGTCCTACTGCTTTGTACTGTGCTGTGTATTGCCACCTGTGTCCTACTGCTGTGTGCTGTGCTGTGTATTGCTGCCTGTGTCCTACTGCTGTGTGCTGTGCTGTGTATTGCTGCCTGTGTCCTACTGCTGTGCTGTGTATTGCTGCCTATGTCCTACTGCTGTGCTGTGTATTGCCGCCTGTGTCCTACTGCTGTGCTGTGTATTGCCGCCTGTGTCCTACTGCTGTGTTGTGTATTGCCGCCTGTGTCCTACTGCTGTGTACTGTGCTGTGTATTGCCACCTGTGTCCTACTGCTGTGCTGTGTATTGCTGCCCGTGTCCTACTGCTGTGTGCTGTGCTGTGTATTGCCACCTGTGTCCTACTGCTGTGTACTGTGCTGTGTATTGCCACCTGTGTCCTACTGCTGTGTTGTGTATTGCCGCCTGTGTCCTACTGCTGTGTTGTGTATTGCCACCTGTGTCCTACTGCTGTGTTGTGTATTGCCGCCTGTGTCCTACTGCTCTGTACTGTGCTGTGTATTGCCGCCTGTGTCCTACTGCTGTGTTGTGTATTGCCGCCTGTGTCCTACTGCTGTGTTGTGTATTGCCACCTGTGTCCTACTGCTGTGTTGTGTATTGCCACCTGTGTCCTACTGCTGTGTTGTGTATTGCCGCCTGTGTCCTACTGCTGTGTTGTGTATTGCCGCCTGTGTCCTACTGCTTTGTACTGTGCTGTGTATTGCCACCTGTGTCCTACTGCTGTGTGCTGTGCTGTGTATTGCTGCGTGCTGTGCTGTGTATTGCTGCCTGTGTCCTACTGCTGTGCTGTGTATTGCTGCCTATGTCCTACTGCTGTGCTGTGTATTGCCACCAGTGTCTTACTGCTGTGTGCTGTGTATTGCCGCCTGAGTCCTACTGCTGTGCTGTGTATTGCCGCCTGTGTCTTACTGCTGTGTGCTGTGTATTGCCGCCTGTGTCCTACTGCTGTGCTGTGTATTGCCGCCTGTGTCTTACTGCTGTGTGCTGTGTATTGCCGCCTGTGTCCTACTGCTGTGCTGTGTATTGCCGCCTTTGTCTTAGCGCTGTGTGTTGTGCTGTGTATTGTCGCCTGTGTCCTACTGCTGTGTATTTCCGTCTATGTCCTACTTCTGTGTTCTGTGCATTGCCGCCAGTGACCTGCTGCTGTGTGTTGTGATGTGTATTGCCACCTTTGTCCTGCTGCTGTGTATTACCGCCTGTGTCCTGCTGCTGTGTTGCACTGTGTATTACCGCCTATGTCCTACTGCTGTGTGCTGTATATTGTCGCCTGTGTCGTACTGCTGTGTGCTGTGCTGTTGTGTTGTGCTGTGTAATTAGCCATGTTTCCACCAGACAGGTCACCTTGAATTACACAGAAAATGCTTATAATTACATGTAATATACAGTACTGTGCAAAAGTTGTAGGCAGGTGTAGAAAAAATGCTGCAAAGTACAACTGTTTTTAAAAATAGAAGTGTTAATAATTTATTTTTATCAGTTAACAAAATGCAATGTGAATAAACAAAAGAGAAAACTAATCAAATCAATTATTGGTGTGACCAAAACAGCATCAAATCTTCTAGGCACACTTGCACAAAGTCAGGGATTTTGTAGGAGTTACCAGTTATATCAAACTGATTACAATGATCATTATTTTAATATGTAGGTTGAAAGACAGTAAACAGGAGATTTAATAATGGGTGAGGAACGGCCAAACTCTGTTAGAAAGGTGACATTATGGAAGACAGTTTCACGTCAAAGGTCGTACACCATGGCAATATAGAGAACAGTAACAAGACACCAGGTAGTTATACTACATCATCAAGGTCTCTCCCAAGCAAAGATTTCAAAGCAGACGGATTTCAAGAAGCACCCAGAAATGGCCAACGTTGAGGACAGTAGAAGCAGTGGTCGGTCAAAGAAACTTAGTGCAGTGGATGAAAGACACGTGATTACTTCCCTTCAAAATCAGAAGATGTCCAGCAGTGCCATTAACTCAGAACTGTCAGCAATCAGTAGGTTGTGTACTTATTCTTTCATTTCTGTGAGTATTTGTGTCTAACACAAACGATATGGATTGATAACAGTCATATCAGCTATACCCATCTTCTCTTCGGGAAAGTCTGGCCAGAAGTGGTCTTCATTGAAAAAATATGGCCAAAAAACATGGAAACAGGGCAAAGTGACTCAATTATGCACGAAAACATTGAAACTTGGGTTTAGAAAAATAGCATCAGGTGTTCGGGCCTGAGGAGTTAAAATTTGATATATTTGGCTGTAACAGAAGGCAATTTGTTTGTCGAAGGATTGGAGAGCATAATAATGAGTGTCTGCAGACAACAGTGAAACATGGTGGAGGATCTTTGCAAGATTGAGGCTGCATTTCTGCTAATGAAGTTGAGAATTTGGTCAGGATCAATGATGTTCTAAAGCTTGAGAAAAGGGTATGTCCTGAAACGTAGTCACAGCTGAGTTAGCTGACACTGCAAACTCTGTAAACTCTTGTGGAAAAAGGAAAATTCCTTGGAAATAGATGTGGGTGATTATTTGGCTATACTGTAAGATGTCATGCTATAATGGACGTTATTGAATATTTTATTAAGAAGCACGTGAACACAATTCTACGAGTACACCAGTTATTTATATGAAGTTCTCGATGCGGAGATACTTATTCATGAAGCAATACCGTCAGGGAGGCGTCAGTTTGGTTCCAAATTTATTCCGCAGCAGGACAACGACAACAGAAATACAGCCAATGTCATTACATGACATCAGATATCGCTATTAAACTGCAATTTAACCGTTTATCTGCAGGTTAATAGCGATATCTGATGTCATGTAATGACATTGGCTGCAGATATACGGTTAAATTGCAGTTTAAAGGGAATCTGTCACAAGATTTTTCCTATGTAAGCTTAGAGCAGCATGATGTAGGGGCAGAGAACCTGATTCCATAGATGTAGGACTGGTCTGATTGGTGCAGTTTTAATAAAATCCCTGTTTTCTCTGCTGCAGATCTAGCACTTTTCTGAATGCTGAGCGCTGTACCACCCTGCCCACACCACTGATTGGCAACTTTCAGTGTACACTGTGCATAGGCAGAAAGATACCAATCTGTGGTGGCAGTTAGACAGAGCAGTAGAACTACATGGCACAAAACAGGTCCTTTAGTGATACTCTCCAGCTGATAAAACAGCGATAAAAAACTACGACAAGCAGCTCAGTAATTGATAAATCACTGGAATCAGGCTCTATGCTGCTCTCAGAATGGAATCAGGCTCTATGCTGCTCTCAGATTAAATAGAAAAAAACCTGGTGCCAAATTCCCTGTAATTGTGATAGAATCATGTCAGGCCGCTGTATTGAAAGCGGGCTCCCAGAATAAAATTTACTTTATTCCTCCTGGGAGTTTCCAGCTTTCAATGATACAGATTTGCCCGGCGCAGCTAGAGTCAAAGCTCACAGCACTGAGCAGCAACTGAAAGCACGCCCAACACTTTGAATGACAGCCGGTTCTGCACAGATGCACTGCAGAGCAGGCTGTCAGTCAACGTGCCAGGGTGTACACACAGCTGCTACTCACACTGCCATGGGCAGTGACAGTAGGCTCGCCTGTAGGGTAAAGAAACACAAGGAGTGCTGGAAGTGATGATCTGGCCCCCACAGAGTCATGATCTTAACAAAATCCAGTGTGTCAGGTATTACATGAAGAAGCAGGAGGATTTGAATAAGTCTACATCACAAGAAGATCTGTGGTGAGTTCTCCGAGATGTTTGTGTGCAGTGCACCTAGAAGAATTGATGCTGTTTTGAAGGCACAAGCTGGTGACACCAAATATTGATTTGTTTTAGATTTCTGTTTTGTTCATTCACTTTACAGTTTATTTTTTATCTATTAACAAAATGCAAACACTTCCATTCTTGAAATCATTCTAACTTTGCAGCATTTTTTCCACACCTGCCTACAACGTTTGCACAGGACCGTTTGTAAATGACAGGATCACAAAATATGAAAATAATAAAGAAACACAACCGACCTTCATGATGTCAGGCAGGTGGGACAGGTAGTAAAGGTCAAGATGAGCATTTGCAGCGGTCAGGGCTAAAAGGTATTCGTTCCGTGCCTCCGCCAGCTGCTGTGTGCAGTCTGACAACTGTGATGAAAACTAAGGAAAAAAAATCAATGTATAAAGACATGACATAAACTTAGAATAAATAAATAAATAGAGAGACTCGGGTCTGGCTAAGACCGTGTGTCTCACTCTGAAGGGTCGCTCTTAAGGGTCTAATCAGAAATATAACCCCTCACCACCACTCTTCATCTGACAATATGTTTGTTTCATCCACAGGTATGTCTCCTGCACCCAATATCTGCTGTATTCATTGATCTTTGCTAATATCAATCTATCTGTCCTGGGTATGTCTCCACCTACATGTTATAGTATAAAAAGGCAGAGATGTGGCATGTGATGGACAAATCAGTCTTAGATTAGTCCGTAAAGATGACCTCAGAAGAGACCCTGACAATCGGCTGCCGCCAGTGATGCAAGAACCTGACAGCAAGTATTTCATTTCCCTGCAGCGCCACCAATGGACAAGGGAATCATTACACAGTTCTCATTGAAATCAGTTGACTTTTCAAGTAATGTACAGATCCACCAGATCTTTGAGTGAGAGAGTCCACTATTTGTAGCTGGTTCAGGTCAACTCTGGAAACACCACCCGTTCACACGACTTGCATGAAGACCCAGGTCAAGGACCTCATACACTTTAGACTAATGTCGGCCGAATCCTGCCGATGTTGAAGGGTACGGCTGATGTGTAAGGGTGCACACCAGCCTACTGATGGTCAGGAGAGATGTCGATCACATTACTCTCCTGGCGATAAGCCGCCGGACAACAGGTCAATTGGCGTCTTTCTCATAAAGAACATAGGAGCGCTCATGTGTATGGGAAAAACATTTATCCTAAGCAATTGTCAGCCATCTAATGTGTATGGCCAGCTTACTGTCAGCGTGGCTCACCCAAGAGGCGAGTCTTCCTCAGAATTATTCCCAATTCAGATGTCAGCAAGCCAAAATTTTCATTCATAGGCAGTAAGGTTTAGCATTTACTAGATAAGTGGAAAAAGGAGAAAAAGCCAGCCCAGCGCAGTTGCCTAGTCCCTCCAAAGCATCATCATGAGTAAGGATGCTAAGTGCACCAGAAACGCATTGATGTTTTCATATACGGACCATGTGAAGATGCGTTAATCACATACAAATAAAGCTGAAGATTTCATACATTTGAGCTGGATTCCTCCTACCATATTCCATTTACTAGAGACAGCCAAATCAGATCTCATGCTTTGCACTGAGGAGGGGCAACATCCCGAAACACGTGTCTGCAAATTGAGATTCTGGTTTGGCTTTTAAACTAAGTCATGTGACAAGGCTTGTTAAAGGGTCAATATTAACTTTTAGGATCACTATTTCCAATAGGTGGCGCTAGAATTCAAATCCTCTTCCTCTCTGAAGAGGCATAATGTCTAATACACCTTTGCACATAATTCACTGTACATGAAATTGGACTTGGACAAAAGAAAGGTTAATAGAGGCAGCATGCTCGCTCAATGGTTTGCACTGTAGCATTGCAGCGCTTGAGTCCTGGGTTCAAATCCCACCAAGGACAACATGCAAGGAGTTTGTTCTCCCCCTCTTTACATGGGTTTCCTCCAGGTTCTCCTGTTTCCTCCCACACTCCAGAGACATACTGAAAGGGAATTAAGTTTGTGAGCCCAAATGGGGACAGTGATGATGATAATGTCTGTAAAGCACTTTTGGAATTAATGGTGATATGTAAACTAGTAAAATAATAGGCTGCAATGCAAAAGTATAATTTTCATTATGTCAGGACTATAAATGGTATTGTACATATTTATTTTTCCCCAGCATAAACTCAGACAAGCGTTAAACATCCTATCCATATATTTTTGGAGCATGGAAGGAAACCGGAATATCCCAAGAGAAAATTCACCCAGCATGGGGAGAACATACAAAGTGTGCAAATGTTGCTCCTGGCCCTGCTAAAATCCAATTGCAGCAATACTAATCATTGACCCTTGTTCCGTCAATCATTCTAAGACAAGGTCTGATACTGGTGCTAAACAAATATCTGGCAAACGGTAAAAAAAATAAAAAAATATAAAATAAACTGCAGATTACAAGGGAAATCTGCATAGGAATGTGCTTACTATACACCTGAAGAAGGCAGTGCCTGGCTGCTATCTGCTGCTTCCCAGGCTGCTGGCACTAATCCTGGCTTTAATTTCTCTGTACTTCTCTCAGCTCTTTAGAATAATTGTCGGCTGAGTGTTCTGACAAGTAAACCCGATGTATTAAACCCTTCTCTCCTGCCAGGAAACTATTCCAAGATCTTACTATTCTTCGTACCTTGGCGCTGAGCTTCTGCAGACTGGCTTTGGAGTGGAAGATACCTTGGTGACTCTTCTTTAACCTGGGGAGAAGAACACACATGAGCCCGGATTACCCTCTGATCAACAATAGTCCCAATACTAAAAAACATGAAACTCCATTATCATCACGTGTGGCTCATTTCCCAATGTTCTGGCTGCTAAAATTAAAGAGGACCTGATATTTGTGATAAATATGTAATTTTGAGCTGAGTACCAAGCCGAGTTGCTTAAAGAGTCTACACAATGATCAAGTCACTATTGGGATGAAGCTGGTCTGATGCCTACAGGTTTGGATTTTGTCACCCAGGCAATGAAAACCATCTCGAATGTCCACTAGAGCGAGAACTGCTCATAGCCGAAAACTCTTCAGGAAACCCCCTCCACAAAGTCCATACACCTCTATATATATATATTCAGTGACTACAGCTGCTTATGCTCATTTTCTCCTCCATCATATCTTTCTGACTACCAGTCACCGACTCCTAACTTTTCCTCCTTCCTCTGGCAACCCTCGCTAGCAGGCAATCACTGAGAAAACACCCGACTCCCATCCCTAGTCCTGTATCACTACAGGACTAGGTGTCTCATGCCTCCTGGTAAACTGCTGTGTGTAACCCCACTCCCACCACTGATTAGCAGCTTTCTGCCTATGCACAGTGTACACAGAAAGCTGCCTATCAGGGGTGTGGGCCGAGTTATACACAGCTCAGCATTCAGAGCACTGCTAGATCTGCACCAGAGGAAACTGTGATTGCATCAAAATGACAGCATGCAGCCAAGAGAGGGATACATCATTGGAATCAGGGTCTCAGCCTCTATATCATGCTGCTTTCAGATTACAAAACAAAACCTGGTGGCAGCTTCTCTTTAAAGTGTAACTAAACTTTCCCCATGTTTTGCAAGCACTTTAGTTGCCTGTAGATCAGTGGTGGTCTGCATCTTAATCCTTTAGAAGTAGGCAGAGAAACTTTAATTAAGCATTATATGATCATTCTGACATGAATTGTCAAGTAAGTGGACCAGCCTCATCAGGTCTATGAGATCTATTTAATAATGTGTCAGCCTTAAGTGTAATGACAAAACCCAGTTTTTATTAAAATGTCCAAAAATATTAACAAACTTCCATGGCATGCTGGGATTTGCAGTGTCCCCCCAGCTGGAGAGTCACAGGCTGCAGTACAGCAGCCATAGACAACAGCATGCTCGACCTCCATCCAATCCAAACTCTTCCTTACCCATGTGTGCAGGTAAAAAGAAATCGGGCCGGGTAATAGTAATCCGTGGGGGGAATAGTTGGGTCACAGTAGCCAAGCATTTATTGCCTGTAGTGTAAGCGAGCAGGGAGAGAGGGCAAGTAACCAGAGAAGAAAGAGAACGCTGCAAGGCCTGAGAAATTTTACCCTAAAATTGGATAATTCATTGCTTATCCTATTTTAGACTGGATCAACATTCAACAAGGAATATGTCCCCTCAAATTTATTTGTCTCGCAGCATCCTGCCTTAAAGGGAAATCGATCAGCATGTTTTTGCTATGCAATCTGAAAACAGTAGAAGTTGGGGGCTGAGACACAGATTTCAGCGATGCGTCACAGTTAGGCTGTGTGCTGTTACTTACAAGGAAGGTTTTATCACTAGGACATTATCATTGCTGAGACTAGCGGCCTCCTGCCAAGTTGTTCGACTCCACCCCATCCTCTGATAAGCAGCTCACTGTCTATAGACAATGTACATACAGAGACTGGTGTGGGCGGGGTTAGCTTTCTCAGCTCTGCTGCATTCTACATCTAAGAACTCTGATTGTATCACAACTGTTACACCCAGTAATCCAAGTGATACATCGCTGGGATTCAGCTTTTATTTTCTACACTATGCTGCTCTCAGATGAGGTAGCAAAAACTTGCTGACAGATTCCCTTTAAAAAAGTCAGACTGACATAGTCACTACTGGGGACCTGGGTGTACTCAAGGATTATAGACAGCCTGACATAACAGAAACCGCTAAGGATCCCATCCTCTATTTCATTTATTTACAATAAGTAATAATAATGGCCTCCGCACCAAACATTGGGGTGCGCCTCTTATGACTAGGGACCACTACGAGTACCAATCATACGAGTACCAAAAATACCAAGTATCAGGATATGACCCAAAACTTGGTATTTGATCCAGCTAAGTCGACACTAAGCAATCTGTGCCCCTCCGATAACGTACAGAGGAAACATCTGCTTCCAGCGATCAGATATCCGCGTATACTCATTGTGTAAGCAGCAACTGGACAAGAACCAAGCTAAAAATAAAAGATGAAATACATTAAGAATTTTATGAACATTTTTGAGAAAGCTCAGGAGCCCCACAACTTTCTTCAGATGCTGCTGGAGACCCCGCCACTGAGCTAATCGTGAGAGTGCAAATGTTTTCCGATGCTGCTGCCCGTTTGTACTGTAGTCGTGTATAGCTGTTAAAATGTAAAGAATGAGCTTTATACAAAAGTTGGGAAAGTCTGTAGTATATACTGCGAATAAAAGGTAATAAGCTCCGATCATACATGTATTGTCCCTTATCTGTAGTCCACGCTTTCCGGGTGATGTCCTCATGCTCCTCAACAGTGCAGGAAGCTTAGCGCTGCCAGCTCAGCATTCACTTCATAGCAATCTTCTGTCTGACATGTGACAGCGCGGTCAGCCGCCCTACAGCTGTACGAGCATTGTATGAGGATACTGCTCGGTGCGCAGAGCGCCCGCACAGGAGGCCATTCTGATCAGTCTTCTAGGCAGGTATGCAGGGCCTGATCCCACTACATAGGGAGGTGTGATGTTACATAGGGCTGCAGTTAACATCTACTACATTACCTATACTAGGAGAGTTATCGCTGTTATTTGTGGTGTTACATAGGACTGCAGGTAATATATACTACATTATCTGTACTCAGAGTTATCATTGTTATCTGTGGTGTTACATAGGGCTGTATGAAACATCTACTACATAATCTGTAATCAGAGTTATCCCTGTATTATTTGTGGTGTTACATAGGACTGCAGTATCACCTACTACATTATCTTTATTCAGAGAGTTATCCCTGTATTATTTGTGGTGTTACATAGGACTGCAGTATCACCTACTACATTATCTTTATTCAGAGAGTTATCCCTGTATTTTTTGTGGTGTTACATAGGACTGCAGGGGACATCTACTTCATCATCTGTACTCAGAGTTGCAAATTGTCTCTTCAGAGAGGAAGAGGACCAGAACTCTAGTGCCACCTACAGGAAGTAGCAATCCTAAAAGTCTACAGTGACCCTTTAACGAGCCTTGTCACATGACTTAGGATATAAGCCAGAACCAGAAACTCAATTTGCAGACATTGTGTTTCGGGGTACTGCCCCTCATCAATGCAAAGTGAGCCTTGTCACATGACTTAGGATACCAGAACTCACACTTTGCACTGATGAGGGGCAGTACCCCGAAACACAGTGTCTGCAAATTGAGTTTCTGGCTTATATCCTAAGTCATGTGATAAGGCTCGTTAAAGGGTCACTATTGACTTTTAGGATTGCTACTTCCTGTAGGTGGCACTAGAGTTCTGGTCCTCTTCCTCTCTGAAGAGACAATTTGCATATTTCCCAGAGGAGCATTGCGGCTTTAAAAGTCTCCTCACCGTGACATGCTTAACATGTCACTCTCTGCAAGGAGAAAATGTTACCCCTTAGGAACTCAGAGTTATCACTGTGTCACATCTTTTTTGGGGGGAGGTGGAATGTGGTAAGTAATGCCTTGGGGCTTATGAACATGATCTTTTCTGACACCAGCAATGTCCTTACTTTCAGGTCACACTTACAGTACACAAGTCCCCGGGGTTACATCTCCTACCGGCACAGGCTTGGACTAGCCCACAGGTGAATCCCCTGGTGGGCCCCTGTGCAGGAGAGGCCCCCACCCTCCTATATGAGTAATAGTTGGCACAATAGAATTCATTCACTATGTACAGACAGAGGCAGTATGTCATCATTCATGTAACAAACTACCCAGTGTGTTATTATGTAGAAGCAGGGGTAAATGTGTGAATGAGGGTAATGGAATACTAGCTTACAGCTGAATGTAGGGCCCAGGAGCCGTTGTCACAGGTGGTCCCTAGCCACCCCAGTCCGACCCTGTACGGGCACGTGGTGTCACACCCAGGATTAGTGTTGTAGGAGCCCTGCTTGATTCCTATGCTAGCAGTGCCAGCGACAACCATAGGCTTGCTTATTGTGAACCTACTAATGGAAGGAAGGTAATTAAAGACCCCTTCCTTAAAGCCATGTCATGTTTACAGAGGAGAATGCAAGTTTTCCAGGCTCGATGTCACAGGACACCTTCACTCGGATGTAGATCAGGATGTACAAAAATACATAAAACAGCATAGTTAATTCATTATTATTCTCCAAAGGGAATAGATCTCATGTTCAGCTCTAGACTGCGATGTCATTACAATAATCTATGGCTTTATGAGCCTCACACTGGCATCTTCAGGGCCAGCAATGAAACGTTTACAGTGTTTGCGGAATAAAAAGATAAAACAAACAAAAATACAAAAACTTTAAAGCGTAACCGTCATTTTACTTTTATTTCATTAATTAGTAGTATATGTGAAAAGAAGCAACTTTATAATACAGCTCATCATAGAAACCTGGTTCTTTCACTCTCAGTTTAGGGGTAAAATCTGCATTTAGTGAAGACAAATATTCCTATAACTGAGATAGGAGACCAACGTTGGTGCTTTTAATATTCTATGGAGGGGGAGGAGCTAGAAACAGACACTGTAAAGCAAGTTCTCCAGAAATGACAGTTACAGTTCTCCATAGAACATTATGATCACCAACTGTCATATCCTATCTCACAGGGGGAAAGTCTGTATTCAACGAAAAGAATTGAGAATGAATACTCAATCCAGGAAGAAAAAGAAGCAGATTTCTGAATAAGATATATATTACCAAGTTTCCTATTTTCACGTGTACTATTAACTTCTTAAAGTAAACGACGGCTACACTTGAAAGGTTGCAGGCAGGTTTGCCTTGTCTGTTGGCTCCAGTGGAAAGTTTCTCACCTCGCTTCAGCATCAGCGGCCTTCTCTTTCGCCACTTCGCTAACACGTTCCATCTGGACGTAACGCTTTTTGGTTTTGCTGACTTCTTTCACAGTGTCTAGTAATTCATTCTGAACTTTCAAGAGTTGCTCTATGCTCTGGCAAGACAAAAGGGAATGGTTTCTTTTAAAAAACGATATGGCGCATTTAGTCTTCTTTAAAACTCAGCGTGCCATTTGGAGAAACCTTCAGTTAATACAATGAGTCAATTTTCAGCCCTTCATTAATCTTCAGACTCCCCAATATGCAATCTGAAGCCTGATACAAGTTTCAGATTTGTCTCTTTTGGGAGTGCCTCTCCCAGTAACATAGGCTGGATGTGAGCTCTGGGTGTATCCCGTTTGCAGCTGTCTTTATTAGCTCATATTTCAGCACTGCTTCTATCCTGTACTTTTTTCATCTTCATGTGCATTCCTCCTTTTCTATAGGCTGATTTATCTGCCCTCCCTGAGACTGTAGATACTTTCTCCACTCTCTATGCTGTGGAGATCTGTGTACAACCAATTACATGCCATCTCTAATACTGACCATCCCTGGAGAAACTGTGCATGAAACATATCTGATCTGGTAGGTAACATAGTAACATAGTTTTTAAGGTTGAAGGAAGACTAAGTCCATCTAGTTCAACCCATAGACTAACATGTTGATCCAGAGGAAGGCAAAAAAAAACCATGTGGCAAACACTAAGCTCCACATTGGGGAAAAAAATTCCTTCCTGACTCCACATACGACAATCAGACTGGTTCCCTGGATCAACGCCCTATCAAGGAATCCAGTATATATAACCTGTAATATTATACTTTTCAAGAAAGGCATCCATGCCCTTCTTAAATTTTAGTAGTGAATCACTCATTACAGCATCATGCGGCAGAGAGTTCCATAGTCTCACTGCTCTTACAGTAAAGAATCCGCGTCTGTGATTATGATTAAACCTTCTTTCCTCCAGATGTAGAAGATGCCCCCTTGTCCCCGTCTCAGGCCTCAGAGTAAAAAGATCAGTAGAAAGGTCTTTGTACTGTCCCCTCATATACGTGTACATAGTAATAAGATCACCCCTAAGCCTTCGTTTTTCCACAGTAAATAACCCCAAGTGTAATAACCTGTCTTGGTATTGCAGACCTCCCAGTCCTCTAATAACCTTGGTCGCTCTTCTCTGCACCCGCTCTAGTTCAGCTATGTCTTTCTTATACACCGGAGACCAGAACTGTACACAGTATTCTAAGTGTGGTCGCACTAATGACTTGTATAGCGGTAAAATTATGTTCTCCTCATGAGCATCTATGCCTCTTTTAATGCATCCCATTATTTTATTTGCCTTTGCAGCAGCTGCCTGACCCTGGCCACCAAACGTGAGCTTGTCGTCCACCAATACACCCAGGTCTTTTTCAGTTACAGTTTTGCCCAGTGTTTTACAATTAAGCATATAATTATACATTTTATTTCCTCTGCCCAAGTGCATTACCTTACATTTATCCCCATTAAAGCTCATTTGCCATTTATCAGCCCAAGCTTCTAGTTTACATAGATCCTCCTGTAATATAAAATTGTCCTCTGTATTGATTACCCTGCAGAGTTTAGTGTCATCTGCAAATATTGAAATATTACTCTGTATGCCCCCTACAAGGTCATTAATAAATATGTTAAAAAGAAGGGGGCCCAATACTGACCCCTGTGGTACCCCACTGTTAACTGTGACCCAGTCTGAGTGTGCTCCATTAATAACCACCCTTTGCTTCCTATCACTGAGCCAGTTCTTAACCCACATACATATATTTTCCCCTATCCCCATTGTTCTTATTTTATGTATCAACCTTTTGTGTGGAACCGTATCAAAAGCTTTTGAAAAGTCCATATACACAACATCCACTGCATTTCCAGTCCGGAACTTGCCTCCTCATAAAAACTGATCAGATTAGTTTGACAGGAACGGTCCCTCGTAAACCCATGTTGATATTGGGTCATGAGGTTATTCTTCTTCAGATACTCTAGTATAGCATCTCTTAGGAAACCCTCCAGGATTTTACCCACAGTAGAGGTTAAGCTTACTGGCCTATAATTTCCAAGTTCGGTTTTTGTCCCCTTTTTGAATATTGGCACCACATTTGCTATACGCCAGTCGTGTGGTATAGACCCTGTTATTATGGAATCTGTAAAGATTAAAAATAATGGTCTATCTATGACGTTACTTAATTCCTGCAGTACTCGCGGGTGTATCCCATCCGGGCCCGGGGATTTGTCAACTTTAGTGATTTTTAGACGCCGCCGTACTTCCTGCTGGGTTAAGCAAGTGACATTTAATGGAGAATTTTTGTTATCGCTAATCATGTTTTCTGTCATGCGATTTTCTTGTGTAAATACGGTTGAAAAAAAATCATTTAGCATATTGGCTTTTTCCTCATCCTCATCCACCATTTCACCCAGACTATTTTTAAGGGGGCCAACAATATAATTTTTTAATTTCTTACTATTTATGCAGTTAAATAATATTTTGGGATTATTTTTAGTTTCTCTGGCATTGAGTCTCTCTGTCTCCATCTTTGCTGCCTTGATTTGGTTTTTACAGAATTAATTTAATTTTCTGTATTTATTTAATGCCTCATAACTACCTACTTGCTTTGGTTCTCTAAATGCTTTCTTTTTGTCACTTATTGCGCCCCTTTCAGCTCTATTTAGCCATAGTGGTTTCCTCCTATTTCTAGCATGTTTATTCCCATAGGGTATATATTGTGCACAGGTCCTATTCAGGATGCTAATAAATGTCTCCCATTTGCTTTGAGTAGTTTTATGTCTCAGGATATCGTCCCAGTTTATTGCACTAAGATCCTCTCTCAATTGTTGGAAATTTGCCTTCCTGAAGTTTAGTGTCCTTGTAACCCCTCTACTACACATCATATAAAAGGCGAAACTTGTCTTTGTAATGTAATCATTTCAAACCCCAAACTATTTATATGCGCATGTAGCTCTTTAAAAGACATGTCCAGCATTGCCTTTACATGGCCAGTCTGTGCCTCCATTACTGAGAAATCAGTGTTTGAATGATATGTAAATTGATATGGTAGCTCTAAAGTCTTTGCCACTCCAGCTCTAATACACACAGAGCACCGACTACGTCTGCTAGAGAATAGAGCTGGAGTGACAGAGACTTCAGGTGTACCATAGCTATTTGTGCATCAATTCAAAAGCTGATTTCTCAGGAATGGAGGAATGGACTGGAAATGTAAATGTATTGCTGGACTTCTCTATGAAAGAGCTACATACTCATATAAATAGCTTAGGGGGTGCAATCCTATTGAAAGATTCCCTTTAATCACGGCCTCTGTCCTCTGGTTCATTCTATCTCCACATGCTGACTTATCAATAAAATCTAAATCTTAATAGCATATTTAAGTGAGCACCGTGGTATTTAGTACCATCATTCAGGTACTGAAGCTCATTAATTCATCTTATGCATAGTTCAATAAGACACCTTTTAGTAACTTTATGGCTTAGTCCTATGTGGCTCAACCACAGATCTTGTCTGTGTACGTGTTGGGTTTTTAATCATGTTTTATAGATAACATAAATGAACACAGCTTACTATTTTGCATTAGCCCTGCGGACTCTCTCTTTTGGGTGGCTGCTTGACTTTTAGTGCTTTATGAACACTCCTATTCAGCCAGAGTTAATACTTCTTTAAAGGGGTTGTCTGAGACTTTAGGATAGGCCATCAAAGTCTGATCAGTAAGGGTGTAACACCTGGCACACTTGCCGATCACCTGTTCCCGGTATCAGCCACAATTGCTCAGTTACGGAGATGCGCAGCACAGCTCTGTCAACATAATCGTAGCCGTGACTAAGTACTGCACATCCACCCTCTATTGACTGGAATAGGGGACAAATATGCAACTCTCAGCCGCAGCCACTACACAGTCGACGGACCTGTGCAGCTCTGTAACGGAGCACCAAGAACAGCTGATCGTCGGGGGGGTGCAGGGTGTCGCACCCCCACTCATCAGACATTGATAACCTACCTCAAGTATAGGCCATCAATGTTAAAGTCCCAGACAACCCCTTTAATGTGAAGTTATCTCTGAAGGCAGTGAGGAGCAGGGAGAGCAGTCAGAACTGTGCAAGAGCTCTGATGGATTTGTAACATTTTTGGATAGTGCCCAGCTAGATAAAAGACTTCCAGACACTGAAGCAGCAAGATGGTTGGCAATTTTTAATTAAGAATACTTAAAAAGTTACTGAACTTTGTATTTAGAAAGCAAAAGACATAAAAAACTGTGATAAAGTGTATATAACCTTTAGTATCCAGCTTCTGATATTAATTATACATTTGTTTTTTCACCTTTTTCAAGAGTTGTTCCTTTGCGATTCTAGCTGTTTTCGCAGTTTCGGTTGTCAAGTTTCTATAATTCTCTGCAGCTGTGACTCGGGTTTGTCCTATAAAGGCCGTTCCTTCCATCATAGACTTCCAGACAGAAATCACGCTCCTACGGGGATGAAAGAGACCATTCAGCTAACATCCAAAAACATGTAATAAATACAGATAAACAGAATACGCCAGAATTTTTTTTTTTTTTACGAGTACAAGAAAAAAAACAAGGGGTGTCTATATTTTTCTCAAGTGTGGTCAATTTAAGTATTGTAAAGTGAAAAAAAACTATCATAAAATATGTTTTCGATCAACATGCAGCAGAATTAACTAATAAAAGTAATGTGCGTTCATGTGGGAGAGGCACATTTAGTGTCAGCGGGCCCAATATAACTATTATGCCTTCAAGGACTTGTTCAGACACGCGTATTTTTGGTCAATGCGCAAAAACTTTTTTTTTTCACAACTTGCAGCATCTCTTCTATTCCTTTATAGAGGAGATTCACCCTTTAAATTTATTGTGCAAGTGCATAAAAAACACATAGGACATAAGTATACCCTACATGCACTATATGTATATCAATTTTTAACTAACCCATTACACTATATTGTCAATTTTAAACATTGATTTTATTGGGAAATCAAAAACGGACATGAGGATGAAATACAGACGAAAAAAACTTACATATGGCGAAATTAGTTTTTCTTCTGGATCAAAAAATGGACGATTTTTAAACAGTCATCTGAACCCGGCCTAGGGGCTCGTTCATACAAGGTTGTTTTCGATCAGTGTGTGCTCAGTTTGCGCACGTACAGCACACTGGTCCAATAGTATCCCGATATGTGAATGTGGCTGCCCCAATGCAACTGCCTGGACCCACCCTGAGCCCCATTCTTAAACAGGAGTGGAGAAGCATGATGAAGAATCAAATCTAGAATCATTTTTGAAAAAGACTATGAGAGTAAAGTTAAATTAAAGAAGTTATCCACTACTTGGGCACCCTTTACTCAAAAAAGCTTATACTCCCCTCCCGTGCCGGCGCCGTTCCAGTGGTGTCATCACATGCGTTCCTGGGGCTCTCGTGCGCTTGTTATGACACATGGGCCTGGCGCCCAATCAGCGCTGGATGAAGCGTTTCAGTGTGAAACGCGCGTCGGGTGTGGTGGGTCACTGGACTGTATCAAGGTAATGTTGTGTGCCATGCTTACTTTATATCGATTTACTATCTATGTCACTTTATGTTAAGTTATACCATACCTAGTAGGTATTTGACTGCATTATGCCTTTAGCACTATTGCTATTTAATTTTCTTGCTCATTAGCGTTCAATAGCCTTTCATGTTTCTATTACCTACAACATGCTATCATATACCTTTAGGTTATTATAGACAATCAATGAATCAATTAATGCTTTACTTGTGAGATATACACATGAAAACAACAGTTTTTTTTGTATTTAAGCATTTAGGATTGCATAACTCATTATTACCATATATATATTTTTGACGCACAAACCCGTTAATCACTGCACATGTTTATCCAGGTATACCCACTTATTGTCTTACCAGTGGTTTTCTCACTTTTTTTTTATACATATCTCTATATTGTTTTTATATTCATGTATTTAATAAAATTCTAAACATTTTAACTTTGGCCCTTGTGTAAAGCTTTTCTTTTTGGAGTATATAGTGTCTATAGGACTGCCAAGCCCAGCACTCAGCCGTTAGTCAGACATTGAATGGGGCAGAGGCCGAGCAAGAACACCTCCGCTCCATTCTGGATGGGACTGCAGAACTTTGTTCTCGGGATTGCTGGGGGTCCACTGATATGGGATAGCTTCATTTTTTGTCCTTTAAAGGGAACCTGAAACCAGTTTTTCATTAGGAAAAGAAGTTTATCCAAGAGCATGCTAGAAGTACTGCTAGGATTGATCAGGGCAGAGATGGAGATGTGGAGTTACAATGTTCTGGCTATTAGTTCGCTCATTTTCCCCCTTTGGGCATGGGTAGTGAAGTTATAAAGAGCCCAGTGGCATGATCAGTGCTGGGACATGGACTATGCAAGGTCCCTTCACCGGCCTAATAACTCCTGTTGAGCCTTTTATACATAGAGCAATCTGGGATAAAACGTTATTGTAAACGAATGGCAGTCTAATAATGAATGGAAGTGCGAGCTGGGTCTGCCTGGTCATTACTGCGGCCCTTTTGCTCTGTGGGTCTTCCCTATAATCGCACAGATCATCCATCTAATAAATATGGAGTTCAGGATAAATTCTGTTCTGTTTAAGAAGGTTACTTCATAATTTGAAGAATAATGTTTCCATTGTAAACTATGATAAGCACAGAAGCTGGAAGCAATCATAAATAATGCCGCATACAAATTATTAATTGAAATTAGTAGCTTAGTAACTCTGTCCTCCTTCACTTTCTCATTATACATCATATAAAATTTCCCTGTTATCACGGCTGATTGTCATCTACTCTGTTTGCCAGAATAACCTCTCAGCCAAAGTACGAAGCATCCATTTACCGCAGGATTACGGCCTTCTGCCAAGTCTTATTTGGACCTTATAAAAAAATATATAAAAAAGGAAGTGAATTCTGACAGTACAATATCAGGGCAGAAAACTCAGATGTTACATTTACCCACTTCCTCCCGAGTAAATTAATTTCCCTTTAAAAAATTATTCTAATAAATTTAAAGGGGTTGTCCACTACTCAAACAAATCTTTTCAATTGCTATATCCCCCCCACCTGAGGAAAATAAAAACAGCCTGTACTAATCTCCAGTGCCGGTGCAGTTCCAGAGATGTTGGCGCCGTTCTCACGGAGCTTGCCTGAGAATGGGCCACTTCACTCGCACTTCCTTAGGATGGAACTGATATCTGGAAGAAGTGAGATCTGCTGCTCCTCTCTGACTTCCTCCGAATGGGAAGAAATGTAAATGGATCTCATGATCACTAAGCACAATACCAAGTGTCGACCAGAGTGGTGTAAGGGAGTCAAGTAACTGAAGTCGGTTTTTTGGAGTATGTTACCTATTGTGGGCTGTTTTTGGACTGCCGATTGTATTGTCTTCCCTGAGAGTCAGTCAGCGGCTTTCTCATAGAGAACACAGGAGCCCTCGACTGAGGGAACGCGACTGCGTATGGGAGTGTCGGCTGAGATTGAGAAGCATCGTTCGGCCGATAGCCATCTCATGTGTATGGCCAGCCTAAAAGTTTTGGGAAGCGAGTGTTCGGTTCCAGCAAAGTCCCCCTTTCAGAAAGAGAGCACCATAAAGACATGATTTGGTGTAGAGGTCCTCCACCAGTCTCGTCTCCTCCATCAGTGACATAGATGCGTGACCGCTAAAGCCAATCTATCAGTGCAGCACTGACACACCGTTCGCTGCGGTGACCACCGATTCACTGTAGCAGTCACAGATTGATAACGCTGAAAGAGAAGGAGAAGAGTCCGGCAGGAGACCTGACCAGCGGGGCGGAGGTTCAGCAGGTGATCCATAGGCAACAGGAAAGCGTCAAGGTTTTCTACATCCAAAACTGGTCCCATTGTTATCATATTAAAATGCATATTGTAAAAATAATTCTCTCTATTATTGAGGAGCGAGGTTTCACCCAGTAAACTAAACATAACTTATTTTTAACTGCAAGGAAATAGATGTTTTTGCAAAAACTTCTGACATTGGGTCAGATTGATTCACCGAAGCATCATCTGGTAAAATCAGCGACAATGGGGTTGAAGGGCTTCGCCAGTGATAGGAACCAACGGGGCGGATCATAGGGATAGTTTCTTCTTATAGGTGTTATTTTGTAAGTAGCCAGTTTTCACATGATGAGGCAGACAAACCACTCCACCAATGGCCTACTAGAGGATAAAACGTTTGACATCCATAAGACAGAGGTATCATATTTTTCAGCCATAATACCATTTAGTACTCAATGTATACAGCTGTTTTATGTTGCACTATGCCTGTAAAGGGTAAATTGAGTCATGACTGCATGGGGTAAAACTGTAGAAGAAGATTTAGCCCAACATCTAAGTAGCTCTGACGATCCAAAGGAATAGATTTGCCAACAGTCCCAATTTTGTTGACATTCCCAGCAACCAAACTGCAATAGGGGTACATGTGCCACCCTAAAGTGGGCATTTCAGGCTGTTTAGGGGTGTTTCCAAAGGTGGTCTAAGTAGCTCTGACGATCCAAGGTAATATATTTGCTAACAGTCCCAATTTTGATGACATTTCCAGCAACTAAACTGCAAAAGGGGTATATGCGCCAACCCAAAGTGGGCGTTTCAGGCTGTTTGAAGCTGTTTACAAGGGTGGTGCTTAAATGTCTTGGTTTGGGACATTAAAATGTTGAAAAGGAAAATGCTAATACTACTTATAGGTGTTGTCCAGAACTCAACAATTGATGACCTCTACGTGGGAAATCAATGGGGTCTAACACCCTGCAATCCCACCAATCAGCTGGATATATGTGATGGATTGGGGCATATTTCAAGGGGTTGGGATGTCAGATGTCGGACTCCCATTTATCTCATATTGATGACTGATCCTGAGAATAAATCATGAATTGTTAAGTCGACTGTCAATCAGCGTGAAGTCGGCAGTCATGCCCCAACAATAGAGTAGAGCAGAGCAGAAGAGAATCCGCTGCTCTGTTGACGAGTCATCAGTGGAAGCTGCTGAGTCACCAGAAGGATCGGTCGGTGGTCGCTCTGTGCCGGCAGAGATCGGTGTCGGTCACAACAGGCAGGTAGGTAGGTAGCAACTACTTGCCTAAAAACTAAGTCCTGGATAAGTCCTTTAAGAAAAACAAGAGTAAATTTGAAAGGTCAAAAATCAACTCCGAGATGAGCTTTTAGTTACGGTCTGATACAAAACACGACTTTCACGGGCAATATATCACGTCGGTACCAAAAGGGACATTATTTGGGTTCCTGCGGTTTTACACATTGCTCATGATCACCCACCTACCTGCACTCACTGGTTTCGTTCTTTCCGCGATGCCAGTCTCTCTTCAGGAATTGACTCGCCAGCCTCTGTAAAGCCTGAAGGTCACAAAAACAGTAAGTTGATAGATGTCCTCTGTCTGGCCGTGGTGTTTACAGGAACATCTTGCTTTTTTAGCATTGCCCTGCTACATTTAGCACTTACACATAGAGCGCACACATTCCAGTACCAGTCCCATCTGTGCCAACAGACACAAGGGTCAGAAATGCTCTAACAAATATTGCTTCTAGCCAAAAGGGATGTGTGCACTAGCTGCCAGTAACATGGTTCACACAGGAACACGACTGACCCATGACCACAAAAATTATGTGGACGCATTTCAGCAAGATGAAAATCAGCTCTGCCCGCCAGAAACATGATAACGGACGGGAGCTGCAAACCTGATCTACATCTAGGAAAAGCGCAGCAGCTCAGAACCGGAGTCCACATCTTTATTGCTTTTTGCTAACAATAATCTGTAAGATACTAGTGAACATTACATGTACATTAGAAAAAAAGTCAGAGAAATCTTGCAATTTTGGTGGGAAAGGCCGACCATCTATAATATACATGGAGTGGGAGCCCCCCGACTCTCCACTGACACAAGATGTTGGGGGAAAGATCGATTGGAACTTAACATCTAATATTATATATAAAACTGTTACTAAGACTATACAATATAAAAGACACAGTGTATTCAAAACAATTAGTTCCACCCATAAATCTTGGATTCTTTTGGCTTTCATAACCCATATAGATTCAGTTTCCTATACCTCAGCTAGGCTCCAGCTATCTCACATTAAATATGATTTTCAGGATTGTCAATTCCTACCGACCAAATCACTGTGTGTAGCAGTAAGTGCAGTCATATGTATAAAAGGAATGGTCTCGCCCAATTCCTACAGATGTCTGAAGATAATGCCGAAAGATCTTGACGCAGGGAATAGGGTAAAATCCAGAACCCAATGATTCTCCGTAGGACGAGATGAGAGACCCAGATACTTCTCCCGACACGTTTCCTCCTTATTTTGGATTCATCAGGAGAATCATAGTGAAGTCATCATCCTCATGAATATAATTGGGATCCTCGCTGTGTCACGCGGTTCATGTGTGGTCTCCAGCTTAAATCTATCTCATTTGCCTATTAATATTATTTTTTATTATAGCGCCATTTATTTCATGGCGCTTTACATGTGAAAGGGATATACACAGCACAAACAATTACAATAATCTTGAATAAAACGTGATGGTGACTGGTACAGGAGGAGCGAGGACCCTGCCCGTGAGGGTTCACAGTCTATGTTAATGAACACGCGAGAGAGGAAGCTCCGTCATCTCCGGCTGCCTGAGCGCGTCACATCCGGCGATTGGAAGGCTCCGGTGTATTCCGGTGAACCGCAAACCTCACTTCCGGGTCGTCCCATAAATTCCGCTGACATCACCGTCGAAAGCAAGCTTGTCAGTAACTATCCCCATCAGTGCACATTATTCAGCAGTGAGTATAAATACATAATAACACCAGAAGATTGTGTCTCAGACTCCTGGAAGGCAAGATTAATCACCATTTCATTACTTTGATTAAAATCTGCCGCCAGTGATATGAGCGAATAGCATAATGTGCGCTCATTGATCTTGATCTCAATTGATCAATCAAACTGAGAAATCACTTTTTTGATTTTGATTTTAGGCAAGTATACTCTTAAATGCAGGAATATATTAAAGCATAATACAGCATTGTCATCCGTTTTCTTTGGAGTCGGGGTGAGTCCAGTCTTTTTTAATGGCCTCACTGTACGCTTCCCTAAGAATTATGTCTGGGTAACCTCTTTCGAGGAACCTTCTCCTTAGGTCACTAGCTTGCTGTTTGTAGTTATATGTGTCAGAGCAATTTCTCCGAACGCTTAAAAACTGACCTTTAGGCTGTGTGCCCACGATGCGTTTTTTTAAGCGTTTCCGCAGCGGCAAAAACGCTGCAGAAACGCTTATAAAACGCATGGTAGAAGGCCTGCCATGTTCCCCAATGATAATCTGTATGTGCTGTGCACATGCTGGGAAATTTCCGCTGCGGATTATCACTGCGGAAAAAAACGCAGCACTACCAATTATTTTGCGGAAGCGCTGCGTTTTCACCACCATTGACTTGCATTGGAACGCATCACTGTATATGTAGATGCGCATTCCATACATTCTAATGTGCGGATGGTACCCGGGTGTAGATGAGAGGAGACTCTCCTCCGGACCTGGGTACCATTGAAAACTGTAAAAAAAGAATAAAATAAAAAATAAATATATACTTACCTTCTGGCGGCCCGCTCCTCCTTGCTTGGCTGCAGTTAGCGATGGAATGAAGGACCTGCGCTGACGTCAGAGTCATGTGATGGGTCACGCGACGCTGACGTCGGCAGGTCCTTCAGTCTACAGCTGCCGGCAGCTGGGACGGTGAAGCAAGCCAGCGCGGGCCATCGGAGGGTAAGTATAGATTTATTTTTTGACATTCTCTCGGGTCACACTATATAAATCCATGCTGGTTGCATGGATTTATATAGTGTGACCAAGTTGACAAGCACTTTCCAAGTGATGCTAAAATCGCTTGGAAAGCGCTTGTCAACCCGCATGCGGAAATGCATGTGAAGAACGCTTCACATCCGCATGTCCCTGTCAGGAAAATGCATGTACAATCCGCATGTACAATCCGCATGTACAATCCGCATGCGTTTTTTTCTGCCAGGGAGATGCAGAAACGCTCAGGAAAAAATCCTGAGCATTTCTGCATCGTGGGCACATTAGGGATTCCTCTTTTTTGCGCGATGGGGTGGCTATTCTCCCATCGGAGTAATGAGTTGGTCTCGGTGGGTTTTCTATACGTTCTTGTGTTGAGATGATCTTCCAAAGTTCTAGTGATGAGTTAATCAAGAAATGGTAATCTCATGATATCAGTTCCATAGGTGAAGGAGAGCCCTATGTTATTGATGTTTAGCGTTTGTACGAACCTAGCGAAGACCTCATTCTTTCCCTTCCAAAGGACAAACACGTCGTCACTGTATCTCAGCCATAGTAGGATGTTCTCACACTCAGATATCGGTTCATCACTGAAGACAATGGTTTCCTCCCACCAGTCCAGGAGCAAATAACAAACAGCCACATTTACACACTTCTCAGTACACAAATGCTTTAAAATATTCCTGCGTTTAAGAGTATACTTGCCTTAACTCAAAATCATAAAAATTAATTTCTCAATTTGACTGATCAATTGAGTTCAATGGGTGCATACTGCGCTATTCACGCATATCACTGGTGGCAAATTTTAATCAAAGTGATGAAATGGTGATTAATATTGTCTTCCAGGAGTCTGATACACAATCTTCTGGTGTTATAATTTATTTATATTCACCCCTGAATTATCCACACAGACGGGGATAGTTACCGACAAGCTTGCGTTCCACATTTAAAAAGACTGAAACAAGATAGGTTCAGGCAGGATGCCATACATGAACCGCGCGATACAGAACTGGAACTCTAGTGCCACCTATAGGAAGTAGCAATCCTAAACGTCAATATCTACTCTCTAACAAGCCTTGTCACATGACTTAGGATAAAATCCAGAAAAGAGATCTCAATTTGCAGACACTGTGATTCGGGGTACTGCCCCTCGTCAGTGCAAAGTGTGATTCAAGGGGTAACGTTTCTCCTTGTGGAGAGTGACATGTTAAGCATGTCAAGGTGAGTTAGAGAGTCAATATTGACTTTTAGATTGTTACTTCCTGTAGGTGGCACTAGAGTTCTAGTTCTCTTCCTCTCTGAAGAGACAATTTGCATATTTCCCAGAGGAGCATTGTGGCTTAAAAAGTCTCCTCACCTTGATGTGGTTAACATGTCACTCTCCGCAAGGAGAAATGTTACCCTTTGGATCCTGATATATAACATTATATGTTAAGTTTTAATCACCAATTTTTGCTATGTCTTATATATCAATTTTGGGGTTTTGATAATAAACAGCTGTTTTTTTTGCTTTTTTTTAAAGATGGATTGGGCATCCTGACTTTCAAAATGCCAGATGCTTTTGTTTTCCTAAGGCCACGGCCCCATTATCAGTATTTGATCAGTATTCGGTCAGTACTTTTTCTCAGGAGTGGGAGCCAAAACCAAGTGAGGAACAATAAGAGAAAAAGTAGTGCACTAATTCTGCATTTATCACCCACTCCTGGTTTTGGCTCCCACTCGTGAGAAAAAATACTGACTGAATACTGACCAAATATTGGTAGTGGGGCCGTGGCCTAACTGATAAACTGCTGTCAAAAATCACTGGCAGTAGCTTACTCCCTTCTCGACATGGAAAACACATGCATGCTCACGCAAAATGAGTGTGCATGTCTATGGAGAAGTCAGGAAAGGGAGCTGAAGCCATCATAGTTGTATGTGCAGTTCTGGGTTACAGTAAGGGCTGTAAGCATTTACAGTAGATTATTTTAATGTGTAAACTAGATATAGAGGGAACTTAAAATATGCAAAAATCATCAGATTCATGGTGCTCAAACTGCAGACAGGATGCATCAGAGTCTGGCTACATGATTGCAGCCAGGTATAATTATTTCGGAGAAGCTCTGGTGTCTCAGAGGAAATATATTTTAATCAGTTAACAATCAGGCCATTTATCCACGTTCTTCACAAGGAATATTTTCGGATTTTTTTCTGTGTATGTGCTTTAAAAGGGCTGTAAAATTTGATCTTTCAGATATTCGAGTAATTTTTACATTTTTTTTCGTGATATATTGGGTCTAATTTTTCATACTTACTTTATTTTTCTTTGGATGATATTGGTAGGAAAATAAAGAAAATATGTGTTGGTTTTCACATTTTTTTTTTTAAATGACCACAATCAACTACTGAAATACATTTTACATTTGTTCCGCTTTCCTTAACAATTATTTTTATATATTGGACACAATTTTTGACAGGACAGTGGTGGGACTAGTAACAGTGAAATGGATTGGCATCAGCCTTTTTTTATTTTACTATTTATTTTTCTTACTTTCCTTTTTATTTATGTGTTTATCTACATTTTTTTTTTTTTTTTTTTAAACCTTTTTCAACATTTTTTTTCCCCTGATTTCCCCTGTAGCTAGGCTTGATGTAATAACCCTAATTACAGTGGGAATTCTGCCTCCTACCTGCATAGCAGAGGTTTCTGGGTCTCCTAGGATCCAGTAGCTACTTCCACCTTCCTAGACCCAGTGACGGTTCCACATGACTGCAGGAACCGAATGCGGAAGCGCCGTTCACGCGTCTTATTACGGTATACACAATGTTTTTCAGTGCTGTGTATACAGTGATCAAGAAGACAAAGACAATAACAAACTGTCTCTGCCTTCTCCATGGGGAGTCTACCTGTGTCTGTCAGCTGGATCTCAGCTCCTCCAATGCACAATCATGGCTTAGATTGTCACTGAAGGGTAGAACATGGACTGCCCAGACATTTATTCTCTATGGGCGGCTCACAAGTAGTTAAAGATCCAGCCAGAGACTAGCCTTATCCGATGCCGCACCTGGAAGTCTTCTCCCAGTGCCACTATAGGTGATTGACAGGTCTCTCACTACGCGACGCACTGGAAGAAGAGGGCCAGGGGTGGAGTTGGACTAGTCTGGTCTCCCGGCCAGATGTTTAAAGTACGGTATAGTTTCTCTGAAATGCCGAAAGATATACCCGGTTGCAATTGTGCAGCTAGACGCTAATTCATATATGCAAACAGGAATCTGGAACTCAAAATAATGCCAATTATTTGATCAATTCATAGGCATATTTCTCCTGGCGACGAACAAATAAGCTCCATATTGCCATATATCATACTGATCTCTGCTCATCTGCACCATAAGGTGCATGTCTGAAGAAGGTCGGCGAGACCAAAACGTCAAAATTTGTCTATACAGAGTTCATTGATCAAATACTAAATCTGGCATTATATGATTTGCATCCTGAATTTTCATTAGTTTTCCCCTCTAAAGAAAATGGATATTCACTCCTCTCCACACCCATAGTCCCGTCGTCGAGAGGAGTGAATATCCCCGCAGCTCACCTCAGTGTCTGAGGGTGCATGGCAGTGATGTCATGCGCTGCTTAGATGCTGAGATCAGCTGCTGGCAGCAGAACAGGACGCAGCGCTGGAGCAGACGGGAGGAAGGTGAGTAAAAGTGTTTATTTTTTTCATGTGTGCAGTGATGGGAGGCCATGTATACCAGGATAGGAGGGGCCATGCATACCAGGATTGGGAATGAGGGGGGCCATGCATACCAGGATTGGGAATGAGGGGGGCCATGCATACCAGGATTGGGAATGAGGGGGCCATGCATACCAGGATTGGAGATGCGGGGGCCATGCATACCAGGATTGGAGATGCGGGGGCCATGCATACCGGGATTGGAGATGCGGGGGCCATGCATACCGGGATTGGAGATGAGGGGTGCCAGGCATACCAGGATTGGGAATGAGAGGGCCATGCATACCAGGATTGGGGATGTGGGGGCCATGCATACCAGGATTGGAGATGAGGGGAGCCATGCATACCAGGATTGGGGATGTGGGGGCCATGCATACCAGGATTGGAGATGAGGGGTGCCATGCATACCAGGATTGGGAATGAGAGGGCCATGCATAACAGGATTGGGGATGTGGGGGCCATGCATACCAGGATTGGAGATGAGTGGGCAATGCGTACCAGGATGGGGAAATTTACCAGCAGCTGCTGCATTTCCCACCCTAGGCTTATAGTCGAGTCAATAAGTTTTCCCAGTTTTTTGTGGTAAAATTAGGTGTCTCGACTTAGGCTATGTGCCCACGATGCAGAAATGCTGCATATTTTTTCCGCTTCTCCCTGGCAGGAAAAACGCATGCGGATTTTACATGCGTTTTTCCTGACAGTTAGAAGCGTTTGTCAAGTGTTTTTGCATGCATTTCTGTATGCGGGTTATCAAGCGTTTTTCCAAGCGATTTTAGCATCACTTGGAAAAGTGCTTGACAACTTGGTCACACTATATGAATCCATGCAACTGGCATGGATTTATATAGTGTGACCAAGTAATAGTTAAAAGAAAAGAATAAGAATGGTAAAAAATAAAAAATAAAGATTATACAGCGCTGCGTGACCTGTCACATGACTAAATAACGTCATCGCAGGTCCTTCACACCACCGCGACCCATACAACAGACCAGACGGAGCGGAGAAAATACCAGGGGACATCGGAAGGTAAGTATAATCTTTATTTTTTATTTTATTCCTTTTTTTACAGGTACTATGGTACCTGGGTCTGGAGGAGAGTCTCCTCTTCTCCAAACCCGGGTACCATCCACACATTGAATCGCTTAATATCCGTGTGTGCAAATGTGCTGACACGGATAATATGCGGTTCAATGCAAGTCAATGGCGGCAATTACGCTGCGTGTCTGCAAAATTAATGGACATGCTGCGTATTTTTCCGCAATGATAATCCGCAGTGGAAATTTCCTCAGCATGTGCACAGCACATGCGGATTATCATTGGGGACCATGGGCACGTATTACCAAGCGGTTTTTAAGCGTTTTCGCTGCGGAAATTCCGTGGCAAAAATGCTTCAAAAAACGCATAATGGGCACGCAACCTTATATTCGGGTCGGCTTACACTCGAGTATATACGGTATATATGTCTTAAGTTTGATACACATCCAGTGTTTTATTTTCACTACCTGTGTTGCACTTTAATTATAGTTTAGGTGTACACCAGGGTCCTTAGGGAGGGCCATATCGTAATTATTAGGGTGCCAACCTCCGCGAATAAGTCGGTACACTTTAGGGACTAATAGGGAGTTCATAGTCCCCTTATACCCTATCCCGATTATTATTTCTCGGGCCTAATAGACTCTGTATATTTATATATACAGACACAACTCTATAATTTGTTACCTTTAGAGTGTTTGAGAGTTTTATAGATAATAAAAGTTATATTTTAGGGGTCTATCTTCTTGTTGGTTTGATTTATTATTGGGGCCATGCTCAATACAATATTTCATATTTTTTCTATTCTACCCATAACCTGAGTGTATTACTTTCTACCTTTATTTCACCAGGGGTGATGAGGTCCTTGAGAGCCACCTAGCACTACGAGTGGTAAATAAGTGGGTGGCATGACCTACAGGGTTTTCTATACAGGGTGGGCCGTTTATATGTATACACCTAAATTAAAACTAAAACAATGGTGTGCTTGGTTTTAACGTAACTTTATTCTTTCATGAGTTTTTTACAAGCTTATGACCACTTATAAAATGTGTTCAAAGTGCTACCCATTGTGTTGGATTGTCAATGCAACCCTCTTCTCCCACTCTTGACACACTGATAGCAACACCGCAGAAGAAATGCTAGCACAGGCTTCCAGTATCCGTTGTTTCAGATGCTGCACATCTCGTATCTTTATGGTATGGTGCGGTATATGGGCTACATGATGATGTGTTGCCCTCTTTATGTACTGAAGATGGCACGTTCCCTGAGTTTTTCCAACAAGATGGTGCACCACCACATTATGGGTGTCAGGTCCGAGCATTCCTACATGAACAGTTTCCTGGAAAGTGGATTGGTCGTCGTGGGTCAGTTGAATGGCCACCAAAGTCTCCCGATCTGACCCCCTTAGACTTTTATCTTTGGGGTCATCTCAAGGAAATTGTCTATGCTGTGGAGATACGAGATGTGCAGCATCTGAAACAACGGATACTGGAAGCCTGTGCTAGCATTTCTTCTGCGGTGTTGCTATCAGTGTGTCAAGAGTGGGAGTAGAGGGTTGCATTGACAATCCAACACAATGGGCAGCACTTTGAACACATTTTATAAGTGGTCATAAACTTGCAAAAAACTGAATGAATAAAGCTACGTTAAAACCAAGCACACCACTGTTTTTCTTATGAAATTCTCAATAAGTTTGATGTGTCACATGACCCTCTTCCCATTGAAAAAAGTTGGATCCAAAATGGCCGACTTCAAAATGGCTGCCATAGTCACCACCCATCTGGAAAAGTTTTCCCCCTCCCATATACTAATGTGACACAAGCAGGAAGTTGATATCACCAACCATTCCCATTTAATTTAGGTGTATCCATAAAGCTTATTCTTTAGGCATCTGATTTTCTCCCATGTGGTGACATGACAGAAACTGACATTTATGGGGCTTCAGGAACCGGGACGTCCACTGATTTAGTGCCGATCACAGGACTGAAGAGGGTAAAGGCAAAGATGGACCGACAATGTGGGACTAGAACTGACACATGATTCTTAACGTACACGCAGCGCATGGTATATAAACTGCGTTTTATTAAAAAATAAAAATGTTATAACTGAATAATTTGACAGTGGACACTTTATGGCCCAGCTTTATACCAAGGTTCTCTTAAAGGGCCACAATATTAAAAATTATTACTTTTTCTTTGGCAACTGGAAATGTCACCAATGATCCCAAAAAAGGGGCTTAGTGAAATGGAACAGGAACATTACCCATCTAAGCACCATTTCCATCCGTTCTGTGTCAAAAAAAATATGGCTCTTTGCGTTTTCCAACAGTCTCATAGACAAAAATAAGGAATACTCAGGGGGGCAGTGGGAAAAAAATAAGAGGAAAAAATTGCTACTTTTGATCTGATGACAGGTCCCCTTTAAAGTATTATTCACAAGGGACGGAACGGTGGCATGCATGCCCAGCCACTGTGCTATTCAGCCGGGGCATTCCACAGCCCCTTTCTAAGGATGCTAAGTTTTAATGTTGGAAATAGCCCTTTAAAAGGGGACCTGTCACCAGATTAAAAGTGGCCATTTTAGCCCTTATTTTATTCTTGCTGCTCCCCTGAGCATCCCTTTTTTTTTTTTTTCTTAAATCCGCCATAAGGTTCCAGAGATATGAGCCTTTTTATTTTGTGCTAACTGCTGAGAGCTTTAATAAGGGGGCGTGGCTCACAGGGTCATTATGCAGGGCCTCATAATGACACGCCCCCAGGGATTCAGATGAGCCACGCCCCCTTAGTATAGAACACAAAAATAAGTAATAAATTAAAAAGCCAATAACTCTTCAACCGTATGGTGGATTTCAATAAAACCAAAAACTAAATACTCAAGGGGGCAGCGGGAATAAGATAAGAGCAAAAAATGGACACTTGACTTGGTGACAGGTTTTCTTTAAAGTCTGAACAGGAGTTACAGTATATAATATCGGATGACAGAAACATTGAATATAACCTTTTATCAGCACAAAGGAAACATTTTTTACGCATATAATTGCACGCACTTAGCTATAATGTCAGGACGTGATAAACAGACCACAGCTATGTAATAAAGAATTAGTTTCAAGAAAGATGATTTATTGGCAAGTAATGAAGAGCCTACTTTATATTTCCTTTGGACGTGATCCATTCCTGAGCTCTGTGCCAACACACAGTTATTAGTCACTTTTATTGAACTTCAAAGTAGTTTTATTGTGTCTTTTAGACGGATCTGTCCGACATTAAAGGGAATTTTAATGTGCGTGGTAAGCAGTTTGCTAATGTCGCAGGAGCTTTGTATTCATCCCATGGCTTGTGGCTGCTCCTCTGTATGCCGGCTGATCAGTAAACACCACTCTTGTGTCATATTCACGCCATGCGTCCCTCGCTCTGTTCCCTATGTTTATCTACAGTCTCATGGAGGCGACACTGGCCGGAGGGACATATCGTAATGAAACCCCATTTACTTTAGAATTTCAGCTCTAAAATCAAATAGTCAGCTATTTTAACCCGTGAAAGCTGTAGATTTAAAGGGGTTGTCCAGGCTTGGGTGCTAAGTCTATGTGACTGCAGACTTGTGAGTCCTCAAAATGCACTGTCAGGATTTTCCGGGGCCAGGAGCAGGCGGTCATATGACAAGTATGCAATTTGCATACTTACGCCAACATTCCGACTAGACGTGTCCGGCCTCAATCAATTCACTTGCACTGAGCGAGGTCATGCACGTCTAGTTGGCATGTATGCATATCACATACTTGTGGTTATGCACCCGCCGCTCCACGCATGAGCACTGGAGAATCCTGACAGTGCACACACAGCACGCTGAGAATCCCAAGTCTGGACAACCCCATTGAAAAGAATTATCCATTACTGGATAGCCTTCAATTTAGTGCACCATAAAGAATAAAAATAATGTATACTTACTTCCTGCAGCACTGTTTCAGCTATGCCGTTCCCGATGAGAGACGTGACATTATTGTGTAATTTGACAGCTGCAGCCAATCATGATTGTTGGCTGCTCATAAATATTGCATCAAAGCGGACGTCATTCGGACAAAATAGTAAAGGCTGCAGCCGATCAGCATCCGCTGATTGTCACAAAAGCGCTGGTAGACCCGGCACAGACATTGCTGGCATGGCGCCACTGCAGGAGGGAAGTATAAGCTTTTCTTATTTTACTCACCAAATTCTGGCCTTTAAGAATGAGTTGTCCAAGCAGTAGACAACTCCTTTAAATTGAAGATGTGTGTTTATTAACTTGAGGTTTATAAGTTTTAATTCTTTACATAACTATTTCAAATTATAATGTTCTAGCAGTATAAATCCCCCTTCTTTTTGATACAGAGCTCTACAATTCCTGCATTAAAACTGATGTAAAAGATAACATGCTGGCTGCCTTCAGCTACAGCTATGGCCTATGTCTGATAGATCTCTACAATGGGAACTTTAACATTTTGAGCAAAGTTAAAACTTCCAGAAGCCATTATACCATACCCACTATAGGAAAATTAGGTAGTACAAGTTAAAACGTAGCATGGAAGGTCCTGATTATGTGTACCTGGACAGCCATGTCTAGAGCCAGGCCCTGTGCTCACTAGTCAGTCAGTTGGGGGAGCTGAGCAGAGTGGATTTGTGTTGGAGCTGCAGAGAGCCAAGTCAGAATTTCTTTGAGAAGAGACTGCACAGGCCGTGTGCACCAAACTGCAAGTATCACTGGTTGCTATGAATGATGGCTGTTTTGTGTGACCGAACTGGGATTACCTCAGCTTTGTCTGAGATGCCAGTGTCTGTAGTATTGCAGAGAGAAAAAGATCCTTAGGCTATGTGCCCACGATGCAGAAATGCTCTGGATTTTTCCTGCGCGTTTCTGCATCTCCCTGGCAGAAAAAAAGCATGTGGATTAAACATGATTTTTCCTGTCAGGGACAAGCGGAAGTGAAGCGTTTTTCACATGCATTTCCGCATGGTTTTAGCATCACTTGGAAAGCGCTTGACAACTTGGTCACACTATATAAATCCATGCAACCGGCATGGATTTATATAGTGTGACCGAAAGAATGGTAAAAAATAAACGTTTTCGTTCTCCTCCGGACCTGGGTACCATAGTACCTGTAAAAAAAATAATAAAATAAAAAATAAATATTATACTTACCTTCTGATGGCCCCCGGTGTCCTTGTCTCAGGCTTGCCGGCAGCTCGCGGTAGATTAAAGGACCTGTCGACGTCAGCGGTCGAGTTACCCGTCACATGACTAAATGACGTCACAGCAGGTCCTTTTAGTCTACCGCGAGCTGCCGGCAAGCCTGAGACAAGGACACCGGGGGCCATCAGAAGTTAAGTATAATATTTATTTTTTATTTTATTCTTTTTTTTTTTTTTTTTTACAGGTACTATGGTACCCGGGTCCGGAGGAGAACGAAAACGCAGCGCTTCCGCAAAATAACTGGTAGTGCTGCAGATTTTTCAGCAATGATAATCCGCAGCGGAAATTTCCGCAGCATGGGCACAGCACATGCGAATTATAATTGGGGAACATGGCAGACCTTCTACCAAGCGTTTTTTAAGCGGAATTGCCGCTACGGAAACGCTTAAAAAACGCATAGTGGTCACACAGCCTTAATGGTGGACAGACTGTGCATCAGGATAAAAGTTGTCAGTACTGTTTTGAGGGTGAGACCATGCTACATTATTGTGTCTGCCCTGAGAAAGGGCTGTGTTTTCGTTATTGAACATTTTGCGGAAGAAAAGCTGTCTAACTTTATGTTGAAAGTTTATGCAAGAAAATAAACTTTATCCGGTTTGACACAGAAACTCGTACCTGTGTGGACTTCAGCGGCTACCAAAGAGTGTGAATCCCTACACCACCCTAACAAAATAATAAATAAAAAGATGTACAATAAATCCTCCTTGACTTATATGGGTCTGTGCGCTGTGAAAAATGATTAAGTTCTTATACCCCCAAAATGATCACAAAAGTCACCCCATCTTACCTGACCATATTCCTTTTCAATGGCTGCACGCTGCTTGCAGAAAGACCTGGCAAACAAACAAAGTGATTTGCGTTATACAATGCTGACATGAAGGGGCATTCCGGAAATTATCAATGCGTACCTACATCGTAAATCTGTGTTGGCCATACTGGAACTTGGGTCAGACATGTCCACAAATTGTGGCTGTGACTGTTTCCATGCGCAGATCCATCCGCTTATACACGTAGCGGACAGATGCAGGAGCCGCTCCCTGTTAATGCGCACTAGTCTGGTCCATAAATGAGACCAAAGTAGTAAATGCTACAATTTTTTTCCCCGAATTTTTGAACAACAGAAAAAAAGAGAAAAAAAGGCAAATTGGATATAATTTCACACAACAACAAAAAAAAAAATGGGCCAGACAAAATTGTTGGCACCTTTCCAAAACTGTGGGTAAACAACTTTTTTTCAAGCATGTGATGCTGGTTCAAACTCACCTGTGGCAAGTAACAAGTGTGGGCAATATGAAAATCACACCTGAAACCAGATAAAAAGGGGGGGAAGTTTACTCAAGCTTTGCATTTTGTGTGCCACACTAACATGGAGAACAGAAAGAGGAGAAGAGAACTGTCAGAGGACTTGAGAACCAAAATTGTTGAAAAATATCAACAATGTCAAGGCTACAAGTCCATCTCCAGAGATCTTGAGGTTTCTTTGTCCACGGTGCGCAACATAACTCAAGAAGTTTACAAGCCATCGAACTCTAGGCAATCTTCGTGAAGGTGGATGGCAGAGAAAAATTGATGAAAGATTGCAACACAGGATAATCTGTATGGTGGATAAGCAGCCCCAATCAAGTGCCAGAGAAGTTCAAACTGTCCTGCCGGGAGCATCATTGTCAATGCAAACTATTCATCGATATTTGAATGAAATGCTATGGCAGGAGACCCAGGAGGACCCCAATGCTGCAAAAGACACATAGAAAAAGCTAAACTGCACATCATTATGTTTACCAAAAACGGAATGAGGCCTACAAAGAATACAGTATCTACAGTCAAATATGGTGGAGGTTCAAAGATGTTTTGGGGTTGTTTTGCGGCCTCTAGCACTGGGTGCCTTGACTGTGTGCAAGCCATCATGAAATCTGAAGATTACCAAAGGATTTTGGTTTGCGATGTAGTGCCCCGTGGCAGACAGCTGGGTTTGCGGCCAAGGTCATGGGTCTTCCAGCAGGACAATGACCCCAAATATTCTTCAGGAAGCACCCAGAAATGGATGGAAACAAAGTACTGGAGAGTTCTGAAGTGGCCAGCAATAAGTCCAGATCTAAATCCCATTGAACACCTGTGGAGAGATCTTAAAATTGCTGTTGGGAGAAGACGCCTTCACATATGAGAGACTTGGAGCAATTCCCAAAAGAAGAGTGGTCCACAATTCCAGTTGAGAGGTGTAAGAAGCTTGCTGATGGTTATAGGAAGTGATTGATTTCAGTTATTTATTCCAAATATTAAGTTGAGGATGCCAACAGTTTTGTCCAGCCCATTGGGGGGGGGGGGGGGTTGTCTGAAATTGCATCCAAATTTGCCCTTTTCTGCTTTTTTGTGTGTTGTTCAATAAGTACAAAGGAAATAATCATGTGTATAACAAAACATGTGTAACTGCCATAATTTTCTGGGAGAAATACTTCATTTTCTTAAACAATTTTAAGGGAGCCAACACTTTTGGCCATGACTGTGTACAGTATGTATGAATTGTACATTCACACTGAAGGCATAAAAACTATGAATTAACACATATGGAATTATATACTTAACAAAAAAGTGTGAAACAACTGAAAATACAGTTAGGTCCATATATATTTGGACAGAGACAACATTTTTCTAATTTTGGTTCTAGACATTACCACAATGAATTTTAAACAAAACAATTCAGATGCAGTTGAAGTTCAGACTTTCAGCTTTCATTTGAGGGTATCCACATTAAAATTGGATGAAGGGTTTAGGAGTTTCAGCTCCTTAACATGCGCCACCCTGTTTTTAAAGGGACCAAAAGTAATAGGAGAATTGACTCCAAGGCTATTTCATGGACCCTTCGTTATGTCATTCTCAATTAAGCAGATAAAAGGCCTGGAGTTGATTTGAGGTGTGGTGCTTGCATTTGGAAGGTTTTGCTGTGAAGTAAACATGCGGTCAAAGGAGCTCTCCATGCAGGTGAAACAAGCCATCCTTAAGCTGCAAAAACAGAAAAAACCCATCCGAGAAATTGCTACAATATTAGGAGTGGCAAAATCTACAGTTTGGTACATCCTGAGAAAGAAAGAAAGCACTGGTGAACTCATCAATGCAAAAAGACCTGGGCGCCCACGGAAGACAACAGTGGTGGATGATCGCAGAATAATCTCCATGGTGAAGAGAAACCCCTTCACAACAGCCAACCAAGTGAACAACACTCTCCAGGGGGTAGGCGAATCAATATCCAAATCTACCATAAAGAGAAGATTGCATGAAAGTAACTACAGAGGGTTCACTGAACGGTGCAAGCCACTCATAAGCATCAAGAATAAAAAGGCTAGACAGGACTTTGCTAAAAAGCATCTAAAAAAGCCAGCACAGTTCTGGAAGAACATTCTTTGGACAGATGTAACCAAGATCTACCTCTACCAGAATGATGGAAAGAGAAAAGTACGGCAAAGGCGTGGTACAGCTCATGATCCAAAGCATACCACATCATCTGTAAAACACGGCAGAGGCAGTGTGATGGCTTGGGCATGCATGGCTGCCAGTGACACTGGGTCACTAGTGTTTATTAATGCTGTGACACAGGACAGAAGCAGCCGAATGAATTCTGATGTATTCAGAGCCATACTGTGTGCTCAGATCCAGCCAAATGCAGCCAAACTGATTGGTCGTCGTTTCATACTACAGATGGACAATGACCCAAAACATAAAGCCAAAGCAACCCAGGAGTTTATTAAAGAAAAGAAGTGGAATATTCTTGAATGGCCAAGTCAGTCACCTGATCTCAACCCAATTGAGCATGCATTTCACTTGTTAAAGACTAAACTTCAGACAGAAAGGCCCACAAACAAACAGCAACTGAAAACCACCGCAGTGAAGGCCTGGCAGAGCATCAAAAAGGAGGAAACACAGCGTCTGGTGATGTCCATGAGTTCAAGACTTCAGGCAGTCATTGCCAACAAAGGGTTTTCAACTAAGTACTAGAAATGAACATTTTATTTACAATTATTTAATCTGTCCAATTACTTTTGGTCCCTTTAAAAACAGGGTGGCACATGTTAAGGAGCTGAAACTCCTAAACCCTTCATCCAATTTTAATGTGGATACCCTCAAATGAAAGCTGAAAGTCTGAACTTCAACTGCATCTGAATTGTTTTGTTTAAAATTCATTGTGGTAATGTCTAGAACCAAAATTAGAAAAATGTTGTCTCTGTCCAAGTATATATGGACCTAATTGTATGTCTTATATTCTAGGTTCTTCAAAGTAGCCACCTTTTGCTTTGATGACTGCTTTGCACACTTTTGGCATTCTCTTGATGAGCTTCAAGAGGTAGTCACCGGAAATGGTCTTCCAACAATCTTGAAGGAGTTCCCAGAGATGCTTAGCACTTGTTGGCCCTTTTGCCTTCACTCTGCGGTCCAGCTCACCCCAAACCATCTCGATTGGGTTCAGGTCTGGTGACTGTGGAGGCTAGGTCATCTGGCGTAGCACCCCATCACTCTCCCTCTTGGTCCAAAGCACAGATTTCCACTGGTCTAATGTCCATTCCTTGTGTTCTTTAGCCCAAACAAGTCTCTTCTGCTTGTTGCCTGTCCTTAGCAGTGGTTTTCTAGCAGCTATTTTACCATGCATGAAGGCCTGCTGCACAAAGTCTCCTCTTAACAGTTGTTGTAAAGATGAGTCTGCTGCTAGAACTCTGTGTGGCATTGTCCTGGTCTCTAATCTGAGCTGCTGTTAACCTGTGATTTCTGAGGCTGGTGACTCAGATAAACTTATCCTCAGAAGCAGAGGTGACTCTTGGTCTTCCTTTCCTGGGGCGGTCCTCCTTTCCTGGGGCGGTCCTCATGTGAGCCAGTTTCTTTGTAGTGCTTGATGGTTTTTGCAACTGCACTTGGGGACACTTTCAAAGTTTGCCCAATTTTTTGCACTGACTGACCTTCATTTCTTAAAGTAATGATGGCCACTCGTTTTTCCTTACTTAGAATTTGTATAATCGCAAGAAAAAAGCCGCTAACAGTCTATTCAGTAGGACTATCAGCTGTGTATCCACCTGACTTCTGCACAACACAACTGATGGTCCCAACCCCATTTATAGGGCAAGAAATCCCACTTATTAAACCTGACAGGGCACACCTGTGAAGTGAAAACCATTTCCGGTGACTACTTCTTGAAGCTCATCAAGAGAATGCCAAGAGTGTGCAAAGCAGTCATCAAAGCAAAAGGTGGCTACTTTGAAGAACATAGAATATAAGACATATTTTCAGTTGTTTCACACTTTTTTGTTAAGTATATAATTCCACATGTGTTAATTCATAGTTTTGATGCCTTCAGTGTGAATGTACAATTTTCATAGTCATGAAAATGCAGAAAAATCTTTAAATGAGAAGGTGTGTCCAAACTTTTGGTCTGTACTGTATATGCAAGTGACAGGTCCTCTAAGTTTATGAAGGAAAAATTCCTAATACCCAAACATCTGCTCTGATCTTTGCAAGTTTGGCTGCTACAATCCCTGACGATCAGCTATAATCCACGGGAAAAACTGCAGATGGTCACACGGTGCTGCTGGAAGATAAATATTGTATTACATGCCGCCTTCTCTACAGAACACATTGTTGCATCCAGTCTGCCAGAGACACGTCATCAGATATCACTTCCATATAGGCAGAGGCACATGCACAAAAAGGAAAAAACAGAAGGTTTCCCCAATCGTCTCCTAAAAAACTGGGCTATGAAAGTTAGACAGAACATGGATGCCATCCGGCTTGGGTCCTTTTTTTCGGAGTCCTTCCTAATCCACCATATGAGGTGACAATGCCTCTAATTACAGTGTACATTTGTCAGAACTTGTCTGCATGCAGCTATTAAATGGCAGCAGAATTTACTATTTACTGAGCTTGGAAATCAATAGTAATCTAGTGTTGCAACAGACATAGCTTACTGCAAAGAAGGTCGGAAGAGCTACGGATTGTGGTCAAAAGCAGAGGGTGTAATTATAGGAGACATACAGAACGGTCTACAGTACCAAGGACAACTGTGTGATATTTGGAAGAATAGAGTCTGCTCTCACCAATCTCATATCCAGGCACGGATCGGCTTACGGGAGGACAGGGGAATTCTCCGGTGGGCCCCTGTGCCCCACCTATAAGGTATATGAGCAGTACTTGGCACAATACACTTGAATCACTATGTACAGATAATATCAATCAATAGCAAAGATTAGTTCTTACATTGAAAAAAAAAAAAAGAGTTTAAAGCCTCACCGTGTTCGTTGATATAAAAAAACACATTCACAAAAGTGTAGCTGCTCCTAGGAAAACCGATGACCCACGGTAAAACATGAAGAAAAACTCCAAGTGTCGGCAAGTAGATAAAATCTTCACACTTCATTTCAAGGCATATAGATAAAATTTAGGATAGTGCTATCCCATCTGCCATCAGGAATTTTAACTATATGCCTTAAAATAAAGTTTGCAGAGTTTATCTATTTGCCGACACTTGGAATTTTTCTTCAATAGCAAAGATTACCTATTCGAAAAGACAAATTGAACACACGCCTTAAAGACACTTTTTGTTATGGATAGTTTATTTATTCCAAGCAGAAAAATATTACAATTTACTGATAAAATGTTATTAAACGTTTTGCACTTGGCCTGTACTCAGCAACACTTGATGCCTCATGTATATACTGAAAAAAAACAAACTTGCTTAGGTCTCCTTTACACAGTGATAGTTTATGGTATTCAAAGCATGAGCAAAAAAATAAATAACATTTTAAAACACCAGCACGTGGTTGTGCTTTTTGTGATGTTTAAAAATATGTTGTTTTAGGCAATATGTTTTTGTGGATTTTTTTTTAAAACAGTACAAATTATACAATTCCTCCTAGATTTGCATTATTTTGTAATAATGAAAAAAAAACCTGACCCTAAAAAAATACCAAAATAAAATAGTCTCAGTTATGCTTGGGAGGCTGTTGGGAGAACCATGGCGAGTCCATGAATCATGGACCATGACAGACGGATGCAGTCGAGCACTTCACTCACATGTGAGTTGTGTTTTGTTATTTTTTTGCGTACAAGAGAAATTGATTGATTTTGATAGGTGTTTTTTTTATTTTTTATTTTCAGCCTTTTTTAGTAAACGTGTCTATTTTTACCATTAGTTTGCCATCCTTTTATATTATCTGCAAAATGAAGAAAAAAATCCCAAATTTCATTAGAATGGCAAAATTGACATCACTAGGATGACATCTTTGTGCTTTTCAATTTTTTTTTTTTTACCAACTGACTTGAATGGGCGATTTTGATCCGCAAATTGGACAGGTCTTAATTTTTTTTCTTTTCTGCAGACGTTTGGTCTGCAAGAAAAATGGGCATGTGAACAGACCTTTATGTTCTAACTGTGAAGAAAAAATGGAAAGAACTGCTACGTGAAATCCGAATGTGTAAATGGGGCCAGTAGGGGAGTGAAAATGTGTGGAGACCAAAATCTTCCCCCCAGGTAATGGACAGGCACAAGGGACAGAAGATGCAACTCTCCAGTATGGAGACCTACCCATAACTCAGCCTGCTGGACAACAATTTGGTGGGTGAGGATAACTAAATTTTGTATTTCACTGGAATTGGGCTGCAGGAGAGAAATGTCAAGGGCGCATGAACTACAGGCCATGTTCATATCTGCTCTGTGGCTTCTGGTTATAGCAGACTGATAACAACGGAGTGGTGAACCTCGATGACTTCTAATGAAGTATGCCTTGTTGTCAGCAAAAATAACATTGTGTGCAAACAAAACCGACGCCAGCGCTGCTCTTCCCCATCAGGTTTACCCTGCCTTTATAAATGGAGTCGGTCACCCTCCAAAACACAAATTAAACTAAGCGCTCAGTCATATCGGTGATTTGGCGCCTATAAAAAGCATAGTGTAGTAATATTTGCCTTTACTCTCTGTCCTCTTTGAGTGTTATTGCCGAGCGCTCCATGTACCGTTCCACCCCCTGAATTAACTAGCCTTGCCACCTACCTGAATGTTAACAGCCCAACGCGAGCGCTGCCTGAATAGAAACCTCCGGTGTGTGCGCACACACTGACAATGCAGGAGCTGAGCGCGAGTGCACACGGACCTCTCTGCTACGCTTCTAAACGTGTCAGTTCAGCAAGCAACAGGGAACAGAGAGGTTTGTGCACACATGCTCAAGATCTACAGTGTCAATGCGTGTGCACACAAACACACACGCGCATACACACACACGCATACGCACACACCACAGCCTTCAGTTTAGGTCAAGCTCACTCTTGCCAAGCGAGTATTGTCAAATTATGTAGCAAAGCCAGGTAGGACTGGGTTAAATCCTAGCACTGCAGGTCTTAATTAAATACACCTGGCTAGCTTTCACTAAGAACCAGGGCCATTGTTCACTACGAGTGTCAATCTGCTGAATGAAGCAGAATAGAGTGTGCTGAATCTGGTGAGTATCCAGCCAAAATGTGAGCTGTAGCTGGAAGAAAGACATGCCAGAGTTTCTCTCTGAATGGAGACTGCATGGGTCAGCTAGGAAAGCTGAGCAGTCTGTGTGTTGGAGCTGCAGAGTAACGTGTGGAAGCTGCAGACTGTTTGATGTGAATTGTGCACTGAGTTGAACACTTCTGCCTGGTGTTGGAGCTCGGGCTGGAGGGGATACAGAGACTGGTGGGATCGTGCCTCTTCTGTTTATAAAGTTTGCTCCAGGAGAAAGGGCGATAATCTGTTTGGGTGAGCGCACAGTGACATACATGTTCCTGCTGAATGAACTGTTTATTTGCAGTGATAACTTTGTGCCGAAAAGAGGCAGTTTTTGGTTTTGAATGCCTTGAAGTTTTATGAAAGCAATAAAACTTCACAAGTTTGGACCAAATTGCATTGCCTGTGTGAACGCTAGCTACAAGTGGGTACGGAAAGTATTCAGACCCCTTTAAATTTTTCATTCTTTGTTTCATTGCAGCCATTTGGTAAATTCTAAAAAGTTCATTTTTTTTCTCATTAAAGTACACTCTGCACCCCATCTTGATTGAAAAAAAACAAATGTAGAAATTTTTGCAAATTTGTAAAAAAAGAAAAACTGAAATATCACATGGTCATAAGTATTCAGACCCTTTGCTCAGACACTCATATTTAAGTCACATGCTGTCCATTTACTTGTGATCCTCCTTGAGATGGTTCTACTCCTTCATTGGAGTCAAGCTGTGTTTAATTAAACTGATAGGACTAGATTTGGAAAGGCACACACCTGTCTATATAAGACCTCACAGCTCACAGTGCATGTCAGACCACATGAGAATCATGAGCTCAAAGGAACTGCCCAAGAGATCAGAGTCAGAATTGTGGCAAGGCACAGATCTGGCCAAGGTTACAAAAGAATTTCTGCATTACTCAAGGTTCCTAAGAGCACAGTGGCCTCCATAATTCTTAAATGGAAGAAGTTTGGGGCCACCAGAAGTCTTCCTAGACCTGGCCGTCCAGCCAAACTGAGCAATAATGGGAGCAGAGCCTTGGTGAGAGGTAACAAAGAACCCCAAGATCACTGTGGCTGAGCTCCAGAGATGCAGTAGGGAGATGGGAGAAAGTTCCACAAAGTCAACTATCACTGCAGCCCTCCCCCAGTCGGGCCTTTATGGCAGAGTGGCCCGACGGAAGCCTCTCATCAGTACAAGACATATGAAAACCTGCATAGAGTTTGCTCAAAAACACATGAAGGACTCCCAGACTATGAGAAATAAGATTCTCTGGTCTGATGAGACGAAGATAGAACTTTTTGATGATAATTCTAAGCGGTATGTGTGGAGAAAACCAGGCACTGCTCATCACCTGCCCAATACAATCCCAACAGTGAAACATGGTGGTGGCAGCATCATGCAATGGGGGTGTTTTTCAGCCGCAGAGACAGGACGACTGGTTGCATTTGAAGGAAACATGAATGCGGCCAAGTACAGAGATATCCTGTATGAAAACCTCTTCCAGAGTGCTCTGGACCTCAGACTTGGCCGAAGGTTCACCTTCCAACAAGACAATGACCCTAACCACACAGCTAAAATAACAAAGGAGTGGCTTCAGAACAACTCTGTGACCATTCTTGACTGGCCCAGTCAGAGCCCTGACCTAAACCCAATTGAGCATCTCTGGACAGACCAGAAAATGGCTGTCCACCAACGTTCACCATCCAACCTGATGCAACTGGAGAGGATCTGCAAGGAAGAATGGCAGAGGATCCCCAAATCTAAGTGTGAAAAACTTGTTGCATCATTCCCAAGAAGACTCATGGCTGTATAGCTGAAAAGGGTTATTCTACTCAATACTGAGCAAAGGGTCTGAATACCTATGATCATGTAATATTTCAGTTTTTCTTTTTTAATAAATTTGCAAAAATTTCTACATTTCTGTTTTTTTTCAGTCAAGATGGGGCGCAGAGTGTACTTTAATGAGAAAAAAAATTAACTTTTTAGAATTTACCAAATGGCTGCAATGCAACAAAGAGTGAAAAATTTAAAGGGGTCTGAATACTTTCCGTACCCACTGTAATGCCTACCTGAGTGCGTGGATCGCTACAAAATGCAAGGAGGCAGCGAGGCATGGGAATTCAGGGGCTATTCATTTGCAATTTTTTTTCAAAGTTGCTTTTTTTGTGGTATTTGTTGACTTTTTGTTTGCGCCAGATTATTCAAAATGGCATACGCAGTTCAAGAATTTTGCGCAAAATCTAAAAAGGCTCTTTGTTTTTGTCTTTTACCTGTTTGCGCCTTTTTAGAGCAAACAGTTACATATTTTACCAAAATGTCGAATAATTTGTTTAAAAAAAAATATCAGCCGTACATAAAATCACTCCAGGAGGTATGGGTCTGGAGTTAGTTTCCGCAAAAATTTTGAGACTTTTAAAATCAAAACAAATACAGCCTCACTGTACAACTAGATCAGACTTACTGCTCCGCTAGACTCGTCACATATTGTCTGAGATGAATCCTCCAGTCCTCAGATTAATGACCTGCTGACTCTACGACTCTGCTGTCCCACAACCGCTGCGCATCCATAAAAATAGAACGGGCATCACAGAAATCCACCTTACCTGGCACTGGACTATTTTTATCTTGCTTTTAGCTGCAGTAATTGTGTCCATTATGTACAAACTACAAAGGAAGCGTATGCCACAGATTGTCTGCCTCTATAAAGCAAAGCAGTTCTGGATGCTTCTGTGCTCTCCTCTGCTGCATACGGTGCTTATAATGGCTTTCTGACTCCATAGGACACACTACTTTAGGAGGAAAACAGACCATATTTCCAATATGCAAGGGATGGGAATGAAGGGTTAACACACTTTGGTCCTTTCTATTGATAGATGATGAGATGCCATAAAGAAACGCAGAAACTGGGGCCATACTTTGCTATTGTCCTTTAGGTACACCCTTGCCTGTCATTTTTATGACAGCACCCATTAGGATAGGCTATCAATATTGCAGCTTTGGAAAATCCCTTTAGGCTTAAAGTGTTTGTAAAGGATTGGGGTCCAAGACTGCAGTCATTCTATGTGACTGCAGATTTATGAATGCTCACAGTGGTGCGTCTGGATTATCCAATGCCAGCACTGGGAGAGTTGCAAGTATGTGATTTGCATACCTTTAGCCACATTCCGACTAGACTTGATCAGCATCGCTCAATACATTTCTGTTGAACGAGGCCGTGCACGTCTAGTCGACATGTGTCTGCATGTATTCTTATTTTCTACATAAGGGCCACGAATATTGTAATCCCAGAAAACCCCTTTCGAAATAACCTTACACTTTGTATAAAATAAACACAGATGTTCTGCTTCAGAAATATTTCTTTTTATAAAATTAAAAAATTGATAACACTTTTCCAAAATGATTTTGCTTTATAGCTTTTATGCAGATCTATGTGTTTCCATGGTAACAGACAACAAACAAATCTCATGTAGTCTGATCCCGCACTCATGTTCCCTTCCATTTATTCCCCAACGTATTGCTAAGCTAATTCAAATAAGCAACAATTAGAGTAGAAAAAAAAGGGGCTCATGACATCAGGGTCAGTGTCACGCAGTGCCTTGGGACTGTGGGTGCTAACCGGGTCCCTAGAACTAGGAGCAGCCTAGTCTATTCCTGTCCCCCGGATTATTCCTGAAGGTGGAGACCCCGGGTTCACATGCCTTGCTAAGCTCCTATATCAACCCTTATCTGTCCCCTCCCCCAACCAGGAGGTGGGAAGCCGAAGTGTATAGGTATACATTAACCAAACAAACAAGGGAAGACTGACAGGGATAAATCAAAACAACAATCATATAAAATACACTCACCAAACAACAGAGTGGAACACAGGGGAGTAAAAGGAAGGAGAAACCAAAATGGGAGAGGATGAGGATGTGCACACAAACAAAACTCCCAACAACAATCTTCTGAACAAAACTCCAAACACCAACTCCAACCACGAGATACACCTCCAACTCCAAAATCAGGCAGTAAGAACTGCCTATCCTGCCAATCCCATATGTGCCAGAGGCGAGCATAAAGTGTATAGCAGAGTGGAGAGGCCAACACTGAACAGCTGAGACTATCCATGTAGGAAAGCTCCAGGAGCTTCAACTGAAAAGATTAACCCTTGCACTGCTAGCAAGGAAAAAAAACTGCACTGTTTAATAAGATGGTGAAGTACTTCTAACCAGTGCAGGAGTTTGTGAAACCTGATGCTGCAATCTTCTGGCCACTCTCTGTTGCGGTATCCCCGTGACATTCAGACTACATCAGGTTTACGTTATGGTCTGTTGTCATGGAAACACATAGGAGCTATAGAAACAAACGGAACATTTTTAACTAACCGCTACCCAAAAGTTGAAAAGTTGTTTCATTTTTTTTTTTAATTTGGTTGCACCGGGATAATAAATACATATTTTAACCTCATAGCCAATTTAAATAGGCCAAGAAACGAAATTCGAACGCATAAGTTGGCCTCCCCAAATCTCGGCATTCTGAAACAGTACGAGTGATATAGGGTAGGAGAGAACAGGACTGATCTTTTAGCTTTCTCCTTTTAGGCAAACAAGTTCCTTAATCTTATCTTCAGACAGAATGGCGGCTGCTGCCTGAGTTTTCACATTATGAGTGACGCTAAGCTTTATTTAATATCATTAGAGAAAGTAAAGCTCACATTCTGTTTGATACTCGGCAGAATTCTCAGTAAAGGGATTAGTTAACCAGCCAAAAAGTGGAAAACCACAAGGACAATATTACCTGTTCTGTTAGAGCCGAGCTACTGTTCATTTTATACTAGATGGTGGCCCGATTCTAACGCATCAGGTATTCTAGAATATGTATGCGGCCGACCAGGCGCAATCAGCAGAGCGGTGTTTAAATTTGGCGCCAATAATGGTGATTGGTCACGGCCGTGACCAATCAGTAGAGGTGTTTAAATTTGGCGGCAATATCGCTGATTGGTCTCGGTAGCCGGCCGCGACCAATCAGCGAAGCGGTGTTTAAATTTGTCGCCAATATCGCTGAATGGTCACGGCCGGTGGTTGTGACAAATCAGCAGAGCGCTGTTTAAATTTGGCGCCAATCTCACTGATTGGTCGCGTCTGGCGTCCGCGACCAATCAGCACAGCAGTGTTTAAATATGGCGCCAAGATCGGTGATTGGTCGCGGCCGTTATTTAAATGTGGCGCCTAAATCGGTGATTGGTCGCGGACAGCGGACGCGACCAATCAGCACAGCGGTGTTTAAATTTTGCGCCAAGATCACTGATTGGTCGGGAGCGGAGACCGCAACCAATCAGCGAATAGTATTGGTGAGGACCGGGGAGCGGAATCGTATTGGTGAGGACCGGGGAGCGCCGCTGCCTGTGCGGCTACTTCTGCTGCGAGAAGCCAGGACATGAGCGACTGCTCGCAGCAGAAGTATCCCGACCCGCAGCGCCGCTCCCCGGTACTCCCTTGACACCCTAGCCGCTGATCTCCCGACAGTAGCCGCATGGTGTTACTAAGGGCCGGACATTTGTGTTCAAAATCGCTGATTATCACCGATTTGGGCGCCACATTTAAATATCGGCCGAGACCAATCACCGATCTTGGCGCCACATTTAAACACCGCTGTGCTGATTGGTCGCGGACGCTGCCAGCGACCAATCACCGATTTGGGCACCACATTTAAATAGCGTCCACAACCAATCAGCACAGCAGTGCTTAAATGTGGCGCCCAAATCGGTGATTGGTCGCGGGCAGCGTCCGCGACCAATCAGCACAGCGGTGTTTAAATGTCTCTGCAAGATCGGTGATTGGTCGCGGGCAGCGTCGGCGACCAATCACCGATTTGGGCGCCACATTTAAATAGCGTCCGCGACCAATCAGCACAGCGGTGTTTAAATGTGTCTGCAAGATCGGTGATTGGTCGCGGGCGCCATTTAAATGTGGCGCCCAAATCGGTGATTGGTCGTGGGCAGCGTCCGCGACCAATCATCACAGCAGTGTTTAAATGTGGCGCCCAAATCGATGATTGATCGCGGGCAGAGGCCGCGACCAATCAGCACAGCGGTGTTTAACTTTTGGGCCAAGATCAGTGATTGGTCGCGGCGAGAGATCGCGACCAATCATCGAATCATATTGGTGAGGACCGGGGAGCGGAATCGTATTGGTGAGGACCGGGGAGCGCCGCTGCCTGTGCGGCTACTTCCGCTGCGAGAACCCGGGATATGAGCGGGCGTTCGCAGCAGAAGTATCCCGACCCGCAGCGCCGCTCCCCGGTCCTCCCTTGACACCCTAGCCGCATGGAGGCCAGCGTCGGTCGGGAGATGAGCGCCTCGCACCGGTCATCTCCCGGCTGCATCGCCGCAGAGCTCCGTCCCGCAGGTGAGCCGCTAACGGCGGACATCTTTTTTCAGAAATCCCGTGGCACTGATTGGCCGCTGCCGGACCAATGAGCAACGCAGGATTTCCTGGACAGACAGACAGACAGACAGACAGAAAGACAGACAGACAGAAAGACAGACAGACAGAAAGACAGACAGAAAGACAGACAGACAGAAAGACAGACAGACAGAAAGACAGAAAAACAGACAGAAAGACAGACAGACAGACAGGATAAGACGATTATATATATAGATAGTTTATGTCGCTCTAAAGTGCAATTTTAAGGAAGGAAATCATGCAAACAGGAACACAGCTAACCTCAGTCTAACACACAAAATAAGGAATGTTTCAGTGTACTTCATTCTGCTAAAAAAATACATACGTCCGACATATTCCGCAGCATAGAAGATACATTTTCATCACTCACATCTTTTGCTCAGGTGCCGAAAATGGACAAGAGGCAATTTACTTTTCACACCATCAGTGGTATGGGAATTACAGTGGGTACGGAAAGTATTCAGACCCCTTTAAATTTTTCACTCTTTGTTTCATTGCAGCCATTTGGTAAATTCTAAAAAGTTATTTTTTTTCTCATTAAAGTACACTCTGCGCTCCATCTTGACTGAAAAAAAACAGAAATGTAGAAATTTTTGCAAATTTATTAAAAAAGAAAAACTGAAATATCACATGTTCATAAGTATTCAGACCCTTTTCTCAGTATTGAGTAGAAGCACTCTTTTGAGCTAGTACAGCCATGAGTCTTCTTGGGAATGATGCAACAAGTTTTTCACACCTGGATTTGGGGATCCTCTGCCATTCTTCCTTGCAGATCCTCTCCAGTTACGTCAGGTTGGATGGTGAACGTTGGTGGACAGCCATTTTTAGGTCTCTCCAGAGATGCCCAATTGGATTTAGGTCAGGGCTCTGGAGCTCTTTTGAAACAAAGTATTGCAGTATACAGTACAAGCGATCAAATGATTGTAGGTTCTAATCCCCTAGATCTAAAAAATAAAGTGGAAAGTAAAAAAAAAAAAAAAAATAATATATATTAGTGTTGATCGAGCACTAAAATGCTCGGGTGCTCGAAGCTCAGGCCGAGCTCCCCGTGATACTCGGGTGCTTGACCCGAGCAACGAGCCCAATGTTAGTCTATGGGAGACCCGAGCATTTTTGCGGCAGCACCCCCGGCAGTCTGTAGAAAGCCTAAAAAGAGCCCAAAACGATAGTGACAGTGCTCAAATGACATGGGGACAGCATGGTGATTGCCCCAGGAAGCATTTCTGACCCCCAGGTCACTGCTGTCAACAACGTGGTCAGAGGTATTAAGCCACTTTTACGGGCTCACAATAAAATGTTCAAAAACAAAACTGAAACTGTTTTCCTGTGAAATATGTTAAGGAACATCCTTTCCAGGGTAAAGACTTGTGTATAAGGTAAAATAAATAACCAAAAACAAAAATACTCCTCCACACCTTCGGCTATGTTCACAAGTAGCATTTTTTATGCGTTTTTGCACTTTTGCATTGCTTTCAACCATGACAAATGCATTCACCGGGAAATGTCATTTTAACATTTTACAATCTTATCTGGCCATGTGCTGTGTGACACAAGCATACTGTGCTGAAAAGACATGGGAACAGCATGGGGAAGACCCCTGGAAGCATCTCTGACACCCAGGTCACTGCCTAAAAGTGTGCCCATCAGAAGTGATCCTTGCCGCATCAGAATATGGAGACTTGCAACTATCCCCGTGCAAGTCCTTGTCTCAGGGCAGTGTTCAATTGTACCTCCCCCATTCCTTGCAATGCAAGTGCAAGTATGCAACCTGCCACCCACCCACCCCCAGGCTGCAATATTATACTGCTCGCTTGCTTGCACTTGAAATTGGGCCTTTTAGGCATGTGGAGGCGGAATCTGGCCACCATGTCATGGCTGCATCGGCGGCCTGGTATCCATACTCAGTCCCCAGCTGCCCGGCGGCCGGGTGTCCACACTTGATCCCCAGCCGCCTGGGGGCGGCCGGGTGTCCATACTCAGTCCCCAGCCACCCAGCGGCCGGGTAGATTTCCTTCACATCCCTACAGGCTGTATACCGATACCAATACTTAACATGTAAGTACTCTCTTTACAATTCATGCCTAATGATAGTAGTATTTATACTGTCTCTATACAGTGGTGGCCAAAAATATTGGCACCCCTGCAATTCTGTCAGATAATACTCAGTTTCTTCCTGAAAATGATTGCAATCACAAATTCTTTGGTCTTATTCTCTTCATTTAATTTGCTTGCAAGGAAAAAACACAAAAGAGAATGAAGCAAAAATCAAATCATTGATCATTTCACACAAAACTCCAAAAATGTGGCAGACAAAAGTATTGGCACCCTCAGCCTAATACTTGGTTGCACAACCTTTAGCCAAAATAACTGCGAACAACCGCTTTCGGTAACCATCAATGAGTTTCTCACAATGCTCTGCTGGAATTGTAGACCATTCTTCTTTGGCAAACTGCTCCAGGTCCCTGATATTTGAAGGGTGCCTTCTCCAAACTGCCATTTTGCGATCTCTCCACAGGTGTTCTATGGGATTCAGGTCTGGACTCATTGCTGGCCACCTTAGAAGTCTCCAGTGCTTTCTCTCAAACCATTTTATAGTGCTTTTGGAAGTGTGTTTTGGGTCATTGTCCTGCTGGAAGACCCATGACCTCTGAGGGAGACCCAGCTTTCTCACACTGTGCCCTACATTATGCTGCAAAATTTGTTGGTAGTCTTCAGACTTCATAATGTCATGCACACGGTCAAGCAGTCCATTGCCAGAGGCAGCAAAGCAACCCCAAAACATCAGGGAACCTCCGCCATGTTTGACTGTAGGGACCGTGTTCTTTTCTTTGAATGCCTCTTTTTTTTTCCGTACATTCTATGTTGATGCTTTTTCCCAAAAAGCTCTACTTTTGTCTCATCTGACCAGAGAACATTCTTCCAAAACGTTTTAGGCTTTCTCAGGTAAGTTTTGGAAAATTCCAGCCTGGCTTTTTTATGTCTCTGGGTAAGAAGTGGGGTCTTCCTGGGTATCCTACCATACAGTCCCTTTTCATTCAGACACCGACGGATAGTACGGGTTGACAATGTTGTACCCTCGGACTGCAGGGCAGCTTGAACTTGTTTGGATGTTAGTCGAGGTTCTTTATCCACCATCTGCACAATCTTGCGTTGAAATCTCTCGTCAATTTTTCTTTTCCGTCCACATCTAGGGAGGTTAGCCACAGTGCCATGGGCTTTAAACTTCTTGATGACACTACGCACGGAAGACACAGGAACATTCAGGTCTTTGGAGATGGACTTGTAGCCTTGAGATTGCTCATGCTTCCTCACAATTTGGTTTCTCAAGTCCTCAGACAGTTCTTTGGTCTTCTTTCTTTTCTCCATGCTCAATGTGGTACACACAAGGACACAGGACAGAGGTTGAGTCAACTTTAATCCATGTTAACTGGCTGCAAGTATGATTTAGTTATTGCCAACACCTGTTAGGTGCCACAGGTAAGTTACAGGTGCTGTTAATTACAAGAATTAGAGAAGCATCATATGACTTTTCAAACAGTGCCAATACTTTTGTCCACCCCCTTTTTTAGGTTTGGTGTGGAATTATATCCAATTTGGCTTTAGGACAATTCTTTTTGTGTTTTTTCATTGAAGACAAATTACATGAAGATAATAATACCAAAGAATTTGTGATAGCAATCATTTTCAGGAAGAAACTGAGTATTATCTGAAAGAATTGCAGGGGTGCCAATACTTTTGGCCACCACTGTATGCATAGCTCCCCATCAATGACATTACCAAGTGTTGTGTGCTGTTTCTCACATTCTCCTAACTCTTGAGAAAAAAGGTATACTTTTGGTAATTATATTAAACACTTATGCACTTATACCTACAAGTATAGTCATTTGTGCTTGTTTCTATAAATATTGAGTGAGAAATCTCCTTTTTACGCACTTGCACTTTATTTTTGGATTAGAGGGGATTAGATCAAATTGTTTTCAGCACTTTATTGTTAGGGAGAGAGTGTAATAGAGGTGCCACAGACTTTTTGCATGTTATATAAGAGATAATTCATTGTATTAAATATTAGCCAGTATAGAGATTTGAATTGGTGAAATCTGAAGGCACCTGTTTTTTAATTTTTAAAAAAAGTCTTTTTAAATTATTGAAATAAAAATGAATTTATTTTAATAAATCTGCATTTAATCTTCCTTTAAACCGGGCTTATGTAGCGCGAGTTAGTTTGTTAAATACCATATTAATTGGGAGTTGCAATTTGTTGACCTTTTTGATATATATGCAATACCATACTGCTTGCTTGCTTGCACTTGAAATTGGGCCTTTTAGGCATGTGGAGGGGGAATCTGGTCACCACGTCATGGCTGCGTCGGCGGCCTGGTATCCATACTCAGTCCCCAGCCGCCCGGCGGCCGGGTGTCCACGCTTGGTCCCCAGCCACCAGGGCGCGGCCGGGTGTCCATACTCGGTCCCCAGCCGCCCCGCGGCCGGGTGCCCGCACACGATCCTCAGCCGCCAGGGGGCGGTCGGGTGTCCATAAACAGTCCCCAGCCGCCCTATTTATCCCGGTACGCCTTACACAAGCGCGCATACAAAAACATTACCTGTGCTCTCCCCAGTGCATTTAGTGGGAAGGACAGCCTAAAAACAAACACTTGGACAAGTGAATGTGGCCAATGATGGTCCATCTGACTGATGCCTTCACACTGGGTTAATATTGTGGAAGCTGGGACACAGTTGGACACTGGGATGCAACACGTCCTCCAGACATAGAAGATTGCGGGTCTGGGTCAATCAGGCTTCAACACAAAGTTCAGAAGGTAGACAGCAGCAGTGGTCGGCCTCCTACACAACGAGTAAATTATTCATGATCATGAGGCCATCCATCTCCTTCGCTTTCTGTTCCTTGGAATGCAAGCGCATGTATGTAGTAGCGGCTAGGCCTGAGGTGGTCAGCGTTTTGGCGCATATCCTACCTCCTCCGAGGATTGCTGGAAGTTTTCCTGCTACTATCCCAGTTCTATGACTCCCGTTAAAACAAAGCTTCAGGTGATGAATGATGGATGAGGTGGTGGCAAAGGAGAAAGAGCAGGAGGAACAGGCACCATTCACATCAATATCAGGCCAGTCAACCACACATGTCTTGTAGGATATATTTCTGTACCAAAAGGAGCGGTTCGGCTACACAGTTATAGGGCATACAGTGAGTGCAATGCCTACCAAAAATTTCGAGGCACTTCAATGCCCCTTGGAAGTGACATGGAGGTCAGAGGGCCTTAACTAAACAGTTTTTTCCATTTATAGCAACTGGGTCTCCTGTACACTGTTGGTCTAAGCAGTGAATGGAAGGCTTTCCAAAAATTATGAGGAACTGCAATGCCCCTTGAAACAGACGTGGATTACAGCATACTAAAAACCTTCTACCCATTATTGGGGAGTGGGTCTCCCTTAGTGTTCGCCTATGCATTGAAAAGCAAAAGCTGAGTAAAATTAGGAGGAAATGCAATGCCCGTTGGAAGAGTCGAGGAGGTTAGAGGTAATTAAAAACAACATTTCAATGCTCCTTGGAAGAGCTGTGGAGTTCAGAGTGGTTTAACAAGACGGTTTTAATGCCCCTTGGAAAAGTGGTGGAGGTCGCAGTAGCTTAACAAGAAGGTTTTAATGCCCCTTGGAAGAGACGTGGAGGTCACAGTGGAATAAAAATACAATATCAATGCTCCTTGGAGGAGTGGTGGAGGTCCCAGTGGAATAAAAAGACAATATCAATGCCCCTTGGAAGAGTGGTGGAGGTTACAGTGGAATAAAAAGACAATATCAATGACCCTTGGAAGAGACGTGGAGGTTACAGTAGCTTAACAAGACGATTTTAATGCCCCTTACAAGAGCCATGCAGTACAGCATATTAAAAACATTATTCCCATTATTGGGGAGTGGGTCTCCCATAGTCTTTGACTATGCCTTCCAAGCAAAAGCTGCCAAAAATTAGGACGGAGGAACTTGCAATGCTGGTGACTCGCCCCCTGGGCCTGTGTTGTGCGTGCACGTGCATGCGGGGAATGCCCGGAGCCGGATCGCTGGGGGTTGTAGTCTCCGTGGCGATGACCCGGCCGTGCCCAGGGTGGTCAAACCAGAGGCAGACTTAGTAGTATTATAATTGTCCGACTACGCCACCCGTGGATTGCGGTCAGTGGGGACCGCCGCTGCGATGCAGCCCACTGAGGCTGATGTTGTATGCGCAGCCAAGTATGGGATGACTCCCCACAGGAGAAGTATAGCCTCATGGCAGTTAGTGCGGATGATGGGAGTGATGGTGCACGAGCGTCCCAGCACTGGTGGTGCTGGTGCGGCGAAGAAGCACAGAGACGTGTGGTTGCAGTTTCCAATGCTTTACTCACAGTTCTTTACTGGTCCTAGTCACCTCGGCACCGGCGGCGACTGCCCAAGCCGTGCTGCGTCCACCAGGCAAGGGGCTCGATCAACTCCCAGGCAATTCCAGAGCGTGGCACAGGGCTCCCTTCTCTTCCCTTCTCTGGCCGTGCCCCACCAGTGACTCTACGTTTGTCTGGCTGCCTCGGGCCTTCTCTTGGTATGCTGATTTCTGCGTCCCTGACCCTATGTGGTGTGCCTTCCTGGTAGGTGTAGTGAGGGGTCGCACCGAGATATAGTCACGACCGCCGGTCTTTGGCTGAGGATTAGTCGCCTCCACCAATTTGGGATCCGGTACCCTGTTCTGCCAACCCGTCACCCGCAATCTCCTGGGCCTATGGGGTTCCTTCTTCTCTTGTGTCTCTGGGCCTCTCTTAATGTTCTGTTCCTTGTTTCCTTTCTCTTCTGTTCCTGTTCTCTCTGCTGTTTCTGGCCTCCACTCCAGGCCTGTCTCGTGGAGCTGGGCCCAGACTGAGCCACAGCTCCCTGTCAGCCCTCTCTGGCTGAACTCCTTCTCTCACTCCTCTCCTCTGACTGTCCTGTCTTCTTCTACTCTCAGAACTAAGATGGTGCCCACCTTATATACCTCCCTCTCTGTGTGAGCCCAGGTGACTAGCAACCAATGGGCTCCTACCTATGCCCAGAGACCCACCCCTATCTGCTCCTACACCACTGGGTTTTCCTTCCCCTCCCCACTCCAGCCAGGGACAGATGCTGTCGTGCCTGCACTTCTGTCTCGTGGGAGCACCGTTGAGCTGTCCCTCGGAAATAGGGTGTGTGTGGTGCATGCAGCTTACTGAGTCCTGGTCCACACTCAATCCTTACCCGGGAGTGGAATATCACACCTCTGGTTTGAGGTGCAATACCCCTGTAGCAGCCGAGCCCTAGGGGTGCTACAATGGCAACACGGAACACGGTCACCCTGGTGGTATAGTGGTGGTGGAGGCTGAGGATAAGGAGAAGAGCAAAAAACAGCTGAAATGAGGAAGCGTATACCCATGTGTGGGTGTGAAGCGGTGCATGTGAATACACCTCCCGAAATAACACAGTGGATTTGACTTTATGTTACTCTGCTGTCATTTGGTGGTGATGAGAAGTCTGGCCCAATCCAGCCCTTGTTCATTTTGAGAAGTGTCAGCTTGTCAGCATTGTCAGTTGACAGGCAAGTGCGCTTATCAGTTATAATTCCCCCAGCGGCACTAAAAACACACTCCGATAACACGCTAGCGCCAGGGCAGGCCAGCACCTCCAAGGCGTACAGAGCGAGTTCATTCCAAGTGTCCAGCTAGGATACCCAATAATTAAAAGGCACAGAGGAATCACGGAGGACGCTGGTATGGTCGGCAAGGTACTCCCTCACCATCTTTTGAAACTTTCCACTCCTTGTGAGAGTACCCTGCGCCTCAGGGCCTGTAAGCTGGGCGGGTCTCAGAAAACTGTCCCAGAATGTTGACATTGTTCCCTTGCCTCAGCTGGATTGGAGTTAACTCTCTCTCCTCTGTACGCCTTGGTTGGTCAACGAAATGTGACCTCTGCCGCTAGCGTGTTCAGATGGGAATTTTTTTAACAGTTCTGCAGCAAGGGCCTTCTGGTACTGCCCCATTTTTGTAGACCTCTCCACCTCAGTAATAAGAGTGAAAGTTCTCCTTGTAGCGGGGGTCTAAAAGTGTCACCAACCAGTAATGACTGTCACCCAACATTTTGACAACGCGAGGGTCACGGCAAAGGCAGCGTAACATAAAGTCAGCCATGCGTGCCAGACTGGTAAAGGGCAAGACTTCCGTGTCCTCACCAAGATGACGACTAACCATGCTCTCCTCCTCCCCCCTGTCCTCAGGCCACCCACGATGAACCGACGGTATGACAGTTGTACAGATACTACCGTCTACAGCGCATGATACCAGCTCCTGTTCTTCCTCCTCCTCTCCCTCATTGTCCCCCAATGCACGTTGGGATGAGATGAGACTGGGCTGTGTGTAATCGTCCGCTACGGCTTCTTGATCCATCTCATCATACTCTGGCTGCAATGCCTCCTCTTTAATGTCTCGGCAGAGAGCGTTGCAAAAGACAGACAAGTGGGATGCTGACGCTAATGATGGCGTCATTGCCACTCACCATTTTGGTGGACTCCTCAAAGTTTGTCAAGATGGTACATATGTCAGACATCCAGGTCCACTCCTGAGGTCTTATGTGTGGAGTCTGACCTGAATATCGACGGCCTTGTTGCAGCTGGTACTCCACAACTGCTTTCTTCTCCTCACAAATCCTTTGTAACATGTGGAGGGTAGAGTTCCAACGTGTGGGGACATCACACACCAGTCGGTGTGCCGGAAGCTTCAAACGCTGCTACAACACAGCAAGGGCGGCGGAAGCCGTAGCTGACTTCCGAAAATGAGCTGACAGGCGGCGTACTTTGATGAGCAGATCTGGCAACTCGGGGTAAGATTTAAGAAACCGCTGAACCACGAGGTTAAGCACATGAGCCAGGCATGGTACGTGTGTGATCTCGCCTCGCCTCAGAGCCGCCACCAGGTTACGGCCATTGTCACACACAACCATGCCTGGATGTAGGTTCAGCCGTCTCAGGCACAGATCCGCCTGCTCTTTTACAGCTGTCCACAACTCACAAGTAGTGTGAGGTTAATCACCTAAGCTTATGAGTTTCAGCACAGCCTGTTGTCGCTTGGCTGAGGCAGTACTGCATTGCTTCCAGCTTGTAACTGATGTGGTTATATCTGAGATGGAGGCTGAACATGAGGAGGAGGAGGAGGATGATGCGCAGGAGCTGTACACTGTGGGGGCAACTCTGACTGACATAGGGCCTGCAATCCTCGGTGTGGGGAGGATGTGTTCCGTCCCAAGGTCCGACTGGGTCCCGGCTTCCACTATGTTTACCCAGTGTGCCGTCAGGAAGATGTACCGTCCCTGGCCACAAGCACTCGTCCACGTGTCCGTTGTTAGGTGGACTCTCCCTGTAACTATGCTGTTGAGGGCACGGCAGGCGTTTTGGGACACAAGCTTGTGTAGTGCGGGGATGGCACGGCAGATGTTTTGGGACACGTGCATGTGTAGTGCGGGGATGGCACACCTGGCAAAATAGTGTCGGCTGGGGACCGAGTACCGAGGGACGGCCACTGCCATAAGGTTGCGGAAGGATTCCGTCTCCACCAGCCTAAAAGGCAGCATTTCCAACGCAAGCAGTCGTGAAATGTGCTAATTTAGGACTGTGGCCTGTGGGGCGTTGGCTGCAAATTTGCGCTTTTGTTCAATGGTCTGGGATATGGACAATTGAACGCTGCGGTGGGACGTGGACGTTGATGCTGTTTCTTGAGAAACTGCAATTACAAGTGAAGACTGAGATGAGTGGGTATCTTTGCATCCAGTATGGACAGGGGATTGCCTTGCATGCACAACAGCGGAAGAAGCAGTGGTGACACCCGCTGACACTGGTCGTGGACCCTAGGGTTCGCCCCACAAAGTCGGGTGCTTTGCTGACAGTCGGGGTCGGGATCATGCTGGTGGTGGTCAGGCTGGTAGTTTTGTCACCCCTGCTGATGCTGGCCTGGAAGGTGGTACAAATGGCCTTTTTGGGGTTATCAGCAGAGTCTTTAAAAAAATTCCAGACTCTGGAAGGCCTACCGGTTGTACTGGCAACGTCCCTCGTGTTGGTGTTACGGGGAACGGTTGCCCGCCTTCTGTGTGCGGCCGCCACACTGCTTCTTCCTGCCTGTTTGGGTACTCTGCCTCCCTCCCCCTGTGTGCTGCTGGCCTCGCTCTCCGTGTCCTCCTGCCACATTGGGTCAGTTAGCAGATCATCCACCACCTCCTCCTCTTCCACTTCCGCACCACGGTCCTCCGCCTCACGTCGTGGCAATTGTGTCTCGTCATCGTCCAACTCTTGTGACAAATTGCCCACATCGCCTTCCTGTGGCAGTGGCTGTTCAAATATTTGGCCATCACTACATGGGATCTCCTCTTCCACCACTTCAAGCGGAGCAGGCGAGGGGCCCAAATATGGAAATGGACCAGTGAACAGCTCTTCAGAGTGTCCAACTGTGGGATCAGATGCTGTCTGATGACACTCGGCATGGTGGGAGGAAGGAGCATCAGGGTGAGGAGGAGTATGCGGTCGAGACTCACGGCTACTAACACTTGACCGTGTGGAAGTCAGACCGGAGGTGGTGGTGCCCAGGTGACTGGAAGTATTATCTGCTATCCAATTAATAACCTGTTCACACTGATCAGTTCGCAATAGTGGTGCTGTTGTGCGCTTCCCTAGTAATTCGGTCAAGAACTTGGAGCGAGAAGATGTGGCTGTTGGCTGTGGCACATTTTCACCTTGGCCAAGGCCCCGTCCTCTGCACACACCATCACCAGAACGTCCAGTTCCACGTCCCTTGCAACACGCCTTGCCCATTTTAAATGAAGTAAAATAGCTTACACTTGCACTATCAATGGCAAAAGGGTAATAAAAAGGAGATTTGAACCGTGGAAGAGGAAAACCACAGTTCTATTTCTCTGGCCTACACCAGAATCTTTGAAACAGATATATTTGTGTCTGAACAGTCAGCGAGACACTCAAACTATTTTTTTATGGAAAAAAGGCAAAAAAGTGGATAATACAGAGATTTGAACCGTGGAACTGCAAAACCACAGTTCTAGTTATTTGGCCTACACCAGACTCTTTTAAACAGATATATTGGTGTCTGAACGCTCACAGACATACTCAATTTTTTTTTCTTTTTTTTTTTTTTGGGGGTGGGATACCAAAAGGTTAATAAGACGGGTATTTGTACAGTCTGACTGAGGGGGGAAAGAAAAAAAAGAGGATTTAGATGAAAGAAAAGGATTTTTCCTGGCCCCTGAGACCTGGGGCTAAGTCTAGCAATTTGAAAAGCAGCACACAGGACTATAATGCAGTGTTTGTTGGTATAACCACTGCGTCTTCTATACAGCCTGCCTGCCTGATATCTGGGATGGATATTAGTACTGAGAAGGACTGTTTGTTTTATTTTGCAGGCTTTAGAGACCCTACACTACCTATTTTGCAGTATAAATCTCTCCCTAGCTCAGCAGCAATCTCCCTACACCGTCTGGTCCAAGATGGCGGCGCCCGGTTTTAAATACTTGAGGTGACGCTGTGCGGCCAGCCAATCACTGTAATGCCCACAACCAACATGGCTGCGGCATTACAGTGACTGGCTGGCAATCCCTGCATGTTCATTGGCTCTGTAAAGAGCGCCAAACGTGCAGGGCGGAGACCCGAGCTCCCGCCCAAGTAACCCGAAAATGCTCGGTGCTCGCCGAACATCCCGAGTAGTGAGATGCTCGGGCGAGTACCGAGCAGTGTCGAGCATGCTCGATCAACACTAATATATACAGTATATATATATATATTTTTATTATCATAAGCACATCACTTTCTCTATCCAAACATTAATTTAATATAATAGTATAAACAATCTAATTATCTAACCCATAAGGTCACTGCACCTCCACTCTCAAAAGGCTATAAAAAGCAAATCAAGATAGTGCCAATAAGAACTAATGCTGGGAATGCAGAAACCAGTTTCATCAGTGGAAAAAAAAAAAGAATTACGGTCTTGGAAAATGGCGACACAAACAAACAATTTTTGGCAAAGTTCAGAATTTTTTTAAGCCTCTAAAATAATAAATATTTTTTACGGCACAATAAAGCACTACAAAAACAAAACCCAAAAAACAATAAAGGAAGTGCAGTCTTCTTCACAGCTTCACCTCGCCTCACTCACCTCAATTTTTTCCAGTACATAGTATGGTAAAGTGAATAGTATTCAAAACTACAACTTGTACAGCATAAAAAGTCCTCACCAGACGTGGTCTCCAGGCCATGTGCCTTCCAGGGCTAATGGTGTCCCAGACACAGGGATCAGGCCTCTTGCCTCCCAGGGCTAATGGTGTCCCAGACACAGGGATCAGGCCTCTTGCCTCCCAGGGCTAATGGTGTCCCAGACACAGGGACCAGGCCTCTTGCCCTCCCAGGGCTAATGGTGTCCCAGACACAGGGATCAGGCCTCTTGCCTCCCAGGGCTAATGGTGTCCCAGACACAGGGACCAGGCCTCTTGCCCTCCCAGGGCTAATGGTGTCCCAGACACAGGGATCAGGCCTCTTGCCTCCCAGGGCTAATGGTGTCCCAGACACAGCGACCAGGCCTCTTGCCCTCCCACCTGTTTCAAACCACCAGGATTTATATATCCTTCTGTGCGCACAGGACCTGTGATGATGTCACAGTCATGTGATCAGTCACCTGAAGGGGAGGTACGTGGTCAGCCAGAACACACCCCCTGGACATTTTAGTAATCCAGCAAGCCGCAGCATTACATACACCCCCCCCCCCCTGTTCAAACTTGTGGGGTTGAACACATAATATACACAATCACATTATAACCCACAGTTCACACAGAGACCATGTACTTGACATTTGCGCTGCTCAGCCCCTGGAACATTAGTCATCAACATTAGCCCACTCCTTAGGGACCTACCATCCGTCATGGTCTCCAACTTCGTCAAGTCACATTTCCTAGTCGTAACCTTGTCAGACCTCCCCCGCTCCCAGCAGTCAATACAGCAGTGCGACTCACTTGCGCTTGTATCTAAGGTCCGGTCCGACTCCGTACTGTCTCGTACTCTATTGGGACGTTTGCATGGGCCTCTCAGACCTGAGTTACTGGAGGTCTCACTACCTCTAAACCCATACCCACTACCCTCAGGACATACTGAAAGGTCTCTAACTTCTGCTGTAGCTGTTCTATTATTTAGGGGGCCCTTTCTCTGTCTGGTCTCACAATTTATAGACGGCTGCCATCTTCTGCTGCTCAGGCGACGCTGTATTTCTATTCGCAGTCTGGCGAGATTCAACTGTTCTACCTCTTGCAGGTAGGTCACTCGGTACTCCATCAGCATTCGTATATATGCAAGATTTTCTTCCGTGCCTATAGCAGAGAATGACACCATGCCGTCTTCATCCGGTATCCAGTCCTGATGATCACGTGGAGTGCTTATTTTTATCACACCAGACTTCTTTACCATCATTTGCATGGTTCGGCCATTTCTCCCAATGAGCTTTCTTACCAGAGCATGAGGCACCCGGATGACTTCTTCCCGTAGACTTTGAGCTTTTCTCATAAGCTCCAGTTGTCTAATGGCTTGTTCCGTCTTCAACCGGACAAACCGCTTTGTGCAAACACATCGTCAGCGCATGTCACTTAGGATAGCCACCCTCTTCACGGTGACTTTGGTTGTGGACAGGACCACTAGCTGTTTAGCTTCTGAGGTCGAGTACACCTTACAGGCTCCCACGGCCTTCTTAAACTCTTCCTGCACGGACTCACTGGTGCATTCTTCTCTCAAATCTTCGGGTACATCTATGAGGCACTTGTACCGAGAAGTTTCTGTCTCACCAGTGGTCTCCAAACGATCATCTGGCTCAGGATTCAGGGACAACTGACTTTCAGCTTCTTCACCCTGTATGCTTCCCCTGACCTGACTCACAGCTATAAACTTAAGAATTCTCCTCAGGTCCACCTTCTCATGGTATAAAGGATTAAGTGCACCTTGTTTGCCCTTTTCCTTCTCCAAGGCGGCCTCGTTCACTGATTGGTACTTTGCCAGGCGACCTTTGAGCTCGAGAACTTCTTCCTCTAGCTCAGCTACTCGCCTCTCAGCAGCCCATCTCTGAAGCTCTTCCAGCTTCAACTGCTCCTTTATCAGTAGAGTTCTCTCAGACCTCTCTGTCTCCAATGCGCCCACTCGGCTCTCGACAGCCAGTCTCTCAAGCTTCTCTTGCTTCAAATGGGTTTGTAGCGTCTCCTTGAGCTACTTGATCTCGGCTCTTACATCCACCGAATCATCCAAGCTCGCATTATTCGAGGTGGTATTTACTTCATACCTCCCTTCTCCAGTGGCAAACTCCTGACCCTGGTCTGTGGCTTCTCCGATAGACTCCTCCAACTTTTTCCGTTCAGCCTCCATCCTGCCGATCCTATCCTTAAGGCACGTCTCTGCCCTCTGGAGATGATCACAGAACGACTGCAGCTCCTTCACCTGAGCTTCCAGTTCTAGGATCTTTCTGCGGAGATCATCATTCTCATCTCGGGTGTCCTGTAGAGTGGTCTCAATCCCTTGGGGCATGTACTCTGCATCCGCCTTATCATCCTCTAGTTTTTTCTTAACCTTGAGGAGATCCTCATAATCTCTCTTGGTTTGTTGCAGTTCCCTATTGAATTTTTAATGCATCTTTTCTGCCTCACGGTCGTGACCAGAAACTTCATCTTTTAATGCCCCTTTCAGGGCGGATGGTTCAGAGAGTCCTCTAGGAGCTCCTTCACCTGCTCCTGAAATCTCTGCACTTCCACAGAGCCTTTCTTCACTTGGTTCAGCTCTGACTGTACCAGGGAGAAACGATCTTTCAACTCGTACAGCTCATCTTCATACTCCACTTTCTCAAGCTTAAACTGAAAAACCTCCTCTTTGGTTTTGCGGAGGTCCTCTTTATTTTCCTGGAACATTTCCTTCCATTTGTTGACTTCCTCGCTGCTTTCCTCCAGTTCTCGCTGCAAGTTCCTCACAACCTGGTTTATTTTCTGCCATTCAGACTCCAGGTTCAGCTGCTCCTGGACACGTTCTCCATGTTTTCCCTTAGTTGCTGCACGTCACTCTGATGCTGCTGCCTGATAGGCTCCAGCTCTTGGTCATGATTGGCCACCTCCTCTTTCAGCGCTGTCGGTTCCTGATCCTTTTGTCTCGGTAGATCATCCTGCTTGTAACTAATCTGCAGAACTGCATCCAACTCCCCCACCTGATCTTCATTGTTGTCTGATACTGTACCAGAGGTTGCTACTGGCAACGTCACCTCCTCTTCCACCCTGATCTCCTCTGCTTCCAAAGGAGGATCCACACTCGGAATAAAGGCACACAGCATTGCATTTTCTTTATTTACCCTTTCAGTAAAGGCTACAGGAGCAACTTTTTTGTGGCCCTTGTGCCTTCGACGACGAGAGGGGGACTTTCTCACCTCGTTTAGCTCCTCCTGACCGAACTCTCTTTCTACTTTCGTAGTGTCACCGTCAGCTGTGGGGTCTGTGTCACTTCCCATGGTGTTGTGGACCAACAAGTCACCTCCCACTTTGATGTCAACCCCTTCTACTGGAACTATCCAGTTATCAATGGTCGAATTGTCATTTTTAGGCAGTACGAACCCACGACCAGTAACCAATTTTGGTTTTCTATGCTCCACCCTCTTTTGAGACTCCGCCCCCTTTTGGACAACCACACCTATAAGGGGTACTTTAACAAAAAAACCTGCATTAGTCTTAGGACCTAGTTCACAACATATCTTACGACCTCCCTGGGCACTCTGCGATAGTACCGGCGCCACAGGAGAACTCAAGGAATAGTCCGCTGCCGCCCTTCTGTAAAGGGCCAACAATTCCTGCCCTTCCTGTACCACGACCTGTTGTCGTTTCTCAAATACCTGCTGCGAATCCTGTAGTCATTTCTCAAAAGCCTGCTGCTGCAATTTTAACCGGCACTTTAAACGCTCAATAGCTTCAGTCTCATTTGCTGCTCCCTTCACAGCCATCTTTATCAGCTCCTGCACCTCTTCAGGACACTCCATTTTGCTGCAGAACGCCTGCAGCCGGTCATCCAACCACTTCTCCATTCAATCTGGGGATACTACTCCATTCATAGCCATTGCGGTACGCTGTTCACACTAGACACTTCACACCACTCTCTCCGGAAAAATTTTCGTGGCCCCACCAAGCCACAGCAAACCAGGTTTTAGTGCGAGGACAATTTTTGTAACCCCGCCAAGTTACAGCCAGATGCTTTAATCTGCGTGGTCCCGCCTAGCCACAGCAAGATGCTTGCATCCACACTCGTCGTCCTGTGCCGTTACCCCTTGCAACCAGGCTGCAGTTGCCCGCATTCTCCAACCAATTGTAAGGTAGCGCTAATGATCATGTTGAGGGGCACTCACTTCACCGGGTCAATTAAAGTACACATGCAACGTTTTTCGGTAATAAGAAGTCCAGAAGTTTATTACATATCATAAACTGCTTATAACATAGTCCATCTCAGTAGCTCGCAGGAATGTTACACATGTAATATCCTAGAGCCATTCAGTGGCAGCTGTGCCCGCTTGGCTTCAGATACAGTCTTCAGCAAGGCAACAACACTAACGTCCATATCAATCACCTTCTTTACCTTTGCCGAGTCTTAGTTGCTTCTATCAGCTCTGTTCTGCCAAAGCTGTGGTTTAAGGCTTACCAGAAGTGGTCTCCAGGCCACGTGCCTTCCAGGGCTAATGGTGTGCCAGACACAGGGACCAGGCCTCTTCCCTCTCCAGGCTAATGGTGTCCCAGACACAGGGACCAGGCCTCTTCCCTCTCCAGGCTAATGGTGTCCCAGACACAGGGACCAGGCCTCTTGCCCTCCCACCTGTTTCAAACCACCAGTAAATTTATATATCCTTCTGTGTGCACAGGACCTGTGATGATGTCACAGTCATGTGATCAGTCACCTGAAGGGGAGGTAAGTGGTCAGCCAGAACACACCCCCTGGACATTTTAGTAATGCAGCAAGCTGCTGCATTACACTACGTTAGCCCCGGAAGGACTAAATGAATGCATGGAGCATACAGGCTAATTCACGCTGACAGTACACAGGCTAACGTGCATCACATTCACAGTGGGACGTAGAGCATACAGGCCAATACACACTGGTAGTATACAGGCTAACATGCATCATATTGATAGTGGGGCATAGAGCATACAGGCCAATACACACTGGCAGTATACAGGCTAACATGCATCACATTGACAGTGGGGCATAGGGCATACAGGCCAATACACACTGGCAGTATACAGGCTAACGTGCATCACATTGATAGTGGGGCATGGAGCATACAGGCTAATACACACTAGCAGTATACAGGCTAACATGCATCACATTGACAGTGGGGCATAGAGCACACAGGCTAATACACACTGGCAGTATACAGGCTAATGTGTATCACATTGACAGTGGGGAATAGAGCACACAGGCCAATACACACTGTTAGTATACAGGCTAACATGCATCACATTGATAGTGGGGCATAGAGCACACAGGCCAATACACACTGGTAGTATACAGGCTAACATGCATCACATTGATAGTGGGGCATAGAGCACACAGGCTAATACACACTGGCAGTATACAGGCTAACATGCATCACATCGACAGTGGGGCATAGAACACACAGGCTAATACACACTGGCAGTATACAGGCTAACATGCATCACATTGACAGTGGGGCATAGAGCATACAGGCCAATACACACTGGCAGTATACAGGCTAACATGCATCACATTGACAGTGGGGCATAGAGCACACAAGCTAATACACACTGGCAGTATACAGGCTAACATGCATCACATTGATAGTGGGGCATAGAGCATACAGGCTAATACACACTGGCAGTATACAGGCTAACATGCATCACATTGATAGTGGGGCATAGAGCACACAGGCCAATACATACTGGCAGTATACAGGCTAACATGCATCACATTGACAGTGGGGCATAGAGCACACAGGCTAATACACACTGGCAGTATACAGGCTAACATGCATCACATTGACAGTGGGGCATAGAGCACACAAGCTAATACACACTGGCAGTATACAGGCTAACATGCATCACATTGATAGTGGGGCATAGAGCACACAGGCTAATACACACTGGTAGTATACAGGCTAACATGCATCACATTGATAGTGGGGCATAGAGCACACAGGCTAATACACACTGGTAGTATACGGGCTAACATGCATCACATTGATAGTGGGGCATAGAACATACAGGCTAATACACACTGGCAGTATACAGGCTAACATGCATCACATTGATAGTGGGGCATAGAGCACACAGGCCAATACACACTGGTAGTATACAGGCTAACATGCATCACATTGATAGTGGGGCATAGAGCACACAGGCCAATACACACTGGCAGTATACAGGCTAACATGCATCACATTGACAGTGGGGCATAGAGCACACAGGCCAATACACACTGGCAGTATACAGGCTAACATGCATCACATTGATAGTGGGGCATAGAGCACACAGGCCAATACACACTGGCAGTATACAGGCTAACATGTATCACATTGATAGTGGGGCATAGAGCACACAGGCTAATACACACTGATAGTATACAGGCTAACATGCATAACATTGATAGTGGGGCATAGAGCATACAGGCTAATACACACTGGCAGTAAACAGGCTAACATGCATAACATTGATAGTGGGGCATAGAGCACACAGGCTAATACACACTGGCAGTATACAGGCTAACATGCAAACATTGATAGTGGGGCATAGAGCACACAGGCTAATACACACTGGCAGTATACAGGCTAACATGCATCACATTGATAGTGGGGCATAGAGGCTAATACACACTGGTAGTATACAGGCTAACATGCATCACATTGATAGTGGGGCATAGAGCACACAGGCCAATACATACTGGCAGTATACAGGCTAACATGCATCACATTGACAGTGGGGCATAGAGCATACAGGCCAATATACACTGGCAGTATACAGGCTAACATGCATCACATTGACAGTGGGGCATAGAGCACACAGGCTAATACACACTGGCAGTAAACAGGCTAACATGCATCACATTGATAGTGGGGCATAGAGGCTAATACACACTGGTAGTATACAGGCTAACATGCATCACATTGATAGTGGGGCATAGAGCACACAGGCCAATACACACTGGCAGTATACAGGCTAACATGCATCACATTGATAGTGGGGCATAGAGCACACAGGCCAATACACACTGGCAGTATACAGGCTAACATGCATCACATTGACAGTGGGGCATAGAGCATACAGGCCAATATACACTGGCAGTATACAGGCTAACATGCATCACATTGACAGTGGGGCATAGAGCACACAGGCTAATACACACTGGCAGTAAACAGGCTAACATGCATCACATTGATAGTGGGGCATAGAGGCTAATACACACTGGTAGTATACAGGCTAACATGCATCACATTGATAGTGGGGCATAGAGCACACAGGCTAATACACACTGATAGTATACAGGCTAACATGCATAACATTGATAGTGGGGCATAGAGCATACAGGCTAATACACACTGGCAGTATACAGGCTAACATGCATAACATTGATAGTGGGGCATAGAGCACACAGGCTAATACACACTGGCAGTATACAGGCTAACATGCATAACATTGATAGTGGGGCATAGAGCATACAGGCTAATACACACTGGCAGTATACAGGCTAACATGCAAACATTGATAGTGGGGCATAGAGCACACAGGCTAATACACACTGGCAGTATACAGGCTAACATGCATCACATTGATAGTGGGGCATAGAGGCTAATACACACTGGTAGTATACAGGCTAACATGCATCACATTGATAGTGGGGCATAGAGCACACAGGCCAATACATACTGGCAGTATACAGGCTAACATGCATCACATTGACAGTGGGGCATAGAGCATACAGGCCAATATACACTGGCAGTATACAGGCTAACATGCATCACATTGACAGTGGGGCATAGAGCACACAGGCTAATACACACTGGCAGTAAACAGGCTAACATGCATCACATTGATAGTGGGGCATAGAGGCTAATACACACTGGTAGTATACAGGCTAACATGCATCACATTGATAGTGGGGCATAGAGCACACAGGCCAATACACACTGGCAGTATACAGGCTAACATGCATCACATTGATAGTGGGGCATAGAGCACACAGGCCAATACACACTGGCAGTATACAGGCTAACACGCATCACATTGATAGTGGGGCATAGAGCACACAGGCCAATACACACTGGCAGTATACAGGCTAACATGCATCACATTGATAGTGGGGCATAGAGCACACAGGCCAATACACACTGGCAGTATACAGGCTAACATGCATCACATTGACAGTGGGGCATAGAGCACACAGGCCAATACACACTGGTAGTATACGGGCTAACATGCATCACATTGATAGTGGGGCATAGAGCATACAGGCTAATACACACTGGTAGTATACAGGCTAACATACATCACATTGATAGTGGGGCATAGAGCATACAGGCTAATACACACTGGCAGTACACAGGCTAACATGCATCACATTGACAGTGGGGCATAGAGCACACAGGCTAATACACACTGGCAGTATACAGGCTAAAATGCATCAAATTGATAGTGGGGCATAGAGCACACAGGCCAATACACACTGGTAGTATACAGGCTAACATGCATCACATTGATAGTTGGGCATAGAGCACACAGGCTAATACACACTGGTAGTAAACAGGCTAACATGCATCACATTGACAGTGGGGCATAGAGCACACAGGCTAATACACACTGGCAGTACACAGGCTAACATGCATCACATTGATAGTGGGGCATAGAGCATACAGGCTAATACACACTGGCAGTATACAGGCTAACATGCATCACATTGATAGTGGGGCATAGAGCACACAGGCCAATACACACTGGCAGTATACAGGCTAACATACATCACATTGATAGTGGGGCATAGAGCACACAGGCCAATACACACTGGCAGTATACAGGCTAACATGCATCACATTGATAGTGGGGCATAGAGCACACAGGCCAATACACACTGGCAGTATACAGGCTAACATGCATCACATTGACAGTGGGGCAAAGAGCACACAGGCTAATACACACTGGCAGTATACAGGCTAACATGCATCACATTGATAGTAGGGCATAGAGCACACAGGCCAATACACACTGGTAGTATACGGGCTAACATGCATCACATTGATAGTAGGGCATAGAGCACACAGGCTAATACACACTGGTAGTATACAGGCTAACATGCATCACATTGATAGTGGGGCATAGAGCACACAGGCCAATACACACTGGTAGTATACGGGCTAACATGCATCACATTGATAGTGGGGCATAGAGCACACAGGCTAATACACACTGGCAGTATACAGGCTAACATGCATCACATTGATAGTGGGGCATGGAGAATACAGGCCAATACACACTGGCAGTATACAGGCTAACATGCATCACATTGATAGTGGGGCATGGAGCATACAGGCTAATACACACTGGCAGTATACAGGCTAACATGCATCACATTGATAGTGGGGCATGGAGCATACAGGCCAATACACACTGGCAGTATACAGGCTAACATGCATCACATTGATAGTGGGGCATGGAGCATACAGGCTAATACACACTAGCAGTACACAGGCTAACATGTATCACATTGATAGCCTGTATGCTCTATGCCCCACTATCAATGTGATACATGTTAGCCTGTGTACTGCTAGTGTGTATTAGCCTGTATGCTCCATGCCCCACTATCAATGTGATGCATGTTAGCCTGTATACTGCCAGTGTGTATTGGCCTGTATGCTCCATGCCCCACTATCAATGTGATGCATGTTAGCCTGTATACTGCCAGTGTGTATTAGCCTGTATGCTCCATGCCCCACTATCAATGTGATGCATGTTAGCCTGTATACTGCCAGTGTGTATTGGCCTGTATTCTCCATGCCCCACTATCAATGTGATGCATGTTAGCCTGTATACTGCCAGTGTGTATTAGCCTGTGTGCTCTATGCCCCACTATCAATGTGATGCATGTTAGCCCGTATACTACCAGTGTGTATTGGCCTGTGTGCTCTATGCCCCACTATCAATGTGATGCATGTTAGCCTGTATACTACCAGTGTGTATTAGCCTGTGTGCTCTATGCCCTACTATCAATGTGATGCATGTTAGCCCGTATACTACCAGTGTGTATTGGCCTGTGTGCTCTATGCCCTACTATCAATGTGATGCATGTTAGCCTGTATACTGCCAGTGTGTATTAGCCTGTGTGCTCTTTGCCCCACTGTCAATGTGATGCATGTTAGCCTGTATACTGCCAGTGTGTATTGGCCTGTGTGCTCTATGCCCCACTATCAATGTGATGCATGTTAGCCTGTATACTACCAGTGTGTATTAGCCTGTGTGCTCTATGCCCAACTATCAATGTGATGCATGTTAGCCTGTATACTACCAGTGTGTATTGGCCTGTGTGCTCTATGCCCCACTATCAATTTGATGCATTTTAGCCTGTATACTGCCAGTGTGTATTAGCCTGTGTGCTCTATGCCCCACTGTCAATGTGATGCATGTTAGCCTGTGTACTGCCAGTGTGTATTAGCCTGTATGCTCTATGCCCCACTATCAATGTGATGTATGTTAGCCTGTATACTACCAGTGTGTATTAGCCTGTGTGCTCTATGCCCCACTATCAATGTGATGCATGTTAGCCCGTATACTACCAGTGTGTATTGGCCTGTGTGCTCTATGCCCCACTATCAATGTGATGCATGTTAGCCTGTATACTACCAGTGTGTATTAGCCTGTATGCTCTATGCCCCACTAATACACACTGGCAGTATACAGGCTAACATGCATCACATTGATAGTGGGGCATGGAGCATACAGGCTAATACACACTGGCAGTATACAGGCTAACATGCATCACATTGATAGTGGGGCATAGAGCACACAGGCTAATACACACTGGCAGTATACAGGCTAACATGCATCACATTGATAGTGGGGCATAGAGCACACAGGCTAATACACACTGGCAGTATACAGGCTAACATGTATCACATTGATAGTGGGGCATAGAGCACACAGGCTAATACACACTGGCAGTATACAGGCTAACATGCATCACATTGATAGTGGGGCATAGAGCACACAGGCTAATACACACTAGCAGTACACAGGCTAACATGTATCACATTGATAGTGGGGCATAGAGCATACAGGCTAATACACACTGGCAGTATACAGGCTAACATGCATCACATTGATAGTGGGGCAAAGAGGCTAATACACACTGGCAGTATACAGGCTAACATGCATCACATTGATAGTAGGGCATAGAGCACACAGGCCAATACACACTGGCAGTATACAGGCTAACATGCATCACATTGATAGTGGGGCATAGAGCATACAGGCTAATACACACTGGCAGTATACAGGCTAACATGCATCACATTGATAGTAGGGCATAGAGCACACAGGCCAATACACACTGGCAGTATACAGGCTAACATGCATCACATTGACAGTGGGGCATAGAGCACACAGGCCAATACACACTGGCAGTATACAGGCTAACATGCATCACATTGATAGTGGGGCATAGAGCACACAGGCTAATACACACTGGCAGTATACAGGCTAACATGCATCACATTGAAAGTGGGGCATAGAGCACACAGGCTAATACACACTGGCAGTATACAGGCTAACATGCATCACATTGATAGTGGGGCATAGAGCACACAGGCCAATACACACTGGCAGTATACAGGCTAACATGCATCACATTGATAGTGGGGCATAGAGCACACAGGCTAATACGCATCACATTGACAGTGGGGCATAGAGCACACAGGCCATTACACACTGGTAGTATACGGGCTAACATGCATCACATTGATAGTGGGGCATAGAGCATACAGGCTAATACACACTGGTAGTATACAGGCTAACATGCATCACATTGACAGTGGGGCATAGAGCACACAGGCCAATACACACTGGTAGTATACAGGCTAACATGCATCACATTGATAGTGGGGCATAGAGCATACAGGCTAATACACACTGGTAGTATACAGGCTAACATGCATCACATTGATAGTGGGGCATAGAGCACACAGGCTAATACACACTGGCAGTATACAGGCTAACATGCATCACATTGATAGTGGGGCATAGAGCACACAGGCCAATACACACTGGCAGTATACAGGCTAACATGCATCACATTGATAGTGGGGCATAGAGCACACAGGCCAATACACACTGGCAGTATACAGGCTAACATGCATCACATTGATAGTGGGGCATAGAGCACACAGGCCAATACACACTGGTAGTATACAGGCTAACATGCATCACATTGATAGTGGGGCATAGAGCATACAGGCTAATACACACTGGCAGTATACAGGCTAACATGCATCACATTGATAGTGGGGCATAGAGGCTAATACACACTGGTAGTATACAGGCTAACATGCATCACATTGACAGTGGGGCATAGAGCACACAGGCCAATACACACTGGCAGTATACAGGCTAACATGCATCACATTGATAGTGGGGCATAGAGCACACAGGCCAATACACACTGGCAGTATACAGGCTAACATGCATCACATTGATAGTGGGGCATAGAGCACACAGGCTAATACACACTGGCAGTATACAGGCTAACATGCATCACATTGATAGTGGGGCATAGAGCATACAGGCTAATACACACTGGCAGTATACAGGCCAACATGCATCACATTGATAGTGGGGCATAGAGGCTAATACACACTGGTAGTATACAGGCTAACATGCATCACATTGATAGTAGGGCATAGAGCACACAGGCCAATACACACTGGCAGTATACAGGCTAACATGCATCACATTGACAGTGGGGCATAGAGCACACAGGCCAATACACACTGGCAGTATACAGGCTAACATGCATCACATTGACAGTGGGGCATAGAGCACACAGGCCAATACACACTGGCAGTATACAGGCTAACATGCATCACATTGACAGTGGGGCATAGAGCATACAGGCCAATACACACTGGCAGTATACAGGCTAACATGCATCACATTGACAGTGGGGCATAGAGCATACAGGCTAATACACACTGGCAGTATACAGGCTAACATGCATCACATTGACAGTGGGGCATAGAGCACACAGGCCAATACACACTGGCAGTATACAGGCTAACATGCATCACATTGAAAGTGGGGCATAGAGCACACAGGCTAATACACACTGGCAGTATACAGGCTAACATGCATCACATTGACAGTGGGGCATAGAGCACACAGGCTAATACACACTGGCAGTATACAGGCTAACATGCATAACACTGACATTGGGGCATAGAGCACACAGGCCAATACACACTGGCAGTATACAGGCTAACATGCATCACATTGATAGTGGGGCATAGAGCACACAGGCCAATACACACTGGTAGTATACAGGCTAACATGCATCACATTGATAGTGGGGCATAGAGCACACAGGCCAATACACACTGGTAGTATACAGGCTAACATGCATCACATTGATAGTGGGGCATAGAGCACACAGGCCAATACACACTGGCAGTATACAGGCTAACATGCATCACATTGATAGTGGGACATAGAGCACACAGGCCAATACACACTGGCAGTATACAGGCTAACATGCATCACATCGACAGTGGGGCATAGAGCACAGAGGCTAATACACACTGGCAGTATACAGGCTAACATGCATCACATTGATAGTGGGGCATAGAGCATACAGGCCAATACACACTGGCAGTATACAGGCTAACATGCATAACATTGACATTGGGGCATAGAGCACACAGGCCAATACACACTGGCAGTATACAGGCTAACATGCATCACATTGACAGTGGGGCATAGAGCATACAGGCCAATACACACTGGCAGTATACAGGCTAACATGCATCACATTGATAGTGGGGCATAGAGCACACAGGCCAATACACACTGGCAGTATACAGGCTAACATGCATCACATTGATAGTGGGGCATAGAGCATACAGGCCAATACACACTGGCAGTATACAGGCTAACATGCAGTACATTGATAGTGGGGCATAGAGCACACAGGCCAATACACACTGGCAGTATACAGGCTAACATGCATCACATTGATAGTGGGGCATAGAGCACACAGGCTAATACACACTGGCAGTATACAGGCTAACATGCATCACATTGATAGTGGGGCATAGAGGCTAATACACACTGGCAGTATACAGGCTAACATGCATCACATTGATAGTAGGGCATAGAGCACACAGGCCAATACACACTGGCAGTATACAGGCTAACATGCATCACATTGATAGTGGGGCATAGAGCACACAGGCCAATACACACTGGCAGTATACAGGCTAACATGCATCACATTGATAGTGGGGCATAGAGCATACAGGCTAATACACACTGGCAGTATACAGGCTAACATGCATCACATTGATAGTAGGGCATAGAGCACACAGGCCAATACACACTGGCAGTATACAGGCTAACATGCATCACATTGACAGTGGGGCATAGAGCACACAGGCCAATACACACTGGCAGTATACAGGCTAACATGCATCACATTGATAGTGGGGCATAGAGCACACAGGCTAATACACACTGGCAGTATACAGGCTAACATGCATAACATTGATAGTGGGGCATAGAGCACACAGGCCAATACATACTGGCAGTATACAGGCTAACATGCATCACATTGACAGTGGGGCATAGAGCATACAGGCCAATACACACTGGCAGTATACAGGCTAACATGCATCACATTGACAGTGGGGCATAGAGCACACAGGCTAATACACACTGGCAGTATACAGGCTAACATGCATCACATTGATAGTGGGGCATAGAGCACACAGGCCAATACACACTGGCAGTATACAGGCTAACATGCATCACATTGATAGTGGGGCATAGAGCACACAGGCTAATACGCATCACATTGACAGTGGGGCATAGAGCACACAGGCCATTACACACTGGTAGTATACGGGCTAACATGCATCACATTGATAGTGGGGCATAGAGCATACAGGCTAATACACACTGGTAGTATACAGGCTAACATGCATCACATTGACAGTGGGGCATAGAGCACACAGGCCAATACACACTGGTAGTATACAGGCTAACATGCATCACATTGATAGTGGGGCATAGAGCATACAGGCTAATACACACTGGTAGTATACAGGCTAACATGCATCACATTGATAGTGGGGCATAGAGCACACAGGCCAATACACACTGGCAGTATACAGGCTAACATGCATCACATTGATAGTGGGGCATAGAGCACACAGGCCAATACACACTGGCAGTATACAGGCTAACATGCATCACATTGATAGTAGGGTATAGAGCACACAGGCTAATACACACTGGTAGTATACAGGCTAACATGCATCACATTGATAGTGGGGCATAGAGCACACAGGCTAATACACACTGGCAGTATACAGGCTAACATGCAGCACATTGATAGTGGGGCATAGAGCACACAGGAGAATACACACTGGCAGTATACAGGCTAACATGCATCACATTGATAGTGGGGCATAGAGCATACAGGCTAATACACACTGGTAGTATACAGGCTAACATGCATCACATTGATAGTGGGGCATAGAGCACACAGGCTAATACACACTGGTAGTATACAGGCTAACATGCATCACATTGACAGTGGGGCATAGAGCACACAGGCTAATACACACTGGCAGTATACAGGCTAACATGCATCACATTGATAGTGGGGCATAGAGCATACAGGCTAATACACACTGGTAGTATACAGGCTAACATGCATCACATTGACAGTGGGGCATAGAGCACACAGGCTAATACACACTGGCAGTATACAGGCTAACATGCATCACATTGACAGTGGGGCATAGAGCACACAGGCTAATACACACTGGCAGTATACAGGCTAACATGCATCACATTGATAGTGGGGCATAGAGCACACAGGCTAATACACACTGGCAGTATACAGGCTAACATGCATCACATTGACAGTGGGGCATAGAACACACAGGCTAATACACACTGGTAGTATACAGGCTAACATGCATCACATTGATAGTGGGGCATAGAGCACACAGGCTAATACACACTGGCAGTATACAGGCTAAAGTGTATCACATTGATAGTGGGGCATAGAGCACACAGGCTAATACACACTGGCAGTATACAGGCTAACATGCATCACATTGACAGTGGGGCATAGAGCACACAGGCTAATACACACTGGCAGTATACAGGCTAACATGCATCACATTGACAGTGGGGCATAGAGCACACAGGCTAATACACACTGGTAGTATACAGGCTAACATGCATCACATTGATAGTGGGGCATAGAGCACACAGGCTAATACACACTGGCAGTATACAGGCTAACATGTATCACATTGATAGTGGGGCATAGAGCACACAGGCTAATACACACTGGTAGTATACAGGCTAACATGCATCACATTGATAGTGGGGCATAGAGCACACAGGCCAATACACACTGCAGTATACAGGCTAACATGCATCACATTGATAGTGGGGCATAGAGCACACAGGCTAATACACACTGGTAGTATACAGGCTAACATGCATCACATTGATAGTGGGGCATAGAGCACACAGGCTAATACACACTGGTAGTATACAGGCTAACATGCATCACATTGATAGTGGGGCATAGAGCACACAGGCTAATACACACTGGTAGTATACAGGCTAACATGCATCACATTGATAGTGGGGCATAGAGCACACAGGCTAATACACACTGGTAGTATACAGGCTAACATGCATCACATTGATAGTGGGGCATAGAGCATACAGGCTAATACACACTGGTAGTATACAGGCTAACATGCATCACATTGATAGTGGGGCATAGAGCATACAGGCTAATACACACTGGTAGTATACAGGATAACATGCATCACATTGATAGTGGGGCATAGAGCACACAGGCTAATACACACTGGTAGTATACAGGCTAACATGCATCACATTGATAGTGGGGCATAGAGCATACAGGCCAATACACACTGGTAGTATACAGGATAACATGCATCACATTGATAGTGGGGCATAGAGCACACAGGGTAATACACACTGGTAGTATACAGGCTAACATGCATCACATTGATAGTGGGGCGTAGAGCACACAGGCTAATACACACTGGTAGTATACAGGCTAACATGCATCACATTGATAGTGGGGCGTAGAGCATACAGGCTAATACACACTGGTAGTATACAGGCTAACATGCATCACATTGATAGTGGGGCATAGAGCATACAGGCTAATACACACTGGTAGTATACAGGCTAACATGCATCACATTGATAGTGGGGCATAGAGCACACAGGCTAATACACACTGGTAGTATACAGGCTAACATGCATCACATTGATAGTGGGGCATAGAGCACACAGGCCAATACACACTGGTAGTATACAGGATAACATGCATCACATTGATAGTGGGGCGTAGAGCACACAGGCTAATACACACTGGTAGTATACAGGCTAACATGCATCACATTGATAGTGGGGCGTAGAGCATACAGGCTAATACACACTGGTAGTATAGAGGCTAACATGCATCACATTGATAGTGGGGCATAGAGCATACAGGCTAATACACACTGGTAGTATACAGGCTAACATGCATCACATTGATAGTGGGGCATAGAGCACACAGGCTAATACACACTGGCAGTATACAGGCTAAAGTGTATCACATTGATAGTGGGGCATAGAGCACACAGGCTAATACACACTGGCAGTATACAGGCTAACATGCATCACATTGACAGTGGGGCATAGAGCACACAGGCTAATACACACTGGCAGTATACAGGCTAACATGCATCACATTGACAGTGGGGCATAGAGCACACAGGCTAATACACACTGGTAGTATACAGGCTAACATGCATCACATTGATAGTGGGGCATAGAGCACACAGGCTAATACACACTGGCAGTATACAGGCTAACATGTATCACATTGATAGTGGGGCATAGAGCATACAGGCCAATACACACTGGTAGTATACAGGCTAACATGCATCACATTGATAGTGGGGCATAGAGCACACAGGCTAATACACACTGGTAGTATACAGGCTAACATGCATCACATTGATAGTGGGGCATAGAGCACACAGGCCAATACACACTGCAGTATACAGGCTAACATGCATCACATTGATAGTGGGGCATAGAGCACACAGGCTAATACACACTGGTAGTATACAGGCTAACATGCATCACATTGATAGTGGGGCATAGAGCACACAGGCTAATACACACTGGTAGTATACAGGCTAACATGCATCACATTGATAGTGGGGCATAGAGCATACAGGCTAATACACACTGGTAGTATACAGGCTAACATGCATCACATTGATAGTGGGGCATAGAGCACACAGGCTAATACACACTGGTAGTATACAGGCTAACATGCATCACATTGATAGTGGGGCATAGAGCACACAGGCTAATACACACTGGTAGTATACAGGCTAACATGCATCACATTGATAGTGGGGCATAGAGCATACAGGCTAATACACACTGGTAGTATACAGGCTAACATGCATCACATTGATAGTGGGGCATAGAGCATACAGGCTAATACACACTGGTAGTATACAGGATAACATGCATCACATTGATAGTGGGGCATAGAGCACACAGGCTAATACACACTGGTAGTATACAGGCTAACATGCATCACATTGATAGTGGGGCATAGAGCATACAGGCCAATACACACTGGTAGTATACAGGATAACATGCATCACATTGATAGTGGGGCATAGAGCACACAGGCTAATACACACTGGTAGTATACAGGCTAACATGCATCACATTGATAGTGGGGCGTAGAGCATACAGGCTAATACACACTGGTAGTATACAGGCTAACATGCATCACATTGATAGTGGGGCATAGAGCATACAGGCTAATACACACTGGTAGTATACAGGCTAACATGCATCACATTGATAGTGGGGCATAGAGCACACAGGCTAATACACACTGGCAGTATACAGGCTAACATGCATCACATTGATAGTGGGGCATAGGGCACACAGGCTAATACACACTGGCAGTATACAGGCTAACATGCATCACATTGATAGTGGGGCATAGAGCACACAGGCTAATACACACTGGTAGTATACAGGCTAACATGCATCACATTGATAGTGGGGCATAGAGCACACAGGCTAATACACACTGGCAGTATACAGGCTAACATGCATCACATTGACAGTGGGGCATAGAGCACACAGGCTAATACACACTGGTAGTATACAGGCTAACATGCATCACATTGATAGTGGGGCATAGAGCATACAGGCCAATACACACTGGTAGTATACAGGCTAATGTGTATCACATTGATAGTGGGGCATAGAGCATACAGGCTAATACACACTGGCAGTATACAGGCTAACATGCATCACATTGATAGTGGGGTATAGGGCATACAGGCCAATACACACTGGCAGTATACAGGCTAATGTGTATCACATTGATATTGGGGCATAGAGCATACAGGCTAATACACACTGGCAGTATACAGGCTAATGTGTATCACATTGATAGTGGGGCATAGAGCACACAGGCTAATACACACTGGTAGTATACAGGCTAACATGCATCACATTGATAGTGGGGCATAGAGCATACAGGCCAATACACACTGGTAGTATACAGGCTAACATGCATCACATTGATAGTGGGGCATAGAGCACACAGGCTAATACACACTGGTAGTATACAGGCTAACATGCATCACATTGATAGTGGGGCATAGAGCACACAGGCTAATACACACTGGCAGTATACAGGCTAACATGCATCACATTGATAGTGGGGCATAGAGCACACAGGCCAATACACACTGGCAGTATACAGGCTAACATGCATCACATTGACAGTGGGGCATAGGGCATACAGGCCAATACACACTGGCAGTATACAGGCTAACGTGCATCACATTGATAGTGGGGCATGGAGCATACAGGCTAATACACACTAGCAGTATACAGGCTAACATGCATCACATTGACAGTGGGGCATAGAGCACACAGGCTAATACACACTGGCAGTATACAGGCTAACATGCATCACATTGACAGTGGGGCATAGGGCATACAGGCCAATACACACTGGCAGTATACAGGCTAACGTGCATCACATTGATAGTGGGGCATGGAGCATACAGGCTAATACACACTAGCAGTATACAGGCTAACATGCATCACATTGACAGTGGGGCATAGAGCACACAGGCTAATACACACTGGCAGTATACAGGCTAATGTGTATCACATTGACAGTGGGGAATAGAGCACACAGGCCAATACACACTGTTAGTATACAGGCTAACATGCATCACATTGATAGTGGGGCATAGAGCACACAGGCCAATACACACTGGTAGTATACAGGCTAACATGCATCACATTGATAGTGGGGCATAGAGCACACAGGCTAATACACACTGGCAGTATACAGGCTAACATGCATCACATCGACAGTGGGGCATAGAACACACAGGCTAATACACACTGGCAGTATACAGGCTAACATGCATCACATTGACAGTGGGGCATAGAGCATACAGGCCAATACACACTGGCAGTATACAGGCTAACATGCATCACATTGACAGTGGGGCATAGAGCACACAAGCTAATACACACTGGCAGTATACAGGCTAACATGCATCACATTGATAGTGGGGCATAGAGCATACAGGCTAATACACACTGGCAGTATACAGGCTAACATGCATCACATTGATAGTGGGGCATAGAGCACACAGGCCAATACATACTGGCAGTATACAGGCTAACATGCATCACATTGACAGTGGGGCATAGAGCACACAGGCTAATACACACTGGCAGTATACAGGCTAACATGCATCACATTGACAGTGGGGCATAGAGCACACAAGCTAATACACACTGGCAGTATACAGGCTAACATGCATCACATTGATAGTGGGGCATAGAGCACACAGGCTAATACACACTGGTAGTATACAGGCTAACATGCATCACATTGATAGTGGGGCATAGAGCACACAGGCTAATACACACTGGTAGTATACGGGCTAACATGCATCACATTGATAGTGGGGCATAGAACATACAGGCTAATACACACTGGCAGTATACAGGCTAACATGCATCACATTGACAGTGGGGCATAGAGCACACAGGCCAATACACACTGGCAGTATACAGGCTAACATGCATCACATTGATAGTGGGGCATAGAGCACACAGGCCAATACACACTGGCAGTATACAGGCTAACATGCATCACATTGATAGTGGGGCATAGAGCACACAGGCCAATACACACTGGCAGTATACAGGCTAACATGCATCACATTGATAGTGGGGCATAGAGCACACAGGCCAATACACACTGGCAGTATACAGGCTAACATGTATCACATTGATAGTGGGGCATAGAGCACACAGGCTAATACACACTGATAGTATACAGGCTAACATGCATAACATTGATAGTGGGGCATAGAGCATACAGGCTAATACACACTGGCAGTAAACAGGCTAACATGCATAACATTGATAGTGGGGCATAGAGCACACAGGCTAATACACACTGGCAGTATACAGGCTAACATGCATAACATTGATAGTGGGGCATAGAGCATACAGGCTAATACACACTGGCAGTATACAGGCTAACATGCAAACATTGATAGTGGGGCATAGAGCACACAGGCTAATACACACTGGCAGTATACAGGCTAACATGCATCACATTGATAGTGGGGCATAGAGGCTAATACACACTGGTAGTATACAGGCTAACATGCATCACATTGATAGTGGGGCATAGAGCACACAGGCCAATACATACTGGCAGTATACAGGCTAACATGCATCACATTGACAGTGGGGCATAGAGCATACAGGCCAATATACACTGGCAGTATACAGGCTAACATGCATCACATTGACAGTGGGGCATAGAGCACACAGGCTAATACACACTGGCAGTAAACAGGCTAACATGCATCACATTGATAGTGGGGCATAGAGGCTAATACACACTGGTAGTATACAGGCTAACATGCATCACATTGATAGTGGGGCATAGAGCACACAGGCCAATACACACTGGCAGTATACAGGCTAACATGCATCACATTGATAGTGGGGCATAGAGCACACAGGCCAATACACACTGGCAGTATACAGGCTAACATGCATCACATTGACAGTGGGGCATAGAGCATACAGGCCAATATACACTGGCAGTATACAGGCTAACATGCATCACATTGACAGTGGGGCATAGAGCACACAGGCTAATACACACTGGCAGTAAACAGGCTAACATGCATCACATTGATAGTGGGGCATAGAGGCTAATACACACTGGTAGTATACAGGCTAACATGCATCACATTGATAGTGGGGCATAGAGCACACAGGCTAATACACACTGATAGTATACAGGCTAACATGCATAACATTGATAGTGGGGCATAGAGCATACAGGCTAATACACACTGGCAGTATACAGGCTAACATGCATAACATTGATAGTGGGGCATAGAGCACACAGGCTAATACACACTGGCAGTATACAGGCTAACATGCATAACATTGATAGTGGGGCATAGAGCATACAGGCTAATACACACTGGCAGTATACAGGCTAACATGCAAACATTGATAGTGGGGCATAGAGCACACAGGCTAATACACACTGGCAGTATACAGGCTAACATGCATCACATTGATAGTGGGGCATAGAGGCTAATACACACTGGTAGTATACAGGCTAACATGCATCACATTGATAGTGGGGCATAGAGCACACAGGCCAATACATACTGGCAGTATACAGGCTAACATGCATCACATTGACAGTGGGGCATAGAGCATACAGGCCAATATACACTGGCAGTATACAGGCTAACATGCATCACATTGACAGTGGGGCATAGAGCACACAGGCTAATACACACTGGCAGTAAACAGGCTAACATGCATCACATTGATAGTGGGGCATAGAGGCTAATACACACTGGTAGTATACAGGCTAACATGCATCACATTGATAGTGGGGCATAGAGCACACAGGCCAATACACACTGGCAGTATACAGGCTAACATGCATCACATTGATAGTGGGGCATAGAGCACACAGGACAATACACACTGGCAGTATACAGGCTAACACGCATCACATTGATAGTGGGGCATAGAGCACACAGGCCAATACACACTGGCAGTATACAGGCTAACATGCATCACATTGATAGTGGGGCATAGAGCACACAGGCCAATACACACTGGCAGTATACAGGCTAACATGCATCACATTGACAGTGGGGCATAGAGCACACAGGCCAATACACACTGGTAGTATACGGGCTAACATGCATCACATTGATAGTGGGGCATAGAGCATACAGGCTAATACACACTGGTAGTATACAGGCTAACATACATCACATTGATAGTGGGGCATAGAGCATACAGGCTAATACACACTGGCAGTACACAGGCTAACATGCATCACATTGACAGTGGGGCATAGAGCACACAGGCTAATACACACTGGCAGTATACAGGCTAAAATGCATCAAATTGATAGTGGGGCATAGAGCACACAGGCCAATACACACTGGTAGTATACAGGCTAACATGCATCACATTGATAGTTGGGCATAGAGCACACAGGCTAATACACACTGGTAGTAAACAGGCTAACATGCATCACATTGACAGTGGGGCATAGAGCACACAGGCTAATACACACTGGCAGTACACAGGCTAACATGCATCACATTGATAGTGGGGCATAGAGCATACAGGCTAATACACACTGGCAGTATACAGGCTAACATGCATCACATTGATAGTGGGGCATAGAGCACACAGGCCAATACACACTGGCAGTATACAGGCTAACATACATCACATTGATAGTGGGGCATAGAGCACACAGGCCAATACACACTGGCAGTATACAGGCTAACATGCATCACATTGATAGTGGGGCATAGAGCACACAGGCCAATACACACTGGCAGTATACAGGCTAACATGCATCACATTGACAGTGGGGCAAAGAGCACACAGGCTAATACACACTGGCAGTATACAGGCTAACATGCATCACATTGATAGTAGGGCATAGAGCACACAGGCCAATACACACTGGTAGTATACGGGCTAACATGCATCACATTGATAGTAGGGCATAGAGCACACAGGCTAATACACACTGGTAGTATACAGGCTAACATGCATCACATTGATAGTGGGGCATAGAGCACACAGGCCAATACACACTGGTAGTATACGGGCTAACATGCATCACATTGATAGTGGGGCATAGAGCACACAGGCTAATACACACTGGCAGTATACAGGCTAACATGCATCACATTGATAGTGGGGCATGGAGAATACAGGCCAATACACACTGGCAGTATACAGGCTAACATGCATCACATTGATAGTGGGGCATGGAGCATACAGGCTAATACACACTGGCAGTATACAGGCTAACATGCATCACATTGATAGTGGGGCATGGAGCATACAGGCCAATACACACTGGCAGTATACAGGCTAACATGCATCACATTGATAGTGGGGCATGGAGCATACAGGCTAATACACACTAGCAGTACACAGGCTAACATGTATCACATTGATAGCCTGTATGCTCTATGCCCCACTATCAATGTGATACATGTTAGCCTGTGTACTGCTAGTGTGTATTAGCCTGTATGCTCCATGCCCCACTATCAATGTGATGCATGTTAGCCTGTATACTGCCAGTGTGTATTGGCCTGTATGCTCCATGCCCCACTATCAATGTGATGCATGTTAGCCTGTATACTGCCAGTGTGTATTAGCCTGTATGCTCCATGCCCCACTATCAATGTGATGCATGTTAGCCTGTATACTGCCAGTGTGTATTGGCCTGTATTCTCCATGCCCCACTATCAATGTGATGCATGTTAGCCTGTATACTGCCAGTGTGTATTAGCCTGTGTGCTCTATGCCCCACTATCAATGTGATGCATGTTAGCCCGTATACTACCAGTGTGTATTGGCCTGTGTGCTCTATGCCCCACTATCAATGTGATGCATGTTAGCCTGTATACTACCAGTGTGTATTAGCCTGTGTGCTCTATGCCCTACTATCAATGTGATGCATGTTAGCCCGTATACTACCAGTGTGTATTGGCCTGTGTGCTCTATGCCCTACTATCAATGTGATGCATGTTAGCCTGTATACTGCCAGTGTGTATTAGCCTGTGTGCTCTTTGCCCCACTGTCAATGTGATGCATGTTAGCCTGTATACTGCCAGTGTGTATTGGCCTGTGTGCTCTATGCCCCACTATCAATGTGATGCATGTTAGCCTGTATACTACCAGTGTGTATTAGCCTGTGTGCTCTATGCCCAACTATCAATGTGATGCATGTTAGCCTGTATACTACCAGTGTGTATTGGCCTGTGTGCTCTATGCCCCACTATCAATTTGATGCATTTTAGCCTGTATACTGCCAGTGTGTATTAGCCTGTGTGCTCTATGCCCCACTGTCAATGTGATGCATGTTAGCCTGTGTACTGCCAGTGTGTATTAGCCTGTATGCTCTATGCCCCACTATCAATGTGATGTATGTTAGCCTGTATACTACCAGTGTGTATTAGCCTGTGTGCTCTATGCCCCACTATCAATGTGATGCATGTTAGCCCGTATACTACCAGTGTGTATTGGCCTGTGTGCTCTATGCCCCACTATCAATGTGATGCATGTTAGCCTGTATACTACCAGTGTGTATTAGCCTGTATGCTCTATGCCCCACTAATACACACTGGCAGTATACAGGCTAACATGCATCACATTGATAGTGGGGCATGGAGCATACAGGCTAATACACACTGGCAGTATACAGGCTAACATGCATCACATTGATAGTGGGGCATAGAGCACACAGGCTAATACACACTGGCAGTATACAGGCTAACATGCATCACATTGATAGTGGGGCATAGAGCACACAGGCTAATACACACTGGCAGTATACAGGCTAACATGTATCACATTGATAGTGGGGCATAGAGCACACAGGCTAATACACACTGGCAGTATACAGGCTAACATGCATCACATTGATAGTGGGGCATAGAGCACACAGGCTAATACACACTAGCAGTACACAGGCTAACATGTATCACATTGATAGTGGGGCATAGAGCATACAGGCTAATACACACTGGCAGTATACAGGCTAACATGCATCACATTGATAGTGGGGCAAAGAGGCTAATACACACTGGCAGTATACAGGCTAACATGCATCACATTGATAGTAGGGCATAGAGCACACAGGCCAATACACACTGGCAGTATACAGGCTAACATGCATCACATTGATAGTGGGGCATAGAGCATACAGGCTAATACACACTGGCAGTATACAGGCTAACATGCATCACATTGATAGTAGGGCATAGAGCACACAGGCCAATACACACTGGCAGTATACAGGCTAACATGCATCACATTGACAGTGGGGCATAGAGCACACAGGCCAATACACACTGGCAGTATACAGGCTAACATGCATCACATTGATAGTGGGGCATAGAGCACACAGGCTAATACACACTGGCAGTATACAGGCTAACATGCATCACATTGAAAGTGGGGCATAGAGCACACAGGCTAATACACACTGGCAGTATACAGGCTAACATGCATCACATTGATAGTGGGGCATAGAGCACACAGGCCAATACACACTGGCAGTATACAGGCTAACATGCATCACATTGATAGTGGGGCATAGAGCACACAGGCTAATACGCATCACATTGACAGTGGGGCATAGAGCACACAGGCCATTACACACTGGTAGTATACGGGCTAACATGCATCACATTGATAGTGGGGCATAGAGCATACAGGCTAATACACACTGGTAGTATACAGGCTAACATGCATCACATTGACAGTGGGGCATAGAGCACACAGGCCAATACACACTGGTAGTATACAGGCTAACATGCATCACATTGATAGTGGGGCATAGAGCATACAGGCTAATACACACTGGTAGTATACAGGCTAACATGCATCACATTGATAGTGGGGCATAGAGCACACAGGCTAATACACACTGGCAGTATACAGGCTAACATGCATCACATTGATAGTGGGGCATAGAGCACACAGGCCAATACACACTGGCAGTATACAGGCTAACATGCATCACATTGATAGTGGGGCATAGAGCACACAGGCCAATACACACTGGCAGTATACAGGCTAACATGCATCACATTGATAGTGGGGCATAGAGCACACAGGCCAATACACACTGGTAGTATACAGGCTAACATGCATCACATTGATAGTGGGGCATAGAGCATACAGGCTAATACACACTGGCAGTATACAGGCTAACATGCATCACATTGATAGTGGGGCATAGAGGCTAATACACACTGGTAGTATACAGACTAACATGCATCACATTGACAGTGGGGCATAGAGCACACAGGCCAATACACACTGGCAGTATACAGGCTAACATGCATCACATTGATAGTGGGGCATAGAGCACACAGGCCAATACACACTGGCAGTATACAGGCTAACATGCATCACATTGATAGTGGGGCATAGAGCACACAGGCTAATACACACTGGCAGTATACAGGCTAACATGCATCACATTGATAGTGGGGCATAGAGCATACAGGCTAATACACACTGGCAGTATACAGGCCAACATGCATCACATTGATAGTGGGGCATAGAGGCTAATACACACTGGTAGTATACAGGCTAACATGCATCACATTGATAGTAGGGCATAGAGCACACAGGCCAATACACACTGGCAGTATACAGGCTAACATGCATCACATTGACAGTGGGGCATAGAGCACACAGGCCAATACACACTGGCAGTATACAGGCTAACATGCATCACATTGACAGTGGGGCATAGAGCACACAGGCCAATACACACTGGCAGTATACAGGCTAACATGCATCACATTGACAGTGGGGCATAGAGCATACAGGCCAATACACACTGGCAGTATACAGGCTAACATGCATCACATTGACAGTGGGGCATAGAGCATACAGGCTAATACACACTGGCAGTATACAGGCTAACATGCATCACATTGACAGTGGGGCATAGAGCACACAGGCCAATACACACTGGCAGTATACAGGCTAACATGCATCACATTGAAAGTGGGGCATAGAGCACACAGGCTAATACACACTGGCAGTATACAGGCTAACATGCATCACATTGACAGTGGGGCATAGAGCACACAGGCTAATACACACTGGCAGTATACAGGCTAACATGCATAACACTGACATTGGGGCATAGAGCACACAGGCCAATACACACTGGCAGTATACAGGCTAACATGCATCACATTGATAGTGGGGCATAGAGCACACAGGCCAATACACACTGGTAGTATACAGGCTAACATGCATCACATTGATAGTGGGGCATAGAGCACACAGGCCAATACACACTGGTAGTATACAGGCTAACATGCATCACATTGATAGTGGGGCATAGAGCACACAGGCCAATACACACTGGCAGTATACAGGCTAACATGCATCACATTGATAGTGGGACATAGAGCACACAGGCCAATACACACTGGCAGTATACAGGCTAACATGCATCACATCGACAGTGGGGCATAGAGCACAGAGGCTAATACACACTGGCAGTATACAGGCTAACATGCATCACATTGATAGTGGGGCATAGAGCATACAGGCCAATACACACTGGCAGTATACAGGCTAACATGCATAACATTGACATTGGGGCATAGAGCACACAGGCCAATACACACTGGCAGTATACAGGCTAACATGCATCACATTGACAGTGGGGCATAGAGCATACAGGCCAATACACACTGGCAGTATACAGGCTAACATGCATCACATTGATAGTGGGGCATAGAGCACACAGGCCAATACACACTGGCAGTATACAGGCTAACATGCATCACATTGATAGTGGGGCATAGAGCATACAGGCCAATACACACTGGCAGTATACAGGCTAACATGCAGTACATTGATAGTGGGGCATAGAGCACACAGGCCAATACACACTGGCAGTATACAGGCTAACATGCATCACATTGATAGTGGGGCATAGAGCACACAGGCTAATACACACTGGCAGTATACAGGCTAACATGCATCACATTGATAGTGGGGCATAGAGGCTAATACACACTGGCAGTATACAGGCTAACATGCATCACATTGATAGTAGGGCATAGAGCACACAGGCCAATACACACTGGCAGTATACAGGCTAACATGCATCACATTGATAGTGGGGCATAGAGCACACAGGCCAATACACACTGGCAGTATACAGGCTAACATGCATCACATTGATAGTGGGGCATAGAGCATACAGGCTAATACACACTGGCAGTATACAGGCTAACATGCATCACATTGATAGTAGGGCATAGAGCACACAGGCCAATACACACTGGCAGTATACAGGCTAACATGCATCACATTGACAGTGGGGCATAGAGCACACAGGCCAATACACACTGGCAGTATACAGGCTAACATGCATCACATTGATAGTGGGGCATAGAGCACACAGGCTAATACACACTGGCAGTATACAGGCTAACATGCATAACATTGATAGTGGGGCATAGAGCACACAGGCCAATACATACTGGCAGTATACAGGCTAACATGCATCACATTGACAGTGGGGCATAGAGCATACAGGCCAATACACACTGGCAGTATACAGGCTAACATGCATCACATTGACAGTGGGGCATAGAGCACACAGGCTAATACACACTGGCAGTATACAGGCTAACATGCATCACATTGATAGTGGGGCATAGAGCACACAGGCCAATACACACTGGCAGTATACAGGCTAACATGCATCACATTGATAGTGGGGCATAGAGCACACAGGCTAATACGCATCACATTGACAGTGGGGCATAGAGCACACAGGCCATTACACACTGGTAGTATACGGGCTAACATGCATCACATTGATAGTGGGGCATAGAGCATACAGGCTAATACACACTGGTAGTATACAGGCTAACATGCATCACATTGACAGTGGGGCATAGAGCACACAGGCCAATACACACTGGTAGTATACAGGCTAACATGCATCACATTGATAGTGGGGCATAGAGCATACAGGCTAATACACACTGGTAGTATACAGGCTAACATGCATCACATTGATAGTGGGGCATAGAGCACACAGGCCAATACACACTGGCAGTATACAGGCTAACATGCATCACATTGATAGTGGGGCATAGAGCACACAGGCCAATACACACTGGCAGTATACAGGCTAACATGCATCACATTGATAGTAGGGTATAGAGCACACAGGCTAATACACACTGGTAGTATACAGGCTAACATGCATCACATTGATAGTGGGGCATAGAGCACACAGGCTAATACACACTGGCAGTATACAGGCTAACATGCAGCACATTGATAGTGGGGCATAGAGCACACAGGAGAATACACACTGGCAGTATACAGGCTAACATGCATCACATTGATAGTGGGGCATAGAGCATACAGGCTAATACACACTGGTAGTATACAGGCTAACATGCATCACATTGATAGTGGGGCATAGAGCACACAGGCTAATACACACTGGTAGTATACAGGCTAACATGCATCACATTGATAGTGGGGCATAGAGCACACAGGCTAATACACACTGGTAGTATACAGGCTAACATGCATCACATTGATAGTGGGGCATAGAGCACACAGGCTAATACACACTGGTAGTATACAGGCTAACATGCATCACATTGACAGTGGGGCATAGAGCACACAGGCTAATACACACTGGCAGTATACAGGCTAACATGCATCACATTGATAGTGGGGCATAGAGCATACAGGCTAATACACACTGGTAGTATACAGGCTAACATGCATCACATTGACAGTGGGGCATAGAGCACACAGGCTAATACACACTGGCAGTATACAGGCTAACATGCATCACATTGACAGTGGGGCATAGAGCACACAGGCTAATACACACTGGCAGTATACAGGCTAACATGCATCACATTGATAGTGGGGCATAGAGCACACAGGCTAATACACACTGGCAGTATACAGGCTAACATGCATCACATTGACAGTGGGGCATAGAACACACAGGCTAATACACACTGGTAGTATACAGGCTAACATGCATCACATTGATAGTGGGGCATAGAGCACACAGGCTAATACACACTGGCAGTATACAGGCTAAAGTGTATCACATTGATAGTGGGGCATAGAGCACACAGGCTAATACACACTGGCAGTATACAGGCTAACATGCATCACATTGACAGTGGGGCATAGAGCACACAGGCTAATACACACTGGCAGTATACAGGCTAACATGCATCACATTGACAGTGGGGCATAGAGCACACAGGCTAATACACACTGGCAGTATACAGGCTAACATGCATCACATTGACAGTGGGGCATAGAGCACACAGGCTAATACACACTGGTAGTATACGGGCTAACATGCATCACATTGATAGTGGGGCATAGAGCACACAGGCTAATACACACTGGCAGTATACAGGCTAACATGTATCACATTGATAGTGGGGCATAGAGCACACAGGCTAATACACACTGGTAGTATACAGGCTAACATGCATCACATTGATAGTGGGGCATAGAGCACACAGGCCAATACACACTGCAGTATACAGGCTAACATGCATCACATTGATAGTGGGGCATAGAGCACACAGGCTAATACACACTGGTAGTATACAGGCTAACATGCATCACATTGATAGTGGGGCATAGAGCACACAGGCTAATACACACTGGTAGTATACAGGCTAACATGCATCACATTGATAGTGGGGCATAGAGCACACAGGCTAATACACACTGGTAGTATACAGGCTAACATGCATCACATTGATAGTGGGGCATAGAGCACACAGGCTAATACACACTGGTAGTATACAGGCTAACATGCATCACATTGATAGTGGGGCATAGAGCATACAGGCTAATACACACTGGTAGTATACAGGCTAACATGCATCACATTGATAGTGGGGCATAGAGCATACAGGCTAATACACACTGGTAGTATACAGGATAACATGCATCACATTGATAGTGGGGCATAGAGCACACAGGCTAATACACACTGGTAGTATACAGGCTAACATGCATCACATTGATAGTGGGGCATAGAGCATACAGGCCAATACACACTGGTAGTATACAGGATAACATGCATCACATTGATAGTGGGGCATAGAGCACACAGGCTAATACACACTGGTAGTATACAGGCTAACATGCATCACATTGATAGTGGGGCGTAGAGCACACAGGCTAATACACACTGGTAGTATACAGGCTAACATGCATCACATTGATAGTGGGGCGTAGAGCATACAGGCTAATACACACTGGTAGTATACAGGCTAACATGCATCACATTGATAGTGGGGCATAGAGCATACAGGCTAATACACACTGGTAGTATACAGGCTAACATGCATCACATTGATAGTGGGGCATAGAGCACACAGGCTAATACACACTGGTAGTATACAGGCTAACATGCATCACATTGATAGTGGGGCATAGAGCACACAGGCCAATACACACTGGTAGTATACAGGATAACATGCATCACATTGATAGTGGGGCGTAGAGCACACAGGCTAATACACACTGGTAGTATACAGGCTAACATGCATCACATTGATAGTGGGGCGTAGAGCATACAGGCTAATACACACTGGTAGTATACAGGCTAACATGCATCACATTGATAGTGGGGCATAGAGCATACAGGCTAATACACACTGGTAGTATACAGGCTAACATGCATCACATTGATAGTGGGGCATAGAGCACACAGGCTAATACACACTGGCAGTATACAGGCTAAAGTGTATCACATTGATAGTGGGGCATAGAGCACACAGGCTAATACACACTGGCAGTATACAGGCTAACATGCATCACATTGACAGTGGGGCATAGAGCACACAGGCTAATACACACTGGCAGTATACAGGCTAACATGCATCACATTGACAGTGGGGCATAGAGCACACAGGCTAATACACACTGGTAGTATACAGGCTAACATGCATCACATTGATAGTGGGGCATAGAGCACACAGGCTAATACACACTGGCAGTATACAGGCTAACATGTATCACATTGATAGTGGGGCATAGAGCATACAGGCCAATACACACTGGTAGTATACAGGCTAACATGCATCACATTGATAGTGGGGCATAGAGCACACAGGCTAATACACACTGGTAGTATACAGGCTAACATGCATCACATTGATAGTGGGGCATAGAGCACACAGGCCAATACACACTGCAGTATACAGGCTAACATGCATCACATTGATAGTGGGGCATAGAGCACACAGGCTAATACACACTGGTAGTATACAGGCTAACATGCATCACATTGATAGTGGGGCATAGAGCACACAGGCTAATACACACTGGTAGTATACAGGCTAACATGCATCACATTGATAGTGGGGCATAGAGCATACAGGCTAATACACACTGGTAGTATACAGGCTAACATGCATCACATTGATAGTGGGGCATAGAGCACACAGGCTAATACACACTGGTAGTATACAGGCTAACATGCATCACATTGATAGTGGGGCATAGAGCACACAGGCTAATACACACTGGTAGTATACAGGCTAACATGCATCACATTGATAGTGGGGCATAGAGCATACAGGCTAATACACACTGGTAGTATACAGGCTAACATGCATCACATTGATAGTGGGGCATAGAGCATACAGGCTAATACACACTGGTAGTATACAGGATAACATGCATCACATTGATAGTGGGGCATAGAGCACACAGGCTAATACACACTGGTAGTATACAGGCTAACATGCATCACATTGATAGTGGGGCATAGAGCATACAGGCCAATACACACTGGTAGTATACAGGATAACATGCATCACATTGATAGTGGGGCATAGAGCACACAGGCTAATACACACTGGTAGTATACAGGCTAACATGCATCACATTGATAGTGGGGCGTAGAGCATACAGGCTAATACACACTGGTAGTATACAGGCTAACATGCATCACATTGATAGTGGGGCATAGAGCATACAGGCTAATACACACTGGTAGTATACAGGCTAACATGCATCACATTGATAGTGGGGCATAGAGCACACAGGCTAATACACACTGGCAGTATACAGGCTAACATGCATCACATTGATAGTGGGGCATAGGGCACACAGGCTAATACACACTGGCAGTATACAGGCTAACATGCATCACATTGATAGTGGGGCATAGAGCACACAGGCTAATACACACTGGTAGTATACAGGCTAACATGCATCACATTGATAGTGGGGCATAGAGCACACAGGCTAATACACACTGGCAGTATACAGGCTAACATGCATCACATTGACAGTGGGGCATAGAGCACACAGGCTAATACACACTGGTAGTATACAGGCTAACATGCATCACATTGATAGTGGGGCATAGAGCATACAGGCCAATACACACTGGTAGTATACAGGCTAATGTGTATCACATTGATAGTGGGGCATAGAGCATACAGGCTAATACACACTGGCAGTATACAGGCTAACATGCATCACATTGATAGTGGGGTATAGGGCATACAGGCCAATACACACTGGCAGTATACAGGCTAATGTGTATCACATTGATATTGGGGCATAGAGCATACAGGCTAATACACACTGGCAGTATACAGGCTAATGTGTATCACATTGATAGTGGGGCATAGAGCACACAGGCTAATACACACTGGTAGTATACAGGCTAACATGCATCACATTGATAGTGGGGCATAGAGCATACAGGCCAATACACACTGGTAGTATACAGGCTAACATGCATCACATTGATAGTGGGGCATAGAGCACACAGGCTAATACACACTGGTAGTATACAGGCTAACATGCATCACATTGATAGTGGGGCATAGAGCACACAGGCTAATACACACTGGCAGTATACAGGCTAACATGCATCACATTGATAGTGGGGCATAGAGCACACAGGCCAATACACACTGGCAGTATACAGGCTAACATGCATCACATTGATAGTGGGGCATAGAGCACACAGGCTAATACACACTGGTAGTATACAGGCTAACATGCATCACATTGATAGTGGGGCATAGAGCACACAGGCTAATACACACTGGTAGTATACAGGCTAACATGCATCACATTGACAGTGGGGCATAGAGCACACAGGCTAATACACACTGGTAGTATACAGGCTAACATGCATCACATTGATAGTGGGGCATAGAGCATACAGGCTAATACACACTGGTAGTATACAGGCTAACATGCATCACATTGATAGTGGGGCATAGAGCACACAGGCCAATACACACTGGCAGTATACAGGCTAACATGCATCACATTGATAGTGGGGCATAGAGCACACAGGCTAATACACACTGGTAGTATACAGGCTAACATGCATCACATTGACAGTGGGGCATAGAGCACACAGGCTAATACACACTGGTAGTATACAGGCTAACATGCATCACATTGATAGTGGGGCATAGAGCATACAGGCCATTACACACTGGTAGTATACAGGCTAACATGCATCACATTGATAGTGGGGCATAGAGCACACAGGCTAATACACACTGGCAGTATACAGGCTAATGTGTATCACATTGATAGTGGGGCATAGAGCACACAGGCCAATACACACTGGCAGTATACAGGCTAACATGCATCACATTGATAGTGGGGCGTAGAGCATACAGGCCAATACACACTGGCAGTATACAGGCTAACATGCATCACATTGATAGTGGGGCATAGAGCACACAGGCTAATACACACTGGCAGTATACAGGCTAACATGCATCACATTGATAGTGGGGCGTAGAGCATACAGGCCAATACACACTGGCAGTATACAGGCTAACATGCATCACATTGACAGTGGGGCATAGAGCATACAGGCCAATACACACTGGCAGTATACAGGCTAACATGCATCACATTGATAGTGGGGCATGGAGCATACAGGCCAATACACACTGGTAGTATACAGGCTAACATGCATCACATTGATAGTGGGGCATAGAGCACACAGGCTAATACACACTGGCAGTATACAGGCTAACATGCATCACATTGATAGTGGGGCGTAGAGCATACAGGCTAATACACACTGGTAGTATACAGGCTAATGTGTATCACATTGATAGTGGGGCATAGAGCACACAGGCCAATACACACTGGCAGTATACAGGCTAACATGCATCACATTGACAGTGGGGCATAGAGCATACAGGCCAATACACACTGGCAGTATACAGGCTAATGTGTATCACATTGATAGTGGGACATAGAGCATACAGGCTAATACACACTGGTAGTATACAGGCTAACATGCATCACATTGACAGTGGGGCATAGAGCATACAGGCCAATACACACTGGCAGTATACAGGCTAATGTGTATCACATTGATAGTGGGGCATAGAGCATACAGGCCAATACACACTGGCAGTATACAGGCTAACATGCATCACATTGACAGTGGGGCATAGAGCATACAGGCCAATACACACTGGCAGTATACAGGCTAACATGCATCACATTGACAGTGGGGCATAGAGCACACAGGTCAATACACACTGGCAGTATACAGGCTAATGTGTATCACATTGATAGTGGGGCATAGAGCACACAGGCTAATACACACTGGCAGTATACAGGCTAACATGCATCACATTGACAGTGGGGCGTAGAGCACACAGGCTAATACACACTGGCAGTATACAGGCTAATGTGTATCACATTGATAGTGGGGCATGGAGCATACAGGCTAATACACACTGGTAGTATACAGGCTAACATGCATCACATTGATAGTGGGGCATAGAGCATACAGGCTAATACACACTGGCAGTATACAGGCTAACATGCATCACATTGATAGTGGGGCATGGAGCATACAGGCTAATACACACTGGTAGTATACAGGCTAACATGCATCACATTGATAGTGGGGCGTAGAGCATACAGGCTAATACACACTGGTAGTATACGGGCTAATGTGTATCACATTGATAGTGGGGCATAGAGCACACAGGCCAATACACACTGGTAGTATACGGGCTAACATGCATCACATTGATAGTGGGGCATAGAGCACACAGGCCAATACACACTGGCAGTATACAGGCTAACATGCATCACATTGATAGTGGGGCATAGAGCACACAGGCCAATACACACTGGTAGTATACAGGCTAACATGCATCACGTCATCAGTGTACGGTCCGTATGTCCATTTTTACCATCAGTGTGTCACCAGTATACGGTCCGTGTGCTCTGCTCACGGCGTATTAGAATTAAAATTGCGTCTGTGAGTGAGATCCAGGTGACTGGATGTCTGTGTCTGGATCTCAGTCTGAGCCCAGACACAATAGAATATAATTGGCAGTATTACTGTATATATAAATGATTCATGCAGCCGGGATATTTCCTCTTTACCTTCACGGTCAGTACAACTAACAGTGACCGGTGACTCCTGGCTGACGTGACACCTAATCCACCTTACAGCAGAGACGTCTGCTGCACCCGTCACACCGGGCACTTAGGAGATTATGGAAATCTCCCGTTTTCTCAGCATCATTTTTTTATACCTTAACTGCATGATCATGTTCTGTTAGCGCGATAATACCTCTGAGATCACCGCCAGTATACAGAATTAATTATATTTTATGGTGAAGCCATAACTGCGCTTCTCATTGCAAATCAGCAGAGAACGACTCTAAATGTACGTGCGGTTGTGGTTATCTCATAAACTATAATGAAGAGCTTACAAAGCAGAAGTGATCATGGGAGAAGGAGTCTGATCCTGAGCGCTGTTCAATTTAGGCTTAAAATTTACAAACAGACAATAAAGATAATTATTTGATTCCCTAATGTGGAGTGATACATGCAGGTTTGGGCTAAAGCAGGATCTATGTACAGATCACAAAGCCTGGACGAGCCATGGGGCTCCTAAACCCAAATCACAGTCTCATTTTAAAGGCTGTTAGTTTCGGTCAGGACTATTGCAGATTTCGGCACTCAGCAGACGAATCATCGGCACTCCACATCCGACAAAATTGGACCAATTATGCTAAACTCTGATCACTCTGATCAGAGTGTGATCTGATTTTCTTGGAGGTGGAGAGAAAAAAAAATTCTCCACTTTCTCTAGTAGTGACTTTTCCCATGGACCCATAGGGTTTGAACGAGTACCATCAGAGTCTTGGAGGCAAATTGTGAAAAAAAATAATTGGACATGTGCACGGCCCCATAGAATAACAAGGGGACAAATGCTCCCCGTCAAAACCACAAATAGCACTTGTCCGAGTTATACGGTTGTCTACACGAGCCCCATGTCTCTCCTGCCTCTCACCGTGATTGACAGGCAGCAATTACACATCAATCACAAACCTGAGGTTCAGGTGAATGTGGTAAGAGGGGGCGAGTGCTCTCACCATGAATACACCGATGGATTCTCTTATCGCTTCCATTAGCCAAGAGAGACCATGTTTTTAGTGACATTTTGGCCTATATCGGAGCGGATCTGTTTGCACACTAGCTTGCAATTCATAGGACAGCATAATATAAAGGCTGATCGACTTTAAAGACAGTGGTCTGGTGACTGGTAAAACAGTAGCAGGGGACCCAGGTTCCAGAAATAAGTCTTTAAATTAAAAAGGGAACATGAAGCATGGTTTTTTGCTTTTTACCCAATAGATTTTTAAAAAGACGATCCGGGGCTTTAAATCTATGACATCACATATATACTGGTGAGTTACTGTGTAGAGGGAAGACTGCTGCTGCTTAAAGGGAATCTGTCACCAGGTTTTCGCCACCTAATCTGAAAGCAGCATAACGTAGAGACAGAGACCCTGATTCCAGAGATGTGTCACTTACTGGGCTGCTTGCTTCACCTCTGATAGAATCACAGTTTTATCAGCAGGAGATTATCCCTAGAGGATTAGTAAACTTGCTGCCATGTAGTCCAACCACACCCCCACCACAGATTGCCAGCTTTCTGCCTATGCAGTGCACACAGGAAGCTGCCAAACAGTGGTGTGGGCGGGGCTATACAGAGCTCAGCATTCAGTGAACTGCTAGATCTGCAGCAGAAAAAACAGTTTTAATCAAAATCACAGCAAGCAGCCCAGTAAGTGATGTATTGCTGCAATCAGGTTCTCTAACCATACATCATGCTGCTTTCAGATGGAGAGCAAAACCCTGGTGACAGATTCCCTTTAATTTTACACACATCACAGAAAAAGTGATGAGTGCCAGCCACTGATACTGTCCCTAGTGATCATATGGCACATTAATCAAATTGATCATAAAATTATGGCAGTTCTCATTTCCTAAAACTTGGTGTGTCAAATCTTGCCACTGGGGAAGATGGACTGTCTTGATTGTGGTGACCTTTTGCCATCTGTCGTAGAAAAAAATTGCATAAAGATATCTACGGTGAGGGAACATATCACTCTCACACTCAACATATGGGATTAATTATAACTGGGGAACTGAGAAAGAGCTGACACTTCAACCTCCAATGAAGTTGGACCTCCTGCCGTGAACAGGTAATTACCACAGGGGATGTGATGAGAACCAGCCAACAAGCGTAGGATTCGTGTACTCAGAGGCAGAAAAGTACAGGGGCTTCCTCTGTTCAAATGAATCAGCTTCCTCTGTTCAAAGGATTTGTCTCAGAAGCTCTAGAGTAAGTAGTCAGTGAAGAATATTGAGGCTTGCATCGATCCAATACTTGTAGGAAATATATTTTCGGCGTCGTAGTGAAGGGATGAACATAACGCATTCACTCACATCACCGTAATGCCGGCCGAACACATCCAACTTAATATTGAAAAAAATGGATGATGCTATCCATGCCAAGTTTCATCTCTATAGAAAGGTAAAATCGTGCTAGGAAACATGACAACGATATCTCCCGCCTGGGACCTCCAGGGGCGAAGATTTCCTGAAAGTTGGGAATCTCAAACTTCTAAAGGACCTAGCCGATCCTATAAACAGCCCCCATATGAGCTCACCAAGATGAGGTATGTGGAAGTAACATTGATCTAATAAAAAATCAGAGTTTGGGTTTTGGTCATTTGTCAGTCCTGGAAGGTACAGCTAGTTGTAGTTCTGTCCGTTTTGCTAAGGAGTACCTCTCTCTGCTAAGCTCTGAGTCATTTCTGTGACATCACGTTTAGTACTTTTCTTTTGTTATCCCTTTTATTTCTTGTAATTGTATATAATGAATTGTTTTGTTCACATTTTGCATCATCTTTGTATATCTTTTAAACACTATGTAACTTCCTACCTTTCCAGAATGAATATATAAACTTTAATAGCTCTGTTCCTTTTGCTCTGTAAACCGCACCCCTGAAGCCATATGCTATCTGTAACGGCTATCCAATCGGCCTGTATAGACGATTGGTAGTGGCAGCTAGTAGTTCCTTTTTTATTGTGAAGTTGCCAGTGACCGTACTGGGGTATATTATATATGTTCATATTCCATACATTGGAATTGGAGGTGTGTATACCCTACACTCACTGTGAGTTGCCCAATAACTGGCCTAGTAATAGAAACAGCCGCGGCCTTGTCCATCACTCGTCAGCCAATTGCAAAATCATCCTGACGATTGGGGGCAGAAGAGTTGCGTCCTCCGACAAGCTGGTGACAGTGGTGGGGTCTGCGTGATCTCGCTAGTGTTATCGCTGACACCATCTTTACCAGATTCTCAGCTTCTTCTTTTTTTAACTGCAGGCTACACTTTTTTTATACATTGCAATTACAACTTAAGCAATTTCTTACACTTTCATCTACAATAGATCAACAAAAATGTTACCCTCTAAACCAGGGGTCTCAAACTTGGCTGGGTATATGGGCCGCAAATGGAAAAAAATTTGAATTTGGGGGGCCGCATTTTTTGTTCAATGTGACATTTTTAGTGATACCATTTTTTTTTGTATACACCTTTTGAACATTTTTGCCGTGTTTATTTTTTTATAGCTTGGGTCCTTATGGATGTGGCGATAATAAACGTGTACTTTTTTGTGTTTACTTTAGTTTACATATAAAACAGCATTTTTAGCGCCCAATATTTTTTCATGCTTTATTTTTATTTTTTTGATTTTTACAATTTTGTTTCCCCCAATTGGCCACATACAGTAAAATTGTCTTACAATTAGCATCATATAGTAATAATGGCAAACATCTTGTAGTAATGTCCCCATCTTGTACTAATGTGCCCCAACCAGGTCCCCATCCTGTGGCTATGTGCCCCATCCAGGTCCCCATCCTGTGGCTATGTGCCCCATCTAGGTCCCCATCCTGTGGCAATGTGTCCCATCCAGGTCTCCATCTTGTGGCTATGTGCCCCATCCAGGTCCCCATCCTGTGGCAATGTGTCCCATCCAGGTCTCCATCTTGTGGCTATGTGCCACATCCAGGTCCCCATCCTGTGGCTATGTTCCCCATCCAGGTCCCCATCTTGTGGCTATGTGCCCCATCCAGGTCCCCATCTAGTGGCTATGTGCCTCATCCAAGTCCCCATCTTGTGGCTATGTGCCACATCCAGGTCCCCATCTAGTGGCTCTGTGTCCCATCCAGGTCTCCATCTTGTGGCTATGTGCCCCATCCAGGTCCCCATCCTGTGGCTATGTTCCCCATCCAGGTCTCCATCTTGTGGCTATGTGCCCCATCCAGGTCCCCATCTTTGGCTATGTGCCCCATCCAGGTCCCCATATTGTGGCTATGTGCCACATCCAGGTCCCCATCTAGTGGCTCTGTGCCCCATCCAGGTCCACATCTTGAGGCTATGTGCCCCATCCAGGTCCCCATCTTGTGGCTATGTGCCCCATCCAGGTCCCCATCTTTTGGCTATGTGCCCCATCCAGGTCCCCTCTTGTGGCTATGTGCCCCATCCAGGTCCCCATCTTTTGGCTATGTGCCCCATCCAGGTCCCCTCTTGTGGCTATGTGCCCCCTGTGCTGTTCTTCACACACATAAAAAAAAAAAAAAAGATGATTCTCACCTGTCCTCCGTTCCCTCGGCGTCCTTCCTGCAGATGTGGCCCGCAGGCACCACAGAGTCAGACCCCTTGACGATCCCGACCTGGTCCAGGAGGAGCCGCCGACAGCAGCGCTGCATTGCCGCACAGAGACTGTCTCCCAGCACAGCATTTCCAATGCCAGCCACCGGCCAATCAGAGGCCAGCAGCTGACATCAGCGTACGGCAATGACGTCATACTCACTGCGCCGACACACAGATATCAGCTGCTGGCCTCTGATTGGTCAGCGGCTGTCATTGGAAATGCTGTGCTGGGAAACAGTCTCTGTGTGGCAATTCAGCGCTGCTGTCGGCGGCTCCTCCTGGACCTGGTCAGGATCATCAAGGGGTCTGTGCTTGCGGGCCGCATAAAGCAGCCTCAGGGGCCGCATGCGGCCCGCGGGCCGCGTGTTTGAGACCCCTGCTCTAAACTCTCAGTTTTCAGAGTATTCAATGTGGTGTCAAATCAATTTAAAAGTGGGAATACTGCCGTAATGTGCTGCTATCCACCCACTCCATAAGAAAAAAACAACTAACTTTTACAAAGTTTACTTAACTTCCCACTGAAAGGAAGTGAATGCACGGCTAAAGTATGCTCCATGGAGAGTTACAGAGCTGGATCTCTGCCGCTTCCTCCAATTCAAGTGATATTATGTCTTTTCAAAACTGCTAATTTAAGAATATAAGGGTTACCCATCTGCTGCAGAGTGAAGGGAGGGTGGAGGAGAGTACGGAGCTTAACCACAGCCAAACACCTAGGGCCCAATTCAACATTTGGTGTCACTTTTGGGGGATTTGTGGTTTTCACTGACTTTTTTTTTTTGCACCAAATTCATCAAACTTGCGCATGTGAGTCATGAATTTTTCTTAACGCCAAAAATTGTCTCCCCCCCCCCCCCATCTTCAACTGGTTTTGCAACTCCCTAGCGGAAAAGGTCGCACATTTTGCAAAATGTCACAAAAAAATACACCAAAATACTAAAAGTACTGGAGTAGTGATGCGCCAAATTTTGTGACATTTCAAAGTGGCATTTCATGAATCATCTAATACACTTGGAAAAGCCACAAGGACATAAAAGAAACAGAAAAGACAACTTGAAAAAGGCGCAAGTTGTTTGATGAACACAAGAAACTCGTGCTAAGGAGGAGAAGACTTCACCAAATTCCCTAATACCACTAAAAAGAAGATAACAATGCCAGTAACATGTCTTTATTCCGGAATCCAATGATCCAGATTTTTGTGACTAATAATGAAATATATCTGATATTTCAGCAGCTATTAGATACAATCATTGAGCATTTCACTTCTTTTAGAGCAGATCTGCCACCTGAATATTCTACCCTATGTAACGCTGCATAATATGGGGACAAGTCTGCTCTCCAACGAGCTCAAGCTCTGGGAACATTATACTGATGACCTATCCTCAGAATAGGTCATCCATACTGGATCAGTGGGGGTCCGACACCAGACAACCGCATCCATTAGCTCCGGCGGTAACCCAATGTGAACATGCACTGCACAGCTACATTTAATGTGTAGTGACCACTGCCAGGTACTGCAGAGCAGCTCCTGGTCTCTTCTCTCAGTTCACCCATTTTTCTCCCATATTCTTCAAAAGACGATTAACTATAGTATCCTAAAGAGCAGCACAACAGCAAAACGCAGCTCAGGACTGCAGATCAGCTCGTATTCTCTTGAATTGGAGCTGATCTACAGCACTTGGAAGCGGATGCTACACACTAGTGTTGAGCGAGTATGTTCTGTCCGAGTATGCTCGGGCCGAGCTCCGAGTATTTATAGCTGCTCGGTGATATGGTTGAATCGCTCCCGTGTGCATGATTTGCGACTGTTTGGCAGCTTTATTACATGTGAGGAATGTGTAAGAAATAGACATTCCTCCCATGTAATAAAACTGTCAAACAGTCACAAATCATGAGCACGGGAGTGATTCAGCCATATCACCGAGCAGCTATAAATACTCGGAGCTCGGCCCGAGCATACTCGGACAGAACATACTCGCTCAACACTACTACACACTAAATGTAGCTCGGTAGAGCAATTTACATACAGCCGCCTTGAAGGCTAAAAACAGCTGATTGGTTGTCTGACCCCCACTGATCTGACATAGATAAATCTATATTATTTCACCAAGCAACACCTTTAGGGCGCAGACAGACGGCCATATTTCTCATGCGAGGATAACATTGCAATCCTCGGACTGACCGTCGGATCTCCAGATATGAGTGTGACAGCTGCATAGAAACACATCATGCCGTCACGCTCAGGTCAGGAGAGGTACCGGCCAGTCTGTGCACTGCGGTGCAATCCTCGCACTAGAAACACGGCCGTCTGTCTGCGTCTTTAAAGGAAATTTACTTTGTGACATATATTTTTACTTAAACATATTTATGGTTTTAAAAAGAAAACACCATTACGATAAGGATTCATTTTGATCCTTTTAGCTTCTTCAGCCTCTATGTAACACAGTACATACATGGCTGTAGAATGAGTTAACAGCCTAATCTGTCAGAGGCTATGTGACCACGATGCAGAAATGCTCCGGATTTTTTCCTGAGCGTTTCTGCATCTCCCTGGCAGAAAAAAACGCATGCGGATTGTACATGCGTTTTCCTGCCAGGGACATGCGGATGTGAAGAGTTCTTCACTTGCATTTCCGCATGCGGGTTGACAAGCGCTTTCCAAGCGATTTTAGCATCACTTGGAAAGTGCTTGTCAACTTGGTCACACTATATAAATCCATGCAACCGGCATGGATTTATATAGTGTGACCCGAGAGAGTGGTTAAAAATAAAAAAATAAATCTATACTTACCCTCCGATGGCCCGCGCTGGCTTGCTTCACCGTCCCGGCTGCCGGCAGCGGTAGACTGAAGGACCTGCCGACGTCAGCGTCGCGTGACCCGTCACATGACTCTGACGTCAGCGCAGGTCCTTCATTCCATCGCGAACTGCAGCCAAGCAAGGAGGAGCGCACCGCGGGCCGCCAGAAGGTAAGTATATATTTATTTTTTTACAGTTTTCAATGGTACCCAGGTCCGGAGGCACATCGTTGGCACACAGCCAGAAAGCTCTTCTTAGGCTGTGTGCCCACGATGCGTTTTTTAAGCGTTTCCGCAGCGGCAAAAACGCTGCAGAAACGCTTAAAAAACGCATGGTAGAAGGCCTGCCATGTTCCCCAATGATAATCCGCATGTGCTGTGCACATGCTGTGGAAATTTCCGCTGCGTATTATCATTGCGGAAAAAAACGCAGCACTACCAATTATTTTGCGGAAGTGCTGCGTTTTCGCCGCCATTGACTTACATTAGATCGCATGGATTACGCATCACTGTATATGTAGATGCGCAATCCACACGTTCCAATGTGCGGATGGTACCCAGGTCTAGAGGAGAGGAGACTCTCCTCCGGACCTGGGTACCATTGAAAACTGTTAAAAAAAAAAAGAATAAAATAAAAAATAAATATATACTCTCCTTCTGGCAGCCCGCGGTGCGCTCCTCCTTGCTGGGCTGCAGTTCGTGATGGAATGAAGGACCTGCGCTGACATCGGCAGGTCCTTCAGTCTACCGCTGCCGGGACGGTGAAGCAAGCCAGCGCGGGCCATCGGAGGGTAAGTATATATTTATTTTTTTATTTTTTGACATTCTCTCGGGTCAAAGTATATAAATACATGCCGGTTGGATGGATTTATATAGTGTGACCAAGTTGACAAGCACTTTCCAGGTGATGCTAAAATCGCTTGGAAAGCGCTTGTGAACCCGCATGCGGAAATGCATGTGAAGAACGCTTCACATCCGCATGTCCCTGGCAGGAAAACGCATGTACAATCCGCATGCACAATCCACATGTACAATCCGCATGCGTTTTTTTCTGCCAGGGAGATGCAGAAAAGCTCAGGAAAAAATCCTGAGCATTTCTGCATCGTGGGCACATAGCCTTAATGTGTTAGTGAGCTTGGCTTATCACTTGACAGAATGAGATAACAGGATAATCCTTCAGTGAGATTGTGAGACAAGACTCCATAACTCTTATCTCTCCCCTCCTGAACAATCCTCAGAACAGTTGAAAGCTGAACTTTCATTCTGTGAAATATCAGCTTGGAAAAGTTCAGGAGAATAGAAATACGGGTTAGAGACAATGTTGTCGGATAAACTCGCTTGTGGATTTACTCTTACCACAATCTGCTATGTACTGTGATACATAGAGGCTGTAGAAGCCAAATGGGCCAACATTTTAAACCTGTTACAAAAATGATTTTAAACAGAAAAAACATGAATTTACATAAAAAAAATGCAAAAAGGAACCCAGGTTATTTATATCAAGCATCAGGCATTAGTATTGCAGAACACATAACGCCCTCAAACCATTGAATCCAATAGGAAGACTTTCCCTCTCCTTACCTGATGTCTTCCAGGAGTTCGGTGTCTTGCTGCTGCTTGTTCTGCAGACTTGATAACTGCTCCACAAACCGAACCTTCACCTCCTGTGTGACCTTCACCTACAAATCCACAATAAAAGTAATTTACCCACTGACTTCAGTTTAGAATATGTACTAACCCAGAAAGCTACAAAGTACAAATATTGCAATAAATTTTACATTAATGATACATCCTCTGCTATATCTAATGTAGGACAGGAGGAGGGTCTGACAACTAGGTGCAAAGTTGTTTTTTTTAATAATCAGGGCCCAAAAAATAATTTTACTATCCAATTTACCACCCCATTCCTCCAGAAGAGTTTAGCAGCATTGTACATAGTGGGGATTTAAAGTCTTTAATTCTTCAGTAACAAATCCAGCAGGGAACATTATGTTTCCGCAGCCTCGCTCACTAATGGAGCTGTAGAGTCAGTGAGCCAAAGTAACAACCCCAAGATATAAATCAACTTAGAGGATTGTTCAAGAGTAGAGAGAGAGAAGAGTTATTAATCCCGTTGTGAGATGAGCTCACTGATAGATTCACTGTTTGCTCATTCTGCAATCTGCTATGTACTATGATACTTAAAAGGTTCAACATCGTAATTAGTAATAACAAATGTTACTCAGAGACGTTTTTAACTAAGGGGTGTTGAGCAGCATGAAGATATCTAGTATAAGGGACAGGGACAGAAGAGAACGAAGGAGAGGAGGAGGACGAGGGAGAGGAGGAGGACAGCGAGAACGTGGGAGAGGAGGAGGAGAATGCAGGAAAGGCAGAGAACGGTGAGAGAGGCGGAGGCCGCAGGGAGGACACGGGAGAGGCCGCGGGGAGGACACGGGAGAGGCCGCGGGGAGGACACGGGAGAGGCCGCGGGGAGGACACGGGAGAGGAGGGAACAGACTTTCCATCACCACTAGAACAATATGATTATTACTGATATACTCGTGTATGTATAAGAGTTGTCTGAGGAATAATCTGCCACACTCAATGCATTTGTGCACATAAATCATCAAGCTCCTCTGCTGGCAACTGCCTTTGCAATTGCTGACCAATGCTGTCTGGAGACTCTGCAGGCCATGGTAACACGTTCAGTATGTGCGGGTGCTTACAGCAGCATGAGCTATATGCGGCCTGGGATTGCTGTGTTCTAGAACGGCTTCTCGGACATTATGGAGAACTTCTGGCTACAAATATGGTGCAGTTTGTGACAAACATGAGTTTGACTCAATTACAAAATGCTGCTACATCACTAGTCCGACCTGACAAAGAAAAAGTCCTACATGTTTAGGCTTTTTTATATATATATATATATATATATATATATATATACCTTTGCAGCAAATTAAACTCCTGACACATTTCTGAAGGGATCTGATGTCATAAAGGAAATCAGCTCTTGTGTAAACCCGTTAGCCATGCAGCCATCTCTGCGCAGTCGTGACGCCATCAATGCGCAGTCGTGACGCCATTCCTGCGCAGCCGTGACGCCATCCCTGCGTAGCCGTGACGCCATCCCTGCGCAGCCGTGACGCCATCCCTGCGCAGCCGTGACGCCATCCCTGCGCCGCCGTGACGCCATCCCTGCTCAGCCGTGACGCCATCCCTGTGTAGCTGTGACGCCATCCCTGCGCAGTCGTGCAGCCATCCCTGCGCTGCCGTGACGCCATCCCTGCGCAGCCGTGACGCCATCCCTGCGCTGCTGTGACGCCATCCCTGCGCTGCTGTGACGCCATCCCTGCTCAGCCGTGACGCCATCCCTGCGCTGCTGTGACGCCATCCCTGTGTAGCTGTGACGCCATCCCTGCGCAGTCGTGCAGCCATCCCTGCGCTGCTGTGACGCCATCCCTGTGTAGCTGTGACGCCATCCCTGCGCAGTCGTGCAGCCATCCCTGTGTAGCTGTGACGCCATCCCTGCGCAGTCGTGCAGCCATCCCTGTGCAGCCGTGACGCCATCCCTGTGTAGCTGTGACGCCATCCCTGCGCAGTCGTGCAGCCATCCCTGTGTAGCTGTGACGCCATCCCTGCGCAGTGGTGCAGCCATCCCCGCGCTGCCGTGACGCCATCCCTGCGCAGCCGTGACGCCATCCCTGCGCAGCCGTGACGCCATCCCTGCTCTGCTGTGACGCCATCCCTGCGCTGATGTGACGCCATCCCTGTGTAGCTGTGAGGCCATCCCTGCGCAGTCGTGCAGCCATCCCTGTGCAGCCGTGACGCCATCCCTGTGTAGCTGTGACGCCATCCCTGCGCTGTCGTGCAGCCATCCCTGTGCAGCCGTGACGCCATCCCTGTGTAGCTGTGACGCCATCCCTGCGCAGTCGTGCAGCCATCCCTGTGCGGCCGTGACGCCATCCCTGTGCAGCCGTGACGCCATCCCTGTGTAGCTGTGACGCCATCCCTGCTCAGCCGTGACGCCATCCCTGCGCAGCCGTGACGCCATCCCTGCACTGCTGTGACGCCATCCCTGCGCTGCTGTGACGCCATCCCTGCGCTGCTGTGACGCCATCCCTGCGCTGTTCTCAGGATATGATACACTGTGATGTGCTGTTACTTTTGATGGAAGAGTGGGGCTGGACTTTAAAGCTGTGTTCACACTTGGCCGTCATCAGATGGGGGATCCAGCTCCTATCACCGCCAGTGTCTGCACAGCCGCCAGGTAACACAGCAGTGGTGTTTGCCCACATAGTCCATCAAAATGAATAATGCAAGTGTCAGGATGCGACATCACAAGTTCTGGAAGCGCCAGTTAAGCCTTCGTCCAGGATTTCCTGGCTTGTCTCATGTACACAAGGAGCAGGTAGCGCTGTGCGCCCCATGTGAGCACAGGTGACAGCCCCCCCTGCAGGGCACACAGGGAGGGCTCACAGGGCTGACCCCGGCCGCTCATACTCACTTTCCTCGGAGGAGGCTGCATCCTGACGGCGGCTCCAGACTCTCCGGTGCTGACAAGACAAGGTAGCCCGGAACTCCGCTCACCTCCGCCAGCGCCCCGCCCATACTGTCTGTCACTGAGTCTAAGACACGCCCATTACCATGTATCGCACCAGTCAACCACGCCCCGCCCACATTATTAATCCCCGCCCTGCACCGTGTATCTGTAAAAACCTTACAATATACCACGCCCCTTTATTATAATCAAGCCACGTTTCTACGCCCCCTTATTTAATCAAGCGGCTTGGCGTGTGGCTCCCGTCTCCTCAGTCAGTACCTTGTATTTACTAACATACAGCACCACCTGGTGGTAGACAGCTGATCTGCAGTCAGTGAGAATTCCTGTAGTGACATTATAAAAATGTTCAAAGAACGCAACATAGGGACCGCGCACTTTATGGAAGTGAAGACTACTCACAGCTTGGACTATTTAGGAGAGAAGAAATGTCATGAACGGACTAGTCACCCCTGTGGTATCTTCAGAAAACGCAGTAAAATCAGTGAAGCATCATATTCTGAACCAGGGCCGGACTGGCCATCTGGCAGTTCTGGCAAATGCCAGATGGGCCGGTCCGGCCGTGGGCCGCATTACCTGCTATTAGCAATTGTGACAGAGCACAGAGCCGAAGGCTCCGTCACTTACTCAGGCAGGCGGCGGGCATCCCTTCACACGCAGCGCAGGTCACTAGAGCAGGCGGGCCGCGGGCATCCCTTCACACGCAGCGCAGGTCACTAGAGCAGGCGGGCCGCGGGCATCCCTTCACACGCAGTGCAGGTCACTAGAGCATGCGGGCCGCGGGCATCCCTTCACACGCAGCGCAGGTCACTAGAGCAGGCGAGCCGCGGGCATCCCTTCACACGCAGTGCAGGTCACTAGAGCAGGCAGGCCGCGGGCATCCCTTCACACGCAGCGCAGGTCACTAGAGCAGGCGGGCCGCGGGCATCCCTTCACACGCAGTGCAGGTCACTAGAGCATGCGGGCCGCGGGCATCACTTCACACGCAGCGCAGGTCACTAGAGCAGGCGGGCCGCGGGCATCCCTTCACACGCAGTGCAGGTCACTAGAGCATGCGGGCCGCGGGCATCCCTTCACACGCAGCGCAGGTCACTAGAGCAGGCGGGCCGCGGGCATCCCTTCACACGCAGCGCAGGTCACTAGAGCAGGCGGGCCGCGGGCATCCCTTCACACGCAGCGCAGGTCACTAGAGCAGGCGGGCCGCGGGCATCCCTTCACACGCAGTGCAGGTCACTAGAGCATGCGGGCCGCGGGCATCCCTTCACACGCAGCGCAGGTCACTAGAGCAGGCGGGCCGCGGGCATCCCTTCACACGCAGCGCAGGTCACTAGAGCAGGCGGGCCGCGGGCATCCCTTCACACGCAGCGCAGGTCACTAGAGCAGGTGGGCCGCGGGCATCCCTTCACACGCAGCGCAGGTCACTAGAGCAGGCGGGCCGCGGGCATCCCTTCACACGCAGTGCAGGTCACTAGAGCATGCGGGCCGCGGGCATCCCTTCACACGCAGCGCAGGTCACTAGAGCAGGCGGGCCGCGGGCATCCCTTCACACGCAGCGCAGGTCACTAGAGCAGGCGAGCCGCGGGCATCCCTTCACACGCAGTGCAGGTCACTAGAGCAGGCAGGCCGCGGGCATCCCTTCACACGCAGCGCAGGTCACTAGAGCAGGCGGGCCGCGGGCATCCCTTCACACGCAGTGCAGGTCACTAGAGCATGCGGGCCGCGGGCATCCCTTCACACGCAGCGCAGGTCACTAGAGCAGGCGGGCCGCGGGCATCCCTTCACACGCAGTGCAGGTCACTAGAGCATGCGGGCCGCGGGCATCCCTTCACACGCAGCGCAGGTCACTAGAGCAGGCGGGCCGCGGGCATCCCTTCACACGCAGCGCAGGTCACTAGAGCAGGCGGGCCGCGGGCATCCCTTCACACGCAGCGCAGGTCACTAGAGCAGGCGGGCCGCGGGCATCCCTTCACACGCAGTGCAGGTCACTAGAGCATGCGGGCCGCGGGCATCCCTTCACACGCAGCGCAGGTCACTGGAGCAGGCGGGCCGCGGGCATCCCTTCACACGCAGTGCAGGTCACTAGAGCATGCGGGCCGCGGGCATCCCTTCACACGCAGCGCAGGTCACTAGAGCATGCGGGCCGCGGGCATCCCTTCACACGCAGCGCAGGTCACTTGCGCAGGCGGACCGCGGGCATCCCTTCACTCGCAGCGCAGGTCACTAGAGCAGGCGGGCCACGGGCATCCCTTCACACGCAGTGCAGGTCACTAGAGCATGCGGGCCGCGGGCATCCCTTCACACGCAGTGCAGGTCACTAGAGCATGCGGGCCGCGGGCATCCCTTCACACGCAGCGCAGGTCACTAGAGCATGCGGGCCGCGGGCATCCCTTCACTCGCAGCGCAGGTCACTAGAGCATGCGGGCCGCGGGCATCCCTTCACACGCAGTGCAGTTCACTAGAGCATGCGGGCCGCGGGCATCCCTTCACACGCAGTGCAGGTCACTAGAGCAGGCGGGCCACGGGCATCCCTTCACACGCAGTGCAGGTCACTAGAGCATGCGGGCCGCGGGCATCCCTTCACATGCAGCGCAGGTCACTAGAGCATGCGGGCCGCGGGCATCCCTTCACTCGCAGCGCAGGTCACTAGAGCAGGCGGGCCACGGGCATCCCTTCACACGCAGTGCAGGTCACTAGAGCATGCGGGCCGCGGGCATCCCTTCACACGCAGTGCAGGTCACTAGAGCATGCGGGCCGCGGGCATCCCTTCACACGCAGCGCAGGTCACTTGCGCAGGCGGACCGCGGGCATCCCTTCACTCGCAGCGCAGGTCACTAGAGCAGGCGGGCCGCGGGCATCCCTTCACACGCAGTGCAGGTCACTAGAGCATGCGGGCCGCGGGCATCCCTTCACATGCAGTGCAGGTCACTAGAGCATGCGAGCCGCGGGCATCCCTTCACACGCAGCGCAGGTCACTTGCGCAGGCGAACCGCGGGCATCCCTTCACTCGCAGCGCAGGTCACTAGAGCAGGTGGGCCACGGGCATCCCTTCACACGCAGTGCAGGTCACTAGAGCATGCGGGCCGCGGGCATCCCTTCACACGCAGCGCAGGTCACTAGAGCATGCGGGCCGCGGGCATCCCTTCACACGCAGCGCAGGTCACTAGAGCATGCGGGCCGCGGGCATCCCTTCACTCGCAGCGCAGGTCACTAGAGCATGCGGGCCGCGGGCATCCCTTCACTCGCAGCGCAGGTCACTAGAGCAGGCGGGCCGCAGGCATCCCTTCACACGCAGTGCAGGTCACTAGAGCATGCGGGCCGCGGGCATCCCTTCACACGCAGTGCAGGTCACTAGAGCAGGCGGGCCGCGGGCATCCCTTCACACGCAGCGCAGGTCACTAGAGCATGCGGGCCGCGGGCATCCCTTCACACGCAGCGCAGGTCACTAGAGCAGGCGGGCCGCGGGCATCCCTTCACACGCAGCGCAGGTCACTAGAGCATGCGGGCCGCGGGCATCCCTTCACACGCAGCGCAGGTCACTAGAGCATGCGGGCCGCGGGCATCCCTTCACACGCAGCGCAGGTCACTAGAGCAGGCGGGCCGCGGGCATCCCTTCACACGCAGCGCAGGTCACTTGCGCAGGCGGACCGTGGGCATCCCTTCACACGCAGCGCAGGTCACTAGAGCATGCGGGCCGCGGGCATCCCTTCACACGCAGCGCAGGTCACTAGAGCAGGCGGGCCGCGGGCATCCCTTCACACGCAGTGCAGGTCACTAGAGCATGCGGGCCGCGGGCATCCCTTCACACGCAGTGCAGGTCACTAGAGCATGCGGGCCGCGGGCATCCCTTCACACGCAGCGCAGGTCACTTGCGCAGGCGGACCGCGGGCATCCCTTCACTCGCAGCGCAGGTCACTAGAGCAGGCGGGCCGCGGGCATCCCTTCACACGCAGTGCAGGTCACTAGAGCATGCGGGCCGCGGGCATCCCTTCACACGCAGTGCAGGTCACTAGAGCATGCGGGCCGCGGGCATCCCTTCACACGCAGCGCAGGTCACTTGTGCAGGCGGACCGCGGGCATCCCTTCACTCGCAGCGCAGGTTACTAGAGCAGGCGGGCGGCGGGCATCCCTTCACACGCAGTGCAGGTCACTAGAGCATGCGGGCCGCGGGCATCCCTTCACACGCAGTGCAGGTCACTAGAGCATGCGGGCCGCGGGCATCCCTTCACACGCAGCGCAGGTCACTAGAGCATGCGGGCCGCGGGCATCCCTTCACTCGCAGCGCAGGTCACTAGAGCATGCGGGCCGCGGGCATCCCTTCATTCGCAGCGCAGGTCACTAGAGCAGGCGGGCCGCGGGCATCCCTTCACACGCAGTGCAGGTCACTAGAGCATGCGGGCCGCGGGCATCCCTTCACACGCAGTGCAGGTCACTAGAGCAGGCGGGCCGCGGGCATCCCTTGACACGCAGTGCAGGTCACTAGAGCATGCGGGCCGCGGGCATCCCTTCACACGCAGCGCAAGTCACTAGAGCATGCGGGCCGCGGGCATCCCTTCACACGCAGTGCAGGTCACTAGAGCAGGCGGGCCGCGGGCATCCCTTCACACGCAGTGCAGGTCACTAGAGCATGCGGGCCGCGGGCATCCCTTCACACGCAGTGCAGGTCACTAGAGCATGCGGGCCGCGGGCATCCCTTCACACGCAGCGCAGGTCACTAGAGCATGCGGGCCGCGGGCATCCCTTCACTCGCAGCGCAGGTCACTAGAGCAGGCGGGCCGCGGGCATCCCTTCACACGCAGCGCAGGTCACTTGCGCAGGCGGACCGCGGGCATCCCTTCACACGCAGCGCAGGTCACTAGAGCATGCGGGCCGCGGGCATCCCTTCACTCGCAGTGCAGGTCACTAGAGCAGGCGGGCCGCGGGCATCCCTTCACACGTTGTGCAGGTCACTAGAGCATGCGGGCCGCGGGCATCCCTTCACACGCAGCGCAGGTCACTAGAGCATGCGGGCCGCGGGCATCCCTTCACTCGCAGCGCAGGTCACTAGAGCAGGCGGGCCGCGGGCATCCCTTCACACGCAGCGCAGGTCACTTGCGCAGGCGGACCGCGGGCATCCCTTAACACGCAGCGCAGGTCACTTGCGCAGGCGGACCACGGGCATCCCTTCACACGCAGCGCAGGTCACTTGCGCAGGCGGACCGCGGGCATCCCTTCACACGCAGCGCAGGTCACTTGCGCAGGCGGACCGCGGGCATCCCTTCAGCCGGGGGCTTGCTGGAGGCTGTCGCATGCAGGTGACGTTGGCTGTCAATGACGTCACTGCATCGCACCGCCAGCGTCCACTGAGAGACGGGACAGAAGAGGTGATGGACGCTGAGGAGGACGAGGAGACAGGATGAGGTGAGTATAAACATTATCCTGCTATATGGGGGCTCGTTGAGGGAGATCATCCTGCTATATGGGGGATGTTTGTGGGGGACCATAATAATATATGGGGGCTGTTTGTGGGGGGATCATCCTGCTATATGGGGGCTCGTTGAGGGAGATCATCCTGCTATATGGGGGATGTTTGTGGGGGACCATAATAATATATGGGGGCTGTTTGTGGGGGATCATCATACTATATGGGGGCTATTTGTGGAAGATCATCTTACTATATGGGGGCTGTTTGTGGGGGGATCATCCTGCTATATAGGGGATGTTTGTGGGGGGATCATCCTGCTATATGGGGGCTCGTTGAGGGGGATCATCCTGCTATATTGGGGCTGTTTGTGGGGGATCATCCTGCTATATGGGAGCTGTTTGTGGAAGATCATCATACTATATGGGGGCTGTTTGTGGGGGGATCATCCTGCTATATGGGGGCTCGTTGAGGGGGATCATCCTGCTATATGGGGGATGTTTGTGGGGGGATCATCCTGCTATATGGGGGCTCATTGAGGGGGATCATCCTGCTATATGGGGGCTCTTTGTGGGGGATCATCCTGCTATATGGAGGCTGTTTGTGGGGGGATCATCCTGCTATATGGGGTCTCGTTGAGGGGGATCATCCTGCTATATGGGGGCTGTTTGTGGGGGATCATCCTGCTATATGGAGGCTGTTTGTGGGGGATCATCCTGCTATATGGAGGCTGTTTGTGGGGGGATCATCCTGCTATATGGGGGCTCGTTGAGGGGGATCATCCTGCTATATGGGGGCTGTTTGTGGGGGATCATCCTGCTATATGGAGTCTGTTTGTGGGGGATCATCCTGCTATATGGGGGCTCGTTGAGGGGGATCATCCTGCAATATGGGGGATGTTTGTGGGGGACCATAATAATATATGGGGGCTGTTTGTGGGGATCATCTTGCTATATGGGGGCTGTTTGTGGGGGCCCGTCATGATTTATGGGGGCTGTTTGTAGGGGATCATCCTGCTATATGGGGGCTGTTTGTGGGTGATCATCCTGCTATATGGGGGCTGTTTGTAGGGGACCATCATACTACATGGGGGCTGTTTGTGGAGGATCATCCTGCTATTTGGGGGCTGTTTGTGGGGGACCATAATACTACATGGAGGCTGTTTGTGGGGGACCATCATACTACATGGGGGCTTTTTGTGGGGGATCATCCTGCTATATGGGGGGCTGTTTGTGGAGGACCATCATATTACATGGTGGCTGTTTGTGGGGAACCATCATACTATATGGGGGCTGTTTGTGGGGGATCATCATAGTCAGTGGCGGGCTGTTTGGGGCAACCATCATACTATATAGGGGTCTGTGGGGGATCTTCATCTTGTGTGGGGACAGTGGTGGACATTATACTGTGTGGAGGTCTATGGGGTACATTATACTATGTGGTGGGCTGTGGTGACCTTCATACTGTATGGGGTGATTAAGGGGGACATCAAATTTAATGAGGTGGTTATGAGGGGCATCATGCTTTATATAGGGGTCTATTGTGCACCTCATACTGTATATTAGGGGCTGTGCTGAATACCATAATGTATGGGGGGCTGTGGTGACCATCATAATATGTGGGTGCTGTGCTGCATCATACTTTGTATAGGGTTTGTGGGGTCATCATACCATGTGGGGCATAATACTCTATGAGGGTCACGAAAGGAGTATCATAGTGGGTGAGACCACTTAGGGGCTTTAGTAGAGGGAAAATAAATGTAAGTGCTTCAATACATATCCTCCGTTTCTTAGAAAGTTGGGAGATATGCCATTCTTTGACGTGATAGGACTTTTTGTATGGGACCTGTTATTTCTATGTACTCCCCTTGGGAGGCCCAATGGGGGGGTCGTTGTCATTATGGGGAAGCAAGGAGGCATTATTATTATTGTTATTATTATTATAAGAAAGCAAAGTAGCTGTTTGTATTATTATAACTAGGTGCATGGTTACTATTATAAGGGGTCACAGGGGAATTATTATAAGGTAGCACAAGTTGTGGTTTGTGTAGAGGTGGTAGAATGAGAGGATGGCTCTGTTATATTTTATAAGGACGAATTATGATCGGAAGAAGTGGTCATGACGGTCTGGGTTCGAATTAAAAAGATGAGGGAAAACGAATGACACCAACCAGAGAGAACAGCACTGGTGAGAATCTGTACAGTACACACATATATGGTCTGCAGAGCACTGGTGTAGACCTGACATTACCATTATATGGTCACTGTATGGTCGTGATATCAGTCCTAGTGCAGTGGTTTTAATTAAAGGGGTTGTCCAGGTTTAATGTTAAAGTCTGCAGTGACTCTGTATGACTGCAGATTTCTGAATCCTCATAGTGTGTGCATCGCATGCTGTGAGGATTCTCCGGTGTCGGGAGCGGCCGGTCATGTGACCACAAGTATGGTTTGAATTCATGCGATCACGTGCTGACTAGACGTGCACGGCCTCTCTCAATACAAGTGAATTTAGCAAAGCAGAGTACGTTTAGTTGGAATGTGGCCGGAGGTGTGGAAATCCCATACTTGTGGTCACATGACCGCCTCTCCCAACGCTGGCACCAGAGAATCCTGACAGTGCGTGCTTGAGGATTCAGAAGTCTGAAGTCACATAGACTTTAACACCAAGCCTGGACAACCCCTTTAACAATCAGTATGGTGGTATTATCAGTACTGTATATACGGGTAATATTTGGTTTGTTGGTATTTGTCTGTTATATTGCAATATTGTTATTATTATTAAATTTTATATAGCGGTATTACTAGACATATTGAAAATCTTGGGAGAAAAGGGGAGTGGTGGCGCTAATAGGTAGAACTTTGATCTGCTGCAAGGGAGACAACTACCACAGTTGTCTAGTGGGTAAATAACAGACAAAAAATATATACCGTATATTCCGGCGTATAAGACGACTTTTGAAGACTGAAAAATCTTCTGTCTAGTCTGGGGTCGTCTTATACGCCGGTAATGCTTTTGAACTTTCAGAAATTGACATGCGGGGATACTCTGGGGGTGTTAATAAGCTGCCGTGGCCGTATCCCTGCCATGTCGGAGTTAATATAAGGTGGAGGGAGTTAAAATACGGCGGCGGTAGGTCCAGACAGTCAGCGCTTCTGTGCTGAAACTGACACATCGCTGCGTATTCCCAGCTCCGGACACAGCGCAGGGCTTCTGTGCCGACAGCTTTCACTTGTCACAGAAGCGGTGCGCTGTGTCCGGAGCTGGGAAGTTCGCATCGCTTCTGTGACAATATATGAAAAGCCGGCAATTCAGCAGCGGCATAAGCCGGCACCCGACAATTTAGAATAGAAAGAATAGAGCTTCACACATAGATTAGATAGATAGAAACATGTCAGTCACATATATATGAAGTACAGTGACAGTATTGCTTACTGTACTTGTCATTTAGTGTAAAGGATTTATTAAAACAAATAATAGTGTTTTCATGCACTGTCTCTTTAAAAAAGCCGGCCGGCAATTCAGCAGCGGTACCCGACAATTTATAACAGACAGAATAGAGCTTCACACATAGATTAGATAGATAGAAACATGTCAGTCACATATATATGAAGTACAGTGATAGTGTTGGTTACTGTACTTGTCATCTAGTGTTAAAATAAAGGATTTATTTAAAAAAAAATTGGCGTGGGGTTCCCCTTAATTTTAGGCTCTAGCGGAGGTTAAGCAGACAGCTGGGGCAGATGTTTGAAGCCTGGGAAGGGGGTAATACCCACGGAGCTTCCCAGGCTACTAATATCAGCCCCCAGCTGAATACCTAGCCTTTACTAGCTATTAGAATGGGGGACCCCCCCAAAAAATGATGTGGGGTCCCCCCTATTTTAATATGTTTATGAGTGACAGTTTTCCTGCTATATACCTGCATGTCATAAGAATTTAAATTAAAAAAGGACCATGTTAAATTCAAATCTGTTTTTTTTTTAATTTTTACCGGTGTTTGGTATGCGTTGGAAAAGGGGTAGTCTTATACGGTGAATATATCCTAAACTCTATATTTTAACAGGAAAGTAGGGGGGTCGTCTTATACACCAGGTCGTCTTATACGCCGGAATATACGGTATATAGTATTATAGAAATTGGGAGAACAGCTGAGTAGAATGGCATAGAAAAACTTTACTGTATAAATATTAAAAGACAGTACATCACTTTAGTAATAATGACATATAGATAGGACAATATATATATAGAATTATATATAAACCTGTGCTAGGTCTGCAGATTGTCATGGTCTGGAGAGAGGAGAGATTACTCCTGTGGCAGAGGTAAGTTCTTGGTGGGGAGAGGGGAGGAGCAGGGTCCTGGCCGGAAACCGCTGCTCCGTGCCTGTGTTCTGTGGTGCGCAAGGACCTGCGCTGTACACACAGCGGATGTTCAGGACCTGCGCTGTACACACAGCGGATGTTCAGGACCTGCGCTGTACACACGGCGGATGTTCAGGACCTGCGCTGTACACACAGCGGATGTTCAGGACCTGCGCTGTACACACAGCGGATGTTCAGGACCTGCGCTGTACACACGGCGGATGTTCAGGACCTGCGTGACGTCACGTGTCTGTTACCAGTACGGGAGTCTAGGAGGGTCAGGAACTTTATTTATTATATCTTTCTTTCCTCCCATAGGATATTATCTCCATGTGGAACCAACCACTACAAAACTAAGTAGCACAACGCACTTTACTTAGAATCATCAGGATTTGCCTATAACTCTATTTATCCTTTGCTCTTATCAAAATATTTTTTAGCCGATTATTATTGTTCTAAATAAATTCGTATTTTATACAGCCAACATCTCCTCTTTTATTCTTTAGAATTAAGCACTTATACGTTACAAACTTTGAGACTAGCGCAGGTTTATATATAATTCTATATATATATTTTTCGTCTATTGAAAATCTTAATTTCCTTCAGGGAGGGTAATATAAGTAATAGATATCTCCATCTGGGGCTCGGGGCTGGGACAGCATGGGGTGGTGTGCTTTTATAAGGCTGAATTTCAGTCCCACTCCCAGTGCATCCCTGTTCTGAACCCATGGTGTGAAGACGACCCTACAGAACCAGGCTCTAGCTCAGCGAGTTCTGTATAACGGAGGTTAGGGATCCACGACCATCTTATTACCAGTCACCTTGCATAAAATACAGGAGACAATGCGTCGCAGAGCTTTTATAATATTATCGTACATTATCAATAATTATCTTAGAAAACGGATCAGACATTTTGGCTCAAGCCAACAGCAGCCAAAAATCTATCTCCCGGCTTAAAGGGCTTGTCCAGCCGCGGCAACGTTACCACCAAAACCAGGACACCTGATCACAATACTGAGGTCAGCAATAAAGTAAGCGCATGAAATAACAGGTGTTTTATTGGGTGAGGTGAATCTTGTGAAGGGACAAAAGTGTGAGGAAACTGCATGGGGGAGGGAATAGTGTGAAGAGACTTATATGGACAGTATAAAGGGTGATAGTGTGAAGAGATAGTATGGAGGGTGATAGTGTGAGCAGTTAGTATGGGGGTTGGAAGTGTGAAAGGATACTATAGAGGAAATAGTGTGAAGAGACAGTATGAGTGGGGGAAGGCCTGGTTTTAGACAAAGTGGGGCTCTGGGCAAATGTGGGGCCCCAAATGCTAACATATTGTACCATCACACAGAAACATTTAGGCTGTATTTACATACGCTGAGCTTAGGCCGCTAAATGATCAACAATATTAAAGTCATTCAGCACTAGTTTCCCGGCCTCTTTACACCGGCTGAGGAAGAATGATGGGGACAGTGCGACATGCAGAAGTAGTGCTGTTGCTTTAAAAGCATTCAGCAACTATTAGAAGTAACACAAGCACAGGAGACAGGAAGTGTTGTGCTCCAGAAGCATCCAGCAACTAGAGGCGTTTGATAGAACCCTCCTGTTAGTTTTTTCTATCTTGTGTTTTGCGGTTACGTGACCAGCTGCCTATATATTCCAGCTCCGTCCTTCTGGCTTTGCTGGACTTCAGTGTTGTTTGACTGTCTCTCTAGCCAGGTGCTTCGGTGCCTATCTCTGTCAGTTCTTGGTCCTCTGGGACCTCTAGTACGTTTTGTCTGTTTGTCTTTTGTGCTCTGCATCTACTTCTGTTTAGGAGGTGTCCCAATTTTGTCCCAGTCCTTAGTTCTTTTGGGACCCCTCCCTTAACTCTATAGGTCTTCGTTCAGACTAGCCGAGGACTAAGGCGGGTCTGTTCACAAGGAACAGGCAGCCCGCTACATCGTAGGGATTCAGCTTAGTCTTACTGTAGGGACAGCTTTCCCCTATCTTTCCTTAGTTCTTGTTGCAGATCATAACAGCGTTAACACAGTCACAGGAGAAGGGGAGTGTTTTAGCAGAGCCCCAGGGGGATTATGGGGAAGTCGTTTAATGTCTGGCTGGAGCCGAAGAGAAAGGTGGTGTGTGTTCTGTATCTCACAGAAGCTCCCTTGCAAGTGAAAAGGATTCAAGTCAGGAGTGAAGCTAAGCACAGGTCAGGTAGAGTTCCTGAACTAGCAGTGCAGAGTATTGTCAGGCAGAAAGATAAGGACTGGAAGAAATGGTGTCACAGGGATCATCTCCCTCAGAAAACCCCCTCCTCCATCTCACTGTGCTGTAAAGAATGCTGTGTTCATTAATGTGCCTTTGCATTAGAACTGTGCTGTCCTGTACTACCAGGAAGACTGTGAACTGCTGTGCTGCTAAGGAAACTGTACTGTTTGTCACTGAATCCTGTTGCTGATAAGACTTAATTGCACTGGCTGTGCGGCTTCATATTAAATGCTACTGTTCTACCGTTTATGAGGACTCTTGTCAAGTGTGTCTGATCAGCAAGTGAAACAACCTACGTGTCTGTGCCTGAGGGTCAAAACCCCTGTGTGCCTGAGAGAAGCTGCAGCACATGGTCTATGGTCGCCCTGAGTAACGGTTCCCCCAGGACTTCAAAGAATTCATGTAACCTGTCTCGGCCCTATCTGAACCTAGCGACGTGCGTGTAACAACATCAGTAGTACATCAGTCTGTCCCCATACAGTATCATGTTATCAGCAGCATATCTGTAGTTTACACCGGGCGATGTATTCTGAGAACAGTGATTTTTGTTCCGGCATGAGCAGTCCAATCAACCGATAAATAGGCAGCATTTTGCTTGTTTAGTATAATGCATCCCATAGTCTTCAACATAGCATAATGCACCCCATAGTCCTCTATATAATATAATTCACCCAATAGTCCTCCATACATTATAATGCACCTGATAGTCCTCAATATAGTATAATGCTCCCATAGTCCTCCATATTGTATAATGCACTCAATAGTCCTTCATAAAGTATAATGCAGATCCATAGAGTATAATGCAGCTCCATAGAGTATAATGCAGCTCCATAGAGTATCATTCAGCCCCCCATAGAGTATAATGTGGTCCCATAGAGAATAATGTAGCCCCATAGAGTGCAATGCATCCTCATAGAGTACATATAGTATAATGCAGCCCCATAGAGTATAATGTAGTCCCTATAGAATATAATGTAGCCCGATAGAGTACAATGTGGTCCCATAGAGTTAATGCATTCCCTTAAAGTATAATGCGGCCCCATAGAGAATAATGCAGCCCCATAGTGTACATACAGTGCTGGCCAAAAGTATTGGCACCCCTGCAATTCTGTCAGATAATACTCAGTTTCTTCCTGAAAATGATTGCAATCACAAATTCTTTGGTATTATTCTCTTCATTTAATTTGCTTGCAAGGAAAAAACACAAAAGAGAATGAAGCAAAAATCAAATCATTGATCATTTCAAACAAAAGTCCAAAAAAGGGCCGGACAAAAGTATTGGCACCCTCAGCCTAATACTTGGTTGCACAACCTTTAGCCAAAATAACTGCGAACAACCGCTTGCGGTAACCATCCATGAGTTTCTTACAATGCTCTGCTGGAATTGTTGACCATTCTTCTTTGGCAAACTGCTCCAGGTCCCTGATATTTGAAGGGTGCCTTCTCCAAACTGCCATTTTGAGATCTCTCCACAGGTGTTCTATGGGATTCAGGTCTGGACTCATTGCTGGCCACCTTAGAAGTCTCCAGTGCTTTCTCTCAAACCATTTTATAGTGCTTTTGGAAGTGTGTTTTGGGTCATTGTCCTGCTGGAAGACCCATGACCTCTGAGGGAGACCCAGCTTTCTCACACTGGGCCCTACATTATGCTGCAAAATTTGTTGGTAGTCTTCAGGCTTCATAATGCCATGCACACGGTCAAGCAGTTCAGTGCCAGAGGCAGCAAAGCAGCCCCAAAACATCAGGGAATCTCCGCCATGTTTGACTGTAGGGACCGTGTTCTTTTCTTTGAATGCCTCTTTTTTTTTCCTGTACACTCTATGTTGATGCTTTTTCCCAAAAAGCTCTACTTTTGTCTCATCTGACCAGAGAACTGTAGTGCACACGCCCGGACTGAGTGGCGTGTGCATGTGTATGTAGTGATTCCACTGGACCGTGCCGGAGAGTGAATACCTGGAGGGGCGTAACTAAGTATCAACCCGATCCGACCAGGGTCGCACGACGGCATACGACGCCAGTGCACCAAGGAGGAACCGAGCAGAGGGACCAGGTGCTACTCCAGGACAGACCCTGGACACGGCTGTTGACCCACAGAGGGGAATACAGGAACAGGCAGGTTAGGCTGGCATACAGTCTGCTGGGTATAGGCAGACACGGCTGGTATGCAGACTGGTAGATGCTGGTAAGCACGACTGGTATGCAGGCAGGGAGGTACTGGCAGGTACGACAGGTTGGAGCACCGAGTGGATAGGACCCAGTACAGACTGGGACTCAGGAACAGAACCGCAGATGCGGTGGACAAACAGCAGAGTGAGGCCGCCCAGAGCGGCGAGCAAGAGCAGAACAAGACGAGACCGCCTGGAGCGGTGAGCGAGAGAAGAGCAGGACAAGGCCGCCTGGAGCGGTGAGCGAGAGAGGAGCAGGACGAGACTGCCGAAGCAGCGAGCAAAGGGTCAGAGCAGAGCGAGACTGCTGGAGCAGCGAGCAAAGGATCAGAGCAGAGCGAGACTGCCGAAGCAGCGAGCAAAGGGTCAGAGCAGAGCGAGACTGCTGGAGCAGCGAGCAAAGGGTCAGAGCAGAGCGAGACTGCCGGAGCAGCGAGCAAAGGGTCAGAGCAGAGCGAGACTGCCGGAGCAGCGAGCAAAGGGTCAGAGCAGAGCGAGACTGCCGGAGCAGCGAGCAAAGGGTCAGAGCAGAGCGAGACTGCCGGAGCAGCGAGCAAAGGGTCAGAGCAGAGCGAGACTGCCGGAGCAGCGAGCAAAGGGTCAGAGCAGAGCGAGACTGCCGGAGCAGCGAGCAAAGGGTCAGAGCAGAGCGAGACTGCCGGAGCAGCGAGCAAGGCAGAGCAGAGGGGACAGGGCTCTGTTCACATGGAACAGACTGGAAGGGAAAGGCAGAACCAGGTACACACAGGATACTTGCAATGAAGTAGCGAGTGGACTCTAAACTCACAAACGGGAGTACAGGGACAACGAGTAGGAGTTAGGTACGGGATCAGATTCTGCAGGAAAAGGGAAGGTACGGACATAGAGAAAAACAGGTAACAGGCTAGGAGAGTATTCAGACAAGAACAGACACAGCAGCAAGATACAGGAGCGGGTCTAGGTATGCGGCCCCTAGAAGGCGGAACGAAAAGTCTAGGAGCGTGTTCAGACAGGAACAGGCAAGATATAGGAACGGGTCTAGGTATGCGGCCCCTACAAGGCGGAAAGAACAAGCTAGGAGTGTGTTCACACTGGCCTGGAAATACAGCCTCCAGGATAGGCAGAAGACAACAGACTAGAAGATAGTTCAGACAGGACACAGTTCAGACATGGGAACTGATACCGCAAGGCAGGAAGCATAGACAGGACCTGGCACATCAGTGACAGGAAGCCAACTGACAGACCACAATGCTCAGGCATGGATTCCAGGGAGGAGCTGGGTTAAATACCAGGTGACAGACAGCAATAGGCTGAAGACGCACAAGGGGTGTGCCTGCAGCAGCTACAAGAAGCAGGAAGTGATCGGGCGCCGCCCTTAAGCAGAAGAAACAGAGGCAAGCAGACAGCATGGAGGGAAGCCAGGCTAGCAGACTGGACTGGAGATCAAGTGCGCGCTCTTGCACAGTGGGAGATGACCACTATGCAAGGACGCCGCCAGGTATGTTACAAGAACATTCTTTCAAAACGTTTTATGCTTTCTCAGGTAAGTTTTGGCAAACTCCAGCCTGGCTTTTTTATGTCTAGGGGTAAGAAGTGGGGTCTTCCTGGGTATCCTACCATACAGTCCCTTTTCATTCAGACGCCGACGGATAGTACGGTTTGACATTGTTGTACCCTCGGACTGCAGGGCAGCTTGAACTTGTTTGGATGTTAGTCGAGGTTCTTTATCCACCATCCGCACAATCTTGCGTTGAAATTTCTCATCAATTTTTGTTTTCTGTCCACATCTAGGGAGGTTAGCCACAGTGCCATGGGCTTTAAACTTCTTGATGACACTGCGCACGGAAGACACAGGAACATTCAGGTCTTTGGAGATGGACTTGTAGCCTTGAGATTGCTCATGCTTCCTCACAATTTGGTTTCTCAAGTCCTCAGACAGTTCTTTGGTCTTCTTTCTTTTCTCCGTGCTCAATGTGGTACACACAAGGACACAGGACAGAGGTTGAGTCAACTTTAATCCATGCTAACTGGCTGCAAGTATGATTTAGTTATTGCCAACACCTGTTAGGTGCCACAGGTAAGTTACAGGTGCTGTTAATTACACGAACTAGAGAACCATCACATGATTTTTCAAATGGTGCCAATACTTTTGTCCACCCCTTTTTTAGGTTTGGTGTGGAATTATATCCAATTTGGCTTTAGGACAATTCTTTTTGTGTTGTTTTCATTGAAGACAAATTAAATGAAGAGAATAATACCAAAGAATTTGTGATTGCAATCATTTTCAGGGAGAAACTGAGTATTATCTGACAGAATTGCAGGGGTGCCAATACTTTTGGCCAACACTGTATAGTATAATGCAGCCCCATAGAGTATAATGCAGCCCCATAGAGTATAGTGCTGCCCCATAGAGCATAATGCAGCCCCATATAGTACAATGCTGCCCCATATAGTACAATGCTGCCCCATATAGTACAATGCTGCCCCAGAGAGTACAATGCAGCCCCATAGAGTACAATGCAGCCCCATAGAGTACAATGCGGCCCCATAGAGTACAATACAGCCCCATAGAGTACAATGCAGCCCAAAAGAGTACAATGTGGCCCCATAGAGTACATTGTGGCCCCATAGAGTACATTGCGGCCCCATAGAGTATAATGCGGCCCCATAGAGTATAATGCGGCCCCATAGAGTATAATGCGGCCCCAGAGAGTACAATGCAGCGTCATAGAGTACAATGAGGCCCCATAGAGTACAATGCAGCTCCATAAAGTATCATGCAGTCCCACAGAGTATAATGCGACCCCATAGAGTATAATGCGGCTACATAAATTATAATACAGCCCCATAGAGTACAATGCGGCCCCAAAGAGTATAATGCAGCTGCGAAGAGTATAATGCAGCCCCAAAGAGTATAATGCAGCCACACAGAGCATAATGCAGCCCCATAGAGTATAATGTGGCCCCATAGAGTACAATGCAACCCCACAGAGTATATTGTGGCCCCATAGAGTATAATGCAGCCTCATGGAGAATAATGCAGCTCCATAGAGTATAATGCAGCCCCATAGAGTATAATACAGCCCTATAAAGTATTATGCGGCCTCCATAGAGTATAATGCAGCCCCATAGAGTAGCATGCAGCCCATAGAGTACATATAGTACAATGCAGCCCCATAGAGTATGATGCAGCCCCATAGAGAACATATAGTACAATGCAGCCCCATAGAGTATAATGCAGCCCCATAGAGTATAATACCGCCTCATAGAGTACAATGCAGACCCATAGAGTATAATGCAGCCCCATAGAGTATAATGCAGCCCCATAGAGTATAATGCAGCTCCATAGAGTATAATGCGGCCCCATAGAGTATAATGCAACCCTCACAGAGTATAATGCGGCCCCACAGAGTATAATTCAGCCCCATAGAGCATAATGTGGCCCCATAGAGTATAATGCAGCCCCGTAGAGTACAATACAGTCCATAGAGTACAATGCAGCCCCATAGAGTACAATGCAGCTCCATAGAGTACAATGCAGCCCCATAGAGTATAATGCAGTGCCATAGAGTACATACAGTATAATGCAGTCCCATAGAGTATAATGCAGCCCCATAGAATACATATAGTACAATGCAGCCCCATAGAGTACAATGCAGCACCATAGAGTACATATAGTACAATGCAGCCCCATAGTCCTCCAGTATTAGAGCCATCACAATGTACTCACTGATTTAAAAAAAATAAAAACAATACTCACCTCTCCCCATTCCCCCACTGCAGAGTGTCGCCTCAGCAGCGTAGCGCTCGATGAAGTGATGTCATCAGGCCCACTGTGTAATACGCAGAGGGGGAATTATCAGAGAGGGAGCATCACCTGACACTTTCTGCTCTATCATTGTTTTCAACTGTATCGGCACACCACTGGCTGAGTGCTCCTGAGGGAGTGGGGAAAATGCCTTGTTTGCCTGCCCCTAACGTCGGCCCTGGGTGCGGTAGTATGAGAGGAGTAGTAACGAGAGGAGAGAGTATGGGGGGGTGGGTAGTGTGAGGGGACAATATAAGGGTGTCTTTTCTCATGGGGTGCACTCAGATAGTACTGGGCAGCCTGTCTAATCTAATAGTATTGGCGTAACTAATAGGCTGTAAGCCAGATTCTGTGCACTACCCAGGTGTGAACAGCACCCTATACAAGCTTTTTGTGTGCAATTCTAATGCTAAGCAATCACCCCCTCCATGAAATGGTAGGCTGTGAGTAATTGCCTCATCAGTATTTTGCACCTGTGTTTCTGCCATCTTTAGTATATGGGTTTGCTGCATCCTGGTAGTGCATTAGTTCTGAGACCTGGGCTGGTAAACACTGCTGCCCTTTTTGGTGTTTTTTCTTGAATTTGGGGGGAATTTTAATTCTTCTTATTCTGGCTTTGCTTCTAGTTTAGGACAATATAAGGGAGGCAAGTTTGAGGGAATAGAAGGGGGGATGAGTGTGAGGTGACAGTATGAGAGAAAATTTGTGAGGGTACAGCATGGGGGAGAAATGTGTGATGGGACTGTTTGGAGGAGAAAAGTATGAAGAGACAGTATGGGGGGAGACAAATGTGAGGAGACAGTAATGGGGTTAGCATGTCAGTACAATATGGGGGAAGTGTGATGGGACAGTTTGGGGGAGAGAAGTGTAAGGGAACAGAATGGGGTTGAGTGTGAGGGGACACTATGGGGAGAATATTGTGAGGCGACAATATGGATGGGAGTGAAAGGAAAGTATGGTGGTGGGAAGCGTGAGGGGACAATATGGGGAGAAAAGTGTGAGGGGACAGTATGGGGGTGATTGTGAGAGGACTGGATGGAGGAGAAATGTGTGATGGAAACTGTATGGGAAGAGAAAAGCGTGATGGTACAGTTCAGGGGAGTAAAGTTTGAGGGAACAGTTGGGGGGATCGTGAAGGGTCAGTATGGTGAAAGTGTGAGGGGAGAGTATGGGAGAAAAAAATTGTTAGGAACAGTATGGGGGAGGTGTGAGGTGACATTATAAGAGAGAATAGTGTTAGGAGTAAGTATGGGTGGGATTCTGAGGAAACAATATGGAGGAAATAATGTGAGGATACGATATGGGGGTGGGAAGTGTCAGGGGACTATATAGCGGGAGAAAAGTGTGAGGGAACAGTATGAGGGGAATGTCACGAAACATTATGGGGGAAGAGTGTGAGGAGACATTAGGGGGTGAATAATGTGAAGAGACAGTATGGTGTGAGTGTGAGGGAATATTATGGGGTTGGGAAGTTTGAGGAGACATTATGGGGGGAAAAATGTGGTAGGGGACAGTGTGGGGGTTTGAAGTTTTGAAGGCACTGTATGGGGGGAGGAGGGTCAGGGAACACTATGGGGGGATTAGTGTGAGGTGACATAATGGAGGAGAATAATGTTAGGGGATAGTATGAGGTTGAGTGTAAGGGAACAGTATGGGGGCAAATGTGAGATAACAAAATGGGGGAGAAATGTGTGATGGGACTATATGGGGGAGAAAAGTGTGAGGAGATAGTATGGGAGGAAAATATTGTGAGAGGCAGTATGAGAAGGAACGAGTTAGAGTATAAAAACATGTGGGGGGACAGTAGGGGGTGAGTGTGAGGGATAGTATGAGGTTGAGTTTGAGGGGACCATATGGGGGAAAGTGTGTGAGAGAACAGTATGTATAAAATGTGTAATGGTAATGTATGATTGAGAAAAGTGTGAGGAGACAGTATGAGGGGAGAAAAGTATGAGGGTATAGTATGGGGAGAAAGATTTGAGGGTCCTGTATGTTGGGAGAAATGTGTGAGGGGACAGCATGGGGGAGAAATGTGTGAGGGGACAGTATGGGGGTGAAATGTGTGAGGTGACAGTATGGGGGACGTGTGAGGGGACACAGTATAGAGACTGGGTAGTGTGGGGAGAGAAGAATAGAGATGGGACAGTGTGGGGTGACAGTGGGAGGGGACAGTATACAATGGGAGGAGTGTTAGGAGGGGGCACAGTATAGAGACTGGGCAGTATAAGGGGGGACAGTGTGAAGAGGCTGCCCAATATGGAAAGGGAGCAGCATGATGGGAGACACTTAAGATAGGGACAGTGTGATGTTTATAGCTAATCAGGGTGGACAGTGAGATGGTTATAACTAATAAAGGCAGACAGTGTGGAGGTTATAACTAATAAGGATGTACAGTGGTGGTTAAAGTTCATAAGTGTGAACAGTGAAAAGGCAGTATTTTATAGGTGAGGACTGTGTGGGGACATGTTCCATAAGGGGGACGGTATGGGGGTCATATTTTGTGCATGAAGCACAGTGATGCAGAATTATTCAGGGGCTCAGTATAAGGCAGATATTTTCATTCAGAGTCATTATAATGACATTGTGCGTCCTTGGAAGTGTATTGTCATGCACAGACACATCAGGCCCATGCATGACAATACACGCTGCCGGCCAATCAGAGGCCAGCAGCTGACAAAGTAAATCAGCTGACGGCTTAACAGAAGGATGCCGCCCCGTGGGGAATGAAGGGAACGTGTATTTATTTATTTATTTTTTAATCAATGGCCATACTAGTACATGGATGACTATGGGGTGCAGTGCATTATACTTTATGGATGACTATGGGGTGCAGTGTATTATACTTTATGGATGACTATGGGGTGCAGTGCATTATACTTTATGGATGCCTATTGGGTAAAGTTCATTATACTTAATGGATTACTATTGGGTGCAGTGCATTATACTTTATGGTTGCCTATGGGGGTGCATTATACTTTATGCATGACTATGGGGGTGCATTATACTTAATGGATTACTATGGGGGTGCATTATACTTAATGGATGACTATGAGCCGTGCATTATACTTTATGGATGATTATGAGGGTGCATTATACTTTCTGGATGACTATGGGCTGTGGATTATACTTTCTGGATGACTATGAGGTTTATTACACTTTATGGATGACTATGAGAGATGCATTATACTTTATGGATGACTATGGGTGGGGGGCATTATACCTAATGGATGACTATTGGGGGTGCATTATACTTTATGGATGACTATGGAGGGGTGCATTATACTTTATGGATGACTATGGGAGTGCATTATACTTTATGGATGACTATGGAGGTGCACTATACTTTACGGATGACTATGAGCTGTGCATTATACTTTATGGATGACTATGGGTGTGCAGTATACTTTATGGATGACTATGGGGGTACATTACACTTTATGGATGACTATGAGAATACATTATACTTTATGGATGACTGTGAGCTGTGCATCATATTTTATGGATGGCTATGAGGTGCATTATACTTTATGGATGATTATGGGGTCCATTATACTTTATAGATGACTATGGGGGTGCATTATACTTTATGGATGACTATGAGGGTGCATTATACTTTATTGATGACTATGGGCCGTGCAATATACTTTAAGATGGACTATGAGCGGTGCATTATACTGCATGGGTGACTATGGGCTGTACATTATAATATATGAAGAATATGGGCTGTGCATTATACTAATATGGACTACTATGGGTTGTGCATTATACTACATGAATGAGTATAGGCTGTTCAGTATATTATATGGATGACTATGGGATGCATTAAACTATATGAAGGACTATGGGGAGTGCTTTATACTTATGCTATGAAGCCCCATGACTTCACTGTATGCCCCTAGTGAGCATAATGGTTTATTTTTTTCTATACATTAAAGAACAGTGGCAGAACGGGGGACATATACCAGGATGGAGGATATATATACCAGGATTGGACCCAAGATAAAGGTCATATACCTGAATGGGCGATATAAATACCAGGATGGGGACAGGATGAGGGACATGTATACCAGGATGAGGGACATACTGTAAATACAAGAATGGGGGACATATATACCAGTCTGGGGACATATATACCAGGATGAGCGACATATATACCAGGATGGGGGGGGCGCATAAAGACTAGGAAGGAGGTCAAATACAGTTGAAACCACGAGTTTACATACACTGTGAAGGTTACACCAATTTAAGATACACTAGGTAACTGCTCTCCTCCAAATTAAAGATGTCTGAGTGCATGCAGAGAAGCTAATTAACCAAATCTGCTAATCTGGTTGAAAAACTTCACTCAGAAACTGAACCACACAAAATGGCATACTTTATTATGTAGACATGGGGTTAAATAGCATTCTCCTTCTAGGTGGGATTAGTAAAATTTATTGCTCTTTTCTGATAACTCAGCACGCTGGAATTTGTCCATCTATGTATCTCTTGGTTTGAGTGACGCCTTAGGAATTCCGATGGAGGGGGTAAGTTCGCCCCTCAGCGCCATCTTTGCCAACTCGACATGAATCTTTCTGTTATCAGCCGTGCACATGCATACGTCATTCCCAGGAAATCATTTAGTTATTTGTGTCTACAAATTAGAACAGAAGCTGTTAGTTATATATTCATTAACTATTAACATAATCCATGTGCATATACACATTTGCATACATACATACACATAGATTATTCCATCATCGCTATATTGATTCACACTGATTAGGTAATCTATTAGAAGACACTAATTGATTTTCTATAATACATATTTTACCTTGACAACACTATATAAAATGACACATATGCATGTTTTTCTCAATATTTGACATGAAACCGTTTTAGGTCTATTAGGATTACCATAATTTTTAAGATTTGCCAGAATAATGAGAGAGAGAGAGAGTTAATGTTTTAAGACATTTTTATTACTTACTGCAAAGTAAAAAGTTTACATACACTAAGATTACTATGCCTTTAAACAATTCTGGACTGCCCATATGATGATGTCATGTGTTTGGAAGTTTCTGATAGTTTTTTTTACAACATCAGAGTTAATTAGAGACTAGAGAATTTTAATGCCCACCTGAAACACACTGCTGTTTGTGTAGCATCATGGGAAAGTCTAAAGAAATCAGCCAAGAAATCGGGAAGAGAATTGTGGACTTGCACAAGTCTGGGTCATCCTTGGGTACAATTTCAAAATACCTGAAGGTGCCTCATTCATCTGTACAAACAATTATACGCAAGTACAAACAAGATGGGAATGTCCAGCCATCATACTGTTCAGGAAGGTTCTGTGTCGCAGAGATCAACGTGCTTTGGTCCGACAAGTGCATATAAACCCAAGGACAAAAACAAAAGACCTTGTGAAGATGACGGCGGAAGCTGGTAAGATTGTGTTAATATGCACAATGAAATGAGTACTGTATCACCATGGGCTGAAAGGCCACTCTGGCAGAAAGAAGCCATTACTCCAAAAGAAACATAAAAAAGGCAGATTAATGTGTGCAAATGCACACAGGAAAAAAGACCTTAATTTTTGGAGACATGTCCTGTGTTCTGATGAAACTAAAATTGAACTTTTTGGACATAATGACCATCGTTACGCTTGGGGGAAAAAGGGAGAAGCTTGGAAGCCTAAGAACACCATCCCAACTGTGAAACACGGGGGTGGCAGCATCATGATGTGGGGTTGTTTTACTGCAGTAGGGACTGGTGCACTTCACAAAATAGATGGCATCATAAGAAAAGAATATTATGTGGCAATACTGAAGCAACATCTCAAAACATCAGCAAAGAAGTTAAAGCTTGGGCAGAAATGGGTCTTCCAAATGGACAATGACTGGCAGAATACTGCTAAAATGGTAACAAAGTGGCTTAAGGCTAACAAAGTCAATGTTTTGGAGTGGCCATCACAAAGCCCTGATCTCAATCCTATTGAAAATTTATGGGAAAAGCTGAAAAGGCAGGTGCGAGCAAGACGACCTACAAACCTGGATCAGTTACACCAGTTTTGTCAGGAAGAATGTGCTCAAATTCCAACCAACTATTGTGAGAAGCTTGTGGAAGGATATCCCAAACGTTTGACCCAAGTCATTGAGTTTAAGGGCATCAAATACTAATGAAATGTATGTAAACTTTTGACCTTTCAGTAAGTAATAAAAATGCCTTAAAACATTCTCTCTCTCATTATTCTGGCATTTGGCAAATATTAAAAATTATGGTAATCCTAATTGACCTAAAACGGGAAAGGTTTATTCTGATTTCATGTCAGATATTGAGAAAAACATGCATATGTGTCTTTTTATATAGTGTATGTAAACTTCTGGTTTCAAATGTATATACAGTATATATATACATTTATTCAGGATGGGGGGGCCTGGTCCAAATCTTGCACCGGGGCCCATCAGACTGTGGTTACACCACTGCCTGCAGCGACTGTGGACTTGTCTCACATCATTTACATCTGGGACGTCATTGGTCAGCAATTAAAAAGGACGCTGCCAGTGCATTCAGTGTGGCAGAACATTAGTAAAACAACCATAATAACCTCCTTTATTACAAGGTGAGAAAGCTTGGGTTTTTCTGGACGTAGTGCTCATACTCGATACGGAATAAATCGAAATGTTTTCAAAATTTTGTTTCCATTTTTAAATCATTTGCCTATCATTAAAGGTGTGGTCAAAAACTAGAATTTATTTTAATCCGAAATGTCTGTCTATTTAAAGTCATCATAATCTGATCTCTTTTATAATATAATTTAATTCAAATGCCCCTATCGTTTCTACACTAAATTCATTTTTTTTAACGTCTTCGTCTGTGATGAGACTTAGTTTGAGCATTCCAGTGAATGCTGGAATATTCAAACAAGTCATCATCGGGGGCAGAGGCTGCGGTCACTGCTGCAGTCTCTGCACCCACCCTTTAATGAAGCGTCAATCAGTGATCTCTGTTTCAGGGGCCTGGTCTACTGACCATGCGTTGGTTGTCTATTGAGACTTATGCTCAGTAGGATCTTGTCACTGTGCAATATTCTTCTCAGTGCACAGTGACAATGCGCTCCCTCACCGGCTCTGATGAGAAGTGACGAGCCAGCAAGAGAGCGCACTGTCAGTGCGCATGGTAAGGAGAGAATCCACAATCAGAGACCAGTACCACCCTGCAAGTGTCGTTACTTGCGCTCTCTTGCAAGCAAGTAATCTTTTGCTTATTCATATTGCCAGTCCAGGAGCATCTCAGTTTTCCTGTACCATTTGCGATCCTGTATCAATATTTTTTTTGTGCTATTTTGATTGTTTGTAAAGTTATTTTTGATTTTTTTTATCCATTTAGTGTATTTATAGTAGTTAGGTCTAGAGGTGTTATATTATGTTATATGACTTTAAACAAAACTCATTTTTTTATTTTATTTAATGTCTATTGTGAAAAGGGTTCTTCTTTTCAAGTATTTGTCCCTCATAATATGATTGTACCACCTATATTTGTAAGTTTTTTTAAAGTGGCAGTAGTACGTATTTTCTAATGTTTAAAATATTATTTTATGTGACACTTTGTCACAGGGGATCTTGGGGATTAGAGGAGGACACATGATGTCAGGGGTTCTTGGGGATTAGAGTGAGACACTGGGTAGCAGGGAATCTTGGTGAAGATTACAGATGGACACTGAATGGCAGAGAATTTTGGTGGTAGGGGCTTTTGCACAGCAGTAATTTTTATTTTACATTAGGTCAGTAACTTAACCAGACCCAGTCCTTTACAGTCCTGCTCATCGTTATTGGCACCCATGAAGTTTAAACCCTTTATAGCCCAGGGCGTACTAATACGTACCTGCGCCCTGGGCTTTAAGAGCCAGGTACGTATTAGCACGCCCTGTTGATTTTGCCCGCACACACGCTGTGCGGACGCGATCGCCGCCGGGTGTCAGCTGATTGTCACAGCTGACACCCATTGCTATGTGCAGGGAGTGGTCCCGCACTGCTTCTGGCACATTAACCACCGCAATGCTGTGCTCGAAGTTGATCGCAGCATTGCGGAGGTAAGAACTGCATACTCACCTCTTCCCCGCCGTCCCACGCTGTCTGTGGCCGAGTTCCGTGGTTGTCATGGTGACCCGGATGTTGTCATGACAACATCCAGGTCACCAGACAGCAGGAAGATACTTTGGTCATGCGCAGTGCATGACCAAAGTATCTTCTGCCTCTGCAGCGCTGACAGCCTGTATAGTACAGGGATGGTGCTCCATTCCTATGCTATACAGGCGATCAGAGTAAAAAAAGTGAAAGTCCCATAGTGGGACAAAGTATAAAAGTAAAAAAAGTGTTAAAAAATGAAAAAATAAATTAAATAAAAAATTGTAAAAATATATTAAAAAAAAGTAAAAATAATCCCGCAAAAATAAAAATATAATATACCCATCATTAAATATTATTATGAAAAAAAAACAAAAAAACAATAAAAGTACACACATTTAGTATTGCCACGTCCAGAACGACCTGACCTATAAAACAGTCCCACTAGTTAACCCCTTTAGTGAACACAGTAAAAAAATAAATAAAAAACAAAGCAAAAAACGATGCTTTATCATCATACCGCCAAACAAAAAATGGAATAAGACGCGATTAAAAAGTTAAATATAAATAAAAATGGTACCGCTGAAAATGTCATCTTGTTCCGCAAAAAAACAAGCTGCCATATAGCTCTATCAACCGAAAAATAAAAAAATTACAGCTCTCAGAATAAAGCGATGCAAAAAAATTTTTTTTTCTATAAAATAGCTTTTATTGTGTAAAAGCACCAAAACATAGAAAAATAATATAAATGTGGTACCGCTGTAAACGTACTGACCCGAAGAATAAAGCTACCTTATCAATTTTACCACACGCGATACGGCATAAAAAAATAAAATAAAAATAAAATTCCTGAATTGTTGTTTTTTGTTTATTCTGCCTCCCAAAAATCGGAATAGAAAGTGATCAAAAAATGTCACGTGCCTGAAAATTGTACCAATAAAAACGTCATGGCAAAAAACAAGCCATCACATGACTCTGTCGGTCGAAATATGGAAAAATTATAGCTCTCAAAATATGGCGATGCAAAAACTAATCTTTGCAAAAAAAGCGTCTTTTAGTGTGTGACAGCTGTCAATCATAAAAACCCCATATGAATCTGGCACCGCTGTAATCGCACCAACCTGAAGAATAAAGTCATCTAATCACTTATACCACACAAGGAAAAATAAACTCTAGGGTTAGGGTTGTGCTAGGATTAGGTTTGTGCTAGGGTTAGGGTTGTACTAGAGTTAGGGTTGTACTAGGGTTAGAGTTGTACTAGGGTTAGGGTTGTGCTAGGGTTATAATTGTGCTAGGATTAGGGTTGTGCTAGGGTTAAAAAATGCGTCTTTTAGTGTGTGAGAGCTGTCAATAATAAAAACCCGCTATAAATCTGGTATCACTGTAATCGCACCGACCCGAAGAATAAAGTTGTCTAATCACTTATACCGCACAAGGAATGGCGTAAAAAATAAACTCTAGGGTTAGGGTTGTGCTAGGGTTAGGGTGGGGTTTGCTAGGGTTAGGGTTGGGGTTGTGCTAGGGTTGGGATTTTTTCAAAAGTAACAAAAAAAAATGATGAAGATATGGCGACTAGTGTTGAGTGCAAGTGCTCGCTACTATGCACTGAGTATCGCAGGTGCTCGAGTGACATGCTCGAGTCTCCGCCTCATATGCTTCGCGGCCCAAAAAAACTCGCTGGGATTGCCTGCCATGCACGAGCGATCCCCGCATGTTTTTTTTGGGTGTCTAATAACCATGAAACATGCGGGCGGGGACTCAAGCATGTCACACGACCACGCGCGATACATGGTGCATACCTGAGTACCCGATGCAAACTCAAGCAGCGAGCACTTGCGCTCAAGACTAATGATAACTTATTCAATATGATGTCCTAATGTTATCAATTTTTGTGTCGTACCAATGGGTTCAAAAAGCTCATTATACCCCTTGATAAAATCCTTGAGGGGTTTAGTTTCCAAAATGGGGTCACTTGTAGGGAGTTTCCACTATTTAGGCACATCAGGGGTTATCCAAACGCGACATGGCGTCCGCTCTCTATTCCAGCCAATTTTGCGTTTAAAAAGTCACACAGTGCTCCTTACACTCCTTACATAGTTACATAGTTACATAGTTTATAAGGCCGAAAAAAGACAAGCATCCATCCAGTTCAGCCTATTTCTTGTGCACTGCAGCTATTCCGCAGCGTTGATCCAGGGGAAGGCAAAAAAAAACCATGCGGTATAGGCCAATTTACATCATTGAGGAAAAATTCACTTCCCGACTCCAATCTGGCAGTCAGATTAAATCCCTGGATTAATTAACTATCACTAAGCATAAGATGTAATTTTATTGTTCTCAAGAAACAATACTCATTAAGTGAGTTGGACATCACCACTTCCTCTCCCAGAGAGTTCCAGAGTCTCACGGCTCTGACTGTAAAGAATCCCCTTCTATGCTGGTGCAGGAACCTCCTTTCCTCCAGACGCATAGTGTGCCCCCTCGTCTTTGTCACCATCCTTGGTATAAACAGGTCATGGGAGAGATCTCTGTACTGCCCCCTGATGTATTTATACATGTTTATGAGGTTTCGTCTAAGCCTTCTCTTTTCCAACGTAAATAGGCCTAATTTTGACAACCTCTCTGGGTATTCTAGTCCCTCCATTCCCTATATTACCTTAGTCGCCCTCCTTTGTACCCTCTCTAGCTCCAATAAGTCTTTCCTGAGCACCGGAGCCCAGAACTGTGCACAATATTCTAAGTGCGGCCTTACCAGCGCTTTATACAGAGGAAGAACAATGTTCTCATCATATGCCCCTATTCCTCTTCTGATGCATGCCATGACTCTATTTGCCTTCGCAGCTGCTGCCTGACACTGGGCACTCCAATTTAATTTGCTGTTAACCAAGACGCCCAGGTCCTTCTCCATGTCAGATTTCCCCAACGGTTTCCCATTTAATATGTATGGGTGACTGCTGTTTTTCTTTCCCATGTGCATGACCTTACATTTATCGGCATTGAACCACATCTGCCATTTTTTGGGCCAACTCCCCAATTTATCTAAATCCTCCTGTAGCTGTGCCCTATCCTCATCTGTATTAACTACTTTACAAAGTTTAGTATCATCTGCAAATATTGCTATTTTACTATGAAACCCTTCCACTAGATCATTAATAAATATATTAAATAATATAGGGCCCAAGACAGACCCTTGAGGCCCCCCGCTAGTAACCCTGACACCCCCTGAGCTTACTCCATTGATTACCAACCTCTGCTTTCTATCACTCAGCCAGCTATTTACCCACTTGCACACATTATCCCCCAGACCAAGCATTCTCATTTTATATACCAACCTTTTGTGTGGCACGGTATCAAACGCTTTGGAGAAGTCAAGGTATACAACATCCACTGACTCTCCCCAGTCCAGCTGTGAGCTCACCTCCTCGTAGAAGGCGATCAGGTTTGTTTGGCAGGAGCGATCCCTCATGAATCCATGTTGATATGGAGTTAGACAGTTATTATCATTAAGATATTCTACAATAGAATCTCTAAGAAATCCTTCAAACAATTTACCCACAACAGACGTTAAGCTTACTGGTCTGTAGTTCCCAGGGTCACTTTTAGACCCCTTTTTGAATATTGGTACCACATTTGCTTGGTGCCAGTCTAGTGGGACAGTCCCTGTCCATAAAGAGTGCTTGAATATAAGATACAGCGGCCTGTCTATCACATTACTTCATTCTTTTAGTACTCGGGGGTGTATGTCATCTGGGCCTGGTGACTTGTCTATTTTGATATTATTTAGGCGTTTCTGAACTTCCTCCTGGGTTAGGTGGGTGATATTTAGCGGAGGGTTTACTTTATCACTCTGCATTTCCTCCGATAAATTGTTTTCTTTTGTGAAAACAGTGGAGAAGAAGCTATTGAGTAGGTTTGCTTTACCCTCATCGCCCTCTATGATTTTACCTAGGTTATTTTTCAATGGGCCAACTCCATCAGTTTTAATCCTTTTACTGTTTATATAGTTAAAGAACAGTTTGGGATTCGTTTTACTTTCCTTGGCAATTAGTCTCTCTGTCTCCTCTTTTGCTATTCTTATTTGTTTCTTACAGATTTTGTTTTTTTCCCTATAAGATATTAGCGCTTCCTCGCTGCCTTCTTGTTTAAGTTTACCGAAAGCCCTTTTTTTGTTTTTCATTGCCCTCTTGACTTCCTTATTTAGCCACATTGGCTTCCTCCTATTCCTAGCCCTTTTATTCCCATAAGGTATGTACCTTCTACAGTGACTATGTAGGACTATTTTGAAAATTTCCCATTTTCTATCCGTGCTCCTATTACTGAAGATACTATCCCAGTCTATAAGGTGAAGGGCATCTCTTAGCTGATCAAACTTTGCCCTCCTGAAGTTCAGTGTTTTTGTGACAGAGGAAGAACAATGTTCTCATCATATGCCCCTATTCCTCTTCTGATGCATGCCATGACTCTATTTGCCTTTGCAGCTGCTGCCTGACACTGGGCACTCCAATTTAATTTGCTGTTAACCAAGACGCCCAGGTCCTTCTCCATGTCAGATTTCCCCAACGGTTTCCCATTTAATATGTATGGGTGACTGCTGTTTTTCTTTCCCATGTGCATGACCTTACATTTATCGGCATTGAACCCCATTTGCCATTTTTTGGGTCAACTCCCCAATTTATCTAAATCCTCCTGTAGCTGTGCCCTATCCTCCTTCCTTTCTGAACTCTGACGTGCACCCAAACACTGTATTTTCCCCACATATGGGGTATTAGCGTACTCAGAAGAAATTGCACAACAGTTTTTGGGGTCCATTTTCTCCTCTTACCCTTGTGAAAATAAAAAAATTGGGGCTAAAACATCATTTTTGTGGGAAAAGTTAGATTTTTTTATTTTCACGGCTCCATGTTATAAACTTTTGTAAAGCCCTTGGGGGTTCAGGGTGCTCACCACACATCTAGATAAGTTCCCTGAGGGGTCTAGTTTCCAAAATGGTGTAACTTCTGGGGAGATTCCACTGTTTAGGCGCATCAGGGGTTCCCCAAATGCAACATGGTGTCCGCTAATTATTCAAGCAAATTTTGCGTTCATAATGTCAAATGGCACTCCTTCCCTTCCGAACCCTGCCGTGCACCCAAACAGTGGTTTTCCCCCACATATGGGGTATCGGCTTACCCAGGAGAAATTGCGCAACAAACTGCATGGTGCAATTTCTCCTGTTACCCTTATGAAAATGCAATATTGGGGGCTGAAAAACATTTTTGTGGGAAAAATGTGAACATTTTATTTTTACGGCTCAGTGTTATAAACTTCTGTGAACAACCTGGGGGTTCAAGGTGCTCACCACACATCTAGATAAGTTCCCTGAGGGATCTAGTTTCCAAAATGGTGTCACTTGTGGGGGGTTTACACTGCTTAGGCACATCAGGGGCTCCCCAAACGCAACATGGCGTCCGCTAATTATTCAAGCAAATTTTACATTCAAAAAGTCAAATGGCGCTCCTTCCCTTCCGAACTCTGCCGTGCGCCCAAACAATGGTTTTCCCCCACATATGGGGTATCGGCTTACTCAGGAGAAATTGCACAACAAATTGCATGGTGCAATTTCTCCTGTTACCCTTATCAAAATGCAAAATTGGGGGCTGAAAAACATTTTTGTGGGAAAAATGTGAAAATTTTATTTTTACGCCTCAATGTTATAAACTTCTGTGAAGCACTTCGGGGTTCAAGGTGCTCACTACATATCTAGATAAGTTCCCTGAGGGGTATAGTTTCCAAAATGGTGTCACTTGTGGGGAGTTTCCACTGTTTAGGTGCATCAGGGGCTCCCCAAACGCTACATGGTGTCCTCTAATTATTCAAGCAATTTTACATTCAAAAAGTCAAATGGTGCTCCTTCCCTTCTGAACCCTGCCGTGCGCCCAAAAAGTGGTTTTCCCCCAGATATGGGGTATCTGCATGCTCAGGGGAAATTGCACAACAAATTTTGTGGTCCATTTTTTCCTGTTACCCCTGCAAAAATAAAAAAAATTGGGTCTAAAATAACATTTTTGTGAAAAAAGTTAAATGTTAATTTTTTTCTTCCACATTCCCAAAATTCCTGTGAAGCACGTGAAGGGTTAATAAACTTCTTGAATGTGGTTTTGAGCACCTTGAGGGGTGCAGTTTTTAGAATGGTGTCACTTTTGGGTATATTTTGTCATAAAGACCCCTCAAAGTGACTTCAAATGTGATGTGTTCCCTAAAAAAAATGGTTTTGTAAATTTTGTTGGAAAAATGAGAAATCACTGGTCGACTTTTAACCCTTATAGCTCCCTAATAAAAAAAAAATTTGGTTCCAAAATTGTGATTATGTAAAGTAGACATGTGGGAAATGTTATTTATTAACTATTTTGTGAGACATATCTCTCTGATTTAAGGGCATAAAAATTAACATTTTGAAAATTGCTACATTTTCAAAATTTTCGCCAAATTTCCATTTTTTTCACAAATAAACGCAAGTGATATCGAAGAAATTTTACCACTATCATGAAGTACAATATGTCATGAATAAAACAGTCTCAGAATCAGAGGGATCCGTTGAAGCGTTCCAGAGTAATTACCTTATAAAGTGACAATGGTCAGAATTGTAAAAATTGGCCTGGTTATTAACGTGCAAACCACCTTGGGTAGTAAAGGGGTTAAGTATGAAATGTGGAATATCTCTTGAAAAAAATTTATCAAGTGAAACAGTTTTTTGCATAGAGACTCGTGTTAAATACAAAAGAGCAAATGATAAACAATAATTTAAAACAAAAAAACAATGGGAGGGAAAAATAAAAAAACTAAAGCTTGCTGTGTCACTGGTATCGGCACCCTTTACATTAATTTAGTATGGAAACACATTTTTACTCGCCTGTGGTAAATCACAAAAGAGATTCACCTGTGATTAATTGTCGGTGCCCATGTGATGTGAATTAGCCTATGAATGATGACTTCAGTGTTTTAAAAAGCCACATGGTAGGCCCTGTTCCTTTGTCGCAATGGTGAAAACAAAGAAGGTGTCTGAGGACATCAGAACTGCTATTATTAGCAAACACAAGACTTCCAAAGGGTATAAGGCCATCTCCAAAGACCTTGGTATCCCAATTTCAACAGTGCGCAGTGTTATTAAGAAGTTTGCCAAACATGGAACTGTCAAGAACCTCCCTGGATGTGGGGGAAAGAGGAAAATTGACAAGAGATGTCTTGAAAGGATGGTGCGAAAGGTGGAAAAAAAAACACATCAAACACCCAAAGACCTGAAGGCCAACCAGGAACAGTCTGGGGTCATGGTTTCAACAAATACCATATGCCGCAAACTAAACCAAGCAGAGCTTTATGTGCAAAGGCCAAGGAAGAAACCATTGCTGAAGAAAAGACATAAAAAGGAACGACTGATCTTTGCCAAAGAGAACCTTGACAAACCACAATCCTTCGGGGAAAATGTTCTGTGCAACATGGAAGTTGAAAAACAATGTTTTATTGTTGTATTACTTTGAATTATTTAAAAAATGTATTAAAAAATCTAATAACTTTGGTACATTTCCAATTATTTGTGAAGATGTTGTACAGTCTATGAAAAAAATGAGGGGCTTCCAATAATGGTGAGCAGCACTGTATATGGGTTTTTTGGTGAAGATTAGACGGAGACAATGTGTTGCAGGGGCTCTTTGTGGGGGATACAGGGGCTCATTGAGTGGCAGAGGCTCTTGATTGGGATTAGATGGGGATATTGGGTGGCAGGGGCTTTTGGGGATTAGGGTGGGATATGGGTAGCAGGGAATCTTGGTGAGGGTTAGAAGGGTACACTTTGTGGCAGAGGCTTTTGGGTCGGGATTAACGGAGAACACAAGGTGGCAGAGACTCTTGGTGGTGATTAGAGGGGGATACTGGATGGCACTGGCTCTTGATGGGGACTAGAGGGGGACACTGAGGGGAAGGGGCTTTTGGTGGGATTATAGGGAGACAATGGGTGGGTAGCAGGGGCTCTTCGTGGAGATTACAGGAGCTCACTGGGTGGCAGAAGCGCTTGATAGGAATTAGAGGATGACATCGAGTCGCAGAGGCTCTTGGGAAATAGAGTGGTATACTGGGTGACAGGGGCTCTTGGTGAAGATTAGCGGGGGACACTGGGTAGCAGGGGCTTTTGGCAAGGATTAGAGGGGGATATCAGGTGGCATTGGCTTTTAGTGGCAATTAGAGGGGGACACTGAGTGGCAGGGCTTCTTAGGGATTAGAGGGGGATATGGGGTGACAGGGGCTCTTGGTGAGGATTAGAGGGGGACACTGAGTGTTAGGGGCTTTTGGAAGGGATTAGTGGGGGATACTGGGTGGCATGGCGTATTGGTGTGGATTAAAGGGTGATGCTGGGTGGCAAGGGATCTTGGTGCATATTAGATAGGGATGGCAGAGGTTTGTCTAGCGGGTTACTAGCTATCGGCTGTTCTAGGTGGGGATCAGTGGGGGACACTAGGTGGCAGATGCACTTTGTGGGAATTAGAGGAGAACATGGGGTGGCAGCAGATCTTTTTGTAGGGATAAGAGGGTCACACTGGGCAGCTGGAGCCTTTGAGTGCGGTTGGGGCCACTGAAAACCTCATTCCATTGAAGCATCTACCTGAACAGCTCCATGACCTCCTTGTAAAGTTACTAGAGAAACAAAGCAACTGACCTGTGGAGTCAGCCCAGTCTCACAGAGGAGTCCATTTATAATGGCAGCTGGGATGAAAAGAGGGAAGGAGGACTCTTCATTCTTCCCCTCCTCCTCTCTCCTCCATGACAGGGCGGAATAATAGTCTCACTACTGACCACAGCATGTGTTATAACGCTAGCAAGAGCAGCGTAGCTGTGCTGCCGATTACTGGACACAATAATTATCTTCTGTAAAATAGAGGACAGATAGTTATTGATGCTGCTGAAGCAGCCTGCGCCCCACCTAGTCTTCTCAGTGTGCTGTTAGGAGGCAGCTAAAGTTGTGGCATCTCCCTGACCTTCCGGGACAACGAAACAGCTCCCTAAATGCGGGATAGTCCCGCTGGATCTGGGACAGTATGGAGGTGTGCACAGTGCATCAGAAAAATAAAATGAAGCCACCCTCATCTAGTGTCCAAAAGGGCAGATCGTCCTGGCACTGGTAAAGAGCAGTCTAGGACATGTAGTACGGGACCGTACAGTCGTGAGGAGCTAGCAAAACAAACTTTCAGCCAAACAAAGGTGCCCTAGCAATTAAATTGTTATATGCTAGTACAATATCAATATGACTGCACCATGGTATGCATATTTAGTGAGGAATGGCTATACATCAGACTGTTGAAGTACTTATTCACACAAGATATACAGCCATAGGGATAAGCACAAAACATATCTTTATGTTTTGTGATTACCCCGATGGCTATACAGTACAGACCAAAAGTTTGGACACAGATTTTTCTGTATTTTCATGACTTTGAAAATTGTACATTCACACCGAAGGCATCAAAACTATGAATTAACACATGTGGAATTATAATTAACAAAAAAGTGTGAAACAACTGAAAATATGTCTTATATTCTAGGTTCTTCAAAGTAGCCACCTTTTGCTTTGATGACTGCTTTGCACACTCTTGGCATTCTCTTGATGAGCTTCAAGAGGTAGTCACCAGAAATGGTTTTCTCTTCACAGGTGTGCCCTGTCAGGTTTAATAAGTGGGATTTCTTGCCTTATAAATGGGGTTGGGACCATCAGTTGTGTTGTGCAGAAGTCTGGTGGATACGCAGCTGATAGTCCTACTGAATAGACTGCTAGAATTTGTATTATGGCAAGAAAAAAGCAGCTAAGTAAAGAAAAACGAGTGGCCATCATTACTTTAAGAAATGAAGGTCAGTCAGTCTGAAAAATTGAGCAAACTTTGAATGTGTCCCCAAGTGCAGTTGCAAAAACCATCAAGCGCTACAAAGAAACTGGCTCACATGAGGACCGCCCCAGGAAAGGAAGACCAAGAGTCACTTCTGCTTCTGACGATAAGTTTATCCGAGTCACCAGCCTCAGAAATCGCAGGTTAACAGCAGCTCAGATTAGAGACCAGATCAATGCCACACAGAGTTCTAGCAGCAGACACATCTCTTCAACAACTGTTAAGAGGAGACTTTGTGCAGCAGGCCTTCATGGTAAAATAGCTGCTAGGAAACCACTGCTAAGGACAGGCAACAAGCAGAAGAGACTTGTTTGGGCTAAAGAACACAAGGAATGGACATTAGACCAGTGGAAATCTGTGCTTTGGTCTGAGGAGTCCAAATTTGAGATCTTTGGTTCCAACCACCGTGTCTTTGTGCGACACAGAAAAGGTGAACGGATGGACTCTACATGCCTGGTTCCCACCGTGAAGCATGGAGGAGGAGGTGTGATGGTGTGGGGGTGCTTTGCTGGTGACACTGTTGGGGATTTATTCAAAATTGAAGGCATACTGAACCAGCATGGCTACCACAGCATCTTGCAGCAACAAGCTATTCCATCCGGTTTGCGTTTAGTTGGACCATCACTTATTTTTCAACAGGACAATGACCCCAAACACACCTCCAGGCTGTGTAAGGGCTATTTGACCAAGAAGGAGAGTGATGGGGTGCTACGCTAGATGACCTGGCCTCCACAGTCACCAGACCTGAACCCAATCGAGATGGTTTGGGGTGAGCTGGACCGCAGAGTGAAGGCAAAAGGGCCAACAAGTGCTAAGCATCTCTGGGAACTCCTTCAAGATTGTTGGAAGACCATTTCCGGTGACTACCTCTTGAAGCTCATCAAGAGAATGCCAAGAGTGTGCAAAGCAGTCATCAAAGCAAAAGGTGGCTACTTTGTAGAACCTAGAATATAAGACATATTTTCAGTTGTTTCACACTTTTTTGTTAAGTATATAATTCCACATGTGTTAACACATAGTTTTGATGCCTTCAGTGTGAATGTACAATTTTCATAGACATGAAAATACAGAAAAATCATCTTTAAATGAAAAGGTGTGTCCAAACTTTTGGTCTGTACTGTATGTCTTGTGTGAGAAAGTTCTTCTTCAACAGTAGTGATGAACTACTAGTACAGTGTCCATTTTAGGTATTATATATCACTACCTAAATAATCAAATAACGAACCTACAGTTTAATGGTAAGGCATCTGTGTCACATAGTTTTGGTTTGAAAGGATAATAATAATAGTAATAATAATAATACACTATTAGTAATAATAAAAAGTTGAGTGTCCCTACTGGGACTTGAACCCAAAAGCATATATTTTGCAGTCAGCACACTTACCATTGTCAGGATCACTTGTCAGACAGGGTATTTAGCCTCAAACTGACATCATTCTGATGTTTGATTTTGATATCTGATCATGTCCTAAAATGAACGCTGTATACTAGACATCCAGTCAGTGCATGTACTTCAAGAACACAGCAGTGCCTTGCAATTACTGACTATAACCACAAGGTGTCTCTGTGTCATTTATAGTAAATTGTGGTTCTCCTTTATATTTTCCTCTCATGTTCTTTTAAGATCATCTTATGATGTAAGATGAGGGTTGTTTAACCTTGGGATCCAATCCACAGAAGAGCAAGTAAAAAGAATGTCATGAAAAGATACAATAATATCACATTTATTTTTTATATCAGAGGGCGGTGTTTTTTTCACAGCAGAATTATCTAATGATGAAATTATAATAGAGAATCTAATGGGTTAATTTATTCAATGTGGTTAGCGCCATGTCGGCATGAGGAGACTTATAAGCCATATAATGCTCCACTGGAAAATAATAATGATTATACAGAGAAAATTAAAATATTTAGAACAGAGAAAATACTATAAAAATATACTTTGGGTTTTTTGCACTAAAAATCTGTATACCCCAATTCTGTAAGCATATTGGGACACCATCTCCTACCGTCCTTTGGATTTTATCATGGTCTCTTGATATTTCATTCAGACCATGTGATTGAAGTATTTGCAATCTGACCCTCTCTTTTCCTACAGATTTTACAACTGTTGTGTATAGTTAATGAACTGTGGTCTATGATGATGACGGTGATGGGGTGTAGGTTGTTCTCATATACAAAAATGCAATATTTTATTACTCCATGTTGTAAATGTTTTCTTTATGTTTGACCTCTGTTTAGTCTGCAGTGCAATTTCTGTGTGGTTTCATCCAGAGTCAGAAATATATTAGGAAATTCTAAAAGTCACGCTACATTTAAAAGGGTTATTCTCATAATCATAAATGGTTACAATTGTAAAGTTGTAAAAACAAGCACTTTGCAAAAAAAAATTGTTATTAAAAATTGTCTATGTTATTTACATAATGCAAGAACTCGGCACTCAGAATGTACAGTAGTTTCAAAATTTAAAAGCCATAAAGAGAGTGTTTACACAGCAGACGTTTCAGTCCCATGGACCTTCATCAGTACACGCTATAACAATAGAACCAGAAAAAATCATAAGTACATTGTGGTCATGAAAAAATGCAAAAAAACATACATGGATATAATGCAAAGTAGATGGCTCCATCTGGAGCTCATATTACAGGACAAGGAGCCATAGGGCTCTGAGGAAGCTCTCCTAATAATATTTTATAACATAGAAAAAAATATATTTTAGATAATAAAAGGAGACAAAGGGAGGGAGAAAAAACAAGAGGGAGAGAAAAAAAAAAACAGTAAAAGGGAAAGGGTAGTAGGGAACAAGAAGGTATGGGAGAAGGAGAAGCATACCTGTGAGGCTGTATTTTTAGGGGTTAAACATACCGACTGATGACCAGATCATGCAGCCTTATATGAAAATCCCTATTATAATTGCTATACATGAAATAAGAAGCACTTTTCACCTATTGTCTCCCCCCCCATTTCCTTGTAGATTGTAAGCTTGCGAGCAGGGACCTCACTCCTAATGTAACTGTTTAAACTGTCTTACCTTGTATTGAATTTATTGTCTGTACATGTCCCCGCTTAATTGTAAAGTGCTGCGGAATATGTTGGCGCTATATAAATAACAATTATTATTATTATTTAAAGGGGTTGTCCATTACATGTGTGGCACCCTGCTACTACAGGTACCACAGGACCCAAAAGAGTGCACGGATGGACTTCTCCACAAGAGGCCCTCACTACATGCAGACACCTCCACCCTTCCACCTCAGACCACCAGAGGGAGCCCAGTTAGGGATATATATATGGAGGGTGGAGTTAGGCAGTGAGTTTTTAGTCAGAGAGCAGTCTGAGAGCAGCACGTGAGCTGCTGTGTGTGTTGAGGGCCCCGAGTGTGGCCGAGGCAAGAGGAGAGAGGAGTTGAGGGGGCAGAGGAGCATCACAGGCTCACCCCAAGACACAATCTGGACACTGGGTCCGCGCCTACAGGGTTCTCTACACCCAGTAGGGACAACCGGCATACCAGGAGGCTTCCAGACCCCTGGTCATCCTGAAGCTACCATCAGTAACAGGACTAGGAACCATGAAGGCCCCGGCGTCCAGGGATAGTGGTTGCCAAGGAAAAGTCCTACTACCAAGCGGTCAGGTGAGACAGCAACACAACGTAGAAGCTAGGCCAAGTTCCAGGCGGGCCAGAAGCTTAGAGAGGGGAAGAAACGGATCAGGCGGCCTTATACCCGCTCACTGGGGAGAGTGCTGAAGTCCACCCTTCCTAGCAAATACCCCGGACCATACCTGCCGTTACACCAGTAAAGGTACTGAAGCGAATCCCCTGTGTGCGTGTCCGTCATTCCCCCTGACCCGACCGGGCCATCTCTCACCTGCATCCCATCTATCAACCCTTCCCTGGGGGCCCGCTCCGCCTGTGGGGAGCAGAAACATCCCAGCTACGATCCCATCACCCCCCCGGAGGTCTGCAGCAGCGCTGGTAACTATTACCAGAAACCACAGGTGGCGTCACGAGACAAACTGTTAACAAAAACACTAAAACCCCTTTTAAAGAGTGACCCAGAGAACGGGCCCGGGAGTCGACTGCCGCGACATCCCAAGGAGGTAAAGGCCCGGGTACCGAGTTTCCCCCATACATCCCCCCTGGGCGAGTCACCTGTGCAACTCCTTTTTAAAATAAGTATTCCCCCTTGTAAACTAAAATACCCTATACTCTTCTACTGCACCGGAGCCGTTCCAGCTTTGTCGGCGCTGTGTCTGCAGCGTTCAAGGCCAGTTTTAGACAAATTGGGGCCCTCGGCAAAAGTCGGACCCTTAATACTAACATATTGCACCATCGTACAGAAACATTTAGGTTGCATTTACATGCAATGAGTTCAGACTGTTAAACAAGCAATATTGACAATATTGAAGTCATTCGGCGCTTGTTTTCCGGAAAACCGGCTGAGGAAGAATGATGGTCACAGAACAATCACTAGCAGATCAATCTGTCCCCATAATCATGTTATTATCAGCATCACATCTGTAGTTTGCACCGGGTGAGGTGACCCTAAAACCAATGCTTTAACAATCCAATCACCCAATGATTGCAGCATTTTGCTCGTTCGTTGGGCAATTTACATGTTTACACCTATGAACTCTTGTCTGTGCAACCGAGATTTATAAATGGATGCTACTTACACACACAGTATGTAACACAAACACTGTATGTTACACACACATATGTATACCCATACATAGAACACATGCATGTATACACAGAGCACATACCCACATATATGTATACACAGAGCACATACATATACATGTATGCAGAGAACATACATAAATATATATGTATACACAGAGTACATACACATCACACACATATATATATACACAGCGCACACACAGCGCATACAGTGCTGGCCAAAAGTATTGGCACCCCTGCAATTCTGTCAGATAATACTCAGTTTCTTCTTGAAAATGATTGCAATCGCAACTTCTTTGGTATTATTCTCTTCATTTAATTCGCTTGCAAGGAAAAAACACAAAAGAGAATGAAGCAAAAATCAAATCATTGATCATTTCACACAAAACTCCAAAAAAGGGCTGGACAAAAGTATTGGCACCCTCAGCCTAATACTTGGTTGCACAACCTTTAGCCAAAATAACTGCGAACAACCGCTTCCGGTAACCATCAATGAGTTTCTTACAATGCTCTGCTGGAATTGTAGACCATTCTTCTTTGGCAAACTGCTCCAGGTCCCTGATATTTGAAGGGTGCCTTCTCCAAACTGCCATTTTGAGATCTCTCCACAGGTGTTCTATGGGATTCAGGTCTGGACTCATTGCTGGCCACCTTAGAAGTCTCCAGTGCTTTCTCTCAAACCATTTTATAGTGCTTTTGGAAGTGTGTTTTGGGTCATTGTCCTGCTGGAAGACCCATGACCTCTGAGGGAGACCCAGCTTTCTCACACTGGGCCATACATTATGCTGCAAAATTTGTTGGTAGTCTTCAGACTTCATAATGCCATGCACACGGTCAAGCAGTCCAGTGCCAGAGGCAGCAAAGCAACCCCAAAACATCAGGGAACCTCCACCATGTTTGACTGTAGGGACCGTGTTCTTTACTTTGAATGCCTCTTTTTTTTTCCTGTACACTCTATGTTGATGCTTTTTCCCAAAAAGCTCTACTTTTGTCTCATCTGACCAGAGAACATTCTTCCAAAACGTTTTAGGCTTTCTCAGGTAAGTTTTGGCAAACTCCAGCCTGGCTTTTTTAGGTCTCGGGGTAAGAAGTGGGGTCTTCCTGGGTATCCTACCATACAGTCCCTTTTCATTCAGACGTCGACGGATAGTACGGGTTGACACTGTTGTACCCTCGGACTGCAGGGCAGCTTGAACTTGTTTGGATGTTAGTCGAGGTTCTTTATCCACCATCCGCAGAATCTTGCGTTGAAATCTTTCGTCAATTTTTCTTTTCCGTCCACATCTAGGGAGGTTAGCCACAGTGCCATGGGCTTTAAACTTCTTGATGACACTGCGCACGGAAGACACAGGAACATTCAGGTCTTTGGAGATGGACTTGTAGCCTTGAGATTGCTCATGCTTCCTCACAATTTGGTTTCTCAAGTCCTCAGACAGTTCTTTGGTCTTCTTTCTTTTCTCCATGCTCAATGTGGTACACACAAGGACAAAGGACAGAGGTTGAGTCAACTTTAATCCATGTTAACTGGCTGCAAGTGTGATTTAGTTATTGCCAACACCTGTTAGGTGCCACAGGTAAGTTTCATGTGCTGCTAATTACACGAATTAGAGAAGCATCACATGATTTTTCAAAGGGTGCCAATAAGTGTTGAGCCACCCCCGTAGTGTTCGAGTTCGGTTCGGTTCGTCGAACACCCGTGTGTTCGCCGAACTGTTCGTCAAACTGTTCGTCGAACACCTTCGAACACCGTTAAAACCAATGGCAGGCAAACAAAAACACATAGAAACACATAGAAAACACCTTCAAAGGTGTCCAAAAGCTGACAAACTGCTCAGAAGACATAACTAACACATGGAAAAGTGACAAGTACATATAGTCATGCGAAAATAAAAGAGGTGGAGGAGTAAAAGGAGGGGGAGACACAGATATAGGCATGTCATGCCCTTCTAAAATCCAAAAAGTGAGAAGCCGACACGGCCAGTCCGCTCCTGCCCGTGCCACCTCCGTGTCGCCGGATTTGTGCCAGAGCCGCGGTGAACCCTGACGGCCAGCCCCCCTCTCCCAATACTGGTGCCTGTCCGCTGGTGGGTCGAGCGAGCCCCCCTGTGGTGGAGGCAGCTCTAAGCTTTTTAATTTAAATTGTCTCTCTAATTTGAATGAATACACTTTAAATCCATTTACAAGGATCTATTGGAGGGCAAGTCTCATGCCAGCAGCCGCGTAATTCCAGCTCCAGTAGCGTCCACTAAAGCTGCTGCAGTTAAAAAGCTTTTATAAGGATCGAGCTCGGCTGTCCACCGCAAGGCATCCTACTGCCAGTCCCAGCCCCTATGCCTTGGGGTGCCTCCTGATGCTCTTCACTAAGTATCCCATGGTCCCGAATCATTTCCTTTGAAAAAATTAAGTGTCTAAACTACAGGTGGTGTAGCTTGCTTAACAGCCGGGATAATCCGCTGACTAGCAGACACTGCTACTAGGCACAAAGTATTTCCTGGGCTAGATGCAGTTAAAAATTTGTAATTAGATACTCTCGTTGGATGCTGAGAAAGCATTCCATAGAGTCTCCTGGCACGCCATATATGATTCTCTTAAAAAGCTTGGGGTAGGGGTCTAGGGGACCCTTTTATAGCCAAAATCACGGCCCTGTATCGCAATACGTCACCTAGGCTGAAGATAAATGGAACTGTAGCACCCTGAGGGCTCGGTTGCTACAGACGTATTGCACCTCACCCAGAGGTGTGATATCTCACTCTCAGGTAAGGATGGAGTGTGGATCAGGACCCGACACCTGCATGCATTACACCACATTGCCGTGGGGCAGGGCGACCAATATGCCCCTGAGATGGGCACGACAGTCCCTGTCCCTGGCTGGAGTGGGGGGAGGGAACACTGAGGAAGGGAAACCCTGTAGTGCAGGAGCAGGGAGGAAGCAGTTCCTGGGTGCATTGAGAAGGGAGTATAAAAGGTGGGCACCATCTTAGTTCAGTGCAGAGAAGTCTGAGCAGAAGTGGCAGGGAGCAGGGGCTCTGCATGAGCTCTGCTCCGGAGGCGGGCCTAGTAACAGAGGCCCAGGCCTGGAAGAGGGAGAAGGAAGGAAGAGGAGCAGAGAAGGCTCCAGGAACGAGGAATGAAGGGATCCCAGGGGTGCGGACGGGCGAGTCGCCACCGCACGCCCGAATCCACCTGCGTGGAGGGGGTCAGGCCAAAGGGGGAGACCGGTCCCCGAACTAGTGGAGGCAGGAAACGACCCTCAGCTAGAAACCGGAGGCTCTGACATTTTATGTGGCGCAGCCCCTCGCTACACCCGCTAGGAAGGCACCACATAGGGTCAGGGAAACTGGCGCCAAGTTTACCAAGAGGAGGCCCGAGGCAGCCGGACAGAAGTGTTGGTAAGAAAGGCCAGACAAAGGACACACAAAGGGGGTCCTGTGAAGTGCTCCAAAGTTATCTGGGAGTTGTCTGAGCCCCTCACCTGGTGAGCACAGTACGACGTGGGCAGCCGTTACCTGCAGACGTGGTCTGGATAATAAGAACTGTGAGTAAAGGCCCTGGACTGCATCACTGACTCCGTGTCGTTACTGCTGCTGCCCTGCACCATCACCCCCATCCTCCGCATACACTGCCCTGAGGCTATACTCCTCCCGTGGGGAGTTATGCTACGCTCTGCTGCACCCACAACACCAGCCTCAGCGGTCTGCCCTGTAGCACCGGTTCACTCTGACCGCAATCCACGGGTGGCGTAGTCGGACATTTAAACATCAAAACCACATAAGTAGTTCCGCCACTGGTTTGACCGCCCTGAGCCACGGAACCGGGTCGCCGCCACGAAGACTACAACCACCAGCATCCACCAAAAAGGGTCCGGCTCCGGGTGTCCCAAGGCCCAGGGGGTGCGTCAGAACATTTTCATCACCTTTCACAATCACCAATGGGACAAGGCAGGGATGTCCTCTGTCCCCTCTCTTATACATCCTAGTGACGGAGCACCTGCTCTCATCAATTCGCCATAACCCCAATATTAGGTGGATTGAGGTGGGAGGCACCGAGTACAAGTGCTCTCTATTTGCTGATGATGTCCTAGTATATATCACTCAATCACATATATCCATCCCTGCTGTTATGGCTGAAATAGATCACTTTGTTACATGGTCAAATTTTAAAATCAATGCAGCGAAGTCTGAGGCCCTCGATGTCTCCCTCCCCAAATCCATATAGGATTCCATCCAGTCCAACTTTCCCTTTGCCTGTCCCTCACAGGGTATCAAATACTTAGGAATTCCTATTCATAGAGACCTCTCCCATCTATGTTATCTTAATTTTGGGCCCTTTATTGAACGACTCCATACAGACCACGGTTGGCAAGTTAGAACTGTAAGATTCACTACGTGAACCACTGGTGTTTTGTGGAAAAGCACATGTACACTGCGTTCCAAATTATTATGCAAAAAGTGTTTAGGAGTGATAAGGGAAGAATTTGTTTGTTTGTCAGTTAAACTCATTGATGGTGATGTGTGTCAGGGCTCTTTATATCACTGTAAGCAATTGCAGACACCTGTGCTAATTAGTTTGGCAGGTGTGTCCAATGAAAGGCAAGACTACTTAAGAAGGCTCTCTCACATTATTAAGCAGCCTACATTTTCTGCCAAAATGGGAAAGAAAAAGGATGTGTCGGCTGCTGAGAAGCAACAAATTGTGGAGTGTTTAGGTCAAGGCATGACTACAATCAACATTGTGCGATGATCAGGATGAAGTGTCTTGGCAATCAAGAAGTATGTAGCTGATTCACAGTACACACGTGTGCGTGCTGATAAGGGCAAATTGAGGACTCTTTCCTACAGGCAATTACGTCAGGTTGAAAGAGCAGCGGCAAAAAAGCCTTGTCATAGCAGCAGACAAGTTTTTGAAGCTGCTTGTGCCTCCAACGTCCCCCGAACAATAAGATGCAGGGTCCTTCAGAGGTTTGCAGCTGTGCATACGCCATCCTGTCGACCTCCTCTATCCACTTCACACAAGCAGAAACGGCTCCAGTGGGCCAAACATTACATGAAGACTGATTTCAAAACAGTTTTGTTCACGGATGAGTGCCGTGCAGCGCTCGATGGTCCAGATGGATGGAGTGGAGGATGGCTGGTTGATGGACACCCCACGCAAACACGGCTACAGCGCCAACAAGGAGGAGGTGGAGTAATGTTTTGGGCTGGAATCATGGGGAGAGAGATTGTCGGCCCCTTTAGGATCCCTGAAGGCGTAAAGATGAACTCCATAATGTATGTGGATTTTCTCAAACAGCACTTCCTGCCATGGTTCAAGAAGAAGAACCGTGTATTTCACAGCAAGATCATTTTTCTGCATGATAATGCACCATCTCATCCTGCACATAAAACATCTGCATCTCTGGCTGATATGGGCATAAAAGGGGACAAACTTATGGTGTGACCCCCATGCTCCCCTGACCTCTACCCCATTCAGAACCTTTGGAGCATCATTAAAAGGAGTGTCTATGATGGCGGGAGGCAGTTCACATCTAAGCAACAGCTCTGGGAGGGTATTCTGTCCTCATGCAAAACAATTGAAGCAGAAACCATCCAAAACCTGACAAATTCAATGGACGAGAGAGTTCAGAAGCTCCTTTCGAAAAAGGGGTCCTATGTGAAAATGTAACATCACCTAGAATAAAGTTTTGAGTTGAAAACTGTACTGTTTGATTTCAGTTTCTAACAACCTGCTAATGCTTATAATTTTAAAAATGACCATTTTTTTGGTCTTTATTAAAATGAAAAGGTTGATCGAAAAGTTTGGGGGATCTAAGAGTGTGGCAACCCAGTAGTCATGATTACTTCGAATTCTGACAATATGAGGGTCATGCTGCAGGTAGTGCAGCAAGAAGGCACTTATGTGTCTTGCGCATCTCGGAGCCCCAAAATTATTTTCCGGGCTAGATGCAGCTAAAAATTATTTTTAATTTTAAATCTGGTGAAGCTTTAGTATAGATGGCCTAATAGGATCAGTGCTGCACACTGCTACAAAGCCCAAATTATTTTCCAGTCAAGATACAGATAAACATGATTAGTAATTTGAAAGCTTAAAATGGTTGGTAGGGTGATTTTAACCAATCATCAAGCTTTTACTCTCCCCAGGATGACACAGGGGTAGAAAAGTCATTTCGGATCCATGATTTGTTCATCTTTATGAACGTGAGTCTGTCTACATTATCAGTGGAGAGCCGCGTGCGCTTATCTGTCAGCACACCACCAGCAGCGCTGAACACACGTTCAGACAGAACGCTGGCTGCGGGGCATGACAAGATCTCCAAGGCGTAAGTGGCTAGCTCCGGCCATTTATCCAGATTGGAAGCCCAAAAAGAGCAAGGGTCCAGTGACACAGTCGTGGCTTCAATGTTTACTTGGAGATACTCCTGTACCATCGTCTCTAGGCGTTGACTATGTGTCAGACTTCTTGTCTCCTGTGGCCTTGCAAAGGATGGGCTAAAAAAGTGGTGAAATGATTCCGCAAAATTGATGTTACCAGCAGATACTGTGGTTCTGTTACGGTTTGAGAGCTGAACACTTGACGGTCCCACGGTTGGCAAGTTGGAACTGTGAGATTCACTACGTGCACCACTGGTATTTTGTGGAAAAGCACATGTAAGATTCTGCAACAGTCTCTGCTGATACTCCTGCATGCGTGCATCCCTTTCTATGGCAGGAATAATTTCTGCAAATTTACTTTTGTACCGGGGATCTAACAGTGTGGCAACCCAGTAGTCAGGATTATTTCTAATTCTCACAATTCGAGGGTCATGTTGCAGGTAGTGCAGCAAGAAGGCACTCATGTGTGTTGCGCATCCAGGAGCACCAAGTCCCTGTTGTGTTGGTGGCGAGGTAACAATCATGCTTCCTTCCTCTGCCTCTCCCCCCAACCTCGCACAACAGAAATGTGATCAAGGTCTCCCTCATCTGATGAGTCTTACATCAGTTCGTCCTCCACTTCTTCCTGGGCTCCTGCACCTTCCTCACTAGTTTGGCTGCTACCATGCGCCCTGGTAAAACCATCTCCCCCACCCTCACATGCCTGCCGCCTTGGTGCTGCCGACCGTCTGGACCTTGCAGATGTTAGCCCTTCCACATACAACTCCTCCTCCTCTACTTCCTCCACCTCCTCTTGTGCCACCACCTGACTCCGAATTCTGTTTAACATGTGCTCCAGCATGTAAATCACCGGAATAGTCATGCTGATAATGGCATCGTCAGCACTAAACATCTTCGTCGCCATTTCAAAACTGTGCAGAAGGGTGCATAGGTCCCTGATCTGAGACCACTCCTCCAGCGTGATTTGCCCCACCTCTGAATCTCGTTGGCCCAGGCTATACGTCAGAACGTATTGCACCAGGGCTTGTCGGTGCTGCCACAGTCACTGCAACATGTGCAGAGTGGAATTCCACCGGGTAGGCACATCGCATTTTAGCCGGTGAAGTGGCAGGCCCAACGACTTCTGTAGAGATGTAAGTCGATGAGCTGCGGGATGCGAACGGCGGAAGTGAGCACACAGCGACCGTGCCCTCTGCAGAAGGCCATCTAGTCTGGGATAGTGGGCTAAAAATTGCTGGACAACCAGGTTCAACACGTGAGCCATACAAGGCACGTGTGTGACATTGCCCCGGCGAAGGGCCGCACCCAGGTTTGCAGCATTGTCGCACACGGCCTTCCCTGGTTTCAAGTCCAGTGGAGACAACCATTCATGAAATTGGTTCTCCAGAGCTGACCACAACTCCTCAGCTGTGTGACTCACATTTCCCAGACATTTCAATGTAAAAACCGCCTGATGACGTTGAGCCCTACTGCCAGCATAGTAAGGAGGTGTGCAGGATCCCTTCTGCGCAGTTAGAAAGCTTGTGGCATGACCAGACAGGCTTTGGGTGCAGGTGGAAGACCGAGAGGAGGTTGAGGAGGCAGAAGCAGTGGAGGAACTTTGACATAAAGAGGATTGACGCACAACTCGTGGGGACGGCAAGACTTGGACAGCAGCCCCTTGTCCTGCTGTCACCATAGTTACCCAGTGCCCAGTCAGCGACATGTAACGCCCCTGTCCATGCCTACTCGTCCAAGTGTCTGTGGTGAAATGCACCCTGTCACACACAGAGTTTCTCAAAGAAGCGGTGATGTTGTGTGCGACATGCTGGTGGAGCGCAGGCACACCTTTCTTTGAGAAGTAGTGCCGACTGGGCATCTGGTACTGGGGCACTGCGACGGACATAAGGTCTCGAAAATCCTCTGTGTCCACCAGGCGGAAAGGCAGCATTTCTGTAGCCAAGAGCTTGCAGATGGTGAAATTCAATCTCTTAGCTTTCTCATGGCTAGGAGGAAATGGTCTTTTACTTGTCCACATCTGAGGGACCGAGGGCTGGCTATTGTGCTTAGACGGGGTTGATAAGGGTGTCCCCGGCAAACTGCCGGTCTGTGAGGAAGATGCAGGCGGACATGTTAGGTTGCCTTGATCCAAAGGTGGTGCTATCGATGTCGGACAGCGCTCAACACCAGCTGGTGTTCCCACCTCCAAAGAAAATGATGACCTGCCAATCACGCTGGCTGTTGCGGGTAAAAAGGTGGCAGGCCTGCGCCCCAAAACAGGTGTGACTGCTGTCCCCCCAGTCACAGAGGATGAAGAGGCCGCGGATGCACAAGATATGGCAGACGGTGGTTGGCCCGGCCGGCTAGGCCGCATTGTAGCACACTGAGCTTCCCACTGCAACTTATGCTTCATGTCCATGTGCCGGTTCATGCATGAAGTACTCAAACTATGTATTTTTTGGCCTCTACTTAGCTTTTGCTGACAAATGTTACAGATAACACGAGTTGGGTCATCTTTATCGATCTGAAAAAATGCCCAGGCTATGCAAGGCTTAGCACCCATGCGACCTGAAGAGCCACCACGACTTGTGGTGAGAGGCAGAGTTGTGTTTGAGGATGCAGTTGTTGACGTGCTTCCAGTACTACGTCTCTGTCCAGGAAGGCGCAACCTGACCTCGTCGTCACTAGCATCTTCCTCCACCTCCTCTGCTGACCTCATCTCTTGGCTGACTGTGGGTTGACAGTAAGTGGGATCTCCAACCTCATCATCATCACCCTGTGTGTTATCACACCCGTCGTCCTCAGAGCCAACCTGTTCCTGCCCTGACAAAAAACTAAAGTTGTCGCTCCAATCAGGTATTTGAGTCTTATCATCGTCTTCCTCATTGTCTCCACCAACAGGAGTTACAGTTTGGGAATGAGGGTCTACATTATGGTCAGAACCTTCTGCGTCTGGTCCTGGATCCGACTCATAAAGATTCTGGGCATCAGTGCAGATCATTTCCTCGTCTGGATTCACAGAAGCGCTGGAGTCGACCTCTGATTCCCAGGCTATAGTATGAGTAAACAGCTCTGCAGACTCAACCATCTGTTCTACCTCATACTCAGACGGGCAGCTGGAGATTTGGGAGCTGTGAGGAAGCAAGTGCGATTTGGGTGACACCTTTGAGGACTGGAGTATTTGTGATGTTGAAGTTGATGTGGAGGAGAGCCCACTTAAAGGAGCACTTGATATCCGTTGAAGCACCTGCTGTTTTTGTGCCTCATCTGGAATTTGTAGCGATTGGCGTGGCCGTAAGAAAGGGATCTTATCACATTGTCCGCTAAAAGAAGTAGACATTTTAGTTTGGCTGGAAGATGGTCTTTCTTCTGCAGATGTTACTGTTGCTTTAACACCTACCCCACGGACACAACCTTTTTTCCCCTTCCCAACACGCCTATTCCCCTTTCCACCAGCAGCAGGCCTTTTTCCACTCATTTTGGTGGTTAACTAATTCACAACTCTGGAGTTGTTTGCACAAAAAAACAATGGATGGTAACCGAGCAGAGCTGAGTGGCCAAACTGTGGTATTAGGCCAAAACTATTGGCTGGGTTAGATGCAGAAAAAAATTATATTCAATTTGCAACCTGATGGAGGTCAGTATAGATGGACTAATACAACAAGTCCCACACACAGCTAGAAGCCCAATATTTTTTCAGAGGTAGATGCAGAAAAAAATATATTCAGTTTGCAACCTGATGGAGGTCAGTATAGATGGACTAATACAACAAGTCCCACACACAGCTAGAAGCCCAAATATTTTTTCAGAGGTACTGTAGATGCAGATAAAAATTATTTTTAATTTGCAACCTGATGGAGGTCAGTATAGATGGACTAATAGAGAAAGTCCGACACACTACTAGAAGGCCAAATATTTTTTCAGAGCTAGATGCAGAAAAAAATTATATTCAGTTTGCAACCTGATGGAGGTCTGTATAGATGGATTAATAGAACAAGACCCACACACAGCTAGAAGCCCAATATTTTTTCAGAGGTAGATGCAGAAAAAAATATATTCAGTTTGCAACCTGATGGAGGTCAGTATAGATGGACTAATACAACAAGTCCCACACACAGCTAGAAGCCCAATATTTTTTCAGAGGTAGATGCAGAAAAAAATATATTCAGTTTGCAACCTGATGGAGGTCAGTATAGATGGACTAATACAACAAGTCCCACACACAGCTAGAAGCCCAAATATTTTTTCAGAGGTACTGTAGATGCAGATAAAAATTATTTTTAATTTGCAACCTGATGGAGGTCAGTATAGATGGACTAATAGAGAAAGTCCGACACACTACTAGAAGGCCAAATATTTTTTCAGAGCTAGATGCAGAAAAAAATTATATTCAGTTTGCAACCTGATGGAGGTCTGTATAGATGGATTAATAGAACAAGACCCACACACAGCTAGAAGCCCAATATTTTTTCAGAGGTAGATGCAGAAAAAAATATATTCAGTTTGCAACCTGATGGAGGTCAGTATAGATGGACTAATACAACAAGTCCCACACACAGCTAGAAGCCCAATATTTTTTCAGAGGTAGATGCAGAAAAAAATATATTCAGTTTGCAACCTGATGGAGGTCAGTATAGGTGGACTAATAGAACAAGTCCCACACACTGCTAGAAGGCCAAATATTTTTTCAGAGCTAGATGCAGAAAAAAATTATATTCAGTTTGCAACCTGATGGAGGTCAGTATAGATGGATTAATAGAACAAGACCCACACACAGCTAGAAGCCCAATATTTTTTCAGAGGTAGATGCAGAAAAAAATTATATTCAGTTTGCAACCTGATGGAGGTCAGTATAGATGGATTAATAGAACAAGACCCACACACAGCTAGAAGCCCAATATTTTTTCAGAGGTAGATGCAGAAAAGAATATATTCAGTTTGCAACCTGATGGAGGTCAGTATAGATGGACTAATACAACAAGTCCCACACACAGCTAGAAGCCCAATATTTTTTCAGAGGTAGATGCAGAAAAAAATATATTCAGTTTGCAACCTGATGGAGGTCAGTATAGATGGACTAATACAACAAGTCCCACACACAGCTAGAAGCCCAATATTTTTTCAGAGGTAGATGCAGAAAAAAATATATTCAGTTTGCAACCTGATGGAGGTCAGTATAGATGGACTAATACAACAAGTCCCACACACAGCTAGAAGCCCAAATATTTTTTCAGAGGTACTGTAGATGCAGATAAAAATTATTTTTAATTTGCAACCTGATGGAGGTCAGTATAGATGGACTAATAGAGAAAGTCCGACACACTACTAGAAGGCCAAATATTTTTTCAGAGCTAGATGCAGAAAAAAATTATATTCAGTTTGCAACCTGATGGAGGTCAGTATAGATGGATTAATAGAACAAGACCCACACACAGCTAGAAGCCCAATATTTTTTCAGAGGTAGATGCAGAAAAAAATATATTCAGTTTGCAACCTGATGGAGGTCAGTATAGATGGACTAATACAACAAGTCCCACACACAGCTAGAAGCCCAATATTTTTTCAGAGGTAGATGCAGAAAAAAATATATTCAGTTTGCAACCTGATGGAGGTCAGTATAGATGGACTAATACAACAAGTCCCACACACAGCTAGAAGCCCAATATTTTTTCAGAGGTAGATGCAGAAAAAAATATATTCAGTTTGCAACCTGATGGAGGTCAGTATAGGTGGACTAATAGAACAAGTCCCACACACTGCTAGAAGGCCAAATATTTTTTCAGAGCTAGATGCAGAAAAAAATTATATTCAGTTTGCAACCTGATGGAGGTCAGTATAGATGGATTAATAGAACAAGACCCACACACAGCTAGAAGCCCAATATTTTTTCAGAGGTAGATGCAGAAAAAAATTATATTCAGTTTGCAACCTGATGGAGGTCAGTATAGATGGATTAATAGAACAAGACCCACACACAGCTAGAAGCCCAATATTTTTTCAGAGCTAGATGCAGAAAAAAATTATATTCAGTTTGCAACCTGATGGAGGTCAGTATAGATGGATTAATAGAACAAGACCCACACACAGCTAGAAGCCCAATATTTTTTCAGAGCTAGATGCAGAAAAAAATTAGATTCAGTTTGCAACCTGATGGAGGTCAGTATAGATGGACTAATAGAATGATGCTATGCCCAAAAGATTTTACTTCACTAGGTGCAGTAAAAAAATTGGTATTCTATACACAGGTGGTATATCTTGCAACACAGATAGGCTACTCCACTGACTAACACACTCTGCAATAGGCCAAAAAGGATTAGCTTTGCTAGATTCAGCCAAATGCTGTGAAAAAAACTTGCACAGCACTGGCACAGACCTGCCTGGCAAAAACTGATAGGAACTGATGTAACCTAGTCCTGAAAAGGACTCCAATTACAATTAGTCTTTACTCCCACAACCTATCTATTTAAGAGCACAGACCTGCCTGATAAAAGTCGTAGGAAATGCTGTAACCTAGTCCTTAAAAGGACTGCAATCACAACTATTCCCTACTCCCAAGCTATCTGTATATTTGTGCGAAAATTGGCTTGAAATTAACAAGGTATAGCGCACACAGCAACAGCGGTGCCGTCTAACACGCAGCTGCAGCAGTGAGAAAATGGTGGCGACGGGGAAAATGGCTTGGTCTTATAGGGCAAGGACATGTGACATACACTGCCAATGACACATGCCCTTGCTTGTGTGAAAAAAAGCACTTCGCTCCGTGTGTGCACTGCTGATAGGCTGACAGATTGCACCTCCCCACTGTAAATGCGGGAAAGAGAAAAAAAAATGGAGATCTTCATTGTTCCTGCAGAGATCCATCCCCTGCCCCTCCCCCCACCCCGCTGTACACTCAAACTGCGTATTAACATTAATTTTCATCATTACTGAGAAAAAATCCAGTTATGATTTTGGTGCACGAACAGTTATCGAACATAACCTCGAACAGCCGAATTTTTCTCAAATTGTTCGTGTTCGCCGAACGGCTCGAACACCGCCCAAAACAGCTCGAATTTGAGATTGGCGAACAGTTCGAGTAGAACAACGCTCATCTCTAGTGCCAATACTTTTGTCCACCCCCTTTTTTAGGTTTGGTGTGGAATTATATCCAATTTGGCTTTAGGACAATTCTTTTTGTATTTTTTTCATTGAAGACAAATTAAATGAAGATAATAATACCAAAGAATTTGTGATTGCAATCATTTTCAGGAAGAAACTGAGTATTATCTGACAGAATTGCAGGGGTGCCAATACTTTTGGCCAGCACTGTATAAAGGAATGCGGAAAAGCCATATTGTCCTAGCAATAATATATAGTAGGTGGGATATCAAAAGATAACATCCTATATATCAGAGGTCCCCAACCGCCGGTCCGCGGACCAGGACCGGGCCGTTGGGGTTTTTCAGCCGGTCCGCGGCGCCGCTGACCAGGGCCGGCGTCAGCACCCGGGCAAATGCCGGGGCTCTGAGCAGGCAGAGGGGCCCACTAGCGGTCGCGCACCCCGCTGGGCTATGGGCGGAGGAGAGCGGTGTCAGCGCCCGCCCTTCTCCGCCGCTTGCTCAGGGCCCCGGCAGCCCGATACTTACCTCTCCCCGTGCCTCCGCAGATCAGCTGTCTTCCTGCTCTGCGCTCCCTGTGACGTCTCAGGTCAGAGGGCGCGGTGACGTCTTTACACCGCGCCCTCCCCTGAGCCGTCACAGGGAGCGCTGAGCGGGAAGAAACGACAACGCTGGAGTTCGGAGCCCAGCAGCGAGCGGCGGGCAGCAGGTAGCAGGTGAGGAGAAGGGAGGTGAGTATTTGATTTTTTTTTTTTTTTTAATGTATGGAGGCATGGGGCAGTATAAAGAGGGGAGGAAGGGCATCCTGCTTGGGGCATTATAAAGAGGAGGGGTGACAGCCTGCATGGGGCATTATAAGGTGGGGAACAGCCTGCATGGGGCATTATAAAGAGGGGGGGATTCCTGCTTGGGGCATTATAATGAGGAGGGGTGACAGCCTGCATGGGGCATTATAAGGTGGGGACCAGCCTGCATGGGGCATTATAAAGAGGGGGGGATTCCTGCTTGGGGCATTATAATGAGGATGGGTGACAGCCTGCATGGGGCATTATAAGGTGGGGACCAGCCTGCATGGGGCATTATAAGGTGGGGAACAGCCTGCACGGGGCATTATAAAGAGAGGGGGGGACATCCTGCATGGGGCAGTATAAAGAGGAGGGGTGACAGCCTGCATGGGGCAGTATAAAGAGGAGGGGTGACAGCCTGCATGGGGCAGTATAAAGAGGAGGGGTGACAGCCTGCATGGAGCATTATAAAGAGGAGGGGTGACAGCCTGCATGGAGCATTATAAAGAGGAGGGGTGACAGCCTGCATGGAGCATTATAAAGAGGAGGGGTGACAGCCTGCATGGGGCATTATAAAGAGGGGGGGTGACAGCCTGCATGGGGCAGTATAAAGAGGAGGGGTGACAGCCTGCATGGGGCAGTATAAAGAGGAGGGGTGACAGCCTGCATGGGGCATTATAAAGAGGGGGGGCAGCCTGTATGGGGCATTATGTGGGGGGTAACAGCCTGCATGGAGCATTAAAAGGGGGGGGCCTGTATGGGGCATTATGTGGGGGGGAACAGCCTGCATGGAGCATTATAAGGGGGGGGGGCAGCCTGTATGGGGCATTATGTGGGGGTAACAGCATGCATGGAGCATTAAAAGGGAGGGGCCTGTATGGGGCATTATGTGGGGGGTAACAGCCTGCATGGAGCATTATAAGGGGGGGACAGCCTGTATGGGGCATTATGTGGGGGGTAACAGCCTGCATGCAGCATTATATGGGGACCGGTATCCTGTATGGAGCGTTATATGGGGGCCAGTATCCTGTATGGAGCGTTATATGGGGGCCAGTATTCTGTATGGAGCCTTATATGGGGGCCAGTATTCCGTATGGGGTCTTATATGGGGGCCAGTATTCCGTATGGGGCCTTATATGGGGGCAAGTATTCCGTATGGGGCCTTATATGGGGGCAAGTATTCCGTATGGGGCCTTATATGGGGGAAAGTATTCCGTATGGGGCCTTATATGGGGGCCAGTATTCCGTATGAAGCGTTATATGGGGGCCAGTATTCCGTATGGACGTTATATGGGGACCAGTATTCCGTATGGAGCCTTATATGGGGGCCACTATTCTGTGTGGAGCGATTCACCGGTTTCTGAGCTATTGTAGAATTTACAATAGATATCACTCATGAAGTGAAATCTTTGCATTGTACTATATATATATATTTCTCCGCCGTATCTCTGCATCATGAATCGTGGTATGTGTTAAAGGGGCCCACTGAGACTCTTTCGCCCGGGGCCCAGAAAAACCTGGAGCCGGCCCTGCCGCTGACAGCTAGCTCCGCGGCCCTGCGCCTGGTCAGAACTCGCTCTGTGTGGATTTATAATGTTTTCTGCCATAGCCGTGACAGCTCGCAGCTCCCGGCAGAGAACATTATGCAGGACGGGGTGGGGCGTCGGGCGGGTCTTAGTGACGCAGCCCTCCACAGCACAGCATGGTACCTGTTGTACGTCACGGGGCGGGTCTTAGTGACGCGGCCCTCCTGCACAGCATGGTGTGTTCCTGACGGGGTGGGGCGGCAGGCTCTCCTCACTGACACGCCCCCGGCAGAACATGTTATGTGAGGCGTGCTGGGGCAGCAGACTGGCTTCAGTGACGCGGCTCCCGGTTCCGGTGTTCAGTGTGTAGCGCTGCTAAGCAGCAGCGCTGTATACACTGACGCTCAATGTACAATGCTGCTACTTAGCAGTGCTGTACACCGAGGTCCCGCCAGCATCCTCCCCATACAGCTCCACCCCTCCATAACCCCACCCCCATATGACCAAAGCCCCGCCCCCACCCCCACCGGGCCATGGAAAACTGGTCTTGCTTAAAGCCGGTCCCTGGTGCAAAAAAGGTTGGGGACCTCTGCTATATATCATCTTGATTAAATCAAGAAGAACAATGTCTTATGTAAGGGTAGCGAATTTCCCAGATATACCTTCCACTTAAACAAATTAACATATAAGGAAATATGGCTTTTCCGCATTCCTTTATATATATATGGGATTGAACATGATCTGTATGGGTACTTTGTTATACTTTTTATATACACTACTTGATGTGATAATATATTGTATGCGGATTGCCATATTGTTAATCCACTTGGTTGGGATATTGTCTTTATCATATGATTTATCTATATATCTATGTGGTGGTAGTGGGAGTAGATACATCGCCTAATTGAGCTTACACCTCTTGTTATAGTTTCTGCTTATGGGAGGTTTAAGGACCTTACGCGCGAGTGTCGCCGCTTTCTGAGTGCCCCGTGTCGCCTGGCGTCTTTATGCAAGGACCTGAATCACGTGGGTCCATGTGACCATCACGTGATGCCTTGCATGACGCCCGCGCCACCGGTTGCTTGGTAGCGGGGACGCTACGCGCGTTACTACGGGTCCACCCCCATCACCTTACCTGGAACACATTCTGTCAATATAGCTCTCTTAGTTGAACCCTCCTAGCTGTCATACTTTGACTATACTAGTGCTATAGTGGCTATTACTAGTGTCCCTTACGTGGCATTTGATATGATGAATGTATATCCTAGCTGCTGATATATGGCACTTTGACAGTATAGGTTATGAGTTCCCTATGAGGCATTATCAAGTATTTCATATTATATATATACTGGTTATATGCATTACCATATGGGTATTACTATGGGTATTGTACCGTGGTCATTTGGTAATCCTCCTTATTGGTCTGTCATATGAAGGACTATATATATACTTTTTTGCTGTGGTGCCTCGGACCCTATAACATGTGGACCGGATCGTCCTTTCAGTGAGATGGTCATCCTACATGATATGTGCTTTTCTGTATTTTTGTACTGTGCCTGATACTGATTATGGAGTAAACTTTTTATGCTATTTATGAATAAAAGTTAATTTTTATGATTATTTTGGGTTGATATGGTCATATTTCTTTCTTCAAGTATTTATCTATGTTGAGCGACTTAACCTACATTTCCACCATTAGGTGCTAGCCATTGAGCAATATAAATATTATCTTTAATATGCACCAATTGAGAAACTTATATTGGATATAAGGCAACATAAATAATCCCCCAAAAATATGCTCCTCCACACCTTGGGCTATGTTCACACGTAGCAATTTTGATGCATTTTTGCATTGCGGTCAACGGTGAAAAATAGATTCACCGGTAAATGTAATTTTAACATTTTACTATCTTATCTGCCCATGTGGTGTGTGAGACATGATCAGACACATCCTATTTCATTTATGAAGGAGGGACTGTGAAAGTCACAAAGCCTATTTTTATAGGGCCATCAGGCGACCCTTACTATTGTTAAAGGGCCAGCAGTCGGCCCTCACTATTGTTAGAGGGCCATCAGCTGGCTATGCTTTGTTGTTCCCATTATTAAGGAGTGGGTTTCCTATACTGTTATTGCATATGCAGTGACTGCAAGGCCTGCCCAAAATTTGCAAAATCCCCAATACACCTTTGAAGAGACATAGAGGAGGGCCATGGTATAAAAAATGTTCCCATTATAAAGGAGCGTGTCTCCTATACTGCTATTGCATATGTAGTAACTGCAAAGCCTGCCCAAAATTTGGAAAAACACAAACACACATTTGAAGAGACATAGAGGAAAGCCTCAGTTAAAAAAATGTTCCCATTATAAAGGAATGGGTCTACTATACTGTTATTGAGTATGCAGTGACTACAAGGCCTGCCCAATATTTGGAAAAACCCCAATACCCCTTTGAAGACACATAGAGGAGGGCCTCATTTAAAAAAATGTTCCCATTATTAAGGAGAGGGTCTCCTATACTGATAATGCCCATGTGGTGACTGGAAGGGCTGCCCAAAAATGGCACGCAATCTAATACCCCTTTGAAGAGACTTAGAGGAGGTCCTCATTAAAAAAATTGTTACCATTGTTAAGGAGTGGTTCTCCTTTACTGGTAATGCCCATGCACTAAGTGCATGGGCTGAAAAATATTTACCCCTGGGGGTATACATGAAAATACTGTGTAACATACAGAATGTTAGAGGTAGGCCTCTAAAAAAATTTCCGCATCACAAACACCCTTAAAAAAAATTATGTGGGTGTTGCATCACGGTCACCCTGGTGATATACCGTATTTTTCGGACCATAAGACGCACTTTTTTTCCCCCAAAATTGGGAGGAGAATGGGGGGTGCGTCTTATGGCTCGAATGTTATGGATACTTGCGGTGGTGGTGGAGCGAGGGTGCCCTCCCTCCTTCGGGAACGAGGTGGCGGCGGTGAGGCAGAGCGGCTGGGGCCGGTGTCAGGCTGTCAGCTGCGTCGGGCGGTGAAGCAGAGCTGTCTGTGCAGCTTTCAGGTGTGCCGGTGTCTTACTGAGGCTGCGATCTACAGGAAAATGGCCGCCCGAGCAGGAGCATGCACAGACCGGTAGCTCCTGTGGCCATTTTACTGTAGATCACAGCTTTAGGAAGATGGCCGCGGCCACCGGAAACCCAAGTAGGCCGCTCTGCTTCACCGCCCAATGCCGCTCACAGCCCAGCACAAGCCACAGCCCCGGCCCTGCACAGGCCCGGCCAAGGCCCCCTAGCCCTGCACAGGCCCGGCATAGGCCCCCCAGCCTGGCACAGGTTTCTTAGCCATGCACAGGCCCAGAAAATGTCCCCTCAGCCCTGTACAGGCCCAGCACAGGCCCCCCAGCCCTGTAGAGGCCCAGCACAGGCCCCCAGCCCAGCACAGGTCCGCACAGGTCCCCCAGCCCTGCACAGGCCCGGCACATTTCCCCCAGCCCTGCACAGGTCAGGAATAGGCCCCTCAGCCCTTAACAGGCCTGGCAAAGGTCCCTTAGCCATGCACATGACGCGCCCAGGGGATGGGGCCGACTCGGCGCCCGGGCCTTGCTGTTTAGTTTTGGGGGATGTCGCGGTGGCCGGCTCCCAGGGCCGTACCCTGGGGTCACTCTTAAAAAGCAAGGAATTGGGGGAAAAGGTGTATGGGAAAGGGAAAGTTCGTGACGCCACCCGTGGCGTCTGGTGAGGATCACCAGCGCTGCTGCAGTCCTCTGAGGCCGGTGATCAGGCAGCTTAGTTGGTGCGGCTCCCCACAAGTGGAGCGGGGCCTCAGGGTAACATAGGAGAAGGGATGCAGGATAGAGGGGACCCAGCCGGGTCAGAAGAAGAATAGGCACACACATGACAGTTCACTTCAGTACCTTTACTGGTGGTGTTTCAGGCACGATCCAGGGCACTGTATTGGGAAGGGTGCATTTCAGGACTCTCCCCAGTGAGCGGGTGTGGGGCCTCCTGTTTCTTGCCTTTTCCTGATAAGTTTATGACCTGTCTGGAGCTAGGCCTAACTTGGTCTCTGTCTTGCAGCGGCTGACCTGGTGGTAGGGCCTTCTGTTGGAGAACACACTCCCGGGTCTCTTGGGCCTCAGTGACTCCTGACCCTGGTATGACAGTCAGCTTTTGGTGTTCCTGGGACTTGTAGTTCACCAGGGGTTCCGGTTGTTTCTGCTGGGCCTTAGGGATCCCTGCAGACGTGGACCCGGTGTCCGGTAAATGGTTGTGGGGTGAGCTGGTTAAGCTCCTCTGCCCCAATGTAGCTCGCTTACTCCACTTGCCTTTGGCCACGCTCGGGGCCCTCACTAGGCTTCACACTGGCAGTAGGCCTCGCTACTCTTCACCGCTCTTACGGCGTCGGCACACCTTAGGCTCACTAACCTGAGCTCCCTGAGTCTGGGCTGGACTGCCAACCTCTCTGGCTGCAGCAGACTTTAGACTGCATACTCTAGGCTGTAAATTCCAGACTGACTCTCTCCCAGACTGAACTGCCTAGCTCCACCTTCCCTTTTTATATCTCTATCCGGGCTCCCTCTGGTGGTCTGAGGTGGAAGGTGGAGGTGTGTGTATGCTGTGAGGGCCTCTTGTGGAGGAATCCGTCCATGCACCCCTCTAGGATCTGTGGCACCAATGCGCAGCAGGGCGCCCCACACAGATCCGGCAGTAACCCCCCAGCCCTGCACAGGCCCCTTAGCCTTGCACAGGCCCGGCACAGGTCCCCCAGCCCTGCACAGGCCCAGCACAGGCAACAGGTTCCCCAGCCCAGGATAGGCCACCCGGCCCAGGAACCAGCCAGGCTAACGTTTTTCCTGCCAGGGACAAGCGAATGTGAAGTGTTCTTCACATGCATTTCCGCATGCGGGTTGACAAGTGCTTTCCAAGCGATTTTAGCATCACTTGGAAAGTGCTTGACAACTTGGTCACGCTATATAAATATATAGTGTGACCGTAAAGAATGTTAAAAAATAAAAAAATAAGTATATACTTACCTTCTGATGGCCCCCGGAGTCTTTATTCGATCCGTCCTGGCTTGCCGGCAGCTCGCGGTACACTGAAAGACCTGCCGTCACTTGACTAAATGACGTCAGCGCAGGTCCTTCGGTCCACCGTGATCTGCCAGCAAGCGAAGACAAGCACACCGGGGGCCATCAGAAGCTAAGCATCATATTTATTTTTTATTTTATTCTTTTTTTTACAGGTTCTATGGTACCCGGGTCCGGAGGAGAGTCTCCATGTATGCATCACTGCATGTACAGATGCAGTGATGCATAATCCATGCGTTCCAATGCAAGTCAATGGTGGCGAAAACGTAGTGCTTCCGCAAAATAATTGGTAATGCTGCGTTTTTTTCCGCAATGATAATCCACAGCGGAAATTTCCGCAGCATGTGCACAGCATATGTGTATTATCATTGGGGAACATGGCAGGCCTTCTACCAAGCGTTTTTTAAGTGTTTCTGCAGCGGAATTGCCGCTGCGGAAACGCTTAAAAAATGCATCGTGGGCACACAGCCTTATAGTCCAAAAAATACGGTAGTGGCGGAGGATGAGTAGAAGTAGGAGGGCAACAGAAAATAGACAAATCAGGAAGCGTATACCCAAGTCTGGGTGTAAAGAGGTGCATGGGAATAGACCCCTACAAACAAAGCCACTGGATTTGACTTTATGTTCTGCTGCTATCATCCGATGGTGTTGAGAAGTCTGGCCCAATCCAGCCCTTGTTCATTTTTATAAGAGTCAGCCTGTCAGCATTTTCAGCTGACAGGCGGTTGCGCCTATCAGCTATAATGCCTCTGGCTGCAGTAAAAACATGCTCTGACAAAACGCTAGCGGCAGGGAAGCCCAGGACTTCCAAGGCATAGAGAGACAGTTCTTGCCACATGTCCAGCATGGATACCCAATAATTATAAGGCACAGAGGAATCAGGGAGGACATGGGTATGTAGCACCCTGAGGACTCGGCTGCTACAGGGGTATTGCACCTCGACCCAGAGGTGTGGTATTCCACTCCCGGGTAAGGATGGAGTGTGGGACTGAGCTCAGTAGGCTGCATGCACTACATACATCCCATTTCCGGGGGACAGAACTACGGTACTCCCACCAAGTAAATGTGCAGGTACGACAGCGTCTGTCCCTGGCTGGAGTGGGAGGGGGGTGGAACATCCCAGTAGTGTAGGGGCAGATAGGGGGAGTACTCTGGGTAAAGCTAGGAGCTCATTGGGTGCTAGTCACCTGGGCTCATACATAGAGGGAGTATATATGGTGGGCACCATCTTAGGACAGGGAGAGCTGAGGGAGTCTTTAGGAAGAGTTCAGCCAGGAGGGCTGACAGGGAGCTGTGGCTCCGGCTGGGCCCAGCTCCAGAGCCAAGCCTGCAGAGGAGAGAGGAGAAAGAAAGGCCCAGAGTGGAAGACCAGAGGGAACCCTAAGAACCCAGAATCAGACCAAAAAGGGGTGAAGGGTTGGCGTACACGGGTACCGGAACCCGAACTGGTGGAGGCCACTTATCCTCAGCCAGGAACCGGAGGTCGTGGTCAAGATTTGCCACGACCCTCACCAAATCCACCAGAAAGGCACACCAAGCATAGGGTCAGGGAACCCAGAGGAGGTTTGACCACCAAGAGACCCGAGGGAGCCGGCCAAAGGTGGATCCCTGGTGGGAATGGCCAGAGACAGAGAGAGAGAAAGGGAGCTCAGGACCACGCTCCAGAACTGCCTGGGGGTTAGCCGAGTCCAGGACCTGGTGGACGCAGCACGGCTCGGGTGGTCACTCAAGGCCAGAGTGACTGAGAGAACACCCGTGAGTAAAAACCCTGAAACTGCATCTCCTGACTCTGACTCTTCTTACTGCACCGTCACAACCCCCATCATCTTCACCTGCTGCCCTGAGGCCATACCCCTCCCGTTGGGGGTTATAACATCATCGCTGCACCCATACCACCGGCCTCAGCGGACTGTTCTGCAGCGGCGGCTGCAAAGCCGCACTCAACGGGTGGTGTAGTCGACATCCAAGTTAACATCTACTGCCATAGACTGCCACTTAGTTTGACACCCTGGGCACGGACCGGGTCACCGCCACGAGACTACAACCCTCAACAGATCCGGCTCCGGGTAAGCTCCCGCGTGCGCAACGCAGCGCGACACAGGCCCAGGGGCGCGTCAGGTATGGTTGGCAAGGTACTCCTTCAGCATCTTCCAAAACTTTTCCCTCCTTGTTAGAGTACCCCGCGCATCAGGGCGTGGGCGCTGGGAGGGTCTGAGAAAACTGTCCCACACCTTTGTCAGTGTTCCCCTGCTTCTGCTGCATTGTATTTGTGTCTCCCTCGCCTGTACTCCTTGGTTGTCCAAGGAACTGTGGCCTCTGCCACCAGCGTTTTCAGGTGGGAAATTTTTTAATAATTCCGCAACAAGGGCCTTCTGGAACTGCAACATTTTACTAGACCTCTCCGCCGCGGAAAGGAGAGATAGAAAGTTCTGTTGGCCAAAATGCGTACAATGCGAGGGTCACGGGAAAGGCAGAGAAACATAAAGTCAGCCATTTGAGCCAGACTGGTAACAGCCAAGTCTTCCCTGTCCTGACCAAGAGGACAACTGTCCATGCTCTCCTCCTCATCCTCCTTCGTATTTGCGCTTGCGTTCAAAGGACTGGAGTAGGGGCAATTGAACGCTGCGATGGGACAAGGACGTGGATGCTGACGGTGATGGTTGCAAGTGTGCAATGACAGGTGCAGAGAGGGAGGCATCTTCGCCTGTGCCATTGACAGAGGATTGGATTGCATGCACATCAGCGGAACAGGCAGTGGTATCACCCGCAGACACTGTTTGGATCCTGGCATTTGGCCCAACTAGTCGGGTTCTTTGCTGTCATGTGCATGAGCATGCTGGTCGTGGTCAGGCTGTTAGTTTTGCTGCCCCTGCTGATGCTGACACGGCAGATGTTGCAAATGGCCTTTTTGGGGTTATCTGGATAGTCTTTAAAAAAGAGCCAGACTCTGGAAGACCTAACAGTTGGACTGGCAACTTCCCTAGTGTTGGTGTTCCGGGGAACAGTTGGCCGCCTTGTATCTGTGGCCACCCCACTGCTTGTTCCTGCCTGTTGTGGTGCTATGCCTCCCTCCCCCTGTGTGCTGCTGTCCTCGCTATGCATGTCACCTTGCCAGGATGGGCCAGTGACTTCATCGTCCACCACCTCGTCTTCCACGTACGTACCCTGGGCCTCCTCACTGACTTGGTGGCAATTGTGTCTCATCATCATCATTCACCTCTTGCGACAGTTTCTCACCATCGCCTTCATGTGACCATAGCTGCTCAAATATTTGGGCATCGCTACATGCGATCTCCTCTTGCCCTGCTTGAAGCCGGCTGGGCGAGAGGCCTGAATCTATAAATGAAAAAGTGAACAGCACTTCAGAGTGTCCAAGTGTAGGTTCAGTTGTCTCTGGGCACTCGGCATTGTGGGAAAAAGGAGGATCAGGGTGAGGAATATGTGGTCCAGACTCACTTCTACTGAGACTTGACCGTGTGGAAGACAGGGTGGTGGTGATGGCAAAGTGACTGGAAGCATTATCTGCTATCCAACCAACAACCTTTTCACACTGCTCTGGCTTTAAGAGTGGTGTTCCGCAGCCCCCTAGTAATTGGGACAGGAAGGTAGTTCGACATGATGTGGGCGTGTTTTGTGTTCTCTCAGCAGGCACAGTTTCACCTTGTCCACGGCCTCGGCCTCTGCGTTCATCATCGCCATCTCGTCCACTTCCCCGTCCCTTGCCACGCGCCTTTACCATTTTAAATGGAGTGTAATATATGGCCCACTCCACAAAATATCTGTATTATTACTGCAGTAATATGGGATCACGTGTAACGACCACGGCATTAGGCAGTGGCTTTGTAGTATAGTAGTGGTCAGCGACCAAGTGTGAATAGGTTCAACAAAACAAAGCTGGCTGACTTTAAATGGTGGATAATATTTGGCACGCTCCAAAAAATGTCACAATTATTACCGCAGTAATATGGGATCACGTGTAATGACCACGGTTTTAGGAAGTGGCCTCATAGATGTGGTATTGGTCTGCAAACAAGTGTGAATAGGTTTAACAAAACACAGCTGGCTGACTTTAAATGGTGGATAATATTTTGCACGCTCCAAAAAATGTCACAATTATTACAGCAGTAATTTGGGATCACTTGTGATGACCACGGTTTTAGGAAGTGGCTTTATAGATATGGTATTGGTCAGCGACCAAGTGTGAATAAGTTCAACAAAGCACATCTGGCTGACTTTAAATGAAGGATAATATTTGGCACACTCCATAAAATGTCTGTATTATTACCGCAGTAATATGGGATCACGTCTGATGATGGAAAAGTTTCTTTGCTTCCACAATACAGCAATACAAATAAAATAAAATAAATCTGCCTGTATTCTGCTAACAAGACAAGCAAATGGAGCAGTCAAATGTTGTACTGTATTGCTTTTTAAGCAAATAGTCAGGATTAAGAGCAAAACAAAAAAATAGCCCTGATAAGTAGGGCTGTGGATTTCTGTAACAGCAGTAGACAGAACATGCAATGAACCCTATTGTGCTGTATATGTAACATGGGTACTTTAGATGCAGCGACACAGAAACACAGAGCAGCCAATACAGGGTTAATAAACGGGAAGTTTATAATAACAGGGTCAATCTCCACGCAGGGAGTAACAGGGGAAAATATGGGGGAAAACAAGGAAAGTGGCAGGTAAAAGTCTTTAACTGACAGTTCACAGTTTAACTAGATATAGCAGGGTTGAACCGGTTGTAAACAACAGTTTTTACACTTAGCTGACTCTTTTCCTCCACAAGCAAGTTGCCAGCTGAGGCCGGTGTTGATTTCTGCAGGCGTCCCTGCCCAAACAATGCTCCGTCTTCTGGCAGCAGCGGACGGTCTCCGGTTTTACCCACTGAGCCCCTAGTCCATAACACGGCACCTCACGTGCCCCGCTTCACCGACCCTGCGTCTCTTCTCTAGTCAGCTTGACTCTTCCAGTCCACTGCACTCGGCTCTTGCTCCCAGTCCTGGAGCCAGGGGCCTGGACCCTCTCACACTGCTCTGCTGAGCAGGACCCAGCTCCGCTTTCCCGGGCAAATGTCCTCGTCTCTTCCTCTCTCTACCCACGCCACCAGTCTCCCGGTCACCTGACCTCCCAGCTCTCACTCAGGACACGCCCCTAGCTTCCCAGTCACCTGACTCCTGTGCTCGCAGTCTGTCTTCCCCCTGCAACCAGAGACACGGCCCCGGCAGTTCCGGATCCCTTGCTCTGAAAGTACTTACACCCCGGTCTTACCCCTTACATATACACTGTCCACAAACCCTGCCTGCCTAACTCCTGCTATTACCAGTTATATATGCAGCTGGATTAGTCCTCAGAAGGACTGTTAGTTCAGATGGATATATATATACCTTGCTGTGGAATACCTTTATCTAACTATTAAACCACCAATTCTGTCCCTCATTCAGCAGCTGCTCTCCCTACTCTGCCTGTTTCTGGGGTACACTGTGACGAGCATTGGGTCACCAGGTCTTACATAGACCCGATGACGCTATGCGGCCAACCAATCACTGTAATTCCACAACCAACATGGCTATGGCATTATAGTGCGTGGCAGGCAATCCCTGCATGTTAATTGGCTGTCTAAAGAGCACAAAACATGTGGGGCGGGGACCCGAGCTCCCGCCCGAGTGTCCCGGAAAAACTCGACGAGCAGTGAGATGCTCAGGCGAGTACCGAGCAGTGGCAAGCACGCTTGCTCATCGCTATTAATTATATTTCAAACTGAGGAAAGAGCAACTTGAAAATGCTTAGCTATCTTCTTATAGCCTTCTCCAGCTTTGTGGGCCTCCACCATTTTCATTTTCAGAGTGCTAGGCAGCTGCTTAGAAGAACACATGGCTGCTGTTTTTGGCACAAGGTTAGAGGAGGCTGGGCTTTTATAAAGCTGTGAAATTTGCATCACCTTGTCTTACCTAACGATGATAGTGAACAAGCCATAACCCTAACAGGCTAATTAAGATCTGAAACGTTGGTCAAAGTTATCTGAGCACATAAATCTTCAAGGGTGCCCAAACTTTTGCATCAGCCCATTTTCCTTTTTGTAATTTTTAAAATGAAAAAAAATTACAATATATACAGTTGAAACCAGAAGTTTACATACACTATAAAAAAAGACACATATGCATGTTTTTCTCAATATCTGACATGAAATTACAATAAACCTTTCCCGTTTTAGGTCAATTAGGATTGCCAGAAAGATCCCAATACAAAGGAGGTTCTTGGATTTTTTTTATGAAAAAGTCTGGATCATGTAAGCTTCATTCACCAGTCCCCAAATACAAGACCGTTGGTGTAACATACTTGGCGGCGTACTTGCATAGTGCACCATCTCCCACTATGCAAGATCGCAAACTTAATGTTCAGTCCAGTCTGCCAGCCTGGCTTCTGTTCTCGCTGTCTGCTTGTCCCTGTCATGACTGCTTAGGGCGGCGGCCCAGTTACTTCCTGTTTCTTGTAGCTGCTGTGGACACACCCCTAATGCGTCTCCAGCCTATTGCTGTCTGTCACTGGATATTTAAACCAGCTCCACCCTGAAGCTGGTGCCTGAGCAACTCTTACCTTCAAAGGGCTCCTTGCCTCTGATGTGCCAGGTCCCGTTCTGTTCTTGCCTGTCCGCCAACCTGGGGGCTGTATTCCCAGGCCTGTCTGAACTATCTCCTAGCCTGTTTGTCCGCCTCTCTGGGGGCCGTATACCCAGACTCGATCCTGTATCTTGTTGCAGTGTCAGTTCCTGTCTAAACACTCTCCTAGCCTGTTTGTCCACCTCTCTGGGGGCCGTATACCCAGACTCGCTCCTGTATCTTGTTGTAGTGTCAGTTCCTGTCTGAACACTCTCCTAGCCTGTTTGTCTCTGTGACCGTACCTTACCTTTTCCTGCAGTCTCTGAACCTGCACTTACTCCTACTCATAGTCTCTGTACTTCTGTTGTGAGTTTGGAGTCCACTCGCTACTTCATTGCAAGTATCTTGTGTGTATCTGGTTCTGATTTTCCCTTCCAGTCTGTTCAGTGTGAACAGAGCCCTGTCCTCTCTGCTTTGCCTTGTTCACCGCTCCGGCAGTTCCTCTCTGCTCTGCCTTGCTCACTGCTCCGGCGGTTCCTTCCTGCTCTGCCTTGTTCACCGCTCCGGCGGTTCCTCTCTGCTCTGCCTTGCTCACCACTCCAGCGGTTCCTCTCTGCTCTGCCTTGCTCACCGCTCCAGCGGTTCCTCTCTGCTCTGCCTTGCTCACCGCTCCGGCGGTTCCTGCCTGCTCTGCCTTGCTCACCGCTCCGGCGGTTCCTGCCTGCTCTGCCTTGCTCACCGCTCCAGCGGTTTCTCCCTACTCTGCTTGCTCACCGCTCCGGCGGTACCTCTCTGCTCCGCCTTGCCCACCGCTCCAGCGGTTCCTCTCTGCTCTGCTTGTCTACCGCATCTGCGGTTCTGTTCCTGAATCCCAGTCTGTACTGGACCCTATCCAGCCTGTGCTCCAACCTGCTAGTACCTCCCCGTCTGCACGCCAGCCGTACTTGTCAGTACCCTCCTGTCTGCATACCAGCCGTGCCTGCCAGTATCCTCCTGTCTGCACTCCAGCCGTGCCTGCCAGTGCCCACCTGTCTGCTTGCCAGCTGTGCCTGCCAATACCCACCTGTCTGTGTGCCAGCCTAACCTGCCTGTTCCTGTATTCCCCGGTGTGGGTCAACAGCCGTGTCCGGGGTCTGGCCTGGAGTAGCACCTGGTCCCTCTGCTCGGTACCTCCCTGGTGCACGGCATCATTAGCCGTCGTGCGACCTTGGTCGGATCGGGTTGATACTTAGTTACGCCCCTCCAGGCACTCTCCGGTTCATGGCACAGTGGAATCACTAAATCACGCACACGCCAGTCAGCCCGGGCGTGTGCATAACAGTTGGGACTCAAGTAAGGGAGAAGGACCTCAGTGACTTCCAAATGTTCTCCAAAAGCACAAGCACTGATCCAGTAATTCACATCTCAGAAGCAACACAGGTAGAGACACGAGACCTAGAGATCATCTCAAGGATGTCATCAACACGTATAACCGCAAACAATAACAATGCCATACTGCCACCAATAGAAGCAGCAACACATAAAGAGGATCTCTGTGTCTCTAAGCCGCTGCCACCAATCAGGAGTTACTGTACTTTATTGTCGTCAAAGAAGCTGAAGCTTGTAACAAAGTGGCCGACGACTGAACATCCAGTATTGAAGAACTTGTTCACCAAAAGCGATAACATAAAACTAATCATCATAATCCTTCATCCATTAACATCTGAGGCTTTAGATGTTATATTGGGTCTCTTAAAACAGGGTTCCCCAACTCCAGTCCTCAAGGCCCACCAACAGGTCATATTTTCAGGATTTCCTTGGTGTTGCTCAGGTGATGGAATTATTGCCTGTGCAGGTGATGTAATTATCACCTGTGCAATACGAAGGAAATCCTGAAAACATGCCCTGTTGGTGGGCCTTGAGGACTGGAGTTGGGGAACCCTGTCTTAAAACATTAGAATTTAAAGGAAAAAAAGAGAGACAAGAAGTTGCATCAGGAAATCAGTGTGTAGAGAAAAGTCAGAAGAGGAGTGTGTGTGGGATTCTGTCCAGCGTATTCCTATTCAGTAGGCCCTGGTACTGTGTCACATCCACTTGAAATTTAAAAATTAATAATTTTTGTGCAGGACCGCCCTGTGCTCTGGGATATCTACTAAGAAGTCTATCACAACCTCTTCTGAAAATGAAACGCCTGGGAAAAAGTTGCACAGGAATGTAATTCTGGTTTAAGAGCAAACCATCAAAAAATGCGTAAGTGTCTATAACATAACTCTCCCATGTTTGTATTGACTCTCCCCCTGGGCCGTGGGGCACTCGGGACCGGGCTTCAGGGCAATGCTGGGAGTAGTAGTGGCGACCCGGTCCCGTGGCTCAGGGTGGTCAGACTAGTGGCAGCCTTTTATATGTTTTAGGTAATGTCCGACTACGCCACCCGTGGATTGCGGTCAGGGAGGACCGCCGCTGAAAGGCAGACCGCTGAGGCTGGTGTTGGGGATGCAGCAGGGAATAGTACAACTCCCCACGGGAGGAGTGTAGCCTCAGGGCAGTGTAATAGGATGTTGGGGGTGATGGTGCAGGCGCCGCAGTAATCACACAGAGTCCAATAATGCAGTCCAGGGTCTTTTACTGCAGATCTTATCACAGACCCACCAGGAGTACAGGGTAGGAATGGACCTGGGTGTCTGAGGGCATTCGGGTGAGCTCCACTGACCAGGGTGAGTAGGTAGGCCTACCGTTCTCTCTCTGCCCTTGCTGACTATCTCCCCCTTTAGTGGTATGATAGCCCAAGTTCCTGAGCTTGCCGTGTACTACGCCTGCGGGTTGGTTATCTGCTTCAGGGCCTGCAACCCTGACAGCCTCGGACCCCAGTGTCCGGTTGTGTAGTCTCTCTCTGCCAGGACCGGCTCTCGTCCCCTCTGTCCCTGGCTTTCTGTTCCTCCTTTGCCTCCTGGACTCCTCAGCTGCGGCTGACCTGTCCCTCTCTTCTGGGAACCCTTCTGGATGCTTCAGAAGTGGGTCCTGGTCTCCCTAACCTTGCCCTCAGTACCAGTTTTTATAGGGGCAGCCTGCTCCCCCTACTGGCCTGGGACAGGAGGTTTTGCATGCAAATGGTCCATGACCAGAGAACCTCCCTCCTGCTCTCAGACACAGCCTTACAAGTTTGTGGCATCCAGGCCTGGGGTGACACATTCCCCCCTAGGAAAGCTTAGTACTCTGGGACTAAACAAGAAACACAATACAGGGTATAAATTATAACACAAACATAACAGAGAAGAAAACAACAAACAACACCACATATTGAGTTCTTTAGGTCACAGTATGGCCTGTGACCGGGTGTCAATTTCACCCAATAAGGCGAAGTCTCAACCGGTGCGGGGACCTGTCCAAAGCAAACCCCAAACGTTGGCCCTGGGCGTGGCTGCAAGGCGAAGCAAACTACTTTGGACCACTCGGGACCACGCCAGACAGGTTTTTCTTCCTTTGCCGTCTTCGCAAAAGGCACAGAGTGCAACTATTTCCAACGTAGTTCCGGTTATCCAAAGTTCATAACCTGTCAGTCCATATATCTAGAAAAACTGGAGAAAACACCATTAGTTACAGGTAACAAACGTATTAAATATATACATGGTACATTTAGATCTTGTACCTATATCCTCCAGCGAGCTGGTGTTTGACCCCTAGTGCTCATGGTTGACCTCCTTAACCCACTGTCTGGTGGTGGACCAACCTGGCTTTCCCCACTATCATTGAGGGTACAGCTACCAGCTGGGTGTACAGGCAGGGCAGGCAGCTGTCTGCGGGTCCTTTGGCTTACCGCAGGCATGGCAGGCTCACTGTCAGCAGAGGGTTGACTCTCCTGGGCTGCTGGCGTGGGTTCTTCTGCCTCTGGGGCCGCTTGCTCTTCTTGTTCTTCCTGTCCTCCTGTAGGCTCCTGCTGGGTAGGCTGAAGGAAGTGTAGGACGGGTACCACTATTGCGCCATTTATCTGAGTCCAGGTCCGGGGGAACTCTCCACGAACTGTGCTGATCATCTCTTCCTTGTCCTCTGCGGGTTCAAGGTCATCTTGATCTTCACTTGGACTCTGTAGTTTGTCGGGGCACCGTTTTAGGTGGTCTCTGGAGATGGTGCTAGTGGTTTCTCCTCCATCCTTGGTAATCACACATACCTTCGGGTTGTCGCGGTCGGACTTCAGTACTGTGTACGGGTCTCTCTCCCACTGGTCATCCAGCTTGTGAAGCCTTCTCTTCCGCTTCAAGACCTGCTCACCAGGTTCCAGGGGACCAGCAGGGACGTGTTGGTTGAAGAGCATCTCTTGCTTTTCTCTCGCTTGAGCCAGACTCCTCTCCACACTCTCCTGTACCTTCTTGTACTGTAGCCGCCGTTCCGTATCCCAGTCCGCGTCTGGGGAGGTGTCCTCAGGTGTCAGGACTCCCATTTCCAGGTCGATTCGCAGCTTACCTGGTCTTGCTCACATCAGGTAAGCCGGGGTGCAATTTGTAGCATTCACCGGGATATGGTTGTACAAGTCAATCAGGTCTGGCAGCTTCTCCGGCCACAGGCTGAGTTCTTCCAGGGGTAACGTCTTGAGGAGATCAATGACGATATTGTTCATCTTCTCACACAGCCCGTTGGTTTGCGGGTGGTAAGGCATTGTCCGAGTCTTCCTACAGCCGTAGAGGTTGCAGAACTCCTGGAATACTTTAGCCTCAAACGCTGGACCTTGATCTGTCAAGACCTGTTCCGGATACCCATGTGGACGGCAAAAGTGTTGCTGGAAAGCTCTGGCCGCTGTTTGGGCTGTCAGGTCTTTAACAGGAACCACTACCAGGAACTGGGAGTAATGGTCCACAACTGTCAGGACATAGACGTAGCCTGACCGGCTTGGAGCCAATTTCACATGGTCCAGAGCTACCAGCTCAAGAGGCTGCCTGGTGACAATGGGCCTCAAGGGTGTCTGCTGGCTGGTACGGTCCTTCCTTCTGCGGTGATATGGGCCGCAGTCCCTGCTCCACTTCTCTATGGCCCTTCTCATGCCGACCCAGTAGAACCACTCTCTCAGTAGGTACTCCAGTTTCTTCCACCCGAAGTGTCCCGCTCTGTCATGGTAGGCCTCCAGGACCATTGCTGAATCTCGCCTTAGGACCACTATCTGCCAGGTCAGCTCGTGCGTCCGGTGGTTGACAAGCCTTCTGCACAGCTTACCCTCGTAAAGGAATAGCCTGCTTTTCTCCTTCCATATCTGCTTGGCTTCCTCTGGAGCATCCGGGCCAGGGCTAGCGTCTTCCTGGGTTAACATGTCTTTCACCAGGCGTATTGCAGGGTCGCTATCTTGCGTTTCAGCCCAGCCGTGGTGGGGTAAGGGGTTGAACATGACGGTGGTTAAGTCTTTGTCTCTTACCCGGTGAGAATGCTGAGTGGCCCCATACCGGTGGAACGCAGGGAGCTCTATTTCCTCCAGCTCTTCTGAGTCGTCTTCTCCTTCAGGTAGGTGGGGCATTCTTGATAGGGCGTCTGCGTTGGCATTGGTTCTGCCCGCCCGGTATTTGATTGTGAAGTCATAATTGGATAGCCGGGCCATCCACTGCTGTTCTAAGGCACCTAGTCTTGCATTGTTCAGATGTGTCAACGGTTGTTGTCCGTGTACACGGTGAACTTTGCGGAGGCCAGGTAATGCTTAAACCGTTCTGTGACGGCCCATACCACTGCCAAGAATTCTAGCTTGAAGGAGCTGTAGTTCTCCGGGTTTCTTTCAGTGGGCCTCAGCTTCCGGCTGGCATACGCGATCACCCTTTCTCTGCCCTGTTGGTTCTGTGACAGTACGGCTCCCAGCCCCACATTACTGGCATCTGTGTGGAGGATAAAAGGCTGGCCATAATCGGGGTAGGCCAGGATCTCATCCCCCGTGAGGGCCATCTTCAACTGGCGGAAGGACTCCTCTTCCGGCTTGTCCCACTTGAAGGGTGGCTTGTGACTTCTGGATTTAGGTTGCCCTATCAGGAGGTCCTGCATAGGGGCTGCCATCTTAGTGAACCCGGGTATGAACCTTCGGTAGTAGCCTACCAACCCGAGGAATTGCCTCACTTCCTTGATGTTAGAGGGGCTTGGCCAGCTCTTGATGGCTGTAACTTTGTCGGGGTCGGGGGCTACTCCCTCCGCACTCACCACGTGTCCTAGGTATTGGACCTTCGGTTTTAACAGGTGGCACTTTGAAGGCTTCACTTTCAGGCCGTAGCCTGCCAGGGCTTCGAACACCTCGGCCAGGTGCTTTAGATGGTCCTCGTAAGTCTTCAAATAGACGATCACGTCGTCCAGGTAAAGGAGGACCATCTCGAAGTTTCGGTGCCCTAGACAGTATTCCATCAGCCTCTGGAAGGTCCTTGGTGCGTTGCAGAGCCCGAAGGGCATACAGTTGAACTCGCTCAGTCCCATCGGGGTGGTGAAGGCGGTCTTCTCCTTGTCAGCCACTGCCACAGGAACCTGCCAGTACCCGCTAGTAAGGTCCAAAGTAGAGAAGAAATTAGCTGATTTTAGAGCTGCTAAAGACTCCTCTATCCTAGGTAACGGGTACGCATCTTTATGGGTGATACAATTGATTTGTCTATAGTCCACGCACATTCTCATGGTACCGTCTTTCTTTTTTACCAAAACCAAGGGAGCTGCCCAGGGGCTACAGCTATCTCTAATGACCCCAGCTTCTTTCATTTCTCTCAGCATACCTTTGGCGTTCTGATAATGTGCAGGGGGTACAGGCCTGTGTCTCTCTTTTATAGGTGGGTGGCTCCCCGTGGGGATATGGTGTTCTATCCCTTTTACTCTGCCGAAGTCTAGCGGGTGCTTACTAAAAATTCTCTCGTACTCCTGAACCACCCGGTAGACTCCTTGTTTTTGGTGCAGGGGAGTGGAGTCAGCACCCACATGGAGTTTCTGGCACCAGTCCTCCTTTTGTTTCTGGGAGCCATAACCCTCCGCCTGTGGAGATGGAGGCAACGGTTCCACGGCCCTGATAGCTTTGTGCTCAACAGCAAACAGTTTGGCAAGTGTAGCGTACCTGGGTAGGTGTACCTCCCTCTCCCCAATGTTGAGAATGCGAACGGGCACCCTCCCATGACGGACATCAACCACCCCCCTGGCTGTCAAAATGGTGGGCCTGCTGTCTGAGTACACGGGTTCTACCATGGCTTGGTAGTCTCTGCCTCTCAACCCGATTGCAGTCCGACACCAGATCATCATTTCACTTTTGGGAGGCATGGAAATGGGGAATGGGTCACTCATTCTTATGCTACCGATCTCACCACCAGACAGTTCTACCTGTTGCCGTCTCATCAGGGCTCTTATCTCTTTCTGGAGGACCCTCTGTTGGCTGGAGCTCGCATTCATCGCCACCTGCTGTAAAATCACAATTACTTCTGAAAGACAGTTTTCAATTACATTAGCAGTTATTTTAGGGTGACTTTCACGACGGTCAATGTCCACAATGATCACTCCCTGTGCCGGCAGTTCCACCTTACCAATCTTGATGGTCTCTGAACCCCACCTGCGGCACGGGTTGGCCATTGCTGGCAATGATGCTTAAGTCATCGTCTGGGTAGCGGGTTATGTCAGCATCACTCCAGTACCGCTTGAAAAGTACGTAGGGGATGGTAGTCACTTGAGACCCGGTGTCCAGCAGTGCACTCATGGGGATACCGTCCAGCACTACGGGTAAGACCGGGCGTCCCCCCACGTACATATCACGCCAATTAGATGGGCCTGATTACCTTATGCCTGGGGGTTGGCCCTCTGCCCCAGGTCGGACCCATTTAAAGTACAGTACCTTGCTATGTGTCCTGGCTGACTGCAACGGCGGCAAATCGGCTGTCCATCCTCAGTGTAGCGGTCGGCGGGCCTCCTTTCTGAACGGCGGGATCCTCCTCTGTCGATGCCACGGGACATCCTCCGGACTGGAAGCCAGCTCGATTGGTCTTGATGGTTCCACCTGCAACGACTGTACGGTCCTGGTTAATGCAGCCACACTCTTTGTTAGCTCCTGGACCTGGGATGGATTTAGGGCCTGTGCATCAGCCCCCACAAGGTCTGCGGGGTAGGGCGCTGCCCCCTGGTGGTAAGTGATGGCAGGGTGCCGGGAAGCTACAGCGCCACCTGCTGCGGGTTCTCTGAGCACCCGGATGGCCCGATCCTTGAACTACGCAAAAGTCAAATCGGGGTTCTGTAGGGCCATGAGGCGCAGCTGGGTTCTGTGGGCGCTGGACAGCAGACCTTCTATGAACTGGTCAGTCAACAGTTTATCAGAGTCCTGCATGCTACCAGGGTCAGCTTGTTTGATAGCTCTCAGGGCTTCTTGCAGGTTCAAGGCATAGTCTCTGATACTATCCTGGGCCCGCTGCTTACAGCCATAGAACCGCATTTTGATTTCTGCTGAGGTACGGGTATCAAAGGTACTCCGCAGCCGGGTCAGAATGTCCTTTACTGTCCTTTTCTCCTCATCTGACCATGATTTCACTTCCCGCTGGGCTGCACCCGTGAGCTGCCCCGTCAGAATGCTCACTTTCTGTTCTTCTGTCAGGGGATAAACTTTGAATAAACTGTGCAGTCTTTCCCTAAAGTCAGTTAAGGTATGGGGGTCCCCTGAGTATTGGGGTAGCCAGGCTGCTCCGGGGATGTAGGGCATAGAGAACGGCATCACCACCGCTGCAGCCCCGCTGGTTGTAGAGGGCCCCTCCGCGTCAGTCATCTTCCTCCCCCCTAGTTAAGCGTGGCCTACCTTCCAACAATCCTCTTCTGTAGGCTGCGGCTCCGCTGGTGCTGCTCCGGTGAGGACCTTGTGTCGCGTCCTGGTGACGTCAGCGTCGCTCTCTCTCCCTTCCAGGACCTTGTGCAGCGTTGGTGCGTAGGGCGGGGCTTCAAGTCTCGCGCGCTTTGGACGTCCACGCCCCTCTTCTTCCCGCGCGGCATCCTGAAGATGGCGTCCGATGGTGGGAAAACGGCTGATGATGGCGGGAGACGGCTGAAAACGGTGGGAAACGGCTCCGGATGGCGGGAAACTTCTTTTTAAGGTACGTGTACAGTCTTTTTCAGGCACGCAATACCCGTTTGTGGCGGGTTGGTCACAATCCTGCCGACTACGCCAAAGCTGACTCGCCCCCTGGGCCGTGGGGCACTCGGGACTGGGCTTCAGGGCAATGCTGGGAGTAGTAATGGCGACCCGGTCCCGTGGCTCAGGGTGGTCAGACCAGTGGCAGCCTTTTATATGTTTTAGGTAATGTCCGACTACGCCATCCGTGGATTGCGGTCAGGGAGGACCGCCGCTGAAAGGCAGACCGCTGTGGCTGGTGTTGGGGATGCAGCAGGGAATAGTACAACTCCCCACGGGAGGAGTGTAGCCTCAGGGCAGTGTAATAGGATGTTGGGGGTGATGGTGCAGGCGCCGCAGTAATCACACACAGTCCAATAATGCAGTCCAGGGTCTTTTACTGCAGAACTTATCACAGACCCACCAGGAGTACAGGGTAGGAATGGACCTGGGTGTCTGAGGGCATTCGGGTGAGCTCCACTGGCCAGGGTGAGTGGGTAGGCTTACCGTTCTCTCTCTGCCCTTGCTGACTATCTCCCCCTTTAGTGGTATGATAGCCCACGTCCCTGAGCTTGCCGTGTACTACGCCTGTATGGCTTGCGACTCGGGCCTTAGGTACCTGTAGCTTCTCCGTGCTGTACCGGTCCCTCTGTGTGGCGGAGCCTCCAGGCTTCTTAGGCCAAGGGACCTGAAATCCCTTGCGAGTTGGTTATCTGCTGCAGGGCCTGCAACCCTGACAGCCTCGGACCCCAGTGTCCGGTTGTGTAGTCTCTCTCTGCCAGGACCGGCTCTCGTCGCCTCTGTCCCTGGCTTTCTGTTCCTCCTTTGCCTCCTGGACTCCTCAGTTGCGGCTGACCTGTCCCTCTCTTCTGGGATCCCTTCTGGATGCTTCAGAAGTGGGTCCTGGTCTCCCTAACCCTGCCCTCAGTACCAGTTTTTATAGGGGCAGCCTGCTCCCCCTACTGGCCTGGGACAGGAGGTGCTGCCTGCAAATGGTCCATGACCAGAGAACCTCCCTCCTGCTCTCAGACACAGCCTTACAAGTTTGTGGCATCCAGGCCTGGGTTGACACAGTATCATTGCAAATGTATTGTTATCCCCTTATTTATTATCAAGATATAATGGATTTTCACTTATGAAATGTCTAAACCTTATATATTTTTTATTTAATTAGTATGACTGATAATCTGGCAGCGGAGGGAGTCATCCATTAATCCTGAGATGATTAACGGCACCTCCTCTGATAATGTAGAATTGACACCAGATGTCCAGGCAATCCCAACACAAGTCATACACCAACCTGGAGTGAGATCAAGACGCGGAAGAACGGCATCAATATTGCAGGGTGTGAGGGGCCAAATTGGGACACGGGTGCTAGACTATGTGATTTGGAGTTCAGACGAGAAGGCAGAGGAAACATTTCTTAAAAGTTTAGTACCACATCTGGCAAGTCTACCCAGCGTACAGGGCGATGGAATTTGAGTCTCCTCTGTACTTCCAAGACAAGCAGCAGTTCAGACCTTCATTTTATGGTCCCCCTCCACCTGGTCCCCTGTATGAATCCACCTCCAAGCCCCCTAATTTTGAACAATCTAAATTGGGTGGTATTGGTCATGGCAGGCCAACATCTGATCAATTCACGGACCATTAATCTACATTGTTTCTGTTACACCATAGTTTTTTGTTTTTTAAAAAATTATATATGTTTATGTTTGTTTATCTTAATTTTTGTGCTCTCCATTTGTTTTAGAAAAAATCAATATGGGGATAATAAAAATAATAACAACACAATTGTTTATGTTGTTTATTCGGTGGTTAGTGCCATATCATGTATTGAAAAAAAAATGTTTTTTTTGATGAAACAAGTAAGTTTTCCTCTGGTTATTATAGATTTAATTTTCTAAAAAAAACTTAAATATGTTAAAGTGGTTGTCCAGTCTAAGAAGAAAAGTCTGCAGTCACTCTATGTAACTGCAGAGAGCTGAATCGCGCAGTAGATTGACTGCAGACTTTTCTTCCAAGACTGGGCAACACTAGTGAAGAGCGAGCACTAAAATGCTCGGGTGCTCGTTGCTCAGGTCGAGCATTTTACTTAGCCCTGCACTACTAGATGTATTATGTAAAATAGGAGGCAGGTCAGTGAAGGCACAGTGAGCTGCCATAAGAGCATACAGATGAATGTGTAAGCAGAGCACCAGATAGAGCCCACCCCACAGGCCGCCCCAAAGTACGAGCATATCATTATCTCCAAACTGAAAGTAAATATTACACAAGAACCACAGGACAGATTTCATCAACCAAGGTATCATTTAAATCAGTGTAACAGCGCCCATCTGACAGTGTATGTAGTTTACTGAGCACAATATTGCTGACAGGTGTGCTTTAAGGAACATTCTTTCCAGGGTAATGACTTGCATATAAGGCAAAATAAATAACCCCCCCAAAAATGCTCTTCCACACCTTGGGCTATGTTCACATATAGCGTTTTTGATGCGTTTTTATAGCGCCATCAGGCGGCCCTTACTATTGTTAAAGGGCCAGCATTCGGCCCTCACTATTTTTAGAGGGCCATCAGCTGGCTATGCTTTCTTGTTCCCATTATAAAGGAGCGGGTTCCCTATACTGTTATTGCGTATGCAGTGACTGCAAGGCCTGCCCAAAATTTGGAAAAACCCCAATACACCTTTGAATAGACATAGAGGAGGGCCTCAGTTAAAAAAAAATGTTCCCATTACAAAGGAGCAGGTCTCCTATACTGTTATTGCGTATGCAGTGACTGCAAGGACTGCCCAAAATTTGGAAAAACCATAATACCACTTTGAAGAGACATAGAGAAGGACCTCAGTTTAAAAAATGTTCCCATTGTAAATGAGCAGGTTTCCTATACAATTATTTTGTGTGTAGTGACTGCAAGTTCTGCCCAAAATTTGGAAAACCCCAATATACCTTTGAAGAGACATAGAGGATGGACTCAGTTAAAAAAATGTTTTCCCATTATAAAGGAGCCGGTCTCCTATACTGTTATTGCGTATGCAGTGACTGCAAGGCCTGTCAAAATTTGGAAAAAAACAAAAACACCTTTGAAGAGACATAGAGGAGGGCCTCAGTTAAAAAAAATTATCCCATTATAAAGGAGCGGATCTCCTATACTGTTATTGCGTATGTAGTGACTGCAAGCCCTGCCCAAAATTTGGAAAAACCCTAATACCTCTTTGAAGAGACATAGAGGAGGGCCTCAGTTTAAAAAATGTTCCCATTATAAATGAGGAGGTCTCCTATACTGTTATTGCATATGCAGTGACTGCAAGGCCTGCCCAAAATTTGGAGAAACCCCAATACACCTTTGAAGAGACATAGAGGAGGGCCTCAGTTAAAAAAAAATGTTCCCGTTATAAAGGAATGGAAAAACCCCAATACAACTTTGAAGAGACATAGTGGAGGGCCTCAGTTAAAAAAAATTATCCAAGCACGGGCTGAAAAACATTTACCTCTGGGGGTATACATGAACATACTGTGTAACCATACAGAATGTTAGAGATAGGCCCCTAAAAAAATTTCCTATGGGCATCATAAACAGTAACACCCTTAAAGAAAATATGTAGGTGTTGCATCATGGTCACCCTGGTGATATGGTGGATGAGGAGAAGGAGGAAGGAGAAGGACAACAGAAAATAAACAAAATCAGGAAGCGTATAGCCATGTCTGGGTGTGAAGAGGTGCATGGTGACGCGCCCCCTGGGCCGTGGGGTACTCGGTGCCGGGCCGGTCGTTGCTAGGGGAGATGTCACAGTGGCGATGACCCGGTCCATGACCCAGGGCGGTCAATTTAAAAAGGAGTTATTTACAGGGGATTTATAGTTTTTATATACAGTTCGTGACGCCACCTGTGGTATGCGGCTAAAGGGAGCCGCCGCTGCGGAGCAGGTCCTCTGGAGCTGTTGTTAATGCAGCAGAGTTGGTTTAGCTCTCCACAGGTAGAGCTTAGCTCCAGGGCAGTGTAGATGTTGCTGTTATGGAAGTAGCACTTGTGGTGCCGTGTAGTGCAGGGGGTGATGGCGCAGTAGTAATAATTGACTGAGACAGTGGGGTGCAGTCTTCAGAGTTTACTCACTGTTGTTAAGTTCCTCAGGTTGCACTTTCCGGATTACGACCTCCCACGTCGTGCTGCGTTCACCAGGCAGGGGTTCAGCAAACTCCCAGGCGTTTCAAGAGTGCCTGACAGGACCCCGATCTATATGCCCTTCTCAGCCGTCTTTCTGTGCTGGCCCTCACCCTTCTTGCCCTGCACCTCGCCAAACAATGTTCCAAGCCGGTATCCTCGGATCTTTCTGGGCAACCTGGAGTTCCCTGGATCCTATGTGGTTACCTTTTTGGCAACTTGAGTGCGGATGTGGCAACTGCACCCTGAAAGTACAGAAGCCTCCGGTTCCTAGTTGAACTTTTAATTCTCACTAGTTAGGGGCCGGTCCCCTCTGCGGCTTGATCCCTCCACCGCCTGGCAGATTCGGGCGTACGGGTGGCCTCCAGCACTGCCCGTACCCCTGGGATCCCTACTTCGTTCCTGGAGCCTTCCTCCTGCTCCTCGCTCTCTCTTCAGTCTTGGGCCTCTCTGTCTACGCCCTCCTCCTGAGCAGAGCTCCTACAGAGCTCCTGCTCCTAACTCTTCCTCTCACTGAAGAACCCTTCTAGATTGTTCCACCCTCTTTTTATATCACTTCTTACTGAGCTCCCCTGAACTTCTTCCTCCACCCACACCCACTATATGGTTCCCCCTACTTTGGTTCCCCCCACTCCAGCCAGGGACAGGGCTCAGCAGGGAAGCGACGCATCTTGCCCCTCCTGCTGGTCTGGAGTAGTGTAGTGTTGGATGCAGGTGTTAGGGTCCCGGGCAGCACTCTATCCTTACCTGAGAGTGAGATACCACACTTCTGGGTGAGATGCAGTACCTCTATGGCGACTGAACCCGCAGGGGCGCCACACGTGGGAATAGACCCCCCCAAAAAAAGCCACTGGATTTGACTTTATGTTCCGCTGTTATCATACGGTGGTGTTGAGAAGTCTGGCCCAACCCAGCCCTTGTTCATTTTTATAAAAGTCTGCCTGTCAGTTATAATGCCGGCACTAAAAACCCGCTTTGACAAAATGCTAGTGGCAGGGCAGGCCAGGGCCTCAAAGGCGTAAAGAGCAAATTCTTGCCACGTGTCCAGCTTGGATACCAATAATTATAAGGCACAGAGGAATCATGGAGGTCTTTGGTACGGTCAGCAAGATACTCCTTCAGCATCTTCCAAAACTTTTCCCTCCTTGTCAGAGTACCCCGCGCATCAGGGCTTGGGTGCTGGGAGGGTCTGAGAAAACTGTCCCACACCTTTGACAATGTTCCCCTGCCTCTGCTGCATCATATTTATTTCTCACTCGCCTGTACTCCTTGGCTGTCCTTGGAACTGTGAACTCTGCCGCCAGCGTTTTCAGATGGGAATTTTTTTCAACAATTCCTCAACAAGGGCCTTCTGGTACTGCAACATTTTACTAGACCTCTCCGCCGCGGGAAGGAGAGATAGAAAGTTCTCCTGGTAGAGGGGTCTAGAAGTGTGACCAACCATTAATTACTGTCGGCCAAAATGCGTACATACTGCTCGTTACTGACTACTTGAACTGCCATAATCAAATAAAAAAAGACACGAAACAGCTACCAGAGACTAACATACAGGTGCATCTCACTAAATTAGAATATCATCAAAAAGTTAATTCATTTCAGTTCTTCAATACAAAAAGTGAAACTCATATATTATATAGAGTCATTACAAACGGAGTGATCGATTTCAAGTGTTATTTCTGTTAATGTTGATGATTATGGCTTACAGCCAATGAAAACACGAAAGTCATTATCTCAGTAAATTAGAATAATTAACAAAAAACACCTGCAAAGGCTTCCTATGCGTTTAAAAAGGTCCCTTAGTCTGTTTCAGTAGGCTCCACAATCATGGGGAAGACTGCTCACTTGACTGATGTCCAGAAGGCAGTCATTGGCACACACAACAAGGAGGGTAAGCAACAAAAGTTCATTGCTAAAGAAGCTGGCTGTTCACAGAGTGCTATATCCAAGCATATTAATGGAAAGTTGAGTGGAAGGGAAAAGTGTGGTTGAAAAAGGTGCACAAGCATCTGGGATAATCGCAGCCTTGAAAAGATTGTTAAGAAAAGGCCATTCAAAAATTTGGGGGAGATTCACAAGGAGTGGACTGCTGCTGGAGTCAGTGCTTCAAGAGCTACCACACACAGACGTATCCAGTAAATGGGCTACAAGTGTCCCATTCCTTGTGTCAAGCCACTCATGACCAATAGACAAAGCCAGAAGCGTCTTACCTGGGCCAAGGAGAAAAAGACCTGGACTGTTGCTCAGTGGTCCAAGGTGTTGTTTTCAGATGAAAGTATATTTTGCATTTCATTTGGAAATCAAGGTCCCAGAGTCTGGAGGAAGAGTGGAAGAGTGGAGAGGCCACAATCCAAGCTGCTTGAGGTCTAGTGGCAAGTTTCCACAATGAGTGACGGTTTGGGAAGCCATGTCATCTGCTGGTGTAGGTCCACTGTGTTTTATCAAGACCAAAGTCAGCGCAGCCGTCTACCAGGAAATTTTAGAGCACTTCATGCTTCCCTCTGTTGACAAGCTTTTTGGAGATGGAAATTTCATTCTCCAGCAGGACTTGATGCCTGTCCACACTGCCAAAAGTACCAATACCTGGTTTAAAAACAGCAGTATCACTGCGCAGTATCACTGTGCCAGCAAACTCGCCTGACCTTAACCCCATAGAGAATCTATGGGGTATTGTCAAGAGGAAGATGAGAGACACCAGACCCAATAATGCAGGTGAGCTGAAGGCTGCTATCAAAGCAACCTGGGCTTCCATAACACCTCAGCAGTGCCACAGGCTAATCGCCTCCATGCCACGCCGCATTGATGTAGTAATTGATGCAAAAGGAGCCCTGACCAAGTATTGAGTGCATTTACTGAACATACATTTCAGTAGGCCAACATTTCGGATTTTAAAATCATTTTTCAAGCTGGTGTTATAAAGTATTCTAATTTACTGAGATAATGACTTTTGGGTTTTCATTGGCTGTAAGCCATAATGATCAACATTAACAGAAAGAAACACTTGAAATAGATCACTCTGTTTGTAATGACTCTATATATGAGTTTCACTTTTTGTATTGAAGAACTGAAATAAATTAAGTTTTTGATGATATTCTAATTTAGTAAGAAGCACTTGTATATATCTTGCTCTGGAATACCTATATCTAACTATTAAACCATCAATTCTGTCCCTCACTCAGCAGCACCTCTCCCTACTCTGCCTGATTCTGGGGTAGACTGTGACGAGCATAGCAGCGCCAGGTCTTGTATAGACCTGATGACACTATGCAGCCAGGCAATCATGTAATGCCACAACCAACTTGGCTACAGCATTACAGTGAGTGGCAGGCAATCCCTGCATGTTAATTGACTGTCTAAAGAGTAGTGTTGAGCCACCCCCGTAGTGTTCAGGTTCGGTTCGTCGAACACCGGCATGTTCGCCCAACGGTTCGTCGAACGGTTCGTCGAACACCATCGAACACCGTTAAAACCAAATGCAGGCAAACAAAAACACATAGAAACACATAGAAAACACCTTCAAAGGTGTCCAAAAGCTGACAAACTGCTCAGAAGACACAACTAACACATGGAAAAGTGACAAGTACATATAGTCATGCGAAAAGAAAAGAGGTGGAGGAGTAAAAGGAGGAGGAGACACAGATATAGGCATGTCATGCCCTTCTAAAATCAAGAAAGGCTGGAGTAAAAATCTAAAATCAGCCTACCAACACCCAGACGTCGTGACAAGAAAATTAAAAAAAGAAATATCTTTAGGTAGAATGGCGGTTCCATTCAGAACACTTTCCTTACAAGACGTAGTGGTATCCCCGTTGGGAGTCGTGCCAAAAACGGAACCCAATAAATTCGGACTAATCCACCATTTGTCATATCCAAGGGGCAGGTCAGTAAATGACAACATCAACGTGGAACCAAGGACAGTAGTATATACTGTACCTCCTTTGACAAGGCAATCAGGCGGGTCAAGAAGTTGGGAAGGGTCACCCTAATGGCCAAAACAGACATTGATGCGGCATTCCGGTTACTTACTACCTGGGCCTCCGAATAGTGTCCACCTATTGGGTGTTACGCTCGCGCCCGGACTGACTGGCGTGAGCGTGATCAGTGATCCCACTGTACCATGAACCGAGGAGTGCCTGGAGGGGCGTAACCAAGTATCAACCCAATCTGACCAAGGTCTCACAGCGGCTCAGTCGACTCCGTGAACCAGGGAGGAACCGAGCAGAGGGACCAGGTGCTACTCCAGGTCAGACCCCGGTCACAGCTGTTGACCCACACCGGGGAATGCAGGAACAGGCAGGTTAAACTGGCATAATGATGGATGGGTACTGGCAGGAACGGCTGGTATGCAGACAGGTGGATATTGACAGGCACGGCTGGTATGCAGACAGGTGGGCACTGGCAGGCACGGCTGGCATGCAGACAGGTGGGTACTGGCAAGTAGAAACGTAGGCAGGAAAGGGACCAGTACAGACTGGGATACAGGAACAGAGCCGCAGGTGCGGTAGACAAGCAGAGCGGAGCAAAATCTGCAGATGCGGTGAACAAGCAAAGCAGAGCAAAACCCGCAGATGCGGTGAACAAGCAAAGCAGAGTAAAACCGCAGATGCGGTGAACAAGCAAAGCAGAGCAAAACCTGCAGATGCGGTGAACAAGCAAAGTAGAGCAAAACCCGCAGATGCGGTGAACAAGCAAAGCAGAGCAAAACCGCAGATGCGGCGAACAAGCAAAGCAGAGCAAAACCGCACATGTGGTGAACAAGCAAAGCAAAGCAAAACCGCAGATGCGGTGAACCAGCAAAGCAGAGCAAAACCTGCAGATGCGGTGAACCAGCAAAGCAGAGCAAAACCCGCCGATGCGGTGAACAAGCAAAGCAAAACCGCAGATGCGGTGAACAAGCAAAGCAGAGCAAAACAAGCAGATATGGTGAACAAACAAAGCAGAGCAAAACCCGCAGATGCGGTGAACAAACAAAGCAGAGCAATACCCGCAGATGCTGTGAACAAGCAAAGCAGAGCAAAACCGCAGATGCGGTGAACAAGCAAACCAGAGCAAAACCCGCAGATGCGGTGAACCAGCAAAGCAGAGCAAAACCTGCAGATGCGGTGAACAAGCAAAGCAGAGCAAAACCCGCAGATGCGGTGAACTAGCAAAGCAGAGCAAAATCCGCAGATGCGGTGAACAAGAAAAGCAGAGCAAAACCGCAGGTGCGGTGAGCAAGCAGAGCAAAGCAAAACCCGCAGATGCGGTAGACAGGACAGGGCTCTGTTCACATGGAACAGACTGGAGAACACAAGAGGATAGCTGGAACACAGGAGTTAGATACAGAGGCAGGGAAACAGAATGAGCAGAACCAGATACACACAAGGTACTAGCAATGAAGTAGCGAGTGGACACAAAACTCACAAACAGAAGTACAGAGACAACGAGTTGGAGTTAGGTGCAGGCTCAGATACTGCAGGAAAAAGGAAAGGTACAGACATAGAGACAAACAGGTAACGGACTAGGACACTGTTCAGACAAGATCTGAACCAGGAACAAGATACAGGAATGAGCCTGGGAACTCAGCCCCCAGGGTGGCAGAAACAGACTAGATACAGGACAGGACCTGGCAACTAAGTTGCAAGAAACACACAGATGGAATATGTTGCTCAGGCACCTCCTACTGGGTAGAGGGGGTTTAAGTATCCAGTGACTCACAGCAATAGGCTGGGGATGCATTAGGACTGTGCACACAGTAGCTATAAGAAAGAAGCAGAAAGCCGCGCTGACTCCCTAAGCAATCAGACAAGAGACATAGACACAGCAGGTACTGAAACAAAGAGTGAAGCATGGACTGACAGGTAAGATTGCGGTCTTGCATGGTGGGAGGTGGTGCACCATGCAAGCACGCCGCCAGGGATGTTACATTGGACTGCTTCTGGGAAGGAGCATACTATATAGATCGCTGTTTGCCCATGGGGTGCTCCATATCCTGCCCACTATTTGAGGCGTTTAGTTGCTTCCTCGAATGGGTCGTCATGGACGTTTCTAAGGGGGCACATATTATCCATTACCTCGACGACTTCTTATGCCTGGGCCCAAAATATTCGCCACAGTGTGAATACACGCGGTAGTCCACCTGTGAGAAGGAGAGAGCTGGAGGGAGAGCGGACACCACAGAGCCGAGGGGTTAGATGGAGAATGGAAGAAGGAAAGAGGGCGAGGGCGGTAAGGGAGTATGGTGGAAGGCCGACCTGAGCTCCCCCACGTTCCTGCTGGGCGGGGAACAGCCCTGGGAAGAAAAGCCGATTGCGCATCCCTTTGAGGTTACGGGCGCGAGCGGGCAGAGGAACTACGCTGGAGTGCGAAGTCGACTCGGCCAGGCCGTTCCTGCCCGTGCGACCTCCGTGTCGCCGGGTTTGTGCCAGAGCCACGGTGGACCCTGACGGTCAGCCCCCCTCTCCCAATACTGGTGCCTGTCCGCTGGTGGGTCGAGACCCCCCACGGTGGAGGCAGGTCTAAGCTCTGTAATTTAAATTGGCTCTGCAATTTGAATGAGTACACTTTAAATCCTTTTACAAGGATCTATTGGTCTGCTGCCAGCAGCCACGGTAACAGGAAGAGGAAGAGGAGGAGCAAGTGTGCTGCTGTGTTTGGTGTGTGGAGAGAGCTCCTGAGAAGGGAGGTTTTTCTTTTCCATCTGGGACTTTTGTCTGCCCCCTTCCCAGGAAAGCAAGCTTGTTCTTGGATTGGCCTCCGGGGCTGGGCCCCCGACTCCTGCCCCCTGGTCCAAGCTGGCAGGGGGTGGGAAGAATACCATCCCGGCTAGGGTGCCCAGGTCCGGACAAGGCAAGGGGTCCGGCATGAGGACCAGGAGGACCCCCGAGGCTGTGGCCGCGGCGGCTCCTCCCCCTGGAGGTAGGTCGAGTACGAGCAGGGGTGCTGCAGTGGTGCCCCTTGAGTGGGGCACCAAGGTGGCGAAGGAGTCCACTGTCACCTATGGCTCCCGCATCCATGCGCACCTCTGTGAGTATGAGGACGCCTCAAAGAAGCTAAAATCCCTCTGGGGGGGAGTTGAGGGTAGCTCAGGAGAGGTCCGACAGGGCCTCTAGCAGCAAGAAGCCTGAGCTATCCGCCGTGGTCAGGAGGATCAGGAAGGCCATCCAGGAGGTGGAGAGCCGGCGGTGTGCCATCCTGGCTGGCAGCAGGCCTTTCAGAGAAAAGCTGGAAAACGACGACCAGTTCAGAGCCATGGCCGGTGGATCTCTGGAGGGGTCACGGAGCTCCAGCCAGGTGGTGGTGGTGGAGGAAGAGGACTGTGATGAGGAGGTTGCGCCCTACCTGCGATCTGGTGACCTGGTAAGTGATCTCCAGGCATCGCATAGCGGGATAGCCCCTGAGCAGACGTCTGACTCTAGCCCTTAAGAGGGCAGCGGGAGCGAAGGGGAGGATGAGGATGGTGGTAGTAGTATTGAGGGTGGCTGCCTCATCATGAAGCAGATCAGGCAGATTAAGTCCCCGGTACGTTTTAACCAGCTGACGTTCGGGGACGAGATTTGCGAGGACGAGGCAACTGGGAGGGGGATGAAGAGAAAGCAAGCAAAAAAAGCTAAGAAAAAGAAAACATCTGTGACACATAAATTTGTGCATGTCCCCCTCTCTGGGGCCCCCTGGTCCCGTTGTGTGGCACCCGCTACCCACCCCGGCTCGGGCTCTGCTGTGGGTCCGCAGCGAGGGAGAGGGGAGACTGTAGGCCATGGCACGCAGAGCGCCGCCTCTGTTTGCAGTAATGAAGGTGGTGTGTCGGATGTGTCTGACATGGAGCAAGGCACGGAGGGCGGCCCGGCGGCGGGAAAAACCTGTGGGGGTGCTAAGGCTGGGTCCCCTGTGGGAGAGGGGGCTGGCCTGGCACCTGGTGTGCCTGCTGGCGTGCGGGGGGTGGCGAGCGTAACTGCCGCTGTGCTGGTGTGTCTGGGTCCCTCACTCATGGATCTGTTAAAACTGGATCACCTTTGGGGACCCAGTCACCTGGTAAGGCACCTGGCAAGGCAAAGAGTGCGGGGCCCGCGGCTCCGGCAGAGCCGGCTCGTAATAAGAAGGTGGTGGGGTCCGCTCTCCTGGCGGGGTCCGCAGCGAAGTCGGGGTCCCCGGCGCAAGGGCCCAGTAATGGGTCAGCGCCGGGGGCTCCGCCGCTGGTGGACGCTGAGGAGGAGTGGCCTAGCCTGGGGCCAGCCGCCGGAGTAGCTGTGGCCAAGCTCTTTGTGGCCAAGGGTGTGACGCTAGAGAGCGCTGTGCCTCTGGGAACTGGTGCTGCTGGACTGGGGACCCCTGAGAGTAGACCCGGCTCCGGGTCGGCTTTGGGGGTCCCGTTGCGGCCGGTTTAGGGGGGCATGACCTCCCTGGCGTCCCCTGCCCAAGTGGGAGTGGCCTCTGAGGGCCGCACTGTGCTACCAGGTGCAGGGGGCGTGGTTTCCCGGGCGGGGCCCGCCCATATGGGAGTGTGGCACCCCAGAGGGTCTGGTTGCCACAGTGGTAGTAATACCATGTCTGGGAGCAAAACAGGAGTTTCCTGGTCAGGAACACATTACATGCAACACCTCCTGCCCCAGACCAGAAAGGGGAGGATCCTGCCCTTTATAACTGGATCTGGAGGCGGGGTTAAGGAGTCTGAGTCTAGAGTTCAGTGTGTGGAGTCAAGTATGACATGAAGGAGTAAAGAGCCAGGGACTGGAGTTGGAGTTAGCTCGTCCTGGATAGTATCCACATAGGACCGGATGCCGGAGTCCGAGGCTGTGGGGATTGCATACCCAGCAGCAGATACCGCAGGGCAGGACATTGCAGGTCTCCCGGCCCAACAGAAGCCCGGAGGCTCAGCCCCACGAAAGGACCCGTACCGCCACAGAGGAGCGAGGAATACACAAGGCCCGAGTTGCCAGCCATACGGGTGAGCGCAGCACGTTACACTCAGGGACGTGGGCTACAATACGACTATAAGCGGGAGAGCCAAAGAGTATAGTCAGAATGGCAGGCCTACAACTTCAACTGGCCAGGAGGACTCTAGGATTGTTCCCAGACTGATCAGGCCCTCATCACTGGACGGTACTCCCATTGGGGCCCATATAATTGCCAACAGTAAAGACCCTGGGACTGCACTGCAAAGACTCTGTGTTGTCATTACCGATACCTTGCACTACTACCACCATCATCCATACACGCTGCCCTGAAGCTCCACTCTTCCTGTGGGGAGTTACATCACCTTGCTGCACATACCACCAGCTTCAGCGGACTGCTCCGCAGCGGCGGTTCCCAATAACCGCATTCCACAGGTGGCGTAGTCGGACTATATATAATAGACACACATAAACTACCCTTAGATTGACCACCTGGGTAACGGACCGGGTCACCGCCACGGTGACTACAACCCCCAGCGTCTACAGGCCCGGCTCCGGGTACCCCACGGCCCAGGGGGCGCATCAGGAGCAGCTTTAGAGAGCTGTGCTGTGCTGCCGGGTGCTGGAGGCGTGGCTTCCTGGGCATGGTCAGACCCCCATGTGGGCGTGGCTATGCCCGGGGCGGGGTTTAGCACCGGCGGCAGCTCCTGGAGCTGTAGAGACTGCAGCTGCTGTCAGTACCAGTGGGGGGGGCTGCTGCTGTGGCCTGCCTGCCTGTCGGGGTCCTATGTGTCTGGGGGATTACCTGGGGCAGGGGCTCCAGCAGTGCAGGTCTCCAGGAGTGCTGCAGCAGGGCTGGATGGTGCTGGAGGAGGAGGAGCTACACCTGGCTCTCTTCCTGCCAGTAAGGCAGGATGCTCCAGGTCTGCTGGGTACAGTGCTGCCGCACATCTTAAATCATGCACTGTGGTCCTTAAATGGCCAGCAGCACTGAATGTGCAGAACCCCCCAGCAGGGAAGATGCCACCAGAAGGTGGCAGCACTACTAGTACCAACAACACTGGTAATATGGACACTGGTAATAGTGAAACAGTGCATAAAAAGAGTGCCCAAAAGACATAAAACACCAACCCCAGTGCGCATGGGAGTGAGAGAGGGGCGAATGGGGTGATTGTGGACACAAATGGGGATGGTGTGGGTATGGATATGTCTGTGGTTGAGGATGCAAATGGCGGTGTGTCTGCGGTAGGGGGTGCGAATGGAGTGTCTGTTGGTAGCGGGGTGCACGGGGAGGGGGCTGGTCCATCTGCCCCCCCGGCCGCGAGCCCCCGGAGTTTTGCGGAGGTAGTGGCCGGGGCCTCGTGGTCCTCTCGGGGGTTTCCTCGCCTCTGGACCTCAGGGACGGTGACTTGCGACACCGTTTTCTGGAGGCTCTAAAGAAGGGAGAACGGACGATCATGGTAGAGGGAAGAGAGGTGGACCTGGCCTTTTGGCTGGACAGGCACGGCCAGGCTGCCTTCCAAGATAAAAGGGAGGGGGAAACAGTATGGTCCCTCCCGACAGCCGGCAGGGGGTGGCCAGGAGGAATGTGGTCCGTCTTCGGTGGAGGGGCAGTGAAGCGTGACCGCCTAGAGAGAAGGTCGTGGAGTTCCTCCTGAAGATGGATTTCAGGGCAGTTGACATCTTTGCCCTCATCCATCCTTTTGGTACCTCCATCTTTGACATCAGTTTTGTTCAGCCGGAGGGCTTAGAGCTTTTCTGGTCGAATTTTGAACCGGTGAAGGGGAGCCCGGCTGGCGAGACTTTGCCGTGCACGCGGTGTCTCGCCAAAATGGCGTAAAGAGGGTGACCGTTCTGACCAATAACGAGTCACTCTCTGGGATTGATATCATGATGTGGCTTTCTCGCTATGGGGAAGTCACGGAGGTCCCAAAAGAGAACAGGGACGAGTTTGGCATTTGGTCAGGGGGCTGGACCTTCATGATGAAGTTGAAGGTTTCAGGTGGTACTGTCACCCACATCCCCTCCTCGGAATTCCTGGGGAGGGACAGGATCCTGATCTTCTACCAGGGGCAACCGAAGGTCTGCCACAGGTGCGGTGACCCCCGCCACTTCAGCGCGGGCTGCAAGGTACAGAAATGTGTCTTGTGTGGCGGGGTAGGTCATCTGGCCGCGGCCTGTGGTGACATTAGGTGCCACCTGTGTGGTGATCTAGGTCACCCGTATAGCCGTTGCCCCCGTTCCTTTTCCAAAACCATCTCTGGTCAGGTGGGGGAGAGCCGTGGGGGGGTCCCCAGCGGTGCATCCTCTGCTGGAACTGGAGGTGGGGGCGGGAGGGGAGCTGAGGGGTCAGGGAGGAAAGGCGAGGCAAATACACCTGCCCATCAGTGGCAACAGGTGAGGCGCCGAAGGGACAGGGGGCAGGATAAACCTCAGGCAACTGGGATGATGACTGTCCCCTCCCCGGAGGCTGCAGCCGGAGCCTCTGAGGCCCTGGGGGAGAAGGCAGTGAGCGAGGCGATCAGGAGGATGGAGAGGGAGGAGGCGGCTGCTTCCGATAAGTCCTCCCAGTATGAAAGTCTGGATGAGGAGGTGGTGGAGAGCCAAAAAAATCGGGTGACAAAAGTACCAGTAGTCGGAGGAAAAAGAACAGGAAAAGGGCAAAAAAATCTAAAGCCCCCCCCGACTGCTATGGTGCCCACGGAAGGGCCTACCGGCTCCCCTCTGATCCCCCTCTCCAATCGGTTCCAAGCCCTCGATGACTCTGCTGTGTCGGAGGTCGGGGGTAAGGAGCCGGAGACAACATCTGAGGTGTCTTCAGAGGGCGGCGCGGTCTGTTTCACCTGGGGGGGGGGGGACTACCCCGGGGTCTAGGGGCGAGGAAACCTGTACTGGGAAGGAGGTGTCCGATGCTGGAGGGGTGGGCATAGACACCTCAGTATCCCTAAAGAGGAGGGGTGACTCGGGCTTCTCCTCAGACGGCAAGAGGAAGAAGGGGGGTACCGTGAAAAAGAAGGCCATCTAACTCAATCACCCATGATGGCGGAACCTACCCTGTTGACTCTGGCGTCGATTAATGTCGCCAGCATAAAGTCAGATGCGGCCAGATTTACGGCCTTTGATTTTTTCACCCGAGTTGAGGCTGACATTTTATTTTTGCAGGAGACCAGACTAACAGACATGGGGGCCATTTATAAAGCAAAAAGGGAGTGGAGGAGTGGGCCCTCATACTGGTCTCTTGCGACCGAGCCGTATAGCGGGGTAGCGGTCCTTTATAAGGCCGCTTCGGTGGAATGCAGACGGGTGATTGAGGTAGAAATGGGTAGGTGCTTGGTTCTTGACGTCTTCATGAGGGGACAAGAGCTTCGGCTCATTAATATCTATGGCCCGCAGACTAAGTGGGACCGTAAATGTCTCTTCCTGAAGGTCAAGCCCTATCTTTTTACAAGCTGGCAGGTGGTCTATGGTGGGGATTTTAACACTATAACTAGATCCCGTGATAGGGGAGGCCCCGGAGACTGGCTGGCTTATCATAGCATAGCCTTGAATAGTATAGTGAGTGAAGCTCGCCTGGTGGATGTCCACATCCGGCACACCCCAGGTCACGGGGGTTTCACCTTTCATAGGGGTAGCAGTAGGTCTAGGATAGATAGTTTTTTTTAAAGGAGGAAGCCGTCTCTTCTGCGGTGTCCGCTGTTGAGGTGGAATTCTCCGACCACTGTTTTATTTTATTTTCCTTGAATGTTACAGAGACCCCCCGGATGGGGAGAGGCCTACGGAATTTGTCCCTGTTGGAAGAAGCGGATGTAAGACAATCCTTTGAGGAGTTTCTTCAGAGCCAGGTACCTCTCTTGGGTCTCTGTAGCACTAAGTCTGAGTGGTGGGAGCTCTTCAAAAGAAGGGTTGCAAGGTTCTTCCGTCAGCTCTCGAGCCTCAGAGGCCTGAACAGGTATCGCCTGTATCGGGATCTGGGGAGGAAACTCGAGCAGCTCGTCTCGACAGGAGGGGACCGTGGGGAAATTTCCAGGGTGAAGACCTTTCTCAAGGGGTGTCAGTATGATAGGCACACATCCTTGGTTTTTGAGAGGGATTTCGGGAGGTACCGCTCGCTCGACCCTTACAGGAACTGCAGGATGTCAGGGAGTTGTAAGGTGGTAACGGGCCTGATCAACAGTACGGGATCCCTGAACAGATCCAAATCAGGGATCCTGGAGGTGGTCAGATCCGGATGAGATGTCGGCTTTCCTGGCTGAAACTGTGACGCCCAGCTGCGCTTGGTATCACAGATCCTAGAAGTGTGCATTGATGGGTTCCTCCACAAGAGGCCCCCATAAACATTCACACATCTCCACCTTCCACCTCAGACCACCGGAGGGAGCCCGTTAGGGATATAAATAGGGGAGGTGGAGCCAGGCAGTGCAGTCTGGAGTCGACAGAGAGCCAAGCCTGTTGAGAGAGTTCCTGCAGTAGAGAAGCCTGAGAGAGGTCAGCCTGCAGTGGAGCACAGTCCAGACTCAGTTGTAGCTCAGAATAGTGAGCTTTAGGTGTGCCGGCGCCATAAGATCGGTGAAGCACGGCAAGCTGCCGTTAGTGTGAATAGCCTAGTCAGGGCCCGAGTAGGCCGAAGGCGAGTGGAAAGTTAGTACATAGGGGGCAGAGGAGCTTAACCGTCTCACCTCGAAGAAGTTACCGGACACCGGGTCCGAGCTTACCGGGATCTCTAGGACCCAGTAAGGCATAACCGGAATCCCTGGAGAACTACAAGTCCCAGGATCGCTAAAGTGCTGATACGTAACAGAGCCGGGAGACACATAGGCCCCGCAAGCTGAGGAGCATGTATTCCAAGAGAAGGCCCTACCACAAAGTCAGCTAGCGCAGGACAGAGACAAAGTTAGGCCTAGCTCCAGGCAGGTCAGAAACTTACTACGCAGAGGCAAGAAACAGGAGGCCCTACACCCGCTCATTGGGGAGGATCCTGATATGCACCCTTCACCCTACAGTGCTCCGGGACGTGCCTGAATTTCCATCAGTTAAAGGTACTGAAGTGACTACCGTGTCCGTCCCCGTTCTTGCTCTGACCCGGCTGGGTCTCGCCTGTCCTGCATTCCCCTTTCCGTACGCTGCCCTGAGGCCTAGCTCCACCTGTGGGAGCTATACCATCGAGCTGCCTTATCATCAGCCTCAGTGGACTACGCAGCGCTGGTGATTCTCACCAGAAGCCACAGGTGGCGTCACGAACTTTAATAAAACTAAGAAACCTATTATCCCCTTTTTTTAAAGCACGACCCCAGGGTATGGGCCTGGGAGCCGACCACCGCGACATCCCCAAGACCAGGCAAAAGCCCGGGTACCGAGTCATCCCCATACCCTGGGCTAGTCAAAACCATCCCTGAGCCAGGGGATGACCCCTCTCTTCATATTTTGACAGAGGCAATCAGGGAAGAGGAAGTGAGACGGGCGATTGATGGGCTCCGGCCCAAAAAGTCGCCTGGTCCGGATGGCTTAACATCTGAGTTTTACAAGACTTTTAGGGACTCCTTGGTCCCCCTCTTGACTGAGGTGTTTAATGAGTGTTTCTCCTTGGACGCTCCGCCCAGTTCAATGAGGAAGTCAGCCCTGATTATCCTGTCAAAGGGTAAAGACTCGTCCCGTATTGAGAATTGGCGTCCCATAGCGCTTCTCGATACAGACCGAAAGGTTCTGGCAAAGGTGCTTTTTAATCGGTTGGTGAAATTTGCACCCCGGCTCCTTTCGGGGGCCCAGCACTGCTCTGTTCCAGGCAGCAGTACATTTAGTGCTGTGCTCGGTGTCCGAGAGGCAGTGGAGCAGAGCAGAGCAGGTCACTGGAAGGGGTACTTGCTGTCCTTAGACCAGGCGAAGGCTTTTGACCGGGTTAACCATGAGTACCTCTGGTCCGTCCTTCTGAGGTACGGTCTGCCCAGGAGGTTTGTTGATTGGTTGAGAGTGTTATACAATGGGGCAGAGACTTTTCCGCTCATGAATGGTTGGGTCGGACACCCTTTTGAGGTGAAATCTGGTGTCCGCCAGGGCTGTCCTTTGAGCCTGCTGTTATACGTGTTCGCGATCGACCCCCTTCCAAGGAGGGTGGAGCACGGACCATTGGTGAGAGTCAGGATGGACCGGGCGGAGCCAGGGGCCTTCTTGAGGGTATTGGCGTACGCAGATGACGTTTCCCTTTTTGTATCCTCGAGAGGGGAGGCAAATTGGGTCATGTCTGAGGTGGAGCGCTACTCGGTGGCATCCGGGTCCATGATCAACCGGGATAAGTGTGAGAGTCTCTGGCTGGGAGGGGGAGACCCTAGTTTTGATCTCCCGGACACCCTTCCAGGGCCTCAGGCCGCATCAAAAATACTAGGCATCAGTTTCGGCCCGGGGGACTATCCTCAGCAAAATTGGGAGGGCAGACTTAAGATCGCCGCCCAGAAGGTGGATCAGTGGAAGGGTTGGTCTTTGACCCTGAGGAAAAGGGTTAGCATGGCCAAAGGGTATTTGCTCCCTTTACTAATATACTTGGGCAGTGTCTGCATCTTGCCAGAATCTCTTTGGACACGGGTCTACAGCCTGTTCTTCCAGCTATTGTGGGGGAATAGGCTGAACCTAATCAAGAGGGAGGTCACGTACCGCACGAGGAGACTAGGAGGGTTGTGTATGGTCAACCCAGGGGTGTTTCTAGTAAACACCTTTCTTAAGGCAAACATCGCCAACCTCTGGTTAGAGAGGGCTCCTCCGTGGGTATTCTCCTGTAAGGGTTGGTTTTGGCCTTTCTTCCAGGAATGGGAGACAGGGGGGCAGGTAAAGGACCTTCGAACTCCTCATGGGCATCTTCCGGCTTATGCTACCCCAGTTCTGAAGGTGATCCGCCGGTGGGGTCTGGGAGTGTGGGAGATCAGGACCTTGTCAAGGAGTTTACTTGACAATAGGGTCCAGTTGACCCACTTTCAGAAGGCCCTGGTGCTCAAGGATTGCCCAAGCCGGGATCTGGAGGTAGGGCTTGGGTTATTGAACTCTAAACGGATCCCTTGAAGTTTTGGGACTTGGCTTGACGCTGCTTCCATGGGAGACTGTATGTGAGGGACAACCTGAAGTACAGGAACTCTGATGACTGGGATTGTCCCCGCGAGGAGTGTGGCGGCATGCTTGAATGCATGGAGCACTTCCTGCTTCGGTGTCCCTTTAATACAGAGGTCTACAGTAGGGTGGGTGCTTGCATTGGCTGGCCCAGGCTGGCAGGCCTTTCCTATGCGGAGTGGGCCTATGGGGCATTCAGATCCCTTGGTGGCCGAGATCGGGGCACTGTTTTCTTAGTTAGCTTAGTGACTAGGTTCTACACGTGGAACGCACGGTGTTTAGTGTCCACCCAGCAGAAAGCTCTCCCCCGGGAAGAGGTGATTAGGAACATCCTGGGTGACCTGGCAAAAGTGTGCTCGCTGGAGTATGAGAGGCTGGGTGCAGGGAGGGCTTCCCTTCTATGGAGAGGGTTCTCATTTAGTGTGCCCTAGGGAGAGTTAGGTTACGTATGTCTGTGATAGGGTGAGTTTAGTCTCTTTCTATATTTTATATTTATTTGTAGGGTCAGATAGGTGTGTAGGGTCAGGGAGGGACAGGCAGGGACAGTCTTCAGGGATAGGTAGTTAGTATTAGGTTGGTAGTGAGGGTCAGTGAGGGCCAGGTAGGGAAAGATTGGTAGGGCAGTAGGGACAGATTTTTCTTTTTCTTTAGTAGGGAGGGACAGGGTGTTGTGTGTTAGATTAGGGTGAGAGCCTCCGTAGTCTCCAGTTTCCTGGCGGTGGGCTGCTCCCCTCACATTGTAGAGTTTTGTTTTACGGTATTGGAAACCTGAATATAGGGCTTGCAAGCACTGAACTTGGGTCTGAATTTGGTTCATGGTTGGGAAAAATGTAAATATATGGTTAGTTGTTATATTGTTATGTGGTGTATATTGTTATAGTTATGTTGTGTATTGTATATATATGTATAGTAATGTTGTGTCTTGTATGTATATGTATGTATATGTATGTGTATTTTATGCATGGGGGGGGTTTAGTGTAGGTTGGGTGGGGAGTTTCAGGGAAGGAGGGAGGAGGGGTTTTGAGAATATGGATGTCCTGCGGGGTGCGAGAAAAAGGACCCTTTGTGTGTGGAAAAAGGCCACAAACTTTCATGGGACCTTGAAAAGCTTGTTGAGGCCACAGACTATCGTGGGATCTTGGGTGTTCAAAAAATGGTGGTGGGGGGAAAAAAAAAAAAATTTGTGTGCATATAAGTATTAAGTTTTTGGCCAGGCGGCCTTTCTTTATTTTGTTTGGGCGATGGGCCAGTCTTTCGGTTTTCTTAGGGGGTCAGGTATGAATGTGGCGAATGGTAGGGGTTGTTGTAAAGAGAGGCAAGTTAAGGTCTTCCCTAGCTGGGGGGTCTCCTGGAGAGTGAGAGACTTTTCCATGTTATATGTTATTTTAACTGGACTCTGGGATTTAGGATTTGGGCTATGTCTTGTTGGGGTTTTTTGTTTTTCTGTATGATGTTTGTATCGGTGGTTATATTTGTGTTTTGTATGTGTTTTGTATTTTTCTAAATAAAAAAAGAGTTCCAGCTCCAGTAGCATCCACTAAAGCTGCTGCAGTTAAAAAGATTTTATAAGGATCGAGCTTGGCGGTCCGCCGCAAGGCGTGCTACCGCCAGTCCCAGCCCCTTTGCCTTGGGGCGCCTCCCCGATGCTCTTGACTGAGAGTCCCGGGGGCCCGAAGCGTTTCCTTTGAAAAAATTACGTGTCCAAAGCACAGGTGGTGTAGCTTGCTTAACAGCTGGGGTACTCCGTTGACTAGCAGACACTGCTACTAGGCCCAAAGTATTGCCTGGGCTAGATGCAGTTAAAAATTTGTAATTAGATCTACAGGCGGTGTAGCTAGCTTAACAGCTGGGCTACTCCGCTGACTAGCAGACACTGCTACTTGGCCCAAAGTATTGCCTGGGCTAGATGCAGTTAAAAATTTGTAATTACATCTACAGGCGGTGTAGCTTGCTTAACAGCTGGGCTACTCCGCTGACTAGCAGACACTGCTACTAGGCCCAAAGTATTGCCTGGGCTAGATGCAGTTAAAAATTGTTATTAGATACAAAGGCAGTGTAGCTTGCTTAAGATGGGCTACTCCGCTGACTACGTGACACAGCTGCTAGCCCAAAAGGATTTCCTGGGTTAGATGCAGTAAAAAATTGTTATTAGACACAGGTGGTGTAGCTTGCTTCAGATGGGCTACTCCGCTGACTACGAGACACTGTGTAATGCAGCGGCTTGCTTGGCATTACTGTAGTAGTCCAGGGTGTGTTCTGGGCCGACCATGTACCTCCCCCTCAGGTGACTGGTCACTTGACTGTGACATAGCACAGGTCCTGTATGCACAGAATGTCTGATCACATGACTGTGACATCAGCACCGGTCCTGTGGGTGTGTAATACAGGATATAAACCCTGGTAGTCTTGACACAGGGTGTGTGTGTAAGGCGTGAGGCCTGTTCCCGTGTGGGACACCGCTGGAGTGTGAGGCCTAGTGAGGCCTATTGAAGCCTGGAGAGTCCAGGAGGGCAAAAGGCTGGATCCTTGTGGGTGAGGGATGCCAGCAGCCTTGGACGACAAAAGGGCCAGAGGCTGGGAAGATAAGAGTCCTGGAGGGCAAGAGGCTGGATTCTTGTGTGTGAGAGATTCCAGCAGCCTTGAACGACAAAAGGGCTGGAGACCACGCTTGGTAAGCCTTAGAGCCACAGTGGTGGCAGAACAAAGCGGACTGACGCAGCTACGACCTGGCAAAGGTAAAAACACTGCGTTGATGAGGACATTGATATAAGTGACTTTGCTGAGGGATGAAACTGGAGCCAAGAGGGCCTGTCTGCCATTTGAAAGGCTCCTGAATGTTATGTGTCTAATATGCCGGTGAGCCACTAAAATGGACTGTGTGATCAGCTGTTTATGAAGTATAATAAACTGCTGGAGTGTGAAAACTAGAAAAACGTGGCTGGCGTGCTTTAATTGACCCGGTGCAGCGAGTATCCCCCAGTATGATGACTAGCGCTGCCTTACAACTGCTACTAGCCCAAAATGATTGGCTGCGTTAGATGCAGTAAAAAATTGTTATTAGATACACAGGCGGTGTAGTTTGCTTCACAGCTGGGCTACTACGATGACTAGCAGACACTGAAGCTTTGGAGCAGACCTCTGATTCCCAGGCTATAGTATGAGTAAACAGCTCTGCAGACTCAACCATCTGTGTTACCCCAAGCCATAGTGTATGTAGTTTCTTAAGATTAAAAGGGGGGGGTGGATCGACCTGACCCACCTGGAATTGACGATGCCAACATCATGTAAAACACAGCAAGGGGACTCCAAAAAGAGTTTAAATTTTTTCCAAAAATTGTGGCACAGACACCACTTAAGTAGCATCAATTGCCCCAGAGTTGCTTAAAATAGTTGGTGAGGTGATTTTCCAAAATCCTCAAGCTTTTAGTCTCCCCAGGATGACACAGGGGTAGAAAAGTCCTTGAGGATCCATGATTTGTTCATCTTTATGAACGTGAGTCTGTCTACATTCTCAGTGGACAGCTGCGTGCACTTATCTGTCAGCACACCACCAGCAGCGCTGAACACACGTTCAGAGAGAACGCTGGCTGCGGGGCACGACATGATCTCCAAGGCATGAGTGGCGAGCTCAGGCCATTTTTCCAGATTGGAAGCCAAAAATGAGCAAGAGTCCAGTGACACAGTCATGGCTTCGATGTTCACTTGGAGATACTCCTGTACCATCCTCTATAGGCGTTGACTATGTGTCAGACTTCTTGTCTCCTGTGGCCTTGCAAAGGATGGTCTAAATAATTGGTGAAACGATTCCACAAAATTGCTGTTACCAGCAGATACGGTGTTACTGTTACGGTTTGAGTGATGAAGACTCGACAGTCCCAATGTTGGCAAGTTAGAATTGTGAGATTCACTACGTGCACCACTGGTGTTTTGTGGAAAAGCAGATGTAAGATTCTGTAACAGCCTCTGCTGATACTCCTGCATGTGTGAATCCCTTTCTATGGCAGGAATTATTTCGGCAAATTTACTTTTGTACCGGGGATCTAAGAGTGTGGCAACCCAGTAGTCGGGATTACTTCAAATTCTGACAATCCGAGGGTCATGTTGCAGGTAGTGCAGCAAGAAGGCACTCATGTGTCTTGCGCATCCAGAAGGACCAGGTCCTTGTTGTGTTGGTGGCGAGGTAAGAATCATGCCTCGTTCCTCTGCTCTCTACCCCCAACCTCGCACAACAGAAATGTGATCAAGGTCTCCCTCATCTGATGAGTCTTCCATGCCCATCACCAGTTCGTCCTCCACTTCTTCCTCGGCTCCTGCACCTTCCTCAACAGTTTGGCTGCTACCATGCGCCCTCGTTAATCCCTCTCCCCCACCCTCCCATGCATGCCGCCTTGGTGCTGCCGACCGTCTGGACCTTGGAGATGTTATCCATTCTGCATAAGACTTCTCCTGTACTTCCTCGCCCTCCTCTTGTCCCACCACCTGACTCCGAATACTGTTTAAAGTGTGCTCCAGCATGTAAATGACCGGAATAGTCATGCTGATAATGGCATCGTCAGCAGTAAACATCTTCGTCGCCATTTCAAAACTGTGCAGAAGGGTGCATAGGTCCCTGATCTGAGACCACTCCTGCAGCGTGATTTGCCCCACCTCTGGATCTCATTGGCCCAGGCTATACCTCATAACTTATTGCACCAGGGCTCGTCGGTGCTGCCACAGTCGCTGCAACATGTGCAGAGTTGAATTCCATCGTGTCGGCACATCGCATTTCAGCTGGTGAACTGGCAGGCCCAACGACTTCTGTAGAGATGTAAGTCGTTGAGCTGCGGGATGCGAACGGTGGAAGTGAGCACACAGCGACCGTGCCCTCTGCAAAAGGCCATCTAGTCCGGGATAGTGGGCTAAAAATTGCTGGACAACCAGGTTCAACACGTGAGACATACAAGGCACGTGTGACATTGCCCCGGCGAAGGGCCGCACCCAGGTTTGCAGCATTGTCGCACACGGCCTTCCCTGGCTGCAGGTTCAGTGGAGACAACCATTCATGAAACTCAGTCTCCAGAACTGACCACAACTCCTCAGCTGTGTGACTCACATTTCCCAGCATAGTAAGGAGGTGTGCAGGATTCCTTCTGCGCAGTTAGAAAGCGGGTGGCATTACCAGACAGGCTGTGCAGGTGGAGGACCGAGAGGAGGTTGAGGAGGAAGAAGCAGTGGAGGAACTTCTAGATAAAGAGGATTGACGCACAACTCGTGGGGACGGCAGGACTTGGACAGCAGCCCCTTGTCCTGCTGTCACCATAGGTACCCAGTGCCCAGTCAGCGACATGTAACGCCCCTGTCCATGCCTACTCGTCCAAGTGTCTGTGGTGAAATGCACCCTGTCACACACAGAGTTTCTCAAGGAAGCGGTGATGTTGTGTGCGACATGCTGGTGTAGTGCAGGCACAGCTTTCTTTGAGAAGTAGTGGCGACTTGGCATCTGGTACTGGGGCACTGCGACGGACATAAGGTCTCGGAAATCCTCTGTGTCCACCGGGCAGAAAGGCAGCATTTCTGTAGCCAACAGCTTGCAGATGGTGAAATTCAACCTCTTAGCTTTGTCATGGCTAGGTGGAAATGGTCTTTTACTTGTCCACATCTGAGGGACCGAGGGCTGGCTGTTGTGCTTAGACGGTGTTGAGTAGGGTGTCCCCGGCAAACTGCCGGTCTGTGAGGAAGATGCAGGCGGACATGTTATGTTGCCTTGATCCAAAGGTGGTGCTCTCGATGTCGGAGAGCGCTCAACACCAGCAGGTGTTTCCACTTCCAAATGAACTGACAACCTGCCAATCACACTGGCTGTTGCGGGTAAAGAGGTGGCAGGTCTGCGTCCAAAAACATGTGTGACTGCTGTCCCCCCAGCGACAGAGGGTGAAGAGGCCGCGGATGCACAAAATGGGGCTGACAGTGGTTGGCCCGGCCCGCTAGGCCGCATTGTAGCACAGTGAGCTTCCCACTGCAACTTATGCTTCATATCCATGTGACGGTTCATGCATGAAGTACTCAAACTATGGATTTTTTGGCCTCTACTTAGCTTTTGGCGACAAATGTTACAGATAACATGAGTTGGGTCATCCTTTGTGATCTCAAAAAATGCCCAGGCTATGCAAGGCTTAGAGCCCATGCGACCTGAAGAGCCACCACGACTTGTGGTCAGAGGCAGAGTTGTGGTTGAGGATGCAGTTGTTAACGTGCTTCCAGTACTCCGTCTCTGTTCAGGAAGGCGCAACCTAACCTCGTCGTCACTAGCATCCTCCTCCCCCTCCTCTGCTGACCTCATCGACTGGCTGACTGTGGGTTGACAGTAAGTGGGATCTCCAACCTCATCATCATCACCCTGTGTGTTCTCACACCCATCGTACTCAGAGCCAACCTCTTCCTGCCCTGACCGAAAAGTCAAGTTGTCGCTCCAATCAGGTATCTGAGTCTCATCATCGTCTTCCTCATTGTCTCCACCAACAGGAGTTACAGTTTGGGAACGAGGGTCTACATTATGCTCAGAATCTTCTTCATCTGGGCCTGGATCCGACTCAAACATTCTGGGCATCAGTGCAGATCATTTCCTCGTCTGGATTCACAGAAGCTCAGGAGCACACCTCTGATTCCCAGGCTATAGTATGAGTAAACAGCTCTGCAGACTCAGCCATCTGTGTTACCCCATACTCAGACGGGCAGCTGGAGACTTGGGAGCTGTGAGGAAGCAAGTGCGATTGGGGTGACACTTCTGAGGACTGGAGTATTTGTGATGTTGAAGTTGAGGTGGAGGAGAGCCCACTTGAAGGAGCACTTGATATCGGTTGAAGCACCTGCTGTTTTTGTGCCTCATCTGGAATTTGTAGCGATGGGCGTGTCCGTAAGAGAGGGATCATATCACATTGTCCACGAAAAGAAGTAGACATCTTAGTTTGGCTGGAAGATGGTCTTTCTTCTGCAGATGTTACAGTTGCTTTACCACATACCCCACGGACACAACCTTTTTTTCCCTTTCCACCAGCAACAGGCCTTTTGCCACTCATTTTGGTGGTTAACTAATTGACAACTCTGTAGTTTGCATAAAAAACGATGGATGGAAACCGAGCAGAGTTGAGTGGCCAAACTGTGGTACTAGCCCAAAAGGATTGGCTGGGTTAGATGCAGTAAAACAATTTTATTAGATACACAGGTGGTGTAGCTTCCTTCACAGGTGGGCTACTCTGCTGACTACCAGACACTGCTACTAGGCCCAAAAAGATTTCCTGGGTTAGATGCAGTAAAAAATTAGAATTAGATACACAGGCGGTGTAGCTTCCTTCACAGTTGGGCTACTCCGCTGACTACCAGACACTGCTTCTAGGCCCAAAATGATTTCCTGGGTTAGATGCAGTAAAAAAAGAATTAGATATACAGGCGGTGTAGCTTCCTTCATAGGTGGGCTACTCCGCTGACTACCAGACATTGCTACTATGCCCAAAAAGATTTCCTGGGTTAGATGCAGTAAAAAATTAGAATTAGATACACAGGCGGTGGAGCTTCCTTAACAGGTGGACTACTCCGCTGACTACGAGACACTGCTACTATGCCCAAAACGATTTATTGGGTTAGATGCAGTAAAAAAATGTTATTAGATAAACAGGTGGTGTAGCTTGCTTCAGATGGGTTACTCCACTGACTACCAGACACTGCTACTAGGCCCAAAAGGATTTCCTTGGTTAAATGCAGTAAAAAATTAGAATTAGATACACAGGCGGTGTAGCTTCCTTCACAGGTGGGCTACTCCGCTGACTACCAGACACTGCTACTAGGCCCAAAAAGATTTCCTGGGTTAGATGCAGTAAAAAATTAGAATTAGATACACAGGCGGTATAGCTTTCTTCACAGGTGGGCTACTCCGCTGACTACAAGACACTGCTACTAGGCCCGAAAGGATTTACTGTGTTAGATGCAGTAAAAAATTGTTATTAGATAAACAGGTGGTGTAGCTTGCTTCAGATGGGCTACTCCACTGACTACCAGACACTGCTACTAGGCCCAAAAGGATTTCCTGGGTTAGATGCAGTAAAAAATTAGAATTAGATACACAGGCGGTGTAGCTTCCTTCACAGGTGGGCTACTCTGCTGACTACCAGACACTGCTACTAGGCCCAAAAAGATTTCCTGGGTTAGATGCAGTAAAAAATTAGAATTAGATACACAGGCGGTGTAGCTTCCTTCACAGGTGGGCTACTCCGCTGACTACCAGACACTGCTACTAGGCCCAAAAAGATTTCCTGGGTTAGATGCAGTAAAAAATTAGAATTAGATACACAGGCGGTGTAGCTTCCTTCATAGGTGGGCTACTCCGCTGACTACCAGACACTGCTACTAGGCCCAAAAAGATTTCCTGGGTTAGATGCAGTAAAAAATTAGAATTAGATACACAGGCGGTGTAGCTTCCTTCACAGGTGGGCTACTCCGCTGACTACGAGACACTGCTACTATGCCCAAAAGGATTTACTGTCTTAGATGCAGTAAAAAATTGTTATTAGATACACAGGTGGTGTAGCTTGCTTCAGATGGGCTACTCCACTGACTACCAGACACTGCTACTAGGCCCAAAAGGATTTCCTGGGTTAGATGCAGTAAAAAATTAGAATTAGATACACAGGCGGTGTAGCTTCCTTCACATGTGGGCTACTCTGCTGACTACCAGACACTGCTACTAGGCCCAAAAAGATTTCCTGGGTTAGATGCAGTAAAAAATTAGAATTAGATACACAGGCGGTGTAGCTTCCTTCACAGGTGGGCTACTCCGCTGACTACGAGACACTGCTACTATGCCCAAAATGATTTACTGTCTTAGATGCAGTAAAAAATTGTTATTAGATACACAGGTGGTGTAATTTGCTTCAGATGGGCTACTCCACTGACTACCAGACACTGCTACAGGCCCAAAAGGATTGGCTGGCTTAGATGCAGTAAAAAATTAGAATTAGATACACAGGCGGTGTAGCTTCCTTAACAGGTGGGCTACTCGCTGACTAAGAGACACTGCTACTATGCCCAAAAGGATTTACTGGGTTAGATGCAGTAAAAAAATGTTATTAGATACACAGGTGGTGTAGCTTGCTTCAGATGGGCTACTCCACTGACTACCAGACACTGCTACTAGGCCCAAAAGGATTTACTGGGTTAGATGCAGTAAAAAATTAGAATTAGATACACAGGCGGTGTAGCTTCCTTCACATGTGGGCTACTCCGCTGACTACGAGACACTGCTACTAGGCCCAAAAAGATTTACTGGGTTAGATGCAGTAAAAAATCGTTACTAGATACACAGGTGGTGTAGCTTGCTTCAGATGGGCTACTCCACTGACTACCAGACACTGCTACAGGCCCAAAAGGATTAGCTGGCTTAGATGCAGTAAAAAATTGGTATTAGATACACAGGTGGTGTAGCTTGCAACACAGATAGGCTACTCCAATCACTAACAGACACTGCTACAGGCCCAAAAGGATTGGCTGAGCTACATTTCGCCAAATGCTGTGAAAAACAATTGCACAGCACTGGCACAGACCTGCCTGGCAAAAAGTGCTATGAAGTTCTGTAACCTAGTGCTCAAAAGGGCTGCAATTAGAACTAGTCCCTACTCCCTAAACCTATCTCTCTATGTAACTGGAAATTCGCTCGCAATTCACACAGTTATACTGCATAGCGCCCACAGCAGCAGCGGTGCCGTCTAACACTCAGCTGCAGCAGTGAGAAAATGGTGGCGACGGGGAAAATGGCTGCGTCTTATAGGGCAAAGACATGTGACATACACAGCCAATGACACATGTCCTTGCTTGTGTGGAAAAAAAGCACTTCGCTGCGTGTGTGCACTGCCGATAGGCTGACAGACTGCACCGCCCCACTGTAAATGCGGGAAAGGAAAAAAAAATGGATATCGGCATTATTTCTGCAGAGATCTGTCCCCTGCCCCTCCCCCCGCCCACTCTACAGTGAAACTGTCTATTAACATTGATTAACAAAGTTACTGTGAAAAAATCCAGTTACGCTTTTGGTGCGCGAACAGTTATCGAACATAACCTCGAACAGTCGAATTTTTTGCAAATTCGTCGAACGACTCGAACACCGCTCATCTCTACTAAAGAGCGCCAAACATGTGGGACGAGCTCCCGCCCGAGCAACCCGGAAATACTCGCTGAGCATCTCGAGCAGTGAGATGCTCGGGCAAGTACCGAGCAGTGGCGAGCACGCTCGCTCATCGCTAATCCTTACCTTTTTGGTAGAAATCCGTTTTATTGTTTTAGAGAGATCCATAGTTGACATAGTATTCTAATGAGTTGCAAGTGCGGCAGGTGGGCCCGTACACTTGCAGCACACTTGCCTCCCTTTTTATCTCCGCCCACCGCCTGCCTCCTGTCTCTGACTAACAGATCACTAAAACATGCATGACTTGAAAGTATAGAGCAAAGACTTCTGGTATTTTCACCTTGGAAACATACTTTTATGTTGGAGACTGTGGGAAGTTTAGAAGTTTAGGTGGATTTCGTAGGTTTTTAGATACTTTCAGATACTGCACAGATTGATATCTTGGGAGACGAGATCTCGTTGCCGAGATCTCAATCTGCGCAGGCGCCGCCGCAGGCAGCCATTTTCCCGGAGTCCACTGCATGGGAAATATGGAAGTGCGGGGGCTCCGGACTTTCACAAAATGTCGGCGGAGCCCCTGCCCCACCGAGGACTGTCAAACACCCACTCCTACCACCCTGGGACTCGCAGCATCGCCCCGCAGCTTCGTACCTCTGGACATCCCCTCCTCCAAGCGCAGGACCCGCAGCATCGCCTGCAGTATCGCCCAACTCCTGCTACCGCTGCCCCTCTGGTAAGCTACATTTGTTCTATAAGACGCACCCCAATTTTCCTCCAAAATTTGGGGGGGGGGGGAGTGCATCTTATAGTCTGAAAAATGGGGTAGATGTCATTTAAGGCACATAACAGCAAGATTAATTTAAAAAAAAATCAGTTAGGGTAGTGGATAACCTCTTAACATTCAATAATATCCACTGAGTTACCCAATGTACAGCTCCTCTATGCACAATATGGTGGGTCCACAGCTCCATTATATACAGTATGATGGGCCCACAACTACCCTATAAACAGTATGATTCCCCACTGCTCCCCAAAACACAGTATAATGACCCCCACAGAAGCCCTCACACTATATAATGGCTTCCACAGTAGAACCCACACTATAATTTCCCCTACACTGTAAAATGGCCTCCACAGATGTTCCCACCCTAGCTCTCAAACTGTTTAATGCATCCCACAGTAAACAACAAGCTGCATAATAGCCCCACACATTAGCTCCCATGATGTATAATGGCTTCCACACTGTATGAGGGCCCCCTACAGTAGTCCCCACAATGTATGATTGCCCCCATGGTAGGCCCAAGCTGTATAATGGCCCTCACATTAGCCCCCAAACTATATTATTGCCCCTGAATTAGCACCCAAACTGTATAATTGCCACTGCATTAGCTCCCACACTGTATAATTGCCCTCGCATTAGCCCTCAAACTGTTTAATGGCCCCACATTAGCTTCCACGCTGTATAATGGCCCCCGCATTAGCCCCCAAACTGTCTAATGGCCCTCACATTAGCCCTCAAAATATATAAAGGCCCCCGCATTAGCTCCCAAACTGTATACTGAGTCCCGCATTAGTTCTTACACTGTATAATGGGCCTCACATTATCTCTCAAACTGTATAATGGCTACTGTATTAGCCCCCAAATTCTTTAATGCCCCTCACACTTTAAAAGGGGCCCCTCAATGTTTCGGCTTTCCCCATTGTTTAAGATGCCCACAGAAGTTTTAATCAAAATAAAAATCATATACTCACTAATCTGGAATCGTGTCGAGTCCTCCGGGTGAACAAACGCACTGCCATCGCAACGGCACTTGCACAGGATGTCAGAGTCCAAAGCGGTGCACTGACGTCAGGACTCTGATGTCCTTCACGTGTGACGCGCCCCCTGGGCCGTGGGGTACTCGGTAGCCGGGCCGGTCGTTGCTAGGGGAGATGTCACAGTGGTGGTGACCCGGTCCGTGACCCAGGGCGGTCAATTAAAGGGGGTTTTAAAGAAAAGGATTATAGTTTTTATGAAATGTTCGTGACGCCACGTGTGGTATGCGGCTAACGGGAGCCGCCGCTACGGAGCAGGTCCTCTGGAACTGTTGTTTATGCAGCAGAGTTACTTCAGCTCTCCACAGGTAGAGCTTAGCTCCAGGGCAGATTATTGGGACTGTAATAGATGTTGCTGTTGTGCAGGGTGGTGCAGGGGATGATGGCGCAGTAATAATTCGCAGACACAGTGGGGTGCAGTCTTCAGGGTTTTGGTCACGATTTTTAGACTCCAAGTTACCAGGGCCAGGGTAACTCCCCATGCTGTCCTGTGTTTACCCTGGGAGGGGTTCAGCAAACTCCCTGGTACCTCCGGAGTACGTAACGGGACCCCGTTCTGTGTGCCTTTTCTGGTCATCTTCCTGCGCTGTCTCTCACCCTCCTGCCCTGCGCCTCACACCCAGTGTCCCAAGCAAGTGACCGCGGACCTTGTCGGGCGACGTCTTCTCTGTCCCCTGGGTCCTCTATGGTCACCTTTTTAGCGATTAGATGTGGCTGTTGGCTGCAGCACCTGAAATGCTGCACCCTCCGGTTATCTAGTTGAGACTTGAAGAACTCTGCTAGTTTAGGGGCCGGTCCCCTTTCTTCAGCCTGATCCTTCCACTCCTGGTGGGTTCGGGCGCACAGGTGGCATCCGCACTGCCCGTGCCCCTGGGATCCTTTCTGTTCTGGAGCCGTCTTTCCTGCTCCTCTCCTCTCTTCAGTCTCTCTCTTCATCCTGAACAGAGCTCTTGCAGAGCTCCTGCTCCTCCTCTGACTGAACACTCTGACTGACTGGACTCCCAAGATGGCTTCCCTTTCTATATGCTCCTGCTCAAGTGCTCCCCTGACCTTCTTCCTCCACCCACACCCACTACATGGTTCCCCCTCTCTTGGTTCCCCCCTCTCCAGCCAGGGACAGGGCTCAGCAGCGCAGCAATGCATCTTGCCCCTCCTGCTGGTCTGGAGAAGTGTAGTGGTGGATGCAGATGTTTGGGTCCCGGGCAGTACTCCATCCTTACCTGAGAGTGAGATACCACACCTCTGGGTGAGATGCAGTACCTCTGTGGCGACTGAACCCGCAGGGGCGCCACACGTGCATACGTTCTATAGACCGCAGACTTAAAGCGACCTGCAGATATCAGAACGGAGAGCGTTAGTGTAGGGAGACTTTGCACGCCAATACAATTAACAGCACACTCTGCCCCCGGTAGCTAAGCTACTGCACTCAGCCCTATGTGCTTTAGGGTCATTTTGTCACTACCCATAATATTGTCCAAGCTATTCAACGCAGTTGAACTTTTTTTTTTTGCCAGAATGCCCCAGCATTGCATACAGCTGGGCTTGCAACAGTAAATGCCCACATAGTAACCCATAAGTGTATTTTTCTCTCACTATGTAAAAAAACAAACTCACCTAACCCTTCCCAATGTCCCAATGTCACACACTGCTGTGAGATGGCACTACTCTGGGATTGCATTGGAAGGTGCATTGAATTTATGGCATCTGATTACTATGGAGACCTGCCCTATAGTTGGTACAGACATAAAATGGGCTGTGGCGTTAGGCTCACCAGGTAAGGTGGATCCACTAAGCCTCAGGTCCGAGTGGGCACACAAATCCCAGCCATTGATGCAGCAAGCAGGAAGGCATGATGCAGCAAAGCCTTGTGACGCGCCCCAAGGGACGTGGGGTACTCGGCAGCCAGGCCTCTGGTTGCTGGGGGGTATCACGGTAGCTGGCCTGGTCCGTGACCCAGGGCGGTCAGTAAAAGGGGGAATATTTATAAGGGATTTAAAGTGTTCGTGACGCCACCTGTGGAATGCGGCTAAGGGGTGCCGCCGCTGCGGAGCAGTCCTCTGGAGCTGGTGTTACGGCAGCAGGGATGGTGTGGCTCTCCACAGGTAGAGCTAGCTCCAGGGCAGCATGGGATGGTGTGAAGGGATGCAGGAGAGATGGGACCCAGCCAGGTCAAAGGAAGAACAGACACACACACCGGGGCTAGCTTCAGTACCTTTACTGCAGATGGTAGTCAGGTACGGTCCAAGGCACTTGTAGGTGGTGTGCACTTCTGGTCTTGCTCCCCAGTGAGCGGGTGTAAGGCCTCCTTCCTGTATCTTCCTGTCTCTCTCCCTGGAGCTTCTGACCTGGCTGGAACAGGGTCTAGCTCCCTTGATGTTTCTCTCACCCGTCTTGCTCGGCTGTGAGGGCTTTCCCACTGGTTACCACGATCCCTGGACGCTGGGGCCTTCGTGGTACCTAGTCCTCTATATATGCGATATTCACGGGTGGACTGAGGGATATGAAATCCTCCTCAGTATGCCGGATTCCCTACTGGGCATAGAGATCCCAACAGACTCGGGCCCGGTGCCCGGCTTGCAACAGGGGATGAACCCTCTGTGGTTCCTCTGTCCCTCATGGCTCTTCTCTTCCTTCTTGCCTTCTAGCCCACTCTAGGCTCTCACTGGCCAGACTAGCCCCCAGCTTGGGCCTAGCCTGGCTTTCAGCCACGCCTGGCTTTCAGCCACACAGACTTCAGCTTGTCTGGTGCTGCAGCATCGTGTTACACTCACTGCTTCCCACTGACTGACTTCCTGAACTCCTTCCCCTAGTATATATAAACCTGACAGGGCTCCATCTAGTGGACTTTCTGTGGAGGTGTCTGCATGTATTGAGGCCACTGGGGAGAATCCCATCTGTGCAACACCCAGGAGTTCTGTGACAGCCTGCAGCCACAGGGCATCACACTTGGCACACTCAGGAATCTGAGGAGCTGCTGGACGGATGAAGTGGAACCAAGCAGAGATGGAAGTGACGCGCCCCCTGGGCCAGTGTTGTTTGGGGAATACCCGGAGCCGGATCAGATGGGGGTTGTAGTCTCCGAGTGGCGGTGACCCGGTCCGTGCCCAGGGTGTCAAGCTCAGTGTGTGGCAGTCCTACAGATGTTACTGGATGTTCTTTAGTGTCGACTACGCCACCCGTTGATTTGCGGTCACTACGGCCGCCGCTGCAGCAGGGTCCGCTGAGGCTGGTGGTGTGTGTGCAGCTCAGGTAGTATAACCCCCAACGGGAGGGGTATAGCCTCAGGGGGTCAGGTGTAGAGGATGGTGGTTGTGGTGGTGCAGTGAGGATGGTAATGAAACTCAGAGTCGGGCTGTGCAGTTCAGGGTTTTTACTTACTGCTTTTGTGTTGGTCACTCCGGCCTTGAGTGACCACCCGAGCCGTGCTGCGTCCACCAGGTCCTGGACTCGGCCAACCCCAAGGTGATTCTGGAGCGTGTTCCTGAGCTCCCTTTCTGACTTGTCCTTCTCTCTGGCCTTCCCCACCAGGGATCCACCTAAGTCCGGCTCCCTCGGGCCTCTTGTTGGTAAAACCCTTGTCTCTGGGTTCCCCGACCCTATTCTTGGTTTGCCTTCCGGGTGGATTTAGTGGGTGGTCGTGGCAGATCCTGCCCACGACCTCCGGTCTCTGGCTAAGGATTAGTGCCCTCCACCAGCTTGGGATCCGGTACCCTTGTGCCAACTCTTCACCCTCTGGTCTAATTTTGGGTTCTTGGAGTTCCCTCTTCTCCCCCTCTGGGTCCTTCTTTTCTCCTCTCTCTCACTCTCTTGGCCTTGGAGCTGGCTGAGCTGCTCTGCTTGTCGGACCAAACCTCTACAAAAGACCCTGTTCTAAGATGGTTCCCACCTTATATACTCCCTCTATGTGTGAGCTCAGGTGACCAGCACCCAATGAGCTCCTAGCATTACCCAGACTGCTCCCCCTATCTGCCCCTACACTACTGGGATGTTCCACCCCCCTCCCACTCCAGCCAGGGACAGACGCTGTCGTACCTGCACATTTCTCTAGTGGGAGTACCATTGGTCTGTCCCCCGGAAATGGGATGTATGTAGTGCATGCAGCCTACTGAGCTCAGTTCCACACTCCATCCTTACCCGGGAGTGGAATACCACACCTCTGGCTTGAGGTGTAATACCCCTGTAGCAGCCGAATCCTCAGGGTGCTACAGAAGCAAGTCAAAGCACAATATGCACAGGAGGTGGACCACACCAGACATGAAGGTCTAGAGTCTCCATTACAAAACACAGGTGAGTGTCTAAATGGGTCTTAAATAAGTCTAGGGAGATTGTGTCATTGATCTAAGCAGGGTAACTTGCATAACATTATGTGGAGTACAAAAGAGGGTGGCGGACCCAGGGGAAGGAAGCGGAGCCAGTATAACCAGGAGGGGTGTGTAACTTGTTGTCTAATATAGTGAATGGTGGTGCACCCCTGAACTGTGCTGCAATTTAAATTTTATCCACATCCTGAGGATGTAGATAATGTTGAAAGTGGGGTTTGATCTACCTGGAATGAGGAGGAGATTGACCCACTGATCATGATAGAAAGTTTGCGAAGACAGGCTCCAGGTGAATAATGGGATGGTTGCTGCTAGTCCTATCGTGGTTTACATAAAATGCTATGTGCTCATCAGGGGATATAAAAGAAGATTCAGGTACAATATACAATAATTTGTGCCAAACCAAAGGTAAAACTTAAAGGGGATTTCCCACGTGCAAAGTACATTTTAATTAATAGATCTTGGAATAAAAATAAATAACACAATTGGACATGTTGTGAAAAATGTTCCTGTGCTGAGATAATCTTGTAAATGTGCCCCTGCTGTGTACTGTGTAATGGCTGTGTCTGACCATACAGGAACATGGTCTGATCGTACCACATCTTCTGGCCAGGGGAGGACACTCAAAAGAGTATACAGACTGATTGTTTCTGTGGGGTAAAACATGTTTTAAAGGAGTCGGGAAAATGTTTGACCTCACAGAAAGCAGCAGCTGCAATCCCATGCTGTCCTGTCTGTGTACTCGCTTTCATTTTTTCCCCCGACTAGGAGATGTGGTATGATCAGAACATGTTCCTGCATGGTAAGACACAGCCATTACACAGACAAGACCTGAGACAGAAACAAAATGAGTATATACCCTGCTGTCAGTAAATACGTAAAAGCAATAGTGCATATACTGTAGATAACCCAGGGTACTTACTAAACACCGTTTTTGATCAAAGAAAGTGTAAAAGCCATCCCAACAGCGTCAAGGTATACCCAAATCGGGATATTCCTAACCTCTACTTACTCCACCTTACCATGTGTCAAAGTGACGTCAATGTGAATAAGGTCTGAGCCGGACCGGGTCTCGAACATGGATACCCAGCAAATAGCTGGGGCACATTTATAAGATTATCTCAGCACAGCACAAGAACATGTTTTAAACACATCCAATTGTGAAAATTATTTTTATTCCAAGAGCCATTGACTAAAATGTACTTTGTTCGTACAAAAAAACCTTTAATGCTCTTCATAACAAAAAACCCCCACAAATATCATGTGTCATTATAATAATAATGCTGTAAGCATCAGTGCCAAACCACATCCGAAGGTGCTGACTAGCTCTTACTAGACTTGGATGACGGATAGATCTGCCCATGTGACCAATATTCCGTTTCATTTCTCTTCTTTTAGCACAGTGCCAATTCAGCTGTGACGTATCATCTGTCTGTCTGATTGTCTACATCCAGTGATACATTACACAACTAATGGGGATTTCCAGCATCATGTCCGTAGAGAGGAAACTATCTCCGACAGCAACATGTTTATCGTTGTCACATCTTTTTATAGAGGGATCTGTAGTTGAGGTACTTAAAGGGAGTCAGTCACCCCCAAGACTTGATTTAAACTACTTCCATAGTGCTGTAAGAGATTTAACCCCTATAAATCTCATACCTGCAGTTTTTACTTCTTTAATGCTACAGAAAAACTGTTTTATAGCATATGTAAATGATGGCTCCTTGGTGCACTCTTGGCACAGCCAAGAGCTTAGAGCACTGTTCCACCCCAGCAATCAACATGCTGCCCACCTCACCTTAGCTTGATTGACAGCGCTCACTTGCTCAGAATGAGCACTGCCTGAATGTAGTCCCCAGCGCTGCATGTCCACACTGGCACTGCAAGAGTCTAACAGGTACGCACACACAGTGCACGCTCGTCCCTGTTTGCCCCCAGGGAAATAATACAAAGCAGCCTAAAGACATCCCCCAAGATAATCTTATGAGCCCCGCCCTCTTGGTAAAGGCCACAAAAATTAGCAAAAAATTAAAAGGCCCATATTTCTGAAACTGTATTTAAAAAAAAAAAACTATAACAAAAAATCGATTGCTCAGGGGAGTAGCGGGAATAAAATAAGGCTGTATTCACACTGCGTTCTTCGTCACATTCAGTGGCTCTGTCGAGGCTTACATCCAAACCCCCCGCAAAATGGGAGTATTCGTCGACGGGGCTATTGACTATAATGGTGCAGAAAGATTCACCGTGTGCTCTGTCCTGCATTATATTTGGGCGTATATGCATACTGGAGGCAGACACTTAGACATAGTATCATTTTCGGGTCTAATGGATGCGGACACCCAGATGCATTCTACTAATAGGTGTATGAGCCCGAAAAATATACTACGTCCATGCATATACCAAATGTGCGAATTGTGCATAACATTAAAGTGATCAAATGTCTATGCAAAGTATTCTAAAGGTGTTTAAAGGTGTAAAATCCATTAAAAAATGAGTGCATGTTTATATATGATGGCATACATCCCACAGTAAATAAGAAAAAATAATAAAATGTTTAAGTAAGTGATCCATTCCTAATGAATTGGTTGTGACTAGTGTATGATAAGAATTCATGTATCCAAAAACCACATAACTGACGCCCCCTGACAAAGACAGGCAAAACGCACATTGAGGCGGCAGGGACACCTGGATACATGTAATTTATACATGTAAGAACATTAGTGTTGTCCATATGTGACATGCAGAAGTAGTGCTGTGGCTTTAAAAGCATTCAGCAACTATTAGAAGTAACACAAGCATATGAGACAGGAAGTGTTGTGCTTCACAAGCATCCAGCAACTAGATGGGTTAACACAGTCACAGGAGAAGATAAGATAAGATAAGATATACTTTATTTATCCCGGAGGAAATTGCGGTATCACAGCAGCAGAACACAGATCTCGAACATGACACATATGATAACATAACATTTGGAATGCTTTAGACATTGCTTTTCAGACATTTGTTAAACACCCCCATAGCTGTTGGAACAAATGATCTCCTGTATTTTTCCTTTTTACACCTTAGTTGTATTAGGCGATTGCTGAATGTGCTCTTCTGTTTCGCAAACAGTTCATAAAGTGGGTGTGTGTTGTTGCCCATTATAGCTCTGCACTTCTTCTTAATCCTATCCTCTACCACCTCTTCAAAAGTCCCAAGCTGTAGGCCCACCGTCGCGCTAGCCTTCTTTATAAGTTTGTTGAGCTTGTTGGCGTCAGCAACACGCACACTGTTACCCCAGCAAATTATTGCCGCAAAGGTGGCACTAGCCACAATGGATTGGTAGAACACCTCCAGCATTTTGCCACACACATTAAAAGACCTTAACTTCCTTAGGAAGTACAATCTACTCATCCCCTTCTTGTAGACCTTCTCCGTGTGGCACTTCCAGTCTAGCTTGCTATCCAGGTAAACCCCCAAATATTTGAAACTGTCCACCATCTCCACATCCTGACCGTCAATGGTAACAGGTAGGCATACCTTCTTGCACCTTCCATAGCTCATCACCAACTCCCTGGTTTTCTTAACATTTAGTTCTAGATGGTTAGCCTGGCACCATACTACAAAGTCTGCAACCACCCTTCTATATTCCTCTTCATCCTGGTCCTTCCCAATACCGCCAACTATCACAGAGTCATCCGAGTACTTCTGGAGGTGACAACGGTCTGATTTATACTGAAAGTCAGCTGTGTACAATGTAAAGAGGAATGGCGACAGCACTGTTCCCTGCGGGGCTCCGACACTGCTCAGTACACTATCTGATGTAGCCGTCCCCCACCTAACAAACTGTTGCCTATCCGACAGGTAGTCAATTATCCAATTCACAAGTCCCTCATCCACCGCCATTTTAATCAACTTTCCACGCAGTAAGAGTGGCTGTAATGTGTTGAACGCACTAGAGAAATCAAAGAACAAAGCACGCACTGTGGTTCCATCATTGTCCAAAAAGGAATGTACTGTTTGTAGCAGAGACGCTACAGCATTGTCCACCCCCAGTCCCTACCGGTACGCAAACTGAAGAGCATCAGTATGCGCCATCACCCTCGGACACAAGTGAGCAAGTACTATTCTCTCCAAGGACTTCATCGCATGCGATGTTAAGGCCACCGGTCTATAGTCCCCCGGGGAAGCCGGGAAGGTAGTCTTGGGAACCGGCACCAGGCAGGAAGTCTTCCATAGACTGGTACTCTCTTTGATTGTAAGCTCTGGTTAAAGAGATGCTGGAAGACAGTACACAACTCATTTGCACACACTCTGAGGACACATGGACTGAGACCGTCAGGCCCTGCTGCTTTGCCAATGGCCAGCTTACTAAACTGGTCCCTCACGTCATTTTTGGAGACCGAGAAATGATCTATTTCACCCCCTGTTAATTTAGCTAGTTGTTCCCCGGCCTCCTCCCCCTTCCCTGCTGCTACCGCACCTTTATTGCTGAATCTATTGAAGAACTCATTCATTTCATTAGCCATTCTAAGTCCACCACCCCCCTGCTCCGACCTTGCCTTAAACCCAGTCACTAGCTTCATTCCAGCCCACACCTCTCTGGAGCTTTTTTGTGCAAATTGATTTTCTAATTTAACTCTGAATGCCTCACGGGCAATCTTAATTTTCCCCTTTAGGTCTCGCTGTATAATTTTCAATGCCTCCTTGTCCTTCCTTTTAAAAGCCAGTTTTTTCATGTTTAGTAAATGTTTCAACTCTTTTGTAATCCATGGCTTATTGTTTGCATAACACCGAATCTCTTGAACAGGTACTACAATGTCCATACAGAAGTTGATGTAATCAGTAACTCTGCCAGTAATCTCATTAACATCACAATTCTCTTTCATGGTACACAACACCTCCCAGTCTGTACAATCAAAGCAGTCTTGTAACGCCTCCTCTGCTGCTGGACACCACTTCCTTATCTTTTTAATTGTCACTGGTTGTTTGCGGACGTCTGGTTGGTAAGCAGGAGACAATAGTATGAGGTTGTGGTCAGATTTCCCCAGGGGGGGTAATGCAGCCGATGAATAAGCATTCTTAACATTAGCAAAGAGGAGATCCAGTGTGTTGTTGTCCCGTGTAGGACATTTGACATATTGATAGAACTTTGGTATTGCAGATGAGATCTTTACTCGATTGAAATCCCCAGAAATTACAGTTAGAGAGTTTGGGTGTTTAGTCTGAAGCCGGGCCATCACCCCTGACAACACATCCCCAGCAGCCTCTGGGTTCGCACATGGTGGTATATACATCACAACTACAATAACAAGAGTGAATTCTCTAGGCAGATAGCAGTGGGCCTCAGGCCTTACTAACAGTTCAATATTTGGACAGCAATGTTTCTCCTTAACAGTTACATGCCCCTGATTGCACCATCTGTTGTTAATGTAGAGTATCACTCCTCCACCTTTTTTCTTGCCGCATCTAACTCTCTATCAGCCCGAACCATTTGAAACCCTGGTACCGAGACACATGAATCTGGGACCTCCTCATGCAGCCAGGTTTCTGTAAAGCACATGAGTCTGCATTCCCTAAACTCCTTCTGGTTCTTACTCAGAGCCAGCAGTTCATCCGACTTATTTCCCAGTGATCGTACGTTACCCATGATAATGGATGGGACCACTGGTTTAAACCTTCTCCTCCAGGACTTGATCTTCTTGCCTGCTCTGCAGCCTCTGAAAGGTCTCCTTATTTCCTGTGGAACATTCAGTATTGCCACTGCTGGAGAAGACTTTATCCTGCACAGTTCCAGAAGACGATCCCTAGAATACACTGCTCATTTAGCAACAGACCTAGGGTCCACCATCCCGTCATTGTTTCCACCCGTCACACCAGTCCTCTCCATGGCAAATCGTATGCAGTGACCTCCACCGCTCACATATGGCTGTATCCCTGTCACAGGCTGTGGGTAGCAGCATGCATCCTTCAGTAGCATTAGCTGAGATGGTCCGTATTGCGTGCCCCAGAGTGTCTGTACCTGCAGGAGACTTGTAAGTGGTGGAAGAAGATCCAGGTGCAGATCTCGTGCTGTGTGCCCAGCAGCAATTGATAGTGTGGGAAGTGTTGTATCTTCCATCCCCAATAGACGAGTATACAGGAACGTTGCAATCCAGAGAAGGTAATAAAATAATAAAATAAAATAACTGTAACAAAACTGTAACTGAAATAAAGTAGAAGCTTCTGCTGCTGCAATGGGCTGCCAGTAGTCCGGCGCCGTATTGTCTCCACAATCTAGCAGAGAGTCAGACAGGCATGTCCACACCCTCCGGAGTCAGAAAGTGAAGGGGAGTGTTTTAGCAGAGCCCCATAGGGATTGTGGGGAAGTTGTTTACTGTCTGGCTGGAGCCAAAGAGAAAGGTGGTGTGTGTGTTCTGTATCTCACAGAAGCGCCCCTGCAAGTGAAAAGGATTCAAGTCAGGAGTGAAGCTAAGCACAGGTCAGGTAGAGTTCCTGAAGTGCAGAGTATTGCCAGGCAGAAAGATAAGGACTGGAATAAATGGTGTCACAGGGATCATCTCCCTCAGCAAACCCTCACCCCCTCCATCTCACTGTGCTGTAAAGAATGCTGTGTTCATTAATTTGCCTTTGCATTAGAACTGTGCTGTCCTGTACTACTGGGAAGACTGTGAACTACTGTGCTGCTAAGGAAACTGTACTATTTGTCACTGGAGCCTGTTGCTCATAAGAATTAACTTGCACTGGCTGTGCGGCTTCTTATTAAATGCTACTGTTCTACCGTTTATGAGGACTCTTGTCAAGTGTGTCTGGTTAGCAAGTGAAACAACCTACTTGTCTGTGCCTGAGGGTCAATACCCCTGTGTGCCTGAGAGAAGCTGCAGCACATGTGACACGCCCCCTGGGCCATGGGGTACTCGGTAGGTGGGCAGGTCGGTGCTGGGGATGTCACGGTGGCAGTGACCCGGTCCGTGACACAGGGCGTTCAATTAAAGGAAAAGGGGAATAAAGTTTTTGGAGTTAATGTTCGTGACGCCACCTGTGGTATGCGGCTATATGGGGCCGCCGCTGCGGTGCAGATCCTCTGGAGCTGATGATGACGCAGCAGAGTTGGTTCAGCTCTCCACAGGCAGAGCTAAGCTCCAGGGCAGTATATGAAGAATTGTGGAGGTAGATGTTGTTGGTGCGATGTAACGCAGGTGATGGCGCAGATAATGACCAGTCAAGAGATTAATGGTGGTTTCCTCTATATTTACTTGCGGTTTGTCACAGCAGACCGGGACACGAGTACTAGCTGGTAGTGGAGGTTCGGGCGGCCTGGAAGCAAGTTGGGGAATCACCTCGCCAGGTAGAATTGTAGGCCTTCCCTCTGCGCTATTCTATTTGGCCCTGCTGCTTGAAGCTATGCTGCAGCCCTCGTTCCTGAGTAAAACGTCAATTCCTCACCCGTATGGCAGGCAGCTCGGGCTTTCCTCAAGTTCGCTCCCACGTGGCGGTGATAGGCCCTATGATGCTGCTGAGCCGCTGGGCATCTGGTGGGGCCAGGAGACCTGCAGTCTCCTGCCCTCCTGATTTAGCTGCTAGGCCTTCAGTGCCCCACAACCACGGACTCCGGTGTCCGGTTCCTTTGCGCATCTCTCTGGGGTGAGCTTGCCCACAGCTCCCTTCCCCAGGTCCTTCCTCGTCGTTCTCCTGTCTCCAACTCCTCTCAAATCACTCTTACTAACCCTGCCTCCAGATTCCAGTTTAAAGGGGAGGAGCTCACCTTTCTGGTCTGGAGCCAAGAAAGTGTTGTATGCTGGTAAACCTGATTAGTGGACCCCTCCTTGCTTCCAGGCATGGCATCACCCCTTGTGAGGGAGGCAATGCTACTGTGGCAACCGGACCCCTGGGGTGCCACATTCCCCCCTAGTTAAATTCAGTACTCCCGGACTGAGGACACCTTTTGAATTAAACAATTAAGAGCAATAACGATTCATATTACAAGAAATTTACAGGGCGGACAACTGAAAAGAGGGGAATGTATATTGGGATAATAGGTTTGTAAATGTTCGTGACGCCACCTGTGGTGCCTGGTGAGGATCACCAGCGCTGCGGCAGCCCACTGAGGCTGGTGTTAAGGCAGCTTGGGTGGTATAGCTCCCAACAGGTGGAGCTAGGCCTCAGGGCAGCGTAGGAGAGGGGATGCAGGACAGAGGTGACCCAGCCGGGTCTGAAGAAGGATAGGCAAACACACGGTTCACTTCAGTACCTTTTACTGATGGAAGTTCAGGCACATCCCGGAGCACTGTAGGGTGAATATCAGGATCCTCCCCAGTGAGCGGGTGTAGGGCCTCCTGTTTCTTTCCTTTGTGTAGTAAGTTTCTGACCTGCCTGGAGCTAGGCCTACCTTTGTTTCTGTTCTGCACCTGCTGACTTGGTGATAGGGCCTTCTGTTGGAGATCACTCTCCCTATTCTTTGGGGTCTCCGTGATTCCTGACCATGGTACGTATCAGCTTTTGGTGATCCTGGGACATGTAGTTCGCCAGGGGTTCCGGTTGTTTTCTACTTGTCATGAAGATCCACGTAGACTCAGACACGGTGTCCGGTATGTGCTTCTGGGGTGAGCTTGTACAGCTCCTCTGCCCCCTATGTTACTCACTTTCCACTCGCCTTCGGCCCCGCTCGGCCCTCACTAGGCTACACACACTGCAGCCAGGACGCTGCACTTCTTCGCCGCTCTCAGAGTGTTGGCACACTCCTAGCTCTCTATCCTGAGCTCTGTGAGTTCTAGTCTGGGCTCAATCTACAGACTATACTGAACTCTTTCTGCAGGAACTGCTAGGCTCTGGCTCGACTGCACTGACTCCTTCTGTGTCTGAGCAGGAACTGCTGAATCACTGAGCTGCCTGGCTCCACCTTCCCTATTTATATCCCTAACGGGCTCCCTCTGGTGTTCTGAGGTGGAAGGTGGAGGTGTGTGTGTGCTGTGGGGGCCTCTTGTGGAGGAATCCGTTAATGCACCCCTCTAGGATCTGTGGTACCAAGCGCAGCTGGGCGCCACACATACTTAACGGTTGCAACTATATACTATTATTTTACTACACTTTAGTTCCTATATCGAGCAGGGAGCTGACCTATGGTACTACGAGTTGATCTACGCAGTACATTTGTTGCCAATGACCTACCCGGTTCGCTAGTGTCTACCGCTGGTTTGGTGGGCTCAGTGTGGACTACATTACAGTTAGTCTGAGGTAACACTGGTAGGCTTGGTAGTCTTCTACAACTTCTTTGACTCACCATGGGTATGACAGATTCACTGCTAGCAGGAGGTAGATTCTCCTGATCCGCTGCTGTTGAAGCATCTGTTTCTGGGGCCAACTGGTCTCTCTGCTGTTCTAGATTCTCTGCGGCTTCCGGTGAGGCTACTTGGGGAAAGGTCAGGACAGGTACCACGATTGCTTGGTTAACCTGCGTCCAAGACCAGGGAAATTCTCCAAGGATGGTTTGAACCATCTCTTCCACCTTTTCTGTGTGCTGGGGGCTGTTTTGGTCTTCCTCTTTGTGTCTAAATTGATCAGGGAATATCTTCAGGTGGTCTCTTGAGACTGCCTCTGAAGTCTCTCCTCTATCTTTACTGATGAGGCATACTTTGCTGTTGTCGAAATTTGAAGGTAAGATGGTGTATGGCTCAACCGCCCACTGATCATCTAATTTGTGAACTCGTCTTTTCCTTTTGAGCACCTGTTCTCCAGGTGACAAGGGAACTACAGGTGCGTGCTGATTATAAGTTCTTTCTTGCGTCTGTCTCGCCTGGGACAAACTTCTCTCTATACATTCTTGCACCTTTGCTGTATTGTTGCTGCCACTCCGTATCCCAGTCTGCTTCTGGTGATGTCGTCTCAGGTGTTAAAACTCCCATGTCTAAGTCAATGGGTAACTAGCCAGGTCTTGCTCTCATCAGGTAGGCGGGTGTACAGTTGGTGGAGTTCATCGGGATATGGTTATATAGGTCTACCAATTCTGGTAACCTCTCTGGCGACAGGTTACGTTCTTCAAGGGGCAACGTCTTCAACAAGTCTATTACCACCTGGTTCATTTTCTCACATAACCCGTTGGTCTGGGGATGATAAGGCGTCGTCCTTATTTTCTTGCAGCTGTACAAGTTACAGAATTCTTGAAACACTTCTGCTTCAAAGGTTGGGCCTTGGTCGGTAAGCACTCATTCGGGGTAACCGTGCGGGTGACAAAAGTGTTGTTGAAACGCTTTGGCTGCCGTCTTAGCCGTCTGATCCTTCACTGGCAGTACTACCAGAAACCGGGAGTAGTGGTCTACTATGGTGAGAGCGTAAACATAGCCTGACCAGCTTGGGACTAGATTCATGTGGTCCAAGTCTACCAGTTCAAGTGGTTGTTTGGTGATTATGGGCTGCAGGGAGCCCTCTGGCTATCACGGTCTTTCCGTCTCAGGTTGCATGGACCACATTCTCGACACCATCTCTCGATTGCTTTCCTCATGCCAACCCAGTAGAATCGCTCATGTAGCAAGACTTCCAACTTCTTCCACCGAAATGTCCTGCTCCATCGTGGTACGCCTCTAAGACCAATGGCGCATCCCGCCTCGGGACTACCACCTGCCAGACCAGTTTGTGTGTCCGGGAGTTGATGCTTCTCTGACACAGCTTTCCCTCATAGATGAACAGCTTTCCCTTCTCCTTCCACAACTGTTGGGTCTCCTGTGGAGCATCTGGACCAGCGTGCAAGTCAGCTTGTGTCAGCAACTCCTTTACTAGGTGGACTGCCGGGTCGCTATCTTGCATCTCTGCCCTTCCATGGTGGGGCAATGGGTTAAACGTGGCCTCTCTGTTGGCGGAGCGCTTGATCCTCACACAGTGGGAGCACTGGGTCACCCCGTGACGATGGAAAGCTGCTAGATCTATCTCTTTCGGGTCTTTTCCCCCATCTGGCAAGTTGGGCATCCTGGACAGCGCATCAGCTTTAGCGTTTTTATGCCCCACCCGATACTTGATGGTAAACTCGTAGATGGACAGCCGGGCCATCCATCGCTGCTCCAGGGCACCTATCTTTGCCGTTTCAAGGTGGGACAGCGGATTATTGTCTGTGAAGATTGTAAACTTCGCTGAAGCCAGGAAGTGTTTGAAGCGCTCTGTTACAGCCCAGACTATGACTAAAAACTCCAACTTGAAGGAACTATAGTTGTCGGCGTTCCTTTCCATGGGACGGAGCTTCCTGCTGGTGTAGGCAATCACTCTCTCTCTGCCCTGCTGTACCTGGGACAGCACCCCTCCCAATCCCACGTTGCTGGCATCCGTATAGAGTATAAAGGGTTGGCCATAGTCGGGGTAGGCCAGGACTTTGTCTCCCGTAAGAGCCACTTTCAGTTGAGTGAAGGATTCTTCTTCTGTTTTACTCCACTTGAACGGAGAATTCGGGTTCTTGTCCTTCTTGGACTGGCCCACTAAGAGGTCCTGCATGGGTACCGCTATCTTGGTGAAACCCTTGATGAATCTCCTGTAGTAGCCTACCAGCCCTAGGAACTGCCGCACTTCTTTGATAGTGGAGTGTCTTGGCCAGTCCTTGATCACGGTGACTTTTTCAGGGTCTGGTGCTACACCTTCGGCGCTTACCACATGACCTAGGTACTGGACCTTGGGCTTCAACAGGTGGCACTTGGACGGCTTTACTTTCAGGCCATAACCAGATAGGGCTTCGAACACCTCGGCCAGGTGCTCCAGGTGGTCTTCGTATGTCTTTGAGTAGACAATTACGTCGTCTACGTACAGCAGAACGGTTTCAAAGTTTGTGTGTCCTAGGCAACACTCCATTAACCGCTGGAATGTTCCTGGGGTGTTGCAGAGCCCAAATAGCATGCGGTTGGTGACGTAAACGCGTTTTTCTCTCTGTCTGCCTCTGCCACGAGAACCTGCCAATACCCACTCGTGAGATCCAAAGTGGAGAAATAGTTAGCGGATCTAAGTGCAGCTAATGATTCCTCAATTCTGGGTAATGGGTAGGCATCCTTATGTGTAATGCGATTAATCTGCCTATAATCAACACACATTCTCATTGTACCATCTTTCTTTCTAACGAGGACAAATGGAGCTGCCCATTGGCTACAACTATCTCTGATCACCCCAGCCTCCTTCATCTACTGTAACATTCCCTTGGCACATGGATAATGAGCTGGGGGTTCAGGCTGGTACCTCTCTTTAATGGAGGTACCAGCCTGAACCCCCATATTTGTAGCTTCTGACACCAATCCTCCTTCAGCCCCTAGGAGCCATTGTCCTCCAATTGTTCGGACGGAGGCAAGTAACATAGTAACAAAGTTTTTAAGGTTGAAGGAAGACTAAGTCCATCTAGTCCAACCCATAACCTAACTTGTTGATCCAGAGGAAGGCAAAAAAAAACCATGTGGCAAACACTAAGCTCCACATTGGGGAAAAAAATTACTTCCCGACTCCATACGACAATCAGACTAGTTCCCTGGATCAACGCCCTATCAAGGAATCTAGTATTTATAACCTGTAATATTATACTTTTCAAGAAAGGCATCCATGCCCTTCTTAAATTTTAACAGTGAATCACTCATTACAACATCATGCGGCAGAGAGTTCCATAGTCTCACTGCTCTTACAGTAAAGAATCCCCGTCTGTGATTATGTTTAAACCTTCTTTCCTGCAGACGTAGAAGATGCCCCCTTGTCCCAGTCTCAGAGTAAAAAGATCAGTAGAAAAGTCTTTGTACTGTCCCCTCATATACTTGTACATAGTAATAAGATCACCCTTAAGCCTTCTTTTTTCCACAGTAAATAACCCCAAGTGTAATAACCTGTCTTGGTATTGCAGACCCCCCAGTCCTCTAATAACCTTGGTCGCTCTTCTCTGCTCCCGCACTAGTTCAGCTATGTCTTTCTTATACACCGGAGACCAGAACTGTACACAGTATTCTAAGTGTGGTCGCACTAATGACTTGTATAGAAGTAAAATTATGTTCTCCTCATGAGCATCTATGCTTCTTTTAATGCATCCCATTATTTTATTTGCCTTTGCAGCAGCAGCCTGACACTGACCACTAAACGTGAGCTTGTAGTCCACCAATACACCCAGGTCTTTTTCAGTTACAGTTTTGCCCAGTGTTTTACAATTAAGCATATAATTATACATTTTATTTCCTCTGCCCAAGTGCATTACCTTACATTTATCCCCATTAAAGCTCATTTGCCATTTATCAGCCCAAGCTTCTAGTTTACATAGATCCTCCTGTAATATAAAATTGTCCTCCTCTGTATTGATTACCCTGCAGAGTTTAGTGTCATCTGCAAATATTGAAATATTACTGTATGCCCCCTACAAGGTCATTAATAAATCTGTTAAAAAGAAGGGGGCCCAATACTGACCCCTGTGGTACCCCACTGTTAACTGAGACCCAGTCTGAGTGTTTTCCATTAATAACCACCCTTTGTTTCCTATCACTGAGCCAATTCTTAACCCACATACATATATTTTCCCCTATCCCCATTGTTCTCATTTTATGTATCAACCTTTTGTGTGGAACTGTATCAAAAGCTTTTGAAAAGTCCATATACACAACATCCACTGCATTTCCTTGGTCCAGTCCAGAACTTGCCTCCTCATAAAAACTGATCAGATTAGTTTGACAGGAACGGTCCCTCGTAAATCCATGTTGATATTGGGTCATGAGGTTGTTCTTCTTCAGATACTCTAGTATAGCATCTCTTAGGAAACCCTCCAGGATTTTACCCACAGTAGAGGTTAAGCTTACCGGCCTATAATTTTCAAGTTCAGTTTTTTCCCCTTTTTGAATATTGGCACCACATTTGCTATACGCCAGTCCTGTGGTACAGACTAGTGTTCCACTGCCTTTATTGAATTGTTACTGAAAGTGAACAGCTTAGCAAGGGTGGCATACCGGGGTAAATGGACCTCTTTATCCCAATAATTCAGGTTGCGTATCGGTACTCTCCCCTTGCGGACATCGACCACCCCCCTGGCCGTCAAGATGGTGGGCCTACTATCAGAGTACACGGGTTCTACCAGGGACTGATAATCTTGACCCCTGAGACCTATTGCTGCCCGACACCATATTAACATTTCACTCCTAGGGGGCATTGCAATGGGGAATGGATCACTCATTCTGACACTTCCGACTTCTCCACCAGACAGCTCTACCTGTTTTCTCTGCATCAGGGCTTTGATCTCCTTCTACAGAACTCACTGCTGACTAGAACTGTCAGTCAACAGATTAATGGCGGTTTCCTCTATATTTACTTGCGGTTTGTTAGAGCAGACCGGGGCATGGGTACTAGCTGGTAGTGGAGGTCCGGGCAGCCTGGAAGCAAGTTGGGGATCCACCTCGCCAAGTGGAGTTGTAGGCCTTCCCTCTGCGCTATTCTCTTTGGCCCTGCTGCTTGAAGCTATGCTGTGGCCCTCGTCTCTGAGTAAAACGTCTATTCCTCACTAGTGTTGAGCCACCCCCGTAGTGTTCGAGTTCGGTTCGGTTCGTCGAACACCCGTGTGTTCGCCGAACTGTTCGTCGAACACCTTCGAACACCGTTAAAACCAATGGCAGGCAAACAAAAACACATAGAAACACATAGAAAACACCTTCAAAGGTGTCCAAAAGCTGACAAACTGCTCAGAAGACACAACTAACACATGGAAAAGTGACAAGTGCATATAGTCATGCGAAAAGAAAAGAGGTGGAGGAGTAAAAGGAGGGGGAGACACAAATATAGGCATGTCATGCCCTTCTAAAATCCAAAAAGTGAGAAGCCGACACGTTCAGTCCGCTCCTGCCCGTGCCACCTCCGTGTCGCCGGGTTTGTGCCAGAGCCGCGGTGAACCCTGACGGCCAGCCCCCCTCTCCCAATACTGGTGCCTGTCCGCTGGTGGGTCGAGCGAGCCCCCCTGTGGTGGAGGCAGCTCTAAGCTTTTTAATTTAAATTGTCTCTCTAATTTGAATGAATACACTTTAAATCCATTTACAAGGATCTATTGGAGGGCAAGTCTCATGCCAGCAGCCGCGTAATTCCAGCTCCAGTAGCGTCCACTAAAGCTGCTGCAGTTAAAAAGCTTTTATAAGGATCGAGCTCGGCTGTCCACCGCAAGGCATCCTACTGCCAGTCCCAGCCCCTATGCCTTGGGGTGCCTCCTGATGCTCTTCACTGAGTATCCCGTGGTCCCGAAGCATTTCCTTTGAAAAAATTAAGTGTCCAAACTACAGGTGGTGTAGCTTGCTTAATAGCCGGGATAATCCGCTGACTAGCAGACACTGCTACTAGGCACAAAGTATTTTCTGGGCTAGATGCAGTTAAAAATTTGTAATTAGATACTCTCGTTGGATGCTGAGAAAGCATTCCATAGAGTCTCCTGGCACGCCATATATGATTCTCTTAAAAAGCTTGGGGTAGGGGTCTAGGGGATCCTTTTATAGCCAAAATCACGGCCCTGTATCACAATACGTCACCTAGGCTGAAGATAAATGGAACTGTAGCACCCTGAGGGCTCGGTTGCTACAGAGGTATTGCACCTCACCCAGAGGTGTGATATCTCACTCTCAGGTAAGGATGGAGTGTGGATCAGGACCCGACACCTGCATGCATTACACCACATTGCCGTGGGGCAGGGCGACCAATATGCCTCTGAGATGGGCACGACAGTCCCTGTCCCTGGCTGGAGTGGGGGGAGGGAACACTGAGGAAGGGGAACCCTGTAGTGCAGGAGCAGGGAGGAAGCAGTTCCTGGGTGCATTGAGAAGGGAGTATAAAAGGTGGGCACCATCTTAGTTCAGTGCAGAGAAGTCTGAGCAGAAGTGGCAGGGAGCAGGGGCTCTGCATGAGCTCTGCTCCGGAGGCGGGCCTAGTAACAGAGGCCCAGGCCTGGAAGAGAGAGAAGGAAGGAAGAGGAGCGGAGAAGGCTCCAGGAACGAGGAATGAAGGGATCCCAGGGGTGCGGACGGGCGAGTCGCCACCGCACGCCCGAATCCACCTGCGTGGAGGGGTCAGGCCAAAGGGGGAGACCGGTCCCTGAAACTAGTGGAGGCAGGAAACGACCCTCAGCTAGAAACCGGAGGCTCTGACATTTTATGTGGCGCAGCCCCTCGCTACACCCGCTAGGAAGGCACCACATAGGGTCAGGGAAACTGGCGCCAAGTTTACCAAGAGGAGGCCCGAGGCAGCCGGACAGAAGGGTTGGTAAGAAAGGCCAGACAAAGGACACACAAAGCGGGTCCTGTGAAGCGCTCCAAAGTTATCTTGGAGTTGTCTGAGCCCCTCACCTGGTGAGCACAGTATGACGTGGGCAGCCGTTACCTGCAGACGTGGTCTGGATAATAAGAACTGTGAGTAAAGGCCCTGGACTGCATCACTGACTCCGTGTCGTTACTGCTGCTGCCCTGCACCATCACCCCCATCCTCCGCATACACTGCCCTGAGGCTATACTACGCTCTGCTGCACCCACAACACCAGCCTCAGCGGTCTGCCCTGCAGCGGCGGTTCACTCTGACCGCAATCCACGGGTGGCGTAGTCGGACATTTAAACATCAAAACCACATTAATAGTTCCGCCACTTGTTTGACCACCCTGAGCCACGGAACCGGGTCGCCGCCACGAAGACTACAACCACCAGCATCCACCAAAAAGGGTCCGGCTCCGGGTGTCCCAAGGCCCAGGGGGTGCATCAGAACATTTTCATCACCTTTCACAATCACCAATGGGACAAGGCAGGGATGTCCTCTGTCCCCTCTCTTATACATCCTAGTGACGGAGCACCTGCGCTCATCAATTCGCCATAACCCCAATATTAGGTGGATTGAGGTGGGAGGCACCGAGTACAAGTGCTCTCTATTTGCTGATGATGTCCTAGTATATATTACTCAATCACATATATCCATCCATGCTGTTATGGCTGAAATAGATCACTTTGTTACATGGTCAAATTTTAAAATCAATGCAGCGAAGTCTGAGGCCCTCGATGTCTCCCTCCCCAAATCCATATAGGATTCCATCCAGTCCAACTTTCCCTTTGCCTGGCCCTCACAGGGTATCAAATACTTAGGAATTCCTATTCATAGAGACCTCTCCCATCTATGTTATCTTAATTTTGGGCCCTTTATTGAACAACTCCATACAGACCACGGTTGGCAAGTTAGAACTGTAAGATTCACTACGTGAACCACTGGTGTTTTGTGGAAAAGCACATGTACACTGTGTTCCAAATTATTATGCAAAAAGTGTTTAGGAGTGATAAGGGAAGAATTTGTTTGTTTGTCAGTTAAACTCATTGATGGTGATGTGTGTCAGGGCTCTTTATATCACTGTAAGCAATTGCAGACACCTGTGCTAATTAGTTTGGCAGGTGTGTCCAATGAAAGGCAAGACTACTTAAGAAGGCTGTCTCACATTATTAAGCAGCCTACATTTTCTGCCAAAATGGGAAAGAAAAAGGATGTGTCGGCTGCTGAGAAGCAACAAATTGTGGAGTGTTTAGGTCAAGGCATGACTACAATCAACATTGTGCGATGATCAGGATGAAGTGTCTTGGCAATCAAGAAGTATTTAGCTGATTCACAGTACACACGTGTGCGTGCTGATAAGGGCAAATTGAGGACTCTTTCCTACAGGCAATTACGTCAGGTTGAAAGAGCAGCAGCAAAAAAGCCTTGTCATAGCAGCAGACAAGTTTTTGAAGCTGCTGGTGCCTCCAACGTCCCCCGAACAACAAGATGCAGGGTCCTTCAGAGGTTTGCAGCTGTGCATACGCCATCCTGTCGACCTCCTCTATCCACTTCACACAAGCAGAAATGGCTCCAGTGGGCCAAACATTACATGAAGACTGATTTCAAAACTGTTTTGTTCACGGATGAGTGCCGTGCAGCGCTCGATGGTCCAGATGGATGGAGTGGAGGATGGCTGGTTGATGGACACCCCACGCAAACACGGCTACAGCGCCAACAAGGAGGAGGTGGAGTAATGTTTCGAACAAGGGGTCCTATGTGAAAATGTAACATCACCTAGAATAAAGTTTTGAGTTGAAAACTGTTTGATTTCAGTTTCTAACAACCTGCTAATGCTTATAATTTCAAAAATGACCATTTTTTTGGTCTTTATTAAAATGAAAAGGTTGATCGAAAAGTTTGGGGGATCTAAGAGTGTGGCAACCCAGTAGTCATGATTACTTCGAATTCTGACAATATGAGGGTCATGCTGCAGGTAGTGCAGCAAGAAGGCACTTATGTGTCTTGTGCATCTCGGAGCCCCAAAATTATTTTCCGGGCTAGATGCAGCTAAAAATTATTACTAATTTTAAATCTGGTGAAGCTTTAGTATAGATGGCCAAATAGGATCAGTGCTGCACACTGCTACAAAGCCCAAATTATTTTCCAGTCAAGATACAGATAAACATGATTAGTAATTTTAAATCTGGTGGAGCTTATTATAGATGGCCTAATAGAATCAGTGCTGCACACTGCTACAAAGCCCAAATTATTTTCCAGCCAAGATACAGATAAACATGATTAGTAATTTGAAAGCTTAAAACGGTTGGTAGGGTGATTTTAACCAATCATCAAGCTTTTACTCTCCCCAGGATGACATAGGGGTAGAAAAGTCGTTTCGGATCCATGATTTGTTCATCTTTATGAACGTGAGTCTGTCTACATTATCAGTGGAGAGCCGCGTGTGCTTATCTGTCAGAACACCACCAGCAGCGCTGAACACACGTTCAAACAGAACGCTGGCTGCGGGGCATGACAAGATCTCCAAGGCGTAAGTGGCTAGCTCCGGCCATTTATCCAGATTGGAAGCCCAAAAAGAGCAAGGGTCCAGTGACACAGTCATGGCTTCAATGTTTACTTGGAGATACTCCTGTACCATCATCTCTAGGCGTTAACTATGTGTCAGACTTCTTGTCTCCTGTGGCCTTGCAAAGGATGGGCTAAAAAAGTGGTGAAATGATTCCGCAAAATTGATGTTACCAGCAGATACTGTGGTTCTGTTACGGTTTGAGTGCTGAACACTTGACGGTCCCACGGTTGGCAAGTTGGAACTGTGAGATTCACTACGTGCACCACTGGTGTTTTGTGGAAAAGCACATGTAAGATTCTGCAACAGTCTCTGCTGATACTCCTGCATGCGTGCATCCCTTTCTATGGCAGGAATAATTTCTGCAAATTTACTTTTGTACCGGGGATCTAACAGTGTGGCAACCCAGTAGTCAGGATTATTTCTAATTCTCACAATTCGAGGGTCATGTTGCAGGTAGTGCAGCAAGAAGGCACTCATGTGTGTTGCTCATCCAGGAGCACCAAGTCCCTGTTGTGTTGGTGGCGAGGTAACAATCATGCTTCCTTCCTCTGTCCTCTCCCCCCAACCTCGCACAACAGAAATGTGATCAAGGTCTCCCTCATCTGATGAGTCTTCCATCAGTTCGTCCTCCACTTCTTCCTGGGCTCCTGCACCTTCCTCACTAGTTTGGCTGCTACCATGCGCCCTGGTAAAACCATCTCCCCCACCCTCACATGCCTGCCGCCTTGGTGCTGCCGACCGTCTGGACCTTGCAGATGTTAGCCCTTCCGCATACAACTCCTCCTCCTCTACTTCCTCCACCTCCTCTTGTGCCACCACCTGACTCCGAATTCTGTTTAACATGTGCTCCAGCATGTAAATCACCGGAATAGTCATGCTGATAATGGCATCGTCAGCACTAAACATCTTCGTCGCCATTTCAAAACTGTGCAGAAGGGTGCATAGGTCCCTGATCTGAGACCACTCCTCCAGCGTGATTTGCCCCACCTCTGGATCTCGTTGGCCCAGGCTATACGTCAGAACGTATTGCACCAGGGCTTGTCGGTGCTGCCACAGTCGCTGCAACATGTGCAGAGTTGAATTCCACCGGGTAGGCACATCGCATTTTAGCCGGTGAAGTGGCAGGCCCAACGACTTCTGTAGAGATGTAAGTCGCTGAGCTGCGGGATGCGAACGGCGGAAGTGAGCACACAGCGACCGTGCCCTCTGCAGAAGGCCATCTAGTCTGGGATAGTGGGCTAAAAATTGCTGGACAACCAGGTTCAACACGTGAGCCATACAAGGCACGTGTGTGACATTGCCCCGGCGAAGGGCCGCACCCAGGTTTGCAGCATTGTCGCACACGGCCTTCCCTGGTTTCAGGTCCAGTGGAGACAACCATTCATGAAATTGGTTCTCCAGAGCTGACCACAACTCCTCAGCTGTGTGACTCACATTTCCCAGACATTTCAAAGTAAAAACCGCCTGATGACGTTAAGCCCTACTGCCAGCATAGTAAGGAGGTGTGCAGGATCCCTTCTGCGCAGTTAGAAAGCTTGTGGCATGACCAGACAGGCTTTGGGTGCAGGTGGAAGACCGAGAGGAGGTTGAGGAGGCAGAAGCAGTGGAGGAACTTTGACATAAAGAGGATTGACGCACAACTCGTGGGGACGGCAAGACTTGGACAGCAGCCCCTTGTCCTGCTGTCACCATAGTTACCCAGTGCCCAGTCAGCGACATGTAACGCCCCTGTCCATGCCTACTCGTCCAAGTGTCTGTGGTGAAATGCACCCTGTCACACACAGAGTTTCTCAAAGAAGCGGTGATGTTGTGTGCGACATGCTGGTGGAGCGCAGGCACACCTTTCTTTGAGAAGTAGTGCCGACTGGGCATCTGGTACTGGGGCACTGCGACGGACATAAGGTCTCGAAAATCCTCTGTGTCCACCAGGCGGAAAGGCAGCATTTCTGTAGCCAAGAGCTTGCAGATGGTGAAATTCAACCTCTTAGCTTTCTCATGGCTAGGAGGAAATGGTCTTTTACTTGTCTACATCTGAGGGACCGAGGGCTGGCTATTGTGCTTAGACGGGGTTGATAAGGGTGTCCCCGGCAAACTGCCGGTCTGTGAGGAAGATGCAGGCGGACATGTTAGGTTGCCTTGATCCAAAGGTGGTGCTATCGATGTCGGACAGCGCTCAACACCAGCTGGTGTTACCACCTCCAAAGAAAATGATGACCTGCCAATCACGCTGGCTGTTGCGGGTAAAGAGGTGGCAGGTCTGCGCCCCAAAACAGGTGTGACTGCTGTCCCCCCAGTCACAGAGGATGAAGAGGCCGCGGATGCACAAGATATGGCAGACGGTGGTTGGCCCGGCCGGCTAGGCCGCATTGTAGCACACTGAGCTTCCCACTGCAACTTATGCTTCATGTCCATGTGCCGGTTCATGCATGAAGTACTCAAACTATGCATTTTTTGGCCTCTACTTAGGTTTTGCTGACAAATGTTACAGATAACACGAGTTGGGTCATCTTTATCGATCTGAAAAAATGCCCAGGCTATGCAAGGCTTAGCACCCATGCGACCTGAAGAGCCACCACGACTTGTGGTGAGAGGCAGAGTTGTGTTTGAGGATGCAGTTGTTGACGTGCTTCCAGTACTACGTCTCTGTCCAGGAAGGCGCAACCTGACCTCGTCGTCACTAGCATCTTCCTCCACCTCCTCTGCTGACCTCATCTCTTGGCTGACTGTGGATTGACAGTAAGTGGGATCTCCAACCTCATCATCATCACCCTGTGCGTTATCACACCCGTCGTCCTCAGAGCCAACCTGTTCCTGCCCTGACAAAAAACTAAAGTTGTCGCTCCAATCAGGTATGTGAGTCTCATCATCGTCTTCCTCATTGTCTCCACCAACAGGAGTTACTGTTTGGGAATGAGGGTCTACATTATGGTCAGAACCTTCTGCGTCTGGTCCTGGATCCGACTCATAAAGATTCTGGGCATCAGTGCAGATCATTTCCTTGTCTGGATTCACAGAAGCGCTGGAGTCGACCTCTGATTCCCAGGCTATAGTATGAGTAAACAGCTCTGCAGACTCAACCATCTGTTCTACCTCATACTCAGACGGGCAGCTGGAGATTTGGGAGCTGTGAGGAAGCAAGTGCGATTGGGGTGACACCTTTGAGGACTGGAGTATTTGTGATGTTGAAGTTGATGTGGAGGAGAGCCCACTTAAAGGAGCACTTGATATCCGTTGAAGCACCTGCTGTTTTTGTGCCTCATCTGGAATTTGTAGCGATTGGCGTGGCCGTAAGAAAGGGATCTTATCACATTGTCCGCTAAAAGAAGTAGACATTTTAGTTTGGCTGGAAGATGGTCTTTCTTCTGCAGATGTTACTGTTGCTTTAACACCTACCCCACGGACACAACCTTTTTTCCCCTTCCCAACACGCCTATTCCCCTTTCCACCAGCAGCAGGCCTTTTTCCACTCATTTTGGTGGTTAACTAATTCACAACTCTGGAGTTGTTTGCACAAAAAAACAATGGATGGGAACCGAGCAGAGCTGAGTGGCCAAACTGTGGTATTAGGCCAAAACTATTGGCTGGGTTAGATGGAGAAAAAAATTATTTTCGCTTTGCAACCTGATGGAGGTCAGTATAGATGGACTAATAGAACAAGTCCCACACACAGCTAGAAGCCCAAATATTTTTTCAGACCTAGATGCAGAAAAAAATTATATTCAGTTTGCAACCTGATGGAGGTCTGCATAGATGGATTAATAGAACAAGTCCCACACACAGCTAGAAGCCCAATATTTTTTCAGAGGTAGATGCAGAAAAAAATTATTTTTAATTTGCAACCTGATGGAGGTCAGTATAGATGGACTAATAGAGAAAGTCCCACACACTGCTAGAAGGCCAAATATTTTTTTCAGAGCTAGATGCAGAAAAAAATTATATTCAGTTTGCAACCTGATGGAGGTCAGTATAGATGGACTAATAGAACAAGTCCCACACACAGCTAGAAGCCCAAATATTTTTTCAGAGGTAGATGCAGATAAAAATTATTTTTAATTTGCAACCTGATGGAGGTCAGTATAGATGGACTAATAGAGAAAGTCCCACACACTGCTAGAAGGCCAAATATTTTTTCAGAGCTAGATGCAGATAAAAATTATTTTTAATTTGCAACCTGATGGAGGTCAGTATAGATGGACTAATAGAGAAAGTCCCACACACTGCTAGAAGGCCAAATATTTTTTCAGAGGTAGATGCAGAAAAAAATTATATTCAGTTTGCAACCTGATGGAGGTCAGTATAGATGGACTAATAGAACAAGTCCCACACACAGCTAGAAGCCCAAATATTTTTTCAGAGGTAGATGCAGATAAAAATTATTTTTAATTTGCAACCTGATGGAGGTCAGTATAGATGGACTAATAGAGAAAGTCCCACACACTGCTAGAAGGCCAAATATTTTTTCAGAGCTAGATGCAGATAAAAATTATTTTTAATTTGCAACCTGATGGAGGTCAGTATAGATGGACTAATAGAGAAAGTCCCACACACTACTAGAAGGCCAAATATTTTTTCACAGCTAGATGCAGAAAAAAATTATATTCAGTTTGCAACCTGATGGAGGTCAGTATAGATGGACTAATAGAACAAGTCCCACACACAGCTAGAAGCCCAAATATTTTTTCAGAGGTAGATGCAGATAAAATTTTTAATTTGCAACCTGATGGAGGTCAGTATAGATGGACTAATAGAGAAAGTCCCACACACTGCTAGAAGGCCAAATATTTTTTCAGAGCTAGATGCAGATAAAAATTATTTTTAATTTGCAACCTGATGGAGGTCAGAATAGATGGACTAATAGAGAAAGTCCCACACACTGCTAGAAGGCCAAACATTTTTTCAGAGCTAGATGCAGAAAAAAATTATATTCAGTTTGCAACCTGATGGAGGTCTCTATAGATGGATTAATAGAACAAGTCCCACACACAGCTAGAAGCCCAATATTTTTTCAGAGGTAGATGCAGAAAAAAAATATATTCAGTTTGCAACCTGATGGAGGTCAGTATAGATGGACTAATAGAGAAAGTCCCACACACTGCTAGAAGGCCAAATATTTTTTCAGAGCTAGATGCAGAAAAAAATTATATTCAGTTTGCAACCTAATGGAGGTCAGTATAGATGGACTAATAGAACAAGTCCCACACACAGCTAGAAGCCCAAATATTTTTTCAGAGGTAGATGCAGATAAAAATTATTTTTAATTTGCAACCTGATGGAGGTCAGTATAGATGGACTAATAGAGAAAGTCCCACACACTGCTAGAAGGCCAAATATTTTTTCAGAGCTAGATGCAGATAAAAATTATTTTTAATTTGCAACCTGATGGAGGTCAGTATAGATGGACTAATAGAGAAAGTCCCACACACTGCTAGAAGGCCAAATATTTTTTCAGAGGTAGATGCAGAAAAAAATTATATTCAGTTTGCAACCTGATGGAGGTCAGTATAGATGGACTAATAGAACAAGTCCCACACACAGCTAGAAGCCCAAATATTTTTTCAGAGGTAGATGCAGATAAAAATTATTTTTAATTTGCAACCTGATGGAGGTCAGTATAGATGGACTAATAGAGAAAGTCCCACACACTGCTAGAAGGCCAAATATTTTTTCAGAGCTAGATGCAGATAAAAATTATTTTTAATTTGCAACCTGATGGAGGTCAGTATAGATGGACTAATAGAGAAAGTCCCACACACTACTAGAAGGCCAAATATTTTTTCACAGCTAGATGCAGAAAAAAATTATATTCAGTTTGCAACCTGATGGAGGTCAGTATAGATGGACTAATAGAACAAGTCCCACACACAGCTAGAAGCCCAAATATTTTTTCAGAGGTAGATGCAGATAAAAATTATTTTTAATTTGCAACCTGATGGAGGTCAGTATAGATGGACTAATAGAGAAAGTCCCACACACTGCTAGAAGGCCAAATATTTTTTCAGAGCTAGATGCAGATAAAAATTATTTTTAATTTGCAACCTGATGGAGGTCAGAATAGATGGACTAATAGAGAAAGTCCCACACACTGCTAGAAGGCCAAACATTTTTTCAGAGCTAGATGCAGAAAAAAATTATATTCAGTTTGTAACCTGATGGAGGTCAGTATAGATGGACTAATAGAACAAGTCCCACACACAGCTAGAAGCCCAAATATTTTTTCAGAGGTATATGCAGATAAAAATTATTTTTAATTTGCAACCTGATGGAGGTCAGTATAGATGGACTAATAGAGAAAGTCCCACACACTGCTAGAAGGCCAAATATTTTTTCAGATCTAGATGCAGATAAAAATTATTTTTAATTTGCAACCTGATGGAGGTCAGTATACAGTAGATGGACTAATAGAGAAAGTCCCACACACTGCTAGAAGGCCAAATATTTTTTCAGAGCTAGATGCAGAAAAAAATTATATTCAGTTTGCAACCTGATGGAGGTCAGTATAGATGGACTAATAGAACAAGTCCCACACACAGCTAGAAGCCCAATATTTTTTCAGAGGTAGATGCAGAAAAAAAATATATTCAGTTTGCAACCTGATGGAGGTCTGTATAGATGGATTAATAGAACAAGTCCCACACGCAGCTAGAAGCCCAATATTTTTTCAGAGGTAGATGCAGAAAAAAAATATATTCAGTTTGCAACCTGATGGAGGTCAGTATAGATGGACTAATAGAGAAAGTCCCACACACTGCTAGAAGGCCATATATTTTTTCAGAGCTAGATGCAGAAAAAAATTATATTCAGTTTGCAACCTGATGGAGGTCAGTATAGATGGACTAATAGAACAAGTCCCACACACTGCTAGAAGCCCAAATATTTTTTCAGAGCTAGATGCAGAAAAAAATTATATTCAATTTGCAACCTGATGGAAGTCAGTATAGATGGACTAATAGAATGATGCTATGCCCAAAAGATTTTACTTCACTAGGTGCAGTAAAAAAATTGGTATTCTATACACAGGTGGTATATCTTGCAACACAGATAGGCTACTCCACTGACTAACACACTCTGCAATAGGCCAAAAAGGATTAGCTTTGCTAGATTCAGCCAAATGCTGTGAAAAAAACTTGCACAGCACTGGCACAGACCTGCCTGGCAAAAATTGATAGGAACTGATGTAACCTAGTCCTGAAAAGGACTGCAATTACAATTAGTCTTTACTCCCACAATCTATCTATTTAAGAGCACAGACCTGACTGATAAAAGTCGTAGGAAATGCTGTAACCTAGTCCTTAAAAGGACTGCAATCACAACTATTCCCTACTCCCAAGCTATCTGTAGATTTGTCGAAAATTGGCTTGAAATTAATAAGGTATAGCGCACACAGCAACAGCGGTGCCGTCTAACACGCAGCTGCAGCAGTGAGAAAATGGTGGCGACGGGGAAAATGGCTTGGTCTTATAGGGCAAGGACATGTGACATACACTGCCAATGACACATGCCCTTGCTTGTGTGAAAAACAGCAGTTCGCTCCGTGTGTGCGCTGCTGATAGGCTGACAGACTGCACCTCCCCACTGCAAATGCGGGAAAGAGAAAAAAAAATGGAGATCTTCATTATTCCTGCAGAGATCCATCCCCTGCCCCTCCCCCCACCCCGCTGTACACTCAAACTGCGTATTAACATTAATTTTCATCATTACTGAGAAAAAATCCAGTTATAATTTTGGTGCACGAACAGTTATCGAACATAACCTCGAACAGCCGAATTTTTCTCAAATCGTTCGTGTTCGCCGAACGGCTCGAACACCGCCCAAAACAGCTCGAATTTGAGATTGGCGAACAGTTCGAGTAGAACAACGCTCATCTCTATTCCTCACCAGTATGGCAGGCAGCGTGGGCCTTCCTCTAGTGTCGCTCCCACATAGCGGTGCTGGGCCCTATGATGCTGCTTAGCTGCTGGGCGTCTGGTGGGGCCAGGAGACCTGCAGTCTCCTGCCCTCCGGATTTAGCTGCTGAGCCTTCAGTGCTCCACAGCCACGGACTCCGGTGTCCGGTTCCTTTGCGCTTCTCTCTGGGGTGAGCTTATCCACAGCTCCCTTCCCCAGGTCCTTCCTCGTCGTTCTCCTGTCTCCAACTCCTCTCAACTCACTCTTACTAACCCCGCCTCCAGATTCCAGTTTGAAGGGGAGGAGCTCCCCTTTCTGGTCTCGAGCCAGGAAAGTGTTGTATGCTGGTATACCTGATTAGGGGACTCCTCCTTGCTTCCAGACATGGCATCACCCCCTGTGAGGGAGGCAATGCCACTGTGGCAACCGGACTCCTGGGGTGCCACACGTGCAGTGCGCACTGTGAGAATTGAGAAGTCTGCAGTCACATAGAATGACTACAGACTCATTCCAAACTTTGACAACCCCTTTAATGCTCCTAACAAAAATAAAAACATGAGAATTAGTCACCATCACAACGTCTCTTTCTTTTCATCTTCATGTTGTCCAGACTCCATGAGTTTTCTCATCCACAGCTCATCTCTGCAGAATTCCATCTTCTCCGGTCTTCTGCAGCACACCCAGACACAATGCCCTTAAAAATAACAGTGTTATTATAATGCTCCTGAATAAAAATAACTGCCCTACACTGGGCCCCTGAATAAATAATTGTCCCTCACTATATTCCCTACACAAAATATGACCCCCACACTGTCAGTCTTATGGTACATGTGACGCGCCCCTGGGCCTGTGTCGCGCTGCGTTGCGCACGCGGGAGCTTACCCGGAGCCGGATCTCTTAAGGGTTGTAGTCTCGTGGCGGTGACCCGGTCCGTGCCCAGGGAGTCAAACTGAGCGGCGATGTAACAGCGGTAGATGCAGGACGACTACGCCACCCGTTGAATGCAGCTATGGAGCTGCCGCTGCAGGACAGTCCGCTGAGGCCGGTGGATGGATGGTGCAGCGTAGATGGTATAACCCTCAACGGGAGGGGTATGGCCTCAGGGCAGCAGATGTGGATGATGGGGGTAGCAGGAACCACTCAGAGACGGTGCGGTGTAATTCAGGGTCTTTACTGGTAACAACGATAGACCCTCCCGGAGTACTTGCTAGTGAACGGGGCCTGGTCAGTCCTTGAGCAGATGGGATCTCCCCTGGCCAGGCGGAGTTGTAGGCCTCCCAAACTGACTGTACTCTTCTGGCTACCTTGCTAGAAGCGGATATAAGTAGCCCACGTCCCTGAGTGTACCGTGTGGTGCTCACCCGTATGGCCGGTGACTCGGGGCCTTCTAATGGCTTCCGCTCCACGATGGCGGTGCTGGTCCCACGCGTGTGACCGTGCCTTCGGGTTTCTGGGCCTGAGGACCTGAAATCCCCTGCCGGTCGGCTTCTGCTGCTGGGTAAGAGTTAGTCCCCACAGCCTCGGACGCCGGGTCCGGTAAGAAAGCTTCTCAGCCAGGGCGAGCTCTGCAGCTGCCAGCCCCTGACTCGTAGTAATATTGCTCCCACTGAGCTTCTGCTGTTTCTTCCTATGCTGCTTCTCTGTCTCTACTCTCCTTGACTGACTAACCCTGCCTCAGCCCAGGGTTTATACAGGGGAAGTTCTTCCCCTCCCAAGACTGGGCAGGAGGTGTGGCATGCACAGGATCCCTGACCAAAGGACCTCCCCCCTGCTCTCAGACATAACATTACATTACTGTGGAAAACCAGACCCCTGGGGTGCCACATTCCCCCCTAGTGAAATTTAGTACTCCGGGACTAAACATATTTTAGAAAAACATAACAAGATATAACAACAATAACAGTACAATAAGAAGAAACACATAAAGGTGGTCACGGCATGTCCGTAACCGGGTGCAGTCTTTGAAGAAAAGCAAGGTGTCCATTTCACCAAAACAGGGAGACGTAACCAGGTAGGGGTCTGTCCTACCCCGAGTCCTTAACAGTCTCTAGTCCATCCTGGGTTACGCTCCAACTAATTGTACAAGGATTCCTAAAAATAACTGGAAACACAAAATTATACACAAGCAACAATACACAGATAAACATAAATAAAACAATTTATACACTTCAAATCCTCCAGCGTGCGGGTAACTGGCCTCTAGTGGCCCTAGTGGACCTACGGAGCTGACTGGCCCTGAACTACAGGGTGTAGGAGCTGTCAAGGGTAAACTGGGCAGCTGTCTACCGGCTCTTTGTCTCACTAGGGGTACGGCAGGCTCACTATAAGCAGAGGGTTGATCCTCCTGTTCTGCTTGTGTGGAATCTTCTGCCTCCTGGACCGGCTGTTCTTCCAGCTCTACCTGTTGCTCCGTAGGTGCTTGGGATGCTGGTTGGAGGAAGGTGAGTACGGGTACCACAACTGCACCATTGACTTGAGTCCAAGACCGAGGGAAGTCCCCGAGCACAGTACTAACCATATCTTCCCTTTCCTCTACGGGTCGATGGTCTTCTTGTTCCTCTTCAGGGTTCCTCAGTTGTTCGGGACACTTCTTCAGGTGGTCCCGGGATACAATGGCTGTGGTTTCCCCTCCGTCTTTACTGATGGTACAAACCTTCGGGTTCTCGTGGCTTGAGGGCAGTACGGTGTACGGGTCCTTCTCCCACTGGTCGTCCAACTTGTGGAGCCGTCTCTTCCTCTTCAAGACCTGCTCTCCGGGTACCAGGGGGAACAGCGGGAGCATACTGGTTGTAAGTTTTCTCTTGTCTTTCCCTAGCCTGACAGAGACTTCGCTCCACGCTCTCCTGTACTCTCCGGTACTGCTGCTGCCTCTCTGTGTCCCAGTCTGTTTCTGGTGAAGTGTCCTCGGGTGTCAGGACTCCCATTTCCAGGTCAACAGGTAACTTACCAGGTCTTGCCCTCATTAGGTAAGCCGGGGTACAGTTGGTGGAACCTACCGGGATGTGGTTGTATAGGTCCACCAGATCGGGCAACTTCTCAGGCCACAGACTGCGTTCTTCCAGGGGCAACGTTTTTAGAAGATCCATTACCACCTGGTTCATTTTCTCACAAAGTCCATTAGTTTGCGGATGGTAGGGTGTCGTCCTTATCTTCCGGCAGCCATACAGATTGCAGAATTCCTGGAAGACCTCCGCTTCAAAGGCAGGTCCCTGGTCCGTCAGCACTTGGTCCGGGTACCCGTGTGGACGGCAAAAGTGCTGCTGGAAGGCTCTAGCTGCTGTTTGAGCCGTTAAGTCCTTGACGGGGACGACAACCAGAAACCGGGAGTAATGATCCACGATGGTTAACGCGTAGACGTAGCCACTTCTGCTTGGGGTCAGTTTTACATGATCCAAGGCTACCAGTTCCAACGGTTGCCGGGTGACGATGGACTGCAGGGGAGTCTTCTGGCTGGCACGGTCCTTCCTTCTCAGGTTGCACGGGCCACAGTCTCTGCACCACTTCTCGATGGTTCCCCTCATGCCTACCCAGTGGAACCGCTCGCGCAGCAGGAACTCCAGCTTCTTCCACCCGAAGTGTCCAGCTCCGTCGTGGTATGCCTCCATCACCATGGCTGCGTCTCTTCGTGGCACCACTACTTGCCAGAGTAATTCATGCGTCCGGGAGTTAACCATTCTGCGGCACAACTTCCCTTTGTAAAGGAACAGTCGACTCTTCTCTGCCCATAGTTGTTTGGCTTCCTCCGGAGCGTCTGGTTCAAGGCGAGCCTCCGGCCGAGTCAGCATCTCCTTCACCAGTCGGACGGCAGGGTCGCTGTCTTGCGTTTCCGCCCAGTTGTAGTGGGGTAAGGGGTTCAACGTAGCAGCCTGCTTACTCCTTACCCGGTGGGAATACTGGATAGTCCCATGACGGTGGAACGCAGGGAGTTCAACTTCTTCCAGTCCCTCCGGATCTTCTCCTCCGTCCGGCAGGTTGGGCATCCTGGACAGGGCGTCCGCGTTTGTATTGGAGCGTCCTGCCCGATATTTGATTGTGAACTCGTAGTTGGACAGACGGGCCATCCACCTCTGCTCCAGGGCACCGAGTCTTGCCGTGTCCAGGTGTGTCAACGGGTTGTTATCCGTGTACACGGTGAACCGGGAAGAAGCGAGGTAATGCTTAAAGCGCTCGGTGACTGCCCATACTACGGCCAGGAACTCTAACTTAAATGAGCTGTAATTCTCGGGGTTCCTTTCGGTGGGTCGCAGTTTTCGGCTGGCGTAGGCGATTACTCGTTCCTTCCCCTGCTGGATCTGGGACAGTACGGCTCCTAGCCCAATGTTACTGGCGTCGGTGTAGAGGATAAAGGGCTGGCTATAATCCGGGTACGCCAGGATTTCGTCCCCCGTGAGGGCCATCTTCAGCTGGCGGAAGGACTCTTCTTCCAGCTCCTCCCATTTGAAGGGCGGCTTCTGGTTCTTGGCCTTCCGGGACTGGCCTATCAGGAGGTCCTGCATAGGTGCTGCCTTTTTGGTGAAACCGGGAATAAACCTTCGGTAGTAGCCTACCAACCCGAGGAACTGCCGCACTTCTTTTACGCTGGAGGGGCTTGGCCATTCCTTAATTGCGGTGATCTTATCAGGGTCGGGAGCCACTCCGTCAGCGCTCACCACGTGTCCCAGGTACTGCACCTTTGGTTTCAGGAGATGACACTTGGAGGGTTTCACCTTTAGGCCGTAACTTGCCAGAGCTTCGAACACTTCCGCCAGTTGTTTCAGGTGGTCCTCATACGTCTTGGAATATACGATGACATCGTCCAGGTACAACAGGACCGTCTCGAAGTTTCTGTGGCCCAGACAACACTCCATTAGTCGTTGGAAGGTTCCCGGTGCGTTGCAGAGTCCAAACGGCATGCAGGTGAACTCGCTAAGTCCCATCGGGGTGGTGAATGCGGTCTTCTCCCGGTCCGCCTCTGCTACAGGAACCTGCCAGTACCCGCTAGTGAGATCCAAGGTAGAGAAGAAGTTAGCAGATCTTAAAGCAGCCAATGACTCCTCTATCCTTGGTAAGGGGTACGCATCCTTGTGTGTGATACGATTGATTTTCCGGTAATCTACACACATCCTCATGGTGTTGTCTTTCTTTCGGACTAAGACTAGTGGAGCTGCCCAGGGGCTACAGCTATCCCTGATCACCCCAGCCTCCTTCATGTCTCTAAGCATCCCCTTGGCGTGTTGGTAGTGGGCAGGGGGTACGGGTCGATACCTCTCTTTTATAGGAGGATGGTCTCCCGTGGGGATGTGGTGTTCTACCCCCTTGACTCGCCCGAAGTCTAACGGGTGTTTACTGAACACTCTCTCGTACTCCTGAACCACCCGATAGACTCCTTGTTTCTGGTGTGCGGGAGTGGAGTCAGTACCCAGATGTAGTTGCTGACACCAGTCCTCCATGTTTTTCTTAGAGCCGTTACCTTCCTCCGGGTGAGATGGAGGCAAGGGTTCCACAGATTGTATAGAATTTTGGTTAATGGTATATAATTTGGCTAGCGTGGCATACCGGGGCAGGTACACTTCCCTCTCCCCGATATTTATTATGCGAACGGGCACCCTCCCATGGCGTACATCAACCACCCCCCGTGCTGTCAAAATGGTGGGCCTACTGTCCGAGTAAACTGGTTCTACCATTGCCTGGTAATCTCTACCTCTCAGACCAATAGCTGCCCGGCACCAAATCATCATTTCACTTTTTGGGGGCATGGCAATAGGAAAAGGGTCACACATTCTTACGCTACCAATCTCACCGCCGGAGAGTTCCACCTGTTGCCGTCGCATCAGTGCCCGGATCTCTTTCTGGAGCACCCGCTGCTCGCCGGAGCTGGCGTTCTTGGCAACCTGCTGTAAAAGGAAAATCACCTCTGCAAGACAATTTTCAATTACATTAGTTCCTAGAGTTATTTTTGGGTGACTCTCATGTTTGTCAATATCTACAAAGATCAGTCCCTGTGCTGCCAGTTCGACTCTACCGATTTTGATGGTCACCTCTTTAAATCCGATCTGTGGCACGGGCTGGCCATTGCTGGCGATGATACTCAAGTCGTCGTCAGGGTAGCGGGTAATATCCGAGTCATTCCAGTACTGCTTAAAGAGCACGTACGGGATAGTGGTGACCTGTGACCCGGTGTCCAGTAGGGCACTCATGGGAATGCCATCCAGTACCACAGGCAAGACTGGACGTCCTCCCACATATCTGTCGCGCCAGTTCGATGGGCCTGGTGATCTTTTTCCTGGGGGTTGGCCCTCTACCCCAGGTTGTGCCCGTTTAAAGAACAGTACCTTGCCATATGTCCAGGTTGATTGCAGCGGCGGCAGATGGGTCGTCCGTCCTCGCTGTATCGGTCACTGGGTCTTCCTCTGGCCGGTGGGGTCCTCCTTGGTCGACGCCACGGGATGTCCTCCGGTCCAGATGCCAGCTGGATCTTCCCTGGGGTGGAAGCCTGTAAAGACTGCACAGTTCGGGTTAGCGCAGCAACGCTCTTAGCTAGCTCTTGGACCTGATGGTGTAGGTCTGGAGCCGGGTCATTGTCCAAAGCCTGCGCATCAGCTCCCACAGGCCCTGCCGACAAGGGCGCCGCCTCCTGGTGGTAAGTGATAGCAGGGCGCTTGTGGGTCACAACGCCACCCGGTGCCGGTTCTCGGAGCACCCGGATGGCTCTGTCCTTGAACTGTGCAAAGCCCAGATGGGGATCCTGTAAGGCCATTGCCCGCAACTGGGTTCGGTGGGTATTACAATACAGTCCCTCTATAAACTGTTCGGTCAACAGCCTATCCTCGTTTCCCACTCCATCAGGGTCGGTCTGCTTAATGGCCCTCAGGGCCTCTTGTAGGTTTAGTGCATAGTCCCTTATACTCTCATGCGCTCGCTGCTTGCACCCGTAGAATCTAAGCTTAATCTCGGCTGAGGTGCGGGTATCAAAGGTGTCCTTCAGCCGGGTTAGTATCCCTGCGACAGTCTTCCTCCCAGGTGGCCAGGATTTTACTTCCCTTTTGGCTGCCCCGGTTAGTTGGGCCACCAGGATGCTCACTTTTTACTCTTCTGTGAGGGGGTACACCTGGAAGAGGCTATCCAGCTTTTCTCTAAAGTCATGCAGGGTATGTGACTCCCCTGAGTACTGGGGTAGCCAAGCTGCTCCCGGGATATAGGGCATGGTGAAGGGCATAACTGCAGCAGCGGTAGCGCTGGCGGGGGTTGAGGCAGTGAAGCTCTCCCCCGTATCCGACATCTTCCTCCCCCCTAGTGGACCGTGGCCTACCTTGCGATGATCCTGTTCCGTAGGCCGCGGCTCCGCAGTGGATCGTCAGGGTTGAGGACCTTCCGTCGCGCTCCTGTGACGTCGGCGTCTGCTGGGCTCCTTCCAGGACCTTACGCAACGTCCGGACGTGAGGCGGGGCTTCAGTTCTCGCGCGCTTTCGGAGTCCACGCCCCTCTTCTTCCCGCGCGGCGTCCTCAAGATGGCGTCCAATGGCGGGAAAACTCCACGGATGGCGGGAAGAAGGCAGAAGATGGCGCCGGATGGCGGGAAACTTCACCGATGGCGGGAGGAAGGCTGAAGATGGCGCCGGATGGCGGGAATCTTCACCACAGGTAAGTTTGAAAAGTCTCTTTTTCAGGCACGCAGTACCCGGTGGTTGCGGGCACGAAATCCTGCCGACTACGCCAAAGTTGACGCGCCCCTGGGCCTGTGTCGCGCTGCGTTGCGCACGCGGGAGCTTACCCGGAGCCGGATCTCTTAAGGGTTGTAGTCTCGTGGCGGTGACCCGGTCCGTGCCCAGGGAGTCAAACTGAGCGGCGATGTAACAGCGGTAGATGCAGGACGACTACGCCACCCGTTGAATGCAGCTATGGAGCTGCCGCTGCAGGACAGTCCGCTGAGGCCGGTGGATGGATGGTGCAGCGTAGATGGTATAACCCCCAACGGGAGGGGTATGGCCTCAGGGCAGCAGATGTGGATGATGGGGGTAGCAGGAACCACTCAGAGACGGTGCGGTGTAATTCAGGGTCTTTACTGGTAACAACGATAGACCCTCCCGGAGTACTTGCTAGTGAACGGGGCCTGGTCAGTCCTTGAGCAGATGGGATCTCCCCTGGCCAGGCGGAGTTGTAGGCCTCCCAAACTGACTGTACTCTTCTGGCTACCTTGCTAGAAGCGGATATAAGTAGCCCACGTCCCTGAGTGTACCGTGTGGTGCTCACCCGTATGGCCGGTGACTCGGGGCCTTCTAATGGCTTCCGCTCCACGATGGCGGTGCTGGTCCCACGCGTGTGACCGTGCCTTCGGGTTTCTGGGCCTGAGGACCTGAAATCCCCTGCCGGTCGGCTTCTGCTGCTGGGTAAGAGTTAGTCCCCACAGCCTCGGACGCCGGGTCCGGTAAGAAAGCTTCTCAGCCAGGGTGAGCTCTGCAGCTGCCAGCCCCTGACTCGTAGTAATATTGCTCCCACTGAGCTTCTGCTGTTTCTTCCTATGCTGCTTCTCTGTCTCTACTCTCCTTGACTGACTAACCCTGCCTCAGCCCAGGGTTTATACAGGGGAAGTTCTTCCCCTCCCAAGACTGGGCAGGAGGTGTGGCATGCACAGGATCCCTGACCAAAGGACCTCCCACCTGCTCTCAGACATAACATTACATTACTGTGGAAAACCAGACCCCTGGGGTGCCACACATGCCCTTCACACTGCCCTCTCCTTTCCATACTTTTCCCCCTCTTCACATTGTCCTCTCACACTGTGTGCCCCCTATAGGGCCCAGTCTCTACACTGTGCCCCCTCATCATACTCCCTCTCCTTGGCTTACTATCCCTTCCTGGCTGAGCGCTTACACTGTCCCCCCATGATAACCCCCTACCCCCACACACACACAGTATTCAGTCTTTATTCTGTGCCCACTCACACTTTTCTCCCCCCATACTGTCTCCTTGCTCTATTGCTCCAATAGTCTCCTAACTTGTTTCTCCCTCCCTCCTCATACATTTATCCTCTCTCTTTCCATACTGCCTCCTCACACATCCCTCCGACTCCCCATACTGTGTCCACACCCACCCCCCATACATGCCCCCCATCTCACACCTTGCTCCTCATTCCTCATACTTTGTCTTCACATTTCTCCCACTCCCCATATTGTGTATGCTCCTGTCCCTTCCTTGCTCCCCAAACTTGTGTCCTCAAATCGTCTTCCCTCGTAACAGTAAATCTCCCCCACACACAGTAAATACACCCCAACACAGTAAATACCCCCACGCACAGTAAATACCCCCCACGCACAGTAAATACCCCCCATGCAGTAAATACCACCCCACAGTAAATACACCCACATAGTAAATACACCCCACACAGTAAATATACTCCCACACAGTAAATACCCCCCACATACAGTAAATACCCCCACCCACGCAGTAAATATCCTCCCATGCAGTAAATATCTCCAGGCAGTAAATACCCCCCCATGCAGTAAATATCCGCCAAGCAGTAAATACCCCCCAAGCAGTAAATACCCCGATGCAGTAAATACCCCCCAGCCCGCTTACATATCCCCCTTGCGTATGGGAAAAATCACGGATGTCTGAATTTGGCTACAGAGAAAAAAAGGCATGCCACTAAATGAATCAGGCATATCTTACAATATAATAATAATTTTTATTTTTATAGTGCCAACATATTCCGCAGCACTTTACAATTTTAGAGGGAACTTCTACAGACAATAAAGTCATTACAGAATAAACATAACTCAGATATCAAGAGGAGTGAGGGCCTAGCTCGTAAGCTACAATCTATGAGGAAATAGGGGAGACATGAAAGGTAAATGATAAAATGTGCTTATATTGTACAGTACAGCAATAATATACTAACTATGGTATGTACATAACGCTGCATAAACCAGTGACCAGACAGTATGTGTACAGTACAGACACAAAGGGCTATTAAGTGCATGGAGGGTATACGAACAGATTTTGAAGAAAATAGTGTGGGCAAATTGGGGATAATTAGATAAGTGAGGTGAGGGGATGGACCAGTCTAAAGAAATGCATTTTTAGGGCACACTTGAAACTGTGGGTATTGGAAATTAATTGCATTGTCCTGGGTAGTGCATTCCAAAGAATTGGAGCAGCACGCAAGAATTCTTGGAGACTGGAATGGGAGATTCGGATTACTGAAGATTTTAGTTCAATAGCTGAATGGATGGCATCGGTAGGGTGGTAGACTGAGGCTAGGAAGTAGATATAGGGTGGTGCTGAACCGTGGAACTCTTTGTGGGTAAGAGTGATAAGTTTATATTGAACTCTGTATCAAATGGGCATCCAGTGCAACGACTGGCACAGGATTGAAGCATCGGTGTAGCGGTTGGAAGGGAATATGATCCTGGCAGTATATCAGCCATATTGACAGAAAACTTTCTGGTGTAAGGTATGCCACATCTGGTCATGAATTAGATGGGTGGGCTTTCCCATGGCACCATCTTGCCCCTGCTATCTTCACTTTAGCAGTTTCCTGGGACTGCGGTGAAGGCACTAACAGTCATAAAAAGTTTTCACAACTTCACATTGTGCATTAATTTTGCAACTTTAAAAAGTGTTTTACTCTAAAGTTTTCAAACACTTTGATGTATCGGCCCCATAGTGCCAGTACTTCCCATATTTATGTTACACGAGTCAGTAGAGAGCAGCTTGCAATGTGGAGAGCTACTTAATTTACATTAGTAATTCTCACATCTGTTTTTCTGAGTTCCATCTCTTTTGTACTTTTTAAAGAAAAGAGAAACAGAATTCTTAAGATAAAAGAATCAGTTACAAAACTGATTATCCATAAAAGGGTCTGTCTGTTATCAGAGTTTCTAATTTTGTATCCATCATTTTTAAATAAACAAAAAGTGATGTGGGGGGAGCTGTCTGACTAATCTGCCAAGGGCGTAGCGGTGCCTGAACGACACCACCGGGCAGGACTCAAATACAGTTCACTAGAGGAGGAGGCAGAAACAAAACCTCGGCTTTATTGAGAGACAGAGGATTGGAAAATAAGACTAGCAGTTATTGTAATGATAATAGCAATAATGGATACGAGAGATAGCTGGAGTGTGTCACAAAAGCTGTGCTCCAGCTATGGCAATGCAACGTTCAATACAAACAGTATAAACAATTTCTACAAACTACTCACTTCTAAATTCCTACCTGGCTTCTGATAATCGGGCTCAGGATTTGCATTGCGGAAAAAAACGCAGCATGACCATTATGACAAGCGTTTCTGGAGCGTTTCCCGCCCATTGACTTTAATTGAAATGCAGCAAATCCACAGGTATATGCGGATTTGCTGCGTTTCAATAAAAACCAATGAGCGGGAAATGCTCTGGAAATGCGGTGTGGGAGGTACCCGGGTCGAAAGAGGAGGACTACAACTTCTCTCATCCGACCGCCGCTCCCATTGATAACAGCGAGAGCGGCGCTGCTGAGGGGAGCAGTAGTTCTTCTCAGCAGACCCGGGAACCACCAGCAGTGAAAAAAGAAAAAAAAGTAAAAAAAGAAAAAAAAACACTTCATACTCACCTGTCCGGCGGCCCCCGGTGTCCTCCTGGTCCCTGGCGATGTTGTCTGCCCGGCGGCCGGCAGTATACTGCGGGGTGCGCATTCCCATAGTGGTAAATTCACTGGGGCTGATCAGCTGATGAACCCCAGTGACCTCCTGAAGCAGCATGTATACTGACAGGGGTGATTTTACACCCCTGTCAGTATACAGTGCTGTCTTTTACAGCAGTGACATCAGTGATTGCTGATGTCACTGCTGTAGAAGTGACCTGGATCGTCGTGGGACACTCGTTGGTGGTGATCGAGGACTGCGTCGTTGATGGCGGAAAGGTGAGGGATATGGTTGTTTGTTGTTTTATGTTTTTTCAGGAGATTCAGGGATTTGGGGACTGAGAGGGTAATAAAAAAGAATTGTAGAACCTTGTGTTTTTTATTTCATTAAAATACTTTTTTCAGCCGTGTCTTTTATTGAAAAGCGGCGACCATTTTACTGCGCAGTTAGTAATGGGGGCGTCTTATAGACGCCCTCCATTACTAACCTGGGCTTCACGTCACCTGCCAATAAAAGACTGACGTGAACCCCAACACCATTACCCCACTCGCCACTGCTACAGGGCAGTGGGAAGAGCGGAGGCTCCAGATTTGGCGCATCTTATGGATGTGCCATTTCTGGGACTACTGAGGGGTGATATTAATAGCCGCGGAGGGGGCTAGTATTCATGGCCCCTTCCCTGGCTATTAATATCAGCCCGCAGCTGTCTGTTTAGCCTTTGCTAGTTAGATTTTATAGGGGGACCCCACGTAAAAAATTTTCTGGGGTCCCCCTGTAATCTAGCCAGTAAAGTCTAAACAAACAGCTGAGGGCTGATATTAATAGTCAGAACATTTTTGGCTAATGGCCCCTTCCCCGGCTAATAATATCAGCCCCTGCGGTCGGCTTTCCCTCTGCTGGTTATAAAAATGACTCGGAAACCCACGCCAATTTTTTTTTTTATTTTAGGCTCTGTGCCCACGATCTGGACGTAGCAGCGCTTTGGACACATATTTTTGCTGCGTTCAAAGCATTGCATTCTATTGAACTCAGGTAAATCCGCATATGTTCACTGAACCATGCAGATTTACCGCACTCTATACATTCAAATGGTCAAATTTCTGTGCTGGAGACTAGCGACTCCGCAAGAGAATTTATCATGCTGCGGTCCTGAAAGACGCGCCGCATGTCAGTGTCCACGGGTGATTCGCAGCCTCTGATGCACACTTAGTGGACATGGGATTTCTAGAGATCCCATTCACTATGCTGTAACATCTGAACGCTGCGGGTTTGAGGCTGCATGAACACGCAGTGTCAAACCCACAGCAGCTCCTGATCGTGGATACATACCCAAACTGACCCACAGCCTGTCAATTTCTGTAGTGGACATGCTAGTCTCCCCTGCAGATTTTTACTTATTGAAGTGTCATTATATGCGGTGGATTCACATGTACCAACATCAAAAGTGTGGCATTAGAACACCACGTTTTGGATGCAACAAAAATACGATGTGTCCAAAGTGCTGCTGAGTGCTGATCGGGGGGACGGGGGACGTAGGGGCTAATGAACCAGCTGTGAGCTGTTAATTGTAGCCTGGGACCATGTTTGCAAATGGCACCCTCCCAGGCTAAAAATAGCAGCTCACAGCAGCCGCATAAATGACGTGAATATAAATGCTAATGAAGATTGGGTGAATGGGACTAGCTGACACCTAGCTCTTTTCTTTGGTTATGACTAGATGTCAATCAGACCTTTTCAGGACCAAACCTATTTAAAGTAAAGTAAAGAGTTAAATAAACACACAGACACACAGTAAACACTTTATTTGAAATACAACAGACACGTTATTTTATAATTTAAATTAACCAATATACTCACACCAGTTCTGAAGGTAATCCAAGGGCTTAAGCAATGTCCCACCAAATAACTTTATTTAGCTCCAAAAAGCATTCATTGATGTAAAAAAATGCTTAAAAAAAAGCATAAAAAAAAAGCGTAAAAAATGCACGGAATTTCCGCAGCGTTTTTCCTGCCAAGGAGATGCAGAAACACTCAGGAAATTTCTGCTTCAAATCTTGATCTTGTGCACATAGCCTTACACCCTAACACAGTTGAACACCGGTGTCACACTCACAGTTCTGTAGTGCTTAGAAGAAAGTCTGATAGCTTTTGCTTCATCCTGCTGTAGTAGATCCAAGTTTGTTGTGTTGAGCCCTTCCTTCAGGGTAAAGGATCCATCCTCTTCTGGATCTGGGCAAGTCTCATTGCCACTTTCAATGTTGAGAGATTTCTGGTACCACAGAATTGTTTCACAGGTGTTCAGGGAGAACTACCTTGGGTGTGCAAAGTGCATCTTTCCTTCTAACATGGTCCTAGTGATCGTTCCTGTGGTAACCTGGTATTATCTTCTCCCTTGTTAGGCCACACTTATTGTCCTGCCTTTTTCTCACTGGCACCAGTCTCTGTTCACTTCCTGAACTGACAGACAGCAAGCTGCAGGGGAGAAAGGACTTGTGCAAGTGCACACAAATCAGAGGGGACATGGTCTCTTAAAGTCACAGTGTAGGGCTGACCCCTACAAGGGCATCGCCTTGTCTCGGCACTTGGCATAACTATAGCCACAGCGTTTAACACAGCTGCTTTTGGCCCACTTAGGTGCAAGGACATTATACCTTTTAAAAGGAAAGAACACCTTGATGGCTTTCTTCCAGATCTATGTGATTTCTCTATAAAATACCAATGTTATCGATACCTTTAATTAATGCTTTTTAATTAATGTAATTAATGTGGTGGCCATCTCATTTGGCTGTGGGGCTGAATGAACTTTAATTATGGCGCTGGTGATACACATCAGTTGAGTGCCACTAATAGTAACTGAATTTGTCATCCAAAATGGTGGTGGGACATTGACAAAAACAAAAAGATGGCTTCATGCTTCAAAATGGACCTATGGAGTGATATCATCAGCTGTGTGTGTGGCACCCCAGGAGTCCAGTTGCCACAGTGGCATTGCCTCCCTCACAAGGGGTGATGCCATGCCTGGAAGCAAGGAGGGGTCCCCTAATCAGGTTTACTAGCATACAACACTTTCCTGGCTCCAGACCAGCAAGGGGAGCTCCTCCCCTTAGCAACTGGGATCTGGAGGCGGGTTAGCAAGAGTTAGTGAGAGGAGTTGAAATCAGGAGAGCAAAGAGGAAAGACCTGGGGAGTGGAGCTGCACGGCAGTTCACCCCAGAGGGAAGCGCAGAAGAACTGGACACCGGAGTCCGAGGTTGTGGGGCACTGAAGGTCCAGCAGCAGAAACCGGAGGGCAGGAGACTGCAGGTCTCCTGGCCCCATCAGACACCCGGAGGCTCAGCAGCACAAAGGGCCCAGCACCGCCACGTGGGAGCGACACTCCAGGAGGGCCCGAGCTGCCTGCCATACGGGTGAGAACAAAGACGTTTTACTCAGGGACGAGGGCCACAGCACAGCTATAAGCAGCAGGGCCAAAGAGATTAGCGCAAAGGGAAGGCCTCCAACTTCACTCGGCGAGGTGGATTCCCAACTTGCTTCCAGGCCGCCCGGACCTCTACTACCAGCTAGTACCCATGCCCTGGTCTGCCTAACCACCGCAAGTAAAGATAATAGGAAACCGCCATTAAGTTGTGGACTGATTATTAACTGCGCCATCGCCTGCACTACACTGCACAGCAACATCTATAAAATCACCAATTCCTGCCCTGGAGCTCTGCCTGTGGAAAGCTGAACCAACTCTGCTGCGTCATCATCAGCTCCAGAGGTTCTGCACCGCAGCGGCGGCTCCATATAGCCGCATACAACAGGTGGCGTCACGAACATTATAAAAAAACTATATTCCCTTTTCTTTATTCCCCTTTTATTGACCGCCCTGGGTCACGGACCGGGTCACCGCCACTGTGACATCTCCCAGCATCGACTGGCCCGGCTACCGAGTACCCCACGGCCCAGGGGGCGCGTCAACTTGGCGTCACGAACAGAATTCACAAAGCCCGGTATAACCGGGTCCTGTGTGCCACAGACTGTACTGAACTGTGTTATCACGTCATTTGTCATCAGCCGAGGGGAAGCAGGAGGCCCCGATCCGGAACCGCCGGGTAAGAGATCCTTCCGCCTGCAGAGCAGACACCCTGGACCTGGCTGAGGTTCACTAGGGGGGAGGAAGATGCAAAACCGAGGAGAGGATTCAGCCGCGGCTGCGGCCGCCGCCACTGTAATACCGCTATCAATGCCGTATATACCAGGGGCGGTGTGGTTGCCCCAGTACTCAGGGGAGTCGCACACCCTGAACGACTTTGAGGAGAGACTGCGCAGTTTGTTTAAAGTGTACCCCCTGTCTGAGGAGCAAAAAGTCAGCATCCTCATAGGCCAGCTAATCGGTGCAGCCCAGAGAGAGGTGAAGTCCTGGCCGGGCAGGGACAAAGGCACTGTTAAGGAAATACTGGCCCGGTTGAAGGATACCTTTGACACCCGCACCGCAGCAGAGATTAAAATGAAGTTCTATGGGTGCAAAAAAGGGTGCAAGACAGTGTACGGGACTATGCTCTAAACCTGCAGGAGGCGCTGCGGGCCATTAAACAGGTGGACCCCGACAGTGTGCGAGACGAGGACAGATTGCTAACTGAGCAGTTTATTGAGGGGCTCCTGTCTAACGCTCACCGGACACAGTTGCGCATTATGGCTCTGCAAAACCCTGATCTGGACTTTGCACAATTTAAAGACCGAGCCATCCGGGTGCTACGAGAACCAAGCCCAGGCGGCACTGCATCCCTCCGGCGTCCAGCTATCACATACCACTAGGAGGTGGCACCCTTTTCCCCAGCACCTGTGGAGGCTGACGTGCAGACCCTAGAAAATGACCCATCTGCAGACCTATGCCTTCAGGTCCAGGAGCTGACCAAAAGTATGGCTACATTAACCAAAACCGTGCAGGCCATGCAAGTGTCTCCAAAGGAAAGGATTCAGCTAGCTTCCAGTCCAGATGACGTCCCGTGGCGACGGCAGAGAAAGGTTCCGCCGACCAGAGGGAGAAACAGCAATTGCTACAACCAGAACGGACAACCCATCAGTTGCCGCTGTCAAAAGGCGGGGCACCTCGCAAGATTCTGCAATTTAAAACGGGCAACCCCTGGGGCAGAGGGCCGACCCCCAGGAGTAAGACGACCAGGCCCACAAAGCTGGCGAGACAAGTACGTGGGAGGACGACCGGTCCTACCTGTCGTGCTTGATGGCATCCCGATGAACGCGTTACTGGACACTGGTTCCCAGGTGACAACGATGACATATATCCTTTATAAACGATACTGGACTGACTCAGACATTACCCGCAGTCCAGATGAACATCTTAACATCTATGCCAGCAATGGTCAGCCCTTGCCTCGGGTGGGGTATAAAAAGGTGACCATAAAGATTGGCCGAGTAGAATTGCCATCACAAGGAATGATTATTGTTGATATTGATCGCCGAGAAAGTCATCCTATGATAACCTTAGGCACCAATGTGATAGAAAATTGTCTTGGAGAAATTATTGTTTTGTTGCAACAGGTCGCAGAGACTGCCAGTTCCAGTCAGCAGCGAGTTCTGCAGAAGGAAATCAGAGCCCTGATGAAAAGACAAGAGGTAGAGCTGTCTGGTGGAGAAGTCGGCAGTGTCAGAATGAGTGATCCATTCCCCATTGCAATGCCCCTTAGGAGTGAAATGTTAATATGGTGTCGGGCAGCAATAGGTCTCAGGGGTCAAGATTATCAGGCCCTGGTAGAACCCGTGTACTCTGATAGTAGGCCCACCATCTTGACGGCCAGGGGGGTAGTCGATGTCCGCAAGGGGAGAGTACCGATACGCATCCTGAATTGTGGGGAGAAAGAGGTCCATTTACCCCGGTATGCTACCCTTGCTAAGCTGTTCACTGTCAGTAACAACGCAATAAAGGCAGTGGAACCCTTGCCTCCGTCCAAACAGGCAGAGGATAATGGCTCCAAGGGGCAGATGGAGGATTGGTGTCAGAAGCTACAAGTGGGCACTGACTCCACCCCTTTGCACCAAAAGCATGGAGTATACCGGGTTGTCCAAGAATATGAGCGAGTCTTCAGCAAACACCCACTAGACTTTGGGCAGGTAAAAGGGGTCAAACATCATATCCCCACGGGAAATCATCCGCCCATCAAAGAGAGGTACCGGCCTGTACCCCCAGCTCACTATCAATGTGCCAAAGTAATGTTACGGGAGATGAAGGAGGCTGGGGTGATCAGATCTAGTTGTAGCCCCTGGGCAGCTCCATTAGTTCTTGTTAGAAAGAAGGATGGTACAATGAGGATGTGTGTTGATTACAGGCAGATTAACCGCATTACACATAAGGACGCCTACCCATTACCCAGAATTTAGGAATCATTAGCAGCATTGAGATCAGCTAACTATTTCTCCAGTTTGGATCTCACCAGTGAGTACTGGCAGGTTCCTGTGGCAGAGGCGGACAGAGAAAAGACCACGTTTACAACACCAATGGGCCTCAGCGAGTTCAACTGCATGCCCCTCGGGCTCTGCAACTCCCCAGGAGCCTTCCAGCGGTTAATGGAGTGTTGCCTAGGACACAAAAACTTCTAAACCGTCCTGCTGTACCTTGACGACGTAATCGTCTACTCAAAGACATATGAAGACCACCTGGAGCACATGGCCGAGGTGTTCGAAGCCCTATCTGGTTATGGCCTGAAGATAAAGCCGACCAAGTGCCACCTGTTGAAGCCCAAGGTGCAGTACCTAGGTCATGTGGTAAGCGCCGAAGGTGTAGCACCAGACCCTGAAAAAGTCACCGTGATCAAAGACTGGCCAAGACCCTCCACTACCAAAGAAGTGCGGCAGTTCCTCGGGCTGGTAGGCTACTACAGGAGATTCATCAAGGGTTTCACCAAGATAGCGGCACCCATGTAGGACCTCTTAGTGGGCCAGTCCAAGAAGGCCAAGAACCCGAAACCTCCGTTCAAATGGGGTAAACCAGAAGACTAATCTTTCACTCGACTGAAAATGGCTCTTACTGGAGACGAAGTCCTGGCCTACCCCGACTATGGTCAACCCTTTATACTTCATACGGATGCCAGCAATGTGGGATTGGAAGCGGTGCTTTCCCAGGTACAGCAGGGCAGAGAGAGAGTGATTGCCTACGCCAGCAGGAATCTCCGGCCCACGGAAAGGAACCCCGACAACTATAGTTCCTTCAAGTTGGAGTTTTTAGCCATAGTCTGGGCTGTAACAGAGCGATTCAAACACTTCCTCGCCTCCTCCAGATTTACAGTCTTCACGGACAACAACCCACGGATGCACCTGGAGACTGCGAAGCTTGGTGCCCTAGAGCAACGATGGATGGCCCGACTGTCTATGAGTTTACCATCAAGTATCGGGCGGGGCATAAAAACACAAATGCTGATGCGCTGTCCAGGATGCCCAACTTGCCAGATGGGGGGGGGGGGGGGAGACCCTGAAGAGCTGGAGGAGATAGAGCTACCCGCTTTCCATCGTCACGGGGTGACCCAGTGCTCCCACTGTGTGAGGGACAAGCGCTCCGCCAACAGAGAGGCCACGTTCAACCCATTGCCCCACCATGGATGGGCAGAGACGCAGGATAGCGACCCCGGCTGTCCGCCTGGTAAAGGAGTTGCTGACACAAGCTGACTTGCACCCTGATCCAGATGCTCCACAGGAGACCCAAGAGTTGTGGAAGGAGAAGGGCAAACTGTTCATCTACGAGGGAAAGCTGTGTCGAAGTAGTATCAACTTCTGGACACATGAACTGGTCTGGCAGGTGGTAGTCCCGAGGCGGGATGTGCCAATGGTCTTAGAAGCCTACCACGATGGAGCAGGACACTTTGGGTGGAAGAAGTTGGAAGTCCTGCTACGTGAGCGATTCTACTGGGTTGGCATGAGGAAAGCAATCGAGAGATGGTGTCGAGAATGTGGTCCATGCAACCTGAGACGGAAAGACCGTGATAGCCAGAAGGCTCCCCTGCAGCCCATAATCACCAAACAACCACTTGAACTGGTAGCCTTGGGCCACATGAAGATAGCCCCAAGCAGGTCAGGCTATGTCTATGACGCGCTCCCTGGGCCGTGTGTGTGGAGGAATACCCGGAGTCGGGTCTCTGTGTAATGCTGGGGGTTGTAGTCTCCATGGCGGTGACCCGGTCCCGTGGCTCAGGGTGGTCAAACCAGTGGCGGATCTGTTTATTTGGGTTTTGTAAGGTTTAAATGTCCGACTACGCCACCCGTGGATTGCGGTCACTGAGAACCGCCGCTGCGGGCAGACCGCTGAGGCTGATGTGTGCGCAGCAGGGGGTAGTATAACTCCGCACGGGAGGAGTATAGCTTCAGGGCAGCGAGTGCAGATGGTGGGGGTGATGGTGCGCGGGAGCAACTGTAATGACTCAGAGTCCAGTGATGCAGTCCAGGGTCTTTACTCACAGTTTTACACTCCAAGCCACTTCTGCAGGTAATGGCTGCCCAGGTCGTGCTGTGCTCACCAGGTGAGGGGCTCGGCCAACTCCCAGGTACCTTTGGAATGCTTTTCAGGACCCCCTTCGTGTGTCCTCTCTCTGGCCTGTGGTACCCCACAATTGACCACGTTTCTGTCCAGCTACCTTGGGCCTTGGTGGGCAAACGTATGTTCCATTTCCCTGGGTCCTATATGGTGCCTTCCTAGCGGGTGTAGTGAGGGGCCGTGCAAGTACAATGTCACGGCCTCCGGTTACTAGCTGAGGGTAGTTGCTCTCCTCCACTAAATGAGGGATCCGGTTCCCTTACTTGGCCTGACCCCCCTACTCTGGTAGCGGCGGGCGTGCGGTGGCGGCTGGCTGGTCCGCACCCCTGGGGTCTCTTCACTCCACTCCTGGAGCCTCCTCCGTTCCTCTCCTCTCCTTTCTTCTCCTCCAGGCCCAGGCCTTGCGACTTGGCCTGCCTGCGGAGCAGAGCCCATACAGAGCCCCTGCTCCCTGCCTCCTCTCTCTCTGCTCTCTCCCACTTTCTACTCTCTGACTCTAAGATGGTGCCCACCATATATACTCCCCTATGCGGTGCACCCGGGATCTACTCTCCCCACCCACACACTACCGGGTTCCCCCTTTCTAGGTGTTCCCTCCCCCCACGCCAGCCAGGGACAGGGACAGTTGTGCTCACTCTTGGGAGCATTGTCGCCCTGTCCCCCGGAAATGTGGTGTAGTGCATGTGGGTGTTATGGTCCTGAGCCATACTCCATCCTTACCTGAGAGTGAGATATCACACCTCTGCGTGAGATGCAATACCTCTGTAGCGACCGAACCCTCGGAGCGCTACATTTACGCTCTCACCATAGTAGACCACTACTCCAGGTTCTTGGTAGTACAGAGCGGCAGCAACAATACCGCAAGGTGCAAGAATGTGTAGAGAGAAGTTTGTCCCAGGCGAGACAGAAGCAAAACTTCAGCGGCAGTCTCAAGAGACCACCTGAAGAAATGCCCTGAACAGTTGAAACACAAAGAAGACGACCAAGACAGCCCTCAGCCCACAGAAAAAGTGGAGGAAACAGTCCAGACAGTCCTTGGAGCATTTCCCCTGTCTTGGATGCAGGTGAACAGAGCAATTGTGGTACCGGTCCTGACCTTTCTCCAAGCTGCCTCACCGGAAGCTGCAGAGGCTCCAGGACAGCAGAGAGACCAATCGGCCTCAGAGACAGATGCTTCATCAGCGGCAGATCAGGAGAATCTACCCTCTGCTAGCAGTGAACCTGTCGTACCCAGGGTGAGTCAAAGAATTTGTAGGAGATTACCCAGCCTACCGGTGTTACCTCAGACTACCCGTAGTGTAGTTCACACTGAACCCACCACACCAGGTGTAGACACTAGGGACCACGGTAGGTCAGTGAGAACAAATGTACTACGTAGATCGACCCGGAGTACTAAAGGTCAGCTCCCTGCCCGCTGGAGGAACTAGAGTGTAAGAGAACTAAAGAGTATGTTATATATAGTTGTAACCATTAAATAATCTTGGATATATATAGTTGTTAAATTTATGGACAATCGGACCACAGGACTAGGTGTAGTCAGGATAATATTGAAAATAGTTAGTAAGAGGCCTTGAAAATAAATCGCAGGCGTGGCCGAAGACCGGGCCCAACGGACGATACACAAAGTGAGTTGATGTGGTTCCCACCAGCCAAATTTCAGTTATCCGGATTGTGGCGTAAAGACTAAGCGCCGCATACTTTTGAGCACAAAGACTTTTTACTCAGGGACGAGGGCCACAGCACAGCTATAAGCAGAAGGGCCAAAGAGATTAGTGCAAAGGGAAGGCCTCCAACTTCACCTGACGAGGTGGATTCCCAACTTGCGTCCAGGCCGCCCCGACCTCTACTACCAGCTAGTACCCGTGCCCCGGTCTGCCTAACCACCGCAAGTAAAGACAAGAGGAAACCGCCATTACTTTGTGGACTGATTATTAACTGCACCATCCCCTGCACTACACTGCACAGCAACATCTATAAAATCACCACTTACTGCCCTGGAGCTAAGCTCTGCCTGTGGAGAGCTGAACCAACTCTGCTGCGTCATCATCAGCTCCAGAGGTTCTGCACCGCAGCGGCGGCTCCACATAGCCGCATACCACAGATGGCGTCACGAACATTATATAAACACTATATTCCCTTTTCTTTATTCCCCTTTTATTTACCGCCCTGGGTCACGGACCGGGTCACCGCCACTGTGACATCTCCCAGCATCGACCGGCCCGGCTACCGAGTACCCCACGTCCCAGGGGGCGCGTCATGTGCATAGTCCTTATTCACAGGGCTCCCCTTGATGTGATCACGTGGTGCCAATGGTTTTACATGGCAGTCAGGGGTCTTCTGAAGGCCCCAATTGCTGCGATCTTGGTGCTCTTGTGAAGCCCAGCTTGTGACTGAGATTCATATAAAACTGCTTTTTCACTATATACTCCAGAATTTAGAACAAGTGATCAAATTATCGTAAATTCCAGTCCTTTAAATGGTCTAACCCCCCACACCTCAAAAAAGTAACAGTTTTAAAAAATATATACATATATACAGTATGGTTATTTTTCACTCTTTAACCCAACTTTGACACACAGTATAAAGCTGTGTGCCCACTATGCGTTTTTCAAGCGTTTTTGCCGCAAAATTTCCGCAGCGAAAACGCTTAAAAAATGCTTGGTAATACGTGCCCCATGTTCCCCAATGATAATCCGCATGTGCTGTGCACATGCTGCGGAAATTTCCACTTCGGATTATCATTGCGGAAAAATCCGCAGCATATCCATTAATTTTGCAGACACGCTGCGTAATTGCCGCCATTAACTTGCATTGAACCGCATAATATCCGTATGAGCACATGCGGATATTGTGCGATTCAATGTGCGGATGGTACCCGGGTCTGGAGAAGAGGAGACTCTCCTCCATACCCAGGTACCATAGAACCTGTTAAAAAAAAATTTAAAATAAAAAATAAAGATTATACTTACCTTCTGATGGCCTCCGGTGTTTTCTCCGCTGCATCCGGTCGGTTGTATGGGTCACGGTGGTGTGAAAGGACCTGCCATGACGTCATTTAGTCATGTGACAGGTCACGCGACCGCTTAGAACATTGCTCTGCTGTTTTTTAAACAAAGTTTCTCCTCAAAGAAAGAATCAGTTGTGATCCTGTGTTGTAATGTCTGAATACTTTCTTTTACTTCCTCCCTTGCCCAGGAGATGTGGTACAATCAGACCTTGTTCCTGTAAGGTGAGACACAGCCATTACACAGTACACAGCAGGGGCACATTTATAAGATTATCTCAGCACAGGAACATTTTATGTAAACACATCTAATTGTGGAAACTATTATTATTCCAAGATCTATTGATCAAAATTAACTTTGTTTAAGGGACAACCTCTTTAACCCCTTAATAACATCTGACGTACTAATACGCGTCTGTGCCCTGGGACTTAAGAGCCAGACCCGTATTAGTACGTCATATCTTTAATGCGGCACCGCGACTTAAGTCGCGGTGACAGCATTAAAGTTACAGTGCCATCCTACCTCTTGGTAGATGGAGTCATCATCCCGGGGGCTGTCGCCGCCCCCCCCGCACCACCGATTGCTGTGATTGGCTGTTCAAATCTGAACAGCCAATCACAGCATTTCTCACTGTTTCCGGCAATGTGATTGCCGGAAACAGTGATCTGCAGCCTAGGATCGGTGCTCCTAAGAGCACCGATCCTAGGCTGTTGCTAGGACACCCCAGCCCTGGCCCCAGACTGCTATGATCGGTGCGATCGCCGATCACATCGATCGCACCGATCGTAGCGCGACCGCGCGGTGACAGGGCGGTCATGGGGCGGTGACCTGCTTGTGACCTGCCTGTCACCGCCCCATGACCCCCTGTAATGTGATTCAAGCCCCCAGACTACTGTGATTGGAGCGATCGATGATGACATTGATCGCTCCAATCAGAGTACCTGAATACAGGTGACCAGGCGGTCACAGGGAAGTGTCACCTCTCTGTGACCTCCTGTGGTGCGTGCTCTGCTCCAGCCATGTCTGATTGGTGCAATCAGTGTCACCAATCAGATGGCTGGGGCACAACATGCACCACAGGGGGTCACAGAGAGGTGACACCTCCCTGTGACCACCTGGTCACCTGTATTCAGGTACTCTGATTGGAGCGATCAATGTCATCAATGATTGCTCCAATCAGATTACCTCCACCTGTCACCACCCCATCATCACCCTGTGACCGCCCTGCAGACCCTCACACTTGGTGAGGATTTCTACAGAGCGATCACATCTGATGTGTCTGTGCTGAGCCTTGTAGTGCCACAGAATATTCTGTGACACCACAAGACCATCTTCTAACTGTTCCAGTCGCTGCTGCTGCTGCTCCTGGATCTTCTGCTCCAGCTCCTGGATCTTCTGCTCCTGACCTGCTGTGATTCCTGCTCCAGAGCCTGCTGCTGATCCTGCAGAGAAGACTTTGGTAAGTCTGTTCTCCCCTCATCCACCCCAATCCCCCCTCCCCCCTCTTTTTACCCCCCCCCCCCCTTACCTTTTTTTCTGCGTCCTGCAGCGGTCTCCAGCTCTGGTCCAAGTTTCCAGCGCCGGGCTCCTGGTCTCCTGCTCCGGGCTCCCGGGCTCCTGCTCCGGGCTCCTGCGCCGGGCTCCCGGTCACCAGCTTCGGGCTCCTGGTCACCAGCTTCGGGCTCCCGGTCACCAGCTTCGGGCTCCTGGTCACCAGCATCGGGCTCCTGGTCTCCTGCATCGGGCTCCCGGTCTCCTGCTCCGGGCTCCCAGTCACCAGCGCCGGGCTCCCGGTCTCCTGCTCCGGGCTCCCGGTCTCCTGCTCTGTGTCTTCTGTTCCAGTCCTGCTGACCCTTTGGTAAGTCCATTTCTGATCTCCCCTCATCCACCCCAATCCCCCTCTTCCCACTCCCCTGTCTTTTTACCCCTCTTCCCACTCCCCTGTCTTTTTACCTCCCTTCCCACCCCAATCTGCCTCACCCCTGTGTCCCTGTTAATTCTTTTGCTTCTGATCTCCAGCTCCAGTACCGGTCTCCTGCTCCGGGCTCCTGGTCTCCTGCTCCGGGCTCCCGGGCTCCTGCTCTGGGTCTTCTGTTCCAGTCCTGCTGACCCTTTGGTAAGTCCATCTCTGATCTCCCCTCATCCACCCCAATCCCCCTCTTCCCACTCCCCTGTCTTTTTACCCCTCTTCCCACTCCCCTGTCTTTTTACTCCCCTTCCCACCCCAATCCGCCTCACCCCAGTGTCCCTGTTAAGCAAAAGAATTATCTCCAGCTCCAGTACCGGTCTCCTGCTCCGGGCTCCCGGTCTCCTGCTCCGGGCTCCTGCTCCGGGCTCCCGGTCTCCTGCTCCGGTCTCCTGCTCCGGGCTTCTGGTCTCCTGCTCCGGTCTCCTGCTCCGGGCTCCCGGTCTCCTGCTCCGGGCTCCTGCTCCCGGTCTCCTGCTCCGGGCTCCCGGTCTCCTGCTCCCGGTCTCCTGCTCCGGGCTCCCGGTCTCCTGCTCCGGGCTCCCGGTCTCCTGCTCTGGGCTCCTGCTCCGGGCTCCCGGTCTCCTGCTCCGGGCTCCCGGTCTCCTGCTCCGGGCTCCTGCTCCCGGTCTCCTGCTCCGGGCTCCTGCTCCCGGTCTCCTGCTCCGGGCTCCTGCTCCGGGCTCCCGGTCTCCTGCTCCGGGCCCCCGGTCTCCTGCTCCGGGCTCCCGGTCACCAGCGCCGGGCTCCCAGTCACCAGCGCCGGGCTCCCAGTCACCAGCGCCGGGCTCCTGCTCCGGGCTCCCGGTCCTGAAAGAAGAACAGAGAGGACTTTGGTAAGTAATCTCTGATCTCCCCTCATCCAACCCAATTCCCCTCTTCCCACTCCCCACACATTTGTGCGCACATCCAGCAGCCGCCGAGTATTGATCGGTGGCATAGTTCACCAATCCACACTCGTGCTCGCTGTTTGCACCACATACAGTATTTCCTTTTTCCACACACTCTAAATAAAGTACTGACACACACACACTCTCAATAAAGTATTGACACACACGCACCACATACATAACAAACAATGTCCTGCTCATCCCAAACTCAGTATTCAGCGGAGGAGGCATACGCTATTGACGCGCCCCTGGGCCTGAGTCGCGCAGCGTTGCGCACGCGGGAGCCTACCCGGAGCCGGATCAGATGGGGGTAGTAGTCTCGTGGCGGTGACCCGGTCCGTGCCCAGGGAGTCAGACTAAGTGGCAGTCTATTAGCAGTAGATGGTGGATGACTACGCCACCCGTTGAATGCAGCTATGGAGCTGCCGCTGCAGGGCAGACCGCTGAGGCCGGTGGAAGGATGGTGCAGCGTGGATGGTATAACCCCCAACGGGACGGGTATGGCCTCAGGGCAGCCGACGTGGATGATGGGGGTAGCAGGAACCACTCAGAGACGATGCGGTGTAGTTCAGGGTCTTTACTGGTGACAAAGATAGACCCTCCCGGAGTACTTGCTAGCAATCGGGGCCTGGTCAGTCCTTGAGCAGATGGGATCTCCCCTGGCCAGGCGGAGTTGTAGGCCTTCCCAACTAACTGTACTCTTCTGGCTACCTTGCTAGAGGCGGGTAAAAGTAGCCCACGTCCCTGAGTGTACCGTGTGGTGCTCACCCGTATGGCCGGTGACTCGGGGCCTTCTAATGGCTTCCGCTCCACGATGGCGGTGCTGGTCCCACGCGTGTGACCGTGCCTTCAGGTTTCTGGGCCAGAGGACCTGCAATCCCCTGCCGGTCGGTTTCTGCTGCTGGGTAGAGATTAGTCCCCACAGCCTCGGACTCCGGGTCCGGTAAGAAATCTTCTCAGTCAGGGCGAGCTCTGCAGCTGCCAGCCCCTGACTCCTTGTAACACTGCTCCCACAGAGCTCCTGATGTTCTGTTCCTATATTTGCTTCTTTTCTCTGTCTCTACTTCTTCTCTACTCACTAACCCTGCCTCAGCCCTAGGTTTATATAGGGGAAGTTCTTCCCCTCCCAGGACTGGGCAGGAGGTGTGGCATGCATAGGATTCCTGACCAAGAGACCTCCCACCTGCTCTCAGACGTAATATCTCTATCACTGTGGCAACCAGACCCCTGGGGTGTCACATTCCCCCCTAGTGAAATTTAGTATTCCGGGACTAAACATATTTTTAGAAAAACATAACAAGGTATAAACAATAATAATACAATAAGAAAAACACATAAAGATGGTTACGGCGTGTCCGCAACCGGGTGCAGTCTTTGAAGAAAAGCAAGGTGTCCATTTCACCAAAACAGGGAGACGTAACCAGGTAGGGGTCTGTCCTGCCCCGAGTCCTTAACAGTCTTTAGTCCGTCCTGGGTTACGCTCCAACTATGTACAAAGGATTCCCGGTAAATCCACCAAAGACTAATATAAACAACTAGAAACACATAATTATACACAAGCAACAAGAAAAACAGGTAACCACAAATAAAACAATTTATACATTTCAAATCCTCCAACGTGCGGGTAACTGGTCTCTAGTGGCCCTAGTGGACCTACGGAGCTGACTGTCTAGCCCTGAACTACAGGGTGTAGGAGCTGTCAAGGGTAAACTGGGCAGCTGTCTACCGGCTCCTTGGCTCACTAGGGGTACGGCAGGCTCACTATAAGCAGAGGGTTGATCCTCCTGTTCTGCTTGTGTGGAGTCTTCTGCCTCCTGGACCGGCTGCTCTTCCAGCTCTACCTGTCGCTCCGTAGGTGCTTGGGATGCTGGTTGGAGGAAGGTGAGTACGGGTACCACAACTGCGCCATTGACTTGAGTCCAAGACCGAGGGAAGTCTCCGAGCACAGTACTAACCATGTCTTCCCTTTCCTCTACGGGTCGAGGGTCTTCTTGTTCCTCTTCAGGGTTCCGTAGCTGTTCGGGACACTTCTTCAGGTGATCCCGGGATACAATGGTTGTAGTTTCACCTCCGTCTTTACTGATGGTACAGACCTTTGGGTTGTCGTGGCTTGAGGGCAGTACGGTGTACGGGTCCTTCTCCCACTGGTCGTCCAACTTGTGGAGCCGTCTTTTTCTCTTCAAGACCTGCTCTCCGGGTACCAGGGGAACAGCGGGAGCATACTGGTTGTAAGTTTTCTCTTGTCTTTCCCTAGCCTGACAGAGACTTCGCTCCACGCTCTCCTGTACTCTCCGGTACTGCTGCTGCCTCTCTGTGTCCCAGTCTGCTTCTGGTGAAGTGTCCTCGGGTGCCAGGACTCCCATTTCCAGGTCAACAGGTAACTTACCAGGTCTCGCCCTCATTAGGTAAGCCGGGGTACAGTTGGTGGAACCTACCGGGATGTGGTTGTATAGGTCCACCAGATCGGGCAGCTTCTCAGGCCACAGACCGCGTTCTTCCAGGGGCAACGTTTTTAGAAGATCCATTACCACCTGGTTCATTTTCTCACAAAGTCCATTAGTTTGCGGATGATAGGGTGTCGTCCTTATCTTCCGGCAGCCATACAGAGTGCAGAATTCTTGGAAGACCTCCGCTTCAAAGGCAGGTCCCTGGTCTGTCAACACTTGGTCCGGGTACCCGTGTGGACGGCAGAAATGCTGCTGGAAGGCTCTAGCTGCTGTTCGAGCTGTTAAGTCCTTGACGGGGACGACAACCAAGAACCGGGAGTAGTGATCCACGATGGTTAGTGCGTAGACGTAGCCACTTCTGCTTGGGGTCAGTTTTACATGATCCAAGGCTACCAGTTCCAACGGCTGCCGGGTGACGATGGACTGCAGGGGAGTCTTCTGGCTGGCACGGTCCTTCCTTCTTAGGTTGCACGGGCCACAGTCTCTGCACCACCTCTCGATGGTTCCCCTCATGCCTACCCAGTGGAACCGCTCGCGCAGCAGGAACTCCAGCTTCTTCCATCCGAAGTGTCCAGCCCCGTCGTGGTATGCCTCCATCACCATGGCTGCGTCTCTTCGTGGCACCACTACTTGCCAGATTAGTTCATGCGTCCGGGAGTTAACCATTCTGCGGCACAACTTCCCCTTGTAAAGGAACAGTCTACTCTTTTCTGCCCACAGTTGCTTGGCTTCCTCCGGAGCGTCTGGGTCAAGGCGAGCCTCTGGTCGAGTCAGCATCTCCTTCACCAGCCGGACGGCAGGGTCACTGTCCTGCGTTTCCGCCCAGTTGTAGTGAGGTAAGGGGTTAAGCGTAGCGCCTTGCTTACTCCTTACCCGATGGGAATACTGGATAGTCCCATGACGGTGAAACGCGGGGAGTTCGACTTCTTCCAGTCCCTCTGGATCTTCTCCTACGTCCGGTAGGTTTGGCATCCTGGACAGGGCGTCCGCGTTGGTATTGGAGCGTCCTGCCCGGTATTTGATGGTGAACTCGTAGTTGGACAGGCGGGCCATCCATCTCTGCTCTAGGGCACCGAGTCTTGCCGTGTCCAGGTGTGTCAACGGGTTGTTATCCGTGTACACGACGAACCGGGAAGAAGCGAGGTAGTGCTTAAAGCGTTCGGTGACTGCCCACACCACTGCCAGGAACTCTAGCTTAAATGAGCTGTAATTCTCAGGGTTTCTTTCGGTGGGTCGCAGTTTTCGGCTGGCGTAAGCGATTACTCGCTCTTTCCCCTGCTGGATCTGGGACAGCACGGCTCCTAGCCCGATGTTACTTGCGTCGGTGTAGAGGATAAAGGGCTGGCTGTAATCCGGGTACGCCAGGATTTCATCCCCCGTGAGGGCCATCTTCAGCTGGCGGAAGGACTCTTCTTCCAACTTCTCCCATTTGAAGGGCGGCTTCTGGTTCTTGGCCTTCCGGGACTGGCCTATCAGGAGGTCTTGCATAGGAGCTGCCTTTTTGGTGAAACCGGGGATGAACCTGCGGTAGTAGCCTACCAACCCGAGGAACTGCCGCACTTCCTTTACACTGGAGGGACTTGGCCATTCCTTAATTGCGGTGATCTTATCAGGGTCGGGAGCCACTCCGTCAGCGCTCACCACGTGTCCCAGGTACTGCACCTTTGGTTTCAGGAGGTGACACTTGGAGGGTTTCACCTTTAGGCCGTAGCTTGCCAGAGCTTCGAACACTTCCGCCAGGTGTTTCAGGTGGTCCTCATAAGTCTTAGAATATACGATGACATCGTCCAGGTACAACAGGACCGTCTCGAAGTTTCTGTGGCCCAGACAGCACTCCATTAATCGTTGGAAGGTTCCTGGTGCGTTGCAGAGTCCGAACGGCATACAGGTAAACTCGCTAAGTCCCATCGGGGTGGTGAATGCGGTCTTCTCCCGGTCCGCCTCTGCTACAGGAACCTGCCAGTACCCACTAGTGAGATCCAAGGTAGAGAAGAAGTTAGCAGATCTTAAAGCAGCCAAAGACTCCTCTATCCTTGGTAAGGGGTACGCATCCTTGTGTGTGATACGGTTGATTTTCCGGTAATCTACACACATCCTCATGGTGTTGTCTTTCTTTTTGACTAAGACTAGTGGAGCTGCCCAGGGGCTACAGCTATCCCTGATCACCCCAGCCTCCTTCATGTCTCTAAGCATCCCCATGGCGTGTTGGTAGTGTGCAGGGGGTACGGGTCGATACCTCTCTTTTATGGGAGGATGGTCTCCCGTGGGGATGTGGTGTTCTACCCCCTTGACTCGCCCGAAGTCTAACGGGTGTTTACTAAACACTCTCTCGTACTTTTGAACCACCCGATAGACTCCCTGTTTCTGGTGTGAGGGAGTGGAGTCAGTACCCAAATGTAGTTGCTGACACCAGTCCTCCATTGTTTTCTTAGAGCCGTTACCTTCCTCCGGGTGAGATGGAGGCAAGGGTTCCACAGATTGTATAGCATTTTGGTTAATGGTATATAATTTGGCTAGCGTGGCATACCGGGGCAGGTACACTTCCCTCTTCCCGATATTGATTATGCGAACGGGCACCCTCCCATGGCGTACATTAACCACCCCCCGTGCTGTCAAGATGGTGGGCCTACTGTCTGAGTAAACTGGTTCTACCATTGCCTGGTAATCTCTACCTCTCAGACCAATAGCTGCCCGGCACCAAATCATCATTTCACTTTTTGGGGGCATGGCAATAGGGAAAGGGTCACACATTCTCACGCTACCAATCTCACCGCCGGAGAGTTCCACCTGTTGCCGTCGCATCAGTGCCCGGATCTCTTTTTGGAGCACTCGCTGCTCGCCGGAGCTGGCGGTCTTGGCAACCTGCTGTAAAAGGAAAATCACCTCTGCAAGACAATTTTCAATTACATTAGTTCCTAGAGTTATCTTTGGGTGACTCTCGTGTTTGTCAATGTCTACAATGATCAGTCCCTGTGCTGCCAGTTCAACTCTACCAATTTTAATGGTCACCTCTTTAAATCTGATCTGTGGCACGGGCTGACCATTGCTGGCGATGATACTCAAGTCGTCGTCAGGGTAGCGGGTAATATCCGAGTCATTCCAGTACTGCTTGAAGAGCACGTACGGGATGGTGGTGACCTGTGACCCGGTGTCCAGTAGGGCACTCATAGGAATGCCATCCAGTACCACAGGCAAGACTGGACGTCCTCCCACATATTTGTCGCGCCAGTTCGATGGGCCTGATGATCTTTTTCCTAGGGGTTGGCCCTCTACCCTAGGTTGTGCCAGTTTAAAGGACAGTACCTTGCCATATGTCCGGGTTGATTACAGCGGCGGCAGATGGGTCGTCCGTCCTCGTTGTATCGGTCGCTGGGTCTTCCTCTGGCCGGTGGGGTCCTCCTTGGTCGACGCCACGGGATGTCCTCCGGTCCGGATGCCAGCTGGAGCTTCCCTGGAGTGGAAACCTGTAAAGACTGCACAGTTCGGGTTAGCGCAGCAACGCTTTTAGCTAGCTCTTGGACCTGATGGTGCAGGTCTGGAGCCGAGTCATTGTTCAAAGCCTGCGCATCAGCTCCCACAGGCCCTGCCGACAAGGGCGCCGCCTCCTGGTGGTAAGTGGTAGTGGGGCGTCTGTGGGTCACAACGCCACCTGGTGCCGGTTCTCGGAGCACCCGGATGGCTCTGTCCTTGAACTGTGCAAATCCCAGATGAGGGTCCTGTAAGGCCATTGCCCGCAACTGGGTTCGGTGGGCATTGCAATATAAACCCTCTATAAATTGTTCAGTTAACAGCCTGTCCTCGTCTCCCACGCCGTCAGGGTCGGTCTGCTTAATGGCTCTCAGGGCCTCTTGTAGGTTTAATGCATAGTCCCTTATACTCTCATGTGCCCGCTGTTTGCACCCGTAGAATCTGAGCTTGATCTCGGCTGAGGTGCGGGTATCAAAGGTGTCCCTCAGCCGGGTTAGTATCCCTGCGACAGTCCTCCCCCCAGGTGGCCAGGACTTTACCTCCCTTTGGGCTGCCCCGGTTAATTGGGCCACCAGGATGCTTACTTTTTGCTCTTCTGTGAGGGGGTACACCTGGAAGAGGCTATCCAGTTTTTCTCCAAAGTCCTGCAGGGTATGTGACTCCCCTGAGTACTGGGGTAGCCAGGCTGCCCCCGGGATATAGGGCATGGTGAAAGGCATGACCGCAACAGCGGTGGCGCTGGCGGGGGTTGGAGCGGTGAAGCTCTCCTCCGTATCCGACATCCTTCTCCCCCCTAGTGGACCGTGGCCTACCTTGCGATGATCCTCTTCCGTAGGCTGCGGCTCCGCAGTGGATCGTCAGGGTTGAGGACCTTCCGTCGTGCTCCTGTGACGTCGGCGTCTGCTGGGCTCCTTCCAGGACCTTACGCAACGTCCGGACGTGAGGCGGGGCTTCAGTTCTCGCGCGCTTTCGGAGTCCACGCCCCTCTTCTTCCCGCGCGGCGTCTTCAAGATGGCGGCCAACGGCGGGAAAACTCCACAGATGGCGGGAAGAAGGCTGAAGATGGCGCCGGATGGCGGGAAAACCTCACGGATGGCGGGAAGAAGGCTGAAGATGGCGCCGGACGGCGGGAATCTTCACGGATGGCGGGAAGAAGGCTGAAGATGGCGCCGGATGGCGGGAAAACTTCACGGATGGTAAGTTTTAAAAGTCTCTTTTTCAGGCACGCAGTACCCGGTGGTTGCGGGCACGAAATCCTGCCGACTACGCCAAAAGTTGACGCGCCCCTGGGCCTGAGTCGCGCAGCGTTCCGCACGCGGGAGCCTACCCGGAGCCGGATCAGATGGGGGTAGTAGTCTCGTGGCGGTGACCCGGTCCGTGCCCAGGGAGTCAGACTAAGTGGCAGTCTATTAGCAGTAGATGGTGGATGACTACGCCACCCGTTGAATGCAGCTATGGAGCTGCCGCTGCAGGGCAGACCGCTGAGGCCGGTGGAAGGATGGTGCAGCGTGGATGGTATAACCCCCAACGGGACGGGTATGGCCTCAGGGCAGCCGACGTGGATGATGGGGGTAGCAGGAACCACTCAGAGACGATGCGGTGTAGTTCAGGGTCTTTACTGGTGACAAAGATAGACCCTCCCGGAGTACTTGCTAGCAATCGGGGCCTGGTCAGTCCTTGAGCAGATGGGATCTCCCCTGGCCAGGCGGAGTTGTAGGCCTTCCCAACTAACTGTACTCTTCTGGCTACCTTGCTAGAGGTGGTGCTCACCCGTATGGCCGTTGACTCGGGGCCTTCTAATGGCTTCCGCTCCACGATGGCGGTGCTGGTCCCACGCGTGTGACCGTGCCTTCGGGTTTCTGGGCCAGAGGACCTGCAATCCCCTGCCGGTCGGTTTCTGCTGCTGGGTAGAGATTAGTCCCCACAGCCTCGGACTCCGGGTACGGTAAGAAATCTTCTCAGTCAGGGCGAGCTCTGCAGCTGCCAGCCCCTGACTCCTTGTAACACTGCTCCCACAGAGCTCCTGATGTTCTGTTCCTATATTTGCTTCTTTTCTCTGTCTCTACTTCTTCTCTACTCACTAACCTTGCCTCAGCCCTAGGTTTATATAGGGGAAGTTCTTCCCCTCCCAGGACTGGGCAGGAGGTGTGGCATGCATAGGATTCCTGACCAAGAGACCTCCCACCTGCTCTCAGACGTAATATCTCTATCACTGTGGCAACCAGACCCCTGGGGTGTCACACTATCCTTGCCTCCGACACTGACAGTGAGGGTGAGGATCCCACATTTCTTTATTTTTCCGACTCCTCGTCGTCTTCCTCCTTCTCTTCTTCCTCCTCTTCCTCAGGTTCTGCTGGCCCGCCCCGCCGTCGTCGCAGGAGAGATGTTCCAGCGGCCCCCACTACTGAGCCTATATGGACTTCGCCCCCCGAAAATTATGAGCCGCTGATTCCTGATTTTGTAGCGGAATCAGGAATCAAGTTTGACACCACCGGCCTCACAGAAATAGACTTTTTCAAAGTCTTTTTCTCTGAGGATTTTCTAAACCTCCTGGTGGGCCAAACTAATTTGTATGCTCATCAATTTTTAGAACAAAACCCCTCTTCATCATTTTCTAACTGGTCTCCTGTATACGCAGTAGAAATTATGAAGTTTTGGGGCCTGGTCCTTCTTATGGGGATCTTGAAGAAGCCCGAGCTTCGGCAATACTGGAGTGTTGACGTTTTGTATAACACTCCAGTGTTCCGAATGGTCATGCCCCGGACACGCTTTCAGGCCATCTACAACTTCTTGCATTACCAAGATAATGCAAGGTGTCCTGCACGCGATGACCCGAACTTTGATCGTCTTTTCAAAGTTCGGCCGGTCATCGAACACTTCAACAACAAGTTTGGTGAAGTGTACGTGCCCCAAAGGGACATCTGTGTGGATGAGTCCTTAATTTCTTTTAAGGGGCGGCTTGGATTCCGGCAGTACCTGCCCAGTAAGAGGGCAAGGTACGGGATCAAGCTGTTTAAACTTTGTGAGAGTACCTCAGGTTACACTCACAAGTTTAGAGTTTATGAAGGGAAGGACTCCCGGATTCAACCCCCTGAATGCCCCCCTGTTCTGGGAGTGAGTGGGAAAATTGTGTGGGACTTGGTGCACCCAATGCTTGATAAAGGTTATCACCTCTACGTGGATAACTTTTATACAAGAATCCCGCTCTTCCAGTCCCTCTCTGCGCGACGTACCGCAGCCTGCGGTACTGTCCGCAAAATTCAGAAAGGCCTCCCAAAGACGCTAATTGAGCAGCTGCTCAGAAGGGGTGAGAGCAGAGCCCAATGTAGCGACCACCTGTTGATGGTCAAGTACAAGGACAAAAGGGATGTCCTTTTCTTGACCACCATACATGGTGATGGCAGCACACTCAGCACTGTACGAGGTTCCACTACACAGGTCGTCAAACCAGACTGTGTAGTGGGGTACAACAAGTACATGGGGGGAGTTGATCTCTCTGATCAAGTCCTCCAGCCATACAGTGCTTTGAGAAAGTCCAGAGTGTGGTACAAGAAGCTGGCCGTGCACATTGTACAGATGGCAATGCACAATGCTTTCCTTCTGTCACAATGTGCAGGCCAGACTTCTGCGTCGTATCTTCAGTTTCAGGAAACAGTTATCAAGGCCCTGATATTTGGCAGCGGTGACAGAGCGGGACCCAGTACTTCTGGAATTGAAGGACCGAGAATTGTACCAGGCCAGCATTTCCCAGGGCAGATCCCTCACAGCGGAAAAAAAGGAAAGTCACAAAAGAGGTGCCGAGTGTGTTATAAAAGTGGAATACGCAAGGACACCATTTATCAATGTGACACCTGCCCTGACAAACCTGGCCTGTGTATGAAAGACTGCTTCAAAAGGTACCATACTTCGATGGACTATTGAATTAATTTCTGACGTATGACAACCTGACGAACACTACACAGCTGACGTAGTGTTCATCAGGTTGTCGTACGTCAGTTGTGTAGTGTTCGTCAGATTGTCCTACACAACTGATGTACAACACTACATTACAAAATTCAAAAATCAACTAACTACCGAAAAGGGGGCACTTGTTAGGCATTTCACTGTTTAGGCACATCAGGGGCTCTGAGAACATGACATGACGCCCGCAGAAAATTCCATCAAAGTCTGCATTCAAAAGCGTCACTCCTTCCCTTCCGAGCCCTTACATGCGCCCAAACAGTAGTTTTTTCCAACACATGGGGTATACGCGTACTCAGGAGAAATTGCACAACAACTTATGGGGTGCAATTTCTCCTGGTACCCTTGTGAAAATATTTTTTTTTGCATTTTTGTGGAAAAAATGTTTTTTTTTTATTTTCACAAGTCAACATTATGATTTTCTGTGAAGCACCTGGGGGTTCAATGGGCTCACCACACATCTATATAAGTTCCCTGGGGGGTCTAGTTTCCAAAATGGGGTCACTTGTGGGGGAGCTCCAATGTTTAGACAAACAGAGGCTCTCCAAATGCAACATGGTGTCCCCTAACAAATTGGAACCATGTCGCGTTTGGAGAGCTCCTGTGTGTCTAAACATTGGATCTCCCCCACAAGTGAACCCATTTTGGAAACTAGACCACCCAAGGCACCTATCTAGATGCATAGTGAGCACTTGAAACCCCCAGGTGCTTCACAAATTGATCCATAAAAATGAAAAAGTGTTTTTTTTTCACTTTTTCATTTTTACGAATCAATTTGTGAAGCACCTGGGTGTTCCAAGTGCTCACTATGCATCTAGATAGGTGCCTTGGGGGGTCTAGTTTCCAAAATGGGGTCACTTGTGGGGGAGCTCCAATGTTTAGACACACAGGGGCTCTCCAAACGCGACATGGTTCCAATTTGTTAGGGGACTCCATGTTGCGTTTGGAGAGCCCCTGTGTGTCTAAACATTGGAGCTCCCCCACAAGTGACCCCATTTTGGAAACTAGACCCCCCAAGGCACCTATCTAGATGCATAGTGAGCACTTGGAACCCCTAGGTGCTTCACAAATTGATTCGTAAAAATGGAAAAGTATTTTTTTTTCCACTTTTTCATTTTTACAAATCAATTTGTGAAGCACCTGGGGGTTTCAAGTGCTCACTATGCATCTAGATAGGTGCCTTGGGGGGGTCTAGTTTCCAAAATGGGGTCACTTGTGGGGAAGCTCCAAGGTTTGGGCACACAGGGGCTCGCCAAACGCAACATGGTGTCCGCTAACAATTTGAGCCGATTTTCCATTCAATTTGTTAGCGGACACCATGTTGCATTTGGAGAGTCCCTGTGTGCCCAAACCTTGGAGCTCCCCCACAAGTGACCCCATTTTGGAAACTAGACCCCCCAAGGCACCTACCTAGATGCATAGTGAGCACTTGGAACCCCCAGGAGCTTCACAAATTGATTCGTAACAATGAAAAAGTGAAAAAAAAAACACATATCGTCATCTTTTTTTCTTACTTTTGAAAAAAATCCCAACCCCATCACAACCCTAACCCCAACCCCAGCCCTAACCGTAGCACAACCCTAACCATAGCACAACCCTAACCGTAGCACAACCCTAACCCTAGCACAACCCTAGCCCCAAACCCAGCCTTAACCCTAGCCCAATCCTAACCCAAGAGTTTATTTTTGACGCCGTTCCTTGTGCGGTATAAGTGATTAGACTACTTTATTCTTCGGGTCGGTGTGATTACAGCAATACCAGAATCATATGGGGTTTTTATGACTGACAGTTGTCACACACTAAAAGACGCATTTTTTGTAAAATCTAGTTTTTGCATCGCCATATTTTGAGAGCTATAATTTTTCCAGATTTTGGCAGACAATCATGTGACGGCTCGTTTTTTGCGGGATGACTTGACGTTGTTATTGGTGCCATTTTCAGGCATGTGACATTTTTTGATCGCTTTCTATTCCGATTTTTGGGAGGCAGAATAAACAAAAACCAACAATTCAGGAATTGTTTTGTTTTTTTTATTCTGTTCCGCGTGTAGTAAAATTGATAAGGTAGCTTTATTCTTTGGGTCAGTATGTTTACAGCGGTACCACATTTATATAGTTTTTCTATGTTTTGCACTTTTACATAATAAAAGCAATTTTATAGAAAAAATTATTTTTTAGCATAGCTTTATTCTGAGAGCTATAACTTTTTGATTTTTCGGATGATGGAGCTGTATGGCAGCTTGTTTTTTGCGGGACGAGATGACGTTTTCAGCGGTACCATTTTTATTTATATTTGTCTTTTTGATCGCGTGTTATTCCATTTTTTGTTTGGCGGTATGGTGATAAAGCATTGTTGTTTGCTTCGTTTTTTTTTTTTTTTTTTTTACCGTGTTCACTGAAGGGGTTAACTAGTGGGACAGTTTTATTGGTCAGGTTGTTCCGGACGCGGCGATACCAAACGTGTACTTTTACTGTTTTTTTTTTTTTTTTTTTTTATAATAATATTTATTGATGGGTACATTATATTTTTATTTTTGGTGGATTATTTTTTTTATATATTTTTGCAATTTTTTTTTTTATTTTTTTTTTCACTTTCTGGAAGCTTATATAGTTTATTACTTTGTCCCACTCTGGGACTTTCACTTTTTTTTCTCTGATCGCCTGCATGGCACAGGAATGCAGCACCATCCCTGTGCCATGCCGGCTGTCAGCGCCGGACAGGGAGAAGATTGTTTGGAGATGCACTGCGCATGTCCAAACAATCTTCCTGCTGTCTGGTGACCCGGATGTTGTCATGACGACATCAGGTCGTCATGGCAACACCCGGGAAGCCTTTGCAGACAGCGCTGGAAGCCGGAAGAGGAGGTGAGTATCTGCGATCACCTCCTCTTGCCCCAGCAATACTGCGATCGACTAAGATCGCAGCATCGCGGGGGTTAATGTGCTGGGAGCGGTGCAGAACTGCTCCCTGCACATAGTATCGGGTGTCAGCTGTGACAATCAACTGACACTCGGCGGCGATCGCGCCCGCACAGCCTGTGTGCGCGCGCGATCGCCATGACGTACTAATACGGGTCTGGCTCTTAAGTCCCAGGGCACAGACGCGTATTAGTACGTCAGATGTTGTTAAGGGGTTAACCCCTTTACCCCCGAGGGTGGTTTGCACGTTAATGACCATGCCAATTTTTACAATTCTGACCACTGTCACTTTATGAGGTAATTACTCTGGAACGCTTCAACGGATCCCTCCGATTCTGAGAATGTTTTTTCGTGACATATTGTACTTTATGATTGTGGTAAAATTTCTTTGATATCACTTGCGTTTATTTGTGAAAAAATGGAAATTTGGCGAAAATTTTGAAAATTTTGCAATTTTCAAACTTTGAATTTTTATGCCCTTAAATCAGAGAGATATGTCACACAAAATACTTAATAAATAACATTTCCCACATGTGTACTTTACATCAGCACAATTTTGGAACCAAAATTTTTTTGTTAGGGAGCTAAAAGGGTTAAAAGTTGACCAGCGATTTCTCATTTTTCCAACAAAATTTACAAAACCATTTTTTTAGGGACAACATCACATTTGAAATCACTTTGAGAGGTCTTTATGACAGAAAATACCCAAAATTGACACCATTCTAAAAACTGCACCCCTCACGGTGCTCAAAACCACATTCAAGAACTTTATTAACCCTTCAGGTGCTTCACAGGAATTTTTGGAATGTGGAAGAAAAAAATGAACATTTAACTTTTTTCACAAAAATGTTACTTTAGACCCAATTTTTTTTATTTTCACAGGGGTAACAAGAAAAAATGGACCCCAAAATTTGTTGTGCAATTTCCCCTGGGCACGCAGATACCCCATATGTGGGGAAAAAACACTGTTTGGGCGCACGGCAGGGCTCGGAAGGGAAGGAGCGCCATTTGACTTTTTGATTGTAAAATTTGCTTGAATAATTAGCGGATGCCATGTTGCGTTTGGAGAGCCCCTGATGTGCCTAAACATTGGAGCTCCCCCACAAGTGACCCCATTTTGGAAACTAGACCCCCCAAGGCACCTATCTAGATGCATAGTGAGCACTTGGAACCCCCAGGTGCTTCACAAATTGATTTGTAAAAATGAAAAAGTGTTTTTTTTTCACTTTTTCATTTTTACGAATCAATTTGTGAAGCACCTGGGGGTTTCAAGTGCTCACTATGCATCTAGATAGGTGCCTTGGGGGGTCTAGTTTCCAAAATGGGGTCACTTGTGGGGGAGCTCCAATGTTTGGGCACACAGGGACTCTCCAAATGCAACATGGTGCCGCTAATAATTTGAGCCGATTTTCCATTCAATTTGTTAGCGGACACCATGTTGCATTTGGAGAGTCCCTGTGTGCCCAAACATTGGAGCTCCCCCACAAGTGACCCCATTTTGGAAACTAGATCCCCCAAGGCACCTATCTAGATGCATAGTGAGCACTTGGAACCCCCAGGTGCTTCACAAATTGATTCGTAACAATGAAACAGTGAAAAAAAAAACACTTTTTCATTTTTATGAATCAATTTGTGAAGCACCTGGGGGTTCCAAGTGCTCACTATGCATCTAGATAGGTGCCTTGGGGGGTCTAGTTTCCAAAATGGGGTCAATTGTGGGGGAGCCCCAACGTTTAAGCACACAGGGGCTCTCCAAACGCAACATGGTGTCCGCTAACAAATTGGAACCATGTCGCGTTTGGAGAGCCCCTGTGTGCCTAAACATTGGAGCTCCCCCACAAGTGTCCCCTTTTTGGAACGGATTCCTGATTTGTCAATTTTATTATGTAGTGTTATATGCCAGTTGTGTATTACAACCTGACAAACACTACACAACTGAAGTATGACAACCTGACGAACACTACGTCAGCTGTGTAGTGTTCTTTGGGTTCTCATACGTCAGAAATTAATTCAATAGTCCATGGAGGTATGGTATCTTCTGAAGCAGTCTTTCATGCAGAGGCCAGGTTTGTCGGGGCAGGTGTCACATTGGTAAATGGTGTCCTTGCGTATTCCTCTTCGGTAGCACACTCGGCACTTCTTTTGTGACTTACCCTTTTTTCCGCTGTGAGGGATCTGCCCCGGGAAATGCTGGCCCGGTACAATTCGAGGTCCTTCCGTTCCAGAAGTAGTGGGACCCGCTCCGCCACCTCTGCCAAATATCAGGGCCTTGATAACTGTCTCCTGAAAGTGAAGATACCACGCAGAAGTCTGGCCTGCACATTAAGAAGAAGGAAAGCGTTGTGCATTGCCATCTGAACAATGTGCACGGCCAGCTTCTTATACCATACCTTGGCCTTTCTCAAAGCACTGTACGGCTGGAGGACTTGATCGGAGAGATCAACTCCACCCATGTACTTGTTGTACCCCACTACACAGTCTGGTTTGGTGACCTGTGTAGTGAAACCTCTTACAGTGCTGAGGGTGCTGCCATCACCATGTATGGTGGTCAAGAGAAGGACATCCCTCTTGTCCTTTGTACTTGACCACCAACAGGAGGTCGCTACATTGGGCTCTGCTCTCACCCCTTCTGAGCAGCTGCCCAATTAGCGTCTTTGGGAGGCCTTTCTGATTTTTGCGGACAGTACCGCAAGCTGCGGTATGTCGCGCAGAGAGGGACTTGAAGAGTGGGATACTTGTATAAAAGTTATCCACGTACAGGTGATAACCTTTATCCAGCAGTGGGTGCACCAAGTCCCACACAATTTTCCCACTCACTCCCAGAACAGGGGGGCATTCAGGGGGTTCAATTCTGGAGTCCTTCCCTTCATAAACTCTAAAATTGTGAGTGTACCCTGAGGTACTCTCACAAAGTTTATACAGCTTGATCCCGTACCTGGACCTTTTACTGGGCAGGTACTGCTGGAATCCAAGCCGCCCCTTGAAAGCAATTAAGGACTCATCCATGCAGATGTCCCTTTGGGGCACGTACACTTCACCAAACTTGTTGTTGAAGTGCTCGATGACCGGCCGACCTTTGAAAAGACGATCAAAGTTCGGGTCATCGCGTGCAGGACACCTTGCATTATCGTTGTAATGCAAGAACTTGTGGATGGCCTCAAAACGTTTCCGGATCATCACCATTCGGAACACTGGAGTGTTATACAAAACGTCAACACTCCAGTATTGCCGAATCTCTGTTTTTTTCAGGATCTCCATATGAAGGACCAGGCCCCAAAACGTCATCATTTCTTCTGCGTCTACAGGAGACCAGTCAGAAAATTATGAAGAGGGGTTTTGTTCCAAAAATTGATGAGCGTACACATTAGTTTAGCCTACCATGAGGTTTATAAAATCCTCAGAGAAAAATACTTTGAAAAAGTCTATTTCTGTGAGGTCGGTGGTTTCAAACTTGATTCCTGATTCCGCCACGAAATCAGGAATCAATGGCTCAAAATTTTCGGGGGGCGAGGTCCATATGGGGTCAGTATTGGGGGGCGCTGGAACATCTCTCCTGCGACGACTGCGGGGCGGTCCAGGAGAACCTGAGGAAGAAGAGTAGGAAGAGGAGGACGATGAGGCGTCAGAAAAGCAAAGAAATGTGGGATCCTCGCCCTCGCTGTCGGTCTCAGTGTCGGAGGCAACAAAAGAGTATGCCTCCTCCGCTGAATAGCAAGTTTGGGATGAGCCGGCCATATTTTTTTCCGTGTATGTGGTGCGTGAGTGTCAGTAATTTATTTAGAGTGTGTGTGTGTCAGTGTGCTTGGTGTGAACTTTTTTTTCCTGAAAAAAAAAAGAGAAAAAAAAGAACTACCGTGGGTGGTTCAAGCAGCGAGCACGAGTGCGGATCGGTGAACTATGTCACCAATCAATTCTCGGCAGATGCTGGGTGTGTGCACGGATGTGGTGCAAAGGTGGTGGGGGGGAGAATTGACAGGGACAAGAGAAAGAAGAGAAAGAAAAAAAAAAAAAAAAAAGAAAAGTCGTGAAAACAGCGAACACAGAAAAGAAAAAAAGAAAAGTCGTGAAAAGAAAAAAAGAAAAGTTGTGAAAAGCAGCGAGCACGGACGTTGATCAGTGACGTAGACACTGCTCAGCGCTCGGCCGCTGCAGGACGCACGAAAAAAAAAATTGGTAAAAAGGAGGGGGGGTGGGTGGATGAGGGGAGAACAGAGATGCACTTACCAAAGTCTTCTCTGTTCTTCTTTCAGCAGGCTCAGGAGCAGGATCCGCAGGATAAGGAGCTGGAGACCAATGACCCAGGAGACAGGAGCAGGAGATCCAGGACCCTGGACAGCAGCCAGACGCTGAAGCTCAGCCAGCAGCCTGAAGAGCTCAGCAGGATGCCGGAGCAAGAGATCCAGGACCCTGGAGAGCGCAGAGGGATGCCGGAGCAGAAGCAGCGACTGGAGCAGGTAGGAGAGAGGTCTTGTAGTGTCACAAAAGGTTGTGGAACTACAAGGCCCAGCACAGAGTGATCAGACGTGACCGCTCTGTAGAAATCCTCACCAAGTGTGAGGATCTGCAGGGCGGTCACAGGGGGGTGACAGGGTGGTGACAGGCAGGTCACAGGCCGGTCACCACCCGGTCAGGTACTCTGATTGGTGTGATTGATGATGACATGGATCGCACCAATCAGAGATGGCTGGGGCCTGGGCACGCACCACAGTGGGTTACAGGGAGGTGACAGGCAGGTCACAAGCCGGTCACCGCCCTGTGACCGCCGTGTCACCTGTGTTCATGTACTCTGATTGGAGCGATTGATGTCATCATCGATCGCTCCAATCAGAGCTGGCTGGGGGCTTGTATGACTTCACAGGGGGTCATGGGGAGGTGACAGGCAGGTCACAAGCCGGTCACCGCCCCGTGACCGCCCTGTTACCGAGCGGTCCCGCTGTGATCGGTGCGATCAATTTGATCGGCGATCGCACCGATCCTAGCAGTTTGGGGAGAGGGCTGGGGTTACTAGGCAACAGCCTAGGATCGGTGCTCTTAGGAGCACCGATCCTAGGCTGCACAGCACTGTTTCCGGCAATCTGATTGCCGGAAACAGTGAGAAATGCTGTGATTGGCTGTTCAGAATTGAACAGCCAATCACAGCGATCGTGGGTGCGGGGGGGCGGCGCCACCCCCCGAGATGCCGGCGCCATCTACTCTGAGGTAAGATGGCACCGGAATTATAATTTTATCACCGCGACTTCGGTCGCGGTGCCGCTTTAAAGATAGGGCGTACTAATACGTATCTGGTCCATAAGTCCCAGGGCACAGATACGTATTAGTAAGCCTTGGGTTGGAAAGGGGTTAAATAACAAATGTATTATCTTAATCATAATCAGGGGTGGATTAAGAGTAGCAAGGGCCCCGGGCAGTTTAGACGGCATGCCCCCCCCACCCCACACACACACCTGATGTATCACATGATCCCCCTTTGATAGATCATGTGATAGTTCATGTGAAATTAATTCTGCACAATATTAATATATTAATTATAATTATTTTTTTATATTAATTGTCTGACTTAATATTGAGCACAATTAAGTATGCTGACATCCCCCTATGTATGTAGGGTCTCATATTGTATAATATGAGCTTTCACATAATCCTCCTATACACAGCAGGAGGCCGCACGGCGCCCCCCCCAGATACAGCCAGAGGCCGCACGGCGCCCCCCCCAGATACAGCCAGAGGCCGCACGGCGCCCCCCCCCAGATACAGCCAGAGGCCGCACGGCGCCCCCCCCAGATACAGCCAGAGGCCGCACGGCGCCCCCCCCCAGATACAGCCAGAGGCCGCACGGCGCCCCCCCCAGATACAGCCAGAGGCCGCACGGCGCCCCCCCCAGATACAGCCAGAGGCCGCACGGCGCCCCCCCCGATACAGCCAGAGGCCGCACGGCGCCCCCCCCAGATACAGCCAGAGGCCGCACGGCGCCCCCCCCAGATACAGCCAGAGGCCGTACGGCGCCCCCCCCAGATACAGCCAGAGGCCGCACGGCGCCCCCCCCAGATACAGCCAGAGGCCGCACGGCGCCCCCCCCAGATACAGCCAGAGGCCGCACGGCGCCCCCCCCAGATACAGCCAGAGGACGCACGGTGCCCCCCCCAGATACAGCCGGAGGACGCACGGCGCCCCCCCCAGATACAGCCGGAGGACGCACGGCGCCCCCCCCAGATACAGCAGGAGGCCGCACACACACAAACAAACATATACAGACATATACATACACGCATAGGCTGCGTGCCCACTGTGCATTTTTCAAGCGTTTTTGCCACGGAATTTCCGCAGCGAAAACGTTGAAAAAACGCTTGGTAATATGTGCCCCATGGTCTCCAATGATAATCCGCATGTGCGGATTATCATTGCGGAAAAAAACGCAGCATGTCCATTAATTTTGTGGACACGCAGCGTAATTGCCGCCATTGACTTGCATTGAATCGCTTAATATCCGCATGACTACATGTGCACATGCGGATATTAAGCGATTCAATGTGCGGATGGTACCCGGGTTTTGAGAAGAGGAGGCTCTCATCCAGTCCCGGGTACCATAGTACCTGTAAAAAAAAATAATTTAAAATAAAAAAAATAAAGATTATACTCTCCTTCCGATGGCCCCCGGTCTCCTCAGCGATACGTCCGGTCTGTTGTATGCGTCGCGGTGGTGTGAAAGGACCTGCCATGACGTCATTTATTCATGTGACAGGTCACACAACAGCTGACCGGCTGTCGCGTGACCTGTCACATGACTAAATGACGTCATGAAAGGTCCTTTCACACCACCGTGAGCCGCCCAACACACCGGACGCATCGCTGAGGAGACCGAGGGCCATCGGAAGGTAAGTATATTCTTTATTTTTTACCATCCTTATTCTTTTTTTTAACTATTACTTGGTCACACTATATATGTCGGTTGCATGGATTCATATAGTGTGACCAAGTTGTCAAGCACTTTTCCAAGTGATGCTAAAATCGCTTGGAAAAGTGCTTGATAACCCGCATGCAGAAATGCATGCAAAAACGCTTGACAAACGCTTCTACCTGGCGGGAAAAAAGCATGTAAAATCTGCATGCGTTTTTCCTGCCAGGGAGAAGCGGAAAAAATATGCAGCATTTCTGCATCGTGGGCACATAGCCATAAACACAAAAATATATATAAACAGACATATCACACAATGATATCTGCACACACTGACACATCACTCACTGTCCCCCTGCTCGGCTCCAGTCGTTCAGCTCCTCTATGGTGGTAAGAAGCAGTGCAGGGCACACTGCATGACGTCACGCTAGCAGACACTGCCGCGCACAGGGCCGTGTGTTCCAGCTGTGATGCGGCCGGGGCAGCACACGTGCGCACGCACGATATGCAGATATGCGCACAGACACATGCATACGTACATCTATCTATATAATCGTCTTATCCCGTCTGTCTGTCTGTCTGTCCAGGAAATCCCGCGTCGCTCATTGGTCCGGCAGCGGCCAATCAGCGCCGCGGTATTTCTGAAAAAGATGGCGACCGTTAGCGGCTCATCTGCGGGACGGAGCTCAGCAGCGATGCAGCCGGGAGATGAGCGCCGCGAGGCGCTCATCTCCCGGCCAGTAGCAGCGGAAGGACCGCCGGCGTCGCTGACCTCCATGCGGAAGAGAGGACCGGGGAGCGCCGCTGCGGGTTGGGAAACTTCTGCTGCGAGCGCCCGCTCATGTCCCGGGTTCTCGCAGCGGAAGTACCCGCACAGGCAGCGCAGCTCCCCGGTGCTCACCAAGACGATTCGATGATTGGTCGCGGTCTTCGGACCCGACCAAACACTGATCTTAGCGCAAAAGTTAAACACCGCTGTGCTGATTGGTCGCGGACGCTGCCCGCGACCAATCACCGATTTTGGCGCCACATTTAAATATCGGCCGCGACCAATCAGCACAGCGGTGTTTAAATGTGGAGCCAAGATCGGTGATTGGTCGCGGCCGATATTTAAATTTGGCGCCCAAATCGGTGATTGGTCGCGGGCAGCGTCCGCGAACAATTAGCACAGTAGTGTTTAACTTTGGCGGCAAGATCAGTGATTGATCGCGGGCCAAGACGGCGACCAATCACCGATTTGTGCGGCACATTTAAATAGCGGCCGCGACCAATTGGATGTCAGCGCCGCTCCCCGGTCCTCCCTTCACACCCTAGCCGCATGGATGTCAGCGGCGCTGCCTGTGCGGATAGTTCCGCTGCGAGAACCCGGGACATGAGCGGGCACTCGCAGCAGAAGTATCCCGACCCGCAGCGCCGCTCCCCGGTCCTCCCTTCACACCCTAGCTGCTGATGTCCCCACAGTATCTGCATGGTGTTACAAAGGTCCGGACATTTGTGTTAAAAATCGCTGATTGGTCGCTGGCGCTGCCCGCGACCAATCACCGATTTGGGCGCCAAATTTAAATATCGGCCGCGACCAATCACCGATCTTGGCTCCAAATTAAACACCGCTGTACTGATTGGTCGCGGACGCTATTTAAATGTGGCGCCAAAATCGGTGATTGGTCGTGCCCAGCGTCGGCTACCAATCAGCACAGCGGTGTTTAAATGTGGAGCCAAGATCGGTGATTGGTCGCGGCCGATATTTAAATTTGGCGCCCAAATCGGTGATTGGTCGCGGGCAGCGCCAGCGACCAATCAGCGATATTTAACACAAATGTCCGGACCTTTGTAACACCATGCAGATACTGTGGGGACATCAGCGGCTAGGGTGTCAAGGGAGGACTGGGGAGCGGCGCTGCGGGTCGGGATACTTCTGCTGCGAGCAGTCGCTCATGTCCCGGCTTCTCGCAGCGGAAGTAGCGGTACAGGCAGCGGCGCTCCCCGGTCCTCACTAATACAATTCCGCTCCCCGCTCCTCACCAATACGATTCGCTGATTGGTCGCGCTCTCCGCACGCGACCAATCAGTGATCTTGGCGCTAAAGTTAAACACCGCTCTGCTGATTGGTCGCGGCCGCTGCCCGCGACCAATCACTGATTTGGGCCCCACATTTAAATAGCGGCCGCGACCAATCACCAGTTTTGATGCCACATTTAAACACTGCTCTGCTGATTGGTCACGGACGCCAGACGCGTCCAATCTGCGAGATTGGCGCCAAATTTAAACAACGCTCTGCTGATTGGTCACGGAGGCCAGACGCGTCCAATCTGCGAGATTGGCGCCAAATGTAAACAACGCTCTGCTGATTGGTCGCGGCCGGCCACCGCGACCAATCAGCGAGAAGGGCGGCAAATTTAAACGCCGCTCTGCTGATTGGTCGCGGTGGCCGGCTGCGACCAATCAGTGAGATGGCCGGCAAATTTAAACGCCGCTCTGCTCATTGGTCACGGTGGCCGGCCGTGACCAATCAGCGAGATGGGCGGCACATTTAAACGCAGCTCTGCTGATTGGTCGCGGCCGCCAGCCGACCGCGACCAATCAGCGAGATTGGCGCCAAATGTAAACACCGCTGTGCTGATTGGTCGCGGCCGCCAGCGACCGCGACCAATCAGCGATTTTGCCGCCAAATTTAAACACCGCTCTGCTCATTGGTCCCGGCCGCCGGCCGGCCGAGACCAATCAGCGAGATTGCCGCCAAATTTAAACAATGCTCTGCTGATTGGTCGATTTTATCGCCAAATTTAAACAAGCTCTCCGGTCCTCACTAACACAGTTCGCTGATTGGTCGCGGCCGCCACCCGTGACCAATCACCGATATTGCCGCCAAATTTAAACACCGTTTTGCTGATTGCGCCCGGTCGGCCGCATACATATTCTAGAATACCCGATGCGTTAGAATCGGGCCACCATCTAGTATCTTATAAACACATAAAACTGTCCTGTCTAGCAGCTCCTCAGGCATGTCTCAGTCATGGCCCTGGACCATCAGAGGGGCCCACTCGCCGTTGGGGCCTGGGCTGCTTCTACAGCATCTGTGTAGGACCTCTGGCGCTGCTTGATTGCCAGCACTTCACCTGACATGGCCGTGCGCTGTGCGGTTGTGTCTGGTAGTAATGGCGCGGCAGGGGCAATACACAAGCACAATTATAGGCGCAGTGTCGCCCCTGCCGTGTCATTAATACCAGACACAGCTGCACAGCTCACGGCCATGTCAGGTGAAGTGCCAGCGGTCCTGCACAGGGGAAGCAGCCCGGGCCACGACAGCGAGTGAGCCCCTCTTATGGTCCACAAATACATAGATATAGATACATACACACACACATATACATTCATACACATATATATATATACATATAACACACACACACACTGCACATGGACTTACCCTTTCTGTACATGATGCAGGCTCTTCCATCTTCTCTGTGGGGCAGCCTCCCCTCCTCTTGAGGCCCCAGAGCTCTGGTGTAATTGCAGGGCAGGAGGGGGAGAGCGGAGCAGTAACGTTCAGAGCAGGGGAGGGGGCAGGGAGAGCAGTGGCCATGTTGTAAGCTGGCTCTGTGCTCTGCTGGAGGCCGGAGCAGGTGGGTGGAGCCTCCTCTCCTGCACTTACACAGTCAGTTGCTGGTGAGTCATCCTCGCAGCGCCGCTGGACACAGCAGAGCAGATTCTATCTTCCGACTCCCGGGCCCTCCTGTCACACATTATAATGAGGTCAATCCGGCCACAGTTCTCTGGGAGCCCTGGGCCCCATGGCAGCCCCGGGCCCCGGGCGGTAGCCCGGATTGACCTCATTATAATCCGCCTATGATCATAAATGATGAAACATTGGATCCAGTTGGAGGAAACACATAAAGTGGACTGCGCTGCTGGAGCAAATCAATTCTTCAACAATAATGATGATAGAAATGTTTTTTATTCACAACGCGTCTTTATCAAGTGAAAATACAAATGATGAAACATTGTGTTATATATCACATAAAAAAGTGGATATAGGGTGCACATAGTTTGAGGAGGAAAAAGTTACAAATCTGCTAAGGCTGGGCTCACATATCAGTTAAGCAGTGACAAAATTGTGCACCAGTGTCCACAGTCGAGCAGGAAATTGCTGTGTGCAACATTGTTTTTGACTCCTAGACCAGTCTGATGTAACAAGTGATCAACCAGACGCAAAAAATAATCCTATAGAAAACATTAATATCAGTTTCCCTCTGACATTTTGTTTTTGCAAAGTTCGATATGTTTCTGACAGTCAACACCTCTCAAAAGTCAATTGAAGAGCATCTGTCAGTAAGATAAACCCCCCAAACTGTTATTATGGGCATGCAGGTCTTTGAAATAAAAATCCACCAACACCTTTTTATCTTCTATCATGAGTTATTTGACAGAGCACTTACTGAGCCACTGCTGCCTGAGGGTTTTCACAGCCCAGTGCCCGCTTCTTTAGCTTCAAAGGTTTTTTACTGTGGCAAAGTTGATCCAGTCTGCTAATAGGCAGATCCTATTTTAGTGGCGTTGAACTTGTCCTGGTTTCACAGTAAAAAAAAAAACGTCCCTTACTAGGCCCAGTCCAAAAAATATTTTTTCCTGTGCCAAAAGTCATACAGTGCTATAAGCCAGCTACTACGTCAGTGGCGGTCAAAGTCAGCTGGACGCAGAGCTTATGCAGAGCAACACAAAAATTTTTTTGCTCTGAGTAAAGTGATACAGCTGGCTAGATCTGAGTTTGAAATATTTTGGAGCCTATATTCTATGTCATACTGGCCTCATCCACATTCAAAAAAAAAAATCTTCTATTCCTAAAGTAATACAGCAGGGGACATCTCAGTTTGAAATTGTTTGGAGAATATCTCGTAGGTTTTATCGGCCTTATGCACACTAACAAATTTCTTTTGTCTGTAAGGCTGTGTGCCCACGATGCGTTTTTAATGCGTTTCCGCAGCGTTTTTGCAGCTGCGGAAGCGCATTAAAAACGCATGGTAGAAGGCCTGCCATGTTCCCCAATGATAATCCGCATCTGCTGTGCACATGCTGTGGAAATTTCCGCTGTGGATTATCATTGCGGGAAAAAACGCAGCACTACCAATTATTTTGCGGAAGCGCTGCGTTTTCGCCGCCATTGACTTGCATTAGACCGCGCCAATTTCGCAAGACTGCATCTGTACTTGCGTAATTGGCGCGTTCTAATACCTCCTCCACACCCAGGTATCTTAGAAACTGTAAAAACAAGAATAAAATAAAAAATAAAGATTATATTCACCTTCCGACGGCCCCAGTCTCCTTCCCTGTGCTTGCGGGCAGGACTGAAGGACCTGCGGTGACGTCACAGTTATGAGACGGCAGGTCTTTCAGTGCAGTGTCCCGCGATCAGCTGGCAGCCAGGAAGGAGCGCAGCAACACACACCGGGCCATCGGAATGTAAGTAAAGGTTTATTTTTTTAATTTTTAACCATTCTAAAGGTCACACTATAGAAATCCATGCTGTTTGCATGGATGTATATAGTGTGACCTAGTTGTCAAGCACTTTCCAAGTGATGCTAAAATCGCTTTGAAAGCGCTTGTCAATCCGCATGCGGAAACGCATGTATTTCGCAGGAAAAACGCATGTACAATCCGCATGCGTTTTTTCTGCCAGGGAGATGCAGAAATGCTGCAGAAATTTTCTGCTTCATTTCTGCATCGTGGGCACATAGCCTTAGCAGGCCATATCTTACCTTGTCATTTAGTGTCGCTGAAATTCAGGTGTGTGCTGAGCTATTGCACAGGAAGAAAACGTAGTTTTCTTTAGTTAATTGCATGCTCCTACCACTGTATCTGACCAACATGAGTGGGAAAAAGAGAGGACGTGGTGGAAGGGGGAATAGGCTTGGTGTTCAAGGTGTACGTAGGGTACGTAGTAATGTTAGTGAAAGCACTAGTTAACCAACACAAACAGGTCCTATCCAAAGACAACTAACAACTTATGTTAGTGGATGGCCTACTGCCCTCCCTTCCTTTGGCAGCCACACAGCAATAAACCTTGTTGATAAGGCCCAAAAAGAGCAGGTGCTCCAGTGGATGGCAAGCTCTGTTTCCAGTGCCCTCTCCTCTTCTTCCTCCACCTTAACATCACACTCCAATTACCCATGCTTCCCCCCGCTTCACAACTGGCCAACTGCCCAGCTGACTGTAGCAAACCCCAGATGGGCGAGTCTGTAGAACTCTTCACCCATTCTACACCATGGACATCAGAAGTGTACTCCAAACAGTCACAGAGTCAAGGGGAGGAAAGCATCTGCACCGATGCCCAAAATCTTTTTAGCTTGGATTCGGGGCAGGACGAAGTCGGGTCCGAGCAGGTTCCTGATCCTCGTCACCAGACATTAACCACAGGGGAGGGAGGTGATCCCGATGAGACTCAGATACCTGAGGCTCATGCGGACTGTACTGTGCTGTCAGGGCAACAAGAGGAGAGGGGTCACTCTGAGGGCAAGGAATGGAATAACACATTGGATGATGGCGAGGTTGAAGATCCTTCTTGGTGTGAACCTAGAGTCACGCAGCCACGTAGCTCATCTGAGGAGGTGGAGGAGGAAGGCGAGGAGGTTACATTTTGCCCTATGGCGCAGAAACGGAGTGATGCTAGCATGAGCAGCACTGTGGCCAGCAGCGGTCACGGGTCTGCAGCACACAGGGGCGGCAAGGGTTGCCTAGCATGGGCCTTTTTTGTCACTGCAAAGGATGAGCCAACTCACATTATCTGCTAACTTTACGATAAAAAACTCTGTAGAGGGAAAAACTGCAATAATTTGACTACCACATGCATGAACGTTCACATGCTCAAACAACATTCTTTACACTGGGAATCTTACCACGCTGAAATGCATACCAGCGCACCACATCAGCTGCCCCATCAAACGCATCCGCTGCTTCTTCCTCCTCCTCTATGACCGTGCCAAGTATTGTCACGCAGGTCTCCCATCACAGAAACTCCAGTTCTTTACCCACTCCAGTTCTTTACCCGCTCCAGTCAGGCTGAGTGACAGCCCATTAGCTGTAACGGAAGCGGACACGCCTGCTGTGTTTGTTTCACCGAGTACACTGCATGTTTCTCAATCCACCGTAACATCTGCACCTCACTCACGATTCACCAGTTTTTCCAGTTCACCATACTCCGCCCTCTCTCAGCACCTTAGCCATCCCTCGGTCCCGCAGTTGTGGTCACGTAAAATATTGTTTCATCCTACACATGACAAAGCTAAGAGGTTGAACTCCACCATCTCCAATCTGTTGGCCACGTAAATGCTGCCTTTCCGCCTGCTAGATACAGACGGTTTTCGAAAACTGATGGACGTCGCAGTTCACCAGTACCAGTTGTCCAGTCGCCATTACTTCTCTAAGAAAGTTGTGCCTGCGCTATACCGGCATGTCACAGACAACATCGCCCATTTCTTGTCTAAATCTACGTGTGTTAGGGTGCATTTCACCACAGACACCTGGACGAGTAAGCATGGCCAAGGCCGTTAGATCTCGCTGACTGGGCACTTGGTGACTCTGGTGGCTGTGGGGGCAGGCGGGGAAGGGGATGCTCCACAAATCTTGGAATCCCCAAGGCTTGCAGGGGAACCTATGTATTTCCCACTTCCTCCGCTACTTCTGCGTCCTCCACCTCCTCTAGGGCCTCCACCTGCGCACTCAACCTCTGCCTTAACGAGACACACGTTCCAAGGGTGTGGAGCGAATACACACCACCTCCGTACTGCACAGTCAGGGCTCACCGTAATCAGGCAGTCTTCAAATTAATATGCCTTGGAGATCGCAGTCATACAGGTGAAGAGTTGTGGGCAGCTCCCCAGGCCCAGTTTGAGCAATGGCTGTCTCCGCTGAACCTAGAGCTAGGGAAGGCCGTGTGCGATAACGGTGCGAACCTGTTAGCGGCCCTAGGTCGAGGCAAGCTCGCACACATGCCTTGCATGGCCCACGTCCTCAGCCTGGTGGTACAGCGATTTCCCCACCACTATCCTGTCCTGGATGAGCTGCTTCACAAAGTACGGAAGCTGTGTGCTCACTTATGCCGTTCGCACCCCTCAGGTCATCAACTTGCATTTGTAGCGCCCCGAGGGTTCGGCCGCTACAGGGGTATTGCACCTCTGCCAGAGGTGTGATATTCCACTCCCGGGTAAGGATGGAGTATGGACCAGGGCTCAGTTAGCTGCATGCATCACACGCACCCCATTTCCGGGGGACAGCTCAACGGTGCTCCCATTTATACAGTAATGCAGGCATGACAGACCATGTCCCTGGCTGGAGTGGGGAGGGGGGAGGAAAACCCAGTTATGTAGGAGCAGAAGGGGACGCTTTCTGAGCATAGGTAGGAGCTCATTGGGTGCTGGTCACCTGAGCTCACTCTCAGAGGGGAGGTATAAAAGGTGGGCACCATCTTAGGACAGCAGTCAGTTCAGAGTGAGAGGAGAAGACAGGGAGTGGAGTCTCTGTAGGAGCTCTGCTCAAAGGCAGGCCTAGGGTGAAGGCCGGAGCCTGGGAGGAGAAGGAGAAGTAGGCCTGGAGAAGAGTCAGAGGGAAGGAGGAGAAGAAGGAACAGGAAAGGAGAAGAAGTGACAGAGAAACAGAAGGGCTCAGAAACAAGAAGGCAGAGGGGACCCTAAGGACCAACGTGAAATCGGGTGACGGGTCAGGCAAGAAAAGGGTACCAGATCCCAAATTGGTGGAGGTAAATTATCCCTCAGCCAAGAACCGGAGGTCATGATAATCACTTGGTGCGACCCCCTGCTAAACCTTGCTAGGAAGGCACCATATAGGATAGCGGGAAACGGGGCACACGTTTACCCGCATAGATCCGCGGCAGCTGGACCAAAGCTTGGTCACTGGTGGGGCACGAGCCAGAGGAAGGATAGAAGGGAGTCCTGTGCCATACTCCTGAATTGCCTGGGGGTTGACCGAGCCCCTCACCTGGTGGACGCAGCACAACTTGGGCAGTCACTACCTGTACAGAAGTGGCTTGGAGTATATGAACTGTGAGTAAAAGACCCTGGACTGCAACACGTTGTCTTTGTGCTTCTTACTTCGCCAGCACTAACGGTACTGGGACTCCCTGCACCATCACCCCCACCATCTACACCGCTGCCCTGAGGCTACACTCCTCCCGTGGGGAGTCATACTATTCCCTGCTGCACCCACAACACCAGCCTCAGCGGTCTGCACTGCAGCGGCGGTTAGCCCTGACCGCAATCCACGGGTGGCGTAGTCGGACATTGCAAAGCACATAGTAGACTACCACTGGTCTGACCACCCTGAGCCACGGACCGGGTTGCCACTACTACCCCCATCATTACACTGAAGCCCGGTTCCGAGTGCCCCAAGGCCCAGGGGGCGAGTCACATTGATACAGAGGTGTTTGTCCGTGCCAGTTAACTGGTTAATCTGCAATGTGCCGATGCGGTGGAATTCCCCTCTGCACATGTTGCCAGCAGCAATGAGCTCTGATGCAGTATGTCATGACGTATAGCTTGGGGCAATGCAGTTTGGACTTGGGGCATATCACGTTTGCGGAGTGGGAACAGATTAAGGACCTCTGCACCCTTCTGCACGGTTTTGAAGTGGCTACTAAACTGGTTAACCCTGACGATGCCATCATCAGCATAACTATTCCGGTCATATATGTGCTGGAGGAAACTTTGAATAACCTGCGGCAGGAGGTGGAGGCCCCAGAAGAAGAGGAGGATGCGGAAGGGATACCAATGTCTTAAATTTCCAGACTGTCGTCAGACAGACAGATGCCAAGTGACTGTGGATTACAGCGATCGAGGAGGTTTGGTGATACCAGGCAAACTGTTAGTGAAGGTGCAAGAGCTGAGGAACTAATGGAGGAGGAAGAGGTGATGGACGAGCAGCTGTCAGAAGATGAATAGGATAATCATCCCCTCTCGTTTGAACGTGGTTGGCAGGAGGGGACGGAGGAAACAAGCATCAGTGTTATGCAGCCCACAATACAGCCTGGCTTTGGACCTCCTGGAAGAGCCCGACACATGAGTGCCTTCTTGATGTACTAGTTAGGATTCAAAATAATGCTGACTACTGGGTTGCCACTCTGTTAGATCCACGTTATAAGTGTCAATTTTGCCAAATGCTTCCCGCCCTGGAAAGGGACCCGCTTATGTTGGAGTATCTAAACAAGCTTTTAAGCAACCTTAATAGAGGTTTTCCCCAAGATAACAGTGAGGCACACAGTGTGCATCCCAGCTGTAGTCTTTCAACCTCCGGCACGTCAGTTCGTCAACGCCAAAACATTAGCAGCAGAGTAAGTGGTGGAAGCAATTCCTGGGAGTCCTTTCACACATTTTTTGCACCAGCTCGTGCACCAGCACAACAGAGTAAAGTCTGACACGTGGTGAACGACTGGAGAGGATGGTGCAGGAGTATCTCGCGTTCAATATCAATACCGACAGGGAGGGTTTGGACCCTTTTACATTTTGGTCTTCAAAATGGATGAATGTCCGGAGCTCACCTCCCACACCTTGGAGGTTTTATCATACCGGGCAGCCAGCGTTCTCTCTGAACGTGTCTTCAGCGCTGCTGGTAGTATCTTGACAGATAAGCGCACCCGGCTGTCACCTGAAAGTGTAGCCCGCCTAACTTTCCTCAAGATGAACAAGTCATGGATCTCCAAGGACTTTTGCACCCCAATTGAAGACTGTACAGAGTAGGCGATGTTGTCGTTTTGAGTGTGCTGCATTGATCTCTTGAAATTGCAGTCTGTGATATGGCTTCTGTGCCTGGTCTTGCTGCGGCTGCTGCAGGTTTTAGGCCCTAATTTTGGGAAATGTGGAGAGTTCTGATTGTGTCTCCATCCATTGGGTTGGCTGTAGTGGGACAGGTTTGGGTCTGCGTTAAACTACTTGTAGTCTGATGACATTGATGCCACTTTGGTGGTGTTAGGCCCTCATTTAGGGCAATGTGAACACTCCTGGTTAGGTCTCCATCTCCTGGGTTGGCTGTACTGGAACAGGTGTGAGTCTTATTTACTCTATTTCTGCTGTAGTGAAATTGATTAGACATTGCTAGTGTCTGCCACTAATTTTTTGAAATGTGGAGAATCATGATTGGGTCTCCATCTATTGGGTTGACTGTAGAGGAACTGCTTTTGGCCTCCTTTGCAATACTTATACTCTAGTGAAATTGATGCCACTTCGGTGGTGTTTGTTACGCCCTCATTCTGGGCAATGTGAACATTCCTGGTTAAGTCTCCATCTCTTGGGTTGTCTGTACTGGAAGATATGTGGGTCTCATTTACACTATTTCTACTGTAGTGAAATTGATTACACTTTGCTGGCGTCTGCTGCTAATTTTTGGAAATGTGGGGAATCCTGAATGGGTCTCCATCCATTGGGCTGACTGTAGTGGAAGAGGTTTTGGTCTCCATGCATTTCTATAGTTATACTATAGTGAAATTGACACATGACAAAGCTAAGAGGTTGAACTCCACCATCTCCAATCTGTTGGCCATGGAAATGGTGGTCTTAGGCCCTATTTTTTTAAATGTAAACACTTCCGATTGAGTTGGCTGTAGTGGGACAGGTATGGGTCTGCATTAAACTACTTGCAGTCTGATGACATTGATGCCACTTCGGTGGTGGTAGGCCCTCATTTAGGGCAATGTGAACACTCCTGGTTAGGTCTCCATCTCCTGGGTTGGCTATACTGGAAGAGGAGTTGGTCTTATTTACACTTTGTCTACAGTAGTGAAATTGATGCCACTTAGCCGACGTCTGTCACTATTTTTTTTAAATGTGGGGAATCCTGATTGGGTCTCCATTAGTGATGAGCGAGCGTAGTCGCAAGTACTCGGTACTCGCCCGAGCATCTCAGTACTCGAGATGCTCGGAGCTCGCCGAGTAATTGCGAGATGCTTGGGCGGATGCTCGAGTGCCCTCCCTGCATGTTTGGCCCTCTTTAGAGTGCCAATCAACATGCAGGGATTGCCTGCCACTCATTGTAATGCCACAGCCATGGTGGTTGTGGCATTACAGTGATTCACTGGCTGCACAGCGTCATCAGGTCTATATCAAACCTGGCGCCGCTGTGCTTGTCACAGACACTCCGGAATCAGGCAGAGTAGGGAGAGGTGCTGCTGAGCTAGGGAGAGATTTGCTTGTGTATTATGTAGTGTAGGGAGAAATAACGTACATTACACATATCCATCTTAACAAACAGTCCTTCTGAGGACTAATCCATCTGCAGAGATATCAGGCAGGCAGTGTATATAGGCAGGCAGTGTATATAGCAGACTGCAGTGCATATAGCACAAGAGGCTCCATTCCAGTTCTGCCTTCTGCTGCTGTTAGATATTTCGAGACAAAGGCCCAGGTCTCAGGGGCCAGGAATACTTTTCTTTTGAAAAAAAGAAAATCCAGAGAACACTGTTTTTCTGCGCTTGTTGGCACTGCAGAATACAGCCAGGTGCTTTCCATATTACAGCGCAAAAAATCCAGCTATTGAAAACTGTGTTTTCTCCTTCACATGGATCACATATACGTTTTCAGAGAATACTGCCATTTTTGGCCTCAATTCAAATTTTTTTTCACTGTGTCAGCGAAGTTTTTGACACCGGTTTGCTGTTCAAAATAGTTACCTACAGGCCAGGTATTTAAAACTGTGTTTTCTCTGTCACACGGATCACATATACGTTTTCGAGGATAAGGCCGTGGGCAAGCTGAAATTGTGCCACAACAAACACCCACATCTTCTCGCCTGACCTTCCTGTCCCAATTCCTAGGGGACCGCAGCACACCACTATTGAACCCAGAGCAGTGTCAAAAGGTTGTTGGTTGGATAGCAATTAATGCTTCCAGTCACTTAGCCACCACCACCACCACCCTGTCTTCCACACGGTCAAGTCTCAGTAGCCGTGATTCTGGACCGCATATTCCTCACCCTGATTCTCCTTCCTCCCACCATGCCGAGTACCCGGAGACAACTGATCCCACACTTGGAGACTCTGAAGAGCTGTTCACTTTTCTATTTATAGATTCGGGCCTCTCGCCCTGTCCACTTGAAGCGGGGCAAGAGGAGATCGCATGTAGCAATGCCCAAATATTTGAGCAGCCACGGTCACACGAAGGTGACAGTGGGAAAGTGTCACAAGAGGTGGATGTTGATGAGACACAATTGCCAGAAAGTCAGGAGGAGGACCTGGGTGCGGAAGTGGAAGACGAGGTGGTGGATGATATAGTAACTGACCCAACCTGGCAAGAGGACATGCAGAGCGAGGACAGCAGCACACAGGGGGAGGGAGGCAGAACACCTCAACAGGCAGGAAGAAGCAGTGTGGTGGCCGCAGACAGAAGGCAGGCAACCGTTCCCCATAACACCAACACGAAGGAAGTTGCCAGTAAAACTGTTAGGTCTTCCCGAGTCTGGTTGTTTTTTAAAGACTCTGCCGATAACCCCAAAAAGGCTATTTGCACCACCTGCCAGCCCAGCATCAGCAGGGGTGGCAAAACGACCAGCCTGACCACCACCAGCATGATCAGGCACATGGCAGCAAAGCACCCGACTTTGTGGGCCAAACTCCAGAGTCCAGGAACAATGTCTGCGGCTGGCAGCATTGCTTCTTCCGCTGTTGTGCATGCAAGCCAATCCCCTGTCCATGGTGCATGCGAAGATGCCTCCTGCCCTGCACCTGTTGCACACTCTCAAGTAGCATCATCAGATAGCACATTCACGTCCTTGTCCCAGCGCAGCATTCAGTTGTCCATACCCCAGTCCTTGGAACGCAAGCGCAAATACGCAGCCAACGCCCCACAGGCCACACTATTAAATTCTTACATTTCACGACTGCTTGTGCTCGAAATGTTGCCTTTTAGGCTCGTGGAGATGAAAACATTCCGCAACCTGATGGCGGCGGCCGTCCCTCAGTACTCGGTCCCCAGCCGCCAATATTTCTCCCGGTGTGCTGTCACCGCATTACACAAGCACTTATCCCAAAACATTAGCCGTGCCCTCAACAACGCAGTTACCGGGAAAATCCACCTAAACACGGACATGTGGACAAGTGCTTGTGGGCAGGTTCGGTACATCTCGCTGACGGCACACTGGGTTAACATAGTGGAAGCCGGGTCCCAGTCGGACCTTGGGATGGAACACGTCCTCCCGACGCCAAGGATTGCGGGCCCTAGGTCAATCAGGGTTGCCCCCACGGTCTACAGCTCCTGCACCTCATCCTCCTCAGCCTCCTCCTCCTCTTCAGCCTCCATCTCCGAAATGACCACATCAGTCACATGCTGGAAGCACTGCAGCACTGCCTCAGCCAAGTGTCAACAGGCTGTGCTGAAGCTAATATGCTTAGGTGACAAACCGCACAATGCTGAAGAGTTGTGGACAGCTCTGAAAGAGCAGGCAGATCTGTGGCTCACACCGCTGAACCTACAGCCAGGCATGGTCGTGTGTGACAATGGCCGGAACCTGGTGGCGGCTCTGAGGCGAGGCGAGCTCACACACGTACCATGCCTGACCCATGTGCTTAACCTCGTGATTCAGCGGTTTCTCAAATCCTACCCGGAGCTGCCAGATCTGCTTGTTAAAGTACGCCGCCTGTGTGGCCATTTTAGAAAGTCACCTACAGCTTCCGCCGCCCTTGCCGTGTTTCAGCAGCGTTTGCAGCTTCCGGCTCACAGACTGGTGTGTGATGTCCCCACACATTGGAACTCTACACTGCAGATGTTGGGAAGGATTTGTGAGCAGAAGAGGGCTGTTGTTGAGTACCAGCATCAACAAGGCCGTCGGTATTCAGTTCAGACTCCACACATAAGACCTCAGGAGTGGACATGGATGTCAGACGTATGTACCATCCTCCAAAACTTTGAGGACTCCACCAAGATGGTGAGCGGCAATGATGCCATAATTAGCGTCACCATCCCGCTTCTCTGTCTTCCAAAATGCTCTCTGCTCACAATCAAAAAGGGTGCATTGCAGGCGGAGCACAATGACATGGAGTAAGGAACCATACAGGGTGATTACACACAGCCCAGCCTCATGTCATCCCAACATGGATTGGGTGACAATGAGGAAGAGGAGGAGGAGGAGGAGGAAGAACAGGAGCTAGTTTCATGCGCTATAGACGGTACTACCTGCACAGCTGTCATACCGTCTGTTCAGCGTGGATGGCCAGAGGACAGAGAGCAGGAGGAGGAGGAGAGCATGGTCAGTCATCCTCTTGGTGAGGACACGGAAGTCTTGCCTGTTAGTAGTGTGGCACGCATGGCTGAGTTTATGTTACGCATCCTTTCCCATGACCCTCACGTTCTCAAAATTTTGGGTGACAGTCATTACTGGTTGGTGACACTTCTAGACCCACGCTACAAGGACAACTTTAAGTCTCTTATTCCTGAGGCGGACAGGTCTACAAAAATGGGGCTGTACCAGAAGGCCCTTGTTGCGGAACTATTAAAAAAATTCCCATCTGAAAACGCTGGCGGCAGAGGGCACACTTCATTGGACAGCCAAGCAACCAAGGAGTACAGGCGAGAGAGACACAACTTCAATCCAGCAGAGGCAGGGGAACACTGTCAAAGTTCTGGGAGAATTTTCTCAGCCCCTCCCATCGCACAAGCCCTGAGGCGCGGGGTACTCTCACAAGGAGTGCAAAGTTTGGGAAGATGCTGAGGGAGTACCTTGCCGACCGTACCTGTTAGAACCTTGCTCTTAGGTTTTTTTTCCTTTGCTGGTCACATGACCTTGTTGGCCTATTTAAGCCTGCTCCGCCCTTCTGGCTTTGCTGGACTTCATTGTATATCTACTTTCTAGCTAGCCTGTGCTCTGTGTCTTGCTCTGTTAGTTTGCTTGGTCTACTGACCTCTATGTTCTATATATTTTGTTTGTTCGTCTGTCTGCTACTATTTCTGTTAGGAGGTGTCCCATATTCCTCCCAGTCCTTAGTACTTGTAGGGATTCCTTCCCCACATCTATAGGTCTCCGTACAGACTAGCTTAGGACTTTAGCAGGTCTGATCGCAGGATCAGGTCCCCTGTTACATCGTAGGGATTAAGCTGAGTTCTATCATAGGGACAGATCTCCTCTCTTTCCTTAGCTCTGGTAGCAGAACATAACAGTAAGTCCAGCCAGCAAATTCTCTAAGGAAAGATTTTTCTGTTCCATCATGGTGTCGGTTCAGGATTTGGTTCATCGCCTGCAGGGACTCTCTCTGGAGGTGGCCGAGCTCCGTCAGCACGTGAGTAACTGTCCTGGAGCACATTTCTTGGAGCCTAAGGTATGTTTGCCGGATTTATTTTTTGGTGAACACCGAGAATTTTTTTCATTTAAAAATGCTTGCTTATTGTATTTTCGTTTGATACCTAAGTCCTCTGGGGATGAATCCCAGCGCGTAGGGTTCATAATGTCACTTTTGCGCAAAGAGCCTCAGGAGTGGGCCTTTTCTTTGCAACCTAGTGATACATGCTTCAGATCAGTGGATAGTTTTTTTTCTGCTTTGGGACTATTATATGATGATCCTGACCGTGTCGCATCAGCTGAGACTGAGTTGAGACGTTTAAAACAGGGATCAGGTAATGTGGAAAAATATTGTACTCATTTCCGTCGTTGGTCTACTCAAACAGGGTGGAACAATTCTGCTCTGAAAAGTCTATTTCTTGCTGGGCTCAGTGAAAGGGTTAAAGACCTGCTAATTGCTTATCCTACACCTGAAGATTTGCAACAGGCTATGCAATTAGCTATACGGGTGGATAGAAGACTGCGTGCAAGGGTTAATGAGAGCAAATCCTCTGCTATGTCAGTTTCTGGTTATGAGAATGTGTGTACTAACAGTGGTGAACCGATTGAGATTGGATCGGTGGCACCTCGCTCTCAAGAAAAAGACCGTCGATTTTCTGAAGGCTTGTGTTTCTATTGCGGAAAATCTGGTCATTTGATTAAAGGTTGTGAGCTTCGTATGAAGAAAGAAAAAAAAAATGGTCAGTCACGCCCGTATTGCCTGTTTAAATTCCAAGGGTATATTTTTAGCTGCTTCCACGATTGCTCAGAAAAAATTAATGGAATTTCGGGTGTTTGTTGATTGCGGGTCTACTCTGAATGTAATTGATGGGGGATTCGTGGAAAGACTCAATTTAAAACCTGAACCTTTATCATCCCCCATTGCTGTGGTTTCTGTGGATGGTTCCCCTTTGAAGAATATTACTCTCAAGGTCTGTGAATTTCCTCTCACTATTAATGGTGTTCACCATGAGAAATTGGATTTGGTAGTGTTGAATAACTTGCCTTCTCCAGTAATATTGGGATTGCCCTGGTTAAAATTTCACAATCCTGTACTGGATTGGTCTACCAGTGAAATTAAATCCTGGAGCCATAAATGTTATGACAAGTGTTGTAACGGGCGTATTGCAGCTTTGGATAGGGGAGAATTGCCTGTTCCTATTCAGGATTTTTGGAGAGTTTTTTCTGAGAAGGAATCGCAGGTTTTGCCTCCCCATAGAGACTATGATTGTTCTATTGAATTTGTCCCTGGAGCGACTCTTCCTAAAAGTCGTTTATTTAACCTTACTATTCCTGAGAGGAAGGCTTTGGAGGAATACATACAGACAAGTTTGGCCGCCGGTCTCATTAGGCCCTCTAAGTCTCCTGTGGCGGTTGGATTTTTTTTTGTAAAAAAAAAGGACGACGGTTTACGTCCTTGTCTGGATTTTCGTGAGATTAACAAAATTACTGTACGCAATCCTTACCCACTGCCATTGATTCCTGATCTGTTTAACCAGTTAATGGGGGCCAAGTGGTTCTCTAAAATTGACCTTAAGGGGGCATACAATCTGTTGCGCATGAAGGAGGGTGACGAATGGAAGACTGCTTTTAACACTCCTGTGGGTCATTTTGAGAATCTGGTTATGCCTTTTGGTCTTACTAATGCTCCTGCATTTTTTCAGAATCTTATTAATGACATCCTTAGACCTTTGATCGGCAAAAATGTGGTTGTGTATTTGGATGACATTTTGATTTATTCGCCGGATCTGGAGTCTCATTGGCGGAGCGTGCGTGAGGTATTACAGTTATTAATGGACAATTCGCTTTTTGCTAAGCTGGAGAAATGTGAGTTCGCTGTACAGAGAATTAGTTTTTTGGGCTACATTATCTCCAGCGAAGGTTTTGAGATGGATCCGGTTAAGGTTCAGGCTGTGCAGGAATGGCCTAGGCCTATTGGTTTGAAATCGATACAGAGGTTTTTGGGTTTCGCCAATTACTACAGAAAATTCATAAAAAAATTTTCTAGTATTGTCAAACCTCTGACTGATCTCACCAGGAAAGGTGCTGATGCGGTTCAGTGGTCTTCTGAGGCCATTGAAGCTTTTGTGTATCTCAAGGAGAGGTTCACCTCTGCTCCCATCCTTATGCAGCCTGATGTTACTAGGCCGTTTTTGGTTGAGGTTGATGCTTCCTCTGTGGGGGTTGGCGCAGTATTGTCTCAGGATAACGGGGATGGATTACATCCCTGTGCCTTTTTTTCAAAAAATTTTTCGGAGACTGAACTGAATTACGATATTGGTAATCGGGAATTATTGGCTATTAAACTCGCATTTGAACACTGGCGCCACTTCTTGGAAGGTGCGGAATTTCCCGTTCAGGTTCTTACGGATCATAAAAATCTGATATATCTTGATGCTGCCAAGCGCCTGAATGCCCGTCAGGCTAGGTGGGCACTGTTTTTCTCGCGGTTTAATTTCTCCGTTACTTACATCCCTGGTACTAAGAATGTTAAGGCGGATGCCTTGTCTCGCAGTTTTTCTCCCATAGTCGGTGCTGAGAAAGAGGAGAACATTTTACAAGAAGGTGTTGTGATAGCTGCTTTGGACTCCGTTTTGGAAAATGAGATTCTTAAAGCACAGGAGAATGCCCCTTCTAACACTCCTCATGGGAGGTTGTTTGTGCCTGGGACCTTTAGGAGAGATTTGTTTGTTGAGTGTCACGAATCTCGGTTGGCAGGTCATCCCGGAATCTCTGAGACCAAGAGACTGGTGGGTCGCAGTTTTTGGTGGCCTGGATGGCAGAAGGAAGTCATTAAGTGGGTGCGTCAATGTACTATATGTGCTAGATCTAAGTCCTCACATACTCCTGCTGCGGGGTTGCTTTGTCCTTTGGAGGTTCCCAGTGCTCCTTGGACACATTTGGCTATGGACTTTATAACTGACCTTCCCCCCTCTGAGGGTTTTACTGTCATCTGGGTGGTCGTGGACCGTTTTAGCAAGATGTGTCACTTGGTTCCCTTTGTCAAACTGCCCTGCGCTAAAACTCTCGCTAAGGCCTTTGTCAAGGAAATTGTCAGACTTCATGGCGTTCCTACTGACATTGTTTCTGATAGGGGTCCTCAGTTCGTGGCTCGTTTTTGGCGTGCCTTTTGTGACAGGTTGGGAGTTCATTTATCGTTCTCGTCCGGATATCATCCTGAATCTAATGGCCAGACAGAAAGGAAAAACCAGGATGTTGAGCAGTTCTTGCGTTGTTTTGTGGCAGACAATCAAGAGGGGTGGTCTGAGTTTCTGCCACTTGCTGAATTTGCTCTGAACAATCATACATCTTCTTCTGCTGGTTGTTCGCCTTTTTTTTGTTGTTCTGGGAGACATCCGTCGTTTGGGTCGTTCTCCAAGTTGGGATCTGCCGTGCCTGAGGAGGAGAATTTTTCCGGTGATTTGGAGAGAGTTTGGACGGATGTGCGTGGTAATCTTCAGGAGGCCAACAGAAAATCTAAGGACTACTTTGATAGGAAACGACAGGAGGTTTTGTTCGCTGTTGGTGACATGGTTTGGTTGTCCTCTAGGAATCTGCGGTTGAGGATTCCTTCTAAGAAATTGGGTCCCAAGTTTGTAGGGCCCTTTAAGGTGCTTCAGGTTGTCAACCAATCTGCTGTTAGGTTGGAGGTTCCTACCTCCTGGAGAATTAATCCGGTATTTCATGTCTCTCTGTTGAAAAAAGCTGTTGTATCGGATTGTGACGCCTCTGCCTCTGTTCCTCCTGTGGTGGAGGACGGGGAATATGAAATTTCTCGCATCCTTAACTCTAGACTGTATAGAGGTAGTTTGCAGTATCTTGTGGCCTGGAAAGGTTTCGGACCCGAGGATAACTCTTGGGTGAGGTCGGATGATGTTTCCGCGTCCAGACTTATCAGAGCGTTTCACAGGAGATTTCCTGATAAGCCTGGTCCTAGGGGATCCGGAGGATCCTCTTAGAAGGGGGGGTACTGTTAGAACCTTGCTCTTAGGTTTTTTTTCCTTTGCTGGTCACATGACCTTGTTGGCCTATTTAAGCCTGCTCCGCCCTTCTGGCTTTGCTGGACTTCATTGTATATCTACTTTCTAGCTAGCCTGTGCTCTGTGTCTTGCTCTGTTAGTTTGCTTGGTCTACTGACCTCTATGTTCTATATATTTTGTTTGTTCGTCTGTCTGCTACTATTTCTGTTAGGAGGTGTCCCATATTCCTCCCAGTCCTTAGTACTTGTAGGGATTCCTTCCCCACATCTATAGGTCTCCGTACAGACTAGCTTAGGACTTTAGCAGGTCTGATCGCAGGATCAGGTCCCCTGTTACATCGTAGGGATTAAGCTGAGTTCTATCGTAGGGACAGATCTCCTCTCTTTCCTTAGCTCTGGTAGCAGAACATAACAGTACCAACATCCTCCGTGATTCCTCTGTGCCTTATAATTATTGGGTATCCAAGCTGGATACGTGGAATGAACTGGCTCTCTATGCCTTAGAGGTCCTGGCCTGCCCTGCCACCTGGTTTTATCAGAGCGGGTTTTTAGTGCCGCTGGTGGAATTATAACTGATAAGCGCATCCGCCTGTCAACTGAAAATGCTGACAGGCTGACTCTTAGAAAAATGAACAAGGGCTGGATTGGGCCAGACTTCTCAACATCACCGAATGATAGCAGCGTAACATAAACTCAAATCCAGTGTCTTTTCTTGGGAGGTGTATTCTCATGCACCTTTTCACACCCACACATGGGTATACGCTTCCTGATATTGGCTATTTGCTCTTGTCCTCCTCCTTCTCCTCATCCTCCACCACCAAATCACCAGGGTGACCATGGTCCGTGATGCAACACCCACATAATTTTTTTAAAGGGTGTTTATGATGCCCTTAAAAAAATTTTTTATACAGTATGTTCATGTATACCCCCCAGGGGTAAATGTTTGTCAGCCCATACACTTAGTGCATGGGCATTACAAGTATAGGAGGCCCGCTCCTTTCTAATGGGAACATTTTTTTATGAGGCCCTCCTCCACGTCTCTTACAAGGGGCATTGGAGTGCCTCCCAATTTTTTGCAGCCTCTGCATTCGCTGCATAGGCAAACACAATGGGAGACCCACTTCCTAATAATGGGAACATTGTTTTCAGGAGGCTCTCTGACCTCCATGTCTCTTCCAAGGGGCATTGTAGTGCCTCCAAATTTTTGGCAACCCTTGCATTCACTGCATAGGCAAACACAATGGGAGACCTACTTCCTAATAATGGGAACATTGTTTTCAGGAGGCCCTCCTCTAAGTCTCTTCAAAGGGGTATTGGGGTGCATCCAAATTTTCAAAGTGGTATTGGGGTGCGTCCAAATTTTGGGCAGCCTTCCCACTCACTGCATACGCAATAACAGTATAGGAGACCCACTCTTTAGTAATGGGAACAATAAAACATAGCCGGCTGATGGCTCTCTAAAAATAGTGATGGCAAACTGCTGGCCCTTTAAGAATAGTAAAGGCCGCCTGATGGCCCTATAAAAATAGGCTTTGTGACTTTCAGAATCCCTCCTTCATAAATGAAACATGATGTGTCTGATGATGTGTCACACACCACATGGCCAGATAAGGTTGTAAAATGTTAAAATGACATTTCCTGGTGTACGCATTTGTCACGGTTGAAAGCAATGCAAAAGTGAAAAAACGCATCAAAAACGCTACGTGTGAACATAGCCCAAGGTGTGGAGGAGCATTTTTGTTTTTGGTTATTTATTTTGCTTTATATACAAGTCATTACCCTGGAATGGATGTTCCTTAACATATTTCCCAGGAAAATCCATTTTGGTTTCGTTTTGGTATGTTTTATTGTGAATCAGTAAAAGTGGCGTAATACCTCTGACAACGTTGCTGACAGAAGTGACCTGGCAGTCAGAAATGCTTCCAGGGGTCTTCCCCATGCTGTCCCCATGTCATTTGAGCACTGTTCCCATCGATTTGGGCAATTTTTTGGCCCTCTGCAGACCGCCTGGGGGTGCCACCTGAAAAATGCTCGAGTTTCCCATAGACTTACATTGGGTTCGTTGCTCGGGTCGAGCACCCGAGTATTCCAATGTGCTTGACCCGAGCATCGAGCACCTGAGCATTTTAGTGCTCGCCCATCACTAGTCTCCATCTATTGGGTTGGCTGTAGTGGAACCTTCCTGTTCTGCAGTCTAAGTTGTGTAAGGTTGCTTACCAGTCCTTGCTGCACTCCTGATACAGACTCTGCCTGCTGCACTCCTGATACAGACTCTGCCTGCTGCACTCCTGATACAGACTCTGCCTGCTGCACTCCTGATACAGACTCTGCCTGCTGCACTCCTGATACAGACTCTGCCTGCTGCACTCCTAATACAGACTCTGCCTGCTGCACTCCTAATACAGACTCTGCCTGCTGCACTCCTAATACAGACTCTGCCTGCTGCACTCCGAATACAGACTCTGCCTGCTGCACTCTGATACAGACTCTGCCTGCTGCACTCCTGATACAGACTCTGCCTGCTGCACTCCTGATACAGACTCTGCCTGCTGCACTCTGATACAGACTCTGCCTGCTGCACTCTGATACAGACTCCGCCTGCTGCACCATCTAGTCTGTCCTACTGGGTCCAGCTGCTGCACGTACGTCGGTCTGTCCTGGAGTGGCACCTGGCGTTCATCGGAAGCCAAGTCTAACCTCACCATCAGAGGCTCTAATGAACAGTCCGGTGCTTGCTTAGTCACGCCCCTCCAGGCTCTCCAGGGTCCGTGGCACAGTGGTTCCACAAACCACCTTCGTGACAGTGCGCCCTCACAGGCAGGGTCCTCTCTCCTGTTGTACCAATCGGTGACCCCTTTTGACATGTAGAGCGCAACTGAATAAATGTCACTGTCACAGTAATAATAATTATAGTACTTGTACTCTGGGTCAATTGATGGCACTTCCCTGGTGTCTGTCTACACCTATTTTGATGTGTTTTGACAGCTTTTGGTCCCATTTCTAGGTGTTGTCTATGCTTTTTTTTGGTCCCCCCATTGACTCCTATGGGATTCGGAAATGTTCGACAAACATTAGGCAAATAAATTTGACGAATATCAATTTGTTCGGCAAACTTTTCTGAACCGAACATTGAAATGTTCGCTCATGCCTACTTGTCATGTCAGTGAGGGGTTTCACAATTGCCGAATAATTTTGAATACATTTCCAGTAAAAATTAGTAAAGCCCAGAAAACGCTGTAGAGCCTTCAGGTTTTTGGGATGGTCCCAATCAAGGATAGTACGGATCTTCTCCGGATCCATCCGAAAACTCAAAGATGACAACAGGTACCCCAAAAAGTGCACCTTCTGGACGGCAAAAAGACATTTCTCTAGTTTGGCATATAGTTTGTTATTCCTTAACATCTGAAGCACTTGTTTAACATGCCCCCGATGTGTCTCAAAATCAGGTGAGTAAACCAAAATATCATCTAGATAGACCACCACAAACCTGCCCGCCAAATGATGGAAAATATCATTAATGAAATGCTGGAACATCGCAGGTGCATTGGTCAGACTGAACGACATAAACAGACTCTCGAAATGCCCTTCCGGGGTATTGAATGCTGTTTTCCATTCATGGCCCCTTTCTGATTCTAACCAGATTGTAGGATCCCATTAAACCAAACTTGGAGAACACCTTAGTTCCCACAACCTGGCTGAACAAATGTGGAATCAGAGGAAGAGGGTGTGGATCTCGGATAGTAATTTGATTCAATTCCCGGAAATCTAAACAGGGACGTAGTCCGCCATCTTTTTTCTTCACAAAGAAGAACCCTGCTGCCACAGGCGAAGATGAGGGTCTGATATGTCCCTTCTCCAGACTTTCCGCAATGAAATCCTTCATGGCTTGTCTCTCAGGGCCAGAAACATTATACAGTATGGACTACGATAGTTTAGCTCCGTGGATCAGGTTACTAGGACAGTCATATGCACGATGAGGAGGCAAATCCTGACACCCCCTGTCAGAAAAAAACGTCCTCAAAACCAGAGAGAAATGCAGGTAAGGTCTCTGTAGAGACTGTAGAAAGGGAAATATTTAAACAGTTCTAATGGCAGTAATCTCCCCACTTAATGTTCTCTCCGGATTGCCAATCCACCAATGAACTATATTTCACCAACCAGGGTAGACCCAGTACAATTGGAGTGGGAACACCATCCAGGACATAGCTAGGAATTATCTCACAATGAACCGACCCCACCCTCAGTCTTACATTATGTACAATCTGAGTCAGAGAGTTGATGGCGAAGATAGGAATGGACTTAGCTAAAGTACAGCAAGCAAGACCATGAGTTCTCACAAACTCAGCACCAACCATGCTGACTCCAGCTCCACTGTCAACAAAGACAGAAATTTTCCCAGTCTTACTCCTAGCACCACCTCTGCTGTCAGAACAAACCTAGAAGTGCAGGTTGACGATAAATGCACCCATTAATTATCCAACTCCAGACTACCAAGGTTAATTGAGTCTCCTTTTGCTTAGGAATCAAGGGACAGGCCCCAATAAAATGTCCCTTTTTTCCACAAAAAAAACACACGCTATTTTTTTTTTGTGGATCTCAGGGGAAACGTATGATGCAGAGGCACCCCCTAACTGCATGGGTTCTTCCAACTCCCCCAGTACTGGTTCACCCCTAGGCAGCTCCCCCGGCAGAGGGGCATTACCCGGAAAAGAGGGCTCCGGAGAAGGTGGTCTCACCCACCTATCCGGAAGGCGTCTATCAACACGTATGGACAAAGACATGGCAGGCTCCAAGGACTCAGGGGTTTCAAATACTACCAAAGCATCTTTCAACCTTTCAGTAAGGCCCTGACAAAATTGGCTTCTAATAGTCGGGTCATTCCATTTTGTATCAGTTGTCCATCTGCGGAATTCGGAGCTATAGGTCTCTACTGACGCAGCATTGACTTAACCAAGGAGGTTCGGTTAGGGTTATCATAGATGAGGGCTAGAACCCCAAAAAAAACCTTCCACTGACTGGAGAAAAACCGAACCCTGTGGCAAAGAGAAAGCCCAGGATTGAGGATCTCCTTGCAGCAGTGAGATCACAATCCCCACTCGCTGCTCCTCACCTCCTGAGGAGTAAGGACAAAGTTTAAAAGACAATTTGCAAGCTTACTTGAACACAAAAAAATTGTCCCTACCTCCTGAAAACCTGTCCGGGAGGGCAACCTTAGGTTAAAACTGGACCGGCCTACCCGCAGAGACCCCAAAATTAGGTACCTGCAGCCGCTGTTGCTGCCGCTGAACCTCAGAGCGGAGGTAAGTCACCTCCATAGACAGCCTGCTGTTATGTTCTGCTACCAGAGCTAAGGAAAGAGAGGAGATCTGTCCCTACGATAGAACTCAGCTAAATCCCTACGATGTAACAGGGGACCTGATCCTGCGATCAGACCTGCTAAAGTCCTAAGCTAGTCTGTACGGAGACCTATAGATGTGGGGAAGAAATCCCTACAAGTACTAAGGACTGGGAGGAAAATGGGACACCTCCTAACAGAAATAGTAGCAGACAGACGAACAAACAAAATATATAGAACATAGAGGTCCGTAGACAAAGCAAACTAACAGAGTTAGATACTGAGCACAGGCTAGCTAGAAAGTAGTTAAACAATGAAGTCCAGCAAAGCCAGAAGGGCGGAGCAGGATTAAATAGGCCAACAAGGTCATGTGACCAGCAAAGGAAAAAACCTAAGAACAAGGTTCTAACAGTACCCCCCCTTCTAAGAGGATCCTCCGGATCCCCTAGGACCAGTCTTATCAGGAAATCTCCTGTGAAACGCTCTGATAAGTCTGGACGCGGAAACATCATCCGACCTCACCCAAGAGTTATCCTCGGGTCCGAAACCTTTCCAGGCCACAAGATACTGCAAACTACCTCTATACTGTCTAGAGTTAAGGATGCGAGAAATTTCATATTCCCCGTCCTCCACCACCGGAGGAACACAATCCGATACAATAGCTTTTTTCAACAGAGAGACATGAAATACCGGATTAATTCTCCAGGAGGTAGGAACCTCCAACCTAACAGCAGATTGGTTGACAACCTGAAGCACCTTAAAGGGCCCTACAAACTTGGGACCCAATTTCTTAGAAGGAATCCTCAACCGCAGATTCCTAGAGGACAACCAAACCATATCACCAACAGCGAACAAAACCTCCTGTCGTTTCCTATCAAAGTAGTCTTTAGATTTTCTGTTGGCCTCCTGAAGATTACCACGCACATCCGTCCAAACTCTCTCCAAATCACCGGAAAAATTCTCCTCCTCAGGCACGGCAGATCCCAACTTGGAGAACGACCCAAACGACGGATGTCTCCCAGAACAACAAAAAAAAGGCGAACAACCAGCAGAAGAAGATGTATGATTGTTCAGAGCAAATTCAGCAAGTGGCAGAAACTCAGACGATCCCTCTTGATTGTCTGCCACAAAACAACGCAAGAACTGCTCAACATCCTGGTTTTTCCTTTCTGTTTGGCCATTAGATTCAGGATGATATCCTGACGAGAACGACAAATGAACTCCCAACCTGTCACAAAAGGCACGCCAAAAACGAGCCACGAACTGAGGACCTCTATCAGAAACAATGTCAGTAGGAACGCCATGAAGTCTGACAATTTCCTTGACAAAGGCCTTAGCGAGAGTTTTAGCGCAGGGCAGTTTGACGAAGGGAACCAAGTTACACATCTTGCTAAAACGGTCCACGACCACCCAGATGACAGTAAAACCCTCAGAGGGGGGAAGGTCAGTTATAAAGTCCATAGCCAAATGTGTCCAAGGAGCACTGGGAACCTCCAAAGGACAAAGCAACCCCGCAGCAGGAGTATGTGAGGACTTAGATCTAGCACATATAGTACATTGGCGCACCCACTTAATGACTTCCTTCTGCCATCCAGGCCACCAAAAACTGCGACCCACCAGTCTCTTGGTCTCAGAGATTCCGGGATGACCTGCCAACCGAGATTCGTGACACTCAACAAACAAATCTCTCCTAAAGGTCCCAGGCACAAACAACCTCCCATGAGGAGTGTTAGATGGGGCATTCTCCTGTGCTTCTCATCTTCCAAAACGGAGTCCAAAGCGGCTATCACAACACCTTCTTGTAAAATGTTCTCCTCTTTCTCAGCACCGACTATGGGAGAAAAACTGCGAGACAAGGCATCCGCCTTAACATTCTTAGTACCAGGGATGTAAGTAACGGAGAAATTAAACCGCGAGAAAAACAGTGCCCACCTAGCCTGACGGGCATTCAGGCGCTTGGCAGCATCAAGATATATCAGATTTTTATGATCAGTAAGAACCTGAACGGGAAATTCCGCACCTTCCAAGAAGTGGCGCCAGTGTTCAAATGCGAGTTTAATAGCCAATAATTCCCGATTACCAATATCGTAATTCAGTTCAGTCTCCGAAAAATTTTTTGAAAAAAAGGCACAGGGATGTAACCCATCCCCGTTATCCTGAGACAATACTGCGCCAACCCCCACAGAGGAAGCATCAACCTCAACCAAAAACGGCTTAGTCACATCAGGCTGCATAAGGATGGGAGCAGAGGTGAACCTCTCCTTGAGATACACAAAAGCTTCAATGGCCTCAGAAGACCACTGAACCGCATCAGCACCTTTCCTGGTGAGATCGGTCAGAGGTTTGACAATACTAGAAAAATTTTTTATGAATTTTCTGTAATAATTGGCGAAACCCAAAAACCTCTGTATCGATTTCAAACCAATAGGCCTAGGCCATTCCTGTACAGCTTGAACTTTAACCGGGTCCATCTCAAAACCTTCGCTGGAGATAATGTAGCCCAAAAAACTAATTCTCTGTACAGCGAACTCACATTTCTCCAGCTTAGCAAAAAGCGAATTGTCCATTAATAACTGTAATACCTCACGTACGCTCCGCCAATGAGACTCCAGATCCGGCGAATAAATCAAAATGTCATCCAAATACACAACCACATTTTTGCCGATGAAAGGTCTAAGGATGTCATTAATAAGATTCTGAAAAAATGCAGGAGCATTAGTAAGACCAAGAGGCATAACCAGATTCTCAAAATGACCCACAGGAGTGTTAAAAGCAGTCTTCCATTCATCACCCTCCTTCATGCTCAACAGATTGTATGCCCCCTTAAGGTCGATTTTAGAGAACCACTTGGCCCCCATTAACTGGTTAAACAGGTCAGGAATCAATGGCAGTGGGTAAGGATTGCGTACAGTAATTTTGTTAATCTCACGAAAATCCAGACAAGGATGTAAACCGCCGTCCTTTTTTTTTACAAAAAAAAATCCAACCGCCACAGGAGACTTAGAGGGCCTAATGTGACCGGCGGCCAAACTTGTCTGTATGTATTCCTCCAAAGCCTTTCTCTCAGGAATAGTAAGGTTAAATAAACGACTTTTAGGAAGAGTCGCTCCAGGGACAAATTCAATAGAACAATCATAGTCTCTATGGGGAGGCAAAACCTGCGATTCCTTCTCAGAAAAAACTCTCCAAAAATCCTGAATAGGAACAGGCAATTCTCCCCTATCCAAAGCTGCAATACGCCCGTTACAACACTTGTCATAACATTTATGGCTCCAGGATTTAATTTCACTGGTAGACCAATCCAGTACAGGATTGTGAAATTTTAACCAGGGCAATCCCAATATTACTGGAGAAGGCAAGTTATTCAACACTACCAAATCCAATTTCTCATGGTGAACACCATTAATAGTGAGAGGAAATTCACAGACCTTGAGAGTAATATTCTTCAAAGGGGAACCATCCACAGAAACCATAGCAATGGGGGATGATAAAGGTTCGGGTTTTAAATTGAGTCTTTCCAAGAATCCCCCATCAATTACATTCAGAGTAGACCCACAATCAACAAACACCCGAAATTCCATTAATTTTTCCTGAGCAATCGTGGAAGCAGCTAAAAATACACCCTTGGAATTTAAACAGGCAATACGGGCATGACTGACCATTTTTTTTTTCTTTCTTGATACGAAGCTCACAGTCTTTAATTAAATGACCAGATTTTCCGCAATAGAAACACAAGCCTTCAGAAAATCTGCGATCTTTTTCTTGAGAGAGAGGTGCCATCGCTCCAATCTCCATCGATTCACCACTGTTAGTACACACATTCTCATAACCAGAAACTGACATAGCAGAGGATTTGCTCTCATTAACCCTTGCACGCAGTCTCCTATCCACCCGTATAGCTAATTGCATAGCCTGTTGCAAATCTTCAGGTGTAGGATAAGCAATTAGCAGGTCTTTAACCCTTTCACTGAGCCCAGCAAGAAATAGACTTTTCAGAGCAGAATCGTTCCACCCTGTTTGAGTAGACCAACGATGGAAATGAGTACAATATTTTTCCACATTACCTGATCCCTGTCTCAAACGTCTTAACTCAGTCTCAGCTGATGAGACACGGTCAGGATCATCATATAATAGTCCCAAAGCAGAAAAAAAACTATCCACTGAACTGAAGCATGTATCACTAGGTTGCAAAGAAAAGGCCCACTCCTGAGGCTCTTTGCGCAAAAGTGACATTATAAACCCTATGCGCTGGGAATCATCCCCAGAGGACTTGGGTCTCAAATGAATATACAATAAGCAAGCATTTTTAAATGAAAAAAATTCTCGGTGTTCACCAAAAAATAAATCCGGCAAACGTACCTTAGGCTCCAAGAAATGTGCTCCAGGACAGTTACTCACGTGTTGACGGAGCTCAGTCACCTCCAAAGAGAGTTCCTGCAGGCGTTTAGCCAAATCCAGAACCGACACCATGATGGAACAGAAAAAATCTTTCCTTAGAGCATTTGCTGGGCTGGACTTACTGTTATGTTCTGCTACCAGAGCTAAGGAAAGAGAGGAGATCTGTCCCCACGATAGAACTCAGCTAAATCCCTATGATGTAACAGGGAACCTGATCCTGCGATCAGACCTGCTAAAGTCCTAAGCTAGTCTGTACGGAGACCTATAGATGTGGGGAAGGAATCCCTACAAGTACTAAGGACTGGGAGGAAAATGGGACACCTCCTAACAGAAATAGTAGCAGACAGACAAACAAACAAAATATATAGAACATAGAGGTCCGTAGACCAAGCAAACTAACAGAGTTAGATACTGAGCACAGGCTAGCTAGAAAGTAGTTAAACAATGAAGTCCAGCAAAGCCAGAAGGGCGGAGCAGGATTAAATAGGCCAACAAGGTCATGTGACCAGCAAAGGAAAAAACCTAAGAACAAGGTTCTAACACCTGCGCAGCTGCTCTGCCAGCTCTGCAACCAGATCCATGAACCCCGGGAAAAGGAAAAAAAAAAACACAACCGAAAAGGCCCCACACACAAATAAAACCACTTGTCAGTTTTTTTTTTCTTCCTTAATAATGTATGGCTGGTGATAATGTCATACAAGGTGTGGGAGAGCCTAAATGCAACACGAAGTGAAGAGGGGGAGGAAGCCCAAACACTATGGGAAGGGTGAATGGAGACCCCTAGGCAGATCTAATAACACCCTGCTACCCTACTGTCCCTATATAGGTTCCACACCTATCGCCGAGAAGGACCCTAAACCCTGTATGTCCCTAGACCTTGGCCCTAGATAGGAAGGGGGAGGAGTGAGCACTGGTCAGGCCCCACTACAAACTAAAGACAACACAGTAGACAAACAAAGGGGATTAACTTAACTTGAGCAGACACCAGAGGAGTAACGCCAACAGTCCTCCAAGAGCATCAGAGAAGAAGCTAGCCAACAGCTAGTGCTCCAAGCATGCGCAAAGGTAAATAGAAGTATCACCGGCGATTGCCTAGAGCAAACTGAGGGTTTTTAACTCTCATGCAAGCGTGTGTCAATCAGCAGCAGAAGGGAGGTCACCGCCAGGTCTTAAAGGAAGAAGGATTAAGAAGGTGTCTGCAATGCCAAGCGCAGTGACCTTCTACAGCTAGATCCAGAGCGACTGTCTATTACACCTGACACACCCGTGACAATCAGTCAGAAAGTAGAATGAGCATGCACACTTGAATGAATCTGATGTTAAGTGTTGCAATAATATTAGATAAGGGAGGTGTAATCTGCAACAACATCAAGTGTACATATACCATCTGGATAGTGGGAAACTGCGTGCTTCAGCGCTAGGTGATACTCTGCAGTATCCATCTCTCAGAATGGAAGAGTGAACAGGGGTGTGCAGTGAACCAGCCAATCAGATTCCAGGAGGTGTGTCCAACCAAGCACGGTTAACAGAAATGAGAGAAGGCATGTGTGACGCGGACCAATCGGGTTATAGGGAGCGTGGCTACTGACGAGGCTATGGAGGAGTGGTTAAAGTCTAGAAACAGCGCCAGCTCTGTCTGTTGATTTGGGAGAGGAAGGCCAGCGAACTTCATACAGAAAAGACATACCAAATCCAGGCTGAATGTGAACAGGTGTATAGGCGTCCAGGGTTGATATGATAGGCATGGTTAAGAGGGGAGGTAATGTTCAGGGATCTTGTGCCAAGTGTTTTTGCAACATAACTGATGGATTTGGATCCTCCTTGTGCACCTTTCCTTCTAGAAGTGCCTTGTTTTTCTTTACACATTCCTGCATAGTCAGACACAGCCATTACACAGTACACAGCAGGGGAACATTTATAAGATTATCTCAGCACAAGAACAATATTTTTAAACACATCCAATTATGGAAATAATTATTATTCCAAGATCTATTGATTAAAATGAACTTTATTCATGAGAGTACCCATTTAAACAACAGAAAAAGGAATAAAACTACTCAAGACGGTACAGATCTAAACGTCATCACTAAAAAAGTTTCCAGAGAAGCATGTGGAAGTGATTTACACAATCAGAGGATGGGACGGCTCTTCTGCAGACTCGGGTTGGTGCACACTGCTATCTGTTCTGTGCAAGTCATCCTGCAACTGTGTCAGCTGCTCTGGTGGTCAGGACTCCACGATGTCTGCGCGGCTCCTGTACATTGCTCTGATTCTTTTTTACTTTCTGAGCATTGTAAAGGCTTCCTGCCCTAAAGGTAAATCAAATACTTCAGATTACACAGCTAAATGGAACTCTTTATGGCGGGGTCTTATTATTTAGACTTTTATTTAAAGGGTCTTGCGGGTTTTTAGGTTTAATGTGTTCAATATGTACTAAACTGTAATTTCAGGAATTTTTTAATACGAGACTGGTAATTCATAAGCAGCATGCATTTTTGGAAAGATAGATAGATATGAGATAAATGATGGATTATCAGATATTCGTTCAAATAGTAAGAAGCTGATTGACCTTCACCTTAATACAGGGTCCTAATACATATACATAAAAGAAATAGTGAATATAAATTTTTATCTCCCTGTATCAGTGCCCTCATTTGCCCAATAAAATATTCTATTCACTATTCTAAGTGCTGCTTCTGTTTGTATATATAGATAAAGTCTAAAGAAAGCAGCAAAAAAAGACACCTTGAATTTTTTCATCAAGAACTTCGGAGAGTACCCGTTCTGTTTGTATAGATATTTTAGTTAAAAATTTAATTTCCAACTGGTGATCTAGGAATACATACACTTATAGCTGGAGACATATGAATACATACACTTATAGCTGGAGACATACGAATACATACACTTACAGCTGGAGACATATGAATACATACACTTATAGCTGGAGACATATGAATACATACACTTACAGCTGGAGACATATGAATACATACACTTATAGCTGGAGACATACGAATACATACACTTACAGCTGGAGACATATGAATACATACACTTATAGCTGGAGACATATGAATACATACACTTATAGCTGGAGACATATAAATGCATACACTTATAGCTGGAGACATATGAATACATACACTTATAGCTGGAGACATATGAATACATACACTTATAGCTGGAGACATACGAATACATACACTTACAGCTAGAGACATGAATACATACACTTATAGCTGGAGACATATGAATACATACACTTATAGCTGGAGACATATGAATACATACACTAATAGCTGGAGACATATAAATACATACACTTACAGCTGGAGACATAAATACATACACTTATAGCTGGAGACATATGAATACATACACTTATAGCTGGAGACATATGAATACATACACTTATAGCTGGAGACATATGAATACATACACTTACAGCTGGAGACATATAAATACATACACTTATAGCTGGAGACATATGAATACATACACTTATAGCTGGAGACATATGAATATATACACTTATAGCTGGAGACATATAAATGCATACACTTATAGCTGGAGACATATGAATACATACACTTATAGCTGGAGACATATAAATACATACACTTATAGCGGGTGACATATGAATGCATACACTTACAGCTGGAGACATAAATGCATACACTTATGGCTGGAGACATATGAATACATACACTTATAGCTGGAGACATATGAATACATACACTTATAGCTGGAGACATATAAATACATACACTTATAGCTGGAGACATATGAATACATACACTTATAGCTGGAGACATATAAATACATACACTCATAGCTGGAGACATATGAATACATACACTTATGGCTGGAGACATATAAATACATACACTTATAGCTGGAGACATATGAATACATACACTTATAGCTGGAGACATATGAATACATACACTTATAGCTGGAGACATATGAATACATACACTTATAGCTGGAGACATATGAATACATACACTTATAGCTGGAGACATATGAATACATACACTTATAGCTGGAGACATATGAATACATACACTTATAGCTGGAGACATATAAATGCATACACTTATAGCTGGAGACATATGAATACATACACTTATAGCTGGAGACATATGAATACATACACTTATAGCTGGAGACATATGAATACATACACTTATAGCTGGAGACATATAAATGCATACACTTATAGCTGGAGACATATGAATACATACACTTATAGCTGGAGACATATGAATACATACACTTATAGCTGGAGACATATGAATACATACACTTATAGCTGGAGACATATGAATACATACACTTATAGCTGGAGACATATAAATACATACACTTATAGCTGGAGACATATGAATACATACACTTATAGCTGGAGACATATGAATACATACACTTATAGCTGGAGACATATGAATACATACACTTATAGCTGGAGACATATGAATACATACACTTATAGCTGGAGACATATGAATACATACACTTATAGCGGGAGACATATGAATACATACACTTATAGCTGGAGACATATGAATACATACACTTATAGCTGGAGACATATGAATACATACACTTATAGCTGGAGACATATAAATACATACACTTATGGCTGGAGACATATAAATGCATACACTTATAGCTGGAGACATAAATGCATACACTTATAGCTGGAGACATATGAATACATACACTTATAGCTGGAGACATATGAATACATACACTTATAGCTGGAGACATATGAATACATACACTTATAGCTGGAGACATATGAATACATACACTTATAGCTGGAGACATATGAATACATACACTTATAGCTGGAGACATATGAATACATACACTTATAGCTGGAGACATATAAATACATACACTCATAGCTGGAGACATATGAATACATACACTTATGGCTGGAGACATATAAATACATACACTTATGGCTGGAGACATATGAATACATACACTTATAGCTGGAGACATATAAATGCATACACTTATAGCTGGAGACATATGAATACATACACTTATAGCTGGAGACATATGAATACATACACTTATAGCTGGAGACATATAAATACATACACTCATAGCTGGAGACATATGAATACATACACTTATGGCTGGAGACATATAAATACATACACTTATAGCTGGAGACATATGAATACATACACTTATAGCTGGAGACATATGAATACATACACTTATAGCGGGAGACATATAAATACATACACTTATAGCTGGAGACATATAAATACATACACTTATAGCTGGAGACATATGAATACATACACTTATGTCTGGAGACATATAAATACATACACTTATAGCTGGAGACATAAATACATACACTTATGGCTGGAGACATATGAATACATACACTTATAGCTGGAGACATATGAATACATACACTTATAGCTGGAGACATATGAATACATACACTTATAGCTGGAGACATATGAATACATACACTTATAGCTGGAGACATATGAATACATACACTTATAGCTGGAGACATATAAATACATACACTTACAGCTGGAGACATAAATACATACACTTATAGCTGGAGACATATGAATACATACACTTACAGCTGGAGACATATAAATACATACACTTACAGCTGGAGACATAAATACATACACTTATAGCTGGAGACATATGAATACATACACTTATAGCTGGAGACATATGAATACATACACTTATAGCTGGAGACATATAAATACATACACTTACAGCTGGAGACATAAATACATACACTTATAGCTGGAGACATATGAATACATACACTTATAGCTGGAGACATATAAATGCATACACTTATAGCTGGAGACATATAAATACATACACTTACAGCTGGAGACATAAATGCATACACTTATGGCTGGAGACATATGAATACATACACTTATAGCTGGAGACATATGAATACATACACTTATAGCTGGAGACATATGAATACATACACTTATAGCTGGAGACATATAAATACATACACTTATAGCTGGAGACATATGAATACATACACTTATAGCTGGAGACATATAAATACATACACTCATAGCTGGAGACATATGAATACATACACTTATGGCTGGAGACATATAAATACATATGTAGCACCCTGAGGATTCGGCTGCTACAGGGGTATTGCACCTCAACCCAGAGGTGTGATATTCCACTCCCGGGTAAGGATGGAGTGTGGATCTGAGCTCGGTAGGCTGCATGCACTACATACATCCCATTTCCGAGGAACAGACCAACGGTACTCCCACTTAGAAATATGCAGGTACGACCGAGTCTGTTCCTGGCTGGAGTGGGAGGGGGGGTGGAACATCCCAAGTAGTGTAGGGGCAGATAGGGGGAGCAGCCTGGGTAAAGATAGGAGCTCATTGGGTGCTGGTCACCTGAGCTCACACATAGAGGGTGTATATAAGGTGGGCACCATCAGAGAACAGGGTCAGTCAGTCTGTCAGAGTAAGAAGCAGAGGAGCAGAGCAGCCCAAGAGTGAGAGAGGAGAAGAAAGAGAGACCCAGAGGGGGAAGCAGAAGAAAAGGACTCCAAGAACCCAACTTAAATCCCCGGGTGAAGAGTCGGCATCAGGGTACCGGAACCCAAGCTGGTGGGGGCAAAAACACACCCCAGCCAGAGACCGGAGGCCGTGGGCAGCGTCTGCCACGGCCACCCACCATATCCACCACGAAGGCATACCACGTGGAGGGTCAGGGAACCCAAGGCCAAGGGTCTCCCAACAGAAGGCCCGAGGGAGCTGGACCTGGGTGGATCAATAGTGGGGACGGCCAGAGAAAGGACAGAAGGAGAGCTCAGGGTCACGCTCCGGACTCGCTTGGGGGTTGGCTGGATCCAGGACCTGGTGGATGCAGCACGGCTCGGGTGGTCACTTGAAGCTAGAGTGACCGGAACATCAGCAGTGAGTAAACACCCTTAACTGCATAACCCGACTCTGTCTTCCTTTAACACCTATGCTGCACCACCACAACCCCCATCCTCTGCACCTGACCCCCTGAGGCTATACCCCACCCGTTGGGGGTTATCTATCACAAGCTGCACCTATACCATCAGCCTCAGCGGACCCTGCTGCAGCGGCGGCCATAGTGACCGCAATACAACGGGTGGCGTAGTCGACAATAAAGAACTTAACAACATCTGTAGGACTGCCACATACAACTGAGTTTGACACCCTGGGCACGGACCGGGTCACAGCCACTCGGAAGACTACAACCCCCATCTGATCCGGCTCCGGATATTCCCCCTAAAAGAATATGGCCCAGGGGGCGCGTCACATACACTTATAGCTGGAGACATATGAATACATACACTTATAGCTGGAGACATATGAATACATACACTTATAGCTGGAGACATATGAATACATACACTTATAGCTGGAGACATATGAATACATACACTTATAGCTGGAGACATATAAATGCATACACTTATAGCTGGAGACATATGAATACATACACTTATAGCGGGAGACATATGAATACATACACTTATAGCTGGAGACATATGAATACATACACTTATAGCTGGAGACATATGAATACATACACTTATAGCTGGAGACATATGAATACATACACTTATAGCTGGAGACATATAAATACATACACTTATAGCTGGAGACATATGAATACATACACTTATAGCTGGAGACATATAAATACATACACTCATAGCTGGAGACATATGAATACATACACTTATGGCTGGAGACATATAAATACATACACTTATAGCTGGAGACATATGAATACATACACTTATAGCTGGAGACATATGAATACATACACTTATAGCTGGAGACATATGAATACATACACTTATAGCTGGAGACATATGAATACATACACTTATAGCTGGAGACATATGAATACATACACTTATAGCTGGAGACATATAAATGCATACACTTATAGCTGGAGACATATGAATACATACACTTATAGCTGGAGACATATGAATACATACACTTATAGCTGGAGACATATGAATACATACACTTATAGCTGGAGACATATAAATGCATACACTTATAGCTGGAGACATATGAATACATACACTTATAGCTGGAGACATATGAATACATACACTTATAGCTGGAGACATATGAATACATACACTTATAGCTGGAGACATATAAATACATACACTTATAGCTGGAGACATATGAATACATACACTTATAGCTGGAGACATATGAATACATACACTTATAGCTGGAGACATATGAATACATACACTTATAGCTGGAGACATATGAATACATACACTTATAGCTGGAGACATATGAATACATACACTTATAGCGGGAGACATATGAATACATACACTTATAGCTGGAGACATATGAATACATACACTTATAGCTGGAGACATATGAATACATACACTTATAGCTGGAGACATATAAATACATACACTTATGGCTGGAGACATATAAATGCATACACTTATAGCTGGAGACATATGAATACATACACTTATAGCTGGAGACATATGAATACATACACTTATAGCTGGAGACATATAAATACATACACTTATAGCTGGAGACATATGAATACATACACTTATAGCTGGAGACATATGAATACATACACTTATAGCTGGAGACATATGAATACATACACTTATAGCTGGAGACATATAAATACATACACTTATAGCTGGAGACATATGAATACATACACTTATAGCTGGAGACATATGAATACATACACTTATAGCTGGAGACATATAAATACATACACTTATAGCTGGAGACATATGAATACATACACTTATAGCTGGAGACATATGAATACATACACTTATAGCTGGAGACATATGAATACATACACTTATAGCTGGAGACATATGAATACATACACTTATAGCTGGAGACATATGAATACATACACTTATAGCGGGAGACATATGAATACATACACTTATAGCTGGAGACATATGAATACATACACTTATAGCTGGAGACATATGAATACATACACTTATAGCTGGAGACATATAAATACATACACTTATGGCTGGAGACATATAAATGCATACACTTATAGCTGGAGACATAAATGCATACACTTATAGCTGGAGACATATGAATACATACACTTATAGCTGGAGACATATGAATACATACACTTATAGCTGGAGACATATGAATACATACACTTATAGCTGGAGACATATGAATACATACACTTATAGCTGGAGACATATGAATACATACACTTATAGCTGGAGACATATGAATACATACACTTATAGCTGGAGACATATAAATACATACACTCATAGCTGGAGACATATGAATACATACACTTATGGCTGGAGACATATAAATACATACACTTATGGCTGGAGACATATGAATACATACACTCATAGCTGGAGACATATGAATACATACACTTATAGCTGGAGACATATAAATGCATACACTTATAGCTGGAGACATATGAATACATACACTTATAGCTGGAGACATATGAATACATACACTTATAGCTGGAGACATATAAATACATACACTCATAGCTGGAGACATATGAATACATACACTTATGGCTGGAGACATATAAATACATACACTTATAGCTGGAGACATATGAATACATACACTTATAGCTGGAGACATATGAATACATACACTTATAGCGGGAGACATATAAATACATACACTTATAGCTGGAGACATATAAATACATACACTTATAGCTGGAGACATATGAATACATACACTTATGTCTGGAGACATATAAATACATACACTTATAGCTGGAGACATAAATACATACACTTATGGCTGGAGACATATGAATACATACACTTATAGCTGGAGACATATGAATACATACACTTATAGCTGGAGACATATGAATACATACACTTATAGCTGGAGACATATGAATACATACACTTATAGCTGGAGACATATGAATACATACACTTATAGCTGGAGACATATAAATACATACACTTACAGCTGGAGACATAAATACATACACTTATAGCTGGAGACATATGAATACATACACTTACAGCTGGAGACATATAAATACATACACTTATAGCTGGAGACATATGAATACATACACTTATAGCTGGAGACATATGAATACATACACTTATAGCTGGAGACATATAAATACATACACTTACAGCTGGAGACATAAATACATACACTTATAGCTGGAGACATATGAATACATACACTTATAGCTGGAGACATATAAATGCATACACTTATAGCTGGAGACATATAAATACATACACTTACAGCTGGAGACATAAATGCATACACTTATGGCTGGAGACATATGAATACATACACTTATAGCTGGAGACATATGAATACATACACTTATAGCTGGAGACATATGAATACATACACTTATAGCTGGAGACATATAAATACATACACTCATAGCTGGAGACATATGAATACATACACTTATAGCTGGAGACATATGAATACATACACTTATGGCTGGAGACATATAAATACATATGTAGCACCCTGAGGACTCGGCTGCTACAGGGGTATTGCACCTCAACCCAGAGGTGTGATATTCCACTCCCGGGTAAGGATGGAGTGTGGATCTGAGCTCGGTAGGCTGCATGCACTACATACATCCCATTTCCGAGGAACAGACCAACGGTACTCCCACTTAGAAATATGCAGGTACGACCGAGTCTGTTCCTGGCTGGAGTGGGAGGGGGGGTGGAACATCCCAAGTAGTGTAGGGGCAGATAGGGGGAGCAGCCTGGGTAAAGATAGGAGCTCATTGGGTGCTGGTCACCTGAGCTCACACATAGAGGGTGTATATAAGGTGGGCACCATCAGAGAACAGGGTCAGTCAGTCTGTCAGAGTAAGAAGCAGAGGAGCAGAGCAGCCCAAGAGTGAGAGAGGAGAAGAAAGAGAGACCCAGAGGGGGAAGCAGAAGAAAAGGACTCCAAGAACCCAACTTAAATCCCCGGGTGAAGAGTCGGCATCAGGGTACCGGAACCCAAGCTGGTGGGGGCAAAAACACACCCCAGCCAGAGACCGGAGGCCGTGGGCAGCGTCTGCCACGGCCACCCACCATATCCACCACGAAGGCATACCACGTGGAGGGTCAGGGAACCCAAGGCCAAGGGTCTCCCAACAGAAGGCCCGAGGGAGCTGGACCTGGGTGGATCAATAGTGGGGACGGCCAGAGAAAGGACAGAAGGAGAGCTCAGGGTCACGCTCCGGACTCGCTTGGGGGTTGGCTGGATCCAGGACCTGGTGGATGCAGCACGGCTCGGGTGGTCACTTGAAGCTAGAGTGACCGGAACATCAGCAGTGAGTAAACACCCTTAACTGCATAACCCGACTCTGTCTTCCTTTAACACCTATGCTGCACCACCACAACCCCCATCCTCTGCACCTGACCCCCTGAGGCTATACCCCACCCGTTGGGGGTTATCTATCACAAGCTGCACCTATACCATCAGCCTCAGCGGACCCTGCTGCAGCGGCGGCCATAGTGACCGCAATACAACGGGTGGCGTAGTCGACAATAAAGAACTTAACAACATCTGTAGGACTGCCACATACAACTGAGTTTGACACCCTGGGCACGGACCGGGTCACAGCCACTCGGAAGACTACAACCCCCATCTGATCCGGCTCCGGATATTCCCCCTAAAAGAATATGGCCCAGGGGGCGCGTCACATACACTTATAGCTGGAGACATATGAATACATACACTTATAGCTGGAGACATATGAATACATACACTTATAGCTGGAGACATATGAATACATACACTTATAGCTGGAGACATATGAATACATACACTTATAGCTGGAGACATATAAATGCATACACTTATAGCTGGAGACATATGAATACATACACTTATAGCGGGAGACATATGAATACATACACTTATAGCTGGAGACATATGAATACATACACTTATAGCTGGAGACATATGAATACATACACTTATAGCTGGAGACATATGAATACATACACTTATAGCTGGAGACATATAAATACATACACTTATAGCTGGAGACATATGAATACATACACTTATAGCTGGAGACATACGAATACATACACTTATAGCTGGAGACATATGAATACATACACTTATAGCTGGAGACATATGAATACATACACTCATAGCTGGAGACATATGAATACATACACTTATGGCTGGAGACATATAAATGCATACACTTATAGCTGGAGACATATGAATACATACACTTATAGCTGGAGACATATGAATACATACACTTATAGCTGGAGACATATGAATACATACACTTACAGCTGGAGACATATGAATACATACACTTATAGCTGGAGACATATGAATACATACACTTATAGCTGGAGACATATAAATACATACACTTACAGCTGGAGACATAAATACATACACTTATAGCTGGAGACATATGAATACATACACTTATAGCTGAAGACATATGAATACATACACTTATAGCTGGAGACATATAAATACATACACTTATAGCTGGAGACATAAATACATACACTTATGGCTGGAGACATATGAATACATACACTTATAGCTGGAGACATATGAATACATACACTTATAGCTGAAGACATATGAATACATACACTTACAGCTGGAGACATAAATACATACACTTATGTCTGGAGACATATAAATACATACACTTATAGCTGGAGACATATGAATACATACACTTATAGCTGGAGACATATGAATACATACACTTATAGCTGGAGACATATGAATACATACACTTATAGCTGGAGACATATGAATACATACACTTATAGCTGGAGACATATGAATACATACACTTACAGCTGGAGACATATAAATACATACACTTATAGCTGGAGACATATGAATACATACACTTATAGCTGGAGACATATGAATACATACACTTATAGCGGGAGACATATGAATACATACACTTATAGCTGGAGACATATAAATACATACACTTATAGCTGGAGACATATGAATACATACACTTATAGCTGGAGACATAAGAATACATACACTTATAGCTGGAGACATATGAATACATACACTTATAGCTGGAGACATATGAATACATACACTTATAGCTGGAGACATATGAATACATACACTTATAGCTGGAGACATATAAATACATACACTTATAGCTGGAGACATATGAATACATACACTTATAGCTGGAGACATATGAATACATACACTTATAGCTGGAGACATATAAATACATACACTTATAGCTGGAGACATATAAATACATACACTTATAGCTGGAGACATATGAATACATACACTTATAGCTGGAGACATATGAATACATACACTTATAGCTGGAGACATATGAATACATACACTTATAGCTGGAGACATATAAATACATACACTTATAGCTGGAGACATAAATACATACACTTATGGCTGGAGACATATGAATACATACACTTATGGCTGGAGACATATGAATACATACACTTATAGCTGGAGACATATGAATACATACACTTATGGCTGGAGACATATGAATACATACACTTACAGCTGGAGACATATGAATACATACACTTATAGCTGGAGACATATGAATACATACACTTACAGCTGGAGACATATGAATACATACACTTATAGCTGGAGACATATAAATACATACACTTATAGCTGGAGACATATGAATACATACACTTATAGCTGGAGACATATGAATACATACACTTATAGCTGGAGACATATGAATACATACACTTATAGCTGGAGACATATGAATACATACACTTACAGCTGGAGACATATGAATACATACACTTACAGCTGGAGACATAAATACATACACTTATAGCTGGAGACATATGAATACATACACTTATAGCTGGAGACATATAAATACATACACTTATAGCTGGAGACATATGAATACATACACTTATAGCTGGAGACATATGAATACATACACTTACAGCTGGAGACATATGAATACATACACTTACAGCTGGAGACATAAATACATACACTTATAGCTGGAGACATATGAATACATACACTTATAGCTGGAGACATATAAATACATACACTTATAGCTGGAGACATATAAATACATACACTTACAGCTGGAGACATATAAATACATACACTTATAGCTGGAGACATAAATACATACACTTATAGCTGGAGACATATAAATACATACACTTACAGCTGGAGACATATAAATACATACACTTATAGCTGGAGACATAAATACATACACTTATAGCTGGAGACATATGAATACATACACTTATAGCTGGAGACATATAAATACATACACTTATAGCTGGAGACATAAATACATACACTTATGGCTGGAGACATATGAATACATACACTTATAGCTGGAGACATATGAATACATACACTTATAGCTGGAGACATATGAATGCATACACTTATAGCTGGAGACATATGAATACATACACTTATAGCTGGAGACATAAGAATACATACACTTATAGCTGGAGACATATGAATACATACACTTATAGCTGGAGACATATGAATACATACACTTACAGCTGGAGACATATGAATACATACACTTATAGCTGGAGACATATGAATACATACACTTATAGCTGGAGACATATGAATACATACACTTACAGCTGGAGACATATGAATACATACACTTACAGCTGGAGACATATGAATACATACACTTATAGCTGGAGACATATGAATACATACACTTATAGCTGGAGACATATGAATACATACACTTATAGCTGGAGACATATGAATACATACACTTATAGCTGAAGACATAAATACATACACTTATGTCTGGAGACATATAAATACATACACTTATAGCTGGAGACATATGAATACATACACTTATAGCTGGAGACATATGAATACATACACTTACAGCTGGAGACATAAATACATACACTTATGTCTGGAGACATATAAATACATACACTTATAGCTGGAGACATATAAATACATACACTTATAGCTGGAGACATAAATACATACACTTATGGCTGGAGACATATGAATACATACACTTATAGCTGGAGACATATGAATACATACACTTATAGCTGGAGACATATAAATACATACACTTATAGCTGGAGACATAAATACATACACTTATGGCTGGAGACATATGAATACATACACTTATAGCTGGAGACATATGAATACATACACTTATAGCTGGAGACATATGAATACATACACTTATAGCTGGAGACATATGAATACATACACTTATAGCTGGAGACATATGAATACATACACTTATAGCTGGAGACATATGAATACATACACTTATAGCTGGAGACATATGAATACATACACTTATAGCTGAAGACATAAATACATACACTTATGTCTGGAGACATATAAATACATACACTCATAGCTGGAGACATATAAATACATACACTTATAGCTGGAGACATATGAATACATACACTTATAGCTGGAGACATATGAATACATACACTTATAGCTGGAGACATATGAATACATACACTTATAGCTGGAGACATATGAATACATACACTTATAGCTGGAGACATATGAATACATACACTTATAGCTGGAGACATATGAATACATACACTTATAGCTGGAGACATATAAATACATACACTTATAGCTGGAGACATATGAATACATACACTTATAGCGGGAGACATATGAATACATACACTTATAGCTGGAGACATATAAATACATACACTTATAGCGGGAGACATATGAATACATACACTTATAGCGGGAGACATATGAATACATACACTTATAGCTGGAGACATATGAATACATACACTTATAGCTGGAGACATATAAATGCATACACTTATAGCTGGAGACATATAAATACATACACTTATAGCTGGAGACATATGAATACATACACTTATAGCGGGAGACATATGAATACATACACTTATAGCTGGAGACATATAAATACATACACTTATAGCTGGAGACATATGAATACATACACTTATAGCTGGAGACATATAAATACATACACTTATAGCTGGAGACATATGAATACATACACTTATAGCTGGAGACATAAGAATACATACACTTATAGCTGGAGACATATGAATACATACACTTACAGCTGGAGACATATGAATACATACACTTATAGCTGGAGACATATGAATACATACACTTATAGCTGGAGACATATGAATACATACACTTATAGCTGGAGACATATAAATACATACACTTATAGCTGGAGACATATGAATACATACACTTATAGCTGGAGACATATGAATACATACACTTATAGCTGGAGACATATGAATACATACTCTTACAGCTGGAGACATATGAATACATACACTTACAGCTGGAGACATATGAATACATACACTTACAGCTGGAGACATATGAATACATACACTTATAGCTGGAGACATATGAATACATACACTTATAGCTGGAGACATATGAATACATACACTTATAGCTGGAGACATATGAATACATACACTTATAGCTGGAGACATACGAATACATACACTTATAGCTGGAGACATATGAATACATACACTTACAGCTGGAGACATAAATACATACACTTATGTCTGGAGACATATAAATACATACACTTATAGCTGGAGACATATAAATACATACACTTATAGCTGGAGACATAAATACATACACTTATGGCTGGAGACATATGAATACATACACTTATAGCTGGAGACATATGAATACATACACTTATAGCTGGAGACATATGAATACATACACTTATAGCTGAAGACATAAATACATACACTTATGTCTGGAGACATATAAATACATACACTCATAGCTGGAGACATATAAATACATACACTTATAGCTGGAGACATATGAATACATACACTTATAGCTGGAGACATATGAATACATACACTTATAGCTGGAGACATATGAATACATACACTTATAGCTGGAGACATATGAATACATACACTTATAGCTGGAGACATATGAATACATACACTTATAGCTGGAGACATATAAATACATACACTTATAGCTGGAGACATATGAATACATACACTTATAGCTGGAGACATATAAATACATACACTTATAGCTGGAGACATATGAATACATACACTTATAGCTGGAGACATAAGAATACATACACTTATAGCTGGAGACATATGAATACATACACTTACAGCTGGAGACATATGAATACATACACTTATAGCTGGAGACATATGAATACATACACTTATAGCTGGAGACATATAAATGCATACACTTATAGCTGGAGACATATGAATACATACACTTACAGCTGGAGACATATGAATACATACACTTACAGCTGGAGACATATGAATACATACACTTATAGCTGGAGACATATGAATACATACACTTATAGCTGGAGACATATGAATACATACACTTATAGCTGGAGACATATGAATACATACACTTATAGCTGGAGACATATGAATACATACACTTATAGCTGGAGACATATGAATACATACACTTATAGCTGGAGACATATGAATACATACACTTATAGCTGGAGACATACGAATACATACACTTATAGCTGGAGACATATGAATACATACACTTATAGCTGGAGACATATGAATACATACACTTATAGCTGGAGACATATGAATACATACACTTATAGCTGGTGATATAGGAAGATTTAGGGCAGCACGGTGGCTCAGTGGTTAGCACTGCAGCTTTGCAGCGCTGGGGTCCTGCGTTCAAATCCCACCAAGGACAACATCTGTAAGGAGTTTGTATGTTCTCCCCGTATTTGTGTGGGTTTCCTCCATATTCTCTGGTTTCCTCCCACAGTCCAAAGACATACTGATAGGGAATGTAGATTGTGATCCCCAGTGGGGACAGTGCCAAAAATGTCTGTAAATTGTCTGAATTGTAAAGCGCTGTGGAATATGTTGGCACTATATAAATAAAAACATTATTATGATTATTATATACAGTTATAGCTGGAGACATATAAATACTTATACTATAGTTCTTCTGCCATCGGAAATATTTAGAGGTGCAATTGAAAATATATCCTACTTGTGGCAATAAATTACTTAAGAATATAATACTTATAGCTGGTGATATAGGAATACATATACTTATAGCCACTTACTGTATATAAGAATACATAAACTTATTATTGATGATATAGAAATACATACACCAGTCTATCAAGTTCATAAAGAATAATTATTTCTATGCGTACCATAAAGGTTTTATAGAACAAACCCCCTCTCTAGAGTTAGTTCCTGAACCCCCCAACAATCAGGTCTCATCCCCATGAAGAAGCTCGGGCTGATGATTGAAATGTAGTGTTACACGCTGACAACGTCATACATGGATAAGCTAAGTCCTCCTTTGTAGCACTGGAAAACGTTCCCCTATGTGGACATGTAGCCGTAGATGTTTGGCCTTTACGAGACTACTCCTCCAAGAGAAGACAATTATGTAGAGTATGAATGAGCCGTTACTTATCCCGGCCCCGTAGGCTATTCCTAGCTGTGTATAATCAGTACTTATGTCTGTATATATTCACAGGGTCTTGTTGATATTCAGGTTTTAACTATAGTTCTTCTGCCATCGGAAATATTTAGAGGTGCAATGGAAAATATATCCTACTTGCGGCAATAAATTACTGAAGAAGAGGAAAATGAACTCTCAATGACCTGCAGAAGATATAATTAAGAGATACTGGGATTTTTTTTTTAATTCTTTCCATACTGTTCCAAGTGTATATTTTTGGGGTGGTTGTAAGAAGAGCAATAGAAATATAGTGCTATTCAGTTTTGTCCAAAAATGAGATAAATGCAATTTTGACTACATCTCACTGCAGAATTCTACTTTACATTATACATCTCACATTGGCCAAAACTGTGGTGTGAACAGAGCACAAATCCTTAACAATTCATAGACTGCACTGTTTTCAAATAACATTCTGCCTTGTTTAAACAATTCCAATAATTTATCGTCAATGATATGGGTAAATAACGTGAGAATGAGTATTGTATATTAATTTAAACACATTTCTATCCATCAAATTTTGTAAAAATCCTGAACCAACACTTTACAGTGAATCTGTTTAAACTATATGTGTATGTTACTCTTTCAAAGACAAGTCCAGCAATACCTTTACCTAGACAGTCCATTCATCTGTTACTGAGAAATCCGTGTTTGAATTGAAATGTAAATGAGGCTGTAGATCTGAAGCCTTTGTCCCTCCAGCTGTATTCCTCCTCCAACACTGCCTCTTCCTTCTTGACTGACAGTCTCTATGCTGTGTGAATTCAGGGAAAGGAGCTTTCAGTCGAGCAGTGGCAGGAGGTGCTGGACGGAGAATAGAGCTGGAGTGACAGATGCTTCAGATCTACAATAGCTCTTCATTCTTATTTGCATGTAAATTAAAACTGATTTCTTAGTAATGGTAAGTCAGACCAAATAGAATAGGGGGGGGGAATAGATGTCACCTGACTTAGAAGAGCACTGGAGTGACGCTTAACTTGGGTAAGACAATGATCGATGAGAATATGATTATATTACTACACTTACACTATAATATATTGTTATGATACTGGTGTAGCACTGCTGGAATAGAGTGGCCGAAGGAGCATGAGGAGATATAGCAAGTGGTAGTAGATGTTCTTGGAGTTAGGAAAGGAGTTGTAGGAAACAATCCGTAGATGGGTAAGAACTGTCTGGGTAAGACAGTTCAGAGCTGGAAACGGGAGCTAGACTAAACAGCTAGACACAATATTCAAGCAATGTATGAAAGATCCATGTGGCTTTAAGTAGGCTCAAACAGGAAACAAGATGGATTCCATAGGTTCAGAATCTGCCATGTTAGTAAAGGGCAACTGCAGAACACAACATCATCCTCCAGTGGTAAGGAGCGAAATTGCAGCACAATTATTAAAGTGAATAATAGCGTCCACTAGTGGTCAAAGTGTAGAAAGACAACAGGAATCCTGACATACTGTATATACACATTAGACAGATTAAAGGGGTTGTCCACTACACAGACAACCCCTCTCATTCTCTATGTTTCCCCTAGGTTAAATTACAGCCTATACTCAGCTCTGGCACAGTGTCGGCACTAGATCTCACAGAGTTTGCATGATGTTGTTATATCACGTGATCCCTGCAACCAATCAGCAACCACTTCACGCTCCTCTCCTTTGGATGTAAATGACATCTGGAAGAAATGAGAGCTGCTGATGCTCTCTCACTTCCTCTTGATGTTTGATTTGTCTGAAGGATAAGAAAGTGAAGCCCCCGCTGATTTGCTGCAGGGATCGCGGGACATAACAATTGTCTCGTGAACACCTGGAGTGCCAGTGCTGACATCACTGAAATGGGGCAACACCGGAGGTATTTCTATTATTATTTTACATAGTGGATCAGAAGGGGTTGTCTGAGTAAGGCAATGTGGGAGTGTTTTTTTAACGATTGCATCATCTGCACCTTTTTAAGCTTATCCTTGCATAAAGGTATTTTCTGATAGATAAGTCCTACAATAAAGTTCTACTGCTGTGTCTAAAAGAGGTATTCTCATGTCCAAGATCCTATCCCAATATGTAGTAGGTGTAATAATTATAATATTAGAAAATACCTCCAATTTGAAATGTAGTATAGTTCTTCTGATTTGTTATGTCGCTTTCCCCATGTGCAGGGAATTGCAATAGCTTAGGAATCCATGGTTATGATGACCACTAACAGCTATCTAACTGTCACTATATGAATGATCATAACGTGGCATGGGGCGGTAGCCGTAGGTGAGGTACTCGTCTTCCACGCCCTCTGAGGGTGTCCTTACTTGTCTCCAGCTCACTAACTACTCACTCACTCACTGTCAGGAACTAAAACACAGGTCCCTATTACTCCTCTCCAACTATGGGCCGGCCTTACAGTTAACCCTGTCACCCCTGACTAACAGGAACTGCAGCCTCCAGGGGGATTAAACATGTCATAGAATACATTATGCATAACATTAAAACAACAGGGGTTTTAAGAGGTGTGTTATGCCATCTTCTGCACCTTTACATAGATATGGATATCTAGATATCTAAGCTACTGCAATGCCCTGCACATGGGGTAAGCTACATAGTGAATCAGAAGAACTATACTACATTTCTAATTAGAGGTATTTGCTAATATTATTATTTTTACACCTACTACATATGGGGATAGGATATTGGAGATGGACATGGCAGAATTGTGTGCTGGAGACTGTATGGTGGCAGCTTTCCCATTACAGAACTGCAGGGATTTGGCATGGCATCACATGTTGTTGCATGCAGTGCAAATCCAGGCCTTAATTCAGTATTGCATATTGCATCTGTTTTTTTGTCTTTAATTTCTTTTGCCTCTTTTTTTGTGTGCATCAAATTCATCTCTCCATTTGTGCCTCATTTAATGTGTATTTTATAGTTTTGGTAGTTTCTCCATAAAGCAATACTTCTGTACATGAGACATGTAATAGAGCATATTAAAACAGAAAAAACTCTGTACGACCCCGTATGAAATCTGAGACTTATGTAAGTACTTTAGGGTCCCATAGCAGTCTATGGGTGCCATAATATGGCACTGCGACTCAGAAGTTGCCATAATGACCCATGTGCAAGAGGTCTTACAGGCAGCCTGTCAGGCAATTCATGCTATCCAACATGAATCCGAGCTTAGCTGCACAATTGCTTCCAGGTATTTTATTCTCTGAAGTCATTCTGCGTTTTCAGAAAAAAAAAAAATTTAAACATCAAGGGACAAAGGCAGAGAAAAGACTAGTGCCGATCCAAGTGATTGACAGATCTTTCACTATATGCACACATAGAGGAGAACTGTCAATCAACTGTGAGAAGAAGCCGTCCAGATCTTTAAATTATGTTTTCTCTGAAATGCCAATGAAAAAACATACCTGTCTGTGTAACGGGTCTGGGAGGTGGAACCTCTGAGCAACTATACAAGGGGGCAGTCCTTGTAAGGAAGCGGGTGGCTCCCAGGGAAGACGGGCAGGTAGTCACGGCAAGTGACAGGGACAGTCTCTGGGTAGAGGGGCAGGTAGTCACGGCAAGTGACAGGGACAGTCTCTGGGTAGAAGGGCAGCGGGCTGGTGGCTGGTGAGCGCTCCCAGGTGAGCGGGCGAGAGTCTCTGGACAGGCAGGTGGTCACGGCAAGTGACGGCAGAACCTCCAGGTAGACTAGCAGACAGGTAGCGGATGGACGCTCCCAGGTGAGCGGGCAAGAGTCTCTGGACAGGCAGGTGGTCACGGCAAGTGACGGCAGAGCCTCCAGGTAGGCTAGCACGCAGGTAACAGGTGAGCGCTCCCAGGTGAGCCGGCAAGAGTCTCTGGACAGGCAGGTGGTCACGGCAAGTGACGGCAGAGCCTCCAGGTAGGCTAGCAGGCAGGTAATAGGTGTGCGCTCCCAGGTGAGCGGGCAGGCTGGTCCATAGACAGACTGACAGGAGTCGGAGGGCAGACCGTCGGACCGCAGGCTAGCAAGCGGGTAGCGGATATCAGGCAGGTATCAAGCAGGAATCTGGCAGGTGACTGGCAGGTAAGAGGCAGGAATCTGGCAGGTGACTGGCAGGTAACAAGCAGGAATCTGGCAGGTGACTGGCAGGTAACTGGTAACGGGACCTGAGGGCTGAAGCAGAGTGAAGGCTTTGCAACAACATTGCTCGGGCACCTCCATTTTGGAGGAGGTGCCTTATATATGGGAGGTCCTCCGGCAATTGGCCGGGGACTCCTTAGGACGGCGCGCGCGGTCCCTATAAGAGAGGGGGAGCGCGTACGCGCGCGCCCTAAGCACACTGCCGGGGAAGGAGCGCGTGCCGGAAGCAGCGGGGAGAGAAGCGCTGGAGGACGCCGCGCCAGGAGCGGGGAGGTGAGAGGGACGGCGTCTCTGCCTAGTACGGGGCAGAGACGCCGATGCTACAGTCTGCAATTTCACAGCCTGACTTTGATTCATGCTGCCTGTGGTTTGGGCAGCATGAATGGACTGACAGGTTCCCTTTAATGTCAAAATGCCTGATCCACCATGCAAGATCCATCACCTTTGACAGTCCGTGGTGGAGCTGCTAGAGTGCTAGTAAAATTTGGAAATGACTATGATCTTTGATATTAAAGGAGTTTTCAAGTACTTTTACATAGTTGACCTGTACCTAAGAAAGGTCATCATTATAAGATCTGTGAAGGTTCAGCATTTGACACCCCTATCGATAACCTGTTTTCATGCGATGCAGTGGCCAGATGTAAAAAGTGTATGGAGCCGAACACGACAGCTCTGTCACACTGTTTCGTGGCTGGTACTGCAGATAAGCTCCTATTTACCCCCATTGGCCTTCACGGGAGCTGATAACAGTTAATCTGTAGGGGTGTCAAGTGTCGGACCCCCACCGATGTTAGTATCATGATCTAGCAAAGGATGATGTTAGGGATCAAACCAGTCTACATAACTATTTTCGAGACATCTGCGTGTACTCAGGATAGTTTACCAGACTTCTACTTACAAATCCCTGATTATGTGATCTCTATATTTTTTTCTATAATCACTGTTTGTATATGTCTTGTGTGCAGTGCAGCCCACATCTTGTCAGAAGATATAATCTGTTGCTCATATGGTTTGCAGATGGTCCTAAATTGCTTCATTAGTTAGTACTCTAACTTCCTACAAATGACTTCACACATATTGATGAAGATGAAGAAAATTTGTTAAGCAATTTGACTAATTAAGAATTAAAGTTTTTACACTTTGTTTTAGAGCATACATGTCAAACTCTGGCCCATGGGCCAAATCTGGCACGCAGGGTGATTACAGTATATTTGGCCCGTGACACCAGAAACACCACCCCTATGTGGGGTCATTATTCTATATGGAGAATTTTGTGGGGCCCATTATACTGTATGAAGGACTATGTGGGGCTCATTATAGTGCATGGAAAGCTATATGGGGACATTATACTGTTTGGAGGACTATGTGGGGTCCAATATTCTGTATGGAGGACTGTGTGGGGCCCATTATACTGTATACTGGTTGGCACGCAACTTTGTCCCAAGTTTTTCATTTTGGCCCTCTGTGTGTTTGAGTTTGACATGTACAGTTGGGGGAGGAAGGTTGAACTTGATGGACCTAGGTCTTTATTCAACCTGCATATAACGTCTTTTAAGGAGTTGGCCAGATTTGGCACAAATGTCTTCTGGAGTAGCATGACTGCAAGGAGTGTTAATCCCCAGCCCCTTCTTTCCAAAAAACCTTGGGCTGCTTTATACCAAAAATTAAAACACATAAATCATTCCATGCCTATTTCCTCTGTTATAAGCGTGCTTTTCTTTCAAACCAAAGGCCAACCGCTGTTGTACAGCGGGCCTTACAATTAAAAACTTAATTGAGCATGGAAGAGACACCGCCACAGAGGCGGACAATGTAACCCTACATTGTCATCCAACCAACCCCACGGAAAAGAATTAATGCCTTTTCTAAACTGTCCTATAGTCCTGACATTAAAATATCTGTCCTGATTTCGTTAAGATGTACCCCATCCTTCAACAATAAATTGGCGTTATCTCCTTTCAGTTCCTTGTGTCTCACTACTATGCCCCACATTGCTTGAACATGTTTGGATACCCTCACATTCAGCAACCTCCAGCTCTTTCCACTTCAGATATGCTCCTGGCCTCTCACCAATTTGTTCTTGGCATAATCTCCGACCACACTACCGTGGCTACGTCAAAGAATTCACCTTAAACCTTGAAAGGTCCTGTTTCATTAACGCCAATAAATTTCCAACCTTTATATTGGAAAGTTCGTTGCCACCTGCATGAATATTAAGCACTACATTACCTGCATATTGTTTGCTGCACAGGACATTTATAAGTAGGACTTGAGCCCAACGTAGGCCTCTGACACCTTTCCAAAATACAGACACTTGTTGCATACCAAAATTGAGACGGCCAGGACGCCTGCCTGCTCTCTTTTCTACCCAGAAAGTGTCCTATTATAAAAAACACTTTTGACTGAATAGGATCTGAAAGACATAATTAAGTACAAATAACCTACCAAACACCCTATATTTAAAACAACCAGGAATCTTAAACAATCTAAAGCCTAGAACCCTTTATTACCTAATCCAGCCGAATGTACCCTTGAAAAGACTCTGATTTTCAATGACTCAAAGTTTTTACCTCACCAGCTGACATACCGCAGTCATCTGCCATATTAGCCGCACCTATCCTGAACGAGTGTGCACTGAATTCTGCCGGAACTAAACCTAGCTCCCTAATGAATATTGCCACAAACTAGCATCAAGTCAATGGTGAATTATCCGTATACAAAAGAAAAACTTCACCGAAACCCTTTACAGTCATATACTCCTTAACCATCTTTACAGGTCAAAATTCCGTCAGTAACTCCTTAATTGACAACTATGTACCCCTGCCAAAACATCCGTCTTTGACCTCCTGATGCAGATATTCAACATGTTCTGCTAAACTACCACATCTTTCCTTAACAGTCCTTTAACTGAGTTTTTACTCAGCGGAACCAGCTTACCAATTTAAAAAGCGCCATAAAAGGCAAGAGAAAAGTAGCTCTAGACAATGCCACTTCCTCCTGATTTCCACAAAATATTACCAAAATTTGCACTAATTTCTCCAGAAGTTGGAAAGATATAGGGTGGCATCTGTCAAAAACCATTACTTCCTTTCTCCAACCCTGCACAATCTGCCTGACAGCAAAGGTTTTTGTCACGTTTGCTCTCTCACATGCAGTTTAAAGAAAAATGCTATACCCGTTAAACATTTCCGAACCTTGCTTGCAGGCGCGCCTGATTACCTCAAACTACTTAAATAATCTAACATTACCGACAATAGCGATGATGTGCTCTTTGATATGGTTCCTCTTGCACACAACAGCCAATCACGCCAAGCCTTCATATGTGCGCGCCATGTTTCCACCGACACTGAATTCCATATTAGCTCTACAAGTTCTTTTCTACCAACGTCCACAAGAAATTGGGGCAAGTGTAGCCTAGTGCTTCCGCTAACAGATGAAACTCCGTGAAGTCTTGATTCTGCCAATGGGATAAAGCATCAGCCACCATATTCTGGTTGCCGGGCACATATTTTGCCTTTAACCATATATTATGTTGCAGACATCTTAACACCAAAAGTCTCAACAAAGCCAGTACAGGAGGAGACGCTGATGTTTGAAAGTTCACTACCACCACTACTGAACAATTATTTGTCCAAAAACAAATTCTCTTATTAATCATCCCTGTACCCCACAATTCTAAGCCACTATTGGGAACAGCTCGAGTAGTGTCATATTTTTTGCCAAAACTCTGTCCTTCCAATACAAAGGCCATTCCCTTATGCACCAATGTCTCCCAAAAACCACAGCGAAACCATCACCTCCTGCAGCGTCAGTGAACCAACAAAGGTCATCACTGGACACCTCTTCATCCTGGAACAGGGTCCTGCCATTGAAAAACTGTAGGAACTCCCTCCAAATGACCAGATCTTCCTTCATATTACGGGTTACCCTAATAAAATGATGTGACTGAGAAGCTGATAATAAGATGATAATCTTCGTGAAAAAACCCTACCCATAGGCATCACTTTGCACGCAATAATCAGGAGACCCAACAATACCTGAAGCGGATGCAATGTTACCTTCCTGGCACCATAAACCTCAGCTACACAGTTCCTTAACTTTACCACTTTTTCATCTGGCAACCTGAAGACCATACTTTCTGTGTCTATCTCAATACCCAGAAAAGTCAAACATGTACATGGGCCCTCCGTTTTTGCCACCGACAATGGAAAACCTAATTCTGACATCAAACCATAAAACACGTGAAGCAAATATTGACAAACTCCCAAATTACATGGATCTACAAATAGGAAATCATTCAGGTAATGTGTTATCGAAAGGATGCCCATCTCAAATCTAAGGATCCACTACAAAAAGGAACTAAAAAGTTAGAAATAATTAAATGAGTTCGAGCACCCCATCAGCAAACACATATCCACTAAATATTCTCCCTTGACATAACACCCCAACAAAAGCAAACACTCGTGATGTATTGGCAATAATATGAAGGCAGTCTCTATATCCGATTTCACCAACAAAGCTCTTCTGCCTACTTTCCTCGCAAGAAAAATTGCTCTATCAAAAGATGTATATTTTTCGATGTCCTGTCATTGACAGACGACCCTTGTGGGAAGAACAAGTGATGGATGAGGTGAAATTTTCCCACCTCCTTTTTTGAGACTAGCCCTAATGCTGGTATTCTGAAATTATCATAAGGTGGGTGACTAAAAGGGCCTGCCATTCTGCCCACTGCCACCTTCTTCACCAACTTGTCCCTGACCAATCAAATCACATCTTTAAATGACTTTAAATTCGATGAGTATATAGCAACCAGTGAAAAAAGACGCGGTATACAAAAGCCTTCATTAAATCCATCCAGAAGGACCTTTGCCCCCTCCTTCTTGGGATGCTGCTCTAGCCAATACTGGAATACCTCCTTTTTCATCGGAGTTCTTGACTGCACTGGCACTGCCCACTCTGGCACCTTGATTCTGTCTACCGAAGAAATTTATGGCTGAGTGTGCCCCTCCCCCGACCCCCCTCCCACAGATTGAGCATTCATGTCGGAACTTACAGGTTGCATAGAAGCAACAATATCCTTCGTTATACAATCAGCATGTTCTCGTGGTCTTGGAGACCGCCGCCGATGATTGCTCAGCAGGAGCGCGTACCTCACCCCCCCCCCATAAAGGAACGTTGTATAGGTCTCAGTGCTAAAATTAGCTCCATCCACACATTGGTTGCTTTTACGACCCATCCGACATTCGGGCAAAGCGCGAGGAGACGACAAAATTCTTCATCATATCTCTACCGTGCCGCGTCTCCATGTAATTTATGTGCACTGAAAATTGTGTCAGTATAAACTAATAGCTCCGGGCCCTTCTCGGGTTGCCCATGGCAAATCTCGTGGGCCTGCTCAAGGAAAGCCTTCAGCCAAGTGCCAAAAGTCTTAACCACTTTTGGTTTCTTGTCACCCCTCTCAAACACATGCTCCTTGTCGATAATCACCTGATCCGTAGAGGTAATAGACCAGACATCGATGTAATCACCCCGTCTGATTTACCTCAACACCAAGGTGAGAACCCAGAGGAGCTACCCCACAAAAAACAGTCCCTAAAAACTAGACCCTGTGCTACCGGTATATCAGCAGGCTGAGGAGAGGCCTCCCCACCTGGTATTAATAGTGGATTGTGAAAACCACGTTCACTTTCCAAACCATGTATGACTGTTCTAAGAACCGAGACTAGATCCTTACTAGTGTCTGGGGTGTGTACTATGGTGTGGACCATGCCTGCGGCACGGGATACTCACCATCCGTGAGACTTCCGATCTGGATCTTTGGTGATGCACCAGCTGGCACTGCAGGCTGTGATTGTTCAGACCTCTGAATGTTAGTCCCGCTTGCCCTCCGTGCAGAACTCCTTGCTCTTGATGAGGCAAATATGTCCCGTCCGTGTTGATAGGCTACCGTGTGCTGCCTTGACTTTCTTCATTCTGGCGAGGAGGCTGAAGTGATTAGGAGGCTGAAGTGACACACTCGGACTCCGATCTCCCATACACCAGTGAAGACCTTCTCCTTACCCGATGTACTCTTTCTGTTCTGTGATGACCATGTCTGGCACTCCCCCTCCGAACCTTTGTTTTTTGACCAATGATCAAACCTGCAACAGAAAATTCAGAAGACGAAACTGTTGCTGTACTGGACTCCACCAAGTTGTGACCACGGCTATGTCCATGATCACCTAACCCATATTGTACCGCCCTCACATCCATCATTATTGTTCCTTCATCCATTAACCCCACGCAGCTCCACTCTTCAGACAGCTGTCAAGACTGTTCCATGATACCACCATGTTTAGGTTGTCTACAGCTGTTTTATACGGCAGTGATCTGCCCACATCTGCTGCCTTTGAACCCCTTTGCAGCTGTCCACTCCCAGTTGTCTGCTCTTCTATAATAACTGGCATCAGTCTCCCAGCACTGGCTCTTTTCTGACTAACCCTAAACTGTCCCTCCAGCTGCAAGACCTCCTGTGTCCCTGTCTCTTTCAATGGCCATAGCAGGTTGACTTCAATACCTGCTCTGTTTCTCTGTATGCAGTCCTGTGCTCCTCGGCTGCGGGGTGCAGATGGCTCCCTCTGTCTCGTGCTGCCTGCAGGCACTTCATCACTGCTGCCCTGGTGGTTGCTATATCAGGTCCTGTGACACGCCCTCTGGGCCGTGGGGTACTCGGTAGCCGGGCCGATCCAGTATTGGGGTAGTCACGGTGGCAGTGACCCAGTCCATGGTCAATTAATAAGGAAAAGTAAAAGGGGAATAAAGTTTTTGGAGAATAAAGTACGTGACGCCACCCGTGGTATGCGGCTATATGGAGCCGCCGCTGCGGTGCAGATCCTCTGGAGCTGATGGTGAGGCAGCAGATTTGGTTCAGCTCTCCACGGGCAGAGATAAGCTCCAGGGCAGTATATGGTGATTTTAGGAGTTAGAATTTGTTGGTGCAGTGTAGTGCAGGGCTGGTGATGGCGCCGCAATTATGCAAGGACACAGTGGGGTGCAGTCTTCAGGTTTTACTCACAGTTGTTCAAGACTCCAGGTTACAGTTACCGGTGTGTAACCACCCACGTCGTCCTGTGTCCTCCGGGGTAGGGATCCAGCAAACCCTCAGGTATCTCAGGAGCACTTACACGGGACCCCGTTCTATGTACCTTTCCTGGTCGTCTCACTGCTCTGGCTCTCACCCTCCTGCCCTGCGCCTCACAATCAGTGTCCCAAGCCAGTAGCCTCGGGCCTTGTCGGTCGATGTGCTCTCAGTCCCCTGGACCCTATGCGGCCACCTTTTCGGCGATGTAATTTTGGATTTTGGCTGCAACACCTTGCCGTGCCCCTGGGATCCCCTCTGTCTCTCCTGGAGCCCTCCTCACTGCTCCTCTCTTCTTTCTCTCTCTCTCTCCTTCTGGGCCTCTCTCACTAGGCCCGACTCCCGTCACTCTACTGAACTCCTGCTCCAAGCACTGGAGCCAGGAACATGTGTGACGCTCGTAGCCCTGCTCTGGGAAGATGGGGGTACTCGGAGCCGGGTCAGATGTTGAGAGGATGCAGCCGTGGCCTGGACCCGTCCGTGCCCAGGGCCGTCACATTAAAAAGGATGTAAGGGCTTTCAGGGTTGAGTGGTATTTATCGACTACGCCACCTGTGGTGTCTAGTGATGCGCAACCAGTGCTGCTAGCAGTCCTCTGAGGCTGGATGTTGTGGCAGCAGGCGATGGTATAACTCCCCACAGGCGGAGCTGGGCCTCAGGGCAGAGGTACGGATGGAGGGGGTACTAGTAGTGAGGAAGTTCTGGTGCTGTGCGGTGTGGTGTAATAATAAGAGTCCAGAGGCCTTAGGGATAGTCTTCCATATATCACGGTTTTAGTAAGCAGCGGCAAGGCTTCTCCCTGCTCCTAACGGCGCTCTGCGGCCACCAGAGACGAGGGCTCAGCTTGAAGCTGCTCGCAAAGAACCTCCCTCTGTCGCTGCTCACAGTCCAGCTGGAGAATTTGTTGGAGGCAGTATTCGCTCCTCCTCTGAGCTTCAGCTCGGGTCTCCCAGGGGAAGCCCATTAGGTTGCCCCCCTGGTTGTCCCAGGCCCACTCTTCTGCCACCGGGCAGGTAACTGTGGGGGCCGGAAGCGGCGTTCGGGGGCGCTGCAGCAGGCCCGAGTGCGCGGACCATTCCGGGTTGGGGCCCGTGGATTCCCATACAGATTCAGGTTCCTCTGGAACGGGAGGTGAGAGACCACGGAGGTCTCCGGGCATGGCGGCGGGTTGGAGCTCTGCAGAGAAGGCTTCCTCCCAGGATACCGCGCCTGGGAGTTTGACACTCGGACCACAGGTCCAGGAGGGGCACGGCTTGCTCGACGGCCGGGGTAAGGATCTCTGACTCACTCGGCTCTGGACCACAGGCGCCCTCCAGGGCCTCTTCCTCCTGTGTCGCCGCTCCTCTGGTAAGGGCCTCACTCCTTCGCCGCGGCTCCTCCTGATGCTGCACAGCCGCCTCCATGCACCTCCGGACCAGGTTTCCCGGTCCGGAGCTGGGAATTATGGGAACTCCCGGGTGTAGTAGACTGGCTCTGTCTCCACCGGCGTTCATGGCTGCTCTCGATGGTGGCAAAGCTGGGACTGTAATGGCTGCACCTCTTCGTCCACTCCTCCTTTTGGGGCGGCTCCAAGGCTGCAGGCCGACTGGCACTCCCTCGGATGTCCCCTCCAGGGTGATGGACACTACCCCACGGACAGTCTCTAATGGAAGGGGCGGTCTGCTCTTTTGGCGCCATTGGGGAGCCAGGCCCACGATGGGAGGTGCTAAGACGCTGTCCTTCCTGCACATTTTGGCGTCCGTTCTTCTTGGGCGGGCGCCATTTTAAGTGAAAAACGACAGTCTATTGAAAAAGGCGCGCAGTACCCGGTAGCAATGGGCAATCTACTTCCATTGCTGCGGGCACGCAATCCTGCCGACTACGCCAGTGATGTGACGCTCGCAGCCCTGCCCTGGCAAGATGGGGGTACTCGGAGCCGGGTCAGATGTTGAGGGGATGCAGCCGTGGCCTGGACCCGTCCCGTGCCCAGGGCCGTCACATTAAAAAGGATGTAAGGGCTTTCAGGGTTGAGTGGTATTTATCGACTACGCCACCTGTGGTGTCTGGTGATGCGCCACCAGCGCTGCTAGCAGTCCTCTGAGGCTGGATGTTGTGGCAGCAGGCGATGGTATAACTCTCCACAGGCGGAGCTGGGCCTCAGGGCAGAGGTACGGATGGAGGGGGTAGTAGTAGTGAGGAAGGTCTGGTGCTGTGCGGTGTGGTGTAATAATAAGAGTCCGGAGGCCTTAGGGATAGTCTTCCACATCTTTACTCACGGTTTTAGTAAGCAGCGGCAAGGCTTCTCCCTGCTCCTCACGGCGCTCTGCGGCCACCAGAGACGAGGGCTCAGCGCACCCAGGATATTCAGGCACTTCAATCAGGACCCTCTGAGTGTTCCTAAACTGTCCCTTTTGACCTCTCCTGTCCGTGTACGTGCAAAGGCTGGGTATCCCTCTGGACTATGCACAGATATAGGGTAAGGCGGCAATTCCGTTCCGCCCGTCACCCGACGGGATCCACTGTAGCCTGCCGGGCTTCTCTGACAGAGACGTGAAGTGGCAAAGTCAGATATCGGGGGCTGGTACCCCTCTTGCAGCAGGAGTCCCTCTGGCTAGGCCAGAATGGAGAGTACAGGTGGCGTACGCCGCTCCGTCTGTGCTCCCTGGGATCCTTTTGCTTGTGGAGCTGTTACTATAGCTCCCGACCTTCTTAAGCAAGGGAACTTGACCGGGGTAGAGACACTGTTAACTCATACCCGCTCCTCGTGTCAAGGTCAGAGCACGAGGAACGTGCATCTTCAGCACACTGCAGGCTCCTACACAAGGCCGCTGCCAGCTGTAAAGACCACAATCAAAGACCCTTGTGCTTAAGATGGCTGGCTATTATGTATTAAATTATGTGTGTAAACAAAAAGTATGTTCTACCCTTCACCCACTACATGGTTCCCCTAACTTTTGGTTCCCCCACTTGTGATCCTGCTGAGGCAGCACTATGCTGCATACTTGCCTCCCATAGGTCAGGAGTGTGTAGTTTTGAATGTAGATTCAGGGTCCTGACCAGTGCACCTTCCTTATCTGGGTGAGGAGACACTACACCTGCTGACAGGCTGCAGTATCCCCCCTTGTGGCGACCGAACCCTCAGGGGCACCACACATGGACCCTTCTGCACTGCTCTCCTGAGCAGGACTGGACCCTTCTAGATGTTTCGCTGTCTTTTATACCCTTTGTGTCTGTGCTCCTACTTCTTCCTCCACCCACACCCACTACATGGTTCCCCCTTTCTTGGTTCCCCCCCTTCCAGCCAGGGACAGGGCTCAGCAGTGGACAAGTGCATCTTGCCCCGCCTGCTGGTCTGGAGTGGTGTAGTGTTGGATGTAGGTGGGTGGGTCCCAGGTAGTACTCCCTCCTTACCTGACAGGGGGGTACCACACCTCTGGATGAGATGCTGAAGCGCCCACTGGGCCGTGGGGTACTCGGTAGCCGGGCCGGTCGGTGCTGGGGGATGTCACGGTGGCAGTGACCCAGTCCGTGACCCAGGGAGGCCAATTAAAGGGAAAGTAAAAGGGGAATAAAGTTTTTAGAGATAATGTTCGTGACGCCACCTGTGGTATGCAGCTTTATGGGGCCGCCGTTGCGGTGCAGATCCACTGGAGCTGATGGTGACGCAGCAGAGTTGGTTCAGCTCTCCACAGGTAGAGCTAAGCTCCAGGGCAGTATATGATGATTTTATGAGGAGGTAGATGGTGGCGCAGTAATAAGTCAAGGACACAGTGGGGTGCAGTCTTCAGGCTTTACTCACAGTTCAAGGCAGTTCCAGGTCACCGCTGCAACCGGTAATGTCCACCGGCGTAGGGATCCAGCAATCTCTCAGGTACCTCAGGAGCACTTAAACGGGACCCCGTTCTATGTACCTTTCCTGGTCCTCTCACTGCGCTGGCTCTTGCCCTCCTGCCCTGCGCCTCACAATCAGTGTCCCAAGCCAGTGGCCTCGGGCCTTGTCGGGCGACGTGCTCTCAGTCCCCTGGACCCTATGCAGCCATCTTTTCGGCGATATAATTGTGTATTTTGGCTGCAACGCCTTGAAAATGCTGCAGCCTCCGGTTGGCTAGCTGAGCCTGATTGTTCTCCACTAGTTTGGGGCCGGTCCCCTTCTGCGGCCTGATCCCCCCACGTCGGCGTGAATTTGGGCGCACGGGTGGCCTCTGCACTCGCCATGCCCCTGGGATCCCCTCCGTCTCTCTCTAGAGCCCTTCTCACTGCTCCTCTCTCCACTCTCCTCCTGGGCCTTTCTCACTAGGCCCGACTCTTCTCTCCACTCGTCTGTGCAGAGCTCCTCCTGAGCTTCTACTCCCAACTCGACTCTAAGCTCTGACCACTTCTAGAACCTTCCACCCTCTCTTTTATACTCCTACCCTCTGTGCTCCACTGAACTTCTTCCTCCACCCACACCCACTACATAGTTCCCCCTCTCTTGGTCCCCCCCTTCCAGCCAGGGACAGGGCTCAGCAGTGAACAAGTGCATCTTGCCCCACCTGCTGGTTTGGAGTGGTGTAGTGTTGGATGTAGGTGAATGAGTCCCGGGTAGTACTCTATACTTACCTGAGAGTGGGGTACAACATCTCTGGGTGAGATGCAGTACCTCTGTGGCAACTGAACCCACAGGGGCGCCACAATGCAGTACCTCTGTAGCAACTGGACCTGCAGGGGCGCCACACCTGCATTCAGCACGGGGACTCCCGACTTCATCAGTGTTCACCCCGCGCCTCCGATGCCGAGTCACTGGCCTAGGACTCAGCCTCTCAGGGACTTTCACGCGGCACGGCCTGCCACACCTGGAAGGTCTCTCCTCGTCTAGTCTCTCCTCTGCTCTCTCAACTGATTGGGTCCCGGAAAGAAAGCTCTGTAGTCATATAAGTTGATCCTGGTCTGGACCTGCTCCTCCAATCCTGTCATTTCCTCTGTTCTTCTGGTAAGATGAATGCCAAAATGGCTCTTTTGGCGTCAACAAACTATATATATAAGACCCTGTCTACCAAACCCCTATACTTAGTGCCACCCGCTTTTATTTCTGCACTTTTATTAACCCTTTCCTACTCCCTTGCAGTCACAGGGCCTATCCTTTCTCATTTCATGCCCTATTATTCTGGAGTACAAAATGCCGACCCTTTTGATGAATTTTACGTGATGCCAAAATGGCATGAAAATGTCAAACGTCGCAAACATTTTGCACAACTCACAATTGCGCAAAAATTTTGTGCCTTTTCAAAGCTTTTACACCAGTTTTCTGGCATAAAAGCTTTGATAAATTGGCCCCGTTGTTTTTCTCATCAGTGTTAGGGCTCATTTTTTCACGTATGAGAAAAATAGAGTAATTTGCATCAGCATTTCATTAGTGACTTTCATCAGCATTTCATCAGAGTTATTCGTTTTTTCATCAGTATTTCTCATATGTGAAAAAAAGGTTCTCCAACTTCTATCTAATAATCTGTGAAAATCAGACAGCAAATGTATGGCATCCAAGTGCTGTCTTACTTTTTCACATACCCATAGACTTGCATTGCCGATTTTGACCCAACACTCGGATCAATATTGGACATGTCTCAGAGAAAAACAGACATAGCACTCATACGGAAAACAGACGTGTGAATGAGACCTTTTCCTTCTAAAAGGACAGATAATTGTAATAAGGATATATCTACAATAATCCAAGCTGTTTTCTTTAGTTATAAGGATGGTGTGGGTTCTCTGCCTTGAATAATCTCTAATTATTGGAAGTGTTAGTTGACAACAAAATCTGATCTCAAAATGCCCCCTTGCTTAGACCCACATTGATCAGCTGTAATTTTTGAGGATACCTAGCGGTGCTCAAAATCCCTTCATAACCACCACTGGGGATCTGAAACATTACAGTGTGCCCTTTTTGAGTATACAGGTCACCTAAGACAAGTAATGCTGGACAGAACAGGTTTATCAAAGCGAGAGACATATCCACCACTTCATATTTCACATAACCACTTTAGCTAAAAGATTAGGGTACTGAAACGAGGACCCTCCTTAATTTACTCAGAATTTCCTAATAGAGTTTATAAAAATGGGGTTTTTAAAGCATCCTCTACAAGACAAATATTAATGACATTGTATTCTCTTTTTTTTTCCTGCAGTTTCTGGAAAAACCAGATCCCTAATCATCAGAAATTGTACGTCATCAATTTTAGACAATGAAATTCAGGAGCAGCTGAACTCCATCATCACTACCAGGGTTGTGCCCACTATCTATACTGTGGTATTCTTCTTGGGTCTTCCAGCAAATGGTATTGCCCTGTGGGTGCTCACTTTCAGGGCTAAGAAGATACCTTCTACTATGTTACTAATCAACCTGGCTGTCGCAGACTTGTTGTTCATGTTGGCTTTGCCCTTCAAGATAACTTACTATTTCATGGAAAACAACTGGATTTTTGGAGAAACTCTCTGTCGTATAGTCACTGCCGTATTTTATGGAAATATGTATTGCTCGGTGTTATTTCTCATGGCCATCAGTATTGACCGCTACATTGGTCTAGTCCATCCATTTCGCTCCAAAAGCCTACGTGATTGGAGATGTTCCACGTCCGCTTCTATTGGGATCTGGCTTGTGGCAATTGCTGCTGTATCTGTATTCGCTTTTGTACCACAGACAAAATGTTTTGACAAACCACATAGAATTACCTGCAATGATGTCTGGGCAAGCTGTTCTGGCTATGAATGGTACAGGCTATATTTTCTTGGACTATTCGTTGTAGGGTTTGCCATTCCATCGGTGGTCACCTTATTGTGCTATGCACTGGTATTGGTCTCATTGGCAAAAAAGAAAGAATCCTACAAACGTGCGATTGGACTAATATCCCTGGTGCTTATCATGTTCATCTTCTGCTTTACACCCAGTAACATCTTACTTGTGTTTCATTACTTAGCGAAAAATTGGGAGTATCATAACCAACTGTACCTCTGGTATGTGCTGGCGCTGGCTTTAACGTCACTGAATAGCTGTATTGACCCTTTCATTTATTATTACGTTTCTAATGATTTTTGGACAATGGTAAAAGATATCCTTTGTGGTAATCGTAAAGGAGATATTATATCATCGGAAAGCACTAAGAAATCTAAGCTTACATCATCTTCAGAAAAAGAGATGTTATGCTCGGGGGTGTAGCACGGTAACTTCAAGAACTTATGTTTCACTGTATACTAAGAGTGTGTCGTAAAAGAAGGAAGCCATTCTGTGGGCTGAATCAAGCTGATATCTTTGTATTTGCATTCACATTGCTTGGCACTATCAAAGGGTTGCTAACATTGTAGGCAAACCAGAACAAAAAAAGCAACTAATGAACTTTTAACTGACAAAGAGATTCTGCGAGAATTTACTCATTTCTCTAGGGTCCACTCTTGGCCGGTCTTTTAGTAGCTTCTAATGACAATTCCTCTTCTTTTGGTTTACTATAAATGGTCCAAATTGCCATAAAGTCCCAAGTAACACTTCCCCGTCAATAAACTAGGAAAGTACCATATGACTTTAGAGGTTACATATTCTGAGTCCAATTTAAGAGCTGTGTATAAAAGCCACACTCCAAGGAACTGAAGAAGAGCATAATCTTGTAGAGCGTTCTTACCAGTCACAGCCATGCCCCCTCCACCACCTTCTGATGGACCAGCACTGATGACACCGCTGGGTGCAACCTTGCCATTTAGAAACCACAGATTGCAACTGCCATCTTTTAAAAATACATTACCCTCAGGTACAGTATGATGATTATTAGTGATGAGCAAGCATGCTCGTTTAACCCTTTCGCCGAGCACGCTCGGGTGCTTTCTGAGTATCTTCGGCGTGCTCGTATATTAAGTTCCAGTCCCTGCGTCTGCGTGATTTCTGAGTGTTAGTCAGCCTCAGCACATGTGAGGATTCCCTAACAAACAGGCAATCTCTGCATGTGTTGAGGCTGATTTACAGCCATAAATCATGCAGACACAGGGACTCGGACTTAATATACGAGCACGCAGAAGATACGCAGAAAGCAACCGAGCGTGCTTGGCGAAAGGGTTATACGAGCATGCTCGTTCATCACTAATGACTATACATTTACAATGTATAGTTACATTATCATTTTTGACTGGGCTGGCGGGTCACTTAATTAATCTGGTAAAGGTGATAATATTTGTATGTGTTATAATTACAATTGTTGATGTATATATTGTGTATTTATATGATGCATAATGCATAACATAGATTGACTTGTGTGTACCAGCCATGTATGGTCAGATCCTGTTATACACAGTGGTATAACTAATGTTGTCCAATTTCCCATTGTCTTGTTGCAATAATAAAATATCTTTTGTGTATTTTTTTTTTCAGTTTTACACTATGTATGTCGGAGGGGGCAAGATAACTGTTCTGTGAGAGCCATATGGCCTCATTCAGAAGTCAGTTTTTTTGACAAACAAAACGGACATAGTTTCATCAGAGTTTGGTCAGAGTTTCATCAGTTTTTTTCACCGAAGAGAAAAGAAAAAAGTTTCTTCACTTTCTCCGATTTATCACTCAGTAATTAACGAATGGCACATGGATGACATCTGAGTGCTGTCCGATTTTTTTCACTTACCCGTAGACTTTCATTGCTGAGTTTGATCTGACTCTCGGATTGATATCAGAAATGTCTTCGCGATTTTGCATGGACGACCCAGTCTCCAAAAAATCACGGACACCTGAACAGTCCCATAGACTGTCATAGGCAGGGCCGGACTGGCCATCTGGCAGTTCTGGCAATTGCGACTCTGTTAACAGTATCGGCATCTTCAGGACGCCAGTACTACTAACAGCTGTATCGGCGCACGGAGCCACCAACTCCATACTCCGTCACTTGCTCCGGCAGGCTTCAGGATACTTCTGACCTGCACCTTGCTTGAGGTAAGCACCATATAGGTCATATAGGTGATGTTGTGCGGCTCAATGACATTACTGTATCGCATTCCGGTGTCCACTACAAGACATGATTGAAAATTAGACAGCGGCTGGGGTGGATGAGAAGGCTGAATTAGGTATTAGATTTTTTTTGTGGGCTGTGGTGCTGATAATAATGTCTGGGGGCCCATCATATTATATAAGGGCTTGTGGGGGGACCATCCTACTATATAGAGATCTGTGAGAGATCATCATGCTATATAGGGGCCTGTGGGGGGACCATCATATTATATGGAAAGCTGTGGGGGACAATCATAACATATAGGGGCCTGTGGGGGGACCATCTTACTATATAAAGGCCTGTGAGGGTACCATAATACTATACAGGGGTCTGTGGGAGGGACCAAGGTACTATATGGGGGGCTGTGGGGAACCATCATACTATATTGTGGCTGTGGGGTACCATCATACTGTGTGGGGGACCGTCATACTGTGTGGGGGACCATCATACTGTATTAGGACTGCGGTGGACCATCATACAATGTGGAGGGCTGTGTGGGGACCATCATACTAAATAGGAGGCTGTGGAGGGGCAATCCTACTATAAGGAGGGCTATGGGGGATACTATCATACTGTGTGTAGTGACCATCATACTGTATTTGGGTCTGTGGGCTAGGGTCTGTGGGAAGGCTGAGGTGGAGGAATGTGGGAATATCTTTCTGTGTTGGGGCATTTTTTGGGGCATCATACGCTATGGGGGCTATGGGAGGGGTGTCATAGTAGGTGATAACACTAAAGGACATCAGTAGGAGCGAAATAACAGTGCAAGTGTCGCAATGCGCATCCTTCTCCGTGTCTTAAAGTTGGGAAGTCTGCTCTTCTGTGACTAAGCCTATGTGTCGTAATAGGACTTTTGCAAAAGGTTCCTGTGATTTCTATGTGAACCCCTGCTTAGGGTCATTATTAAAAGGAGGCACAATGAGGTACAGTGGGCATTATTTTAAGGCGGCATACTGGGGAATCATTATCATTATAGGGAAAGCACATGAGGCATTATTATATAAATGCACGGGGGTGTTTGTATTGTAAGTAGTTGCGGGGTAATTATTGTGAGGGGTCAAGGGCTACTATTATGAAGAGGCAAAGAGGGAGGGATATTACTATGAGGTGCTTCATAACTGTAAGTAGGCACAGGGGAGCATTGCTACTATCTATGCTACTCCTAGTACAAAGGGAACATTAAAGGAGGGTAATATTATGGTACAGGGCACAGAGGGGTATTATTACTGTCTAGGGCACTGGTTATAGCACAACATAGTTTGTGTAGAAGTGAGGAATGTGTGAAGAGGACTGGAAAAGCAGTAAGTGAAAAATGTTTCTATATTACTGACGCGCCCCCTGGGCCGTGGGGTACCCGGAGCCGGGCCGGTAGATGCTGGGGGTTGTAGTCACAGTGGCGGTGACCCGGTCCGTGACCCAGGTGGTCAATCCAAGGGTAGTAGATGTATATAGGTTATATAATGTCCGACTACGCCACCTGTGGAGTGCGGTTAATAGAGACCGCCGCTGCGGAGCAGTCCTCTGAAGCCGGTGGTATAGCAGCAAAGGTGGTATAACTCCCCACAGGAAGAGTTAGCTTCAGGGCAGTGTGTGGGGATGATGGTGGTTGTGCAGGGTCTCGCAGTGTAGAAATACCACAGAGTCCGTATAGTGCAGTCCCAGGGTCTTTACTGGTAGCAATTAGACAGGCCTGGACTGGAGTACTGGCTAGAGATAAGAGTCTGGTCAGTCTGGGAGCAAGCATAGAGTCCTCCTGGGCAGGTGGAGTTGTAGGCCTGCCATTCTCACTATACTCTTTGGCTATTCTGCTTGTAGCTGTGATGTAGCCCACGTCCCTGAGTGTAACGTGCTGTGCTCACCCGTATGGCTGGCAGCTCGGGCCTTGTGGATGCCTCGCTCCTCCTTGGCGGTACTGGTCCCTCGGTGCTGCTGAGCCTCCGGGCGTCTGATGGGGGCCAGGAGACCTGCAATCTCCTGCCCTACGGTATCTGCTGCTGGGTCTGGAATCCCCCACAGCCTCGGACTCCGGTGTCCGGTTCTCCGTGTATTCAGGCTAGGACGAGCTATCTCCAGCTCCAGTCCCTAGCTCCTCACTCCTCAAAGTCCCAAACTCAACTCCTGACACTAAGCTAAAACTAACCCCGCCCCCAGATCCAGTTTCCAAGGGGAGGTTCCTCCCCTTGCTGGTCTAGAGCCAGGAAGTGTTGCATGTGTTATGTTCCTGACCAGGAAACCCTTGCTTGCCTCCAGACATGGCATTACTTCTTTTGAGGGAAGCAATACCACTGTGGCAACCAGACCCTTAGGGTGCCATATTACATTTTGCAGGAATGAATTATTGATGGAAGAAGAGGTTATGGCGGTCTTGGCCAAATAAAAAAAGAAAAAGGAAAATGAATGACAACAATCAGCGAGAACATCACTGGTGATAACCTGTGTAGTGCACACATATGCTCTGTAGAGCACTGGGATAAAACTAAAATTAACTATATATGGTCACTGTATGGTGGTAATATCCTGTCCTAGTACAGAGGTTTTGGTTAATGATCTGTATGGTGGTATTATAACCACTGTATTGTGGTGATATTTGTCTGTTATATTGCAATATTATTAAATCTTATATAGCAATATTATTGGAAATATATGTAATAGTAAATCTTAATTTCCTGTAGGCAGGATACTATAAGTTATAGAGACCCCAATCTGGGGAAGGGGACAGGTACAGCAAGGGCCTGTGTGCTAGCAAACGACAGGGCTGAATTTTAGTCCCAGTCCATCCCTGATCATGGGTGACATGTGAATGAGCCCTAATACTGACAAGCTACCATTCAGGAATCTCAGTCATAGAGATATATATGTTTTAGTAATTTTTTAAACCCTTATACTAATCATTTATATTATCTTCTGCAAATGTGTAAAAACCAATCTATTATAAACCTTATCCTGATTACAGCTATCAATACAGTAAAGGGGTTGTCCAGTGAAACCAATTTTTCAACTATCTGTAGGAAAAATGTTCAGAAAATCCTAGCAAAAAAAGAGGCCTCAGAGCTTTGGAAACAGCCCAAAATGCTAAAACTGAAACTTTCCTTAAAGAAGACAAGACAAATTGCACAACAAATTTTTGGGTCCATTTTCTCTTGTTACCCTTGTGAAAGTAAAAAAAATTGAGTCTAAAGTAACATTTTTGTGAAAAAAAGTTAAATGTTTATTTTTTCCTTCCACGTACCATTAAGGAATTACTTTAGACCCAATTGTTTTTACTTTCACAAGGGTAACAAGAGAAAATGGACCCCAAAATTTGTTGTGCAATTTCTCCTGAGCACGCCGATACCCCATATGTGGAAAAAAAACATTGTTTGTGCCTAAACTGTGGAAACCCCCCACAAGTGACACCATTCTGGAGACTGGACCCCTCAGGGAACTTATCTAGATGTGTTGTGAGCACATTGAACCCCCAAGTGCTTCATAGAAGTTTATAATGTTGAGCCGTGAAAATAAAGAAATTTTTTCGACAAAAAAGTATTTTTTAGCCCCAAGTTTTTGCATTTTCACAAGACTAACAGGAGAAATTGCACCATACAATTTGTAATACAATTTCTCCTGAGTACGCGTGCCCAAACAGTGGTTTTCCCCCCACATAAGGGGTATAGACCCCTTATGTGGGGGGAAAACCACTGTTTGGGCACACGTCAGGGCTTGGAAGGGAAGGAGCGCCATTTGACTCTTTGAATGCAAAATTTGTTGGAATAATTAGCGGATGCCATGTTGCGGTTGTGACATCATTTTGGAAACTAGTCCCCTCAGAGAACTTATCTAGATGTGTGGTGATCACCTTGAGCCCCAGGTGCTTCACAGAAGTTTATAACGTTGAGCCGTGAAAATAAAGAACTCAAATTTTTCTCACAAAAATGTTCTTTTAGCCTTTATTTTTTATTTTCACAACAGTAACAGGAGAGTACACAGATACCCAATATGTAGGAGGAAACTACTGCTTAGGCTCATGGCAGGGTTCCGAAAGGAAGGAGTGATGTTTTGAAACGCAGACTTTGATGAAATGGTCTGCGGGTGTCATATCGTGCTTGGAGAGCCCCTTTTGTTCCTAAACTATGGAAAACTCCCACAGGTGACCCTATTTTGGAAATTAAGACACCTCAAGGAATTTATCTAGATGTGTGGTGAGCACCTTGAACCCACAGGTGCTTCACAGAATTTTACAATGTTGATCTATGAAAATGTAAAAAAATATTTTTCCCACAAAAATGTTGTTTTAACCCCAATTTTTTTCTTTTTCATGAGAATAGCAGAAGAAAATGGACCCAAAAAAGGTGTTGTGCAATTTCTCCCCAGTACATTGATAACCCATATGTGGTTGAAAACTACTTTTGAGGCACAAAAGACAAAGACAAAGCTCAGAAGAGAAGGAGCGCCATTTTGAAGTTTAGATTTTGCTGGACTGGTTTGAGGGTGTCATGTCACATTGGCAGAGCCCCTGAGGTGACAGAACAGCAGAACCCCCCCATAAGAGACCCCATTTTACAAGCTACACCTCTCAATAAATTCATCTAGGGGTGCAGTAATCATATTGACACCACAGGTAGGTCACAGAATTTTATACCATTGGGCAGTGAAGAAAAAAAATAATTACATTTTTACCACCAAAATTTGGTTTTAGCCCCAGATTTTACATTTTCACACTGGGAAATGGGTAAAAATGGCACAAAATTTGTCCCACAATTTCTGCTGAATGTAGAAATACCCCATATATGGCTGTACAGTACTGCTTAACCACATATCGAGACTCGTGAGGGACGGAGCGCTATTTGCCTCCTGGAGCGCAGATTTTTCTATAATAGTTTTCAGACTCCATATACAGAGCCCCTAAGTGCTAGAAAAGCAGAATCCTCCCTCAAGTGACCCTATTTTGGAAATTGTACACGTTTGGGAATTTATCTACAGGTGTAGTGACAATTTTGACACCATGGGTGTTTTCCAGAAACAAGCATCAGTGGATGTTGCTGAGTGAAAATTGCAAACTGCCATTGTAGTGACCAGTACGTTGTAGTGAGCAATATATTGTAGTGTCCAGTATGTTGTGCCCAGCTTAAGCTTCTGGAAACATGCACAAATAAAATTAGGCAACTCTTCTGAGCGTTATTGTTACTGACGTCACCACTGCTCAGAGTCGCCAAGTCTTGCAGAGCGCAGCGATGACATCAGTTCCCGGCAGCTGTGAATAACAGTAACGTTATTGTTACAGTTGAAGGGGCCGAATTTGGGGAATGCTGGACTACATCAGACCTGCGTGGGAACATTTTTTTTAAATAAATTGATGAATGAGGGACAGTGTACCTTCCCAGCCTGATACTACAGCTGTCTGGTTTACCTTTGCTGGTTATCAAAAATGAGGGGGACCCCACGTCATTTTTTATATTTATCTATTAGCTTAATACATGTACAGTAAACTACACATGCAAGGCTCTAATTCTATATCTCACAAATATCTATCTACCCCATATCTATCCATCTATCTATCCTCTATTTACCCCATATCTATCTATCCCAAATCTATCTATCGATCCCGTATCCATCTATCTAAAAAAAGAAAATTCAAGCAGCACTTGCAAACAAACTGTAGAAATCAGGGTGCCCGTCCTCTAGGTATATATCAAACCTTCCATGTTGAAAAAAATGATGAAAACAGCACTCCTTGTAGAAACAGGTGGTTTATTTAGTTAAAAAAAAAGAGCTCCAGCAACGTTTCAGCTCCAGTGTGAGCCTTTCTGAAGCCTCTTTTTTTTTAGCTAAATAAACCACCTGTTTCTACAAGGAGTGCTGTTTTCATCATTTTTTTCTATCTATCTATCTATCTATCTATCTATCTATCTATCTATCTATCTAACCCATATCTATCCATCTATCCATCTGTCTATCTATCCATCCATCCATCCATCTATCTATCTATCTATCTATCTAACCCATATCTATCTATCTATCTATCTATCTATCTATCTATCTATCTATCTATCTATCTATCTATCCATCCATCCATCCATCCATCTATACCTTTGCACATCTTTAACACCTAAACATCTGTAATTTCCATTCTATTCCGGTACGTGTCATACGTACGACACACTTTATATCATCCCTGAGCATGTGTGCGGTATCTATATACGTAATGGTCTTATCTCGTCTGTCTGTCAGTCAGTCTGTCTGTCCAGGAAATCCCATTGGTCCGGCAGCGGCCAATCAGCGCCACGGGATTTCTGAAAAAAGATGGCGGCCGTTAGCGGCTCATCTGCAGGACGGAGCTCAGCGGCGATGCAGCTGGGAGATGACCGGCGCGAGGCGCTCATCTCCCGACCGCCGGCGACTCTGGGTGTTAAGGGAGGACCGGGGAGCGGCGCTGCGGGTCGGGATACTTCTGCTGCGAACGCCCGCTCATGTCCCGGGTTCTCGCAACGGAAGTAGCCGTACAGGCAGAGGCGCTGACCTCCATGCGGCTAGGGTGTCAAGGGAGGACCGGGGAGCGGCGCTGCGGGGCGGGATACTTCTGCTGCGAACGCCCGCTCATGTCCCGGGTTCTCGCAGCGGAAGTAGCCGCGCTCCCCGGGCCTCACCAATACGATTCCGCTACCCGGTCCTCACTAATACGATTCGATGATTGGTCGCGATCTCTCGCCGCGACCAATCACTGATTTGGGCGCCACATTTAAACACTGCTGTGCTGATTGGTCTCGGACGCTGCCCGCGACCAATCACCGATTTGGGCGCCACATTTAAGCACTGCTGTGCTGATTGGTCGCGGACGCTGCCCGCGACCAATCACCGATTTGGGCGCCACATTTAAATAGTGCCCGCGACCAATCACCGATCTTGCAGACACATTTAAACACCGCTGTGCTGATTGGTCGCGGACGCTATTTAAATGTGGCGCCCAAATCGGTGATTGGTCGCGGGCAGCGTCGGCGACCAATCAGCACAGCGGTGTTTAAATGTCTCTGCAAGATCAGTGATTGGTCGCGGCCGCTATTTAAATGTGGCGCACAAATCGGTGATTGGTTGCGATCTTCGGCTGCGAACAATCACTGATCTTGCCGCAAAAGTTAAACACCGCTGTGCTGATTGGTCGCGGACGCTGCCCACGACCAATCACCGATTTGGGCGCCACATTTAAATAGCGGACGCGACCAATCACCGATCTTGCAGACACATTTAAACAACGCTGTCCTGATTGTTCGCGGACGCTATTTAAATGTGGCGCCCAAATCGGTGATTGGTCGCGGGCAGCGTCCGCGACCAATCAGCACAGCGGTGTTTAAACGTTGCGCCAAGATCGGTGATTGGTCGCGGCCGATATTTAAATGTGGCGCTCAAATCGGTGATTGGTCGCGGGCAGCGTCCGCGACCAATCAGCACAGCGGTGTTTAAATGTGGCGCCAAGATCGGTGATTGGTCGCAGCCGATATTTAAATGTGGCGCCCAAATCGGTGATTTTGAACACAAATGTCCGGACCTTAGTAACACCATGCGGCTACTGTCGGGAGATCAGCGGCTAGGGTGTCAAGGGAGGACCCGGGAGCGGCACTGCGGGGCGGGATACTTCTGCTGCGAGCAGTCACTCATGTCCCGGCTTCTCGCAGCAGAAGTAGCCGCACAGGCAGCGGAGCTCCCCGGTCCTCACCAATACGATTCCGCTCCCCGGTCCTCACCAATACGATTCGCTGATTGGTCGCGGTCTCCGCACCCGACCAATCAGTGATCTTGGCACAAAATTTAAACACCGCTGTGCTGATTGGTCGCGGCCGCTATCCGCGACCAATCATCGATTTGGGCGCCACATTTAAATAGTAGCCGCGACCAATCACCGATCTTGGCGCCACATTTAAACACTACTGTGCTGATTGGTCGCGGACGCTGCCCGCGACCAATCAGCGAGATTGGCGCCAAATTTAAACAACGCTCTGCTGATTGGTCGCGACCGCCGGCCGCACCCAATCAGCATTATTGGCGCCAAATTTAAACACCGCTCTGCTGATTGCGCCCGGTCGGCCGCATACTTATTCTAGAATACCCGATGCGTTAGAATCGGGCCACCATCTAGTGTATTAACATCTGTGCTGCCAGAAAAAACGGACATGTCTATGTGTAAGTGACATGGAGATGTGCACAGCCCCATAGATTATAATGGGTGTGCGTGCGTAAGTGTCTCCGGTACATGTGAAAAATGACACCGCATGTATCGGAAGAAGTTGTTAGGCTGTGACAGGGTTAAAGAAGCACTCCCATCAAACATTTTTATCCTCTTGATATATTGCACTCATCATATTATATGACACTGTGTACTTACAATTTCTCATTTTTCCCTTCTACCCAGCTAATTTGCTAATTTTCTAATTCTTCTGTTTTCTCTGCTGTATGCAGAAACAGGAAGCTTGAGAAAGGTTCATACCTCGGAACTGAAACTTTGCCACTGACACTATGGGCTAATAAGCCTCTATTTTTGCCATTTTGCTTGGTGTGCTTCCTCCATTTGTTACTTTTTATCTGGATAGTTTGGACTTTGCCAGGGAGGCTCTGCACCCACCTTATCCTGGTGCTGCTCCTGCTTTTCTGTTTGCAAAGAAACAAAGATACGAGCCTCTGCCTTATGTAGAATTCTGGCAATAGTTGCTCTGTAACTCCGATCTTTGTTCCGCAAATTCTGCCAGTCTATATTCAGTTGCTTTCCTCTTGCTATTACTATATATATCTCCCTTTGCTTAGCACTTGGAGGATTTCCTGCTATATGCTTCTGTAATATTGTCAGTCTTAGGCTATGTTCAGACACGTTGGTTTTTCAGCGTATTTTGCTGTAGATTTTGATGCAAATTTTCAGCTGCGTTTTGCAGTAGCAGCAAAGTCTATGAGAAACGAGAATTCTCTGTTCACACGTCATGGTTGTTTTTGCTTCATATTTTGTGCCTTGGTTGGGTTTTTGGAAAATAGAGCATGTCACTTCTTTCAGTGTTTTTTCAGCCATAGGAAGTAATGGATGGTGAAAGAAAACGCACGAAAAAACGCAGGTAAATTTTTTCAGCGTTTTTTAATGCAAAATAGAATGGGGTTCTTTTTTTTCACAGAACTTTATGTACATGCATAAATAGAGACAGAAGGACAGCGAAAAAAATGCTGAAAAAACGCATCAAAAAACTCAGCAAAACCTGCATTTTTGACGCGGCTGATTTTTTGCCAGAGATCAGTTTTGCTGCAGATTTCTGATTTCTGAAAAGAAAACACAACATGTGGGAACATAGCTTTAAAGGTAACCTGACATTGTAAATTGCCTATTAATCTGATCCCATGTGCCTGCAGGTAATTGAATGATAATGATAATAATGTAGTTTCTAGCTAAGCTATACAATTGGTTGTTGTGGCATAGATCTTGTTGGTATAGATCTTGATCATGCACCGTAAACTTGGTGAAGCTGAGCAGTATACACCTAATGCAGCATGGTTTCAGTGGTTAGTGTGACACCCCAGGGGTCTGGTTGCCACAGTAATAGAGATATTACGTCTGAGAGCAGGTGGGAGGTCTCTTGGTCAGGAATCCTATGCATGCCACACCTCCTGCCCAGTCCTGGGAGGGGAAGAACTTCCCCTATATAAAACTGGGGCTGAGGCAGGGTTAGAGAGTTAAGAAGAGGAGAAGCAGCTATAGGAAAGAGAGATCAGGAGCTCTGGGGAAGTCGTGCTAAAAGGAATCAGGGGCTGGCAGCTGTAGAGCTCGCTCTGATTGAAGAATTATCACCGGACCCGGAGTCCGAGGCTGTGGGGACTAATCCTTACCCAGCAGCAGAAACCGACCGGCAGGGGATTTCAGGTCCTCTGGCCAAGAAACCCGAAGGCACGGTCACACGCGTGGGACCAGCACCGCCGTCGTGGAGCGGAAGCCACTAGAAGGCCCCGAGTCACCGGCCATACGGGTGAGCACCACACGGTACACTCAGGGACGTGGGCTACTTTTACCCGCCTCTAGCCAGGCAGCCAGAAGAGTACAATTAGTTGGGGAGGCCTACAACTCCGCCTGGCCAGGGGAAATCCCATCTGCTCAAAGACTGACCAGGCCCGATCGCTAGCCAGTACTCCGGGAGGGTCTATCTTTATCACCAGTAAAGACCCTGAACTACACCGCATCGTCTCTGAGTGGTTCCTGCTACCCCCATCATCCACGTCGGCTGCCCTGAGGCCATACCCCTCCCGTTGGGGGTTATACCATCTACGCTGCACAATCGTACCACCGGCCTCAGTGGTCTGCCCTGCAGCGGCAGCTCCATAGCTGCATTCAACGGGTGGCGTAGTCGTCCAACATCTACTGCTAATACTCAGCCACACAGTTTGACTCCCTGGGCACGGACCGGGTCACCGCCACGAGACTACTACCCCCAACAGGCCCGGCTCCGGGTAGTCCCCGCGTGCGCAACGCTACACCAAGCAGGCCCAGGGCGCGTCAACTTTGGCGTAGTCGGCAGGATCTCGTGCCCGCAACCACCGGGTACTGCGTGCCTGGAAAAGACTGTTCAAACTTACCAGTGGTGAAGATTCCCGCCATCCGGCGCCATCTTCTACCTTCTTCCCGCCATCCGCGAAGTTTTCCCGCCATCCGGCGCCATCTTCTGCCTTCTTCCCGCCATCCGTGGAGTTTTCCCGCCGTTGGACGCCATCTTGAAGACGCCGCACGGGAAGAAGAGGGGCGTGGACTCTGAAAGCGCGCGAGAACTGAAGCCCCGCCTCACGTCAGGACGTTGCGTAAGGTCCTGGAAGGAGCCCAGCAGACGCCGACGTCACAGGAGCGCGACGGAAGGTCCTCAACCCTGACGATCCACTGCGGAGCCGCGGCCTACGGAAGAGGATCATCGCAAGGTAGGCCACGGTCCACTAGGGGGGGAGAAAGATGTCGGATACGGAGGAGAGCTTCACTGCCTCAACCCCCGCCAGCGCCACCGCTGCTGCAGTCATGCCTTTCACCATGCCCTATATCCCGGGAGCAGCCTGGCTACCCCAGTACTCAGGGGAGTCACATACCCTGAATGACTTTAAAGAAAAGCTGGATAGCCTCTTCCAGGTGTACCCCCTCACAGAAGAGCAAAAAGTGAGCATCCTGGTGGTCCAACTAACCGGGACAGCCCAAAGGGAGGTAAAGTCCTGGCCACCTGGGAGGAGGACTGTCGCAGGGATACTAACCCGGCTGAGGGACACCTTTGATACCCGCACCTCAGCCGAGATTAAGCTTAGATTCTATGGGTGCAAGCAGCGAGCACATGAGAGTATAAGGGACTATGCACTAAACCTACAAGAGGCCCTGAGAGCCATTAAGCAGACCGACCCTGACAGCGTGGGAAACGAGGACAGGCTGTTGACCGAGCAATTTATAGAGGGACTATATTGCAATGTCCACCGAACCCAGTTGCGGGCCATAGCCTTACAGGATCCTCATCTGGACTTTGCACAGTTCAAGGACAGAGCCATCCGGGTGCTCCGAGAACCGACACCGGGTGGCGTTGTGACCCACAGGCGCCCAGCTATCACTTACCACCAGGAGGCGGCGCCCTTGTCGGCAGGGCCTGTGGGGGCTGATGCGCAGGCTTTGAACAATGACCCGGCTCCGGACCTGCACCATCAGGTCCAAGAGCTAGCTAAAAGCGTTGCTGTGCTAACCCGAACTGTGCAGTCTTTACAGGTTTCCACTCCAGGGAAGATCCAGCTGGCATCCGGACCGGAGGACATCCCGTGGCGTCGACCAAGGAGGACCCCACCGGCCAGAGGAAGACCCAGCGACCGGTACAACGAGGACGGACAACCTATCTGCCGCCGCTGCAATCAACCCGGACATATGGCAAGGTACTGTCCTTTAAACTGGCACAACCTGGGGTAGAGGGCCAACCCCCAGGAAAAAGATCACCAGGCCCATCGAACTGGCGTGACAAATATGTGGGAGGACGTCCAGTCTTGCCTGTGGTACTGGATGGCATCCCTATGAGTGCCCTACTGGACACCGGGTCACAGGTCACCACCATCCCGTACGTGCTCTTCAAGCAGTACTGGAATGACTCGGATATAACCCGCTATCCAGACGACGACTTGAGTATCATCGCCAGTAATGGTCAGCCCGTGCCACAGATCGGATTTAAAGAAATGACCATTAAAATCGGTAGAGTCGAACTGGCAGCACAGGGAGTGATCATTGTAGACATTGACAAGCGCGAGAGTCACCCAAAGATAACTCTAGGAACTAATGTGATTGAAAATTGTCTTGCAGAGGTGATTTTCATTTTACAGCAGGTTGCCAAGAACGCCAGCTCCGGCCAGCAGCGAGTGCTCCAGAAAGAGATCCGGGCACTGATGCGACGGCAACAGGTGGAACTCTCCGGTGGTGAGATTGATAGCGTAAGAATGTGTGACCCTTTCCCTATTGCCATGCCCCCGAAAAGTGAAATGATGATTTGGTGCCGGGCAGCTATTGGTCTGAGAGGTAGAGATTACCAGGCCATGGTAGAACCAGTCTACTCAGACAGTAGGCCCACCATTTTGACAGCACGGGGGGTAGTTGATGTACGCCATGGGAGGGTGCCCGTTCGTATAATAAATATCGGGAAAAGGGAAGTATGCCTGCCCCGGTATGCTACGCTAGCCAAATTATATACTATCAACCAAAATTCTATACAGTCTGTGGAACCCTTGCCTCCATCTTACCCGGAGGAAGGTAACGGCTCTACGAAAATAATGGAGGATTGGTGTCAGCAACTACATTTGGGTACTGACTCCACTCCCTCCCACCAGAAACAGGGAGTCTACCGGGTGGTTCGAGAGTACAAGAGAGTGTTTAGTAAACACCCGTTAGACTTCGGGCGAGTCAAGGGGGTAGAACACCACATCCCCACGGGAGACCATCCTCCCATAAAAGAGAGGTATCGACCCGTACCCCCTGCACACTACCAACACGCCAAGGGGATGCTTAGAGACATGAAGGAGGCTGGGGTAATCAGGGATAGCTGTAGCCCCTGGGCAGCTCCACTAGTCTTGGTCAAAAAGAAAGACAACACCATGAGAATGTGTGTAGATTACCGGAAAATTAACCGTATCACACACAAAGATGCGTACCCCTTACCAAGAATAGAGGAGTCTTTGGCTGCTTTAAAATCTGCTAACTTCTTCTCCACCTTGGATCTCACTAGCGGGTACTGGCAGGTTCCTGTAGCAGAGGCGGACCGGGAGAAGACCGCATTCACCACCCCGATGGGACTTAGCGAGTTTACCTGCATGCCGTTCAGACTCTGCAACGCACCAGGAACCTTCCAGCGATTGATGGAATGCTGTCTGGGACACCGAAACTTTGAGACGGTCCTGTTATACCTGGACGATGTCATCGTCTATTCCAAGACCTACGAGGACCACCTGAAACACCTGGCGGAAGTGTTCGAAGCTCTGGCAAGTTACGGCCTAAAGGTGAAACCCTCCAAGTGTCACCTCCTGAAGCCAAAGGTGCAGTACCTGGGACACGTGGTGAGTCATGACGGAGTGACTCCCGACCCTGATAAGATCACCGCAATTAAGGAATGGCCAAGCCCCTCCAGCGAAAAGGAAGTGAGGCAGTTCCTCGGGTTGGTAGGCTACTACCGAAGGTTCATTCCCGGTTTCACCAAAAAGGCAGCTCCTATGCAGGACCTCCTGATAGGCCAGTCCAGGAAGGCCAAGAACCAGAAGCCACCCTTCAGATGGGAGAAGCTGGAAGAAGAGTCCTTCCGCCAGCTGAAGATGGCCCTCACGGGGAATGAAATCCTGGCGTACCCTGATTATAGCCAGCCCTTTATCCTCTACACCGACGCCAGTAACATCGGGCTAGGAGCCGTACTGTCCCAGATCCAGCAGGGGAAGGAACGGGTAATTGCTTACGCCAGCCGAAAACTGCGACCCACCGAAAGAAACCCTGAGAATTACAGCTCATTTAAGCTAGAGTTCCTGGCAGTGGTGTGGGCAGTCACCGAATGCTTTAAGCACTACCTCGCTGCTTCCCGGTTCACCGTGTACACGGATAACAACCCGTTGACACACCTGGACACTGCAAGACTCGGTGCCCTAGAGCAGAGATGGATGGCCCACTTGTCCAACTATGTGTTTACAATCAAATACCGGGCAGGACGCTCCAATACCAACGCGGACGCCCTGTCCAGGATGCCGAACCTACCGGACGTAGGGGAAGATTCAGAGGAACTGGAAGAAGTTGAACTCCCCGCGTTCCACCGTCATGGGACTATCCAGTATTCCCACCATGTAAGGAGTAAGCAATCCGCTACGTTCAACCCATTACCTCATTACAACTGGGCGGAGACGCAAGACAGTGACCCTGCCATCCGACTGGTAAAGGAGATGCTGACTCGGCCAGATGCACGCCTTGACCCAGACGCTCCGGAGGAAGCCAAGCAACTGTGGGCTGAGAAGAGTCAACTGTTCCTTTACAAGGGGAAGTTGTGCCGCAGAATGGTTAACTCCCGGACGCATGAACTAATCTGGCAAGTAGTGGTGCCAAGAAGAGACGCAGCTATGGTGATGGAGGCATACCACGACGGAGCTGGGCACTTCGGATGGAAGAAGCTGGAGTTCCTGCTGCGCGGGCGGTTCCATTTGGTAGGCATGAGAGGAACCATCGAGAGGTGGTGCAGAGACTGTGGCCCATGCAACCTAAGAAGGAGGGACCGTGCCAGCCAGAAGACTCCCCTGCAGTCCATCATCACCAGACAGCCGTTGGAATTGGTAGCCTTGGATCTTGTAAAACAGACCCCTACCTGGTTACGTCTCCCTGTTTTTGGTGAAATGGACACCCTTGTTTTCTTGAAAAACTGCACCCGGTTGCGGACACGCCGTGACCATCCTAATGTTTTTCTTTGTTGCGTTGTTTCTGTTTGTAATTTGTTATGTTACAAAAATATGTTTAGTCCCGGAGTACTAAATTTCACTAGGGGGGAATGTGACACCCCAGGGGTCTGGTTGCCACAGTAATAGAGATATTACGTCTGAGAGCAGGTGGGAGGTCTCTTGGTCAGGAATCCTATGCATGCCACACCTCCTGCCCAGTCCTGGGAGGGGAAGAACTTCCCCTATATAAAACTGGGGCTGAGGCAGGGTTAGAGAGTTAAGAAGAGGAGAAGCAGCTATAGGAAAGAGAGATCAGGAGCTCTGGGGAAGTCGTGCTAAAAGGAATCAGGGGCTGGCAGCTGTAGAGCTCGCTCTGATTGAAGAATTATCACCGGACCCGGAGTCCGAGGCTGTGGGGACTAATCCTTACCCAGCAGCAGAAACCGACCGGCAGGGGATTTCAGGTCCTCTGGCCAAGAAACCCGAAGGCACGGTCACACGCGTGGGACCAGCACCGCCGTCGTGGAGCGGAAGCCACTAGAAGGCCCCGAGTCACCGGCCATACGGGTGAGCACCACACGGTACACTCAGGGACGTGGGCTACTTTTACCCCCCTCTAGCAAGGTAGCCAGAAGAGTACAATTAGTTGGGGAGGCCTACAACTCCGCCTGGCCAGGGGAAATCCCATCTGCTCAAAGACTGACCAGGCCCGATCGCTAGCCAGTACTCCGGGAGGGTCTATCTTTATCACCAGTAAAGACCCTGAACTACACCGCATCGTCTCTGAGTGGTTCCTGCTACCCCCATCATCCACGTCGGCTGCCCTGAGGCCATACCCCTCCCGTTGGGGGTTATACCATCTACGCTGCACAATCGTACCACCGGCCTCAGCGGTCTGCCCTGCAGCGGCAGCTCCATAGCTGCATTCAACGGGTGGCGTAGTCGTCCAACATCTACTGCTAATACTCAGCCACACAGTTTGACTCCCTGGGCACGGACCGGGTCACCGCCACGAGACTACTACCCCCAACAGGCCCGGCTCCGGGTAGTCCCCGCGTGCGCAACGCTACACCAAGCAGGCCCAGGGCGCGTCATTAGCATTGCTGCTTTGCAATGCTGGGGTCCTGAGTTCAAATCCCACCAAGGACAACATCTGCAAGGAGTTTGTATATTCTCCCCGTGTTTGCATGGTCTTCCTCCAGGTTCTCCGGTTTCCTCCCACACTCCAAAGACTGATAGGGAATTTAGATTGTGAGCTCCGTTGGGGACAGTGATAATAATGTTTGTAAAGTGCTGTGGAATAGGATGGTGCTATATAGACAATGCATAATTATAACAACTCACTGAGTATGACCGAGGTGTTCTGAGCCCAGACCTTAAAAGAGCATGCACAGGATTTCAGAAATGTCTGCTCTGATGTTTCATACCAGGAAACATGCAATAAAAAGAGAATGGTTGTTATAGGGGCTAAGTCCCCCACAACAGGGTTTCCCAACTTCAGTCCTCAAGACCCACCAACAAGCCATGTTTTCAGGATTTCCTTAGTATTGCTTAGTACAGCTCAGTGCACAGCATATACTTTGGTATAAATGTAGTTTAAATGGGTATTCTTAAGTTGTCTTTTGAGCTATACAGTCTCCTTACTTCCTGGTTTCTGGCAGGGCAAGTTCGCCTACTTGAGTGACAGTTCTGTTGAGTAGCAGGGCTGCAGTATTAGTAGAACTATAAAGCTCAGCACAAGTTGTGCTGTAACACATTCAGCTATCAGTAGTTTGTTATAGATTCTACACTGTTATCACTGGATTTGCACATAGAATTAACAGGGAATTTGTACAAGCGCACAGCTGGGGACAACTACAGCATGTAGTTATGATTAGGAGAACTGATCCTAAAGCTGCAGGGCTAGTGATTGTGTAAGATTTATAACAGCAGCTAGGTCAGGAGCTATGAAGGAGGGGGAGGAAGGTGAGCAGCTAACTGCTGTATAGGAATCAATGGGCTATAAAGAGGGGGCTGGTATATTAAGAGTTAACTCATCTCTTGGAATGTAGCCACTGTGCACTCAGCTTCATGAAAACCAGCTGTACACTATAAAAGATAAAATCTCTCATTGCTGGAGAATGACAGCAGATAGAAAAAGAAAATCAATTGAAAACTTGCTTATTTTCATGTTGTCTAATTAAAGCAATATATGAACTTGAAAATAACCCTTTAATGTCAAATTTCTAGGAAACCAATTAACTTATCAGTAAATTTTGAAGTGTGAGAGGAAACCACACAGCATTTCTATGGATGTCTGTATGTACCAGTACTCATGTGCAGAGATTTCATCAGATAGGTTGACTCGACTGCAGGAGGCATGTATGAAGATTCCAGAAGAAGGTTTATTTCCAAGCTAAATTCTTGTAATCATGCACAATCATAGTGGCTGTAACAGCTGTAGTAGGTAAAAAAGACTGTTCTGAACCAGAACTGCAAGATATGAAGTTCTTAAGATGGCAGACATACACGGAATGAGGAAGAAGAAGCGTAGGGTTACTGACATCAGAGCTATTGAGACAGACAAGGAGAGAGAGAGGACAAACTTCTAAAAGGCAAACCTTATTGCATAGCAACCCAACAGCGTCAGCAACAATACAATACAATACTGTATGATTTCTGGGACATGACAACCAGATAATGTGGAAAAACCTATACAAATACAGGAAAAGCATACACGCTCTGTGCTTGTGTTTCCGAGTATGATGGGGCTAGATCATTGGTTTATTGATGTGTGCCCTCAAAGTTTTCTCTGGCCCCATTAATTTGATTCCCAGAATCTTGGGAGAACTCACAGTCTAGCCTGGGTTCCCCAAATTGATTATTTCTGTAATGGACCCAACTATGAACTTAGTTGATACCAGGGGCGTAACGACCATGCTCACAGAGGTTGCGACTGCGACCGGGCCCGTGCGTTTGAGGGACCTGCCGACGCCAGCACAAACTTCAACTGGATGTGCGTCCTAAGACATACATTCAGCTGAAACGTGTAGCAGCCCAGAGACCCATCTGGTCCATGTGCAGCAATACATGCTGCCGGGCAATCAGAGGTCAGCAGCTGATATCTGCGTGCATGTGACTGGGGGTGCAAGGCAGTGCATGGGAGGGAATGGGAAGTGAGTATAATTGTTTATTTTTTTCAATGCATTAAAGAAGAGCAGAAAAATGGGGGACATATACCAGGATGGGGAATATATACCCCCAAGGATGGGGCCCAGGAAAAGGAACATATATACCAGGATGGGGCCCATGATTAGGGACACATATTCCAAGATTAGGCCTAGGATAAAGGACATATATACCAGGATAGGGCCTAGGATAAGGGACATATATAACTGGATGGGGCCTAGGATAAGGGACATATATACCAGGATGGGGCCTAGCTTAAGGGACATACAGTAGCATGTAAAATTTTGGGCACCCCTGGTCAAAATTACTGTTATTGTGAACAGTTAAGCAAGTTGAAGATGTAATGATCTCTAAAAGGCCTGAAGTTAAAGATGACACATTTCCTTTGTATTTTAGCCGAAACATACCGTATTTTTCGGATTATTAGACGCAACTTCCCCCCCAATTCTGGGGGGAAAAATGGGGTGTGTCTTATAATGCAAAGGTACGGTATTTTCCCTGGGGGGCGGTGTTGGAGGAGATACAGGAGGTTGGCGGTGGATGCGGCAGGAGTCGGGCGATGCTGCGGGCCCCATCCTCTCAGAAGGGTCACTGATTTAGGATGACTTGGGTGGTGGCGGCAGGAGTGGAGTGTGTCTTATAAACTGCAAAATATGGTATATATTTTCATCTTTTACATTTTAAAAATTCGAAAAAGGAAAATGGGCTGATGCAAAAGTTTGGGCACCCTGCATGGTTAGTACCTAGTACCATTCTTCCTTGGAAAATTCATCCAGTTCTGTGAGATTCCTGGGTTGTCTTGCATGCACTGGTATTTTGAGGTCTAGCCACAATTTTCAATGATGTTCAGATCAGGGGACTGTGAGGGCCATTGTAAAATCTTCAGCTTGCGCCTTTTGAGGTAGTTTATTGTGGATTTTGACGTGTTTAGGATCATTATTAGTGATGAGCGAGCATACTCGCAGTACTCGGTACTCACCCGAGCATCTCGGTGCTGGAGATGCTCGGAGCTCGCCGAGTACTTCCAAGATGCTGGGGCGGATGCTTGGGTCCCCCCTGCATGTTTGGCGCTCTTTAGAGCGCCAATCAACATGCAGGGATTGTCTGCCACACACTGTAATGCCGCAGCCATGTTGGTTGTGGCATTACAGCGTCATCAGATCTATATCAGACCTGGTGCCGCCGTGCTCGTCACAGTCTACTTCTCAATCAGGCAGTGTAGGAAGAGGTGCTGCTGAGCTAGGGAGAGATTTGGTTGTTTATTAGTTAGTGTAGGTATTCCACAAGATTCTCTACATATCCATCTCAACTAACAGTCCTTCTGAGGACTAATCCAGCTGCAGAGATATCAGTGCTAGGCAGGCAGGGTATATAGCAGACTGCAGTGCATATAGGAAGATGGTCCATTCCAGTTCTGTCTGCTGGTGCTTTTACACATATTATATTTGTAAAAAAAAAAAAAAAACGGGTATCAGGATCCTGGAATGATTTTTTTTTTATCTTAAGCCTGATTATTTGCTTAAAAAGCAATCCAGAGAACACTGTTTTTCTGTACCATTTGCTTGTTGGCACTGCAGAATACAGCCAGGTCCTTTCCTTATTACAGTGCTAAAAATCCAGCTATTTAAAACTATGGTTTGTCCGTCACATGGATCACATATAATTGCGCTGAAAATTCTGCCATTTCTGACCTCCATTGAAATTTTGTTGCAGCGTGTCAGCAAAGTTATTGACATGAGGTCGCTGTTAAAAATAGCTACCTACAGGCCAGCTATTTAAATCTGTGGTTTCTCCGTCACACGGATCACATATAAGTTCGCTCAAAATTCTGATATTTCTGGCCTCCATTAAAATTTTGTTTCAGTGTGTCAATGAAGTTATTGACACCAGTTTGCTGTTAAAAATAGTTACTTACAGGCCAGCTATTTAAAACTGTGGTTTGTCCGTCACACCGATCACATATAAGTTTGCTCAAAATTCTGCCATTTTTTGGCCTCCATTAAAATTTAGTTTCAGTGTGTCAGTGAAGTTATTGCCACCTGTTTCCTATTAAAAATAGTTACCTACAGGCCAGCTATTTAAAACTGTAGTTTGTCCGTCACACGGATCACATATAAGTTCGCTCAAAATTCTGCCATTTTTTGGCCTCCATTAAAATTTTGTTTCAGTGTGTCAATGAAGTTATTGACAGCAGTTTGCTGTTAAAAAGAGTTACCTACAGGCCAGCTATTTAAAAGTGTGGTTTGTCCGTCACACGGATCATATATAAGTTCGCTCAAAATTCGGCCATTTCTGGCCTCCATTGAAATTTTGTTTCAGTGTGTCAGTGAAGTTATTGACACCAGTTTGTTGTTAAAATAGTTACCTACAGGCTAGCCATTTAAAACTGTGGTTTGTCTGTCACACGGATCACATATAAGTTCACTCCAAATTCAGCCATTTGTAGTGAGCGTGGAAAATATTGTCCTCCATTTAAAATGGGCAAGGCGCGTGGCAAGGGACGGGGAACTGGACATGATGGTGATGGTGCATGCAGAGGCCGAGGCTGCGGGCAAGCTGAAATTGTGCCACAACAAACACCCACATCTTCTCGTCTGACCTTCCTGTCCTAATTGCTAGGGGACCGCAGCACACCACTATTGAACCCAGAGCAGTGTCTAAAGGTTGTTGGTTGGATAGCGGATAATGCTTACAGTCACTTTGCCACCACCACCCTGTCTTCCACACGGTCAGGTCTCAGTAACCGTGACTCTTGACCGCATATTCCTCACCCTGATCCTCCTTCCTCCCACCATGCCGAGTGCCCGGAGACAACTGATCCCACACTTGGACAGTGCGAAGAGCTGTTCACTTTTCCATTTATAGATTCGGGCCTCTCGCCTAGTCCACTTGAAGCGGGGCAAGAGGAAATCGCATGTAGCGATGCCCAAATATTTGAGCAGCCACGGTCAAATGAAGGCGATGGTGGGAAAGTGTCACAAGAGGTGGATGATGATGAGACACAATTGCCAGAAAGTCAGGTGGAGGACCAGGGTGCAGAAGTGGAAGACGAGGTGGTGGATGATATAGTAACTGACCCAACCTGGCAGAAGGACATGCAGAGCAAGGACAGCAGCACACAGGGGGAGGGGGCGTAACACCCCAACAGGCAGGAAGAAGCAGTGTGGTGGCCGCAGACAGAAGGTGGGCAATTGTTCCCCACCAACACAACGGAAGTTGCCAGTACAACTGTTATGTGTTCCCGAGTCTGGTTGTTTTTGAAAGACTCTGCCAATAACCCCAAAAAGGCCATTTGCACCACCTGCCAGGCCAGCATCAGCACGGGTGACAAAATGACCAGCCTGACCACCACCAGCATGATCAGGCACATGGCAGCAAAGCACTCGACTTTGTGGGCCGAACCCCAGGGTCCAGGAACAGTGTCTGCGAGTGACACCACTGCTTCTTCTGCTGTTGTGCGTGCAAGACAATCCCCTGTCCATTGTGCATGCAAAGATGCCTCCTGCCCTGCACCTGTTGTTGCACACTCTCAACTAGCACCATCAGCAAGCACGTCCTTGTCCCAGCGCAGCGTTCAGTTGTCCATACCCCAGTCCTTGGAATGCAAGCGCAAATGCGCAGTCAACGCCCCACAGGCCACACTACTAAATTCCCACATTTTGCGACTGCTTGCGCTCGAAATATTGCCTTTTAGGAGGAGACGGAAGCTTTCCGCAACCTGATGGCGGTGGCCGTCCCTCGGTACTCTGTCCCCAGCCGCCACTATTTTGTCCCGGTGTACCGTCCCCCCCATTACACAAGCACGTGTCCCACAACATTAGCCATGCCCTCAATAATGCAGTTACTAGGAAAGTCCACCTAACCACGGACACGTGGACAAGTGCTTGTGGGCAGGGACGATACATCTCGCTGATGGCACACTGGGTTAACATAGTGGAAGCCGGAACCCAGTCGGACCTTGGGACGGAACATATCCTCCCGACGCCGAGGATTGCAGGCCCTAGGTTAATCAGGGTTGCCCCCACAGTCTACAGCTCCTGCACCTCATCCTCCTCAGCCTCCATATCCAAAATGGCCACATCAGTCACAAGCTGGAAGCACTACAGCACTGCCGCAGCCAAGTGTCAATGTGGCACCCCAGGGGGTCTGGTTGCCACAGTGGTAGAAATACCAATTCTGAGAGCGAGCATGGGTTTTCCTGGTCAGGAGCACATTTGCATGCAACGCCTCCTGCCCCAGTCCAGGGAGGGGAGGAACCTGCCCTTTATAAACTGGATCTGGGGTGGGGTTAGCAGAGAAGAGCTAGTTCCAGAGGAAGGGACAGAGCAGCAGCAAGGAGCTCTGGAGGAGCCAGGAGCTGAAGACCAGGGACTGGAGCAGCAGAGCTCGTCCTGGCAGAAAGACGCAGAGAACCGGACACTGGAGTCCGAGGCTGTGAGGATTTCTACATCCAGCAGCAGAAACCACCTGGCAGGGGATTTCAGGTCCTCTGGCCATAGAAAGCCCGGAGGCTCAGTCACACGCTAGGGACCGGCACCGCCATCGAGGAGCGGAAGGAACCAAAGGCCCCAAGTCACCAGCCATACGGGTGAGCACCACATGGTACACTTAGGGACGTGGGCTACTACACGACTACAGCAGGGTAGCCAGGAAGAGTGCAGTCAGACGGGAAGGCCTATACCTCCACCTGGCCAGGGGGACTCTTGTTCGCTCACAGACTGACCAGGCCTCTAATGTTAGCCAGTACTCCCGGCAGGGCCTTCTTCATTACCAACAGTAAAGACCCTGAACTGCACTGCACGGACTGTCAGTCATTTCTGCTGCGCCCACGCACCACAACCCTCACCATCTATAGACGCTGCCCTGAGGCTATACTCCTCCCGTGGGGAGTTATACTACCCTCTGCTGTGCACACAACATCAGCCTCAGCGGTTTGCCCCGCAGCGGCGGTTCTCAGTGACCGCAATCCACGGGGGCCGTAGTCGGACATTTAAACATTGCAAAAACTAAATAAACAGGTCCGCCACTGGTTTGACCACCCTGAGCCACGGGATCGGGTCGCCGCCACGGAGACTACAACCCCCAGCATTACACAGAGACCCGGCTCCGGGTATTTCCCCATACACGGCCCAGGGGGCGCGTCATCAACAGACTGTGCTGAAGCTAATATGCTTAGGTGACAAACCGCGCAATGCTTAAGAATTGTGGTCAGCTCTGAAAGAGCAGGCAGATCTGTGGCTGACACTGCTGAACCTACAGCCAGGCATGGTCGTGTTTGACAATGGCCGGAACCTGGTGGCGGCTCTGAGGAGAGGCGAGCTCACACATGTACCATGCCTGGCCCATGTGCTTAACCTCGTGGTTCAGCAGTTTCTCAAAACCTACCTGGAGCTGCCGGATCTGCTTGTCAAAGTATGCCGCCTGTGTACCCATTTTAGAAAGTCAGCTACAGCTTCCGCGGCCCTTTCCGTGCTTCAGCAGCATTTGCAGCTTCCGGCTCACCGACTGGTGTGTGATGTCCCCATACGTTGGAACTCTACACTCCAGATGTTGGGAAGCATTTTTGAGCAGAAGAATTCAGTTGTTGACTACCAGCATCAACAAGGCCGTCGGTATTCAGTTCAGACTCCACACATAAGTGGACATGAATTTCAGACATATGTACCATCCTACAAAACTTTGAGGACTCCACCAAGATGGTGAGCGGCGATGACGCCATAATTAGCGTCACCATCCCGCTTCACTGTCTTCTGAAACAATCTCTGCTCACAATCAAAGAGGATGCATTGCAGGCAGAGCACGATGTGATGGAGCAAGGAACCATACCGGGTGATTACACGCAGCCCAGCCTCATCTCATCCCAAAGTGGATTGGGTGATAATGAGAAAGAAGAGGAGGAGGAAGAACAGAAGCTAGTTTCATGCGCTATAGATGGTACTACCTGCACAACTGTCATACCGTCTGTCCAGCGTGGATAGCCTGAGGACAGGGAGAAGGAGGAGAGCATGGTCAGTCGTCCTCTTGGTGAGGACATGCAAGTCTGGCACACATGGTTGAGTTTATGTTACGCTGCCTTTCCCGTGACCCTCGCGTTCTCAAAATTTTGGGTGACAGTCATTACTGGTTGGTGACACTTATAGACCCACGCTACAAGGAGAACTTTCTATCTCTTATTCCTGAGGCAGACTGGTCTACAAAAATGGGGCAGTACCAGAAGGCCCTTGTTGCGGAACTATGTAAAAAATTCCCATCTGAAAACGCTGGCGGCAGAGGTCACAGTTCCTTGGACAACCAAGGAGTACAGGCGAGAGAGACACAACTCCAATCCAGCAGAGGCAGGGGAACACTGTCAAAGTTCTGGGAGAGTTTTCTCAGCCCCTCCCATTGCACAGGCCCTGAGGTGCTGGGTACACTCACAACGAGTGCAAAGTTTTGGGAAGATGCTGAGGGAGTACCTTGCCAATCGTACCAATGTCCTCCGTGATTCTTCTGTGCTTTATAATTATTGGGTATCCAAGCTGGACACGTGGAATGTACTGGCTTTCTACGCCTTGGAGGTCCAGGCCTGCCCTGCTGCTAGCGTTTTATCAGAGCGGCTTTTTAGTGCCGCTGGTGGACTTATAACTGATAAGCGCATCCACCTGTCAACTGAAAATGCTGACAGGCTGACTCATAAAAATGAACAAGTGCTGGATTGGGCCAGACTTCTCAACACCACCGAATGATAGCAGGGTAACATAAACTCAAATCCAGTGTCTTTTTTTGGGAGGTGTATTCCCATGCACCTTTTCACACCCACACATGGGTATACGCTTCCTGATTTTAGCTATTTGCTCTTGCCTTCCTCCTACTCCTCATCCTCATCCTCCACCACCATATCACCAGGGTGACCGTGGTCCGTGATGCAACACCTACATTATGTTTTTAAAGGGTGTTTATGATGCCCGTAAAACATTTTTTTTATACAGTATGTCAGCCCATACACTTAGTGCATGGGCATTGCAAGTATAGGAGACCCACTCCTTTCTAATGGAAACATTTTTTTATGAGGCCCTCCTTCACGTCTTTTCCAAGGGGCATTGGAGTGCCTCCAAATTTTTGGCAGCCCTTGCATTCACTGCATAGGCCAACACTATTGAGACCCACTTCCTAATAATGGGAACATTGTTTTCAGTAGGCCCTCTGACCTCCACTTCTCTTACAAGGGGCATTGGAGTGCCTCACAATTTTTGGTAGCCCTTGCATTCACTGCATAGGCCAACACTATGGGAGACCCACTTCCTAATAATAGGAACATTTTTTCATGAGGCCCTCTACGTCTCTTCCAAAGGGCATTGGAGTGCCTCCCAATTTTTGGCAGCCCTTGCATTCACTGCATAGGCCAACAATATGGGAGACTCACTTCCTAATAATGGGAACATTGTTTTCAGGAGGCCCTCTGACCTCCACGTCTCTTCCAAGGGGCATTGGAGTGCCTCCAAATTTTGGGCAACCCTTGCATGCACTGCATAGGCAAACACAATGTGATTCCCACTTCCTAATAATGAGAACATTTTTTTCAGGGGGCCATCTGACCTCCACGTCTCTGCCAAGGGGCATTGGAGTGCCTCCAAATTTTTGGCAACCCTTGCATTCACTACATAGGCAAACACAATGGGAGACCCACTTCCTAATAATGGGAACATTGTTTTCAGGAGGCCCTCTGACCAGCATGTCTCTTCCAAGGGGCATTGGAGTGCCTCCAAATTTTTGGCAACCCTTGCATTCACTGCATAGGCAAACAGTATGGGAGACCTACTTCCTAATAATGGGAATATGGTTTTCAGGAGGCCCTCCTCTAAGTCTCTTCAAAGGGGTATTGGGGTGCAACCAAATTTTCAAAGGGGTATTGGGGTGCATCCAAATTTTGGGAAGCCCTGCCACTCACTGCATACGCAATAACAGTATAGGAGACCCACTCTTTAGTAATGGGAACAACAAAGCATAGCTGGCTGATGGGTCTCTAAGAATAGTGAGGGCTGACTGCTCGCCCTTTAAGAATAGTAAAGGCTGCTTGATGGCCCTATAAAAATAGGCTTTGTGACTTTCAGAGTCCCTCCTTCATAAATGAAACAGAATGTGTCTGATCATGTCTCACACACCACATGGCCAGACAAGGTTGTAAAATGTTAAAATGACATTTCCCGGTGAATGCATTTGTCACGGTTGAAAGCAATGCAAAAGTGCAAAAACACATCAAAAACTCTATGTGTGAACAGAGCCCAAGGTGTAGAGTAGTCTTTTTGTTTTTGGTTATTTATTTTGCCTTATATACAAGTCATTACCCTGGAAAGGATGTTCCTTAACATACTGTATTTCCCAGGAAAATCCATTTTGGTTTAGTTTTTATATGTTTTATTGTGAGTCCGTAAAAGTGGCGTAATACCTCTGACAACATTGTTCACAGCAGTGACCTGGGAGTCAGAAATGCTTAAAGGGATCTTCCCCATGCTGTTCCCATGTCATTTGATCACTGTTCCCATCGATTTTGGAAATTTTTAGGCCTTCTGCACACCGCCTGGGGAAGCTGCATGAAAAATGCTCGAGTTTCCCATAGACTTACATTGGGCTCGTTGCTCGGGTCGAGCACCCGAGTATTCCAATGTGCTCGACCCGAGCAATGAGCACCCGAGCATTTTAGTGCTCGCCCATCACTAATCATTATCCATTTGTAGAAACCATCCTCTTTTCAACTTCAGCTTTTTTCACAGATGGTGTTATGTTTGCATTAAGAATTTATTGAACTTTCATTGAATCCAAATGTTCCCAGTGCCATTGGCTGCAACACAACCCCAAAGCATGATTGATCCACCCCCATGTTTAACGGTTTGCGAGATATTAATTTTCTGAAATTTTGAGCCCTTTTTTCTCCACACATACCTTTGATCATTGAGGCCAAAGTGTCCTATTTTAACCTCAAAGGTCCATAGGACTTGTTTCTTTAGATATTCTTTTACATACTTCTGATGCTGAATTTTATGGTGAGTACACAGGAGAGGTTTTCTTCTGATGACTCTTCCATGAAGGCCATATTTGTGCATCTGAACAGTAGAACAATGGACCACAAATCCAGAGTCTGCTAAATCTTTCTGAAGGTCTTTTGCAGTGAAGAAGGGGTTCTAATTTGCCTCTCTATCAATCCTACGAGCAGCCCTCACTGAAATTTTGCTTTGTCTTCCAGACCTTATCTTGACCTCCACTGTTCCTGTTAACTGTCATTTCTTAATTACATTTTGAACTGAGGAAAGAGCAACTTGGAAACTCTTTGCTATTTTTTTACAGCCTTCTCCAGCTTTGCGGGCCTCCACAATTTTCATTTTCAGAGTGCTAGGCAGCAGCATAGAAGAACCCATGGCTGCTGTATTTTGACACAAGGTTAGAGGAGGCTGGGTTTTTATAAAGCTGGGAAATTTGCATCACCTGGCCTTTCCTAACGATGATAGTGAGCAAGCCATAACCCTAACAGGCTAATTAAAGTCTGAAACCTTAGTCAAAGTTATCTGAACACACAAATCTCCAAGGGTGCTCAAACTTATGCATCAGCCCATTTTACTTTTTGTAATTTTTAAAATGTAAAAGATGAAAATATATTTTTATATATATTTATTTATTTTTTCTTTTGCCTAAAATACAAAGGAAATGTGTCATCAACCTTTTACGCTATGTGCGCACATTCAGGATTTGAATTCAGAAAATTCTTTAAGGTTTCTGCCTCCCTTGGCAGGAAAAAATCTGCAGAAAAAAAGCGGGTTTTGCCACGATTTTGATGCATTTTTTGATGCGTTTGTGTACATCAATGAATGCTTTTTGGAGCTAAATAAAGATATTTGAAAAAAGAAACGTGGGGCATCACTTTAACCCTTGGATTACAGTCAGACCTGGGGTGAGTATATTAGTTAAGTTAAATGATTAAAGAATGTGTCTGTTGTATTACAAATAAAGTGTTTTACTCTGTGTGTTTTTTTTTTACTCTTTACTTTAGTTTACTTAGGTGTAGTAATAAAAGGGTCTGATTGACACCTTTTTATCACCAAACAAAAAACAAAAGGGCTAGGTTTCAGCTAATCCCTATGTCATAAGCATGTAATTTCTGTGGCAGCTGAGAGCTGCTATTTTTAGCCTATGAAGGTGCCATTAGGCAAACATGTTCCCTGGCTATTAATAACAGCTCACAGCTGCTTTGTTAGCCCCATGATCAGCAACCAGCAGCGCTTTGGATGCAGCGTATATTAGCTGCATCCAAAATGCTGTGTTCTAATACCGCACTTTTCTTGTCAATACATGTGGATCCACCGCATATAATGACATTTCAATTGGTCAAAAGCTGCAGCGGAGACTGGCGTCTGGGCTACAGAAATTGACATTCTGCAGGTGAGTTTGGGTACATGCCCACGATTAGAAGCCGTCAAACCCGCATCGGCCAAATATTACAGCATAGTGGATGGGATTTCTAGAAATCCCATGTCCACTATGTGTGCATCTGAGGATGCGGATCACCCGTGGACACAAGTCTCCGCAACAGAAATTTGACCACTAGAATGTATTGAATGCGGTAAATTCGCATAGTTCAGTGAACATATGGGAATTTACAAGCATTCAATAGAACACAGTGTTCTAAATGCAGCAAAAATATGCTGCGTCCAAAGTGCTGCTACGTTCGGATAGTGGGCACATAGCTTAAAATTTTTAAAAAATGGTGTGGGCTCCCGCGTCATTCTCATAACCAGTAGAGGGAAAGCCGACCGCTGGGAGCTGATATTAGTTGCCGGGGAAGGGGCCATTAGCCAAAAATGTTCCTCAGCTATTAAGCAAAGCTGTTTACTTAGCCTTTACTGGCTAGATTACAAGGCAACCCTAGAAAAAAATTGAAGTAGGGTCCCCCTATAAAATCTATCCAGAAAAGGCTAAACAAACAGCTGCAAGCTGATATTAATAGCCAGGGAAGGGGCCATGGATACTAGCCCCCTCCGCAGCTAATAATATCAGCTCTCAGCAGTCCCAGAAATGAAGCATCCATAAGATCCGCCAAATCTGACGCTTAGCCTCCGCTCTTCCCACTGCCGTGTAGTGGTGGCGAGTGGGGTAATAAGGTTGGGGTTCATGTCAGCTTTGTATTGGCAGCTGACATGAAGCCCAGGTTAGTAATGGAGAGGCGTCTATAATACACCACCATTACTAACCGCGTAGCTAAGGTATTCAACGTTTTTTCAATAAAGACACGGCCAGAATAAAATCTTTTATTTAAATAAAATTCCACACGGTTTTAATAATTTATTTAAAAATAAAAAACACTGTATTCTCACCTGATGCCTAATCCCCGAATCCCTCGTCTCCTGTTAAAAAAAACAAAAATAAAAAACAGCCATATCCCTATACCTGTCTGCAGTCATGATGTAATCCCACTGTCCCACGAGATCCAGGTCACTTCTACAGCAGCCACATCAATCACTGGTGTGTCTGCTGTAGAAGACAGCACTGTACACTGACAGGAGTGAAGATCAGCTGATCAGCTCTGATGACCTCATTTACTGCATCAGTGTTGCGTGGGAAAATTCCCACACAGCACCGGTGCCGTAAATGAGGTCCCAGAGCTCATCAGCTGATCTTCAGTGAACTCAGGTGAACTCAGCCAGCAGCACAGCGATGTACACTGCCGGGAGTGAGTGCGCTCCCATCAGTGTAGAACCAGACACCGGGTGATCAGGTCGTCGGGGGACATCGGGAGGACAGCAGACAGGTGAGAATGAAAGGTATTTTTTATTTTAATATAGATTTTTACTTTTTTTTTACACAGCGCAAAGGCGTTGGCTCGGATGAGAAGACTACTTCTCCCCTCAGCCGCACCTGCTCCCGCTGTTATCAGCGGGAGTGGCAGTTGGACGATGGGAGGAGTAGTCTTCTACCCCGGTCCGGATACCATTCTTTGTGCGTTTTTGCGGTGTATTTGGCTCATTGACTTGAATTGAGTTAGTCAAATACACAGCAAACATCCGCAGCAAATACGCAAATATTTTTATACCTGCGTTTTTGCTGCAGATTTGACTGACTCAATTCAAGTCTATGGGTGTAAAATGCTGCAGAAACGCTACAAAGAATGGACATGCTGCGGATTTAAACGCAATAACAATCCTGACAGGAAAATTCCTTATCATGTGTACAGCACATCAGGATTGTCGTTGCATTAGCTGCCGCACAGATTACCTAGCGTTTTTGGTGCATTTCCGCTCTGAAAAAACGTTGCGAAAAAGCATAAAAAATGCAGTGTGCACATAGCCTTAGAGATCATTTCATCTTCAAATTGCTTAATTGTTAACAATAACAAAAAAATTGAAAAATGAATCCAGCTTACCAGAAAAGAAACAACTCCAGCAGTGCACGGATGAAGAGTCCCTTGTGTTGGCACAAGCAGGTTAGACAAGTAATAGAAAAAAGTGCATCCAGCACATAGGAGCAAAAATGATTATATGTTAAAAAACAACATTTATTTCTAAAAAATTAAAAACGATTAACAACTATATCTGTTCGAAACACGTGAGTGAGCATGCCCTGATACATCGTTTTTTTTTACATTTTATTTAAATAAATGTAGTTTTTTAACATCTAATCATTTTTGCTCCTATGTGCTGGATGCACTTTTTTCTATTACATGTTCACAATAATAGTAATTTTGACCAGGGAGGGTATGGATATATATCAGGATGGGGCCAGTGTGAGGGACATATATACCAGGAAGGAGGGAATGTATATATACCAGGATGGGGCCACTGTGAGGGACTCTAGTGTCACCTATAGGAAGTAGCAATCCTAAAAGTCAATATCTACTCTCTAACGAGCCTTGTCACATGACTTAGGATAAAAGCCAGAACCAGAATCATAGGTGGCACTAGAATTCTAGTCTTCTTCCTCTCTGAAGAGAGTCACATTTTTTGACACATTTTGAAAAACAGGCAACTTTTGCACTAAAAAGTCACAAAAATGGTTGCAGGCAGCAAAAGAGACCACTTTGGGCTCTGTGCAAGACTCAAGAATTGCGTGCGACATTTAGATCCCTTTGGCACAAAAAACATCAGTGAAAACCACAAGTCATAAAAGAAAAGGGACTTAAAAAATTCAAATGATGAATCGGGCCAATGTCTTTCAGGGCATGGTTTGAGGTCTAGCTTTACACTAGCTGGAGATCCATATGTTGCAGATAAGAAAGTCTAGCTGTTATTTCCTCTTCTGAATAGACTGTACATACACACAATAAACAATAAGCTTCATTTTGTGTTCTGAGAAAGTGCTTAATCATTTCCTGCTTGTAATAAACAGTATCTCATGACTGTGGGTGCAGTAGACACAAGCTGATTATGTTCTTCATGTAGATATCTTGGTATGGATTTTTCCACTTGAAGTTTCTCTTCGGCATGTCTTATTAATATAGGTTCATAAGCTGGAGCTCTTCGTTCTAACCTAGTGGGAAGGAGAAAATGCTCTTTGCCAAAGTTGAGAACTTTAGTTACATAAAATTTTAGGTACTGGCCCACTAACAAGTTATGTTGTCACTTCTTTTGATGTCCGGGATTCCCATTACATGTTAAATGACAACCTAAAGCAATATTGCCCATACCACTAAATATGACCTTATTAATAGCATATTTAAAATGGTATTGAAGCACTTTTAATACCTTGCCCAAGCTTAACCGGAAACCTGCTGATGGGTAGAGATTGGATGGAGGTCCCAGTTGTGGAACTTCTACCAATCAAACATTTATCCCATATTCAGTGGCTATACCTTAAATGATATTGGCCAACTATTCAATCAAAGAACCTTCTGGATTCCTGGAAGTGTTTGTAAAAGTCCAAGGACTTATAGATGTATCCAGGACTTCTTGGAAAGCAGTACTTTGCCATGACACCAAGTATACACACCCAGAGTCACATTCAGGGGAATGGAACAAGTCATGGCCTGATGAAATGGGGATGGGCTAAAAATGTGCCAGTTTTGTGGTGTTTCATTATCAAGATTTTGCACAATTTATGGCAAAATATATTTCAAAACTGGCATGTGGAAATAGACACTTAGCTGATCATTTCCACATACGTTCGAGAGCCAAAGATCAATTATGACTCACTGAGAACCAGTCAATATCCTCCTCTGATCACTGTTCTTGACTCTCTGGGCTGTGTGGACAATCTGGCCGCAGAATATGATGTTCTCTGGCTCTACTATGCCTTGGAGGCTGCATTATATTATATTACCTGTATTAATCCATGCAGTTCTAATGTTTAAATCACTACATGGGCCTGGCAGAGGTGGAGTACCCATACCAAATTAAACTGAATCACCACATGCTCATGTTAGTAGATGAACTTGCCTTCCACTTGCCTTCCATTGTGTATTACATGTGCTCGAATGAAGAAGTATGAAGATATAATTCTGGCCATATTGGCATAGTTATCAATGAACTCACCAGTTTTCATGCAAAAGACTGTATAAGGATATACAGCAAAAGAGTATAAAACCTAACTTTTAATAGATAAAGTTAAAAATATAGCTCCATAAGCTTATTACAAAATCAAAAGATACCATAGCGATAATAAAGTTCTCATTAGTGTCAGTACTAGTCATTGAGACAGGATAATAAAAGTCTTACTAATTTCTGTGTCTTGCCCTGTATGTCTCCCACACTTACAAGAGCAGTGCCCAAGTGTTACCTGTATATAACTGCCTCACAAAAAGCAAAAAAGCCTCAATACCGCTGCCTCATCAGGGGAGCGTTCTTGCAAATGAAATTCCCCATTACTAGTCAGATTATACGACGACAGTACTTTATTAAAGATTTCATATATTGTAAAACAAAAGGAGTCATCTATAGAGCCACCTGCAGTTGTGGCAAGAAGTACATTGGAAAGACTATACATGAATTTAGGAGAGTGGGGGAATATATTGATGAAATTACCAACGGTCGAGATACGTCGTTAACGAGGCACATCAATACAATACTTAGTGGAGATACCTTGGCACTTAAATTTATGAGTATTGATATGGTGTAACCCCCAAAAAGAGGAGGTGATTTGGACAAATTACTCCTTCAAAGAGAATCCAGATGGATTTTCCGTATGAGAAAGTCAAACCCTCTTGAACTAAGGGAACAGCTAAATTTCAGTTGTTTTCTGCAAATTTTGTAGCCTCTCTCCACGACTCTATATCCCAGATGTTCCCTCACTTTTCCTTTCAACAATTCTCTCGACATAGACTATATTCTGACTGATTCGTATCCTCACATGTGGGACAATGACCCCAAACACACCTTTAGGCTGTTTAAGGGCTATTTGACCAAGAAGGAGAGTGATGGGGTGCTACGCCAGATGACCTGGCCTCCACAGTCACCAGATCTGAACCCAATCGAGATGGTTTGGGGTGAGCTGGACCGCAGAGTGAAGGCAAAAGGGCCAACAAGTGCTAAGCATCTCTGGGAACTCCTTCAAGATTGTTGGAAGACCATTTCCGGTGACTACCTCTTGAAGCTCATCAAGAGAATGCCAAGAGTGTGCAAAACAGCCATCAAAGCAAAAGGTGGCTACTTTGAAGAACCTAGAATATAAGACATATTTTCAGTTGTTTCCCACTTTTTTGTTAAGTATATAATTCCACATGTGTTAATTCATAGTTTTGATGCCTTCAGTGTGAATGTACAATTGTCATAGTCATGAAAATACAGAAAAATCTTTAAATGAGAAGGTGTGTCCAAACTTTTGGTCTGTACTGTATATGACACTTTTTGGCATTCTACTAGTAGGTAGCCTGTTGGAATAAATGTATGATTACATTTAATATCCATTAGCAACCATCCTAGATTTGCAGATTAAAATGGGAGTTACTAGTGTATCTTTTGGGGACATTTTGGGCATGTGTTTCAATACTATATTGCATATACTACACCAGTCATCCATTGGGTGAGGACTGTACACTGGGCTGGCCCTTTAAGAAGGGAGAGGATCCTTGTGATATATGTATCTTATCGTGGTAACGATGCTAGATAATGTATAGGAGGGAAATAATTTTGTATCCATTCCTCCCTCTTGTATACAGCAGACTATGATGACATATGCCATGTGTGCTGACTTATTACACCCCTGTGAGGGAGAATATTACTGATGCAACATCTTAGTATTATGTCCCCAATTCTGCAAATTGTCTGTTCAGAGAGGAAGAGGACCAGAACTCTAGTGCCTCCTACAGGAAGTAGCAATCCTAGTGATTAGTGATACCATCTGACGCCTCTCACCCAGCCAAACCAGAACTCACACTTTGTACTGACTAGTAGTGTTGAGCCACCCCCGTAGTGTTCGAGTTCGGTTCGGTTCGTCGAACACCCGTGTGTTCGCCGAACTGTTCGTCGAACTGTTCGTCGAACACCTTCGAACACCGTTAAAACCAATGGCAGGCAAACAAAAACACATAGAAACACATAGAAAACACCTTCAAAGGTGTCCAAAAGCTGACAAACTGCTCAGAAGACACAACTAACACATGGAAAAGTGACAAGTACATATAGTCATGCGAAAAGAAAAGAGGTGGAGGAGTAAAAGGAGAGGGAGACACAAATATAGGCATGCCATGCCCTTCTAAAATCCAAAAAGTGAGAAGCCGACACGTTCAGTCCGCTCCTGCCCGTGCCACCTCCGTGTCGCCGGGTTTGTGCCAGAGCCGCGGTGAACCCTGACGGCCAGCCCCCCTCTCCCAATACTGGTGCCTGTCCGCTGGTGGGTCGAGCGAGCCCCCCTGTGGTGGAGGCAGCTCTAAGCTTTTTAATTTAAATTGTCTCTCTAATTTGAATGAATGCACTTTAAATCGATTTACAAGGATCTATTGGAGGGCAAGTCTCATGCCAGCAGCCGCGGTAATTCCAGCTCCAGTAGCGTCCACTAAAGCTGCTGCAGTTAAAAAGCTTTTATAAGGATCGAGCTCGGCTGTCCACCGCAAGGCATCCTACTGCCAGTCCCAGCCCCTATGCCTTGGGGTGCCTCCTGATGCTCTTCACTAAGTATCCCATGGTCCCGAAGCATTTCCTTTGAAAAAATTAAGTGTCTAAACTACAGGTGGTGTAGCTTGCTTAACAGCCGGGATAATCCGCTGACTAGCAGACACTGCTACTAGGCACAAAGTATTTCCTGGGCTAGATGCAGTTAAAAATTTGTAATTAGATACTCTCGTTGGATGCTGAGAAAGCATTCCATAGAGTCTCCTGGCACGCCATATATGATTCTCTTAAAAAGCTTGGGGTAGGGGTCTAGGGGACCCTTTTATAGCCAAAATCACGGCCCTGTATCGCAATACGTCACCTAGGCTGAAGATAAATGGAACTGTAGCACCCTGAGGGCTCGGTTGCTACAGACGTATTGCACCTCACCCAGAGGTGTGATATCTCACTCTCAGGTAAGGATGGAGTGTGGATCAGGACCCGACACCTGCATGTATTACACCACATTGCCGTGGGGCAGGGCGACCAATATGCCCCTGAGATGGGCACGACAGTCCCTGTCCCTGGCTGGAGTGGGGGGAGGGAACACTGAGGAAGGGGAACCCTGTAGTGCAGGAGCAGGGAGGAAGCAGTTCCTGGGTGCATTGAGAAGGGAGTATAAAAGGTGGGCACCATCTTAGTTCAGTGCAGAGAAGTCTGAGCAGAAGTGGCAGGGAGCAGGGGCTCTGCATGAGCTCTGCTCCGGAGGCGGGCCTAGTAACAGAGGCCCAGGCCTGGAAGAGGGAGAAGGAAGGAAGAGGAGCGGAGAAGGCTCCAGGAACGAGGAATGAAGGGATCCCAGGGGTGCGGACGGGCGAGTCGCCACCGCACGCCCGAATCCACCTGCGTGGAGGGGTCAGGCCAAAGGGGGAGACCGGTCCCCGAACTAGTGGAGGCAGGAAATGACCCTCAGCTAGAAACCGGAGGCTCTGACATTTTATGTGGCGCAGCCCCTCGCTACACCCGCTAGGAAGGCACCACATAGGGTCAGGGAAACTGGCGCCAAGTTTACCAAGAGGAGGCCCGAGGCAGCCGGACAGAAGTGTTGGTAAGAAAGGCCAGACAAAGGACACACAAAGGGGGTCCTGTGAAGTGCTCCAAAGTTATCTGGGAGTTGTCTGAGCCCCTCACCTGGTGAGCACAGTACGACGTGGGCAGCCGTTACCTGCAGACGTGGTCTGGATAATAAGAACTGTGAGTAAAGGCCCTGGACTGCATCACTGACTCCGTGTCGTTACTGCTGCTGCCCTGCACCATCACCCCCATCCTCCGCATACACTGCCCTGAGGCTATACTCCTCCCGTGGGGAGTTATGCTACGCTCTGCTGCACCCACAACACCAGCCTCAGCGGTCTGCCCTGTAGCGGCGGTTCACTCTGACCGCAATCCACGGGTGGCGTAGTCGGACATTTAAACATCAAAACCACATAAATAGTTCCGCCACTGGTTTGACCGCCCTGAGCCACGGAACCGGGTCGCCGCCACGAAGACTACAACCACCAGCATCCACCAAAAAGGGTCCGGCTCCGGGTGTCCCAAGGCCCAGGGGGTGCGTCAGAACATTTTCATCACCTTTCACAATCACCAATGGGACAAGGCAGGGATGTCCTCTGTCCCCTCTCTTATACATCCTAGTGACGGAGCACCTGCTCTCATCAATTCGCCATAACCCCAATATTAGGTGGATTAAGGTGGGAGGCACCGAGTACAAGTGCTCTCTATTTGCTGATGATGTCCTAGTATATATCACTCAATCACATATATCCATCCCTGCTGTTATGGCTGAAATAGATCACTTTGTTACATGGTAAAATTTTAAAATCAATGCAGCGAAGTCTGAGGCCCTCGATGTCTCCCTCCCCAAATCCATATAGGATTCCATCCAGTCCAACTTTCCCTTTGCCTGGCCCTCACAGGGTATCAAATACTTAGGAATTCCTATTCATAGAGACCTCTCCCATCTATGTTATCTTAATTTTGGGCCCTTTATTGAACAATTCCATACAGACCACGGTTGGCAAGTTAGAACTGTAAGATTCACTACGTGAACCACTGGTGTTTTGTGGAAAAGCACATGTACACTGCGTTCCAAATTATTATGCAAAAAGTGTTTAGGAGTGATAAGGGAAGAATTTGTTTGTTTGTCAGTTAAACTCATTGATGGTGATGTGTGTCAGGGCTCTTTATATCACTGTAAGCAATTGCAGACACCTGTGCTAATTAGTTTGGCAGGTGTGTCCAATGAAAGGCAAGACTACTTAAGAAGGCTCTCTCACATTATTAAGCAGCCTACATTTTCTGCCAAAATGGGAAAGAAAAAGGATGTGTCGGCTGCTGAAAAGCAACAAATTGTGGAGTGTTTTGGACAAGGCATGACTACAATCAACATTGTGCGATGATCAGGATGAAGTGTCTTGGCAATCAAGAAGTATGTAGCTGATTCACAGTACACACGTGTGCGTGCTGATAAGGGCAAATTGAGGACTCTTTCCTACAGGCAATTACGTCAGGTTGAAAGAGCAGCGGCAAAAAAGCCTTGTCATAGCAGCAGACAAGTTTTTGAAGCTGCTTGTGCCTCCAACGTCCCCCGAACAACAAGATGCAGGGTCCTTCAGAGGTTTGCAGCTGTGCATACACCATCCTGTCGACCTCCTCTATCCACTTCACACAAGCAGAAACGGCTCCAGTGGGCCAAACATTACATGAAGACTGATTTCAAAACTGTTTTGTTCACGGATGAGTGCCGTGCAGCGCTCGATGGTCCAGATGGATGGAGTGGAGGATGGCTGGTTGATGGACACCCCACGCAAACACGGCTACAGCGCCAACAAGGAGGAGGTGGAGTAATGTTTTGGGCTGGAATCATGGGGAGAGAGATTGTCGGCCCCTTTAGGATCCCTGAAGGCGCTAAAGATGAACTCCATAATGTATGTGGATTTTCTCAAACAGCACTTCCTGCCATGGTTCAAGAAGAAGAACCGTGTATTTCACAGCAAGATCATTTTTCTGCATGATAATGCACCATCTCATGCTGCACATAAAACATCTGCATCTCTGGCTGATATGGGCATAAAAGGGGACAAACTTATGGTGTGACCCCCATGCTCCCCTGACCTCTACCCCATTCAGAACCTTTGGAGCATCATTAAAAGGAGTGTCTATGATGGCGGGAGGCAGTTCACATCTAAGCAACAGCTCTGGGAGGGTATTCTGTCCTCATGCAAAACAATTGAAGCAGAAACCATCCAAAACCTGACAAATTCAATGGACGAGAGAGTTCAGAAGCTCCTTTCGAACAAGGGGTCCTATGTGAAAATGTAACATCACCTAGAATAAAGTTTTGAGTTGAAAACTGTTTGATTTCAGTTTCTAACAACCTGCTAATGCTTATAATTGCAAAAATGACCATTTTTTTGGTCTTTATTAAAATGAAAAGGTTGATCGAAAAGTTTGGGGGATCTAAGAGTGTGGCAACCCAGTAGTCATGATTACTTCGAATTCTGACAATATGAGGGTCATGCTGCAGGTAGTGCAGCAAGAAGGCACTTATGTGTCTTGCGCATCTCGGAGCCCCAAAATTATTTTCCGGGCTAGATGCAGCTAAAAATTATTTTTAATTTTAAATCTGGTGGAGCTTATTATAGATGGCCTAATAGGATCAGTGCTGCACACTGCTACAAAGCCCAAATTATTTTCCAGTCAAGATACAGATAAACATGATTAGTAATTTGAAAGCTTAAAACGGTTGGTAGGGTGATTTTAACCAATCATCAAGCTTTTACTCTCCCCAGGATGACACAGGGGTAGAAAAGTCGTTTCGGATCCATGATTTGTTCATCTTTATGAACGTGAGTCTGTCTACATTATCAGTGGAGAGCCGCGTGCGCTTATCTGTCAGCACACCACCAGCAGCGCTGAACACACGTTCAGACAGAACGCTGGCTGCGGGGCATGACAAGATCTCCAAGGCGTAAGTGGCTAGCTCCGGCCATTTATCCAGATTGGAAGCCCAAAAAGAGCAAGGGTCCAGTGACACAGTCGTGGCTTCAATGTTTACTTGGAGATACTCCTGTACCATCGTCTCTAGGCGTTGACTATGTGTCAGACTTCTTGTCTCCTGTGGCCTTGCAAAGGATGGGCTAAAAAAGTGGTGAAATGATTCCGAAAAATTGATGTTACCAGCAGATACTGTGGTTCTGTTACGGTTTGAGTGCTGAACACTTGACGGTCCCACGGTTGGCAAGTTGGAACTGTGAGATTCACTACGTGCACCACTGGTGTTTTGTGGAAAAGCACATGTAAGATTCTGCAACAGTCTCTGCTGATACTCCTGCATGCATGCATCCCTTTCTATGGCAGGAATAATTTCGGCAAATTTACTTTTGTACCGGGGATCTAACAGTGTGGCAACCCAGTAGTCAGGATTATTTCTAATTCTCACAATTCGAGGGTCATGTTGCAGGTAGTGCAGCAAGAAGGCACTCATGTGTGTTGCGCATCCAGGAGCACCAAGTCCCTGTTGTGTTGGTGGCGAGGTAACAATCATGCTTCCTTCCTCTGTCCTCTCCCCCCAACCTCGCACAACAGAAATGTGATCAAGGTCTCCCTCATCTGATGAGTCTTCCATCAGTTCGTCCTCCACTTCTTCCTGGGCTCCTGCACCTTCCTCACTAGTTTGGCTGCTACCATGCGCCCTGGTAAAACCATCTCCCCCACCCTCACATGCCTGCCGCCTTGGTGCTGCCGACCGTCTGGACCTTGCAGATGTTAGCCCTTCCGCATACAACTCCTCCTCCTCTACTTCCTCCACCTCCTCTTGTGCCACCACCTGACTCCGAATTCTGTTTAACATGTGCTCCAGCATGTAAATCACCGGAATAGTCATGCTGATAATGGCATCATCAGCACTAAACATCTTCGTCGCCATTTCAAAACTGTGCAGAAGGGTGCATAGGTCCCTGATCTGAGACCACTCCTCCAGCGTGATTTGCCCCACCTCTGGATCTCGTTGGCCCAGGCTATACGTCAGAACGTATTGCACCAGGGCTTGTCGGTGCTGCCACAGTCGCTGCAACATGTGCAGAGTTGAATTCCACCGGGTAGGCACATCGCATTTTAGCCGGTGAAGTGGCAGGCCCAACGACTTCTGTAGAGATGTAAGTCGCTGAGCTGCGGGATGCGAACGGCGGAAGTGAGCACACAGCGACCGTGCCCTCTGCAGAAGGCCATCTAGTCTGGGATAGTGGGCTAAAAATTGCTGGACAACCAGGTTCAACACGTGAGCCATACAAGGCACGTGTGTGACATTGCCCCGGCGAAGGGCCGCACCCAGGTTTGCAGCATTGTCGCACACGGCCTTCCCTGGTTTCAGGTCCAGTGGAGACAGCCATTCATGAAATTGGTTCTCCAGAGCTGACCACAACTCCTCAGCTGTGTGACTCACATTTCCCAGACATTTCAAAGTAAAAACTGCCTGATGACGTTGAGCCCTACTGCCAGCATAGTAAGGAGATGTGCAGGATCCCTTCTGCGCAGTTAGAAAGCTTGTGGCATGACCAGACAGGCTTTGGGTGCAGGTGGAAGACCAAGAGGAGGTTGAGGAGGCAGAAGCAGTGGAGGAATTTTGACATAAAGAGGATTGACGCACAACTCGTGGGGACGGCAAGACTTGGACAGCAGCCCCTTGTCCTGCTGTCACCATAGTTACCCAGTGCCCAGTCAGCGACATGTAACGCCCCTGTCCATGCCTACTCGTCCAAGTGTCTGTGGTGAAATGCACCCTGTCACACACAGAGTTTCTCAAAGAAGCGGTGATGTTGTGTGCGACATGCTGGTGGAGCGCAGGCACACCTTTCTTTGAGAAGTAGTGCCGACTGGGCATCTGGTACTGGGGCACTGCGACGGACATAAGGTCTCGAAAATCCTCTGTGTCCACCAGGCGGAAAGGCAGCATTTCTGTAGCCAAGAGCTTGCAGATGGTGAAATTCAACCTCTTAGCTTTCTCATGGCTAGGAGGAAATGGTCTTTTACTTGTCCACATCTGAGGGACCGAGGGCTGGCTATTGTGCTTAGACGGGGTTGATAAGGGTGTCCCCGGCAAACTGCCGGTCTGTGAGGAAGATGCAGGCGGACATGTTAGGTTGCCTTGATCCAAAGGTGGTGCTATCGATGTCGGACAGCGCTCAACACCAGCTGGTGTTACCACCTCCAAAGAAAATGATGACCTGCCAATCACGCTGGCTGTTGCGGGTAAAGAGGTGGCAGGTCTGCGCCCCAAAACAGGTGTGACTGCTGTCCCCCCAGTCACAGAGGATGAAGAGGCCGCGGATGCACAAGATATGGCAGACGGTGGTTGGCCCGGCCGGCTAGGCCGCATTGTAGCACACTGAGCTTCCCACTGCAACTTATGCTTCATGTCCATGTGCCGGTTCATGCATGAAGTACTCAAACTATGTATTTTTTGGCCTCTACTTAGCTTTTGCTGACAAATGTTACAGATAACACGAGTTGGGTCATCTTTATCGATCTGAAAAAATGCCCAGGCTATGCAAGGCTTAGCACCCATGCGACCTGAAGAGCCACCACGACTTGTGGTGAGAGGCAGAGTTGTGTTTGAGGATGCAGTTGTTGACGTGCTTCCAGTACTACGTCTCTGTCCAGGAAGGCGCAACCTGACCTCATCGTCACTAGCATCTTCCTACACCTCCTCTGCTGACCTCATCTCTTGGCTGACTGTGGGTTGACAGTAAGTGGGATCTCCGACCTCATCATCATCACCCTGTGCGTTATCACACCCGTCGTCCTCAGAGCCAACCTGTTCCTGCCCTGACAAAAAACTAAAGTTGTCGCTCCAATCAGGTATTTGAGTCTTATCATCGTCTTCCTCATTGTCTCCACCAACAGGAGTTACAGTTTGGGAATGAGGGTCTACATTATGGTCAGAACCTTCTGCGTCTGGTCCTGGATCCGACTCATAAAGATTCTGGGCATCAGTGCAGATCATTTCCTCGTCTGGATTCACAGAAGCGCTGGAGTCGACCTCTGATTCCCAGGCTATAGTATGAGTAAACAGCTCTGCAGACTAAACCATCTGTTCTACCTCATACTCAGACGGGCAGCTGGAGATTTGGGAGCTGTGAGGAAGCAAGTGCGATTTGGGTGACACCTTTGAGGACTGGAGTATTTGTGATGTTGAAGTTGATGTGGAGGAGAGCCCACTTAAAGGAGCACTTGATATCCGTTGAAGCACCTGCTGTTTTTGTGCCTCATCTGGAATTTGTAGCGATTGGCGTGGCCGTAAGAAAGGGATCTTATCACATTGTCCGCTAAAAGAAGTAGACATTTTAGTTTGGCTGGAAGATGGTCTTTCTTCTGCAGATGTTACTGTTGCTTTAACACCTACCCCACGGACACAACCTTTTTTCCCCTTCCCAACACGCCTATTCCCCTTTCCACCAGCAGCAGGCCTTTTTCCACTCATTTTAGTGGTTAACTAATTCACAACTCTGGAGTTGTTTGCACAAAAAAACAATGGATGGTAACCGAGCAGAGCTGAGTGGCCAAACTGTGGTATTAGGCCAAAACTATTGTCTGGGTTAGATGCAGAAAAAAATTATATTCAATTTGCAACCTGATGGAGGTCAGTATAGATGGACTAATAGAGAAAGTCCGACACACTGCTAGAAGGCCAAATATTTTTTCAGAGCTAGATGCATACAAAAAATTATTTTGAATTTGCAACCTGATGGAGGTCAGTATAGGTGGACTAATAGAACAAGTCCCACACACTGCTAGAAGGCCAAATATTTTTTCAGAGCTAGATGCAGAAAAAAATTATATTCAGTTTGCAACCTGATGGAGGTCTGTATAGATGGATTAATAGAACAAGACCCACACACAGCTAGAAGCCCAATATTTTTTCAGAGGTAGATGCAGAAAAAAATATATTCAGTTTGCAACCTGATGGAGGTCAGTATAGATGGACTAATAGAGAAAGTCCGACACACTACTAGAAGGCCAAATATTTTTTCAGAGCTAGATGCATACAAAAAATTATTTTGAATTTGCAACCTGATGGAGGTCAGTATAGGTGGACTAATAGAGAAAGTCCGACACACTGCTAGAAGGCCAAATATTTTTTCAGAGCTAGATGCAGAAAAAAATTAGATTCAGTTTGCAACCTGATGGAGGTCTGTATAGATGGATTAATAGAAGAAGACCCACACACAGCTAGAAGCCCAATATTTTTTCAGAGGTAGATGCAGAATAAAATATATTCAGTTTGCAACCTGATGGAGGTCAGTATAGATGGACTAATACAACAAGTCCCACACACAGCTAGAAGCCCAATATTTTTTCAGAGGTAGATGCAGAAAAAAATATATTCAGTTTGCAACCTGATGGAGGTCAGTATAGATGGACTAATACAACAAGTCCCACACACAGCTAGAAGCCCAAATATTTTTCAGAGGTACTGTAGATGCAGATAAAAATTATTTTTAATTTGCAACCTGATGGAGGTCAGTATAGATGGACTAATAGAGAAAGTCCGACACACTACTAGAAGGCCAAATATTTTTTCAGAGCTAGATGCATACAAAAAATTATTTTGAATTTGCAACCTGATGGAGGTCAGTATAGGTGGACTAATAGAGAAAGTCCGACACACTGCTAGAAGGCCAAATATTTTTTCAGAGCTAGATGCAGAAAAAAATTAGATTCAGTTTGCAACCTGATGGAGGTCTGTATAGATGGATTAATAGAACAAGACCCACACACAGCTAGAAGCCCAATATTTTTTCAGAGGTAGATACAGAAAAAAATATATTCAGTTTGCAACCTGATGGAGGTCAGTATAGATGGACTAATACAACAAGTCCCACACACAGCTAGAAGCCCAAATATTTTTTCAGAGGTACTGTAGATGCAGATAAAAATTATTTTTAATTTGCAACCTGATGGAGGTCAGTATAGATGGACTAATAGAGAAAGTCCGACACACTACTAGAAGGCCAAATATTTTTTCAGAGCTAGATGCAGAAAAAAATTATATTCAGTTTGCAACCTGATGGAGGTCAGTATAGATGGATTAATAGAACAAGACCCACACACAGCTAGAAGCCAAATATTTTTTCAGAGCTAGATGCAGAAAAAAATTAGATTCAGTTTGCAACCTGATGGAGGTCAGTATAGATGGATTAATAGAACAAGACCCACACACAGCTAGAAGCCAAATATTTTTTCAGAGCTAGATGCAGAAAAAAATTAGATTCAGTTTGCAACCTGATGGAGGTCAGTATAGATGGACTAATAGAATGATGCTATGCCCAAAAGATTTTACTTCACTAGGTGCAGTAAAAAAATTGGTATTCTATACACAGGTGGTATATCTTGCAACACAGATAGGCTACTCCACTGACTAACACACTCTGCAATAGGCCAAAAAGGATTAGCTTTGCTAGATTCAGCCAAATGCTGTGAAAAAAACTTGCACAGCACTGGCACAGACCTGCCTGGCAAAAACTGATAGGAACTGATGTAACCTAGTCCTGAAAAGGACTCCAATTACAATTAGTCTTTACTCTCACAACCTATCTATTTAAGAGCACAGACCTGCCTGATAAAAGTCGTAGGAAATGCTGTAACCTAGTCCTTAAAAGGACTGCAATCACAACTATTCCCTACTCCCAAGCTATCTGTAGATTTGTGCGAAAATTGGCTTGAAATTAACAAGGTATAGCGCACACAGCAACAGCGGTGCCGTCTAACACGCAGCTGCAGCAGTGAGAAAATGGTGGCGACGGGGAAAATGGCTTGGTCTTATAGGGCAAGGACATGTGACATACACTGCCAATGACACATGCCCTTGCTTGTGTGAAAAAAAGCACTTCGCTCTGTGTGTGCGCTGCTGATAGGCTGACAGATTGCACCTCCCCACTGCAAATGCGGGAAAGAGAAAAAAAAATGGAGATCTTCATTGTTCCTGCAGAAATCCATCCCCTGCCCCTCCCCCCACCCCGCTGTACACTCAAACTGCGTATTAACATTAATTTTCATCATTACTGAGAAAAAATCCAGTTATGATTTTGGTGCACGAACAGTTATCGAACATAACCTCGAACAGCCGAATTTTTCTCAAATTGTTCGTGTTCGCCGAACGGCTCGAACACCGCCCAAAACAGCTCGAATTTGAGATTGGCGAACAGTTCGAGTAGAACAACGCTCATCTCTACTGACTAGAGGCAGTACCCCAAATCACAGTGTCTGCAAATTGAGTTTCTGGTTCTGGCTTATATCCTAAGTCATGTGATAAGGCTCGTTAAAGGGTCACTATTGACTTTTAGGATTGCTACTTCCTGTAGGTGGCACTAGAGTTCTGATCCTTTTCCTCTCTGAAGAGACAATTTGCATATTTCCCAGAGGAGCATTGCGGCTTTAAAAGTCTACTCACCGTGACATGCTTAACATGTCACTCTCTGCAAGGAGAAATGTTACTCCTTAGATGTCCCCAATTCTAAAAGACAGAGTGATCTGAGAACACACAATGTCCCTGCACTCTCACTGCAGCACCTCTTTTACTTATTTTTGTCTGGATACCTCATTTACTTTTTGGAGCCTTTTGAGTTCTTTCATTTACAAGTACACTCCTCTAATGAGACCTCGGTATAGAGTTAGAAACGCGTTGAAAGGGCTTTTTTGCTTTTTGTGGGGCAGCCATATACAGGTAACGCTTGGGCACTGCCCTTGTAAGAGTGGGAGACATACAGGGCACGACAGGGATATTAGGAACACTATTATTATTGTGTCTCCGTGCCGAGGACCCTGTTTGAAACTATTATAAGCTAATTGGGTGAGTCCATGATTTTTTATGCTAGCACTGGCACTAATGAGCACTTTATTATTGCTATGGTATATTTTGGTTTTATAAAAAGCTTTTGGAACTATACTTTTAACTATATATATTAAAGTTACGTTTTATACTCTTTTGCAGTCTATCTCTATATAATTGAAGCAGTGCAATCGGACTATCCAGATTGGATGGAGATTTTGCTCTTTGATAAAAGACTGTATAAGGTAGTATTCATAAAACTCAAAGGGGAATTTAAATTATTTTTGGACCATTACAGTTCCCATTTTTACACACAATATAATATCACCAAAAATGACATTTTCTATAATCTTCAAAACATTCGTCCTTTTTATTATAAATAACGTAGTCCACACTTTGCAGAAACCTCAACATATTTCCTTTAGATGACGTCTCCATCGCTGTGACGTGCCGGACAATGTGTTGTGATCTCTCGTCTCGTGATTTACGTTGTGTTGGTTTTTTATAGAAGCTTGTGGTCGGAAAAATAACCCAATATCTTCTACTTATGTTTAGATTTTACATTTGCAGCATGCGGACAAGAACAACATGTTAGTGATCATCTATGTCTGCTATTTTTCTGTAATAAAGCCTTATACACAAATCTTTAAAGGGTTGTCCACTACTTTGGAATTGATGACCTATCCTCAGAATAGATTATCAATATTAAATAGGTGGAAGCCCAACATCCGGCAACTGGGGCTGGCTGGCAAATTTTAGCCTGGGGGGCAATCACAAAGCACCGGTCCAAGAGTAGTGGCCCATCCTTAGGTTGGGGTCTTACATACCATTATGCAGGTGTAGTGCGCATCCAATATGTGGCTGCTAAGAGGCTATTTCATAAAACCCAAGCCTCTTTCTACTGTATTAATAGAAATTAATTACAAAAGAGTTACTTAAAGTTACTGCAAACCCATGCAGCCATTAAAATAAACATGCAATTTGCAATTAATTTCTAATTGTTCAGTAGAAAGACACTGAAACATGAATCTTAAGTTATTGTAGGGTGTATTATTCTTTTGCTGTATTGCTGCCTGCTTATGATTGGTCAGCATCATACAGGGAGAAGAAGTACATGCCCCCAGTGAAAACTGTCAGATAACACCCAAAAGTTAACTAATTAGGTGACAAATACTTTGATTGCTAATGTCTCAACATAGAGGCAAAATTACAAAAAAAAAAAATGATTCTGCTCTGCAGCCAGTTTTACATCATGTGCTCATTTCAACATAAATTTTTTTAGGAAGGTACTCTTAATGTATACACAGCAAAAGGCTCCTTAAGCAAATGTTAAATGGGAGCTGTGATGGATACCTAACACACAGACAGCAGCGTTCTCAACAAAAGCAACTATTTACTGCATCACATGCAGGGGTGTAACACACTTTGACTTCATCAGTTCTTCTAGGTACACCAGCACACAGCTTTTGAAGGAGCTCAGCAGAGAGGTTGTTCCAAACATCTTGGAGAAGTAACCACTAGTGTTGAGCGAGCATGCTTGACACTGCTCGGTACTGGCCCGAGCATCTCACTACTCGGGATGTTCGGCGAGCACCGAGCATTTCCGGGTTACTCGGACGGGAGCTCGGGTCTCCGCCCTGCATGTTTGGCGCTCTTTACAGAGCCAATGAACATGCAGGGATTGCCAGCCAGTCACTGTAATGCTGCAGTCATGTACGTTGTGGGCATTACAGTGATTGGTTGGCCGCACAGCGTCACCTCGAGTATTTAAAACCGGGCGCCGCCATCTTGGACACAGTCGCTCCGGATCAGACGGTGTAGGGAGAGTGCTGCTGAGTAGAGATGAGCGTTGTTCTACTCGAACTGTTCGCCAATCTCAAATTCGAGCTGTTTTGGGCGGTGTTCGAGCCGTTCGGCGAACACGAACAATTTGAGAAAAATTCGGCTGTTCGAGGTTATGTTCGATAACTGTTCGTGCACCAAAATCATAACTGGATTTTTTCTTAGTAATGATGAAAATTAATGTTAGTACGCAGTTTGAGTGTACAGCGGGGTGGGGGGAGGGGCAGGGGATGGATCTCTGCAGGAACAATGAAGATCTCCATTTTTTTTTTCTCTTTCCCGCATTTACAGTGGGGAGGTGCAATCTGTCAGCCTATCAGCAGCGCACACATGGAGCGAAGTGCTTTTTTTCACACAAGCAAGGGCATGTGTCATTGGCAGTGTATGTCACATGTCCTTGCCCTATAAGACCAAGCCATTTTCCCCGTCGCCACCATTTTCTCACTGCTGCAGCTGCGTGTTAGACGGCACCGCTGTTGCTGTGTGCGCTATACCTTGTTAATTTCAAGCCAATTTTCGCACAAATCTACAGATAGCTTGGGAGTAGGGAATAGTTGTGATTGCAGTCCTTTTAAGGACTAGGTTACAGCATTTCCTACGACTTTTATCAGGCAGGTCTGTGCTCTTAAATAGATAGATTGTGGGAGTAAAGACTAATTGTAATTGGAGTCCTTTTCAGGACTAGGTTACATCAGTTCCTATCAGTTTTTGCCAGGCAGGTCTGTGCCAGTGCTGTGCAAGTTTTTTTCACAGCATTTGGCTGAATCTAGCAAAGCTAATCCTTTTTGGCCTATTGCAGAGTGTGTTAGTCAGTGGAGTAGCCTATCTGTGTTGCAAGATATACCACCTGTGTATATGACGCACCCCCTGGGCCATATTCTTTAGGGGAATACCCGGAGCCGGATCAGATGGGGGTTGTAGTCTCCGAGTGGCTGTGACCCGGTCCGTGCCCAGGGTGTCAAGCTCAGTGTGTGGCAGTCCTTACTGATGTTACTAAAGTTCTTTATGTCGACTACGCCACCCGTTGAATTGCGGTCACTACGGCCGCCGCTGCAGCAGGGTCCGCTGAGGCTGATGGTGTTTGTGCAGCTAGGTAGTATAACCCCCAACGGGAGGGGTATAGCCTCAGGGGGGTCAGGTGAAGAGGATGGTGGTTGTGGAGGTGCAGGGATGATGGTAATGAGAGTCAGAGTCGGGTTGTGCAGTTCAGGGTTCTTTACTTACTGCAGATGTTCCGGTCACTCCGGCCTTGAGTGACCACCCGAGCCGTGCTGCGTCCACCAGGTCCTGGACTCGGCCAACCCCCAAGTAGTTCTGGAGCGTGGTTCTGAGCTCCCTTTCTGTCCTGTCCTCGTCTCTGGCCTTCCCCACCAGGGATCCACCTATGTCCGGCTCCCTCGGGCCTCTTGTTGGCGAACCCTTGCCTCTGGGTTCCCTGACCCTATGCGTGGTCTGCCTTCTGGGTGGATATGGTGGGTGGCCGTGGCAGATGCTGCCCACGGCCTCCGGTCTCTGGCTGAGGTATGTTGTAGCCCCCCACCAGTTTGGGATCCGGTACCCTGTTGCCAACTCTTCACCCTGTGATTGTATTTGGGTTCTCAGAGTTCCTTCTTTCTCCCCCTCTGGGTCTTTCTTTCTCTCCTCTCTCACTCTTGCTCTGGGGCTGCTCTGCTCCTCTGCTTTCCTCCACTGCTCTGCAAAGTCTTCACTACAACAGGCTGACTTCTCACAGACTGACCCTGATCTTAGATGGTGCCCACCTTAAATACTCCCTCTATGTGTGAGCTCAGGTGACCAGCACCCAATGAGCTCCTAACTTTACCCAGGCTGCTCCCCCTATCTGCCCCTACACTACTGGGATGTACCACCCCCCTCCCACTCCAGCCAAGGACAGACTCGATCGTACCTGCACATTTCTAAGTGGGAGTACCGTTGGTCTGCCCTCCGGAAATGGGATGTGTGTAGTGCATGCAGCTTACTGAGCTCAGTTCCACACTCCATCCTTACCCGGGAGTGGAATATCACACCTCTGGGTTGAGGTGCAATACCCCTGTAGCAGCCGAATCCTCAGGGTGCTACATATAGAATACCAATTTTTTTACTGCACCTAGTGAAGTAAAATCTTTTGGGCATAGCATCATTCTATTAGTCCATCTATACTGACCTCCATCAGGTTGCAAATTGAATATAATTTTTTTCTGCATCTAGCTCTGAAAAAATATTGGGCTTCTAGCTATGTGTGGGACTTGTTGTATTAGTCCATCTATACTGACCTCCATCAGGTTGCAAACTGAATATATTTTTTTCTGCATCTACCTCTGAAAAAATATTGGGCTTCTAGCTGTGTGTGGGACTTGTTTTATTAATCCATCTATACAGACCTCCATCAGGTTGCAAACTGAATATATTTTTTGCTGCATCTACCTCTGAAAAAATATTGGGCTTCTAGCTGTGTGTGGGACTTGTTGTATTAGTCCATCTATACTGACCTCCATCAGGTTGCAAACTGAATATATTTTTTTCTGCATCTACCTCTGAAAAAATATTGGGCTTCTAGCTGTGTGTGGGACTTGTTCTATTAATCCATCTATACAGACCTCCATCAGGTTGCAAACTGAATATATTTTTTTCTGCATCTACCTCTGAAAAAATATGTGGCCTTCTAGCAGTGTGTGGGACTTTCTCTATTAGTCCATCTATACTGACCTCCATCAGGTTGCAAACTGAATATAATTTTTTTCTGCATCTAGCTCTGAAAAAATATTTGGCCTTCTAGCAGTGTGTGGGACTTTCTCTATTAGTCCATCTATACTGACCTCCATCAGGTAATTTTTATCTGCATCTAGCTCTGAAAAAATATTTGGCCTTATAGCAGTGTGTGGGACTTTCTCTATTAGTCCATCTATACTGACCTCCATCAGGTTGCAAATTAAAAATAATTTTTATCTGCATCTACCTCTGAAAAAATATTTGGGCTTCTAGCTGTGTCTGGGACTTGTTCTATTAGTCCACCTATACTGACCTCCATCAGGTTGCAAATTCAAAATAATTTTTTGTCTGCATCTAGCTCTGAAAAAATATTTGGCCTTCTAGCAGTGTGTGGGACTTTCTCTATTAGTCCATCTATACTGACCTCCATCAGGTTGCAAACTGAATATATTTTTTTTCTGCATCTACCTCTGAAAAAATATTGAGTTGTAGCTGTGTGTGGGACTTGTTCTATTAATCCATCTATACAGACCTCCATCAGGTTGCAAACTGAATAAAAAAATGTTCTGCATCTACCTCTGAAAAAATATTTGGGCTTCTAGCTGTGTGTGGGACTTGTTCTATTAGTCCATCTATACTGACCTCCATCAGGTTGCAAACTGAATATATTTTTTTCTGCATCTACCTCTGAAAAAATATTGGGCTTCTAGCTGTGTGTGGGACTTGTTCTATTAATCCATCTATACAGACCTCCATCAGGTTGCAAACTGAATATATTTTTTTCTGCATCTACCTCTGAAAAAATATTGGGCTTCTAGCTGTGTGTGGGACTTGTTGTATTAGTCCATCTATACTGACCTCCATCAGGTTGCAAACTGAATATATTTTTTTCTGCATCTACCTCTGAAAAAATATTGGGCTTCTAGCTGTGTGTGGGACTTGTTCTATTAATCCATCTATACAGACCTCCATCAGGTTGCAAACTGAATATATTTTTTTCTGCATCTACCTCTGAAAAAATATTGGGCTTCTAGCTGTGTGTGGGACTTGTTGTATTAGTCCATCTATACTGACCTCCATCAGGTTGCAAACTGAATATATTTTTTTCTGCATCTACCTCTGAAAAAATATTGGGCTTCTAGCTGTGTGTGGGACTTGTTCTATTAATCCATCTATACAGACCTCCATCAGGTTGCAAACTGAATATATTTTTTTCTGCATCTACCTCTGAAAAAATATGTGGCCTTCTAGCAGTGTGTGGCACTTTCTCTATTAGTCCATCTATACTGACCTCCATCAGGTTGCAAACTGAATATAATTTTTTTCTGCATCTAGCTCTGAAAAAATATTTGCCTTCTAGCAGTGTGTGGGACTTTCTCTATTAGTCCATCTATACTGACCTCCATGAGGTTGCAAATTAAAAATATTTTTTATCTGCATCTACAGTACCTCTGAAAAAATATTTGGGCTTCTAGCTGTGTGTGGGACTTGTTCTATTAGTCCATCTATACTGACCTCCATCAGGTTGCAAATTGAATATAATTTTTATCTGCATCTAGTTCTGAAAAAATATTTGGCCTTCTAGCAGTGTGTGGGACTTTCTCAATTAGTCCATCTATACTGACCTCCATCAGGTTGCAAATTGAATATAATTTTTATCTGCATCTAGCTCTGAAAAAATATTTGGCCTTCTAGCAGTGTGTGGGACTTTCTCTATTAGTCCATCTATACTGACCTCCATCAGGTTGCAAATTAAAAATAATTTTTATCTGCATCTACCTCTGAAAAAATATTTGGGCTTCTAGCTGTGTGTGGGACTTGTTCTATTACTCCATCTATACTGACCTCCATCAGGTTGCAAACTGAATATATTTTTTTCTGCATCTACCTCTGAAAAAATATTGGGCTTCTAGCTGTGTGTGGGACTTGTTGTATTAGTCCATCTATAATGACCTCCATCAGGTTGCAAATTAAAAATAATTTTTATCTGCATCTACAGTACCTCTGAAAAAATATTTGGGCTTCTAGCTGTGTGTGGGACTTGTTCTATTAGTCCATCTATACTGACCTCCATCAGGTTGCAAATTGAATATAATTTTTATCTGCATCTAGCTCTGAAAAAATATTTGGCCTTCTAGCAGTGTGTGGGACTTTCTCTATTAGTCCATCTATACTGACCTCCATCAGGTTGCAAATTAAAAATAATTTTTATCTGCATCTAGCTCTGAAAAAATATTTGGCCTTCTAGCAGTGTGTGGGACTTTCTCTATTAGTCCATCTATACTGACCTCCATCAGGTTGCAAATTAAAAATAATTTTTATCTGCATCTACCTCTGAAAAAATATTTGGGTTTCTAGCTGTGTGTGGGACTTGTTCTATTAATCCATCTATACAGACCTCCATCAGGTTGCAAACTGAATATAATTTTTTTCTGCATCTAGCTCTGAAAAAATATGTGGCCTTCTAGCAGTGTGTGGGACTTGTTCTATTAGTCCACCTATACTGACCTCCATCAGGTTGCAAATTCAAAATAATTTTTTGTCTGCATCTAGCTCTGAAAAAATATTTGGCCTTCTAGCAGTGTGTGGGACTTTCTCTATTAGTCCATCTATACTGACCTCCATCAGGTTGCAAACTGAATATATTTTTTTTCTGCATCTACCTCTGAAAAAATATTGGGCTTGTAGCTGTGTGTGGGACTTGTTCTATTAATCCATCTATACAGACCTCCATCAGGTTGCAAACTGAATAAAAAATTTTTCTGCATCTACCTCTGAAAAAATATTTGGGCTTCTAGCTGTGTGTGGGACTTGTTCTATTAGTCCATCTATACTGACCTCCATCAGGTTGCAAATTGAATATAATTTTTTTCTGCATCTAACCCAGCCAATAGTTTTGGCCTAATACCACAGTTTGGCCACTCAGCTCTGCTCGGTTCCCATCCATTGTTTTTTTGTGCAAACAACTCCAGAGTTGTGAATTAGTTAACCACCAAAATGAGTGGAAAAAGGCCTGCTGCTGGTGGAAAGGGGAATAGGCGTGTTGGGAAGGGGAAAAAAGGTTGTGTCCGTGGGGTAGGTGTTAAAGCAACAGTAACATCTGCAGAAGAAAGACCATCTTCCAGCCAAACTAAAATGTCTACTTCTTTTAGCGGACAATGTGATAAGATCCCTTTCTTACGGCCACGCCAATCGCTACAAATTCCAGATGAGGCACAAAAACAGCAGGTGCTTCAACGGATATCAAGTGCTCCTTTAAGTGGGCTCTCCTCCACATCAACTTCAACATCACAAATACTCCAGTCCTCAAAGGTGTCACCCAGGGCCGGCGTCAGCACCCGTCGCACCCGGGCAAATGCCGGGGCCCTGAGCAGGCAGAGGGGCCCACTGGCGGTCGCGCACCCCGCTGGGCTATGGGCGGAGGAGAGCGGTGTCAGCGCCCGCCCTTCTCCGCCGCTTGCTCAGGGCCCCGGCAGCTGGATACTTACCTCTCCCCGTGCCTCCGCAGATCAGCTGTCTTCCTGCTCTGCGCTCCCTGTGACGTCTCAGGTCAGAGGGCGCGGTGACGTCTTTACACCGCGCCCTCCCCTGAGCCGTCACAGGGAGCGCAGAGCGGGAAGATACCGGCGTCGCTGGAGTCCAGACCAGAGCAGCGGCAGCAGGTGAGGAGAAGGAAGGTGAGTATTTGATTTTTTTTTTTTTAATGTATGGAGGCATGGGGCAGTATAAAGGGGAAGAGGGGGGGGGCATCCTCCATGGAGCATTATAAAGAGAGGGGGGACTGGACATCCTGCATGGGGCATTATAAAGAAGGGGGGGTGACATCCTGTATGGGGCATTATAAGGTGGGGAACAGCCTGCATGGGGCATTATAAAGGGGGGGGGCAGCCTGCATAGTGCATTATGTGGGGGGGGAACAGCCTGCATGGAGCATTATAAGGGGGGGGGCAGCCTGTATGGGGCATTATGTGGGGGGTAAGAGCCTGCATGGAGCATTAAAAGGGGGGGGGCTGTATGGGGCATTATGTTGGGGGTAACAGCCTGCATGGAGCATTATAAGGGGGGACAGCCTGTATGGGGCATTATGTGGGGGGTAACAGCCTGCATGCAGCATTATATGGGGGCCAGTATCCTGTATGGAGCGTTATAAGGGGACCGGTATCCTGTATGGAGAGTTATATGGGGGCCAGTATCCTGTATGGAGTTTTATAAGGGGACCAGTATTCTGTATGGAGCGTTATATGGGGGCCAGTATTCTGTATGGAGCCTTATATGGGGGCCAGTATTCCGTATGGAGCCTTATATGGGGGCCAGTATTCCGTATGGAGCCTTATATGGGGGCCAGTATTCCATATGGGGCCTTATATGGGGGCCAGTATTCCGTATGGAGCCTTATATGGGGGCCAGTATTCCGTATGGAGCCTTATATGGGGGCCAGTATTCCGTATGGAGCCTTATATGGGGGCCAGTATTCCGTATGGAGCCTTATATGGGGGCCAGTATTCCGTATGGAGCCTTATATGGGGACCAGTATTCCGTATGGAGCCTTATATGGGGGCCAGTATTCCGTATGAAGCATTATATGGGGGCCAGTATTCCGTATGGAGCCTTATATGGGGGCCAGTATTCCGTATGAAGCGTTATATGGGGGCCAATATTCCGTATGGAGCCTTATATGGGGGCCAGTATTCCGTATGGAGCCTTATATGGGGGCCAGTATTCCGTATGAAGCATTATATGGGGGCCAGTATTCCGTATGGAGCCTTATATGGGGGCCAGTATTCCGTATGAAGCGTTATATGGGGGCCAGTATTCCGTATGGGGCCTTATATGGGAGCCAGTATTCCGTATGAAGCGTTATATGGGGGCCAGTATTCCGTATGGGGCCTTATATAGGGGCCAGTCTTCTGTGTGGAGCGATTCACCGGTTTCTGAGCTATTGTGGAATTTACAATAGATATCACTCATGTAATGTAAGAAGTGAAATCTTTGCATTGTACTATATATATATATATATACATATATATATATATATATATATATATATATATATATATATATTTCTCCCCCATATCTCTGCATCATGAATCGTGGTATGTGTTAAAGGGGCCCACTGAGACTCTTTCGCCCGGGGCCCAGAAAAACCTGAAGCCGGCCCTGGTGTCACCCCAATCGCACTTGCTTCCTCACAGCTCCCAAATCTCCAGCTGCCCGTCTGAGTATGAGGTAGAACAGATGGTTGAGTCTGCAGAGCTGTTTACTCATACTATAGCCTGGGAATCAGAGGTCGACTCCAGCGCTTCTGTGAATCCAGACGAGGAAATGATCTGCACTGATGCCCAGAATCTTTATGAGTCGGATCCAGGACCAGACGCAGAAGGTTCTGACCATAATGTAGACCCTCATTCCCAAACTGTAACTCCTGTTGGTGGAGACAATGAGGAAGACAATGATAAGACTCAAATACCTGATTGGAGCGACAACTTTAGTTTTTTGTCAGGGCAGGAACAGGTTGGCTCTGAGGACGACGGGTGTGATAACGCACAGGGTGATGATGATGAGGTTGGAGATCCCACTTACTGTCAACCCACAGTCAGCCAAGAGATGAGGTCAGCAGAGGAGGTGGAGGAAGATGCTAGTGACGACGAGGTCAGGTTGCACCTTCCTGGACAGAGACGTAGTACTGGAAGCACGTCAACAACTGCATCCTCAAACACAACTCTGCCTCTCACCACAAGTCGTGGTGGCTCTTCAGGTCGCATGGGTGCTAAGCCTTGCATAGCCTGGGCATTTTTTCAGATCGATAAAGATGACCCAACTCGTGTTATCTGTAACATTTGTCAGCAAAAGCTAAGTAGAGGCCAGAAAATACATAGTTTGAGTACTTCATGCATGAACCGGCACATGGACATGAAGCATAAGTTGCAGTGGGAAGCTCAGTGTGCTACAATGCGGCCTAGCCGGCCGGGCCAACCACCGTCTGCCATATCTTGTGCATCCGCGGCCTCTTCATCCTCTGTGACTGGGGGGACAGCAATCACACCTGCTTTGGGACGCAGACCTGCCACCTCTTTACCCGCAACAGCCAGCGTGATTGGCAGGTCATCATTTTCTTTGGAGGTGGTAACACCAGCTGGTGTTGAGCGCTGTCCGACATCGATAGCACCACCTTTGGATCAAGGCAACATAACATGTCCGCCTGCATCTTCCTCACAGACCGGCAGTTTGCCGGGGACACCCTTATCAACCCCGTCTAAGCACAATAGCCAGCCCTCGGTCCCTCAGATGTGGACAAGTAAAAGACCATTTCCTCCTAGCCATGAGAAAGCTAAGAGGTTGAATTTCACCATCTGCAAGCTCTTGGCTACAGAAATGCTGCCTTTCCGCCTGGTGGACACAGAGGATTTTCGAGACCTTATGTCCGTCGCAGTGCCCCAGTACCAGATGCCCAGTCAGCACTACTTCTCAAAGAAAGGTGTGCCTGCGCTCCACCAGCATGTCACACACAACATCACCGCTTCTTTGAGAAACTCTGTGTGTGACAGGGTGCATTTCACCACAGACACTTGGACGAGTAGGCATGGACAGGGGCGTTACATGTCGCTGACTGGGCACTGGGTAACTATGGTGACAGCAGGACAAGGGGCTGCTGTCCAAGTCTTGCCGTCCCCACGAGTTGTGCGTCAATCCTCTTTATGTCAAAGTTCCTCCACTGCTTCTGCCTCCTCAACCTCCTCTCGGTCTTCCACCTGCACCCAAAGCCTGTCTGGTCATGCCACAAGCTTTCTAACTGCGCAGAAGGGATCCTGCTCACCTCCTTACTATGCTGGCAGTAGGGCTCAACGTCATCAGGCGGTTTTTACTTTGAAATGTCTGGGAAATGTGAGTCACACAGCTGAGGAGTTGTGGTCAGCTCTGGAGAACCAATTTCATGAATGGTTGTCTCCACTGGGCCTGAAACCAGGGAAGGCCGTGTGCGACAATGCTGCAAACCTGGGTGCGGCCCTTCGCCGGGGCAATGTCACACACGTGCCTTGTATGTCTCACGTGTTGAACCTGGTTGTCCAGCAATTTTTAGCCCACTATCCCAGACTAGATGGCCTTCTGCAGAGGGCACGGTCGCTGTGTGCTCACTTCCGCCTTTCGCATCCCGCAGCTCAGCGACTTACATCTCTACAGAAGTCGTTGGGCCTGCCACTTCACCGGCTAAAATGCGATGTGCCTACCCGGTGGAATTCAACTCTGCACATGTTGCAGCGACTGTGGCAGCACCGACAAGCCCTGGTGCAATACGTTCTGACGTATAGCCTGGGCCAACGAGATCCAGAGGTGGGGCAAATCACGCTGGAGGAGTGGTCTCAGATCAGGGACCTATGCACCCTTCTGCACAGTTTTGAAATGGCGACGAAGATGTTTAGTGCTGACGATGCCATTATCAGCATGACTATTCCGGTGATTTACATGCTGGAGCACATGTTAAACAGAATTCGGAGTCAGGTGGTGGCACAAGAGGAGGTGGAGGAAGTAGAGGAGGAGGAGTTGTATGCGGAAGGGCTAACATCTGCAAGGTCCAGACGGTCGGCAGCACCAAGGCAGCAGGCATGTGAGGGTGGGGGAGATGGTTTTACCAGGGCGCATGGTAGCAGCCAAACTAGTGAGGAAGGTGCAGGAGCCCAGGAAGAAGTGGAGGACGAACTGATGGAAGACTCATCAGATGAGGGAGACCTTGATCACATTTCTGTTGTGCGAGGTTGGGGGGAGAGGACAGAGGAAGGAAGCATGATTGTTACCTCGCCACCAACACAACAGGGACTTGGTGCTCCTGGATGCGCAACACACATGAGTGCCTTCTTGCTGCACTACCTGCAACATGACCCTCGAATTGTGAGAATTAGAAATAATCCTGACTACTGGGTTGCCACACTGTTAGATCCCCGGTACAAAAGTAAATTTGCAGAAATTATTCCTGCCATAGAAAGGGATGCACGCATGCAGGAGTATCAGCAGAGACTGTTGCAGAATCTTACATGTGCTTTTCCACAAAATACCAGTGGTGCACGTAGTGAATCTCACAGTTCCAACTTGCCAACCGTGGGACTGTCAAGTGTTCAGCACTCAAACCGTAACAGAACCACAGTATCTGCTGGTAACATCAATTTTGCGGAATCATTTCACCACTTTTTTAGCCCATCCTTTGCAAGGCCACAGGAGACAAGAAGTCTGACACATAGTCAACGCCTAGAGACGATGGTACAGGAGTATCTCCAAGTAAACAATGAAGCCATGACTGTGTCACTAGACCCTTGCTCTTTTTGGGCTTCCAATCTGGATAAATGGCCGGAGCTAGCCACTTACGCCTTGGAGATCTTGTCATGCCCCGCAGCCAGCGTTCTGTCTGAACGTGTGTTCAGCACTGCTGGTGGTGTGCTGACAGATAAGCGCACGCGGCTCTCCACTGATAATGTAGACAGACTCACGTTCATAAAGATGAACAAATCATGGATCCGAAACGACTTTTCTACCCCTGTGTCATCCTGGGGAGAGTAAAAGCTTGATGATTGGTTAAAATCACCCTACCAACCGTTTTAAGCTTTCAAATTACTAATCATGTTTATCTGTATCTTGGCTGGAAAATAATTTGGGCTTTGTAGCAGTGTGCAGCACTGATTCTATTAGGCCATCTATAATAAGCTCCACCAGATTTAAAATTACTAATCATGTTTATCTGTATCTTGACTGGAAAATAATTTGGGCTTTGTAGCAGTGTGCAGCACTGATCCTATTAGGCCATCTATACTAAAGCTTCACCAGATTTAAAATTAATAATAATTTTTAGCTGCATCTAGCCCGGAAAATAATTTTGGGGCTCCGAGATGCGCAAGACACATAAGTGCCTTCTTGCTGCACTACCTGCAGCATGACCCTCATATTGTCAGAATTCGAAGTAATCATGACTACTGGGTTGCCACACTCTTAGATCCCCCAAACTTTTCGATCAACCTTTTCATTTTAATAAAGACCAAAAAAATGGTCATTTTTGAAATTATAAGCATTAGCAGGTTGTTAGAAACTGAAATCAAACAGTTTTCAACTCAAAACTTTATTCTAGGTGATGTTACATTTTCACATAGGACCCCTTGTTCGAAAGGAGCTTCTGAACTCTCTCGTCCATTGAATTTGTCAGGTTTTGGATGGTTTCTGCTTCAATTGTTTTGCATGAGGACAGAATACCCTCCCAGAGCTGTTGCTTAGATGTGAACTGCCTCCCGCCATCATAGACACTCCTTTTAATGATGCTCCAAAGGTTCTGAATGGGGTAGAGGTCAGGGGAGCATGGGGGTCACACCATAAGTTTGTCCCCTTTTATGCCCATATCAGCCAGAGATGCAGATGTTTTATGTGCAGCATGAGATGGTGCATACTTCTTGATTGCCAAGACACTTCATCCTGATCATCGCACAATGTTGATTGTAGTCATGCCTTGACCTAAACACTCCACAATTTGTTGCTTCTCAGCAGCCGACACATCCTTTTTCTTTCCCATTTTGGCAGAAAATGTAGGCTGCTTAATAATGTGAGACAGCCTTCTTAAGTAGTCTTGCCTTTCATTGGACACACCTGCCAAACTAATTAGCACAGGTGTCTGCAATTGCTTACAGTGATATAAAGAGCCCTGACACACATCACCATCAATGAGTTTAACTGACAAACAAACAAATTCTTCCCTTATCACTCCTAAACACTTTTTGCATAATAATTTGGAACACAGTGTACATGTGCTTTTCCACAAAACACCAGTGGTTCACGTAGTGAATCTTACAGTTCTAACTTGCCAACAGTGGTCTGTATGGAGTTGTTCAATAAAGGGCCCAAAATTAAGATAACATAGATGGGAGAGGTCTCTATGAATAGGAATTCCTAAGTATTTGATACCCTGTGAGGGCCAGGCAAAGGGAAAGTTGGACTGGATGGAATCCTATATGGATTTGGGGAGGGAGACATCGAGGGCCTCAGACTTCGCTGCATTGATTTTAAAATTTGACCATGTAACAAAGTGATCTATTTCAGCCATAACAGCATGGATGGATATATGTGATTGAGTGATATATACTAGGACATCATCAGCAAATAGAGAGCACTTGTACTCGGTGCCTCCCACCTCAATCCACCTAATATTGGAGTTATGGCGAATTGATGAGAGCAGGTGCTCCGTCACTAGGATGTATAAGAGAGGGGACAGAGAACATCCCTGCCTTGTCCCATTGGTGATTGTGAAAGGTGATGAAAATGTTCTGACGCGCCCCCTGGGCCTTGGGACACCCGGAGCCGGACCCTTTTTGGTGGATGCTGGTGGTTGTAGTCTCCGTGGCGGCGACCCGGTTCCGTGGCTCAGGGCGGTCAAACCAGTGGCGGAACTATTTATGTGGTTTTGATGTTTAAATGTCCGACTACGCCACCCGTGGATTGCGGTCAGAGTGAACCGCCGCTCCAGGGCAGACCGCTGAGGCTGGTGTTGTGGGTGCAGCAGAGCGTAGCATAACTCCCCACGGGAGGAGTATAGCCTCAGGGCAGTGTATGCGGAGGATGGGGGTGATGGTGCAGGGCAGCAGCAGTAACGACACGGAGTCAGTGATGCAGTCCAGGGCCTTTACTCACAGTTCTTATTATCCAGACCACGTCTGCAGGTAACGGCTGCCCACGTCGTACTGTGCTCACCAGGTGAGGGGCTCAGACAACTCCCAGATAACTTTGGAGCGCTTCACAGGACCCCCTTTGTGTGTCCTTTGTCTGGCCTTTCTTACCAACCCTTCTGTCCGGCTGCCTCGGGCCTCCTCTTGGTAAACTTGGCACCAGTTTCCCTGACCCTATGTGGTGCCTTCCTAGCGGGTGTAGCGAGGGGCTGCGCCACATAAAATGTCACAGCCTCCTGTTTCTAGCTGAGGGTCGTTTCCTGCCTCCACTAGTTTCGGGGACCGGTCTCCCCCTTTGACCTGACCCCTCCACGCAGGTGGATTCGGGCGTGCGGTGGCGACTCGCCCGTCCGCACCCCTGGGATCCCTTCGTTCCTCGTTCCTGGAGCCTTCTCCGCTCCTCTTCCTTCCTTCTCCCTCTTCCAGGCCTGGGCCTCTGTTACTAGGCCCGCCTCCGGAGCAGAGCTCATGCAGAGCCCCTGCTCCCTGCCACTTCTGCTCAGACTTCTCTGCACTGAACTAAGATGGTGCCCACCTTTTATACTCCCTTCTCAATGCACCCAGGAACTGCTTCCTCCCTGCTCCTGCACTACAGGGTTCCCCTTCCTCAGTGTTCCCTCCCCCCACTCCAGCCAGGGACAGGGACTGTCGTGCCCATCTCAGGGGCATATTGGTCGCCCTGCCCCACGGCAATGTGGTGTAATGCATGCAGGTGTCGGGTCCTGATCCACACTACATCCTTACCTGAGAGTGAGATATCACACCTCTGGGTGAGGTGCAATACCTCTGTAGCAACCGAGCCCTCAGGGTGCTACAGTTCCATTTATCTTCAGCCTAGGTGACGTATTGCGATACAGGGCCGTGATTTTGGCTATAAAAGGGTCCCCTAGACCCCTACCCCAAGCTTTTTAAGAGAATCATATATGGCGTGCCAGGAGACTCTATGGAATGCTTTCTCAGCATCCAACGAGAGTATCTAATTACAAATTTTTAACTGCATCTAGCCCAGGAAATACTTTGTGCCTAGTAGCAGTGTCTGCTAGTCAGCGGATTATCCCGGCTGTTAAGCAAGCTACACCACCTGTAGTTTGGACACTTAATTTTTTCAAAGGAAATGCTTCGGGGCCACGGGATACTCAGTGAAGAGCATCAGGAGGCACCCCAAGGCATAGGGGCTGGGACTGGCAGTAGGATGCCTTGCGGTGGACAGCCGAGTTCGATCCTTATAAATGCTTTTTAACTGCAGCAGCTTTAGTGGACGCTACTGGAGCTGGAATTACACGGCTGCTGGCATGAGACTTGCCCTCCAATAGATCCTTGTAAATGGATTTAAAGTGTATTCATTCAAATTAGAGAGACAATTTAAATTAAAAAGCTTAGAGCTGCCTCCACCACAGGGGGGCTCGCTCGACCCACCAGCGGACAGGCACCAGTATTGGGAGAGGGGGGCTGGCCGTCAGGGTTCACCGCGGCTCTGGCACAAACCCGGCGACGCGGAGGTGGCACGGGCAGGAGCGGACTGAACGTGTCGGCTTCTCACTTTTTGGATTTTAGAAGGGCATGACATGCCTATATCTGTGTCTCCCCCTCCTTTTACTCCTCCACCTCTTTTCTTTTCGCATGACTATATGTACTTGTCACTTTTCCATGTGTTAGTTGTGTCTTCTGAGCAGTTTGTCAGCTTTTGGACACCTTTGAAAGTGTTTTCTATGTGTTTCTATGTGTTTTTGTTTGCCTGCCATTGGTTTTAACGGTGTTCGAAGGTGTTCGACGAACAGTTCGGCGAACACACGGGTGTTCGATGAACCGAACCGAACTCGAACACTACGGGGGTGGCTCAACACTACTGCTGAGTTAGGGAGAGATTTATACTGCGAAATAGGTAGTGTAGGGTCTCTAAAGCCTCCAAAATCAAACAAACAGTCCTTCTCAGGACTAATATCCATCCCAGATATTAGGCAGGCAGGCAGGCTGTATAAGAGACGCAGTGGTTATACTAAAAAACACTGCATTACAGTCCTGTGTGCTGCTTTTCAAATTGCTAGACTTAGCTCCAGGTCTCAGGGGCCAGGAAAAATCCTTTTTTTTTCATCTAAATCCTCTTTTTTTTCCTCAGTCAGACTGTACAAATACCCGTCTAATTAACATTTTGGTCTCCCCCCCCCCCAAAAAAAATTGAGAGGGTCTGTGAGTGTTCAGACACAAATATATCTGTTTAAAAGAGTTTGGTTTCGGCCAGATAACTAGAACTGTGGTTTTGCAGTTCCACGGTTCAAATCTCTGTATTATCCACTTTGTTGCCTTTTTTGCATAAAAAAACATTTTGAGTGTCTCGCTGACTGTTCAGACACAAATATATCTGTTTAAAAGAGTCTGGTGTAGGCCAGATAACTAGAACTGTGGTTTTCCTCTTCCACGGTTCAAATCTCTGTATTATCCACTTTTTTGCCTTTTTTCAATAAAAAAAAAAACATTTTGAGTGTCTCGCTGACTGTTCAGACACAAATATATCTGTTTAAAAGATTCTGGTGTAGGCCAGAGAAATAGAACTGTGGTTTTCCTCTTCCACGGTTCAAATCTCTGTATTATCCACCTTTTTGCCTTTTTTCAATAAAAAAACATTTTGAGTGTCTCGCTGACTGTTCAGACACAAATATATCTGTTTAAAAGAGTCTGGTGTAGGCCAGATAACTAGAACTGTGGTTTTCCTCTTCCACGGTTCAAATCTCTGTATTATCCACTTTTTTGCCTTTTTTCAATAAAAAAAAACATTTTGAGTGTCTCGCTGACTGTTCAGACACAAATATATCTGTTTAAAAGATTCTGGTGTAGGCCAGATAATTAGAACTGTGGTTTTCCTCTTCCACGGTTCAAATCTCTGTATTATCCACTTTTTTGCCTTTTTTCAATAAAAAAACATTTTGAGTGTCTCGCTGACTGTTCAGACACAAATATATCTGTTTAAAAGAGTCTGGTGTAGGCCAGATAACTAGAATTGTGGTTTTCCTCTTCCACGGTTCAAATCTCTGTATTATCCACTTTTTTGCCTTTTTTCAATAAAAAAAAAAACATTTTGAGTGTCTCGCTGACTGTTCAGACACAAATATATCTGTTTAAAAGAATCTGGTGTAGGCCAGATAACTAGAACTGTGGTTTTCCTCTTCCACGGTTCAAATCTGGGTGTAATCCACCTTTTTGCATGAAAAAAAAAACATTTTGAGTCTCTAGCTGACTGTTCAGACACAAATATATCTGTTTAAAAGAGTCTGGTGTAGGCCAGATAACTAGAAATGTGGTTTTCCTCTTCCACGGTTCAAATCTCTGTATTATCCACTTTTTTGCCTTTTTCAATAAAAAAACATTTTGAGTGTCTCGCTGACTGTTCAGACACAAATATATCTGTTTAAAAGATTCCAGTGTAGGCCAGATAACTAGGACTGTGGTTTTGCAGTTCCACAGTTCAAATCTCTGTGTTAGCCACTTTTTTGCCTTTTTTCAATAAAAAAAAAACATTTTGAGTGTCTCGCTGACTGTTCAGACACAAACATATCTGTTTAAAAGATTCTGGTGTATGCCAGATAACTAGAACTGTGGTTTTCCTCTTCCACGGTTCAAATCTGGGTGTAATCCACCTTTTTGCATAAAAAAAACATTTTGAGTGTCTTGCTGACTGTTCAGACACAAATATATCTGTTTAAAAGATTCTGGTGTAGGCCAGATAACTAGAACTGTGGTTTTCCTCTTCCACGGTTCAAATCTCTGTGTTATCCACTTTTTTGCATTTTTTCAATAAAAAAAAACATTTTAAGTGTCTCGCTGACTGTTCAGACACAAATATATCTGTTTAAAAGATTCTGGTGTAGGCCAGATAACTAGAACTGTGGTTTTCCTCTTCCACGGTTCAAATCTCTGTATTATCCACTTTTTTGCCTTTTTTCAATAAAAAAACATTTTGAGTGTCTCGCTGACTGTTCAGACACAAATATATCTGTTTAAAAGAGTCTGGTGTAGGCCAGATAACTAGAACTGTGGTTTTCCTCTTCCACGGTTCAAATCTCTGTATTATCCACTTTTTTGCCTTTTTTCAATAAAAAAAAAACATTTTGAGTGTCTCGCTGACTGTTCAGACACAAATATATCTGTTTAAAAGAATCTGGTGTAGGCCAGATAACTAGGACTGTGGTTTTGCAGTTCCACAGTTCAAATCTCTGTGTTAGCCACTTTTTTGCCTTTTTTCAATAAAAAAAAAAACATTTTGAGTGTCTCGCTGACTGTTCAGACACAAACATATCTGTTTAAAAGATTCTGGTGTATGCCAGATAACTAGAACTGTGGTTTTCCTCTTCCACGGTTCAAATCTGGGTGTAATCCACCTTTTTGCATAAAAAAAAACATTTTGAGTGTCTTGCTGACTGTTCAGACACAAATATATCTGTTTAAAAGATTCTGGTGTAGGCCAGATAACTAGAACTGTAAGCTTAGGTGATAAACCTCACACTGCTTGTGAGTTGTGGACAGCTGTGAAAGAGCAGGCAGATCTGTGGCTGAGACCGCTGAACCTACATCCATGCATGGTCGTGTGTGACAGTGGCCGTAACCTGGTGGCGGCTCTGAGGCAAGGCGAGATCACACACGTACCATGCCTGGCTCATGTGCTTAACCTCGTGGTTCAGCGGTTTCTTAAATCGTACCCCGAGTTGCCAGATCTGCTCGTCAATCTACGCCGCCAGCCAGCTCATTTTCGCAAGTCGGCTACAGCTTCCGCCGCCCTTGCTGTGTTGCAGCAGCGTTTGCCATCACACTGACTCGTGTGTGATGTCCCCACACATTGGAACTCTACCCTCCACATGTTGCAAAGGATTTGTGAGCAGAAGAGACCAGTTGTGGAGTACCAGCTGCAACAAGGCCGTCGATATTCAGGTCAGACTCCACACATAAGACCTCAGGAGTAGACCTGGATGTCTGACATATGTACCATCCTGACAAACTTTGAGGAGTCCACCAAGATGGTGAGTGGCAATGATGCCATCATTAGCATCAGCATCCCACTTGTCTGTCTTTTGCAACGCTCTCTGCAGAGAATTAAAGAGGAGGCATTGCAGCCAGAGTATGATGAGATGGATCAAGAAGCCGTAGCGGGCGGATACACACAGCCCAGCCTCATCTCATCCCAGCGTGCATTGGGGGACAATGAGGAGGAGGAGGCGGAGGAGGAAGAACAGGAGCTGGTATCATGCGCTGTAGACGGTAGTACCTGTACAACTGTCATACCGTTGGTTCAGCGTGGGTGGCCTGAGGACAGGGGGGAGGAGGAGGAGGAGGAGAGCATGGTCAGTCGTCATCTTGGTGAGGACACGGAAGTCTTGCCCGTTACCGGTCTGGCACGCATGGCTGACTTTACGGTACTCTGCCTTAACCGTCACCCTCGCGTTGTCAAAATGTTGGGTGACAGTCTGTAACGGGTCTGGGAGGCGGAACCTCTGAGCTACTATACAAGGGGGCGGTCCTTGTAAGGGAGCGGGTGGCGACCAGGCAGGCAGTCACAGCCGGTGACCGGGACAGTCTCTGGAAGAACGGGCAGGAGGTCACGGCAAGCGACCGGGGCAGTCTCTGGATGAACGGGCAGATGGTCACGGCAAGTGACCGGGGCAGTCTCTGGGTAAAGGGTTGGTACGACCTGTGGCGGCTGATGGTAGACGTGAGCTCCCAGGTGAGCAGGCGAGAGTCTCTGGATAAACGGGTGGTCACAGCATGTGACGGCGGAGCCTCCAGGAAGACCAACAGACAGACGGCAGATGAGCGCTCCCAGGTGAGCGGGCAGAAGTCTCTGGACAGGCGGGTGGTCACAGCACGTGACGGCAGAGCCTCCAGGTAGGCTAGCAGACAGGCAGCAGATGAGCGCTCCCAGGTGAGCGGGCAGGAGTCACTGGACAGGCAGGTGGTCACAGCACGTGACGGCGGAGCCTCCAGGTAGGCTAGCAGGCAGGTAGCAGATGTGCGCTCCCAGGTGAGCGGGCAAGCTGGTCCATAGACAGACTGACAGGAGTTGGAAGGCAGACCATCGGACCTCAGGCAAGCAGGCAGGTAGCTGATGTGCGCTCCCAGGTGAGCGGGCAAGCTGGTCCTTAGACAGACTGACAAGAGTTGTAAGGCAGACCGTCGGACCTCAGGCTAGCAGGCAGGTAGCAGAATATCAGGCAGGAATAAGACAGCAAGCTGGCAGGAATCTGGCAGGTATCTGGCAGGTAACTGGCAACGGGACCTGAGGGCTGAAGCAGAGTAGTGAACAGTGCAACAACATTGCTCGGGCACCTCCATTTTGGAGGAGGTGCCTTATATATGGTGAAGTCCTCCGGCCATTGGCCGGGGACTCCTTAGGACGGCGCGCGCGGCCCCTTTAAGAGGGAGGGAGAGCGCGCGCGCGCGCCCTAAGCACAGTGGCCGGGAAGGAGCGCGCGCTGCCAGCAGAGCGGGAGGAGGACGCCGGGCACGGAGCAGAGAGGTGAGGGGAACAGCGTCCCTGCCTAGCAGAGGGCAGGGACGCCGGCGCTACAGTACCCCCCCCCTTTAGGCCCCCCCTTTTTTAGGCCAGACAGAAATTTAGCAAGGATAAGAGGGGCATGGATGTTCTCCCGGGGCTCCCACGTTCTCTCCTCAGGACCAAACCCCTTCCAATCCACTAGAAAAAAGGTCTTTCCTCTTACCCTTTTGGTGGCAAGAATGTTCTCTACCTCAAACTCGTCCTCAGCAGAAACCGGAGCAGGAGGCGTACCTGTAGACTTGGAAAAAGAGTTAAGAACCACAGGTTTGAGGAGAGATACATGGAAGGAGTTAGGGATCCGTAAGTTGGCCGGGAGTTTCAATTTATAGGCCACCGGGTTGATCTGACTGATGACCTCCAGAGGACCGATGAACCGAGGCCCTAACTTGTAAGAAGGTATCTTGAGTCGGACATATTTAGATGAGAGCCAGACTTTATCTCCAGGACGAAATTGTGGAGGATCCAGGCGTTTTTTGTCAGCGTGTCTTTTCATCCGTTCGGACGACTGAAGGAGTGCGGATCGGGTACTCTCCCAAATGGAGGAAAATTTGCTAACGAGAGATTCCGCAGCCGGGTTGTCCACAGAGGTGGAGACAGGAAAAGGAATCCGAGGATGCTGACCGAAGACTACAAAAAACGGGGATTTGGAGGAGGATTCGCTCTCGTGATTGTTATAAGAGAACTCGGCCCATGGTAGGAGATCCACCCAGTCTGAATGATGGGCATTAACGAAGTGCCGGAGGTAACTGGTCAGGTTCTGATTGATCCGCTCCACTTGACCATTGGACTGTGGGTGGTAAGCGGAAGAGAAGTCCAGGGTGACGTCTAGCAGTTTACAAGTGGCTCTCCAGAAGCGTGAGGTGAACTGTACCCCACGATCCGACACGATGTGGAGGGGCAGGCCATGAAGACGAAAGATGTGACGAATAAAGTCTTTAGCTAGCTCGGGTGCAGACGGGAGGCCTGGCAGGGGAACGAAATGAGCCATCTTGGAGAAGCGGTCAGCGACCACCCAAATGACCGTACAACCGGCAGAGACTGGGAGGTCAGTTATAAAGTCCATTGCTATATGCTGCCAGGGGGCAGCAGGTACAGAAAGCGGAAGGAGGCGACCGGCTGGCAGATGTCTCGGAACCTTGTTGCGGGCGCAGGACACACAGGCAGAAACAAAGTCTATTACGTCCTTGTGCAGGGTAGGCCACCAGTAGTGCCGGGTAATAAGCTGGAGGGTCTTTTTCTGACCGGCGTGGCCAGCCAGTTTAGACGAGTGACCCCAGTGAAGGATCTTCTCCCGATCAGGTACTGATACGAACGTCTTTCCGGGAGGGAGACGATTTAGACTCACGGGAGCCACCTGCATTACTCTGGCGGGATCGATGATGTGTTTCGGATCTTCCTCGAGATCAGACACCAGAAAGGATCGAGACAAGGCGTCCGCCTTGACGTTTTTGTCAGCCGGGCGAAAATGAAGAACAAAATCAATGCGAGCAAAAAACAAGGACCACCGGGCTTGGCGCGGGTTAAGTCTCTGGGCATGCTGGAGGTAAGCCAAGTTCTTGTGGTCAGTGTAAATTATTACCGGGTGAAGAGCCCCCTCGAGCAGGTAACGCCACTCCTCCAATGCCAGTTTGATGGACAATAACTCTCGGTCTCCTATGGAATAATTGCGCTCTGAGGAGGAGAAGAGTTTAGAGAAGAAGCCGCAAGTTACCATTCTCCCGGAAGATGATTTTTGAGTAAGTACCGCTCCGGCTCCAGAGGAGGAGGCGTCAACTTCCAGGAAGAACTGCTTGTTGCCGTCCGGGCGATGCAGCACCGGGGCGGAAGAGAAGGCCTGTTTTAAGGAAAGAAAGGCCTCCTCTGCTTCGGGCGGCCACTCTTTGGGATTAGTACCCTTACGGGTGAGCGCGGAAATTGGGGCAGTCCGGGAAGAGAAGTGTGGTATGAAGAGGCGGTAGTAGTTGGCGAAGCCCAGGAACCGCTGAATGGCCTTCAACCCCTCCGGTCGAGGCCATTTCTCGATGGCAGACAGTTTCTCTGGATCCATTCGTAGGCCGGTCTGAGAAATAATGTAGCCCAAAAACGGAAGCGAGGTCTGCTCAAAGAGGCACTTCTCGTATTTAGCGAAGAGGTGATTCTGCCTGAGCCTGAGCAGGACCTGACGAACGTCCCTCCGGTGAGTCTGAAGATCCGGAGAGAAGACCAAGATGTCGTCCAGGTACACCACTACGCAGGAGTAGAGAAGGTCCCGGAAGATGTCATTGACCAACTCTTGAAAGACGGCAGGAGCGTTACAGAGACCAAAGGGCATTACCAGATATTCATAGTGGCCGTCCTGGGTGTTGAATGCCGTCTTCCATTCATCCCCCTGACGGATACGAACCAGGTTGTACGCCCCACGGAGGTCCAGTTTGGTGAAGATTCTAGCCCCCCTCAGACGATCAAATAACTCCGGAATGAGCGGAAGGGGGTACTTATTCTTCACCGTGATCTGGTTAAGGCCTCTATAGTCTATACAGGGACGGAGAGAGCCGTCCTTCTTTTTGACGAAAAAGAAGCCTGCTCCCGCCGGGGAGGTAGATTTCCGGATGAATCCCCTGGCCAGATTCTCCTCAATATATTCGGACATCGACCGGGTCTCAGCAGCGGATAATGGATAAATACGCCCACGGGGAGTAGTACCGGGTAACAGGTCGATAGGGCAGTCGTATGGTCTATGAGGGGGTAGTGTCTCTGCCTCCTTTTTATTAAAGACATCAGCATAAGACCAATAAGGAATCGGAAGTCCAGGTAGATTAGCTGGGGTAGGAGAAGGGCGGACGGGGTGGACGGGAACCAGACAGGTCTTATGGCAGTCCTGTCCCCAGCGAAGGACCTCTCCAGTCTGCCAGTCAAACACGGGTGCATGTCTCTGGAGCCAAGGTAGACCTAGCAAGAGGGCGTGAGAGAGTCCAGGCAGAACATGAAAGGAGATACTCTCAGAATGCAGCATTCCCACCTGCAGAGTAATGGATTCGGTGATGAGTTGGATGGGGCGTGGTAAGAGACCCCCATCCACGGCAGCAACAGACAAGGGTACAGCCAGAGGTTTGGTGGGGTTGCGGTAGTTCTCTACCAGGGACTGTGAAATAAGATTCCCGGCTGCTCCAGAGTCAAGTTGGGCTAGTTCGAAATAACGGTTCTCCCCGCAGACGATTGAGACTGACAGCAGCAGAGATGGAGAGGATTTATTCTTGTCTAGGTCGACCTCTCTGAGCGAACCTAGACACAGGCGTTTCCCGACCTCTCCGGGCAGGCACGGATCCGATGCTCCTTACTGCCACAGTAGAAGCAGCTCCCCTCGGCACGGCGTAAGTCCTGACGGGTTTTGACCATTTTGGTCTGGTCGACCTGCATAGGCTCAGGAGAGTGTACCTGGGGAGAGACGGAGGAAGTGACGGGTTTCTGAAAAGTAGGAGCTAGACGTGGAAACCTCCTCTCACGGGTGACTTCTTTGGCACGCTCCTGGAACCGTAGGTCAATCCGGGTGGCAAGAGTTATTAGGTCATCGAGAGTGGTAGGAATGTCTCGACCGGCGAGTTCATCTTTAATACGGCCGGACAGACCCTCCCAGAAGACAGATACCAGAGCGTCGTTATCCCAGGCCAGCTCCGAGGCAAGGGTACGGAACCGTATGGCATATTGGCCCACGGTGAGACTTCCCTGACGGAGGCGTAGCAGAGATGATGCGGATGAGGTCTTCCGTCCAGGTTCGTCGAAGACTTTCCGGAAAGCCGTGAGAAAGGCAGGCAAGTCGGACACCAGGGGGTCTCCTCTCTCCCATAGAGGATTTAGCCAGGCCAGGGCCTCCCCGGTGAGATGGGACATGATGAAGGCAATTTTGGCCCGGTCGGAGTTAAACTGGTGGGACAGGAGTTCAAAGTGCAGGGTGCACTGATTTATAAAGCCCCGAGCCTGAGCGGAGTCGCCTCCGAAGCGAGGAGGTGCAGAAAGCCGGGGTCCGGGGTAGGATACCATAGTATTGGTGGGCAGCGGAGCTGCCGGATTGCGAGTCATGGCTCTGGCGGTGGTTGCTGGTGGAGCAGTCAGAGTGTCCAGGCGAGTATTGACATTCCGCAGGTGACCCAGGATGGACTCCTGTTGGGACCTCTGATGGGACAGTTCATGACACAGGTCCGAGAGTGAGGGAGCTTGGGTGCCACCGGGTTCCATGGCCCGAGCAAACTGTAACGGGTCTGGGAGGCGGAACCTCTGAGCTACTATACAAGGGGGCGGTCCTTGTAAGGGAGCGGGTGGCGACCAGGCAGGCAGTCACAGCCGGTGACCGGGACAGTCTCTGGAAGAACGGGCAGGAGGTCACGGCAAGCGACCGGGGCAGTCTCTGGATGAACGGGCAGATGGTCACGGCAAGTGACCGGGGCAGTCTCTGGGTAAAGGGTTGGTACGACCTGTGGCGGCTGATGGTAGACGTGAGCTCCCAGGTGAGCAGGCGAGAGACTCTGGATAAACGGGTGGTCACAGCATGTGACGGCGGAGCCTCCAGGAAGACCAACAGACAGGCGGCAGATGAGCGCTCCCAGGTGAGCGGGCAGAAGTCTCTGGACAGGCGGGTGGTCACAGCACGTGACGGCAGAGCCTCCAGGTAGGCTAGCAGACAGGCAGCAGATGAGCGCTCCCAGGTGAGCGGGCAGGAGTCACTGGACAGGCAGGTGGTCACAGCACGTGACGGCGGAGCCTCCAGGTAGGCTAGCAGGCAGGTAGCAGATGTGCGCTCCCAGGTGAGCGGGCAAGCTGGTCCATAGACAGACTGACAGGAGTTGGAAGGCAGACCGTCGGACCTCAGGCAAGCAGGCAGGTAGCTGATGTGCGCTCCCAGGTGAGCGGGCAAGCTGGTCCTTAGACAGACTGACAAGAGTTGTAAGGCAGACCGTCGGACCTCAGGCTAGCAGGCAGGTAGCAGAATATCAGGCAGGAATAAGACAGCAAGCTGGCAGGAATCTGGCAGGTATCTGGCAGGTAACTGGCAACGGGACCTGAGGGCTGAAGCAGAGTAGTGAACAGTGCAACAACATTGCTCGGGCACCTCCATTTTGGAGGAGGTGCCTTATATATGGTGAAGTCCTCCGGCCATTGGCCGGGGACTCCTTAGGACGGCGCGCGCGGCCCCTTTAAGAGGGAGGGAGAGCGCGCGCGCCCTAAGCACAGTGGCCGGGAAGGAGCGCACGCTGCCAGCAGAGCGGGAGGAGGACGCCGGGCACGGAGCAGAGAGGTGAGGGGAACAGCGTCCCTGCCTAGCAGAGGGCAGGGACGCCGGCGCTACACAGTCATTACTGGTTGGTGACACTTTTAGACCCCCGCTACAAGGAGAACTTTCACTCTCTTATTCCTGAGGTGGAGAGGTCTACAAAAATGGGGCAGTACCAGAAGGCCCTTGCTGCAGAACTGTTAAAAAAATTCCCATCTGAACACGCTAGTGGCAGAGGTCACAGTTCGTTGCCCAACCAAGGCGTACAGGCGAGAGAGACGCAACTCCAATCCAGCAGAGGCAGGGGAACACTGTCAAAGTTCTGGGACAGTTTTCTGAGACCCACCCAGCTTACAGGCACTGAGGTGCGGGGTACTCTCAAAAGGAGTGGAAAGTTTCAAAAGATGGTGAGGGAATACCTTGCCGACCGTACCAGCGTCCTCCGTGATTCCTCTGTGCCTTTTAATTATTGGATATCCAAGCTGGACACTTGGAATGAACTCACTCTGTACGCCTTGGAGGTCCTGCCCTGCCCTGCCGCTAGCGTGTTATCGGAGCGTGTTTTTAGTGCCGCTGGGGGAATTATAACTGATAAGGGCACTCGCCTGTCAACTGACAATGCGACAAGCTGACCCTTATCAAAATGAACAAGGGCTGGATTGGGCCAGACTTCTCATCACCACCAAATGACAGCAGAGTAACATGAAGTCAAATCCACTGTGTTATTTCGGGAGGTGTATTCCCATGCACCGCTTCACACCCACACATGGGTATACGCTTCCTCATTTCGGCTGTATTTTGCTCTTCTCCTTATCCTCAGCCTCCACCACCACTATACCACCAGGGTGACCATGGTCCGTGTTGCCAGCATTGCAAGTTCCTCCGTCCTAATTTTTGGCAGTTTATGCTTGGAAGGCATAGGCAAAGATTATGGGAGACCCACTCCCCAATAATGGGAATAATGTTTTTATTATGCTATACTGCATGATTCTTGTAAGCGGCATTAAAATCGTCTTGTTAAGCTACTGTGACTTCCACGTCTCTTCCAAGGGGCATTAAAACCGTCTTGTTAAGCTACTGTCACCTCCACGTCACTTCCAAGGGGCATTAAAACCGCCTTGTTAAACCACTCTGACCTCCACGTCTCTTCCAAGGGGCATTAAAACTGTCTTGTTAAGCTACTGTGACCTCCACGTCTCTTCCAAGGGACATTAAAACCGTCTTGTTAAACCACTCTGAACTCCACGTCTCTTCCAATGGGCATTAAAACAGTCTTGTTAAACCATTCTGAACTCCACGTCTCTTCCAAGGGGCATTAAAACCGTCTTGTTAAGCTACTGAAACCTCCACGTCTCTTCCAAGGGGCATTAAAACCGTCTTGTTAAACCACTGTGAACGCCACGTCTTTTCCAAGGGGCATTAAAACCGTCTTGTTAAACCACTCTGAACTTCACGTCTCGTCCAAGGGGCATTAAAACCGTCTTGTTAAGCTACTGTGACCTCCACGTCTCTTCCAAGGGGCATTAAAACAGTCTTGTTAAACCAATCTGACCTCCAAGTCTCTTCCAAGGGGCATTAAAACCATCTTGTTAAGCTACTGTGACCTCCACGTCTCTTCCAAGGGGCATTAAAACTGTCTTGTTAAACCACTCTGACCTCCACGTCTCTTCCAAGGGGAATTAAAACCGTTTTGTTAAGCTACTGTGACCTCCACGTCTCTTCCAAGGGGCATTAAAACCGTCTTGTTAAACCACTCTAACCTCCACGTCTCTTCCAAGGGGCATTAAAACCATCTTGCTAAGCTACTGTGACCTCCACGTCTCTTCCAAGGGGCATTAAAACCGTCTTATTAAACCACTCTGAATTCTACGTCTCTTCCAAGGGGCATTAAAACCGTCTTGTTAAACCACTCTGAACTCCACGTCTCTTCCAAGGGGCATTAAAACCGTCTTGTTAAACCACTCTGAACTCCACATCTCTTCCAAAGGGCATTAAAACCATCTTGTTAAACCACTCTGACCTCCACGTCTCTTCCAAGGGGCATTAAAGCCGTCTTGTTAAGCTACTGTGACCTCCACATCTCTTCCAAGGGGCATTAAAAACGTCTTGTTAAACCACTCTGACCTCCACGTCCCTTCCAAGGGGCAATAAAACCGTCTTGTTAAGCTACTGTGACCTCCTTGTCTCTTCCAAGGGACATTAAAACCGTCTTGTTAAACCACTCTGACCTCCACGTCTCTTCCAAGGGGCATTAAAACCGTCTTGTTAAGCTACTGTGACCTCCACGTCTCTTCCAAGGGGCATTAAAACCGTCTTGCTAAACCACTCTGACCTCCACGTCTCTTCCAAGGGGCATTAAAACCGTCTTGCTAAGCTACTGTGACCTCCACGTCTCTTCCAAGGGGCATTAAAACCATCTTGTTAAACCACTCTGACCTCCACGTCTCCTCCAAGGGGCATTAAAACTGTCTTGTTAAGCTACTGTGACCTCCACGTCTCTTCCAAGGGGCATTAAAACCGTCTTGTTAAACCACTCTGAACTCAACGTCTCTTCCAAGGGGCATTAAAACCATCTTGTTAAACCACTCTGAACTCCACGTCTCTCTTCCAAGGGGCATTAAAATCGTCTTGCTATGCTACTGTGACCTCCACGTCTCTTCCAAGGAGCATTAAAACCGTCTTGTTAAACCACTCTGACCTCCACGTCTCTTCCAAGGGGCATTAAAACCGTCTTGTTAAGCTACTGTGACCTCCACGTCTCTTCCATGGGGCATTAAAACCGTCTTGTTAAACCACACTGACCTCCACGTCTCTTCCAAGGGGCATTCAAACCATCTTGTTAAGCTACTGTCACCTTCACGTCTCTTCCAAGGGGCATTAAAACCGTCTTGTTAAACCACTCTGACCTCCACGTCTCTTCCAAGGGGCATTAAAACCGTCTTGTTAAGCTACTGTGACCTCCACGTCTCTTCCAATGGGCATTGCATTTCCTCCTAATTTTAGTCAGCTTTTGCTTTTCAATGCATAGGCGAACACTAAGGGAGACCCACTCCCCAATAATGGGTAGAAGGTTCACTGCTTAGGCCAACAATATACAGGAGACTCTGTTGCTATAAATGGAAAAAATGGTTTAGTTAAGGCCCTCTGACCTCCATGTCACTTCCAAGGGGCATTGGAGTGCCTCGAAATTTTTGGTAGGCATTGCACTCACTGTATGCCCTATAACTGTATAGCCGAACCGCTCCTTTTGGTACAGAAACATATCCTACAAGACATGTGTGGTTGACTGGCCTGATATTGATGTGAATGGTCCCTGTTCTTCCTGCTCTTTCTCCTTTGCCACCACCTCATCCATCATTCATCACCTGAAGCTTTGTTTTAATGGGAGTCATAGAACTGGGATAGTAGCAGGAAAACATCCAGCAATCCTCGGAGGAGGTAGGATATGCGCCAAAACGCTGACCACCTCAGGCCTAGCCGCTACTACATACATGCGCTTGCATTCCAAGGAAAAGAAAGCTAAGGCGATGGATGGCCTCATGATCATGAATAATTTACTTGTTGTGTAGGAGGCCGAGCACTACTGCTGTCTACCTTCTGAACTTTGTGTTGAAGCCTGATTGGCCCAGGACCCGCAATCCTCTATGTCTGGAGGACGTATTGCATCCCAGTGTCCAACTGTGTCCCGGCTTCCACAATATTAACCCAGTGTGAAGGCGTCAGTGAGATGGGCCATCCCTGGCCACATTCACTTGTCCACGTGTTTGAGGTTAGGCTGTCCTTCCCACTAAATGCACTGGGGAGGGCACAGGTAATGTTTTGGTATGCGCGCTTGTGTATAAGGATCACTTCTGATGGGCACACTTTTAGGCAGTGACCTGGGTGTCAGAGATGCTTCCAGGGGTCTTCCCCATGCTGTTCCCATGTCTTTTCAGCACTGTATTCATGTGTCACACAGCACATGGCCAGATAAGGTTGTAAAATGTTAAAATTACATTTCCCGGTGAATGCATTTGTCACAGTTGAAAGCAATACAAAAGTGCAAAAACGCATAAAAAATGCTACTTGTGAACATAACCCAAGGTGTGGAGGAGTATTTTTGGTTTTGGTTATTTATTTTACCTTATACACAAGTCTTTACCCTCGAAAGGAACTTCCTGAACATATTTCACAGGAAAGCAGTTTCAGTTTAGTTTTTGAACGTTTTATTGTGAGCCCGTAAAAGTGGCTTAATACCTCTGACCACATTGTTGACAGCAGTGACCTGGGGGTCAGAAATGCTTCCTGGGGTGATCCCCATGCTGTCCCCATGTCATTTGAGCACTGTCACTATCGTTTTGGGCACTTTTTAGGCTTTCTACAGACTGCCGGGGGTGCCGCCGCAAAAATGCTTGGGTCTCCCATAGACTAACATTGGGCTCGTTGCTCGGGTCGAGCACCCGAGTATCACGGTGAGCTCGGCCCGAGCTTTGAGCACCCGAGCATTTTAGTGCTCGCTCAACACTAGTAACCACAGATCCACTGTGGATTTAGGTTTGAGTAAATCCTTTTGTTTCTTCATCTAATCCCAGACAGACAGGATGCTGTTAATATCAGGGTTCTGTAAGGTCCATATCACCACTTCCAGGACTCCTTGTTCTTCATTATGCTAAAGATAATTCTTAATGGTATTGGCTGCATGTTTGGGGTCATTGACCTGCTGCAGAATAAATTTTGGGGTCATTGTTGTGCTGCAGAATAACTTTTGTGGTCTTGGGTCTGCTCGGCCATTATTCACATGTACGTCATTTGACGTATGGTAAGTTTTAATGCAAGAGATTAGGACCGTCCCGAATAGGGTCAACTTGATGTGTTAGGATGGCTTTTACATTTTTTTTATCAAAATGATATTAACCAAGTAGATTTTGTTATTATCATGAACTATTACTCTTTATTTACTGCAGGGTATTTGCTCTTTTTTTTTTTTTTATCTTTGGTTTTGTCTGTTTAGGAGCCAGGGTGAACATGCGCCTACACGTTGTATGCATATCAACTTATATTCCAGTTCATCTCTTTAGGTTTTTTTTGTTGCAGAATAAATTTGTAGCCAATCAGACATCTCCCTGATGGTGTTTCATGATGAATAAGTATCTGCAAGTTTTTCTGAGCATTGAGGACACTAAGAAATAAGCAACGTTGAAGACCATAGACTCAATAGTCAGTCAAGTAAATAGTGCAGCAAATAAAAAGACACCTCATGCTTACTTTTCTTTTGAAAATGGAAGATGTCCAGCAGTGCCATCAGCTCAGAATTGGCAGCAAACAGGGGGACCCAGCTACATCTATCTACTGTTCGGAGAAGCCTGTTCAGAATTAGTCTTCATGGAAGAATTGCTGACAAATACCATACCTTTGACATGGAAACAAGACCACGTGCCTTAACTATGAACAAAAAATAGGAACTGGTTGCAGAAAAAAGTCAGTAGGTGCACTGGACTGATAAGTTATGGTGACTGAGTAAAGATGACTGCTGTCTCTGACAGTAGACCATCCCTACTCATCGCCTGGGGGAGCATTGTGACTCCTCAGCATCGGTGATCTCTGAAATTGGTTGGTCAATCATAGCATTTTACTATTAAAGTTATTGGCGGCAAGTGATGATTGGTGCTGCCTGAGACCTCTGTGCTCAACTGCGCACTTATTCCGCCCTTTTTTGCGCCATTTCCCATGGTTGAAGTGCTCTCTTCAGTATTGTACATCACTAATCAGTGTCTGTGTTAACATTTTGCCAGGGGACCTCTCCTCTTATTTTGCAATTTTTGATTTTTTACACTTCTTTGTTTGAGTCCCATGGCTGCAGGGCTCTAATTGGCATTGCACCCCTGTAAATGTAACAGAATGACATTTTGGGGCATTGGATACTGGAGTGTTGATATTTTATACATCACACCAGTTTTTCGTATGGCCACAATAAGGACATGATTTGAAGCAATCCTAACATTTTTGCATTATAATGATGATGCGCAGCGTCCTCCCTGAGATGATCCCAACTTTGTCTATACAAAATTCTGCCTGAAATTGACCACTTCAGCAGAAAATTTGCTGAAGCGTACAACCCACAAAGGGACATCTGTATAGAGGAGTCTCTAATTCATTTCAAAGGAAGGTTAAAATTCCGACAATACTTGCCTGGTAACAGGGAATTAAGATGTACAAGCCATGAGAGAGTACCTTAGGGTACACCAACAAATTTATTGTCTACGAATGCCTCTTTGTCCTGGAAGTGAGTGGGAAAATTGTGTGGGAATTGCTGCACCCACTGCTGGACCAGGGTTACCATGTTTATGTCGATGACTTCTACACCAGCATCCCGCTCTTCAAGACCCTCTCTGTCAGAGATTCTGTTGCATGCGGCACAGTGCATAAAAATTAGAGTGGCCTCCCTAGGTCGCTAATTGGGCAACAGCTCAGAAAGGGCGAGAGCGGAGCCCAATGTAGTGACAACATTCTGGTGGTCAAGTATAAGGAAGCTGTGCTTGGAAAATGCTTTGAGTAGTAAAGGAAAAGCCCATAAGACTGTGTACCTGTTATCTCTTGTATATATTTCCTACCAAATTCCCGTTCAGTAAAAAGTTTATTCTCAAATGGTGGTCTCACTCATTGAACTGTCCAACACCTGGTCCTGGCCAACCAGCAACATCGGTTACATGCGGCCAGCATGGGGATAGAGCCCTCACAGCACAAGTCCACACACCCAGCAAGGACCCCCACTTTCATATAACGAGCCAGGGCGTAAGAGACAGGTACCTTGCTCACGGCTACCGTCCCACCCAGGTTACACTGGCACGCCCACCAATTAGCTGTTAACAGGCTCTGCGGGAGCTGTATGTAAGCAGTGTACAGAGTTAGATCAACACAGATTGGTGGCCGGTTTCAGGTTCTGCAGCTCAACTCTTATTTAAGTGAATAGGAACCAGAACCAGAAAGGACCACTAAATAATGTATGGAGCACTGCTTTTCCAGCTCTGCACAAAAAATCCATCCCTGGAGCCGCCAAGGTGTTGGGAAGCCTCATGACTGCCCACCAGTTGATCCTGCCCCTGTGAAAACACAGCCCTCGTATCAGGGCACCCCTCTGTTCCACTGTTTTATATATATATACAGTGCCTACAAGTAGTATTCAACCCCCTGCAGATTTAGCTGGTTGACACATGCGGAATTAACTTGGCATTGTGACATTTGTACTGTAGATCAGCCTGGAAGTGGGAAATGCACTGCAGCAAATTTTTTTTTTTTTTTTTTTAAAACGTTAAAAGTTAATTCAGAGTGTCATTTATTATTCAACCCCTCAAACCACAAGAATTCTGTTTGGTCCCCCTAAACTATTAAGAGGTAGTTCAGGCACCAAGAATAATGAGCTTCACATGTGTGGATTAAAGATCTCTTTTGCCAGCCTTTTCTGACTATTTAAGACCCTCCCCAAACTTGTGAACAGCACTCAGACATGGTCAACATGGGAAAGACAAAGGAGCATTCCAAGGCCATCAGAGACAAGATCGTGGAGGGTCACAAGGCTGGCAAGGGGTACAAAACTCTTTCCAAGGAGTTGGGCCTACCTGTCTCCACTGTTGGGAGCATCATCCGTAAGTGGAAGGCTTATGGAACTACTGTTAGCCTTCCACGGCCTGGACAGCCTTTGAAAGTGTCCTCCCGTGCCGAGGCCAGGCTTGTCCGAAGAGTCAAGGCTAACCCAAGGACAACAAGGAAGGAGCTCCGGGAAGATCTCATGGCAGTGGGGACATTGGTTTCAGTCAATACCATAAGTAACGTACTCCACCGCAATGGTCTCCGTTCCAGACGAGCCTGTATGGTACCTTTACTTTCAAAGCGTCATGTCAAGGCTCGTCTACAGTTTGCTCATGATCACTTGGAGGACTCTGAGACAGACTGGTTCAAGGTTCTATGGTCTAATGAGACCAAGATCGAGATCTTTGGTGCCAACCACACACGTGACGTTTGGAGACTGGATGGCACTGCATACGACCCCAAGAATACCATCCCTACAGTCAAGCATGGTGGTGGCAGCATCATGCTGTGGGGCTGTTTCTCAGCCAAGGGGCCTGGCCATCTGGTCCGCATCCATGGGAAGATGGATAGCACGGCCTACCTGGAGATTTTGGCCAAGAACCTCCGCTCCTCCATCAAGGATCTTAAGATGGGTCGTAATTTCATCTTCCAACAAGACAACGACCCAAAGCACACAGCCAAGAAAACCAAGGCCTGGTTCAAGAGGGAAAAAGTCAAGGTGTTGGAGTGGCCTAGTCAGTCTCCTGACCTTAACCCAATTGAAAACTTGTGGAAGGAGCTCAAGAATAAAGTCCACATGAGACACCCAAAGAACCTAGATAACTTGGAGAAGATCTGCATGGAGGAGTGGGCCAAGATAACTCCACAGACCTGTGCCGGCCTGATCAGGTCTTATAAAAGACGATTATTAGCTGTAATTGCAAACAAGGGTTATTCCACAAAATATTAAACATAGGGGTTGTATAATAATTGACCCACACTTTTATGTTTAAAATTTAATAAAATTCAACTGAGCAACATAACTTTTTGGTTTGTAAGATTTATGCTTCTGTTCATAAATCCTACTCTCGTTTGCAGTTTGAAGGCTCTAACTTATTTGCATCTTATCAAACCAGCTAAATCTGCAGGGGGTTGAATACTACTTGTAGGCACTGTATATATATATATTTATTCCTATATTATGCCCTCATGTTATGTTCACATCTGCATTGTGGCTTCCATTTATATTTCTAACATCAAAATGTGACAATCTGCGACAAAGGCTTCTAGGAGATTGTGACGCAGATGTGAACTCAGTCTTACTAAGTTATACTGGGACTTGTGGTGCCTCAGTGCGCCACTTTGTAAGTAATTATTATTTGGGAAGTGAGTGTAAGGGAGAGGGTGCTGAAACAAGAATGCCTTCATTGATCTATGGCCATTGTGCAAAACAGAACATGAAGTTCTCTGTTTCAAGGGTATCTGTCAGTAGCATCAACTCTCCTAAATGGTCTACATGGGCATGTAGGTCATAGAAAGAGGACTAAAATGACACCTTGATATCTGCGATCCGATGTATTATTCAAGAGAAATTCATGTTTTTCTTAATATGAGCTGTTAAGATCTATGGGTCAAACATAGATCTCCCTGAGAATCTGCCTCCAGAGCTTATTTTAAACAAAAGGGGTATCTGCAGTGAGATCAGGAGAACAGACTGTCAGTTATTACATGTCTCAGACTGGTAATGCCCTTTTTTTTTATTTAAAATAATCTCTGGAGGCAGATTCTCGAGGAGATCTATTCGCCGAACACAGATCTTAAAAGCTAATTTAAATATTAAGAAAACTGTGGATTTCTCTGGAATGAGATATCAGATTACAGATATAAATGTATCATCTTATTCCATGACCTACATGCCCATATAGACGGCTTAGGAGGGCTGGTCCTACTGACAGATTCCCTTTAAAACACTATGATCCTACTAACTTCTCTGAAGTGGAGACATGAAAAGAAATTTAAATTCCATTTACTGTCACTCCAAATTTGTGTAAAGACGACTACGTGTTATAGCAGTTTGTATTCTGTAAATGTGATATAACCCACATACACTCAAGCACATTTCCCATCCGTGCCATATTAGAGGTGCCTGCCTACCAGAGGTGCATGTTGTTTCCTAATTATGGCATCTTCCACTATGAAAGTCTGATAGGTATTAAGTTGTTTTGGATGTGACTCCGTTTTAGCACATAAGTGCTGTGGTCAGGACTCTCGATTAATCAAGACTTTGTAATTAACATGATACTATGAGCATCATATAGATGTTATTTATTGCGGAAATAAATATTAAGTATCTACTTCTCAAACTTCTATCATTTTTTAAGTTAAAGGGAAACGCTGGTCAAATTTTTCTATTTACCATTGTAATTATTCATCAGGGACTTTTTACAGATCTTTTTCAGAAAGTCCCAACCACACCAATGACAAATCACTGGCTTCAATGTTTATTTTACTTGATTTTATGGCACCATTAATTCCACAGTGCTATACAGATATTATCATGGCTATCCTAATCGGGGCTCACAATTTAAATTCCCTAGTAGTATTGTGGCACCCCAGGGGTCTGGTTGCCACAGTGATAGAAATATCACGTCTGAGAGCAAGTGGGAGGTTCCCTGGTCAGGAGCCCTTGAACATGCATCACCTCCTGTCCCAGACCAGATAGGGGAGGAACCTGCCCTATATAAACTGGATTTGGGGCGGGGTTAGAGCAGAGAAAGCAGAGGGAGAGTGAAGAACAAGCAGACACAGGAAAAGCAACAGCTAGGAGCTCTGTAGGAGCAGGAGCTGAGTGCCAGGGACTGGAAGCAGATATTGCTCGTCCTGGCTGAAGACACTATGACCAGACAACGGAGTCCAAGGCTGTGAGGATCTCTAAGTCCAGCAGCAGAAACCAGCCAGCAGGGGATTCCAGGTCCTCTGGCCATAGGAAGCCCGGAGGCTCAGTCACACACACAAGGGACCGGAAGCTACCAGAGGGTCCAAGTCACCAGCCATATGGGTGAGCACCACACGGTATACTCAGGGACGTGGGCTACTTCCACTCGCTTACAGCAAGGTAGCCAGGAAGAGTGCAGATAGACGGGGAGGCCTACAACTCCACCTGGCCAGGGGAACTCCCGTTTGTTCACAGACTGACCAGGCCCCTTATGCTAGCCAGTACTCCCAGGAGGGTCTGCCTTATCATCATCAGTAAAGACCCTGAACTGCACTGCAAAGACTCTGAGTCGTTCCTGCTTCACCCGTGCACCATCATTCCCATCATCCACACTCACTGCCCTGAGGCTATACTCCTCCCGTAGGGAGTTATCCCATCCTCTGCTGCGCACACCACACCAGCCTCAGCGGTCTGCGTCGCAGCGGCGGTACACCCTGACCGCAATCCACGGGTGGCGTAGTCGGACATTAAATCATAAAAACCCTATAAAAGACGGCCACTGGTCTGACCACCCTGAGCCACGGGACCGGGTCACCGCCACGGAGACTACAACCCCCAGAGACCCGGCTCCGGTAACCCACACACGTGCATACACGGCCCAGGGGGCGTGTCAGCTTGTCTTTGGAAAGTGGAAGAAAACCAGAGGAAACCCACACAAACATGGGGAGAACATACATGCTTCTTGCTGATGTTGTCCTTGGTGGGATTGGAACCCAGCGTTGCAAAGCAACAATGCTAACCACAGAGTCATCATGCTGTCCTATGTTTCATGTGTCATTACATGTAGCTGGATGACACAGTGGGTATGTCTGGTCTTGAATAAATCTATATTTCTCATTCATCTCATTGGGGGGACACAGAACTATGGGATAGTCTGCTGCCACGTGCAGGTTGACACTATTATTGCATTTAAATAAAGTTGGCTCCTCTCCAGCAGACTATACCTCACCTGGCTTCCTCAGATTTGTCGGTGGTAGGGTACACCGGATGTCGATCTATTGGCATCCAAACTAAATCACAAGATGCTGAAATTTGTGACAATGTCCTTGGACCTTCAGGCAATCTCCCTGCCTTATCTCTTTCCCCACCTCTACTGCTTCTACCCAGACTTCTGAAGATCAGGGAAGTGCAAATTCCAGACTGGCCTCGAAGAGCCTGGTATACGGATGTGATCAGTCTCCTGGTGGATATCCCATGAGCTCTTCCACACTGTCTGGATCGGCTGTCCCAGGATCCATTCTTCCATTCAAATTTACAGGAGCTCAATTGGATGCTGAGGCTGTTGAAGCTGCGATTTTGAGGACAGCAGGTCTGTCCGAAACAGTCATCCAGAATATGATTAGAGCTTGAAAGCCATCCTCATTGCGAGTCTACCATCACATTTGGAGGGCTTATTTTTGCTGGCCAATGTCTTTTTCCTTGCCAGTGCTGCTCTCTTTCTTTCATTCTGGATTGGAAGCAGGTGTAGCGCCCCGAGGGTTCGGTCACTACAGAGGTATTGCATCTCAACCAGATGTGAGATATCTCACTTCCAGGTAAGGATGGAGTGTGGATCAGGACCCCGACACCTACATGCATTACACCACATTTCCGGGGGGCAGGGCGACCGATATGCTCCAAGAAGAGCACGACTGTCCCTGTCCCTGGCTGGAGTGGAGGGAGGGAACCCCGAGGAAGGGGGGACCCTGTAGTGCATAGGAGGGAGAGGGCAGTTCCTGGGTGCACCTAGAGCGAGGTATAATAGGTGGGCACTATCTTAGTTCTGTGTGAAGTCAGTCAGTTCAGTAGTTGGGAGAGGAGGAGGCTGGGAGCAGAGGCTCTGCATGGGCTCTGCTCCGCAAGCAGGCCGGAGAGGGCGGCCGGAGCCTGGAGAAAGGAGAAGGAAGGAGAAGGAAGAAAGAGGAGCGGAGGAGGCTCCAGGAACGAGGAACGAAGGGACCCCAGGGGTGTGGATTGGCGAGTCTACTTGCGTAGATGGGTCAGGCCAAAGGGGGAGACTGGTCCCCGAAACTAGTGGAGGCGGGGAACTACCTTCAGCTAGAAACCGGAGGCTGTGACATTTCAGGTGGCGCAGCCCCTCGCTACACCCGCTAGGAAGGCACCACATAGGGTCAGGGAAACTGGCACCAAGGTTTACCAGAGAAGGCCCGAGGCAGCCGGACAGAAGCGAGGTCACTGGCGGGGTATGACAGGCCAGAGAAAGGACACACAAAGGGGGTCCTGTGAAACGCTCCAAAGTTATCTGGGAGTAGGCCGAGCCCCTCACCTGGTGAACACAGTGCGACGTGGGACGTTATGACCAGCTGTAATAACGTGGATAAAGGACTGTGAGTAAAGACCCTGAATTGCATGACAGACTCCGTGTGGTTACTGCTGCTCCTGCGCACCATCACCACCAACATCCCTATTTATTGCCCTGAGGCTATACTCCTCCCGTGGGGAGTTATACTATCCTCTGCTGCACTCCCAACACCAGCCTCGGCGGTCTGCCCTGCAGCGGCGGTTCATTCTGACCGCAATCCACGGGTAGCGTAGTCGGACATTTAATAATCACAAAACCCTATAAATAGACTGCCATTTGGGTTGACCACCCTGAGCCACGGGACTGGGTCCCCGCCACGCGAGGACTACAACCCCCAGCATCCACAACGGGTCCGGTTCCGGGTATCCCCACACACACGCGGCCCAGGGGGCGCGTCACAGGGCTGCTGCTTAACTTACTCAAGGGTCAGGTTTCCGCCCTGGCTATTCTGTTTCAGAGGGATTCGGCATTGATACCCCAAGTTAAGACTTTTATCCAGGTGGTGGCGCATGTTAAGCGACCCTATCGGACTCCCCTGAATCCCTGGGATCTGAATCTTGTTTTGGATCTCTACACCTTTTTTTTTTATGAGGTAGATTTCCTTATAGCCATCACTTCTATTAGGAGGATCTCAGAGCTTGCGGCTGTGTCTTGTCGCACTCTTTATCTTATTCTTCATCAGGATAAGGTAGTGTTGAGACCAGTTCCGTCTTTTTCTCCCGAAGGTAGTTTCGAGTTTCCACCTTAATGAGGACATCCTATTGAGAAGGCTCTGCACAGGTTGGATGTTGTTAGAGCTGTAAGGTACTATTCATTAGCCACTGCCTCATTGAGACGTTCGGATTCCTTGTTTACTATACCAGAGGGCCCCCATATGGGTCAGGCCACTTCTAAAGCAACCATTGCCCACTGGATCAAAAAGGCTATTATCTAAAAAAAATACATACTTTTTTACCTGCATTTATTTGTGGGCGGAATGAGGTGAATATTTATGAGTTTCTGACACAGATCTCAGGTGGTGCCGGGAAGGGGAAAATGACGAACAGGACATGACACTGGGTTGTGGTTAAGATTTTAGTCTGGGGCTTAAGGGGTTAAGGATGGATCTGCTAAAAGATTTTATTTTAAATGTTATGAATTCTTTTATTTCAATCTGGATTTGTTTTACAACATGTCAGAGGATAAAGTACAGATTTAACATTTTTCATGGTCATCCTTGATGATATGCCAGGAGAGTGAGGGATGAGAAGTGATTCAAGGCCTAAGCACATTTAGCTCACGAGAGAGGTTGTAAAGGCCTTAAGACAACGGATCTTCACAAAATAGATATGTGTTTGATTGGAGGGGCCTTATCGCTGAGTCCTGACCACAAGTTTCTCCTCACTGTGGTCAGGATTGAATGTAGCAGCATGGTCGCACCTGGTCACTGTCACTCCATTCTCGGAATGAGGGTGGCAGCCAAGTACAGCGCTCGGCTAACTCATCCAGCCCCATAAACATGAACTGAGCAGCAACGATGCCACTCCATTCAATTCTGACCACGTGGTTGGTGCGAGAACCAGCAGTGGAGACCCCATAGAACAGACAAATCATTTGGATGAATTGCTAAATCTCTTTGTGGGAAACCTTTTTAACTGTACTTACCTGGCACTAACTCCAGTTGGATTTACCAATCGGATAGTATCGTGGCTCAGTGGTTAGCAGCAAGCTCAGCATCTACATATGGTTTCATGTTCTCTCTGTTTTTGCATTACCTTCCTCCCCCAGTCCAACAATATATGATAAGTGTGGGTGTCTGAGAGATAAATTAGATTGAGAGCCTCAGAATATGTAGAAGTTATATAAAGTAATATAGAATAAGTTGCATTTCAAAAGTTTCCTCCTCTTTTGTGAAAAGTACACTCATTAACACGGTTACATTTTTCACCATTATTTAATTTAAAAACACACAGTTCAGACATTTTGTACTTACAAACCGGCTCCTCTAATGTTTATTTTACAAAAGGCTGTGAGACATCGGATAACGCCATGATGCAAGACGGCTGCTTTCTCTTCCAAGAAACTTATAAGTTAATAGTTCCAAGACTTAAATAGTTCACGCAATTCGGGCTCTATACATGGATAGTTTTGTGCAGAATCAGAAGAGTTGACCAGGAGTTTATACAAAGAATATACCTAGACTACAGATAGGAAGAGGTCAAACTCAACTCAATCAGTTTGCGCAACCATATAGATATAGGCTGCAGGAACCGTGGCAGAGCTTTGATGGTCTATAAAACATGAAAATACTCCTTATATTGGATATTTATTTGATTCCTCACGTTACTTGCTGACTTGGCCCCGACCCAGCATCATTTTTCTTATTGAGCATGGTGCTAAGTTCCTGGAGTAACTTGTCTTGCATATTAGAGGATATAGGGGACGCTTTCTTCCAGGGAGGAATCTTGGTTGGATCTGATGGGGCTGAAGGTTCAAAAAACAATGGCAATGTGCTCAAGTCCAGGGCGCTCTTAACCACTTGGCTTCTCATATAACCAACCTGAGTTTGGTTTGGCTCCACCTGCCTTTCAAGGGAAGCAGTTTTCATAATAGGAGCACCGGTGCCTCTGTCGGGCATGGGGAATCTGGCGACATCACCTGAGACCATTTTAAGATTATCCACACAAAAGGTTCTGTCTAGAGATTGAGTCTTGGAGTAACTGTCCAGTTCATGCGTCTCTGGGGATTGGGGTTTCATTGGGGTTAACTTTGGCTCCTGGTTTAGTACTGGCTTCTTTGTCCGGTCCAAGGGAGGAGGCAATTGGAGTCGTTCCATTGAAAAAACACAATCTGAATCGGGACGTTGGATGCTCTGGAAATTTCCAACTTCCTCGTACAAGGGCTCGTGCTCCTCATCTTGTCTTTCCTGTAGCTCCTCCAGGGAGTCTTGATGCATCTTCATTGGCTAGAAAAACACAAAATATTTTGAATTGTAATGTATAATTTAGTGTCCACCACAATGTAAGAAGCAAAATCGTATAGATACACAGGAGTACAAGCCAAATTATAAGAAAGCCCTCAGAGGAAGCTGTACGCGAAACACGCGTCAGGGGTGCTTCATTGGCGGCCACACAGGTTTACATCACTTCATTCTATTTCCCATTTGAGGTATATATGGTACCTTTTTGTCCTTCCTTTAACTTGGATCATCCACAATGCCTTATTTTGGTCATACATTCATCTCCTTCTACCCATAGGCTATGTGCCACCATATCGAAACCTTTGGGTACATTAATCCTTCATTCATCTTATAGACATGTAAGGTCCTCTCTATATACTTAATTGGTTTTTATCTTATACTGTTTGGGTAGGACTTTATTCCACCATCTTTATTTATTCTTATGAATGTGTGAACATTGGAAAGTGTCTTGGGATTGTTGTACATCCTATATATGAAGGCTCTGTTCCACTGTACTTCTATTTTTACTTTGTGATGTATGCTTCTGGGACACATGGTCCTGGTAGGGGTGGTCTTCTACATTGATTGGATTTTTACACTTTTGATGTACCGTATATCTCTTTATCTCTATGAATCTTGATGTTGTTGCTTATTTAGGAAAATGGTTTTCCTGTGTGGCTTTGCTTATGTCTGATACTCTCCTTTTTATCATATTTTTGTTTTGTGTAAATAAAGACAGTTTCGTAAAATTTGGCTTGTACTCCTGTGTATCTAAAGGAGCATCTCACTAAATTAGAATATCATCAAAAAGTTAATTTATTTAATTTCTTCAATACAAAAAGTGAAACTCATATATTATATAGAGTCATTACAAACAGTGTGATCTATTTCAAGTGTTTATTTCTGTTAATGTTGATGATTATGGCTTACAGCCAATGAAAACACAAAAGTCATTATCTCAGTAAATTAGAATAATTAACAAAAAACACCTGCAAAGGCTTCCCTGTTTAAAAAAAGTCCCTTAATTTGTTTCAGTAGGCTCCACAATCATGGGGAAGACTGCTGACTTGAAAGATGTCCAGGAGGCAGTCATTGACACACTCCACAAGGTCCCAGAGTTCCAATTTTCATTTGGAAATCAAGGTCCCAGAGTCTGGAGGAAGAGTGGAGAGGCCACAATCCAAGCTGCTGGAGGTCTAGTGTGAAGTTTCCACAATCAGTGATGGTTTGGGGAGCCATGTCATCTCCTGGTGTAGGTCCACTGTGTTTTATCAAGACCAAAGTCAGCACAGCCGTCTACCAGGAAATTTTAGAGCACTTCATGCTTCCCTCTGACGACAAGCTTTATGGAGATGGAAATGTCATTCTCCAGCAGGACTTGGCACCTGTCCACACTGCCAAAAGTACCAATACCTGGTTTAAAAACAACAGTATCACTGTGCTTGATTGGCCAGCAAACTCGCCTGACCTTAACCCCATAGAGAATCTATTATAGAGAATCTATGGGGTATTGTCAAGAGGAAGATGAGAGACACCAGAGAGACACCAAGTATTGAGGGCATTTACTGAACATACATTTCAGTAGGCCAACATTTTGGATTTTAAAAACATTTTTCAAGCTGTTGTTATAAAGTATTCTAATTTACTAAGATAATGACTTTTGTGTTTTCATTGGCTGTAAGCCATAATCATCAACATTAACAGAAATAAACACTTGAAATAGATCACTCTGTGTGTAATGACTCTATATAATATATGAGTTTCACTTTTTGTATTGAAGAACTGAAATAAATTAACTTTTTGAAGATATTCTAATTCAGTGAGATGCATCTGTATATGATTTTGCAGCTTTTTTTGAGAGCCTTTAACATTTATGGTCAGTTTGGTAACACAATGTAAGAAAGTAGTTAATACTTATTTATGTACACTGTGGAATACAAGCACAAGGAGGAGCGTGGGCACAGCCAACACATGCAAAGTGCCGTGCGTTCAGGTTAGTAACCAAATGCGATCATTTTAATACCTTAGGTCATGGGACCATTACATACGTGTAAAAAAGATTCAAAAGTAAACTTTGAGAATGCGATAATAGAAACATAAATGGTTAAATTAACAATTAAAAGTCTCCAGAAAAATGCTCTTCAAGGAACCAGTTGTAGTTGGGTGTAAAGAACACAACTTTTTATATCAATTCTTCGCTATTTTCAATCTGATAGAAAACAGATATATTATAGTGATGAGAAACAGAAATAAATTATAATAAAAAGTTTGAGATTAGAAAAAAAAAGTCCACATTTTTTACTCCAGCAATAGCGCCACTCTTGTCTAATGGCTGTGATCAGATCAATGGTAATAACTTGATTGGTGTTTTTGGAAAATAGTCCACTTTTTTTTTTTAATCTCATTCAATCTCTTATTTAATGGTGTCTGATATTCCTTGGTTCATGCCTTTCTTTGCCAGAATCAGTGGTTACAACATGCTCGGCCTTCATGCTACATCTTCAGCTTAGTAACCTGACATGCAATGTCCGAAGCATGCTAGGGGCACATGCAGGTAGGTAGATTGGCACGTATATACTTACAAAGAACATGGACAGTGTCCTTCGTGTGTGGAGGCGACGCTGAAGAACAGAAATAGGTTGTGAAAGAAAAACAGGAATTTCAAATATAATTTTAGCCATTCGACAGGAAGAACGACCAGTGCAAAGAAGGTGTAAAGTGAAACGGTCAACAGGATATTACAACACTAATGGCATGTGGGTAAGAGCCTTTGCTCCTTATTAAATCCATACCTTGCTTGTAGAAGTCTATTTTGACATCTAAGGGCCCATATTTTCGTTCTGACTGTAATCCAACAAAACATTGGATTGCACTTGGACCAATGTAATTCTAAGGGGCTGTGCACGTCTGATTTTTTCCTTAGACCGAGTCTGTCCGAGGAAAAATGGCAGCATGAACGATTTGCAGCCGTAAATCGGAACACACTTGGACATGCAAGTCAATGAGTCCGTGGAAAAAAATCACACTCGGACTGACTTACAGAATGTAGAAGATAGAGAATTTTTTTTTTACATCATCTCCACATCTGAAAAATAGGATCACACTCATCAAACTCTGATCGGAGTGTGATTAGCAAAATTGCGTGACCCTAGTCTTAGAAGAATCCAGCAGTGAAGTTGTAGGCGCGCTGCAATTCTAGCTCTCCTGCCTCTTCCCCTTTCCCCTGCCTGCCTGTGACGGACAGGTCACTCTTGTCTCAGTGACCTGTCCCAACCACCCAAGATTTTGCACAGGCGCCATCATTGCCCTGGTGTCCTCTCCCCAGAAAAGGTGGCCCATACCCAGTAAACGCTTAATGATGTTGTGAGAGCCTAATTGATCTGTCCCTCAAAGGAGACGACCCGTGGAACTATGCTGCAACTATGCTAACTATCTAGAAATTCTAAGAGTTAAGTACTTTTCTTATTCAGGCCATACTTGCTCCATTTGAGTACAAAAATGTTCAAGAAACACATAATATAAATCTGGGTTGGGAACATAAAGTGCAAAGTCCCCCCCTAAATATATATATCAAATAGAAGGTGGAGTACTCCCATATCATAAGAACAACAAAAAGCACAAAAGATGGAGTAAACAAGAACCACCCAGGAGGTTCTTTTCTCCTCCATCTTTTGTGCTTATAGTTGTTTTCTTGCTCCATTTGCGCTTACTTATATTGTCCATTATGTTCTAAATCTGTGTTGTCCACCACCTAGGACATACGCTCTTTTTTGTGGGATGAAAATGTATTGTCATTTGGGTCATTACCACATATAGTGTTAGTGTTATTGAATGGGGTTAAAGAGGGATAGTCTTCATTGAGCGCGGGCGCCACATTGTAGTTATAGGGTGCCAACCTCCGTGGACAGCAAGGAAATAATTTAGGGCGAACTAGTCCCCAATTCCCTATTCCGTTGTACGACTCAGTTTATATATATAAGTGTCTGTCTGTCTGTATTCAGGTGCTAGCGTACCTGTTTTTTAGCTTTACAATTAATAAAGATACATTTTTAGTTGTTTTTTTTTTGCCGGTTGTACCTCTTAGGAGACAACCCTGGGGCAATGACGTCGCTTGTGCAAAATCTTGGATGGGGAAGACATGTCACTGAGACAAGAGTGACCTGGCCATGATGACAGGTTCGCTGTATGTAAAGCTTGAACTGACCTATGTGAGAGCAGCACAGGTATAGTCTCCTTTACTGTCACGTAACATGATCTTTTAAAAAGTATGAGCTACAAACATTCCAAAAAATGGAGGGATTTTACAGTCAATGGTTTACTGCTCGTTGGCTATGATGTTACAGTTTAACCACTGCTCGGAAGATCTCCAGATTGCTGGATCTGTCCAGCTTCGGTGCCTCTCCTACGAAGCACTGACAAATCCTGAACCCTGCAGATACTTATATTTTCCTGTGGAAAAAACTGTCTTTTGCTTAAATATCCTAAGTCAAGTACAAGGCTCGTTAAAGCATTGGACGCAAACTTTTAGATCACAACTTTCAAAGGGTATAACAAGAGAACCTGTTTTTCTCTTCTTGGAGGAGAGCTACTTTTCATACGGAGCATTGCCTAGCCTATAAATCACTTTAGTGGTCACCACAAGAAGTAATACAAACTAGACAAGAGTCTATGTATCACATGAGTGGCCATATGGTATATTTAAATAGGAGACACAGTCGGTCGCGGTGCTCCATCTCTCTTGCGCTGTTCCTCTCCTGTGCTCCGGCACTCCAATAGCAAGAAGGGACTCGGCGATTTCGGAGATCTGAATGTGCACGCATGAGACAAATCTTATGTCGTGAGAACACATTGAGAAAGGCTGCAGCTATGACATATCCTGTGGGTGCTTACTTTTTCCGCTCTATAACACGGTCGTGTTTTGATTGACCAGCATCATAGAGGAAAAAAGTAAACACCCACAGAGAAATTCTGTGGTATACGCCCAGTTAAATGTACGAAAATTTTGCATCTTTATTAACAGCGGGTAGAGGGGTATAAATTTGGAACAGAGGGGCACAAATATCCTTTACCCTCTAACTCCTGGACTGGGATCTGGACTTACACAAGGGTTCCTGGCCAGTGGAGCAAGTTGGCGGCAAGAAGGGTTGTCACATGTGGTCAAGTAGGTGACAGGATCAGAGAGCAAGTGGTTAGTAAAAATACAACCCAATGTCATAATACAGATGAATCCAAACAGCATCACAGGAGCAAATAGAAGGGATGTGGACCAGATAAGCCAAACTTTTTAACTGGCAGTAAGGAAATGGTATACAAGAACTTAAAAATCAGCAGCCCCGCAGAGGGTAATAAGTAGGGAGCAAACACAAACCAGAAACAAAAATAAGCCTTTAGTCCCAGAAGATATAAAGTACTGCCACGTTATTGCCCTGTACACAACTTTGTCAGAAGGTTTTTACCTTTTTCCCATCTACATAAACTTTGCAGCCTATGTGCTTTTACATAACTGATCTCGTAGGTCGTTTCCAGCAGAGATCAAGAATCCTGCACTCCACTCTGGTCTGCCTGCATAGCAGAGCAATGCAGAGCTGACACAAGTAGGGTTGAGCTGTTGCCTGTAGACTGGTGATGTGAAACTGCAAATGCCGCTTTTTGATGCATATAGCAGTAGATAATTCTCTGCCATATGCATCAACAGAGTGGCATTTGCAGTTTCACATCTCTGATCTATAAGCAGCAAGCACTAAACACAGCTCAGCCCTCCTGTGTCAGTTTGGCAGTGCTTCAATGTGAAAGCAAAGCAGAATGGAGTGCGGACTGTTGAAACCAGCTAACAGATGACTGATGTAAAAGCATAGAGGCAGCTTTGTTGATGTAGATGGAAAAAGGTAACGTTGGACAGGAAAGACTGGTGTACACAACCATGCAGTGCACAGTACAAGATGTTGAATATACTGCACCAACTACACATGCTCAACCAGTAGAATTGAAACAACATTAGGATGGGTGATATGTGTACAATGGGACAGATTTAACAATGAGTTATGCAGTTATTTATTTGTGCCTATATGCCATTATTTTATTTTATGACAACATTGTGATTTTGCAATTTCCTTTTGATGTACAGTGATCAATATGCTGCCTTGTCCATACACTTTACCAGCATTTTTTTTCCATTTTGCATATCATTGACATGTCTATCGATCCTGTAATTTCCATAATTGCAAAACTCTTTTAGTTCTTAGTGTTGCAACGTCATTGTTGAGAAGAGTAAAAACATATTCAGCGTGGTATACAGTTGCAAATGGAGCTTAGTGGCTTACAATTAAATATCTACATTCCCCGACCAACCACCATTTTTGGGATCAAAAGGGGGTCCCAGCAGTCAGGCCAACAATGATTATACAACTTATCAACTAACCACTGAATAGGTGATAGGTGATAAAGATATTTTTGTGGAAAACGTCTTTAAAGGACACGGTCACATACAGGAGCATTTTTCTTTACTTTGATTTTTGTGTTTTTGGCTGGAAATCATTGTTGCATTTGGGTTTTGTTAACAATTTTGCGCTGTTTGCCTTCTAAAGCTTCTGTGCATCATGAGTATTGCTAAACGCAGAATGTTTTACCTTTTTACCCATAATTTTTCTGAGCTCCTCTCTGATTTATGACCACAGGCTACAGCAAAGAAGAGCTGAACTTTGTGGTCATAAATCAATGTAATATGGAGAAGAGGCTGAGAAGAGACCCTGCAGTCCTGCAGCTACTGTATGTACATGTTCACGTACTGGCGGACCCAGTCAGGAGAGGACCCCTATGCAAGAACGGTATAAGGGCCCTTTGCAGCCCAGTAGCTCATCATAATACACAATTTCACCTGCTTTGGAGGTAGAAATGGGCCCCCTTCTCTCTTGGGCTTCTATGTACCCGCACAAGTTGCACCAATGATATGTCCGCCCCTGTGTTCACGCCTCAAATGCTGATGAGGCTAAAAAGAATAAAGCTTCGTCTCCCCTTTCTACTATGAATACAATAAAACTCACCAGTTGTTGATTTGCAGAGACCATGGTGGTGTTGGTGTCATCTCCTCGGATTGGTACTAACGGCATGGTGCCAAATTTTTGCTTTGTTACATCTGAGGAAGAGTGTCGTCTTAAAATCACAGGGCGGAGATCATCATGCTGAAAAATCAAAGTAGGACATTTATTTTTCTTCATAAAAGTAGTGTAGAAATTGTTTAGATTCTCCAACAGCTAAAGGGGTAGTCCCATCTTGGGCATTTCTGGCATATCCACATTTTAAGAGAGTGCAGATTGCCTGACAGATGGTCCACTAAACCAAGAGAGTTATGAAAGGACTAGATGGTGGCCCGATTCGAACGCATCGGGTATTCTAGAATAGGTATGCGGCCGACGGGGCGCAATTAGCAGAGCGGTGTTTAAATTTGGCGCCTAAATCGCTGATTGGTCGCGTTAGGCAACCGCGACCAATCAGCAAAGCGGTGTTTAAATTTGGCGGCAATATCGGTGATTGGTCGCGGGCGGCGGCCGCGACCAATCTGCGAACCGTGTTAGTGAGGACTGGAGAGCGTGTTTAAATTTGGCACCAAAATCGCTGATTAGTCGCGACCAATCAGCAGAGCGGTGTTTAAATTTGGCGCCTAAATCGCTGATTGGTCGCGTTAGGCAACCGCGACCAATCAGCAAAGCGGTGTTTAAATTTGGCGGCAATATCGGTGATTGGTCGCGGGCGGCGGCCGCGACCAATCTGCGAACCGTGTTAGTGAGGACTGGAGAGCGTGTTTAAATTTGGCACCAAAATCGCTGATTAGTCGCGACCAATCAGCAGAGCGGTGTTTAAATTTGGCGCCAATACTGCTGATCAGCAGAGCGATACAGAGCGGGGTTTAAATTTGGCACCAAAATCGCTGATTGGTCGCCGGCCGCGACCAATCAGCAGAGCGGTGTTTAAATTTGGCGCCAAAATCGCTGATTGGTCGAGGCCGCCGGCCACGCGGCCGATATTTAAATTTGGCTCCCAAAATCGGTGATTGGTCGCGGGCAGCGCCAGCGACCAATCAGCGATTTTTAACACAAATGTCTGGATCTTTGTAACACCATGCTGATACTGTGGGGACATCAGCGGCTAGGGTGTGAAGGGAGGACCGGGGAGCGGCGCTGCGGGTCCGGATACTTCTGCTGCGAGCGCCCGCTCATGTCCCGGGTTCTCGCAGCGTAAGTATCCGCACAGGCAGCGCCGCTGACATCCATGCGGCTAGGGTGTGAAGGGAGGACCGGGGAGCGGCGCTGACATCCAATTGGTCGCGGCCGCTATTTAAATGTACCGCACAAATCGGTGATTGGTCGCGGTCTTGGCCCGCGACCAATCACTGATCTTGCCACAAAAGTTAACCACTACTGTGCTGATTGGTCGCCGCCGATATTTAAATTTGGCGCCCAAATCGGTGATTGCTCGCGGCGCTCATCTCCCGGCTGCAACGCCGCTGAGCTCCGTCCCGCAGATGAGCCGCTAACGGCCGCCATCTTTTTTCTGAAATCCCGTGGCGCTGATTGGCCGCTGCCGGACCAATGAGCGACGCGGGATTTCCTGGACAGACAGACAGACAGACAGATAGACAGACAGATAGACAGACGGGATAAGACAATTATATAGTAGACTTGGGCAAGCTGTGGATAAAGACATGTGGCCTAAAGCCTTCAAGACATCAGTGTCCCAAAGCATTGCGCCACCTGTGCAGGCCCACCGTTCATTGCAGATGCAGAAGAGGTCTCAATGGCGCTAGACATTAGGGGAGAAGATAAGGTGAGTATAAACTATGTTTTTTTGTGGGGGCTGCAGCACTCAGGTGGAAATATTACTGAAGGGACACTCTTGAGGTGTTATTACTGACGGAGCACTGATGGATCAATATTACTTGATGGGGCATTTCAAAGGCATTGACTGTGGCACTTGACAGGCATTATTACTGACAGGGGCTCTCTGTGGATATTAATATTGATAGTGGTACTGTATCAGCATTACTACTGATGAGGGCACTCTGGGGGCGTTATTACCATTGGGGCACTCTGGGAGCATTATTACTGACAGGGGCTCTCTGGGGACATTAATATTGATGGCGGCACTCTAGGGGAATTATTGCTGTTGGGGCACTGTGGGTGCATTATTACCACTGGGGCACTCTTGGGGCATTATTACCATTGGGACACTCTGGGGGCATTATTACCACTGGAGCACTCTGGGGGCATTATTACCATTGGAGCACTGTGAGGGCATTATTACCATTAGGGCACTCTGAGGGAATTATTACTGATGGGGGCATTATTACCATTGGGGCACTCTGGAGGCATTATTACCATTGGGGCACTCTGGGAGCATTATTACCACTGGGGCACTCTGGGAGCATTATTACCATTGGGGCACTCTGGGAGCATTATTACCACTGGGGCACTCTGGGAGCATTATTACCACTGGGGCACTCTGGAGGCATTATTACCATTGGGGCACTCTGGAGGCATTATTACCACTGGGGCACTCTGGAAGCATTATTACCATTGGGGCACTCTGGGAGCATTATTACCACTGGGGCACAGGGAGCATTATTATCATTGGGGCACTCTGGGAGCATTATTACTGACAGGGGCTCTCTGGGGACATTAATATTGATGGCGGCACTCTGGAGGAATTATTACTGTTGGGGCACTCTGGGGGAATTATTACCGTTTGGACACTCTGGGGGCATTATTACTGATGGGGGCATTCTGGGGACATTATTACCATTGGGGCACTTTGGGGACATTATTACCGTTTGGGCACTCTGGGGCCATTATTGCTTGGAGGGGACATTCTTCTGGTATTATTACTGATGGGGCACTCTTATTACTGAAGCAGGTACCAAGGGATCTAATAGTACTGGAGAAGGAACTTAGGTGACATTACTTGAAAGGGGACACTGTGGAGGCATTTTTATTAAAAAAGTGTCTGTCAGCCCCAAAATGCATTTTAAATGGACTAAACAATATCTTAAGGGACTTAGCACCTATAACAGCTACTGTATTCCAGCACTGTAGCTGTTAATGGTACATCGCCGGAGAAAATAACTTAATTGTTTGGATGTGGTTATTATCTCGTCCTGGTATAGCAGCAACAGTATTAACATATATGTTTATAATTGTATATTTGTTTAATTATATTTTAAAGGGGTTGCCTGGGAGTTTAACATTGGTTGCCTTTCCTTAGGGTAAGTCATCAATGTCAGATCGGTAGGCGGTATGACACCCGGCACCCTCGCTGATCAGCTGTTCTCGGTGTGGGCAGTGGACTAGTCGATGGAATAGTGGCCACAGCCGGGCTCTGCACATCCACCCGCAATTGATTTGAATAGGTGGCAGATGTGCAGTACCCGGCCGCAACCACTACACAGTCGACGGAGCTGTTCTGTGAAGTGAGCAGTTCTGGCCGGCACTGAAAACAGCTGATTGGCGGGGGTGACGGGTGTTGCACCCCACTGATCAGACATTGATAACCTATCCTAAGGATAGGCCATCAATGTTAAAGTCCCATACAACCCCATTAAGTGGCAGGGGTGTATGGGAAGTCATATCACTTGAGGCTTGGACTCCTGATCTTACAAGGTCCTAGCAGAAATGTAAGAAACCTGTAGTAGCCAATGTGGTCAGCCTTATTTCTGCTGAGCCTTCGAGATCTTTACCTGCGCTTTGAGAATACTTGTGATCCAGTCCCACATCTCAGCTTGTGTGGTACAACATAAGCACCTGCAAAATGCAAACAGACACACAGTGGCTCACTCATCACAGACAGGCCTATGGCATATTGAAGATGGATTTTACAAGACATAATTTTTCTTTCAAAATTAAGGAAAAGTATCATTGTCATTCTACTACGAGATTATGCTTTCTGCCGCATGGACAAATCTCAACATGGATCTGGATGCATAATGGTAGAGGATTTGAGGAGGATTCTGCGCTGAAGTCCTCCTCTGATGCCCTGTTAGGATGACATGCCCAAAAATTAGCCCCAAAAGGGAAATAATAGACTTTATCCAGAAATAAAGCTTAAAAAGTACTGATAGCTGACGGGCAGAACATTTTGCACCTGCTTTTATTTCCTCACATGCCGAGTCCGGTCCAATTTTTTTCAGGGACCTATTGACTTGCATTGCTGACTTTGTTCCAGTCCTCGGATCAAAAGCGGGTATGTCTCTGCGATTTTCCACAGACCTCTCGGTCCATGGAAAATCACGAATATGTGAATGGCCCCATAGACTATGACAGGTATGGAGTGCTATCCGTGAAAAACACCGATAGCATCCGCACGTGAAATTCGGACTTCTGAATGAGCCTTAACATCATACTGTAGGCAATGTGCGGAAGGGATAGAACTGGGCAGCATGTGTAGTAAGGCTGTTTAAAAAAAATATTCCAGGTTTAAGTGATCCCCCACTGTGATCTTACTCATTGTAACGTGATCTTACTCATTGATGCACTTCATGGCCGATCCAGGCCGTAAATGACTGACGATCGTTTATACACGAGACGATGACACGAACATCAATAAGGCTACGTACCCTACTGATAGGGAATTTAGATTGTGAGCCCCAATGGGGACAGTGATGATAATGTGGAATTATCAACGCTATATAAGTGAGTAAAATAAATAAAAAAATATTAAGATTTGAGAGTCCTCAGGTTGATACCTTTTAATGGTTCTTCTCAGAGTCTCAGAATATAAACTCATGGTGACCTTTGACACCTTCAGACAAGGAATGAATGTGTCGCATGGATTTATGTCATTCTACATCAACTAAGGAATGTGGTCCTCAGAGCTTTGGGGTCATCATACCAGTCCTTATCTATGACCCAATCCAATATTTATAGCCAGAACTGACTATCTTTCTCCCACAGTAATTTCTCTGCTTTTCATCACCTGTCTCATCTATTGCATTATTTCTGTGTCCTAATGTGTATAAATATGTGACTCTTCAGATTTTGGGTTATATTAGCAACCTGTTACCATCTTTTCAGTTAGCCATTAAAAGGTATCAACCACTGAGGACTCTCAAATCTTAATATTTTTCTATCTACAGGCTAACACGGTACAAACATATATATATATATATATATATATATTTTTTTTTTTCCCTAATAAATAAATAATACTTACAACTGCTGTTTATCCATGTAGATTGTAAAGCCCCATCTGGTGGACAAATGATGGAATTGTAGTTAGTACACAGGCTGATTTCACATCTCGGAGCTGCTTAAAAGTTTTTTGCTTGTATTTTTCAAAATCCCAGCAAAAAAAAAAACAGTATCTTGCCTTAAGTTTGGAAAATCATTGCAAAAAAACCATTTTTTGTTTCCGAGCGCAGTCCGACAATGGAGAAGATGGAGAAATTAAGTTCTCCATCTTCCCCTCACCTGTGCAGCGATTCTCACACTAAGATGACACTCGGCCCACGCTCTGACAGAGCTTGTGCCGAATGTTATTAGCATAATCGTCCCGATTCTCTCGCATGAGATCATTGATGGTTGTGTAACCCCGGCATAATACAGCGGCTATAGGAGGCAAATGGTGCAAAATTTATAATGAAACACAATTGCAAAAATAATTTTTAGCCCAAATTACATGCATTTAAGTAAGAAAAAACAATTGTCCACAAAGGTGGACAACCCCTGTAAAATCAAAATAAAGAACTGTTTGATTTCGCACAAAATTCATAAACCGTGTGAGCCATTTTGAAGAATTTGGAGCAAAAAAATGTCAATGAATGGTGCAAGGCAAAAAAAGAAAAATGACTTTAAAAAAACAACAACGCAAATGGTGCCAATTGGGCACACTAAATAAGTATACAGAGCTAAAAAGGATTGAAAAGGAACCTGATATCAGAATATCGCCTATTAACCTAACCCAATACGCTTGCAGGCAATTATATGAGAATTACAAAGGTGTTTGAAGCTAGACTATGTGTTTTGCGATTTTGCTATAGATATAAATTAAAAACTTGCCTCCGTGTGTAAAACCGTTAGACTATGTTCACACGTTGCGTTTTTGCTGCATTTTTTTATGCAAATTAAAAGCTGTGGTCTGCTGAGATTTCAGAAATCTCATGCACACATTTTTTTTTCCGGACTGAATTGGAAAGCTGTTGCCATCAGTTCTTGCAGTGTTGTTGGTGAAAAACCACAGGTACAGGAGTATGTGAAATCCATTTATTTTTGTGATTTTCCCAAGTTTAAACCATAATGTCTTGGTGTCATCACAAGAGCATGGCAGTTAGTATTAGTACAGTTTTATTACATTTGTGATATGTGTTAAAGTACACAATGCCTGACCAATTCAACACCCTACCTATGTGTGAAAGTGAACAATGTCCTACTAACTCAATGCCCTACCAATATATTAGGTGAACAATGCCCTACCAACTCAAAGCCCTATCAATATAATAGGTAAACAATGCCCTACCAACTCAATACCCTACCAATATTTAGGTAAACAATACCCTACCAACTCAATGCCCTACCAATATATTAAGCAAACAATGCCCTACCAACTCAATGGCCTATCAATGTGTTAGGTAAACAATGCCCTACCAACTCAATGCCCTATCAATGTGTTAGGTAAACAATGCCCAATCAATTCAACTTCCACCACTGTTTTTACATTTGCGTATTTTTTTCATGAACTCATGTAATCTTAATTCAATTAATTCATGGCTACGCTTCATACATGAATCCAGCTTTTTTGCTCAGAATATTTTTTCAGCCATAAATAATTTGATCAAATTTCCCTTTTTTCCAAAAATGTTTGATGGTTTCACATACATGTCACTTTGTTGACCTAACACTTTGTATTATTTATGCTTGCAAGGTGGAATTAAAGCTGAATTTTGGGATTCTGAAAAACACGGTAAAAAATGCAGCAAGAAAAGCAGGAAAAAGCCAGCAAAGTATTGTTTGCAGTTTTTATTACTGTCAAGAGATCAGATTTTGGCTGCAGAACTAAAAGCAGCAAAAAAGCAACATGTGAACATAGCCTTAGCCTGAGTCATTGTGGCGGTTCGGTATCCGAGTCGAATCATCTCTTGACAAAAATCCCCTTTGCCTTTGATTGATCGCTCCAGTCTGGTGACTTCAGCGCAGAGATCTTTGAAATCCAGTGCAGACACTTGCTGGATCAGGGCTCACAATGTCTCTGTGCATGTGCTCACTGTGCATTACAGAGGCGTTCTGAGCCCGGATCCTGCAAGTGTCTGCACTGGAATTCAAAGATGTCTGCCTTGAAGTTACCATAGCGGTGCAATCAATCAAAGGGAATTGTCACGTGGAAAAGACTTGCTAATCTCTGGGGAGATGTATGATGTAGAGACACCCCCTAATTGCATGGGTTCCTCCACCTTCCCCAGTACTGGCTCAACCCCAGACCGCTCCCCCGGCAGAGGTACACAACCCCGACAAGAAGGCCCTGGAGAAGGTGGTCTCACCCGTCTATCCCGAAGGCGTCTATCAAGACGTATGGCCAACAACATGGCAGCCTCCAAGGACTGAGGGGTTTCATATACTGCCAAGGCATCTTTCAACCTTTCAGTAAGCCCCTCACAAAGTTGACTTCTAAGGGCTGAGTCATTCCATTTGGAATCCGTTGTCCATCTACGGAATTCCGAACTGTACGTCTCCACTGACCGATTCCCCTGCTGAAGGCGACTTAGCCTAGACTCAGCCAAGGCGACTCGGTCAGGGTCATCATAGATGAGGGCCAGAGCTCCAAAAAATCCCTCCACAGACTGGAGACAGAGTCCTGTGGTAACGAAAAAGCCCACAACTGAAGATCTCCCTGCAGTAGAGAGATCACAATACCAACCCATTGCTCCTCATTATCGGAGGAGTAAGGACGAAGTTTGAAATACAATTTGCATGCCTCCTTAAATTAAAAAAACTTGTCCCTAGCTCCTGAAACTTGTCTGGGAGGGCAACCTGGGGTTCAGGCTGGACATGCCTACCTGCAGTAGTGGACAACTTCTTTAAAGGGAACCCGTCAGGTAAAAAAAAACGCTATTAAACTGAAGATATTGGATTAATCTGCAGGTTAATAGACTTCTGAAGCTACCTGGGGCTTCCACTGAGAACCCCACTGCCAGGAGGAAATTATCTTTTTCCTACAGGCAGCATTGGGCTTTCAGTCACAGGGGTGCAGCCGGAGCAGCTTCAGTACATAGTGAGCAGTGGCTGTAACTGCTCCCAGCACACTGAAGCCACGCTGGCCCACCACCTATAACTGAAAGCCTGAAAAGGTTCTTTTCCTCCTGGCAGCGGGACTCTCAATGCTCAGAACGCTAGTAACCATCAGATTAAAACAGGTTAACAGCATTTTTTTTCAATGACAGGCCCCCTTTAAAACCATACCGGAGTGGACTGGAGAATAGTTGCACCAAATTTTGTGACTTTTAAAAAATGGCGCAATTGATGAATCTGGTGTAAATATCTGGAATCGCTAAATCTGCCCACAAAAAAAAAGGTGCAAATAGAATAGTGAATTGGGTTCAATGAAATAAAAAGGCATAAAATAAACAAAACTAGACAAAAACAGGAAGCAATTGGGGTCATAGGCTGATAGGCAGTCCGCTGGAATATGGTATGCCAAGTTCTTTAAGGAGTGTGCATCTCTTAATGACTTTGGCACATCTGTCAGCAACCATGTACCAGCATAAGAAATGTACTCCGGTAGGGAAGGCAGCACATTCCTATCATGATTCACACAAGTTTTGTTGCATAAAATGATGACTCATGTGTTGCCTGCGCTGTGCCACATCCTGTCCCCACTAAGCTCTATTGAATTTTAAAAAAGTTGTCAGAGTTGGTGTAAAAGCTCAGAAAGTCACAAAATATTTGTAGGAGTTGCACTAAAATTTTGGAACTTGTCAAAAACTGTCAAATCTGGGCCATAATCATTGTGATTCCTTGACTGTTATGAAGGCATTCATTTAATAGGGGACTCTTACTGGGTTGGAGGTTTCAATTTTTTTCGAATCCCCATATAAATTTTGGCATTTTCAAGAGACCATTCTCTCTCTGGCTTGGAACTCTGTAAAATAAGAACAAAGATAATAATGTCAGAATAAGCTTGGTGCATAAAGTGTGAATAATGTGCGCTCATAATAGGCAAGCAAATCAATTCCCGAATACATTCTTATCATTAACTTTAAAATTGTGTTTTATGGCAGCTTGTATCTGCTGGAGTGCGGAAATACTTTATATTGTGCTATTAAAGGGGTCAGTCCGTCTTAAACTACAAGTCTGCAGTCACTCTACGTGTGACTTGTGAATCCTCGCATTGAGCACTGTGAAGATTCTCCGGAGCTGGGAGCGGCCACAGTCAGACTAGATGGGCATGGCCTCATGTAATGCAAGTGTATTGAGCGAGGCTGGAAACAGTCTAGTTGGATTGTGACCGGGTGTGTGCATATCGCATACATTTGGTCATATGACCGCCGTTCATGGCGCCAGCACCGGAGAATCCTCACAGCGCACAGTGCACAAGTTTGCAGTCACATAGAGTTTAAGACAGGACAACCCCTTTAAGGCCTCATATAAACGTTTGTTTGTTTTGCATGCAAGAAAAAAGGCTGTTTTCCAGCTGTGTGCTAGATCCGATTTTCATTCTTTTTTGTGTGTCCATTTTGACCATTAATGTGACATCACTTTTTAATGTATGGAAAAAAAAATTAACGGTTTTCCTATTCGTTAATCTGTAAAATAAACGGACAGCGCTCAGTGAACACACCAATGGCATCCGCATGCTGTTCGTTTTTCATGGACCCATTGAAGGAATATGTGACTTTGATCCGTGATCTTTGATCAAAAACAGACATAATTCCATTCTGCCTTTTGGTGGAAACTCGGTCCATAAAAACACACAGACATTTGAGCCGCCTCATAGAATGCACCCAATTATAGTCTATCCGAAATGTCCGTCAGAATGATGCACTATGCAGATCCCGAATAGAATATTCTCTCCATTTTGGCAGACGCTTACCTTCTTCTCCTTCAGCAGCAGCAGCTTGCGATCCCTGATAACAAAGTATCTTTCCTGGAACTTACTGCTCAGCAGCTTCGGGGATTCCTCTCTGCACTTCAATAATCCACATTTTGGGGTCTCTCTTTTTGCACCTAAGAAGAATTTAAATCAATTGTATTAATATTTGCTTACAAATAAAGATTAATAATGAGTTTCGCATTATGTTAGGAAAGCTTCAGCTGGAGTTTACCTGTGAAAAGACAACTTCCTTCACCAACGGAGATCTTCTTTACGAGCAGAAATGCAGAACTGGGCTCAGCCAACTTGCACCACTGTAGAGCTTGCTCCAGGACCCTCTCCTTTGGATGTAAAGGCCTCTCTATAGAAAGGTAACAGTTCAATAAATGAAAGCACAACTTGTGAGCATATAACGCAGCTCATATGAGAAATCCAGAAATTGCCATAGCCTATAACTTTGCTTTCTGGGCTCCAATGCAAAATCTGTAAAGAGCCCTCCACTTATGTGACAGAGGAAACATGGACCCACTCAGGTACCAAAGACAGTGTGCAGCCATTACATCTGACTTCTCCCCCCAGGGATTAAACAGTAACTAAGCTTTTTTATTATTTAATTATCCTCCAAGTATTGCAAAATTATGCATTTTTGCAATATACTTCATTTCCTTATTTAGCTTTCTTCTCTCCCAAACGCTATGCTGCAGTGCTTTCAAAGCTCAGTTCATGCTCATTTAGAATCTGCTTTCAACAGCTGCTTAGCAAAGATCCCTACACACACACTAATAAAACAGTCTGTATATAGGAAATCCCCTATTTGAGTCTTTCTGATCCACACATCTGTACTCAGACAGGGGAATTCATGTACACAGGCTGTTTGAATATACTGAATGGATATTTGCTGAGCAGCAGTTGAACGCAACTTCTAAAGGAGCATGAACTGGGAACTGAAGCAGTATTAAAAAAATCACTTTATTATGCATGAAAAATATCAAGAAAAATAACTTATTTATTTAATGGCCTTCAGCTCGGTCTCGAGCCACGGCGACTTCCTTGATGAACGCTCTGTAGGAAGATCGATCTTGTGCAAGCCTAGATAGGTCCACCAGGGTCTTCTCCACTGTTACCTTGATTGTATCAAGCCATCATGTTGCAGTCTTCCTCTTCTCCTTGTTCCTTCTATTCTTCCGACCATGATGTCCTTCTCCAGTGATTGCTCTCTTTGTATGATGTGTCCAAAGTAGGCAAGTCGTAGTTTGATGATCCTTGGTTCGAGTGACATGTCTGGCTTGATTTGTTCCAAAATTGATTTGTTTGTTCTTCAACAAACATTTCGAAGGCGTTGATTCTTCTTCTGTCTTGTTTCATTATGGTCCACGTTTCGAGCCGTGTCTTTGTCGCCAGCGGAATGTTCCTCGATTTGAAGACCTTGTCCATGGACTTCATTGTTGATTTACCCAACGCTATTCTCCTATTGACTTGTGGTGTCATTGCTGCATCTTGAGTGATCATTGTTCCAGGGTTGAAGTCCTTTACAACTTCCAGTTTGTCGCCGTCTATCTCAAATAATTCCCAGTCTTACCTGGCAGTAGTGAATATCTTTGTCTTCTTGGTGTTGAGTACCAGTCCCATGTTTGAGCTTTCCATCTTGACACTCCGTAATAAGTCCTTTATTCCATCTACGCTTGTTGATATCAATGTTGTATCATCTGCGTATTTAAGATGGTTGATGATTCATCCAGCAATTTTGATTCCTTCTTCTTTTTCGGCAACTCCAGCCTTCCTGGAAACAGCTTCTGCATATAAATTGAAGAGAAATGGTGACAGGATGAAGCCTTGTCTGTCTTTCAACCATGCTGTATCGCCGTGTTCAGTTTGGACTGTTGCTTCTTGGTCGATGTAAAGGTGCCTAATGATGTTGATCAGATGGTTCGGCATACCTGTGTCCTTCATGGTATTTCAAAGTTTCTGGTGATCAACACAGTTCAAGGCTTTGCTGAAGCAAAAATAGATCTCCTTGTTGTATTCTTTGGCCTTTTCCATTATGCATCTAATGTTAGTGTGGCACCCCAGGGGTCTGGTTTCCACAGTAATAGCAATATTACGTCTGAGAGCAGGTGGGAGGTCTCTTGGTCAGGAATCCTATGCATGCCACACCTCCTGCCCAGTCCTGGGAGGGGAAGAACTTCCCCTATATAAAACTGGGGCTGAGGCAGGGTTAGAGAGAAAGAGCAGAGAACACAGACAGAGACACAGTCTGGTCTGTAGTGGAGCAGCTTTAGGGACAAGAAAGATCAGGAGCTCTGTGGGAGCTGTGTTAAAAGAGATCAGGGGCTGGAAACTGTAGAGCTCGCCCTGATTAAAGAATTATCACCGGACCCGGAGTCCGAGGCTGTGGGGACGAATCCTTACCCAGCAGCAGAAACCGACCGGCAGGGGATTTCAGGTCCTCTGGCCAAGAAACCCGAAGGCACGGTCACACGCGTGGGACCAGCACCGCCATCGTGGAGCGGAAGCCACTAGAAGGCCCCGAGTCACCGGCCATACGGGTGAGCACCACACGGTACACTCAGGGACGTGGGCTACTTTTACCCGCCTCTAGCAAGGTAGCCAGAAGAGTACAATTAGTTGGGGAGGCCTACAACTCCGCCTGGCCAGGGGAAATCCCATCTGCTCAAAGACTGACCAGGCCCCGATCGCTAGCGAGTACTCCGGGAGGGTCTATCTTTATCACCAGTAAAGACCCTGAACTACACCGCATCGTCTCTGAGTGGTTCCTGCTACCCCCATCATCCACGTCGGCTGCCCTGAGGCCATACCCCTCCCGTTGGGGGTTATACCATCCACGCTGCACAATCCTTCCACCGGCCTCAGCGGTCTGCCCTGCAGCGGCAGCTCCATAGCTGCATTCAACGGGTGGCGTAGTCGTCCAACATCTACTGCTACTACTCAGCCACACAGTTTGACTCCCTGGGCACGGACCGGGTCACCGCCACGAGACTACTACCCCCAACAGGCCCGGCTCCGGGTAGTCCCCGCGTGCGCAACGCTACACCAAGTAGGCCCAGGGGCGCGTCATTAGCAATTACTATATCAGTGATAAAAACCATAAGTAAAAAAAATAGACCTACCACAATAAGATTCTGACCTACCAGATTAATCTATGGGGTAAAAACAGGCGACCAGATACATATCTAGTTGGTGAACCACAAAGACTGCTTTCATGGTAGGTAGTAGTCACTATGCAAAAATGTTCTTTAAAGAGTTACCTGCTGTGATTTGGGGGAAACAGATCAGCGAATGTAAAGCTATAATTAGATATAACCTTGTCTATATACCATATACAATAAGCAGCACTAAACAGTCATAATTAGCATGGTCAGATATAATACATATTGCTGAGCGGTCAAATTAAGGCCAAATAATAATATTGATATATGTGTACTTTGTTATTTTTCTTGATATTTTTCATACATACTGTAATAAAGTGATTTTTATTAACTATATATAAAGTTTGCAATACCAAAAGGATAAGTAACTATGAAAAAAGTTCAGTTACTCTATAAGTCCCTGACAGAACCTGAAACAGTTTTAGTGATGTGCTGCAGATGTTTTAATGGTGATGTTCCACTAATTACATTATCCACCTATCTTTTAGATGGGTAATATAAATGTATGAATACTCAAGATCTGGCCGCTGATACCCCACTGATCCTGGTGGTCATTCTTGGGATTGCGAAGGTCCTAGAGGACCGATCCCTGGCAATCATACCTTTATACTCCATCCTGTGGATACGTGATAAATGTAATTACAATGTACTAGGACAATCCCATTAATGAGCCAATGATAACTGACTGAAAGAGGAGAGGATAATATTACTGTAATGAACTTACTGGATATTTCTAAGTGACCTAAATGTGTTAAATACGGATCCTTCAGTTTTATCACTTACCCAGTTCTCCATTTTCAAAAACTTCAAAAGTCAGCCATATATCCGTACTGGGCTGAATATTCCGCATATCCAGTACCTGATTGGTGAGAGCTTCAGCCGTCATGACAGGAGAGACCTAAGAAGGAAGGATACGTTAAGAACAGACTTCAGATGGCAAAGGCTGTAAGGACCTGAAATATATAGACGACATAGTTGCTTTTTATTGTATTTTATTGTAGAATTTTGCTATGATCTCCAATTCTAACTCACTGCACTATTGTGATCTGCTTACCCTGACAGACTGCAATCCACGCTAGGTGGCCACATGTGGACGCATAGAGCAAGAGACCTCTCCTGACAAAATCACTTTTTTAAGCTGGTCATCTGGTAACATGGGATAGGCCAAGCCAAGAGAAAAGTAAGGAAGACCAAATATGTAAGTGCAGCCACCGACGTAGAAACAGCTATGGGTAACATTTCCCTAATGGCACTATCCACTAACTACGACCATTAGCTTGATTTTAAGATTACAAAGTATGACCACTTTCTTCACCTCCAGTGACAGGATGCCGGAGGGGTCAGTTTATAGACACTGTGACAGAAAGGGCAGCCTACACCAGGACCAGACGCCTGGCTTAAGATAGAGCGCCCAAACAACACTGGCATGTGGTGTCCAAAGAACATCATCCAATATAAAACAAATAAGGTAATTATTGACTGAAACAGTGGCCCTTTAAGTAGTGATGATTGGGCAGCCCCCTTGTGACTGCACAGGTCATACACCCCCAAGGTCGACCAATAACATTAAGGGACAATATCTAAATATCTTCCGACGTGAGAGAGAAGATGTGGTACAATGTAAAGGGGATATCTCATGATATGTGTTCAGGAGCGCACTGCTCTCTTGCCTGCCAGCTTACTGCTTGTGTGCCAGTTTACTGCTTGCGTGCCAGCTTATGGCTTGTATACCAGTTTACTGTTTGCGTGCCAGCTTACTGCTTGTGTGCCAGCTCACTGCTTCCGTCCTAGCTTACCGTTGCATCCCAGCTTGTGTGCCAGCTTACTGCTTGCGTGCCAGCTTACTGCTTCCATGCCAACATACTGCTTGTGTGCCAGCTCACTGCTTCCGTCCCAGCTTACCGTTGCATCCCAGCTTGTGTGCCAGCTTACTGCTTCCATGCCAACTTACTGCTTGTGTGCCAGATTACTGCTTGCATGCCAGTTTACTGCTTGCATGCCAGTTTGCTGCTTGTGTGCCAGCAAACTGCTTCCATGCCAACTTACTGCTTGTGTGCCAGCTTACTGCTTGTGTGTCAGCTTACTGCTTGCATACCAGCTTGCTGCTTGTGTGCCAGCTTACTGCTTGCATGCCAGCTTACTGCTTGTGCGCCAGCTTACTGCTTACCGGCCAGCTTACTGGTTGTGTGCCAGATTACTGCTCTCTTGCCTGCCAGCTTACTGCTTGTGTGCCAGTCTACTGCTTGTGTGCCCTCCTGATGATTGACCGATTTGTACTTTTTTTCTTGGCTTGCTATTTTTCCTGTGTGTAAACATGTGTCAATCAAAATATCAATTTCGGCTAGAGGAATGGTTGAGCTCTATTCCACCTTCCCACACACTATTTTTTTCACCCCGCCATTATATAGCTTCCTAAACTTCTTTCCAGATCCCTAGATAGATCCAATCTTTTTCTAATATTATCTTACCTTAGACATGCTACAATCTGAATACACCCGCCTCTACAATTTATTGATTCAGATATTTATTTTTTGACTTTACTGTCTGGTTGGTCCTTATCTGTACTTTCGTTTCAATGTCAATTAAATAAAGAATTAAAAAAAAATGTAATAAAAAGTCCATCCGTTGAAAATAGAGATGATTTTTTTCAGAGGTAATTTTTAAAGTTGCTTAGTTTGCAATTTGCAAATCTAAAAGCTCTGATTGTGTCAGAACTGCAGAACCCAGTCAACTAAGTGATACATCTTTGGATTCAGCTTCTCTTTTCCTACATTATGCTGCTCTCAGATGAGGTAGCAAAAACCTGCTGACAAATTCCCTTTAAAAAGTTGGGACAGCTCCTTTTAAAAGAGTCTTCTGCTCTCTTTTAGAGCGCAGCTTCCCCTCCTTCAAAAGTCAACCAGATATCCGCTCCCCCTCCCTGGTGAAGTAAGGCTTCCTTTTTTTGTCTTCCTTTTTTTTAAAAAAAATATGGCATTTCTCTGTTAACGTTAAAAAAGAGCAGTAAAGCCCGTTAAGTAGGTTAAAGATCACTGACCTTTAGTGTTACACAACAATCTTGCTCCTTCCTTTCCAAGTAAACCTCTATAATAAGATCTCCAGCCTGTGACAGCTATAGGGGCAAGAAAAAAAGCAGATGAACTTTGTGTCCCATTGTGTTTTTATAGATTGCATTTTTTTTAAGGGAACCTGTACCCTAAGTACAGAAATTTAAGACCGTATCAACTGGAGTATGGCAGGAAAAAATACCTGGCAGCAATCACACAGCCAGGCTCTGATTCGTGCTGCTCGTTGTCTGGGCAGCATGAATGTAATGACAGGTTCACTTTAAATATTAAAGGGATTATTTGAGACTATTTGATTTTTTCTTTTTTACTATAGGCCTAAGAACTTACAGGCGGGTAGTAGTTAACTACCTGCCAGTTCTACCCAGAGCTGGCTCAGTATGGTCACAGACCGCTCCTGCCAGTGATTCTGCTGCTCCACGTCAACAGAGCCGCTCTTCCTCTTCTCGACTATTCTGTTGGAGTGTGACTGCTGACATCTTGCTGGTTGACAGTCGGCTCCCTGCAGTTAGGCAATGGAGAGTCAGCTGTCAATCAGCATGATGTCAGCAGTCACGCCCTGTCAACAGAGCAGAGCGGAAGAGAAGCATCTGCTCTGTCAATGTGCAGAATCACCGGCAGGAGTGGTCTGTGATCACTCTGTGCTAGCTCTGGGCAGAACAGGCAGGTAGTTATCATCTACTTGACTGTTAGTTCTTAGGCCCATAGTAAAAAAAATCAAGTCCCAGATAACTCCTTTAAGCATTTGACAACTCGGCATAGAAGAGAAAATATAATTAAATCAGATGTGTCCGACACTAACTGTACCACTCATTACCTGGACATCCTTCCACGTGGTAATTAAGCTATTTTCTAAATCCATCTGCGTCACTTGCTCTTCATCAATCTTGGAGAAAAAGAAAAGGTTGTATTCAGTGTACATGTAATAATCTCTAAATAAAGCTGGTAGACCACTTATTGCTTTAGCTACTAAATTAGAATTAAGAGCATAACCCGGGAATAAAGTGCAGATCCTGAAATGTTCTGATCTTGAGGTTATAATAAAAATGGCAATCTTCTATGAAGCCAAATCACAGATCTGGGCTTTATAGGGGCACCAAGATGGCGGTAATGAGGAGGGTTTTCGATATGCCCCCTTTGAAATGGCACCTTGCGATTGAGTCACAAATGGGATGATGGAAGCTCGACAGACAGCTCCACCATTTCAAACTGTTTAAATGCAGCGGTAAGATGTGACAGAGGCATCTAAACAGCAGAGATACCTCTAGCTGCTGTTGTTAGCAGCAGGGGCTGGCTGTGTAACACAGCTGGCACCCAAACAGCTGGCACCATTATTATTATACATTTATACAGTGTTAAAAACTTTCAGGGCTGTGTATATAAATGTGCCCTAATATTTGGGGAATTAGGTGCATGGACCAAGCTAGGGACTAGGTAGACGTGTGCCTGGGGAGCACAAACATCATGAACAAGCCACTCTGCTTTTACCATTGTTTTTAAGTGCAAGGCTACGGAAACTAACAGAATTTTAGCCCTGATTAAACATGCTTGTCAACTGTTCTGGATGTCCAAGGACTAATGGAGAAAGGGGACCTTGTATATGTACTCCCCAGGTGGCCAAAGGGGAGTACCCAGGAGTGGTGGGCAGGTTCCTGGGAGGGATGGATGAGAAATGATGAGAAAACGAAAACCTGGACTCACCTATGAATTTTCACAAAATATGAAATACGAGATAAACCCTATAATTACAATTTGTAGCCCTTCCTGTTAATTTCAGGTCAAAGAAATTGGAATACATTTTCATCAAACATCTGACCAATAAAGGCTCCACTTACAGAGAAGACACTGGCATAGTTGTCAATCAGATCCTCCATTATCTTGACCTCATGTTCTCCTTTTCCCTCGGTCTGAAATAGGCTGGGAGCAAACAACAGTGACAGATTCTTGGTGCACATCTGGTTTAAATCTGCACATTTCTGGACCCTTGCAAAAAAATGGAAAAGAAGTGAACATAGAGGAAGGGTAGATGGGGTACAGAGAGCAGAAGATGACATCGGTAGAGCTGATTACCGATAGAGGTGACCAATCAGCGCAGCCAGTGTTGCTCGGTTTACTTTTGGAAGATGGTTTATCAAGTCCATGTATTTCTCCAGTCTCTTAGCTTTTTCTGAGTGCTCTGAAAAAATATATACTTGGTTTCAAATAACATTTCTAATACTGAAATAGGAGTAAAAACAATTACATATAAAGCTCATATTGAAACACTGACAGTACATGAATGCAGCACCAGAATCACTGTCAGAACATGAATACAGCCGTAGAACCATCACAAATACATGACTGCAGCACCAGAACCACCTTCAGTACATTAATATGTCACCAGAACCACTGTCAGTACTTTAATACATCATCAGTACCACCGTCAGTAAAGGAATACATCACCAGGCTTAGCATAGTGACCAATTGCAGTTTCAGATCAGCCCCATATACATGAATACAGTTGAATACAGAAAGATGAGAATCAGAGGTTACCGGTTCTCCATGGGTTGCACAATATCTTTTGGTGGGCCACATGCGGCCCACAGGCTTTATTTTGTGCAGGCCTGATCTATGAGGGGGGTGACTCCAAAGGTAGAAGTGCTTGTTTTGTAAAATAGTCCAGCCATCTTTTTAAGTGCTAGTACATATGACGCTACATGTGCCAGTCAGCAGACAGTATCCGTGCATGCATAGATAATATAAGAAGCACTTAATGTGGGGGTTTACTGCTAAAAGAATGGTCCAATGTCTCAATAATAATGTAGAAGGGGTGACGTGTGGGATCAGCAAAGAAGAGATAGAAGAAGTGTGAAAAATCTGCCTAAAAATATTTGCGTTTAGAGCAAAATGTGTCACACAACTGCGCATCTAAAAATTGTCAATGCAAATTAATGTGATGTGACCGCTGAAATAAAAATAAAACCTGGTTAAACTTTGGTGATAAGTTTCAAGTAATTTTGCTCACATAGACTTCAATGTAAGGCGCCCGTGTCATGTCCACACTTTGGTTGTTTCTTTTACAGCTAAGTCATGGCTACGTTCACACGTTGCATTTTTGCTGTGTGGTTTTTTTTTTGCAAAAATGTTTCATGGTTTCACATACATACGTCTTGCACTGGTGGCACCTTGCATTACGCTTGGAAAGTGGAAGCAAAGCTGAACTCTGGGATTCTGAAAAATGCAGCTAAAGCGGAGCAAAAAATGCAGCAAAACCTGTGTTTTGGCTACAGCTTTTTTTGTCACCAACAGATCAGGTTTTGGCTACAGAAAAAAATGCAGCAAATAAGCAAAGTGTGAACATAGCCTTAGACTAGTTGATATGCCGCTCTAGTCTAAAACTATCTTTGGAAACTAACCTGATTATTAGGTGTGGCGCATTCTAGAAAACTGGTGCAGCATGTGAGAAGTCTTGGAGATGGGAGTAGGAGGGACAGTTTATGAGCAATGTTATGGCAGGCTTACCGGATGCCAATCGGCAGTATTAAAGATCATCTGTCATTTACCGGTTTATTTTCACAGACCGATGAACTTTCTATGTGCATAGTACGATCATTACTATGACCGTTCTGTGCCTATATAAAGTCACGTTGTCGACAGCACATTTCCTGTTTACACAGGATGATGTGCTGCTGATAATGATGATTTTTAAGTCTGCTTAAGTCGCACCCCACGAACGAGCATCCTACGTGTTCATTGGTGTGTTTAGATGGGCTGATAGCTAGGAATGAGCATTCATTCTTTCAGACGATCATTCCCTGATTATAAATGGGTCATGGAGCATGGGAAGGGTGGTGGCCAGAGAAAAGGAAGGAGATGTAGGCTGGCGCAGCAGTGTGGAGAGCTCTGTGCCTTCTTTAGGCTTCCTGCAGTACAACTGAGCTATCTGACCCGTGCTCCTGTCTCTACTTCCTGCTGCAGTGATGAGGTCATGACACATGGACATGTGACCACTGCAGCCAATCACAGTAACCTGTTTCAACCAGTGATTAGCTGCAGTAATTGCTGCAGGAGGAATTAGACAGTGGTGGGGGATTGAACCTATTAGGAACGGGTCAGGCAGCAGAACAGTGAAGTGGGTACTGTTTTATTTTTTTTTTAACACCTATTCTGTAAAAAAATGTCTCGTAGTTGCCAGAGAATCGCTTTGATGTTTATATGCAAAAGAACAAGATGGCGTCTGTTTTTCGCCATACACAAGCGTCAGGGAAATGTTGCTTTGGCCTTTTGTAACACAGAATAAGCCAAGCTAAAAACAAACTAAAGGGATGAACAACCATCAAAAGCTAATGTGATAGAGAAGGAAGGAGTAAGCGGAGGACAAGGCAAGTACCTCGTTTCTCTAATTTCATGGCTTACTGAGCAAAGCTTCAGTTTTAGAGTAAATCGCTAATTTATTACTGAGAAGGATAAATGGAGCAATTCTGTAACAGGAGCCTGGACATTATGTATAGAAAACTGGTGATCTGAAGAATCCTCTGCACTAAATCACAGAATGACTCACTAACGCCGACTACGGCATCATTCTTGTAGGATATTAGCCATAGTTTTTGGCCAGTCTGTGCTTCAGTCTCAAGAATGTATCTTATGTTATTCAATGTAATCTTATTTTATTATTTTTTTCTTATTATTATTCTTTTTTATTTATTCATTTTTTCTTTATTTCTTCCTATTATTTTTTTTCCATTTCTTATTATTTGTTATTTCTTATTTATTTCTTTTTTATTCTTATAATTATTCTTTTTATTATTCTTTATTCTATTATTCTTTTTTCTTGTTGTTTTCAAGGTATCTTATTTTAGCCAAGGTAATAAAAGGAAGCAAGGGTTAAAAGTTGTTTTTTAACACCTTAATAAAAACACTTGTTTTGTGCCTTAAATGGGTTGTAAATTGATCACCTATACACTACCCTGCAGTTTGCTGCTCCCGCTGTGACCGGATTTACACAGTGTGCAGAGCTGGAACAGAATGGCTCCGTACACCGTGTAGTGGCCATTCTGAGGTACTGCAGCTCAGATCTCATTCACTTGGAGCTGAACTGTAGTACCCGAGAATGGCCACTATACAGTACAGGGAGCTGTTCTATTCTACTTCTAACCACTGTGGGGCCTCTTTACGAGGTGGCGTCTTTCCACCATTCCATCCTAAGGATATCTCATCAATATACAAGTCCTAGACAATCCCTTTAAATCCCTGGCCATTTTTATCTATTTTCGACTTGTATTGGTTAACCAGGTATAGATTTTATTTTCCGCTACTGAACTAAAAGGGCTTTATTTATTTTATGGCTCTTACACATAGCATTTGTGATTCCTGAAGTTTAGAGTACTTTATCTAATTTTATACAGATTTTCTTATTCAGATTAAAAATGTGTCTACTATCGTCTTGGATATAATTTGATTTATAACATGACCTACTTAGTCTACTTAGTGGAATTATGATGTGGCTTTTGACTTCAGACGTGGTGGCGTGGCACTATTAGAATATTTTTTAATTGTTATTATTTTTCATCTACAGTATATATATATATATATATATATATATACAGTACAGACCAAAAGTTTGGACACACCTTCTCATTTAAAGATTTTTCTTTATTTTCATGGCTTTGAAAATTGTACATTCACACTGAAGGCATCAAAACTATGAATTATATACTTAACAAAAAAGTGTGAAACAACTGAAAATATGTCTTATATTCTAGGTTCTTCAAAGTAGCCACCTTTTGCTTTGATGACTGTTTTGCACACTCTTGGCATTCTCTTGATGAGCTTCAAGAGGTAGTCACCGGAAATGGTCTTCCAACAATCTTGAAGGAGTTCCCAGAGATGCTTAGCACTTGTTGGCCCTTTTACCTTCACTCTGCGGTCCAGCTCACCCCAAACCATCTTGATTGGGTTCAGGTCTGGTGACTGTGGAGGCCAGGTCATCTGGCGTAGCACCCCATCACTCTCCTTCTTGGTCAAATAGCCCTTACACAGTCTGGAGGTGTGTTTGGGGTCATTGTCCTGATGAAAAATAAATGATGATCCAACTAAACGCAAACCGGATGGAATAGCATACCGCTGCAAGATGCTGTGGTAGCCATGCTGGTTCAGTATGACTTCAATTTTGAATAAATCCCCAACAGTGTCACCAGCAAAGCACCGCCACACCATCACACCTCCTCCTCCATGCTTCACGGTGGGAACCAGGCATGTAGAGTCCATCCGTTCACCTTTTCTGCATCGCACAAAGACACGGTGGATGGAACCAAAGATCTCAAATTTGGACTCATCAGACCAAAGCACAGATTTCCACTGGTCTAATGTCCATTCCTTGTGTTCTTTAGCCCAAACAAGTCTCTTCTGCTTGTTGCCTGTCCTTAGCAGTGGTTTCCTAGCAGCTATTTTACCATGAAGGCCTGCTGCACAAAGTCTCCTCTTAACAGTTGTTGTAGAGATGTGTCTGCTGCTAGAACTCTGTGTGGCATTGACCTGGTCTCTAATCTGAGCTGCTGTTAACCTGCCATTTCTGAGGCTGGTGACTCGGATAAACTTATACTCAGAAGCAGAGGTGACTCTTGGTCTTCCTTTCCTGGGGCGGTCGCCATGTGAGCCAGTTTCTTTGTAGCGCTTGATGGTTTTTGCAACTGCACTTGGGGACACTTTCAAAGTTTTCCCAATTTTTTGGACTGACTGACTTAATTTCTTAAAGTAATGATGGCCACTCGTTTTTCTTTACTTAGCTGCTTTTTTCTTGCCATAATACAAATTCTAACAGTCTATTCAGTAGGACTATCAGCTGTGTGTCCACCTGACGTCTGCACAACACAACTGATGGTCCCACCCCATTTATAAGGCAAGAAATCCCACTTATTAAACCTGACAGGGCACACCTGTGAAGTGAAGACCATTTCCGGTGACTACCTCTTGAAGCTCATCAAGAGAATGCCAAGAGTGTGCAAAGCAGTCATCAAAGCAAAAGGTGGCTACTTTGAAGAACCTAGAATATAAGACATATGTTCAATTGTTTCACACTTTTTTGTTAAGTATATAATTCCACATGTGTTAACTCATAGTTTTGATGCCTTCAGTGTGAATGTACAATTTTCATAGTCATGAAAATACAGAAAAATCTTTAAATGAGAAGGTGTGTCCAAACTTTTGGTCTGTACTGTATATATACAGTATATATATTGCTTTTATGATCTAGCTTAGCTCCCAGAAGGTGAGAATTGTGGTTCCAATTTCACTGCAGTTTGGATTCCATGGATAGTGTAAAATGAAAACCATATGCAAAGCTTACCTGGTTGGTTGATTTTTACTTCTCCATTGAACTTAAAGGGTTATTCCCATCTTCATAGGTGGATATTATCGGATAGGGATGTGAAAACAAGCACTATTGCAATATACTGCTTATTAAAATTTGCAGTCATTTGTCACGGGTGTGTCAGGTGGGACAGACAGTCGTTCTGGATCCAGCTGTAGAAGGTCATTGCGCTTGGCTTTGCAGGCACCTTCTTGATCTTTTCATCTCTGTAGTGTAGTGATATCCTTCTCCCTCTAGGACCCAGCTGTGACCTCCACCTTCTGCTGCTTTCTGACACACCCTTGCTGAATGTTTAAATACCTTCAGTCTCTCCAGAGAGTCGCCAGTGATAGCTCTATTTTACTCTGTCCAGGCGTGAAGCACTAGTAGTCAGCTAGTTTCTTCTTGGAGTTCCCTTGGAGGATAGTTGGCGTGATCTCTCTGGTGTCTTCTCAAGCTAAGTATTTCCCTTGTCTCTTTACCTGTTGGTCTTTAGTTGCAGTGGGGGCTGACTAGTGCTCACCCAGTCCCCTCCCTATCTAGGTCCTATTGGTAGGGGCAGTCAGGAATTAGGTTTCCTGCTCGGCGATAGGTGAGGAACCTATTCAGTGATGTTAGGGCAGTCAGGGTGTTGTCAGATCTGCCTAGGTGTCTCCATTCCCCCTTTCCCTATTGTTTGGGCTTCCTCCCCCTCTTCCCATTCTTGTGCACTTAGTCTTTCCCTCACCTTGCGTTACACCGTTCTTGAGATACTAACATTTTTCTTTTGTTTACAGCTCATTACCTAGGAAACTGACCACCCCTGCTGTCTAGCTTGTAAGCAGTGTGCTGAAGCTGGCTGTGGTTAGGAGATAACAGTGCACCCCAGTGACAGCTTCAAAACAGTGCTTACAAGCTCAACAGAAGAGAGCTTGTAAGTAATGTGCATATTTTTCTGTCTAGCAGCAGTGGTCGGTTTCCAAGACAACAAGCTGTATACAAACGGAAATAAAAGTATTAAAATCTCAAGTATAGCTAAAAATGAAAAAAAAAAAATAAATTGCAAAATTCCTTGTTTTTACAAGCACTATCCAGCAATACCACCTCCGAAGATGGGAATAACTTGTACAAGTCAGAAACTGAACTGTAAATGTAAATTCAGATCAATCTTCTTACAGATTCCGGACAGAGTTGTGGATTTAGGTAAAACAAATTCATTCAGCTGTTATCTTAAAAAGAATCTATCAGCAGGTTTTCGTTATGTAATCTGAGAGCAGCAGCATTTAGGGGCTGATACCTTGATTTTGGTGATGTGTCACTTACTAGATTGTGTGTTGCTGTTTTGATGAAATGAGTTTTATCAGCAGGAGATTATCACTACAGGACTAGTTAGTTGTCTTGTGCCTCCTAGTCTTGCTGTTCCGTATAACCCCGCCCCAACCACTGATTAGCTGCTCTCTGTCTATACACAGATTACACAGAACCAATCAGTGGTGTGGGCGGGGTTATACAGGGCTCAGCAATCTGCGCTCTGCTAGATCTGCAGCAGAGAAAACTGGGATTCTATCACAACTGCTGCACCCAACAAACTAAGTGACACATTGCAGGAATCAGGGTCTCTGCCCCTATATACTACTCTAAGATGGGAAAGCAAAAACCTGATGACAGATCCCCTTTAATAAGAAGCATATTTTTTGCCTGCAAATATGGACAGAGAATCTGCAGTGTATCCACTCTCTATGAACATATCCTTACACTGCATATTTATCCTGAGGAAGACACCCCGTTACAGGGACTGCGCCCTGATGATCAGACATTTGTCACAATCAGGACTGGGCTGTGATCTCCGTTATTTGTCAGTTTTTGCTGTGCACTGCAAGTGGAGAGGGGGTTGGAGTTCCCATCCAAATGAATGATCATTCCGACCACCTCTCTGCTGACAACAGCCGGAGTCATGAGAGCGGCGCAGGTACGATCGGTAGGATCCACATCTACTATAGATCCTTTGGATATGCCATAAATGTACAAGCTGGGAATATCCCTTTACGTAGGCTTGTTGGATAAATGGTGTAAAGGAATAAGTCGCCACCAGACACTTCTCTAGGGTGAACAACAGATTGGACCCTTTCGTAAAATAGGATGTAATAGGCGCTTAGCCCACAACAGTCTTGGCAGATGGCAGTCGTGTTACACAGCCATCATCTGCTTGTAGCTTCAGTGACTGGAGCCAGATCATTTTCGATTGCTGCATTTTCTCCAAAAATGCCAATAAAAAAACTATTAAAATGTTGTATATACTCCAAAATGGTATCAATAAAAATGTCTCACCAAACAAAAAAACAGCCCCCCATAGCTCCATAAAAAATGGTAAAATAAATAAAATTTCATTTTGTTTGTTATTTATATTTTAGTTAAAAAGTTTTTTTATAACCACTGAAATATAAAAAAAAAGAATATATTTGGTATCTCTGTAATTGTACGAAGCTTAAAAATCATATTGACGGGTCATTTTTATGACGGAATTGTTTTTATCACTTCACCCCACTTGGAATTTTTTTCCCATTTTTTTGTGTTTTATATGGTAAAGTGGATGGTGTCATATAAAACCACAACTCGTCCCGCAAATATCAAGTTCATAGCCATATGTCAGTGGAAAAATAAAACCAAATTATGGCTGCTGGAAGAAGGGGAGAAAAAAAAAACAAATAAGCAAAATAAATCTGTCTTTGGCCAAATGTGCTCCCATTAGTAGGACATTACCTGCTGCCTCTTTCCATTGAGGGTGAAGTTCTGTTGTAAAAATGGGGTCATCCAACTCCCTGAAGAACCTCTTCAGAACGTCTGTGACATCCTCAATAAAGTTATCGCTGATGCGCAGTTTAACGTTTCGGGCGTCTTTGCGGAACTCATCCATCAGAAGCTTTATCCGAGACTTGGCGCCATTTTTACGGTAAATTCCCTCATGACGGAGGCCTAAAACAATGGTATAATAGCACTTAATTATTACAAGGCATGTTTTAAAAGTTGACTTTTATTGTAGAAATGTAACATTACAGTAGTGAACTTGTGTTTTTCCTTTTAAACTGGACTTTTAGATTAGGATTTAGAGTCTTATCCACTTTGCTGATAATCTATTTGCACTGTAAGATATATACTGTCCTACCTATACCATAGCTGCAGCCCATGGATCAATACAGCATCATTTGGATAGCTATCTTTCATAAAGTGCACAGATATCACTAAAGTTGACTATAAACAACACAAAGTTTCGCATATACAGGCTTCCTCAGTGGGCTTGGGCTATATGTTGTCACCTATGAGGAATAATGCCCAAAAATGACGCTCTAAACAGTATGATGATCCCAAAGTGCCCCCCCCCTACACACACACTCTGAGGCTCACAGAGTCCCCTCACTTTATGATGCCCACAAAATTCCTTTCACACATGATTTTGCTTACACAAGATGATGCATCCAGTGCCCTTGCCAACTACACACACAAAGCATGTTACCCCCATAGTGCCCCCCACCATACATACACTATTATGCCCCTAAATAGCCCACTTCCAGTACTGTGTCCTTCCATGCCATCCTAGCAGTACATTGGCTAAATAGAAAGAAATCTATTCTTTTAGTCCCATTATCACGATGAGCTGCTCCGCTCGGAGCTGTATGTAGCCCAGCACAGCAGGCGCAAGGTAGTGACGTCTTTGCGCCTGCTGCACCGAGACTCAGACAGCTCAGGCTGAATGGTGGAGAAGAGCACTGAGGGCTTCCTGTTCCACCATTGTATTCAACTGTATCTTTGTGTTCAAGAAGAAGATACAGTTGAAGTTGGGACAAGCTGCCGACGTCCAGGACAGCAAGACACCTTCCCAAGTCTGGATCCAAGGCAGCAAATATATAAAGAGATTCTGGATTTCTTGACGTGTGCTAACGTCATGCACTGCACACAGCGGACTCACCGTACTGGGTAAGGAAGGCGATGCAGCTGTCTACAATGATGGGGATGTCATTTCTGCTGAGCTGCTGATCTCGGAGCATGTTGCCACCGCTGCAGGCAGCTGCCTGGATATCGCTGCTCCAAGCTGTGAAGTCGGAACGTGTAATTCCTTGAAGGTACAATGTCCTTGGGAAAGGAAAAAAATTATGGGGAGAAAGTTATTATCAATGGACTTTTTAAAGTCACTTTCTTGTGACGTTATTTATCAAACGGTTGCGTAATGATAGATCGGTGTATTTTATGATGCTTCCCTTGTGGAAATGTTACTCCACTTGTTGCGCCAACACCTTGCCGGAGCGAGATGAGCAAATCCCCCAAAATTCATTTACAGCAGATTTGATTTGTTCTAAAAAAAATTTGGTCCGAAAGTGACCGGATTCCCGAAACAACATATATTATGTTCCGAGGTCGCTCCAGACCCCAAAGCAGAATAGACGAAGGTGAGGGAAGGAACGTGGGTAGACAGTCAATGGCTGCGCGAGTCCTAATCAGCACTGGAAGATCCGAACACCAGAGGGAGCAAAGTGGAGAAACGGCGGGGAGATTTTATTAGTTTTAACCCTTTTGCATTTTCCATTTTGCCAGATTCCTGCAAATCGAAACCCGAAAATGTCAGACTTGCCCAAATCTCTAGCTGCGATTCATAAATCTGGCTAAAATAATCGTTAGAGTAGCTAACCATGCTTACTTTTTTAAAAGTGGCAAGAGTGACGTAAAATCGCAAACATTTGTTCAAAAATGCAAAAACTATACATCAAACACCTCCTAAGTGTGTGATGTACACATTTCACAATTGTAACTTTTAGCTGCAATTCTAGTCACTGGCCACAAGATGGCACATATTTCCTCTCGAACATTCAGTTTGCACTTGGAAATGGATCTTACCTCCCTTTCTCTACAAGAATTAAGACGTCTTTCTTTTCCGAATTTTCGGTGACTGGTGCTACAGCTGTAAGGAGAAACAAATGGATGAGTAGTTAATCAATAGATTATCCATATGTTAGAAAAATGACAATCTTTTGCACGCTGTCGTTATGGTTGCTTTGCAGATTAAAATAAGTACACAAAATACCACCCTATATCTGACCGCTACTGATATAGAATATCTATATGGGGGGATACATGATGGCCTTGGCCGCAAAATAGGTCGGCTGTCGAGCTGACTGCGGCCTCACAGAGGGTGCAGCGCTGGCTCCCAGTGTTCAGTTGTACGCCCGTCTATCAGATGCAAGTACAATTGAAGTTCTGACCGCCGGGTCACAGCCACGTCAGCAGTGTGATCAGGTTATTCTGTGGGGGGAAAATTTATCCTGTGGGGGGGATTTATTCTGTCAGGGGGAGATTTCCTCTGTGGGGGGTGATTTATCCTGTGGGGGGGGGAGATTTAGTGTGGGGGGGATATAGTGTGGGGGGAGGTGTGGGGAAGATTTAGGTTAACGAGGGGAAGATTTGAGGACACAAGTTTGGGGAGCAAGGGAAGGACAGGTGCAGACACAATATGGAGAGTGGGAGAGATTTGAAGCCACAGTATGAGGAGCAAGTGGGGAGATGGGGGCATGTATGAGGTAACAGTATCGGGGATGGGTGCGTTCACAATATGGTGATTGGGAGAGATGGGTGAGGACACATTAGGGTGGTTGAGGGGATTGGTGCAGACACAGAATGGGGAGTATATGTGTGAACACAGTATGGGGAGTGAAGGGGAGGAATGTATGCGGACACAGTATGGGGAGTCAGGGGGATTTGTGAGGAGACAGTATGGTTAGCAGGGGGGATGTGAGAGAAAACAATATGAAGAGGGAGGGGGAAATGTGTGAGGAGGCAGTATAGGGGAAGAAAAGTGTGAGTGGGCACAGAATAGAGACTGAGCAGTGTGGGAGGTAGCATGGGGGGACAGTGTAAGGGCACAGCCAGGAGGGAACAGTATGCTAAGGAGGGGGAGTCTGATGAGGGGGCACAGTATAGAGACTGGGCCCTATAGGGGGGACAAAGTGTGAGAGGACAGTGTGAAGAGGGGGCCCAGTATGGAAAGGAGAGGGCAGTATGGAGAGCATGTACCATAGGAGGGACAATGTGGGGGTCATATTTTGTGCAGGTAAAATTGTGAGGGGCAATTATTTATTCAGCGGCTCAGTGTAGGGCAGATATTTTTATTCAGGAGCATCATAATAACTCTGCTATCTTTATGGGCATCGTGTGGGGATGTGCTGCAGAAGACCGGAGAAGATGGAAGTCTGCCGAGACGAGCTGTGGATGAGAAAAATCATCATGAAGTCTGGACAAGATGATGATGAAAATAAAGAGACGTAATGTAAAAAAGACGTGGATGTAAATGTTTTTTGTGATACTAACTAATTCTCATGTTAGGAGCATTAAAGGGGTTGTCCACGTTTGCGATGAGTCTGCAGTCATTCTATGTGACTGCAGACTTTTGAATTTTCACAGTGCACTTTGCATGCTGTCAGGATTCTCTTGTGGCGGTGATTTGCATACATGCGGTGACATGCCGACTAAACATGTGTAGCGCCCCGAGGGCTCGGCCGCTACAGGGGTATTGCACCTCTGCCAGAGGTGTGGTATTCCACTCCCGGGTAAGGATGGAGTATGGACCAGGGCTCAGTTAGCTGCATACAGCACACTCACCCCATTTCCGAGGGACAGTTCAAAGGTACTCCCACTAGACAGAAGTGCAGGCACGACAGACCATGTCCCTGGCTGGAGTGGGGAGGGGGGAGGAATACCCAGTGGTGTAGGAGCAGATAGGGGTTGGTTTCTGAGCATAGGAAGGAGCTCATTGGTTGCTGGTCACCTGAGCTCACACACTAGGGAAGGGTATATAAGGTGGGCACCATCTTAGTTCTGGGAGTAGAAGAAGTCAGTTCAGTCAGAGAAGAAGCAGAGTGGAGATGTGATAGGGAGCTGTGGCTCAGCCTCGGCCCAGCTCCATGAGACAGGCCTAGAGTGAAGGCCGGAGTAGAAGAAAGGAACAGCAAGGAACAGAAACAGAAAGGGAAGTATCCAAAGTGTGGAAAGGCTCAGAAACAAGAAGGTGGACGAGACCCTAAGAACCCATGAGAATACAGGGTGAAGGGTCAGGCAGATTAAGGGTACCGGATCCCAAGTTGGTGGAGGAGAAACAACCCTCAGCCAAAGACCGGACGTCGTGATCATTTATTGGTGCGACACCTCATCAAACCTGCTAGGAAGGCACCATATAGGACAGCGGGGAACGGGGCCCACGTTTACCCGCGCAGATCCACGGCAGCTGGACAAAAGTGGGTCACTGGTGAGGCAGGCCAGAGAAAGGATAAAAGGGGGTCCTGATCCAGACTTCTGAATTGCCTGGGAGTTGACCGAGCCCCACACCTGGTGGACGCAGCACGGCTCGGGTGGTCACTACTGGTGCCGAAGTGACCCGGAGCACATGAACTGTGAGTAAAAGACATTGGACTGCAGTACGTTGTCTGTGTACTTTCTCGCTTCTCCAGCACTACCGGTACTGGGACTCCCTGTACCATCCCCCCCACCATCCATTGCACTGCCCTGGGGCTACACTCTTCCCGTGGGGAGTTATCCAATCTCAGCTGCACACACCATCAGCCTCAGGGGATTACATTGCAGCGGTGGTTCATAATAACCGCAATCCAAGGGTGGCGTAGTCGGACATTATCAACAGCACATAGCAGACTACCATTGGTCTGACCACCCTGAGCCACGGAACCGGGTCGCCACCACTACCCCCCCAGCGTCTCTCCTATTGCCCGGCTCCGAGTGCCCCACGGCACAGGGGGCGAGTCACATGCATGGCCTCACTCAATGAAAATTTATTGAGCGAGGCCGGGCACGTCTAGTCGGAATGTGGCCAGAAGTATACAAATCGCATACTTGTGCAAGGGAGAATGCTAAAAATGTGCAGTGCATGTGCTGTGAGAAATCAGACGCCTGCAGTCACATAGAGTGACTGCAGACTTTCATCTCAAACCTGGACGAGCCCTTTAATTATAAAATGAAGCCCTGTAGCCAATCCTAACAGCGTGTACTATCCTCACTGTCAGGATTCAGCTCTGCTTGCTGGTTCCAGCAGTCATCACATCACCACTTCACTCATATGCGATTTTCATACTTACGGTCACGTGACAACTAACTTCTCTTCATGAGAAGTTTTTCACTGAACATTGGGAAAATTAGGGAGAGCAGCTCGTTGGCACGTGACTAAGTGTGCAAATCGCTTGGGGGGAAGGGGAGTGACAAACTGATTTCTTGCCCCGAGTGCTGGAAAACCTAGATACACCTCTGGCCACGGCCTCCAACTTACTGAGTTCCTGTAGGCGGCGCAGGTTCACGCTGTCTTCTGCAGCTCCTTGCTCCTCGGGACAGATGAAAAGATGGCATTTCTGTAATAGGAAGAAGCCTTCCATCCACTGGTCGGGATTCAGCATGGCCTTGTAACGCATTCTCCCCACACGCTGGAACTCGTACCCCAACAAGCAGTGGCAGCTAATTGGGGTGAACCACTGAAGAGACAGAAGAGAACTTCCTACTGCATCATCCACAGACTAAAGCATCGTTCAGACTTCAGCTTTTCAGATAGAACTCGTACCCATTATAATCTATGGAGCTGTTCACATGCAATGTTTTTTTGAGGACCTTGTGTCCACCAAAAAATCATGTAGACCTGTTCGGTTATGATCTGCCTTACAGAACAAAAATGACCCGTACAAGTCTATGGGTGCGTGAAAATCATCGATGGCGTCTGTGCATTGTCCGTTTTTATCTTTGCAATAGGTAGGAGAAGCTTGGCAATTGTATTTAATTTTTTGACATAAGAGAAAATAACCGATGGTAAAAACCGAGCTCAGTGACTGACGACTGATGAAAACCTGAGCCCAAATCACTGAAGTGTGAATGAGGCCTACTAGCGGTAATGCAGGACCGATCCGCTCACCTTCCCTATTGCGTTGGTCCACGTCTGGAGGGTCTCGGCTGCGTCTGTTCCAAACTGGTGAACTTTTTCTGACGTTAGGAAAATCTCAAACGTAAAACGAAACCTAAAACACGAAACCAGTGAGAGGAATCGTACAGTCATATCTACGTATCGGGAGACCCATTTGTCATCCGGATTATTGACTAAGATCATTTCTAGAGTTATAAAGTTATCTTCTATTATGGAATCATTATATGAAACTCATCAGAAATAGAAAAAAAAAGAAGAAAGAAAATGTCATCATGAATAAATTCCTAAATATCTTTCATTAGCAAATCACCTTCATTTAGTCAAAGGAGATGATCACCACTGAGAGGAACCTGTCCTAGAATATTACTAGGAAGCTCCAGTGCTGTGACCCGGAGACAACCGACACCACAGTCAGGTTAGGTATTCCTGAAGACCCCCTTTAAGCCCTTCTCCCCGAGCCTGTTTTCACCTTCATGACCAGGCCAAATTTTTACAATTCTGACCAGTGTCACTTTATGAGGTAATAATTCTGTAAAGCTTTAACGGATCCCACTGATTCTGAGATTGTTTTTTCGTGACATATTGTACTTCATGTTAGTGGTAAATTTTGGTCGATATGATTTAAGTTTATTTAAAATATGACCAAAAAATTTAAAATTTAGCAATTTTCAAACTTAGAATTTTTATTCCATTAAGTCAAAGAGATATGTCACACAAAATAGCTAACCCTTTAACCCCGGGCCATTTTCGTTTTTTGCTCCCCTTGTTCCCCGAGCCATAACTTTTTTATTTTTCGGTCAATATGGCCGTGTGAGGGCTGATTTTTTGATGAGTTGTACTTTTGAACGACATCACTGGTTTTACCATATCGTGTACTGGAAAATGGGAAAAAAATCCAAGTGCGGTGAAATTGCAAAAAAAGTGCAATACCGCAGTTGTTTTTTTGTTTTTTTTTACCATGTTCACTGAATGCTAAAACTGACCTGTCATTCTTATTCTCCAGCTCATTACAAGTTTGTAGACACCAAACATGTATGGGTTCTTTTTATTTAGGTGGTGAAAAAAAATCCAAAGTTTGCTTAAAAAAAAAAAGTCGCCATTTTCCGAGACCCTTAGCGTCTCCATTTTTCGTGATCTGGGGCCAGGTGAGGGCTTATTTTTTGCGTACTGAGTTTTTGTTTCTATTGATACCATTTTGGGGTAGATCTAATGTTCTGATCGCCCATTATTGCATTTTATTGCAATGTTGCAGTGACCAAAACAACGTAATTCTGGAGTTTAGAATTTTTTTCTCGTTATGCCGTTTATCGATCAGATTAATTATTTTTTTATATTGATAGATCGGGCGATTCTGAACGCAGCGATACCAAATATGTGTATGTGTTTTTTTTTTTATATTGTTTTATTTTGAATGGGGCAAAAGGGGGGTGATTTAAACTTCTATATTTTTTTATTTTTTTTATATTTTTAAAAACATTTTTTTTTACTTTCTGCATACTTCTATAGTCTCCATAGGAGACTAGAAGCAGCACTTGCCTGATTGGCTCTACTACATACAGGCGATGATCAGATCGCCTGCATGCAGCAAATTTGCTCACTTGCTATGAGCGCCGACCAATCTGGCAGTGACAACCACAGGGGTCTGCTGCAGACCCCGGGTTGTCATGCCAACCCATCAGTGACCCGCGATCATGTGACGGGGTCACCGATGGGCGGGGTAAGTGACGCGCATCCGGTTTGCTAGAGTTAAATGCCGCTGTCAGAGATTGCATTTAACTAGTTAACAGCCACAGGTGGATCACGATTCCATTCGCAGCTGCTGCGGGCACTTGTCAGCTGTATAAATCAGCTGACATGTGCCCGGTTCAGTGCGGGCTCAGCGCCGGAGCCCGCGCTGAACTGGGGGTTCCGACGTGGTGCGTGCTATTACGTACCACGACGGAAAGGGGTTAATAAATAACATTTCCCACATGTCTACTTTACATCAACATCATATTTAAACATAAATACCTGATACCCCATATCTGGTGGAAAACTACAGTTTGGGTGCATGGCAGGGCTCGGAAGGGAAAGAACGCCATTTGACTTTTGGAGCACAAAATTAACTGGAATACATAGCGGACGCCATGTCGCGTTTGAAGAGCCCCTGATGTGCCTAAACAGTGGAAACCCCCCACAAGTGACAGCATTTTGGAAACTAGACCCCTCTAGAGGCATAATAACGATTTTGAGTTTCAGGAAGTTTTCGAGAAACAAGCAATAATGGATATTGCTGAGTGAAAATTTGAAATCTGCTATTGCAGTGCCCCTACATTGCAGTGCCCAGTACACTGTAGTGCACAGTATATTGTGCCCAGCTTGTGCTTTTGGAGACATGGACCCCGTAAATTAAGTGGGCTCTCATCGCTACAGTACTAACAAATATGCGGACGCTAAATGTGTTTTAGGCACTCAGAGACTCAGAAGGAAGAGGGGCATTTTGATTTTGGAGTGCTGATTTTGCTGGATTTATTTTGTGGGGTGAGGAGCCATTTCGCTTTTTGCCTTTGTGCTACCAGTAACGTGAAAGCCCCTTATATTTCTATTGTTAGATGAAGGACCTGAGTAGGGAATGTTTTTTTTTGTGGATTTAGTTAAATCTTTTATTGGGAATATTTTACCTAAAATTTTGGATCACATTTATCTTGTCCTCTATGCTGAGCACTTACATCAGGGTTTCCATCTAAATTCACTATAATGAGTCAGCAGACTTACTCTGGACTTCGTCTTGCCTCGGTTCAGTGGTGTCCTTCTTTACCCTTTCATGCATGCTTACAAAGATGGACACCATGAGATCATAGACATCCACAGTGCCTCCATCGGCCTCATTATAGGTTGTTTTGCATGCGGCAATACCAAATATGTGTACTTTTTTAGTTTTTTTTTGTTTTTACATAAATATTCGTATTTATTAGTATAATTTTTTTTTATTTTTTGTTATTTATTTTGTGATTTTTAAAAAATATTTTTATATATATATATTTTTTCTACTTAGTCCCTCTATGGGACTTTAATTTTTGCGTTAAAGCGTTCTATGACCTACATGCCCATATAGACAGCTTAGGAGGGTTGATCCTACTGACAGGATCCATTTAAATAGGGGTTGTCCAGTAGTGGAGAACTCCTTTAAAAAGGGCCATATCGCCGGAGCCATACTGCAGATTTAAAAAAAAAAAAGTAGTTTGTCTCTATTACTGTACCTCTCATGCCACATATCAGGTATACTAATAGGGACAAATGCGGGAGCAGTGGCTCAGCATTGGGTATCAGCAGGATAAGGAGTTCTTGTAAGCTGGGAAGAGATGGGGACGGTGTTGGAAATGTGTGAAGTCAAATATGTCCTTGCTGTAAACTCTGCAGTCAAGTCATGTTTGGAGAAGTTGTCATGGCGGTCTGAACCAAATGGAAAAGATGGGAAAAGTGAAAAACGCCACCAGAAATAAAGTCACCTGCACGTCATCTAATATAACTGTACTGTAATCTCTTAATTAGTTCTGGAGGACTGGTATCTACCAGTTTACAGTCACCATATGGTGGTAACATCAATTTTGGTCTTTGCATAGTGATTTTTTTCAGGTCATCTGCTGAGGTTCCCCTTTAGCCACTATCATTAGGCCCACTCAGACACTTCAACCCCCTCCCCTGTGCTGAACGCCCCGGCCGTTAAAAATTAGGAATTGCACCGATAATGCTGGTCCTGCATTATCAGTGCAGTTTCCAATGTTAAACATGTACAGTCATGGCCAAAAGTTTTGAGAATGACACCAAAATTATATTTTCCCATGATCTGCTGGCCTCTGGTTTTTATTAGTGTTTGTCTGATGTTTATATCACATACAGAAATATAATTGCAATCATATTATGAGTACCAATAGGTTATATTAACAGTTAGAATGAGTTAATGCAGCAAGTCAATATTTGCAGTGTTGCCCCTTCTTCTTCAAGACCTCTGTAATTCTCCCTGGCATGCTCTCAATCAACTTTTGGACCAAATCCTGACTGATAGCAGTCCATTCTTGCATAATCAATGCTTGCATTTTGCTAGAATTTGTTGTTTATTGTTTGTCCACCCGTCTCTTGATGATTGACCACAAGTTCTCAATGGGATTAAGATCTGGGGAGTTTCCAGGCCATGGACCCAAAATCTCTATGTTTTGTTCCATGAGCCATTTAGTTATCACCTTTGCTTTATGGCAAGGTGCTCCATCATGCTGGAAAAGGCATTGTTGGGCGCCAAACTGCTCTTGGACGGTTGGGAGAAGTTGCTCTTGGAGGACATTCTGGTACCATTCTTTATTCATGGCTGTGTTTTTAGGCAAGACTGTGAGTGAGCCGATTCCCTTGGCTGAGAAGCAACCCCACACATGAATGGTTTCAGGATGCTTTACAGTTGGCATGAGACAAGACTGGTGGTAGCGCTCACCTCTTCTTCTCCGAATAAGCTGTTTTCCAGATGTCCCAAACAATTGAAAAGGGGATTCATCAGAGAAAATGACTTTGCCCCAGTCCTCAGCAGTCCACTCCCTGTACCTTTTGCAGAATATCAGTTGGTCCCTGATGTTTTTTCTGGAGAGAAGTGGCTTCTTTGCTGCCCTCCTTGAAACCAGCCCTTGCTCAAAGAGTCTCCGCCTCACAGTGCGTGCAGAAGCACTCACACCAGCCTGCTGCCATTCCTGAGCAAGCTCGGCACTGCTGGTAGTCCGATCCCGCAGCTGAAACAGTTTTAAGATACGGTCCTGGCGCTTACTGGTCTTTCTTGGGCGCCCTGGAGCCTTTTGACAACAATGGAAGCTCTCTCCTTGAAGTTCTTGATGATGCGATAGATTGTTGACTGAGGTGCAATCTTTGTAGCTGCGATACTCTTCCCTGTTAGGCCATTTTTGTGCAGTGCAATGATGGCTGCACGTGTTTCTTTAGAGATAACCATGGTTAACTGAAGAGAAACAATGATACCAAGAACCAGCCTCCTTTTAAAGTGTCCAGTGATGTCATTCTTACTTAATCATGACTGATTGATCGCCAGCCCTGTCTTCATCAACACCCACACCTGTGTTAGTGGATCAATCACTAAAACGATGTTAGCTGCTCCTTTTAAGGCAGGACTGCAATGATGTTGAAATGTGTTTTGGAGGTTAAAGTTCATTTTCTGGGCAAATATTGACTTTGCAAGTACAGTAATTGCTGTTAAGCTGATCACTCTTTGACATTCAGGAGTATATGCAAATTGCCATTACAAAAAATGAAGCAGTAAACTTTGGAAAAATTACTATTTGTCTCATTCTCAATACTTTTGGCCATGACTGTAGAAGAACCGATGATAACATAATTGTCACAGTCTTTCACCTCTCAGGAGTGTGAGGAATCTGAAGATGAGTTCTCACAAAAGCAGAGACACAACCCATTAGGCATTCATGGCATATCCTATACCGGACATGATAAATGTAGCCAGAATCTCAATGTGTAACATAAGGTAGGTTCACTAAGGTGACCCAGTACACATGCAGGATGTGAATACACTGCCCTGTCCAGATTCCTACCTTTCTACAGCTGCTGGGCTGTGCAAGGCGTCAGTCCTATTCACCCCCAGACAGACAACTTCACATGGATCAATTCTTCCAATTTGTTCTGAGCTCTTGTCATTTTCATAAAATATGAGGGATCGTTCCAGGACACACCACTGCTTGTGAAATTCTAAGTGCAAAAAATAAATACATTTTGCATATAATTAATTAACATATAGAGTGCATGGGATCAGCAGCTCATCTCATATAGAGTTGATGGGATCAGCAGCTCATCTCATATAGAGTTGATGGGATCAGCAGCTCATCCCATATAGAGTGCATGGGATCAGCAGCTCATCCCATATAGAGTTGATGGGATCAGCAGCTCATCCCATATAGAGTGCATGGGATCAGCAGCTCATCCCATATAGAGTTAATGGGATCGGCAGCTCATCTCATATAGAGTTGATGGAATCAGCAGCTCATCCCATATGGAGTTGATGGGATCAGCAGCTCATCTCATATAGAGTTGATGGGATCAGCAGCTCATCCCATATAGAGTGCATGGGATCAGCAGCTCATCCCATATAGAGTTAATGGGATCGGCAGCTCATCTCATAAAGAGTTGATGGGATCAGCAGCTCATCCCATATGGAGTTGATGGGATCAGCAGCTCATCTCATATAGAGTTGATGGGATCAGCAGCTCATCCCATATAGAGTTGATGGGATCAGCAGCTCATCTCATATAGAGTTGATGGGATCAGCAGCTCATCCCATATAGAGTGCATGGGATCAGCAGCTCATCCCATATAGAGTTGATGGGATCAGCAGCTCATCTCATATAGAGTTGATGGGATCAGCAGCTCATCTCTTATAGAGTTGATGGGATCAGCAGCTCATCCCATATAGAGTGCATGGGATCAGCAGCTCATCCGCTTTTTAGATGCAGATAGCAATGATTTTTTTGCTGCCATAAAAATCAGATCCCTGATGAATAATAATTTGCTCATTCATTCATAGTTGCTGGCATTTTTACATGAGTCGATAATCCTATGAATAATCATTCACCAATTTTTAGCTTGTCTAAAAGGGTCTTAATTGGTATTTGGTGAGAGTACTTAACGGGGGAAAGTGGATCACACTTGCATACTCTATGGCGGTCTTCTATGTAGAAGACTGTAAATGAAGATTTGTTCTGTGCCTCGCTATACTTGGTGAGACGCCAGCCACTCTACTGCCATGTAAGTGAGCATCCCGCTACACAAACAGCAATGGTGCGCTACGATATCAGCGTATTGCGCCATAGTACTTCTTTTAGGTTTGTTACATCAGTAGACACAGCTGAACACGACCACATTTATTAAACTGAGATGTTATTAATGTTAACGATTCTTGGAGAACCCCTTTATATGAGGTGTGAGTTGGGTCATTTCTCATTATTTTCCATATATTGGAGCGGTATAGAAAACACACAATGATTTTTACCATCCTTCATCTTCTTCGATGTGAATGTTTTGCTCACAACAGCGGCTTTGTTCAAGTACCCAGAGTGCACCACCGGCTGCATGATCTCATCGTAGACTCTCGCGTGATTGACGTCATCCAGCGACAATCCCTCCACTGTAGAAGGAAAAATTGCGACAGGTTTACAAGTATTTTTACAGCTGATTTACGTGAATAGGAGATGAACTGAATTACCCTAGTGTGACCACTAAACATTGAATGGAGTTGTATATTTGTACGCTATTGGAACTGGAAAACGGGCGACCAGTGAGGGAGTCGGGGGCCAGACCGCTTCCGATCTGATATCAATATCTAAGTAGCGGACAACCCTTTATAAGGGTTTATCCAAGACTAATTTTTTTAGCACGGGCCTAAAAACTAACAGGCAGATACCTACCTATCTGCCTGTTGTACCAGGCGCCGATCTCTGCCAACTCAGAGCGACAGACCATGCCAGCCGGCGATTCAGCGGCTTCCACTGGCAGAGCAGTGGCTTCTTTTCCACTCTGCTCTATTGATAGGGCGTTAATGCTGACGTCATGCTGATTGACAGCCAGCTCCATGTAACTTAACTGTGGGGAGCCAGCTGTCAATCAGCATGACATCAGCATTCACGCCCTGTTGACAGAGCAACCAGGAAGAGGAAGAGCAGCTGAATAGCTGGCAGGAGCAGTCAATTACCACTCAGTGTCGTCACTGGGTAGAATTAGCAACTATCTTTTTGTTAGTTTTTAAGCCCATAGTAAAAAAACATAGCCCTGGATAACCCCTTTAAGTTTAGAACAGCTTTTGCAGCAGTTGGGATGCTGTGCACATTGCAATTGCGGGGATGAACCTTGATGCTTTAGAGGTATTGTCCTGTGATAGAAAAACATGGCTGTCTTATTTCAGAAACAGCACCACCTTTAACTTTGGGTTGTGTCTGGTATTGCAAATTAGCCTCACTGAAGTGAATGGAGCTTGTTGCAATACTGCACAGAATCTACGGTCAGGGGTGACACTGTTTTTGAAAGAAAAATAGCCATGTTTTTCAAGTTATGGACAAAACCTTGAAACAATATACAGAGAGAGGAGTTATTTGGTGCCTAGGGTAAAAGTAAAGCAGAAATTAAATGCTTTGTCTAATGTTTAACATGGTTATCCAGCATAATGGGTTTTAAAGGGGTTACCCGATTCTGCACCTTCTGATGATGTCATGTAGATAGAGCAGAGGCTCCTTCTCCGCTCTGCTCTATTGATGGGGCGTGACTGCTGATGTCGACCTGATTGACAGCTGAGTCTCCAGTGCATAACTGTGGGGAGATGGCTGTCAGTCAGCATGATGTCGGCCAGTCACGCCCTGTCGACAGACCAGCGGCTTCTTTTCCACTCTGCTCTATTGATGGGGCGTGACTGCTGAAGTCGTCCTGATTGACAGCTGAGTCTCCGGTGCATTACTGCGGGGCGCCGGCTGTTAGTCAGCATGACGTCATTGGTCAAGCCCTGTTGACAGAGCAGTGGCTTATTTTCTGCTCTATTGATGGGGCGTGACTGCTGAAGTCGACCTGATTGACAGCTGAGTCTACAGTGCATAACTGTGGGGAGATGGCTGTCAGTCAGTATGACGTTGGTAGTCACGCCCTGTCGACAGAGCAGAGGCTTCTTTTCCACCCTGTTCAATTGATGGCACGTGACTGCTGAAGTCGTCCTGATTGACAGCTGAGTCTCCAGTACATAACTGCGGGGAGCTGGCTGTCAGTCAGCATGACGTTGGCCGGTCACGCCCTGTCGACAGAGTAGCGTTTTCTTTTCCGCTCTGCTCTATTCATGGAGTGTGACTGCTGAAGTCGACCTGATTGACAGCTGAGTGACCGCTCTGAGCCAGCGCTGGGTAGGACAGGCAGGTAGTTAGCAACTATCTGCCTGTCAATTCTAAGCCCCATGAAAAAAAAAATAGTCCCGGATAACCCCTTTTTTTTTAAAATAACTCTGTATATATTGTAATAAGACAACAGTAACACTATTCACCCAGTCTCTCTGCCTGTGATCCCACGCTAACCCTCCTGCGCTACTTCCAGTTTTTGTTTACCTGCAGCCAGCTTGTGACCACTGCAGTCAATCAGTGCTTAAAGAAGTCTTGTGCTGTACTATTGACTTCAACCTCTGAGTGATGAATGAAACAAATTACAGGGCTTGAATATGGCTGGTGAGATAACATTATAGTGTAACTTTAAATTTATGGCTATGAAGGAGACGTACAGCTCTGGATTAGCAGCCAACTCTGTCTAGATAATGCAGAATGTAGGGTCTGATCATTGTTTTTTCTTTTTAAAGCCCCTTTTCTTTTTAGGTCTTGTGGTATTCATCGTCGTTCTTTTTTTTAGCCAAATTCTTCTAAAAACAATACACAGTTGACAAATTTTGCACAAAGTCAAAAATTCTTCATTTTTGCTTTTCCTTTTTTTTATATGCAAAAAGTCAGATGTCTTGCTAAAAAGTTGTAAAACTTGCTCAAAATTTTTAAATGTACTCCAGGGGGAAACTGGAGGATACACAAAAGTTTTGCAACTTTTTAAAAAGTTGCATTTAATGAATCGGATGGAAATTCCAAATCCCACCCATAATGGCGAACAAAAAAAAATAATAATGGGCAAACACATAAAATAGATATTAAAAAAGGTGCAAATTAAAAGAATGAGGCACAAATGAAAAACGCTAAACAAAAAATGTGCAAATGCTATAATGAATCTGACTAGTGTAGATTTCAGTGTAGACCTTTCTTGAAAATATGGGCCACAATGAAGTGATGCAGGATATGCTTTGTATTTTATATACTTTATTACAATGTTTTTTTCTCATAATAATGTGGGATATGAGTCATTTTTTATGAATCAGATAGAAATGATTTAGTATAGTCACAACTATGGAGTATTCAAGTGGACCACATGCCACAGGGCATCCCCTTGTTGGCAGCACGTAGACTACTACAATGAGCTCTTGTTTTCGCAGGAATTATATGAGGGTGAATTTACAAGCCGTATTGGTTTCCCTTCTATGGGCATGAAATCATAAGGGTCTGATGATAATATAATATAAAGTACACATAATACGCTCTCACAAATGGCCTGCCGGGCAGGCTAGAAGGATATATACAGTAATTTTGCTATTTTGGAAGAAATAAGTTTGCTGTGATCATAAAACCGTCCTAGTGTGTAAAATGGAAGAAAGCAGAGATCTTGAAAATGGGGGACATTATATTAGAGAAGAAGCGTAACTATATTGGTTTGACTTTCCTTTTACAGAAGAAGAAGCCCCCTGGAAACTTCACGTTGTCCATAGCAATACTAGTTTAACACTGACTGTGGCGGCTTATTTTGCTGCATGTTGGCGGAATGTGAGAGCGCAGCTCTGAAGTTATTACCATTTATACTGGAGGTGCTCGCCTTCCAGTTCTCTGCTGATTGCAGGGCGAGGGTGGAGCCGTCAATGGGATCAGCAATGGATTCAGCATCAGAGAAGAACTGCATCACCGTCTTCAGCAGGTTAGGTCCTGAGACAGCAGTACAGAGCACCTGGAAGACACCACAAGCCACCATGAGGCCGAGGATATATCACCACTTTGGCCGTGACACAACTGAGATGTTGCGGCCAAAACTTACTGTGTGCCGCTGGTACATTGCAGCATAATGAAAGTGAACAGGGTCACATTGCGACCAATTAGGTACCAGGGCAAGAAAGTTGCAAAACATTCAATGAGTTCTGGCTTTTTGCATCTCGGTAAGGGCTCATGCACACGACTAATTTTCTCGGATAGCACTCGTCCCTGTGATATTCTATGAGGCTGTGCACATGTGTAGTCCAGGGAAAAAAATTGGAGACATTTCCGATTTTGATCTGATCAAAATCAGCTGTTATGACTGAACCCCAACACTCACACGGGGATGAACAAACCAGGGGAGATGTTAAACCTGCACACCACAGGTTCGTATACAGACTAGGCAATCCCTAACCTGACCCTGATTTGTCCCTGCCTGACTGATGAGGTTGGTATCCTAAAATTACGCAATGGTGCCCCCATTCAACGTCGGGTGACCCTGAGTGTCCTTAACTGCAGCCTCAACAGAGTGTAACCCAAAACAACAAATCAACAACAGAACGGAATGCACACAGACAGAGGGTGAGACAAGGGGAATACGCAAACAAACTGCAGAACAAGCAATGGAGAAAACCTCAGCAAGATAATCCTTCACTGGGGAGCTGGGACTGCAAAAATCCATCTAACTTGGAATATAGCCAGCAAAGACTGCATGTGCCAAGATGTGATAGGACAAACCAAAATGAGGAAGAGAAAACACCTGCATAGAAGCAACACAGCAAAGCAAAGACAAGAGCATTATCAGCAGTTGGACAGAGACAACACAGGCTGTGGTCAAGCCTAAGTCTAAAGTAAGTTCTGAAAACACATCATTGTCTACGTCCCTCCATATGTCTGATGAAGTACTAATGGTTCATCATGTGGCCATATCATGAGGTCCCTTGACCTAGGTATACCACTCCAGCAGGGAATTGAAGAGATGGTCATCCAAGAAGCAGCACTCTCCATTGTAGTCTAGTCTACGAGAATTGTAAAATGCTGTCTGCTTCTCCAACTCCTTAGTCAAAGGTCTCATTCAGATGTTTGTTTTTCACGTACTTGATCAGTGTTTCTCATTATAGAACCGACCAAGAAAAAGGATTTTCATTCATTTCCATCCATAAAATTAATCTCTTTATTAGAAATGTATTTAAAAACAGGATGATCCATCATGAGGATAAAATCTTACGCGTTTCTGGTGTACACTACATAGGAATGAACGTAAAAACTAAGGAAGCTATGTCCTTTCTCATCCAAGTTATGGATCGCAATCACCCATACAAATCTGTGTCCATAAAAACCACGGACAGCACATTAATGCCATTTCACCTATGTGCTGTCCATTTTTAACACAGTATGAGTAGGAGGAGATTGGCAATTTTTTTTTTTCGGGGCATATAAGAAAATCACTGATGGTAAAAACGGATACACTGACCCAACACTGATGAAAATCTCAACGAGCACATGGATGAAATTTTTTTTGTTTTTTTCACATATGAGAAAAAGGATGTCTATATGAGACCTTAATTGGAGATAATAGCATGCAGAGTTCCTTCCTCTCTCAAATGCTCAATATGTCATAAAGATCAATTGATGCTGCTAAAACTGCAGACAGCATGAATTCGAGCCAGACTGCAGGATGCAGCCAGGTATGTTTTCTCTGAAGCACTCCAGTGTTTCAGAGAAAACATCATTTAAAGATCTGCCTAGAGAGAGACAAGACTAGTCCAGTGTTGACCTGACCGGCTTCTCCTCGCAATGCTCCAGGTGATTGACAGGTCTCTCCCGATGTACTCACATAGAAGAGACCTGATAATCAAGTAGATTGATGAGGTGAAAACATGTCTGGTGGCCGGATCTCTAAACTAATTTTTTTTCTCAAACGCCTTGGCCCGTGGGGTGGGCAGCCTGAATCGACTGACAGGTTCCACTAAAGTTTTCTTGAGGAGCTTGGGCGTGATTCATTCTGACATTGTGTCCAAAAACGGTTGTGCGTCTCTGGTCTAAAGGGACGACACCACAGCATCTCGGTAGTCTTTTGGCAGCTTAATAAAGTCTGACAGTGTAAAGGAAAATAACTAGCTCCACCATTAACTTCAGATGGGGGTCGCCAAGACGTGTTGTCTCCTTTGCCATTCCTCAATTCCATTTTGGATGACCTTATCTCATAGGACAGATACCTTTAGTATCTCCTCCTGTGTGCTGTAATGAGGGTGAGGACTTCTGTACTTCCCATCGCGGTACTTGTAGGCTATGAAGTCTCGTCTTTGTTCTATACAGTCATCTGGATGAAGAACCTCTGATGGTGGCACACGTGCTGCCCAGAAACGATTGGCTCGATCGTTACCCAAGATAATAAATAGCTGTAAAAGTTAAACATTTTTAATTATAAAGATGGAAGTAGTCCAATCATACGTAGATCTTAAGGACTATTGTGGGCAGGATTTCCTCAGATGTTTGCTTTTTACTGCATTACTGGTAATAATACCTTCTCACATGGCCATCTGGGGTACATGTGTTGCACACATGTCATAGATAGTCTGAGTTCCTTGATGATAGCAGTGAATAAAGGGGGAAAACGATCATCTGTGGTGTTTTTGAACTCAGTTTTGCAGAGATGCAACATTACCATTATTTGACCCGAATGTAAGCCCCTATTTAGGACTTTAAACTTTTGATACGTAGCTACTGTCTAATAAAGTCATCCTGAAATCTTGCATGAAATTGTCTATGGTCATCTTAGGAAGGAGAGCAGCAGCTTCTTACTAGAGACGTCTCGCACCTGCACAATTTCGTTGCTCCAGATGCTGATATCTAGTTTCAGACTCTGCACTTTGGAGATATTCGTCCCCAGACTTCTGTGCTGACCTGAGGAACAAATACAAGATGTGAAACGCTAATAAGAGAGTCTACAGCTGGGGTGATCACACATGTCTGGCTATGACTAAGACATTGTGGGGAGAGAAATTCCAGAACATTCATACAATAATATTAATCTCACTTGTTATAAATATAGAAATAACACCAAATTACTATCACTATCAGACCTTAGGCCAAAGTTGATTTTCCACGGAAAGTTCTCTGTCCAGATATTATGTGTACTGATCAGCAGTAACATTATAGCCTGATAGTGTGTAGGTCCCTCTTAAGCAGCCAAAGAAGTAAGATGTGATGCCCGGCCCGGGGCTTTCTGACATCTTTCTATCGTAACCAGCATTGGTCGCTCTTCTGAGGGCTCAGACCAGATGTCAGACCTTCACTCCTCATAAGCATCAATGGGCACCCATGGCCCTGTTGATGGCTCACTGTTTACCTTTCTTAGGACCACTTTTTGTGGGCACAAACCAGGAACATCACACAAGACTTGCCATTCTGGAGAATCCCTGACACGCGCAGATCTTTACGCTTGCCAATCTTTCCTGCTTCCATCACATCAACTTCAAGGACTGACTGTTCTTTTGGACCTAATGTTCTAGGATACTACATTCCACTACTGAGAGGAGCCATTGTCACCAGATATTGTTATTCACTTCACCTGTCAGTGGTCTTTAATGCTATGGATAATCAGTGTATATATGTAGCCTGCTCTGCAATCCCAATTGTCTTGGACCCTTTGCAGCATTGATCCATTAAAGCGAATGGAACTATTCTGCAAAATCTAATAAGGATGCTCAAAAAATATCATGAAAATTCAAAGGAAAGCAAGAGGAGTGGCATTAACCACTGGCAATTTCAGTAAAATTAACTTATTTCGGTCACAGAGTTACAGATAGAGATATGAGTGAAATGATCAACAGATGTTTCGCGTGTTTACACGCTTCTTCTGGCTCATACATCATCACTAGTACTTCTCTTTCTTTAATGCAGACTATACCAGCCACATAATTTAAATTTATTGCTTCAAAACGTGTGTGGAATCAAATGTTATAACCCATCCAATCCCAGGATTTTTTTAGTGCGGACCTACAAAATATGACCTATTTCATGCACTATGGGCAAAACCACAAACCGTGAGTAACCCAAAGCAGAAGTGGACTAATATAACAAGTAAAAGTTAAGTTTTAGAGAATCCTCAAGGCTGTATTTGGTGGTTTCTGATTCTGAGGTGTATCCTGCCGTATGTTAAGCAGGTGGTTGCAAGTTGGTTATTCAGATGTATCTAATAAGGATGCTCAAAAGGTATCATGAAAATGCAGAGGAAAGCAAGAGGAGCAGCATTAACCACTGGCAATTTCAGTAAAATTTACTTTATTTCGGTCACAGAATTGCAGATAGAGATATGAGTGAAATGATCAACAGATGTTTCGCGTGTTTACACGCTTCTTCTGGCTCACACATCATCACTAGTACTTCACTTTCTTTAATTAAGGATATCCCACCCACATTATTTTAATTTATTGCTTCAAAACGCGTGTGGAATTAAATGTTATAACCCATCCTATCCCAGGATTTTTTAGTGCGGACCTACAAAATATAACCTATTTCATGCACTATGGGCGAAACCACAAACCGTGAGCAACCCAAAGCGGATGTGGACTAATCTTCAAATTACCCAACAACACTCTATGGATTTTAATGATATTCTGTGGACCTGCGTTCCTACATGTGACGACATCATGTGGATCCACACGTATCTCACAATTACAGCTGCAATATAGCTCTGTTTTTAGGAACACACAAATCAATTATTAATGACCACACAATCAAAATTAATGAACCATTGCACAAGTGATGTAAATGGAAGTAAAGGGATGCCTATTGATTATGCAATGAATCCATTTTGGATATTCATTTTTTTTTGTCTGTTCCTAGGTGTAACAGAGAAGTGGAAGGTCCAAACACGAATGTGAAGGTAGCCGTCCTCAGCACTGACCTGCACACTGCTTGCATATGACAACACACAGGTTTATGGAAGCCCAGTCAGGGTTGCAAGCTTTGCAGTCAGCACAGGTCTTGTTGGTTTTGTTGGACCAAATCTTTTCAGCCACCTCGTAATCTGAGAGTGACTCAGATATACACTCTAGCAATGCCTCCATCCATTCCTTCTTGTCCCGCTCTGACTCTGCTGTGAAGCTGGAAATAAAGAAAAGGTGCAAATTATTATAGACAGACAGACGAAAAAAAGAAGACATATGTGAATATATTAATAAACATATTTATTTCTATCCATACAGATGCAATAAAGTTATTTTTAACCTCCATTAAAAGTTAGGTTTATTGGTAAAATTTATCATGTTATCCATATGTCACCAGTGTGCAAGTGTGTGGGATGTTTTGCGGCCCGTGCGGTGTGAAAAAAATGGACATGTCAACGTGTTTTGCCCACAGACATACGGTCCATGGAAACACACTGACATGTGCGCAGACCCATTAATTTGAAACTGGCACCACACGTTTTGGAGACCCTGACGTGTGAAAGAGGCCTAAGGCACATACTACAGTTATATGAAAAAGTTTGGGCACCCCTATTAATCTTAAGCTTAATGTTTTATAAAAATTGGTGTTTTTGCAACAGCTATTTCAGTTTGATATATGTAATAACTGTTGGACACAGTAATGTTTCTGCCTTGAAATGAGGTTTATTGTACTAACAGAAAATGTGCAATCTGCATTCAAACAAAATTTGACAGGTGCATAAGTATGGGCACCTCACCAGAAAAGTGACATTAATATTTAGTAGATCCTCCTTTTGCAAAAATAACAGCCTCTAGTCGCTTCCTGTAGCTTTTAATGAGTTCCTGGATCCTGGATGAAGGTATTTTTGACCATTCCTCTTTACAAAATAATTCCAGTTCAGTTAAGTTTGATGGTCGCCGAGCATGGACAGCCCTCTTCAAATGATCCCACAGATGTTCAATGATATTCAGGTCTGGGGACTGGGATGGCCATTCCAGAACATTGTAATTGTTCCTCTGCATGAATGCCTGAGTAGATTTTGAGCGGTGTTTTGGATCATTGTCTTGCTGAAAGATACATCCCCTGCGTAACTTCAACTTTATCACTGATTCTTGAACATTCAAGAATCTGCTGATACTGAGTGGAATCCATGCGTCCCTCAACTTTAACAAGATTCCCGGTGCCGGCATTGGCCACACAGCCCCAAAGCATGATGGAACCTCCACCAAATTTTACTGTGGGTAGCAAGTGTTTTTCTTGGAATGCTGTGTTTTTTTGCCGCCATGCATAACGCCTTTTTGTATGACCAAACAACTCAATCTTGGTTTCATCAGTCCACAGGACCTTCTTCCAAAAAGAAATTGGCTTCCCCAAATGAGCTTTTGCATACCTCAGCCGACTCTGTTTGTGGTGTGCTTGCAGAAACGGCTTCTTTCGCATCACTCTCCCATACAGCTTCTCCTTGTGCAAAGTGCGTTGTATAGTTGACCGATGCACAGTGACACCATCTGCAGCAAGTTGATGCTGCAGCTCTCTGGAGGTGGTCTGAGGATTGTCCTTGACTGATCTCACCATTCTTCTTCTCTGCCTTTCTGATGTTTTCTTGGCCTGCCACTTCTGGCCTTAACAAGAACTGTCCCTGTGTTCTTCCATTTCCTTACTATGTTCCGCACAGTGGAAACTGACAGGTTAAATCTCTGAGACAGCTTTTTGTATCCTTCCCCTGAACAACTATGTTGAATAATCTTTGTTTTCAGATCATTTGACAGTTGTTTTGAAGAGCCCATGATGCCACTCTTCAGAGGAGATTCAAACAGGAGAACAACTTGCAAGTGTACACTTTAAGTAGCTTTTCTCATGATTGCATACACCTGGCTATGAAGTTCAAAGCTCAATGAGGTTACAAAACCAAAAAAGTGCTTTAGTAAGTCAGTAAAAAGTAGGTAGGAGTATTTAAAACAAGAAAATGATAAGGGTGCCCATACTTATGCACCTGTCAAATTTTGTTTGAATGCAGATTGCACATTTTCTGTTAGTACAATAAACCTCATTTCAAGGCAGAAACATTACTGTGTCCAACAGTTATTACATATATCAAACTGAAATAGCTGTTGCAAAAACACCAATTTTAATAAAACATTAAGCTTAAGATTAATAGGGGTGCCCAAACTTTTTCATATAACTGTAAGTGTTGAAGAGCCCCATATCCAAATTCCTCTACTGACCTAAAACTACAAGAAAAGTTGGTTCCAATTTGCTCAAAAGTAGTGTTGAGCGAATTTGTTCGGCATTTCAAATTCGGGTTTGTGTTCGGGGTTCCGGCTTGTTCGCTCAACACTACTCAAAACCATATAAATATGCCACAGAGGTTCTGTTTTGTTGGGCAATGAAAGAAAACTGTAACTTTTCAGGCCAATGGATCAGTGGTATTTCTGGAGGAGGAAGAATGAAGCACTCGATGAAAAGAACACCCTGCCTACAGTGAAGCATGGCGGTGGTTTGATGATGCTCTGAGGCAAATTTGCCTCCTCTTTGCACAGGAAATTTGCAGTGTGTGGCAAGCAAAATGGATTCAACCAAGTATTAGTAAATTTTAAGAGAAAATATCATGTCTTTTATGAGGAAGCTGAAGATAGGGCTTTACTGGACTTTCCCAATGTACAATGATCTCAAGCATAGATCAAATCCACCAAGGCTTTCAGAAGAAGTACTGGAAGATACTGGAGAGACTGTCACAGAGGTGTGTCTTGAACCCCGTAGAAAATCTTTAATAGAGTTTTTGTTAAAAGCAGTATGAAAACACAAAAATATTAGTCTGTGCTAAGGTTCCTCAAAAACAGTACCAGAAGCTGATGTCTCATTATATATCCTTGTTATGTCTCAACACGGACCAAAGGATAAGACACAGTGGGAAGGACTTACCGGATTGCATGCAAATTATCAAGGATCAGAACAGCAGGGTATGCAGAAAAACAGGCAGACAAGTGGAACAGGATACACAAAGAGATACAGAGCCAGGAGTTTAGATATGCATACAAACTGTAGATGTAGAGTTTGTCCAGGATTTGCAGCAAACAAATGGTTAGAGACAGAGATGCATGCTATCAGCAGACAGAAGGTCTTTGGCAGTAAAGATGGCAGCAGTAAAGTATAGACAAACTGAATACTTGCTTGCAGAAAATCTAGACACTGTTGCAACAGCATTTATAGTGTGAACAACACCAGATAAAAGTTTGTTATGCTTATTTCAGACAAAGGCTTAAAGAGAATCTCTCACTTAATCTGAGAGCAGCAAAATGTAGAGACAGAGATCCTGATTCCAGAGATGTGTCAATTACTGGGCCGCTTGCTCTAGTTTTGATAAAATCACTAATCATTACTAGAGGACTAGTTAACCTGCTGCAAGGTAGTCCTCCATATTCATGAGCTGTGTATATCCCCGCCCCCAACACTGATTGAAAGCCTTCTGCCTATGCACAGTGTACTCAGAAAGCTGTGGTGTGGGTGGGGTTATAGAGAGCTTAGTATTCAGAGAAATGGTATATCTGTAGGCGACAAATCAGTGATTTTGTCAAAAATACAGCACACGGCGCAGTAAGTGACATATCGTAGGAATGTTAGTGTAATATTTAGTACATTTTGGCCTCATTTATGAAAACGGATTCTGGTTGCCTCATAACAACCAATCACAAAACAGCTTTAATTTCTGCAAACAAGTGCAATAAATAAAAGCTGAGCTCTGATTGGCTGCTATTAGCATCAAGGTCAGTCCAGATAATGAGGTCCAGTTACTTTTCTGAGAGTGATTTACAAGTGGTTTGCAAGTTACCTGAAAGTTCTGTGTGGAGTGATCAACTCAAAAGTCTTGTTGCGTCCATCTCGGATGGTGGAGCCGTGCATTTCGACCACAAACATTCCATTGCCCATTTTGAAAAACTACATGGAAAAATCACAAAGAATTGTGACCTGAGTTTTCTATCTAAATCTTTCTTACAGATGTAGCAGAGCTGAATTTATGTTACTGTAGCTTTTGTAAGCTAAAGTGAATTTCTTTGAAAAATCACTAATACTTCAAGATATGATGCAGTGTAAATCTCCTTTTTATTTGCGCCAACTTGTAAAGTTAACACCCCCACCAATCCAGAGAATTAGGCAGTGGCCACATGGTGCATACCAAAACCTTATTCATTCTCTATGGGACTGCGGGCATACTGTACAGTGCCTGGCTCTTTCCGCCAGTCCCATAGAGAATGGATAGAGTAGTGGAAAGCATGTAACAGGCAATTAAGAGCAGCAATCTCCGAATCGCTGAGGGTGATAATGTTACATGTTGGAAATAAAAATGTCAAATAAGATACACCCTTTTTCAAAGTGGACCACTGTATAGAAAATTATCGCACTCTACTATTTCCAATAAAAAAGAAAAAAATAGTGCCACACAAGTTTAGTATTAAATTAATGTACAAGTGCACAAATATGCTATGTGGCCAATATACAAGAGGTATTTATTGGTTAGCGACCATCCATATTAAAAGGTCACCTTGACGTGGTTAGATGGCTTTTGCACTCTTTGATCAAAAAACTTTAAGTAACGTACATTTTTAATGTTTACAACAATATTGGAGTTCATGTGTTCATTAATCACAGTGTGCTGATGAAATCGTGTACGTAGATGTTGTATATTGGCCAAATAACGTATTTGTGCACCTGTACATTAATTTAATACTAAACATGTGTGGGCCCTCTCTTTTTTTTTTTTTTGTGTAGTACATATCGAGGGGTGCAGACCCCTCCACCCATCTTTCCCATACAAGGTATTAATTGCGAGCTATGACTGGTTTTCTTTTCACTCTCCATTCAGATGAGGCTGGTTTGGCACATAGAGAGGTAGGACATATAGTGGTTAGGGACCAGCCATATGAAAAGGTCACCCTGATGTGGTTGGATGACTTTTGTGCACTACAGAGTGATATAATACATTCAAGTTTTGGACACGCCACGTAATCAATGAAGAATTTATCTACTCTACTTTACTTAGTAGCACTGTCACACGTGTATAATACCCAGCCCCGACACCATGCACTTGGCCTTTATGAACATTTGTGAAAGAACGGCTCATTCTAAAGGGCTCACTGATACTAGCCTGGTCCTTGGCAGGATGCCACTGGTGTGACAAGTCAGTGCATGAGATTTCTTCTCTCCTAACTCGTCCATGATCAATTATGAGTGGCATTATTGAAAATAGGAAGAATTTTGTAACAACTGCGACTCAGCCATGAATTGGAATCCACATAAAGTTACAGGTTCGATGAGTGATGAGGAGCAGAGGGCATAAATGTCACCACTGCTTTGCTTTGAGTCCAAACCTCCTCTAACATTCACATCAGAACAAAAACTGTTCACCCGGAGCTTTATGGCATTGGTTTCCATGGCTGAGCAGCTGCATGTAGGCCTTACATCACCAAGCACAATGCCAAGTGTCGGATAGAGTGGTGTTAAGCAGCCACCATTGGACTCTGGAGTAGTGGAAACATGTTCTGTGAAATGATGAGTCACACTACTCTATCTGGCATCTGATGGATGAGTCTGTGTTTGGCAAAGGCCAGGAAAACGTTACCTGCTCGACTAAATTGTGCCAACTGTACAGTTTCGTGCAGGAGGGATAATGCTGTGGGGTTGTTTTACAGGGGTTGGAGTAGGTTCCTTAGATCTACAGAATACGTAAAGATTTAGCATACAAGTTTCCAAAATGTCTTGTATGTTTCCAAGTTTGTGGGAACAGTTTGAGGAGGGTACTTTTCTGTTCCCCATGACTGTGACTAGTGCACAAAGCAAGGTCCATAAACGCATGGTTGGGGGGAGTGGAAGATTTTGACAGGCTGCACAGATCTCTTCCCTCAACCCCATCAAACACTTGTGGGATGAAATAAAACAGAAATTGCGAGTCCGGCCCTCTCGTCCAACATCAGAGTCTAACCTAACAAATGGTCTTCTGGATGAATGGCTAAACCTTTCCACGAACACCATTTGGAATCTTGTAGAAAGTCTTCCCAGAGAAATGGAAGTTGTAGCCGCAAAGTGTGATCAACTATTATTAATGTGTATGGATTTAGGATTTTATTTTATAAAAGCTCCTGATGGTGTAATGTGCAGGTGGCACAATACTTTCTACAGTGTGAATACTGCAGACATAACCTAATTGGGATTGCAATGGTTTGGGTAAGCAGTGCGCCATGCATGACATATTATTCATCACTTGGTGCACTGCATTATATGCAATGTATTCTTATGTTCTGCATTGTAAACATTGAACCATTGTAGCAATATATTTATGGTAGACTTGCCCTCAAAACGGGGCATGATGAAACATATTGCATGTTCTTACCTGTTCATTTTTATGGATCCATAATTCATCTGCTGTGAGCACTGCAAACACTTTTGACTTATAGCCCTTCAGCTCTAGGTAGCCTGCCCTGGAGAAGATGCAGGAGGAGCGAGGACGCTGGTTAAACATGCGCTGTTCTTTAACCCTGTTCTGTATGGTAGAGCACCACTCACTCCTCTGCGCTATGGAGATAATAAATATACAATGGTTACAAAAAAAGCATTATTACGGGATTGATGAAAAAGAAGAGTTAAACTCAATGTCGGAATGGCCTGGACATACAATGTATCTGTATGGTCACTTTTAGATAATTTGTTGAAGCAAGTTCTGTGACTTAAAGAAGACTCTGTCACTAGCTCAAGAACAATGACTTATACACCAGCACTTTGCAAAAGCTCTCCTGATTCTGCCGCTCTTTTCCATTTTGCACTGCGTCACTCTATTGCAGAGATATTCATATTTGTTTCTTCTGAAGCGCAGTATGTGAAATCTCTGCTTTGCATTCCAACCAGGTGTTTCTTCAGAGTTTTCTCTCCTCTTCCTCCCAGACACTGCTAATCACAGCTTGGCAATTAATCTAGAGATCTATCAATCTCTGATGCTGCCGAGTTGTGAGGGTGGGGTGAAAGCACATGACCCTAGAGCAGACTGTTAAAAAAAAGGATAATTGGACTACAAAGTCGAGATTTCACATAGTGCGCTCCAGAAGAAACAAATGTAAATTTCTTTGGAATGGAGTGATGCAGTGTGAAATGAAAAAGACCGCCACAATCAGGAGAGCTCAGGGATTTTTACTCAATTTTTTGAGCAAGTGATAGGGTCCTCTTTAAAAGGGTTTTATGGGTTTCGATAGTTCAGCAATATCAGATTGGTGGGGGCTGTTTGCATTGCTGATGATGGCTCGAGGTAAACAGTGAACAGAGCCAAATAGCTCAGTGTGTAGTTGTAAATCCCAAGGTCTGCAGTTCGGTACCGAGTCAGTACCTCTAGTGTACAGTACATACACTCCAGGTTACTTGGGAGCACACAGGACTATGGGAGCTAATGACGCTTAACTCGTGTCCTGAGCAACAAAAAACATAGAAAATACTATTCTGAGCAAAATAAACAAAAACTCCAACAAAACAAATTGTCCTTGAAATATTACAAAACCTGACTATAAACATAAAGGAAAACAATAATGGAAACGCTGCATCCTGGACGGTCCATTTCCTACTTTGTATCACATATATCAATAGACAAAGCAAGAATAAGGCCTTGATTAAAGGAACCCCCCCCCCCCCAAATAAACAGAGGGTATTTCATGAACAGTGGACAAAATGCTGTCACCTTCTGAAATTGAGGGGAAACATGTTTTTTTTTTTTTGCTATAAAATCCAGAGACATCCTGCGACATGGAAGAGGAAATCCTATTGAGGGGCTATTAAATATCAGGAAGCAGGAAGTAGCTGAGGACTAGTCGAAGATTTCAGAAGACAGCAGCCTGCATCCTCTCTAAGGATTTAGAAAAGTCTGGCCAATTGTTTCTTTGTATTAGTTGTGTAACATATTTTTCACATCTTAAAATTGTATAAACCCTCTTAACTTGGGTATGTCTTCTTAAAGTGGACCTTTCACCACATTTTTCACATGGAACTGGACACATGTAGTAGAGTCTGCTGTGCTGAATAAAATGGTTTTATTTTTTTTAATTTTGCCTCTCTGTTGCAGAGATATTAGCAATCATAGTATTTGGTATCTAATGGGTTAACGTTTTAAAAAAAACAAACAATATGAGTTATCAGATAGTTTTAATTGGGGGAGTGTACTTCTTCTCCCTGTATGATGCTGACCAATCATAAGTAGGCAGCAACATACTAGAGAAAGAACACGCCCCCACCATAGTTTAGAGGAAGGGGTGCAGTGGGGCGGTGACATCCCCTCTCGCCCTGTTCTGGTAAACCTCCTGACAGCTCCTCAGTCTGAACCAGACAGAGGGGGCACCTACATGCACTCCTAGCAAAGGGGTCATCTGAGTACAGTCATGGCCAAAAGTATTGAGAATGAGACAAATAGTAATTTTTCCAAAGTTTACTGCTTCATTTTTTGTAATGGCAATTTGCATATACTCCTGAATGTCAAAGAGTGATCAGCTTAACAGCAATTACTGTACTTGCAAAGTCAATATTTGCCCAGAAAATGAACTTTAACCCCCAAAACACATTTCAACATCATTGCAGACCTGCCTTAAAAGGAGCAGCTAACATCGTTTTAGTGATTGATCCATTAACACAGGTGTGGGTGTTGATGAGGACAGGGCTGGCGATCAATCAGTCATGATTAAGTAAGAATGACATCACTGGACACTTTAAAAGGAGGCTGGTTCTTGGTATCATTGTTTCTCTTCAGTTAACCATGGTTATCTCTAAAGAAACAAGTGCAGCCATCATTGCACTGCACAAAAACGGCCTAACAGGGTAGAGTATCGCAGCTACAAAGATTGCACCTCAGTCAACAATCTATCGCATCATCAAGAACTTCAAGGAGAAAGCTTCCATTGTTGTCAAAAAGGCTCCAGGGCGCCCAAGAAAGACCAGCAAGCGCCAGGACCATATCTTAAAACTGTTTCAGCTGCGGGATCGGACTACCAGCAGTGCCGAGCTTGCTCAGGAATGGCAGCAGGCTGGTGTGAGTGCTTCTGCACGCACTGTGAGGTGGAGACTCTTTGAGCAAGGGCTGGTTTCAAGGAGGGCAGCAAAGAAGCCACTTCTCTCCAGAAAAAACATCAGGGACCAACTGATATTCTGCAAAAGGTACAGGGAGTGGACTGCTGAGGACTGGGGCAAAGTCATTATCTCTGATGAATCCCCTTTTCGATTGTTTGGGACATCTGGAAAACAGCTTATTCGGAGAAGAAGAGGTGAGCGCTACCACCAGTCTTGTCTCATGCCAACTGCAAAGCATCCTGAAACGATTCATGTGTGGGGTTGCTGTTCTGTTCTGCTACCAGAGCTAAGGAAAGAGAGGAGATCTGTCCCTACGATAGAACTCAGCTTAATCCCTACGATGTAACAGGGAACCTGATCCTGCTAAAGTCCTAAGCTAGTCTGTACGGAGACCTATAGATGTGGGGAAGGAATCCCTACAAGTACTAAGGACTGGGAGGAATATGGGACACCTCCTAACAGAAATAGTAGCAGACAGACGAACAAACAAAATATATAGAACATAGAGGTCAGTAGACCAAGCAAACTAACAGAGCAAGACACAGAGCACAGGCTAGCTAGAAAGTAGATATACAATGAAGTCCAGCAAAGCCAGAAGGGCGGAGCAGGATTAAATAGGCCAACAAGGTCATGTGACCAGCAAAGGAAAAAAAACTAAGAGCAAGGTTCTAACAGTACCCCCCCTTCTAAGAGGATCCTCCGGATCCCCTAGGACCAGGCTTATCAGGAAATCTCCTGTGAAACGCTCTGATAAGTCTGGACGCGGAAACATCATCCGACCTCACCCAAGAGTTATCCTCGGGACCGAAACCTTTCCAGGCCACAAGATACTGCAAACTACCTCTATACCGCCTAGAGTTAAGGATGCGAGAAATTTCATATTCCCCGTCCTCCACCACCGGAGGAACAGAGGCAGAGGCGTCACAATCTGATACAACAGCTTTTTTCAACAGAGAGACATGAAATACCGGATTAATTCTCCAGGAGGTAGGAACCTCCAACCTAACAGCAGATTGGTTGACAACCTGAAGCACCTTAAAGGGCCCTACAAACTTGGGACCCAATTTCTTTGAAGGAATCCTCAACCGCAGATTCCTAGAGGACAACCAAACCATGTCACCAACAGCGAACAAAACCTCCTGTCGTTTCCCATCAAAGTAGTCTTTAGATTTTCTGTTGGCCTCCTGAAGATTACCACGCACATCCGTCCAAACTCTCTCCAAATCACCGCAAAAATTCTCCTCCTCAGGCACGGCAGATCCCAACTTGGAGAACGACCCAAACGACGGATGTCTCCCAGAACAACAACAAAAAGGCGAACAACCAGCAGAAGAAGATGTATGATTGTTCAGAGCAAATTCAGCAAGTGGCAGAAACTCAGACCACCCCTCTTGATTGTCTGCCACAAAACAACGCAAGAACTGCTCAACATCCTGGTTTTTCCTTTCTGTCTGGCCATTAGATTCAGGATGATATCCGGACGAGAACGACAAATGAACTCCCAACCTATCACAAAAGGCACGCCAAAAACGAGCCACGAACTGAGGACCCCTATCAGAAACAATGTCAGTAGGAACGCCATGAAGTCTGACAATTTCCTTGACAAAGGCCTTAGCGAGAGTTTTAGCGCAGGGCAGTTTGACGAAAGGAACCAAGTGACACATCTTGCTAAAACGGTCCACGACCACCCAGATGACAGTAAAACCCTCAGAGGGGGGAAGGTCAGTTATAAAGTCCATAGCCAAATGTGTCCAAGGAGCACTGGGAACCTCCAAAGGACAAAGCAACCCCGCAGCAGGAGTATGTGAGGACTTAGATCTAGCACATATAGTACATTGACGCACCTACTTAATGACTTCCTTCTGCCATCCAGGCCACCAAAAACTGCGACCCACCAGTCTCTTGGTCTCAGAGATTCCGGGATGACCTGCCAACCGAGATTCGTGACACTCAACAAACAAATCTCTCCTAAAGGTCCCAGGCACAAACAACCTCCCATGAGGAGTGTTAGAAGGGGCATTCTCCTGTGCTTTAAGAATCTCATTTTCCAAAACGGAGTCCAAAGCAGCTATCACAACACCTTCTTGTAAAATGTTCTCCTCTTTCTCAGCACCGACTATGGGAGAAAAACTGCGAGACAAGGCATCCGCCTTAACATTCTTAGTACCAGGGATGTAAGTAACGGAGAAATTAAACCGCGAGAAAAACAGTGCCCACCTAGCCTGACGGGCATTCAGGCGCTTGGCAGCATCAAGATATATCAGATTTTTATGATCCGTAAGAACCTGAACGGGAAATTCCGCACCTTCCAAGAAGTGGCGCCAGTGTTCAAATGCGAGTTTAATAGCCAATAATTCCCGATTACCAATATCGTAATTCAGTTCAGTCTCCGAAAATTTTTTTGAAAAAAAGGCACAGGGATGTAATCCATCCCCGTTATCCTGAGACAATACTGCGCCAACCCCCACAGAGGAAGCATCAACCTCAACCAAAAACGGCCTAGTAACATCAGGCTGCATAAGGATGGGAGCAGAGGTGAACCTCTCCTTGAGATACACAAAAGCTTCAATGGCCTCAGAAGACCACTGAACCGCATCAGCACCTTTCCTGGTGAGATCGGTCAGAGGTTTGACAATACTAGAAAAATTTTTTATGAATTTTCTATAGTAATTGGCGAAACCCAAAAACCTCTGTATCGATTTCAAACCAATAGGCCTAGGCCATTCCTGCACAGCCTGAACCTTAACCGGATCCATCTCAAAACCTTTGCTGGAGATAATGTAGCCCAAAAAACTAATTCTCTGTACAGCGAACTCACATTTCTCCAGCTTAGCAAAAAGCGAATTGTCCATTAATAACTGTAATACCTCACGCACGCTCCGCCAATGAGACTCCAGATCTGGCGAATAAATCAAAATGTCATCCAAATACACAACCACATTTTTACCGATCAAAGGTCTAAGGATGTCATTAATCAGATTCTGAAAAAATGCAGGAGCATTAGTAAGACCAAAAGGCATCACCAGATTCTCAAAATGACCCACAGGAGTGTTAAAAGCAGTCTTCCATTCGTCACCCTCCTTCATGCGCAACAGATTGTATGCCCCCTTAAGGTCAATTTTAGAGAACCACTTGGCCCCCATTAACTGGTTAAACAGATCAGGAATCAATGGCAGTGGGTAAGGATTGCGTACAGTAATTTAGTTAATCTCACGAAAATCCAGACAAGGACGTAAACCGCCGTCCTTTTTTTTTTACAAAAAAAAATCCAACCGCCACAGGAGACTTAGAGGGCCTAATGTGACCGGCGGCCAAACTTGTCTGTATGTATTCCTCCAAAGCCTTCCTCTCAGGAATAGTAAGGTTAAATAAACGACTTTTAGGAAGAGTCGCTCCAGGGACAAATTCAATAGAACAATCATAGTCTCTATGGGGAGGCAAAACCTGCGATTCCTTCTCAGAAAAAACTCTCCAAAAATCCTGAATAGGAACAGGCAATTCTCCCCTATCCAAAGCTGCAATACGCCCATTACAACACTTGTCATAACATTTATGGCTCCAGGATTTAATTTCACTGGTAGACCAATCCAGTACAGGATTGTGAAATTTTAACCAGGGCAATCCCAATATTACTGGAGAAGGCAAGTTATTCAACACTACCAAATCCAATTTCTCATGGTGAACACCATTAATAGTGAGAGGAAATTCACAGACCTTGAGAGTAATATTCTTCAAAGGGGAACCATCCACAGAAACCACAGCAATGGGGGATGATAAAGGTTCAGGTTTTAAATTGAGTCTTTCCACGAATCCCCCATCAATAACATTCAGAGTAGATCCACAATCGACAAACACCCGAAATTCCATTAATTTTTCCTGAGCAATCGTAGAAGCAGCTAAAAATACACCCTTGGAATTTAAACAGGCAATACGGGCGTGACTGACCATTTTTTTTTCTTTCTTCATACGAAGCTCACAGCCTTTAATCAAATGACCAGATTTTCCGCAATAGAAACACAAGCCTTCAAAAAATCGACGGTCTTTTTCTTGAGAGCGAGGTGCCACCGATCCAATCTCCATCGGTTCACCACTGTTAGTACACACATTCTCATAACCAGAAACTGACATAGCAGAGGATTTGCTCTCATTAACCCTTGCACGCAGTCTTCTATCCACCCGTATAGCTAATTGCATAGCCTGTTGCAAATCTTCAGGTGTAGGATAAGCAATTAGCAGGTATTTAACCCTTTCACTGAGCCCAGCAAGAAATAGATTTTTCAGAGCAGAATCGTTCCACCCTGTTTGAGTAGACCAACGACGGAAAGGAGTACAATATTTTTCCACATTACCTGATCCTTGTTTTAAACGTCTCAACTCAGTCTCAGCTGATGTGACACGGTCAGGATCATCATATAATAGTCCCAAAGCAGAAAAAAAACTATCCACTGATCTGAAGCATGTATCACTAGGTTGCAAAGAAAAGGCCCACTCCTGAGGCTCTTTGCGCAAAAGTGACATTATGAACCCTACGCGCTGGGATTCATCCCCAGAGGACTTAGGTCTCAAACGAAAATACAATAAGCAAGCATTTTTGAATGAAAAAAATTCTCGGTGTTCACCAAAAAATAAATCCGGCAAACATACCTTAGGCTCCAAGAAATGTGCTCCAGGACAGTTACTCACGTGCTGACGGAGCTCGGCCACCTCCAGAGAGAGTCCCTGCAGGCGATGAACCAAATCCTGAACCGACACCATGATGGAACAGAAAAATCTTTCCTTAGAGAATTTGCTGGCTGGACTTACTGTTATGTTCTGCTACCAGAGCTAAGGAAAGAGAGGAGATCTGTCCCTACGATAGAACTCAGCTTAATCCCTACGATGTAACAGGGAACCTGATCCTGCGATCAGACCTGCTAAAGTCCTAAGCTAGTCTGTACGGAGACCTATAGATGTGGGGAAGGAATCCCTACAAGTACTAAGGACTGGGAGGAATATGGGACACCTCCTAACAGAAATAGTAGCAGACAGACGAACAAACAAAATATATAGAACATAGAGGTCAGTAGACCAAGCAAACTAACAGAGCAAGACACAGAGCACAGGCTAGCTAGAAAGTAGATATACAATGAAGTCCAGCAAAGCCAGAAGGGCGGAGCAGGATTAAATAGGCCAACAAGGTCATGTGACCAGCAAAGGAAAAAAAACTAAGAGCAAGGTTCTAACAGTTGCTTCTCAGCCAAGGGAATCGGCTCACTCACAGTCTTGCCTAAAAACACAGCCATGAATAAAAAATGGTACCAGAATGTCCTCCAAGAGCAACTTCTCCCAACCGTCCAAGAGCAGTTTGGCGCCCAACAATGCCTTTTCCAGCATGATGGAGCACCTTGCCATAAAGCAAAGGTGATAACTAAATGGCTCATGGAACAAAACATAGAGATTTTGGGTCCATGGCCTGGAATCTCCCCAGATCTTAATCCCATTGAGAACTTGTGGTCAATCATCAAGAGACGGGTGGACAAACAAAAACCAACAAATTCTGGCAAAATGCAAGCATTGATTATGCAAGAATGGACTGCTATCAGTCAGGATTTGGTCCAAAAGTTGATTGAGAGCATGCCAGGGAGAATTACAGAGGTCTTGAAGAAGGGGCAACACTGCAAATATTGACTTGCTGCATTAACTCATTCTAACTGTCACTATAACCTATTGGTACTCATAATATGATTGCAATTATATTTCTGTATGTGATATAAACATCAGACAAACACTAATAAAAACCAGAGGCCAGCAGATCATGGGAAAATATAATTTTGGTGTCATTCTCAAAACTTTTGGCCATGACTGTACATAAGGTAACGACTGCACTGATATTACCAATAATACCAGCACTGCATTCATTGTGCAGTCTCCATGTGTAGATGTCATAGGGGTCACATGACCACAGTCCACAGGTCCTCCTCCCTGCTGAGTGTGCAGTGTAATAAGCCCTCAATATACATTATGCAGCACACAATTATGGAGCCTGTAGGTGAAAAGGTGAAACATGTATCATTGGAGGATATGAAAGTCTATTCCGTGCTCTGCACAAAAGTGAATGGTAGAAATGAGATGAAAGGAACAGTTCTGTGCAGAGAGCAAAGATGGCAGGAGGATATGAGCGAACATTCCTTCAAGTGACATTTTGTAGTAGACACTTGGTTACAGGATATTACAAAGTACTGCAGCAGATGAGGTGTATTATGATGTTCTGCAGCAGCTGAGGTGTGTGTTATGAGGTTCTGCAGCAGATGAGGTGTATTATGATGTTCTGCAGTAGCTGAGGTGTATTATGAAGTTCTGCAGCAGATGAGGTGTATTATGATGTTCTGCAGCAGCTGAGGTGTGTGTTATGAGGTTCTGCAGTAGCTGAGGTGTATTATGATGTTCTGCAGCAGATGAGGTGTATTATGAGGTTCTGCAGTAGCTGAGGTGTATTATGATGTTCTGCAGCAGCTGAGGTGTATTATGATGTTCTGCAGCAGATGAGGTGTATTATGATGTTCTGCAGTAGCTGAGGTGTATTATGATGTTCTGCAGCAGATGAGGTGTATTATAATGTTCTGCAGTAGCTGAGGTGTATTATGATGTTCTGCAGCAGATGAGGTGTATTATGATGTTCTGCAGTAGCTGAGGTGTATTATGAGGTTCTGCAGCAGATGAGGTGTATTATGATGTTCTGCAGCAGATGAGGTGTATTATGATGTTCTGCAGTAGCTGAGGTGTATTATGATGTTCTGCAGTAGCTGAGGTGTATTATGATGTTCTGCAGCAGATGAGGTGTATTATGATGTTCTGCAGCAGATGAGGTGTATTATGATGTTCTGCAGCAGATGAGGTGTATTATGATGTTCTGCAGTAGCTGAGGTGTGTATTATGAGGTTCTGCAGCAGATGAGGTGTATTATGATGTTATGCAGTAGCTGAGGTGTATTATGATGTTCTGCAGTAGCTGAGGTGTATTATGAGGTTCTGGAGTAGCTGAGGTGTATTATGAGGTTCTGCAGTAGCTGAGGTGTATTATGATGTTCTGCAGCAGCTAAGGTGTGTATTCTGAGGTTCTGCAGTAACTGAGGTGTATATTATGAGGTTCTGCAGCAGCTGAAGTGTGTACTATGATGTTCTGCAGTAGCTGAGGTGTATTATGATGTTCTGCAGCAGATGAGGTGTATTATGAGGTTGTGCAGTAGCTGAGGTGTATTATGATGTTCTGCAGCAGCTGAGGTGTATTATGATGTTCTGCAGCAGATGAGGTGTATTATGATGTTCTGCAGTAGCTGAGGTGTATTATGATGTTCTGCAGCAGATGAGGTGTATTATAATGTTCTGCAGTAGCTGAGGTGTATTATGATGTTCTGCAGCAGATGAGGTGTATTATGATGTTCTGCAGTAGCTGAGGTGTATTATGAGGTTCTGCAGCAGATGAGGTGTATTATGATGTTCTGCAGCAGATGAGGTGTATTATGATGTTCTGCAGTAGCTGAGGTGTATTATGATGTTCTGCAGTAGCTGAGGTGTATTATGATGTTCTGCAGCAGATGAGGTGTATTATGATGTTCTGCAGCAGATGAGGTGTATTATGATGTTCTGCAGCAGATGAGGTGTATTATGATGTTCTGCAGTAGCTGAGGTGTGTATTATGAGGTTCTGCAGCAGATGAGGTGTATTATGATGTTATGCAGTAGCTGAGGTGTATTATGATGTTCTGCAGCAGCTGAGGTGTATTATGAGGTTCTGGAGTAGCTGAGGTGTATTATGAGGTTCTGCAGTAGCTGAGGTGTATTATGATGTTCTGCAGCAGCTAAGGTGTGTATTCTGAGGTTCTGCAGTAACTGAGGTGTATATTATGAGGTTCTGCAGCAGCTGAAGTGTGTACTATGATGTTCTGCAGCAGCTGAGGTGTGTAGTATGATGTTCAGTAGTAGCTGAAGTGTGTATTGTGAGGTTCTGCAGTAGCTGAGGTGTATTATGAGGCTCTGCAGTAGCTGAGGTGTATTATGAGGTTCTGCAGCAGCTGAGGTGTATTATGAGGTTCTGCAGTAGCTGAGGTGTATTATGATGTTCTGCAGCAGCTGAGGTGTATTATGATGTTCTGCAGCAGCTAAGGTGTGTATTATGATGTTCTGCAGCAGCTGAGGTGTATTATGATGTTCCGCAGCAGCTGAGGTGTGTATTATGAGGTTCTGCAGCAGCTAAGGTGTGTATTATGAGGTTCTGCAGCAGCTCAGGTGTATATTATGAGGTTCTGCAGCAGCTGAGGTGTGTATTATGAGGTTCTGCAGTAGCTGAGGTGTGTATTATGAAGCTCTGCAGTAGCTGAGGTGTGTATTATGAGGTTCTGCAGTAGCTCAGGTGTGTATTATGAGGTTCTGCAGTAGCTGAGGTGTATTATGATATTCTTTAGCAGCTGAGATGTATATTATGAGGTCCTGCAGCAGCTGAGGTGTGTATTGTGAGGTTCTGCAGCAGGTGAGGTGTGTATTATGAGGTTCTGCAGTAGCTGAGGTGTGTATTATGAGGCTCTGCAGTAGCTCAGGTGTGTATTATGAGGTTCTGCAGTAGCTGAGGTGTGTATTGTGAGGTTCTGCAGCAGCTGAGGTGTGTATTATGAGGTTCTGCAGTAGCTGAGGTGTGTATTATGAGGTTCTGCAGTAGCTCAGGTGTGTATTATGAGGTTCTGCAGTAGCTGAGGTGTATTATGATATTCTTTAGCAGCTGAGATGTATATTATGAGGTTCTGCAGCCGCTCAGGTGTGTATTGTGAGGTTCTGCAGCAGCGGAGGTGTGTATTATGAGGTTCTGCAGTAGCTGAGGTGTATTATGAGGTTCTGCAGTAGCTGAAGTGTATTATGATGTTCTGCAGCAGCTGCGGTGTATTATGATGTTCTGCAGCAGCTGAGATGTATATTATGAGGTTTTGCAGCAGCTGAGGTGTGTATTATGAGGTTCAGCAGCAGCTGAGATGTATATTATGAGGTTCTTCAGCAGCTGAGATGTATATTATGAGGTTCTGCGGCAGCTGAGATGTACAGTATATTATGAGGTTCTGCAGCAGCTGAGGTGTATATGATGAGGTTTTGCAGCAGCTGAGGTGTGTATTATGAGGTTCTACAGCAGCTGAGGTGTGTATTATGAGGTTCAGCAGCAGCTGAGATGTATATTATGAGGTTCTTCAGCAGCTGAGATGTATATTATGAGGTTCTGCGGCAGCTGAGATGTACAGTATATTATGAGGTTCTGCAGCAGCTGAGGTGTATATGATGAGGTTTTGCAGCAGCTGAGGTGTGTAGTATGAGGTTCTGAGGCAGCTGAGGTGTGTATTATGAGGTTCAGCAGCAGCTGGGATGTATATTATGAGGTTCTTCAGCAGCTGAGATGTATATTATGAGGTTCTGTGGCAGCTGAGATGTACAGTATATTATGAGGTTTTGCAGCAGCTGAGATGTATATTATGAGGTTCTGCAGCAGCTGAGATGTATATTATGAGGTTCTGCAGCATCTGTCCTCTTCCCCATAGACAGGAATGCAGGACTTGGCTGAGCGCTTCTGTCTTATCTGAGTCTCCTCTGTCACCAGCTTATCTCACAGAGAGCATATAGGTCAGCAGTTGGTCAGTTCCTTCTCTCTTTGAGTAGGTGTTCATCTTCATCAGCATTCTGCCAGCACTATAGGAGCATTGGCTCTCCTGGGAATTATGTGCGTTTTTTCACTGTCTTTCTGTCTCTTATTATGCATGTACATAAAGTTCTGTGAAAAAGAACCGGATTCTATTTTGGCGTCAAAAACGCTGAAAAAACACTGATACAAAGTTTTTTTTTACCACCCATTACTTCCTATGGGTGAAAAAGCTGAAAAACTCTGAGAAAACGCTGAAAGAAGTGACATGCTCTATTTTACAAAAAAACACGTAAGGCACAAAATCCTGAATGAAAAAAAAAACATGATGTGTGAACAGAGAATTTTTATGCAGCTGAAAATTTGCATAAAAAACTGCATAAAAAACGCTGAAAAAACTATGATATGTGAACATAGCCTAAGACCCTTTCCCAGTTCTGTCCTAGGATCTCTGCTGTTAGAGACGGATTACACCTGACAACAGGCAGCGGACAGCAAGTGAGAAAGAAGAGTGGACAGGACCTCCAACCGATAGGGCATGTTCACACATAGCTTTTTTTGGTTGTATGAAAAATTAAGACTACGGTTGGAAAACAGCAGTGGAAATTCCATACATTTTGATGCATTTTTGGTGCTTTTTCTAAAAAAAAATTGTTCTTGGTATGTTTTTTTTTCTGCTAAGTTTCGATGGGAAAAATTGCAGAAAAAAAACAGGTGAAAAAATTGGCTTTAAAAAAAAAGAAGAAAAACATGATTTTCGAAACCTGATTAATTTTACTGTTATACAATAAAGCGCTACATTTTTGATTCCTACCCTCCTTCAAAAAAACAGATGGAAAAAATGCATAAAAAATGTTACGTGTGAACAAGCCCTTAAGACAAAAGCACAACCTTCTGTTTACTAGTGTACGGTATATCTGTAATTAAGCATTGTTTGTTCCCTTTTTAACCCCCAGTCTTTGGATCACTGTGATAATTACGGATCGCTCTATACGCACCTTCACTCTCAGCGCGAAACACGAAAATCCGGTGCTTTGTGACGACTTCAAACTTGTTCTCCTTGGTGGAACGAGCCATTTCAATGGAGGTCAGGGGGATCACACCTTTAGAGTATATGTCCTAAAAAACAGCCAGGGTACAACATGTTCATTCTGAATACTGCTAGATGACATGGGGAAGGGGGGTTATTGCACGGCTGGAGATTTGTGACTTTGTATCATATTTGTCCTCTTGTTTTTGATAGCGATAGGAAAGGTCAAACAACATCCAGAGGCCACAACTTATGTCAAAGGAAGTGGGTAGATAAGACTATTAGGCAAAGCTAAACTTATACAGCAGCAAAGGCTGAAACTGGGAACTTTCCAGTTACCCAGAATTGTTATCACATTAGGATGCAGCGAGAATTGTTAAAAAGTTACTAAAAAAAAAAAAAGGAAATGGTGCAAAACTAAAACAAAAAAACAAACAAACTTTTCACTCCACCTGTCAATCCATGAAAATCGGCTGCACTCAGGATGTCATCCAAGTGCAGTCTGATTTTTTTTTTTCACAGACTCCCAGAGTTGAAGGGGAAGGGCCATCTAATTCTTGGAGGCAAGTTGTGCATGCTGCGATTTTTTTTTTCTCTAACCACGTGGTCCAAAGATAAAATCTGACATGTGCATAGCCCCATAGAATAATATGGGCACGAGTGCTATCCGTTAAAACCACGGATTGCACTTGTCTGGTTTAAACAGTCGTGTCCATAAGTCTTTAGGCCAGGTGCACACCATTGTATTTTCCATCCAAGTGCGATCTGACAAAACATAGGACCGCACTCGGACCAATGTTATAACGTCTATGCGGTCGCCCACATGTCTGATTTTTTTCCTCAAACAGACGGTCTTAGAAAAAAAATTGCAGCATGTTTGAGTTTGATCATTGGATCGCACTCGGGAATGCAAGTCTGAGTGCATAGAAATCATTGGACTGCACTCAGATGACATCTGAGTGCAGTCTGATTTCCATGGACTCACACACTGAAGAAGATGGAGAAATTTTGCTCTCCATCTTCTCCTCTCACTGTGCTCCTCTCATTCGAGAGAATCGGATCACAAAATGGTGAAACTCTATGCAAATGACGCTCTGATACGAGTATGATCAATGTCATTTACATAATCAGTCGGAATATAGGGGCGTCCGAATTTGGCCTAATACTCACCTGGTAAATCACCGCTGCTCCGGTACACCTGCTCTGTTGCCCCCTGCTGGTCTTGAACTTGTCCTGCAGTGATGACACATCGTATGTGCACAAGTGACCACTGCAGGTAATAGCTGGTGATCATATGCATTATCTGCTGGGACAAGTGATTGAGTTCGTGGTTGTGTGCGCATGTAAAGCACCTCTAGACCACCAGGGATCAGCGGGGCAGTGACTTTTATTTTATTATTTTACAACAGTCCCTTTAATTAACTGTCTTAGTAGTGAGGTAGAGGCCATGGACATTGATCTCGATGACACACATAATATGGCCTCCAGAGTCTACTTTTGGGGCACACTGTTCTTCTGTATGCCACTGATTTTATAAGAAGGGTTTTTATCAACTTATATGGAATCAATAAGAAAGAAGTTGTGAAGCCAAATTGTGCTTGCTTTACTTAGGCCCCAATACAGGTGCACACAGCGTGCTCGTGGATATGTAATATGGTCCTCATGGGCTTGTACAGACTCTTGAGAATCCTTACATTGTGCACATTGCGCACTGTGAGGATTCTCCGGTGTCAGCGCTGGTAGCGGCAGTCATGTGATCGATATGCACACTCCCTGCCACAATCCAGTGTGCGTTGAGCGAGACCGGAAACAGTCTAGTCGGATTGTGGCCGGGAGTATGAGACCACCATATTGTCTTAATAGGTAGTCAATTAACGATCGCAGTCAATTCATGTAACTGGGCCGTTACAGATCCCTTCCAAGTACAATATTCCCTTCTAAGGTCAATATAATGCCCGAGCCCAGTGCACCCCCTGCATTTGTCTATTGGTGACGTTCAAGGCGACAGATTTGTTACAGAATTTATTGTGATAGTAAATCTGTTCCATATACTGTACGTGATGTTTCTGTACCACATACGTGGATTTTTACAAACGCCTCTCAGATCTATGGAACAAGGGCCGATACTTCTTTAAGACACAAACACCCCTTTAAAGAGATTCATAAAGAATGGTGCTGAGAGTAAAGAGATCAATACCAGTGAGCGAGATTACCTGAGGTTAGGGCCTGCTCCTTAGGCGTGGCGACAGAAGAGAACAGAAAGTTAATGAAAGTTGAAAAGAATACAAAAGTCATGTTTAAGAAGATAAATGGGTTAGAAAGGCTAAAAGCTCTTACCTAGACTGATACATTGTAACAAAATCTGCAGCGAAAGGAACAGTAAGAGAAGTATGAAACCCTTGTGTGTTTCCATTAAAAGTAACCAGTCAGTAACCCTTCTAAGCAGTGGCGTACCACCAATGGCAGCAGACCAAGTGGCCGCTATGAACACCCCCCCCTTCCTCCCTCCCGCATCGTACTTTCAACTATTTCAGCATCCTGGATGCCAATACAGTTTAAAACAATGATGACACTCCCTTTCCCATCATTCCCCCTCTGTGCCCGAGCTCTGTGACATCTCAGTGCAGAGGGTGCGATGACATCACTACAGCGCGCCCTCTGTGCTGAGCGGTGCAGAGAGTCAGAAGACGCTGAGGAGACAGGAGCAGCGGGGGAACGGGGAGATGTGAGTATTTGATTATTTATTTTTTATGTATGGAGCATTATATGGGGCCCATTACACTGTATGGAGCAATATATGTGGCTCATTATACTGTATGGAGCAATATTTAAGGCCCATTATACTGAATGGAGTAATATGTGGGGCCCCTTATACTCAATGGAGCAAAATGTGGGGCCCATAATACTGTATTGAGGACTATGTGGTGCCCATAATACTGTATGGAGGACTATGTGGTGTTCTTAATACTGTACGGAGGGCTATGTAGTGCCCATAATACTGTATGGAGGGCTATGTAGTGCCCATAATACTGTATTGAGGACTATGTGGGGCCATAATACTGTATGGAGGACTATGTGGTGCCTTTAATACTGTATGGAGGACTATTTGGTGCCCATAATACTGTATGGAGGACTATGTGGTGCCTTTAATACTGTATGGAGGACTATTTGGTGCCCATAATACTGTATGGAGGACGATGTGGTGCCCGTAATACTGTATGGAGGACTATGTGGTGCCCATAATACTGTATGGAGGACTATGTGGTGCCCATAATACTGTATGGAGGACTATGTGGTGCCCATAGTACTGTATGGAGGACTATGTGGTGCCTATAATACTGTATGGAGGACTATGTGTTGCCCATACTACTGTATGGAGGACTATGTGGGGTCCATTATTCTGTATGGAGGACTATCTGGTGCCATTATTCTGTATGGAGAACTATGTGGGGCCATTATTCTGTATGGAGGACTATGTGGGGCCATTATTCTGTATGGAGGACTATGTGGGGCCCATTATTCTGTATGGAGGGCTATGTGGGGCCATTATACTGTATGGAGGACTATGTGGGGCCATTATTCTGTATGGAGGACTATGTGGGGCCCATTATTCTGTATGGAGGGCTATGTGGGGCCATTATACTGTATGGAGGACTATGTGGGGCCATTATTCTTTATGGAGGACTATGTGGGGCCCATTATTCTGTATGGAGGACTATGTGGGGCCTATTATTCTGTATGGAGGACTATGTGGGGCCCATTATTCTATATGGAGGACTATGTGGGGCCCATTATTCTGTATGGAGGACTATCTGGTGCCATTATTCTGTATGGAGAACTATGTGGGGTCATTATTCTGTATGGAGGACTATGTGGGGCCATTATTCTGTATGGAGGGCTATGTGGGGCCATTATTCTGTATGGAGGACTATGTGGGGCCATTATTCTGTATAGAGGACTATGTGGGGCCCATTATTCTGCATGAAGGACTATGTGGTGCCTATAATACCATATGGAGGACTATGTGGTGCCCACAATACTGTATGGAGATTTATGTGGTGCCCATAATACTGTATGGAGGACTACGTGGTGCCTATAATACCATATGGAGGACTATGTGGTGCCCACAATACTGTATGGAGGACTATGTGGTGCCTATAACACTGTATGGATGAGGGAGGAAAATTTGTAGGGGCTACAAAGTTGTGAGATATGCTCTTCTGTGTCCCCACAGAATATTAAGGGATTTTTTTTTTTGGGGGGGGGGCAAAGAGAACTTCTGCTATTGAGCCCATAATTTCTATGTATGCCCCTGCTCCTAAATTGTCTATATGAGCATGCAGATCATAGACAGCGGAGTAAAATGATATATCTGCAATCCGATATTTTTCTTAGATGTAAATGAGCTGTTAAAATCTATGGGCCGGACACTGATCTCCCTATCTGCCTCCTGAGCTAATGATAAATAAAAGGGGGTGTTATCAGTGTGAGACATGTACTGACTAACAGTCTGCTCTCCTAATATACATGTCTCACACTGTCTAACGCCATCTTTAAATTAAAATAATCTCTGGAGGCAAATTCTCAGGTAGATCTATGTCCGGCCCATAGATCTGAACAGCTCATTTACATATTAGGAAAATGGAGATTTCTCTGGAATAAGACATCGGATCGCAGATATCAGGGTATCATTTCATTCAGCTTTCTATGATCTACCAGCAGATTCCCTTTAATCAACAGGCAGATATTTTAATCCACTGCATTCACTATTCATCTAATTCAATGGATGCATTTGCAAGACCTAACGAAAATATGTTTTGCAGGATAAACACAACATTGTACACTAGGTTTACAGAAAATGAAGAACTAGGCACAAAACACTAACTCCAATTCTGCTACATACAGTATATCTCTTAGTTTTCACTATATTCAGGCTGAGCTGCATGGAAATAGCAAGGTAATAATATCCTTACAAAGGTTTCCCCAAATTAGACAATAAGACCCGCACAACCATCCACCCATTTAGTCTTCACCATGATGAGGAGTCAGAGGTCTCCTATGCTTGACAACGCTATTGTCTCAGAGGTTGGACTTGCACCTCTCTGACATTTATGGCATTTTCTACAAATAGACCATAAATGTCCGAGTCATGCATATCTCTTTAAGAGAAAAATGCCCTATGTATAGCAGCAACCAGCCTTTAAAGGGAATCTGTCAGCAGGTTTTTACTATGTAATCTGAGGACAGCATGAGGTAGAGGCTAAAACACTGAATTCAAGGATGTGTCACATGTCAGGCTGTTTGCTGTTGTTTACTTACACGGAAGGATTTATCACCTGGTGATCATCATGGCTGTACTACAGCAGCAGGTTAGTCTGACTCCGCCCCCTCCTGTGATAAGCAGCTCACTGTCTATAGACTACATACAGAGCCTGGTGTGGGCGGGGTTAGCTTTCTCAGCTCTGCTGCATTGCTAAATGTAAAACCTCGGATTGTGTCACAACTGCTGCACCCAGTAAACTAAGTGATACATGGTTGGAATCAGGGTCTCTTTTCTGACATTACGCTGATCTCAGATGACATAGCAAAATCCTGTTAACAGTTTCCCTTTAAATGTTAATGAATAATAACCAAGGAGTCAACGCTAGCTCAATTTGGCCATTCACATTCTATCCTAAACAGAAAGAACCATATTGTATGTTTCCTTTCCGTACTGCACTCTGCCCCCTACTGTATATTGATGGGACTCTACAAGGTCAAACTGTACTTATAAAGCAGCCATCATTCCTGAAGCCCACACTGCAATTACATGTGTCCTCACTGGGGAGGGGGGACTAAGATTTCACCAGACACCTCTGAGAGGAGCTTATAAACACGACGAACAAAGGGATCAGGCACACTGAAATTCAACATGCCTGATCCTTCTCTTCCCTGACATACTCTGTTATGGAAGAGTCTGGTGGTCCTCCAATAAACATTAGATGGTAATCAGAGGGTTCAGCCTGCTTTTCTCTAATGTGTATGGGGGTCTTTATATTCCTATACTGCATTTCTATTAAAGGGGTAGGCCACTACTTTCCATGTCCCCTTCATGTGAACTAAATCCCATAGATCAGCTCTTCAGTAAGTACTTTGCTTAGTCAAATCCTGCAGTGTCCTGAGTTGCTCCCCTGGTGTGACATGGCCTCTGGCTGAGAATCGGCTGCTCCCCGTGACCTCACGTCAGATTCCCCTCCACTTCCGGACTCTGGAAATTGATGGAAGAGGCGGAGGGGGTGGGGGGTTGCACTTGGGTGGGGGCTTGCATGCACGGTGGGCAGGATTGCATTTGCAAAGACAACTGCTTAATAGGCAATGCCATACACCAAAGACAAATGCATAACAGGCAATGCCATACACCAAAGACAACTGCTTAATAGACAATGCCATACACCAAAGACAACTGCTTAACAGGCAATGCCATACACCAAAGACAACTGCAGCATTTACGCTACGTGTGAACATGGCCTAAGCATTTCACTTTTATAAAAAATTGTAGGGGTTTAAATAGAGAAAAATGGGGCTGATGTGTGTAACTCTGGAGCAGAAGAGGGAGGGGAGTAGGTGGAGTTAAAGGTCTGTGCTCACTGCTGGCTTGCAGCCCAGCACAAAGAATGATGGGAAAGGTAGTCAGAAGGGAGCAGAGTACTTGGAAGAGGAAGTGATTGCTATGACAGCAGAGCTGGAGCCAGGGCACAGGAAGCGAAGCCAAAAGGCAGGAAATGTATATGGGGTTATTTGGAGGAATTGTTCTTAAGCATTTATGCAAAGCCAGTAACTGAGTCAAGGTTGTGGACAACCTCTGTAAATACTGACACCACTCTTTATTTCCAGTACTAAATTGGAAGCCATATTGAACTTTCAATCTTCAACCAAGATTACCTTACTGTGTTATTTTTCCTAAGCTATTATATTATTATAATGCATGCTCACCCTAAATAAGGCGCTGCTGTAGTTACTGATGCCTTGGATTACGTTGCTCAGCACCACTTCTAGCACCGCGCTGCTCACATGAATGGGGCTGAGTTGTAGGTGATGAAGAAGCGCTAGCTCAGAGACGGTGCTGATGCAAAAATTCTCACCATCCTCCCTTATGCAGTTAAGTGGGGGTGGGAAGGAGGGATTTGCCCAAACACTTTGAGAAGGCAATCTTAGGAAGATCTTATCTACTCTCAAAACTTGATTGCCAGCTTAAGGCCATTGCCCCACTATCAGTATTTTTTCTCAGGAGTGGGTGATAAATGCAGAATTGGTGACTTGTTTCTATTATACCTTTTCTCTGATTGTTCCTCACCTGGTTTTGGCTCCCACTCCTGAGAAAAAATACTGATCGAATACTGACCAAACACTGATAGTGGGGCCTTAGCTTGAGGATTGCTTCCATAGACGTAGATGGCTATTAGGGTCTTGCCATGCAGCTACTACCCACATTGTTGGTTCTTCACCTCTAGACTCAGGATGATAATGAGTTTTAGGTGATGAGTATCTGAAACCTGCACTGCAGTATAGGTAAAGGAGGACTAATCGATGATTTGTAGGTTTGAATGGGTTCTTCCATACTTCTGATAGACCTCACTAATCAAATATCAATGGCCTGACTGCCGATCAGCAAAAGACAATGGAGAGGAAACACCCTCTTAATTAAATATAGATCCTACATGTGGACAGTTGTGCATGGTACTGTAGTTGTCCCTTTCACTTGTATAGTACTCAGTCGTATTATCAGGCACCATGCGCATATGGACAAGTCACAATGTCTACCTTAAGAATGAAGGTGTCATGGAACTCATGGGAACGATTACCTTTCCAGCAATGATGGCCTATCTTAAGGACCACTTATGTTTTAGTCAAAAATGATTGTCCTAAAAATGAAACGCATTATCAGTTATGTACATACCTTGTCATTACTGAAATACATTAGATTCTTGCCATCAAATTTTACAAATCGTTTTTGAAAGACGTAGTTCCTGCAAAAATACAGCAGTATCAGTGTGACTGAGGTTATAGATATATACATCTACATGCATTTTTTTTAATACACATATGGTGTAACTATGGCTCGGTCTCCAAACCTCGTAACCTTTACCTACCTAGGATGTTCGGCAGCCATTCGAAAACCTAATTATTTGGTGAAGAGCAATATAAAATGAGCCTTTTTGTACAGTGGCTACGTAAAAGAAGGGCTTTCTGGGATATACACTTTAAAGGGAACCTGTCACCAGCTTTTCCCCATTTAAAGTACGACCAGTATCTTTAAGGCCTCTTTTACAGTATTCTAGTATGTTGTATGTATGTCTAAAATTCATAGCACATAAAGAGCTTTCATTATATTCACAAACGGCATGGTGTTGGGAGAAAGAAGGATTTTAATATGGCCACTCATTTTCTAAAGTTGCCCTTAGATCACGGCTTTCTACAGGAGACTTTTCCCCCTTTTCTATTGAAAACACGTGAACAATTGGCTGTGATGTGCATATATGTGTATAGGGCATGGGTAGTAACAGCCATCACCTTAATGAGCATCTGACCAACCGCTATCTAACATGTCTATTTACGATGGCCACCTTAAGCTTGATGATGGGCAGTCAGTTGATCACTGTCAGATCAGCTTTACAAGACCTCCATGCTTTCACCTGAACAAGCAAAGCAGGGGAAACTTCATAAGTGTAAGGTCTGCACAGTAACTTATCACTAGTTACAGAAAAGTGGAGTCAAAGTGACATCAAGACTCAAGACCTAATGAGTAACCATCAGTTTAATCTTTATTTCAGAAATCAATAATACCCCATAAAAATAAGAAAATTTGTAATATATTTTATCAGAGAAATCAGCTTCTTTCACCTCCGGGACTAGTCAGTCATTTTTACAATTCTCAATTTACGAATAAAATCTGTATTCAGTGAATATAGACTTTCCATTACTGAGATAGAATCTTATCAGTAGCAACTGTCATCTGCTTAAAAGGAAGGAAAGGGGAGGAGGAGAGAGAAGCTCGGCCTCTAGCTCCTCCACCTCCAATTTCCATAGAACTTTATGAGCACCAACTGTCATCTGCATAGAAGGAAGGAACTGGGAGGAGGAGGGAGAAGATCAGTTTCTAGCTCCTCCTCCTCCCATTTCCATAGAACTTTATGAGCACCAACTGTCATTTAATACATAGAAGGAAGGAGGAGGAGGGAGAAGATCCTCCCCCCATGTCCATAGAACTTTATGAGCACCAACTGTCATATACTACATAGATGGAAGGAAGGAGGAGGAGGGAGAAGCTCGGCCTCTAGCTCCTCCACCTCCCATTTCCATAGAACTTTATGAGCACCAACTGCCATTTACTACATGGAAGGAGGAGGAGGGAGAAGCTCTGCCTCTAGCTCCTCCCTCCTCCTCCCATCTCCATAGAACTTTATGAGCACCAACTGTCACCTCCTATCTCAGTGAAGGGAAAGTTTGTATTCAATGAAGACAGATTTTACTCGGGATTTGAGAATTTTGAGAATAAAGGTTCAGTCCTGGTGGAGAAAGAAGCCAATATTTTCTTGTATATTATTGATATATGAAATAAAAAGGAAGACGGCGAGCAAGGTGACACAGAATTTTGATTCACTCAAATATCAATTTCAGATGCAAGGTGGCTGGAATATGATGATATAATGAGGTATTCATAATATCAGTAAGTAGATTTAGGTAACTCAGTTCCAATCGACATTCCTGGTAAACGTTGCTCGTTTCTAGGGATGGAGTCCCACATCAAATAGTACGAAAAGACCGACAGTCACTTGTAAATTTGTAGAATTTATTCCATATCCTCCAACATACACAGTGAAATGTGACGCGTTTCGCCTTAGGCACAAGGACTTTGTTTGAGGAAGGCTTGTGCCTAAGCCGAAACGCGTCACATTTCCTTGTGTATATTGGAGGATATGGAATAAATAAAGTGAGTGCTGGTCTTTTCGTGCTATAAGTAGATTTAGGGGTGTGTGCTAGTATTGCATCTTATGTACACAGTAAGACTGAAGCTACCGGAAGATGACGCCGTACTGGGCCCATAACACAGCCGATATCCCCCCTGCTGCAAAGCTTCATTACAAGAAGCAGAACCGGCATCCCACTTACCCTTGAGGAGACAGCTTATCTAGCCACCCACTGAGGACTGGCCGTGACTTGTCGTGGATGGATGTGAAGCTGGCATACGGCGATATGGTCAAGTCATCCAGTATTTCATCTTTGTACAAGTCTGAGGGAAGACTAAACCGCTTGTTGTCTGCAGGAGAGTCCACAGTGGAGTAACCTTCCTGCTCATTGTGAAGAATTTGTGTGATTCGCTGAGATTTTCCCTCTTCGTCATCACTCTTCCTCTCCTTAGCCGATTCACCGATATTCCTGCAATAAAAAAATATAATACAGTGTTTTCTAATTCAACGTGCTGCAATTGTTAAAATTCTTTATACTTTCTTTCCTCTCACATCAGATGGAATTTTTCACTGTCATTTTCGTATTGTCACCTTTTAAGACCCTTAAGCATATTAGATTAAAATCGGTTGAGCCCCCCCAGATATTAGTGTGATCAGTCGAAAATTATTGATTCACCAGTTTATTGACATCACATCCTCTTGTTCTGGAGATAAGCCAATGCCAAAGCTGCCTGGCAGCAGCTTTTTCTGCTTTTGGCTCATCGCACGTTCATGTGTGTGGCAGAGAGACGAGTAACAGCTATCACATGTGTATAGACAAATTTAGAGCTGAACCTCGTTATTTAGATCTTTATCAATGTATCTTTCTGATTTCTTATAACTTAATGACCATAGACATGAACGAGGATGTCCACGACCACTTTTTTAAGTAAAGTAACCCCCGTTGTAAAATAAAAATAACATATACTCAACCCTCGCACTGGTGCCGTCACAGCGATGTTTGTCTCCTGAGATATTATTATTAATATTTCACGTAAGACCTTCAGAGAATCAGGGAATGTCACCCGAGCCCCCAGAGAACCGGCGCTGAGAACGCTGGAACGGCGAAGGTGCGTATGGTGAGTTTATGTCAAGGTAGTGGACAAACCATTCAAACCCTTCCCAACATATGACGTAATAGTATGTCTCATGTCAGGTGGAGCTATGTGGAGCGAGCTCAGCAGCTGAGTCTGCTCCATACATGGAAAGCGCTAACTGTGTTATACAGTCGGCACATACCGCTAACAGCAGCGACCAGAGCTTGCCCTGATCGCTGCCGTTTCACCCCTTAATTGCTGCTATCTCTCTGATAAGGAGTATTTAACTGCAGCAATGCAGCTTTGGCCCCCCATTTGAATGCCCATTTCCCCCTCCCTGACGAAACTGCAAGGGTTGCCATGGCTGACATGTTGGTACCCATGTGAAGCCCAGCCACAAGCTATCTACTGTAATTAAAAATATTAGCAAAATTTTCATTGTTAAAATGAAACATAAAAAACCCACGTTGCCATCTTCCCAAAAGTCTTCCAAATATAAAACTAATTAAAACATAGAGTAAATGCCATGGAGCAAAAAAAATCATCAGGATTTCCATTTTTCGGTCGTTGCACCTGTACCCCGAAAAATGCAACAATAACCGGTCAAAGGCTGCCAGCAAAAAAAACAAGCCCTTACACACCTTGATTGGGAGAAAAATTAAAAAGGCTAACTACTTAAAAGGTAGCTGTATCGTCAAGTTACTTTTCAGAATAAGATGTCCTGTGTCCTGAAACAACGGACACTGGAAGCCTGTGCTAGCATTTCTTCTGCGGTGTTGCTATCAGTGTGTCAAGAGTGGGAGAAGAGGGTTGCATTGACAATCCAACACAATGGGCAGCACTTTGAACACATTTTATAAGTGGTCATAAACTTTGTTTTTCTTATGAAATTCTCAATAAGTTTGATGTGTCACATGACCCTCTTCCCGTTGAAAAAAATAAAGTTGGATCCAAAATGGCCAGCTTCAAAATGGTCGCCATGGTCACCACCCATCTGGAAAAGTTTTCCTCCTCCCATATACTAATGTGCCACAAACAGGAAGTTGATATCACCAACCATTCCCATTTAATTTAGGTGTATCCATATAAATGGCCCACCCTGTAGTATAATACACTTCACATAGTCCACCATACAGTATACTACACTCCTCATAGTCCTCAATAAAGTATAATGCATACCCCATAGTCCTCCATACAGCATAATGCTCAGCACATAGTATTCCATATAGCATAATGCACCCCATAGTCCTCCATATAGTACAATACACTCCCCATAGCCCTCCATACAGTATATTGCACCTTATAGTCCTTCATATAGTATACTACACTCCCCATAGTCCTCCATATAGTATAATAAGCACCCCATAGTCCTCCATATAGTATAATTCACTCTCCATAGTCCTCAATATAGTATAATGCACTCCCCATAGTCCTCCATACAGTATAATGCACTCCCCATAGTCCTCCATATAGTATAATGCACTCCCCATAGTCCTCCATACAGTATAATTCAGCCCCCATATAGTACATACAGTATAATGCACAGTCTATAGTCCTTGATACAGTATAATGCAGCCCCCATATAGTACATATAGTATAAAGCACTCCCCATAGTCCTCGACAGAGTACAATGCAGCCCCATAAATTACAATGCAGCCCCCTTAGTATAATGCAGCCCCATAGAGTACAATGCAGCCCCCAGAGAGTATAATGCAGCCCCATATTATTATTACTATTAGCGGCAAGCCATTGGCTGGGGACCCCTGGGGGAGTGGGGGCCCTAAGCAAATGCCTAGTTTGCCTGCCCTGTTGCTTGGTTATTTTTACCATTCAATGAATGCTATAAAAATAAAACTGAAACAAACAACAGCAGAATTGTACTATTTTCACCATTTTTCATCACTTCATATTTTTGGGCCTTTTTCCAGTATCTTGTATGGAAGAATGAATGATTACAACTCGTCCTGCAAAAAAATCAAGCCATCATACAGCAATGATGATGGAAAAAAACAAAACAAAACTGTAGCTCTTGGAAGAAGGGGAGTAAAAAAAGAGAGCGCAAAAATTAAAGCTGTCACGTGTTCAAAAACATGAAGCTGTTACCTTGCCAAAAACCTTGTGCTCGCCTGAGGGAAAAAAGTATTTTTTTTGGACACATGACATTTTCTTCATTTGGGTGCAGTCAGACAGTCGTATAACAAGGACAATGATCACATTGCAATGCATGGACTGGCCAGCGGCTCCTCTTACCTGAGCCTGACAGCTGCATAGAAATACACTAGATGGTGGCCCGATTCTAACGCATCGGGTATTCTAGAATATGTATGCGGCCGACCGGGCGCAATCAGCAGAACGTTGTTTAAATTTGCTGCCAAAATCGCTGATTCGTCGCGGCCAGCAACCGCGACCAAGCAGCAAAACGGTGTTTAAATTTGGCGGCAATATCGGTGATTGGTCGCAGGTGGCGGCCGCGACCAATCAGCGAACTGTGTTAGTGAGGACCGGAGAGCTTGTTTAAATTTGGCGATAAAATTGCTGATTAGTCACAACCGCGACCAATCAGCAGAGCGGGGTTTAAATTTGGCGCCAATAATGCTGATTGGTTGCGGCCGGCGACCGTGACCAATCAGCAGAGCGGTGTTTAAATTTGGCACCAATATCGCTGATTGGTTGCAGCTGGCGGTCGCGACCAATCAGCAGAGCGGTGTTTAAATTTGGTGCCAATATCGCTCATTGGTTGCAGCAGGCAGTCGCGACCAATCAGCAGAGCGGTGTTTAAATTTGGCGCCAATAATGCAGATTGGTCGCGGCCGGCGGTCGCGACCAATCAGCAGAGCGGTGTTTAAATTTGGCGGCAATAATGCAGATTAGTTGCGGCCGCGACCAATCAGAAGAGCGTTGTTTAAATTTGGCGCCAATCTCGCTGATTGGTCCAATCAGCAGAGCAGTGTTTAAACTTGGCGCCAATCTCGCTGATTGGTCCAATCAGCAGAGCTTGTTTAAATTTGGCGCCAATCTCGCTGATTGGTCGCGGGTGGCGGCCGCCACCAATCAGCAGAGCGTTGTTTAAATTTGGCGTCAATCTCGCTGATTGGTCACGGTCGGCCGGTGGCCGCGACCAATCAGCAGAGCGTTGTTTAAATTTGGCTCCAAAATCGCTGATTGGTCGAGGTCGGCTGGCGGCCGCGACCAATCAGCAGAGCGTTGTTTAAATTTGGCGCCAATCTCGCTGATTGGTCTCGGTCGGCTGGCGGCTGAGACCAATCAGCAGAGCGTTGTTTAAATTTGGCGCCAATCTCGCTGATTGGTCGCGGCTGGCCGGCGGCCGCGACCAATCAGCAGAGCGTTGTTTAAATTTGGCGCCAATCTCGCTGATTGGTCGCGGTGGGCTGCGACCAATCAGCAGAGCGTTGTTTAAATTTGGCGCCAATCTCGCTGATTGGTCGCGGACGCCAGCCGCGGCCAATTAGCAGAGCGTTGTTTAAATTTGGCGCCAATCTCGCTGATTGGTCGCGGTCGGCTGCGACCAATCAGCAGAGCGTTGTTTAAATTTGGCGCCAATCTCGCTGATTGGTCGCGGTGGGCTGCGACCAATCAGCAGAGCGTTGTTTAAATTTGGCGCCAATCTCGCTGATTGGTCGCGGACGCCAGCCGCGGCCAATTAGCAGAGCGTTGTTTAAATTTGGCGCCAATCTCGCTGATTGGTCGCGGTCGGCTGCGACCAATCAGCAGAGCGTTGTTTAAATTTGGCGCCAATCTCGCTGATTGGTCGCGGCCGCGACCAATCAGCAGAGCGTTGTTTAAATTTGGAGCCAATCTCGCTGATTGGTCGCGGTCGGCTGGTGGCCGCGACCAATCAGCAGAGCGTTGTTTAAATTTGGCGCCAATCTCGCTGATTGGTCGCGGTGGGCTGCGACCAATCAGCAGAGCGTTGTTTAAATTTGGCGCCAATCTCGCTGATTGGTCGCGGACGCCAGACGCGACCAATTAGCAGAGCGTTGTTTAAATTTGGTGCCAATCTCGCTGAATGGTCGCGGCTGGCGGCTGCGACCAATCAGCAGAGCGGGGTTTAAATTTGGCGCCAATCTCGCTGATTGGTCGCGGCTGGCCGGCGGCCGCGACCAATCAGCAGAGCGTTGTTTAAATTTGGAGCCAATCTCGCTGAATGGTCGCGGCTGGCGGCTGCGACCAATCAGCAGAGCGGGGTTTAAATTTGGCGCCAATACTGCTGATTGGTCGCGGCTGGCGGCCGCGACCAATCAGCAGAGCGGCGTTTAAATTTGCCGCCCATATCGCTGATTGGTCGCGGCCGGCCACCGCGACCAATCAGCAGAGCGGCGTTTAAATTTTCCGCCCATATCGCTGATTGGTCGCGGGTGTCGACCGCGACCAATCAGCGACGCGGGATTTCCTGGACAGACAGACAGAAAGACAGACAGACAGACAGACGGGATAAGACGATTATATATATAGATACTGTCAGGCTTGGGCCAGGAGAGCCGCCGGCCAGTCCTAGCACTGCAATGCGACCGTAAATGAATGGACAGTTAGTGGGGCAGTGGTTGCACATGCTCAGTAAAGCTGCACTCACACAGGAGACTGTGGTCCCCCAAAGGTGCGTCATTGGGGGTCTCAGCAGACAAACCTCAATCAGTCATGCTTTTTTCACCTATCTTCTGCATAAATGATAAAAACATTGTTTGTGGGACAACATTTTCTCATATTCAGCAAATGTGGGCACCTGGTGACAGCAGTTTATGACCCTTTAAGACCTAAACATTTCTGGAAGCAACATTTTGTATTGTTCTTGCAGGAAGCTTGCACACTTAGCTGATCTGTAATCTTCTACAATCAAGATCTGCATACTTCCTATTTTATCTGCTTCATTTGCTTTTATGGTACGGGTATGTGGGGGTGATGTTACTGAGTTGCCTTGTTCCTTCTTCCATATCACATGCTGTCTAAGATATTTTGCTTATGACTGGTTCAGGGTTTAAAATACATCAGCAAAACCAAAATAAATCTGTCTATTTTATGCCCTTTAAATGTTGACACTGGACCAGTATAGTATATGCAGTCAGACTTACCTGGCATGACTTCTATCCTCTCCCGGAGTAAACATGGGCATCGTAGAACATGTCCGGATTTTGCCATTCTTGGCATCCTGTATAATTAAAATAATGATAAAAAATGTTAAAAAAAAATGAAAAGTAATTTTAACATTCTAGATTGGTAATTCCAATGAAGTTCTATTGAAGGTGGCTCTTTTCCTAGCATTGTGCAGGTGCTACCAAAAAACAACAACACTAATTTCAAGGGACTATGCTCCAGTTGTCTATAAGGTGCCTGGTTAAAATCGACCATGTGCAGTAACATTTCTAAAGGTTCAAACCATTTTTGTAGCAATTATGTATATTCCAGTGGTAAATCCCTACCTGTCATGGAGATATGGAATATACTAGCAGAATCATATCATATGTTCAAGAGAATCCGTCAGTAGGATGAACCCTTCTAAGGCGTCTATATGGGCATGTAGGTTAAAGTTTAATAAAATGATACATTGATATCTGCAATCCGATGTCTTATTCCAGAGATATCCAATTTTTTCTTAATATGTAAATGAGCTGTTAAGATCTATAGGCCGGACATAGGTCTTACAGAGAATCTGCTTCCAGAGCTCATTTTCAATGAAAGCTTGCACTAGTGTGAGACATGTAATGACAGACAGTCTGCTCTTCTGATCTATGTGTCTCACACTGGTAACTCCCCATATCATTTAAAATGAGCTCTGGAGGTGGATTCTCGGGGAGATCTATGCCCCACCCATAGATCTTAACTACTCATTTACATATTAAGAAAAATTAGGATTTCTATAGAATAAGACATTGGACAATTGGCAATTTTCTAGGACCTGCATGCCCATATAGATGGCTTAGAAGGGTCCACCCTACTAACAGATTCCCTTTAAGGCCCTGTGATTAGAACAGATTTCATTAAATTAAAGATACCACTGGCAAATGATGGACCACACTAGTTTGCAATGGGGTCTGTTGGGATCTGCTGAGGTGTGTCCATAATTTTGATTAAAAAAAATTGCTTTACTTGCAATATATAATAATCTGTACTTTAATGGTTCGGCGGCAAGTACAGGTGATTCGCATAGTACAGTTGCAATCAAAATTATTCAATTCTCCCCAGAGAGTTAGGCTTATTTTCACGATTCCACCCGTCAGTGTGTCTTGGATGCAGTTACTGATGGCTCAGCTGTCCAATCTGGTGCAGGGCCGTGCTGAATTTGTCAGTACTTTGATTGACAGCTCAGTCACCCAGTCTGGTGCAAAGGCAAGATGAGCTGTCGGTGTTTTGATTGACAGCTCGGCCGGCCAATCTGAGACTGGGAGGTGCTGGGCAGCCCTCAGGTGTTCCCTGCCCCAGGCGATTGCCCAGCTACTTAGCTGGGCAATCAGTTCCAGACCTCTGCCAGATGTAGCTTCAGATAAGTGTGGTTGGTTTTTTCTGTGCCTAATGTTTTGCTTGATCTTTCGCTGCCTGACCTTGGACCTCATTCTGACCCTCCATCTGATTAACCCCTTTGCTTTGATTTGCTATCCCCCCAGTATATTGACCTCGGACCGTTACCTGACTATGACTTTGTCTCTTCCTTCTGGCTTTTGATCTTGATTGCCTTGGCTATCCCGACTCACTGCTTGTCCGTGAGAAGTGACTCGGCGTCACACTTACTTTACAGACTTTCTGCTATTTACAATAAACCAATCAAACAAGAACAATTTAAATAGCTCCACACAGCTAATATAACAAGTGGTTTCTCCAAATTCAGCACAAAATGCCACTTTTCATGACTAATTAATTCGCAATATTGGTCATCTTCTTCATGTCAGGCATCATTAGTACTAAGTATAGCACTCTCTGGCTGTTATGACATGCTGCAAAGAAAATCCAAGGCACAATTGCTGCCAAAATTTATTGTGTTATCAAAACCATCAAATAAGCAAAGAGTGACATTTCGGCCATAATAGGTCTTTGTAAAGCCAATAAATACAAGAATAAATATATAGGGAGGGCAAGGTGTCGTATATAGGGAAGGCAAGGTGGATTCAATCAAATATCAGGAGATCCTAACAAAAAATGCCTTTTATGAGGAAGTAGAAGCTTGGAAATAATTGGATTATCCAACAGGACAATGATCTCAGGAATACCTTAAAGTCCACCAAGGCTTGGTTTCAGAAGAAGTCCTGGAAGATTTTGGAGTGGCCATCACAACTGCTTGACTTGAACCCTATGGAATTTGAAGAAGGTACTTGCAGCATGCAAAACCAAGAATATTAGTGACCTGGAGGCTATTGCCCATGAGAGCTAATATTGGAATGGGGCAAGAAGCTTGTGTCTGGCTTTGCACCATTTGTGTAGCAGATCATAACAGCCAAAGGTGCTCTATTAAGTACTAAAGATGCTTGATATGAAGGGGTCGAATGATTCTGAGACGGCAGTGGCATGCATTGTGTGTTGATTTTGCATAAACTACATGTATTAGTTGTCTTGAACTATCTAAATTGCTCTTGCTGGATTGTTTTATTGCAAACAGCAGAAAGTTTGTAAAAATTACTAATAAACCTAATTTGCAATAGGGGTTGAAAAATATAAATTGCAATTATATTAATGTGCTTAATTTGTATTTACAAAGAAAACCACATGGTTCTTGAGTGAACTGAATCTCATAGAGAGGAGATAAATTAACCCAATTTTAGAGGTGATATAAAAAGTACAAAATGCAATATTGATACGATATCTCCAGATTCTTACCTTTGAGTCGTGTATTTGAGAAAGGCGGTTGAAGAGGGTTTCACAGTATGGGTTGATTACCTCAGCAGATACTAAAAAAACAAAAAAACAGATTTCAATAATTCTGTAGGAAACAATGTCTATAGTATGTACAGTATCTTGTGTGTTATTACGGATGACATCTGAAGTTACACCACATCAGTGTAAAATACCATAGACCAGGGGTCCCCAACCTGTAGCTCGAGAGCCACATGTGGCTCGTGGACCCTTGATGTGTGGCTTGTGGCTGTCTGCCACATGAATGCATTAGCACCTTGTGTTGCAAATAGCTATTAAGAGTAGATCTCTAGATGGTGATGTCACAGGGATATCGCGACAGAGAGAGGCCAGATGATCACGGTGTCTAGTTTCACGAACTTCTGCACCGGTTAGAAGCAACTCACCGTCTTATTAAACCGTGCAGGTTTTTTCCTTGCTAGCAGTGCAAGGGTTATTATGTTCAGTTGTAGCTCCTAGAGCTTTAGTATCTAGATTGTCTCAGCTGTTCAGTGTTGGCCACTCCCCTCTGTTATATATGCTCGACTTTGGAACTTAGGAATTACCAGTGTTAGTTTTTACTGCCTGGTTTGTAGTTGAAGGTGTTGTCTGTGGTTGGAGTTGGCGTTTGGAGATGTGCTCAGGAGATTGCTGCATAGCGTTTTGTTTGCGTGCGCATCCTCTTCTTCTCCTGTTTGGTTTCTCCTTCCTTTAACTCCCATGTGTCCTACTCTTTTGTTTTGTGAGTGCATTTTGTATGATTGTTATTTTCATTTACTTCTGTCTGTCTTCCTCTTGTTTGTCTGATTAGTGCTTTCCTGTACATTTCAGGCTCCACCCTTCCTGGGTGGGGGAGAGGACAGATAAGCATTAATTTACGAGCTTAGTAAGGCACGTGAACCCGGCATCTCCACTTTCAGGACTAATCCAGGGGACAGAGATAAATCAGGGCGCCCCTAGTTTAAGGGACCTGGTTAGCACCCATAGTCCTTAGGAATTGTATGACGGGTGACTTGTGTGTAACCCTCAACAGAAGAGCAGATCTGAATGGAGGTAAGATAGGAAACCCTGGAGCTTGGCATACTGGTGTGATTACGAAAAGCTTTGGCTGTCATTATACCGGTAATAGGGGACTCTGGGTGTCATTATTGTGAGTGGGGCAAGAGCTGGATGTGGCTCATGACCCTCTCTCAGATCTGTAAAGGGCTGTCAAGGTCAGGCAGGTTGGGGACCTCTGCCATAGAGTATTTAATTCCAAATATTACATTTGATTAGAAATAACACATTAAATTATGGATGGAAACAAGGAAGTGTTGCTAAATGGTGAAACAAATACATTATTAATTTATAATATTCTGTCTTCTGTTGCTTTAAACTGAACCTGACAGGTGATACATGCTGCCTAAACTGAGGACAGCATGTATCAGGCACTGGCTGTATGATTACAGTCATGTATGTTTGACTCTGTTTGACATGTGTATAGGCAGAGACCTGTCAGTCACTGACAGGGGGTGGGGAGAAGCCGCCGGGGATCCACCAGTTCATCTAATGCACAGTGCGGCTCGGTCCCTAGCAGCTATCAGTAGTATGTTTTTCTCTGAAACGCCGCAGCATTTCAGAGTCAAACATACATGGCTGTGATCACACAGCTAGTGGCTGATACATGCTGCCCACGGTTTGCTCATGTATCACCTGTCAATTTCCCTTTAAAGGGGTTGTCCAGTTTAGAAAATCAACTTTTATATACATTATTAGGTATATTACTTAATAAGTATGGGGTTTCCTAATTAGGAGCCTCATCTCATGGACAATGTCTACAATAATGAATCTTTTTCATTGTGGAGGACATCATAAACGCATCAATGGGCATTGTGTGGTGCCTAATTACTCAGCAGGAGGATACTTTTCATTTTACAGTTAAAGAGATTGTTCACTACTATTTTATTGATGACCTATCCTTAGGATAGGTCTGATCGGCCGGGGTCACTCACCGGCCGGAAGTACTTACTGGCCGAGCTGACCGTCTCCTGATAGTGGCCGAGGACTGGTACTACACATCCGCCTCCTATTCAAATCAATAGGAGGCGGATGTGTAGTACCCTGCTAAGGCCACTATCAGAAGACCGCCAGCTCCGCAAGTAAGTACTTCCGGCCAATGCTGACACCAATAACAGTTGATCAGTGTGGGTCATACATTGATGACCTATTGTCATGGGTATGTCAGATGTAACAGACAGTCGCTCTGCATCTGGCTGCAGAAGGTCTCCTAGTTTGGCATTGCAGACGCCTTCTTAATCGTTCTGACTTTTGGACCCAAGTGGCAACTTCCTTCGTGCTCTCATTGACACACCCTGGTCTGGGTGTTTATAAACTCTCAGTTTGCTTCAGGGAGTCGCTGGTGATATCATCATTTTCCCTTTTGAAAGCTCGGAGCTATAGCAGTCGGCTAGCTTCCTCTCTGGTGCCCTTGGAAGACGTTTGGTGTTATCTCTCTGGTGTCTGTTCAAGTTAAGTTTTCCCCCTTTGTTTGTCTCCCTTGTTGTCTTTAGTTTATAGTGGGGACTGGCCAGTGCTCACCCCCCTCTCTATCTAGGGCCTAGCTCTAGAGATATACAGGGCTTAGGTTTCCTGGTCAGCGATTGGTGTGGAACCAATATAGGGACAGTAGGGCAGGCAGGGTGTTATTAGATCTGCCTAGGGGTCTCCACTCCCCTTTCCCTAGTGTCTGGGCTTCCTTCCTCTCATCCCTTCGTTTTGCACTTAGTCTTACCCACACTGTGCGTGACACCTATCCTAAGGATAGGTCATCAATGTAAAAGTAGTGGACAACCTCTTTAAGGTCCTTCTAACATGTAGAGATTGTCAGATGCAAATAATACATTTAAGCTCTCCTGACATATCTATTTTAGTAAATACATCTATTCCCTGAGAAATAACAATTATACAGCACCTTTTATTAGAGCTTTATTTTGTGACGTTCTACTGTTATAATTCCTAGACTTTTATGAATAAATTGACAACTGACTGTTATTTTTCCTCTTGTCAAAGAGGTGTGTCCCTAGATAGTTTGGTATTGAAAGCACTGATTGGGCAGTAATGGATTGTACCAGGACACACTCCCAAATGGTAAGGCCCGGATGTCAATTTATTCATACATTTCAAGGAGGAACGACAGGTTGATGTCACAATGTAAAGTTGTAAGAAAAGATGCTCCAGAATTCTTATTTCCTGAGTAATTAATACTCGCTCAGACATGAAAACAGTGGTGACAGGTCTTTTTTAATGCACTTTAGAGGAGCACATTAGATAATGGTTGGTTTGTGGAACGATGAGCTATTTCTCCCATACACAGTAATGCTTTGGCAGTTGCGTATATCTTAGATGAGAACAGCAGGATCGGCCATTGGAATTTCAACAGAAGACTTCTCTTCTCCCTTGAGATCATTTGTTGGGGGAGAGTCAGTAGGGCCCCATACACATTAGGCTGCCAGCCATTCCCACTGATAGTGGTAGGTTCATCCAACTTTAGTCTAATGTGTATGGAGACCCTAAGGTCCTTAATGTGTATGGAGACCTTAACGACCTTAAAATTGTAGTTAGTCCCAAAAATAGACAGTCTACTGCACATCCTATGAGCCACATGAAATTTATGTTGAAATTCATAGGGGTCCAGATACAACTTATTAGAGCACGAGGGGGCAAAACGTAAGCTGTACACAAAAATCAGTAGTACATGCCTACTGGAAAATTGTCTGATTTGATACTGTAGAATTTCTTACCAAAACTAGACATAGGCCGTTCAGGAACAGCAGGTGAATCCACTTCAGCCGAACCTGTGCAACTTTTGGAAGAAAATAAGAATATTAGTTCTTAATAGTTACTGAGTATCTTCTCCAATCATAAAACTAAGTGCACTCATAACAGAACCCAAGATAAAAAGAAAATGAGCAAATACCCTGTAGTAAGTAAATGAATAAATAGTAATAATACATGTAAATAACATTAACACTATTTTGATTAAAAAAACGTAGAAGCCATTCCATCGTGATGAGGTGTACCCAATCGAGACGGTCCCTATCTCTTGTAGTTCACTGCACTGTGTGTCAGCAGATGCCAAAAAAGAGAAGGGCAGAGCCGGATCCAGACCCAACTGTTTATAAACAAAATGAAAAGCCCAAAAAGGGGGAGACAAACCCTAGTTTGTACAAAGTACAAAAAAACTAAAGCAAAACCAAAAAGAGAATGAGCAAATAAAAAAGAAAATGAGCAAATACACTGCAGTAAGTAAATTAATAAATTGTGATAGTACATCTAAATATCTTAGGGTACTTAATGTGAGAAGGTCACTGGTAAAATACTGGGGGGGGGGAGATATGTGTCACTCAGGATGTTAGCCTCAGTGATATGAACCTGGAAAAATATTCCAGCATACTAAGTGCTGAGAGGAGTTAATCGGCCATATTAAGGGGTGGGTTTTTGTGAACATCTGAACAGTTGGTGGGAGGCTGTTCACCATATTTCCACCCCAGGGTGTGGTCCAGAAGGTAAATGTGGAGCCTTTGGATTCATTCAGTGTTCAGTGTGTCTGGAGATGAGAGCTCTGAGATGAGAGCTCCAGAGCTGTGCTCTTGTTAAAGAGAACTGAACCTTGTTTTGTTTCCCCTGAGTGGGAGGATCCCCGCAGCCACACAGACTGTACTGTATGCTATTTTTGTTTTTTCCTGTTATGCCAGAAGGGTTTGTTTACCTAATTTTGGAGTGGTTTATGCAGTACGGTGTTAATAAACCCGTTTAAAATTTAAACGGAAAGTGTTCCTGTGACTACCTCTTTAAGCAGCCGAGTGATTCGGTCTACCACATTAAGTATGACATATGTTCCACCTAATTTTTTTGGTGCACTAATAACAATAAAGGACATGTCCCATAAAGGTATAAGACTAAAGAGGCAGTCTGGGGGAGATATGGAAAGGGGCAGCATGTGGGGGGATATCATGTGAGAGAGATATTATAGAGAGGGACAGTGTGGGGGGATATTTTGGAGAGGGTCATTGTGGGAGGATATTATACAGAGGGGCAGTGTGGGGGATAATTTGGACAGGGGCTGTGTGGGGGATATTTTGGAGAATGGCAGTGTGTGTGGGGGTTATTTTATAGAGGGGAAGTGTCAGGGAATATTTTGGAGAGGGGCAATGTGTGAGGTGGTATTATAGAGAGTGGGGTATTTTGTGCAGGAAGTAGATGAAAGCTCATCATGGAGTCTGTGTTACATGGAGACAAAAGGAATGGAAATTACTCCAATCGAAGAAGATGTCACTTATAAGATACCTGGATATAAATGTTTCTTGTGTTACTGACTACGTCTCATCAGTGCTGTGGTTCCTGTATGGTCCACAGTATGACGATGGCTGTTAGGCTATGAGCCCTCGATGCAGAAATGCTCAGGATTTTTTCCTGAGCATTTCTGCATCTCCCTGGCAGAAAAAAACGCATGCGGATTGTACATGCGGATTGTGCATGCGGATTGTACATGCGTTTTCCTGCCAGGGACATGCGGATGTGAAGCGTTCTTCACTTGCATTTCCGCATGCGGGTTGACAAGCGCTTTCCAAGCGATTTTAGCATCAGTTGGAAAGTGCTTGTCAACTTGGTCACACTATATAAATCCATGCAAACAGCATGGATTTATATAGTGTGACCCGAGAGAATGTCAAAAAATAAAAAAATAAATCTATACTTACCCTCCGATGGCCCGCGCTGGCTTGCTTCACCGTCCCAGCTGCTGGCAGCGGTAGACTGAAGGACCTGCCGTCGTCAGCGTCGCGTGACCTGTCACATGACTCTGACGTCAGCGCAGGTCCTTCATTCCATCGCGAACTGCCGCCAAGCAAGGAGGAGCACACCGCGGGCCGCCAGAAGGTAAGTATATATTTATTTTTTATTTTATTCTTTTTTTTTTTACAGTTTTCTATGTTACCGGGGTCCGGAGGAGAGTCTCCTCTCCTCTAGACCTGGGTACCATCCGCACATTAGAACGCATGGAATGTGCATCTACATATACAGTGATGCGTAATCCATGCGGTTTAATGCAAGTCAATGGTGGCGAAAACGCAGCGCTTCCGCAAAATAATTGGTAGTGCTGCGTTTTTTTCCGCAATTCTAATTTCCACAGCATGTGCACAGCACATGCGGATTATCATTGGGGAACATGGCAGGCCTTCTACCATGCGTTTTTTAAGCGTCTCTGCAGCGTTTTTGCTGCTGCTGCGACGCTTAAAAAACGCATCGTGGGCACACAGCCTTAACAACAACTCCCAACATCTCCTTACCATTGCTAAGGAGATATTGGGAATTGCAGGTTCATGTAATATAATAATATATGGGGCTGACTTGACATTACAATTGATCACTGTACTAAGCTTGGCGCTGCATTCAAATACTGATGGAGGTTCTTTCGCTGTATTCATGTACTGACAGTATTTCTGGCACTGCATTCATGCTCCGACGGTGTTTCTGGGGCTGCATTCACGTACTGACGGTTTTTCTGGCGCTCCATTCATGTACGGATGGTGTTTCTTTCACTGCATTCATGTATTGACGGTGGTTCTGGTGCTGCATTCATATACTGACAATGGTTTTGGTGCTGAATTCATTTACTGCTGATGGTGTTTCTGGTGCTGCATTGATATACGTATGGTGTTTCTGGTGCTGGATTCATGGACTGACAGTGGTTCTGATGTAGCATTCATGTACCGACGGTGGTTCTGGCGCTGCATTCATGTACTTATGGTAGTTCTGGTGCTGCATTCATGTACTGATGGTGGTTCTGATCTTGTACACATGTAGAAATCCATAACGGGTTTCATGGCTATGTTATAACTCACAAATTGTCAAAACTTAGAAATTTGAGGTTATTAGGAGGATTTGGCGAGTTTCTACTCCATAAAACCACAGAAATTCACAGAATTATAGAGTGCAGACATATTTGGTGGAATTTCCACACTAGTTTGGCGCTTGAAACAAGGGTGTAGCTAAAGTCTATGGCGAGAATTTACTAAAATTGGATTTCATATACAAGTCTTAAACAGAAGCCCTCTGGCTTCAGTAAAATACTCTAAATCTTTTTAAGGCTTATTCCTAAAAAAAAATATCCAAGGATAGGAGATAACTTGCTGATCGCTGTGAGTCTGACCACAGGGACCCTCGGCGATCTTGAGATCGAGGCTCTGGAACCTCAAGAACGAGGATTTGCAACCCCATCCTTAATGGAGCAGAGATGCGCAATCGCAGCCTCCACTCCATTTTCAGTTTATGGTACTGCAAAGTACAGCACCTGGCTTACCCCAGCAGTCCCATAGACAATGGATGGAGTAACGGCTTCTCATCTGTTTTTTGGGTTCCAGATCACTGAAGGTCCCAGTGGTCGAACCCCAGCTATCAGTACGTTATTCCTTATCCTGTAGTAGAAAATATCTTGGTTATTATGGGAATAACACTTTAAAAAAATTGGATTATTTTATTCCAGTTGGCTTCTGTTTAAGACTGGTATGGGGAGTAAGTTTATTTTTTTGGAAATTACCCTTTAAGAAGCATATGGCTCTTACTAAATTTGATGAAGTCTGTGCAGGGCTGTGTTGAGCAGTCTGAGCTGCCATAGATGTCAGATATAATTTATGGTATAAAATATAGGCAATGTTTACATTTGTGGTTGATTCCACCCTTTAAACTAAGCCTATTCCACTTAAAAAAAATGGCAAGAGTGATGTAAAATCGAGAAAGTTGAATTTTTTTTAAGCAAAATTTGTAACTTTTTCTGCTACAAAACTGGTACACAGGGCCAATATTTTTTTTACATTATTGGTCTACCCAGGCTCTATTACAAAGTTATTATTCCTAAAGTATTAAGTTATCAAATTATCTCCTTTCGATAGAGTACTGATCCCCAACATTTCATACCATGGGAGCTGCATTCAGCTCTGAGGGTCGCGAGCCACATCCAAAGCCCACCAAATATTGACATCCAGCTCCTACCTCGCCTTTACCCCCTCAGAAGTTACACCCAGAGCCACCATTATTGGTATAATGACAGCCAACGCTTTCCCATAGAAATTACACTAAGACAGTATACTTACATCCAGGGGTTCCCTCTTTAACCCATTTGGTATTTTCACATCAAGCTCTTCTACCACCCTAAAACACTATCTCATCCAGCTTCAAACACTTCCTATGACTGGGATTATCCACCTTACCATACTTAATTTACCTCCTCAACGTCTAGACCAGTGTAAGTGCATCCAGATCTGCTCTTCTGTGCAGGGCTACTCCCAAAAGTCACCATCTGAAGACCTGCTCTTCACAGCAGTAGGCTAGACCTGGGGCTGATGCACCATACCAGCAATCAGCCGTGAACCATACATCATGGGCCCGCGAGCCGAATGTGGCTCCCGATCTACATATTGCAGACCCCTGCCATAGATAAGGGACAACTTACTGACTGTTGTAGTTCCAACCACTGGGTTCCAGGAACCAGGCTCTGCAGAGCACCAGGGCTGGAGTTGGAGTTGGAGTCGGTATAAAATGGACCGACTCCGACTCCTAAAATATGTAATAAATTGGGTGCAGTAGTACAATGCAGGATGTGCTGTAAATGTTTTCATAAGAATTTGGGAATGTTATGAGATGTCCTATAAGTGTCTATTCTGTTCCTGATCTAAGAATTTAGGCTTTTAGTTGAGATGAATCTGAGCTGCACTTTATGTACATGCTCAGTAGTGAGGCAGGGCTGTGGAGTTGGAGTTGGAGTCGGAAGTCAGGGAAATTGAGGACTCGAAGTCGGAGGTTTGGCTTACCGACTCCACAGCCCTGCAGAGCACAGTATTAAATGCAGCGAAGGAACACATGTTCGACCACCGCTCCATTCAAAGTCTATGGAACTGTTAAAAAAGTGTGGTAAAAATCCCTGTAATGATGAATTATTTGTTCAGAGAGGAGAGCAGCAATAAAGGTGATAACATTTTTCGATTAACCCCTTAATTGATCCTGGATAGAGAAATAATGTAAAAAAAAATGATCGTCCAGAAAAAAAATCGTAAATTTTGCTTAAAAATGTGTAAATGTATTTAATTTTACATCGCCTCTGCCATATAAAGAAGACTCTATTAATTTCCCTTCTTCCACTCCCCATCCCCCCAAAAAAAGACATCTAGCCAAACACCAACACCGCAAATGCAGAAAATAATACACATACAAAGTGCGCAATTTTTTTTTATATGGAATATTTCTATTATTATTACAGTACTAATACAAAAGCGCCCACAATATTGGCATTAGTGTGTCATTTTTATTACTTAATATCGACCAGACACAGATTTGTTTTACAACAAACAAAATAATAAAAGAAGTATCTGTGCATTATAAATGACAGCAATCATTCATCAAGAAATGGAAACTGATTTTTATTAATCTCGCTTCGTCTAGAGAGCGCAAAATACTATGTATCGATGTACGATGGGGGCAGAGTTTTTCCCATCTCCAAGCTCTATCTGTAGTTTGCAATTGACTCTGACCTGGTGGTTGGAGACTTGCTGCCATACACTATACACACTGAAATAGGGACTCCTGCTTTTTTTTCCTTAGTTTTTACACAGACAGAAGTAGCAGAGGCATGGAGGAAATTATATAGCTGTACTGAGCAGAATAGATGTGAATCCAGCACTGGCATAAATTTTGACTTAGACCTGATGGTTGGAGACTCGCTCTCATACACTAAGCTCACAGAAATAGACTCCTGCTCTTTTTTCTTTAGTTTGTACAGAGACAGAAGCAGCAGGAGAAAGAACGAAATTATAAAGTTGTACTGAGCAGTGTAGATATGAATCCAGCACTGGAAAGGGTAAGAAGTGGCTCATCAGTGGAGAAAGAAGCAGATTTATCTAAAGAGATATGCTACAAAATTTCTTATATTCACGTGTACTAATCATTCATGTACTACTGATTTATTTATAGATTGTTGAAAGTACAGTTCCCATTTAATGTGACACAATATAGGACGGATATGATTCTATATGTAGAACCAGTATGCAAAATAAAAATCATGCATTCATTTCTATGATGAAATATCTCTGGGTGGCATCAATTTCATCAATTCTGATTGCTTTTCATCCCCTATAACTATAACACTGGAATCCTAGTGGGAGGTCAAAGTCGCCTACATATCATTGTAGCCTGTAGATAAAGCCTGTATGGATACAGCATAGATGCTATGAGAGATTTCTTTCTACCAAGCACTCTGATCATTCATTACTTCAGACAGAAAAATCCTAGAAAAATTGTATATAGACAAATCAGCAGCAGTAGTTTATGAAAATTTGCAATAATACATTTTTGCTATACGGATCTTGAAGAAATACATACAGTTAAGCAAATGGTTAAAATGCAATTTAACATGAATTTTACGCGATATGTTTGATTAAAGCTCCCATTTAATTCATACAAATAGGAAATACAAAGGTATTAAGACAAGAAACAATTCCTTTTTTTATTTTTCAAGATAGCTTAGGGAAAATTTTGCTTAGAGATAGAAAAAGCAAACCCTGTTCATATGTATATCCATAGCTGTAACATCAAGACTGTTACAAACTTACCTTGCCCCGTTTCTGCACTGATCTTCATTGCCAGGTGTCACTGAATGAATTTACTCAGCTGGTAAAGATGTACGTGTGCAATACTTAAAGGGGTTGTCCACTACTCAGATATCTCCTTCTCAATCACCATGTTTCCCCCCTTATAAAATAATAACGCCTATACTCACCTCCAGTGTGGGGACCGTTCCAGCGGTGTCGGCACCAGATCTTCCAGCTTGTTATGTCAAGCGATCCCTGCAGCCAATCAGCGGCCACTTCAATCTCCTATCCTTTGGACAAATCAAACATCTGGAGGAAGTCAGAGCTGCCTTGGCTCTCACACCAAATGTTTGATTTGTCTGAAAAAGGGGAGAGCGAAGCGACCGTTGCTTGGCTGCAGGGATTGCTTGACATAACAATGTCATGTGAGCCCAGGAGAGCAGACACCGCTGGAACAGCGCCCACACCGGAGGTATGTATAGGTGTTATTTTTTATAAGGGGGAAACATGGCGAATGAGAAGGGATTGTCCAAGTAGTGGACAAACCCTTTAAGACATTCCTGCTGCTGTAACAGAAAGCAGTGGTGTCGAATCAGTAGGTCCAGCTGACTGAGCAATCAGAGGACATAGTCAGCTAAACAATTACTAAACGGGGTCAATGACCAATCAAGATTCCCTACTTCCTATTCATATCCTATTGGCCTATTGCCACAAGCCAGTCACTGTCTCCTTACCCTGGTCCACTTATTACATTTTAGTTTATTAACCCAGCTTTATCCTTTTGGATCTACCCTTAGATTCCTGAACTGCGTATTGGCCCTGGAAGTCTCTGCCTGCTGTTCTGAAATGTATGGTATTTGAGGCCTGATCTTCTTCTTATTTGCCTATGATAACCCTCCTGAACCTCCCATTAGTGACTTGGCTTGACCTGATTATGGTTCCCACCTGCTTGTCGAATACTCTGACATTATAACCATGCAAAGAAGACCACACCATGAGAAATGAAGACGATATCGCTATGAAGGCATTCAAAGGGGTTTACTCAAATTCTGTCTTCAGGAGCACAGCGCTCCCCTATCTCCATGCTTCTTGCTTTATGTAGGGCTGGGTAGCAGTTTGGACCAGCAGCATGGTTCCACGGATGGTCCAGACTATGCATTCTCCAATGCGGGAAGCTGAGGCAACTTTACCTCTGCAGTAGTGGAAGAGCACAGGGAACCTAAATCTGACCAGATCTAGTGATCTGACTAGCTTCAGAGGAGCACTTGTATTGGCTTCACTGCTTGAGCTCCTTGCCTAGGACCTAGGAGTCCAGCCACAGATGATAAACTGCAGATGTGGCCAGGTAACTAGGCAATAAGCAATAAAGAATGACATTAAAAATCCCTCAATTTTTGAGAACACAGAGGATTTTTAATAAGTTAATTGCAAAATTTGCTTATTTTTACAAAAACTTTAGGAGAATGAGACAAATTTTTTAATATTAAATACCTGGGCTTCCTAAAAATTCTACTAACCATGGTGGCTTGAGCAAGATCTGACCCCAGAAGCCTTACTTAAACAGACTGGCTTCTCTTGCTACTCACTAACTTTTACAATTACGGCCATGTTCCATTTTTTTATGCACTTTTTTTGCTTCCAAAAAGAAGTTGCATTTTACAGTACCAGCAAAAGCGATGACATTTTAGGAATCTCGTGCACACGCAACTTTTTTTTCCTGACTGAATTTGAGCACTGAAGAGTTTTTGAAAATTGGCAGCAAGTCAGTTCTTTCTGCATTTTTGCAGCGTTTTTTTTACCCACCAAAAGTAATGAGAAACTGCAAAAAACATCTGCGTTTTTGCAACATTTTTGATAAATACAACTAATTTTATTAACATGTAATTAACTATGTAATCCTCACCAAAAAAAAGCACCAAAAATGCAGCAACTTGCTACATTTTTACACTTTTTATAGCATTTTTACTGCCCAAAGTGAAGGTTTTGGCTGCAGAAAAGAAAAAAAAATCACTGCAAAAATGCCACTTGAGAACATAGCCTACAACCGCCCATTTCTTAGCTCATCAACTGAATAGTAAAACTTGTAATAAAAACACCCTGCCCCCAATAACAGCAGGTACCCCCATAGACAATATGGCCAATGCAGGGGAAATGTAGTATTATATGTCTTTTTTCCCTAATGAAAAGGGTTTGTCTTGATGAGATGACTATCCCTTTAACTGAAAAAAAATAATAATTCAAAAACAAGAAGTGTTGAGAACTGCAAATTCTATTTCCATCCTAAAAGCTATGGCCCAATACCAAAACAGCAAAGCCATGCACATATTACAAAGTGCAGTATATTAAAACAATTAAGAAAGTGCAAGAAAGAGGAATTAGCATTTTAAAATTATACTCTCAAAAATAAAAAAATAAAAAATCATATACACATATATGTATTACATGTCCTTGTTTTCAATTTTTTTTTTAGAAAAAGATACAAAAATAAAGATTTCATTTCATCGTAAAAAGTTATAAAATAGTTGAAAACTAGAAAAAAAAAAAAAAATCTACAGCATGTTTCTCCACTATCCAGTAGTGGAAGAAAAATAAGTGATACAAAGTCATATTTTAGAATATATTCAAGAAAAGCATCAGATTACTAAATCCACCTGTACTAAAAGAATAGGAACCCTGCTCACTTACACGTGAGGTTTCCGCAAACTACGGTACATTAGTTGTGATTTGCCCTATAGATCCTTTGCTACAGACTATTTTATGGAGGCTATGCTTGCTGATGTAAGGGGTACGGCAAACCTCACAGTCCTATATTTTATTATTAAAATACTCCAAAAAGGAACAATGCCGACAACAGTGTATAAGGAAGTTGCTACTTATTAACTTTACATACCATAATATATTTTAACGTGTTTCCAAAGATGGGGCTTCCCCAGAAACAAAGAAAATATATGGAAAATGAGAAGTTCACATCTCTAGATTTTCACACGCATATTATGTGCAAGTGAAACCCAAAGGGCATTTACAGCTGTAATTTTTCCTGGGCCAGGTTAGATGTACTCAGCTCCACATCTGCATCAATTCCAAAACAGGTACAACTACAGAATTTCAAAGGAGAACATTTCAAAATGGAACAGTCCCAATGCAACTACGACTGCCCAGGAGGACATTTGCCCATTTTGCCCTTTATGTACAGTAATATAAAACCAATAGAAATCCAGAAATAACGATAGAAGCTTTAAAAATCCCAAATTATGCAACATATAAAAATCAAGCATTGATACCAATATGAAGCTGCCAAACTGACGCAATGTTTCAGGTAGGAAAGAACATAGCATATTTCTGTCTTCTGTACAGTTCCAAAAAGTGGATATTTATTCACTACCCATCATTTGTCTTAGAAATTCGATATTGCTGCTCGAAAAATGAATCACTTAAGTGGGATCCCAATAACCTTGGTCTTACAAGAACTAGATGTTCATCCTGAATTGGGTTGAATGTAGAGGCACTTGCCCGTAGAGCTGCTTCCAAGGACTCTTCGGTTAAGTCCACATCCCAAGAATCTCTATATGGTTTATGCAAGTCAAGGCTTTCCTCAATTGAAGAAGATAATAATCCATTGCCGGTTCCATCACTCTCCTCTCCTGGAATAGTTGAGGGAATTTTTTTTCCTGGAGAACAGACTAAATAATTGTTCTCTCCTGCTCTAGAAGATGAAGTTTTCAGGAGAGACATTTTAGCAGAAGACTTCTTTTGCATGAATGGTAACCTTGGCAAAAGGTTGCTGGTTATTTTTTTCGGTGGAGTTCGAACAATTCCTTCAGATAGCTTTCCATTGTTTAATGAGACTGTGCTCTTTGATTTAGAAATGCTAGTTGCTATATTTCCCACTGGTTGTGGTCTTGTCATGTTTGCCACTTTTACATCCTTTTGTTTAGGTCTTGCTGATGGTATATTCTTGATCACCTTTGATAGGGATATTCCAGTATTACTTGAAGGCTTTGTTACCTCGGCATTCCCTTGTGGCCTTGGCAAAGCACTACTTGGCTGTAAGTTTTTTGTACTTGACACAACATTCCTGCATTTAGGCGGTTGTGAACTAGTGTTTCCTGTTGGCTTTGGCCTCTGGAAAGTCACGCTTCCTGCAGATTTCTGTATTGATAGTCCATATTTTTCAGCTGGTTTCTGCTTCAATGAGAACTTGCTTCCCTTCACTTTTGTTCTATCACCAGAACATTGTTCGGTCTCTATTGGCAGGAGAGGTGAATCATTTCTTGCAGCTTTTACTTTTTGTGTGGCCAAACTCACTATACATTTTGTCCTTGGCATCAATCCATCTGGCTTAGCTTTTGGTACAGCAACAGTTTCATAGGATCCCTGATGTGATACATTAAGTTCTTCTAGTTTTGATTCTTTAGGCTTCAATTTAGGCAAGCTGCTCACTGCTGTTTTTGGTGATGGGATATTTAGAGCGGGTCTCTTAGTAAATGACTTTTTAAGAGTTGAAGATGGAGAAATTCCTATAGTTGTGGGTCTCTTTGACATATGGTTGGTAGGCGTGACAACACTTTTCACAGATTCAGGCTCTGTTACATGTGATTGTGTATGAAAGACAGGTTTGTGTGGACCCAAATTTGCTCCTAGAACACTTTTTAGTACTGTAGGCTTTGGTGGAGTTGCGTACCTCAATAAAAATGATTTCTGAGATGGAGCACTATTGGATGCTGTGTTGGAAGAACCAGCATTCCCCACTGGGGTTGGCCTTTGTAAAATATAATTCGCCCCAGATGGAGATCCTGAGGAATTTTTTCTAACGACTTGCGCAGGACGTGATGTGTTCTTTAAGATAGATTGTTGTCTTTGTAACGATGTTTTTCCTGTTACCTCTTGTCGCACTGCAGACTGCTTCTTTTTCACATGTTTGGAAGATGTAGGATTAGTTAATGGTGGTAAAGAAATATCATCATTCTGTGGGCTCTCTGTCCTTTGTGGAGGAGAATTTCTCATGCGAGGCAACATTGGAGATGCAGAATGTCCAATTGGTGGAGGTCGAGGGAAAGCAATCTGTTGTGTTCTTGGAAGTCTTGGTGACCCAGAATCTCCTACAGGATTTGGTCTTAATGAAGCAGTAGAAAATGTAATAGGTACTGTACTCCTTTTATGGTTTGGAAGTTGTTGGGTTTGATTACCAAAAGGCAGTTGTCTCCCTGGGGCAGTTGTCTTCAATCGTGAAGTAGTCGGAGAAGCAGAAATTCCTACAGGAGCTGGCCTTGGACAAGCACCATCTCGTATGCTTCCTGGAGTTGGTGACGGCGTGTTCCTCATTTGGACTGGTTTTAGAGTTGAATTCCTCATCCGTGGTGATCTAAATGAAGCAGCCACTAATCAGCTTTAAATGCTAGGCACGATGAAGTAACAATATGCATCCACCCTCCTTTTGCCGCAGCAGTGCCTATTATCCATGCATGCAATGGCGTAGAAGGTATAGAAAAATCAAATTCTTATTTTCATGAGAAAATTATAAGCATCGATCTCCTCAAAGCATGCATTGCTTGGGTGTAGCTAGTGCCTTTAACAAGTTATGTAAAGTCATTATTATAATTTCAGCAAGGTCAAGACTTCCTTCAATTGTCTGTTTCCAGCTGTAAAGTAATCTCCACCCTTTCCTTAACCATTGGCTCCAGGAAACTATCTTAGACTTCCATGGTTGGCTCCCTCTGTATACTTATCTGTAGGAACCCAATGTTCCCAACAAAAAAACCTATATGGACTTAACATATTAACCTTCTCCTATCCTACCCTACAGTATATAAAATAAAAAAAGGTAAATAAAATACAATATCAGGATTGCTTTTTACAGCAGAAAATGTATTATACTGTATTGTTCCTTAGGAATATTAATGTATCAGATATAAAACTAGAATTGAAATAGGGTTAATTTAAAGATCCCCTTGTTAGTTTTCCCCTCTTAATTGCACATTATTTTTGTGATTTTTATAATTTCTCACTCTATTCAATAGCACCTGCAGCGTACCTTATTTACAGTGTAAAAATAATATATACATACTATATAATGTATATATGCATACCAATATAACTCATAACATGGGATACACACATTTGTCAAATTAAATATGATTAAATATAAAAAACTAAAAAATCACATTTTGACACATAAACAGTATTACATTTTAATTGCATTTGCTAATGTAAAAATAACATTTGAATTCTATAACTTTATACTATAAAGTTTTTTGGTTTTTTTTAGAAATTTTACGTTGCTTTGAAAAGTTTACATAGAATAGTTAAGAAAATTGTACTTACTTGATACTCTCTGGTGTTGACGTCGTTTCTTGCTTAATCATGTCAGGGGGATTTAAATATATTTGTGGTGCTTTAATATCTGTAGCACAGCTGAGAGAGTCAGTCCTAGGACCAAACCCAGAGTAGATTTCATTGGATATCATTGTTAGTGTTTCCTGTGGAGATGGAGGACTGGTTGAAAAGGACGTGACTTCCTCTGTACTTCCAGCAAAGGAAGGTAAAATCGATAAAGGAGAACACTGTATGGTATCCGCTTCCATCTGGACCTTGTACTGCTGGTAAGATGAGCCAGTCTGTGAAGTTTCTTTGTTCTGACGCATAGGGAGAAAAGGAATGGGATGAAATGGTTTCCCAACCCCAGCGGAAGTATACTTAGAAGGTCCAGCCTCCATCCCCACCCCTCCTGGCTTCAGCTCTGGACATGAATTACAGCTCTCAGATTCCAAGCTGCTTCCTCTTGGAACAGTTGTTTCCTGACGAGAAGAAGCCTTTTTAGTTGTGACTGAATTATGTTCTACACAAGCAGATGATGATGTGGTGGTGGCAGTGGTAGTGGACATTATAGCTCCTACAAACTCCTTAGTCATCGTCGTACCACTTTTATTGAACACAGTTCTTGGTTTTGGCACTGGCCTGACCATTGGTTCCATTTTTCCATCGGTGTGGTTTTCATTACCAACGCTGCTATCTTTTTCATCTCTACTTGGAAATTCAAGAGACTCCGTTTTCTCAATGGAACTTGAAAAGGAAAGCAAGTTTGAGTCACCAGAATTGTTTCTCAATCGACTAATTATTCTCTTCCTGTGACCGGTGGCACCGACACCAATTTGTTGAAGGACCTCATTGTCAACTGAGAGAATATCTCTAACTCTGTGGTAGCCATGCTTCCTGAAGCTATCCTGGTATCTCTCCAAATGGATGGCACAGAGCCAGTCTGCAATATCCGACTCTTCATCAGCAGTGGACATCATGGCCAAACTGGCCAAGAATCAGCTTTTACCAGATAAAGTGCCAACTGAGCATTTTCACAAAGTCACCGGGAGGAATCTAGAAAGAAAAAAGAAGAATCAAACTCAGACTGTTATAAATCTATTGCCCCCAAAAAATGCCCTTCCTATAGTATATACAAAAATAACCAATGGTGCTACATTATTAATAAAATATAATAAAGCAAAAAAAAACAAAAGAAGAGACAATACACACGGTGATGTGCACACCTAGAAGATGTATGGATAGTTTATTAAAGAAAAAGACTAAAAACAAGCTACATCACTGACACGATATGAGTACATAAATAATATTCTCCAAAATAACTGCACATATATAAGTATATTAGAAATTAAACAACCAAATTAATAATAACCAATGGTAGTATCAATACTAAGTTGTTATAAATTTAATAAAAAAAAGTTAGGTGTGTATATCAAGTCAAATACAATGTAAGCCAATACATAAAGTGCAAGAGCCTAAAGACGTGAAATACTAAGATAGATAATTCCCTAGTGACTTTCACAAGCAAATATATAATGATATAAGACAAATAATAAGCTGGTACTACCCTAATATCAATCACAAAGGGATATCCACTGGTATAAAGTACACTGAACCCATAACATGAGATCAAACAGCAATTAAGATGTCAGCAAGACGATCCCATGCGTTTCGCTGCTCGGGGCAGATTCATCAGGGGGAAGTTGTTCACTCGATCCCATGCGTTTCGCTGCTCGGGGCAGATTCATCAGGGGGAAGCTGTTCACTCAGACTGTTGTATTCTAATTGCCACAATAATTTAACTAAATCTGTATAACACATTACTGGATTGTACTGTTGCAATCAATTGTATTCAACCCCCATTGCAAATTAGGTTTATTATCAAAAAGCACACACTTTCTGCTGTTAATAAACCAATCAAATAAAAACAATTTAACTAACTCAACACAACTAAAATACCGTAAGGCTATGTGCCCACGATGCAGATTTGAAGCAGAAATTTCCTGAGCATTTCTGCATCTCCTTGGCAGAAAAAAACGCATGTGGATTTTACATGCGTTTTTTCAGCGCTTTTTTCAAGCGTTTTTCCAAGTGATTTTAGCATCACTTGGAAAAGGGCTTGACAAGTTTGTCACACAATATAAATCCATGCAAGTGGCATAGATTTATATTCTGTGACCAACTTATGAGATTTCTGCTTCAAATACTGCATCTAAAGTAAAGAAAAGAATTAAAAAAGTAAAAAGAAATAAAAAAACCTTATATTCACCTCTCTGGCGGTCCCCGGGCTCCTGCTGGCCGCATCCTCTCTCCTCGGTGTCCCGTGGTGTACTGGCAGGACCTGCGGTGACGTCATTTAGTCAGCTGCTGGTCACGCGACCATCACCTGACCGCTGACGTCAGCGGTCATGTGACCATCAGCTGACTAAATGACGTCACCGCAGGTCCTGCCAGTACACCACGGGACGCTGAGGAGAGAGGACGGGGTCACCGGAGAGGTGTCTATGAATATTTTTTTTTTATTTTTTACTTTATGCTCTTTTTACTAGCAGGTAGCATGGTACCTCGGTTGGAGGAGAGTCTCCTCTTTTCTAGACCCGGGTACCATCCGCGCATTGAACTGCATAACATCCGCATGTATACATGCGGATATTATGCGGTTCAATGCAAGTCAATGGGCGCGATTTCGCACATGCGGATTATCATTGGGAAACATGGCAGACCTCTTAACAAGCTATTTTAATGCGTTTCCGCAGCGGAAATGCTGCCGCGGAAACGCATTAAATCCGCATCGTGGGCACACAGCCTTAGAATTTTTCAATCACTTCATAACACGCATATTTTAGTATTTAGAAGATACAAAGCCAGACACCAGTTTCTGGAAGCGCTTCTGTGAAATTTTAGCCTATTCCTCATTGACAATGGCCTCCAGCTCACTGATATTCTTGAATTTGCAACACCTTTTCAAATTCCATCAAACATTTTCTATGGAGTTCAAGTGTAATGGTCATTCCAAGAATTCTTCTGAAACCAAGCCTTGGAAGACCTTGAGGTATGCTTGGGATCATTTTCCTGTTGGAAGGTCCAGTAATGCCCTACATTCATCTTCCTCACAGAAGGTATATTTTCTCTTAGAGTTTCCTGACACTTGACTGAATCCATCTTGTCCTTCATACACTGAAAGTTAGCAGTGCCATAGGAAGCAAAGCAGCCTTCAAGTATCACTAAGCCACTGTCATGCTTCATTGTAGGAAGGGTGTTCTTTTTAATTAATGCTTAATTCTTCCTCCTTCAGATATACCGCTAATCTATTAGCCCAAAAAGTTGAAATAATTTGTATCCATCCACAAAACAGAATCCCAACCCTTCTGTGGCTTATTTATAGGATTTTGTGCATTTTAGAACTGACTTCTCTTATGCTTTTGGGTCAGTAGGGGTGAACATTTTGGAGTTAAGACAGGGAGAACTTCAGTGTTTACTATGTGCCTTACCTTGAAAACTGAAACCTTAGTACCTTCTGCCACCAAATCTTGCTGCAAGCCTTGAGCAGTCACTTGAGGGATTTTAACCACGTGCCTGCTCAGAAATCTGGTGGCTACCAGTGGTAGCTTCCTCTTTCTGGCACATACAGATAGTATGGCTGAGTGCAATCCTATAATTGAAATCAACTTGGGCATGTTGCGATATTCTGGGAGATATTTTGGACATTTGTGGGGAAAAACTGGACATGTGCACGGCCTTATAGAATAACCTTGGTCCTAGTGCGATTTGATGTTTTTTCCGGATTGCACTCGGACCGAAAATACGTGCACAGTCATCGGGATAAGTAATCAATGTAAAATTGGCACAGACACCTGTCATCCCCAGTGATCCACAATTCTCAGTGCCAGCAGCAGATGGATGTTAAATGTTCAAATGAATAGGAGTGAATCTGCAGTACTCTGCAGCGGCCACTACACACTTGACAGAGTTTTGCTGTTCATCTCCGCAACTGCAGACATGTGGCCATCGCCAGCACTGAGTACTGCTGATCTGTGAGGGTTCAGGATGTCAGAGCCTCACCGATCTAATATTATTGACCTATCCTATGGATAGGTCATCAGTACAACAGTAGTAGCACAAACCTATAACTCTTCATGGTCTTTAATATCCTTTGTCCTGGGCCCCATCCTGTACTAATGGCACTGGTCACGGCCCCATAATTTCCAGTTTCCAGGGCCCCTATATGTAATAATGTCCCGGTCCTCTTCTCCAACACATTTAACCCCTTCCTGACAGGGCGATTTCTGTTTTTGCGCTTTCGTTTTTTCCTCCTTTTCTTTCAAGCTAACTTTTTTGTGCACATAGGCATATTAGGGCTTGGTTTTTGTGGGATGAGTTGTACTTTTGAATAATAAAATGTTTATTATAACATGTGATGTACTGGAAAGTAGGAAAAAACATTTAAAGTACGGCAAAATAGAGGAAAAAGAGAACTTCTGCAATTGCTTTTATTTATTTTTTTACCATTTCCGCTAGGCAGTAAAACTGACCTGGTAATATAATTCTCCAAGTCAGAAAGATTACTTAGAGATACAATGTTTTGATCGTCAGTTATTACATTTTATTGCAGTGATGCGGCGGCCAAAAAAAGGTAATTATGGCATTTTAGATTTATTTATTTTTTTGCGCCATTTACCTATCAGGTCAATTTATTTTATATTTTGATAGATCAGACTTTATTTTTAATGTTGGAAAAAGGGAGTAATTTGAACTTTTATATTTTTTTATTTTTTCATATAATTTAAAAACACTTTTTTTCACGTTCTACTGTATTTGTTCTTTCCCCCCCGGGGACTTGAACCTGTGATGATCCAATCACTTGTACTATACACAGCAATACAACAGTAAAAATCACGGTCTGCTATGTACTCCAATGACAGGCGTACTGTTATGACAGACACGGGGGCCTTCAGCAGACCCCCAGCCATCATGACTACCCATCGGTGCCACGCAATCACGTCAAAGGCGCGCCAAGGGTACATAAAATGATGCGCCCCTGCCTGCATGCTGTAAATGCCACCGTCACAGATTGATAGTGGCATTTAACAGGTTAACAGTCAGGGGCGCAGCTCCGGTCCAACCGCTGCTGTTAGAGGCAGATGATGGCTGAATATCACAGCCATCATCTGCCAGGAAAGATGCAGGCTCAGCTTGCGAGCCCGATTCAAAGTAAGGGAGCTGGCATGTGATGTATTAGTACATAATATGTCGGTAAGGGGTTTCACTGCCCTACTTACCCTACTGAGATGTTTTGCCAGTGCATCATGAGGACGTCATGAGGACCTTATTGCGCATGGTCCGCTTCAGGCACTGATAGCGCTGGTCAGAAATCTCAGTCACGTGAGGCAGGTCACTGAAACAAGATTTCAACTGGATCTCAGAAAATTAATTAGTTTGAGAGATAAAATCCTCGTGATGTATTCCCTTTAACCCCTTCATGACCGGGCTATTTTTCATTTTCGTTTTTTTTTTCTCCCATAACTATTAGATTTTTACATCCACATAGCTGTATGAAGGCTTGTTTTATTTGCAGGACGAGATTGTACTTTTAAATGACATTATTTATTCTACCACATAGTGTACTATAAAATGGGGAAAAAAATTCCAAGTGCGTTGAAATAGCAAAAAAAATGCAATTTCACAATTGTTTGGTTTTTTTAAAAAAATTTACCATGTTCACAATACGGTAAAACTGACCTGGCAATAAAATTTTTTTTTTTTTTTTTTTTTTTAAAGTGGTGAAAAAAAAAAACTTGAAATTTGGAAATTAAAAAAATGTTTGTTTGTGTGTCGCCAATGCCATACTCCAAGACCCATAAAATTTTAAATTTTTGGGATATGGGGCTTATTTTTTGTGCCCTGAGCTGATGTTTCTACTGATACCATTTTGGGGTAGATACAATGCTGCAGAGACCAAAAAATCATAATTCTTGTATTTCTATTTTTTATTCTTGTTACACTGTTTAGCAATCGGATTAATTTATTTTACATTTTGGTAGATCGGACTTTGACGACTGCAGTGATACCAAATATGTTTGTTTTTTTTAATTCCTTTATTTTTAAAGGGCAAAAAGGGGGGTGATTTTAACTTTTATAATTATTTATTTATTTTCAGATTTTTACGATTTTTCACTTTATGCTTGCTATATTTGTTAGTCCCCTTAGGAGACTTGAAGCTGCAATCATCCAATCTTTTCTGTTATGCATAGAAAAATACACACAGTAAAATACACATGCGCTCATACACAGGAAAATACATAGGAAAATACACACACATGCTCATACACTTAGGACAATATATACACTCACATCTGCTATGGTCAATATATCATCTGTTAAATTCCACCCTCCCCCTTATCTCAGCACAACAAAAGCTGAGTTGGGCAGCTGATAACCAGTGGCAGAGGTTACTTGGAGTGTGCTGGGCAATGGGCACCACACAGGGCAATTATCACAGCTCCCCTCTTGTCCTGCTGGGTTAGCTCTGCTCTCTGGTGTCTTTTGAGTCCAGTCCCTCCCCCTTCCATCGCCTTCCCCTCCTCCACCTCCCTACACCTTCCCCTCCTCCTCCATCCCCTCCTCCTCCTTCCGCCCTCCCTTCCCCTCATCCCTCCCTCCTCCTCCCCATCCCTTCTCTTCCCACCTCCTTTCCTCCCCACACCTTTTCTTCCCCCTCCTTTCCTCCTTTCCCCTCTCGTCCCTTCTCTTCCCCCTACTCCCCTCCCCCGCCCCTTCCATCCACTTCCCTTCCCCCTCCCATCCACCTCCCTTCCCCTCCCTTGTCCCCTCCTCCTCCACTCTCCCTCCCTTCCCATCCCTAGCTTTCCCCCACTTCTGTATTTATCACCAATTTCTGGTTTTGGCTTATAAATACTGAACGTGTGATCGTGGCCTTACACTGATCTGGGACTACAGGCTGCATTATCAATACCATCTAGAACTGCATTCTGAGTATAAAAAATATGTATCCAGCGCTCAAACCCATGGGTTTTTCCAGTTATGATTAAAGGGATCGAGGCATGGGAAAAAAAGCTATTAACCTGCAGATATGGGGTAATCTGCAGGCGGCTCGAATGCTGAAGTGCTGTCAGTCAGAGCCGCAGGTGCCATTACAGCCGCCGCTCTATATACACAGAGCGGTGACTGAACCCACACCTGCACCGCCCCTAAAACTGAAGCCGGAACGCTACCAGTAGGAATTAAGTTCATTTCTTCCTGGCAACAGGTGTCATGATGCCGTTGTCTGACACAACCTGGGACCACCAGGGGCTCCTACCCTGTCCCTAACACTAGGGGTGCCCTAGCTAACCCTGCTCCCCAGGATACTTCTGATGGTTAAGATGCTGGGGCCACGTACCTTACTGTACTCCTGAATCAGCCCTTATCTGTCCCTTCCGCCACCCAGGGAAGTGGGGAGGAATAGTGTATGTAAATACATCAACCAGACAAACAAGAGAGGACGTATAAGGATAAAATGAAAATACCAAACACACAAACTATGCACTCACAGACAACAGCGGGAAAAACCGAAGGGATTAGGAAGACAAACAAAAATAGAAGAGGATGGGACCATGCACACAGCTAAAACACCATGCAACAGTCACAGAACAACTCTCCTTAAAGTGAACCTGTCACGTCCTATCTACTATCAACACTGCCCCCATTGCTTTGTTACTGATGCAGTGTGCATCACTAACAAGCTTTTTTTAATTAAAAAAATGCGCTATGACGATCTGTTCCCCGTGCGTGCGCAGTGAAGCTGCGAACTACACAGCCTCACTGCGCACGAGGGTGAACATAGCTGGTAAACACAAAGCCTCACTGTGCAGGCGCGGGACCTGCAGCCACACATGTACAAATGTGAATGCAGGCCACAATAATAGCGCTTGCCAGGACCAGTATTCAAGAACATGGGCAGCGTCAGCAGTGACTGAATGTGACGCCGCCCATGACTGAATGAGAGAATCACACCCCTATGACTGAATACGAGCAGGTAGGCCTCTACCAAACACTGAATCCTCCACTCCTCACCAGGCAGTACACAATTTAACACTGGCAATCCCAGATAGCCAGAGCAAAGATTACATAGGAGGGGAGAGTGGCTGATGCTGCACAGCTAAGAACTTCCTGAAGGAAGCTTCGGAGACTCAGAACTGAGCAGTTTAAATCCTGCACTGCTGAAAGAAACCAGCACTATTTAATATGAGGGAGGATGCAGGAGAATGTGAACTCAGACGCTGCGGTCTTCTGACTCCACTCAGTCGAAGTAAACCTACGACAGCGGGGGTCTAAGTGCCAGCGCTGGGCAGGTTCAGAACGCTACTGACTTGCAGATTAACCCCAAATCTGCAGGTTGATAGCGTTTTTTTCACAAGACGGATTCCCTTTAAGAACCCATGGACTATGATTTGAAACACGTAACAGGTTACAAACATGTATTTTTTTACATTTTTGTACCATCGATTTTTAATTAATCTTTTTTTTTTATTGAACCTTGGGATGAGTTCTGGATGAATCTTTTCTTACTCAGGTCCAGGTCAAACAAATAAAAAAAAATTACATTTACTCAAAATTTTTACAGTTTCAAAATCCCAACCACGGATCTAAAAATGTCATCTGTAAAATCTAAAAGTCTAGAATATAAAGTGCACAGTACACTGTAAAATCAAAACTAGCATCCCCTTGCATACTGTATGTTATAACCAAACCACCAACCTAGGCATTCTGTACAGTCCGGATGGATTATGCAATCTTGTGTTTATAACAACCTATATAGCAGCCAGGTGAGAAAATAGAAGACAATGCCAACATTTACACTCAGGGATGGGAGCATTAACCCTATTAGACCCTATGGTCATTAGGATTGGCCCCTAGTGTGGCCAGACTACTCTGACAAATAGCTGGGTGGGCAGGGGACATTTAGCCTTGATTCTATACAATGTGTTCATATGTCCTCCCCTGATGACCTATTAGGAGAAACGCGTCGGGAGGCACGCAGGGCAAGTCCAGCTGGCTACAGCAGAACAAAGTGAAGGTTCTGGAGTGGCCATCTCAGTCTCCTGACCTCAATATCATTAAGCCACTCTGGGGAGATCTCAAGCGCGCAGTTCATGCTAGACAGCCCAGGAATTTACAGGAACTGGAGGCTTTTTGCCAAGAAGAATGGGCAGCTTTACCATCTGAGAAATTAAAGAACCTCATCGACAACTACCACAAAAGACTTCAAGCTGTCATTGATGTTAGAGGGGGCAATACACGGTATTAAGAACTGGGGTATGTGAACTATTGATCAGGGTCATTTGGAAGTTTTTGGTTGTCATTAAGATTTAAAAAGAGAAAACACAGTAGTTTGACAATAAATGGCTTCACCCAACCAATTACCATGAGTGGAGAAAAAGGGTTTTTGTATCATTGATATTCTCTGAAACAAAGCCAAGAAAGGAAAAATTCTGCCGGGTATGTAAACTTTTGAGCACAACTGTATATGATTTTGTCAGTTTTGGAATTCAGGATTGGGGGCCTTACAGATCAGTCTGAGAAGCTAGACGCCTCTACTCCTAATGATGGTTTTTGTTCTCAGACCCCTAGAAACAACAACTTAGTATAGGGATATCATAGGGACAGACTAGGCTTTACACATTCTTAGTAGTCACCAGGTCCATTGAAGGTGAATTAACCATTTTGCTACTATTTCTTGTTAGTACTAATGTTATTTTAGCTAAATTTTTGAATAAAAGTAATGTTTTGATGCCAAGACTAAAGGGAACCAGTCACCTTGGAAAATGCTATTCACTTGCAAATACTGGGTTAATCTGCAGTTAAATAGCATTACAAATAGCATTTGTCGGCTATTATTTCCTACCAGGAGCTGCCGGCTTTCAACCATGGGTGCGTGCATGGGGCGGCTTCAGTCACTGCTCACAGCACTGCTGACTACTGTGAGCTGCAGCTTTGGCCATGCCTCGGCACTTTGATTGACAGCTGGCTCGGCAGTGCAGCAATATGGGGTGTGATTACAATACTGTGAGCAATGACTGTGTCTGCTCCCATGACTGAATCACAGGAGGAAATAAGTTAAAGGGGTATTCCCATCTCCAAGATCCTATCCCAATATGTAGTAGGTGTAATAATAATAATATTAGCAAATACCTCCAATTAGAAATGTAGTATATTTTTTTCGCTATCTCTCTTTCCTCATTTGCAGGCATTGCAGGACCTTAGGTATCCATGGTTCCATCCACTGATAAAGTCAGTTAGCTAATTGCTAGTGGTCGTAACCATGGATACCTAAGGTCCTGTATTGCCTGCCCATGAGGAAAGAGACATAGCAAATCAGAAGAACTGTACTACATTTCTAATTGGAGATATTTGCTAATATTACTATTATTACACCTACTACATATTGGGATAGGATCTTGGAGATGGGAATACCCCTTTAATTTTCTTCCGGTTGCCGCAGTAAGGTGGCTGGTAGTGTTGAGCCACCCCCGTAGTGTTCGGGTTCGGTTCGGTTCGTCGAACACCGGGATGTTCGAGGAACTGTTCGTCGAACTGTTCGTCGAACACCTTAGAACACCGTCGAACACCGTTAAAACCAATGGCAGGCAAACAAAAACACATAGAAACACATAGAAAACACCTGCAAAGGTGTCCAAAAGCTGACAAACTGCTCAGAAGACACTCTCTTTAAAAAAGCCGGCCGGCAAATTCAGCAGCGGCATACACCGGTACCCGACAATTTAGACAAGAAGGAATAGAGCATCACACATAGATTAGATAGATAGAAACATGTCAGTCACACATATAAGAAGCACAGTGACAGTGTTGGTTACTGCACTTGTCATTTAGTGTAAAGGATTTATTAAAAAAAATATTAGTGTTTTCATGCACCGTCTCTTTAAAAAAGCCGGCCGGCAATTCAGCATCTGTACCCGACAATTTAGAACAGAAAGAATAGAGCTTCACACATAGATTAGATAGATAGAAACATGTCAGTCACATATATAATAAGTACAGTGATAGTGTTGCTTACTGTACTTGTCATTTAGTGTAAAGGATTTATTTAAAAAAATAATAGTGTTTTCATGCACTGTCTCTTTAAAAAAGCCGGCCGGCAATTCAGTAGCGGTACCCGACAATTTAGAACAGAAAGATACATCCAGCCTGTCATCTCGATGTAGCAGAGCTGAAGCTGTCGTGGGAACCATGGAAAGGTAAGGATGAGGTTGCTTTATTATTTTTCTTTTATTGCAGGAGATCGTTGGCTTCAGCTGAAATGGGCGTGATGGTAAGTATGGTTTAATTTAGAACAATAAAGGATTGTGTCTTTATTTCAATTAAAGGACTTTATTCTGGGTGTTTGTGTTTTTTTTAACTTTGACTATGGGGTTAGTAATGGGGGTGTCTTATAGACGCCTCTCCATTACTAACCTGGGCTTGATGTCAGCTGGCATTATAAGCTGACATCAACCCCAACCCTATTACCCCCTGCCACCGCACCAGGGCAGCGTGGAAGAGCGAGGCTAAGTGCCAGAATTGGCGCATCCTATGAATGCGCCATTTCTGGGGCGGCTGACGGCTGGTGTTTCTAGCCTGGGAGGGGGCCAATATTCATGGCTCCCTTCCTGGGCTATTAATATCAGCCCCCAGCTGTCTGCCTAGCCTTTGCTAGCTATTAAATTAGGGGGGACCCCACGTCATTTTTTTTGGGGGGGTCCCCCATTTTAATAGCTAGTAAAGGCTATGTATTCAGCTGGGGGCTGATATTAGTAGCCTGGGAAGCTCCGTGGGTATTACCCCCTTCCCAGGCTTCAAACATCTGCCCCAGCCGTCTGCTTAACCTCCGCTAGAGCCTAAAATTAAGGGGAACCCCACGCCAATTTTTTTTAATAATAAATCCTTTATTTTAATACTAAATGACAAGTACAGTAACCAACACTATCACTGTACTTCATATATATGTGACTGACATGTTTCTATCTATCTAATCTATGTGTGATTCTCTATTCTTTCTATTCTAAATTGTCGGGTACCGCTGCTGAATTGCCGGCCGGCTTTTTTAAAGAGACGGTGCATGAAAACACTATTATTTTTTTTGATAAATCCTTTGCAGTAAATGACAAGTACAGTAAGCAGCACTGTCACTGTACTTCATATATATGTGACTGACATGTTTCTATCTATCTAATCTATGTGTGAAGCTCTATTCTTTCGGTTCTAAATTGTCGGGTACCGGTGTATGCCGCTGCTGAATTGCCGGCTTTTCATGTTTCACTGTTGGCACTGTTCCCATCGATTTGGGCAATCACTGTAATGCCACAACCACCATGGCTGTGGCATTACAGTGAGTGGCAGACAATCCCTGCATGATTGGTGCTCTAAATAGCGCCAGACATGCAGGACACGCTTTTGGTGCACAAACAGTTATCGAACATAACCTCGAACAGCCGATTTTTTTGCAAATCGTTCGGGTTCGTCGAACAACTCGAACACCGCCCAAAACAGCTCGAATTTGAGATTGGCGAACAGTTCTAGTCGAACACCGCTCATCTCTAGTGGCTGGGCAGCACTGGAACGCTACTGACCTATATATTAACTTTATAGCTGCAGGAAAATATCATTTTCAGAGGTGATAGGTTCCCTTTAAAGCCTCATACAGATGTTCGTGAAATATGGTCCATACACGGACTGACCGCAATGGCGTCTCCTGACCTGAACGTTCGGGTCGGGATATGGTCTTTTTTTTTAAATCAATGTCTCAGCTGTTTCCTAATTATTTTGGAGATTTGGAGAATGTATAATGCAAAAAGAATATTACTATACAGTGTTCATATATCACCACTAGAGAACCCACCCAATAACTACATACAGTGTCGAAATAATACCACCATATACTACCTACACAAGGTCCAAAGAGCCTGTCACTAAAGGTAGGGGCAGAGACGCTAACTCTAAAGCTGGGTCGCTTACTAGGCTTTTTTATGTATCTCAATGATTATATATTTATGGGCTATGGCTAACCCTGCCCCATGCAATTGCTTGACAGCTTTTTGCCTATGCACAGTGCAGTCATAACGTACAGAGGTCAACCAGAGCTCTAGTTAGTCTTGCCCACATTGTTGATTGACACAGTACTGCCTGGGCACAGAGTAGACAGAAGGCCTGTCAAAGCTCATCATGGAGAGAACAATTAAAAAAATTGATCAGAACTACAGTAAGAAACCCAGTAAGTGACCCAGAACTGCAATCAGGGTCTCAGCCCTTATTTTCAGCCGCTCTCAAATTAGGAAACGTAAACCTGGTGTCAGATTAAGGCTATGTTCACACATGTTGGGTTTTTCAGCGTCACAAATCTGCAGCAAAACCCAACTCTGGCAGGAAATCAGCTGCGTCAAAAATGCGGGTTTTGCTGCATTTTTTTATGTGTTTTTTCAGCATTTTTTTCACTGTCCTTCTGTCTCTATTTAGGCATGTGCATAAAGTTCTGTGAAAAAAAAAGAACCCCATTCTATTTTGCCATCAAAAACGGTGATGCAAATTTTGGTGCGTTTTTTCAGCGTTTTTTTCACCACTCATTACTTCCTATAGGTGAAAAAACGCGAAAAAACACTGAAAGAAGTGACATGCTCTATTTTCCAAAAACCCAACCAAGGCACAAAATACGCAACAACAAAAAAAACATGATGTGAACAGAGAATTCTGGTTTCTCATAGACTTTGCTGGTACCGCAAAACACAGCTGAAAATTTGCATAAAAATCTGCATCAAAAAACACTGAAAAACCCAACATGTGTGAACATAGCCTTAGTGACAAATCCTACAATCCCAATGTCAAACAGTTTACTATCTTAAAAGTTGCATAAATGTCGCACACAACAGTTGTGCAAAAAATGTAGACTTTTTGGGGTATTTTTACGCTCCTCGTGAGTTTTAAAAAGTAGTTGTAATCTTGGTGCGGCTAGCTATGCAAATAAAGTTTAAGCCAAATTGATGAATTGCAATAAAAAGTAAAAACCAGTAAGGAAGTGAAAAGTGATCTATAGACAGAAATGCTATAACTAAAGATGCAGCAAATTCATCAAATATTGCTGTTTTAAACCTGGTGCAAATAAGTCACGCAACCATAAGAGAAACTGAATTATAAAGAAAAATCCCTCAATGGTTTTAAAAAAGGCTGGAATTTTCTTCGGAGATGGGGAGAAATGTTCCCTGAATGGTCTCCTTTGGAATATCTTCACCAAGCTCAACTGAGCGTGGAGCACCACCCTGGAGCATTGGTTGTCTGCATAAAAGACGTTCCAGACATTCTTTATTTTTTTGAGTCCAGAATTGTACTTTTCTTTATTTTATAACACTTATTAATGGATACAGTGGTAAATCTCAGAGGAGTGTCCAAGAAAAACTGATGGGATTCGAACCAAACTCTGATCAAAGTCTGATCAAAATTATCGGTCTGTTTTTCTATGTTAGAAAAACGGACGTCTGAATGAGGCCTTATGGCGCAGTTGGACGGCTGTATAAATCAGACTGAGATTGGACCTCAATTCTTGGACTGGCCACATCCCTCCCGACCCAAGCTTGTCAGCTGTATAGAAATATATGAAGCTGTCACCCTCAGGTCGGGAGTACCTCTGCCAATCTATGCATTGTGGTCCGATTTCAGTCCGATTTATATGGCCGTCTGACTGCATTCTTAGTAACATTAATTTTAAGAGCAAATCACGAGGGGTGCTAATGGTGAGGCAATGGGATGCACCATTAGTGCCTATTCACAAAAACAGTGTTTTTTGTGCAAGTAATTTATAAATGTAGATTGGATAATTTTTGGACTGAATAGTAAAGGGTTTGTCCACTGCTGTTGGATAATTTTTGGACTGAATATTAAAGGGTTTGTCCACTGCTCTTGGATAATTTTTGGACTGAATATTAAAGGGTTTGTCCACTACTGTTGGATAATTTTTGGACTGAATATTAAAGGGTTTGTCCACTGCTCTTGGATAATTTTTGGACTGAATATTAAAGGGTTTGTCCACTATGGTTGGATAATTTTTGGACTGAATATTAAAGGGTTTGTCCACTACTGTTGGATAATTTTTGGACTGAATATTAAAGGGTTTGTCCACTGCTGTTGGATAATTTTTGGACTGAATATTAAAGGGTTTGTCCACTCCTGTTGGATAATTTTTGGAGTGAAAATGAAAGGGTTTGTCCACTCCTGTTGGATAATTTTTGGACTGAATATTAAAGGGTTTGTCTACTGCTGTTGGATAATTTTTGGACTGAATATTAAAGGGTTTGTTCACTACTGGAAACCCCCTTCATGATTACTCCGCAGCACAGAATAGTAATCTGAAAGCCTGCAGCTAATCAGCAGCCTTTGTTCGGCTGCAGCAGTCACATGAGTGCCAGGAGATACAGCGCCGATCTGGGAGTTAAGTATTACGTTTTTTCTTTGATTTTGTGCTGTAAAATTATTAATAAGGTGCTCCCAGAAGTGGTCAATGGGCCTATTCACATGTGTGATTTTACAGACGGCTGGTACAACATGCACTACTTTGGTGTGATTCTTGGATGTGTCTCCCGAATTGTAAATAAGGAGAAAAAAATTATTAAAATTGGATTGAAAATTGTCCATAAAATAGGTGGGTTTTAGAACATTTGCTGTGCATTTTTCATGACTGTTAAAAAACTGCAATTGTGAAACTTCAGCAAAAACCACCCTGTGGGAATGCATTTGTATGGCTTAGAACTAGTGTTGAGCCACCCCCGTAGTGTTCGGGTTCGGTTCGGTTCGTCGAACACCGGGATGTTCGAGGAACTGTTCGTCGAACTGTTCGTCGAACACCTTAGAACACCGTCGAACACCGTTAAAACCAATGGCAGGCAAACAAAAACACATAGAAACACATAGAAAACACCTGCAAAGGTGTCCAAAAGCTGACAAACTGCTCAGAAGACACTCTCTTTAAAAAAGCCGGCCGGCAAATTCAGCAGCGGCATACACCGGTACCCGACAATTTAGACAAGAAGGAATAGAGCATCACACATAGATTAGATACATAGAAACATGTCAGTCACACATATAAGAAGCACAGTGACAGTGTTGGTTACTGCACTTGTCATTTAGTGTAAAGGATTTATTAAAAAAAATATTAGTGTTTTCATGCACCGTCTCTTTAAAAAAGCCGGCCGGCAATTCAGCATCTGTACCCGACAATTTAGAACAGAAAGAATAGAGCTTCACACATAGATTAGATAGATAGAAACATGTCAGTCACATATATAATAAGTACAGTGATAGTGTTGCTTACTGTACTTGTCATTTAGTGTAAAGGATTTATTTAAAAAAATAATAGTGTTTTCATGCACTGTCTCTTTAAAAAAGCCGGCCGGCAATTCAGCAGCGGTACCCGACAATTTAGAACAGAAAGATAGAGCATCACACATAGATTAGATAGATAGAAACATGTCAGTCACATATATATGAAGTACAGTGATAGTGTTGGTTACTGTACTTGTCATTTAGTATTAAAATAAAGGATTTATTATTAAAAAAATTGGCGTGGGGTTCCCCTTAATTTTAGTCTCTAGCGGAGGTTAAGCAGACGGCTGGGGCAGATGTTTGAAGCCTGGGAAGGGGGTAATACCCACGGAGCTTCCCAGGCTACTAATATCAGCCCCCAGCTGAATACATAGCCTTTACTAGCTATTAAAATGGGGGACCCCCCCAAAAAAATGACGTGGGGTCCCCCCTAATTTAATAGCTAGCAAAGGCTAGGCAGACAGCTGGGGGCTGATATTAATAGCCCAGGAAGGGAGCCATGAATATTGGCCCCCTCCCAGGCTAGAAACACCAGCCGTCAGCCGCCCCAGAAATGGCGCATTCATAGGATGCGCCAATTCTGGCACTTAGCCTCGCTCTTCCACGCTGCCCTGGTGCGGTGGCAGGGGGTAATAGGGTTGGGGTTGATGTCAGCTTATAATGCCAGCTGACATCAAGCCCAGGTTAGTAATGGAGAGGCGTCTATAAGACACCCCCATTACTAACCCCATAGTAAAAGTTAAAAAAAACACAAACACCCAGAATAAAGTCCTTTAATTGAAATAAAGACACAATCCTTTATTGTTCTAAATTAAACCATACTTACCATCACGCCCATTCCAGCTGAAGCCAACGATCTCCTGCAATAAAAGAAAAATAATAAAGCAACCTCATCCTTACCTTTCCATGGTTCCCACGACAGCTTCAGCTCTGCTACATCGAGATGACAGGCTGGACCGCAGCAGAACGCTGCCATCCAGCCTGTCATCCCGCAGACACTGAGAAGCGCAGGCTTGCTTGCGCTGCTCAGCGTCTCTCTGTGACGACATCCAGATGAGCCGAGTTCATGTCCAATGAACTCGGCTCACCTCATGCACGTCACTGACAGCGTGGGAAAATTCTCACGCTGAAGCGCTGATTGCAGGAGAATTTTCCCACGCTGTCAGTGACGTGCAGGAGGTGAGCTGAGTTCATTGGACATGAGCTCACCTCATGCACATCACTGACAGCGTGGGAGAATTCTCCTGCACTCAGCACTTCAGCGTGAGAATTTTCCCACGCTGTCAGTGACGTGCATGAGGTGAGCCGAGTTCATTGGACATGACCTCGGCTCATCTGGATGCCGTCACAGCGAGACAGTGAGGAGCGCAAGCATGCCTGCGCTTCTCAGTGTCTGCGGGATGACAGGCTGGATGGCAGCGTTCTGCTGCGGTCCAGCCTGTCATCTCGATGTAGCAGAGCTGAAGCTGTCGTGGGAACCATGGAAAGGTAAGGATGAGGTTGGTTTATTATTTTTCTTTTATTGCAGGAGATCGTTGGCTTCAGCTGGAATGGGTGTGATGGTAAGTATGGTTTAATTTAGAACAATAAAGAATTGTGTCTTTATTTCAATTAAAGGACTTTATTCTGGGTGTTGTGTTTTTTTTAAATACTTTACTAGAAATTCATGGCGGTCATGTCTAATACTGGCGTGACCCCATGAATTTTGGGCTTGGGGCCAGCTGATAATACCAAGCTGGCCCTAACCCCTTTATTACCCAGTGAGCCACCGCACCAGGGCCCTGGATGAGTTGGGTACAGCGCCAGAAGATGGCGCTTCTATGAACGCGCCATTTTCCGGGGTGGCTGCGGACTGCAATTTGTAGCGGGGGGGGGCCCAGAAAGCTTGGGCCTCCCTGCGCTGCAGATTCCAGCCCCCAGCTGCCTAGTTGTACCTGGCTGGACACAAAAATAGGGCGAAGCCCCACGTACTTTTTTTTTAATTATTTCATGAAATTCATGAAATAATTAAGAAAAAAAGGCCTTCCCTATATTGTTGTGTCCGGCCAGGTACAAATAGGCAGCTGGTGGTTGGGGGCAGCCCGTTCCTGCCTGCTGTACCTGGCTGGACACAAATATAGTGCGAAGCCCCACGTCAATTTTTTTTTAATTATTTCATGAATTTCCTGAAATAATTAAAAAAAAATTGACGTGGGGCTTCGCACTATATTTGTGTCCAGCCAGGTACAGCAGGCAGGAACGGGCTGCCCCCAACCACCAGCTGCCTATTTGTACCTGGCCGGACACAACAATATAGGGAAGCCCTTTTTTTCTTAATTATTTCATGAAATAATTTAAAGAAAATTGACGTGGGGCTTCGCCCTGTTTTTGTGTCCAGCCAGGTACAACTAGGCAGCTGGGGGCTGGAATCCGCAGCGCAGGGAGGCCCAAGCTTTCTGGGCCACCCCCGCTGCAAATTGCAGTCCGCAGCCACCCCGGAAAATGGCGCGTTCATAGAAGCGCCATCTTCTGGCGCTGTACCCAACTCATCCAGGGCCCTGATGCGGTGGCTCACTGGGTAATAAAGGGGTTAGGGCCAGCTTGGCATTATCAGCTGGCCCTAAGCCCGAAATTCATGGGGTCACGCCAATATTAGACATGACCACCATGAATTTCTAGTAAAGTATTTAAAAAAAACACAACACCCAGAAAAAAGTCCTTTAATTGAAATAAACACACAATTCTTTATTGTTCTAAATTAAACCATACTTACCATCACGCCCATTCCAGCTGAAGCCAACGATCTCCTGAAATAAAAGAAAAATAATAAAGCAACATCATCCTTACCTTTCCATGGTTCCCATGACAGCTTCAGCTCTGCTACATCGAGATGACAGGCTGGACCGCAGCAGAACGCTGCCATCCAGCCTCTCATCCCGCAGACACTGAGAAGCGCAGGCTTGCTTGCGCTCCACAGTGTCTCTCTGTGAGGGCATCCAGATGAGCCGAGTTAATGTCCAATGAACTCGGCTCACCTCATGCACGTCACTGACAGCGTGGGAAAATTCTCCTGCACTCAGCGCTTCAGCGTGGGAGAATTCTCACGCTGAAGCGCTGAGTGCAGGAGAATTCTCCCACGCTGTCAGTGAAGTGCAGGAGGTGAGCTGAGTTCATTGGACATGAGCTCACCTTATGCACGTCACTGACAGCGTGGGAGAATTCTCCTGCACTCACCGCTTCAGCGTGAGAATTTTCCCACGCTGTCAGTGACGTGCATGAGGTGAGCCGAGTTCATTGGACATGAACTCGGCTCATCTGGATGTCGTCACAGAGAGACGCTGAGCAGCGCAAGCATGCCTGCGCTTCTCAGTGTCTGCGGGATGACAGGCTGGATGGCAGCGTTCTGCTGCGGTCCAGCCTGTCATCTCGATGTAGCAGAGCTGAAGCTGTCGTGGGAACCATGGAAAGGTAAGGATGAGGTTGCTTTATTATTTTTCTTTTATTGCAGGAGATCGTTGGCTTCAGCTGGAATGGGCGTGATGGTAAGTATGGTTTAATTTAGAACAATAAAGGATTGTGTCTTTATTTCAATTATAGGACTTTATTCTGGGTGTTTGTGTTTTTTTTAACTTTGACTATGGGGTTAGTAATGGGGGTGTCTTATAGACGCCTCTCCATTACTAACCTGGGCTTGATGTCAGCTGGCATTATAAGCTGACATCAACCCCAACCCTATTACCCCCTGCCACCGCACCAGGGCAGCGTGGAAGAGCGAGGCTAAGTGCCAGAATTGGCGCATCCTATGAATGCGCCATTTCTGGGGCGGCTGACGGCTGGTGTTTCTAGCCTGGGAGGGGGCCAATATTCATGGCTCCCTTCCTGGGCTATTAATATCAGCCCCCAGCTGTCTGCCTAGCCTTTGCTAGCTATTAAATTAGGGGGGACCCCACGTCATTTTTTTTGGGGTGTCCCCCATTTTAATAGCTAGTAAAGGCTATGTATTCAGCTGGGGGCTGATATTAGTAGCCTGGGAAGCTCCGTGGGTATTACCCCCTTCCCAGGCTTCAAACATCTGCCCCAGCCGTCTGCTTAACCTCCGCTAGAGCCTAAAATTAAGGGGAACCCCACGCCAATTTTTTTAATAATAAATCCTTTATTTTAATACTAAATGACAAGTACAGTAACCAACACTATCACTGTACTTCATATATATGTGACTGACATGTTTCTATCTATCTAATCTATGTGTGAAGCTCTATTCTGTCTGTTATAAATTGTCGGGTACCACTGCTGAATTGCCGGCCGGCTTTTTTAAAGAGACAGTGCATGAAAACACTATTATTTTTTTTGATAAATCCTTTACGCTAAATGACAAGTACAGTAAGCAACACTGTCACTGTACTTCGTATATATGTGGCTGACATGTTTCTATCTATCTAATCTATGTGTGAAGCTCTATTCTGTCTGTTATAAATTGTCGGGTACCGCTGCTGAATTGCCGGCCGGCTTTTTTAAAGAGACAGTGCATGAAAACACTATTATTTTTTTTGATAAATCCTTTACGCTAAATGACAAGTACAGTAAGCAGCACTTTCACTGTACTTCGTATATATGTGGCTGACATGTTTATATCTATCTAATCTATGTGTGAAGCTCTATTCTTTCGGTTCTAAATTGTCGGGTACCGGTGTATGCCGCTGATGAATTGCCGGCTTTTCATGTTTCACTGTTGGCACTGTTCCCATCGATTTGGGCAATCACTGTAATGCCACAACCACCATGGCTGTGGCATTACAGTGAGTGGCAGACAATCCCTGCATGATTGGTGCTCTAAATAGCACCAGACATGCAGGACACGCTTTTGGTGCACGAACAGTTATCGAACATAACCTCGAACAGCCGAATTTTTTGCAAATCGTTCGGGTTCGTCGAACAACTCGAACACCGCCCAAAACAGCTCGAATTTGAGATTGGCGAACAGTTCTAGTCGAACACCGCTTATCTCTACTTAGAACTTTACACAAACTGTTGAGGATAAGTTTTCACATTCTGAATAATATCAGTAAAGTTTTTCAAACAAAGATCAAAAAGCAGAGTCACTACACTCCTCTGCTACAAATATGGATATAATGCTTCATGCGTCTCATAAACAAAAATGTGCAAAAGTATACACGACGACATACTACCGAAATGACACAACCAGAAAATATTTCTGGCCCTGGAGCCATCGCTGGCATTATATTTATGAAACTAAGCACTTACATGTCCATAGCTTGTAAAACAACTGTGTCTAGCTGTATGCCTAAGAGCCTCACATCCAGCTGGGGACAGAAAAAAGAAAGTCCAGAGAGGCTTGTATGAAGCCAACTAGAGCATGAGAGAGGTCAACCTGCAACCAGCAAAATGTAGCAAGGAGGAAATCTACAACTTGTGGACATCTCTATATCTTATCTGGAGTCTCTTTAGTTGCCTGCAAAGAAAATATTCTTGCAAAAATGAGATATAAATTAGAACATGAAGCTCATGAGTCAGCAGAACTAATGAGACTAAAGTTCTCCACAGACACTAGATCAAAGTTAGTCGAACTCTACAACTTCAGCAGGATCGGACCGCCATCTAATATGTATCGGGGCCTCCTGGCTATATCCCGAGAGATGATGTTGGGGAGGGAATGACTGTTGACTTTCAATAACGGATCCTTTTGTTCGTTGGGGCAATAACCTGCAGCCGATCTCTCGCGGAGAACAGAGGAACGCTCCATCAAGCCCAAGTTTTCTTGTGTATGGGGAAGCAGGGAGAGATAGTTGTCAAAATATTCATGGCGACCTTAGCTCTGTTGGTCCTCAAAGCAGAGGTTTCAAAATGTACTCAATTACCTTTTGCCTCCTAAAGAGGTTGCCTCAAGTTCATAAATGGGTAAAGTTGCAAAGTGCCTACAAAAACAAGTAACTTTGCAATTTACCCCTTATTAAACATCTTCCTAGTTCTCAAGAATGGAGGGATTTTTAATCTTATAGTGTACAACAGGTTACCGGTCACTCTGCAGTCTCAGGTGGCCAAGTCAAGGAGCGTGCCACCTGGGCTCATGCCTCTCTGAAGCTGGTCAGATTGCTGGATCTGGTCAGTTTCAGTCCCCCTATACTTCTCCCATGCTGCAGAAGCAAAGCTGCCTTGACACCGGTCCAAACTGTCGATCTTCAGGAGTACACGGTTCCTGGCAAAGCAGGAATGACTAGGGATGGAAGGAGATGAGAACTAGTCAACCTCCACTAAACACTATAGACAACAAAGGTGGACAAAACAGGGGAAATGGCTTAGGTTTAGATGAATTCCAAATAAGCACACGGCCTCAAGCTCCAGAGAGGACGAAGTACTGCTCCTGCTAAGCTTCACAAGTAGAAATGGATAAAGCCGGCGACTCCCTCTCAGACACACCAGGTATATATACACCCAGGCCAGAGAGCTAATTAGCAAGAGCGAGGTAGCCGCTTGGTCCTAAAGACAGCCTCTTATCTAAGAAACTGTCTGCAATGCCAAACGTAGAGATCCCTTGCAACCCACTGCAGGGCGACTGTCACCTCTGACACACCCGTGACACTCTAGCACATTTGGAATTGATCTTCCTTTCCCCAGGACCACCAGCAACTTTTTGGTTCCACCAATCAAAGTAATCTCTGAATGCACATTACCTACAGTAAGTGAAGAATGCCCCCGTTTACTGATGGCCCTCAGCCGTTATGAGTTACTCCCATGGTCTATCTCCATTTTTGGATGGTCAAGCTACTTGAATCGTCTTCAATTATAATTTTTTAACCAATTTTGCCTCCACGTTTCTCATGGAGGTAAAGCAAAATGTGGCTTTAACATTGCCAAGTCTCCATGACCATTCTCTGCAATGTTCTCTATGGTGTTAAATGGTAAAATTATGCTTAAAATAATACATTTACAGCCCACCAGTCTATACTACTATAAGGGCATGATCAAGACGACATAAAGAACTACGGTATTTTATGACCTCACTTAGAGGAAGCATCTGTCTACCAAAAGATTTTCCACTTTAAAGATATCAGTATAAGTGGGGGGTGAGAACAAAATCACACCCAAACAGCTTTAGTATGGAAATAACAAAAAAGTCACTAGGTGACAAAATGACAAAAAAATTCAACAGATTCTGATAAAGGGAGTATATCGGTTGGTTTACACCTATTAGAGGAATAACAGTGCCGGATAGAGGACCTTCAATTTAATAAAGTAGAAAAAATCAACCTAAAGGGCGGTGCTCACGTTCTCAGTTAGCCCCTCCTAACACCACGCCTTTATCCTTGATTAAAGGTCCTATCATTCAGACATTTGTAAGGTGCCCCAGCGAGGTAGTCGTGGGCGAGCTGTAGCCCCCTCTCGCTATGGCACCCTACAGACAATACGTGTCCTCTCTCTGTAGTGTGGCTGTGTATGTAGTGCTCTTCACTTACTTCACGCCATCCGATCGCGGCTGTCTCCAGGCAATTTTCTTCTGGGACCAGGGCAGCAATGATTTCAGAGGACACAAGGTTCTTAACCAGAACTTGGACTTTACTTGGGGAAGAGGAATATTTACAGTATTTACAGTCAGATATAATGGATAAGGCCCGACAGGCAATCATCTCCCTCACAGGCGCCGTTAACTGCTTCAGCCCTGGTTCCCTCTTTAGGCGGAGCATCTCTGTGGCTATAATTCCTGGCCCTAGAGACTCCTCTGTATTAACAGTGAACGGATCCGATATCTCTCCCCCACGTCTTGGCTTGGAGTACTGTTTAGCTTCCTCTGCTGCCTGCAGACCAGAAGTGCCCCGTGTCCTCACTACGCTTTGGTGAGTTTCTACGGCGAGCGAACAGGACTCGTGCTCTTGCGTGGGGAGAACTGCGCACTGGGATCTCACTGTCTGAGGGTTCGGAGCTCCCGTCTACCCTAGCAGCCACTATAGTAAGGCTGTCCCATCAGGTCGCAATCCCTTCTTGTACTACTCAATCACTTCCTGATTCAGGAAATTAAAACAGAGACTTTCCTAATATGCCCACCCTCAGTGAGCTGTCATCACAGAACCTTAACCCATCACTGTCTATAGCTCGGCTAGCAGACTCATCCTGACATCTGCACCCCGAACAGTGGCATCTTGTGGCTGTTTTCAGGTACTACAGCCCAGAAGGAACTATACCAGGGACAAGCTCTATATCTCTCTAGGCTTGATAAGGGCACTAAGTCCCCCCCTCTGCTCTACCCCCTTATCTTGGCCTACCACAGTTGGGGAGGTCTGTCTTCAGGGACTCTTCCTTTTACTCTCTCAGTCTCAAGGGAAGGCTACGCCCTTCCCCACTATTACATTCCCCGACACTTTAATGTTGGTCGTCCCTGACCACACTAGGCAATAAACATCAATCAACAGTTATAAAATTACATTACTAAATTTTACTAGAACATTCTTAGTAAGCGACTGGTCCTGAGGTCATCTTCTTGGATGGAAGACCGGCCCTTCTCGGTTAAGGGCCCTGGAACAGCAATTCAGGACAGTCCATTATCAACATTTTCAGAGGCACCGGTCCTTCTTGGTAAGGACCCTGGAAACGAAGTGTCCATGTCCACATTTTTAAATCAGGTCAACTCTTTAATAGCCCTTAATCCCCTCCTGGGGCTACATTCTGAGGCACACCGTCACAGGTAACACCCTGTGAGTCTCTTTTCTTCTTGGCCCTAGCGGGGGTCACCGGTTCTTCCCGCTAGGCCGCAAGTCTCTTAGATTCGGAGGATATCCATCCTCAAGGGGTGCCTCAGCAATTTAAATTCCAGCAGAAAAAGGCGCAACAAGCGCAACAAAAAGAAAACAAAAATAAAAACAAAAAGAGCAGCTCTCCCGGGCACGCAACTTTTGGGTGCTGCTTAAGGCCTTCCTGGCCTAGGAGGTAGGGGAACAGTCCTCCATTTTTTTTTTTTCTGTTTCAACTGAAGTCAACATGGGGCACTTCGCCCCCACTGGGTAACAGTCCCAAACTACAGAAAGGACCACCACCGACGGGTCCTAGTAGGAGAAGAAGTGAAAGGTCAACGGACCTTTTAGCCCACTTAGCTCACTTCTTCCGGGCCTCCCTCTGTTCCTTCATGAAGGCGGCCCATGCTGCGGATGAAGGTGGCTTCCTCCACTTCCACGGCTGGTCGGGGTATCTGCTAGGCCCGGGGTCCTCGTCCGAGGACGTAGCACTGCCACAGCCGACCTGGGTAGGGCCGTAGCTGGTGACAGAAAAATGATGGACCTCCTGGCTAACACCAGCCTGAGTCTTTTCGGCGACTCTACGACTAGCCACCTCGGCCCCTTCCGGGTGCTTGGTGGTTGGGCCTACAGCCTCACTGGGAGAGTCAGCCCTACTACAGCTCGGGGCATCCTTCTCTTCTTCGACGCCAGCTCCCTGTTGCTGGCGCCCGGACTCCTCTTCCTGTGGGATGCTGGCCTTGGGAGGGGACACAAATCCTCCAGGGGCTTCCCTAGCCCGACGTTGCTGAGCCTCCCTCTCAGCTCTTCGCCGGAAGACCTGCCTGTCCTTTTCCAGGACGTCCTCCCATTTATATGGGCGGGTGACTGCAGCCGCGTACCACCCCTTTGCACACTCGCATTTCACGAAGAGGACAATCTCCCCTTCATGCAGGTTGTGGAGGCGATCGGGCAGGTATTCGCGCTTGACGGCTTCCCGGCTGACAAACACCTCATGCCCGGTCCACTCTTCCTCGAGGAACCCGTATCCCCCACGGATACGGAACTCTATGACCCGCCCCCGGGTCTGGGAGCTCTCCACTGACTCCCTCCGTGCTGCGTTGGACCCCTCCAGGCAGCCTCTTAGGAAGGTGTCGGTCCACCGCCGCTGCTCACGTGGGGTCATCGGAGGGTCGCGGGTAGCCCACTGCGGACTTCCGGGCTTGGTGCACCGCCCTGCTGAGGGGGAATGCAGGGCCTCCAAGGCCAGTGACCAAAAGTTCTCCCGTGGGGCCTTTCTTTTAGGGGGCTTCCCTTCCGCACCGTCCCCTGAAGGCCTGGGGGCCTCTGTTGCCACGGAAACTACTGGGGCAGGTACCGCAGACGTGACCGGCCGCTGGGGCATGGACCGCTCACCTTCTGTAAGCTTCGCTGCAGCTATTGCTCCGGCCCCACCTGGATGTTCTCCTCCCTCAGCCGAGGGGGACGTTTCCTCCGGCATCCGGTTCCAGCACCACATGTGAAGCTCGTGGACTAGCAGGCCCAGCTCCGGATCAGGCCTAGTGGCCCACTGAACAGCCACTGGGGGTAAAGGCAGCGGATCGCGGGCAGCGCCCGCCGGCGGACGACTTCCAGCCGCGGCCCCTGGTGTAGTGATCTTCAGGGGTTCCTCCTCACCGCTTGCCTCGCGCACGTTGTCAGGCTCTGGGGCTGCCATCCTCTCAGGACGTCTGCTGCCGCACCTCCTTCTCCTTACGTGCCGGACAGAAAATGGCGCCGGTCGCTTACCGGTGACGCGCGTCCTGCGCGTCCAGCTCCGCCTCTTCCTGGGCCGGACCTCTGACGCGACCGCCGCGTCACTTGTCACTCTCGGCCGCTCCGCCTTCAGCCGCGCCCTCTTCTTCCCGGGACGTCCCATCCTGGGACGCATCTTTACCGCTGGGCCCATCCTCCTTCGGGCCGGAACTCGTAGGGGCTGGGCATCTTTTCGCGCTCTCCAGCGCCGTCCACTCCCACGATGGGCGGTTCTTCTCCCAGCCTTTACCGCCGTCGTCACCATCTTGGAATCCATGCTTCGGGCCGCCATCTTGGGCCGCATGCCTTCCAACACTTTCTCCTCAGTGTTCTGTGTCGGCTCTTCCCCGCTTTCTTCATGCGAGGAGCTCGCATCCTGCCGACTACGCCAAATGTAAGGTGCCCCAGCGAGGTAGTCGTGGGCGAGCTGTAGCCCCCTCTCGCTATGGCACCCTACAGACAATACGTGTCCTCTCTCTGTAGTGTGGCTGTGTATGTAGTGCTCTTCACTTACTTCACGCCATCCGATCGCGGCTGTCTCCAGGCAATTTTCTTCTGGGACCAGGGCAGCAATGATTTCAGAGGACACAAGGTTCTTAACCAGAACTTGGACTTTACTTGGGGAAGAGGAATATTTACAGTATTTACAGTCAGATATAATGGATAAGGCCCGACAGGCAATCATCTCCCTCACAGGCGCCGTTAACTGCTTCAGCCCTGGTTCCCTCTTTAGGCGGAGCATCTCTGTGGCTATAATTCCTAGCACTAGAGACTCCTCTGTATTAACAGTGAACGGATCCGATATCTCTCCCCCACGTCTTGGCTTGGAGTACTGTTTAGCTTCCTCTGCTGCCTGCAGACCAGAAGTGCCCCGTGTCCTCACTACGCTTTGGTGAGTTTCTACGGCGAGCGAACAGGACTCGTGCTCTTGCGTGGGGAGAACTGCGCACTGGGATCTCACTGTCTGAGGGTTCGGAGCTCCCGTCTACCCTAGCAGCCACTATAGTAAGGCTGTCCCATCAGGTCGCAATCCCTTCTTGTACTACTCAATCACTTCCTGATTCAGGAAATTAAAACAGAGACTTTCCTAATATGCCCACCCTCAGTGAGCTGTCATCACAGAACCTTAACCCATCACTGTCTATAGCTCGGCTAGCAGACTCATCCTGACATCTGCACCCCGAACAGTGGCATCTTGTGGCTGTTTTCAGGTACTACAGCCCAGAAGGAACTATACCAGGGACAAGCTCTATATCTCTCTAGGCTTGATAAGGGCACTAAGTCCCCCCCTCTGCTCTACCCCCTTATCTTGGCCTACCACAGTTGGGGAGGTCTGTCTTCAGGGACTCTTCCTTTTACTCTCTCAGTCTCAAGGGAAGGCTACGCCCTTCCCCACTATTACACATTCACTGACCAAATTGTATTGCAAATGTTTACTATCCACATGACATCAATATTGGCAGAGCCCACCAAATTTATCAGGACTAGTGTTGAGCATTCCGATACTGAAATATCGGGTATCGGCCGATATTCACTGTATCGGAATTCCGATACTTAATTCCGATACTTTTATAATATCGAATACCGGAATCGGAAGTTCCCATAATGCCTGCGCTCTGCAGTGTCTCTGAAGGATGACAAGCTGGATGGCAGCGCTCAGCTGCGATCCAGCTTGTCATCAGAATGCCATCCCAGCGTGGGAGAATTCTCCTGATTGTTTAAAAGCCGGCGCGCGGTAAAAAGCCGCCGGCTTTTAAACAATCACGCAGCCCCATACTGCTTCCCCGCAGCCTCCCACCCCGATCCTCCGCTCCCCTCGCCACCTCCCATCCCGATCGTAAATTAGGACCGGGCGGGGAGCGCAGCACCAAGGAGCGAAGGACCCGGGCGGGGAAGCCGGCAGTGAAAAGACTTCACCGCCGGCTTTCCCGTTCTGTGCTGCGCTTTCCCGCCGGTTATTTCAAATGAACAGCTGAGGTATCAGGTGATGCCGATCAGCTGTTCATTTGAAGTAGCCGCGGTGCCCTCAGAGGGTTCATGTGAGTTCATGCTTGACTGCATGAACTCACATCAACTTTCCCACGGCCGCACAGGTCAGCCTCACCTCCCGGACCCGTCATGATTAGTGTGTGCGGGGTGTGTGTGCGGGGTGTGTGTGTGTGCGGGGTGTGTGTGCGGGTGTGTGTGCGGGTGTGTGTGCGGGTGTGTGTGCGGGCAGACATAGGCCGATGTGACACTACTACTCCCATCGGCCTATGTCTGTCCCCCGTCCACTCCTGCCAGCAGGATCAGCTCGATGGGAGCAGTAGTTCCCATCAGCCTGATCCTGCTATTTAAATTGCCCTACTGTGTCCCCAATAAATGTTAAATACATGTCATTGGTGGCCAGTGGTTACCTAAAAGAAATTAGTTCATACATTACCTGTCCCCGCCGATCGCCACCTAAAATAAAGTAAAAAATAAAAAACTACACCTATACTCACCAAGACACCTAATTCCCCGAAGCCATCGATCTCCTGTAATAAAATATAAAATAATAAACCACAACCTTATCCTTACCCCTCCGTAGTAGTCCACGAGTGTCCCACGAAGATCTCCAGTTCAGAGCAGCCACATAGAATGTGACCGCTCTGAACCGCTGCCGCCGCTAGAATGACGGGGCCGTAAGGGTTCACCGGAGTTCAGGCAGCGCTGCTCCGGTTAGCTCCTTTACGGCACTGCTGTATCGTGAGAAATTCCCACGGTACAGCACTGCCGTAAAGGAGGTCTCCGGAGCTGCGCTGCCTGAATGCACTCCGGTGACCTCAGTCAGTGGCTCCCGCTGCCGGGAGCGGACGTGTTCCCGGCAGCGTGAGCTTACAGCAGCCATGCACAGCTGTCACCATCTCCAGATGTGACAGCTGTGCATGGGAGATCAGCGCAGGAACGTGGACAGGTAACTATTTTTTTTTTAGTAAACTAAGAATTAAATAAAATGGTGTTTTATTTCAAATAAATTATTTTTTTCTGGGTGTAGTGTGTTTTTTCTTTTTAACACTTTGTAGGTTAGTAATGGGGGTGTCATATAGACGGCCATCATTACTAACCTGGGCTTCATGGCAGCTGGCGCTGACATGAACCCCACCACTATTACCCCCTGCCACCGCACCAGGGCAGCGTGGAAGAGCGAGGCTAAGTGCCAGAATTGGCGCATCCTATGGATGCGCCATTTCTGGGGCGGCTGACGGCTGGTGTTTCTAGCCTGGGAGGGGGCCAATATTCATGGCACCCTTCCTGAGCTATTAATATCAGCCCCCAGCTGTCTGCCTAGCCTTTGCTAGCTATTAAAATAGAGGGGACCCCACGTCATTTTTTTTTGGGGGGTCCCCCATTTTAATAGCTAGTAAAGGCTAGGTATTCAGCTGGGGGCTGATATTAGTAGCCTGGGAAGCTCCGTGGGTTTTACCCCCTTCCCAGGCTTCAAACATCTGCCCCAGCCGTCTGCTTAACCTCCGCTAGAGACTAAAATTATGGGGGATCCCACGCCATTTTTTTTTTAAATAAATCCTTTATTTTAACACTAAATGACATTTGAGGACTTAATAAAGATGCAGTCCCTAAATTATTATTTATTTTTTAATAAATTTTTCCCAAAACTTTTGACGTGGGCTTCGCCATATTTTTGTATGCCAGCCAGGTACAGCATCCAGCTTCTATGAACGCGCCATTTTCCGGGGCGGCCGCGGACTGCAATTTTCAGCGGGGGGGGGGAGGGCAAAAAGCTTGGGCCTCCCTGCGCTGCGGATTCCAGCCCCCAGCTGCCTAGTTGTACCTGGCTGGACACAAAAATAGGGAGAAGCTCCACGTTTTTTTTTTTTTAATTATTTCATGAAATTCATGGAATAATTAAGAAAAAAAGGGCTTCCCTATATTGTTGTGTCCGGCTAGGTACAAATAGGCAGCTGGTGGTTGGGGGCAGCCCGTTCCTGCCTGCTGTACCTGGCTGGACACAAATATAGTGTGAAGCCCCACGTCAATTTTTTTTTAATTATTTCAGGAAATTCATGAAATAATTAAAAAAAAATTATGTGGGGCTTCGCCCTATAATTGTGTCCAGCCAGGTACAGCAGGCAGGAACGGGCTGCCCCCAACCACCAGCTGCCTATTTGTACCTAGCCGGACACAACAATATAGGGAAGCCCTTTTTTTCTTAATTATTCCATGAATTTCATGAAATAATTAAAAAAAAAAATGTGTGGCGCTTCGCCCTATTTTTGTGTCCAGCCAGGTACAACTAGGCAGCTGGGGGCTGGAATCTGCAGCGCAGGGAGACCCAAGCTTTCTGGGTCCCACCCGCTGCAAATTGCAGTCCGCAGCCGCCCCGGAAAATGGCGCGTTCATAGAAGCGCCATCTTCTGGCGCTGTACCCAACTCATCCAGGGCCCTGGTGCGGTGGCTCACTGGGTAATAAAGGGGTTAAGGCCAGCTTGGCATTATCAGCTGGCCCTAAGCCCGAAATTCATGGGGTCACGCCAATATTAGACATGACCGCCATGAATTTCTAGTAAAGTATTTAAAAAAAACACAAACACCCAGAAAAAAGTCCTTTAATTGAAATAAAGACACAATTCTTTATTGTTCTAAATTAAACCATACTTACCGCCACACCCATTCCAGCTGAAGCCAACGATCTCCTGCAATAAAAGTAAAATAATAAAGCAACCTCATCCTTACCTTTCCATGGTTCCCAGGACAGCTTCAGCTCTGCTACATCGAGATGACAGGCTGGACCGCAGCAGAACGCTGCCATCCAGCCTGTCATCCCGCGGACACTGAGAAGCGCAGGCATGCTTGCGCTCCTCAGTGTCTTTCTGTGACGTCATCCAGATGAGCCGAGGTCATGTCCAATGAACTCAGCTCACCTCATGCACGTCACTGACAGCGTGGGAAAATTCTCACGCTGAAGCGCTGAGTGCAGGAGAATTCTCCCACGCTGTCAGTGACGTACATGAGGTGAGCCGAGTTCATTGTCGGCTCATCTGGATGCCGTCACAGCCAGACACTGAGGAGTGGAAGTATGCCTGCGCTTCTCAGTGTCTGCGGGATGACAGGCTGGATGGCAGCGTTCTGCTGCGGTCCAGCCTGTCATCTCGATGTAGCAGAGCTGGAGCCGTCGTGGGAGCCATGGAAAGGTAAGGATGAGGTTGCTTTATTATTTTTCTTTTATTGCAGGAGATCGTTGGCTTCAGCTGGAATGGGCGTGATGGTAAGTATGGTTTAATTTAGAACAATAAAGAATTGTGTGTTTATTTCAATTAAAGGACTTTTTTCTGGGTGTTTGTGTTTTTTTTAAATACTTTACTAGAAATTCATGGTGGTCATGTCTAATATTGGCGTGACCCCATGAATTTCGGGCTTAGGGCCAGCTGATAATGCCAAGCTGGCCTTAACCCCTTTATTACCCAGTGAGCCACCGCATCAGGGCCCTGGATGAGTTGGGTACAGCGCCAGAAGATGGCGCTTCTATGAACGCGCCATTTTCCGGGGCGGCTGCGGACTGCAATTTGCAGCGGGTGGGGCCCAGAAAGCTTGGGCCTCCCTGCGCTGCAGATTCCAGCCCCCAGCTGCCTAGTTGTACCTGGCTGGACACAAAAATAGGGCGAAGCTCCACGTTTTTTTTTTTTTAAATTCATGAAATTCATGGAATAATTCAGAAAAAAAGGGCTTCCCTATATTGTTGTGTCCGGCTAGGTACAAATAGGCTGCTGGTGGTTGGGGGCAGCCCGTTCCTGCCTGCTGTACCTGACTGGACACAAATATAGGGCGAAGCCCCACATCAATTTTTTTAAATTATTTCATGAATTTCCTGAAATGATTTAAAAAAAATTGACGTGGGGCTTCGCACTATATTTGTGTCCAGCCAGGTACAGCAGGCAGGAACGGGCTGCCCCCAACCACCAGCAGCCTATTTGTACCTAGCCGGACACAACAATATAGGGAAGCCCTTTTTTTCTGAATTATTCCATGAATTTCATGAAATAATTAAAAAAAAAAAATACGTGAAGCTTCTCCCTATTTTTGTGTCCAGCCAGGTACAACTAGGCAGCTGGGGGATGGAATCTGCAGCGCAGGGAGGCCCAAGCTTTCTGCCCCCCCCCTCCCCCCGCTGAAAATTGCAGTGCGCAGCCACCCCGGAAAATGGCGCGTTCATAGAAGCTGGATGCTGTACCTGGCTGGCATACAAAAATATGGCGAAGCCCACGTCAAAAGTTTTGGGAAAAATTAATTAAAAAATAAATAATAATTTAGGGACTGCATCTTTATTAACTCCTCAAATGTCATTTAGTGTTAAAATAAAGGACTTATTTTAAAAAAAATTGACGTGGGGCTTCGCCCTATATTTGTGTCCAGCCAGGTACAGCAGGCAGGAACAGGCTGCCCCCAACCACCAGCTGCCTATTTGTACCTGGCCGGACACAACAATATAGGGAAGCCCTTTTTTAAAAAAATTATTTCATGAAATAATTAAAAAAAAATTGACGTGGGGCTTCGCACTATATTTGTGTCCAGCCAGGTACAGCAGGCAGGAATGGGCTGCCCCCAACCACCAGCTGCCTATTTGTACCTGGTTGGACACAACAATATAGGGAAGCCCTTTTTTTCTTAATTATTCCATGAATTTCATGAAATAATTTTAAAAAAAAATGCGTGGGGCTTCGCCCTATTTTTGTGCCCAGCCAGATACAACTAGGCAGCTGGGGGCTGGAATCCGCAGCGCAGGGAGACCCAAGCTTTCTGGGCCACCCCCGCTGCAAATTGCAGTCCGCAGCCGCCCCAGAAAATGGCGCGTTCATAGAAGCGCCATCTTCTGGCGCTGTACCCAACTCATCCAGGGCCCTGGTGCGGTGGCTCACTGGGTAATAAAGGGGTTAAGGCCAGCTTGGCATTATCAGCTGGCCCTAAGCCCAAAATTCATGGGGTCACGCCAATATTAGACATGACCACCATGAATTTCTAGTAAAGTATTTAAAAAAACACAACACCCAGAATAAAGTCCTTTAATTGAAATAAACACACAATTCTTTATTGTTCTAAATTAAACCATACTTACCACCACGCCCATTCCAGCTGAAGCCAACGATCTCCTGCAATAAAAGTAAAATAATAAAGCAACCTCATCCTTACCTTTCCATGGCTCCCACGACAGCTTCAGCTCTGCTACATCGAGATGACAGGCTGGACCGCAGCAGAACGCTGCCATCCATCCTGTCATCCCGCAGACACTGAGAAGCGCAGGCATACTTCCACTCCTCAGTGTCTGGCTGTGACGGCATCCAGATGAGCCGAGGTCATGTCCAATGAACTCCGCTCACTTCATGTACGTCACTGACAGCGTGGGAAAATTCTCCTGCACTCAGCACTTCAGCGTGAGAATTTTCCCACGCTGTCAGTGACGTGCATGAGGTGAGCTGAGTTCATTGGACATGACCTCACCTCATGTATGTCACTGACAGCGTGGGAGAATTCTCACGCTGAAGCGCTGAGTGCAGGAGAATTTTCCCACGCTGTCAGTGACGTGCATGAGGTGAGCTGAGTTCATTGGACATGAACTCGGCTCATCTGGATGACGTCACAGAGAGACACTGAGGAGCGCAAGCATGCCTGCGCTTCTCAGTGTCTGCGGGATGACAGGCTGGATGGCAGCTTTCTGCTGCGGTCCAGCCTGTCATCTCGATGTAGCAGAGCTGGAGCTGTCCTGGGAACCATCGAAAGGTAAGGATGAGGTTGCTTTATTATTTTTCTTTTATTGCAGGAGATCGTTGGCTTCAGCTGGAATGGGCGTGATGGTAAGTATGGTTTAATTTAGAACAATAAAGAATTGTGTCTTTATTTCAATTAAAGGACTTTATTCTGGGTGTTTGTGTTTTCTTTTAACTTTGACTATGGGGTTAGTAATGGGGGTGTCTTATAGACGCCTCTCCATTACTAACCTGGGCTTGATGTCAGCTGGCATTATAAGCTGACATCAACCCCAACCCTATTACCCCCTGCCACCGCACCAGGGCAGCGTGGAAGAGCGAGGCTAAGTGCCAGAATTGGCGCATCCTATGGATGCGCCATTTCTGGGGCGGCTGACGGCTGGTGTTTCTAGCCTGGGAGGGGGCCAATATTCATGGCACCCTTCCTGGGCTATTAATATCAGCCCCCAGCTGTCTGCCTAGCCTGTGCTAGCTATTAAATTAGGGGGGACCCCACGTCATTTTTTTGGGGGGGTCCCCCATTTTAATAGCTAGTAAAGGCTAGGTATTCAGCTGGGGGCTGATATTAGTAGCCTGGGAAGCTCCGTGGGTATTACCCCCTTCCCAGGCTTCAAACATTTGCCCCAGCTGTCTGCTTAACCTCCGCTAGAGCCTAAAATTAAGGGGAACCCCACGCCAATTTTTTTTTAAATAAATCCTTTATTTTAACACTAAATGACAAGTACAGTAATCAACACTGTCACTGTACTTCATATATATGTGACTGACATGTTTCTATCTATCTAATCTATGTGTGATTCTCTATTCCTTCTATTCTAAATTGTCGGGTACAGATGCTGAATTGCCGGCCGGCTTTCTTAAAGAGACGGTGCATGAAAACACTATTATTTTTTTAAATAAATCCTTTACACTAAATGACAAGTTCTGTAAGCAACACTGTCACTGTACTTCTTATATATGTGACTGACATGTTTCTATCTATCTAATCTATGTGTGAAGCTCTATTCTGTCTGTTATAAATTGTCGGGTACAGATGCTGAATTGCCGGCCGGCTTTTTTAAAGAGACAGTGCACGAAAACACTAATATTTTTTTTAATAAATCCTTTACACTAAATGACAAGTACAGTAAGCAACACTGTCACTGTACTTCATATATATGTGACTGACATGTTTCTATCTATCTAATCTATGTGTGATGCTCTATTCTTTCTGTTGTAAATTGTCGGGTACCGGTGAATGCCGCTGCTGAATTGCCGGCTTTTCATGTCATTCTACATTATTCTTAGTTGTTTTACTTCATGTAGAATTAACCTACAAGGAAAGAAAGGGTTTATTTTCATTCCGATATTTGTGTCCCATTGACTTGCATTGGTTTCCGGTATCGGAATCGGCGATATCCGATACTTTTTGGGTATCGGCCCGATCCAATCCGATACGATATTTCCTGATATCGGAAGGTATCGCTCAACACTAATCAGGACTCATTGAATTTCTTATGAATATGGTGGCAGTCAAAACATAAAAGAAGGATCGGTCATGTTGAACTCCAATATGCCCAATCCTCTTTTGGCACAACTAGCTACTCTGATGAAAGTTGTTAATAATCAGATGTCTATGGTGGTTTATAATAAATGAGAACCCTGTTTATGACACAAACTTATTTTCTTGCTTCACTAGCTTTTTGCAAATTGAGTATCATAAGTTTCAATAGGCCATCATTTCGATCCCATCATGGACCCTGGTCATAGTCTTCTTGGTAAAGTCACAACTTGTTGTTGATTTTGAAATTTAACGTGGTCTTAGCTCACAAATTTTACAAATATAATTTCTCTGACATTTGAGAAGATCATCTTTATGTGTCCTTTTACCTTTAAAGAGGACCTACCACCTGGCCAATTGTGGCTAGTTTTTGCTTTTATTTTTTTATTCATTTTTTTTTCTTTTTAAAACTTACCATATGGTTGCAGGGATATATTTTTATTTAGTGCTAGTTTTTATAATCTTTAAACCAAAGAAAACAAAATCCCCACTAAAAATATAAACACTTAAGGTCAATTGTCCCAAAGCATTTTTCCCACAGCGATCTCTGGGTTCAATCAATGGTAGAAAGGAAGAGGAACAGCGCTGTCAATCAGAGCTAAATCTCATATGGCCACAGGATAGTGAGATGGAAGCATTTATTTACAGCTATATAGGCTTTTTCTGCTATTCCACTTGGTCTATACCTATTTGTATTTTGTATAGTGCCCTCTTTTTATATTTAACAAGGATTTATATTTTTAGTGGAGTTTTCGCTTTCTTTGGTTGGTTGTCTACGGCACCCTTATATACAGTGGCTTGCGAAAGTATTCAACCTCCCCCGCCGCCCACCCTGTTCACTTGTTTTTTTCAGGGTTTGCATCAGTTCATGTAAAGATTATGCCTACAACTGTGATCATTTGGTTTTCTTTTTATTGTGAAGCAAACAACAAATAGGACAAACTTCAGTGTGCATAACTATTCACCCCTCTAAAGTCAGTACTATGTAGAGCCTCCTATAGCGGCAATTACAGCTGCACGTCACTTTAGATAAGTCTCTATGAGCTTTCCACATCTTGGCCACTGGGATTTTTGCCCATTCCTCAAGGCAAAACTGCTCCACTTTCTTCAAGTTAGATAGTTTCCTCTGGTGAACAGCAATCTTCAAGTCTGACCACAGATTCTCAATTGGATTAATGTCTGGGCTTTAACTAGGTCCCTGCAAAACATTTAAGGCCCCGTCACACTAAGCGAGATCGCTAGCGAGATCGCTGCTGAGTCACAAGTTTTGTAACGCAACAGCGACCTCAGTAGCGATCTCGCTACGTTTGACACTTAGCAGCGACCAGGCCCCTGCTGTGAGATCGCTGGTCGTGTCGGAATGGTCTGGACATCTCTTTGATCGTTGAGGTCCCGCTGGGTAGCATGTATCATCTGTTTGACACTTTACCAACGACCTTGTTGACGACTCAGACACAGAAACACATAGGCGTGCATTGTTATACAGATTGTTACGGGTCGCCTCATCGCTGCTGCGTCGCTGGGAAGATCTGACTGTTTGACATCTCAACAGCGACCACATAGCGACGCAGCAACGATCCCTGACAGGTCGTATCGTTGTCGTGATCGCTGTAGCGTCGCTTAGTGTGACGGGGCCTTTACACTTTTCACCTTAAACCACTCGAGTGCTGCTTTAGCAGTATGCTTTGGATCATTGTCTTGTTGGAAGGCAAACCTCCGTTGCAGTCTCAAATCACTGACAGACTGAAACAGGTTTTGCTCAAGATTATCCCTTTATTTCACACCATCCATCTTCCCCTCAACTTGGACCATTTTCCCTGTCCTTGCTACCGAAAAATATCCCCACAGCATGATGCTGCCACCACCATGTTTCACAGTGGGAATGGTCAGGCCCGGCGCCAGCACCCAGCGCACCCAGGCAATTTCCGGGGCCCTGAACAGATAGGGGGGCCCAACAGGCCCGGCACCAGCACCTGGCGCACCCAGGCCGGGTGCCAGCGCCCTCCCTCCCCCCGCTTGCTTATGGCCCCGGCACAATACTTACCTCTCCTCGTGCCTCCGCAGCAGGTCCTGCATCCTCCGCGGCTGCTGCACTGTGGCATCTCAGGTCAGAGGGCGCAGTGACGTCTTTCCACCGCGCCCTCTCCTGAGCCGTCACAGCGCAGAGCGGGAGACGCAGGCGACGCTGGAGTCCAGAGCTGAGCAGCGGCAGCAGGTGAAGAGAAGTGAGGTGAGTATTTAATTTTTTTTTAATGTATGGAGGCATGGGGCATTATAAGGGAGGGGAGGTGACATTCTGCATGGGGCATTATAAGGGACGGGGGGTCGTGACATCCTGCATGTGGCATTATATGGGGGAGGGGAAGTGACATCCTGCATGGGGCAATATAAGGGGGTGGGGGTGACATCCTGCATGGGGCATTATATGGGGGGGTGACATCCTGCATGGGACATTATAAGGAGGGGTGACATCCTGCATGGGGCATTATATGGAGAGAACAGCCTGTATGGGGCATTATAAGGGGGAAACAGCCTGCACGGGGCATTATATGGGGAGAACAGCCTGCATGGGGCATTATGTGGGGGGGAACAGCCTGCGTGGGGCATTATGTGGGGGTAACAGCCTGCATGGGGCATTATGTGGGGGGAATATCCTGCATGGGGCATTATGTGGGGGTAACAGCCTGCATGGGGCATTATGTGGGGGGAACAGCATGCATGGAGCATTATGCGGGGGTCAGTATTCTGTATGGAGCGTTATATGGGGGCCAGTATCTTGTATGGAGCGTTATAAGGGGGCCAGTATCCTGTATGGAGCGTCATATGGGGGCCAGTATCCTGTATGGAGCATTTTATGCGGGCCAGTATTCTGTATGGAGCGATTCGCCGGTTTCTGAGCTAATGTGGATATTTCAATGATATTTTAATGATATGAGGATGATTTTTGTTATTTTTTAAACTTCTAACCATTTTTTTTTTCTTTTTATTGGCTGGACAATCTGTTGGAATTTAAGCAGAACTTCTACAAAGCTAGGCAGAAAGAAGGGACAAGGAAGCTGGTCAGGGCTTGAAACCACATTGGCCTTTATTTTTTTACAGACACGTTGACCATATTTTTGTAAAAATACATTTAGAGAACAGATAAAGCTGTGTTTTAAGGTACTAAGAAAGCACCAGTAATGGGAAGACATTGGGTGCACATGCAACCACGAAACGGGCAACTGATATGTCCAGATCTGACTTTCACACCAACAAAGTGTCTCTATTAAGGTGCAGAACGATTGTGAACGCTGCCAATAATAACTACAGATTACAACTATGAGGCCGAACAGTTCACAGCTATTTAACCACCAAATTATTCACAACTATTTACCTACCACAAGTCTAAAGTTCTGATATGTTGATCACACATAGTGGGGGTGTGACACCATCGCTGATCATCTGTTACCTGCGCCAACCAGAGGTTCTTGGATGTTCTCTTGAAAATGTTTTTTTTTTTGGGGGGGGGGGGGGGGGGCAGGCAAAAATATAGGACAGTGAGCTATCCATCAAGCTAAAGAGGCTGGGACTAGATGAGGACACAACCATGGGAGACAAAGGTTCAGGTAGTGCTCCATAAGATCGAAGCAACTAATGCCTCAATTCCATATGAATTAATAATGTAATTTCTTGGAAATGCAGCAACAGATAAAAGATATAAAGGTTTTGATGGATTTACCGTTAAAAAATAAACGGTTTGGGGGGATTGATTTTACTGACAGGTTCTTTGTAACATAAATGAATAGAGAAACGGAAGTATGATAATGTTCTAAACAAAAGACTAGAACATAATAAAAGTTAGGATACGAATTACTGGGAGAGAGATGTGTGGGATGCTTCACTACATAGGTCAGCCATGTGGGAGTTATACAAATAAGCTGTGTGTGGGGGAGTCGATACATGGACAGGATGAACGTATTCATCTTCAGAATTAAGTGACCTCAGAATTGCTGCTTTGCTGTGAGTCAATAATGGCTCGCAGCGTTCTGGAGGTTGTGTACGTCTGCTACTAAATGACTGAGGTCAGAAAAGTCCAGACAAAGACGGATCACCTATAAGTAACTCAGGAAAGGATGAGTAAAGTATATGTTGCTACATATTCCACCGCTCCGGAGTCCTCTTACAATATACAGCAGATCTTCAAGTCACATTTAATAAAGGAAGTTGCTTCATTCTTCATACACTATAAGTCAGTATGTTCCATTTTCCCTGTTTTTAACTCTTGAGGGACCACTAAAAATGTGGGCCTTACTCGACCTCTGCATGTTTCTGATTGTTTATGGAGGCATTACTGGTGATTTCCGGAAGTGAATATAATGCTATACAAAGGCATCATACAGCAGAACACTTAAAGAAGACCGGTTACTTTCACCAAAAATGAGTTAAATGTCTTGTAAAAAATTCCTGAGCACTCCTGATTCTAATGCTTTTTTTTTTAGTTTTGTGCTATGTCACTTCATTGCAGAGATAATCACATTTGTTGCTTTTGGAGCGCAGTATGTGAAATCTCTACTTGTAGTGCAACTGTGAGTTTCTTCACAATCCTCTCTGGGAATGTGAGCATTTACACCCCCTCTCAAATGCTGCCAATCACATCTCATCAGTTTAGGAGTCTCAGAGTCTTCTGTGGGGGGCTGAGCTTACACCCCTCCAAGATGCTGCCAATCACAACTCAGCATCTGATATAGCAATCTAGCAATCTGTGATTGACAGCATATGGGATTGGAGTTTAAAAGCGCAGGCCCCCAGAGAAGACTCTCAAGAAACACCCAGTTGCACTATAAGGAGAGATTTCACATATTGCTCTCCAAAAGAATCAAATGTGATTATCTCTGCAATGATGCGACATGGAGCGAAAGGTAAAAAAAAAGAATCAGGTGAGTTCAGGGATTATTACAAGGTATTTAACGGGGCTGTGTGGCCTTAGAGTACAAATCTGTAGTTACTCTATGTGAAATAATTATTAGAAAGTTATCCTGAATCTTTCCCACAAAACTATATATCCATCTATACACCTTCTTTTTCTCTAGAACGTGCTGTCTATGGATGGACTTCATGTTCAACACACCAGGTCCCCTTTACATTTCCCCTGGTCTATATAAGCTGTATAAAGTAACGTTCATTTTGTGAGATAGCATAGTAATTTTAATATTTCACTTTCAGTGTAATGGAAAAGTGTTAACTGTTTGGCAGGAACTTGCAACTTGCCAATTGCAACCATTTTCTGACTTTCTGACAACTTCTCAACCAAGAAACATTTAGCGGCCAATTCATGAAAACTTTTACACCAGAAAACTAGCGTAAAAGCTTTGAAAAGTCGAGTTGTGCAAAAAGTTTGCAACTTTAGACAGGTTTTTTTCATCAGTTTGACTCAAAAAATGGGCAGAGCTGGGGTGAACCAAGGGTGGGATGGGGCATGGTCATGTCCGCCTGTCAAATTCATCAAAAATGCCGATGCTTTGTATGCCAGAAATGCTACTCCAGTCCGTGAATGGTAGTATGCCTATTCCGCCCCGAGACATTCTACGCTGGCAATTCTGCTGCTTCTTTTCACCTCTCGTCATCAGAGCAGAGCGGAAGGCAGGATGCTTCTGTGTTAATGTGATGACAGTAGTAGCAGGGGCATCGCCAGCAGGAGCGGTAAGTGACTGCTCTGAACTGGTAAATATAGGTGCCGCACAGAATTGACAGGTAGTTAGCAACTACCTAGAATGAAAAAGTGTGATCCAGCTCACCCACATTGAAGTAGCCAGCAAATCCTTGGCTTGGATGAAAAAGCACTCCTGCTCAGTGGTAGCAATCAATACAGGACACCCCCAGAATCAGGCATTAGCATCAAATTCAAAACGCGCATCGAGTACCTGGCATTCCCCTCCGGTAACAACCTATTCATTTATATATATTTTACCTTACCTTCACTAGGCTGCTCTAGGCAACATTCACTGCTTGAGCTATTATCTCTTGTGTCCTGGGCTATTACCTATTTATTACTATTACATTTTTTCCTTGGGCCACTTGATTATTTATTACTATTTCTGCATACTGAGGGCTATATATTTGCTGTTACAATCTCATGACCAATAGACAACGCCATGTTACATGCATGAGTTATATCTTTTGCTGGAGTGTGATCTCTTTTATTTTGGCTAACTGTATGTGTGGCGCCCCTGCGGGTTCAGTCGCCATAGAGGTACTGCATCTCAACCACTCTCAGGTAAGGAGGGAGTACTGCCCAGGACCCACCCACCTGCATCCAACACTACACAATTCCAGACCAGCAGGCGGGGCAAGATGCACTAGCTTAATGCTGAGCTCTGTCCCTGGTTGGAAGTGGGGGGAATCGAGAGAGGGGAAACCATGTAGTGGGTGTGGGTGGAGGAAGCAGGACAGGGGAGCACTTTGAGAAGGAGTATAAAAGGGGGAACCATCTTGGAAGAGAGGGGAGAAGGAGTGGGAGCAGGAGCTCTGTAGGTTAACTGCTCAGAGAAGAGGGCCTAGACTGAGAGGCCCAGGAGGACAGGCTGGAAGAGGACGGGAGCAGAGGGAAGGCTCCAGAAGTGAGGGGATCCCAGGAGCACGGCGAGTGCGGAAGCCAACCGAGCACCCGAATCGACCAGAACGTGGAGGGATCAGGCCGCAAAGGCGATCGGCCCCTAACTAGTGGAGAACTACAAGGCTCAGTTAGAAACCGGAGGGTACTGTACTTTCAGGGTGCAGCTGCTCACAACCGCAACTAAATCACTGAAAAGGTAGCCGCATAGGATTCAGGGGACTGCCCGTTGCCCGCCAAAATCCGAGGTTACTGGCTTGGGACACTGGTTGTGAGGCTCAGGGCAGGAGGGTGAGAGCCAGCGCAGGAAGACGACCGAGGAAGGTGTAGCACCCCGAGGGCTCGGCTGCTACAGGGGTATTGCACCTCAGACCAGAGGTGTGATATTCCACTCCCGGGTAAGGATGGAGTGTGGACCAGGACTCGTTTAGCTGCATGCACCACACACACCCCATTTCCGAGGGACAGCTCAACGGTGCTCCCACAGAAGTGCAGGCACGACAGCTTCTGTCCCTGGCTGGAGTGGGGCGGGGAAAGGAAAACCCAGTGGTGTAGGAGCAGATAGGGGTGGGTCTCTGGGCATAGGCAGGAGCCCATTGGTTGCAAGTCACCTGGGCTCGGGTGTCAGAAGGAGGTATAAAAGGTGGGCACCATCTTAGAACAGAGTTCAGTCCAGTTCAGTTCAGTGGAGACAGTCTGAGGAGAAGACAGGAAGCAGAGCCCCTGCATGGGCTCTGCTCTGCAGGCCGGCCTTGTCAGGAGGCTGGAGCCAGAGAGAGAGAGAGAGAAGAAGGAACAGAAAGGAAAGTAAGAAAGGAACTGGAACAGAGGAGAAAGGAAGCAAGGAACATAGAGAAAGGCCCAGAGACACGAAGGCAGACGGAACCCCATATGCCCAGAGGAGATACTGGGTGAAGGGTTGGCAGAATAGGGTACCGGAACCCAAATTGGTGGAGGCGACTAATCCTCAGCCAAAACCGGAGGTTGTGACCACATCTTGGTGCGACCCCTCACTACATCCACCAGAAAGGCATACCGCATAGGGTCAGGGAAACCGGGAGAGGTTTCGCCAACAGAAGGCCCGAGGAAGCTGGACAAAGGTGGGTCACTGGTGGGGACGGCCAGTAGAAAGGAAGAGAGGGGAGCTCTGAACCACACTCTGGAATTGCCTGGGAGTTGACCGAGTCCCTCACCTGGTGGACGCAGCATGGCTTGGGCAGTCATCGCCTGCAGCATTGACCTGAATAACAACCGTGAGTAAAGCTTTGGAAACTGCAATTACAAGTCTCTGTGTTTCATCGCCGCACCAGCACCATCAGTACTGGGACACTCACACCATCACTACCACCATCATCCACATCAGCTGCCCTGAGGCCATACTCCTCCCGTGGGGAGTTATCCCATACTCGGCTGCGCAAACAACATCAGCCTCAGCGGTCTGCAGCGCAGCGGCGGTCCCCACTGACCGCAATCCACGGGTGGCGTAGTCGGACACTTATTCCAATACAAATAGACTGCCACTGGTTTGACCACCCTGGGCACGGACCGGGTCACCGCCACGGAGAACTACAACCCCCAGCAATCCGGCTCCGGGTATTCCCCCTGCACAGCAGCAGCAACACAGGCCCAGGAGGCGCGTCAACTTTGGCGTAGTCGGCAGGATCATTACCAACCCGCCACAAGCGGGTATTGCGTGCCTGAAGAAAACTGCACATGTACCTTAAAAAGAAGTTTCCCGCCATCCGGAGCCGATTCCCGCCATCAGACGCCATCTTGGGTCGTTTCCCGCCATCGGACGCCATCTTGGGTCGTTTCCCGCCATCCGCAGCCGCTTCCCGCCATCGGATGCCATCTTCGGGACGCCGCGCGGGAAGAAGAGGGGCGTGGACGCCGAAAGCGCGCGAGATCTGAAGCTCCGCCTCACGCACTGACGCTGCGTAAGGTCCTGGAAGGGAGAGGGAGCGACGCTGACGTCACAGGAGCGTGACGCAAGGTCCTCAACCCCGACGATCGACTGCGGAGCCGCGGCCTACGGAGGAAGATCAACGCAAGGTAGGCCACGGTCCACCAGGGGGGGAGGAGGACACCAGGAACGGAGAGCAAGATGGCAGACCGGCAGCAGACCAAGCTGCCCAGCATCGGCAGTGCCCCAGCCGTCGTGGGCCCCGACCAGCGCCAGGAGAAGACGCATGATGCAGGAGCGGTCGCGGGAGCAGGTAAGAGGAGTCTCCCTGTCCCGGACGCTGCCAGCGTCAGCCTGCTCCCGGGCCCCCTGGTGGAGCCGCCGATCCCGGGCGCTGCAAACACCGACCTGCTCCAGACCCCGCAACAAGCCCTGCTGCCGAGCCCTCCAGCCCTGGTCACTGCCGCCACCAGCCCGCGCCCAGGCCCAAAGTCGCACCCTCTGACCCCGGGCGTCATCAACAGCGACCTTCTCCAGGTCCGGTCGCAAGGCCTGAACTCCCCAGGAGCAAAAGGACTGTATGCCCTCCATGTCCACCGTCTAACAGAGGAGGAGCTGCGGTACCGCCCAGACATGGACTACCCTGAGGGCCCGGACGGGTCTGAAGAGTACAGGGAGGAAGCATCAGGAGGACACCGTTACCAGTGAACGGTAAATGGAACTGTATATAGTTACCCGTAAGGGTACAAGAACTGTTGCTGATTGAAGTGTGGTCCCCGTTGGGACTAGTATGGAACTGTTAAAGAACTGTTACCTGTGTGCCCCTAATCCCTAACCAGGCTGAGGACTGTGAGCAGCCATTCCCCTATCCCCACTGGCCGAGGACTGAGAGCGGCCATCCCTTGTATATAGTTGCGCTTCTTAAAGCGCCCCCTACTGGTTTTATACAAAAACTGCAACGCCTACCTCGGAATTAAATGGACTGTTGCACCTTTACCTGGTCGCAAGTTGCACAGTGGCCAGTGAAGAAGAGAATCTACTAAAATGTTTTACCAGAAAAAGTTTGATATGCTGAATAGTTTTATATGCTGCTAGAAAATGTTATATGACAAAAGAGTTCCAGTAATATTAAAAGTGCAGTATAATGTCTATAAAAGAGAAAGTGTTTCCCATAAAGGGAAGTTGAATAGTGCCGGCCGGTTTCTAATGTGAAAAGTTTTGAAAAAGTATTGCATGTTTTTGAATTGTCTTTGCTCTTTTCCAGCCCGAGGACGTGCTGTGATTTACCAGGGGGGAATGTAGCACCCCGAGGGCTCGGCTGCTACAGGGGTATTGCACCTCAGACCAGAGGTGTGATATTCCACTCCCGGGTAAGGATGGAGTGTGGACCAGGACTCGTTTAGCTGCATGCACCACACACACCCCATTTCCGAGGGACAGCTCAACGGTGCTCCCACAGAAGTGCAGGCACGACAGCTTCTGTCCCTGGCTGGAGTGGGGCGGGGAAAGGAAAACCCAGTGGTGTAGGAGCAGATAGGGGTGGGTCTCTGGGCATGGGCAGGAGCCCATTGGTTGCAAGTCACCTGGGCTCGGGTGTCAGAAGGAGGTATAAAAGGTGGGCACCATCTTAGAACAGAGTTCAGTCCAGTTCAGTTCAGTGGAGACAGTCTGAGGAGAAGACAGGAAGCAGAGCCCCTGCATGGGCTCTGCTCTGCAGGCCGGCCTTGTCAGGAGGCTGGAGCCAGAGAGAGAGAGAGAGAAGAAGGAACAGAAAGGAAAGTAAGAAAGGAACTGGAACAGAGGAGAAAGGAAGCAAGGAACATAGAGAAAGGCCCAGAGACACGAAGGCAGACGGAACCCCATATGCCCAGAGGAGATACTGGGTGAAGGGTTGGCAGAATAGGGTACCGGAACCCAAATTGGTGGAGGCGACTAATCCTCAGCCAAAACCGGAGGTTGTGACCACATCTTGGTGCGACCCCTCACTACATCCACCAGAAAGGCATACCGCATAGGGTCAGGGAAACCGGGAGAGGTTTCGCCAACAGAAGGCCCGAGGAAGCTGGACAAAGGTGGGTCACTGGTGGGGACGGCCAGTAGAAAGGAAGAGAGGGGAGCTCTGAACCACACTCTGGAATTGCCTGGGAGTTGACCGAGTCCCTCACCTGGTGGACGCAGCATGGCTTGGGCAGTCATCGCCTGCAGCATTGACCTGAATAACAACCGTGAGTAAAGCTTTGGAAACTGCAATTACAAGTCTCTGTGTTTCATCGCCGCACCAGCACCATCAGTACTGGGACACTCACACCATCACTACCACCATCATCCACATCAGCTGCCCTGAGGCCATACTCCTCCCGTGGGGAGTTATCCCATACTCGGCTGCGCAAACAACATCAGCCTCAGCGGTCTGCAGCGAAGCGGCGGTCCCCACTGACCGCAATCCACGGGTGGCGTAGTCGGACACTTATTCCAATACAAATAGACTGTCACTGGTTTGACCACCCTGGGCACGGACCGGGTCACCGCCACGGAGAACTACAACCCCCAGCGATCCGGCTCCGGGTATTCCCCCTGCACAGCAGCAGCAACACAGGCCCAGGGGGCGCGTCAAAGGCACACAGACTGGGGTCCCGTTATGTATTCCTGAAACACCTGAGAGATTGCTGAACCCCAGCCTTGGTAAACATAGGACGGCGCGGGAGGTTACCCTGGCGCTGGTAACCTGGAGTCTGACAACTGTGAGAAAATCTGAAGACTGCACCCCACTGTGTCCTAGAATTATTATCTGCGCCATCACCTGCACTAAACTGCACAGCAACATCTACCTCATTAACCATCACTTACTGCCCTGGAGCTAAACTCTGCCTGTGGAGAGCTGAACCAACTCTGCTGCGTCACCATCAACTCAAGGGGATCTGCACCGCAGCGGCGGCTCCATATAGCCGCATACCACAGGTGGCGTCATGAACATTATCTACAAAAACTTTTATTCCCCTTTTCTTTATTCCCATTTTATTGACCGCCCTGGGTTACGGAGCGGGTCACTGCCACTGTGACATCCCCAGCACCGACCGACCCGGCACCGAGTACCCCACGGCCCAGGGGGTGCGTCATATGTCCCAGATTTTAATTATTTTTCAATAAAGACTTACTTCTTTTATTATACTTTTGTCTATTTGGTTGCAGTTGCACTTCTTTTTTAGATGATTCTCTGATTAACCTGGCGCATTACTGTTTTTTTTGCGGAGGGGGTGGGGGTGGAGTTAGCTGGAAAAAAATTAGTTCCCAATTGTTTTTTTTCCATCTGTCCAAGTATAGAAGATGGAACAGGTCCAAACTAGTGTCATTTTAGAAATGTAAAACCCCTTCAAATGTAACTGAATGTTTTATTTCCAATTTTATTCTCTGCAAACAAATTAAATTTAGGAAAATAAAAACTTTTATGAACTCAGTCTAGAAAGGGAAATACATTATTAGCTATTATGTTAAAATAATGTCTGAGCAGGAGATCAAAACAAATGTATCTTGGAAAAAATATTGTAATATTTTAGAATTGGGTTGATATTAATGTTTCACAAAAACCATGTTCCACAATAGACTAAAATAACAGAGCAAAAAATAACTTCTGAGGCCTCTGAGATCTCTACTGTACATTGGCTACTGGACGCGCTGCCAATATTCAAATGCCATTTATATGGAGAATAATACAGCATCTGTTTCTAGGAATGGATGAGCAATAACTACTGTAACTATTAATACGCTCGCATTAGCATATGGCATCCGCTTGTCCTAAATGTTGACCTCACACGGCCAATCAAAAGTTCAATGAACTGTAATTTGATTGGCTGTTGGGTATCAATGAAATGGGAAAAAATAAAAGTTATTCAGGGATATAAATTGGAAATGTCCCTTGAAGCCATTACAAAAAGACATTTTGTGAAACTTTAGTCACTTCTTAAAGGGGTTTGTCATTTGTGAATGCATGCCATGGTTTTATTTGCTTTGGCAGCAACTGCCTGGTACTGGTCACTAAAGTTTAATTTCTGGTCCATCCAAGTCATTTTCAATTACAGTTTTACCCAATGTTTTATCATTTACAACATAATTGTACATTTTATTTCCTCTGCCCAAGTGCATGTCCTTATCCACATTGAACTTCAACTTGCTTTTCTCACCCCATGTCTTCAGTTTACATAAATCACTCAGTAATATTAAATTATCATCCCGTGCGTTGATTACCTTGCAGAGTTTTGTATCATCTGTTAAAAAGAAGAGGGTCCAATACTGACCCTTGTGTTACCTCACTGTTAACTGTGACACAATCAGTGTGAGTTCAATTAATAACTGGCCTGTTTCCTATCACTGACCCAGTTGTTAACCCAATTGCACATATTTTCCCTCTGCTCTCATTTTATGTAGCAACCTTTTACTGTATAAAGTACTGTATCAAATGACTTTGAAAATTCCAGATAGATAACAACCAAGGCCTTAACCTGATCCAGGCTGGAACTTACCTCCCTATAGAAGCTAATCAGATTAGTTTGACAAGACTGATCCCTCATAAACTCATATTGATGTTGGGTTATGAGTAGGGTTGAGCGAGTATGTTCTGTCCGAGTATGCTCGGGCCGAGCTCCGACTATTTACAGCTGCTCGGTGATATGGTTGAATCGCTCCTGTGTGCATGATTTGCAACTGTTTAACAGCTTTATTATATGGGAGGAATGAGTAAGAAATAGACATTCCTCACATGTAATAAAGCTGTCAAACAGTCGCAAATCATGCACACGGGAGCGATTTAACCTTATCACCGAGCAGCTGTAAATACTCGGAGCTCGGCCCGAGCATACTCGGCGAAAGGGTTAATAGAACATACTCGCTCAACACTAGTTATGAGTAAATTTAGATATTCCAGGATAGCATCTCTTAGAAAGCCTTTAAAGATTTTACCAACAGTAGAGTCTAAACTTACCAACTTATAATTTCCAGGCTCAGATTTTGTCCCCTTTTGGAATATTGGCACCACAGTTACTATGCGCTAGTCCTATGACACAGACCCTGTTATTATGGAATAAATTAATATTAGAAATAGTGGTCTATCACAGAACCTAACTCCTGCAGTACTCGGGGATGTATGCCATCCGGGCCCAGGGATTTATCTACTTTAGTGTTTTTGAAGCGACATTAAGCAGGTATCATTTAATGAGAATTTATAGTATACACGATCATGTCATCTCTCATGGGATTTCCTTGTGTTTACTAGATTGGCCTTTCCCTCATCCTCTTCCACCACTTTACCTATATTATTTTTTAGGGAGACAACACTATCATTTTTGAGTTTCTTCTTGCCTTGAAAAAGTATTCATACTGCGTGAACTTTTCCACATTTTTTCACATTACACCCACAAACTTAAATGTATTTTCTTGGGATTGTATGTGATATACCAGCACAAAGTAGCAAGTATTTGTGACGTTTAAAGGAAATGATACATAGTTTTCTAAGTGGTTTAAAATACTTGTATATGTCTGAAAATTATGAAGTGTATTTGTATCCAGCCCCCCCCCCCATGAGTCAATACTTTGTAGGACCACCTTTCGTTGCAATTACTGCTGCAAGTCTTTTGGGGTATGTCTCTACCAGCAAAATAGGACATCTTAAGCCTTGCTTTCAAAAATTTCTTTCTATTTGCTACTCTTCCTTAAAATCCAGATTTATGGAGTATACGACTAATAGTGTCCTGTGGACAGATTCTCCGCCTGAGCTGTGGATCTCTGCAGCTCCTCCGTAGTGACCAAGGGCCTCTTGGCTGCTTCTCCAATTAGGGCTCTCCTTGCTTGCGATATCTGTTTAGATGGATGGCCATTGCTTGGTAGCCTTGCACTTGTGCCGTACTCCAAGTGACTCCCAACCTGTGTATCTAATTTTCTGTCTGGCCTATTAGTTAAATTTAGGGCTAGAAATTCCCTTCTGCCACCCCTGGTTGGGTCCTGCACCAGTTGTAAAATGCAAGTGTCTTTTATTATTGATAAAAACCTGTTTCCCTTATTGGATCTGCTGGTTTCTGCTCCCCAATTTATATCAAGGTAGTTGAAGTCCACCATAATAATTACTTTTCCCTCATTCGCTGCCTCATCTATTTGCTTTATGAAGATATTTTCTACCGCTTCTATTATATTTGGAGACTTAAAACAGAACCCCATCAGTATTTTATTATTCTTTCTTCCTCCACTTATCTCCACCCATAGGGACTCTACATTTCTATTTGCCTTTGGGTTTATGGGAAGATTTTACATATAAACAAACCCCTTCCCTCACTCATTTGTCCGGTCAGTCACGGACTGACTATAGCCTTGTAAATTAACAACCCAATCATAGCTCTCGTCCAGCCATGTCTCCATTATCCCCCATGATATAATCATTTTCTTCTAACGATATTAATTCTAATACATCAATGTTATTGGTGAGGCTTTAGGCATTAGTGTTCATGCACTTTATGGATTTTTCTGTATCTCTATTCCTGCTTAGTGTATTAACTTTTCTAACCCTTCCCCCATGCCACCCCCACTTTCATTATTTTGGCTGAAGTCATTATTTGCACTATCTTCCTCTCTCTACTGTCCATAGTTTAAACACTTCTCCAACCTTCTAGCCCTTCCTTCCTCATAGAGGTGCAGCTCACCCCTAGTGCAGAGCCTATAGCCAACAGAAGTCGGCCCAGTTCTTCATGAGCCCAAAACTCTGCATTTTACATCCAATTCCTGAGTCACTTATTCACCTCCCTAATCTCCCGCTGCCTCTCTGGCATGGCAAGTGGTTCAGCAGTACTTCAGAAAATACTGCTCTCGAGATCCTTGCCTAAGGCTATGTGCGTACGTTCAGGATTTGAAACAGAAATTTCTGCAGCGTTTCTGCATCTACTTGGCAGGACAAACGCTGCAGAAAAAACTTTTGACAAGTTTTTTTATTGTGTTTTTTTAAGCGTTTTTTAATGCGTTTTTGTACATCAATGAATGCTTTTTGGAGCTAAATAAAGTTAATTGAAAGAAACGTGGGACAACCCTTGGATTACCGCCAGAACTGGGGTGAGTATATTGGTTAATTTAAATGATTAAAGAAAGTGTCTCTTGTATTTCAAATAAAGTGTTTACTCTGTGTCTGTGTGTTTATTTAACTCTTTACTTTAATTAGGTTTGGTAAAGAAAGGGTCTGATTGACACCTTGTCATCACCAAACAAAAGATGCGCCAAATCTGGTGCTTAGCCTCTTCCCACTGCCCTTGTACGGTGGCGAGTGGGGTAATGGGGTTGAAGTTTATGTCAGCCTTGTATTGGTGGCTGACGTTGTGGCGCCCCTGAGGGTTCAGTCACCACAGGGGTACTGCACCTCAGTAGAGGTGTGGTATCTCCTCTTCCAGGTAAGGATGGAGCACTTCTCAGGACCCTACTTCACCATTCAACACTACCCCACTCCTGTCCTGAGGGGGGTTTTAAGGCACCAGGGTGCTGCCCCAGCCGGGATAGAGGAGATGGGGGGAACCAAAGATAGGGGGAACCATGTAGTGGGTGAGGGTGGAGGACACACTTTTAGGATGCACTTATAGCATCATATTTAACCAACGGCCATCTTAGGTTCAAGGTCTTTTGATTGTGATCTTCATCACTGAACGTGGCTTTCTGTTAGAACCAGCAGCTGATTGGAGATACACGGTCCTGGTGCTCTGGCCTTGAGACGAGGAGCGGGTCTGAGTTAACCGCTGTCTCTACCCGGTCAAGGTCCCTACCTAAGAAGGCCTGGAGGGGAGTAGAGGAGAAAAGCTCCACAGGCAAAAGGATCCCTGGGGGATACGGACGGAGCGGCGTATGCCACCTGTACTTCTTCACTCTGGCCAAACCAGAGGGACTCCTGCTGCAAGAGGGGTGACCGGCCCCCGATATCTGACTGTGTACTTCACGTCACTGTTGGAAAGCCCGGCGGCTTAGTGGATCCCGGAGGGGGACACAAGCGGGAGGAGGAGAAAGTGAGGGAGAAGGAGAGGAACACACCAACGGGGTCTTGACAGGTGCTCCTGATCTATCTGGAAAGTGCTGGACCCCCTTCCTGGTGGCCGCAGCACGCCGCGAGGAGCAGTGGGAAGCTTTGCGGCTAAAGTTCATCTTAATGTGAGTAAAAACCCTGGATGACTTCACACCCCGCTTCAGCCTGTTATTTCCTGCGTGGCACTGCACCCACCATCCCTTCTCACACTGCCCTGAGGCCCGCTCCACCTGCGGGGAGCCCATCTTAGCTGTCAGCAAGACCGGCCTCAGTGGACTGAGACAGCGCCGGTGTCCATGACCGGAAACCGTAGGTGGCGTAGTCGAAATACCACTCAACCCTGAAAGCCCATTACATCTTTTATGTGACCGCCCTGGGCACGGAACGTGTCTAGGCCACGACTGCATCCCCCCCCATCATCTGACCCGGCTCCGAGTAACCCCACTTCCCAGGGTGAGGGCTGTGAGTGTCACAACTTGGCGTAGTCGGCAGGATTGCTCGCAGCAACGGAAAAGAAAATCCCCATTGCTACCGGGTACTGTGCGCCTTTTCACTAAAAGACTGTTGTTTTACACTCCACGTGGCGCCGCCCCAGAAGAACGGACGCCATTATGTGCCAAAACAACAGCAACCAAAGTCCTCCCATCATGGGCCTGGCTCCCCAATGGCGCCAAAAATGCAGACCGCCTCTTCCAGCAGTGACAGTCCGCATAGTAGTGTCCGTCAAAGCGGATGGGATGTCCCTGGGAGTGCCCGTCAGCCAGCCGCCCCGAAAAGAGGAGGAGATGAAAGCAACAACGAGGTGTGGCCGCAACAATCCAAAAGACTCCACACCTGGCAGCGAAGATGGACGCAGCGCAGGAGGAACCCTCCGATGCTGGCCCACGAGCTGCTACCTTTCATGGCTTGGGAGGAATGTACCTAACCCCAGAGGAGGCAGAGTTCCTCCGTGGAGAGACACAGGACCTGACCTGGAGGGTTGAAGAGGCACAGCGATCGGTGTCCGCGGCGTGGCGGGAAGAAATGGTGCAGAAGATCCGGTCCTGAAGCCAAGGTGCTGCAAGCCAGTCTAGTGGAGCAGCAACCCAGGAGGAGGAAACCCCAGAGGCCGCATGCAGCCCAGGCTCGGGTAAGCTACAAGCCCCTGTCCCGGGCACGAGGCGCACGGAGGCCCTCGTGGATCTGATGCAAGCACCCCTGCCCCCGGGCGCCGTTGTATGGGAGCAGCCTTACACTCCGGCGTTGGAGGCCACAGTGACGGTCACCGCCGGAGGCCTGCATTGCCTCCCGACTCCCGGTCCAGAGGAGCCTGTGCCTGCTGGGGATTCCACCAACCCCAACCCGGACTGGTCCGCGTCACCTGAGGACCTGCAGCAACCCCTGCTGTCGCTGCTGCCAGCGCCTCCGGTCACCTGCCCAGCAGCGGAGGAGATGGCTTGGGACAACCAGGGGGGGACCTGATGGGCTTCCCCCAGGAGACCCGGGCTGAAGCGCGGAGGCAGGAGGACTTCTGTCGCAGGGAGCTCCTCCAGCTGGATAAAGAGCGGCGGGAGAGGCGAGTCCGCTGCGAGCGTCTAGAGGTGTGCTCCAAAGCCGCATAGTCAAGGGCCCGCCAGCAGGAGGCCGCCCGTGCGAGCCCCCGGGAGGAAGGACTGATAGTAGATTCCACCAGGAGGCGGGATGGGGCTTCATACAGGGTCCCCAGTTTGAGCAGGACGTCTTCGTCAGCCAGTGGGACGTCGAGCCACAATTGAAGAAGGGACACCCTGGTCGGAACCTCTACCCGGGTGATCTGGTGACATACACCCGCCACCATGGGGTGCGTGGCTGGTACGCCCTGGACGTCCACAGGGTGTTTCAGGGAGAGGCCTCCACGCGCCTGTCACAAGAGGACCGGTCAAGCTCCATAGGGAAGAACGAGCCTTTCCCCAAGTGGGGATACCTGGACTGAGCGACTGACTCTTCTACTTCTTGTATATAGTTTATGCATCTGTTTAGGTGCTCCCTATTGGTTTTATACAAAACCGCATCTACTACTACCTCAGACCTCAGAAGCAAAACCTGTCTGGAGTGGCTCTAATGGAGGTCCAACTCAGGATCTCCATGCCCTGCAGCCACCCCAGGGCCCACGTTGAGGGTTTGGTACAGGTCCCTCATGCTGCTGAACTGACACTTTCTGCTGTATTTTGTACTGATCTGTCTACATGCATAATGTCTCTTTACTGTTTTTCTATATTTATACTATATATATATTATGCAATGTTAAAGTGTCCTTACCTCCCATAAAGGGAAGATAGTTTTATTGTAATTGTTATACAATAATTTGAAATGTCTGTACCACTTTTTACTCTATTGCAGCCCGAGGACGTGCTGTGTTTCACCAGGGGGGAATGTGGTGCCCCTGAGGGTTCAGTCGCCACAGGGGTACTGCACCTCAGTAGAGGTGTGGTATCTCCTCTTCCAGGTAAGGATGGAGCACTTCTCAGGACCCCGATATCTGACTGTGTACTTCACGTCACTGTTGGAAAGCCCGGCGGCTTAGTGGATCCTGGAGGGGGACACAAGCGAGAGGAGAAGGAGAAAGTGAGGGAGAAGGAGAGGAACACACCAACGGGGTCTTGACAGGTGCTCCTGATCTATCTGGAAAGTGCTGGACCCCCTTCTTGGTGGCCGCAGCATGCCGCGAGGAGCAGAGGGAAGCTTTGCGGCTAAAGTTCATCTTAATGTCAGTAAAAACCCTGGATGACTTCACACCCCGCTTCAGCCTGTTATTTCCTGCGCGGCACTGCACCCACCATCCCTTCTCACACTGCCCTGAGGCCCGCTCCACCTGCGGGGAGCCGTCCCATCTTAGCTGTCAGCAAGACTGGCCTCAGTGGACTGAGACAGCGCCGGTGTCCATCACCGGAAACCGTAGGTGGCGTAGTCAAAATACCACTCAACCCTGAAAGCCCATTACATCTTTTATGTGACCGCCCTGGGCACGGAACGGGTCTAGGCCACGACTGCATCCCCCCCAACATCTGACCCGGCTCCGAGTAACCCCACTTCCCAGGGTGAGGGCTGTGAGCGTCACAACGTGAAGCCCAGGATAGCAATGGAGGGCATCTAAAAGATGCCCCCATTACTAACCGAGTAGTAAAGTTTTCACTGCTTTTTCAATAAAAGACACGGCCAGAATAAAGTATTTTAATAAAATAAAAATACACACGGTTTAAATATTTTTTTTATTATATGTTCAGTCCATGAAGCCCTCGATCTTCTGTAAAAAAAATAACAATAAAAAACAACCATATCCCTCACCTGTCTGCCGTCACGATGCAATCCAGATTGTCCCTCGTCGATCCGGGTCACTTCTACAGCAGTGATATCAGCAATCACAGCAATGTACACTGACAGGGGTGTAATCATTCCTGTCAGTGTACATTGGTCTGCTGCAGGAGTGAGGTCACTTGGGTTCATCAGCTGAAGATCAGCTGAACAGCCCCGGTGACCTCAGCATCAGTGGTACGTGGGAACATTCTTGAGAATGTTCCCACGCAGCACCGGTGCCGTAAAGTGAGATCACGTGAGCTCTCAGCAGATCTTCAGCTGAGAGCTCACGTGACCTTAGGTCCTGGCAGCTCAGCGATGTACACTGCCAGGAGCGAGCACAGAAAACAGGAATATAAACCATTAAATACAAACAGTGAATTAGTACAAGTCATTGAATCTGAAGTCACACGTAAGCCAATCCATACTTAGAGCAAACCACTCGCAAGCTCATTCACTCACTTTTTCAAATGCTTTTAAAGGTAGTTACTTTACAACCTGCAACTCACTGCAATGATTGCATGAATGTTTTCCCACAAAGACCAATGATCCTCATTAAAAATATCGCATCATGCACTAATTTGATCCGTATTTTAGATCAGACTCACCCACTATGAGTCAATGGGTGGGTAAAAAAGAGATCACATACAAGTTACCATTCATACCACCATACAGTATGTCATTCATTTATAACAGATCCATTGCCATTATTAACATAGAAAAATGTATTTGACCTTTTATTATCCAGATGCCACATGGATGTATGAAACGGACATACAGATGTCATATGGATATAAAACAATGGCCATATAGATTGCATATGGATGACATAATGGATGAAAAATCGTTTTTTTTCTGGATGAAAATCGGAAGATTTTTCATACACTGGGCTGAATCCATATGCATCGTTTGTTATACATCAACATTTAAAAAAATTATAAGACCAAATACAGTTTGCTATTTTAAGAATTGCATTATAGCCTTAAAAATCGTATGCATTATGCAGGGATGCTGACATACTCACTGCCCCGGCCGTGCGGCGTGGTCCCCGTCTTGTCTCCCTACTTCCTGCTCCTGTGCACAAACTTTCCAGTGGCGCGTCTAGTGCATGCGCGCACCTGCAAACATACCTCCAGCCAACATAGAGGCATCTTGTATAGAAGGCACCCTTTCCAATAGAGAGGTGCATGAGCAACCCCTATAGTTACTTGAGTAGAGCATTTGTGCAACTATATGTTGCCAGGTCCTTGTTTCCGTGTGGTTAAGTGTGAACCCGAACCATGGTTCTTGTGCTGCCAGGTCCTGAACCAAACTCCTTGTCCTTCTGCAGCCAGACCGTGAACCAGAAACTACATCGGCAGTGCCTGAGCCCTTAAGACGCTCCAGCAGTATCTGAACAAGTTCCCGAGAACCTGTGTCTGAACTTGTACGTATCCCAGTACTCCATGTTGTCCAGACTGTAATACCAGTATCCGAATCCAACTCTGTCTGTAACTCCATGTCAGTATCCGTTCTGCTTGAGGATCCAGAACCTGTACAGTCTGAACTGAGTCCATATTCTGTTCTGCCAAGTTGCTCCGAGTCTAGTCCGTGTCAGCGTACCTGACCCTTGGGGTCAGCAGCTGCAGTACCGGGGACTGCCTAGGAGTGGTACCTGGCGGCTACCTGCAGCTCAAGCCTGACTCCACCATCAGCAGCTTCGGTAAACACCAGGTAGCTGTTTAGCTATGCCCCTTCCTAGATAAGTCCGGGCCAATGGCACAGTGGGTCCACGAACCATGTGCGCCACCTGTGGGCATGACATATGTTAATATATTATAAATTAAAAGTTAGACGATACTGGTATTTTTCAGTTTTATCACTGTGACAAAGTGACAATAGGAAGTTAGCTTCTCAGTAGCATATGGTAGAAATATCATTCTTTAACATATTAATTTATTAACAAAGTAACATTTCTACAATAAGTTTCTGAGAAGCTACTTAAAAAGGAACAACCAATATGGCCGCATTTTCTGCTGACACTTTAGGAAAAATGGCCGGTGCAACAAAACTAAAAAATCCCAATATATCTGTACTAGATAAAACACCAAAACTAAACTTTGCTTATAGATATTACTTATAATTTATTCATACAAGGGTAATTTTAAGTGACAGATAAAAATCCTCTTTAAATGGTCAAATCTTTAGCCAAAGATGACGCCACCTAACAGAAAGAATATCTCTTCCACACCATGTGGAAAGCCGGTGCAGGATGAAACTTACTTTAAAGATACACCTTAAAGAGGACTGTGAGGAGTTGTACTTGTTGTAAAGACTACTGCACCAATGCACATAGAGTGAAGTCCACGGCTCTAAGGGATGCAGACTTTTTCCAGCACGGAGCACCGGTTACGTCGATCTTATTATTGTGTTTTATTAGAGATTTGCTTGCTGTGTTTTATTAGTGAATTATTTGCTTGTCAAATCAGCCTCAGGAATCAATGTTTCCATTCAGTGACAGTAAGCAGACGAAGACGTGTGGGCTAGATCTTATTTGTACAGACAGGCCAGACAGGAGATTGGTAAAGGTGAATGTAAAGGAATCATTCCATTAATCTTATCAGTATCTTAAGCCATTGTTCCCCAGCCACTAGGCCCATTGTGTGGATGGGGATAGTATACCCAATGGAGCCATCACCACAGGGGGTCTCACATGCAATCCCAGGTGAAGGGAATCTGGAATATTCTTCATTCTTTGAGCTAAAAGCAAATGTTTAAGGGGGAGGGTGTGAACACTTCTGCCCATTCAGGGGGCTGATCCCAGGGAAGGAGGAAAAGAAGCCACATGTTTAGTCAGGTAGTTGGTAGAATAACGTCGGAGGGAGAGGATCTAGGCTGAGGTCATGGACTGATGGCCTATGGAGTTTGGAGATTGGTTGTAGACTGGCCTGGATAAACGTGCTACAGTTGTGGGATCTATCGTCTGGATGTGATGAACTTTCTTAAGTAGTGTTGCTACTGGATACCTGTGCTTCTATTGTTTTATCTGTCATCTGGAGGAGCGTGGAATGTGACTACAGACTATACTGGTTGGAGATACGAAATCTGTGGGCCAACTAAAAGTTGAGAGACAGTGAGAATCGCCTGGAACAAAGGTAGTGGAACTACAGCCCCCGTGAGGGGATCCTGTGGACTGGGGGAAATGTATTTTGGCTATTTACTTGGAGTTGTAAAACCATGTATGTAAGGAATAAAATATTGTTGCATTGTTAACCTGCCTAGGTGATTATTACAACCTCAGATTTTCACAAGGACCTTTCATTGGATTTTTATTACTTAAATGGAGTTCTTCCTCCCTCCAACTGGCGCTGCGTAACGGATTTTGGAACAGTTTTCCTTTTTCTCTGCTCTTCTGTTCCAAAGTTATGCCCCCTTGAAATAAAGATTCAAATTTTCCCTTCGACCCTCTGGGCTTATACCCACAGAACTTCTTTGTGGGTATACCCATGTTTTGACTGGCCAGCATTAGAGAAGAAAAAGCAAATGCACATAGAGAAGTTCTGTGGTATACTCCCAGCTGATTGAAAGGAAACATTTTACACCATTACTGGATGCTTAACTTTCGAACTAAAGGACCCAGAAAATAAATAAAAACTGTTCAAGCATGAGTGGAACAGCATCGATTGGAAGAGGTACACAGTTTAAAAAAAACACAGCAAAATTTCCTCTTTAAAGAAAAACAAAAGTAAAAAAATGTATTATACATTGTTCTGGAAAAATGTCCCGATCTGTAAAGGATTATGGCACAGATTCTGAACCAAAATCCACCACCTGTCCCCGCTGCATGGTTTCTATGGGTGCACATGGGCTTGCACCACCACTCTCTGTCAATGATCTTAAATATTATAGGCAGCAGCGATGTCATACCAATTTTTTGGACTCCATGGTGTCTCCTGGTTTTGGCCTTCATAATCTAAGATGGGATCTCCTAACAGTCTTTCCAGGCCTTTGTCCAGCTTAAGCAATGTCTCTCTCCTGCTGTCACTGGACCCTTTTGTCAAATGAACTCTTCTGAGTGCCCTCTGCCGACAGTTGCCAACTATTGGACTTTGGCTCAGAACAGGTGTTCTGGTTTGGGAACTACACCACTTTAGGTTGGGGGTATATGGTCTACTTCTCTGTGCCATGTTCCATTACTGGGTATAACACTCCCTTCTCTACCTATGTTTTACATTGAGTGCTCTGGTCTGTTAACATGGACTGGCACAACCTCTCTCTACTTTAGTCCCTCCAAATTGTTCCTCATTTTTCCACTAACTCCCCTTCTGACCATCACAAGACACTGTCCGTCACTTATCGTTTCGAGTCACAAAACATGCCCCCATCTATTACCTTGTTACAACACCTGAAGTAAGAATCCTCAGGGCGAAACATGCAATAAAGTCACAATGGTACACTTTGTACGTAGTAACAGATGAGCAACGTCCAGCCAACATGGTAGATCAGGATACAGTAACCTTGAGTCCTGCTCGCGTCACACATAAATATAAAAATGGCGCCATCGATGTTCACAGGGGACGTGGATCCTGACCACAGCAAGACAAAATTAAACGTTCCTACAATACTAGGAAGAGGGTAAACATTTATCCACCATCTTACATCCTCACGGCAAAAATCTGAGAGCCAACGTCAGATTTCTGCCGAGGATCCTGTGTTGACCTTGCCATTGGCATCACATCGTTTCCATCTTTCACGTGTTGTGTTCTCAAATGTTCTTTTTTAAAAATGATTCTCTTAACAGGTTTTTTATGTTTTGTTTTGGAGTTGCAAAGAAATATCGAAATTGACAAAAGGAGATGTGGCTTTTAGAAGAAATAAGGCTGAGCGACTTCTTTCTTTTTTTCCTCTACTCTCTATTTTCAGTTACTTCTCATACCAAACCTCCCCCTCCAAAAAAAAGAAAAAAAAAAGGGGGCATCAATCATTGGCTCGTCTCAATCCCAGCTGTCTCCCCCAGCCACAAATAGATTTATTTCTATCCATTCTGCCCCTTTAATATAAGACGGAATTAAAGATATGAAAACTATGTGCAGGGAGCACAATAGGAGCATTGTGTGATGGAGCAGGGCTTCGCTCTACATTCAGCCTGCAGCCAGTGTAGCACTGAATCTCATTATGTGAGGATCTATTTATTCCGGCAGGGGCTTTCATTTACCTGAATGTCTGACCTAGCGTCCTCCAGCCCCTCTGTGTATACGTGAATGGGCCCTTGTCGACGGAGTTCTGTGTACGTTAGGTTTTGGGCATCGTCCCAGGCAGGACATCTCTCCTTTTTGCACTAGGCATCAGGGCTTTCTTACAAAGGAAAAGGAAAGGGAAGTGACGGCAGCTGAGAACTGAACTGTAAGCACTGACCATTGCGGCTGATGTTATCAGTGCCATTTTTGGCTTCATCTTCCTTTTCGTAGGGCTCTTTCTGTACGTGCAAGGTTTATCTATATTATATAAGGCCGGAAAGGGTTAGAACAGATTTCTTACATTACAGCGGATCTCTCAGCTCACCCAACTTTAGTATTTTCTATAAAATAACTTTGCTTTTCACTATTAGCTCCCTATTAGGGGAAAAATCCCTTCCCGGCTCTACATACGGCAATCAGACTAGTTCCCTGGATCACAGAATCTAGTGCCCATAATATTATATTTTTCAAGAAAGGCCCTCCTTGTATTTTTGTAATGAATTAACCATGACAACATCATGCGGCAGAGAAATCCATAGTCTCACTGCTCTTACAGTAAAGAATCTGCATCTATGATTATGATGAAACCTGCTTTCCTCCAGACGTAGACTCATATATACAGTGGGGGAAATAAGTATTTGATACACTGCCGATTTTGAACGTTTTCCCACCTACAAAGAATGGAGAGGCCTGTAATTTTTGTCGCAGGTACACTTTACCTATGAGAGAGAAATTCTTAAAAAAATCCAGAAAATCACATTGTATGATTTTTACATAATTAATTTGCATTTTATTGCATGAAATAAGTATTTGATACAATAGAAAAACAGAACCTAATATTTGGTACAGAAACCTTTGTTGTAATTACAGAGGTCAGACGTTTCCTGTAGTTCTTGACCAAGTTTCACACACTGCAGCAGGGGTTTTGGCCCACTCCTCCATACAGATCTTCTCCAGGTCTTTCAGGTTTCGGGACTGTCGCTGGGCAACATTGAGTTTCAGCTCCATCCAAAGATTTTCTATTGGGTTCAGGTCTAGAGACTGGCTAGGCCACTCCAGGACCTTGAAATGCTTCTTACAGAGCCACTCCTTAGTTGCCCTGGCTGTGTGTTTCGGGTCATTGTCATGCTGGAAGACCCAGCTATGACCCATTTTCAATGCTCTGAGGGAAGGAGGTTGTTGGCCAAAATTACCCCATCCATCCTCCCTTCAATATGGTGCAGTCGTCCTGTCTCCTTTGCAGAAAAGCACCCCCAAAGCATGATGTTTCCCCCACCATGCTTCACAGTTGGGACGGAGACCTTGGGGTTGTACTCATCCTTCTTCTTCCTCCAAACATGGCAAGTGGAGTAGATACCAAAAAGTTTTATTTTTGTCTCATCTCACCACATGAACTTCTCCCATGCCTTCTCTGGATCATCCAGATGGTAGTTGGCAAACTTCAAACGGGCCTTGACATGTGGTGGCGTGAGCAAGGGGTGCTACTAATGTTAATGATTGATACAGTGGTCCCAGTTCTCTTCAGGTCATTGACCAGGTCCTCCCGTGTAGTTCTGGGCTGATTCTTGACCTTTCTGAGAAATATCCTTTTCCCACGAGGCGAGATCTTGCATGGAACCCCAGACCGAGGAAGATTGACATTCATCTTGTGTTTCTTCCATTTTCTAATAATTGGCCAACAGTTGTTGCCTTTTCACCAAGCTGCTTACCTATTATCCTGTAGCCTTTCCCAGCCTTGTGCAAGGCTACTACAAATTTGTCCCTGGTGTCCTTAGACGGATCTTTGGTCTTGGCCATGGTGGAGAGGTTGGAGTGTGATTGATTGAGTGTGTGAACATGTGTCTCTTATACAGGTAACACAGTTAATGAGGGAAGAGTAGGAGGGCTTCTTAAAGAAAAACTAACAGGTCTCTGAGAGACAGAATTCTTGCTGGTTGGTAGATGATCAGATATTTATTTCATGCAATAAAATCCAATTTAATTATTTAATAATCATACAATGTGATTTTCTGGTTTTTATTTTTAGATTCAGTCTCTCACAGTTGAATTGTACCTACAATAAAAATTACAGACCACTCCATTCTTTGTAGGTGGGAAAACTTGCAAAATCGGCAGTGTATCAAATACTTAAATACTTATTTTCCCCACTGTACATACATACGTGTATATATATAACAAAACAAGGAATGATGCTCAGCATTGTGTGCGGCCTCCACATGCCTGTATGACCTCCCTACAACGCCTGGGCAAGCTCCTGATGAGGTGGCGGATGTTCTTCTGAGGGATCTCCTCCCAGATCTGGACTAAAGCATCCGCCAACTCCTGGACAGTCTGTGGGGCAACGTGGCGTTGGTGGATGGAACGAGACATGTCCCAGATGTGCTCAATCGGATTCAGGTCTGGGGAACGGGCGGGCCAGTCCATAGCTTCAATGCCTTCATCTTGCAGGAACTGCTGACACACTTCAGCCACATGAGGCCTAGAATTGTCATGGATCAGAAGAAACCCAGGGCCCACTGCACCTGCATATTAGTCTCACAATGGGTCTGAGGATCTCATCCCAATACCTAATGACAGTCTGGGTACCTATGGCTAGCACATGGAGGGCTGCACGGCCCTCCAAAGAAATGCCACCCCACACCATTACTGACCCACTGCCAAACCGGTCATAATAGAGGATATTGCAGGAAGTAGAAAGTTCTCTACTGGCGTCTCCAGACTCTGTCATGTCTGTCACATGTGCTCAGCGTGAACCTGCTCTCATCGGTGAAGAGCACAGGGCGCCAATGTGGAATCTGCCAATCTTGGTGTTCTCTGGCAAATGCCAATCGCCCAGCACAGTGTTGGGCTCTGAGCACAACCCCCATCTGTGGACGTCGGGCCCTCTTACCCCCCTCATGGAGTCTGTGACAGTTTGAGCAGACACATGGATGTTAGTGACCTGCTGGAGGTAATTTTGCAGGTCTCTGGCACTGCTCCTCCTGTTCCTCCTTGCACAAAGTTGGAGTCTAAGGGGTAATGTTTCTCCTTGTAGAGAGTGACAAGCCAGGCCTGGCATGTCATAGTGAGGAGACTTATAAGTCATGCATTCTCTTCTGGGAAAATAAATATGTAAATTGTCTCTTCAAAGAGGAAGAGCTGGTCCTCTTCTTCTCTGAACAGATCTAAAGAGTAAGTTTTCTCCTTATGGAGAGTGACATGCCAGGTCTGGCACGCCAGTATGAGGAGACTTAAATGCTTTACATGCTCCTCTGAGAAATTAAATATGCAAATTGTCTCTTCAGAGAGGAAGAGGACTTGAACTTTTGTGCCACCTATTGGAAGTAGCAATTCTACAAGTCAATATCGACCCTTTAAAGAGCCTTGCAATATGATTTAGGATAAAAGTCAAATCAGAATCTCAATTTACAAGCACAGTGTTTTGGGATATTGCCCCACATCAGTGCAAAGTATGAGATCTGATTAGGCTGGATGAGAGGCTAAGACTGGGATCTAAGGGGTAAGTTTTCTCCTTGTCTCTGTAGAGACAAATTTCATATTTAGCCTCCTAGCTGCAAAGCAAAGCTGTCTGGGTTTCCTATGACCCAGCAGCTCCTGTTTCCTCCCAACATCCAGTGATCACATGGTCAGTGCCTCCTAATCTATATATACAAGCCCTGGTTGAGTACTGTGTATACAGAGATTGAGAAGGTAAACAAGGTACTAAACCAAGTTTATCTTCTTTCTGTTAAGCCTGGCAGTATGTGACAGCAGCCTCCCTCCCCCAAAACTTCATGATCTAGTGCTTAGAGTAATGCTTAGACTGCACTGATGTTTCAGAACTTCACTTCAGGGTTGAGTGTTGACTACCTGGATGTTTAAAAGTCTGCGGGCGTCCAGAAGTAGCTATATTATCCTCCTCAGCGTTAATTACCTTGAAGATTTTATTATCATCTGCAAATATCTAAATTTTACTTTGTATTCCATCTACAAGGTCATTAACGCCGTGGCCATTTTCCGTTTGTTTCTTTTTCGATTTTTCCTCCCCTTCTTCCAAGAGCCATAACGTTTTTATTTTTCCGTCAATATAGCCGTATAAGGGTTCGTTTTTTTTGCGGGACGAGATGTACTTTTAAATAACATCATTGATTTTACCATGTAGTATCCTGGAAAGCAGGAAAAAAATCCAAGTGCAGTGAAAAAAATACAATTCCACAATCAGTTTTTGAGTTTTTTTATTCACTATGTTCACTACATGGTAAAACTAACCTGGCAATATGATTCTCCTGGTCAGTACGAGTACACAGAAACCAAATATGTATGGGTTTTTTTTTGGTGAAAAAAATAGGAAATTTGTAAGAAAAATAAATTTTTACCTTTGTCACCATTTTCCAGGACCCATAGCATTTCCATTTTTTGGGATATGGGGCTATGAGAGGACTCATTTTTTGAGCCCTGAGCTGACGTTTTTACCATTTCTGATCAAATTTATGAACACAGCAATACTAAATATGTGCATTATTATTTTTTTTAATTGTTTTATTTTCAATGGGGGAAAAGGGAGGTGATTTGAACTTTTGTGCTTTGCCTATTTTTTTCATATTTCTAAAAAACTTTTTTTTTTTCATTTTAGATTTTATTCAATAGTCTCCTTAGGAGACTTGAAGCTGCGATCGTCCGATCGCTTGTGCTATATAAAATATAAAAAAGCAATCAGGCACCATCCACCATATTCTTTTTGAAGGGACTAATTACACACACCTGTCAAATAGTGGGATCTGCGGGTGCGTGGTCCACCACATAAGTAGTATCCATGTAAAATCAAAAGATTGAAAGGTGGCACTCGCTGTCCAGTAAAAAGCACTTTTATTCATGCAACGTTAAAACACATGGATGCAGGAGGATACGGGCAATGTGGAGCAGATACGGGCAATGTGGTGGAGATATGGGCAACGTGGAGCAGCTACGGGCAACGTGGAGCAGCTACGAGCAACGTGTATCAGCTACGGGCAACCCGGAGGAGATACGGGCAACGCGGAGGAGATAAAGGCAACGCGGATTAGATAGGACAACGTGGAGGAGATAGGGCAACGTGGAGGAGATAGGGGCAACGTGGAGGAGATACGAGCAATGTGGAGGAGATACGGGCAACGTGGAGGCGATATGGGCAATGTGGAGGAGATACGGGCAACGTGGAGAAGATACGGGCAACGTGGAGAAGATACGGGCAACGTGGAGGAGATACGGGCAATGTGGAGAAGATACGGGCAACGTGGAGAAGATACGGGCAACGTGGAGGAGATACGGGCAACGTGGAGGAGATACGAGCAACATGGAGGAGATACGGGCAACGTGGAGGGTGACGGCTATTTCACGTCAATCTACGCTTCAATGGGTCCTGGTACGGTATAACATAGAGAAATCTCCCCTTTATAGAGGACACACCTTTACCATACATCACAATAATCAAAAATCACAGATGAATGAACAATGCTCCATACAACTTCAATAACAAATTCATAAAAATACAGACATGTCAATCTTATCGTTAAAACCAAACGGACATTGTGCCTTTGCATGCATAATCCATTTATCTTTGCTTCTCAATAGAAGTTTATGATGGTTGCCTGAACAGGTAAATTAACTCTCTTAATGGCTACGAATCTCAGTACCTTAGGGTTTGATTGATGAAAATCTTGGATGTGTTTAGTCAGTCTGGGGAACCTTTTCCAGATGTAATAGATTTAAAATGATCCCTAAACGTAATGTAAAATGGTCTAATCGTTTTCCCAATATAATCCAAACCCAGTGTCGGACAGGACTGCCAATGGCCCACCAGTAACAAACTTCAGGGCCCCACTTTTCAGCTACATGCAAATGTGACATTATCCTCAATCACAAATTTATACAACAATTAGCTTGGGTAGTTTATTAAATTAATAAGATGCTGTCTTTGTCTGTACATAGTGACTTAAACTCTTGCAGAGGGGCACAGCACATGCGGATTATCATTGGGGACCATGGGGCACGTATTACCAAGCGTTTTTTAAGCATTTTCGCTGTGGAAATTCCGCTGCAAAAACGCTAGAAAAACGCATAGTGGGCACACAGCCTTAGAGTCCAATTTTACTCAGTTCGGGACCGAAGGGTCTTTCAGCTTGACACTTCTTCTGTATGCAATTAACGGTTTGCGTACTCCTACAACAGACAAATCCTTATCTTTTTCAAGTAAATGCCAGTTCTTATCTATGACAGAACAGATGACTTCATCCACATTTGAAGTTAAAGATAAACCTCTTCTATTTTTCTTTTGTCTCCTAATACTGTTTCTGTTCAATATGTCCTTCTGATTTAAGGATTTTGCCCTATCAAATGCTTCCTCTAAGAGTGAGTTTGGATAACCCCTACTTAAAAACCATTTTTTTAGATCGCTTTCTTGCTCCTGAAACGCCCATTATTGTTATTGATCTTCCTCAAATGAAGAAACCGGCTTTATGAGAGACTGTGGACAGGATGGGCACTCTTATAATGCAGCAGGGAATTTGCAGTAGTGGGTTTTCTGAATGCTTCTGTCAAAAGACACCCACCACTAACTTAAATTTTGACATCTAAAAATTCTAGTTCAAAATCTCCAAAAGTGGATGCGATAAGCCACAAACTTATCAAACTGTTCTTTTGTCCAGGACCAAATTATAAAAATATCATCCACATATCTCAAAAAGGTTTAATGTAGGGATTTGCCAGGGAAAACATGAACCTGTCTTCTAAGACTGCTAGAAATAGGTTTGCGAAGGAACAATCTATTGGCGTACCCATTGCGGTACCAATGCGTTGTAAATGCCATTTGTCTAAGAACCTAAAAGCTTTATGTGTAAGGATAAATTTTAGAGCCTCACATACGAAATTGATGTATTCTTGGCTCTTGTGAATATTCAGCAAGATACTTTGCTTCAATCCCCTGCTCAAGAGGTATTCTGGTGTAAAGACTCTCTACGTCTATTAACGCCAACGAGAGTCATCCTGCCACCCAATGTCTTGTAAGGCGCTCAAGAATTCCCCAGTATCTTAAAAATAAGATGGGACGTCATTCAGGAGGGGTCGCAAGATCCAATCGACATATCGTGAAAGAGGCTCAGTTAAAGATCCCACTCCTGACACTATCGGACATCCTGGTGAAGAGGATAATGATTTGTGTAATTTTGGTATAAAATACCAGTACGGCTTTTGTGGGTACTCCGGAAAAACATCCCTGGACCGATAATAAGGTCATCTTCACGACCCCATAAGGAGAGAAGGGAGGGGTATCAGAGAGTCATCAGGACCAGAAGCAAGAGCTCTGACAGATTTTTAACATTTTTCCAAATCACTCAACTAGATAAAGGTCTGAAAAAATGTTAAAAAATGAAAGCAGTAAAATGGTTGAAAATTCTTAATGAAGGCTATTTAGAAAAATGCTTAAAGTGTGAATGTGTACCTAGCCTATAAATAAAATGAAATCAGGTTTTAATGTTGAATAATTTAAAAAATGTCACACTCGCCGGTGGTACACGTTTTTCGTGGACTCGCTTTGCCATGGGATCGGGCTTGCCTAGCAGGGGCGTACATGGTGTTCACTGGAGCTCCTGATGGTTTAGTCAGGCTTGTGCTTCAGGTAGACGCCAGGTACCACCCCTAGGCAGTCCCTGGTACAGCATCTGCTGTCCTCAGGGGTCAGGTTCGCTGGACGAGAACACGGGAGCAGAGGAAGGATTCGGAGACTGACAGACAGTACGGACAATGTGGACTTCGGCGATAGGTTCTTGTTCAGACACACAGGTCTCAGGAAACGGTTCAGGTACTGTCAACGTAGCTATAGTGTTCATGTACCACGGCTCCAGGGTCACGTATACACCACATAGGACTACAGGGACAGTACAGGATAGGGGAATAACTATATTAGTCTAAGGACAGGGGACCTGGCAATATACAGTTGCACAAACACTTCCACTAACAAACTATAGGAGTTGCTCAGGTACCTCCCTATTGGGGAGGGTGCTTTTTATACAAGATACCTCCAGGCTACTGGCTGGGGGTATCTTTGCAGGAGCGTGCGCTGCCCCTTTAAGAGCAGGGGATCGCGAGCACTAGGCGCGTCGCTCGAATCCTGTGCGGCGTGCACAGAGGAAAGAGGGGGAGGAGCACAAGGACGCTGTTGCGGCCGGGGCGGTAAGTATGTCGGCGTCCCCCATGGAGAGAGCAGGGGAACCATGCGGGCTCCGGCAATGGCCGTTACAAAAAAAATTGGTATATATTTTTAAGTTTCCATATTACTATCTATATATGAAAAAAAAAACTACGTAAATTCTACAGTTTTAAGTCTAGCCACTAAGCCTACGATTATGTAGAAATCACTTTTCAGTAGTCATTTCATTGTCATTAGAAAGTAAAAATATATTTTCTGGTTTTAATTATTAAAAAATTAATATGGTAATACATTCCCTTAAAAAATGTTTCCATAGTCTAGCCCAAAAATTTCCTTGTGCAGAAATACAAATGTTACATATGAAAGATTGTTACTGTGATTATAATGATTTTCCTATGGGACAGTACCTACTAATACATTGCCATTGACCAATACTATATCACTAGTCATAGCCAAATCATTGTCACCAGATATAACACGTATTTCATTGCTGCAATATCATTTATTTAATATTGGAAATTGGATGATGAGGGCTCGAAAAGAATCTGTCATGGAGACTGACCCAAATTTTTTACTAACCTAGATATCTTAAAGGGATTGTTCACTACTTATAATTATTCCAGTTATTCACTACTTATAATTATTTAAAGATGGTCCCAAGGTGGTCCTAAAATGAAAAGCAAAACAAAGCCCATACTCACCTACCATACCCCTGCCACTCGTCCGCATTGTTGCTGCTGGTGTACCCTGCCGATCTCCTGACTTGGTCTTCTGGTAAAGGGGAGCAGAGAATCAGTGCTCACTATTTGGCTAAAGCAACTGTGATCTATCCGAGATGGAAGTAAGATCTAGGAGACTGGATCCTTCCGACTCGGCGGAACATGACCGCTGCGAACAATCAATGGCTGCTAATTGGCTCCAGTAGTCACATGACGTCCCTCTCAAGAAGTGGAAGAAGGGATACCTGAGGATGTATCAGGTCAATTTCCGCTGCAGATATTTCGTACAAGCATTTGCCTGGGATTTTATAAAATCTCTACCACAATCCTGGTACTGCACAATGCAGCAGGTTTTCCACCGGATGGAAATCCGCTGCATAACTGACCTTTGTCTAAGTAGCCTTCTCCTCCCTTTCATGTATGCAATTTTGGAGATGGAAGCTAAAAATACTAGATAAATACAAGGTAAATCTGCTTTACTTTCTTTTTTTTGGTATTTTATTGTTTACATGATGCATTCAGCCTGTGAGCTCCACCGACATGTAAGGATATGGACAGCATGTTCATGTTTCCCCCTTGAAGAAACAAGTTTGTTGTTGAAATATGTAAAATGTTCTGCATTGTGAATTGTGATGTGCGTCTTATGTAATTATAATGTAATGCATAGTGTAAGGAATGTTGAGCGTTAATGTTTGGGACTAGCCCACAGTGGGTGGTTCCAGTGTTAGAGAGCATGACTGCTTCCTGCTAGGAGGACAGATAGGGTCTTGAGTGCAGAGTGAAAAGTGCCACTTACAAGGGTGTTCGTAAATGAGAGGAGACTGAAGAGAAGGAATAGCGAGATCCTGAAGATAAGTGACAGAGAGACAGAGTGACCTTCTGGAAAGGGGTCCTAGGAGAGGACGCCTAATCACGAGACCTTGGGCTTGTAACGCTGAGAGGCAACGGGCCTAGACAGGACTGAGAGACTAGTGAATGATCCTGAGCGGGAGTTTCAGGGTGCCAGTAGTGGAAGAAACAGGACACAGAACCGCTGAGCAAGTAAAGAGACTTGTTGATCAGGACTGTAGCGTTACACCAGGGTTGTGGTAGGGATCGTCCATAAGACTTAGTAACCGCTATCCCTTGTATATAACCCTTACCAAGTTGCCGTTCAGTAAAGAGTGTATTTTTGATTGGTGGCCTCCCTCATTGAACTATGAAGCATCTGGTCCCGGCAAACCCACAACATCGGCTACATGAGACCTGCACGAGTATAAGGCCCCCACACCCAGTCCATCTACCCAGCCAGGACCTCCACTTTTATGTCACGGGCCGGGGCACCTCAACCGCGGCTACCGCCCCATGCCACGTTACAGACGCACAAGAACATAATCCGGAGAATCGTGAATTATTGGAAATTCATTACAATTGCTATCTACTCTTTGTTTTGAAGCAGTAAACATTTACTTCTGTGTAACCACTCAACCTTCCCTCAAACCGCTAATATAAGGATTTAATAAATCTCCAATTGTAAAAAAGCATAAAGTATTAAGTCAGAAATGTCCCCACTTCCTCTCTTTGAAAACCTCCTATGGCTAATTCTGTGTATCTGTGGAAAATGAATCTTGTCTTGTGATTATATATATTTGTGTGTGTGATTCACATCAGTAGGATCCTGTTGATTTATACAAAGCGTCCTAATGTAATTAGTTCTGGGCATGTGCTGCCCTCCATCCTGTGGCTGCTCGGGGCTATATCTTATGGATACACAGTATTAAGGTCTAAACTGATTGTTTCAGTAATAATTTTAATGTACATTAGGCTGTAGGTCCTAGATCACATCTCAGCAAACAATTAGCACAATGGGGGCTAAATAAACACTGTTTGATACAATGTAGGTTGGTGGACGGAAACATGGACCTGCCCAACAGAGTCTATAGTCTATTGTAAGGGAAATTCACACCACGGACATGAACCATGAATCCAAACAATAAGACACATTGTATAAACTTACTTTATTTTTGGGATGGGGGGGGCAACTTTCCAGCAGCACGGTGTCTCATTGGTTAGCACTGCAGCCCTGCAGCGCTGGGGTCCTGGGTTCAAATCCCACCAAGGACAACATCTACAAAGAGTTTGTATGTTCTCCCCGTGTTTGTGTGGGTTTCCTCCCACACTCCAAAGACATATTAATAGGGAATTTAGATTGTGGTCCCCAATGGGGACAGTGGCACTATATAATTAAGCATAATAGATAATTCCTTGTGAGTGACTTTCCTTGGCAGAAATGGCTGAGCTAAACCCTAAACAGATCAGATATGAATTAATACATTTTAGTGGCTATTGAATAGGCACTAGTGATGAGCGAGCACTTAAAATACTCGGGTGCTCGAAGCTCGGGTCGAGCACATTGGAATACTCAGGTGCTCGACCCGAGCAACGAGCCCAATGTAAGTCTATGGGAAACTCGAGCATTTTTCTGGCGGTCCCCCCTGGCGGTCTGCAGAAGGTCAAAAATTGCCCAAATCGATGGGAACAGTGCTCAATTAAACATCAGGCAGGCAAAATATATAGGCAGACAGGCAGGCAGGGTATATAGGAGGGTGCATGAAAAACATAGCAGGGCACTTGGAACACACTAGTGCCCTCCGATTTTCATGCACCCGTCTCTTTAAAAAGCCGGCCGGCAATTCATCAGCAGCATACACCGGTACCCGACAATTTAGAACAGAAAGAATAGAACATCACACATAGATTAGATAGATAGAAACATGTCAGTCACATATATAAGAAGTACAGTGACAGTGTTGGTTACTGTACTTGTCATTTAGTGTTAAAATAAAGTATTTATTAAAAAAAAAAATTGGCGTGGGGTCCCCCATAATTTTAGTCTCTAGCGGAAGTTAATCAGATGGTTGGGGCAGATGTTTGAAGCCTGGGAAGGAGGTAATACCCATGGAGCTTCCCAGGCTACTAATATCACCCCCAGCTGAATACCTAGCCTTTACTATTAAAATGGGAGACCCAAAAAAAAATCACGTGGGGTCCCCCCTAGTTTAATAGCTAGCAAAGGCTAGGCAGACAGCTGGGGGCTGATATTAATAGCCCAGGAAGGGTGCCATGAATATTGGCCCCCTCCCAGGCTAGAAACACCAGCCCTCAGCCGCCCCAGAAATGGCGCATTCATAGGATGCGCCAATTCTGGCACTTAGCCTCGCTCTTCCCACTGCCCTGTAGCGGTGGCAGTGGGGTAATAGGGTTGGGGTTCATGTCAGCTTATAATGCCAGCTGACATCAAGCCCAGGTTAGTAATGGAGAGGCGTCTATAAGACACCCCCGTTACTAACCCCATAGTGAAAGTTAAAAAAAAACACAAACACCCAGAATAAAGTCCTTTAATTGAAATAAAGACACAATACTTTAATGTTCTAAATTAAACTCTACTTACCATATCGCCCATTCCAGCTGAAGCCAACGATCTCCTGCAATAAAATTAAAATAACAAGCCAACCTCATCTTTACCTTTCCATGGTTCCCAGGACAGCTTCAGCTCTGCTACATTGACATGGCAGGCGGGAGCGCAGCAGAACGCTGCCATCTAGCTTGCCATGCCGCAGACACTGAGAAGCTCCTCAGTGAAGCTCCTCAATGTCTGGCTGTGACGGCATCCAGATGAGCCGAGTTCATGTCCAATGAACTCAGCTCACCTCATGCACGTCACTGACAGCGTGGGAGAATTCTCCTGCTCAAGCGGTGCCGGCAAATGACGTCACCGCTTGGGCAGGAGAATTCTCCCACGCTGGAATGGCATTGAGATGGCAGGCTGGAACGCAGCAGAACGCTGCCATCCAGCTTGTCATCTTTCAGAGACACTGCGGAGCGCAAGCTGACCATATAGCAAACCAGACGGAGGGGAGAAAACACCGGGCGGACATCGGAAGGTAAGTATAATCTTTATTTTTTATTTTAAATTCTTTTTTTTACAGTTTCTATTGTACCTAGGTCTGGAGGAGAAGAGACTCTCCTCCAGACCTGGGTACCATCCGCACATTGAACCGTGTGATATCCGCTTGTGCAGATGCAGTGATGCGGATGTCACGCGGTCCAATGCAAGTCAATGGCGGCGATTACGCTACGTGTCCGCAAAATTAATGGACATGCTGCGTATTTTTCCGCAATGATAATCCGCAGCGGAAATTTCCACAGCATGTGCACAGCACATGCAGATTATCACTGGGGACCATGGGGCACGTATTACCAAGCGTTTTTTAAGCGTTTTCGTTGCGGAAATTCCGCGGCAAAAACGCTTAAAAAACGCATAGTGGGCAGGCAGCCTAAGCCAGACGTCTTCACACACATCAATGGTCATGTGCTGACACTGGGAATGAAATCCTGTATAGAACCCAAAATGGAAGTGGACCTTGAACCTGTGCTGATATTTTGAAATTGGGGCACTAAAAGGGCTGTTCCACTAATTTAATTTAATTGATGACCTACCCTATTAGTGGGGGTCTGACACTTAGCACCCACACATCATCTGTTGTCAGTGCCAGGAGAAGCCAGATGAAAGCCGTTACGGAGCTGAACACACATCACCGCCAACTGGGTAGTGGCCACTGCCGGGTACTGATGATCAGCTCCGATTCATCTGAATAGGAACTAGAGATGAGCAAACAAATTCTGGGAACCCTAGGCCAGGGACTAGGTCAGTATTCCACGGCCACAGGACAGGAGGCCTACGAACCACCTTCTACCTCATTGGCTGAATCCAGGGTTCCTTTCTGATGTCATGTGTGCGTCATACTGAAAAAAATTACATCATATCATGATAGCTATTCACATGAGAATCCATGTAGGTAGGAGGTGGACCAAAGTGCTGTTGTCCATCGGACACACTCTACTGGCCTATATCCGTAGTTGCCATTGCTTACAACAGCAGATCTGTGAAGGTGTCAGGTGTTGGATCCTCACTAATCTGATATTGGTGACCTATCGAAAGGAATATAATTCACGCAAGTTAGTAAACTGAATAAATTCTATTTTAAATATGTCTAACAATATTTTTTTCTAGCTGACTACCCCCTAAGGGCTGGACTAAGAGCTGGACTTAGCTGTAGCCACATTGGACTCGTGCTTGTGGACAAATCCAGTAGAAGAACTGCATCCAGATGGGAGAGATTTCATCCTGCAAAATGGATGTCTCCGTCATTTACAATAAAGGGTCGACTTTAAGCAAACGAGGAGTTTATAACAGTCCGAAACTACAACAATGGGTGTAATTCAATGGAGAGAAATGAAGCCAGGCTTTGTTCTATCAATGCTAATCGATGGTGCCCTCACAAACCGACAGCTGTGCTGCCGTATCCAGCCTTCTGACTGCCAGTTTCCATTTTCTTGTCTGTTTCCAGCTATTGTTAAAACTTTAGACTTCCTTCCTCTCTCCAGATCTCCCACGCGCCCCATTCCCTCTCCCCAGGAGAAAGAATAACAGACAGACTCAGTCTCATTAAACTGCACATAGTCAACGATTTTCACAAACCCCAACCAAATTAGAGTCCTACCTGGAAATGGTAATCATTGGAGTACAAAGGGTTAGGAGATATACAAAATACACGCCTCAAATGATAGGAGCGTTGGCCTGGCCCAATGAGTATTTAGTCAAGGAAGACTTTAGAAACAATGTCTATGTCTCATGTAAAGTCAGAAGTCTTCTAGGTTCCCTGACAGATTCTTCACGGCAAGCTAAGCTTGACTGACAGGTCTCACGCCATGGGCATGTGCACACGTTTAGGTTAAGTGCACACGTTTAGGTTAAGTGCACACGTTTAGGTTAAGTGCACACAGTGCGTTTTTTGTGCGTTTTTAAGCAGAGTTTCCTGAAATGCTGGTGAGTTTTAGAGCAAAACATGGATAGTTTTTAAAGGGAGTCTGTCCTTGTTTAATGGTGCCTGTGTTTTGGGCATAATAAACCATGTTGTAGATTGACCTTCCGTGAATGCTTGGAGTGATCTTTTTTGTTTCATCACCTTCATTCACCCCCTTGGGATTTTCCGTTTTTGAATTTTGTTTTTTTGCTCCCTTGCTTCTTAGAGCCATAACTTTTTTATTTTTCCGTCTATAAGGCCATGTGAGGGCATTATATGGGGGCCCAGGAGGCATGGGGCATTATATGGAGGCTCAGGAGGCATGGGGCATTATATGGGGACTCAGCCTGCATGGGGCATTATATGGGGACCCAGCCTGCATGGGGCATTATATGGGGACCCAGCCTGCATGGGGCATTATATGGGGACCCAGCCTGCATGGGGCATTATATGGGGACCCAGCCTGCATGGGGCATTATATGGGGACCCAGCCTGCATGGGGCATTATATGGGGGCCCAGCCTGCAAGGGGCATTATATGGGAACCCAGCCTGCATGGGGCATTATATGGGGGCCCAGCCTGCATGGGGCATTATATGGGGGCCCAACCTGCATGGGGCTTTATATGGGGGCACAGCCTGCATGGGGCATTATATGGGGGCACAGCCTGCATGGGGCATTATATGGGGGCCAGTATTCTGTATGGAGCATTATAAGGGGGCCAGTATTCTGTATGGATCGTTATATGGGGGCCAGTATTCTGCATGGAGCATTTTATGGGGGCCAGTATCATGTATGGAGCATTATATGGGGTCCATTATTCTGTATGGAGCAATATATGGGGCCCATAATACTGTATGGAGGACTTAGTGGTGCCCATAATACTGTATGGAGGACTATATTGTCCCGTCTGCACTGTGCGCTGCGAGGATTCGCCGGTTTCTGAGCTATTGTGGAATTTACAATAGATATCGGTCATGTAATGTAAGAAGTGAAATCTTTGCCATTGTATTATACCTATATTTCTCCGCCGTATCTGTGCATCATGAATCGTGGTATGTGTTATAGGGGCCCACTGAGACTCTTTCGCCTGGGGCCCAGAAAAACCTGGAGCCAGCCCTGAGTATGGTTGTTATAGGGGTAAAGTCTCCTAATACACAGTGTGGACCATTTAAAATGCATTTGGGGTGTGATGGTCACCCTTGAAGGTTTGGTCTTAACAATGAAGGTGTAGCACCCCGAGGGCTCGGCTGCTACAGGGGTATTGCACCTCGAACCAGAGGTGTGGTATTCCACCCCCGGGTAAGGATGGAGTGTGGACTAGAACTCAGTTAGCTGCATGTGTAGCACCCTGAGGACTCGGCTGCTACAGGGGTATTACACCTCAAGCCAGAGGTGTGGTATTCCACTCCCGGGTAAGGATGGAGTGTGGAACTGAGCTAGTAGGCTGCATGCACTACATACATCCCATTTCCGGGGGACAGAACGACGGTACTCCCACCAGTATATGTGCAGGTACGACTGCGTCTGTCCCTGGCTGGAGTGGGAGGGGGGGTGGAACATCCCAGTAGTGTAGGGGCAGATAGGGGGAGTAGTCTGGGTAAAGATAGGAGCTCATTGGGTGCTGGTCACCTGAGCTCACACATAGAGGGAGTATATAAGGTGGGCACCATCTTAGAACAGGGTGAGAGTTTAGCCTGAGGAGCAGAGCAGAGGAGCTCAGCCAGGAGGGCTGACAGGGAGCTGTGGCTCCGGCTGGGCCCAGCTCCAGAGCAGAGCCTGCAGAGAGAGAGAGAGGAGTGAGAAGGACCCAGAGAGGAAACAAGAAGGAACCCCAAGATCCCAGAATAAGGACAGAAGGGTGAAGGGTTGGCGGACAAGGGTACCGGATCCCAAGCTGGCGGAGGCCCAAAACGAACCTTAGCCAGGAACCGGAGGTCGTGGTCAGGATCTGCCACGACCCTCACCAAATCCACTAGAAAGGCACATCGAGTATAGGGTCAGGGAGCCCAGAGGAGGCTTGACCACCAAGAGACCCGAGGGAGCCGGCCAAAAGTGGATCCCTGGTGGGAACGGCCAGAGGAAGGGAGAGTCAGAAAGGAGCTCAGGACCACGCTCCGGAATTGCCTGGGGGTTGGCCGAGTCCAGGACCTGGTGGACGCAGCACGGCTCGGGTGGTCACTCAAGGCCAGAGTGACCAAAAGAACACCAGTAAGTAAAAACCCTGAACTGCACCTCCTGACTCTGAATCTTCTTTCTGCATCATCACAACCCCCATCATCTACACCTGCTGCCCTGAGGCCATACCCCTCCCGTTGGGGGTTATACCATCACTGCTGCACATATACCACCGGCCTCAGTGGACTGCTCTGCAGCGGCGGCTTCAAAGCCGCACTCAACGGGTGGCGTAGTCGACAATCAAGTTAAACATCTACTGCCATAGACTGCCACTTAGTTTGACACCCTGGGCACGGACCGGGTCACCGCCACAAGGACTACTACCCCCATCGAGATCCGGCTCCGGGTATCCCCTACAGCACTGGCCCAGGGGGCGCGTCAACTTTTGGCGTAGTCGGCAGGATAACGTGCCTGCAACCACCGGGTACTGCGTGCCTGAAAAAGAGACTTTTAAAACTTACCATCCGTGAAGTTTTCCCGCCATCGGTGAAGATTCCCGCCATCCGGCGCCATCTTCAGCCTTCTTCCCGCCATCGGTGAAGATTCCCGCCATCCACGGAGTTTCCCGCCACTGGGAGACGATTCCCGCCATTTCAGAAGATTTCCCGCCCTGGCAGAGCGGACGCCATTATGGGCGTGCCGGAGGGTGGCAAGAGGCCACCTCCCGTCGTGGGCCAGGTCAAGGAATGGCGCCAAAAGCGGAAACCGCCCCCACCAGCAGAGACTGTGATGTTAGAGATGTCCATCAGCGTGAGGGGACTGCCCCTGGAACTGACAATCACCAAGTTACCCCAGGACCGCCCTCAGTATGGGCGTATACAAAACAAAAGAGAGAAGATGGGAGCAGCCTGGAGGAGTCTGGAGGAGCCGTACCTGGAGATGGAGGGAGAGGCAGGCAGCACCGACCCAGTGGTCAGGAGCCTGTTGCAAGCGACAACCCCAGAAGGCCTGGTGGAGATCCTGGCGCGGCTCCCCCGGGACCGGGAGCGTGCACGGGCCGCACTGGAGGGCTTGGCTCAGAGGATGGCCCGAGTGCAGCGGGACGTACTGGCCGCATGGAGCAGAGAGATGGCCCAGCAGGCTGGAACCCGCCAGCGAAGCACGCCACCCGAGACGAGGAGTCAGACCGCCTCTGAGGATGGCGCAGGAGGAATCAAGGCCGGAGACGACGCCGAGGAAGGAGCTAAAGAAACGGAGGCAGGTAAAGGGGACGTCACTACCCCGAGCCGAGAAGCCGTGAGCCTGCCCCAGCTCCCCGTCGCAGAGCCCGAAATTTCCCCTGCCGTGCCCGTCGTTGCACCGTCACCGCTCCCGACTAGGCCTCAAACAGAAGCCGCGGCCGCGCTCCCCGTGACGTCACGCGCCTCAAATCAGAGTGCGACCAAACAGGAAGCGCCATCGGCCTGGTCGCAAGGCCGAGTACCCCCGGGCGCCGCAGTACCAACAGCGCCCTCTACCTCTGCTGAGTCACCGGCCTGGTCGCAAGGTCAAGTAACCCCGGGCGCCGCCGTCTTCACGGTCCCCTTTACGTTCAGGGTGCCCCAAGCCTGGTCGCAAGGCCTGGTAAACCTGGGCGCCGCTACCACCACAGCGCCCTCAACTTCCACTGTGCCGCACCAGGGTGAGGACTTGTTTGCCCAGCACACTTGCCCGGATGGGCAGCCCTTTGTGTGGCCACCGGAGTTCCACCATCCCCGACTCCGGAAAGAAAGACCTCTGGATGAGCCCCTGATCCCGGCTCCGGCGCCCGTCAAGATGACCCCGCTCTCGTTAGAGGAGGCGCAGTTTGAGTGGGACCCCGCAGGAGAAGACCTCATCGGGTTCACTCAAGAAACCCGGGCGGCTGCAGCGGAGCGTGCAGAGTGCTGCCGCCAGCAGTTGGAAGCCTTTGACCGAGAAAGAAGAGAGAGGCGGGTCCGCGAGCAGCGGCTGCAAATAAAAAGTGCAGAACAGAAGAGCCGGACCAGGAGGAACCCCCGTGCAGCCTACGGTCCCCGTGCCACCGGGACTGTAATTAAATTCCAGTTGCAGCACGGTTGGGGCTTCATTCGAGATCATCACACCCCCGGCGACGTCTTCGTGACAAGAAGAGATGTCGAGTCCCACCTACCGGAGGGACACAGAGGTCGTGACCTTTACCTGGGTGATGAGGTCACCTTTACCCGGCACCAGTGTGCCAAAGGACCCTATGCACTTCATGTACATCGCCTGACGGAAGAGGAGTTGCGGTGTGAGGAAGGTCAAGAGGACCCGGACGGGTCTGAAGCCTACCCTCAGGAAGGAGCAGGAGGGCATCGTCACCATTAAGAGGTGAACTGAAACTGTATATAGTTACCCGTAAGGGTATATGCCATGCTGCTAATTTAAATATGTTCCCCGTTGGGACCAGTGAACTGTTCCAGTGTGTCCCTTCTTCCCACTGACCGAGGACTGAGCGGTCATTCCTTCCCTTTTTCCCCACTGGTCGAGGACTGAGAGCGGCCATACCTCCCCTTGTATATAGTTGCGCTTTCTAAGGCGCCCCCTACTGGTTTTATGGGAAAACTGTTTTTCTTGAAGAGACTGTTGCACTTTACCCGGTCACAAGTTGCACCGTGGCCGGAGGAACAAGAATGTTTATATGAAAAAGTTTTATGCTGATGATATATATAATGTTTTATATGTTTATGATGTTTTTGAAAAAAAAAATTGTATGTTTGTGGATGTTTTTATTCTTTTACAGCCCGAGGACGTGCTGTGATTTACCAGGGGGGAATGTAGCACCCTGAGGACTCGGCTGCTACAGGGGTATTACACCTCAAGCCAGAGGTGTGGTATTCCACTCCCGGGTAAGGATGGAGTGTGGAACTGAGCTAGTAGGCTGCATGCACTACATACATCCCATTTCCGGGGGACAGAACGACGGTACTCCCACCAGTATATGTGCAGGTACGACTGCGTCTGTCCCTGGCTGGAGTGGGAGGGGGGGTGGAACATCCCAGTAGTGTAGGGGCAGATTGGGGGAGTAGTCTGGGTAAAGATAGGAGCTCATTGGGTGCTGGTCACCTGAGCTCACACATAGAGGGAGTATATAAGGTGGGCACCATCTTAGAACAGGGTGAGAGTTTAGCCTGAGGAGCAGAGCAGAGGAGCTCAGCCAGGAGGGCTGACAGGGAGCTGTGGCTCCGGCTGGGCCCAGCTCCAGAGCAGAGCCTGCAGAGAGAGAGAGAGGAGTGAGAAGGACCCAGAGAGGAAACAAGAAGGAACCCCAAGATCCCAGAATAAGGACAGAAGGGTGAAGGGTTGACAGACAAGGGTACCGGATCCCAAGCTGGCGGAGGCCCAAAACGAACCTTAGCCAGGAACCGGAGGTCGTGGTCAGGATCTGCCACGACCCTCACCAAATCCACTAGAAAGGCACACCGAGTATAGGGTCAGGGAGCCCAGAGGAGGCTTGACCACCAAGAGACCCGAGGGAGCCGGCCAAAAGTGGATCCCTGGTGGGAACGGCCAGAGGAAGGGAGAGTCAGAAAGGAGCTCAGGACCACGCTCCGGAATTGCCTGGGGGTTGGCCGAGTCCAGGACCTGGTGGACGCAGCACGGCTCGGGTGGTCACTCAAGGCCAGAGTGACCAAAAGAACACCAGTAAGTAAAAACCCTGAACTGCACCTCCTGACTCTGAATCTTCTTTCTGCATCATCACAACCCCCATCATCTACACCTGCTGCCCTGAGGCCATACCCCTCCCGTTGGGGGTTATACCATCACTGCTGCACATATACCACCGGCCTCAGTGGACTGCTCTGCAGCGGCGGCTTCAAAGCTGCACTCAACGGGTGGCGTAGTCGACAATCAAGTTAAACATCTACTGCCATAGACTGCCACTTAGTTTGACACCCTGGGCACGGACCGGGTCACCGCCACAAGGACTACTACCCCCATCGAGATCCGGCTCCGGGTATCCCCTACAGCACTGGCCCAGGGGGCGTGTCACATGCACCACATACATCCCATTTCCGGGGGACAGATCAACGGTACTCCCACCAGTTAGATGTGCAGGTACGACAGCGTCTGTCCCTGGCTGGAGTGGGAGGGGGGGAGGAATATCCCAGTGGTGCAGGAGCAGAGAGGGGAGGGACTCTGGGCATAGGAAGGAGCCCATTGGTGGCTAGTCACCTGGGCTCGGGTGTCAGAGGGAGTATAAAAGGTGGGCACCATCTTAGGAGTTCAGTCAGACAGAAGAAGAGGAGAAGAGTAGTGACAGGGAGCAGCAGCCCTGTCTGGGTGCTGCTCCTGAAGGGAGCAAGAGAGAGAAAGACAAGAGGAAAGGAACAAGGAACAAGGAAGGAATGGAACCTGGAGAAAGGCCCAGAGACATGAAGGAAGAGGGAACCCGAACACGCTAGGAGTCAGCGGGTGAAGGGTTGGCAGATCAGGGTACCGGATCCCGAACTGGTGGAGGCCACTTATCCTCAGCCAGGAACCGGAGGTCGTGGCCACGTCTTGGCACGACCACTCACTACACTCACCACGAAGGCACGCCACATAGGGTCAGGGAAACCGGAGATAGGTTTCGCCACCAGAAGGCCCGAGGAAGCTGGACATGGGTGGGTCCCTAGTGGGGACGGCCAGAGAAAGGAACGGAGAAAGGAGTTCAAGGTCACACTCTGGAACTGCCTGGGGGTTGGTCGAGCCCCGTACCTGGTGGACGCACCACGGCTCGGGTCGTCATCACCTGCAGGACTGACACTGATAACATCTGTGAGTAAAGCATTGAAAACTGCAATCAGTCTCTGTGTTCCATCGCACTACCAGCACTAAAGGTACCGGGACGCCCTTTCTATCACTCCCTTCACCCGCACCAGCTGCCCTGAGGCCATACCTCTCCCGTTGGGGGTTATACCACCATTGCTGCACACATACCACCGGCCTCAGCGGACTGTTCTGCAGCGGCGGCCTTGCGACCGCAAATCAACGGGTGGCGTAGTCGACACTTAAACAACATCTACAAAGACTGCCACACACTTAGTTTGACCACCCTGGGCACGGACCGGGTCCCCGCCACTCGGAGACTACTACCCCCATCGGATCCGGCTCCGGGTATTCCCCCACGCACACGTGCGCCGCACTACAGCACTGGCCCAGGGGGCGCGTCAACTTTGGCGTAGTCGGCAGGATCTCGTGCCCGTAACCACCGGGTACTGCGTGCCTGAAAAAGAGACTTTTTACTTACCTGTGGTGAAGTTTCCCGCCGTCCGGAGTCGTTTCCCGCCATCCGGAGCCGATTCCCGCCATCCGATGCCATCTTCTGCCTTCTTCCCGCCATCCGTGGAGTTTTCCCGCCATTGGGCGCCATCTTGAGGACGCCGCGCGAGAAGAAGAGGGGTGTGGACTCCGAAAGCCCGCGAGAACTGAAGCCCCGCCTCACGTCCGGACGTTGCGTAAGGTCCTGGAAGGAGCCCAGCAGACGCCGACGTCACAGGAGCGCGACGGAAGGTCCTCAACCCTGACGATCCACTGCGGAGCTGCGGCCTACGGAAGAGGATCATCGCAAGGTAGGCCACGGTCCACTAGGGGGGAGGAGGATGTCGGATACGGAGGAGAGCTTCACCGCCACAGCCGCCATACCAGATTGCAGAGCTGCTAGCGGTGCTCCAGAAGGAAGAACCGGAGTACGCGCAGGCCGCGCTGGAAGAGCTGAACAGGAGGATGATCTGGACGCAACGAGACGTGCTCGCCGGGTGGAAGGAGGAGTTGACCCGGCGCACGCTGACCTGCCAACCGGAGGTGCAGCCACCATCCAGCACCGCGTCGATCCCGAGAGGCAGCAGAAGCGGACCGGAGGCCGGGGACGACGCCGCGGGGGAGGCCGCAACGACAAGCAAGGGGAACGCCGTTACTCCGGGCCCTGAGGCCGCGGACCTGCCCCTACCTCCCGCCGCGGGACCCGAAGCTCTGGGTGCCGCACCGCCCACCGTACCTCCACCACCAGTAGTCAGCCCTCCAGCAGCAAGCTCTGCAGCGGAGCCTCGCCCTGAACCGTGCTCCCCAACACCGGGCACGATCAGAAAGTCACCGGCCTGGTTAAAAGGCCGAGTGCCCGCGGGCGCTGCACCCCAGCCGGGGCCCCCAGTCGTGCCATCATTGGGGAAAGACCTGTATGAGCAGCACACCTACCCGGATGGGACACCATTCGTCTGGCCGCCTGTGTACACCAACTACCGCTCCAGGAAGAGTCATCCTGTAGGAGCAAGGGCCCCAGATGAACCGCTAATCCCAGCTCCGGAGCCCGTGGACCTCTCTTCACCCCCGCTGGAAGACGCTCAATTCGAGGGGGACCCCACTGGAGAAGACCTGATGGGGTTCACTCAGGAGACCCGGGCGGGCGCCGCCCGGCGCTATGAGACCTGCCGCCAACAACTGGCAACGTTTGAGCGGGAGCGGAGAGAGAGGAAAGTGAAGGAGGAGTGGCTCCACATTAAAAACTTGGAGCAGAAGACAAGGACCCGCCAGGACCCCCCCCGTACAGCTCACGTTCCCCGAGTCACCGGGACTGTTGTTAAGTTTCACATGGCATGTGGCTGGGGCATCATCCAAGACCCGAAGACCATAAGCCAGGTGTTTGTAAACAGGAGCGACGTAGAGTCCCACCTACCGGAGGGGCACAGTGGACGGGACCTGGTGCCTGGAGATACCGTCACCTATACCAGGCATAAGGGAGTGAAGGGGTGGTACGCCCTTCATGTCCACCGGGTCAAGGAAGAAGAGGAGCAATCGTACCAGGAGGAGGAGGAGAAAGAGGGCCCGGACGGGTCTGAACCTGAGGAAGAGAAAGGAGCATGTGGAGCACACCGTTAATCGTAAACGGTAAAAGAGGAGATGTAAATAGTTACCCGACCGGGTATAAGGACTGTTGTGGGACTGTTTCCACTAAGAGTGTGGTCCCCGTTGGGACAGAAAGAGAACTGTTGCCTATTTTTGCCCTAATCCCTAACCTGACCGAGGACTGAGAGCGGTCATCCCTTCCCTCTACCTGGCCGAAGACTGAGAGCGGCCAGATCCCAAGATCCCAAGAACCCGAGAATTCAAGAATGTTTTATTTGAGAATGCCTTAATGTGAAATTTGATATGATGCCAAAGTTTTACATAGTGTTTTTTGTAAAAGAGTTCCGGTGGCATTAGCCAGCTGTTGAGAAAACCTCCCATAAAGGGATGGATGAAAGTTGATGTGTTTTATGTGTACGTACACTTTAAAAATTGTTTTTACTCTATTTCAGCCCGAGGACGTGCTGTGGTTTACCAGGGGGGAATGTAGCACCCCGAGGGCTCGGCTGCTACAGGGGTATTGCACCTCGAACCAGAGGATGGAGTGTGGACTAGAACTCAGCTGCATGCACCACATACATCCCATTTCCGGGGGACAGATCAACGGTACTCCCACCAGTTAGATGTGCAGGTACGACAGCGTCTGTCCCTGGCTGGAGTTGGAGGGGGGGAGGAATATCCCAGTGGTGCAGGAGCAGAGAGGGGAGGGACTCTGGGCATAGGAAGGAGCCCATTGGTGGCTAGTCACCTGGGCTCGGGTGTCAGAGGGAGTATAAAAGGTGGGCACCATCTTAGGAGTTCAGTCAGACAGAAGAAGAGGAGAAGAGTAGTGACAGGGAGCAGCAGCCCTGTCTGGGTGCTGCTCCTGAAGGGAGCAAGAGAGAGAAAGACAAGAGGAAAGGAACAAGGAACAAGGAAGGAATGGAACCTGGAGAAAGGCCCAGAGACATGAAGGAAGAGGGAACCCGAACACGCTAGGAGTCAGCGGGTGAAGGGTTGGCAGATCAGGGTACCGGATCCCGAACTGGTGGAGGCCACTTATCCTCAGCCAGGAACCGGAGGTCGTGGCCACGTCTTGGCGCGACCACTCACTACACTCACCACGAAGGCACGCCACATAGGGGCAGGGAAACCGGAGATAGGTTTCGCCACCAGAAGGCCCGAGGAAGCTGGACATGGGTGGGTCCCTAGTGGGGACGGCCAGAGAAAGGAACGGAGAAAGGAGTTCAAGGTCACACTCTGGAACTGCCTGGGGGTTGGTCGAGCCCCGTACCTGGTGGACGCAGCACGGCTCGGGTCGTCATCACCTGCAGGACTGACACTGATAACATCTGTGAGTAAAGCATTGAAAACTGCAATCAGTCTCTGTGTTTCATCGCACTACCAGCACTAAAGGTACCGGGACGCCCTTTCTATCACTCCCTTCACCCGCACCAGCTGCCCTGAGGCCATACCTCTCCCGTTGGGGGTTATACCACCATTGCTGCACACATACCACCGGCCTCAGCGGACTGTTCTGCAGCGGCGGCCTTGCGACCGCAAATCAACGGGTGGCGTAGTCGACACTTAAACAACATCTACAAAGACTGCCACACACTTAGTTTGACCACCCTGGGCACGGACCGGGTCCCCGCCACTCGGAGACTACTACCCCCATCGGATCCGGCTCCGGGTATTCCCCCGCGCACACGTGCGCCGCACTACAGCACTGGCCCAGGGGGCGCGTCAAAGGCATGGGCTTAAATTTGTGTCCAGACAGAAGGGGGGAGGCTCCTTCTGCAGTCAGATGTCTTCCAGACACTCACAGGATTTTAGGAGAAGGAGAGGGAATACTATATACCTGGTCTCCTGAGACACAAAGAATATATAAATATTTCTTTATATATTTCTCAGGTTTAATTGTAATATGAGAAAAAATAAGAAAAATATCAAAAGAGCTGGAAAATGTTGGGAGTAATTTTCCTTTTTTTTTGTGTATTTTCTATGCGTCAAATTACAATTCTAGAGAATAACGGGATACATAACCTAATATTTGTCATACTGCTGAAAGCCAATGATTTTTAAAGGATTTAAAAAATAAATAAAAATTTTATCCAGCAACAGCACCACTCTAGTCCGTTGGCTGTGTCTGGTATTGCAGCTCAGCTTTATTTCCTTGATATACCACAACACTAGACACAACCTGTGGACAAAAGTGCCGGAAAAAGGTCAACTATATTTTTTCATTCTTAAAAACAACCATATAGATATTTCTCATCGGATCTTTTGTAAAGTGACAATCCACTAACGAAGGTAAGGAAAAAAAAAGGGGGAAAAAAGTCTTAACTGATCTGGAAGCTTTGAAGAGCAATCTAGAATCCAGACGTTTTAGCCTCTTGGACCATGATAGATGTCATAAACGATCTCGCTAAGTAATGTCAATAGTAAAAATAGTGATATTCTCCTTTAAGCTCATTAAAAAGACATTATATTTAAGGTCGCTTACAGTCATCTTGTACATAAGTAGTAAAAAGCAGCTGGGATTAGGTGTAACCACATGAAAGGCTCTTGTTAGAGATCAGACACTTCTAAGGGAGGGGACATCTAACGCGGTTCCTTTATGCTTCATCTACTTTATACAAGGCTCTATGCAGTAAAGTTGGAGAAGCCTCATACAAGACGGGGTCTAAAAACAAACATGATATGACTCCAGTAGATCTAACATGAACAATGTGCTCAGTCTTACATCTCATTCAGGCGTATTGAAAAAAAAAATGAAAAAAACTTTTTTTCCTATCCCTCGCCCACTGTTCACAGGTCTTTGAAATTGACTCCCACTACAAATATACAAGGATCTATTATTTTGGCTTCTGTACCGTGTTCTTGTTTTATGGCTTGGCTTGGCCCAAAAAAACATGTCGACACTTGCTCACAGCCTGAACTTGATCAGTGTTACTAGGAATGCCGTCCATCATGGAAGCCGCATGAAGGAAGGTTCTTAAAGCATCAGAAAAAAAATTGCTAGCATCCTTGTCTGTAGGAAGGTCTCATTGAATAGACAGGTCAGGACAATGGAGAGGTTTGTGGTCTCTAGTTTCCTCAATAAGGTGACTCAAGATATTCTACAGCTGGCCATACATATTACATGGCTGTCGGCCGAACCATGCTTCAATCAATCATTCGGCGGACAGCCATCTCAGCTGTCTCTCCCATACACAGGTCGACCACTCCTGTGTTTTCTATGAGAAAGTCATCGACTGACACGTTGGTTGGCGGCTTATCTCAGGGAGAACAATGCGATGGGCAGTCTGAATCTGGACATTTGTGATCAATATCTCTTTGGACCATCAGTCGGTCACCATCAGCAGAACCAAGCGATATCGGCAGGTTCAGGCGACATTTGTCTAATATGCATAGGGCTCTAGCAAAGCTGTAGACATCTTCATTGTCCATCTAAGAAACCTGATACACAACAGATAGCAGTCTCCAGATTCCTCTATACATAGGAGGAATACTCTGTGCTCCTGTGTTCTCTGCGAGAGAGTTACTGCCAGACTCCTCTGGAGGACAGGTATTTCATGGAGAATAGAAGGATCAATAGTCCAACATCAGATATGCTAGATCTTTATCATGCCCAACAATATCTGTTGGGAGAGAGTCGAGAGGTGCCCATACACCATAGACCACGGGTCCCCAACCTGTAGCTCGGGAACCACATGTGGTTTGCGGTCCCATGAATTGTGGCTCGCGGCTGTCTGCCAGCTTGGTGCATTAGCTTTAGGTCCAGCAAAAAGGTATGAGGAGCACATCTCAAAATGATGAATTTTGTGAGTAGCCCTGTACAACAGAGAAGCACTTAATGCACATATATTGGTCTTAGGGGTTTAGAGAGTATGGTATGCTGGAGGAGGTGCTTGAAGTTGCATGTGACAGTGTGTTGGGAGTGCTTGATGGGAGAATATTGAATGGGGGTATTGTGGGAACCCCTGGATCTTGGTATACTGCTTCGGGGCAATTTGTGGTGGAAAGCTTTGGTTATCATTTTACCCGTAATGGGGGCTTAGGTTGCCACTACTGTGAGGGCACTGGATGTGGACCCTCTCTCAGAGCTGAATGTGGCTCTCAAGGTCTGAATGGTTGGGGACCACTTCCTTAGACACTCAGCCGAGCCTACAGATGTTGGTGGGTTCAGCAGACATTAGTCTGAGATGTGTGGGGGCCTTAAGTCATGAGTTTAACTGGTTAGAGACATGAGACTTTCCCCAGAACATCCATCTACCTGACACCACCATGAATTGTAAGGGTAGACAAAGTCCCTTATGGAGCAATGATAATACTACATAGCACCGCCTGTGCCAGCCCATTCTTCCTTGCAAAGGAATAAGAGGATTTGGTGGCTCTAGATGTCAGGGGAGAATATGGGGGGAGTATTCTGGGGCATTATTAACGACAGGAGCACTGTGGGGACATTATTACTGAAAGTGACACTAATGGATCAAGGGACACATACGTGGCATTATTAGTGAAGAGGGCACTCTGAGGTATTATTACTGATGGGGTCATTCTGTAAGTGTTATCAAATATTACTGGAGGGGGCAAACAAGGGGCTTTTGTGTGGAGGAGACACTCTAAGAGAATTATTATTGAAGGGGGCACTCTGGGGGCATTATTACTAAAACCACAGAATTGGGGGTAGCAGTAGGAGTTTCTGTAGGTTGGGAATAAATGATGATGGTGCTGGAAATGTGAGAAGTAAAATGTGTCTTGTATTCCAAACTCTATAGATAGAAGTCATCATGGAGTCATCATCTGGGAGATACGGAAAAGATGAGAAAAGACTTCGGCTCCAATCAGAAACAAGGTCAACTGTAAGTCACTATTCTGTATATAACTGTAATCACTTATTCAGGACAGTTATCTACCGCTATATGGCACTTTATGGTGGTAATATCAGTTTTTTTTATTAGAAGTAGTAGTCTACGGTGATATTTTTGACAATTTTGGTCTTCATGTAGTGTGATTTATTCCAGAGAATGGTCATTTACTCACTGTGAAATGGTCATGGTGTTACAGTATTATTTTGTCCTAATTTAGTGGTATGATTGGTAATAATGGTCTTTGTATAGTTTTTTTTTAATCAGTATATGGGTATTATCTAGTCCTGGTATAGCAACAACAGTGCTCACATGTATGTATATAATTGTATATGTATAATTTATTTTTACGTGCCGGGGGTGTATGGGGAGTCATGATGCTTGGTGCTTGTACCCCTGATCTTTTAAGACCCTAACCCCCTGGTCTGGTTGGGTTCCGGACTGTTGCCAGTTATGTAACCGCTGGCAGATTAGGACAGATTTGGGAGAACAGAGCTGATTACATATAATGCTTGAGTCCAGCTGATGGCTCCCACAGGACATCAAAAGGAAATTTCCCACGGCATTGCACGATTCACTTGCAAGGAAAGAGTTTAAGATAATAACATAATATCAAGGGATTGTTAATTTTGCAATGTTCTATGTAAATCCTTAAAGGGAATTTGTCACCAGGGTTTTTCTACCTCATCTGAGAGCAGCATAATGTAGAAAAAGAGACCCTGATTCCAGCGATGTATCACTTAGTTTACTGGGTGCAGCAGTTGTGACACAATCACAGTTTTTAGATAGCCTGTAGCAGAACTCAGAAAGCTAACCCTGGGAACACCCCTGATTGGCAGCTCTCCGTGCACAATGTATATTGACAGTAAGCTAATAATTAGTGCTGAAGGTGTGGTCGGACCAAGGCTCACGTGAGCTGTAGTCCAGGCAGTGATAATCTCCTGGTGATAAAACATATATTGTAACAGCAACCGCACACAGCCTAATAAGTGACACATCTCTGAATTGTGTGTCTCAGCCCCTACCTCATGCTGTCCTCATATTATATAGACAAAACTGCTGACAGATTCCATTTAACGGGTTGTTCCCCTCTTCTTACAATAGTAGCCAGAAGGATTGTATGTTTATAAAATATAGGCCCCTGTTACGGGTCCGGGTGGTGGAACCTCTGTGCATTTATGCAAGGAGGGACCAGAGGGGTGTAATTAAGTGCCTACTCTGACCGACCCAGGTCACATAGCGGCTTAGTCGACTCCGTGAACCAGGGAGGGACCGGGCAGGTGGACCAGGTGCCACTCTGGGACCGACCTTGTGTGAGAGCAAATGACTCCCGCGGGTCAGAGGGCAGGAACTGACCAGTACAGCGGATGAGCACGGCAAGTAGACTGGCTGGTGGTCCGGGTAGACAAGCAGGCGCGTACAGCAGGTAACTTGGCAGGTGCTCCGGGTAGGCAGGCTGGCGGGCACGGCAGGTAACTGGCAGGTGCTCTGGGTAGGCAGGCTGGTGGGCACGGCAGGTAGACAGACTGGCGGGCAGGACTGTTGGACACACTAGCGGGCAGGACTGTTAGACAGACTGGTGGGCAGGACTGTTAGACAGACTGGAGGGCAAGGGACCTGAGGACTGAGGAGAGTGTTAGCACTCAAACAACAATCTTGCACAGGCACCTCCATTTTGGAGGAGGTGCTTAATATAGGGGCAGTTCTCCGGCCACTGGCCTGGGACTCTTTAGGATGGCGCGTGCAGCCCGTTAAAGAGGGAGGGAGCGCGCCCTAAGCGCAGTGCCGGGAAGCTGCGCGCAGTGCGCGCCTCAGCAGCTGAAGAACAGGAAGACGCCAGACCGGGGCCGCGGCAGTGAGGGGAACGGTGTCTCTGCCCGGCAGGAGGCAGAGACGCCGATGCTACAGTCCTCATACACATTATACTAAGGTACTTGGGCGGTCACATATTGGGCACTATGGTAGCCATTCATTAGTTATCTGTGGCAATCATATATGTGGGTATTTTCATGGTCAATTAAAGGGAATCCGTCAGCAGGTGTTTTCTCCCTCATCTGAGAGCAGCGTAATGTAGGCAAAGAGAAGCTGAATCCATTGACGTATCACTTAGTTTACTGGGTGCAGCCGTTCTGGCACAATCAGAACTTTTAGATTTAGAATGAAGCAGAGCTGAGAAAGCTATCCCCGCCCACACCAGGCTCTCTGTGTACAGTGTCCATAGACAGTGAGGTGCTTATCACAGAAGAGGGCGTTTTTGGACTGGTCCAGCAATGTTAATCTCTTAGTGATAAATCCTTCACAGTTAGTAAACTACAGCACACATTTTGACAAGTGACACATCTCTGAATTCTGTGTCTCAGCCTCTATCTCCTGCTGTCTTCAGATTACATAGCAAAAGCCTTCTGACAGATTTCCTTTAAGCCCCGATACACTTTAGAATAAAATTTGGTCGAACTAAGTGACATTGGCGGCTCACCAACAAAGGTATATGGGGACCTACTGATTGCTACCTGATGGATGATGTCGGGGAAGAGAAAGATTCCGATGTTGGAACTTCAATGGCAATCCTTTTGTTTTCCCAGGAGATAAGCATTCTGCTAGCGGCTCTCATGGAGAACACCAGAAGGCTCGGCCGAGCACAAGGTTCCTATGTATGGGGGAGTCGGGAAAGATTGTCATTCGGCTGACAGCTATCTAATGTGTATGGGGGTCTTTACTTACTTATTCTCACATGGTTAACATACGATGTCCCAGTGCTTCCATTCGAGTAGTCACTAATGGGACTAGAAGTGATGACATCCAGTCTACACAGTCATTGATTTCCTCCAAAGACTGATAGGGAATTAGATTGTGAGCCCAATGGGGACAGTGATGATAATGTCTGTAAAGTGTTGTGGAATTAATGGCGCTATATAAACAATGCATGATAAATAATTAAAGGTCACATACTCTACAGAGGAATGTAAAGGAACATATACATTTATATTGGAGGTTGTTAATGTTAACACCATGAGCGCTAATCTTATACAAGTATTCCTAATGGAAATACAACACAGACTGTTTAGCAAACTGAGGTTCAGGAAAAGTTGACAATTGGCACACTTTTACGAAAATGCCCATAAAACTATACAAGACAAAAGCATGTTACCCTCGAAATCTAATATAGAGAAAGCTTTGAACTAATTACCAGATGTGCACGGATAATATAAGAAAAGTAAAAGTATGTGTGAGATTAAGTACATTTTCAATAAAAAAATAAAATAATGTTTAATGCTGAGTTCCCGCATATTGGCATTTGTGGTAGCGCCCCCTAGTTTTTCTAAAGCGTCCTGATTCCGACATTCAACTTCACCAGCAGGTAGAGGAGAACATACAAGCTTGGTGCATTTTCATGTGCTAGAATACCTCCTTCTGATGGGGCAAACTGAAGAAACTAGTAAAGAGATTGGCCACAACTTTTTCATTGATGGCCTATCCTTAGGATAGGCTATTAATATCTGATTGGTGGGGTTGTAACACCCGGCACCCCCTACATTCAGCTGTTACATTTGAATAGGAGGTGGATCTGCAGCATCTGGAAGCGACCACTATAGAAATGATGGAGAACATCGGATGGCTACAAAAGAGGAATCATTTTGTAATTTTGATTAGGGGACAAGTCCCCATATATATATATATTTATATATATATATATATACAGTACAGACAAAAAGTTTGGACACACCTTCTCATTTAAAGATTTTTCTGTATTTTCATGACTATGAAAATTGTACATTCACACTGAAGGCATCAAAACTATGAATTAACACATGTGGAATTATATACTTAACAAAAAAGTGTGAAACAATTGAAAATATGTCTTATATTCTAGGTTCTTCAAAGTAGCCACCTTTTGCTTTGATGACTGCTTTGCACACTCTTGGCATTCTCTCTCTTTATTTTTACCATATTCATAAGATGGGAAAAAACATTTAATGTTTGGAATAACTTGTGTCTAAGTAAAGGGTCACACAATGTTTTTTAGGCATTGGCATATATGACACTGTAAGTTCATTCACAAGCTGGGAATTGTGTCCATAAGATGGACAAGAGGATACGGTTGCGTGAATATTCCCCTTGGTTCACCCAACAGATCCCTGACAAAAGCAAAGATCAAAATGGGGCTGCCATCATAATGTTGAGTTTTGCCATGTAGGACATTAGGGCCTGGTGACTGTCTCCCTCTACATCTCCTCGGTTCCACCTTTGTCCCAACTTCACATTTTAGCTAACAATATAGTTTCTCTGGATCGGGAGGTTTTGCTATTTCTACCCACCCAGTATAGGACCAACTAATGCCAGGGGCTCTGTTCTGTCTGTAGGAAAGGTGCCCCCATCTAATCATGGAAGGTTGAAATATGGAGGTCACAATGTTGTCCACGTGGTAAGCAAGTGCCAGGCTCAGTAAGCCACAAGAGGTGGTTTCTTTCGAGAGTGTAGCTATGGGGTCCGCGTTGAGGCCATCCTCTTTGTCCCATATCATTGTACCCAGTGTCAGGGGGAAGAAGAGGAGCACTATCAGACTAAAAAAGTCTAAGTAACCACAAAAAACAGCGTTTCATCAGATTCTTGGCTTCACCCTAAAAAGGGAAGTTAAAGCACATGCAAAATAAAGAAGAATGCTGGTAATACGTGGCATCTCATGATGAACGCCACCACTGTGTGTGACCCGGGGGTCAATGCACGGCTGCAACTCATAATCAGTCCTAAAAACTCCCCTGAAACAATAGTGCCCTGTGCGGACATAACGGGCTCGCTCTAGAACCAAAGGGTTAAACTCGAAACAGGAGACTGTTCTCTGACTTGGCAAAAGTTTAATCAGTGGCATCCTGTAACTCTCGGAGGTCAGAGATCACGCTGGTTTTAGTGCATGTCCAGTTACCATTTTTCTTTTCCAACTGTACAGTGCTATTTCCTGCAGAAAGAATAGTGGGCTTATTTTAGGAAATCCCTTTTTCTTCCTTTTCGACTTTCTACGCCGAGATTGTGGATAAAGATGTCTATTATGCTTAGATTAGGTTTTCCCTGTGTGATATGAAATATGGAAATGGCTCATTAATACCATGAATGTCATCACATACATAAACGGTTGTCCGCGAAGTACCCTGGAATAGATGTATGTAAGGGTGTTAGGGCAGGGTAAAGGTCTCACAAGATTGTGAGCACTTGTGAGGGGTGTAACTGGGCATTCACCCTATTTAAGAAAGCCAAGATGTTCAACAGGGCAAACCAGAGGTGAAGAATCGCCATATAGGTGTTAGTGGTAAATCAGGGGTATCACTAAATGTTGGGGGCTTCTGGCCACCGATCAGCACTGAATGTGCACGATGGTGCTTTCTTTGTAGGAATTCTCTGACTTGGGATCCCACAATCATAAAGTGATGGCATTTTCATTATGCCATAACTTATGGGAATACCCTTGATTTTCAGCAGTGCTGGTGAGGATTCAATGGAACCTACTGAGAATAGGTCACTAGAGATCTGATTGTGGCCCAGCAGCGCTGGTGACAATTCAATGGAACCCACTGAGAAGTGTTCACTAGAGATCTGATTGTGGCCCAGCAGCACTGGTGACGATTCAATGGCACCCACTGAGAAGTTGTCACTAGAGATCTGATTGCCGTCCAGCAGCACTGGTGACGGTTCAATGGAACCCACTGAGAAGAGGTCGCTAGAGATCTGATTGCCGTCCAGCAGCACTGGTGACGATTCAATGGAACCCACTGAGAAGAGGTCACTAGAGACCTGATTGTGACCCAGCAGCACTGGTGACGATTCAATGGAACCCACTGAGAAGAGGTCACTAGAGACCTGATTGTGACCCAGCAGCACTGGTGACGGTTCAATGGAACCCACTGAGAAGAGGTCGCTAGAGATCAGATTGCCGTCCAGCAGCACTGGTGACGGTTCAACTGAACCCACTGAGAAGAGGTCACTAGAGATCTGATTGCCGTCCAGCAGAACTGGTGACGATTCAATGGAACCCACTGAGAAGAGGTCACTAGAGACCTGATTGTGACCCAGCAGCACTGGTGACGACTCAATGGAACCCACTGAGAAGAGGTCACTAGAGACCTGATTGTGACCCAGCAGCACTGGTGACGATTCAATGGCACTCACTGAGAAGAGGACACTAGAGATCTGATTGCCGTCCAGCAGCACTGGTGACGATTCAATGGAACCCACTGAGAAGAGGTCACTAGAGATCTGATTGTGGCCCAGCAGCACTGGTGACGATTCAATGGAACCCACTGAGAAGAGGTCACTAGAGATCTGATTGTGGCCCAGCAGCACTGGTGACGATTCAATGGAACCCACTGAGAAGAGGTCACTAGAGACCTGATTGTGACCCAGCATCACTGGTGACGGTTCAATGGAACCCACAAAGAAGCGGTCACTAGAGAAATGATTGTCGCCAGTTTATCAGTAAAATCTCTACCATGACGATTCCTTTAAAAAGGTTAAAGGGGCTTTCCGAGCTTTTATAAGGGTCCTCTTCATTTTTTGAGAAAATGCCATGTTTTCAGTGTCCCTTTTCCTACTTTTTTTTTTCATAACACTGCCAGCTGATTCCAGGGAGTCAACAGAAGGGTAATAAACTCACCCACTCATACACACATCGTGGTTTATTTCAGGAATGGACAAAGAAAGAAGAAAGAAGCCCCTGAGGAAGAACAGTATGAGGGCCCTTTGCAGTCCCATAGCTCATCATATTGTACCCATATGTTTCTGTGGCAGAAGCCATTCCAGACACATCAACAGCCAGGTAGTTTTCTACCTCTGTTCATTATCTCAGATGGCTACAAGCTTTTCATATATTGGTGACACATACTTTATGTGAAAACTTCAAAGGTCACGACTTCTCCAGATGATGCAAGAACATGGAGAAGAACCAGCACTCGGATCCTGGAGTCATCCATCACTCATAAAAACAATGCAATAAGGGCATAGGTGCACATGAAGCTCCGGTCTGCACAATGAGCATCTAAAATAACGTATCAAAAGGTGGGAAAAATGTAAACTGTCTAAAAATTGGCAGCTGACGCACTGATTTCTCATCTGATACAACCTAGGAGCCTTCATAATGTTCATCATTGTATCTACACAATTCAGTAAATATTGAAAGAATGTATCACAGGAACCAGAAGAAAACCTGGATCTACTCATGAAGCCACCAATCAGAACTACAGCACATACATCAGGCCCAACCATCCTCAGATCAGGCCATGCATTATCAGACCACCAATCAGAACTACAGCACATACATCAGGCCCAACCATTCTCAGATCAGGCCCAGGCATTATCAGACCACCAATCAGAACTACAGCACATACATCAGGCCCAACCATTCTCAGATCAGGCCCAGGCATTATCAGACCACCAATCAGAGCTACAGCACATACATCAGGCCCAACCATTCTCAGATCAGGCCCAGGCATTATCAGACCACCAATCAGAACTACAGCACATACATCAGGCCCAACCACTCTCAGATCAGGCCCAGGCATTATCAGACCACCAATCAGAGCTACAGCACATACATCAGGCCCAACCATTCTCAGATCAGGCCCAGGCATTATCAGACCACCAATCAGAGCTACAGCACATACATCAGGCCCAACCATTCTCAGATCAGGCCCAGGCATTATCAGACCACCAATCAGAACTACAGCACATACATCAGGCCCAACCATTCTCAGATCAGGCCCAGGCATTATCAGACCACCAATCAGAGCTACAGCACATACATCAGGCCCAACCATTCTCAGATCAGGCCCAGGCATTATCAGACCACCAATCAGAACTACAGCACATACATCAGGCCCAACCATTCTCAGATCAGGCCCAGGCATTATCAGATTCTGTCTAAACAGCAGATAGGATCCATATCAGATCAGACCAAATTATTACCATACTAACCCAGAAACAATCAAAATCAATTAAATTCCAAAAACAATGAGATCCCCAATTAGTGTTAGCTCAGACCCAAAAGTTATCATATCAGACACAAGTCCAATCAGTATCAGATACGATACAACTGTTACCAGATCAGGCCCAGGCATTATTAGAGTCCGACTACCCAGTAGATTGGATCCATATCAGATCAGACCCAATCAGTAACAGATCAGACCAATTTATTATCATACTAACCCAAGGACAATCAGAATCATTAAGTTCCCCAAAAAATGAGCCCCCCCAGTTATTATTAGAACAGACCCAAAAAAATATTATATCAGACATAAGAACAATCAGTATCAAATCAGATCCAATAGTTACCAGATCAGGCCCAGGCATTAGATTGTGACTAACTATCAGATCAGATCAGAGCTAATCATTATCAGATCCAGGCTCAATCAGCATCAGATCAAACCATTATTATTAAAATCATAATAGATGAGACTAAACCATTATTAGATCAGACCCATGAAAGAAAAGCAATCATTATCAGATCAGATCAGACCGAGCCATTAAATAAGACACAACTATTATCAAGTCTGAACAAGACCCATTCAAAACCATGTCACCCTCAAATATCAGATCATATCCAATCTTTACCTGATCTGATCCAATTATATAAGTCCCCATGATTATCAGATCAGACCCATCATAATCAGGTCAGACCGATCACATTCAAACCTTGTCAGATTAGATCCAATCTTATCAGCCCTGACCCAATTATAGAAGACCCAGTCATTATCATGTCAGGACTCAATCATTATCAGATCAGCTCCAGACTTTATCCAATCACTATCAGGTCAGATCCAATAAGACTGAGATCGCATTCAATGTGATCAGACCAGACCCAATCTGAATGAGATTATATTCACACATCATTGGATCACAACCGATCTTTAACAGATCAGACCCAATTAGAATTATCACCTCCCACCATTATCAGGTCCAATCTTCAGTAGATCCAACCTAATCGTTTTGGGTCCTAAATAAAAAGTTAGCAGCCCTGATACAATCTACATATCTATAAGGATTTGTGATCAGATAAGATCCACTAGAAGGAATAAGAAGATTTTCTATGCCATAATGAAATAAATGACCAAGGTCTATGTGTCAACACAAACTACCACACATAGACATGCAAGACACAGATGTAGCAGAGCTGAAGATGTCATGTCACTACAGCTTTTGTTTCCTGCATCCATCATGAAGTCTGATGTAAAATCCACAGACAACGAGCACATGGGGCGATCACTGCGACCACCTCAGCTCTGCTACATCCAACATAGAAGGATAGAGATGTACTGACCTCGGGGGGAGCCAGGATCGCGCCTGCAGCCTGCTCTGTCCGGATGATCCTGTACACGGCTGCGGATCAGCCTCTGTGGTCACAGTCCACACCCAGCGGTCACAGCACGAGCAGCTCCAGCCGGGATCCCCGCTAATTACCGGCAGTGAGAGCCGCACAGGAGCCGCTGAGCCTTATCATGGGGGAGGACGGGAGAAGATGTGTGAGCGCCTCACCCCTCCTGTGTCTGTGCTGGTGACGAGCGCACACTGCCTCCTCTCATGGGCTGCAGGCTGTGTGCAGTATATAGGGGTATATAGGGTCTGTGCTATAGCAGAGAGCAGTATATAGGGGTATATAGGGTCTGTGCTAGAGCAGAGAGCAGTATATAGGATTATATAGTGTCTGTGCCATAGAAGAGTGCAGTATATAGAGTCTGTGCTATAGAGGTGTACAGTATATAGGAGTATATAGGGTCTGTGCTGGTGATGAGCGCACACTGCCTCCTCTCATGGGCTGCAGGCTGTGTGCAGTATATAGGGGTATATAGAGTCTGTGCCATAGAAGAGTGCAGTATATAGAGTCTGTGCTGGTGACGAGCGCACACTGCCTCCTCTCATGGGCTGCAGGCTGTGTGCAGTATATAGGAGTATATAGGGTCTGTGCCATAGAAGAGTGCAGTATATAGGAGTATATAGAGTCTGTGCCATAGAAGAGTGCCGTATATAGAGTCTGTGCTATAGAGGTGTACAGTATATAGGAGTATATAGTGTCTGTGCTATAGTGGTTTGCAGTATATAGGAGTATATAGAGTCTGTGCTGGTGACGAGCGCACACTGCCTCCTCTCATGGGCTGCAGGCTGTGTGCAGTATATAGGGGTATATAGGGTCTGTGCTAGAGCAGAGAGCAGTATATAGGAGTATATAGTGTCTGTGCTATAGTGGTGTGCAGTATATAGGGGTATATAGGGTCTGTGCTAGAGCAGAGAGCAGTATATAGGAGTATATAGTGTCTGTGCCATAAAAGAGTGCAGTATATAGGGTCTGTGCTATAGAGGTGTGAGTATATAGGAGTATATAGTGTCTGTGCTATAGTGGTGTGCAGTATATAGGGGTATATAGGGTCTGTGCTAGAGCAGAGAGCAGTATATAGGAGTATATAGTGTCTGTGCCATAGAAGAGTGCAGTATATAGGGTCTGTGCTATAGAGGTGTGCAGTATATAGGAGTATATAGTGTCTGTGCTATAGTGGTGTGCAGTATGTAGGGGTATATAGGGTCTGTGCTAGAGCAGAGAGCAGTATATAGGAGTATATAGTGTCTGTGCTATAGAAGAGTGCAGTATATAGGGGTATATAGTGTCTGTGCTGGTGACGAGCGCACACTGCCTCCTCTCATGGGCTGTAGGCTGTGTGCAGTATATAGGGGTATATAGGGTCTGTGTTATAGCAGAGAGCAGTATATAGGAGTATATAGGGTCTGTGCCATAGAAGAGTGCAGTATATAGGAGTATATAGTGTCTGTGCCATAGAAGAGTGCAGTATATAGGAGTATATAGTGTCTGTGCCATAGAAGAGTGCAGTATATAGGAGTATATAATGTCTGTGCTGGTGACTAGCGCACACTGCCTCCTCTCATGGGCTGCAGGCTGTGTGCAGTATATAGGAGTATATAGGGTCTGTGCTATAGCAGAGAGCAGTATATAGGAGTATATAGGGTCTGTGCTATAGTGGTGTGAAGTATATAGGAGTATATAGTGTCTGTGCTATAGTGGTGTGCAGTATATAGGAGAATATAGTGTCTGTGCTATAGTGGTGTGCAGTATGTAGGAGTATATAGTGTCTGTGCTATAGTGGTGTGCAGTATATAGGAGTATATAGGGTCTGTGCTATAGCAGAGAGCAGTATATAGGAGTATATAGTGTCTGTGCTATAGTGGTGTGCAGTATATAGGAGTATATAGGGTCTGTGCTATAGTGGTGTGCAGTATATAGGAGTATATAGGGTCTGTGCTATAGTGGTGTGCAGTATATAGGAGTATATAGGGTCTGTGCTATAGTGGTGTGCAGTATATAGGGGTATATAGTGTCTGTGCTGGTGACGAGCGCACACTGCCTCCTCTCATGGGCTGCAGGCTGTGTGCAGTATATAGGAGTATATAGGGTCTGTGCTAGAGTAGAGAGCAGTATATAGGAGTATATAGTGTCTGTGCTATAGAAGAGTGCAGTATATAGGAGTATATAATGACTGTGCTGGTGACGAGCGCACACTGCCTCCTCTCATGGGCTGCAGGCTGTGTGCAGTATATAGGAGTATATAGGGTCTGTGCTAGAGCAGAGAGCAGTATATAGGAGTATATAGTGTCTGTGCCATAGAAGAGTGCAGTATATAGAGTCTGTGCTATAGAGGTGTACAGTATATAGGAGTATATAGGGTCTGTGCTGGTGACGAGCACACACTGCCTCCTCTCATGGGCTGCAGGCTGTGTGCAGTATATAGGGGTATATAGGGTCTGTGCTATAGCAGAGAGCAGTATATAGGGGTATATAGGGTCTGTGCTAGAGCAGAGAGCAGTATATAGGATTATATAGTGTCTGTGCCATAGAAGAGTGCAGTATATAGAGTCTGTGCTATAGAGGTGTACAGTATATAGGAGTATATAGGGTCTGTGCTGGTGATGAGCGCACACTGCCTCCTCTCATGGGCTGCAGGCTGTGTGCAGTATATAGGGGTATATAGAGTCTGTGCCATAGAAGAGTGCAGTATATAGAGTCTGTGCTGGTGACGAGCGCACACTGCCTCCTCTCATGGGCTGCAGGCTGTGTGCAGTATATAGGAGTATATAGGGTCTGTGCCATAGAAGAGTGCCGTATATAGAGTCTGTGCTATAGAGGTGTACAGTATATAGGAGTATATAGTGTCTGTGCTATAGTGGTTTGCAGTATATAGGAGTATATAGAGTCTGTGCTGGTGACGAGCGCACACTGCCTCCTCTCATGGGCTGCAGGCTGTGTGCAGTATATAGGGGTATATAGGGTCTGTGCTAGAGCAGAGAGCAGTATATAGGAGTATATAGTGTCTGTGCTATAGTGGTGTGCAGTATATAGGGGTATATAGGGTCTGTGCTAGAGCAGAGAGCAGTATATAGGAGTATATAGTGTCTGTGCCATAAAAGAGTGCAGTATATAGGGTCTGTGCTATAGAGGTGTGAGTATATAGGAGTATATAGTGTCTGTGCTATAGTGGTGTGCAGTATATAGGGGTATATAGGGTCTGTGCTAGAGCAGAGAGCAGTATATAGGAGTATATAGTGTCTGTGCCATAGAAGAGTGCAGTATATAGGGTCTGTGCTATAGAGGTGTGCAGTATATAGGAGTATATAGTGTCTGTGCTATAGTGGTGTGCAGTATGTAGGGGTATATAGGGTCTGTGCTAGAGCAGAGAGCAGTATATAGGAGTATATAGTGTCTGTGCTATAGAAGAGTGCAGTATATAGGGGTATATAGTGTCTGTGCTGGTGACGAGCGCACACTGCCTCCTCTCATGGGCTGCAGGCTGTGTGCAGTATATAGGGGTATATAGGGTCTGTGTTATAGCAGAGAGCAGTATATAGGAGTATATAGGGTCTGTGCCATAGAAGAGTGCAGTATATAGGAGTATATAGTGTCTGTGCCATAGAAGAGTGCAGTATATAGGAGTATATAGTGTCTGTGCCATAGAAGAGTGCAGTATATAGGAGTATATAATGTCTGTGCTGGTGACTAGCGCACACTGCCTCCTCTCATGGGCTGCAGGCTGTGTGCAGTATATAGGAGTATATAGGGTCTGTGCTATAGCAGAGAGCAGTATATAGGAGTATATAGGGTCTGTGCTATAGTGGTGTGAAGTATATAGGAGTATATAGTGTCTGTGCTATAGTGGTGTGCAGTATATAGGAGAATATAGTGTCTGTGCTATAGTGGTGTGCAGTATGTAGGAGTATATAGTGTCTGTGCTATAGTGGTGTGCAGTATATAGGAGTATATAGGGTCTGTGCTATAGCAGAGAGCAGTATATAAGAGTATATAGTGTCTGTGCTATAGTGGTGTGCAGTATATAGGAGTATATAGGGTCTGTGCTATAGTGGTGTGCAGTATATAGGAGTATATAGGGTCTGTGCTATAGTGGTGTGCAGTATATAGGAGTATATAGGGTCTGTGCTATAGTGGTGTGCAGTATATAGGGGTATATAGTGTCTGTGCTGGTGACGAGCGCACACTGCCTCCTCTCATGGGCTGCAGGCTGTGTGCAGTATATAGGAGTATATAGGGTCTGTGCTAGAGCAGAGAGCAGTATATAGGAGTATATAGTGTCTGTGCTATAGAAGAGTGCAGTATATAGGAGTATATAATGACTGTGCTGGTGACGAGCGCACACTGCCTCCTCTCATGGGCTGCAGGCTGTGTGCAGTATATAGGAGTATATAGGGTCTGTGCTAGAGCAGAGAGCAGTATATAGGAGTATATAGTGTCTGTGCCATAGAAGAGTGCAGTATATAGAGTCTGTGCTATAGAGGTGTACAGTATATAGGAGTATATAGGGTCTGTGCTGGTGACGAGCACACACTGCCTCCTCTCATGGGCTGCAGGCTGTGTGCAGTATATAGGGGTATATAGGGTCTGTGCTATAGCAGAGAGCAGTATATAGGGGTATATAGGGTCTGTGCTAGAGCAGAGAGCAGTATATAGGATTATATAGTGTCTGTGCCATAGAAGAGTGCAGTATATAGAGTCTGTGCTATAGAGGTGTACAGTATATAGGAGTATATAGGGTCTGTGCTGGTGATGAGCGCACACTGCCTCCTCTCATGGGCTGCAGGCTGTGTGCAGTATATAGGGGTATATAGAGTCTGTGCCATAGAAGAGTGCAGTATATAGAGTCTGTGCTGGTGACGAGCGCACACTGCCTCCTCTCATGGGCTGCAGGCTGTGTGCAGTATATAGGAGTATATAGGGTCTGTGCCATAGAAGAGTGCAGTATATAGGAGTATATAGAGTCTGTGCCATAGAAGAGTGCCGTATATAGAGTCTGTGCTATAGAGGTGTACAGTATATAGGAGTATATAGTGTCTGTGCTATAGTGGTTTGCAGTATATAGGAGTATATAGAGTCTGTGCTGGTGACGAGCGCACACTGCCTCCTCTCATGGGCTGCAGGCTGTGTGCAGTATATAGGGGTATATAGGGTCTGTGCTAGAGCAGAGAGCAGTATATAGGAGTATATAGTGTCTGTGCTATAGTGGTGTGCAGTATATAGGGGTATATAGGGTCTGTGCTAGAGCAGAGAGCAGTATATAGGAGTATATAGTGTCTGTGCCATAAAAGAGTGCAGTATATAGGGTCTGTGCTATAGAGGTGTGAGTATATAGGAGTATATAGTGTCTGTGCTATAGTGGTGTGCAGTATATAGGGGTATATAGGGTCTGTGCTAGAGCAGAGAGCAGTATATAGGAGTATATAGTGTCTGTGCCATAGAAGAGTGCAGTATATAGGGTCTGTGCTATAGAGGTGTGCAGTATATAGGAGTATATAGTGTCTGTGCTATAGTGGTGTGCAGTATGTAGGGGTATATAGGGTCTGTGCTAGAGCAGAGAGCAGTATATAGGAGTATATAGTGTCTGTGCCATAGAAGAGTGCAGTATATAGGGGTATATAGTGTCTGTGCTGGTGACGAGCGCACACTGCCTCCTCTCATGGGCTGCAGGCTGTGTGCAGTATATAGGGGTATATAGGGTCTGTGTTATAGCAGAGAGCAGTATATAGGAGTATATAGTGTCTGTGCCATAGAAGAGTGCAGTATATAGAGTCTGTGCTGGTGACGAGCACACACTGCCTCCTCTCATGGGCTGCAGGCTGTGTGCAGTATATAGGAGTATATAGGGTCTGTGCTAGAGCAGAGAGCAGTATATAGGAGTATATAGTGTCTGTGCTATAGAAGAGTGCAGTATATAGGAGTATATAATGTCTGTGCTGGTGACGGGCGCACACTGCCTCCTCTCATGGGCTGCAGGCTGTGTGCAGTATATAGGAGTATATAGGGTCTGTGCTAGAGCAGAGAGCAGTATATAGGAGTATATAGTGTCTGTGCCATAGAAGAGTGCAGTATATAGAGTCTGTGCTGGTGACGAGCGCACACTGCCTCCTCTCATGGGCTGCCGGCTGTGTGCAGTATATAGGAGTATATAGGGTCTGTGCTAGAGCAGAGAGCAGTATATAGGAGTATATAGTGTCTGTGCCATAGAAGAGTGCAGTATATAGAGTCTGTGCTATAGAGGTGTACAGTATATAGGAGTATATAGGGTCTGTGCTGGTGACGAGCGCACACTGCCTCCTCTCATGGGCTGCAGGCAGTGTGCAGAATATAGGAGTATATAGGGTCTGTGCCATAGAAGAGTGCAGTATATAGAGTCTGTGCTATAGAGGTGTGCAGTATATAGGGGTATATAGAGTCTGTGCCATAGAAGAGTGCCGTATATAGAGTCTGTGCTATAGAGGTGTACAGTATATAGGAGTATATAGTGTCTGTGCTATAGTGGTTTGCAGTATATAGGAGTATATAGAGTCTGTGCTGGTGACGAGCGCACACTGCCTCCTCTCATGGGCTGCAGGCTGTGTGCAGTATATAGGGGTATATAGGGTCTGTGCTAGAGCAGAGAGCAGTATATAGGAGTATATAGTGTCTGTGCTATAGTGGTGTGCAGTATATAGGGGTATATAGGGTCTGTGCTAGAGCAGAGAGCAGTATATAGGAGTATATAGTGTCTGTGCCATAAAAGAGTGCAGTATATAGGGTCTGTGCTATAGAGGTGTGAGTATATAGGAGTATATAGTGTCTGTGCTATAGTGGTGTGCAGTATATAGGAGTATATAGGGTCTGTGCTGGTGACGAGCGCACACTGCCTCCTCTCATGGGCTGCAGGCAGTGTGCAGAATATAGGAGTATATAGGGTCTGTGCCATAGAAGAGTGCAGTATATAGAGTCTGTGCTATAGAGGTGTGCAGTATATAGGGGTATATAGAGTCTGTGCCATAGAAGAGTGCCGTATATAGAGTCTGTGCTATAGAGGTGTACAGTATATAGGAGTATATAGTGTCTGTGCTATAGTGGTTTGCAGTATATAGGAGTATATAGAGTCTGTGCTGGTGACGAGCGCACACTGCCTCCTCTCATGGGCTGCAGGCTGTGTGCAGTATATAGGGGTATATGGGGTCTGTGCTAGAGCAGAGAGCAGTATATAGGAGTATATAGTGTCTGTGCTATAGTGGTGTGCAGTATATAGGGGTATATAGGGTCTGTGCTAGAGCAGAGAGCAGTATATAGGAGTATATAGTGTCTGTGCCATAAAAGAGTGCATTATATAGGGTCTGTGCTATAGAGGTGTGAGTATATAGGAGTATATAGTGTCTGTGCTATAGTGGTGTGCAGTATATAGGGGTATATAGGGTCTGTGCTAGAGCAGAGAGCAGTATATAGGAGTATATAGTGTCTGTGCCATAGAAGAGTGCAGTATATAGGGTCTGTGCTATAGAGGTGTGCAGTATATTGGAGTATATAGTGTCTGTGCTATAGTGGTGTGCAGTATGTAGGGGTATATAGGGTCTGTGCTAGAGCAGAGAGCAGTATATAGGAGTATATAGTGTCTGTGCCATAGAAGAGTGCAGTATATAGGGGTATATAGTGTCTGCTGGTGACGAGCGCACACTGCCTCCTCTCATGGGCTGCAGGCTGTGTGCAGTATATAGGGGTATATAGGGTCTGTGTTATAGCAGAGAGCAATATATAGGAGTATATAGTGTCTGTGCCGTAGAAGAGTGCAGTATATAGAGTCTGTGCTGGTGACGAGCGCACACTGCCTCCTCTCATGGGCTGCAGGCTGTGTGCAGTATATAGGGGTATATAGGGTCTGTGCTATAGCAGAGAGGAGTATATAGGGTCTGTGCCATAGAAGAGTGCAGTATATAGGGGTATATAGTGTCTGTGCTGGTGACGAGCGCACACTGCCTCCTCTCAAGGGCTGCAGGCTGTGTGCAGTATATAGGGGTATATAGGGTCTGTGCCATAGAGGTGTGCAGTATATAGGAGTATATAGTGTCTGTGCTATAGCGGTGTTCAGTATATAGGGGTATATAGGGTCTGTGCTATAGAAGAGTGCAGTACATAGGAGTATATAGGGTCTGTGCTATATAAGAGTGCAGTATATAAGGGTATATAGGGTCTGTGCTGGTGACGAGCGCACACTGCTTCCTCTCATGGGCTGCAGGCTGTGTGCAGTATATAGGGGTATATAGGGTCTGTGCTATAGCAGAGAGCAGTATATAGGAGTATATAGGGTCTGTGCTATAGCAGAGAGCAGTATATAGGAGTATATAGTGTCTGTGCTATTGAGGTGTGCAGTATATTGGGGTATATAGGGTCTGTGCTATAGAAGAGTGCAGTATATAGGAGTATATAGGGTCTGTGCTATAGAAGAGTGCAGTATATAGGAGTATATAGGGTCTGTGCTGGTGACGAGCGCACACTGCTTCCTCTCATGGGCTTCAGGCTGTGTGCAGTATATAGGGGTATATAGGGTCTGTGCTATAGCAGAGAGCAGTATATAGGAGTATATAGTGTCTGTGCTATAGAGGTGTGCAGTATATTGGGGTATATAGGGTCTGTGCTATAGAAGAGTGCAGTATATAGGAGTATATAGGGTCTGTGCTATAGAAGAGTGCAGTATATAGGAGTATATAGGGTCTGTGCTATAGCAGAGAGCAGTATATAGGAGTATATAGAGTCTGTGCCATAGAAGAGTGCAGTATATAGGAGTATATAGTGTCTGTGCTGGTGACGAGCGCACACTGCTTCCTCTCATGGGCTGCAGGCTGTGTGCAGTATATAGGGGTATATAGGGTCTGTGCTATAGCAGAGAGCAGTATATAGGAGTATATAGGGACTGTGCTATAGCAGAGAGCAGTATATAGGAGTATATAGTGTCTGTGCTATAGAGGTGTGCAGTATATTGGGGTATATAGGGTCTGTGCTATAGAAGAGTGCAGTATATAGGAGTATATAGGGTCTGTGCTATAGAAGAGTGCAGTATATAGGAGTATATAGGGTCTGTGCTATAGCAGAGAGCAGTATATAGGAGTATATAGAGTCTGTGCCATAGAAGAGTGCAGTATATAGGAGTATATAGTGTCTGTGCTGGTGACGAGCGCACACTGCTTCCTCTCATGGGCTGCAGGCTGTGTGCAGAATATAGGGGTATATAGGGTCTGTGCTATAGCAGAGAGCAGTATATAGGAGTATATAGGGTCTGTGCTATAGTGGTGTGCACTATATAGGGTCTGTGCTATAGTGGTGTGCAGTATATAGGAGTATATAGGGTCTGTGCTATAGTGGTGTGCAGTATATAGGAGTATATAGAGTCTGTGCTGTAGTGGTGTGCAGTATATAGGAGTATATAGAGTCTGTGCTATAGTGGTGTGCAGTATATAGGAGAATATAGTGTCTGTGCTATAGTGGTGTGCAGTATATAGGGGTATATAGGGTCTGTGCTATAGCAGAGAGCAGTATATAGGAGTATATAGGGTCTGTGCTATAGAGGTGTGCAGTATATAGGAGTATATAGGGTCTGTGCTATAGAAGAGTACAGCATATAGGAGTATATAGAGTCTGTGCTATAGTGGTATGCAGTATATAGGAGTATATAGAGTCTGTGCTATAGTGGTGCACAGTATATAGGCGTAAATAGGGTCTGTGCTATAGTGGTGTGCAGTATATAGGAGTATAAAGTGTATGTGCTATAGAGGTGTGCAGTATATAGGAGTATATAGTGTCTGTGCTATAGTGGTGTGCAGTATATAGGGGTATATAGGGTCTGTGCTATAGTGGTGTGAGGTATAGAGGAATATATAGTAGTATATAGGGTCTGTGCTGTAGTATTGTACAGTATATACAGTGCTGGCCAAAAGTATTGGCACCCCTGCAATTCTGTCAGATAATACTCAGTTTCTTAATGAAAATGATTGCAATCACAAATTCTTTGGTCTTATTCTCTTCATTTAATTTGCGTGCAAGGAAAAAACACAAAAGAGAATGAAGCAAAAATCAAATCATTGATCATTTCGCACAAAACTCCAAAAAAGGGCCGGACAAAAGTATTGGCACCCTCAGCCTAATACTTGGTTGCACAACCTTTAGCCAAAATAACTGCAAACAACCGCTTCCGGTAACCATCAATGAGTTTCTTACAATGCTCTGCTGGAATTGTAGACCATTCTTCTTTGGCAAACTGCTCCAGGCCCTGATATTTGAAGGGTGCCTTCTCCAAACTGCCATTTTGAGATCTCTCCACAGGTGTTCTATGGGATTCAGGTCTGGACTCATTGCTGGCCACCTTAGAAGTCTCCAGTGCTTTCTCTAAAACCATTTTATAGTGCTTTTGGAAGTGTGTTTTGGGTCATTGTCCTGCTGGAAGACCCATGAACTCTGAGGGAGACCCAGCTTTCTCACACTGGGCCCTACATTATGCTGCAAAATTTGTTGGTAGTCTTCAGACTTCATAATGCCATGCACACGGTCAAGCAGTCCAGTGCCAGAGGCAGCAAAGCAACCCCAAAACATCAGGGAACCTCCGCCATGTTTGACTGTAGGGACCGTGTTCTTTTCTTTGAATGCCTCTTTTTTTTCCCTGTACACTCTATGTTGATGCTTTTTCCCAAAAAGCTCTACTTTTGTTTCATCTGACCAGAGAAAATTCTTCCAAAACGTTTTAGACTTTCTCAGGTAAGTTTTGGCAAACTCCAGCCTGGCTTTTTTAGGTCTCGGGGTAAGAAGTGGGGTCTTCTTGGGTATCCTACCATACAGTCCCTTTTCATTCAGACGCCGACGGATAGTACGGGTTGACACTGTTGTACCCTCGGACTGCAGGGCAGCTTGAACTTGTTTGGATGTTAGTCGAGGTTCTTTATCCACAATCCGCACAATCTTGCGTTGAAATCTCTCGTCAATTTTTCTTTTCCGTCCACATCTAGGGAGGTTACCACAGTGCCATGGGCTTTAAACTTCTTGATGACACTGCGCATGGAAGACACAGGAACATTCAGGTCTTTGGAGATGGACTTGTAGCCTTGAGATTGCTCATGCTTCCTCACAATTTGGTTTCTCAAGTCCTCAGACAGTTCTTTGGTCTTCTTTCTTTCCTCCATGCTCAATGTGGTACACACAAGGACACAGGACAGAGATTGAGTCAACTTTAATCCATGTTAACTGGCTGCAAGTGTGATTTAGTTATTGTCAACACCTGTTAGGTGCCACAGGTAAGTTACAGGTGCTGTTAATTACACGAATTAGAGAAGCATCACATGATTTTTCAAAGGGTGCCAATACTTTTGTTCACCCCCTTTTTTAGGTTTGGTGTGAAATTATATCCAATTTGGCTTTAGGACAATTCTTTTTGTGTTTTTTTCATTGAAGACAAATTAAATGAAGATAATAATACCAAAGAATTTGTGATTGCAATCATTTTCAGGAAGAAACTGAGTATTATCTGACAGAATTGCAGGGGTGCCAATACTTTTGGCCAGCACTGTAGGAGCATATAGGGTCTGTGCTATAGTGGTGTGCAGTATATAGGAGTATATAGGGTCTGTGCTATAGTGGTGTGCAGTATATAGTAGTATATAGTGTCTTTGCCATAGTGGTGTGCAGTATATTGGAGTATATAGTGTCTGTGCTATAGTGGTGTGCAGTATATAGGGTATGTGCTATAGTGGTGTGCAGTATATAGGAGTATATAGAGTCTGTGCTATAGTGTACAGTATATAGGAGAATATAGTGTCTGTGCCATAGTGATGTGCAGTATATAGGAGTATATAGAGTCTGTGCTATAGTGTACAGTATATAGGAGTATATAGAGTCTCTGCTATAGAGGTGTGCAGTATATAGGAGTATATAGGGTCTGTGCTATAGAGGTGTGCAGTATATAGGAGTATATAGTGTCTGTGCTATAGAGGTGTGCAGTATATAGGAGTATATAGTGTCTGTGCTATAGAAGAGTGCAGTATATAGGAGTATATAGGGTCTGTGCTTTAGAAGAGTGCAGTATATAGGATTATATAGAGTCTGCTATAGTGTACAGTATATAGGAGTATATAGAGTCTATGCTATAGAGGTGTGCAGTATATAGGAGTATATAGTGTCTGTGCTATAGAAGAGTGCAGTATATAGGAGTATATAGGGTTTGTGCTATAGAAGAGTGCAGTATATGGGAGTATATAGAGTCTGTGCTATAGAGGTGTGCAGTATATAGGAGTATATAGTGTCTGTGCTATAGAGGTGTGCAGTATATAGGAGTATATAGTGTCCGTGCTATAGAAAAGTGCAGTATATAGGAGTATATAGTGTCCGTGCTATAGAAAAGTGCAGTATATAGGAGTATATAGTGTCCGTGCTATAGAAGAGTGCAGTATATAGGAGTATATAGAGTCTGCTATAGTGTACAGTATATAGGAGTATATAGAGTTTCTGCTATAGAGGTGTGCAGTATATAGGAGTATATAGGGTCTGTGCTATAGAGGTGTGCAGTATATAGGAGAATATAGTGCCTGTGCTATAGTGATGTGCAGTATATAGGAGTATATAGAGTCTCTCCTATAGAAGTGTGCCATATATAGGAGTATATAGGGTCTGTGCTATAGTGTACAGTATATAGGAGTATATAGAGTCTCTGCTATAGAGGTGTGCAGTATATAGGAGTATATAGGGTCTGTGCTATAGAGGTGTGCAGTATATAGGAGTATATAGTGTCTGTGCTATAGAAGAGTGCAGTATATAGGAGTATATAGTGTCTGTGCTATAGAGGTGTGCAGTATATAGGAGTATATAGTGTCTGTGCTATAGAAGAGTGCAGTATATAGGAGTATATAGGGTCTGTGCTTTAGAAGAGTGCAGTATATAGGATTATATAGAGTCTGCTATAGTGTACAGTATATAGGAGTATATAGAGTCTCTGCTATAGAGGTGTGCAGTATATAGGAGTATATAGAGTCTGTGCTATAGAAGAGTGCAGTATATAGGAGTATATAGTGTCCGTGCTATAGAAGAGTGCAGTATATAGGAGTATATAGAGTCTGCTATAGTGTACAGTATATAGGAGTATATAGAGTTTCTGCTATAGAGGTGTGCAGTATATAGGAGTATATAGGGTCTGTGCTATAGAGGTGTGCAGTATATAGGAGAATATAGTGCCTGTGCTATAGTGATGTGCAGTATATAGGAGTATATAGGGTCTGTGCTATAGTGTACAGTATATAGGAGTATATAGAGTCTTTGCTATAGAGGTGTGCAGTATATAGGAGTATATAGGGTCTGTGCTATAGTGGTGTGCAGAATATAGGGGTATATAGAGTCTGTGCTATAGAGGTGTACAGTATATAGGAGTATATACGGCCTGTGCTATAGAAGAGTGCAGTATATAGGAGTATATACGGCCTGTGCTATAGAAGAGTGCAGTATATAGGAGTATATAGTGTCTGTGCTATAGAAAAGTTCAGTATATAGGAGTATATATGGTCTGTGCTATAGAAGAGTGCAGTATGTAGGAGTATATAGTGTCTGTGCTATAGTGGTGTGCAGTATGTAGGAGTATATAGTGTCTGTGCTATAGTGGTGTGCAGTATATAGGAGAATATAGTGTCTGTGCTATAGTGGTGTGCAGTATATAGGAGTATATAGAGTCTGTGATCTTGTGTGCAGTATATAGGAGTATATAGTGTCTGTGCTATAGTGTACAGTATATAGGAGTATATAGTGTCTGTGCTATAGTGTACAGTATATAGGAGTATATATATAGAGTCTGCTATAGTGGTGTTTATAGGAGTATATAGTGTCTGTGCTCTACAGGTGTCCAGTATATAGGAGTATATAGTGTCTGTGCTATAGAGGTGTGCAGTATATAGGAGTATATAGTGTCTGTGCTATTGTGGTGTGCAGTATGCAGGAGTATATAGTGTCTGTGCTATTGTGGTGTGCAGTATGCAGGAGTATATAGTGTCTGTGCTATAGTGGTGTGCAGTATATAGGAGTATATAGTGTCTGTGCTATTGTGGTGTGCAGTATGCAGGAGTATATAGTGTCTGTGCTATAGTGGTGTGCAGTATATAGGAGAATATAGTGTCTGTGCTATAGTGGTGTGCAGTATATATAGGAGTATATAGTGTCTGTGCTATAGTGGTGTGCAGTATATAGGAGTATATAGAGTCTGTGCTCTAGTGGTGTGCAGTATACGGGAGTATATAGTTCCAGCGCTATAGTGTACAGTATATAGGAGTATATAGTGTCTGTGCTATAGTGTACAGTATATAGGAGTATATAGTGTCTGTGCTATAGTGTACAGTATATAGGAGTATATATATAGAGTCTGTGCTATAGTGGTGTTTATAGGAGTATATAGTGCCTGTGCTCTACAGGTGTGCAGTATGTAGGAGTATATAGAGTCTGTTCTATAGTGGTGTGCAGTATATAGGGGTATATAGGGTCTGTGCTATAGCAGAGAGCAGTATATAGGCGTATGTAGGGTCTGTGCTATAGAGGTGTGCAGTATATAGGAGTATATAGTCTCTGCTATAGTAGTGTGCAGTAAATAGGAGTATATCGTGTCAGTGCTATAGTGGTGTGCAGTATATAGGAGTATATAGTGTCTGTGCTATAGTGGTGTGCAGTATATAGGAGAATATAGTGTCTGTGCTATAGTGGTGTACAGTATATAGAAGTATATAGTGTCTGTGCTATAGTGGTGTGCAGTATATAGGAATCTATAGGGTCTGTGGTATAGTTTGCAGTATATAGGAGAATATAGTGTCTGTGCTATAGTGGTGTGCAGTATATAGGAGAATATAGTGTTTGTGCTATAGTGGTGTGCAGTATACAGGAGAATATAGTGTCTGCTATAGTGGTGTTCAGTATATAGGAGTATATAGTGTCTGTGCTATAGTAGTGTGCATTATATAGGAATCTATAGGGTCTGTGGTATAGTTTGCAGTATATAGGAGTATATAGTGTCTGTGCTATAGTGGTGTGCAGTATATAGGAGAATATGGTGTTTGTGCTATAGTGGTGTGCAGTATATAGGAGAATATAGTGTCTGTGCTATAGTGGTGTGCAGTATATAGGAGAATATAGTGTCTGCTATAGTGGTGTGCAGTATACAGGAGTATATAGTGTCAGTGCTATAGTGGTGTGCATTATATAGGAATCTATAGGGTCTGTGGTATAGTTTGCAGTATATAGGAGTATATAGTGTCAGTGCTATAGTGGTGTGCAGTATATAGGAGAATATAGTGTCTGTGCTATAGTGGTGTGCAGTATACAGGAGAATATAGTGTCTGTGCTATAGTGGTGTGCAGTATACAGGAGTATATAGTGTCTGTGCTATAGTGGTGTGCAGTATACAGGAGAATATAGTGTCAGTGCTATAGTGGTGTGCAGTATATAGGAGAATATAGTGTCTGTGCTATAGTGGTGTGCAGTATATAGGAGTATATAGAGTCTGTGCTGTAGTGGTGTGCAGTATATAGGAGAATATAGTGTTTGTGCTATAGTGGTGTGCAGTATATAGGAGAATATAGTGTCTGTGCTATAGTGGTGTGCAGTATATAGGAGAATATAGTGTTTGTGCTATAGTGGTGTGCAGTATATAGGAGTATATAGAGTCTGTGCTATAGTAGTGTGCAGTATGTAGGAGTATATAGAGTCTGTGCCTTAGTGGTGTGCAGTATATAGGAGAATATAGTGTCTGTGCTATAGTGGTATGTAGTATATATGAGAATATAGTGTTTGTGCTATAGTGGTGTGCAGTATATAGGAGTATATAGTGTCTGTGCTATAGTAGTGTGCAGTATATAGGAATATATAGAGTCTGTGCTGTAGTGGTGTGCAGTATATAGGAGAATATAGTGTCTGTGCTATAGTGGTATGCAGTATATAGGAGAATATAGTGTCTGTGCTATAGTAGTGTGCAGTATATAGGAGTATATAGTGTCAGTGCTATAGTGGTGTGCAGTATATAGGAGTATATAGAGTCTGTGCTGTAGTGGTGTGCAGTATATAGGAGAATATAGTGTCTGCGCTATAGTGGTGTGCAGTATATAGGAGAATATGGGTGTTTGTGCTATAGTGGTGTGCAGTATATAGGAGTATATAGTGTTTGTGCTATAGAGGTGTGCAGTATATAGGAATATATAGAGTCTGTGCTATAGTGGTGTGCAGTATATAGGAGTATATAGATTCTGTGCTGTAGTGGTGTACAGTATATAGGAGAATATAGTGTCTGTGCTATAGTGGTGTGCAGTATATAGGAGAATATAGTGTCTGTGCTATAGTGGTGTGAAGTATATAGGAGTATATAGTGTCTGTGCTATAGTGGTGTGCAGTATATAGGAGTATATAGTGTCTGTGCTATAGTGGTGTGCAGTATATAGGAGAATATAGTGTCTGTGCTATAGTGGTGTGCAGTATATAGGAGAATATAGTGTCTGTGCTATAGTGGTGTGAAGTATATAGGAGTATATAGTGTCTGTGCTATAGTGGTGTGCAGTATATAAGTATATAGTTTCTGTGCTATAGTGGTGTGCAGTATATAGGAGAATATAGTGTCTGTGCTATAGTGGTGTGCAGTATATAGAAGTATACATTGTCTGTGCTATAGTGGTGTGCAGTATATAGGAATATATAGGGTCTGTGCTATAGTGTACAGTATATAGGAGTATATAGTGTCTGTGCTATAGTGTACAGTATATAGGAGTATATAGTGTCTGTGCTATAGTGTACAGTATATAGGAGTATATGTATAGAGTCTGTGCTATAGTGGTGTTTATAGGAGTATATAGTGCCTGTGCTCTACAGGTGTGCAGTATGTAGGAGTATATAGAGTCTGTTCTATAGTGGTGTGCAGTATATAGGGGTATATAGGGTCTGTGCTATAGCAGAGAGCAGTATATAGGTGTATGTAGGGTCTGTGCTATAGAGGTGTGCAGTATATAGGAGTATATAGTGTCTGTGCTATAGTGGTGTGCAGTATATAGGAGTATATAGTGTCTGTGCTATAGAGGTGTGCAGTATATAGGAGTATATAGTGTCTGTGCTATAGTGGTGTGCAGTATATAGGAGTTTATAGTGTCAGTGCTATAGTGGTGTGCAGTATATAGGAGTATATAGTGTCTGTGCTATAGTGGTGTTCAGTATATAGGAGTATATAGTGTCAGTGCTATAGTGGTGTGCAGTATATAGGACTATATAGTGTCTGTGCTATAGTGGTGTGCAGTATATAGGAGAATATAGTGTCTGTGCTATAGTGGTGTACAGTATATAGGAGTATATAGTGTCTGTGCTATAGTGGTGTGCAGTATATAGGAATCTATAGGGTCTGTGGTATACTTTGCAGTATATAGGAGAATATAGTGTTTGTGCTATAGTGGTGTGCAGTATATAGGAGAATATAGTGTTTGTGCTATAGTGGTGTGCAGTATATAGGAGAATATAGTGTCTGTGCTATAGTGGTGTACAGTATATAGAAGAATATAGTGTTTGTGCTAAAGTGGTGTGCAGTATATAGGAGAATATAGTGTTTGTGCTATAGTGGTGTGAAGTATATAGGAGAATATAGTGTCTGTGCTATAGTGGTGTGCAGTATATAGGAGTATATAGTGTCTGTGCTATAGTGGTGTGCAGTATATACGAGTATATAGTGTCAGTGCTATAGTGGTGTGCAGTATATAGGAGAATATAGTGTCTGTGCTATAGTGGTGTGCAGTATATAGGAGAATATAGTGTCTGTGCTATAGTGGTGTGCAGTATACAGGAGAATATAGTGTCTGTGCTATAGTGGTGTGTAGTATATAGGAGAATATAGTGTCTGTGCTATAGTGGTGTGCAGTATATAGGAGAATATAGTGTTTGTGCTATAGTGGTGTGCAGTATATAGGAGAATATAGTGTCTGTGCTATATTGGTGTGCAGTATACAGGAGAATATAGTGTCTGTGCTATAGTGGTGTGCAGTATACAGGAGAATATAGTGTCTGTGCTATAGTGGTGTGCAGTATATAGGAGAATATAGTGTCTGTGCTATAGTGGTGTGCAGTATATAGGAGTATATAGTGTCTGTGCTATAGTGTACAGTATATAGGAGTATATGTATAGAGTCTGTGCTATAGTGGTGTTTATAGGAGTATATAGTGCCTGTGCTCTACAGGTGTGCAGTATGTAGGAGTATATAGAGTCTGTTCTATAGTGGTGTGCAGTATATAGGGGTATATAGGGTCTGTGCTATAGCAGAGAGCAGTATATAGGTGTATGTAGGGTCTGTGCTATAGAGGTGTGCAGTATATAGGAGTATATAGTGTCTGTGCTATAGTGGTGTGCAGTATATAGGAGTATATAGTGTCTGTGCTATAGAGGTGTGCAGTATATAGGAGTATATAGTGTCTGTGCTATAGTGGTGTGCAGTATATAGGAGTTTATAGTGTCAGTGCTATAGTGGTGTGCAGTATATAGGAGTATATAGTGTCTGTGCTATAGTGGTGTTCAGTATATAGGAGTATATAGTGTCAGTGCTATAGTGGTGTGCAGTATATAGGACTATATAGTGTCTGTGCTATAGTGGTGTGCAGTATATAGGAGAATATAGTGTCTGTGCTATAGTGGTGTACAGTATATAGGAGTATATAGTGTCTGTGCTATAGTGGTGTGCAGTATATAGGAATCTATAGGGTCTGTGGTATACTTTGCAGTATATAGGAGAATATAGTGTTTGTGCTATAGTGGTGTGCAGTATATAGGAGAATATAGTGTTTGTGCTATAGTGGTGTGCAGTATATAGGAGAATATAGTGTCTGTGCTATAGTGGTGTACAGTATATAGAAGAATATAGTGTTTGTGCTAAAGTGGTGTGCAGTATATAGGAGAATATAGTGTTTGTGCTATAGTGGTGTGAAGTATATAGGAGAATATAGTGTCTGTGCTATAGTGGTGTGCAGTATATAGGAGTATATAGTGTCTGTGCTATAGTGGTGTGCAGTATATACGAGTATATAGTGTCAGTGCTATAGTGGTGTGCAGTATATAGGAGAATATAGTGTCTGTGCTATAGTGGTGTGCAGTATATAGGAGAATATAGTGTCTGTGCTATAGTGGTGTGCAGTATACAGGAGAATATAGTGTCTGTGCTATAGTGGTGTGTAGTATATAGGAGAATATAGTGTCTGTGCTATAGTGGTGTGCAGTATATAGGAGAATATAGTGTTTGTGCTATAGTGGTGTGCAGTATATAGGAGAATATAGTGTCTGTGCTATATTGGTGTGCAGTATACAGGAGAATATAGTGTCTGTGCTATAGTGGTGTGCAGTATACAGGAGAATATAGTGTCTGTGCTATAGTGGTGTGCAGTATATAGGAGAATATAGTGTCTGTGCTATAGTGGTGTGCAGTATATAGGAGAATATAGTGTCTGTTCTATAGTGGTGTGCAGTATATAGGAGAATATAGTGTTTGTGCTATAGTGGTGTGCAGTATATAGGAGTATATAGAGTCTGTGCTATAGTGGTGTGCAGTATATAGGAGTATATAGAGTCTGTGCTGTAGTGGTGTGCAGTATATAGGAGAATATAGTGTCTGCTATAGTGGTATGCAGTATATAGGAGAATATAGTGTTTGTGCTATAGTGGTGTGCAGTATATAGGAGAATATAGTGTCTGTGCTATAGTGGTGTGCAGTATATAGGAGTATATAGAGTATGTGCTATAGTGTAGAGTATATAGGAGTATATAGTGTCTGTGCTATAGTGGTGTACAGTATATAGGAGTATATAGTGTCTGTGCTATAGTGGTGTGCAGTATATAGGAGTATATAGAGTCTGTGCTCTAGTGGTGTGCAGTATATAGGAGTATATAGTGTCTGTGCTATAGTGTACAGTATATAGGAGTATATAGTGTCTGTGCTATAGTGTACAGTATATAGGAGTATATATATAGAGTCTCTGCTATAGTGGTGTTTATAGGAGTATATAGTGTCTGTGCTCTACAGGTGTGCAGTATATAGGAGTATATAGTGTCTGTGCTATTGTGGTGTGCAGTATGCAGGAGTATATAGTGTCTGTGCTATAGTGGTGTGCAGTATATAGGAGAATATAGTGTCTGTGCTATAGTGGTGTGCAGTATATAGGAGTATATAGTGTCTGTGCTATAGTGGTGTGCAGTATATAGGAGTATATAGAGTCTGTGCTCTAGTGGTGTGCAGTATATAGGAGTATATAGTTCCAGTGCTATAGTGTACAGTATATAGGAGTATATAGTGTCTGTGCTATAGTGTACAGTATATAGGAGTATATAGTGTCTGTGCTATAGTGTACAGTATATAGGAGTATATAGAGTCTGTGCTATAGTGTACAGTATATAGGAGTATATAGTGTCTGTGCTATAGTGTACAGTATATAGGAGTATATATATAGAGTCTGTGCTATAGTGTTGTTTATATGAGTATATAGTGCCTGTGCTCTACAGGTGTGCAGTATGTAGGAGTATATAGAGTCTGTTCTATAGTGGTGTGCAGTATATAGGGGTATATAGGGTCTGCGCTATAGCAGAGAGCAGTATATAGGCGTATATAGTGTCAGTGCTATAGTGGTGTGCAGTATATAGGAGTATATAGTGTCAGTGCTATAGTAGTGTGCAGTATATAGGAGTATATAGTGTCAGTGCTATAGTGGTGTACAGTATATAGGAGTATATAGTGTCAGTGCTATAGTGGTGTGCAGTATATAGGCGTATATAGTGTCAGTGCTATAGTGGTGTGCAGTATACAGGAGAATATAGTGTCTGTGCTATAGTGGTGTGCAGTATATAGGAGAATATAGTGTCTGTGCTATAGTGGTGTGCAGTATACAGGAGAATATAGTGTCTGTGCTATAGTGGTGTGCAGTATATAGGAGAATATAGTGTCTGTGCTATAGTGGTGTGCAGTATATAGGAGAATATATTGTTTGTGCTATAGTGGTGTGCAGTATATAGGAGTATATAGAGTCTGTGCTGTAGTGGTGTGCAGTATATAGGAGAATATAGTGTCTGTGCTATAGTGGTATGCAGTATATATGAGAATATAGTGTTTGTGCTATAGTGGTGTGCAGTATATAGGAGTATATAGTGTCTGTGCTATAGTGGTGTGCAGTATATAGGAGTATATAGAGTCTGTGCTGTAGTGGTGTGCAGTATATAGGAGAATATAGTGTCTGTGCTATAGTGGTGTGCAGTATATAGGAGAATATAGTGTTTGTGCTATAGTGGTGTGCAGTATATAGGAGTATATAGTGTTTGTGCTATAGAGGTGTGCAGTATATAGGAATATATAGAGTCTGTGCTATAGTGGTGTGCAGTATATAGGAGTGTATAGAGTCTGTGCTGTAGTGGTGTGCAGTATATAGGAGAATATAGTGTCTGTGCTATAGTGGTGTGAAGTATATAGGAGTATATAGTGTCTGTGCTATAGTGTACAGTATATAGGAGTATATATATAGAGTCTGTGCTATAGTGGTGTTTATAGGAGTATATAGTGCCTGTGCTCTACAGGTGTGCAGTATGTAGGAGTATATAGAGTCTGTGCTATAGTGGTGTGCAGTATATAGGGGTATATAGGGTCTGTGCTATAGCAGAGAGCAGTATATAGGCGTATATAGTGTCAGTGCTATAGTGGTGTGCAGTATATAGGAGTATATAGTGTCAGTGCTATAGTAGTGTGCAGTATATAGGAGTATATAGTGTCAGTGCTATAGTGGTGTACAGTATATAGGAGTATATAGTGTCAGTGCTATAGTGGTGTGCAGTATATAGGCGTATATAGTGTCAGTGCTATAGTGGTGTGCAGTATATAGGAGTATATAGTGTCAGTGCTATAGTGGTGTGCAGTATATAGGAGTATATAGTGTCTGTGCTATAGTGGTGTGCAGTATATAGGAGAATATAGTGTATGTGCTATAGTGGTGTGAAGTATATAGGAGTATATAGTGTCTGTGCTATAGTGGTGTGCAGTATATAGGAGTATATAGTGTCTGTGCTATAGTGGTGTGAAGTATATAGGAGTATATAGTGTCTGTGCTATAGTGGTGTGCAGTATATAGAAGTATACATTGTCTGTGCTATAGTGGTGTGCAGTATATAGGAATATATAGGGTCTGTGCTATAGTGTACAGTATATAGGAGTATATAGTGTCTGTGCTATAGTGTACAGTATATAGGAGTATATAGTGTCTGTGCTATAGTGTACAGTATATAGGAGTATATATATAGAGTCTGTGCTATAGTGGTGTTTATAGGAGTATATAGTGCCTGTGCTCTACAGGTGTGCAGTATGTAGGAGTATATAGAGTCTGTGCTATAGTGGTGTGCAGTATATAGGGGTATATAGGGTCTGTGCTATAGCAGAGAGCAGTATATAGGCGTATATAGTGTCAGTGCTATAGTGGTGTGCAGTATATAGGAGTATATAGTGTCAGTGCTATAGTAGTGTGCAGTATATAGGAGTATATAGTGTCAGTGCTATAGTGGTGTACAGTATATAGGAGTATATAGTGTCAGTGCTATAGTGGTGTGCAGTATATAGGCGTATATAGTGTCAGTGCTATAGTGGTGTGCAGTATATAGGAGTATATAATGTCAGTGCTATAGTGGTGTGCAGTATATAGGAGTATATAGTGTCAGTGCTATAGTAGTGTGCAGTATATAGGAGTATATAGAGTCTGTGCTATAGTGGTGTGCAGTATATAGGAGAATATAGTGTTTGTGCTATAGTGGTGTGCAGTATATAGGAGAATATAGTGTCTGTGCTATAGTGGTGTGCAGTATATAGCAGTATATAGTGTCTGTGCTATAGTGTACAGTATATAGGAGTATATATATAGAGTCTGTGCTATAGTGTTGTTTATATGAGTATATAGTGCCTGTGCTCTACAGGTGTGCAGTATATGGAGTATATAGAGTCTGTGCTATAGTGTACAGTATATATGAGTATATTGTGTCTGTGCTATATCGGTGTGCAGTATATAGGAGAATATTTACAGACATTATGGACACTGTCCCCATTGGGGCTCACAATCTAAATTCCCTATCAGTCTTTGGAGTGTGGAAGGAAACCGGAGAACCTGGAGGAAACCCACGCAAACACGGGGAGAACATATAAACTCCTTGCAGATGTTGTCCTTGGTGGGATTTGAACCCAGGACCCCAGTGCTGCAAGAATGCAGTGCTAACCACTGAGCCACCGTGCTGCCCCATATATGAGAATATAGTGTCTGTGCTATAGTGGTGTGCAGTATATAGTATATAGTGTCTGTGCTATAGTGTACAGTATATGGGAGAATATAGGGTCTGTGCTATAGTGGTGTGCAGTATATAGTATATAGTGTCTGTGCTATAGTGTACAGTATATGGGAGAATATAGGGTCTGTGCTATAGTGGTGTGCAGTATATAGTATATAGTGTCTGTGCTATAGTGGTGTGCAGTATATAGTATATAGTGTCTGTGCTATAGTGGTGTACAGTATATACGAGTATATAGGGTCTGTGCTATAGTGTGCAGTCCATAGGAGTATATAGTGTCTATTCTATAGTGTACCGTATATAGGAGTATACAGTTAGGTCCATATATATTTGGACAGAGACAACATTTTTCTAATTTTGGTTCTAGATATTACCACAATGAAGTTTAAACAAAACAATTCAGATGCAGTTGAAGTTCAGACTTTCAGCTTTCATTTGAGGGTATCCACATTAAAATTGGATGAAGGATTTAGGAGTTTCAGCTCCTTAACATGTGCCACCCTGTTTTTAAAGGGACCAAAAGTAATTGGAAAATTGACTCCACGGCTATTTCATGGACAGGTGTGGGCAATCCCTTCTGTCATTCTCAATTAAGCAGATAAAAGGCCTGGAGTTGATTTGAGGTGTGGTGCTTGCATTTGGAAGGTTTTGCTGTGAAGTAAACATGCGGTCAAAGGAGCTCTCCATGCAGGTGAAACAAGCCATCCTTAAGCTGCAAAAACAGAAAAACCCATCCGAGAAATTGCTACAATATTAGGAGTGGCGAAATCTACAGTTTGGTACATCCTGAGAAAGAAAGAAAGCACTGGTGAACTCATCAATGCAAAAAGACCTGGGCGCCCACGGAAGACAACAGTGGTGGATGCTCGCAGAATAATCTCCATGGTGAAGAGAAACCCCTTCACAACAGCCAACCAAGTGAACAACACTCTCCAGGAGGTAGGCGTATCAATATCCAAATCTACCATAAAGAGAAGATTGCATGAAAGTAAATATAGAGGGTTCACTGCACGGTGCAAGCCACTCATAAGCATCAAGAATAAAAAGGCTAGACTGGACTTTGCTAAAAAACATCTAAAAAAGCCAGCACAGTTCTGGAAGAACATTCTTTGGACAGATGAAACCAAGATCAACCTCTACCAGAACGATGGAAAGAGAAAAGTATGGTGAAGGCGTGGTACAGCTCTTGATCCAAAGCATACCATATCATCTGTAAAACACGGTGGAGGCAGTGTGATGGCTTGGGCATGCATGGCTGCCAGTGGCACTGGGTCACTAGTGTTTATTGATGATGTGACACAGGACAGAAGCAGCCGAATGAATTCTGATGTATTCAGAGCCATAATGTGTGCTCAGATCCAGCCAAATGCAGCCAAACTGATTGGTCGTCGTTTCATACTACAGATGGACAATGACCCAAAACATAAAGCCAAAGCAACCCAGGAGTTTATTAAAGCAAAGAAGTGGAATATTCTTGAATGGCCAAGTCAGTCACCTGATCTCAAGACAATTGAGCATGCATTTCACTTGTTAAAGACTAAACTTCAGACAGAAAGGCCCACAAACAAACAGCAACTGAAAACCACCGCAGTGAAGGCCTGGCAGAGCATCAAAAAGGAGGAGACACAGAGTCTGGTGATGTCCATGAGTTCAAGACTTCAGGCAGTCATTGCCAACAAAGAGTTTTCAACCAAGTACTAGAAATGAACATTTTATTTACAATTATTTAATCTGTCCAATTGCTTTTGGTCCCTTTAAAAACAGGGTGGCACATGTTAAGGAGCTGAAACTCCTAAACCCTTCATCCAGTTTTAATGTGGATACCCTCAAATGAAAGCTGAAAGTCTGAACTTCAACTGCATCTGAATTGTTTTGTTTAAAATTCATTGTGGTAATGTCTAGAACCAAAATTAGAAAAATGTTGTCTCTGTCCAAATATATATGGACCTAACTGTATAGTGTCTGTGCTATAGTGTACAGTATATAGGAGTATATAGGGTCTGTGCTATAGTGGTGTGCAGTATATAAGAGTATATAGTGTCTGTGCTATAGTGGTGTGTTGTATAAGAGTATTTAGTGTCTGTGCTGTAGTGTGCAGTATATAGGAGTATATAAGGACTGTGCTATAGTGGTGTGCAGTATATAGGAGTATATAGGGTCTGTGCTATAGTGGTGTGCAGTATAAAGGAGTATATAGTGTGTGTGCTATAGTGATGTGCAGTATATTTATTTCTTTTACTCACTTTTAGTGGCATTAATTCCACAGTGCTTCACAGACAATATTGGCTCTGTCCCCATTGGGGCTCACAATTTACATTCTCTATCAGTATGTCTTTGTAGTGTGGGAGGAAATCAGAGAACCCGGAGGAAACCCACGCAAACTCCTTGCAGATGTTCTCCTTAGTGGGATTTGAACCCAGGACCCCAGTGCTGCCCCATATAGGAGAATATAGTGTCTGTGCTATAGAGGTGTGCAGTATATAGGAGTATATAGGGTCTGTGCTATAGAGGTGTACAGTATATAGGAGTATATAGAGTCTCTGCTATAGAGGTGTGCAGTATATAGGAGTATATAGTGTCTGTGCTATAGAGGTGTACAGTATATAGGAGTATATAGAGTCTCTGCTATAGGGGTGTGCAGTATATAGGAGTATATAGTGTCTGTGCTATAGTGGTGTGCAGTATATAGGAGTATATAGTGTCAGTGCTATAGTGGTGTGCAGTATATAGGAGTATTAAAGTGTCTGTGCTATAGTGGTGTTCAGTATATAGGAGTATATAGTGTCTGTGCTATAGTGGTGTTCAGTATATAGGAGTATATAGTGTCTGTGCTATAGTGGTGTGCAGTTTATAGGAGAATATTGTGTCTGTGCTATAGTGGTGTGCAGTATATAGGAGTATATACTGTCTGTGCTATAGTGGTGTTCAGTATATAGGAGTATATAGTGTCTGTGCTATAGTGTGCAGTATATAGGAGTATATAGTGTCTGTGCTATAGTGTGCAGTATATAGGAGTATATAGGGTCTACGCTATAGTGGTGTGTAGTATATAGGAGTATATAGTGTCTGTGCTTTAGTGTACAGTATATAGGAGTATATAGGGTCTGTCCTATAGTAGTGTGCAGTATATAGGAGTATAAAAGTGTCTGTGCTATAGTGTACAGTTTATAGGAGTATATAGTGTCTGTGCTATAGTGGTGTGCAGTATATAGGAGTATATAGTGTCTGCTATAGTGGTGTGCAGTATACAGGAGAACATAGTGTCTGTGCTATAGTGGTGTGCACTATATAGGAGTATATAGTGTCTGCTATAGTGGTGTGCAGTATACAGGAGAACATAGTGTCTGTGCTATAGTGGTATGCAGTATACAGGAGAACATAGTGTCTGTGCTATAGTGGTGTGCAGTATATAGGAGAATATAGTGTTGTGCTATAGTGGTGTGCAGTATATAGGAGTATATAGTGTCTGTGCTATAGTGTACAGTATATAGGAGAATATAGTGTCTGTGCTATAGTGGTGTGCAGTATATAGGAGTATATAGAGTCTGTGCTATAGTGTACAGTATATAGGAGAATATAGTGTCTGTGCTATAGTGGTGTGCAGTATATAGGAGAATATAGTGTCTGTGCTATAGTGGTGTGCAGTATATAGGAGTATATAGTGTCTGTGCTATAGTGGTGTGCAGTATATAGGAAAATATAGTGTCTGTGCTATAGTGGTGTGCAGTATATAGGAGTATATAGTGTCTGTGCTATAATGGTGTGCAGTATATAGGAGAATATAGTGTTTGTGCTATAGTGGTGTGCAGTATATAGGAGAATATAGTGTCTGTGCTATAGTGGTGTGTAGTATATAGGAGTATATAGTGTCTGCTATAGTGGTGTGCAGTATACAGGAGAATATAGTGTCTGTGCTATAGTGGTGTGCAGTATATAGGAGAATATAGTGTCTGTGCTATAGTGGTGTGCAGTATATAGGAGTATAAAAGTGTCTGTGCTATAGTGGTGTGCAGTATATAGGAGTATATAGTGTCTGTGCTATAGTGGTGTACAGTATATAGGAGTATATAGTGTCTGTGCTATAGTGGTGTACAGTATATAGGAGTATATAGTGTCTGTGCTATAGTGGTGTACAGTATATAGGAGTAGATAGTGTCTGTGCTATAGTGGTGTACAGTATATAGGAGTATAAAAGTGTCTGTGCTATAGTGGTGTACAGTATATAGGAGTATATAGTGTCTGTGCTATAGTGGTGTACAGTATATAGGAGAATATAGTGTCTGTGCTATAGTGGTGTGCAGTATATAGGAGAATATAGTGTCTGTGCTATAGTGGTGTACAGTATATAGGAGTATATAGTGTCTGCTATAGTGTGCAGTATATAGGAGAATATAGTGTCTGTGCTATAGTGATGTGCAGTATATAGGAGTATATAGGGTCTGTGCTATAGTGGTGTGCAGTATATAGGAGTATATAGGGTCTGTGCTATAGTGGAGTTCAATATAAAGGAGTATATAGTGTCTGTGCTATAGTGTGCAGTATATAGGAGTATATAGTGTCTGTGCTATAGTGTACAGTATATAGGAGAATATAGTGTCTGTGCTATAGTGGTGTGCAGTATATAGGAGAATATAGTGTCTGTGCTATAGTGGTGTGCAGTATATAGGAGAATATAGTGTCTGTGCTATAGTGGTGTGCAGTATACAGGAGAATATAGTGTCAGTGCTATAGTGGTGTGCAGTATATAGGAGAATATAGTGTCTGTGCTATAGTGTGCAGTATACAGGAGAATATAGTGTCTGTGCTATAGTGGTGTGCAGTATATAGGAGTATATAGTGTCTGCTATAGTGGTGTGCAGTATATAGTAGTATATAGTGTCTGCTATAGTGGTGTGCAGTATATAGGGGTATATAGTGTCTGCTATAGTGGTGTGCAGTATACAGGAGAATATAGTGTCTGTGCTATAGTGGTGTGCGGTATATAGGAGAATATAGTGTCTGTGCTATAGTGGTGTGAAGTATATAGGAGTATATAGTGTCTGTGCTATAGTGGTGTGCAGTATATAGGAGTATATAGTGTCTGTGCTATAGTGGTGTGCAGTATATAGGAGAATATAGAGTCTGTGCTATAGTGGTGTGCAGTATATAGGAGTATATAGTGTCTGTGCTATAGTGGTGTGCAGTATATAGGAGTATATAGAGTCTGTGCTATAGTGGTGTGCAGTATATAGGAGTATATAGAGTCTGTGCTATAGTGGTGTGCAGTATATAGGAGTATATAGTGTCTGTGCTATAGTGGTGTGCAGTATATAGGAGTATATAGTGTCTGTGCTATAGTGGTGTGCAGTATATAGGAGTATATAGAGTCTGTGCTATAGTGGTGTGCAGTATATAGGAGTATATAGTGTCTGTGCTATAGTGGTGTGCAGTATATAGGGGTATATAGGGTCTGTGCTATAGTGGTGTGCAGTATATAGTGTCTGTGCTATAGTGGTGTGCAGTATATAGGAGAATATAGAGTCTGTGCTATAGTGGTGTGCAGTATATAGGAGTATATAGTGTCTGTGCTATAGTGGTGTGCAGTATATAGGAGTATATAGAGTCTGTGCTATAGTGGTGTGCAGTATATAGGAGTATATAGAGTCTGTGCTATAGTGGTGTGCAGTATATAGGAGTATATAGTGTCTGTGCTATAGTGGTGTGCAGTATATAGGGGTATATAGGGTCTGTGCTATAGTGGTGTGCAGTATATAGTGTCTGTGCTATAGTGTACAGTATAAAATGTGTTCAAAGTGCTGCCCATTGTGTTGGATTGTCAATGCAACCCTCTTCTCCCACTCTTGACACTCTGATAGCAACACCACAGAAGAAATGCTAGCACAGGCTTCCAGTATCCGTTGTTTCAGATGCTGCACATCTCGTATCTCCACAGCATAGACAATTGCCTTCAGATGACCCCAAAGATAAAAGTCTAAGGGGGTCAGATCGGGAGACTTTGGTGGCCATTCAACTGACCCACGACGACCAATCCACTTTCCAGGAAACTGTTCTTGTAGGAATGCTCGGACCTGACACCCATAATGTGGTGGTGCACCATCTTGTTGGAAAAACTCAGGGAACGTGCCATCTTCAGTGCATAAAGAGGGCAACACATCATCATGTAGCAATTTCAGATATCCAGTGGCATTGAGGTTTCCATTGATGAAGAATGGCCACACTATCTTTGTACCCCATATACCGCACCATACCATAAAGATACGAGATGTGCAGCATCTGAAACAATGAATACTGGAAGCCTGTGCTCGTATTTCTTCTGCGGTGTTGCTATCAGTGTGTCAAGAGTGGGAGAAGAGGGTTGCATTAACAATCCAACACAATGGGTAGCACTTTGAACACAGTGGTCATAAACTTGTAACAAACTCATGAAAGAATAAAGTTACGTTAAAACCAAGCACACCATTGTTTTTCTTATGAAATTCTCAGTAAGTTTGATGTGTCACATGACCCTCTTCCCATTGAAAAAAATAAAGTTAGATCCAAAATAGCCAGCTTTAAAATGGCCTCCATGGTCACCACCCATCTGGAAAAGTTTTCCCCCTCCCATTTACTGATGTGCCACAAACAGGAAGTTGATATCACCAACCATTCCCATTTAATTTAGGTGTATCTGACGCGCCCCTGGGCCTGAGTCGTGCGGCATCGCTGTGAGGTTGAGGGCGCTGTGAGGGCAGCGGCGCCCGGAAGTACTTGGCCTTGCGTCCAGGCCGGAGGCATCCTCTTTGGATCCAGGTATGGCACCTTTGGGGAAGAGGGCGCTGGAGGGGCAGCGGCGCCCGGATTCACCAGGCCTTGCGACCAGGCCGGTGGCGCTGTGGAGGTCGAGGGCGCTGTGGAGACGGCGGCGCCCGGGGGTACTCGGCCCTGAGACCAGGCCGGTGGTACTTCCTGCTTTGCCGCGCTCAGGGTTGAGGCGCGTGACGTAACAGGGGGCGTGGCCGCGGCTTCTGCCGCTTGAGGCCTAGTTGGGAGCAGTGGCTGTGCAGCAACGGGCACGGTGAGTGGGGCTTCGGGCTCTGCGACGGGGAGCTGGGGCAGGCTTACGGCTACCGGGCACGGGGTGATGACGTCCCCATTACCTGCTTCCATCCCTACGGCTCCCTCCGCGGCGTCGTCTCCGGCCTTCGTCCCTCCTGCACCATCCTCAGGGGCAGACATACTCCACGTTGCGGGTGGCGTCCTCTGCAGGCGGGTTCCAGCCTGCTGGACCATCTCCCTTCTCCACTCGGCCAGTGCTTCTTGCTGCACTCGGGCCATCTTCCGGGCCAAGGCCTCCAGCGCGGTCTGTGCACGCTCCCGATCTCTGGGGAGCTGTGCCAGGATCTCCACCAGGCCTTCTGGGGTGGCAGCCTGCAACAGGTTCCGGACCACAGGGTCGGTGCTGCTCGACTCTTCCTCCATCTCCGGGTGCGATCTGTCCAGACTCCTCCAGGCCGCACCCATCTTCTCCGTTTTGTTCCCTATCCGCCCCCATTGAGGGTGGTCCCGGGGCAACTTAGTGACAGTCAGTTCCAGGGGCAGCCCCCTCACGCTGATGGACATTTCTATCATTGCAGTCTCTGCTGGTGGGGGCGGTTTCCGCTTTTGGCGCCATTCTTGGACCTGGCCCACGATGGGAGGTGGTCTTTTGCCACCCTCTGGCACGCCCATAATGGCGTCCGCTCTGCCAGGGTGGGAAATCGTCTCAGATGGCGGGAATCGTCTCCTTATGGCGGGAAACTCCGTGGATTGCGGGCAAAGGCTGCAGATGGCGGGCAAACGGCGGGAAACGACCCGAGATGGCGTCCGATGGCGGGGACCCTCTGGAATTGGCGGGAGACTTCTTCTTACGGTACATGTGAATTTTTCTTCAGGCACGCAGTACCCGGTGGTTGCGGGCACGTGATCCTGCCGACTACGCCAAAATTGACGCGCCCCTGGGCCTGAGTCGTGCGGCATCGCGCGCACGGGGGCTTACCCGGAGCCGGATCAGATAGGGGTAGTAGTCTCGTGGCGGTGACCCGGTCCGTGCCCAGGGAGTCAAACTGAGTGGCAGTATTTAGCAGTAGATGTTAGAATGTTCGACTACGCCACCCGTGGATTGCGGTCATGAGACCGCCGCTGCAGGGCAGACCGCCGAGGCTGGTGTTGTTGGTGCAGCTGAGAATGGAACGACTCCCCACGGGAGGAGTATTGCCTCAGGGCGGCTATTGTAGAGTTGATGATGGGGGTGATGGTGCGGATGTCCCAGTACTGGTGGTGCAGGTGCGACGACGAAACACGGAGTCTGGTAGTGCAGTTTCAAAAGCTTTGCTCACGGTTCTTTATCAGGTCGCTTGTGCACAGTAGGACAACCCGAGTCATGCTGCGTCGACCAGGTCAGGGACTCGGCCAACTCCCAGGCAATTCCAGAGCGTGGTCCAGAGCTCCCCTCTCTTCCTTCCTACTGGCCGTCCCCACCAGGGACCCACCTTTGTCCGGCTTCCTCGGGCCTTATGGGGGTAAAACCTCTCTCCGGTTTCCCTGACCCTATGTGGCGTGCCTTCCTGGTGGATGTGGTGAGGGGTCGTGCCAAAACTTGACCACGACCTCCGGTTCCTGGCTAAGGATAATTGGCCTCCACCAGTTTGGGATCCGGCACCCTTCTCTGTCAACCCTTCACCCGTTTTCGTTCTCTTGTGGGATCTCAGGGTTCCCTCTATGCTTGCGTCTCTGGGCCTTTCTTCGTGTTTCTCCTCTTCCTTCTCTCTCCTCTCTGCTTCAGGCCTAGCTGTGGAGCTGGGCCCAGACGGAGCCACAGCTCCCTGTCAGCCCTCTCTGGCTGAACTCTCTCTCAGCTTCTCCTCAGTCTGAACTGACCCTGTTCCTAGATGGTGCCCACCTTTTATACTCCCTCTGACACCCGAGCCCTGGTGACAATGCAACCAATGGGCTCCTACCTATGCCCAGAGTCCCTCCCCTGTCTGCTCCTACACCACTGGGATGTTCCCCCCCCCCCACTCCAGCCAGGGACAGACGCTGTCGTACCTGCACAACTATCTGGTGGGAGTACCGTTGTTCTGTCCCCCGGAAATGGGGTGTATGTGGTGCATGCAGCTTACTGAGCCCAGTTCCACGCTCCATCCTTACCCGGGAGTGGAATACCACACCTCTGGTTCGAGGTGCAATACCCCTGTAGCAGCCGAGTCCTCGGGGTGCTACATATCCATATAAATGGCCCACCCTGTATATATATGTCATAATATATACACATATACAGATAGATGCTATACTATAATTATAGTATAGTGGGGTGTAATATCGGAGTATAGTATATAGTGAATGCAATGTGTAATCTCTAAAGTATATTAGGGTGCAGGCACTGTACAGGAGTGGTAACCGTCAGCACCCTACAAGGGCAGTGGTTGGCACAATACACTTGCTTCTCTGTTTATAGTCAATGGCAGCTTGTAATCGTTCATTTAATAAACTACCCAGTTTACTTATTATCTAAAAGCAGAGATAGACTTGTGACTGAGGGTAAAATAATATTTGAACATAGCTGAACATTGGGACCCCTGAGTCAATGTGACCAGAGGATCCTTGGCAACATTGTTTGGGTGGACTTTAGCAGTATATGGAGTATATAGTGAATGCTGTATGTAAACTCTAGGGTGTATTGGGGAATATCAGTATATGAAGTATGTAGTATATCAAACCATCATCATGTACATCACCAGAATCATCATCAGTACATGAATACATCACTACAACCACCATCAATACATGAGAACAGCACCAGAACCACCATCAGAATATGAATACAATACCAGAACCATCATCATTACATGAATACAACATTAAACCACCATCATTGCATGAGTTCATCACCAGAATCACCATCAGTACATGAAAACAGCACCAGAACCACTAGCAGTATATGAATACAGCACCAGAACTATCATCAGTACATGTATACATTACCAGAATCACAATCAGTACATGAATCAGGGGCGTATCTAGAGGGGGGGCAGGCAAGCATTTTTCCCTGGCGCAGCCAGCAGGGGAGCCACCTAATGTGGCGACTCGAGGTATCTCCCAGGCAGCTTCATTTTGTTGTTTGTTTCACTAGGCAGTGGTATTCCAAGCTAGTTGTCAAACAAACGGCCAGCTTAGAAAGCATTTAAAATGCCGGCTCCCTGCATGCATTTGTATTCATGTCTTTCATTTGCGTGTACATTTTATACTTGCTAGCAGGCTGTTACGAGGTCAGGGTGACGTCAGCAGCATGATTAGGTCAGCTGATGATGCTGCTGACGTCACTTCTGCACCGCAGAGGAGGTGGTAAGTTAGTGCTCCAATGGAGTCGAAGAGTAAGGATTGTTATTTAGAAAGGGTAGGAGGCATCTTGTAAGGGGACAGTATGACAGGAATAGTTTGAGTGGACTATATGCTGGGAGAAATGTGTGAGGGCACAATATGAGGGGGGCATAGTATAGAGACTGGTTAGTGTGAGGGAGAAGCATGGGGGGACATGGCGTCAGGACAAGATGGAGAAGAAAGGAAAGTGAACAACTCCAATCAGTGAAGATGTCACCTATGAGGTACCTGGATGTAAATGTTTATTTGTGATAATTTCAGTCTGAGCGGGACACCGCAGACTCTCTCCTGATGCTGCAGAATACAGTTTCCTCACCATCCAGATGACTGATGAAGGTCTTTTTTGACCCAAACATCTCTTTATTTTTGTCTGGATTTCTCTACAACAAATAAATATATTTCTGTTGAATACACCAAACAAATGGCAAGTGTTTTTACAGTATAACGGACGGTTTTGGATCCTACTTATGCACCTTTGTCTCCAGAAGTGCCGAGTCTGCTATCACATGCAGTTGCAGAGAGACAGCGCGAGTGAACAGGGCCGTCACTTCCAGCTATAATATACGGTACCGGGATTGGCCGGGTCAGGATAACAGATTGGTAGGGGACCGCTTAGTGCGTGGGAGACTCAACGCGCTTTAATAGACTTTGTCAGAAAGACTTGCGGCCTAGTGGGAAAACCCATTGAATCCGCTAGCATCGGAATTACAGGAGGAACTCACGTGGTAACTCCCATGAACAGGCATACCACTTTTGTAAAGTATATATACACTGCTCAAAAAAATAAAGGCTTACACTCAAATAACTCATCCTAGATCTGAATTAATGAAATATTCTCATTGAATACTTTGTTCTGTACAAAGTTGAATGTGCTGACAACAAAATCACACAAAAATCATCAATGGAAATCAAATTTATTAACCAATGGAGGCCTGGATTTTGAGTCACCCTTAAAATTAAAGTGGAAAAACACATTGCAGGCTGATCCAACTTTGATGTAATGTCCTTAAAACAAGTTAAAATGAGTCTCAGTATTGTGTGTGGCCTCCACGTGCCTGTATGACCTCCCTACAACGCCTGGGCATGCTCCTGATGAGGTTGCGGATGGTCTCCTGTGGGATCTCCTCCCAGACCTGGACTAAAGTATCCGCCAACTCCTGGACAGTCTGTGGTATAACGTGACGTTGGTGGCTGGAGGGAGACATGATGTCCCAGATATGCCCAATCGGATTCAGGTCTGGGGAATGGGAGGGCCAGTCCATAGCTTCAATGCCTTCATCTTGGAGGAACTGCTGACACACTCCAGCCACATGAGGTCTGGCATTGTCCTGCATTAGGAGGAACCCAGGGCCAACCACACCAGCATATGGTCTCACAAGGGGTCTGAGGATCTCATCTCGGTACCTAATGGCAGTCAGGCTACCTCTGGCGAGCACACGGCTGTGCGGCCCTCCAAAGAAATGCCATCCCACACCATTACTGACCCACTGCCAAACCGGTCATGCTGAAGCATGTTGCAGGCAGCAGATCGCTCTCCACGGCTTCTCCAGACTCTGTCACGTCTGTCACATGTGCTCAGTGTGAACCTGCTTTCATCTGTGAAGAGCACAGGGCGCCAGTGGCGACTTTGCCAATCCTGGTGTTCTGTGGCAAATGCCAAGCGTCCTGCACGGTGTTGGGCTGTGAGCACAACTCACATCTGTGAACGTCGGGCCCTCATACCATCCTCATGGAGTCGGTTTCTAACCGTTTGTACAGACACATGTGACGCGCCCCCTGGGCCGTGGGGTACCTGGTGCCGGGCCGGTAGATGCTGGGGGAATGTCACAGTGGCAGTGACCCAGTCCGTGACCCAGGGCGGTCAATAAAAGGAGTTATGGATAGGGGATTTATAGTGTTTTTATAGAGTTCGTGACGCCACCTGTGGAATGCGGCTAAAGGGAGCCGCCGCTGCCGAGCAGTCCTCTGAAGCTGATGTTACTGCAGCAGGGATGATGTGGCTCTCCACAGGAAGAGCTAGCTCCAGGGCAGTGTAGATGATGTTGGTTGTGCTGGGCGTTGTAGTGCAGGGGTTGATGGCGCAGCAAGAAACACAGAGACAAGGAAGTGCAGTCCCAGGGGCTTTACTCACAGTTATTGCAGTCCAGATTACAGGCGCCAAAGTAATCTCCCTCGTCGTGCTGTGCTTACTCATTGAGGAGCTCAGTCCACCCCCAGATAGCTCCAGAGTACTTAGCAGGACCCCCTTCTGTGTCCTCTCCCTGGCCTTTTCCCTGCACCTCACACCTAGTATCTCCAATCTGGTACCCGCGGGCCTTGGCGGGCGACGTCTGTTCCGTCCCCTGGGTCCTATATGGCTCCCTTCTCGGTGAGACTGGTGTGGACCTCCGGTTTCTAGCTGAGACTTGCAATCTTCTACTAGTTGAGGGACGGGTTCCCCTTAGATGGCCTGACCCCTCCACCACCGGGCAGATGCGGGCGTACGGGTGGCCTTCTGCACGACCCGTACCCCTAGGGTCCTTTCTGGTCCTGGAGCCTTTCTGCTCCTTCTCCTCTCTTCTCTCCTTCCTCTCAGACTTGGGCCTCACTGGCTAGGCCCGCCTCTGGAGCAGAGCTCCTGCAGAGCCTCTGCTCCTTACACTTCTTCCCTCAGACTAGCCCCTCTTTCTAAGATGGCTTCCCAATTTATACCTACTCTCATGTGCTCCCCTAAGCTACTTAATCCACCCACACCCACTATGTGGTTCCCCCTCTCTGGGTTCCCCCCACTCCAGCCAGGAAAGGGGCTCAGCAAGTATGTGGGAGGCATCTTGCCCCTCCTGCTGGCCTGGAGTGGTGTGTTGGATGCAGGTGTTAGGGTCCTGAGCTGTACTCCTTCCTTACCTGAGAGTGAGATGCCACATCTCTGGCTGAGATGCAACACCTCTGTGGCGACCGAACCCTCAGGGGCGCCACATACCCCCCTGGTAAAACACAGCACGTCCGTGCGCTGGAACAGAGTAAAAGACAAAGTATTTTAAGGACATGCAAAATTTTAGAATTCATTCGCATAGAAGATTACCAACATAACATCTCTTCCCTTTATGGGAGGCTCTTTTTCTTTAACGTTACTGGTTACGTTTCTTTACCAAAAACATTATGAAACTTTTTAAAGAACATCTCTTTTTACACATATAAAACATTTTGCACATGCACATTTGTGGCCTGCTGGAGGTCATTTTGCAAGGCTCTGGCAGTGCTCCTCCTGTTCCTCCGCACAAAGGCGGAGGTAACGGTCCTGCTGCTGGGTTGTTGCCCTCCTACGGCCCCCTCCACGTCTCCTGGTGTACTGGTCTGTCTCCTAGTAGTGCCTCCAGCCTCTGGACACTACACTGACAGACACAGCAAACCTTCTTGCCACAGCTCTCATTGATGTGCCATCCTGGATGAGCTGCACTACCTGAGCAACTTCTGTGGGTTGTAGAGTCCGTCTCATGCTACCTCGAGTGTGAAAGCACAACCAACATTCAATAGTGATCAAAACATCAGCCAGAAAGCGTTGGTACTGAGATGTGGTCTGTGGTCCCCACCTGCAGAACCACTCCTTTATTGAGTGTGTCTTGATAATTGCCAATAATTTCCATCTATTGTCTATTCCATTTGCACAACAGCATGTGAAATTGATTGCTGTGTTGCTTCCTAAGTAGACAGTTTGATTTCACAGAAGTTTGATTTACTTGGAGTTATATTCTGTTGTTTAAGTGTTCCCTTTATTTTTTTGAGCAGTGTACAGTACATTTTCAGCTTCAGGGCGAATAGGGGAAGAATATGCATATTCCTTCATAACTGTGATACCTACTTATAAGCCCCAAATCAATAGTGACAAAATATCTGACACCAGCCATGCCACGTTTGGTCTCTGGGGAAAGGTAAAATGCCAATGAAAAATATGGCTGCCATCTCGGGCTTCTGCGATCATCAGTAATAAGTTTCTTTCGTTATTCCTTTTTATTTTATGTAACTGTATATGCTTTATTGTTTTGTCCTCTTTGTAAAATCTTTTGTATATTTTATTTATAAACAGTGCCTATCATTCTGGATGAAATATAAAATTTAATAGTTCTGTTCCTTTTGTTCTGTAAACCGCCCCCCCGAAGCCATACGCTACCTATCAGGTGTCCAGTCAGTCTATAAAAACGACTGGTGATGGCAGCTAATAATCTTTCTTGAGTTATCATGAAGTTAGCAGTGAGTATATACACATTCCATGCATTGGAATCAGAGGTGTATATACCATATGCTCACTGTTAGCTTCCGAATAACTGGCCGATTAGTGAAAACAGCCTGAGGCCTCCTCCGTTAATCGTCGGCCACTCATGTATTTGTCTGGACTATAGGGGTCAGCAGAGAGATGCTTGCTACAAAGATAACAGCATGGAAGACAAAGAAAAGAAAAAACTTCGAAAAACGTCCAATAAATAGAAAATATATATACTTTATTAACAAAAAGGGGACAAATGGATCACAATAAGAAAATAAAAACACAAGAGGAGGGAGACATGTGTGCGAGCAAGGACAAACGGCTGACACAGACAAAGAACAACCTCATGAGTTACATTAATGCAAAAAATTCAGAGCATAAATCAATATATCCAGTAATAGAAGGTAAATGGAAAAAGTGGAATTAATTATTTCAGGTCACAGGTGTCTAAATCCCTTAATATGCAGCATGTCAAAACCATCCTAATATTACACCCTTGGTGCTGTAATGTTATTGTCGTTTGACAAGAGAAATTAAGTAATATCACAGTTTAATATGGATAGAACATGTGACCAGCGAAATTTCCCCAACAAAAGGTAACTCAAACAGAGGTAAGTATTATTCAAGGTATATATAGAAATTGACAGTGTGAGCGCTGGGGGGATATCATGAATAAGTACAAGTGCTAATCATTATATCTAGCAAGCTAGCTGCAGATGTACCAGCCCAGATCTACAACTAATATCCCCCAAAAGGGGAAAAAAGGGGGGAGGAATGATAAACACATGTGTGTCAAAATCAAAGTCAGATATAAATGCAGCTATCATGGGGAGAGATGTCAGAATCTGCAGTCTAGCAGCAAATCCCACGTGTGGATCACATACTCACAGTGTCAGACTGGAGCCGAAGCCTCGTGCTCATGACGCGCCCCCTGGGCCTGTGCTGCTGCTGCTGCTGTGCAGGGGGAATACCCGGAGCCGGATCGCTGTGATGCTGGGGGTTGTAGTCTCCGTGTGGCGGTGACCCGGTCCGTGCCCAGGGTGGTCAAACCAGTAGCAGTCTAAATGTTGTAATAAGTGTCCGACTACGCCACCCGTGGATTGCGGTCAGTGGGGACCGCCGCTGCGCTGCAGACCGCTGAGGCTGATGTTGTTTGCGCAGCCGAGTATGGGATGACTTCCCACAGGAGAAGTATTGCCTCAGGGCAGCTAATGTGGAAGATGATGGGAGTGATGGTCTGAGGGTCCCAGTGATAATGGTGCAGGAGCGGCAAGGAATCACAGAGACGGGAGGTGCAGTTCAGGGTCTTTACTGATGGTACAAGGCAGACCCTCCCGGGAGTACTGGCTAGTATAAGGGGCCTGGTCAGTCTGCGAGCAAGTAGGATCTCCCCTGGCCAGGCGGAGTTGTAGGCCTCCCCGTTTATCTGCACTCTTCCTGGCTACCTTGCTGTCAGCGGTTACAAGTAGCCCACGTCCCTGAGTATACCGTGTGGTGCTCACCCGTATGGCTGGTGACTTGGGGCCTTCTGTTAGCCTCCGCTCCTGGATGGCGGCGCTGGTCCCTTCTTTGTGACTGAGCCTCCGGGCTTCTATGGCCAGAGGACCTGGAATCCCCTGCCGGCTGGTTTCTGCTGCTGGGTGTATATCAGTCCCCACAGCCTCGGACTCCTGTGTCCGGCTTTAGTATCTTCGTCCAGGGCGAACTCTGCTCAGCTCCAGCCCCTGGACTTCTGCTACTGCTCCTACAGAGCTCCTGTTCTTGCTTTCCCTGTGTCTGGAACTTCACTCCAGGCTCTGACTGCTCTAATCCCGCCCCAGACCCAGTTTAAAAGGGCAGATTCCTCCCCTCCCAGGTCTGGGCGGACCGTGTTGCATGTTTAGGGATCCTGACCAGAGAAACCTCCCACTTGCTCTCAGACATAATATCTCTATTACTGTGGCAACCAGACCCCTGGGGTGTCACATTCCCCCCTAGTAAATTTTAGTACTCCGGGACTAAACACATTTTTAAAGAAACATAAATACAAGGTATAACAATAACAAGACAACATATTTACAAGAAGCTTTAGTCTGTAGAGGTCACGGCGTTTCCGTGACCGGGTGTCCATATCACCCAAGGTGAAGTTTATGAAACAAAGGGGGTGTCCATGTCACCCAACAAGGCGAAACTTTAATCGGAGTAGGGGACCTGTCCAAAGCAAACCCCTTGCGTTGTCCTTGGGCGTGGCTGCAAGGCTAGACTAACTACTTTGGGCCGCAAGTAGGCCACGCCAGACAGGTTTTCTCTTCCGCGGCCGTCTTCGCAAGAGGCACCAAGGTGCAACTATCTACAAAACTGTTCCGGTTATCCAGCGTCCATAACCTGTTAGTCCAAATAAATCTGCAGGGTAACTGAGAAACATAATTAGTAACAGGCAACAAACATAAACCATAAACATTTTTCAATAAAGTCAACTTTACAGTGCACTGGTTTAGATTCTCCAGCGAGCGGGCATCTGACCTCTAGTGACTCTAGTGGACCTACGGAGCTCACTAACTGGTTCTGCACTACAGGGTGTAGGAGGTGTTATGGGCAAGCTGGGCAGCTTTCTGCGCACTCTTTGGCTCACTAGGGGCACGGCAGGCTCACTACTAGCAGAGGATTGATCCTCCTGGACTGCTGGTGTGGACTCTTCTGCCTCTTGGGCCGGCTGCTCTTCCAGCTCTACTGGTTCCTCTGTAGGCACTTGCGGGGCTGGCTGGAGAAAGGTGAGGACGGGTACCACGACAGCGCCGTTTACTTGTGTCCAAGACCGGGGGAAGTCTCCGAGTATGGTACTGATCATTTCTTCCCTTTCCTCTGCGGGTTGAGGGTTTTCTTGATCTTCTTCAGGGCTTTGCAGTGGCTCGGGACACTTCTTCAGGTGGTCTCTGGAGACAATGGCTGTGGTTTCTCCTCCATCCTTACTGATTACGCAGATTTTTGGGTACTCATGGCTTGATGGCAGTACGGTGTACGGGTCCTTCTCCCACTGGTCGTCCAACTTGTGGAGCCGCCTCTTCCTCTTCAAGACCTGCTCTCCAGGTACCAGGGGAACAGCGGGAGCATACTGGTTATAAGCCTTCTCTTGCCTTTCTCTAGCTTGAGACAGACTTCGCTCGACGCTCTCCTGTACTTTCCGATACTGCTGCTGCCGTTCTGTATCCCAGTCTGCCTCTGGCGAGGTGTCCTCAGGCGTCAGGACTCCCATATCCAGGTCAATAGGCAGCTTACCAGGTCTTGCTCTCATTAGGTAAGCCGGGGTACAGTTGGTGGAACCTACAGGGATGTGGTTATACAGGTCCACCAGATCGGGCAGTTTCTCAGGCCACAGACTGCGTTCTTCCAGGGGCAGTGTTTTTAGCAGATCTATCACTACCTGGTTCATCTTCTCGCAGAGTCCATTGGTTTGAGGGTGATAGGGCGTTGTTCTTATCTTCTTGCAGCCATACAGGTTGCAGAACTCCTGGAAGACCTCTGCTTCGAAGGCTGGTCCTTGGTCTGTCAACACTTGGTCCGGGTACCCGTGTGGACGGCAGAAGTGCTGCTGGAAGGCTCTAGCTGCTGTTTGAGCCGTTAAGTCCTTGACCGGGACCACCACTAGGAACCGGGAGTAATGATCTACGATTGTGAGGGCGTAGACATACCCAGATCTGCTTGGAGCCAGTTTCACATGGTCCAGGGCTACCAGTTCCAGTGGCTGTCTGGTGATGATGGGCTGCAAGGGAGTCTTCTGGCTGGCACGGTCCTTTCTTCTCAGGTGGCACGGGCCACAGTCTCTGCACCACCTCTCGATGGCTCCTCTCATGCCTACCCAGTAGAACCGTTCACGCAACAAGAACTCCAGCTTCTTCCACCCGAAATGTCCTGCTCCGTTGTGGTATGCCTCCAGAATCATAGCCGCGTCTCGTCTTGGGACCACTACCTGCCAGGTCAACTCATGTGTTCGAGAGTTAACCATTCTCCGGCACAGCTTCTCCCTGTAGAGGAACAGCTTACTTTTCTCCTTCCACAGTTGCTTGGTCTCCACCGGAGCGTCTGGGTCAAGACTGGCATCGGCTTGGGTCAGCATTTCCTTCACCAGACGGACTGCGGGATCACTGTCTTGCGTCTCCGCCCAGTTGTAGTGGGGCAAGGGATTGAACGTCACGGAGCGCCTGTCCTTCACACGGTGGGAATACAGGGTAATCCCATGACGGTGGAACGCAGGGAGCTCAATATCTTCCAGATCTTCTGGATCTTCCCCTACATCCGGTAAGTTCGGCATTCTAGACAGGGCATCCGCGTTGGCATTTGAGCGTCCTACCCGGTATTTGATGGTGAATTCAAAGTTGGACAGGCGGGCCATCCACCTCTGTTCCAGGGCACCGAGCCTTGCCGTGTCCAGGTGTGTCAATGGGTTGTTATCCGTGTACACGGTGAATTTGGAGGAGGCAAGGTAATGCTTGAAACGTTCGGCCACTGCCCACACTACTGCGAGGAACTCCAGCTTGAATGAGCTATAATTCTCAGGGTTCCTCTCCGTGGCCGTAGCTTTCGGCTGGCATAAGCGATTACCCGTTCTTTCCCTTGCTGGATCTGGGACAGTACAGCTCCTAGCCCGATGTTGCTTGCGTCCGTGTGGAGGATAAAGGGCTGGCTGTAGTCTGGATATGCCAGGATTTCATCCCCCGTGAGGGCCATCTTCAGCTGGCAGAAGGACTCCTCTTCCAGCTTTTCCCACCTGAAGGGCGGCTTCTGGTTTTTGGCTTTCCGAGATTGACCTATCAGGAGGTCCTGCATAGGGGCTGCCATTTTGGTGAAACCGGGAATGAATCTTCGGTAGTAGCCTACCAACCCGAGGAACTGCCGCACTTCCTTTATGCTGGAGGGCCTTGGCCAGTCCTTAATTACGGTGATCTTATCAGGGTCGGGAGCCACTCCGTCAGCACCCACCACGTGTCCCAGGTACTGCACCTTTGGTTTCAGGAGGTGGCACTTGGAGGGTTTCACCTTTAGGCCGTAATTTGCCAGAGCTTCGAACACTTCTGCCAGGTGTTTCAGGTGGTCCTCGTAGGTCTTGGAATAGACGATGACATCGTCCAGGTATAACAGGACCGTCTCGAAGTTCCGGTGTCCCAGACAGCATTCCATCAACCGTTGGAAGGTTCCTGGTGCGTTGCAGAGCCCGAACGGCATACAGTTAAATTCACTGAGACTCATGGGGTGGTGAATGCGGTCTTCTCCCGGTCCGCCTCTGCTACAGGAACCTGCCAGTACCCGCTAGTGAGATCCAAAGTAGAGAAGAAGTTAGCAGATTTTAATGCAGCTAAGGACTCTTCTATCCTTGGTAACGGGTACGCATCTTTGTGTGTGATACGGTTGACCTTCCTGTAGTCTACACACATTCTCATGGTGTTGTCTTTCTTTTTCACTAAGACTAGTGGAGCTGCCCAGGGGCTACAGCTGTCCCTGATTACCCCAGCCTCCTTCATGTCTCTAAGCATCCCCTTGGCGTGTTGGTAGTGTGCCGGGGGTACGGGTCGGTATCTCTCCTTTATGGGAGGATGGTCTCCCGTGGGGATGTGGTGTTCTACCCCCTTTACTCGCCCGAAGTCTAACGGGTGTTTACTAAACACTCTCTCGTACTCTTGAACCACCCGATAGACTCCCTGTTTCTGATGTGAGGGAGTGGAGTCAGTACCCAAATGCAGTTGCTGACACCAGTCCTCCATTGGTTTCTTAGAGCCGTTACCTTCCTCTGGTTGAGATGGAGGCAAGGGTTCCACGGCCTGTACAGAATTCTGGTTTATGGTGAACAATTTGGCTAGCGCGGCATACCGGGGCAGGTATACTTCTCTCTCCCCGATATTGATGATGCGGACGGGCACCCTCCCATGGCGTACATCGACCACCCCCCGTGCTGTCAAAATGGTGGGCCTACTGTCTGAGTAGACGGGTTCTACCATTGCTTGGTAGTCTCTACCTCTTAGACCAATAGCTGCCCGACACCAAATCATCATCTCACTTTTTGGGGGCATGGCAATAGGGAACGGGTCACACATTCTCACGCTACCTATCTCACCACCAGATAGTTCCACCTGTTGCCGCTTCATCAGTGCCCGGATCTCTTTTTGGAGCACACGCTGCTGGCCGGAACTGGCGTTCTTGGCAACCTGCTGTAAAATGAGAATCACCTCTGCAAGACAATTTTCAATCACATTAGTTCCCAAAGTTATTCTAGGGTGACTCTCATGACGGTCTATGTCCACTATAATTAGTCCTTGTGCCGCCAGTTCGACTTTTCCGATCTTAATGGTCACCTCTTTGAATCCCACCTGCGGCACGGGCTGACCATTGCTGGCGATGATACACAGGGCGTCATCTGGGTAGCGGGTTATGTCCGGTAGTCATTCCAGTACCGCTTAAAGAGCACTTAAGGGATGGTGGTGACCTGTGACCCGGTGTCTAGTAGAGCACTCATAGGAATGCCATCCAGTACCACAGGCAAGATTGGACGTCCCCCTACGTATTTATCACGCCAGTTTGATGGGCCTGATGGTCTTGTGCCTGGGGGTTGGCCCTCTACCCCAGGTTGTGCCCGTTTAAATGACAGTACCTTGCCACATGTCCGGGTTGATTGCAGCGGCGGCAGATGGGTCGTCCATCCTCTTTGTATCTGTCGCTGGGTCTTCCTCTGGCCGGTGGGGTCCTCCTCAGTCGGCGCCACGGGACGTCCTCCGGTCCGGATGCCAGCTGGATCTTTCCTGGAGAAGAGACCTGTAAAGACTGCACAGTTCTGGTTAGCGCGGCAACACTCTTAGTCAGCTCTTGGACCTGATGGTGCAGGTCTGTAGCCGGGTCACTGTTTAAAGCCTGCGCATCAGCTCCCACAGGCCCTGCAGACAAGGGCGCCGTCTCCTGGTGATAAGTGATAGCAGGGTGCCTGTGGGTCACAGCGCCACCTGGTGCCGGTTCTCGGAGCACCCGGATGGCTCTGTCCTTGAACTGTGCAAAGTCCAGGTCAGGGTCCTGTAAGGCCATTGCCCGCAACTGGGTTCGGTGGACATTGCACAGTAGACCCTCAATAAATTGTTCGGTCAACAGCTTGTCTTCATTTCCCACGCTGTCAGGGTCTGCCTGCTTAATGGCTCTCAGAGCCTCTTGTAGGTTTAAAGCATAGTCTCTTATACTCTCATGTGCTCGCTGTTTGCACCCGTAAAATCTGAGCTTTATTTCGGCTGAGGTGCGGGTGTCAAATGTGTCTTTCAGCCGGATTAGTATGTCTCTGACAGTCCTCTTCCTCCCAGGTGGCCAGGACTTTACCTCCCTTTGGGCTGCCCCGATTAATTGCGCCACCAGGATGCTCACTTTTTGCTCTTCTGTGAGGGGGTACACCTGGTAGAGGCTATCCAGTCTTTCTCTAAAGTCATTTAGGGTATGTGACTCCCCTGAGTACTGGGGTAGCCAGGCTGCCCCCGGGATATAGGGCATGGTGAAGGGTATGACCGCAGCAGCGGTTGCGCTGGCGGTGGCTGTGGCAGTGGAGCTCCCCTCGGTATCCGGCATCCTCCTCCCCCCTAGTGGACTGTGGCCTACCTTGCGATGCTCTTCTTCCGTAGGCCGCGGCTCCGCAGTCGATCGTCGGGGTTGAGGACCTGGCGTCGCGCTCCGATGACGTCAGCGTCGCTCTTCCTCCCTTCCAGGACCTTGCGCAGCGTCAGCGTGGGGCGGAGCTTCGGATCTCGTGCGCTTTCGGCGTCCACGCCCCTCTTCTTACTGTGCGGCGTCCCGAAAATGGCGTCCGAAGGCGGGAAGCAGCTGTGGATGGCGGGAAGAAGGCAGAAGACGGCGGGAAACGGTCCAAGATGGCGTCTGATGGCGGGAATCGGCTCCGGATGGCGGGAAACGACTCCGGACGGCGGGAAACTTCACCACAGGTAAGTTCAAAAAAAGTCTTTTTCAGGCACGCAGTACCCGGTGGTTGCGGGCACGAAATCCTGCCGACTACACCAAAGTTGACGCGCCCCCTGGGCCTGTGCTGCTGCTGCTGTGCAGGGGGAATACCCGGAGCTGGATCGCTGGGATGCTGGGGGTTGTAGTCTCCGTGTGGCGGTGACCCGGTCCGTGCCCAGGGCGGTCAAACCAGTGGCAGTCTAAATGTTGTAATAAGTGTCCGACTACGCCACCCGTGGATTGCGGTCAGTGGGGACCGCCGCTGCGCTGCAGACCGCTGAGGCTGATGTTGTTTGCGCAGCCGAGTATGGGATGACTCCCCACGGGAGAAGTATTGCCTCAGGGCAGCTAATGTGGAAGATGATGGGAGTGATGGTCTGAGGGTCCCAGTGATAATGGTGCAGGAGCGGCAAGGAATCACAGAGACGGGAGGTGCAGTTCAGGGTCTTTACTGATGGTACAAGGCAGACCCTCCCGGGAGTACTGGCTAGTATAAGGGGCCTGGTCAGTCTGCGAGCAAGTAGGATCTCCCCTGGCCAGGCGGAGTTGTAGGCCTCCCCGTTTATCTGCACTCTTCCTGGCTACCTTGCTGTCAGCGGTTACAAGTAGCCCACGTCCCTGAGTATACCGTGTGGTGCTCACCCGTATGGCTGGTGACTTGGGGCCTTCTGTTAGCCTCCGCTCCTGGATGGCGGCGCTGGTCCCTTCTTTGTGACTGAGCCTCCGGGCTTCTATGGCCAGAGGACCTGGAATCCCCTGCCGGCTGGTTTCTGCTGCTGGGTGTATATCAGTCCCCACAGCCTCGGACTCCTGTGTCCGGCTTTAGTATCTTTGTCCAGGGCGAACTCTGCTCAGCTCCAGCCCCTGGACTTCTGCTACTGCTCCTACAGAGCTTCTGTTCTTGCTTTCCCTGTGTCTGGAACTTCACTCCAGGCTCTGACTGCTCTAATCCCGCCCCAGACCCAGTTTAAAAGGGCAGATTCCTCCCCTCCCAGGTCTGGGCGGACCGTGTTGCATGTTTAGGGATCCTAACCAGAGAAACCTCCCACTTGCTCTCAGACATAATATCTCTATTACTGTGGCAACCAGACCCCTGGGGTGTCACACTCACACACCACCCTCTACCCTATGCGCGTTTCGGCTGGGAATGCCTTCGTCAGGGGGAGGTGAACAACGGAGGTGCAGGAGATTAAAAGGCAATGGGAGCCAATCACAAGTGGGGGAGTGTGTGTGAAGAACCAATCACAGCGGGAGGGCGTGGTATGACACGTGTGCAGCGTCACCCCACCGCCGCAACCACGGCAACCGCGTCATGCAGCTGCCGGCATCATGGTCACGTGGGGAAACACGTGACCGCACGTCGGAGAGGCTGCATAGAGATACGGCCTGCGAGGAAGCGACAGCGGGCAGCGCCGAACAAGCATACCGCCACAGCATGCAGGATATGAGGAGCAACCAAAGGAAGGGGCCACAAGGGAAGGCATTTAAGGTAAGGGTCAAAGATGTAATGGAAGCCCAAAATAAAGAATCCTGACGCATTTGACCAGAATTAGAAAAGGAATAATACCTATAAAGGGAAAATAAGCCCCTAAAGAATTATTATAAATGTTATATGTAGAAAGGATGTATGATTTGACATGAAGTGTACCACATCACATATATAGGCATCACACAAGAAATCATACCATCATGAGTTCGGACTGCAATGATAGCAGTCATCAAAAGGTAACAATAAATATATATAGCTATATGTAAAGTACAGTAAATCTTCACTCAAGGTACATTGTACAACATATCAATAAACAAGAAATAATACCACAATTGTAAATACATACCAGAATATTCTAGATGTAAAGAAAATGCGCCAGGCATTCCCTTCCTATAGGAGTACATACACTCATAATAAGGGCCAACAATAGATATGTGTCATAATATTGTCAATGCTTCAGATGGAAAAGATCTTCATCCGTAGTCCAAAAAGGAGAAAAGCAGGTTACTTCACACAAGGGACTAAAGTAACAAAAAGAAAAGCAAATGAATAAAAACAGAACACCACATAAAATAATATTAAAATATATAAATATATGTGAGGGGGCGATCAGAGAAATGGCACAAAGCTGATATTTTCATTAAGGCCTGATGGATGTAAGGTCTTCAATGTCCAAATCCATCGGCTCTCTTTTTGGGCTAACCTTTGGCTGATGTTACCACCCCTTATATTGTTAGTAATCATATCAATGCCCCGGACTTTGAATTGGGTAGCATCACAATTATGGTGCAGCTTAAAGTGTTTAGGGAGTGTTTTTAATATAGAAATATCCATTTCTGTGGCCGCAGCTTGAATGCCCAATATATGTTCTCGTACTCTAATCTTGAACTGTCGTGTTGTTAGCCCAATATAGATTTTGGGGCATGGACAGGTGGCATAATATATTACCGCTTTAGAGGTACAGGCAATTTGTTTCCTAATAGAGTAGATGATAGACCCGTCCGAATTGGAAAAAGAATCAGACCGTTCTATATTACTACAAGCTAAACATCTACCACATGGAGAGCAACCATTGGTAGGTCTTAGGTCACTAAGAAAATTGGAAGGAGTGATACTATGATAATGACTTTTTGTTAAATGGTTGCTCAAGTTTTTAGCTTTTCTAAAGGTGATTAGTGGCACGGTGGGCAAGTAATTAGAGAGGACTGGGTCTGCCAACAAAATTGGCCAGGATTTGGTAAGGGCCTCCCGGACATTATCTGCCCCCGAGTTAAATGTGGTGATGAAGCGTAAAGTATCACTAACATCATTAGATTTAGTAGCATATAGAGAATTATGGCGTTTTGTATATTTCGCCTGGTGAAAGGCTCTCTTTAGGGTCCGATGGCTATACCCTCTTTCTCTAAATCTGGTCGTAAGAATATCTGATTGTATCTTGAATTCAGTCTCCGAAGAACACAATCTCCTTAGTCTTAAGAATTGCCCAGTAGGGACGGCATTTAACACATGGCGAGGATGAGCCGAAGAGGCATGTAATAGCGGGTTCACCGACGAAGGTTTAAGATAAACCGTACTCTGAAGCAAATCATCCTCGTCACGTGTAACTTTTACATCAAGGAACTCAATGGAAGAAGAACTTACTTGATAGGTAAGATGAATATAGTCATGTATTTGTCTGGACTATAGGGGTCAGCAGAGAAATGCTTGCTACAAAGATAACAGCATGGGTGGTTCAGTGACGACCCCCATGGACGACCCCCCTGGAAAGGAGCACTGTTTGACTTTTTGAACGCAAAAATGGCTGGAATCAAGAGCGAACGCCATGTCTCGTTTGGAGAGCCCCTGATGTATCTAAACAGTGGAAAACCCCCACAAGTGACCCCATTTTGGAAACTAGACCCCTCAAGGAATTTATCTAGATGTGTGGTAAGAACCTTGAACTCCCAGGTGCTTCACAGAAGTTTATACCGTAAAGCCTTGAAAATAAAAAATCACATTTCTTCCCACAAAAATGTTCTTTTAGCCCCAGTTTTTTTTTCACAAGGGTAACAGGAGAAAATGGACCCCGAAAATTTGTTGTGCAATTTACTCCATATGTGGGGGAAAACTATTGTTTGGGTGCACGACAGGGCTCGGAAAGGAAGGAGTGAGGGTTTGGAATGCAAACTTTGATGGAATGGTCTGCAGGTGTCACCTCATGTTTAGAGAGCCCCTGATGTGCCTAAACAGAGAAAACGCCAAAAAGAGATCTGTGCCTGGGTAGTAGGTCCAAGAGAGCTGTTCCTGGCTAGTAAGGCTATAAGACAGCAATCCCTGGGTAGTAGGGCTTTAAGACAACTGTCCCTGGGTAGTAGGGTTTTAAGACAGCTGTCCATGGGTAGTGAGGCTAACACAGCTATTTCTGGGGAGTAGGACTAAGAGTACGTCCCTAGGTAGTGAGGCTAAAAGTGCTGTCCCTAAATAGTAGGGCTATGAGCGCTGTCCCTGGCTACCAGGGATAAGAGCGCTGTCCCTGGCTACCAGGGATAAGAGCGCTGTCCCTGGTTCGTAGGGCTAACAGAGCTATTCCTGGGTAGTAGGGCTAAGAGAGCCGTCCCTGGGTAGTAGGGCTAAAGAGCTGTCCCTCGATAGTAGGGCTAACAGAGCTATCCCTGGGTAGTACTGTAGGGCTAAGAAAGCCTTTCCTGTGCAGTAGGGCTAAGAGCATGTCTCTGAGTAGTAAGGCTAATAGCGCTCTCCCTGAGTAGTAGGGCTAAGAAAGCTGTGCTATACCTCAGAGTCCAAGATGGACTGCTCCATATGCTAAGTACTGGCTGCATCTGCGCTGATTCAAAAATGAAACCACACAAAAGTTCTGGCTGACTGCATTCCTTGTGTTCATTTTTTTGTTGGCTGACTGCTTTCACTTATTGTGCTGCTGACTGTGTTCACTGTTTGTGCTGGTTGATTGCATTCACTGTGTTCATTGTGCTGTTGACTGGATTCACGGTTTGTTCTGGCTGACTGCTTTCACTTATTGTGCTAGCTGACTGTGTTCACTGTTTGTGCTGGTTGATTGCGTTCACTGTTTGTGCTTGCTGACTGCATTCATGGCGTTCACTGTTTGCGTTGTCTGGCTTTGTTCGCTTTTTGTGTGGGCTGGCTGCGTTCCCTGCCTTCAATGTTTGTGCTGGCTGACTACAGTACATTTTCGGACTTCACTTTTTGCGCAGGCTGACTGCGATCACTTCATTCACCTTTTTTGCAGGCCAACTGCGATCACTGTGTTCACTGTTCATGCAGGCTGATTTCGATCACTGTGTTCACAGTTCGTGCAGGCTTATTCCGATCACTGTGTTCAGCGATTATGCAGGCTGATTCCAGTCACTGCGTTCACCTTTTGTGCAGGCTGATTCCGATCACTGCGTTCACCGTTTGTGCTGACTGACTGCAATCACTGTGTTCACAGTTTGTGCAGGCTGACTGCGATCGCTACGTTCACTGTTTATGCTTGCTGACTGCGATAACTGTTCACTGTATGTGCTTGCTGACTGCGATAACTGTTCACTGTTTGTGCTGGCTGACTGCGATAACTGTTCACTGTATGTGTGTGGCACCCCAGGGGTCTGGTTGCCACAATAATAGAAATATTATGTCTGAGAGCAAGTGGGAGGTTTCTCTGGTCAGGAGCCCTAAGCATGCAACACGGCCCACCCAGACCTGGGAGGGGAGGAATATGCCCTTATAAACTGGGTCTGGGGCGGGAATAGGTAGTGAAGTCCCAGACAGAGACGCAGTCAGGTCTGGAGGACAGCAGACACAGGGAAAGTGACAACAGGAGCTCTGTAGGAGCAGGAGCGAGTGCCAGAGGCTGGAAGCTAGAAAGCTCGCCTTGGCTGAAGACACTAAACCCAGACACGGAGTACGAGGCTGTGGGGACATCCAGGTCCAGCAGCAGAATCCAACCGGCAGGGGATTCCATGTCCTCTGGCCATAGAAGCCCGGAGGCACGGTCACAAGCAAGGGACCAGCACCGCCATGGTGAAGCGGAGGCTAACGGAGGGCCCCAAGTCACCGGCCATACGGGTGAGCACCACACGGTATACTCAGGGACATGGGCTACTTCTACCCGCATAGAGCAAGGTAGCCAGGAAAGAGTGCAGATAGTCGGGGAGGCCTACAACTCCACCTGGCCAGGGGAGATCCTACTTGCTTACAGACTGACCAGGCCCCTACTGCTAACCAGTACTCCCGGGAGGGTCTGCTTTATATCATCAGTAAAGACCCTGAACTGCACCACACGTCTCTGTGTTTCATCGCCGCACCAGCACCATTAGTATTGGGACGCTCCCACCATCACTCCCATCATCCACATTAGCTGCCCTGAGGCAATACTTCTCCCGTGGGGAGTTATTCCATACTCGGCTGCGCAAATTACATCAGCCTCAGCGGTCTGCAGCGCAGCGGCGGTCCCCACTGACCGCAATCCACGGGTGGCGTAGTCGGACATTGTTATTACCTAAGACTGCCACTGGTTTGACCGCCCTGGGCACGGACCGGGTCACCGCCACACTGAGACTACAACCCCCAGCGATCCGGCTCCGGGTATCCCCTGCACAGCACAGGCCCAGGGGGCACGTCATGTGCTTGCTGACTGCGATAACTGTTCACTGTTTGTGCTGGCTGACCGCGATAACTGCATTCACTGCTTGTGCTGGCTGACTGCGATCACTGCATTCACTGTTTGAGCTGGCTGACTGCGATCACTGCATTCACTGTTTGTGCTGGCTGACTGCGATCACTGCATTCACTTTTTGTGCTGGCTGACTGCGATCACTGAATTTACTGTTTGTGCTGGCTGACTGCGATCACTGCATTCGCTGTTTGTGCATGCTGACTGCAATAATTGTGTTCATTGTTTGTGTAGGCTGACTCTGTTCACGGCTTGCACTTTTCACTCTGACAGCACAGGGCGTGGCTGCCATCTTAGATTTTGAGCTCAGGCACACACTTTAACACTGCTCTGACTGGCTCTCCACTTTCACTGTACAGATTGCTGGTTGGAGCACCGCTGAACTGTGTCCTGATCTCGTGCGCGGCATAGAATGACATTGTGGGCCGGATTCGGCCTGCGGGTCTTGAGTTTGACACATATCTAAAATGAATGGGCCAAAATTCTCACAGACAACTCAGAAACCTTGTAGGAAGCCTTCACAGAAGTGCAGAAATTGTTATAGCTGCAAAAGGGGGAACAATTCATATTAATGCCTATGGATTTAGAATCAGAGGTCATAAAAGCTCCTGTAGGTGTAATGTGTAGGCGTCCCAATCCTTTTGTCCATATAATGTACATATATTATATATTTTACAACAAGTCAAGTAGTTTTGGGTTTATATAGTAACATGTAATGATAGATTCCTTCTGACAGTAAATTGTAAGTTACATGTGAAATACAAGGGAGGTACAACAAAGGATTGTTGTGTATCCAGGATGAATGAGGAATTTTTGACATTCCAGTGCTGTTGTAAAGGTTATCATGCTGTACATCCTTGCCTTCCCATCCCATTACAAATGACCTATTAATACTGTCAGGTGACTACTTCTATGGCTCAAGCAGGAGGTTGGACACGATGACCCTGGAGGTCCCTTCCAACTGTAAAATTCTATGACTCTATGATGCATTTTTCTCCTTTTTTAATACTTGTAATAGTATTTTTAAAAAACATTAAAATAAAATAGTAAAATAGGCCCTCTTTGAATCTCTTTCCATCTTTCTATAGCCACTGCCCGAGGGACAAAAGGAGTAGGAGGAAGGCGGTACCATACAGAATATAATTTCCCCATCTGGAGAACAAAAAAACCCCTGCTGCCCTTCATAATATTAAAGAGAATCTGTCACCAAATTAATTACATTGCTGGGCTTCTAGTAGACAAGTTTAAACATTACTCCTGGCCGCAAATGGACCTCCATCGCTGGGAAAATCATCCTTGAATGTTTATATACTTGAAGTTGCTAGTGCATCATGGACAGGCAATTCCTGGTTAGCGAATCGATCCTTCATATTATTCCTCGCCTAACACCACTCCCATGTTGTCGATTGACTTCTCTTCTTGATGCCAATAAAGCTTCCACATCTTTCTGGTCATAGACATTATTATATCATATGTTCTGCACAACATATGGCTCGCAGGGCACACAACATCCTTTGGTGCGTCGCATGTGGCCTGTGGGCCATATGTTGTCAAGGGACAATCACTATGGATGCCCTGGATCTACCGCTCGGGACCCCCACTAGTCCCACGCTCTCAGTCCTCTTTAGATCCGATACCGTCTTCACTAGCAAGCTCTTAGGTTTCTTGTGACTTGGCGCCTTATCCGATAACACCTTCTCGTCAGTAACTTTCATTAGGATCTCGCTATTCCTCGAAAATTTCTCTTCTAGCTGTGGATCACATCTTGGCAGCACTGCACACTTGTTACTCTCTAAACTCTATCTCACTCTTTCCAGGAAGCACAACTCTGTCCCTATCACTAAGCGTCTCCCCTGTGGGCTAGTAATAAAGACTTAACTACTTCTGACCCTGATGTCTGTTGCTGGGCAGAACTTCTTTACACTACATACTATGCACTACATTACTTATTTTACACTATATATTCCTTATAGCACTGCTACACACTATGCATATTATACTAACAATACTTATCACACTTTATACAGTACATTACACAGGCAAATGTGGCACCCCAGGGGTTCGGTTGCCACAGTGGCATTGCCTCTCTCACAAGAGGTGATGCCATGCCTGGAAGCAAGCAGGGGTCCCCTAGTCAGGTATACTAGCATGCAACACTTTCCTGGCTCCAGACTAGCAAGGGGAGCTCCTCCCCTTAGCAACTGGAATCTGGAGGCGGAGTTAGTTAGAGTTAGTGAGAGGAGTCGAAGACAGGACAGCGAAGAGGAAAGACCTGGGGAGTGGAGCTGCACGGCAGCTCACCCCAGAGAGGAGCATAGAAGAACCGGACACCGGAGTCCGAGGTTGTGGGGCACTGAAGGCCCAGCAGCAGAAACCGGAGGGCAGAAGACTGCAGGTTTCCTGGCCCCATCAGATGCCTGGAGGCTCCGCAGCACATAGGGCCCAGCACTGCCACTTGGGAGCGACACTCCAGGAAGGCCCGAGCTGCCTGCCATACGGGTGAGCACAAAGACGTTTTACTCAAGGAAGAAGGCCACAGCACAGCTATAAGCAGCAGGGTCAAAAAGATTAGGTCATTATTAGTGTTGAGCGAGCATGCTCGACACTGCTCGGTACTCGCCTGAGCATCTCACTACTCGGGATGTTCGGCGAGCACCGAGCATTTTCGGGTTACTCGGGCGGGAGCTCGGGTCTCCGCCCAGCATGTTTGGCACTCTTTACAGAGCCAATGAACATGCAGGGATTGCCAGCCAGTCACTGTAATGCCGCAGCCATATTGGTTGTGGGCATTACAGTCATTGGCTGGCCACACAGCGTCACCTCGAGTATTTAAAACCGGACGCAGCCATCTTGGACACAGTCGCTCCGGATCAGACAGTGTAGGGAGAGTGCTGCTGAGCTAGGGAGAGATTTATACTGCGAAATAGGTAGTGTAGGGTCTCTAAAGCCTGCAAAATCAAACAAACAGTCCTTCTGAGGACTAATATCCATCCCAGATATCAGGCAGGCTGTAAAGGAGACGCAGTGGTTATACCAACAAACACTGCATTACAGTCCTGTGTGCTGCTGCTGCTGCTCAAATTGCTATACTTAGTTTTTTTTTTCATCTAAATCCTCTTTTTTTTTTTTTTTTTCTCAGCCAGACTGTACAAATACCCGTCTTATTAACCTTTTGGTATTCTCCCTCCCCCAAAAAAAAAATTGAGTGTGTCTGTGAGTGTTCAGACATAAATATATCTGTTTAAAAGAGTCTGTTTTTGGCCAGATAACTAGAACTGTGGTTTTGCAGTTCCACGGTTCAAATCTCTGTATTATCCACTTTTTTGACTTTTTTCCATAAAAGAATACAGTTTGAGTGTCTCGGTGACTGTTCAGACACAAATATATCTATTTAAAAAAGTCTGGTATACGCCAGGAAATTAGAACTGTGGTTTTCCTCTTCCACGATTCAAATCTGGGTGTAATCCACCTTTTTGCCTTTTTTACATAAAAAAAACAGTTTCAGTGTCTCGCTGACTGTTCAGACACAAATATATCTGTTTAAAAGATTCTGGTGTAGGCGAGTGAACTAGAACTGTGGTTTTCCTTTTCCACGGTTCTAATCTCCCTTTTATTACCCTTTTGCCATTGATAGTGTGAGTGTAAGCTATTTTACTTCATTTACAATGGGCAAGGCGCGTGGCAAGGGACGTGTAACTGGACGTTCTGGTGATGGTGCGTGTAGAGGACGGGGCCGTGGCCAAGGTGAAAATGTGCCACAACCAACAGCCACATCTTCTCACTCCCAGTTCTTGACCGAATAACTAGGGAAGTGTGGCACCCCAGGGGTCTGGTTTTCCACAGTAATGTAATGTTATGTCTGAGAGCAGGTGGGAGGTCCTTTGGTCAGGGATCCTGTGCATGCCACACCTCCTGCCCAGTCTTGGGAGGGGAAGAACTTCCCCTGTATAAACCCTGGGCTGAGGCAGGGTTAGTCAGTCAAGGAGAGTAGAGACAGAGAAGCAGCATAGGAAGAAACAGCAGAAGCTCAGTGGGAGCAATATTACTACGAGTCAGGGGCTGGCAGCTGCAGAGCTCGCCCTGACTGAGAAGCTTTCTTACCGGACCCGGCGTCCGAGGCTGTGGGGACTAACTCTTACCCAGCAGCAGAAGCCGACCGGCAGGGGATTTCAGGTCCTCAGGCCCAGAAACCCGAAGGCACGGTCACACGCGTGGGACCAGCACCGCCATCGTGGAGCGGAAGCCATTAGAAGGCCCCGAGTCACCAGCCATATGGGTGAGCACCACACGGTACACTCAGGGACGTGGGCTACTTATATCCGCTTCTAGCAAGGTAGCCAGAAGAGTACAGTCAGTTTGGGAGGCCTACAACTCCGCCTGGCCAGGGGAGATCCCATCTGCTCAAGGACTGACCAGGCCCCGTTCACTAGCAAGTACTCCGGGAGGGTCTATCGTTGTTACCAGTAAAGACCCTGAATTACACCGCACCGTCTCTGAGTGGTTCCTGCTACCCCCATCATCCACATTTGCTGCCCTGAGGCCATACCCCTCCCGTTGGGGGTTATACCATCTACGCTGCACCATCCATCCACCGGCCTCAGCGGACTGTCCTGCAGCGGCAGCTCCATAGCTGCATTCAACGGGTGGCGTAGTCGTCCTGCATCTACCGCTGTTACATCGCCGCTCAGTTTGACTCCCTGGGCACGGACCGGGTCACCGCCACGAGACTACAACCCTCAAGAGATCCGGCTCCGGGTAAGCTCCCGCGTGCGCAACGCAGCGCGACACAGGCCCAGGGGCGCGTCAACTTTGGCGTAGTCGGCAGGATTTCGTGCCCGCAACCACCGGGTACTGCGTGCCTGAAAAAGAGACTTTTAAAACTTACCGTCCGTGAAGTTTTCCCGCCATCGGTGAAGATTCCCGCCATCCGGCGCCATTTTCAGCCTTCTTCCCGCCATCTGTGAAGATTCCCGCCATCCGGCGCCATCTTCAGCCTTCTTCCCGCCATCCGTGGAGTTTTCCCGCCGTTGGACGCCATCTTGAGGACGCCGCGCGGGAAGAAGAGGGGCGTGGACTCCGAAAGCGCGCGAGAACTGAAGCCCCGCCTCACGTCCGGACGTTGCGTAAGGTCCTGGAAGGAGCCCAGCAGACGCCGACGTCACCGGAGCGCGACGGAAAGTCCTCAACCCTGACGATCTACTGCGGAGCCGCGGCCTACGGAACAGGATCATCGCAAGGTAGGCCACGGTCCACTAGGGGGGAGGAAGATGTCGGATACGGAGGAGAGCTTCACTGCCTCAACCCCCGCCAGCGCTACCGCTGCTGCAGTTATGCCCTTCACCATGCCCTATATCCCGGGAGCAGCTTGGCTACCCCAGTACTCAGGGGAGTCACATACCCTGCATGACTTTAGAGAAAAGCTGGATAGCCTCTTCCAGGTGTACCCCCTCACAGAAGAGCAAAAAGTGAGCATCCTGGTGGCCCAACTAACCGGGGCAGCCAAAAGGGAAGTAAAATCCTGGCCACCTGGGAGGAAGACTGTCGCAGGGATACTAACCCGGCTGAAGGACACCTTTGATACCCGCACCTCAGCCGAGATTAAGCTTAGATTCTACGGGTGCAAGCAGCGAGCGCATGAGAGTATAAGGGACTATGCACTAAACCTACAAGAGGCCCTGAGGGCCATTAAGCAGACCGACCCTGATGGAGTGGTAAACGAGGACAGGCTGTTGACCGAACAATTTATAGAGGGACTATATTGTAATGCCCACCGAACCCAGTTGCGGGCGATGGCCTTACAGGATCCCCATCTGGGCTTTGCACAGTTCAAGGACAGAGCCATCCGGGTGCTCCGAGAACCGGCACCGGGTGGCGTTGTGACCCACAGGCGCCCAGCTATCACTTACCACCAGGAGGCGGCGCCCTTGTCGGCAGGGCCTGTGGGAGCTGATGCGCAGGCTTTGGACAATGACCCGGCTCCAGACCTACACCATCAGGTCCAAGAGCTAGCTAAGAGCGTTGCTGCGCTAACCCGAACTGTGCAGTCTTTGCAGGTTTCCACCCCAGGGAAGATCCAGCTGGCATCCGGACCGGAGGACATCCCGTGGCGTCGACCAAGGAGGACCCCACCGGCCAGAGGAAGACCCAGTGACCGATACAGCGAAGACGGACGACCCATCTGCCGCCGCTGCAATCAACCCGGACATATGGCAAGGTACTGTTCTTTAAACGGGCACAACCTGGAGTAGAGGGCCAACCCCCAGGAAAAAGATCACCAGGCCCATCGAACTGGCGCGACAGATATGTGGGAGGACGTCCAGTCTTGCCTGTGGTACTGGATGGCATTCCCATGAGTGCCCTACTGGACACCGGGTCACAGGTCACCACCATCCCGTACGTGCTCTTTAAGCAGTACTGGAATGACTCGGATATTACCCGCTACCCTGACGACGACTTGAGTATCATCGCCAGCAATGGCCAGCCCGTGCCACAGATCGGATTTAAAGAGGTGACCATCAAAATCGGTAGAGTCGAACTGGCAGCACAGGGACTGATCATTGTAGATATTGACAAACATGAGAGTCACCCAAAAATAACTCTAGGAACTAATGTAATTGAAAATTGTCTTGCAGAGGTGATTTTCCTTTTACAGCAGGTTGCCAAGAACGCCAGCTCCGGCGAGCAGCGGGTGCTCCAGAAAGAGATCCGGGCACTGATGCGACGGCAACAGGTGGAACTCTCCGGCGGTGAGATTGGTAGCGTAAGAATGTGTGACCCTTTTCCTATTGCCATGCCCCCAAAAAGTGAAATGATGATTTGGTGCCGGGCAGCTATTGGTCTGAGAGGTAGAGATTACCAGGCAATGGTAGAACCAGTTTACTCAGACAGTAGGCCCACCATCTTGACAGCACGGGGGGTGGTTAATGTACGCCATGGGAGGGTGCCCGTTCGCATAATCAATATCGGGAAGAGGGAAGTGTACCTGCCCCGGTATGCCACGCTAGCCAAATTATATACCATTAACCAAAATGCTATACAATCTGTGGAACCCTTGCCTCCATCTCACCCGGAGGAAGGTAACGGCTCTAAGAAAACAAAGGAGGACTGGTGTCAGCAACTACATTTGGGTACTGACTCCACTCTCTCACATCAGAAACAGGGAGTCTATCGGGTGGTTCAAGAGTACGAGAGAGTGTTTAGTAAACACCCGTTAGACTTCGGGCGAGTCAAGGGGGTAGAACACCACATCCCCACGGGAGACCATCCTCCCATAAAAGAGAGGTATCGACCCGTACCCCCTGCACACTACCAACACGCCAAGGGGATGCTTAGAGACATGAAGGAGGCTGGGGTGATCAGGGATAGCTGTAGCCCCTGGGCAGCTCCACTAGTCTTAGTCAGAAAAAAAGACAACACCATGAGGATGTGTGTAGATTACCGGAAAATCAACCGTATCACACACAAGGATGCGTACCCCTTACCAAGGATAGAGGAGTCATTGGCTGCTTTAAGATTTGCTAACTTCTTCTCTACCTTGGATCTCACTAGCGGGTACTGGCAGGTTCCTGTAGCAGAGGCGGACCGGGAGAAGACCGCATTCACCACCCCGATGGGACTTAGCGAGTTCACCTGCATGCCGTTCGGACTCTGCAACGCACCAGGAACCTTCCAACGACTAATGGAGTGTTGTCTGGGCCACAGAAACTTCGAGACGGTCCTGTTGTACCTGGACGATGTCATCGTATATTCCAAGACGTATGAGGACCACCTGAAACACCTGGCGGAAGTGTTCGAAGCTCTGGCGAGTTACGGCCTAAAGGTGAAACCCTCCAAGTGTCACCTCCTGAAACCAAAGGTGCAGTACCTGGGACACGTGGTGAGCGCTGACGGAGTGGCTCCCGACCCTGATAAGATCACCGCAATTAAGGAATGGCCAAGCCCCTCCAGCGTAAAAGAAGTGCGGCAGTTCCTCGGGTTGGTAGGCTACTACCGAAGGTTTATTCCCGGTTTCACCAAAAAGGCAGCACCTATGCAGGACCTCCTGATAGGCCAGTCCCGGAAGGCCAAGAACCAGAAGCCGCCCTTCAAATGGGAGGAGCTGGAAGAAGAGTCCTTCCGCCAGCTGAAGATGGCCCTCACGGGGGACGAAATCCTGGCGTACCCGGATTATAGCCAGCCCTTTATCCTCTACACCGACGCCAGTAACATCGGGCTAGGAGCCGTACTGTCCCAGATCCAGCAGGGGAAGGAACGAGTAATCGCCTACGCCAGCCGAAAGCTGCGACCCACCGAAAGGAATCCCGAGAATTACAGCTCATTTAAGCTAGAGTTCCTGGCCGTAGTATGGGCAGTCACCGAGCGCTTTAAGCATTACCTCGCTTCTTCCCGGTTCACCGTGTACACGGATAACAACCCGTTGACACACCTGGACACGGCAAGACTCGGTGCCCTGGAGCAGAGGTGGATGGCCCGTCTGTCCAACTACGAGTTCACAATCAAATACCGGGCCGGACGCTCCAATACCAACGCGGACGCCCTGTCCAGGATGCCCAACCTGCCGGACAAAGGAGAAGATCCGGAGGGACTGGAAGAAGTTGAACTCCCTGCGTTCCACCATCATGGGACTATCCAGTACTCCCACCGGGTAAGGAGTAAGCAGGCTGCTACGTTGAACCCCTTACCTCACTACAACTGGGCGGAAACGCAAGACAGCGACCCTGCCGTCCGACTGGTGAAGGAGATGCTGACTCGCCCGGAGGCTTGCCTTGAACCAGACGCTCCGGAGGAAGCCAAACAACTATGGGCAGAGAGGAGTCGACTGTTCCTTTACAAGGGGAAGTTGTGCCGCAGAATGGTTAACTCCCGGACTCATGAACTACTCTGGAAAGTAGTGGTGCCACGAAGAGACGCAGCCATGGTGATGGAGGCATACCACGACGGAGCTGGACACTTCGGGTGGAAGAAGCTGGAGTTCCTGCTGCGCGAGCGATTCCACTGGGTAGGCATGAGGGGAACCATTGAGAAGTGGTGCAGAGACTGTGGCCCGTGCAACCTAAGAAGGAAGGATCGTGCCAGCCAGAAGACTCCCCTGCAGTCCATCGTCACCCGACAGCCGTTGGAACTGGTAGCCTTGGATCATGTAAAACTGACCCCAAGCAGAAGTGGCTACGTCTACGCACTAACCATCGTGGATCACTACTCCCGGTTCTTGGTTGTCGTCCCCGTCAAGGACTTAACAGCTCGAACAGCAGCGAGAGCCTTCCAGCAGCATTTCTGCCGTCCACACGGGTACCCGGACCAAGTGTTGACAGACCAGGGACCTGCCTTTGAAGCGGAGGTCTTCCAAGAATTCTGCACTCTGTATGGCTGCCGGAAGATAAGGACGACACCCTATCATCCGCAAACTAATGGACTTTGTGAGAAAATGAACCAGGTGGTAATGGATCTTCTGAAAACGTTGCCCCTGGAAGAACGCAGTCTGTGGCCTGAGAAGCTGCCCGATCTGGTGGACCTATACAACCACATCCCGGTAGGTTCCACCAACTGTACCCCGGCTTACCTAATGAGGGCAAGACCTGGTAAGTTACCTGTTGACCTGGAAATGGGAGTCCTGACACCCGAGGACACTTCACCAGAAACAGACTGGGACACCGAGAGGCAGCAGCAGTACCGGAGAGTACAGGAGAGCGTGGAGCGAAGTCTCTGTCAGGCTAGGGAAAGACAAGAGAAAACTTACAACCAGTATGCTCCCGCTGTTCCCCTGGTACCCGGAGAGCAGGTCTTGAAGAGGAAGAGACGGCTCCACAAGTTGGACGACCAGTGGGAAAAGGACCCGTACACCGTACTGCCCTCAAGCCACGAGAACCCGAAGGTTTGTACCATCAGTAAAGACGGAGGGGAAACCACAGCTATTGTATCCCGGGACCACCTGAAGAAGTGTCCCGAACAACTGAGGAACCCTGAAGAGGAACAAGAAGACCATCGACCCGTAGAGGAAAGGGAAGATATGGTTAGTACTGTGCTCGGGGACTTCCCTCGGTCTTGGACTCAAGTCAATGGTGCAGTTGTGGTACCCGTACTCACCTTCCTCCAACCAGCATCCCAAGCACCTACGGAGCAACAGGTAGAGCTGGAAGAACAGCCGGTCCAGGAGGCAGAAGACCCTACACCCGCAGACCAGGAGGATCAACCCTCTGCTTGCAGTGAGCCTGCCATATCCCTAGTGAGCCAAAGAGCCGGTAGACAGCTGCCCAGTTTACCCTTGACAGCTCCTACACCCTGTAGTTCAGGGCCAGACAGTCAGCTCCGTAGGTCCACTAGGGCCACTAGAGGCCAGTTACCCGCACGTTGGAGGATTTGAAGTGTATAAATTGTTTTATTTATGTTTACCTGTGTATTGTTGCTTGTGTATAATTTTGTGTTTCTAGTTATTTGTAGGAGTCCTTGGTGGATTTACCGGGAAACCCTTGTACATAGTTGGAGCGTAACCCAGGATGGACTAAAGACTGTTAAGGACTCGGGGCAGGACAAACCCCTACCTGGTTACGTCTCCCTGTTTTGGTGAAATGGACACCTTGCTTTTCTTCAAAGACTGCACCCGGTTACGGACATGCCGTGACCACCTTTGTGTGTTTCTTCTTATTGTACTGTTATTGTTGTTATATCTTGTTATGTTTTTCTAAAATATGTTTAGTCCCGGAGTACTAAATTTCACTAGGGGGGAATGTGGCACCCCAGGGGTCTGGTTTTCCACAGTAATGTAATGTTATGTCTGAGAGCAGGTGGGAGGTCCTTTGGTCAGGGATCCTGTGCATGCCACACCTCCTGCCCAGTCTTGGGAGGGGAAGAACTTCCCCTGTATAAACCCTGGGCTGAGGCAGGGTTAGTCAGTCAAGGAGAGTAGAGACAGAGAAGCAGCATAGGAAGAAACAGCAGAAGCTCAGTGGGAGCAATATTACTACGAGTCAGGGGCTGGCAGCTGCAGAGCTCGCCCTGACTGAGAAGCTTTCTTACCGGACCCGGCGTCCGAGGCTGTGGGGACTAACTCTTACCCAGCAGCAGAAGCCGACCGGCAGGGGATTTCAGGTCCTCAGGCCCAGAAACCTGAAGGCACGGTCACACGCGTGGGACCAGCACCGCCATCGTGGAGCGGAAGCCATTAGAAGGCCCCGAGTCACCAGCCATACGGGTGAGCACCACACGGTACACTCAGGGACGTGGGCTACTTATATCTGCTTCTAGCAAGGTAGCCAGAAGAGTACAGTCAGTTTGGGAGGCCTACAACTCCGCCTGGCCAGGGGAGATCCCATCTGCTCAAGGACTGACCAGGCCCCGTTCACTAGCAAGTACTCCGGGAGGGTCTATCGTTGTTACCAGTAAAGACCCTGAATTACACCGCACCGTCTCTGAGTGGTTCCTGCTACCCCCATCATCCACATCTGCTGCCCTGAGGCCATACCCCTCCCGTTGGGGGTTATACCATCTACGCTGCACCATCCATCCACCGGCCTCAGCGGACTGTCCTGCAGCGGCAGCTCCATAGCTGCATTCAACGGGTGGCGTAGTCGTCCTGCATCTACCGCTGTTACATCGCCGCTCAGTTTGACTCCCTGGGCACGGACCGGGTCACCGCCACGAGACTACAACCCTCAAGAGATCCGGCTCCGGGTAAGCTCCCGCGTGCGCAACGCAGCGCGACACAGGCCCAGGGGCGCGTCAGAAGCACACAACAACACCACTATTGCGAACTGATCAGTTTGAACAGGTTATTAATTGGATAGCAGATAATACTTCCAGTCACCTGGGCACCACCACCTCTGGTCTGTCTTCCACACGGTCAAGTGTTAGTAGCCGTGAGTCTCGACCGCATACTCCTCCTCACCCTGATGCTCCTTCCTCCCACCATGCCGAGTGCCGTCAGACAGCAACTGATCCGACAGTTGGACACTCTGAAGAGCTGTTCACTGGTCCATTTCCATATTTGGGCCCCTCGCCTGCTCCGCTTGAAGTGGTGGAAGAGGAGATCCCATGTAGCGATGGCCAAATATTTGAACAGCCACTGGCACAGGAAGGCGACGCTGGCAATTTGTCACAAGAGGTGGACGATGACGAGACACAATTGCCACGAAGTGAGGAGGAGGACTGTGGTGCGGAAGTGGAAGAGGAGGAGGTGGTGGATGATCTAGTAACTGACCCAACGTGGCAGGAGGACACGCAGAGCGAGGCCAGCAGCACACAGGGGGAGGGAGGCAGAGTACCCGAACAGGCAGGAAGAAGCAGTGTGGTGGCCGCAGACAGAAGGAGGGCAACCGTTCCCCGTAACACCAACACGAGGGACTTTGCCAGTACAACCGGTAGGTCTTCCAGAGTCTGGAATTTTTTTAAAGACTCTGCTGATAACCCCAAAAAGGCCATTTGTACCACCTGCTAGGCCAGCATCAGCAGGGGTGACAAAACTACCAGCCTGACCACCACCAGCATGATCAGGCACATGTCAGCAAAGCACGCGACTTTGTGGGGCGAACCCCAGGGTCCACGACCAGTGTCAGCAGGTGTCACCACTGCTTCTTCCACTGTTTTGCGTGTAAGAGAACCTCCTGTTGTGCATGCAAGGCAATCCCCTGTTCATACTGCATGCAAAGATGCCCCCTCCTCTCAGTCTTCACTTGTTATGGCAGTTTCTCAAGAAACAGCATCAACGTCCACGTCCCACTGCAGCGTTCAATTGTTCATATCCCAGACCTTTGAACGAAAGCGCAAATTCGCAGCCAATGCCCCACAGGCCACAGTCCTAAATTCGCACATTTCACGACTGCTTACGTTGGAAATGCTGCCTTTTAGGCTGGTGGAGACGGAATCCTTCCGCAACCTTATGGCGGTGGCCGTCCCTCGGTACTCGGTCCCCAGCCGACACAATTTTGCCCGGTGTGCCATCCCCGCCCTACACAAGCACGTGTCCCAAAACATCTGCCGTACCCTCAACAACGCAGTTACTGGGAGAGTCCACCTGACAACGGACATGTGGACAAGTGCTTGTGGCCAGGGACGGTACTTCTCCCTGACGGCACACTGGGTAAACATAGTGGAAGCCGGGACCCAGTCGGACCTTGGGACGGAACACATCCTCCCCACAACGAGGATTGCGGGCCCTATTTCAGTCAGAGTTGCCCCCACAGAGTACAGCTCCTGTGCATCATCCTCCTCCTCCTCCTCATGTTCAGCCCATCTCAGATATCACCACATCAGTTACAAGCTGGAAGCACTGCAGTACTGCCTCAGCCAAGCGGCAACAGGCTGTGCTGAAACTCATAAGCTTAGGTGATAAACCTCACACTGCTTGTGAGTTGTGGACAGCTGTGAAAGAGCAGGCAGATCTGTGGCTGAGACCGCTGAACCTACATCCAGGCATGGTCGGGTGTGACAATGGCCGTAACCTGGTGCCTGGCTCATGTGCTTAACCTCGTGGTTCAGCGGTTTCTTAAATCGTACCCCGAGTTGCCAGATCTGCTAGTCAAAGTATGCCGCCTGTCAGCTCATTTTCGGAAGTCGGCTACAGCTTCCGCCGCCCTTGCTGTGTTGCAGCAGCGTTTGCAGCTTCCGGCACACCGACTGGTGTGTGATGTCCCCACACGTTGGAACTCTACCCTCCACATGTTGCAAAGGATTTGTGAGCAGAAGAGAGCAGTTGTGGAGTACCAGCTGCAACAAGGCCGTCGATATTCAGGTCAGACTCCACACATAAGACCTCAGGAGTGGACCTGGATGTCTGACATATGTACCATCCTGACAAACTTTGAGGAGTCCACTAAGATGGTGAGTGGCGATGACGCCATCATTAGCGTCAGCATCCCACTTGTCTGTCTTTTGCAATGCTCTCTGCAGAGAATTAAAGAGGAGGCATTGCAGCCAGAGTATGATGAGATGGAACAAGAAGCCGTAGCGGGCGATTACACACAGCCCAGCCTCATCTCATCCCAACGTGCATTGGGGGACAATGAGGGAGAGGAGAAGGAGGGGGAGGAGGAGGAAGAACAGGGGCTGGTATCATGCGCTGTAGACGGTAGTACCTGTACAACTGTCATACCGTCGGTTCAGCATGGGTGGCCTGAGGACAGGGGGGAGGAGGAGGAGGAGGAGGAGAGCATGGTCAGTCGTCATCTTGGTGAGAACACGGAAGTCTTGCCCGTTACCAGTCTGGCACGCATGGCTGACTTTATGTTACGCTGCCTTAACCGTGACCCTCGCGTTGTCAAAATGTTGGGTGACAGTCATTACTGGTTGGTGACACTTTTAGACCCCCATTACAAGGAGAACTTTCACTCTCTTATTCCTGAGGTGGAGAGGTCTATAAAAATGGGGCAGTACCAGAAGGCCCTTGCTGCAGAACTGTTAAAAAAATTCCCATCTGAACACGCTAGCGGCAGAGGTCACAGTTCGTTGCCTAACCAAGGCGTACAGGCTAGAGAGACGCAACTCCAATCCAGCAGAGGCAGGGGAACACTGTCAACTTTCTGGGACAGTTTTCTGAGACCCGCCCAGTTTACAGGCCCTGAGGCGCGGGGTACTCTCACAAGGAGTGGAAAGTTTCAAAAGATGGTGAGGGAGTACCTTGCCGACTGTACCAGCATCCTCCGTGATTCCTCTGTGCCTTTTAATTATTGGGTATCCAAGCTGGACACTTGGAATGAACTCGCTCTGTACGCCTTGGAGGTCCTGGCCTGCCCTGCCACTAGCGTGTTATCGGAGCGTGTTTTTAGTGCCTCTGGATGAATTATAACTGATAAGCACACTCGCCTGTCAACTGACAATGCTGACAAGCTGACCCTTATCAAAATGAACAAGGGCTGGATTAGGCCAGACTTCTCATCACCACCAAATGACAGCAGAGTAACATAAAGTCAAATCCACTGTGTTATTACGGGAGGTGTATTCCCATGCACCGCTTCACACCCACACATGGGTATACGCTTTCTCATTTCGGCTGTTTTTTTCTCTTATCCTCAGCCTCCACCACCACTATACCACCAGGATGACCGTGGTCCATGTTGGCAGCATTGCAAGTTCCTCCGTCCTAATTTTTGGCAGCTTTTGCTTGGAAGGCATAGGCAAAGACTATGGGAGACCCACTCCTCAATAATGGGAATAATGTTTTTAATATTCTGTACTGCCTGGCTCTTGTAAGGGGCATTGCAAATTCCTCCGTCCTAATTTTTGGCAGCTTTTGCTTGGAAAGCATAGGCAAAGACTATGGGAGACCCACTCCCCAATAATGGGAATAATGTTTTTAATATGCTGTACTGCATGGCTCTTGTAAGGGGCATTGCAAATTCCTCCGCCCTAATTTTTGACAGCTTTTGCTTGGAAGGCATAGGCAAAGACTATGGGAGACCCACTCCCCAATAATGGGAATAATGTTTTTAATATGCTGTACTGCATGGCTCTTTTAAGGGGCATTGCAAGTTCCTCCGTCCTAATTTTTGGCAGCTTTTGCTTGGAAGGCATAGGCAAAGACTATGGCAGACCCACTCCCCAATAATGGGAATAATGTTTTTAATATGCTGTACTGCATGGCTCTTGTAAGGGGAATTGCAAGTTCCTCCATCCTAATTTTTGGCAGTTTTTGCTTGGAAGGCATAGGCAAAGACTATGGGAGACCCACTCTCCAATAATGGGAATAATGTTTTTAATATGCTGTACTGCATGGCTCTTGTAAGGGGCATTAAAATCGTCTTGTTAAGCTATTGTGACCTTCACGTTGTAACGGGTCTGGGAGGCGGAACCTCTGAGCTACTATACAAGGGGGCGGACCTTGTAAGGGAGCGGGTGGCGACCAGGCAGGCAGTCACAGCAGGTGACCGGGACAGTCTCTGGGTGTACGGGCAGGAGGTCACGGCAAGTGACCGGGACAGTCTCTGGAAGAACGGGCTGGAGGTCACGGCAAGTAACCGGGGCAGTCTCTGGGTGAACGGGCTGGAGGTCACGGCAAGTGACCGGGGCAGTCTCTAGGTAAAGGGTAGGTACGACCTGTGATGGCTGAACCTCCAGGTAGGCTAGCAAGGCAGATGGAGGATGTGTGCTCCCAGGTGAGCAAGCGAGAGTCTCTGGAATAGCAGGTGGTCACAGCACGTGACGGCGAAGCCTCCAGGTAGGCAAGCAGGCAGGTAGCGGAGAAGCGCTCCCAGGTGAGCAGGCAAGAGTCTCTGGAATAGCTGGTGGTCACAGCACGTGACGGCGGAGCCTCCGGGCAGGCAAGCAGGCAGGTAGCGGAGAAGCGCTCCCAGGTGAGCGGGCAAGAGTCTCTGGAATAGCTGGTGGTCACAGCACGTGACGGCGGAGCCTCCGGGCAGGCAAGCAGGCAGGTAGCGGAGGAGCGCTCCCAGGTGAGCGGGCAAGCTGGTCCATAGACAGACTGACAGGAGTAGAAAGGCAGACCGTCGGACCTCAGGCTAGCAAGCAGGCAGGTAGCTGATGTGCGCTCCCAGGTGAGCGGGCAAGCTGGTCCTTAGACAGACTGATAGGAGTTGTAAGGCAGACCGTCGGACCTCAGGCTAGCAGGCAGGTAGCAGGAATAACAGGCAGGAAACAGACAGCAAACTGGCAGGACTCTGGCAGGAATCAGGCAGGTAACTGGCAGGTAACTGGCAACGGGACCTGAGGGCTGAAGCAGAGTAGAACAGTGCAACAACATTGCTCGGGCACCTCCATTTTGGAGGAGGTGCCTTATATATGGTGAAGTCCTCCGGCCATTGGCCGGGGACTCCTTAGGACGGCGCGCGTGGCCCCTTTAAGAGGGAGGGAGAGCGCGCGCGCGCGCCCTAAGCACAGTGGCCGGGAAGGAGCGCGCGCTGCCAGCAGAGCGGGAGGAGGACGCCGGGCACGGAGCAGGGAGGTGAGGGGAACAGCGTCCCTGCCTAGCAGAGGGCAGGGACGCCGGCGCTACAGTACCCCCCCCTTTAGGCCCCCCCTTTTTTAGGCCAGACAGAAATTTAGCAAGGATAAGAGGGGCATGGATGTTCTCCCGGGGCTCCCACGTTCTCTCCTCAGGACCAAACCCCTTCCAATCTACTAGAAAAAAGGTCTTTCCTCTTACCCTTTTGGTGGCAAGAATGTTCTCTACCTCAAACTCGTCCTCAGCAGAAACCGGAGCAGGAGGCGTACCTGTAGACTTGGAAAAAGAGTTAAGTACCACAGGTTTGAGGAGAGATACATGGAAGGAGTTAGGGATCCGTAAGTTGGCCGGGAGTTTCAATTTATAGGCCACCGGGTTGATCTGACTGATGACCTCCAGGGGGCCGATGAACCGAGGCCCTAACTTGTAAGAAGGTATCTTGAGTCGGACATATTTAGATGAGAGCCAGACTTTATCTCCGGGACGAAATTGTGGAGGATCCAGGCGTTTTTTGTCAGCGTGTCTTTTCATCCGTTCGGACGACTGAAGGAGTGCGGATCGGGTACTCTCCCAAATGGAGGAAAATTTGCCAACGAGAGATTCCGCAGCCGGGTTGTCCACAGAGGTGGAGACAGGAAAAGGAATCCGAGGATGCTGACCGAAGACTACAAAAAACGGGGATTTGGAGGAGGATTCGCTCTCGTGATTGTTATAAGAGAACTCGGCCCATGGTAGGAGATCCACCCAGTCTGAATGATGAGCATTAACGAAGTGCCGGAGGTAACTGGTCAGGTTCTGATTGATCCGCTCCACTTGACCATTGGACTGTGGGTGGTAAGCGGAAGAGAAGTCCAGGGTGACGTCTAGCAGTTTACAAGTGGCTCTCCAGAAGCGTGAGGTGAACTGTACCCCACGATCCGACACGATGTGGAGGGGCAGGCCATGAAGACGGAAGATGTGACGAATAAAGTCTTTAGCTAGCTCGGGTGCAGACGGGAGGCCTGGCAGGGGAACGAAATGAGCCATCTTGGAGAAGCGGTCAGCGACCACCCAAATGACCGTACAACCGGCAGAGACTGGGAGGTCTGTTATAAAGTCCATTGCTATATGCTGCCAGGGGGCAGCAGGTACTGGGAGCGGAAGGAGGCGACCGGCTGGCAGATGTCTCGGAACCTTGTTGCGGGCGCAGGATACACAGGCAGAAACAAAGTCTATTACGTCCTTGTGCAGGGTAGGCCACCAGTAGTGCCGGGTAATAAGCTGGAGGGTCTTTTTCTGACCGGCATGGCCAGCCAGTTTAGACGAGTGACCCCAGTGAAGGATCTTCTCCCGATCAGGTACTGATACGAACGTCTTTCCGGGAGGGAGACGATTTAGACTCACGGGAGCCACCTACATTACTCTGGCGGGATCGATGATGTGTTTCGGATCTTCCTCGAGATCAGACACCAGAAAGGATCGAGACAAGGCATCCGCCTTGACGTTTTTGTCAGCCGGGCGAAAATGAAGAACAAAATCAAAGCGAGCAAAAAACAAGGACCACCGGGCTTGGCGCGGGTTAAGTCTCTGGGCATGCTGGAGGTAAGCCAAGTTCTTGTGGTCAGTGTAAATTATTACCGGGTGAAGAGCCCCCTCGAGCAGGTAACGCCACTCCTCCAATTCCAGTTTGATGGCCAATAACTCTCGGTCTCCTATGGAATAATTGCGCTCTGAGGAGGAGAAGAGTTTAGAGAAGAAGCCGCAAGTTACCATCCTCCCGGAAGATGATTTTTGAGTAAGTACCGCTCCGGCTCCAGAGGAGGAGGCGTCAACTTCCAGGAAGAACTGCTTGTTGCCGTCCGGGCGATGCAGCACTGGGGCGGAAGAGAAGGCCTGTTTTAAGGAAAGAAAGGCCTCCTCTGCTTCGGGAGGCCACTCTTTGGGATTAGTACCCTTACGGGTGAGCGCGGAAATTGGGGCAGTCCGGGAAGAGAAGTGTGGTATGAAGAGGCGGTAGTAGTTGGCGAAGCCCAGGAACCGCTGAATGGCCTTCAACCCCTCCGGTCGAGGCCATTTCTCGATGGCAGACAGTTTCTCTGGATCCATTCGTAGGCCGGTCTGAGAAATAATGTAGCCCAAAAACGGAAGCGAGGTCTGCTCAAAGAGGCACTTCTCGTATTTAGCGAAGAGGTGATTCTGCCTGAGCCTGAGCAGGACCTGACGAACGTCCCTCCGGTGAGTCTGGAGATCCGGAGAGAAGACCAAGATGTCGTCCAGGTACACCACTACGCAGGAGTAGAGAAGGTCCCGGAAGATGTCATTGACCAACTCTTGAAAGACGGCAGGAGCGTTACAGAGACCAAAGGGCATTACCAGATATTCATAGTGGCCGTCCCGGGTGTTGAATGCCGTCTTCCATTCATCCCCCTGACGGATACGAACCAGGTTGTACGCCCCACGGAGGTCCAGTTTGGTGAAGATTCTAGCCCCTCTCAGACGATCAAATAACTCCGGAATGAGCGGAAGGGGGTACTTATTCTTCACCGTGATTTGGTTAAGGCCTCTATAGTCTATACAGGGATGGAGAGAGCCATCCTTCTTTTTTACGAAGAAGAAGCCTGCTCCCGCCGGGGAGGTAGATTTCCGGATGAATCCCCTGGCCAGATTCTCCTCAATATATTCGGACATCGACCGGGTCTCAGCAGCGGATAATGGATAAATACGCCCACGGGGAGGAGTAGTACCGGGTAACAGGTCGATAGGGCAGTCGTATGGTCTATGAGGGGGTAGTGTCTCTGCTTCCTTTTTATTAAAGACATCAGCATAAGACCAATAAGGAATCGGAAGTCCAGGTAGATTAGCTGGGGTAGGAGAAGGACGGACGGGATGGACGGGAACCAGACAGGTCTTATGGCAGTCCTGTCCCCAGCGAAGGACTTCTCCGGTCTGCCAGTCAAGCACGGGTGCATGTCTCTGGAGCCAAGGTAGACCTAGCAAGAGGGCGTGAGAGAGTCCAGGCAGAACATGAAAGGAGATACTCTCAGAATGCAGCATTCCCACCTGTAGAGTAATGGATTCGGTGATGAGTTGGATGGGGCGTGGTAAGAGACCCCCATCCACGGCAGCAACAGACAAGGGTACAGCCAGAGGTTTGGTGGGGATGCGGTATTTCTCTACCAGGGACTGTGAAATAAGATTCCCGGCTGCTCCAGAGTCCAGTTGGGCTAGTTCGAAATAACGGTTCTCCCCGCAGACGATTGAAACTGACAGCAGCAGAGATGAAGAGGATTTATTCTTGTCTAGGTTGACCTCTCTGAGCGGACCTAGACACAGGCGTTTCCCGACCTCTCTGGGCAGGCACGGATCCGGTGCTCCTTACTGCCACAGTAGAAGCAGCTCCCCTCGGCACGGCGCAAGTCCTGACGGGTTTTGACCATCTTGGTCTGGTCGACCTGCATAGACTCAGGAGAGTGTACCTGGGGAGAGACGAAGGGAGTGACGGGTTTCTGAAAGGTAGGAGCTAGACGTGGAAACCTCCTCTCACGGGTGACCTCTTTGGCACGCTCCTGGAACCGTAGGTCAATCCGGGTGGCAAGAGTTATTAGGTCATCGAGAGTGGTAGGAATGTCCCGACCGGCAAGTTCATCTTTAATACGACCGGACAGACCCTCCCAGAAGACGGATACCAGAGCGTCGTTATCCCAGGCCAGCTCCGAGGCAAGGGTACGGAACCGTATGGCATATTGGCCCACGGTGAGACTTCCCTGACGGAGACGTAGCAGAGATGATGCAGATGAGGTCTTCCGTCCGGGTTCGTCGAAAACTTTCCGGAAAGCCGTGAGGAAGGCAGGCAAGTCGGACACCAGGGGGTCTCCTCTCTCCCATAGAGGATTTAGCCAGGCCAGGGCCTCCCCGGTGAGATGGGACATGATGAAGGCAATTTTGGCCCGGTCGGAGTTAAACTGGTGGGACAATAGTTCAAAGTGCAGGGTGCACTGATTTATGAAGCCCCGAGCCTGGGCGGAGTCGCCTCCGAAGCGAGGAGGTGCAGAAAGCCGGGGTCCGGGGTAGGATACCATGGTATTGGTGGGCAGCGGAGCTGCCGGGTTGCGAGTCATGGCACTGGCGGTGGTTGCTGGTGGAGCAGTCAGAGTATCCAGGCGAGAATTGACATTCCGCAGGTGACCCAGGATGGACTCCTGTTGGGACCTCTGACGGGACAGTTCATGACAGAGATCCGAGAGCGAGGGAGCTTGGGTGCCACCGGGTTCCATGGCCCGAGCAAACTGTAACGGGTCTGGGAGGCGGAACCTCTGAGCTACTATACAAGGGGGCGGACCTTGTAAGGGAGCGGGTGGCGACCAGGCAGGCAGTCACAGCAGGTGACCGGGACAGTCTCTGGGTGTACAGGCAGGAGGTCACGGCAAGTGACCGGGACAGTCTCTGGAAGAACGGGCTGGAGGTCACGGCAAGTGACCGGGGCAGTCTCTGGGTGAACGGGCTGGAGGTCACGGCAAGTGACCGGGGCAGTCTCTAGGTAAAGGGTAGGTACGACCTGTGATGGCTGAACCTCCAGGTAGGCTAGCAAGGCAGATGGAGGATGTGTGCTCCCAGGTGAGCAAGCGAGAGTCTCTGGAATAGCAGGTGGTCACAGCACGTGACGGCGAAGCCTCCAGGTAGGCAAGCAGGCAGGTAGCGGAGAAGCGCTCCCAGGTGAGCAGGCAAGAGTCTCTGGAATAGCTGGTGGTCACAGCACGTGACGGCGGAGCCTCCGGGCAGGCAAGCAGGCAGGTAGCGGAGAAGCGCTCCCAGGTGAGCGGGCAAGAGTCTCTGGAATAGCTGGTGGTCACAGCACGTGACGGCGGAGCCTCCGGGCAGGCAAGCAGGCAGGTAGCGGAGGAGCGCTCCCAGGTGAGCGGGCAAGCTGGTCCATAGACAGACTGACAGGAGTAGAAAGGCAGACCGTCGGACCTCAGGCTAGCAAGCAGGCAGGTAGCTGATGTGCGCTCCCAGGTGAGCGGGCAAGCTGGTCCTTAGACAGACTGACAGGAGTTGTAAGGCAGACCGTCGGACCTCAGGCTAGCAGGCAGGTAGCAGGAATAACAGGCAGGAAACAGACAGCAAACTGGCAGGACTCTGACAGGAATCAGGCAGGTAACTGGCAGGTAACTGGCAACGGGACCTGAGGGCTGAAGCAGAGTAGAACAGTGCAACAACATTGCTTGGGCACCTCCATTTTGGAGGAGGTGCCTTATATATGGTGAAGTCCTCCGGCCATTGGCCGGGGACTCCTTAGGACGGCGCGCGCGGCCCCTTTAAGAGGGAGGGAGAGCGCGCGCGCCCTAAGCACAGTGGCCGGGAAGGAGCGCGCGCTGCCATCAGAGCGGAAGGAGGACGCCGGGCACGGAGCAGGGAGGTGAGGGGAACAGCGTCCCTGCCTAGCAGAGGGCAGGGTCGCCGGCGCTACACACGTCTCTTCCAAAGGGCATTAAAACCGTCTTGTTAAACCACTCTAAACTCCACGTCTCTTCCAAGGGGCATTAAAATCGTCTTGTTAAGCTACTGTGACCTCCACGTCTCTTCCAAAGGGCATTGATATTGTCTTTTTATTCCTCTGCGACCTCCACCACTCTTCCAAGGGGCATTGATATTGTCTTTTTATTCCACTGTAACCTCCACCACTCTTCCAAGGGGCATTGATATTGTCTTTTTATTCCACTGGGACCTCCACCACTCTTCCAAGGGGCAGTAAAAGCGTCTTGTTAAGCTACCGTGACTTCCACGTCTCTTCCAAGGGGCATTAAAACCGTCTTGTTAAACCACTCTGAACTCCACGTCTCTTCCAAGGGGCATTAAAACCATCTTGTTAAACCACTCTGAATGCCACGTCTCTACCATGGGGCGTTAAAACCGTCTTGTTAAGCTACTGTGACCTCCACGTCTCTTCCAAGGGGCATTAAAACCATCTTGTTAAACAACTCTGAACTCCACAGCTCTTCCAAGGTACATTGAAATGTTGTTTTTAATTACCTCTAACCTCCACGACTCTTCCAACGGGCATTGCATTTCCTCCTTATTTTAGTCAGCTTTTGCTTTTTCAATGCATAGGCGAACACTAAGGGAGACCCACTCCCCAATAATGGGTAGAAGGTTTTTAGTACGCTGTAACCCATGTTTGTTTCAAGGGGCATTGCAGTTCCTCATAATTTTTGGAAAGCCTTTCATTCACTGCTTAGGCCAACAGTGTACAGGAGACCCAGTTGCTATAAATGGAAAAAACGGTTTAGTTAAGGCCCTCTGACCTCCATGTCACTTCCAAGGGACATTGGAGTGCCTCGAAATTTTTGGTAGGCATTGCACTCACTGTATGCCCTATAACTGTGTAGCCAAACCGCTCCTTTTGGTACATAAACTTGATGGACGCAAGTCTTTATTCGGCTTTACAAACTATGTTACTATGTTACTATATCCTACAAGACATGTGTGGTTGACTGGCCTGATATTTATGTGTATGGTCTGTAGCGTCGGCGTCCCTGCCTCCTGCTAGGCAGGGACGCTGTTTCCCTCACCTCTCCGCTCTGTGCCCGGCGTCTTCCTCCCGCTCTGCTGGCAGCGCGCGTTGCTTCCCGGCCACGGTGCTTAGGGCGCGCGCACGCGCTCCCTCTCTCTTAAAGGGGCCGCGCGCGCAGTCCTAAGGAGTCCCCGGCCAATGGCCGGAGGACTTCACCATATATAAGGCACCTCCTCCAAAATGGAGGTGCCCGAGCAATGTTGTTGCAAAGCCTTCACTCTGCTTCAGCCCTCAGGTCCCGTTTCCATCTGCTACCTGCCTGCTAGCCTACCTGGAGGCTCCGCCGTCACTTGCCGTGACCACCTGCCTGTCCAGAGACTGTTGTCTGCTCACCTGGGAGCGCTCATCGGCTACCTGCCTGCTAGCCTACCTGGAGGCTCCGCCGTCACTTGCCGTGACCACCTGCCTGTCCAGAGACTCTTGTCTGCTCACCTGGGAGCGCTCATCTGCTACCTGCCTGCTAGCCTACCTGGAGGCTCCTGGCCTGGGATAACGACGCTCTGGTGTCTGTCTTCTGGGAGGGTCTGTCCGGCCGTATTAAAGATGAACTCGCCGGTCGGGACATTCCTACCACTCTCGACGACTTAATAACACTTGCCACCCGGATTGACATCTGATTCCAGGAGCGCGCCAAAGAGGTCACCCGTGAGAGGAGGTTTCCACGTCTAGCCCCCACCTTCCAGAAACCCGTCACTCCCTCCGTTACCCCCCAGGCACACTCACCTGAGCCTATGCAGGTCGACCAGACCAAGATGGTCAAAACCCGTCAAGACTTACGCCGTGCCGAGGGGAGCTGCTTCTACTGTGGCAGTAAGGAGCACCGGATCCGTTCCTGCCCAGAGAGGTCGGGAAACGCTTGTGTCTAGGATCGCTCAGAGAGGTCGCCCTAGACAAAAGTAAACCCTCTCCATCTCTGATGCTGTCAGTCTCTATCACCTGCGGAGAGAACCATTATTTCGAACTGGCTCAACTTGACTCAGGAGCTGCTGGAAATCTCATTTCTCAGTCTCTGGTAGAGAAATACCGCATTCCCACCAAACCTCTGGCCGTACCTTTATCTGTCGCCGCCGTGGATGGGGGCCTCTTACCACATCCCATCCAACTCATCACCGAATCCATAACTCTGCAGGCGGGAATGCTGCATTCTGAGAGCATCTCCTTTCATGTTCTGCCTGGACTCTCTCACGCACTCTTGTTAGGCCTACCTTGGCTCCAGAAACATGCACCCGTGCTTGACTGGCAGACCGGAGAAGTCCTTCGCTGGGGACAGGACTGCCATAGGACTTGTCTAGTTCCCGTTCATCCTGCTCGTCCTTCTCCTACCCCAGTCAGTCTACCCGATCTACCGGTTCCCTATTGGTCTTATGCGGATGTCTTCAATAAAAAAGAAGCAGAGACATTAACCCCTCATAGACCATACGATTGTCCAATCGACCTGATACCCGGCTCTACTCCTCCCCGTGGGCGTATCTACCCTTTGTCCGCAGCGGAGACCCGGTCCATGTCAGAATATATTGAGGAGAATCTGGCCCGGGGATTTATCCGGAAATCTACCTCCCCGGCGGGAGCAGGCTTCTTCTTCGTCAAAAAGAAGGACGGCTCACTCCGTCCATGTATAGATTATAGAGGCCTTAACCAGATTACAGTGAAGAATAAATACCCCCTCCCGCTCATTCCTGAATTATTTGACCGCCTGAGGGGGGCTAGAATCTTCACCAAACTGGATCTCCGTGGGGCGTATAACCTGGTCCGTATCCGTCAGGGGGATGAGTGGAAGACGGCATTCAACACCCGGGACGGCCACTATGAGTACCTTGTAATGCCCTTCGGTCTCTGTAACGCTCCTGCCGTCTTTCAAGAGTTGGTCAATGACATCTTCCGTGACCTTCTCTATTCCTGCGTGGTGGTGTACCTGGACGACATCTTGGTCTTCTCTCCGGACCTTCCTACTCACCGGAGGGATGTTCGTCAGGTCCTGCTCAGGCTCAGGCAGAACCACCTCTACGCTAAATATGAGAAGTGCATCTTTGAGCAGACCTCTCTTCCATTTCTGGGCTACGTAATCTCTCAGACCGGCCTACAAATGGATCCTGAGAAACTGTCTGCCATCCAGAAGTGGCCCCGACCAGAGGGGTTGAAGGCTATTCAGCGGTTCCTGGGCTTCGCCAACTATTACCGCCTCTTCATACCGCACTTCTCTTCCCGGACTGCCCCTATCTCTGCGCTCACCCGTAAGGGTACAAATCCCAGAAGATGGCCGCCCGAAGCTGAGGAGGCCTTTCTTTCCTTAAAACAGGCCTTCTCCTCCGCCCCGGTGCTGCATCGTCCGGACGGCAACAAACAATTCTTCCTAGAAGTTGACGCTTCCTCCTCCGGAGCTGGGGCGGTACTTACCCAAAAGTCATCTTCCGGAAGAATGGTAACCTGCGTTTTTTTCTCCAAACTCTTCTCCTCTTCTGAGCGCAACTATTCTATTGGAGACCGTGAATTGTTAGCCATTAAGCTGGCACTGGAGGAGTGGCGTTACCTGCTCGAGGGGGCTCTTCACCCGGTAATAATTTACACGGACCACAAGAACTTGGCTTACCTTCAGAGCGCCCAGAGACTTAACCCGCGCCAAGCCCGGTGGTCCTTGTTTTTTGCCCGCTTTGATTTTGTTCTTCATTTTCGCCCGGCAAACAAAAACATCAAAGCTGACGCCTTGTCCCGATCCTTCCTGGTATCTGATCTAGAGGAGGAACCTAAGCACATCATTGATCCCGCCAGAGTAATGCAAGTGGCTCCCGTGAATCTAAATCGTCTCCCTCCCGGTAAGACGTTTGTAACTGTACCTGATCGGAAGAAGGTCCTACACTGGGGTCACTCGTCTAAGCTAGCTGGCCACGCCGGTCAGAAAAAGACCCTCCAGCTCATTACCCGGCATTACTGGTGGCCTACCCTGCACAAGGATGTAATAGACTTTGTTTCTGCCTGTGTGTCCTGCGCCCGCAACAAAGTTCCGAGACACCTGCCAGCCGGTCGCCTTCTTCCTCTTCCAGTACCTGCTGCTCCGAGGCAGCATATTGCTATGGACTTTATAACGGATCTTCCTGTCTCTGCCGGTTGTACGGTCATTTGGGTGGTCGCTGATCGCTTCTCCAAGATGGCGCACTTCATTCCCCTGCCGGGTCTCCCGTCTGCACCCGAACTGGCTAAAGACTTTATCCGCCACATCTTCCGTCTCCATGGCCTGCCCCTCCACATCGTGTCAGATCGTGGGGTTCAGTTCACCTCACGCTTCTGGAGAGCCACATGTAAGTTGCTTGACGTCACTCTGGACTTCTCCTCTGCTTACCATCCACAGTCCAATGGTCAAGTGGAGCGGATCAATCAGAACCTGACCAGTTACCTCCGGCACTTCGTTAATGCCCACCATTCGGACTGGGTGGATCTCCTACCATGGGCCAAGTTCTCTTACAATAATCACGAGAGCGAATCTTCCTCCAAATCCCCGTTTTTTGTAGTCTTCGGTCAGCATCCTCGGATCCCATTTCCCGTCTCCACCTCGGTGGACAATCCGGCTGCGGAATCTCTCGTTCGCGAATTCTCCTCCATTTGGGAGAGTACCCGATCCGCACTCCTTCAGTCGTCCGAACGGATGAAAAAACACGCTGACAAGAAACGCCTGGATCCTCCACAATTCCGTCCTGGAGATAAAGTCTGGCTCTCGTCCAAATATGTCCGGCTCAAGATTCCCTCCTACAAGTTAGGGCCTCGGTTCATCGGCCCACTGGAAGTTATCAAACAGATCAACAAGGTGGCCTATAAATTAAAACTCCCGGCCAACTTACGGATCCCTAACTCCTTCCATGTATCTCTCCTCAAACCCGTGGTACTTAACTCTTTTTCCAAGTTCCAAGTGGGAGCGCTCATCTGCTACCTGCCTGCTAGCCTACCTGGAGGCTCCGCCGTCACTTGCCGTGACCACCTGCCTGTCCAGAGACTCTCGCCTGCTCACCTAGGAGCGCTCACCTGCTACCTGCCTGCTAGCCTACCTGGAGGCTCTGCCGTCACTAGCCGTGACCACCTGCCTGTCCAGAGACTGTCCCTGTCACTTGCCGTGAGTACCCGTCCTTCTACCCAGAGACTGTCCCTGTCACTTGCCGTGACTACCTGCCCTTCTACCCAGAGACTGTCCCTGTCACTTGCCGTGACTACCTGCCCTTCTACCCAGAGACTGTCACTGTCACTTGCCGTGATTACCTGCCCGTCTTCCCTGGGAGCCACCCGCTTCCTTACAAAGACCGCCCCCTAGTATAGTTGCTCAGGGGTTCCGCCTCCCAGACCCGTTACATGGTCCCTGTTCTTCCTGCTCTTTCTCCTTTGCCACCACCTCATCCATCATTCATCACCTGAAGCTTTGTTTTAACGGGAGTCATAGAACTGGGATAGTAGCAGGAAAACATCCAGCAATCCTCGGATGAGGTAGGATATGCGCCGAAACACTGACCACCTCAGGCCTAGCTGCTACTACATACATGCGCTTGCATCCCAAGGAACAGAAAGCTAAGGAGATGGATGGCCTCATGATCATGAATAATTTGCTCATTGTGTAGGAGGCCGACCACTTCTGCTGTCTACCTTTTGAACTTTGTGTTGAAGCCTGATTGACCCAGGACCCGCAATCCTCTATGTCTGGAGGACATGTAGCATCCCAGTGTGCAACTGTGTCCCGGCTTCCACAATATTAATCCAGTGTGAAGGCGTCAGTGAGATGGACCATCCCTGGCCACATTCACTTGTCCACGTGTTTGTGGTTAGGCTGTCCTTCCCGCTAAATGCACTGGGAAGGGCACAGGTAATATTTTGGTATGCGCGCTTGTGTATAAGGCGCACCGGGACAAATAGGGGCGGCTGGGGACCGTTTATGGACACCCGGCCACCCCAAGGCGGCTGGGGACCGTGTATGGTCACCCGGCCGCGGGGCGGCTGGGGACCGAGTATGGACACCCGGCCGCCCCCAGGCGGCTGGGGACCAAGCGTGGATACCCGGCCGCCGAAGCAGCCATGACGTGGTGGCCAGATTCCGCCTCCAGATGCCTAAAAGGCCCAATTTCAAGTGCAAGCAAGCAAGCAGTATGGTATTGCAGCCTGGGGGTGTGTGGGTGGCAGGCTGCATACTTGCGCTTGCATTGCAAGGAATGGGGGAGGTACAATTGAACACTGCCCTGGGACAAGGACTTGAACGGGGATAGTTGCAAGTCTGCAATGACAGGTGCAGGGCGAGAGGCATCTTCGCATGTGCCATGAACAGGGGGTTGGCGTTCACACACTACAGCGGAATAGGCTGTCCTTCCCACTAAATGCACTGGGGAGGGCACAGGTAATGTTTTGGTATGCGCGCTTGTGTATAAGGTGCACCGGGACAAATTGGGGCGGCTGGGGACCGAATATGGACACCCGGCCGCCCCCTGGCGGCTGGGGACCGAATGTGGACACCCGGCCGCCGGGCGGCTGGGGACTGAGTATGGTATTGCAGCCTGGGGGTGGGTGGCTGGCTGGCTGCACACTTACGCTTGCATTCCAAGAAAACAAAGCAGGTGCTAACTTCTATCATCATCATCATGCTCCTCACCTTGGCACTCTCAACTCCCCTGATGGAGAAGCCAGGGCCCACAGGAGGAGTCTCTGTTTGTCTGGTGGCCTCGTACAATGCTGCCCTAAAGTAGGCCAGGCTAAGAAAAGTGTGGGGAAGGTTCCCGCGACAAATAGTGGCGGCTGGGGACTGAGTATGAAGACCTTGCAGCCGACGCAGCCATGAGGTAGTGGCCAGCTTCGGCCTCCTCCAAACTAAAAGGCCCCATTTCAAGTGCAAGCTAGCAGTATAGTATTGCAGCCTGCGGGTGGGTGGGTGGCAGGCTGCATATTTGCACTTGTGACTCGCCCCCTGGGCCGTGTGTGCACATGTGTGGGATACCCGGAGCCAGGTCTCTGGGGGTTGTAGTCTCCGTGGCGGCGACCCGGTCCCGTGGCTCAGGGTGGTCAAACCAGTGGCAGTCCTTTATAGGTTTTAGGTTAATTGCCCGACTACGCCACCCGTGGATTGCGGTCAGGGTGTACAGCCGCTGCAAGGCAGACCGCTGAGGCTGGTGTTGTATGCGCAGCAGAGAATGGGATGACTCCCCACGGGAGGAGTATAGCCTCAGGTCAATGAGTGTGGATGATGGGAGTGATGGTACACGAGCGCAACAGGAACGACTCAGAGTCTTTGCAGGCAAGTTCAGGGTCTTTACTGATGATAATAAGGCAGACCCTCCCGGGATTACTGGCTAGCATAAGGGGCCTGGTCGGTCTGTGAGCAAGCAGGAGCTCCCCTGGCCAGGTGGAGTTGTAGGCCTCCCCGTCTGTCTGCACTCTTCCTGGCTACCTTGCTAAAAGCAAGTGGAAGTAGCCCATGTCCCTGAGTGTACCGTGTAGTGCTCACCCGTATGGCTGGTGACTTGGGGCCTTCTGTTAGCCTCCGCTCCTCGATGGCGGTGCTGGTCCCTTGCTTGTGACTGAGCCTCCGGGCTTCTATGGCCAGAGGACCTGAAATCCCCTGCCGGCTGGTTTCTGCTGTTGGACTTAGAGATTCCTACAGCCTCGGACTCCGGTGTCCGGTACTTAGATTCTTCTGCCAGGGCGAGTTCTGCTTAGCTCCAGCCCCTGGTCTTCAGCTCCTGCTCCTACAGAGCTCCTGCTGTTTCTTTCCCTGTGTCTGCTTGTTCTCTCCTAACCCCGCCCCAGACCCAGTTTATAAGGGGCTGATTCCTCCCCTCCCAGGACTGGGCAGGAGGTGTTGCATGTTTAAGGGCTCCTGACCAGGAAACCTCCCACTTGCTCTCAGACGTAATATTTCTATCACTGTGGCAACCAGACCCCTGGGGTGCCACATTCCCCCCTAGTGAAACTTAGTACTCCGGGACTAAACACGTTTTTAAGAAAACACAAATACAGGGTATAACAATAACATAACATATGTACAAGGACATTTTGTCTTTAAGGTCACGGTGCTTCCGTGACCGGGTGTCCATGTCACCAAACAATGTGAAGTCTTGGAACAGAGTAGGGGACCTGTCCAAAGCAAACCCCAAACGTTGGCCCTGGGCGTGGCTGCAAGGCTGAGGCTAGCTACTTTGGGCCACAAGGAGGCCACGCTAGACAGGTTTTTCTCTTCCGCGGCCATCTTCGCAAGAGGTACAAGGTGCAACTATTTACAATATAGTTCCGGTTATTCAGCGTCCATAACCTATCAGTCCAAATAAACCTGAAGGGTAACTAGAGAAACATAAACCAATAAACAGGCAACAAACATAAACCATTTTCAACATTTGCAGTTTACAGGTAAATTCACATTATAGTTTAGATTCTCCAGCGAGCGGGCATCTGTCCTCTAATGCTCCTGGTGGACCTAACCCACTATCTGGTTCTGCACTACAGGGTGTAGGAGGTGTTACGGGCAGGCCTGGCAGCTTTCTGCATACTCTTTGGCTTACTAGGGGCACGGCAGGCTCGCTACTTTCAGAGGGTTGATTCTCCTGGGCTGCTGGTATGGATTCTTCTGCCTCTTGGGCCGGCTGCTCTTCCGACACTCCCTGTTCTTCTGTAGGCCCTTGAGGGGCTGGCTGGAGAAAGGTGAGGACGGGTACCACAACTGCGTTGTTGATTTGAGTCCAAGACCAGGGAAAGTCTCCGAGTACGGTACTGATCATTTCTTCCCTTTCCTCTGCGGGTTGAGGGTTCTCTTGATCTTCGTCAGGGCTTTGCAGCTGCTCGGGACACTTTTTCAGGTGGTCTCTGGAAACAATGGCTGTGGTTTCTCCTCCATCCTTACTGATTATGCAGACTTTTGGATTATCATGGCTTGAGGGCAGTACTGTGTACGGGTCCTTCTCCCACTTGTGGAGCCGCCTCTTTCTCTTCAAGACCTGCTCTCCAGGTACCATGGGAACAGCGGGAGCATGCTGGTTATAAGTCTTCTCTTGCCTTTCTCTTGCTTGAGACAGACTTCGCTCGACGCTCTCCTGTACTTTCCGATACTGCTGCTGCCGTTCTGTATCCCAGTCTGCCTCTGGCGAGGTGTCCTCAGGTGTCAGGACTCCCATATCCAGGTCAATAGGCAGCTTACCAGGTCTTGCTCTCATTAGGTAAGCCGGGGTACAGTTGGTGGAACATACAGGGATGTGATTATATAAGTCCACCAGATCAGGCAGTTTTTTAGGCCACAGACTGCGTTCTTCCAGGGGCAACGTTTTTAGCAAGTCTATCACCACCTGGTTCATTTTCTCACATAGTCCGTTGGTCTGAGGGTGATAGGGCATTGTTATTATCTTCCTGCAGCCATACAGATTGCAGAACTCTTGGAAGACCTCCGCTTCGAAGGCTGGTCCTTGGTCCATCAGCACTTGCTCCGGATACCCGTGTGGACGGCAGAAGTGCTGCTGAAAGACTCTAGCTGCTGTTTGAGCCGTTAAGTCCTTGACAGGGACCACCACCAGTAACCGGGAGTAGTGATCTACGATATTTAGGGCGTAGACGTACCCAGATTTGCTTGGAGCCAGTTTCACATGGTCCAGGGCTACCAGTTCTAGTGGCTGCCTAGTGATGATGGGCTGCAGAGGAGTCTTCTGGCTGGCATGGTCCTTCCTTCTTAGGTTGCACGGGCCACAGTCTCTGCACCACCTCTCGATGGCTCCTCTCATGCCTACCCAGTAGAACCGTCCACGCAACAAGAACTCCAGCTTCTTCCATCCGAAGTGTCCTGCTCCGTTGTGGTATGCCTCCAGAACCATAGCCGCGTCTCGTCTTGGGACCACTACCTGCCAGGTCAGCTCATGTGTTCTAGAGTTGACCATTCTCCGGCACAGCTTCTCCTTGTAAAGAAACAGTTTACTTTTCTCCTTCCACAGTTGCTTGGTCTCCTCCGGAGCGTCTGGGTCAAGACGGGCATCAGCCTGTGTCAGCATTTTTTTCACCAGACGGACTGCGGGATCACTGTCTTGCGTCTCCGCCCAGTTGTAGTGGGGTAAGGGATTGAACGTGGCAGAGCGCCTGTCCCTTACACGGTGGGAATACAGGGTAATCCCATGACGGTGGAACGCAGGGAGTTCGACCTCTTCCAGTTGTTCTGGATCTTCCCCTACGTCCGGTAAGTTTGGCATTCTGGACAGGGCATCCGCGTTGGCATTTGAGTGTCCCGCCCGGTATTTGATGGTGAATTCATAGTTGGACAGGCGGGCCATCCATCTCTGCTCCAGGGCACCAAGCCTTGCAGTGTCCAGATGTGTCAACGGGTTGTTATCCGTGTACATGGTGAACTTGGAAGAGGCAAGGTAATGCTTGAAACGTTCGGTCACTGCCCACACCACTGCCAGGAACTCTAGCTTGAATGAGCTATAACTGTCAGGGTTTCTCTCTGTGGGCCGTAGTTTTCGGCTGGCATAAGCGATTACCCGTTCTTTCCCCTGCTGGATCTGGGACAGTACGGCTCCTAGCCCGATGTTGCTTGCGTCCGTGTGGAGGATAAAGGGCTGGCCATAGTCAGGGTACGCCAGGATTTCATCCCCCGTGAGGGCCATCTTCAGCTGGCGGAAGGACTCCTCTTCCAGCTTTTCCCACCTGAAGGGCGGCTTCTCGTTTTTGGCCTTCCTGGATTGACCTATCAGAAGGTCCTGCATACGATCTGCCATTTTGGTGAAACTGGGAATGAATCTTTGGTAGTAGCCTACCAACCCGAGGAACTGCCGCACTTCCTTTATGCTGGAGGGTCTTGGCCAGTCTTTAATCACGGTGATCTTATCGGGGTCGGGAGCCACTCCGTCAGCACTCACCACGTGTCCCAGGTACTGTACCTTTTGTTTCAGTAGATGACACTTGGAGGGTTTCACCTTTAGGCCGTAGCTTGCCAGGGCGTCAAACACTTCTGCCAGGTGTTTCAGATGGTCCTCGTAGGTCTTGGAATAAACAATGACATCGTCCACGTATAACAGGACCATCTCGAAATTCCAGTGTCCCAGACAGCATTCCATCAACCGCTGGAAGGTTCCTGGTGCATTGCAGAACCCGAACGGCATACAGTTGAATTCGCTGAGACCCATCGGGGTGGTGAATGCAGTCTTCTCCTTGTCTGCCTCTGCTACAGGAACCAGCCAGTACCCGCTAGTAAGATCCAAAGTGGAGAAGAAGTTAGCAGATTTTAATGCAGCTAAAGATTCTTCTATCCTAGGTAACGGGTACGCATCTTTGTGTGTGATACGGTTGACCTTTCTGTAGTCTACACACATTCTCAATGTGTTGTCCATCTTTTTCACTAGAACTAGTGGAGCTGCCAGGGGCTACAGCTGTCCCTGATTACCCCAGCCTCCTTCATGTCCAGCAACATCCCCTTTGCATGCTGATAATGTGCAGGGTGTACAGGTCGGTATCTTTCCTTTATGGGTGGATGGTGTCCTGTGGGGATGTGATGCTCTACCCCCTTTACTCGCCCGAAGTCTAGCGGATGTTTACTAAAGACTCTTTCGTACTCCTGAACCACCCGGTAGACTCCCTGCTTTTGGTGTGAGGGAGTGGAGTCAGTACCCGAATGCAGTTGCTGACACCAGTCCTCCATTTGTTTCTTAGAGCCGTTACCTTCCTCTGGTTGAGATGGAGGCAAGGGTTCTACGGCCTTTACAGAATTTTGGTTTATGGTGAACAATTTGGCTAGCGTGGCATACCGGGGCAGGTGTACTTCTCTCTCCCCGATATTTACGATGCGGACAGGTACCCTCCCATGGCGTACATCGACCACTCCCCGTGCTGTCAAAATGGTGGGCCTACTGTCTGAGTAGATGGGCTCTACCATTGCTTGGTAGTCTCTACCTCTTAGACCAATAGTTGCCCGGCACCAGATAATTATCTCACTTTTCGGGGGCATGGCAATAGGGAACGGGTCACACATTCTCACGCTACCAATCTCACCACCAGATAGTTCCAACTGTTGCCATTTCATCAGTGCCCGGATCTCTTTTTGGAGGACACGCTGCTGGCTCTAACTGGCGTTCTTGGCAACCTGCTGTAAAATGAGAATTATCTCTGCAAGACAATTTTCAATCACGTTAGTTCCCAAGGTTATTTTAGGGTGACTCTCATGACGGTCAATTTCCACAATAATCAGTACTTGTGCCGCCAGTTCGACTTTACCGATTTTAATGGTCACCTCTTTGAATCCCACCTGCGGCACGGGCTGACCATTGCTGGCGATGATACACAGGGCGTCATCTGGGTAGCGGGTTATGTCCGGTAGTCATTCCAGTACCGCTTAAAGAGCACTTAAGGGATGGTAGTTACCTGTGACCCGGTGTCTAGTAGGGCACTCATTGGAATGCCATCCAGTACCACAGGCAAGACTGGACGTCCCCCTACATATTTATCATGCCAGTTTGATCAGGCCTGATGATCTTATGCCTGGGGGTTGGCCCTCTGCCCCAGGTTGTGCCCGTTTAAATGACAGTACCTTGCCATATGTCCGGGTTGATTACAGCGGCGGCAGATGGGTTGTCCATCCTCGTTGTATCTGTCGCTGGGTCTTCCTCTGGACGATGGGATCCTCCTCTGTCGGTACCACGGGACGTCCTCCGGACTGGTGGCCAGCTTGATCTTTCCTGGAGGAGAGACCTGTAAAGACTGCACAGTTCGGGTTAGCGCGGCTATGCTTTTAGTTAGCTCTTGGACCTGATGGTCCAGGTCTGTAGCCGGGTTGTTGTCCAAAGCCTGTGCACCAGCTCCCATAGGCTCTGCAGACAAGGGCGCCGCCTCCTGGTGATAGGTAATAGCAGGGCGCCGGTAGGTTACAGTGCTACCCGGTGCCGGTTCTCTGAGCACCCGGATGGCCCTGTCTTTGAACTTTGCAAAGTCTAAACCAGGGTTCTGCAAGGCCATTGCACGTAACAGGGTTCGGTGGGCGTTGGACAGCAGACCCTCTATGAATTGCTCAGTTAACAGTTCATCTGCGTTTCACACACTGTCAGGGTCCGCCTGTTTAATGGCTCCCAGGGCCTCTTGCAGACTCAAAGCATAGTCTCTTATACTGTCTTGGGCCCGCTGCTTGCACCCATAAAATCTCATTTTGATCTCGGCTGAGGTGCGGGTATCAAAAGTGTCCTTCAGCCGGGCTAAGATCTCCTTTACGGTCTCCTTGTCCCGGACTGACCAGGACTTTACTTCGCGTTGGGCTGCGCCGGTTAGCTGGCCTATCAATATGCTCACTTTCTGGCCCTCCGTCAGGGGGTATACCTTAAATAGGCTGTACAGTCTCTCTTTAAAGTCGCTTAGGGTATGCGACTCCCCTGAGTATTGGGGCAGCCAGGCCGCTCCGGGGATGTAAGGCATTGTAAATGGCATTACTTCGGCAGTGGCCGCGCTGGTGGTAGAGGGTCCCTCCGTGTCCGTCATCTTCCTCCCCACTAGTTAAGTGTGGCCTACCTTCCGACGATCCTCTTCTGTAGGCCGCGGCTCCGCTGGTGCTGCTCCGGACGAGGACCTTGCGTCGCGTCCTGGTGACGTCAGCGTCGCTCTCTCTCCCTTCCAGTACCTTGCGCAGCGTTGGTGCGTAGGGCGGAGCTTCAGGTCTCGTGCGCTTTCGGCGTCCACGCCCCTCTTCTTCCCGCGCGGCGTCCCGAAGATGGCGCCCGATGGCGGGAAAATGACTGCGTATGGCGGGATACGGCTCCGGATGGCGGGAACCTTCACCACGGCAGGTATGACAGTCTTTTGAAGGCGCGCAGTACCCGGTGGTTGCGGGCACAAAATCCTGCCGACTACGCCAAAGTTGACTCGCCCCCTGGACCATGTGTGCACGTGTGTGGGATACCCGGAGCCGGGTCTCTGGGGGTTGTAGTCTCCGTGGCGGCGACCCGGTCCCGTGGCTCAGGGTGGTCAAACCAGTGGCAGTCCTTTATAGGTTTTAGGTTAGTTGTCCGACTACGCCACCCGTGGTTTGCGGTCAGGGTGTACTGCCGCTGCGAGGCAGACCGCTGAGGCTGGTGTTGTATGCGCAGCAGAGAATGGGATGACTCCTCACGGGAGGAGTATAGCCTCAGGGCAATGAGTGTGGATGATGGGAGTGATGGTGCACGAGCGCAACAAGAATGACTCAGAGTCTTTGCAGTGCACTTCAGGGTCTTTACTGATGTTAATAAGGCTGACCCTCCCGGGAGTACTGGCTAGCATAAGGGGCCTGGTCGGTCTGTGAGCAAGCAGGAGCTCCCCTGGCCAGGTGGAGTTGTAGGACTCCCCGGCTGTCTGCACTCTTCCTGGCTACCTTGCTATAAGCGAGTGGAAGTAGCCCACGTCCCTGAGTGTACCGTGTAGTGCTCACCAGTATGGCTGGTGACTTGGGGCCTTCTGTTAGCCTCCGCTCCTCGATGGCGGTGCTGGTCCCTTGCTTGTGACTGAGCCTCCGGGCTTCTATGGCCAGAGGACCTGAAATCCCCTGCCGGCTGGTTTCTGCTGTTGGACTTAGAGATCCTTACAGCCTCGGACTCCGGTGTCCGGTACTTAGATTCTTCTGCCAGGGTGAGCTCTGCTTAGCTTCAGCCCCTGGTCTTCAGCTCCGGCTCCTACAGAGCTCCTGCTGTTTCTTTCCCTGTGTCTGCTTGTTCTCTCCTAACCCCGCCCCAGACCCAGTTTATAAGGGCAGATTCCTCCCCTCCCAGGACTGGGCAGGAGGTGTTGCATGTTTAAGGGCTCCTGACCAGGAAACCTCCCACTTGCTCTCAGACGTAATATTTCTATCACTGTGGCAACCAGACCCCTGGGGTGCCACACTTGCATTGCAAGGAATGGGGGAGGTACAATTGAACACTGCCCTGGGACAAGGACTTGCACGGGGATAGTTGCAAGTCTGCATCTTCTGATGCGGCAAGGATCACTTCTGATGGGCACACTTTTAGTCAGGGACCTGGGTGTCAGAGATGCTTCCAGGGGTCTTCCCCATGCTGATCCCATGTCTTTTCAGCACTGTATGCATGTGTCACACAGCACATGGCCAGATAAGGTTGTAAAATGTTAAAATGACATTTCCCGCTGAATGCATTTGTCATGGTTGAAAGCAATACAAAAGTGCAAAAACGCATAAAAAATGCTATTTGTGAACATAGCCCAAGGTGTGGAGGAGTATTTTTGTTTTTGGTTATTTATTTTACCTTATACACAAGTCTTTACCCTGGAAAGGATGTTCCTCAACATATTTCACAATGAAAACAGTTTCAGTTTTGTTTTTGAACGTTTTATTGTGAGCCCGTAAAAGTGGCTTAATAACCTCTGACTACGTTGTTGACAGCAGTGACCTGGGGGTCAGAAATGCTTCCTGGGGCAATCCCCATGCTGTCCCCATGTAATTTGAGCACTGTCACTATCGTTTTGGGCACTTTTTAGGCTTTCTACACACTGCCGGGGGTGCCCCCGCTTAAATGCTCGGGTCTCCCATAGACTATCATTGGGCTCGTTGCTCGGGTCGAGCACCTGAATATCACGGTGAGGTCGGCCCGAGCTTCGAGCACCCGAGCATTTTAGTGCTCACTCAACGCTAGTCATTATCTGCGCCATCCCCTGCACTACACTGCAAAGCAACATCTATAACATCACCATTTCCTGCCCTGGAGCTAAGCTCTGCCTGTGGAGAGCTGTCCCAACTCTGCTGCGTCACCATCAGCTCCAGAGGATCTGCACCGCAGCGGTGGCTCTATATAGCCGTATACCACAGGTGGCGTCATGAACATTAAACTATAAAAACTATAATCCCTCTTTTTATTGACCTCCCTGGGTCAGGGCCCGGGTCACCGCCACTATGACATCCCCCAGCACCGACCGGCCCGGCTACCGAGTACCCCATGGCCCAGGAGGCGCGTCACAAACACCACCATGCAATACAATTCATATGACACAATATATACAAAGACACATGACATAATACACATGACGCGATTGGTGTCTTCAGGGGCAGGAATGCGACAGCACAGTTCACCACCCTTCTATATATATAATCGTCTTATCCTGTCTGTCTGTCTGTCTGTCCAGGAAATCCCGTGTCGCTCATTAGTCCGGCAGCGGCCAATCAGCGCCGTGGGATTTCTGAAAAAAGATGGCGGCCGTTAGCGGCTCATCTGCGGGACGGAGCTCAGCGGCGATGCAGCCGGGAGATGACCGGCGCGAGGCTCTCATCTCCCGACCGCCGGCGCCGCTGACCTCCATGCGGCTAGGGTGTCAAGGGAGGACCGGGAAGCAGCGCTGCGGGTCGGGATACTTCTGCTGCGAGTGCCCGCTCATGTCCCGGGTTCTCGCAGCGGAAGTAGCCGCACAGGCAGCGGCGCTGACATCCATGCGGCTAGGGTGTCAAGGGAGGACCGGGGAGCGGCGCTGCGGGTCGGGATACTTCTGCTGCGAGCGCCAGCTCATGTCCCGGGTTCTCGCAGCGGAAGTAGCCGCACAGGCAGCGCCGCTCCCCGGTCCTCACCAATAAGATTCGCTGATTGGTCGCGATCTCTCGCCGCGACCAATCACTGATCTTGGCCCAAAAGTTAAACACCGCTGTTTGGGCGCCACATTTAAATAGCGTCCGCGACCAATCAGCACAGCGGTGTTTAAATTTGTCTGCAAGATCGGTGATTGGTCGCGGCCGCTATTTAAATGTGGCGCACAAATCGGTGATTGGTCGCGGGCAGCGTCCGCGACCAATCAGCACAGCAGTGTTTAAATGTGGTGCCCAAATCGGTGATTGGTCGCGGGCAGCATCCGCGACCAATCAGCACAGCGGTGTTTAACTTTTGCAGCAAGATCAGTGATTGGTCGCGGCCGAAGACCGCGACCAATCACCAATTTGTGCGCGACATTTAAATAGCGGCCGCGACCAATCACTGATCTTGCAGAGACATTTAAACACTGCTGTGCTGATTGGTCAGCCGCAACCAATCAGCGAGATTGGCCCCAAATTTAAACATGGCTCTGCTGATTGGTCGCGGACGCCAGCCGCGACCAATCAGCGAGATTGGCGCCAAATTTAAACAACACTCTGCTGATTGGTCATGGACGCCAGCCGCGACCAATCAGCGAGATTGGCGCCAAATTTAAACAACGCTCTGCTGATTGGTTGCGGCTGCCAGCCGCGCCAAATCAGCGAGATTGGTGCCAAATTTAAACAACGCTCTGCTGATTGGTCGCGGACTCCAGCCGCGACCAATCAGCGATATTGGCGCCAAATGTAAACAGCGCTCTGCTGATTGGTCGCGGTTGCCAGCCGCGACCAATCAGCGAGATTGGCGCCAAATTTAAACAACGCTCTGCTGATTGGTCGCAGACGCCAGACGCGACCAATCAGCGAGATTGCCGCCAAATTTAAACAACGCTCTGCTGATTGGTCGCGACCGCCAGCCGCGACCAATCAGCGATTTTGGCGCCAAATTTAAACCCCGCTCTGCGGATTGGTCGCGGTGGCCGGCTGCGACCAATCAGCAATATTGGCGCCAAATTTAAACACCGCTCTGCTGATTGGTCGCGGTCGTCGGTCGCGACCAATCAGCAGTATTGGCGCCAAATTGAAACCTCGCTCTGCTGATTAGTCGCAACCACCGGCCGTGACCAATCAGCGGCCGCGACCAATCAGCATTATTGGCGCCAAATTTAAACCCCGCTCTGCTGATTGGTCGCGGTGGCCGGCTGCGACCAATCAGCAATATTGGCGCCAAATTTAAACACCGCTCTGCTGATTGGTCGCGGTTACCGGTCACGAATAATCAGCATTATTGGCGCCACATTTAAACACCGCTCTGCTGATTGGTCGCAGCCGTGACCAATCACCATAATTGGCGCCAAATTTAAATACCGCTCTGCTGATTGGTCGCGACCGCAACCAATCAGCATTATTGGAGCAAAATTTAAACACCGCTCTGCTAATTGCACCCGGTCGGCCGCATACATATTCTAGAATACCCGATGCGTTAGAATCGGGCCACCATCTAGTACATAATATACATCGGTAGAAAGTATCATGCAGGACAAAATTGGTGTTATTAGTGTTTCTAAGTGACATTGGTGCTATAATGATATGACACTGTAGGAATCTCTATTACTTTTTACTAGAGATGAGCGGTGTTTGACTCAAACTGTTCGCCAATCTCAAATTCGAGCTGTTTTGGGCGGTGTTCGAGTCGTTCGACGAACTCGAACGATTTGCAAAATATTCGGCTGTTCGAGGTTATGTTCGATAACTGTTCGTGCACCAAAAGCGTAACTGGATTTTTCACAGTGAGGCTGTGTGCCCACGTAGCGTTTTTCAAACGTATATGCTGCGGAATTTCCGCAGCGTAAACGCTTGAAAAACGCATGTATATCCGCACCCCATGGTCCCCAATGGCATTCCGCAATGTCAATGCCCATGCTGCGGATTTTTCCGCAGCGTATATGCTGCGGTCAAAAAACCGCAGCATGTTCATTAATTTTGCGGAAGCGCAGCGGAATCAATGTGCGGATGGTACCCAAGTCTGGAGGAGAGGAGACTCTCATCCAGACCTGGGTACCAAAGAACCTGTAAAAAAAAGAAAAAAATAAAGTTTATACTTATCTTCTGATGTTTTCCCTCCGTCGCGCTGTTGTCTGAAGGACCTGCCACGTCATTGAGTCATGTGACCCACCACATGACTCAATGACGTCACCGCAGGTCCTGCACACAACAGCGTGAGCCGCTGAAGCCTCCGGACGGGGCAGAGAATGCATCAGAAGGTGAGTATAAAGTTTATTTTTTTATTTTTTACCATTCTGAACAAGTTGTCAAGCACTTTTCCAAGTGATGCTTGGAGAAGTGCTTGATAACCCGCATGCGGAAATGCATGCAAAGACGCCTCACAAACGCTTCTACCTGGCGGGAAAACCGCATGTAATATCCGCATGCGATTTTCCCGCCAGGGAGAAGCGTAAAAAATATGCTTCAGGTCCGCAACGTGGGCACATAGCCTAATACTGTTAATTATTGATGAGCGAGCATGCTCGCCACTGCTCGGTACTCGCCCGAGCATCTCAGTATTCGAGATGCTCGGAGCTCTCTGAGTACTTGCGAGATGCTCGGGCGGGAGCTCGGGTCCCCGTCCTGCATGTTTGGTGCTATTAAGAGCACCAATCATGCAGGGATTGTCTGCCACTCACTGTAATGTCACAGCCATGGTGGTTGTGGCATTACAGTGATTGCCCAAATCGATGGGAACAGTGCTCACTAGAGATGAGCGGTGTTCGACTAGAACTGTTCGCCAATCTCAAATTCGAGCTGTTTTGGGCGGTGTTCGAGTCGTTCCACGAACGGGAACGATTTGCAAAAAATTCGGCTGTTCGAGGTTATGTTCGATAACTGTTTGTGCACCAAAAGCGTGTCCTGCATGTCTGGCGCTATTTAGAGCACCAATCATGCAGGGATTGTCTGCCACTCACTGTAGTGCCACAGTTGTGGCATTACAGTGGTTGCCCAAATCGATGGGAACATTGCTCACAGTGAAACATGAAAAGCCGGCAATTCAGCAGCGGCATACACCGGTACCCAACAATTTAGAACTGAAAGAATAGAGCATCACACATAGATTAGATAGATAGAAACATGTCAGACACATACAGTGCCTACAAGTAGTATTCAACCCCCTGCAGATTTAGCTGGTTTGATAAGATGCAAATAAGTTAGAGCCTTCAAACTGCAAACGAGAGTAGGTTTTATGAACAGAAGCATAAATCTTACAAACCAAAAAGTTATTTTGCTCAGTTGAATTTTATTAAATTTTAAACATAAAAGTGTGGGTCAATTATTATACAACCCCTATGTTTAATATTTTGTGGAATAACCCTTGTTTGCAATTACAGCTAATAATCGTCTTTTATAAGACCTGATCAGGCCGGCACAGGTCTGTGGAGTTATCTTGGCCCACTCCTCCATGCAGATCTTCTCCAAGTTATCTAGGTTCTTTGGGTGTCTCATGTGGACTTTATTCTTGAGCTCCTTCCACAAGTTTTCAATTGGGTTAAGGTCAGGAGACTGACTAGGCCACTCCAACACCTTGACTTTTTCCCTCTTGAACCAGGCCTTGGTTTTCTTGGCTGTGTGCTTTGGGTCGTTGTCTTGTTGGAAGATGAAATTACGACCCATCTTAAGATCCTTGATGGAGGAGCGGAGGTTCTTGGCCAAAATCTCCAGGTAGGCCGTGCTATCCATCTTCCCATGGATGCGGACCAGATGGCCAGGCCCCTTGGCAGAGAAACAGCCCCACAGCATGATGCTGCCACCACCATGCTTGACTGTAGGGATGGTATTCTTGGGGTCGTATGCAGTGCCATCCAGTCTCCAAACGTCACGTGTGTGGTTGGCACCAAAGATCTCGATCTTGGTCTCATCAGACCATAGAACCTTGAACCAGTCTGTCTCAGAGTCCTCCAAGTGATCATGAGCAAACTGTAGACGAGCCTTGACATGACGCTTTGAAAGTAAAGGTACCTTACGGGCTCGTCTGGAACGGAGACCATTGCGGTGGAGTACGTTACTTATGGTATTGACTGAAACCAATGTCCCCACTGCCATGAGATCTTCCCGGAGCTCCTTCCTTGTTGTCCTTGGGTTAGCCTTGACTCTTCGGACAAGCCTGGCCTCGGCACGGGAGGACACTTTCAAAGGCTGTCCTGGCCGTGGAAGGCTAACAGTAGTTCCATAAGCCTTCCACTTATGGATGATGCTCCCAACAGTGGAGACAGGTAGGCCCAACTCCTTGGAAAGGGTTTTGTACCCCTTGCCAGCCTTGTGACCCTCCACGATCTTGTCTCTGATGGCCTTGGAATGCTCCTTTGTCTTTCCCATGTTGACCATGTCTGAGTGCTGTTCACAAGTTTGGGGAGGGTCTTAAATAGTCAGAAAAGGCTGGCAAAAGAGATCTTTAATCCACACATGTGAAGCTCATTATTCTTGGTGCCTGAACTACTTCTTAATACTTTAGGGGGACCAAACAGAATTCTTGTGGTTTGAGGGGTTGAATAATAAATGACACTCTGAATTAACTTTTAACGTTTAAAAAAAAAAAAAAAAAAATTTGCTGCAGTGCATTTCCCACTTCCAGGCTGATCTACAGTACAATTGTCACAATGCCAAGTTAATTCTGCATGTGTCAACCAGCTAAATCTGCAGGGGGTTGAATACTACTTGTAGGCACTGTATATATGAAGTACAGTGACAGTGTTGCTTACTGTACTTGTCATTTAGTGTAAAGGATTTATTAAAAAAAATATTAGTGTTTTCATGCACCGTCTCTTTAAAAAAGCCGGCCGGCAATTCAATATCGGTACCCGACAATTTATAACAGCGGTTACTGTACTTGTCATTTAGTGTTAAAATAAAGGATTTATTAAAAAAAAAAATTGGCGTGGGGTTCCCCGTAATTTTAGTCTCTAGCGGAGGTTAAGCAGACGGCTGGGGCAGATGTTAGAAGCCTGGGAAGGGGGTAATACCCACGGAGCTTCCCAGGCTACTAATATCAGCCTCCAGCTGAATACCTAGCCTTTACTAGCTATTAAAATGGGGGACCCCCAAAAAAATGACATGGGGTCCCCCCTATTTTAATAGCTAGCAAAGGCTAGGCAGACAGCTGGGGGCTGATATTAATAGCCCAGGAAGGGTGCCATGAATATTGGCCCCCTCCCAGGTTAGAAACACCAGCCGTCAGCCGCCCCAGAAATGGCGCATCCATAGAATGCGCCAATTCTGGCACTTAGCCTCGCTCTTCCCACTGCCCTGTAGTGGTGGCAGTGGGGTAATAGGGTTGAGGTTGATGTCAGCTTATAATGCCAGCTGACATCAAGCCCAGGTTAGTAATGGAGAGGCGTCTATGAGACGCCCCCATTACTAACCCCATAGTCAAAGTTACAAAAAAACACAAACACCCAGAATAAAGTCCTTTAATTGAAATAAAGACACAATTCTTTATTGTTCTAAATTAAACCATACTTACCATCACGCCCATTCCAGTTGAAGCCAACGATCTCCTGCAATCTCCCGACAGCAAGTGTGAACGGAGGACCGGGGAGCAGCGCCGCCGGTCGGGATGCTTCTGCTGCGAGCAGCCGCTCATCTCCCGGCTTCTCGCAGCAGAATGAGCCGCACAGGCAGCGCGGTCCTCGCTAATACGGAGCCGCACAAGCAGCGCCGCTCCCGGGCACACACTAATACGACGCTGATTGGTCGGGGTGGCCGGCCGACCGCGACCAATCAGCGAGATGGGCGGCAAATTTAAACACCGCTCTGCTGATTGGTCGCGGTGGCAGACCGACCGCGACCAATCAGCGAGATGGGCGGCAAATTTAAACGCCGCTCTGCTGATTGGTCGCGGCCGTCCACCGCGACCAATCAGCGAGATGGGCGGCAAATTTAAACGCCGCTGTGCTGATTGGTCGCGGTGGCCGGCCGCGACCAATCAACGGGATGGGCGGCAAATTTAAACGCCGCTCTTCTGATTGGTCGCGGTGGCCGGCCGACCGCGACCAATCAGCGAGATGGGCGGCAAATTTAAACGCCGCTCTTCTGATTGGTTGCGGTGGCCGACCGCGACCAATCAGCGAGATGGGCGGCAAATTTAAACGCCGCTCTGCTGATTGGTCGCGGCCGTCCACCGCGACCAATCAGCGAGATGGGCGGCAAATTTAAAAGCCGCTCTGCTGATTGGTCGCGGTGGCCGGCCGACCGCGACCAATCAGCGAGATGGGCGGCAAATTTAAATGCCGCTGTGCTGATTGGTCGGGGTGGCCGGCCGCGACCAATCAACGAGATGGGCGGCAAATTTAAACGCCGCTCTTCTGATTGGTCGCGGCCGTCCACCGCGACCAATCAGCGAGATGGGCGGCAAATTTAAACGCCGCTGTGCTGATTGGTCGCGGTGGCTGGCCGCGACCAATCAACGGGATGGGCGGCAAATTTAAACGCCGCTCTTCTGATTGGTCGCGGTGGCCGGCCGACCGCGACCAATCAGCGAGATGGGCGGCAAATTTAAACGCCGCTCTTCTGATTGGTTGCGGTGGCCGACCGCGACCAATCAGCGAGATGGGCGGCAAATTTAAACGCCGCTCTGCTGATTGGTCGCGGCCGTCCACCGCGACCAATCAGCGAGATGGGCGGCAAATTTAAAAGCCGCTCTGCTGATTGGTCGCGGTGGCCGGCCGACCGCGACCAATCAGCGAGATGGGCGGCAAATTTAAATGCCGCTGTGCTGATTGGTCGGGGTGGCCGGCCGCGACCAATCAACGAGATGGGCGGCAAATTTAAACGCCGCTCTTCTGATTGGTCGCGGCCGTCCACCGCGACCAATCAGCGAGATGGGCGGCAAATTTAAACGCCGCTGTGCTGATTGGTCGCGGTGGCTGGCCGCGACCAATCAACGGGATGGGCGGCAAATTTAAACGCCGCTCTTCTGATTGGTCGCGGTGGCCGGCCGACCGCGACCAATCAGCGAGATGGGCGGCAAATTTAAACGCCGCTCTTCTGATTGGTTGCGGTGGCCGACCGCGACCAATTAGCGAGATGGGCGGCAAATTTAAACGCCGCTCTGCTGATTGGTCGCGGCCGTCCACCGCGACCAATCAGCGAGATGGGCGGCAAATTTAAAAGCCGCTCTGCTGATTGGTCGCGGTGGCCGGCCGACCGCGACCAATCAGCGAGATGGGCGGCAAATTTAAATGCCGCTGTGCTGATTGGTCGGGGTGGCCGGCCGCGACCAATCAACGAGATGGGCGGCAAATTTAAACGCCGCTCTTCTGATTGGTCGCGGCCGGCCACCGCGACCAATCAGCGAGATGGCCGGCAAATTTAAACGCCGCTCTGCTGATTAATCGCGGCCGGCCACCGTGACCAATCAGCGAGATGGGCGGCAAATTTAAACGCCGCTCTGCTGATTGGTCGCAGTGGCCGGCCGACCGCGACCAATCAGCGAGATGGGCGGCAAATTTAAACGCCGCTCTGCTGATTGGTCGCGGTGGCCGGCCGCGACCAATCAGCGAGATGGGCGGCAAATTTAAACGCCGCTCTGCTGATTGGTCGCGGCCGGCTACCGCGACCAATCAGCGAGATGGGTGGCAAATTTAAACGCCGCTCTGCTGATTGGTCGCAGCCGGCCACCGCGACCAATCAGCGAGATGGGCGGCAAATTTAAACAACGCTCTGCTGATTAATCTCGGCCGGCCACCGCGACCAATCAGCGAGATGGGCGGAAAATTTAAATGCCGCTCTGCTGATTGGTCGCGGCCGGCTACGATAACCAATCAGCGAGATGGGCGGCAAATTTAAACGCCGCTCTGCTGATTGGTCGCAGCCGGCCACCGCGACCAATCAGCGAGATGGGCGGCAAATTTAAACAACGCTCTGCTGAGTAATCGCGGCCGGCCACCGCGACCAATCTGCGAGATGGGCGGCAAATTCAAACGCCACTGTGCTGATTGGTCGCGGTGGCCGGTCGCGACCAATCAGCGAGATGGCCGGCAAATTTAAACGCTGCTCTGCTGATTAATCGCGGCCAGCCACCGGGACCAATGAGCGAGATGGGCGGCAAATTTAAACGCCGCTCTGCTGATTGGTCGCGGTGGCCGGTCGCGACCAATCAGCGAGATGGGTGGCAAATTTAAACGCTGCTGTGCTGATTGGTCGCGATGGCCGGCCGCGACCAATCAGTGAGATGGGCGGCAAATTTAAACGCCGCTCTGCTGATTGGTTGCGGCCAGCTACCGCGACCAATCAGCGAGATGGGTGGCAAATTTAAACGCCGCTCTGCTGATTGGTCGCGGCCAGCTACTGCGACCAATCAGCGAGATGGGTGGCAAATTTAAACGCCGCTCTGCTGATTGGTCGCGGCCGGCCACCGCGACCAATCAGCGATATCGGCGGCAAATTAAAATGCCGCTCTGCTGATTGGTCGCGGTGGCCGACCGCGACCAATCAGCGAGATGGGCGGCAAATTTAAACGCCGCTCTGCTGATTGGTCGCGGTGGCCGACCGACCTCGATCAATCAGCGAGATGTGCGGCAAATTTAAACGCCGCTCTGCTGATTGGTCGCGGTGGCCGACCGACCTCGATCAATCAGCGAGATGTGCGGCAAATTTAAACGCCGCTCTGCTGATTGGTCGCGGTGGCCGGCCGCGACCAATCAGCGATATCGGCGGCAAATTAAAACGCCTCTCTGCTCATTGGTCGCGGTGGCCGGCCGCGACCAATCAGCGAGATGGGCGGCAAATTTAAACGCCGCTCTGCTGATTGGTTGCGGCCGGCCACCGCGACCAATCAGCGATATCGGCGGCAAATTAAAACGCCGCTCTGCTCATTGGTCGCGGTGGCTGACCGCGACCAATGAGCGAGATTGGCGCAAAATTTAAACACCGCTGTGCTGATTGGTCGCGGTGGCTGGCCGCGACCAATCAGCGAGATGGGCGAAAAATTTAAATTCCGCTCTGCTGATTGGTTGCGGTGGCCGGCCGCGACCAATCAGCCATATGGCCGGCAAATTTAAACGCCGCTCTGCTCATTGGTCGCGGTGGCCGGCCGCGACCAATCAGCGAGATGGGCGGCACATTTAAACGCCGCACTGCTGATTGGTCGCGGTCGGCCGGCGGCGACCAATGAGCGAGATTGGCGCAAAATTTAAACACCGCTGTGCTGATTGGTCGCGGTGGCTGGCCGCGACCAATCAGCGAGATTGGCACCAAATGTAAATACCGCTGTGCTGATTGGTCACGGCCGCCTGCCGCGACCAATCAGTGAGACTGGTGCCAAACTTAAACAACGCTCTGCTGATTGGTCGCGGCCGCCGGCGACCGCTACCAATCAGCGATTTTGGCGCCAAATTTAAACACCGCTCTGCTCATTAGTCACGGCCGCCGGCCGGCTGAGACCAATCAGTGAGATTGCCGCCAAATTTAAACAAGCTCTCCTGTCCTCACTAACACAGTTCGCTGATTGGTCGCGGCCGCCACCCGTGACTAATCACCGATATTGCCGCCAAATTTAAATACCGTTTTGCTAATTAGTCGCGGTTGCCGGCCGCGACCAATCAGCGATTTTGGCGCCACATTTAAACAACGTTCTGCTGATTGCGCCTGGTCGGCCGCATACATATTCTAGAATACCCGATGCGTTAGAATCGGGCCACCATCTAGTATATAATAAGTACAGTGACAGTGTTGGTTACTGTACTTGTCATTTAGTGTCATTAAAAAAAAAAAATTGGCGCAGGGTTCCCCGTAATTTTAGTCTCTAGCGGAGGTTAAGCAGACGGCTGGGGCAGATGTTTGAAGCCTGGGAAGGGGGTAATACCCACGGAGCTTCCCAGGCTACTAATATTAGCCCCCAGCTGAATACATAGCATTTACTAGCTATTAAAATGAGGGACCCAAAAAAAAAATTACGTGACGTCCCCCCTATTTTAATAGCTAGCAAAGGCTAGGCAGACAGCTGGGGGCTGATATTAATAGCTCAGGAAGGGTGCCATAAATATTGGCCCCCTCCCAGGCTAGAAACACCAGCCATCAGCCGCCCCAGAAATGGCGCATCCATAGAATGCGCCAATTCTGGCACTTAGCCTCGCTCTTCCCACTGCCCTGTAGCGGTGGCAGTGGGGTAATAGGGCTGGGGTTGATGTCAGCTTATAATGCCAGCTGACATCAAGCCCAGGTTAGTAATGGAGAGGGGTCTATGAGACGCCCCCATTACTAACCCCATAGTGAAAGTTAAAAAAAACCTCAAACACCCAGAATAAAGTCCTTTAATTGAAATAAAGACACAATTCTTTAATGTTCTAAATTAAACTCTACTTACTGGCATGTTTCTATCTATCTAATCTATGTGTGATGCTCTATTCTATTCTGAGCAGTTTGTCAGCTTTTGGACACCTTTGAAGGTGTTTTCTATGTGTTTCTATGTGTTTTTGTTTGCCTGCCATTGGTTTTAACGGTGTTTGACGAACCGTTCGACGAACATGCCGGTGTTCGACAAACCGAACCGAACCCGAACACTATGGGGGTGGCTCAACACTACTTTTTACCTTATATAAGAATAATGCATTGTGCTGGTTATTATTGTGGCGACAGCCATTTTGTTACAGATAATGTTAAGTTGATGTCAGACACCAGGAGATATCCAAAGCTATTGATATTGTACATTATAAAGAGTACAAAAACAACCTGCCATTGAAGGGGAACATCTTTGACCATATAGAAGACTATACAATGATTAGATTGATACAGATAATATGCAGAGTTCAGAAGGAAAGTTTACATAAAATAATAAATAGCGATATATAACAAAAAGTGACAGAACCGAAGTTTAATGTGTGGTAAATTAAAATAAAAATGATGTCCTGATGAGCGATGAACAAAATAATTTGTAGGACATTGGTTAATTGGCCACGTTGGTAATCATTGTGGTGTAACAAATGCACGACTAGATGATTACTGCTCGATTAATGGGGGTCTAAACACCACCAAATCACCACCAACCACAAGAACAGGATTACTGCTTCTCCTGTATGAATAGAGCGATAGTTGCACACGTGCGCTGCTGAATCCTTCAAAGTATAACAACAATATCTGAGTACAGGGGCGTAACTAAAGCGGTGCAGGGGTTGCAGTCGCACCAAGGCCCAGGAGCCTAGGGGGCCCATAAAGTCCTTTTAGACTATATAAAAAAGACCAGTGTTATTAAAAACTTGCAAAACTTGTGGGTTCTGTTGGAGCTTTTGCACTGTGTCCGAGTACAGTGCTTGGCTACCTCCGTCAGTGCCAAAAAGAATGAATGGAGAAGCAATGAACATGTGCGTCCACAACTCTATTCAAACAGAACACAGCAATCCTGTTCTGCTGATTGCAGGGGTCACTATTAGTGTTGAGCGAGCACTAAAATGCTCGGGTGCTCGAAGCTCGGGCCGAGTTCACCGTGATACTCGGGTGCTCGACCCGAGCAACGAGTCCAATGTTAGTCTATGGGAGACCCGAGCATTTTTGCGTCGGCACCCCCGGCAGTCTGTAGAAAGCCTAAAAAGTGCCCAAAACTATAGTGACAGTGCTCAAGACATGGGGACAGCATGGGCATCGCCCCAGGAAGCATTTCTGACCCCCAGGTCACTGCTGTCAACAACGTGGTCAGAGGTATTAAGCCACTTTTACGGGCTCACAATAACACGTTCAAAAACGAAACTGAAACTGTTTTCCTGTAAAATATGTTAAGTAACTTCCTTTCCAGGGTAAAGACTTGTGTATAAGGTAAAACAAATAACCGAAAGCAAAAATACTCCTCCACACCATCGTCTATGTTCACAAGTAGCATTTTTTATGCGTTTTTGCACTTTTGTATTGCTTTCAACTGTGACAAATGCATTCACCAGGAAATGTAATTTTAACATTTTAAAACCTTATCTGGCTATGTGCTGTGTGACACATGCATACAGTGCTGAAAAGACATGGGAACAGCATGGGGAAGACCCCTGGAAGCATCTCTGACACCCAGGTCACTGCCTAAAAGTGTGCCCATCAGAAGTGATCCTTGCCGCATCAGAAGATGCAGACTTGCAACTATGACCGTGCAAGTCCTTGTCCCAGGGCAGTGATCTTCGGTCCAGTCTGCTAGCCTGGCTTCTATTCATGCTGTCTGTTTGTCTCTGTTCTGACTGTTTAGGGCGGCGGCCCGGTTACTTCCTGTTTCTTGTAGCTGCTGTGGGCACACCCCTAATGCGTCCTCAGCCTATTGCTGTCTGTCACTGGATATTTAAACCAGCTTCACCTGGAAGCTGGTGCCTGAGCAACGTTTTTCCTCAGAGGGGTTTTTGCCTCTGAGGTGCCAGGTCCTGTTCTGTTTTTCTTGCCTGTCCGCCTTCCTGGAGGCTGTATTTCCAGGCCTGTCTGAACACGCTCCTAGCCTGTTCGTTTCTGCCTCTGGTGGCCATATACCCAGGCTCGTTCATGTATTTCGTTGCAGTAACAGTTCCTGTCTGAACTGTCTCCTAGCCTCTTACCTGTTTTGTCTCTATGTCCGTTTCCCCCCTTTTGCTGCAGTCTCTGAACCAGCACTTGGCTATACCTAGGCTCGTTCCTGTATTTCGTTGCAGTAACAGTTCCTGTCTGAACTGTCTACTAGCCTCTTACCTGTTTTGTCTCTATGTCTGTTTCCTCCCTTTTGCTGCAGTTTCTGAACCAGCACTTGGCTATACCTAGGCTCGTTCCTGTATTTCGTTGCAGTAACAGTTCCTGTCTGAACTGTCTCCTAACCTGTTACCTGTTTTGTCTCTATGTTCGTTTCCTCTCTTTTTCTGCAGAGTCTGAACCTGCACCTAACTCCTACTCGTTGTCACTGTACTTCTGTTTGTGAGTTTGGAGTCCACTCGCTACTTCTTTGCAAGTACCTTGTGTGTATCTGGTTCTGCCTTTCCCTTCTAGTCTGTTCCGTGTGAACAGAGCCTTGTCCACCGCATCTGCGGTTTCGCTCTGCTCAGCCTTGTCCACCGCATCTGCGGTTTCGCTCTGCTCAGCCTTGTCCACTGCATCTGCGGTTTCGCTCTGCTCAGCCTTGTCCACCGCATCTGCGGTTTCGCTCTGCTCAGCCTTGTCCACCGCATCTGCGGTTTCGCTCTGCTCAGCCTAACCACCGCATCTGCGGTTTCGCTCTGCTCAGCCTTGTCCACCGCATCTGCGGTTTCGCTCTGCTCAGCCTTGTCCACCGCATCTGCGGTTTCGCTCTGCTCAGCCTTGTCCACCGCATCTGCGGTTTCCTTCTGCTCTGCCTTGTCCACCGCATCTGCAGTTTAGCTCTGCTCTGCCTTGTCCACCGCATCTGCGATTTCGCTCTGCTTAGCCTTGTCCACCACATCTGCGGTTTCGCTCTGCTCTGCCTTGTCCACCGCATCTGCGGTTTCGCTCTGCTCAGCCTAGTCCACCACATCTGCGGTTTCGCTCTGCTCAGCCTTGTCCACCGCATCTGCGGTTTCGCTCTGCTCAGCCTTGTCCACCGCATCTGCGGTTTCGCTCTGCTCAGCCCTGTCCACCGCACCTGCGGTTTCGCTGTGCTCAGCCCTGTCCACCGCACCTGCGGTTTCGCTTTACTCTGCTTGATTACCGCATCTGCGGCTCTGAACCCGTCTCCCAGTCTGTACTGGACCCTACCCAGCTTGTGCTCTAACCTGCCTGTTCCTGTATTCCCCGGTGTGGGTCAACAGCCGTGTCTGGGGTCTGACCTGGAGTGGCACCTGGTCCCTCTGCTCGGTTCCTCCCTGGTGCACGGCGTCGTAGCCGGCGTGCGACCTGGGTCGGATCGGGTTGATACTTAGTTACGCCCCTCCAGGCATTCTCCGATTCATGGCACAGTGGGATCACTAATCAGGCACACGCCAGTCAGTCCGGGCGTGTGCATAACATGGAGCACTATGTGGGGACATTATACTGTATGGAGTAATTTTTGTGGCCATTTTACTGTATGGGGCACTATGTGGGGCCATTTTACAGTACGGAAGGCGATGCAGGGCCCCATTTTACTGTATGGAGCACTATGTGGGGCCATAATACTGTATGGAGGGCTGTGTGGGGATTACAGTTGGCGAGTCATACTGTGACGGGGTCACCATACTTTGCCCGGGGAATGGAGAGAGTGGGGTTTCAGTAGGGTCATCATACCATGCATGTGGAGGAATTCACTGTGGGAATATCTTACGGTGTTTGGGGGGCACTTTTTTTGGCATCATTCTTTTTTATCTGTATTATTCAAGTTTTTTTATCCTTTGTTATTACATATTTAAATTAGGCCATTGGGCCATATGTTTTTTTTCTGCTCTTACATAACATATTATATGATTCCAATATTTTATTCTAAGATCTATTAATTAAAATGTAGAAAGGAGGAGTTGAACCGCCACATCCAACCAGGGAAATATTAAAAATAGAAATTTTTATTGCGTAAAATTATTTTAAAACATGATGTAAAATGGAAACCTCAGGAGAACCTGACGCGTTTCAGGTGCCGAACGCACCCTTAGTCATAGGATGTCAAACATAAAACAGAGTGATGTCACTCTATGTTTTATGTTTGACATCCTATGACTAAGGGTGTGTTCGGCTATTCGGTCTTCAACGTGGTAAGCTTTTAACCTCCATTCCCCTCCTCCCCACGCTGCATTTACTAATTAAAATGTACTTTATTTGTGGGATATCCCATTTAAGTTTGTTTCCATATGAAAAGGTTCACCGTTATATTTGATGATCTGAAAAAACTTCCTCAATTACAGACATTTTTTTTTTAAATATCAAGGTTGGCCAGTGACTTTGTCCACACTTTTAACTTTGTGTTTGAGTTTGACATTCCTGGTCTATGCTAACAACAGGTTATCAATATTCTGAATCTGAAAAACCCCTTTAAACTTTGTGGACCATTTCTTTTCCAACCCAAGTAACTACCGGTATGTAATTTTTTAATTTTAGAAGCAGATGAACGTCGAGTCACAAATGTTTGTTGTGCCAAGTGTGCATAAAGATGACTCCTGATGTCAAGATCCTAAGCTACATTCTCCAGAAATGTGACTTATTTTTGTTGCAGTATACCACAGCTGCAGGCTTATGCTTTGCGGACGGGGGAACAGTGTTGAGCAGACAGCAGATGGGGCAGTGTGAACTGTTGTTGGAGTTTGTGTACTGTATGACCTCTATATTTTTGGTTTGGTTTAGTTCTCATCCTGTAATCCTCCATATTGTCATGATGAAGATAATATCTGCTCGATTAAAACATTTCATCTTCCCACAATGTCTGTGCTGAATATTTCTGCTGAAAGCTGATGTCTGCAACAAATTTGTGCCAATAGACTGTGTTTCGTGCTCTGCACTACATTTATTATGTGTTTTAGACATGTTCTCTTAACATTTTAGGCATTCTTACCATGACTTTACTTTTCTCTTCAATTAGAAAGTCATTTATTTTGTCCACCCAATACTCAGGACAGCACAGAGAACCCTCATTTTTTATTTGTTTTGGAACTTGCACTTCAGATAAGGCATTCAGGGAATTGTAATTCTTCAACTAACGACAACGAGAATCGTACATATATGGCATTTACACCATATGGAAACACGGCCTCAGCATTACAGTTTTATTACATTTTTTTATGGGTTTAATAGAGAAAAATATCAATAACGTCTGTTTTTTCCATCATTTACCGCTCCCCGTAAATAATCTAATTGCTGTGTTGTACGTGTCTTTACGATTACCAGGACACCAAATATGTCTGTGTTATTTACAGATTTGTGATATTTATTATTTTAAAAAAAAGCACATTAAAAATGACATTGTTTTTTTCAGTATCAAGTGTTTTTCATTATTATTTTTTAGTAATTTTATAGGATGAAAAAATCTTTTATTCTCCCTCTACAATACAAATACAATACATTGCACATAGCAGTGTATTTCTATCAGTATAATCTGCCTGTAGTCAGATCCTGCAGTACAGATCAAGTACATAAAATTCTGCTGTTGACATCACTAGAACTTTCTAAGCACCCGTCTGTAATGTTAAGGTTGTGGGTTCAAGATGGGGAGACTAACAGAAAAAAAAACTTTGTAATTGCTTATTATTTTTAATGCTTGTATAGGAACAAAAAAAAAACTTTTTTTTTTTACCTCAATATACAGACACCATAAAAATACATTGCTATATACACAATGTATCTCTATGGACATGCACAACTTGCTTCTGGATTCATTGCCTGCAATCGAGGTCAAGATAACCAAATTCTCCTATCTACATCATTGTGAGCTGAGGCTCATTGGTAGAATAACAACCTGTGGACTCTGAGATGCGAGTTTTATTGCCAGGGAGACCTGATCACAGGAGGCAGAAGCCGTGAATATATAATTTAATTTATGCACCGAGCAGAGAGCAGCTCCGCCCCCGAGTTGGAGGAGCTATGGGAGCGATAAAGACACGTCGGAGAGATGAGTATAGAAGCCAGGAGAAAAGCTGTGATGTGACGTGATGGGACTCAAATTGGGACAGTCGGTTGGGTGCTATGACATACATAGGAAAGAAGGGGCCGTATTCATTCTTCACTGAGACCATTGCTTGGCATCCCCTCCAATTTAGCAATAGGTATGACATCAGGGGCAGTGGGTGTGTGGGAAAAGTAATGAGCTTCTCTAGGAGTAATATTTGTGTGTGGGCTAATATAAGAGCCTGGGTAAGATTAGGGTGTTGGCTTAGTGTGAAATAAAAATTGCTGTTTTGTGCTACTCTGTATGTGTCCTTCTTTCTAATAAATTAGGAGATATAATAATGCACCTTTATGGAGTTGTATCTATCTAAACATTTTGTTTACGTAATAGTTAATATAAAAATCAAAAAGTTTGTTCTTTCTTTTGAGATGTTTTTGAATATGTGGCAATTTAGCACATACATGTCAGCTCTCACAGATTGGCCTGGGGGCTTCAAGAAATAGCAGAGAAATCCCAGACTCCAGGAAGAAGTGGCAAGGCACACTTTCAGAGTCATCAGCTTTCTGCTCAACCACTTACTCTAGAACAAGGATGTCAAACTCAAACACACAAAGGGCAAAAATGAAAAACTTGGACAAAATTGTGGGCCAATCAGAATACAGAATAATGGGTCCCACATAGTCCCCCATACAGAATAATGGCCTCACATAGTCCTCTCTACTGGCCCTGCAGGCCAGATTTGACTCACGAGCCAGAGTTTGACCATTATGCTCTAGAAGGTCACAGGCTGCTTTAAGCCTTTAGTCTTCCAAATGTCCAAGGCGCTCAGAAGATGTCAAACAGAGCTACAAGACAGAGGAGGTGAATTTATTTTTTTATTGGCACAAGTGGGGCATGAGAAAATTGAGGTCACAAATTGGAGATATTATTATGTGGGGCCACAAATGAACGACCTTTCTGTGTAGGGGCGATGGGCACAAAGAGAATTTTTATTATTGGCTGGGGTCACAACTAGCATTATTAATATTGTATTGGGGTACTACAAGTAGCATTATTGTTGTCTGGAGGCACAAAAGTGGCAGTATTGTTATGTGGAGACAGGCTAAGCAGTATTACCAAGTAGGGGCACATATTGGGCACTATTTTCATGTGGCGGCAAAAATGGGTACTATTATCATGTGGAGGCACAAAAGGGGCACAAGGAGGGCACTAACCCAATGTGGAGACACTATCACTGTGTGGGAGTACAGAGGCTGCATTATTATGTCCCACTCTCCTAATGCTTTGCTTTATATATTCTGTTGCTGATCAAGGATGAGCTGGATGAATAGTCCTGTTAGACACAACTTTGGTCTCCTGGAGTAGATCATATTGTGTGATCACAACATTTCACGTGCACATGAACTCGTACTGATGATACGTGGGATACAACTTTCCTAGATGTATTGTATCTGTATTTTTTATGATATGATAAATTTTATTATTGAATAACTCCAGTGCTGTCAGTCAGTCCAAAAGGTTATTAAGTCTGAAACCTGAATTATAAGAAAGCAAAAGTGAGTTTTTGTCTTTCATAGGAGAATTGTGCAGAATTATTGGACAATTATTAGTGTGGAGAATTATAATGCAACTAAATGAGAAACAAAAATTTTCACATCTCAATCGTTTATTTTCATCTGTTGAAAAAAAAAAAAAAACAGTTTTAATTATAGCCGCCCTTCTTTTCAATAACTGCCTAAAGCTTTCCATCCATGGAGTCTATCACTATTTGAGGAGAGTGTCTTCTTAAAACGGACAGCAGGTTTGGGAGTTGATTTTGAGTCCATATTTAACATGAAAAGATCCAACTAGCTCATCTGTAATGTTACCAGCCCACAGCAGTACCCCACCTCGACCTTCCTGACATATGTCAATCCATCTGGTCTGTCAAGAGTCACTCTTATCTCATTAGTCCATAAATCCTTTGAAAAATTTGTCTTAAGATATTTCTTGACGTTTCAACGTATGTATGTGTCTTGTGGTGGTCGGGTTTCAGACCTCCTTACCTCGGCCATGCCTCTGAACACCTTGTACTTCTGAGACTCCAGGGAGGTGGCAGTTTTGGAATATGACCACACTGGAGGATAATGGCTTCTTGCTGGCTTCAATTTTGATTCTTCTCAAATCTTTGGCAGTTAATGCCGTCTTTTTTCTCAATGCGTTTTTGCGACCATGTTGACTATTTGCAACAAAATTTTGAAGGTTCTGTGATCACATCCCAATATCTCAGCAATCTCAATAGTGCTTCATCCCTCTGTAGGGCTTTTAATATTTAGAGTCAGTTAAATCTGTTTTTTTGGCCCATTTTGCCTGAGGAAATCAAGCTACCTAATAATTCTGCACACCTTGATAAATATTGTATCTTTAAGATGCATTCTACTCATTACACAATTACACATCACCTGATCTGTTTCATCCAATAAGCATTCAGGTTTATACAGTTTGGAGTTGGAAAATCTGTATAATAATGATGATATGGTCAAAACACTTACTTGCCTAAAATTCTGCACATGGTGTATAGTCTCATGGTGTGGTTATGGATTAATGTTGATGACCAACCTCCACACATTACAATCTTTGACTCACTGGAAATTTCTTATGTTCTATTCTTAATTCTCCCACTTCCCTTCTTACAGCTTTGGGATATTTCCTAAAAATAGAAACAATAAAGAAGGAACAATCTGTTTTTTTAGCAATCTCATGTTCCTCTGGATTCAATGGTTAACTACTAGAAACTCCCTAATAATGGCTTCACCATATATTTTCCGATATAGCGGCCTGGCAAGTATTGAAATTAAATATTTTATTCAATAAAACCCTAAAAAAGACACAACCCATGAGCGGTGCTCTTTATGTAAAAAAACAACCTTTTTTTTAAATCAACTCACTTGGCCATAGGACAGTATTCTGTACCCCAATGATCTCTAGGCAGAAATATTTTGGACCAGGATTGCCAACAATCTGTGAATGCAAAGATAGCATAAAAAATGGCTTATACTTATTATTTTACATTTCATAGTATCTCAAGCTACAGAAATATACAATCATGTTAAAAAAAAATAGTAAGAACACCCCATGGAAAGTGGTCTTCATCAAAGGACTAAGATGGCAGCCATCAGAGATTTCATCAGGGCCCTGGTTGCAATGACAACCGATAGGCACCGTGCAGTTCAATCATATTGTACGAGTACTGTGTACAAGTGCAGCGGCAATTAAACCATTTGAATGCCACTGTGAGTGATTGACAGAAGCAGTATTTACATGGTTAAACAGCATAAATCAGGGCTAGCTCCAGGAAGATTCTGTCTGTGTTTCACATTCGACATCTGCCGTTCATGGTGCAGGTTCAGCTATTGAGTTTGCTCCGTACACGGTCACCTATCTTGTGAAGCATTATCCGGTTGTAAGGTCTATTTTTGGCTGAACTTCAAGATGATCAGACATTATCTTCTCATTATAAAATGAGAAAATCATAGTGAATTTTTGAGGTGTGTGTAATGGCCACTCGCTGATACAGAAAGCAACTCAAATCCAGAATATCACCAACGCCAAGCTTTACATTTTGTAACAGAGTTTTCTGGTGAACTGATGTCTTCTGCTACAGTGACCAAAATGGTTGCGTCATCTTCCCAGAGTACATTGTTCCAGAAGACTTGTAGATATTCATGTGGAAACATTAGTCTTATACTAATGGTCTTGGTACATCTTGTAATAAGTAACTGAGGTTCTTGGAGCCATCTTGGAGCTTCTTGCATTCTGCTGTCTGGCTGAACTTTCCAGGACAAAATCTTCTCCACTTTTAGATAATCTTCCAGAGAGTGGAATCATTAATCTCCAATGGTTTAGCAATCCTTTCCATCTTTATCATGCTTTGTTGGCATCTGTAACCTTCATTTTGAAGGTCTCTAGAAAGCTCTTTGTGTTATGATCTGCAACAAGTACTAAGGAAAGATAGGGGAAAGCTATCCCTACAGTAAGACTAAGCTGAATCCCTACGATGTAGTGGGCTGCCTGCTCCTAGCGAACAGACCCGCCTTGGTCCTCGTCTAGTCTGAACAAAGACCTATAGCATAAGGGGAGGGGTCCCTAAAAGAACTAAGGACTGGGACAAAAAATGGGACACCTCCTAAACAGAGAAGTTGTTGCAGAACACAAAAAGACAAACTGACAAAAAGGTACTAGAGGTCCCGGAAGGACCAAGCGAACAGACAGAGAAAGGCACCGAAGCACCTGGCTAGAGAAACAGTCAAACACTGAAGTACAACACAGCCAAAAGGGCGGAGCTGAAATATAAAGGCAGATGGTCACGTGACCGCAAAACACAAGATGGAAAAACAAAGAGGAGGGTTCTAACACTTTAGATGTAGACACGTGATACCACACATATCAAACAAAATAGCTTTAGTAACTGTACATGCAGATTTCAACAGTGCCTGATGGAACCCTCAACTCATAATTGTGGTCCTTCAGAATCAGTTGAATTTCCATTCGCTTTGACAGCAAAAATAAAGTTGCATTTTTAGCCATCAAATCTGATTGAATTGCTAACAAAAGAAATTGGTGCTCATTTAATAGCCCACTCACACATGCAGACAACAACTGTAGGGGGAAAAACTATTGTTTATACAATCGTTCATGTCCCAAAATAACATCATTTTGTTGATAGCACTTCCCCTGTTTACCTGGGTGACAACTTTGATTTTTATGCCAGCATAAATGATCTGATCACACAACAGCCAAACATTTTGTTCGTTCATCGGGAGATCGGCATGTGCCAATCATTGGGAACAAGAATCGTCTAAATGGACCTTAAAACTTAAAGCTGAGAATTTTAACATTTCCATTGACATTGGAATATTTAGAAAAAAGATATTGTCTTTTTTGTTCTTTTGCTCCTTTGCTGGGCGCTGATAAGGTCTTGTTTAAGTTCCTCTTACAGACATTGCCAATGTCAAAGCGGAAGCATTAAAAGCAATTGAGACATACTTTGTGTCCACATAGACTTACACTTGACTCACTGCAGAAGCTTATTGAGTGATGCAACTAATAGAACTGAATGTGTAAAATAACTGATGACTGGCAACCTGGCAAGAAATGTTTTATACCAGTCACTATATCAGTATCCTATCCCTAACAATTATAAAGTAGCCATCTATACGTGGCACTATAGAGACAGTTAGCTTTCTTCTAGACGAGAGCCATTTCCTTCCAAATTTGTCCACGTAGAAACTAACCAACAATAACTCTATTCAGAGACTGTAGAAACTGGTATGAAGGTATACAGCTGACCCAGGCTTGTATGATATCCAAAAGTGGAAATGAACAATACTTGGTGAAATACAGGTTTCTAAAGGTGCCTGCCATGCTATAATTGGATGTTATCCATTTATCACTTGGACTAATGTAGATCACTTGGGCATCCGCCGCAATCACCTGTTACATCTACAGGTGCTTCTCACAAAATTAGAATATCATCAAAAAGTTAAGTTATTTCAGTTCTTCAATACAAAAAGTGAAACTCCTATATTATATAGAGTCATTACAAATAGAGTGATATATTTCAAGTGTTTATTTCTGTTAATGTTGATGATTATGGCTTACAGCCAATGAAAACAAAAAAAGTCATTATCTCGGTAAATTAGAATACTTTATATCAACAGCTTGAAAAATGTTTTTAAAATTCGAAATGTTGGCCTACTGAATTGTATGTTCAGTAAATGCGCTCAATACTTGGTCGGGGCTCCTTTTGCATCAATTGCTGCATCAATGCGGTGTGGCATGGAGGCGATCAGCCTGTGGCACTGCTGAGGTGTTATGGAAGCCCAGGTTGCTTTGATAGCAGCCTTCAGCTCGTCTGCATTGTTGGGTTTGGTGTCTCTCATCTTCCTCTTGACAATACCCCATAGATTCTCTATGGGGTTAAGGTCTGGCGAGATTGCTGGCCAATCAAGCACAGTGATACTGTTGTTTGTAAACCAGGTATTGGTACTTTTGGCCGTGTGGACAGGTGCCAAGTCCTGCTGGAGAATGACATTTCCATCTCCAAAAAGCTTGTCAGCAGAGGGAAGCATGAAGTGCTCTAAAATTCCCTGGTAGACGGCTGCGCTGACTTTGGTCTTGATAAAACACAGTGGACCTACACCAGGAGATGACATGGCTCCCCAAACCACCACTGATTGTGGGAACTTCACACTAGACCTCAAGCAGCTTGGATTGTGGCCTCTCCACTCTTCCTCCAGACTCTGGGACCTTGATTTCCAAATGAAATGCAAAATTTACTTTAATCTAAAAACAACACCTTAGACCGCTGAGCAACAGTCCAGGTCTTTTTCTCCTTGGCCCAGGTAAGACGCTTCTGGCGTTGTCTATTGGTCATGAGTGTCTTGACACAAGGAATGTGACACTTGTAGCCCATGTCCTGGATACGTCTGTGTGTGGTGGCTCTTGAAGCAATGACTCCAGCAGCAGTCCACTCCTTGTGGATCTCCCCCAAATTTTTGAATGGCCTTTTCTTAACAATCCTTTCAAGACTGCGGTTATCCCGGTTGCTTGTGCACCTTTTTCTAACACACTTTTTCCTTCCATTAATATGCTTGGATACAGCAGAACACATGTTTCAGAGTGTTGCCTCTGCATATACTGAGACCTGGGAGTCTTGTGTATATTAGGGAAATTAGACTGATCGGGAACAAGAACGTATGTGACTGATGATGATCTCTGTACACCACTGCAGATTATTTTGGTGCTATATAAGCCACGGATAATAAAGTAATGCAATAAATAATAGCTTTGATCCTACAAGACACTCGTTATTCACCTGTAGGTCATCGTAGCTTAGCTCATTATAGTGAGACTTCCTGTAGTTTGTGTTTTCTTCTGTTTTAGGAGGGGTGGAGAAGCCCAGATACCAGCAGATGATGGTAAACAGGGGATGACTTCTCTCACCGCAGGGTTTTGTTTTAATTTACCACAAATCCATCAAAGATAGACTCTGTGGTCACGAATTTCCCAGTTCAAACTGAAATAACACAGACATCAAAGACACTGAACATTGAATGACCTTATAGTTTTCTCATGTGTGACTCCCAGATTTTCTTATTAAAGTGAAATATAAGCCATTACATTAGGTACAAATAGATGATGACACCTAAGAAATTTATTTTCCATTTCCGGAACCTTTGTGGATTTCACAATTGCCATGTTTAAGCAAAAATTGAATTTTGGTGAAATTTAGTGTACAGTACTGTTCAAAAGTTTTAGCCAGTTGTGGAAAAATTGATGCAAAGTAAGAATGCTTTAAAAAAAATAAGTTATATTAGATTATTTGTATCAATTATCAAATGTAAATTGAATGCATAAGAGGGAAATCTAAATCAAATCAATATTTGGTGTCACCACCCTTTGCTTTGACATGAACTCAGTAGGGAGGTTGTTCCAAACATCTTGGAGAACTAACAACATAACTTCAGTGGATTATTCTTGCACAAAATTTTTTGTCTCTTCATGTAATCCTAGACAGTGTCATAGAGAAAAATTAATCTGTGTGCCCCCCGGCTGTGATCCTTGGCAGATAGACTAAGTGATGTTGAGGAGGCCATATCATCACTTCCAGAGCTGCTTTTTCTCATCCTGTAGATTAGAGTTGAGAAGATCTTTTGAAATTCAGATTTGCCATTTTCGTTAAATTTTCCCGAAAATTAATTAGCTGCCAATCACATGACTAAAAAGCCTCTATCTGACTGTAAAATATGTGTATAACAGTTTGAGTTCTCCTTGGCGTCAATTGAACCCGTTTAGAGCTCTGTAATGCAAACATAGCCTTTATAATGTTCTTACCCTATCAAGTTGGTGAAAAAAGGTGGTAACCTGCAGCCTATTCTTTGTAGGTGGGAAAAGTTGCAAAATCGGCAGTGAATCAAATACTTATTTTCCCCACTGTATATATTTTTTAATATTTACGATTTCCCCCATTTAAGCAAACTGAAACGTAATTAAGGGAAACTGAAAATGGTAGGCTGCAACGCTGCTAAACATAGTTTCATGACCGGAAACGAACATGCAGCAACAGTGAGCAGTATGGTCGTGGGGTTGTACGGTGTATAAAGTATGCAATTAAAACAGGTATTTAAAAATAAAAAGAGGGTTTTTTTATATTACAGGTGAAAAAAAAAAAGAAATAATCACAGCCACTTTTACAGAATAGAATGGGATCAGAAAATCTAGGTAAAATCACAACCCAATATCAGGTGATGTGCATAGTCTAGACCAGGGGTCCTCAAACTTTTTAAACAGGGGGCCAGTTCACGGTGCCTCAGACCATTGGAGGGCCGGAATATAGTTTTTTAAAAAAAACTATGAACAACTTCCTATGCACACTGCAGATATCTTATTTTGAAGTAAAAAAAACAATACAGGAACAAATACAATATTTAAAATGAAGAACAAGTAAAGTTAAATCAACCGGTATTTCAATAGGTAGGTAACTGTACCCAATAGGCAGCATAGGTCTTCAATAGGCAGGTAAATGTACCCAATAGGCAGCATAGGTCCTCAATAGGCAGATAAATATCCCCAATAGGCAGGTAAATATCCCCAATAGGCAGCATAGGTCCCCAATAGGCAGCATAGGACCCCAATAGGCAGCATAGGTCCTCAATGGGCAGGTAAATGTTCCCAATAGGCAGGCTCTTTCCCCCTTATAATGCCAGATGCAGTCTGTCCCCCCCCCTTATAATGCCCCTTGCAGGCTGTTCCCCCCTTATAATGCCCCATGCTGGATGCCACCCCCCATATAATGCCCCATGCAGGATGTCCCTTTCTCACACCATATAAAGCCCCATGCAAGATATCACTCCCCTGTCTTTATAATGCCCCATGCAGGATGTCCCCCCCCCATAAAATGCCCCATGCAGCATGTCACCCCCCATATAATGCCACATGCAGGATGTCACCCCCCATATAATGCCCCATGCAGGATGTCACCCCCCCATATAATGCACCATGCAGGATATCACTCCCCTGTCTTTATAATGCCCCATGCAGCATGTCACCCCCCCATATAATGCCCCATGCAGCATGTCACCCCCCCATATAATGTCACATGCAGGATGTCACCCCCCCATATTATGCCCCATGCAGCATGTCACCCCCCCATATTATGCCCCATGCAGCATGTCACCCCCCCATATTATGCCCCATGCAGCATGTCACCCCCCCATATTATGCCCCATGCAGGATGTCACCCCCCATATTATACCCCATGCAGGATGTCACCCCCCCATATTATACCCCATGCAGGATGTCACCCCCCCATATTATACCCCATGAAGGATGTCACCCCCCCATATTATACCCCATGCAGGATGTCACCCCCCCATATTATGCCCCATGCAGGAAGTCACCCCCCATATTATATCCCATGCAGTATGTCACCCCCTATATTATACCCCATGCAGGATGTCACCCCCCCATATTATACCCCATGCAGGATGTAACCCCCCCATATTATACCCCATGAAGGATGTCACCCCCCCATATTATACCCCATGCAGGATGTCACCCCCCCATATTATACCCCATGCAGGATGTCACCCCCCCATATTATACCCCATGCAGGATGTCACCCCTCCATATTATACCCCATGCAGGATGTCACCCCCCCCATATCATGCCCCATGCAGGATGTCACCCCCCATATAATGACCTTAGCCTCCATACATTAAAAAAAAAAAAAAAATCCAATACTCACCTCTCTTCTCACTTGCTGCCGCTGCCGCTGCTCTTGTCTGGACTCCAGCGTCGCGTCGTCCCGCTCTGCGCTGCCAGTGACAGCACTCGGGAGGGCTCTGACCTGAGACGTCTCAGGAAGCGCAGAGCACGGAAGACAGCGGATCTGCAGAGGCACGGGGAGAGGTAAGTATCCGCCTGCCGGGGCCCTGAGCAAGCAGGGGGGAAGGGCGGGCAATGGCACCGCTCTCCTCTCCTCTCCTCCGCCTATAGCTCTCTTGTGAGTAGCATAGCTGTAGTATTTGTAGAACTATAAAGCTCAGCACAAGTCCTGCTGTGACACATTTAGCTATCAGTGGCTTATTCTGAGTCTACACTGCTATCACTATTTTTACATAGTTACATATAGAGATAATAGGGCATTTAACCAAGCACACAGCTCATGAGAGCTCATGAGAGCCTTGATTAGGAGACTTTCTCTGAAAGCAGCCAATGCAGGGGGCTGATGACTTTGCTAGATTTATAACAGGAGCTTCTCTGGAGCTGAAAGGAAGAGTGAATGAGGTGAGTAAAATAAATGGGCTGGAGAGTGCTGACTACTATCATGTTAGGAGATAACTCCTTTCCTGGAGTGTAGCAGCTCACTGCGCTGAGGTCTGGACAGACACTAGTGGCCAAGCATCTGCAATAAGATGCAGTAAAATCCTAGAAGAACTCTTGCAGGATGTGCCATTAGTGAGGAAAGACTGCCATCTGCTGGCCTGGCGAAATCAAGAGGAACCAAATTGTGCTGGAAGATTTGCAGGGTGAGTACTTTCGGGTGCTGGACCTGATCAGGTGACTTCCAGGAAGAACTTCCTGGATATGAAAGCCCTGCACGCGAAACAGCAGGCAGATTTGGGGCCAAGCAGGAGAATGGGACAGACGTGCTCCAGAGATGCCGCTGAGTCCAGTGTGAAGGGCCTCAGCAAGAAGCCTGCGTCATCCGGGTGCCGGCCGCATGGAAGGGTCCGGATTCCTCTCAGGAGAACTCTAAATTCCACTTACGCTGGTCAGAGTCAGAGTAAGCGCCCTGTGCTGATTGGGCATCCGAGACACGGTGTCGCCTGTCAAGAGCCGAGGCCTAGGCCTCTCCACCCCAAGCCTAAGTGACTACCGCCGACGGTAAAGCCAAGAAGAGCCAGAACTAAGGGCTTCTGCAATTGGCTGCAGAAATCACATGTCCTCTCAATATAAAAAGCGGACATGTTCCCTCAGTGCCATTATATCCATGTCACTGCTGGAGACAGACGCAGCTCAGTGTTCTCCTGTGTAATAAGAGATATTAGCTAGATAGATGGGCGCTTGTGTGGTAGTCACATAGTGTAGATAATTCCTGGCCTGTGTACCTCTGCAGCCGCTGGTGCAGCACATTTTTGGTGTTCTTGTGCAAGTACTGAGATTCTGATAGAAACAGAGGGCCCATGCCATACAATAGTGCTGTGCACCGCTGCTATAGAGCTCCATGTCTCAGTATACTTTTCATCTTTTTTTGCACTTGCTAATGTGATCAAGCAATCGCAGTGCACATTTTCATTTAGTGGGGTTGAAATTGTGCTCTGCACAGTCAGCAGAGCTTCTTATTGCAGAGCACAAAATCTGTTTTTTTTCCTGTGATTGTGATATTGAAAGTTGTGTGCACTAAAGTTTTTTTTTGTGTCAGATACTATTTTAGTGGAGTTGAACTTCAGATGGTTTCAGAGTTAAAAAATACATTTTTTCTCTTGCTACGCCCAGTCCAAAAAATATTTTTTCCTGTGCCAAAAGTCATACAGTGCTATAAGCCAGCTACTACGTCAGTGGTGGTCAAATTCAGCTTGTACGCACAGTCAAACCTATATATATTTTTGGTTGGCAGGCAGAGTCCACCAAAGGTTTTTTACTGTGGCAAAGTTGATCCAGTCTGCTAAAAGGCAGATCCTGTTTTAGTGGTGTTGAACTGGTCCTGGCTTCACAGTAAAAAAAAAAACGTCCCTTACTAGGCCCAGTCCAAAAAATATTTTTTCCTGTGCCAAAAGTCATACAGTGCTATAAGCCAGCTACTACGTCAGTGGCGGTCAAAGTCAGCTGGATGCAGAGCTTATGCAGAGTAACACAAAAATATTTTTTGCGACATCCCCACGATAATCATGGGAGACTTTAACATCCCAATTGGCGATCCTCTTTCCCCATCTGCCACGCATCTTTTATCATTAACCTCCTCCTTCGGCCTTTCACAGCTTGCTAATTCTCCTACACATGAGGACGGGAACACATTGGACCTGATCTTCTCCCGGCTTTGCTCAGTACATGACTTTACTAACTCTCCCCTTCCACTCTCTGACCATAATCTTCTTTCATTCTCTGTCAAGAACTGTGACTCTACTCAAGACACTCCCACCGTCCACACTTATAGAAATTTACGCGCCATTAACACCCAGAAATTTATAAAAAGGTTGCAATCATCATTGGCCCCAATCTCCTCCCTCTCATGTCCCGAATCTGCATTGAAGCATTATAACAAAATAATGCTATGCGCCCTGGATGAAGCCGCACCTCCTACACAAAGAACAATTCGGCATAGACGGCGACAACCCTGGCACACGCCTCAAACACGTCTTCTCCAGAGGTACTCCAGGTGCGCTGAACGGCTGTGGAGAAAATCAAATCTGCCCGAAGATTTCCTCCACTATAAATTTATGCTGAAAACATATAACTCTGCCCTTCACCTCTCCAAACAAACCTACTTTAACAACCTCATCATCTCACTTTCCAATAATCCTAAACGACTCTTTGACACGTTTCATTCTCTCCTCAATCAAACAGCACAGGCCCCGACCACCGACCTCAGCGCTGACGATCTGGCTAACTATTTCAAAGAAAAAATTGACCATATCCGACAGGAAATTTTCTCCCACTCCCCAAATGTTATGCATGCCCCCCCCCGCCACATTGTATCTTGCTCATTTTCTGACTTCAAACCAGTCACGGAAGATGAAGTGATCAGGCTCCTTGCATCTTCTCGCCCTACCACCTGCACCAGCGACCCTATTCCCTCACATCTCCTTCAGTCCCTTGCTCCAGCTGTCACCTCTCACCTAACTAAAATTTTCAACCTTTCCCTCTCATCTGGTATCTTTCCCTCTTCTTTTAAACACGCCAGCATACAACCATTACTTAAAAAACCATCCCTCGACCAGAACTGCACGGCCAACTACAGACCTGTTTCCAATCTTCCCTTTATCTCTAAACTCCTGGAACGCCTGGTCCACTCCCGTCTAATCCGCTATCTCTCAGACAACTCTCTTCTTGACCCTTTACAATCTGGTTTCCGCTCTTTACATTCTACTGAAACTGCCCTCACTAAAGTCTCTAATGATCTACTAACAGCTAAATCTAATGGTCACTACTCCCTGCTGATTCTCCTGGATCTCTCTGCAGCATTTGACACTGTGGATCACCAGCTCCTCCTCACTATGCTCCGCACTATTGGCCTCAAGGACACGGTTCTCTCCTGGTTCTCCTCTTATCTCTCTGACCGCTCCTTCTCTGTGTCTTTTGCCGGCTCCTCCTCCTCCCTACTTCCTCTTACTGTCGGGGTTCCTCAAGGATCAGTCCTAGGCCCCCTTCTTTTCTCCTTATACACCGCTCCTATTGGACAAACAATCAGTAGATTCGGTTTTCAGTACCATCTCTATGCTGATGACACCCAATTATACACCTCTGCTCCGGACATCACCCCTGCATTACTACAAAAGACCAGTGATTGTCTTTCTGCTGTGTCTAACATTATGTCCTCCCTCTACCTAAAACTGAATCTGTCAAAAACTGAACTACTCGTCTTTCCTCCCTCCATTAATCTACCTGTGCCCGATATTGCCATCTCCGTTTGTGGCTCAACCATTACTCCCCAGCTACAAGCCCGCTGTCTTGGGGTCATTTTTGATTCAGATCTTTCTTTCACTCCTCACATCAAATCACTCGCTCGTTCATGTCATCTACACCTCAAAAACATCTCAAGAATCAGGACTTTTCTCACCTTTGACTCGGCAAAAACTCTTACTGTCGCTCTTATTCATTCTCGTCTTGACTATTGCAACGCTCTACTAATCGGTCTCCCTCTTACTAAACTCTCCCCTCTCCAATCCGTCCTGAACGCAGCAGCCAGGATCATATTCCTCGCCAACCGCTACTCAGATGCCTCTTCCCTGTGCCAGTCATTGCATTGGTTGCCCATCCAATATAGAGTTCGTTTTAAACTTATCACGCTTACCCACAAAGCGCTCCATGCTTCAGTACCCCCCTACATCTCCTCCCTTGTCTCAGTCTACCACCCTAGACGTGCCCTCCGTTCTGCAAATGACTTGAAACTAAAATCCTCCATAATCCGAACTTCCCACTCCCGTCTCCAAGATTTCTCGCGTGCTGCGCCAATTCTCTGGAATGCACTACCCAGGACAGTTCGATTAATCCCCAATACCCACAGTTTCAAGCGAACCCTAAAAACACATTTCTTTAGACTGGCGTATCACCTAAACACACTCTGTCCATCCCAGCTTTCCCCCATATTAAAATCTTCTTCAACTTCGGGTTCAAACCAACCATGCACATAAAAGCCTCTGTCAGGACTGCACACATACTGGCTGGCGACCAGTCCATGTATTATTATTTATCCTATTCAGTATATCAAGGCTGCATTATACAATATATGTACTTTTTACCTTTTGTGTCTCCCCCACTTCCTCATAGACTGTAAGCTCGCGAGCAGGGCCCTCACTCCGTTCGATATGAGATATGCTTATTCTGTATTGTCTGTATAAGTCCCCCCTAAAATTTGTAAAGTGCTGCGGAATATGTTGGCGCTATAAAAATAAACTATTATTATTATTATTATTATTATTTTTTGCTCTGAGTAAAGTGGTACAGCTGGCTAGATCTGAGTTTTAAATATTTTGGAGCACATATTCTATGTCATACTGACCTCATCCACAGAAAGAGCAGGTGCTCCAGTGGATGGCAAGCTCTGCTTCCAGTGGCCTCTCCTCTTCTTCCTCCACCTCAACATCACACGCAGTACAGTCCACAGAGGTGGCACCCCAATTACCTATGTTTCCCCCCGCGTCACAACTGGCCAACTGCCCAATTGACTGTAGCGAACCACAGATGGGCGAGTCTGTAGAACTCTTCATCCATTCTACACCATGGGCATCAGAAGTGTACTCCAAAGAGTCACAGAGTCAAGGGGAGGAAAGCATCTGCACCAATGGCCAAATTTTTTTTAGCTTGGATTAGGGACAGGACGAAGTCCGAGCAGGTTCCTGACCCTGTCTTTCCACCTGGTAGATACAGACGGTTTCTGATAACTGATGGCCGTTGCAGTCCCCCAGTACCAGTTGCCCAGTCGCCATTACTTCTCTAAGGAAGCTGTGCCTGCGCTACACCAGCATGTCACAGACAACATCACCCGTTCCTTGTCTAAATCTATGTGTGCCAGGGTGCATTTCACCACAGACACCTGGACAAGTAAGCATGGCCAAGGGCGTTACATCTTGCTGACTGGACACTGGGTGACTCTGGTGGCTGTGGGGACAGGCGGGGAAGGGGCTGCTCCACAAATCTTGGCATCCCTAAGGCTTGCAGAAGAAACCTCTGTATTTCCCACTTCCTCCGCTGCTTCTGTGTCCTCCACCTCCTCTAGGGCCTCCACCTGCGCACTCAACCTCTGCCTTAACGAGACACGCATTCCAATGGTGCAGAGCGAATACACACCACCTCCGTACTGCGCAGTCAGGGCTCACCGTAATCAGGCAGTCTTCAAATTAATATGCCTTGGAGATTGCAGTCATACAGGTGAAGAGTTGTGGGCAGCTCTCCAGGCTCAGTTTGAGCAGTGGCTGTCTCCGCTGAACCTAGAGCCAGGGAAGGCCGTGTGCGATAACAGTACGATCCTGTTAGCGGCCCTAAGCCGAGGCCAGCTCGCACACATGCCTTGCATGGCTCATGTCCTCAACCTGGTGGTACAGCGATTTGTCCGCCACTATCCTGGCCTGGATGAGCTACTTCACAAAGTACGGAAGCTTTGTGCTCACTTCCTCCGTTCGCACCCCTCATGTCATTGACTTGCATCGATAAAGAGGTCTTTGTCCGTGCCAGTTAACAGGCTGATCTGCGATGTGCTGATGTAATGCAGGTGCCGGAATGCAACGCACAGAGACACAAGTCGAGAACAGTCAGAGATGAATATAAACAGTTTATATATATATATATATATATATATATATATAACAGGTATTCTGAACAAGGGATTGGCAAAAAGGATAATGAACAGTAATTTGAAATGTTAGCAAAATACGAAGTCTCTCAAAGTGATGTGTTGCCCTAAATCATGGGAGACACCACGTAAGTCCTTTTTTAACTCTGCATATGGCCCTAGCGGGGGTCACCGGTTATTCCCGCTAGGCCGAAAGTCTTTTCTGGACAAATTCAATTAGTTCACGTTGAGCTTCCTTAGCCCCAACCGTTCCCCTCCCAACCTGAGTACCTAAACCCAATTGGCCCCAGTACTGTGAGTGAACAGTAGAAGTAACGACCCTGTTCACGTATGCAGCTCCTCTGGCGTGACTTTCCTGGGGCAGCCGTCTCTCAACTCCTCTCTGCTTGACTGTTGGAGGCAATCTCTCAAGCCTTGGGTAGGGCGGTCCAGACCTGGTCTGTCGGCGGGCGACGTCGGGTTCCGCGAACTCACTCAGCACCGCAAGCAGGTTCCGAGTCTCCGCAGCAGGCACAGCACTTGGGTCACATCTGTAAGGGATCCGGAGCTCTTCCACCGGTGCCCGGCTGTGGCACCTCACAGGCCTCTGGCTTAGGCCTGCCACGCGGGGCTTCTCAGCACGCAGAGAACACGTCTGATCCTCTCTGCTGCTTGGTGCCAAAAACTCCTCAGGCTTGGCGCGCTGGCCTCTTATCTCCAGGAACTCCTTCCTGGAAGTCACCTGACCGGGTCCAGCATCTACATCTGCTGTCCCTTCAACTTCTCTTGTATATGTTGGTTCCGTTTGACTGTGTCTGGCCAGCAGATGGCAGTCTCTCTCCATCTTTGAAGCATTATGTAAGAGTTCTCTTAAAGGCTCTCTCGCCTCTACTACACTGACGCGGTGGAATTCCACTCTGCACATGTTGCAGTGACTCTGCCAGCAGCAACGAGCTCTGACGCAGTATGTCATGATGTATAGCTTGGGGCAACGCAGTACGGACTTGGGGCATATCACGTTTGCGGAGTGGGAACAGATTAAGGACCTCTGCACCCTTCTGCACGGTTTTGAAATGGCTACTAAACTGGTTAGCACTGACGATGCCATCATCAGCATCACTATTCCAGTAATATACATGCTGGAGCAAACTTTGAATAACCTGCAGCAGTAGGTGGTGGCCCCAGAAGAAGAGGAGGATGCGGAAGGGATACCAATGTCTCAAATTTCCAGACTGTCGTCACGCAGGCGGTTGCCAAGTGACGGTGGATTACAGCGATCGAGGGGGTTTGTTGATACCAGGCAAACTGTTAGTGAAGATGCAAGAGCCGAGGAACTAATGGAGGAGGAAGAGGTGATGGGCGAGCAGCTGTCAGATGATGAAGAGGATAATCATCCCCTCTCGTTTGAACGTGGTTGGCAGGAGGGGATGGAGGAAACAATCATCAGTGTTACGCAGCCCACAATACAGCCGGGCTTTGGACCTCCTGGAAGAGCCCGACATATGAGTGCCTTCTTGATGCACTATCTGCAACATGATCCCGGTATAGTTAGGATTCGAAATAATGCTGACTACTGGGTTGCCACTCTGCTAGATCCACGTTATAAGAGTCAATTTTGCCAGATGCTTCCCACCCTGAAAAGGAACCCGCTTATGTTGGAGTATCGAAACAAGCTTTTAAGCAACCTTAATAGATGTTTTCCCCAAGATAACAGTGAGGCACACAGTGTGCATCGCTGCTGTAGTCTTTCAACCTCCGGCACGTCAGTTCGTCAACGCCAAAAGATTAGCAGCAGCAACAGAGTAAGTGGCAGAAACAATTTCTGGGAGTCCTTTCACATATTTTTTGCACCAGCACAACAGAGTACAAGTCTGACATGTGGTGAATGACTGGAGAGGATGGGGGAGGAGTATCTAGAGCTTAATATGAATACCATCAGAGAGGATTTTGACCCTTTTACATTTTGGTCTTCAAAAATGGATGAATGGCCTGAGCATGCCTCTCACGCCTTGGAGGTATTATCATGCCCGGCAGCCAGCGTTCTCTCTGAACGTGTCTTCAGCGCTGCTGGTAGTGTCTTGGCGGATAAGCGCACCTGGCTGTCCCCTGAAAGTGTAGACCGCCTAACTTTCAAGATGAACAAGTCATGAATCTCCAATTGCAGACTGTACAGAGTAGGCGATGTTGTCGTTTTAAGTGTGCTGCATTGATCTCTTGAAATTGCAGTTTGTGATATGGCTTCTGTGCCTGCTCTTGCTGTTGCTGCTGCAGGTTTTAGGCCCTGATTTTGGGAAATGTGCAGAATTCTGATTGTGTCTCCATCCATTGGGTTAGCTGGGTTGTCTGTAGTGGAACGGGTTTGGGTCTGCGTTAAACTACTTGTAGTCTGATGACATTGATGCCACTTCAGTGGTGTTAGGCCCTCATTTAGGGCAATGTGAATACTCCTGGTTAGGTCTCCATCTCCTGGGTTGGCTGTACTGGAAGAGGTGTGGGTCATATTTACACTATTTCTACTGTAGTGAAATTGATTAGACATTGCTAGTGTCTGCCACTAATTTTTTTAATTGTGTGGAATCCTGATTGGGTCTCCATCTATTGGGTTGGCTGTAGTGGAACCTTCCTGTTCTGCAGTCTAAGTTGTGTAAGGTTGTGTACCAGTCCTTGCTGCACTCCTGATACAGACTCTGCCTGCTGCACTCCTGACACAGACTCTGCCTGCTGCACTCCTGATACAGACTCTGCCTGCTGCGCTCCTGATACAGACTCTGCCTGCTGCACTCCTGATACAGACTCTGCCTGCTGCACTCCTGATACAGACTCTGCCTGCTGCACTCCTGATACAGACTCTGCCTGCTGCACTCCTGATACAGACTCTACCTACTGCACTCCTGATACAGACTCTGCCTGCTGCACTCCTGATACAGACTCTGCCTGCTGCACTCCTGATACAGAGTCTGCCTGCTGCACTCTGATACAGACTCTGCCTGCTGCACTCTTATACAGACTCTGCCTGCTGCACCCCTGATACAGACTCTGCCTCCTGCACTCCTGATACAGACTCTGCCTGCTGCACTCTGATACATATTCTGCCTGCTGCACTCTGATACAGACTCTGCCTGCTGCACCATCTAGTCTGTCCTACTGGGTCCAGCTGCTGCGCGACTGTTGGTCTGTCCTGGGGTGGCACCTGGCATTCATCGGGAGCCAAGTCTATGTGGCGCCCCTGAGGGTTCAGTCACCACAGAGGTGCTGCACCTCACCCAGAGGTGTGGTGCCTCCCTTCACTCAGGTAAGGAGGGAGTGCTGCACAGAACCCCAACACCTACATCCAACACTATACTACCCCAGGCCAGCAGGAGGGGCAAGATGCAATGTAGTTTTCTGCTGAGCCCTGCTGCGCGACTGTTGGTCTGTCCTGGAGTGGCACCTGGCATTCATCGGGAGCCAAGTCTATGTGGCGCCCCTGAGGGTTCAGTCGTCACAGAGGTACTGCACCTCACCCAGCGGTGTGGTGCATCCCTTCACTCAGGTAAGGAGGGAGTGCTGCACGGAACCCCAACACCTACATCCAACACTACACTACCCCAGGCCAGCAGGAGGGGCAAGACGCAATGTAGTTTTCTGCTGAGCCCTGACCCTGGCAGGGGTGGGGGGAACCAAAAGTTAGGTGGGAACCAGTAGTGGGTGTGGGTGGAGGAAGTAGTTTATGGGAGCACTCATACAGTAGATGTATAAAAAGGTGGACATCTTAATAAGAGGAGAGAGTTGTTGGAGTAGGGAGAGTTCAGAGGAACAGTCCGGGAGCAGAGTCTCTGTAGGAGCTCTGCTCCACTACAAGGGCCTAGGACAGAGGCCCAGGAGGGGAGCAGGGAGTAAGCTCCGTTCTGCAGAAGGGATCCTAGGGGAGTGCGGCGAGTGCAGATGGCACCCGTACACCCCGAACCTGCCTAGTGTCAGGAGGATCTAGGCCGCAAGAAGGGGACCGGCCCCTGGCCCAGTCGTGCAGCTTCAAGCCTCGGCTGGAAAAACCGGAGGCTTCTGACTTCTATAGCCAGGAGCCGAACTTCCACTTCAATCCAAGTAAGGTCGAGCAGGTCTGTGCAACTCCGACGGACAGGGGGGACCTAGCAGCACCCGAACAGGATTCACAGTGGGAAGTGCAGGGCAGGAGGGAGTAAAGACCCAGCGTGAAGTCGGTCTAGAGAGGTACATGAGAAAGTGGGGTTCTGCCAGGCACACCCGAACTGCCTGAGGAAGGACTGAGCCCCTGCCCAGTGAATGCAGTGCGACGCGGGAGGCTTACACCAGTACAGTGCAGCTGTGGACTGTCTAAGAACTGTGAGTAAATCTTGGATGACTGCACTGAGCTGCCTCGGCTCCTTTATTTCGCCGGTGCCATTTCCCTCCCTGCACTACAACGCCCAGCGCACCTCCATTCATCTACACTGCCCTGAGGCCTGCTCCGCCTGTGGGGAGCCGTTCCATCACAATCTGCCCGGCCATCCGCCTCAGGGGACTGTTGCAATGCTGGTGATCCTCACCAGACACCACAGGTGGCGTCACGACAAATCCCCTATAAATATATATTGCACTGACCGCCCTGGGTCACGGACCGGGCCAGCCACTGTGATATCTCCCATCAGCAGCCATAAGGCCCGGCTGCCGAGTACCCCACGGCCCTGGGGGCGAGTCATCTAACCTCACCATCAGAGGCTCTAGTGAACAGTCCGGTGCTCGCTTAGTAACGCCCCTCCAGGCACAGTGGTACCACCAACCACGTCCGTGACAATGCGCCCTCGCTGGCAGGGTCCTCTCTCCTGTTGTACCAGTCGGTGATCCCTTTTGACATGTGAAGCGCAACTGAATAAATGTCCATGTCACAGTAATAATAATTATAGTACTTGTACTCTGGGTCAATTGATGGCACTTCCCTGATGTCTAAACCTACTTTGATGTGCTTTTGCAGCTTTTGGTCCCGTTTCTAGGTGTTGTCTATGCATTTTTTTGGTCCCCCATTGACTCCTAAGGGATTCGGAAATGTTCGACGAACATTCGGCTAATAAATTCGGCGAATATCAATTTGTTCAGCGAACTTTTACGAACTGAACATTGAAATGTTCGCTCATGCCTACTCGTGGTCTCTGTGCATTGCATTGCACCCCCTGTATTACACATCCATGGAAACCAGCTCTACACTATGTAAGATAATAGCTGTCATTGCAAAAGAATTAAAGCAGATAGAAAAAGCACGTAAATTGCAAACGTTCATATTTTAATATTTGGAGATCTTAATTCGCTGTCGCAAACTGAGTGGTGATGTCTATGCAGCTACAGAAGTTCCCTTTATATCATTTGGATCTTTGGATTAGTTTTCACAGACTGAAATTATCAGTTCCATTTTTAATATGGTACATTAGCACTGAAGTAGTACACGACAAATGCATTAGGCCTTTTTCTATCCATATCCTGTGTGCTCTGAGGCCCTATCCCTACACAGTACAAGCATCGAACTTGATGTACCTAGATCTTTTTTCATCCTATGTAACTACACTGCTCAAAAAAATAAAGGGAACACTCAAATAACACATCCTAGATCTGAATGAATGAAATATTCTCATTGAATACTTTGTTTTGTACAAAGTTGAATGTGCTGACAACAAAATCACACAAAAATCATCAATGGAATCAAATTTATTAACCAATGGAGGCCTGGATTTGAAGTCACCCCCAAAATTAAAGTGGAAAAACACACTACAGGCTGACCCAACTTTGATGTAATGTCCTTAAAACAAGTCAAAATGAGTCTCAGTATTGTGTGTGACCTCCACGTGCCTGTATGACCTTTCTACAATGCCTGGGCATGCTCCTGATGAGGTAGCGTATGGTCTCCTGTGGGATCTCCTCCCAGACCTGGACTAAAGCATCTGCCAACTCCTGGACAGTCTGTGGTGCAACGTTACGTTGGTGGATGGAGCGAGACATGATGTCCCAGATTTGCTCAATCGGATTCAGGTCTGGGTAACGGATGAGCCAGTCCATAGCTTCAATGCCTTCATCTTACAGGAACTGCTGACACACTCCAGCCACATGAGGTCTGGCATTGTCCTGAATTAGGAGGAACCCAGGGCCAACCGCACCAGCGTATGGTCTCACAAGGAGTCTGAGGATCTCATCTCAGTACATAATGGCAGTCAGGCTACCTCAGGCGAGCACATGGAGGGCTGTGCGGCCCTCCAAAGAAATGCCACCCCACACCATTACTGACCCACTGCCAAACCGGTCATGCTGAAGGATGTTGTAGGCAGCAGATCGCTCTCCACAGCGTCTCCAGACTCTGTCACGTCTGTCACGTGCTCAGTGTGAACCTGCTTTCATCTGTGAAGAGCATAGGGCGCCAGTGGCGACTTTGCCAATCCTGGTGTTCAGTGACAAATGCAAAGCATCCTGCACGGTGTTGGGCTGTGAGCACAATCCCCATCTGTGGACGTCGGGCCCTCATACCACACTCATGGAGTTGGTTTCTAACCGTTTGTGCAGACACATGCACATTTGTGGCCTGCTGGAGGTCATTTTGCAGGGCTCTGGCAGTTCTCCTCCTGTTCCTCCTTGCACAAAAGAGGAGGCAATGGTCCTGCTGCTGGGTTGTTGCCCTCCTATGGCTCCCTCCACATCTCCTGGTATCTGCTCCATGCTCTGGACACTGTGCTGACAGACACAGCTACCCTTCTTGCCACAGCTCGCATTGATGTGCCATCCTGGATGAACTGCATTACCTGAGCAACTTCTGTGGGTTCTACTGTAGACACCGCCTCATGCTACTGTACCTCTAGGGGTGAGAGCAATGGCAAAATGAAAAAGTGACCAAAACAACAGCCAAAAAGGATGAGAACAGAGAAATGGTCTGTGGTCACCACCTGCAGAACCACTCCTTTATAGGGGGTATCTTGCTAATTGCCGATCATTTCTACCAGTTGTCTGTTCCATTTGTGCAACAGCAGGAGAAATTGATTCACAACCAGTGTTGCTTCGTAACTGGACAGGTAGATTTCACAGAAGTGTTATTGACTTGGAGTTACATTGTGTTGTTTAAGAATTCCCTTTATTTTTTTGAGCAGTGTATATGTAGCACCCCGAGGGCTCGGCTGCTACAGGGGTATTGCACCTCAAACCAGAGGTGTGATATTCCACTCCCAGGTAAGGATGGAGTGTGGACCAGGACTCGTTAGGCTGCATGCACCATACACACCCCATTTCCAAGGGACAGGTCAACGGTGCTCCCACTAGACAGAAGTGCAGGCACGACAGCATCTGTTCCTGGCTGGAGTGGGGAGGGGGTGGAATACCCAGTGGTGTAGGAGCAGATAGGGGTGGGTCTCTGGGCATAGGTAGGAGCCCATTGGTTGCTAGTCACCTGGGCTCACACATAGAGGGAAGTATATAAGGTGGGCACCATCTTAGGACAGGGTCCAGTTCAGTGCAGTCTGTGAGGAGAGCAGACAGGGAGCAGCAGCTCAGGCTGGGTGCTGCTCCAGAGGCAGGCCTAGAGAAGAGGCCGGAGCCTGAGAAGAGAAGGAGAAGTAGGAACTGGAACTGGAACAGAAAGGAGATAAGGAACAGCACATTAAGAGAGGCCCATAGACACGAAGGAAGAAGGAACCCCATAGGCCCAGGAGATTGCGGGTGACGGGTTGGCAGAGCAGGGTACCGGATCCCAAATTGGTGGAGGCGACTGATCCTCAGCCAAAGACCGGCGGTCGTGACTATATCTAGGTGCGACCCCTCACTACACCTACCAGGAAGGCACACCACATAGGGTCAGGGACGCAGAGATCAGCGTACCAAGAGAAGGCCCGAGGCATCCGGACAAACGTAGAGTCACTGGTGGGGCACGGCCAGAGAAGGGAAGAGAAGGGAGCCCTGTGCCACGCTCTGGAATTGCCTGGGAGTTGGTCGAGCCCCTTGCCTGGTGGACGCAGCACGGCTTGGGCAGTCACCGCCGGTACCGAGGTGACTAGGACCAGTAAAGAACTGTGAGTAAAGCATTGGAAACTGCAACCACACGTCTCTGTGCTTCTTCGCCGCACCAGCACTACCAGTGCTGGGACGCCCGTGCACCATCACTACCATCATCCACACTAGCTGCCCTGAGGCAATACTTCTCCTGTGGGGAGTTATCCCATACTCAGCTGCGCAAACAAAATCAGCCTCAGCGGTCGGCAGCGCAGCGGCGGTCCCCACTGACCGCAATCCACGGGTGGCGTAGTCGGACATTGTTATTACTTAAGACTGCCACTGAATTGACCACCCTGGGCACGGACCGGGTCAGCGCCACGGAGACTACAACCCCCAGCGATCCGGCTCCGGGTATCCCCTACACAACACAGGCCCAGGGGGCGCGTCATATATATACAGTATGTAACTATACTATAAAATGGCATTCCTTGGCTGGCCCCTCTCTTTATATTGGTTGTGTTGATAGCCCCCCTGATTGGTTGAGCTAGACCATGTAATCTGATAGTTGAAGTGCATTACAAGAAAGCCTGCAGTGCAACACTTGATGCTATTAGCACAGTCACTGAGTCTTCAGCAGTGTGTCAAATAGCGCCGGGCATATACAATACAGACCAAAAGTTTGGACACACCTCATTTAAAGATTTTTCTGTATTTTCATGACTATGAAAATTGTACATTCACACTGAAGGCATCAAAACTATTAATTAACACATGTGGAATTATATACTTAACAAAAAAGTGTGAAACAACTGAAAATATGTCTTATATTCTAGGTTCTTCAAAGTAGCCACCTTTTGCTTTGATGACTGCTTTGCACACTCTTGGCATTCTCTTGATGAGCTTCAAGAGGTAGTCACCGGAAATGATCTTCCAACAATCTTGAAGGAGTTCCCAGAGATGCTTAGCACTTGTTGGCCCTAGAATATAAGACATATTTTCAGTTGTTTCACACTTTTTTGTTAAGTATATAATTCCACATGTGTTAATTAATAGTTGTGATGCCTTCAGTGTGAATGTACAATTTTCATAGTCATGAAAATACAGAAAAATCTTTAAATGAGGTGTGTCCAAACTTTTGGTCTGTACTGTATATATATATTTTTTTCAAAAATTGAATAGTGTTCGAATTTGGGTGGAAATGCGAATTTCAGGAATTTCGACTCGGCAAATCAATTTGCTCATTTCTGTCGAAGATATGGTAGATCTTAATGACATTGGCTGCATGTTTGGGGTCAATGTCCTGCTGCTGAATAAATTTGGAGTCATTCAAACTCCTCCCTGATGGTATTTCATGATGGATAAGTATCTGCCTGTATTTTGTAGCATTGAGGACACCATTAATACTGACAAAATCTCCAAATCCATCTGCTGAAATGCAGCCCCAAACTTGCAAGGAACCTCTACCATGCTTCACTGTTCCTGCAGACACTCATTATTTTACCGCTCTCCAGCACTTTGGAGAGCAAACTACCTACTAGAACAGACACATTTTCCACATTATAACTCAGTCCAGAGCACTTACTGCCATTATTCTGCACCTATGTTCTTATGTTTTCATGTGTAGTTGAGTCATTTGGCCTTTGGTGTTTCAAGACAAGTATCCGTCACCTATGCCAATTTTTTGAAAATTGGATGAACATTCACCCAGAGAGCATGTAGCTGGACCAAGATGACAATTTCATACCACAAAAGTGTCGCACAGCAGCTGAAAGATATGCAAAATTTATTAAGAGGTAACCACCACTTAATGAATTTGGGCATTTTACTCCAATGCTCTGTACATCAAGACTGAGAAACAAAATGCCAGTCTTGATGAGTTGGCAGGGGTGGAAATAACGGGTAGATGGGGGCCCTTGCAGGGCGGCTAATACTGAGGGCAATCTGGCCTTTTTTTCAGAGCCCAAGGCTTCGGGGGGCCCATGGCCAAATTGCCCTCATCATACATGGCGAGCAGGGAGCGATCCCTCCAGCTCCACTGCTGACAGGAGGAAAATGGCAGAGGAGCTGAGGGATCCATCCTATGCTTCCTGCCCTGCGCTTTCTCGTGGACACAGGCTCACACAGCTTGATGACATCAGCTTGCAGCGTGCACCTTTGTGAAAGACAAAGTTGCTGGCAACAACGATGCTGCGGGGGAAGTGGCAGAGAGTGTTGTTGTTTGTTTTTTTACTACTACACTGGGAAGAAGTCCAGGACAATGAGGGGTGGTGGGGAAAACAATGATGGAGGTGGAGGAGACAATGATAGGGATGTGGGAGATTACAATGATGGGGATGAAGTAGAACAATGTTGATGGAGGTGGGGGAGACAATGATGGAGGTGGGGGAGAACAATGATGGAGGTGGGGGAGAACAATGATGGGGGAGAACAATGATGGAGAGGGGGGAAACAATGATCGGTATGCGTGAGATGACAATGATGGAGGTGGGGGAGACAATGATGGGGATGGGGAGATGACAATGATATGGATGAGGGAAAACAATGATTATGGAGGTGGGGGAGACAATGATGAAGGTGGGGGAGAGGACAATGATGGAGGTTGGGAGAACAATGATGAAGATGGGGAGACAATGATGGGAGTGGGGGAGATGACAATGATGGAGCTGGGGGAGAACAATGATTATGTAGGTGGGGGAGACAATGATGAAGGTGAGGGAGAGGACAAGATTGGAGGTGGAGAGCAATAATGAAGGTGGGGGAAAGCAATAATTGGGATGGGGAGAACAATGATATGGGTAGGGGAGAGCAATGATGGAGGTGGGGGAGAGCAATGATGGAGGTGGGGGAGAGCAATAATTGGGATGGGGAGAACAATAATATGGGTGGGGGAGAGCAATTATGGAGGTGGGGAGATGACAATGATGGAGATAGACGAAAGCAATGATGAGGGGTGACAATGATGAGGATGGGGGAGAGCAATGATGGAGGTGGGGGAGTTAACAATGATGGAGGTGGGGGAGAGCAAGGATGAAGGTGGGGGGATGACAATGATGAAGGTGGGGGGATGACAATGATGAAGGTGGGGGAGATGACAGTGATGGGGATGGGGGAGAGCAATGATGGAGGTGGGGGAGATGACAATGTTGGAGGTGTGGGAGAGGACAATGGTGGAGGTGGGAGAGAACAATGATGGAGGTGGGGGAGAGGACAATGATGGAGGTGGGGGAGATGAAATTGATGGAGGTGGAGGAGATGAAATTGATGGAGGTGGAGGAGATGAAATTGATGGAAGTCGGGGAGAGGACAATGATGAAGGTGGGGGAGAGGACAATGATGGAAATATTTTGATTGGTGCGTGGCTAATAGTATATTATTGGTGGGGTACATATCTGTATTCAGGGGCGCAGTGCGGGGCAGACACAGATTTTTTTATCGGACAGCACACAGACTCGTGGCCAGACTCGTGGCCACCGCGACCAATCAGCGAGATGGGCGGCAAATTTAAACGCCGCTGTGCTGATTGGTCGCGGTGGCCGGCCGCGACCAATCAGCGAGATGTCAGGCAAATTTAAACGCCGCTCAGCTCATTGGTCGCGGTGGCCGGCCGCGACCAATCAGCGAGATGGCCGGCAAATTTAAACGCCGCTCTGATCATTGGTAACGGTGGCCGGCCGCGACCAATCAGCGAGATGTCAGGCAAATTTAAACAACGCTCTGCTGATTGGTCGCTGACGCCAGACGCGACCAATCAGCATTATTGGCGCCAAATTTAAACCCCGCTCTGCCGTGACCAATCTGCGAAATAGTTGCCAAATTTTAACACCGCATTGCTGATTGCGCCCGGTCGGCCGCATACATATTCTAGAATACCCGATTCATTAGAATCGGGCCACCATCTAGTCTATATATATAATCGTCTTATCCCGTCCGTCTGTCTGTCTGTCTGTCCAGGAAATCCCGCATCGCTCATTGGTCCGGCAGCGGCCAATCAGCGCCGCGGAATTTCTGAAAAAAGATGGCGGCAGATAGCGGCTCATCTGTGGGACGGAGATGCAGCCGGGAGATGAGCGGCGCGAGGCGCTCATCTTCCGGCCGGTAGCAGCGGAAGGACCGCCAGCGTCGCTGACACCCATGCGGAAGGGAGGACCGGGGAGCGGCGCTGCGGGTCGGGATACTTCTGCTGCGAGCGCCCGCTCATGTCCCGGGTTCTCGCTGCAGAAGTACCCGCACAGGCAGCGCCGCTCCCCGGTCCTCACCAAGACGATTCGATGATTGGTCGCGGTCTTCGGACCCGACCAATCACTGATCTTGCCGCAAAAGTTAAACACTACTGTGCTGATTGGTCGCGGACCCTTAAATTGCACAGAATGCAAACAAGACAAAAAACCAAGCAATGTGAACTGAGGTCTAAGATGGTAGACATGCAAGAAATAGGAGCATGTTCACACTAGCAAAAAGAAGCAAAACCTACAAAAGACAAAAATATATCTCATACCCTACCATCATTATATATAAATGTAAAGCAAAGTTGCATAATAAATATAGGGTACTTAGTGAACTATTTTTGATCAAAAAAAGTATACAAGCCGTCCCACCAGCGGCAAGGTGACCCTAAATTGGGACGGTACCTATACTGCCTATATTAAAAACCTTACTGTATATCAAAGTTGAAGTAATGCATATAAAAGGGTAGACAAATAGGACCAGGTCCCAACTCCAGACCACCTAGGCCCGTGGTAAGCTACATATATACTAATCAGCTCAACAAAGGGGATGCCACACCCTTAAATTGCACAGAATGCAAACAAGACAAAAAACCAAGCAATGTGAACTGAGGTCTAAGATGGTAGACATGCAAGAAATAGGAGCATGTTCACACTAGAAAAAAGAAGCAAAACCTACAAAAGACAAAAATATATCTCATACCCTACCATCATTATATATAAATGTAAAGCAAAGTTGCATAATAAATATAGGGTACTTAGTGAACTATTTTTGATCAAAAAAAGTATACAAGCCGTCCCACCAGCGGCAAGGTGACCCTAAATTGGGACGGTACCTACCTATACTGCCTATATTAAAAACCTTACTGTATATCAAAGTTGAAGTAATGCATATAAAAGGGTAGACAAATAGGACCAGGTCCCAACTCCAGACCACCTAGGCCCGTGGTAAGCTACATATATACTAATCAGCTCAACAAAGGGGATGCCACACCCTTAAATTGCACAGAATGCAAACAAGACAAAAAACCAAGCAATGTGAACTGAGGTCTAAGATGGTAGACATGCAAGAAATAGGAGCATGTTCACACTAGCAAAAAGAAGCAAAACCTACAAAAGACAAAAATATATCTCATACCCTACCATCATTATATATAAATGTAAAGCAAAGTTGCATAATAAATATAGGGTACTTAGTGAACTATTTTTGATCAAAAAAAGTATACAAGCCGTCCCACCAGCGGCAAGGTGACCCTAAATTGGGACGGTACCTATACTGCCTATATTAAAAACCTTACTGTATATCAAAGTTGAAGTAATGCATATAAAAGGGTAGACAAATAGGACCAGGTCCCAACTCCAGACCACCTAGGCCCGAGGTAAGCTACATATATACTAATCAGCTCAACAAAGGGGATGCCACACCCTTAAATTGCACAGAATGCAAACAAGACAAAAAAACCAAGCAATGTGAACTGAGGTCTAAGATGGTAGACATGCAAGAAATAGGAGCATGTTCACACTAGCAAAAAGAAGCAAAACCTACAAAAGACAAAAATATATCTCATACCCTACCATCATTATATATAAATGTAAAGCAAAGTTGCATAATAAATATAGGGTACTTAGTGAACTATTTTTGATCAAAAAAAGTATACAAGCCGTCCCACCAGCGGCAAGGTGACCCTAAATTGGGACGGTACCTATACTGCCTATATTAAAAACCTTACTGTATATCAAAGTTGAAGTAATGCATATAAAAGGGTAGACAAATAGGATCAGGTCCCAACTCCAGACCACCTAGGCCCGTGGTAAGCTACATATATACTAATCAGCTCAACAAAGGGGATGCCACACCCTTAAATTGCACAGAATGCAAACAAGACAAAAAACCAAGCAATGTGAACTGAGGTCTAAGATGGTAGACATGCAAGAAATAGGAGCATGTTCACACTAGCAAAAAGAAGCAAAACCTACAAAAGACAAAAATATATCTCATACCCTACCATCATTATATATAAATGTAAAGCAAAGTTGCATAATAAATATAGGGTACTTAGTGAACTATTTTTGATCAAAAAAAGTATACAAGCCGTCCCACCAGCGGCAAGGTGACCCTAAATTGGGACGGTACCTATACTGCCTATATTAAAAACCTTACTGTATATCAAAGTTGAAGTAATGCATATAAAAGGGTAGACAAATAGGACCAGTTCCCAACTCCAGACCACCTAGGCCCGTGGTAAGCTACATATATACTAATCAGCTCAACAAAGGGGATGCCACACCCTTAAATTGCACAGAATGCAAACAAGACAAAAAACCAAGCAATGTGAACTGAGGTCTTTGATATACAGTAAGGTTTTTAATATAGGCAGTATAGGTACCGTCCCAATTTAGGGTCACCTTGCCGCTGGTGGGACGGCTTGTATACTTTTTTTGATCAAAAATAGTTCACTAAGTACCCTATATTTATTATGCAACTTTGCTTTACATTTATATATAATGATGGTAGGGTATGAGATATATTTTTGTCTTTTGTAGGTTTTGCTTCTTTTTGCTAGTGTAAACATGCTCCTATTTCTTGCATGTCTACCATCTTAGACCTCAGTTCACATTGCTTGGTTTTTTGTCTTGTTTGCATTCTGTGCAATTTAAGGGTGTGGCATCCCCTTTGTTGAGCTGATTAGTATATATGTAGCTTACCACGGGCCTAGGTGGTCTGGAGTTGGGACCTGGTCCTATTTGTCTACCCTTTTATATGCATTACTTCAACTTTGATATACAGTAAGGTTTTTAATATAGGCAGTATAGGTACCGTCCCAATTTAGGGTCACCTTGCCGCTGGTGGGACGGCTTGTATACTTTTTTTGATCAAAAATAGTTCACTAAGTACCCTATATTTATTATGCAACTTTGCTTTACATTTATATATAATGATGGTAGGGTATGAGATATATTTTTGTCTTTTGTAGGTTTTGTTTCTTTTTGCTAGTGTGAACATGCTCCTATTTCTTGCATGTCTACCATCTTAGACCTCAGTTCACATTGCTTGGTTTTTTGTCTTGTTTGCATTCTGTGCAATTTAAGGGTGTGGCATCCCCTTTGTTGAGCTGATTAGTATATATGTAGCTTACCACGGGCCTAGGTGGTCTGGAGTTGGGACCTGGTCCTATTTGTCTACCCTTTTATATGCATTACTTCAACTTTGATATACAGTAAGGTTTTTAATATAGGCAGTATAGGTACCGTCCCAATTTAGGGTCACCTTGCCGCTGGTGGGACGGCTTGTATACTTTTTTTGATCAAAAATAGTTCACTAAGTACCCTATATTTATTATGCAACTTTGCTTTACATTTATATATAATGATGGTAGGGTATGAGATATATTTTTGTCTTTTGTAGGTTTTGCTTCTTTTTGCTAGTGTGAACATGCTCCTATTTCCTGCATGTCTACCATCTTAGACCTCAGTTCACATTGCTTGACCAATCAGTACAGTAGTGTTTAACTTTTGCGGCAAGATCAGTGATTGGTCGCGGGCCAAGACCGCGACCAATCACCAATTTGTGCGGCACATTTAAATAGCGGCCACGACCAATTGGATGTCAGTGCCGCTCCCCGGTCCTCCCTTGACACCCTAGCCGCTGATGTCCCCACAGTATCCGCATGGTGTTACAAAGGTCCGGACATTTGTGTTAAAAATCGCTGATTGGTCGCCGACGCTATTTAAATGTGGCGCCAAAATCGGTGATTGGTCGCGGGCAGCGTCTGCGACCAATCAGCGATTTTTAACACAAATGTCCGGACCTTAGTAACACCATGCGGATACTGTGGGGACATCAGCGGCTAGGGTGTCAAGGGAGGACCGGGGAGCGGCGCTGCGGGTCGGGATACTTCTGCTGCGAGCAGTCGCTCATGTCCCAGCTTCTCGCAGCGGAAGTAGCCGCACAGGCAGAGGCGCCAAATTTAAACAACGCTCTGCTGATTGGTCGAGGCCGCGGGCCGCGACCAATCAGCGATTTTGGCGCCAAATTTAAACCCCGCTCTGCTGATTGGTCGCGGTTGCCGGCCGTGACCAATCAGCAGTATTGGCGCAAAATTTAAACCCCCTCTGCTGATTGGTCGCGGAGGGCAACCGCAACTAATCAACATTATTGGCGCCAAATTTAATCCCCGCACTGCTGATTGGTCGCGGTTGCCGGCCGCGACCAATCAGCAGTATTGGCGCCAAATTTAAACCCCGCTCTGCTGATTGGTCGCGGTTGCCGGCCGACATCAATCAGAAGTATTGGCGCCAAATTTAAACACCGCTCTGCTGATTAGTCGCGGTTGCCGGCCATGGCCAATCAGCATTATTGGCGCCAAATTTAAACCCCTCTCTGCTGATTGGTCGCGACCGCCGGCCGCCACCAATCAGCGATTTTGGCGCCAAATTTAAACCTCGCTCTGCTGATTGATCGCGGTTGCCGGCCGCGACTAATCAGCATTGTTGGCGCCAAATTGCCGGCCGCGACTAATCAGCATTGTTGCCGCCAAATTTAAACACCGCTCTGCTGAATGGTCGCGGCCGTGACCAATCACCATTATTGCCGCAAAATTTAAACCCCGCTCCGCTGATTGGTCACGTTGGCTGGCCGTGACCAATCAGCATTATTGGCGCAAAATTTAAACCCCGCTCTGCTGATTAGTCGCGACCGCCGGCCGTGACCAATCAGCGATACAGTCACCAAATTTCAACACCGCTTTGCTGATTGGTCGCAGTTGCCTGCCGCGACCAATCAGCGATTTTGGCGCCAAATTTAAACACCGCTCTGCTGATTGCGCCCGGTCTGCCGCATACATATTCTAGAATACCCGATGCGTTAGAATCGGGCCACCATCTAGTCTACTATATAATTGTCTAATCCCGTCTGTCTGTCTGTCTGTCTATCTGTCTGTCTGTCTTTCTGTCTGTCTGTCTGTCTTTCCTGGAAATCCCACGTCGCTCATTGGTCCGGCAGCGGCCAATCAGCGCCGCGGGATTTCTGAAAAAAGATGGCGGCCGTTAGCGGCTCATCTGCGGGACGGAGGTCAGCGGTGATGCAGCGGGGAGATGAGCGGCTAACGTCGGAAGATCAGCGGCTTGGCCCACTGATCTCCCGACAGCAAGTGTGAACGGAGGACCGGGGAGCGGCGCCGCCGGTCGGGATGCTTCTGCTGCGAGCAGCCGCTCATCTCCCGGCTTCTCGCAGCAGAAGGAGCCGCACAGGCAGCGCCGCTCCCCGGTCCTCGCTAATACGGAGCCGCACAAGCAGCGCCGCTCCCGGGCCCACACTAATACGACGCTGATTGGTCGCGGTGGCCAGCCGCGACCAATCAGCGAGATGGGCGGCAAATTTAAACGCCGCTCTGCTGATTGGTCGCGGTGGCCGGCTACCGCGACCAATCAGCGAGATGGGCGGCAAATTTAAACGCCACTCAGCTGATTGGTCGCGGTGGCCGGCTGCGACCAATGATCGAGATGGGCGGAAAATTTAAACGCCGCTCTGCTCATTGGTCGCGTTCGCTGGCCGCGACCAATCAGCATTATTGGCGCCAAATTTAAACCCCGCTCTGCTGATTAGTCGCGACCGCCGGCCGTGACCAAACTGCGATTTAGGCGCCAAATTTTAACACCGCTTTGCTAATTGGTCGCGGTTGCCGGCCTCGACCAATCAGCGATTTTGGCGCCAAATTTAAATACCGCTCTGCTGATTGTGCCCGGTCGGCCGCATACATATTCTAGAATACCCGATGCGTTAGAATCGGGCCACCATCTAGTATACTATATTCTGTAAGTAATTTGGGGCATTTGGATCCTGCTATAAAGGGATATTAATAATGGAGTTAAAGTTCTGGTCTCCGGTGTATAAGAAAGACATAGCTGAACTAGAGCGGGTGCAGAGAAGAGCGACCAAGGTTATTAAAGGAGTGGGGGGTCTTCAATACCAAGACAGGTTATTACACTTGGGGTTATTTACTGTGGAAAAACGAAGGCTTAGGGGTGATCTTATTACTATGTACAAGTATATGAGGGGACAGTACAAAGACCTGTCTACTGATCTTTTTACTCTGAGGCCTGAGACGGGGACAAGTGGGCATCTTCTACGTCTGGAGGAAAGAAGGTTTAATCATAATCACAGACGGGGATTCTTTACTGTAAGAGCAGTAAAACTATGGAACTCTCTGCCGCATGATGTTGTAATGAGTGATTCACTACTAAAATTTAAGAAGGGCATGGATGAAAAGTATAATATTACAGGTTATATACACTAGATTCCTTGATAGGGCGTTGATCCAGGGAACTAGTCTGATTGCCGTATGTGGAGTCAGGAAGGAATTTTTTTCCCCAATGTGGAGCTTAGTGTTTGCCACATGTTTTTTTTTTGCCTTCCTCTGTATTAACATGTTAGGCTATGGGTTAAACTAGATGGACTTAGTTTTTAAGATTGAAGGAAGACTATGTTACTATGTTAAAGGGAATCTGTCAGCATTTTTTGCAATGCAATCCGAGAGTAGCACAATATAGGGACAGAGATCTTGATGCCAGTGATGTGTCACTTACTGGACTGTGTTTTGCTGTTTCAATAAAATTTGTGTTTCATCAGCAGGAGATTATTATTGGGGGACTAGGTGTCTTCTGCCTACTGGTCCAACCACACAGCCACCACTGATTAGCAGCTTTCTGTCAATATACACAGTGTACACAGAAAGCTGCCAATCAGTGGTGAGGGTGGGGTTCTACACAGCTCAGCATTCAGAGAACTGCTAGAACTGCAGCAGAGAAAACTGTCATTCTATCACAACTGCTGCACCCAGTAAACTAAGTGATATATCACTGGAATCAGAGTCTCTGCCCCTACCTCATGCAGCTGTGAGATTACATTGCAAAACCTGCTGGCAGATTCCCTTTAAAGGGTACTGCCAAAATAGAAAGCTAACACATATCAATTTGGTAGGTACTAATAACTTCTAATCATTGTATGTCCAACTGTTGGGAGCCCAATCAATCCCGAGAATGTGGTTCTGAAATGCCACCTTGGAATGGCGTGGTGGTCACATCCTTTCTCTGTGGGACTTTCTAGCACTGTGAGCAATCTTCAGCAATATTCTCCAGAATAATGAATCAGTGACCTACATGCTCCATTCTGATTGAGCATTTCAAAATTTAGTTCCTGTTAGGGTCTTACTGCTGTGGATAGGTAATAATTTTCAGTGTTGAGAATGACCCTTTAAAAGGAGTTTTCTCACAAATAAAGTTCATTTTAATCATCAGATCTTGGAATAAAAATAAGTTTCACAATTGGATGTGTTTATAAAAAAAAATGTTCCTGTGCTGAGATAATCTTATATACAGTATGTTGCCCTGCTATGTACTGTGTAATGGCTGTGTCTTACCATGCTGGAAGATGGTCTGATCATACCACAGCTCCTGGGCTCTGTGACCGCAATCGATAACCCCTGCCCACTGCTACCTTAAAAATAACTTCTTGTACAGTATTAGACTATGTAACATCCCTGGCGGTGTGCTTGCATAGTGCACCACCTCCCACTATGCAAGACCGCAATCTTACCCATCAGTCCAGCCTACAAACCTTGCTCCAGTTCATGCTGTGTGCATGTCTCTTGTCTGATTGCTTAGGGCGGCGGCCGGGTTACTTCCTGATTCTTATAGCTGCTGTGGGCGCGCTCCTAATGCGTCCCCAGCCTATTGCTGTGAGTCACTGGATATTTAAACCCCCTCCACCCAGAAGGAGGAGCCTGAGAAACTCCTTCACTCAGTTGTCTTTGCAACTAAATTGTCAGGTCCTGTCCTGTATCTAGTCTGTTTCTGCCACTCTGGGGGCTGCATACCCAGACCTGTTACCTGTGACTTCTAGTCTGTTTCTGCCACCCTGGGGGCTGCATACCCAGGCCTGTTATCTCTGACTTCTAGTCTGTTTCCACCACTCTGGGGGCTGCATACCCAGACCTGTTATCTCTGACTTCTAGTCTGTTTCCGCCACTCTTGGGGCTGTATACCCAGGCCTGTTTCCTGTGACTTCAAGTCTGTTTCCGCCACCCTGGGGGCTGTATACCCAGGCTCGTTCTTGTATCTCTTTGCAGTATCAGTTCCTGTCTGAACTGTCTCCTAGCCTGTTACCTGTTTGTCTCTATGTCCATACCTTCCCTTTTCTTGCAGTGTCTGAACCTGCACCTAACTCCAACTCATTGTCTCTGTACTTCTGTTTGTGAGTTTTGTGTCCACTTGCTACTTCATAGTGTGAACAGAGTCCTGTTCTCTCTGCCTGCGCCTTCAGCCCTGTTTGGCTCTGCTTGCTCACCGCGCCCGCGGTTTCCCTCTGCTCTAACTTGTCCACCGCTCCGGCGGCTTCTTTCTGCTCTGCCTTGCCCACCACTCCGGCGGTTCCTCTCTGCACTGCCTTGACCACCGTTCCGGCGGTTCCGGTCTGCTCTGCCTTGTCCACCGCACTTGCGGTTTCGCTCTGCTCTGCCTTGTCCACCACTCCGGTGGTTCCTCTCTGCTCTGCCTTGACCACCGCTCCGGCGGTTCCTCTCTGCTCTGCCTTGTCCACCACTCCGGCGGTTCCGCTCTGCTCTGCCTTGCCCACCGCACCTGCGGTTTTTGCTCCGCTCTGCTTGCTCACCGCACTGGCAGTTCCTCTCTGCTCTGCCTTGTCCTCCGCTCCGGCGGTTTTGCTTTACTCTGCTTGTCTACCGCATCTGCGGCTCTGTTCCGGTCTTCCAGTCTGTACTGGACCCTATCCAGCCTGCGCTCCAACCTGCTAGTACCTCGCTGTCTGCACTCCAGCCGTGCTTGCCAGTATCTCCCTGTCTGCACTCCAGCCGTGCTTGCCAGTACCCACCTGTCTGCATACCAGCCGTGCTTGCCAGTACCCACCTGTCTGCATACCAGCCATGCTTGACAGTGCCCACCTGTCTGCACACCAGCCGTGCTTGCCAGTGCCCACCTGTCTGCATACCAGCCGTGCTTGCTAGTACCCACATGTCTGCATACCAGCCGTGCTTACCAGTATCCACCAGTCTGCATACCAGCCGTGCCCGCCAATACCCACCTGCCTGTATGCCAATCTAACCTGCCTGTTCCTGTATTCCCCGGTGTGGGTCAACAGCTGTGACCGGGGTCTGACCTGGAGTTGCACCTGGTCCCTCTGCTCGGTTCCTCCTTGGTTCATGGAGTCGACTGAGCTGCCGTGCGACCATGGTCGGATCGGGTTGATACTTACTTACGCCCCTCCAGGCACTCCTCGGTTCATGGTACAGTGGGATCACTAATCACGCTCACGCCAGTCAGTCCGGGCGCGAGCGTAACAGACTAAATGTAAGGGACTGAGCAAATGAACTTGTTACGTAGCTCACAATCACTTGTGGATTGTTAGTGACGTAAGGAGCGGTCTATGAAGGGCTATTCGGATGCAAGGGCCACCATACGATTCCTGAATAAGGGCCATGTCTGTCTCATCCAATATACGGTATATTACCGGTCAAAAAGTTCACAGAAAGTGCCTTAATTCACCGGGATTTTATGTCTGTTAATATTACTTTGTAAATTGCTATGAAATGTACAGAACAGAGTAAAACTACTGATGGATTCTGTATTTACAGGTGATACTCGAGCTCCCTCTAACTTTTGCCCATCATTTTGCAAGGTCCTACTTCATCGCACTGGAAGTTTGGCAAAAACTTCCCCATACTGAAATATCTCTGACTCTAATCATTGTATATAGGTTGTCGTCCTTGGAGCCGACTGCCGCATCTAAACAAAGGAAAATTAAATTGGTTGCAGCTTCTTTGTAAGGTAACAAGCTCGATACTGGCTCCCAGCTGCCGACTTATCTCAGGTCAAACAGAACTTCCCATTTCCTGGACCATACAGTGTCCGGAAGACAGACGTCAGGACTCAATCAGTGGCAGGAAGTCAATGAGCTACTCTGTTGAGTCAGAACGCAGCCGCATGATTTATGAAATCGCTTCTTTGTCTAGTGCTACAATTCATGATCTCTCTGTTGTGTGTGCATCATACAGTATGTAGCCTGGTCTCTAGGAGAAATGGGAATTCTTCATAGCACTTGAAAATGATAGTTGCTCCAATATATCTGCAATATCTTTCATATCCGGGTAAATGGAACTCATGCAAACAAATATTCAGGAGGAAATATGCAAAATTTGGTGCAGCGGTGACTGTGCAAATAATTACCGGTGCAATCAAAATTATTCAGTCCTCGCTGCCAATTAGATTTATTAGCAAAAGTTACAAACGTTGTGCTGTTTGCAATAAACCAATCAAATAGGAATAGTATACAGTGCTCAGCATAAGTGAGTACACCCTGTTTGAAAAGTAAGATTTTAATCAATGTTTCACTGAGCTCAAGACTGAGTTTCATAGAACATTTTTTGAACCATATCAAATAAGGAAGGCTCATAATATAACTTTCATTACAAAAGCTTCAGTTTTCCTCAGATTAGTTGATGCAGAAATGTATAAACCCCACGTCAAAAATGACTACATCCAGTATTTAGTGCTGACCTGAATGTCATACAAAGTCTTCTAGGCAGGGAATGGACAAATTGGCATATTGCAACATCTGTCTGTAACAGAGTGTCACCCTAGCCTGTTTTCATGGACCATACTGTAATCAGGCCTACATTAGCTTTTTCTGTCCTGCATCTGGTGGGGTCCATGTGTTTCTTTGTTCCTCTCTGCAGGGGGCCTCCCTAATAAACAACCATGCAGACAGGCTGGAGGCTGGACTTTTGGAAGCTTCTTCATCCTTTAAGTTACCTGTAATAAATGTTTAAGGCGGTGGGTTGTGAGTATCTCTGCCCAACCAGGGGGCTGATCCCATGAGAGGGAGAACAATAAACCACATGTTTGGTTTGTTCGTTGATGCTGTGTCCTGTGAAGGGTTCTGCTGTCCACATGTATGGACCATTGGAGATTGGGAATCAGTTGCCACACGGTATTGTGATGTCTTGCCAACCCTGCTAGGTTTGAGGATCTAGGCTAAGGACTGTTGTTGAATTTTCCTTGGTGTCGGATTACAGGGAGGTGCCCCCCCCGAATTTGTTTCTTTTGTATGGCCACATTGCAGACTCTAAGGAATCTATGTTTGGTGTTATATTCTCCCAGTCCCAATAAAGGTTGTTGGATTGTTCATCTGCCTGCTGTCCCTGCCTGCTTTCTCACATACCCCGTCACACTATCTTTTACCATTCTTCAAGAACGACTTTCTTCTAGAGCCTGGATGGAGAATGATCATCTTGTCTCCCTAGAATTCCCCAAGGTGTCCGGTTGAATTCAGTTCAGGAGATACTTGGCCACTGAATCACTTTCACCCTCTTTTGATGAAAGTGACTGTACATGCAACAAAGTCAGATAGCAGTGTGAACCAAGCCTTAACCACCATGAAAACATCTACTTGTTATTTGCCTGCAAGAATAAAAACTGAATCCAATTTGTATCCATTTTTAATTTGTGCGTCCGTTTTTATCATCAGTGTGGCATTTGTTTTTCTTGTGTGCATAAAACCCCCCAAACATTTCTAAGCTTCTCCTGCTTCTCAGATAATAAAAAATGGTCATCACACTGATGACACATTAAAGGCAGCCGAGCGCTGTTTGATTTTTTTGAGGGTCTGCAAAATAGGCATTTGATCCATAAATCTGTCCACAGCTCCATGGAATGAAATGGGTACAGGTTCTATACATAAAGAAAATGCATAGAAATGCACGTGAAAAATGAATGGGTGCATGTGGCCTTATTAAATGGAACCGGTCACGTCGTATAACACTATCTACTTCCATAGATAATGTTATTTACCTGCAAATTAACCCTATTAAGGTGCCCAGCCATCATACTGAAAGTGCAGCTCCTGTGGAGAAAGCGAGCTTTATTGCTCCCAGGAGCCGCCGGCTTTCAGTCATGCAGGTGTGACAGTAGCCGCCGGCTTTCAGTCATGCAGGTGTGACAGTGCGGATACAGTCACCACTCAGTACACAGTGAGCGGTGGCTGTAAGCATAGTAAGCAGTGCAGAACTTGCTGTCACTCAAAGTGCTGGAGCCAAGCTGGCACGTCTGCATGACTGAAAGCTCCTGGGAGGAATGAAGTTAATTTTCTCCCAGAAGCCGCACTTCCAGTACAAAGGCCAGGCCCCTTTCTATCCCCATTTACCTGAAGATTTACCCCAATATCTACAGATTAATAGCGTTATCCATCGTGACAGGTTCCCTTTAAGTAGATTTGATGTTTAGTGGTCTAAGTCGGTTTAGTGGGGCACTGCGGCCATCTTTGTTTTCCAGCTCTTTCAGTAACTTTATTTTTAAAATGTTCGTTTCCTATATTAAGGGAAATGTTATTTAAAGAGCATAATGGCATTGTGAATGACAGGGTAAAATACAGGGATGGATGCCGTGCAATTATAGTCCTAATCACCATTTGTTGTAGCCTTCTACTCGCATAATGTTATTTAAGGTGTTCACATACTTTGTTTGGGGAAGTGGGTGTGGGGAGAAGGAGATGAATTTCCTTTCTATTTTAAAGCACAATTTTCTATTTTTATCAGTTTTTAAAATGCGAAGGCAGCTGAGGGTGGGCGGCATATTACAGCTGGATGTAAGGAAACAGCTCATGTAGACAGTTTAATAATTCCATGAGGGGATAAAAAAAAAATGCAAATATAATGAGAAGACTTAAATACCAGATATGATGACATCTACGGTACTTAGTTGCATGTAGAAGGTCCCTTTGGATTAAAAGTATGTGCACTCCTGCTGCCCAAGAGAGAATACTAAAGCAAGTATCTGTCACGGGTGCGTCAGGTGTGACAGACAGTCGCTCTGGATCCGGCTGTAGAAGGTCACTGCGCTTGCAATTGCAGACATCTTCTTGATCCTCTCATCTCTGTAGTGTAGCGATATCCTTCTCCCTCTAGGACCCAGCAGCGACCCCCACCTTCTGCGGCTAATTAATACACCCTTGCTTAGTAGTTGAAAACTCTCAGTGTCCCCAGAAAGTCACCGGTAATAGTTCTATGTTCATCTGTTCATGCCTGGAGTACTAGTAGTCGGCTAATTTCTTCTTGGAATTCCCTTGCAGGACAGTTGGCGTTATCTCTCTGGTGTCTTCTCAAGCTAAGCATATCTTCTTTGTTTACCTTGTTGTCTTTAGTTACAGTGGGGCCTGACTAGTGTTCACACCATCCCTTCCCTACCTAGGGCCTAGCTCTAGGCACATTCAGGGATTAGGATTCCTGCTCGGCGATAGGTGCGAAACCTATATAGGGACGATAGGCAGACCTAATATCACCCGGACTACCCTAAGAGTCTCCACTCCCCCTTTCCCTAGTTGTTGGGCTCCCTTCACCCTCTTCCCATTGTTGTGCACTTATTCCTTCCCTCACCTTGTGTGACAGTATCAGTAGCTGGAACTTAATAAACTGTAAAGCTGGCAATACATCAAAGAAACTGCTCTCTCTTGGTTCTTCTCTGACCGCTCCTACAGTGTATCATTTGCCTTCCTCTTCCCCTTACTGTCCAAGTACCTCAGGGACCTCCAATGACCCCTTCTTTTCTCTCTATACACGGCCCCTATTGGACAAACCATCAGCAGATATGGTCCCAATTTCCAGTACAATCTGTATGCTGATGACACTCAAGTATACACATCTGACATCACCCCCACCTTAGGCTATGTTCACACAACTTGTTTTTATCAGCGTTTTTTGATGTTTTTGTTACGCAAATTTTCAGCTGCATTTTGCAGTACCAGCAAAATCTATGAGATTCCAGATATCTCATGCACACATCATGGTTTTTTTTCTGTTGAAAACTTTGTGCTTTGCATGGTTTTTTGCAAGATGAAATGCAGAAAGAAGTGACATGCTGTTTCATCCATCGGAAGTAATGGGTGTTGAAAAAAAACAAGTGTCAAGTTTTCATTGTTTTTTCAGCATTTTTTGTGCCTAAACCAGAAAGTTTTTTTTTTTGTTCACTGAACTTTATGTACATGCATAACAGAGATAAAAGGACAGTGAAAAAAAACACACCAAAAAAAAATAAATAAAAAAAAATAAAGCAAGATAGCAAGAAAACAGCACCAAAAATCCTTCTGGCAAGAGATCAGGTTTTGCTGCAGAAAATGAACGCAGAAAAAAAACATGATGTGTGAACATAGCCTTGACACAAAACTCCAGCTATGGTCTGTCCGCTATCTCTAACATCATGTCTTCTCACTATATGAAACTGAATGTCTCCAAAACCGGTTGATGTGTATGGGATCTAATTTTTTTTTTGCACACCCATAGACTAGTGTCATCCGAAATATGGAGAAGACTAGTGCATACCGCAGTTTTTGGCATTTGGATATTTGGTCGGTAGAGAAAAAGAAAAAAAAAAGAAGAAAAGGTCATCTGAACAGCTCAATTGAATAACATGGGTCAGAGTGGTGACAGTTTTTCTTTTTTTTCGGACTGAAATTACAGTTGTGTGAACTTGGCCTTTCAGGCATTAATATTTTGCAAATTTTTTTTATACCAATTCTTAAAAAAAAAAAAAGTTGCAAAATCTTGGAATTTCTGTAACTTGATTTTATTGTTTCCCTCCGACCCTATGATCACATCAAAATATTTTTTGGATTGTAAATTCTGTATTCTAAACTTAACTCAGATCACTATAGGGCCCAGAAGAGGCAAAAAAAAAAAAAAAAAAAAAAAAAAAAGAAGTAATGAATGGCCGACAATCAGAAGCTAAAAGGAATCAAGGACGATACAGATCATGGTCACACTCAGTTTTATTGCTGGAGAAAATATATATAAGCACACTTCTTTTTCTTTTAAATAAATATCAGATCACACTGGCATTTTACAGAAGAGATCATTCGGAAGATTTCTTAAATACTAAATGCAATTTATTAAAAGAACTATTCCTCTATTTTATCTGATCTTATTAATTGTATCTATGTTAGCTTTATAAAATCCAACTACTTTGGTCTTATTTTTCTCCAGAATTGAAAAAAATCATTCCATCACATGATAATCATTACTTTGCTTTATTAAAACAGTGACTTTTTTGTTCTATACAAATATTAAATAGGCAGGAGTGACTTGCAGTACCACATCTCACCATATTGCTGGCTGCAATGTTCATTGGAAACCATTGCAACAGCGCCACTGCTCATTTTATTCTGGAAATTTTTTTTTTTTTTTTTTTTTTAAATCTATTAACGCTAAAATAAAAGGACACACACTTTAATTGAAGGGATTATTCAGGACTATATTAATTTTTTACTGTTGGCCTAGGAACTAACAAGCAGGTAGTTGCTAACTACCCGCGCCGATCGCGGCCACCGCAGAGTTGTCACTGATCGCTCCTGTCAGGGATTCTGTGGTTTCCTCTGACATCAAGTCGACAGAGCAGCGGCTTCTCTTATGCTCTACTCCGTTGATGAGGCATGACGGACAATGTCATGCTAATTTACAGCAGGCTCTCCGCTGTCTAGCTGCGGGAAGCAAGCAGGCATTAAGAGGAAGAACTACTCTGTTGACATGGAGCAGTTGAAATTCCAAGCAGGAGCAGTCATTGACTGCTCTGAGCCGGCGCCAGATAAAACAAGTTTTTTGTTTGTTTTTTTTTTACTATGAATTAAAAAACTAAAGTTAGCTCCAGAAATCCTCTTGGACACGTCCTCTTCAACTCATGGAAATGCTCTTTTATTCATCTTACTTGTTTTAGTAAATACTTAGATCTCATTGGACACAATGCTAAAGCATCTTTTCTAGAACTCTGTTGTACCTCTATTATTCCTACTGGAAGGGAAGTATAGAAATAAATTGGCATCAAAGCATGACTACCCCACCCCCATGGTCAATCAATAGCATTTGTCTCTTTACAGTCTAAGGCCGCGGTCCCACCAGCGTTGATTCTCATATGTGAGAGAATCGGCTCAAACTCTGATCAGAGTGTCCGCATACTGTGATCCGATTCTCTCAGATGAGAGAATTAGAGCACAAGTGTAAAGAAGGTGGAGAACTTAATAGCTCCATCTTCTCCATTGTCTGCAGTTGTTTTACTGCACTCAGATGACATTGAGTGAAGTCTAGTGTTTTACAAGCACGCAAAGACTCAAATGGGTTAACGTGATCCGATTTGCAGAGCCACTCGCAGCATTCTACGATTTTTTTTCTCAGCACGAGAGAAAAGACACAGGTCGGCACTACCCCATAGTATAATGCTGGTCTGAGTGCTATACGATAAAACATTGCATATCACTCGATGTATGCACAGGTGTGAGTGAGCCCTTAGGGTCCGAGAGAATCTGGTTGATTATGCCAATCACAATCTAATCAAACTCTGATCAAAGTGATGATAGTGTGATCTGATTCTCTCAGGTGAGGAAAAGATGGATATAAAAAAAAAAAAAAAGTCTCCATATTCTCCCTTCTGTCAGTCCATAAAAATGGGACTGCACTCAGATGTCATCCGAGTGCAATCTAATGTTTTCCACTGACTCATTGACTTGCATGGGAGAGTGCGATCCCATTTTCATGTAACGTGCCGGGGCATAAAACAAGTACCTCACTAACGACTACCGCCCCGCGCAACATTACACTGGCACTGGAATTGGGGAGAGGGAGTACTATCTGAGTTGTTTTCTTTTGTTGCTGTTTTTTTGGGTGGGTACTATCTGATTTTCTTATTTTACATGAGAGGCAATATTTGGGGTCCATTTTTCTAACAGTGGAAAACCCCTTAAATAAGATGGATGTTATGAGCATGTGGAGTAGGAGACTCTGCTGCTATGACCTGGAGACAGCCTAGAAGTACGTGATGTACCGTAGCTCTCTAGGTCACAGCAGTGGAGTTTCCTTCCGCCCGTGCTCAGGGCATCGGTCTTCCGCCCGTGCTCAGGGCATCGGTCTTCCGCCCGTGCTCAGGGCATCGGTCTTCTGAACATTCCAGGACAGGTTCCTGCCAGTGTAACAAGAATGGTGGCTGTTATAACCTGCTATAATTACCTCCCTTGACAAAACTAGTGTGTTTTGCTTATTAAATACGTCATTTTTTCTATTCTTGGAGAACCCCTTTAAATAGATCTTCAGAAGCTTTGTTCAAGTAAAAGGCCGAAGTCCCAGATTCTCACCAATGATAACTTTGATAGATTGGTCTTGGTTGTCATTTTACAAACTGTAATGTCAGACATACAGATTAAAAGGGAATCTACAACCCCATGTAATAGTTTCTAGTTAGTGACCGAGAAAGTCTTATTGCTAGGAATATAAATCCTAAGGGACATTACATCCTGTGTTATGGTTCTTTGAACCATTATGTTGCGCGTTTGCCAAGAATGTTCCCTTAAAGAGGACCTGTTACTTGCCATAAAAATTTAATTTTTGACCTGGTGTAAGTGCTGTTGTTTTTTTTCCTTTTATTTTCCCCTCTGTTCCTGAGATAAGAGTTTCTTACCCCAGAATACAAATCTAGTCTTTTTAGCCAAGTGGGCGCACTCCACAGCTCTTCGTAATGGGAGTCTTTTTGAGGATCACACTCCGTTGGCTAAAAAGAACTGGCTTTACAAGTAGGAAAGAGATGGCCATATCTCAGGAACAGAGGGGCACAGGAACAAAAGAAAAACAGCGCCAGGTTCAGGAGAACAGCGACATTCACACCATGTAAAAAATTATGTCATGCGATAGGTCCTCCGTAAGGTCATCACAATTCGGAGCGCCATGAAGACTAAACCAGGCAAATCTCAAATACAAAAATCCATAATGGTCTCCAAACATTGGGAATATAAGTATGAAACATTCCTTAAAGTCTTTGGCCCTGATTCATCAAGAATGGCGATTTTCACGCCGGTCTTGAGAGGAGGCGTGCTGGAGTCAGACACTCCCAATTCATTGAGACGAGCCACAAATCTTACTCCTGTCTTGTGGTGTAAAGAACATCGCTGCTTGTCTTGAGTTTGACGAGCGGTGGTCGCCATGCCCCCTATCCCATCCAACTTTGTGGGACCTGAGTGAAAATGGTAGGAACATGCCATAAGTCACAAAATTGGAGCGCAATGTAGCATTGCGCCCAAATTTTGAGTCTTTGAGAAGCGTTTTTACACCAGAATTCTGCCTTGAAGAATCTGGCCCATATAGTACTGTTTTTATTAGTAGATTGTAAAAGTGAGCAGGACTGGAAGTCATCAAGGGTTAGTTGCAAGTACTGGACTATATTTTGTAGCTGAACACAAGAATTCGAAAAACCATCCTATTGTTTAGATCAATGAATAGTAAAAGTGCCTAGGAATCCTTGGCGAGGCCATCTTCATCGTCACTGATGTGCGTCCTCTCTTCAGACACTCCGCTTTCATCTATGTTTTCCAGCTCATCCGCTCTCTGGATGGCCAAATCTTCCAGATTAACAGTAGGTAGCGTGTTCTGCTCCGGATACACCCAAGGCTTGAAATGAGGGTCGTGCTTTCTCTTCCATTCCGGATACTTTAAACCGGCCTTGTAAATCTTTTTCATTGCCTGTACAGAATCAGAAATAATATATAATGTAGAAATGTTACACTTCTTCACTATGTCTCGCCTCGCTTCAGAATGGTGGTCTAGGCTAAACAATGATGTCGGGAGCATTAATAACAAACCATAGAGATCTGTGCCAATATCGTACTGAGGCAAAACACCATGTAAGTGCATTAACAGCTATGTACACCTTCACACACAATTTGCTTCCTAAATACAAAAATTAGGAGGGAATTTGTCATCAGGCTTTTGCTTCCAAATCTGAGAGCATCATGATGTAGGGGCAGATGCCCCGATTCCAGCGAGGTGTTACTTACTGCTTGGCTTTCTGTCATTTTCATAAAATCAGTGTTTTATCTGCTGCAGATCTACCAATCTCTGTATAACTCTGCCCACACCACTGATTGGCTGCTTTCTGCTTATGCACAGTGTACTCAGAAAGCAGCCAATCAGTGCTGTGGGTGTGGTTTGACTACATGGGTGCAGGTTTGCTAGTCCTGCTGAGAAAACAGTGATTTTATCAAAACTACAGCAAGAAGTCCAGTAAGTGATACACCGCTGGAATCAGGGTCATCAGATTCCACTTAAAAGGAAATTCAGACTTTTTAATTTGTAGGTGTGCCACTATGGGCTCCCCCATCAATCAGTGGAATGGGACAACGCTGCGATACCATAGAATACGCATGCAAAAGTCCCGCGTGTGTAAAGATGAAATACAGCTTGCCACCGCAGCGCAGTACTCCACTGTCTCCAGCAGGTTGTCTGTCCAATGGGAAATGAATGCAGTGAAATTTGAACATGTGCAACTCAGCTCCATTTAGGTCCCTGCGTTCCCTTTAAATAACAACCTCTATTTATACAGCCACCCTAAACCTAAAGTTTTGGGAGTGCTGAAGGTTTCGTCTACAGACGGATGGTGAAATAAGATATACAGTACAGACCAAAAGTTTGGACACACCTTCTCATTTAAAGATTTTTCTGTATTTTCATGACCATGAAAATTGTACATTCACACTGAAGGCATCAAAACTATGAATTACCACATGTGGAATTATATACTTAACAAAAAAGTGTGAAACAACTGAAAATATGTCTTATATTCTAGGTTCTTCAAAGTAGCCACCTTTTGCTTTGATGACTGCTTTGCACACTCTTGGCATTCTCTTGATGAGTTTCAAGACGTAGTCACCGGAAATGGTTTTCACTTCACAGGTGTGCCCTGTCAGGTTTAATAAGTGGGATTTCTTGCCTTATAAATGGGGTTGGGACCATCAGTTGTATTGTGCAGAAGTGAGGTGGATACACAGCTGATAGTCCTACAGAATAGACTCTCCTTCTTGGTCAAATAGCCCTTACACAGCCTGGAGGTGTGTTTGGGGTCATTGTCCTGTTGAAAAATAAATGATCGTCCAACTAAACGCAAACCGGATGGAATAGCATGCCACTGCAAGATGCTGTGGTAGCCATGCTGGTTCAGTGTCACCAGCAAAGTGCGCACCATCATACCTCCTCCTCCATGCTTCACGGTGGGAACCAGGCATGTAGAGTCCATCCGTTCACCTTTTCTGCGTCGCACAAAGACACGGTGGTTGGAACCAAAGATCTCAAATTTGGACTCATCAGACCAAAGCACAGATTTCCACTGGTCTAATGTCCATTCCTTGTGTTCTTTAGCCCAAACAAGTCTCTTCTGCTTGTTGCCTGTCCTTAGCAGTGGTTTCCTAGCAGCTATTTTACCATGAAGGCCTGCTGTACAAAGTCTCCTCTTAACAGTTGTTGAAGAGATGTGTCTGCTGCTAGAACTCTGTATGGCATTGACCTGGTCTCTAATCTGAGCTGCTGTTAACCTGTGATTTCTGAGGCTGGTGACTTGGATAAACTTATCCTCAGAAGCAGAGGTGACTCTTGGTCTTCCTTTCCTGGGGCAGTCCTCATGTGAGCCAGTTTCTTTGTAGCGCTTGATGGTTTTTGCAACTGCACTTGGGGACACTTTCAAAGTTTGCCTAATTTTTCGGACTGACTGACCTTCATTTCTTAATGTAATGATGGCCACTCGTTTTTCTTTACTTAGCTGCTTTTTTCTTGCCATAATACAAATTCTAACAGTCTATTCAGTAGGACTATCAGCTGTGTATCCACCAGACTTCTGCACAACACAACTGATGGTCCCAACCCCATTTATAAGGCAAAAAATCCCACTTATTAAACCTGACAGGGCATACCTGTGAAGTGAAAACCATTTACGGTGACTACATCTTGAAGCTCATCAAGAGAATGCCAAGAGTGTGCAAAGCAGTCATCAGAGCAAAAGGTGGCTACTTTGAAGAACCTAGAACAGGGGTCTCAAACTCAGCTGGGTATATGGGCCGCACACAGAAAAACATTTAATTTGGGAGGCCGCATTATTTGCATGACAAAGTGACATTTTTAGTGATAACATTTTATTTTCTATACACCTTTTGAACTGGTCCCCCATACTGCAGACATGGTCTCCCCTCCAGGTCCAGCATATTGCAGACATGGTCTCCCCTCCAGGTCCCCCATATTGCAGACATGGTCCCCCATCCAGGTGCCCCATATTGCAGACATGGTCTCCCATCCAGGTGCCCCATATTGCAGACATGGTCTCCCATCCAGGTGCCCCATATTGCAGACATGTTCTCCCATCCAGGTCCCCCATATTGCAGACATGGTCTCCCATCCAGGTCTCCCATATTGCAGACATGGTCTCCCATCCAGGTCCCCCATATTGCAGACATGGTCTCCCATCCAGGTGTCCCATATTGCAGACATGGTCTCTCATCCAGGTCCCCCATATTGCAGACATGTTCTCCCATCCAGGTCCCCCATATTGCAGACATGGTCTCCCATCCAGGTGTCCCATATTGCAGACATGGTCCCCCATCCAGGTTCCCCCCATACTGCGGTCAGGGTCCCCGTCCCCCCCATACTGCGGTCAGGGTCCCCCTGTGCTGTATTTCACATGGCAGAGAAAAAAAAAAAAGAAGATTCTCACCTGTCAGCTGCTGGAGAGAGCCGCGATCATTACGGGGTCTATGTGTCTGTGGGCCGCAAGAAGCAGCCGGAGGGGGCCGCATGCGCGTTTGAGACCCCTGACATAGAATATAAGACATATTTTCAGTTGTTTCACACTTTTTTGTTAAGTATATAATTCCACATGTGTTAATTCATAGTTTTGATGCCTTCAGTGTGAATGTACAATTTTCAAAGTCATGAAAATACAGAAAAATCTTTAAATGAGAAGGTGTGTCCAAACTTTTGGTCTGTACTGTATAACATACACACACACATATATATATATATATATATATATATATATATATATATATATATATATATATATATATATATATATATATGTATAATTTTGATCACTGCATCCTTGGATTTATTTTACTGCTTTAGCACTATAATATATATTTAGTTATGAAACCTTCTTACCTTTGGAGCCACAAATTGAGAAACTTTATTCACCACCCACTTTGGTAATGATCCTTCAATATAAAAAAAAAAAAAAAATCACACTTTACCCACAGAACTGTAAAATCCACCAGTTCTGCCATTTTTATACGTTGTAACATGTTTTTAGACTGTGAAATACTCTACTACAGCTTCAAAAAGTCTACAGGGTTGTGTTTTCTTCAAATCAACAGCACCACCTAATGGACAAATAGGTTCACTGCATGCTACAATCTGCAGACTTGTAAAAAAATTATACCCAATGTGGGTACTTTGCTCAAGATTTTCATGGCGGCCAAAAGTGCAACTAATACCCCAATGTTTATTATTTTCAGTAAAGCTTTTTGCTGTTGGGTCATAGGGGAATGTCTGTATTTAGTTTGGTATAGCCTCCATGAGTAATTGTATTGGCATCACTGACTGGCTGTAGAATTGCATATAACACGTGACTGGCATCTCATGCAAGTCTTATGTATGTCCAATTATTAGGGTGCAGTCAGACGGAGCAGGATCGGAGTGCATCATCATGGGAGCCAACGTGACACAATGATGCATGGGGTGAAAGTATTGTTTCCAAAAGTCTTGGAATCCCAGATTCACAGCTCAGCCAATATATCATGTTGTCCATGAGAACCTAAAAGTTATTTATCAATGCAAAAATATGGATTTTACAAGATTTATTATTCTTTCTTAGAACCAATACTGAGCCATGAAACGGATACAATGTCACATTACCTTTCGGGTCGACTTGTGTAAGGTAGTAAAGAACACAACTATTGTCTCCGTTGGCTTTAATTAAATATCCAGTCTGCAAGGAAACTGCTCTGACAAAGTCTTTTCTTGGAGGATGTTTCTGTAAGGGAATGGAAGTCATTGAGATAAAAGTATAGAATAAGTAAATGTTGCCGTTCTCCTGAATCTGCCGTTGCTTTACATTTGTTCCTGCGCCTTTCCATTCCTGAGATATGGCCCATTTTCCCCACATTAAAAAAAAAAAAAAATCTAAGCTGTTTGGCCAACTGGGCGTGGCCCTATACAAAAAAAGAGGGGGATAAAAGAAAAACTATCAGATTCAGGAGAACAGCGGAATTTACACCAGGTAAAAATAAAATCACAAAAGATCTTCTCTAAAGGGAATCTGTCAGCAGGTTTTTTCTATGTAATCTGATGGCAGCATGATGTAGGGACAAAGACCTTGATTCCTGCAATGTGTCACTTAGAATCACTGTTTTCTCTGTTGCAGATCTAGCAGAGCTCAGAAAGCTGAGCTTTGTATAACTCCACCCACATCACTGATTGGCAGCTTTCTGTGTACACTGTATATTGATAGAAATATGCTAATCAGTGTTTGTGGAGTGGTTAAACTAGGAGGCATGAAGCACCTAGTCCTTTAGTAATAATCTCCTGCTGATAAAACACTGATGTTATTGAAACAGCAAAACACAGCCCAGTAAGTGACATCACTAGAATCAGGGTATCTGCCCTTACATTACATGTTGACAGCTTTTTTAAAGCTCATTTGTCACCAAAATATGTTTCCATATTTATTTGCGCCACACATCATAAGGAAAGGCCTAGTGTAATATTCTCTCAATTTATACCAAAACACAGAATACTCATTAGGCATCTAGTGTATTTTCCCAGCCAGCTCACCATTGACTGTCATAGTGTATAGAGACAGATAAATAAAATAATATATCAGTTGATTTTTCTAGCTTTTAATTTGTCGATACGCGATACCATAGAACAAGAAATTCATGGAATTGGGTACACCAGAACAGAGAGAAGGCAGGAGACGGCAAGGATTAAGCAGTACACCAGAACAGACAGAAGGCAGGAGACTGCAAGGACTAAGCGTTACACCAGAACAGGGAGAAAAGGCAGGAGACAGCAAGGACTAAGCGTTACACCAGAACAGAGAGAAGGCAGGAGACGGCAAGGACTAAGCGTTACACCAGAACAGACAGAAGGCAGGAGACGGCAAGGACTAAGCGTTACACCAGAACAGAGAGAGAAGGCCGGAGAATGCAAGGACTAAGCGTTACACCAGAATAGGGAGAGAAGGCCGGAGACTGCAAGGACTAAGCGTTACACCAGAATAGGGAGAGAAGGCCGGAGACTGCAAGGACTAAGCAGTACACCAGAACAGACAGAAGGCAGGAGACGGCAAGGACTAAGCGTTACACCAGAACAGAGAGAGAAGGCCGGAGAATGCAAGGACTAAGCGTTACACCAGAATAGGGAGAGAAGGCCGGAGACTGCAAGGACTAAGCGTTACACCAGAATAGGGAGAGAAGGCCGGAGACTGCAAGGACTAAGCATTACACCAGAACAGACAGAAGGCAGGAGACGGCAAGGACTAAGCGTTACACCAGAACAGAGAGAGAAGGCAGGAGACGGCAAGGACTAAGCGTTACACCAGAACAGGGAGAGAAGGCAGGAGACTGCAAGGACTAAGCTTTACACCAGAAGAGAGAGAAGGCAGGAGACAGCAAGGACTAAGCGTTACACCAGAACAGAGAGAGAAGGCAGGAGACTGCAAGGACTAAGCGTTACACCAGAACAGACAGAAGGCAGGAGACGGCAAGGACTAAGCGTTACACCAGAACAGGGAGAGAAGGCAGGAGATGGCAAGGACTAAGCAGTACACCAGAACAGGGAGAAAATGCAGGAGACGGCAAGTACTAAGCAGTACACTAGAACAGGGAGAAAAGGCCGGAGACAGCAAGGACTAAGCAGTACACCAGAATAGAGAGAAGGCAGGAGACTGCAAGGACTAAGCGGTACACCAGAACAGAGAGAGAAGGCAGAAGACGGCAAGGACTAAGCAGTACACCAGAATAGGGAGAGAAGGCAGGAGATGGCAATAATTAAGCGGTACACCAGAACAGGGAGAGAAGGCAGGAGACTGCAAGGACTAAGCGTTACACCAGAACAGAGAGAAGGCAGGAGACGGCAAGGACTAAGCGTTACACCAGAACAGACAGAAGGCAGAAGACGGCAAGGACTAAGCGGTACACCAGAACAGAGAGAGAAGGCAGAAGACGGCAAGGACTAAGCGGTACACCAGAACAGAGAGAGAAGGCAGAAGACGGCAAGGACTAAGCAGTACACCAGAATAGGGAGAGAAGGCTGGATACGGCAAGGATTAAGCGGCACACCAGAACAGGGAGAAAAGGCAGGAGACGGCAAGGACTAAGCAGCACACCAGAACAGGGAGAAAAGGCAGGAGACGGCAAGGACTAAGCAGTACACCAGAACAGGGAGAAAAAGCAGGAGACTGCAAGGACTAAGCGTTACACCAGAACAGGGAGAGAAGGCAGGAGACTGCAAGGACTAAGCGGGACACCAGAACAGGGAGAGAAGGCAGGAGATGGCAAGGATTAAGCAGTACACCAGAACAGGGAGAGAAGGCAGGAGACTGCCAGGACTAAGCGGGACACCAGAATAGGGCGAAAAGGCCGGAGACGGCAAGGACTAAGCGTTACACCAGAACAGAGAGAGAAGGCAGGAGACTGCAAGGACTAAGCGTTACACCAGAACGGAGAGAGAAGGCAGGAGATGGCAAGGATTAAGCAGTACACCAGAACAGGGAGAGAAGGCAGGAGACTGCAAGGACTAAGCGTTACACCAGAACAGAGAGAAGGCAGGAGACGGCAAGGACTAAGCGTTACACCAGAACAGGGAGAGAAGGCAGGAGACGGCAAGGACTAAGCGTTACACCAGAACAGGGAGAGAAGGCAGGAGACTGCAAGGACTAAGCTTTACACCAGAAGAGAGAGAAGGCAGGAGACAGCAAGGACTAAGCGTTACACCAGAACAGAGAGAGAAGGCAGGAGACTGCAAGGACTAAGCGTTACACCAGAACAGGGAGAGAAGGCAGGAGACGGCAAGGACTAAGCATTACACCAGAACAGACAGAAGGCAGGAGACGGCAAGGACTAAGCGTTACACCAGAACAGACAGAAGGCAGGAGACGGCAAGGACTAAGCGTTACACCAGAACAGGGAGAGAAGGCAGGAGATGGCAAGGACTAAGCAGTACACCAGAACAGGGAGAAAATGCAGGAGACGGCAAGTACTAAGCAGTACACTAGAACAGGGAGAAAAGGCCGGAGACAGCAAGGACTAAGCAGTACACCAGAAGAGAGAGAAGGCAGGAGACTGCAAGGACTAAGCGGTACACCAGAACAGAGAGAGAAGGCAGAAGACGGCAAGGACTAAGCAGTACACCAGAATAGGGAGAGAAGGCAGGAGATGGCAATAATTAAGCGGTACACCAGAACAGGGAGAGAAGGCAGGAGACTGCAAGGACTAAGCGTTACACCAGAACAGAGAGAAGGCAGGAGACGGCAAGGATTAAGCAGTACACCAGAACAGGGAGAGAAGGCAGGAGACTGCAAGGATTAAGCGGTACACCAGAACAGGGAGAAAAGGCAGGAGACGGCAAGGACTAAGCAGTACACCAGAACAGAGAGAGAGAAGGCAGGAGACGGCATGGACTAAGCGGCACACCAGAACAGGGAGAAAAGGCAGGAGATGGCAATAATTAAGCGGTACACCAGAACAGGGAGAGAAGGCAGGAGACTGCAAGGACTAAGCAGTACACCAGAACAGGGAGAGAAGGCAGGAGACTGCAAGGATTAAGCGGTACACCAGAACAGGGAGAAAAGGCAGGAGACAGCAAGGACTAAGCATTACACCAGAACAGGGAGAAAAGGCAGGAGACGGCAAGGACTAAGCAGTACACCAGAACAGAGAGAAGGCAGAAGACGGCAAGGACTAAGCGGTACACCAGAACAGAGAGAGAGAAGGCAGGAGACGGCAAGGATTAAGCGGCACACCAGAACAGGGAGAAAAGGCCGGAGACGGCAAGGACTAAGCATTACACCAGAACAGGGAGAAAAGGCAGGAGATGGCAATAATTAAGCGGTACACCAGAACAGGGAGAGAAGGCAGGAGACTGCAAGGACTAAGCAGTACACCAGAACAGGGAGAGAAGGCAGGAGACTGCAAGGATTAAGCGGTACACCAGAACAGGGAGAAAAGGCAGGAGACAGCAAGGACTAAGCATTACACCAGAACAGGGAGAAAAGGCAGGAGACGGCAAGGACTAAGCAGTACACCAGAACAGAGAGAAGGCAGAAGACGGCAAGGACTAAGCGGTACACCAGAACAGAGAGAGAGAAGGCAGGAGATGGCAATAATTAAGCGGTACACCAGAACAGGGAGAGAAGGCAGGAGACTGCAAGGACTAAGCAGTACACTAGAACAGGGAGAAAAGGCAGGAGACTGCAAGGACTAAGCGTTACACCAGAACAGGGAGAGAAGGCAGGAGTCGGCAATGACTAAGCGTTACACCAGAACAGGGAGAGAAGGCCGGAGACGGCAAGGACTAAGCGTTACACCAGAACAGAGAGAAGGCAGGAGACGGCAAGGACTAAGCGTTACACCAGAATAGGGAGAAAAGGCCGGAGACGGCAAGGACTAAGCAGTACACTAGAACAGGGAGAAAATGCAGGAGACGGCAAGGACTAAGCGGTACACCAGAAGAGAGAGAAGGCCGGAGACGGCAAGGACTAAGCGTTACACCAGAACAGAAAGAAGGCAGGAGACGGCAAGGACTAAGCGTTACACCAGAATAGGGAGAAAAGGCCGGAGACGGCAAGGACTAAGCAGTACACTAGAACAGGGAGAAAAGGCCGGAGACGGCAAGGACTAAGCAGTACACTAGAACAGGGAGAAAAGGCCGAAGACAGCAAGGACTAAGCAGTACACCAGAAAAGGGAGAGAAGGCAGGAGACGGCAAGGATTAAGTGGTACACCAGAACAGGGAGAGAAGGCAGGAGACTGCAAGGACTAAGCGGGACACCAGAACAGGGAGAAAAGGCAGGAGACAGCAAGGACTAAGCGTTACACCAGAACAGAGAGAGAGAAGGAAGGAGACAGCAAAGACAAGGAGTTTCATCAGAACAAGGAGAAAAAGCTGGAGACTGCAAGGACTGAGTTTTATTCTGTGGAGCCTAATTTATGCCTGGGCACTAAAGCAAAATCTGTTAAAGTTGGTTCACTCCTACCATGTGAGATTTAGGGTTCGCTCACACTGATGAGTAGCCAGCGTATAACTCGGACGAGTGCTGTGCAAGGTTTCATCGGATAGCACTAGCTCCAATGTTATGCTAAGGAGCAGTGCCGACCAGCGTTTATTTTCTCGTGCAGAGTCCGTATGAGAAAAAAAATAAATTTGCCGCAAGCTGCGATTGTCAGCGTATGTGAAACGGCACACACCCATACAAGTCTATGAGTGTGTGCAAAACATAGGACTGCACTCTGATGTCATCCAAGTGTAGTCTGATATAGGGTGACTCACACAATGGAGAAGATGTAAAAATTAAAATTTCTCCATCTTCTCTGCACCTGTAATCAGATTCGCGCATGCGAGAGAATTGGATTACAGTAAAATGACTCTCAGCTCACGAGTTTGAGCCGGGTGTCATTTGCATATAGCATCCAATTCTCTACGCTAGTCTGATCATACCCTTCTAGTACTGGTGCCTTCTCATATGGTAGAGAGGTCTATAAGCCCCTCGTGAACCAGGGCCAGGCTTCAATTGGCTCCAGGAGATGCAGAGGTAGCATTGTTCTGTCTAGGTAGCTTTTGTTGTTCAGGTACTCCAATATACACCAATTTAGGGAGGTGGGTTTCATAGGTTGTGCATCTTTGTGAAAAATTAAAAATAGGCTACCAGTCAAATAGGAATTTGGGCGCGTGGAAACTTTTAATCTTGAGAATGTTTAATTCATTCTTGGCTACTTGAAAATTCTCAAGTTATTACAGAACTGTGACGAAACTATGCTAGAAAAAAACTGGTTTCTATATGAAGCAATGTGACACCTCCTCCTTAGCATGCATTGACCTTTATACTGATCTCATTAGATAAATGTAATGAGTTTCTACAAGCTTGAAACCATATTCAGGTCTTACCGGGTGCTTCACTGAGTAATTGATTATCATGTAATCACTTCCAAGTGGCAACCAGGACCTCAGGGTCACAAAATCTCTGTTCTTAAGTGGACTTGGACACTTCCCTGTAATGAAGGAAAATAAGATGATAGAACAGAGCAACATGGTTCTGGTGTTTCAGTCAAGATCATTGCAAACATGTGTATAAAATCAAGCACACAGTTATGTAATCACCATGAAAAAAGTTGGCAGTACATAAGAGTTCCGGAATTGTCTCTCTTTTATATGATGCCACCTCTGTTGCGTCAGACCTTGAAAGTCTTGTTCTGCTAGATTTGCCCCTGCCAAGTATAACTGCGTCAGACTGCACAAAATCACAGAATTGTGCCGTCAAGTGTGGATATGTAGGTCATGCAGAAATCTCCAATTTCATTACCTACTACAGAGTTACTACTAAATGATATAAAAGATAAGTCCTTTGCATCAAGCGTTTCATGGTCTGGTAGCTGCACACAAGTCAAAAATTATCATGCTCAAAACCAAGCATAAAGATGGAGTGGAGGAAAACAAATAGCCTGTGGCTTAACACCTTAAAATTGCTGATTTTTTTTTTGTAATCCTTGGGTGGGGCCACACTATTCACTCCTCCTGCTGCCTTCCAGTTATAAACTGTACTTATCCTGGTCTACTGCATGCTTTTGCACTTGTTTTTATCTACTAGTTTTAATTCCTGACTTTAGCTTCTATTTTGACTACCTGTTTCTCAATTTTGTCGCCAACTCCCCTTCTGGATTTGACCTGATGTCAAGATTATTCTGCTAGCTCACTACACCGACCAACAGCCAGATGGTGGATGTAAGCAAGGGGTTTCTGTGTAAGTAAATTTCTCTGTATTGGGCATTAAAAGTTTATGGCCATGGTTTGCCAGGAAACTGCTAAGAGAAATGTCTTGTGTAAAACCTGTCGTGAAAACCCTGATAAATTCATTGGACAGTGAACTTTGAATCGGAGTTTGGCAGATGCCAAGAATTTGCCACCTATTGAAATGCCTAGTTCCTAGCGTACAATTTGGTGGAGGAGGTCTAATGGTACCAAGCTATATTTCAGGGTTCGGGTCAGAATTATTACTTCTATTTAAGGGAATGCTTAAGTTTTTAATATACATTTTTCAATATACCAATATATTTTTGAGAATTGCAAGTTTCAAACTTCGAGCGAACAGTTTAAGAAAGGCCTTTTATCTGCTCAGCAGTCCAAAAAACAAGGCCTAAGAAAATATAGTTTGACCAGTTTAGTGTGGAGATACTTAAGTGGTTCACTTCACACCATCAGAAAACCCCTTGTAAAGACTTGGAACACTGACTACTAGTCAGGCCCTCTTGTCCAACAGCAGTGGTCACACAAATGGTCATTTAAATATACATTTTTACACATACTTTCCAATGTCTTGTGGAAAGTCTTCCTATAACAAGAGAAACTCTGAAAAAGGTGGTTCAACTCCATATTAGCCCATGAATATTGGAACAGAAGGTTGAATATATAGGTTCGGAATAAGCTCTTACATGAGTAGTACCCCACATCAGCATTGACCGTGAGTCTTCCAATGTCATAGGTATCGATCATGTTTGTATCCCATTTCTTGCGGTAGCTGGTGTCATGGAGCACATCATAGAGAGCTTCTGCTGAGACATCTTTGCAAATAATACGCATCTGTAAAAGGACAGTAGACAGGAACATTGTTTAATTGAGTAGAACTTATCTAGCAACTTTTGAGTTAAGAATCCATATCTGCAGTTTCAATTTTTGGATGCCCCTTTAGGGTCACCATTTTAAACTGTCGGGCAAACGCAAAATTTTTAGCGTGGCACTGGTCAACGTTGGCCCCCCTCAGGCATCAGATGTGAATGCTACCTTTACACCCCCTATAAAACTTTGCTTATAGCCTTCTCATGTGCTTCTTATCAGAAACTTAATAGAGAACGGTTGACTTGCGAAACCTACTTCCAGGCAGAACATGCTTCATGACTTCTAAAGGCTTTGTTAAAAAGTTGCTTTTTTATGGTTGCTCAAAGAGAAAACCTTTCCTAAAACAAGTAGTAACCTATTAATAATCTCAGAGACCTTAATGCTTGTAAATGCTGCCATATTTCCAATCTAAACCAACGTATAACTAGGAACAATAAGAACAGTCGGACCATCAGACCCCAGAGTAACTCACTGGGTCATACTCCGGTCATTGCCTGCTCTGAGGCTGCATTTCATGAAGTAGACATCACAGCAAGAGTTGAGCTCTGAGGTAACCAGAAACCATTACCTAGTAACCCAAACCGGTCCATGATATCAAATCTTCAGAGATGGATTAAATAATTCATGAAGACCTCCTCCTCTGTGTCTCTGTATCCCTCGGAGCAGGAAGTGACTGCTTGCGCAATGAATGGAATGTCAGCGGCCGTCATTAGGGTCACTTGAATATTTAATGAGCTCCCGGCTCTGATGTGGAGTAATTAGAGAGCTGCCCTTTATTTTACTGGCGTCCACTTTGTTTTGATTATTTCTCACTCTTATTAATGCAGCAGTTTAATCTCAGTGGGTGAGCGGCTGAGGATATGGTTGGAATATCAGATGCCTGTGGAGTGCTGGGAGAATAGATGACAGTTTTTCTAAGGCTCCTGACTAAGATTGGGAGGTGGGAAATGCGGGAATATGAAATATCTTAATAGAAAGTGTATCTAGAGTACACTACTATGTAAATGTAAAAAGTCACAACTATGCTCAATACTTGGGTTTAACCAAACATATTGGTAAAAATATTAGAATTCTTCCTGAAGTTTTATGAAGTGAAGGTCCAAAAGGATTAATGTTTGGACCTTCCATCAAATTTTTAACTTGTCACACGATGTATTAGTGGCTGAAGAGCGGAATAAAACTTTTAATGGTTAGCTTTTTAATGTTGCTTGTCCGTTGAGAAGAGACTTTGATTTGCTAAAGTATTTGGCACCTAATGAGTTAAAAAAAGTTACGCCCAAGTGGCAGATGGTGGAAAAACTAAGGGTGTGTACTTCTTCATAAAGAAGTTCCTCAATCATAAGCAGATAGCAGCACTCAAACGAAAGAAGAACATGCCTCTCCACCTGAGTTTAGCAGTGTCACATTACAAATCCTTATATCTGCTCTATTCCTCTCATAGCATTGTCAGTTCTACTGTATTTCCACTTTCCCCTACATTGCCAGTCTGGAGGAGAGTCACATTTTTATCTCTTATGCTCACAGCATCTTGTAATCGCTCTGCAGTGAGACCAGAGATGGATGTCATTAAATCTCACAAATGAGTAACTTGTTGTGCTCTCACTGAAGAGCGATTACAAGTTGACCTTAGCACAGGAGATAGAAGTGTGACATCTCTATTAAGCTAGGCAGTGCGCGGGGAGGAGCTGTACAGTAGAGCTGACAGTGCTATGAGAGGAGAGCTGATAGAAGGGTTTGTAATGTGACACAGCTAAACTCAGCTGCATTTTCTACTCATGAAGGAGGATAAACCAAGAGATCAGGGCTGTATCATTACATTTCACACACTAAGGAACCTAAGCTATTGTATAGGAGTGTTCTTTTTCTGCTGCGTTGCTGCCTGCTTATGATTGGGCAACTCATACAAGGAGAATTAAACACCCTCAGTGAAAATGATCCAATAACACCCACTGGCTTAAAAAAGTTAACCAAATGGGTATCAAATAATACCTTGATTGCCAACATCTCAGCAATGGAGAGTCGAAATTAAAAAAAAATAAAATAATTGGTTTAAAAGGTTCTATTTAAGGAGAGCTCCAAAATGGCATTGGTAGACTTTGAGGCCATTCAATATTTGCGGGAAAATAATATATGCAAATGGATTCTTTAGAGTAAAAAAGGACAGGGTCTCCATTGCCATCTACTGGATGTGGTGATCAAAAAACTAGTACACTTACTGCTAAAATTATTCTGCTGCTGGCCTGTTCAGTACATGCATATGGCTAGATAAAGCAGCAACTACAGTAGCATTACTGACGGTTTATACATACTTACTATATCTTTATATTTATTCGCCATGCTTTTGTATAAAAAGAGCTCATAACTTTGTCCACACAAAATCACAAGATAAAAAAAATAAAATAAAATCGATAAAGAAAATGTTTTAACTGTTTTGCTTTAATAGACATTCTTGGCATTTCCATTTTTCTTCTAAATAGTTTATTTGCTGGAAGTAATACAATGAGCAGAGCTAGCCAAGTGCTTCCAAACAAGTATTTTTGGCCAAATAAAATCTCTGGAGCTTTCGGGAATTGAATGATCCAACAAAGTTACAGAAGTTGGAGGGAACTTCCTACCCAGGGCTGCCTCTGTATAGGCCGGATACATAGTGTAAATAATTCAATTGATGTTTAGTCAGAACGCCGCTTGTTCTTCTCTCCAGTAGGATTACTATGATGGTTGTGTGTTCAGTGCAATGCACACAGGTACCTAGCAAATGGATCTAGTAATAAAAAGTGGAAAAGTTTGGAGAGACCCAAGCAAAGATGGGAACTCCATGGAAATGTATTTTTATAGTTGGCTGGTATTGCTAATTCATGTTAAAGGGTACATCTACAATAGGGGTGGAGAACCTTTTTTCTGCCAAGGGCCATTTCGATATTTATAACCTCTATTCAGGGGCTGTACAAAATTATCAACTTGAAATTTATTCTGCTATATTTGGTCAAACATTTAATTAACTCACCCCTAATGTGACGGCTGGAGCTGCTTCTCTTTGGTGAAGCTGTGATGTTAGGTGGCATGGATGATATTGCTACTCACACCTGCTTTTCCAGGTTTGCATCGGTCTTGAGAGCAGTCAACTCTTTTTGAAAAAAACTCAGAGTTTTGAACAGATGTACAGTACAGACCAAAAGTTTGGACACACCTTCTCATTTAAAGATTTTTCTGTATTTTTGTGGCACCCTGCTGTGCACAGGTACCACAGGACCCAGGGTGCATGGACGGACTTCTCCACAAGAGGCCCTCATTACATACAAACACCTCCACCCTTCCACCTCACACCACCAGAGGGAGCCCGTTAGGGATATATATATATGGAGGGTGGAGACAGGCAGTCAGTTAGTAAGGAGTCAGACAGAGTCTGAGAGCGTGCTGACGCTGAGAGCAGCGAAGACGCAGCTCGTCTGCTGCTGAGTTCTGAGGGCACCGAGTGTGGCCGAAGGCAAGAGGAGACAGGAGAGAGGAGTTGAGGGGGCAGAGGAGCGTCATAGGCTCACCCCAGTATACAAACCGGACACTGGGTCCGCGCCTACATGGTCCCTTTAAACCCAGTAGGGATCACCGGCATTCCAGGAGGACTACAAGTCCCTGGACGACCTGAAGCTAAACCCTTAACAGGACCAGGAACCACGAAGGCCCCAGCGTTACCAGGGATAGTGGTTGCCAGCAGAAGGTCCCACTACCGAGCGACAGGTGAAGGAACAGCACGACACATAAGCTAGGCCCAGTTGCAGGCTGGCCAGGAGCATACAGAGAGGCAGACACGAACCAGGAGGCCTTTTACCCGCTCACTGGCGAGAAGTCCTGAAGTGCACCCATCCTACTGAGTACCCTGGACCGTACCCGACATCCGCACCAGTAAAGGTATTGAAGCGAATCCCCTGTCTCTGTCAGTTACTCCCATCCCACCTGCACTACAAGTCCCAGCATCACCACCCACCAAACTCCACACTGCCCCAGGGGCCCACTCCGCCTGTGGGGAGCAGAAACATCCCAGCTGCCATCCCATCACCCCCCGGAGGTCTGCAGCAGCGCTGGTAAACCTTACCAGGTACCACAGGTGGCGTCACAAACTATTTACTTTATTTTTATCTCTATCCAAGTTCCAATCCCCCTTTTTGGTTGACAGCCCTGGGCCACGGACCGGGCCAGCCACTGTGACATATACCCCCCCCAGCATCCATAGGCCCGGCTGCAGAGTACCTCATTGCCCCGGGGGCGCGTCATTTTCATGACTATGAAAATTGTACATTCACACTGAAGGCATCAAAACTATGAATTAACACATGTGGAATTATATACTTAACAAAAAAGTGTGAAACAACTGAAAATATGTCTTATATTCTAGGTTCTTCAAAGTAGCCACCTTTTGTTTTGATGACAGCTTTGCACACTCTTGGCATTCTCTTGATGAGCTTCAAGAGGTAGTCACCGGAAATCATCTTCCAACAATCTTGAAGGAGTTCCCAGAGATGCTTAGCACTTGTTGGTCCTTTTGCCTTCACTCTGCGGTCCAGCTCACCCCAAACCATCTCCATTGGGTTCAGGTCTGGTGACTGTAGAGGCCAGGTCATCTGGCGTAGCACCCCATCACTCTCCTTCTTGGTCAAATAGCCCTTACACAGCCTGGAAGTGTGAACTGCTCCCCTTGCTCCCCTGAGCAGAACTCTCTCTAGAACCTTCCACCCTTGCTTTTGCTTTTATACTCTTACCCTCTGTGCTCCACTGTTCTTCCTCCACCCACCTCCTCTACCTAGTTCCACCCTCCAGCTAGGGACCAGGGACTGTGCTCTCCCTTAGGAGCAATCTCGCCCTTCCCTACTGAAGTGGAGAGTATTGGATGTGGGTGTGTGGGTCCCGGGTAGTACTCCCTCCTTACCTGGGAGTGGGGTACCACACCTCTGGGTGAGATACAGTACCTCTGTGGCAACTGGACCCGCAGGGGCGCCATACATACGCTGGGTCCTTCCCATACCTAGCATGACATTAACACTGCGTGAGCATGTTCAGTGTGTCAGGAGCAATTAAAGGACCAGCGGCTGGCGTAAAGGGAGGCAGAATCTGCCCGGGGGCTGGAGAAAATTACTTCGCTGGCCGCAAACGGTCTATGCTCTGGAGGTTCCCCACCCCTGGTCTACAACAAAGCAGATATGCAGAGTAAAATCCACACCAAATCCTGCAGGTTTTTTTCTGTTGCCTATTTTACGGGCAGGATGTTGCCGATTTGCCAGATATAGAGGTGGAAATCCGCAGTGAAATTTATTTTAAGCACATTTGCTCAAATTGGCCATCAGATTGGATTTGCTTAAAAAAATTAGACCAAATCTGCCCCCAAAAAAGATTTATTATACAGTGAGGTCTCTCTAAACCCAAAAGCATATTAAAATCAGTGGTCTGAGAAAAGGTTCTTGAAAAAAAAAAAAATATAATATAGGAATATACTTGGCAGATCTCCAGCTGCTCTTCTACTCACTTCAGCTAGTCAATGCCTGAAGATCCTAAGCCTCAAGTGGTTGCACCCCAAGTGACCACACAAGGCCTATTCAGGTCTTAAAGATCCAGTCAAAAGACCAATCCAAATTGGGTGGAGGACCAAATGTTGAGTGGCGGCTAGCTTGACAAGGGTCGGGGCCTAGAGCAGGAGAGTATAATAATATTTTTACTATCATTTTAACCCCAATGACCATATGAGCTTATACTCTACAAGAAAGACTTACCCAGTGACTCTGGGGATTGAAAATTACTCTGCTTTGCTGAAAGCTGCTGATCTGTGATGGTCCAGGTACTGATCACCACTGTACAAGGTATAATAACTCGTCAAATGACATGGCTGCTGGGAATTATGGAAAGGATACGCGATAACACGTTAGCCCACTCTCTGATGCTTCAGCAGTGTGGGAAATGGGGCAAGGTTTTTTTTTTTGGCTACCCGAATCTCAAATCATAAAGTGTTCAAACTCGTGTGAAACCGTGAATTTCAGGAAACTAGACTCAAACGCAACCCTCAACGGATCGATCCATTCAATCATTCATTTGATCATTTCTTACCTAACGGCTATCATTCATTTTGAACCTTAGGAACTGAGATTAGGGGACATTCTAAATCCCTTGCCTTCAGCTCCAATAGAGCTTGTCCCACCCATGGAAGGGTTACCGATGGCTCGGAGACCCATGCCTATGTTGAGGATCATAATAAGGTGTGAAAACTAATTAACAATGTATGCCAACTACATATCCCCCAACCATATAATCTGTATGATAATAGCATTGTAATCTAAATATACACCCAGCACCATTGTAGCGATGATTGACGTTATGCAAACGAACCGCTTGACCACAATTTTCCATCTCGTCGAGTGAAACCCCTTTGTTGTTACATCAATGGGGGAACCGAGTCTTGTCATCTCATTATCTTTCATCCATAATTAAAAGGAACAGAAAACGAGTCGTTTGAAAGCGCGGGCAGCATCTTGAGCAGCTATTCACAGCCAAGAGGAGACATTACAGAGATACAGAGAGTCAGTGTAGAAAGCTATTAACCCCTTACTGGCTAAGGACAACAATGGTTAACCACAGTACATGCAAAAAATAAATGTAGAAAATGTGCGCAGTTAGTTTATTTTCTCAGTGACTGATGGTAAAACTGTAAAGTGACCATCATGATATTTTTGTACTTGCCATGGGTCTAACTGCACTATTGCAAGATCCCTGATGCCAATAGTGCAAAACACTATCTGAACCAACAGGGGCAAACTGATTTTTTCAACAATACGGAAATGTCCTATTGAGGGGTACAGACTGGGGAAATTTGTGAAGTTTCACTGTGTGACTCACGCGCGTCCTCTGTAAGCCCTACCCTGGGAGATGGGGGACTCGGAGTCGGGTCCTGAGATGTAGAGATGGGGTGCAGCCGTGGCCCTGACCTGCTCCGTGCCCAGGGTCGTCACACTAAAACAAAAGAGATGGTATGGGCTTATCCGGGTTGAGTGGCTGATCTCGACTACGCCACCTGTGGCACCTGGTGAAGGCCACCAGCGCTGCTGCAGTCCGCTGAGGCATGGTGTTATGGCAGCAGTTGTTGCTACTACTCCCCACAGGCAGAGCAGGGCCTCAGGGCAGAGGGACATGATGGAGGGGGTAGTAGTCTAGGAGGTCTGGTGCTGCGTAGTGCGGTGTAATGCAGAATAAAGAGTCCGGAGGACATAGGGGTTAACTTCCAGGGTTTTTTACTCACGTTGAAGAGTACAGCTGCAAGGCTTCTCACTGCTCCTCGCGGAGTTCTGCGGTCACCAGAGACGGGGGGGGGGGGGCCGACAACCTCCGAGTAAGTCCAGTGTTCAATCAGGACCCCGCACCAGAGTGTTCCTAGACTTCAGGCCGAGTCCTTTCCTGTCTGTGTGTGTGTAGATAGACCGGGTCTCCTTCTGAACTCCTCTCCGAAAAAGAGTACGGGTGGCAGCTCCACTCCTTCCGATACCCGATGGGATCCTCAGGACCCACCGGTCTTTCCTGACCAGGACATGGAGTAGCAAGGTCAGGTGTCGGGGGCCGGTACCCCTCTTGCAGTCGGAATCCATCTGAATATATCAGGTTGGCGAGGACAGGTGGCGTATACCGCTCCGTCTGCATCCTCCCTGGGATCCATTTGCGGTGGAGCTACACTCCTAAGCTCCGGGCCGTCTTGGTCATGGTCCTTGACCGGGCTGAGACATAAGTTAACTCGAACCTGCCCCTCGACCCAAGGCCAGGGTGCGAGGGCCGTGTCTCCATCCGCTGCAGGTCCAGACAGGATCCACGTTCAGGGAGGGAGATGACAATCAAGAACAGTCAAAGAACCATCAAAAGAACCAAGACTAAAGACCAAGCCACATAAATTGGTTCCCCTATCTCTTGGTTCCCCTCTCTCCCAACTCCAGTAGGGGCAGCACTAGTGCATTCTAGCCCCCTCTGGTGGGAGAAGTGTGGTGTTGGATATGGAGGTGGGGTCCTGACCATCACACTGTTCTTACCTCAGAGAAGGAACACTACACTCCATTAGAGAAGTGCAGCATCCCTGTGGCGGTCGAACCCTCAGGGGCGCCACATCACATTAAAAAGGTTTTTAAGACTTATGATATTGATGACCTAGTCTGCACTGAAGTGAATAGGAGCTGAGTTGCAGTACCCAAGTATGGCCACCACACTTCATCGCTGTTGACATCCACCTGCCAGAGCTGAAAACAGCAGATTGTAGGGGGATGCGGAGTTTTGGACCCCCATGGATCTGATATGAATGACCTATCTTATGAATAAGATTAAACAACTGTTACCTTTCTTTTGTGTTTCACTCATATTTTATATCATTGTTATTGCTTTATGCATGAATATACAATGCTGGCAACTTTGGGGTTCTAACAACGCTACTCAATTGGGAGCAACCTGAGGTATCACAAGAACTGTTTCTATATAAAGTACGGCTGGTTTATTTCAGTCCTCCTAAACCACATCACGGGAAACTCAAATACCGCCCTTGTCAGCCACAAAGTAAAACAAAATATCAAGTCCATACAATAGTGCTGGTTAGCCTGCCTGCCTTACAGGCCAGCTTCTTAGTCCTTTAGCAAAGGCACTCCATCCAGGAGATCTGCACACCTCCATAAATACAGGCATGTGTGAGACAAATGGGTCTCATTGTGCCAAATGAACCACACCCAGGGGTGGGTTATGGTGAGCAGCCATTAAGCTGCTCATAAATCAACCTGTCATGGCCGATTAACCCCTTTTAGTCCTATATGTACTAAAGCATTACTTCAAGTTTATCCCCCATCCACTATTTGTCCAACAACCAGCTTACAGAGTATATAGTTTAAACTTTTTTAAATAGAATTTTGTCTCCAGGTTTCTGACAAGTAATTCAAGAGCAGAATAATATAGGACATGGAGACCACGATTTCAGCAATGTGTCACATACTGGGCTACTTGCTGTAGTTTTGATAAAATCAGTTTTATCAGCAGGAGATTATTACTAGAGGACAAATAAACCTGCTGCCATGTAGTCCTCCATATTCTTGAGCTCTATGTAACCACGATCCCAACACTGATTGGCAGCTTTCTGCCTATGCACAGTGTACTACACAAAGCTGCCAATCAGAGGTGTGTGTGGGTTTATACAGAGCTCAGCATTTAGCGAACTGGGGGATCTGCAACAGAGAAAACTGTGATTTTTAGCACAATGACAAACAGCAGTCCAGAAAGTAATATCTCTGGAATCAGGGTCTCTACCCCGACGTCACACTGCTCTCAGGTGGGATAGCAAAAACCTGGTGACCAATTGCATTTATTGGGTGGGTAAATAGGTAAAGAAACAATAGGCTACAACATTTCTGGAGGTCACAATCTAGGGATCTGTGACGCCCCGAGGGTTCGGTTGCCACAGGGGTATTGCACCTTAACCAGAGGTGTGATATTCCACTCCCAGGTAAGGATGGAGTGTGGACCAGGGCTCAGTTAGCTGCATACACACACTCACCCCATTTCCGGGGGACAGCTTGACGGTGCTCCCATTTATGCAGGCACGACTGACTAGACTCGACGGTGCTCCCATTTATATATATGCAGGCACAACTGACCATGTCCCTGGCTGGAGTGGGGAGGGGGGAGAGAACCCAGTGATGTAGGAGCAGAATGGGACGGTTTCTGGAGCATAGGAAGTAGCTCATTGGTTACAGGTCACCTGAGCTCAGATACAGTAAAGTAGATAAAAGGTGGAAGCCATCTTTAGTCAGGGAGTGTTCAGAGAAGTAGTTCAGCCAGAGAGAGCTGACAGGGAGCTGTGGCTCAGCCTGAGCTCAGCTCCACAAGGCAGGCCTAGGGTGAAGGCCGGAGCCAGAAGGGAGAAGAGGAGAAGGAGAAGGAAGAAAGGTGTAGAGAAAGAGGAGTAGAAAGGCTCCAGAAACAAGAAGGCAGAAGGGTCCCTAAGAACCCACGAGATATCGGGTGAAGGGTCAGGCCGCAGAAGGGTACCGGATTCCCAAGTTGGTGGAGGTAAATTATCCCTCAGCCAAAGACCGGAGGTCGCGATCATCTATTGGTGCGACCACCTGCTACACCCACTAGGAAGGCACCACGTAAGGTCAGGGAAACCAGCGACAGGTTTCACCAAGAGAAGGCCCGAGGCAGCTGGACAGAAGTGTGGTCACTGGTGGGGCACGAGAGGCCAGAGAAAGGATAGAAGGGGGTCCTGTGCCATACTCCTGAATTGCCTGGGGGTTGACCGAGCTTCCTCACCTGGTGGACGCAGCACAGCTTGGGCAGTCATTGCCAGCAGAACTGACTCGGATAACAACTGTGAGTAAAAGACCCTGGACTGCATCACTGACTCTGTGTGATTTCTGCTGCGCCTGCACCATCACCCCCAGCATCCATTACACTGCCCTGAGGCTATACTCTTCCCGTGGGGAGTTACACTATCTCTGCTGCACACACCATCAGCCTCAGTGGACTGCCTTGCAGCGGCGGGTCATAATAGCCGCAATCCACGGGTGGCGTAGTCGGACATTAAATCATAAAAACCCTATAAAACAGACGGCCACTGGTCTGACCACCCTGAGCCACGGACCGGGTCACCGCCATGGAGACTACAACCCCCAGAGACCCGGCTCCGGGTAACCCACACGCGTGCACACACGGCCCAGGGGGCGCGTCAGATCAAATATTTATTACTTGTCTTTCTTGACTAGGCATGAGTCAATTAGAAACGGGGCCAAACTGATAGTAATACTGTACGTGCGGAGGGCTAATAAGCGCTTACCATTGGGGCCACAGAAGGCAAATGATTCATTGTCCATCCAAAAGTTATCTTGGGTTAAAGGTGTAGGGTGCACCAAGGTCATGTGCCTTCAGTGCCGAATACCAGGAGAAGGGGACATAGGATACTTTGCTTTGTCCAGAGTATTTAGATAAAGGACTAGAGCAGCATATTAACCCTCCTATTAAAAAGATACCCCCTGAGCCATAACTAGGCTAATTCTGAATACTGCCCGAGAGCCAGAGGTGGCTCCTAGCTACTAGTTAGGGAACATTGCCCTGGACAGTTAGCATAGAATTGTATGAAACATGGTGCAGGAGATTGAAAAAAATATAAAAGGAGAAGCACTCACCACTGGTATATAAAATATAAGCATTTAATTAAGGTCTTCATATGAGGAGAGAACACGAAGGAGTAATTGAGCGACAGCTGTTTCGCATAAACTATGCTTCTTCTGGGGGTTAATAAAAGTGCTGATATTTTATAGAGCAGTGGTGACTGCCACTCCTTTGTATTTTTTCAATCTCCAGTACCATGTTTCAAAATTGCATCTCTATGAACTGAGCACCACTAGATCTGGTGGCCCTCTATAAGATTTCGCCATATTGGGCTTCCAAACTTATCTTTTGTACAAGTGTGGCAGCACCGCCATAGTTTTCTGCCTTTTTTGTTATGTGTAAGAAACATATGAAGCTGTCACTCGGGTGGGGAGAGCTGCAGAGGTCCGATCTCTGTCTGATTTACTCAGCCATCTGACTGCTCCGTTAGGGGAAAAATTCTTTCCTGACTCCAGATACGGCAATCAGACTAATTCCCTGGATCTTGAGTCTTAATAGATTATAAAATTATATCATTATAAAAAGGCCATGGCAGAGTTGACGCGTTTTGTCCGTGCAGCGGTCTTCCTCATAACTGCAGCCAATCACTGAGCTTGTGCCATCAACTTCCTTTGGAAGTGCATTGAGGTGAAGGGTACATTGCTGGAAAAGGAAAGAAAAAAAAAACTCTTTAAATCTCTTAGTTTGCGAGTGTGAACGAGCTGCGTGTGTCCGGAGCGTAAGTGCGAACGAAAGTAAGTGTGTGACTTGTTTTTCAGTGACTTTGGTTTTAGGGAGTTTGGAAGGGAGGACTTAGGACTGAATTGCTGACTGTATTTCATCTTTCTTTACTTTACTTTTTACTTAATTAATCCACCTGACCTACTTATCTGATTCCCCCGTCCATACTTGATACTTAATTGATCCCCCGCTGATATCTAATTGATACACTTGCACATCCCTAATTGATCCCCGTCCATACACCTATATATAAATAATTGTGTTTTGTACTTGTATATATATATATACTGACTGTATCCCCATATTTAGAATGACGTCCATTTTGGCCGGAGCCGTGCAGTGTACATCTTGCGCAATGTATGCATTCCGCGAGCAACCGCTCGAGGATCCATACTGCTGCGAGAGATGTGAGCATATCGTGCACTTGGAAGCCCAAATTCTGGATCTAAGTGCTCAGATAGCGGTACTGAGGAGCATCGACAACATGGAACGGAGTTTGCTGCTCACCGAGCAGACACTCAATGGGTCAATACTGGGGGTGGAGCATAGAGGGGAAGTGCAGGCTGAACAGGCAGGGAGCTGGATAACAGTTAGGAGGGATAGAGGGAAGAAGTATAGAAAGGCTGGTTCAGAACCGGCATTATTGGAGCACGACAGATCCTCTGACCGCCGGGGGAGTGTATACTCCAGTAATGAGGGGGAGGGGGGGAAGTGTAGGGCAGGCAAGACAGGTTCTGGTAGTGGGTGACTCTATTATTAGGGGGACAGACAGGGCAATCTGTCACAAAGACCGGGATCGCCGAACGGTGTGCTGCCTCCCTGGCGCTCGAGTCCGGCACATCGCGGATCGGGTTGACAGGTTACTGGGTGGGGCTGGCGAAGACCCAGCGGTCATGGTCCACATCGGCACCAATGACAAAGTGAGTGGTAGATGGAGGGTCCTTAAAAATGATTTCAGGGACCTAGGTAGGAAGCTTAGGGCAAGGACCTCCAAGGTAGTTTTCTCAGAAATACTACCAATCCCGCGAGCCACACAGGAGCGCCAATGGGAAGTTAGGGAGGTGAATAAGTGGCTAAAGAGTTGGTGCAAGGCAGAAGGGTTTGGGTTCATGGAGAACTGGGCCGACTTCGCGGTCGGCTACAGGCTCTACCGTAGGGACGGGCTGCACCTCAATGGGGAGGGTGCAGCGGTGCTGGGGAAGAAGATGGCTAATAGGTTGGAGGAGTTTTTAAACTAGAGACGGGGGGGGGGAATCAAGGAAATAGGTGGGATGTGAGGCAAGCAAGGGGGAAGGGGAGAAGTGAATATAATGAGGGTGGAGAGGGGGGTGGGGATAGTACAGTTAGATCGTTAGAGAAGAATAGGATGCTAAATAACCCCAAAGTTTTATCTTGCATGCTGACCAACGCAAGAAGCCTGACCAATAAGGCGGATGAGCTGCAGGCGCTTATATCGGAGGAGAGGTATGACATCGTAGGTATAACAGAGACTTGGCTAGACGATAGCTACGACTGGGCGGTAAATTTATTAGATTATAGTTTATTTAGAAGGGACCGGAAACAGGGGAAAGGCGGAGGAGTCTGCTTATATGTAAAGTCATGTCTAAAACCCAGACTAAGGGAAGATATAGGAGAGGGAGAAGAGGGGGTCGAGTCCATGTGGGTAGAGATAGAGGGAACTAAAAATAATAATAAAATATTACTGGGGGTCTGCTATAAGCCACCCAATATAACAGAGGAGAATGAGAATCTGCTATTAGGACAAATAGACAAAGTAGCAAAACATAATGAAGTGATTGTAATGGGGGATTTCAACTACCCGGATATTGACTGGGAAACAGAAACCTGTAGATCTCAGAAAGGAAAAAGGTTCTTGACAAATATGAAGGATAATTATCTCTCCCAACTAGTGCAGGAACCAACGAGAGGGAAGGCCGTGTTGGACTTAATATTGACTAATAGGCCTGATAGAATAACTGAGGTACAGATAGGGGGGCACCTAGGTAATAGCGACCATAATATTATAGACTTCAAAATGCCCTTCAGTAGGGTTATCAATAAGGGAACAACAAAAACATTAAACTTTAGGAGGGCGAAGTTTGATCAGCTGATAGAAAACCTTCAACTTATTGACTGGGACAAAGTACTTAATCAAAGGAATACGAATAGTAAATGGGAAACCTTCAAAAGAATTCTGAATACTCAGTGCGAGAGGTATATACCGTATGGGAATAAAAGGGCCAGAAATAAGAGGAAACCAATATGGTTAAACAAGAACGTAAAAGGGGCGTTAAATAGCAAAAAAGAGGCATTCAAGAGATTAAAACAGGAAAACAGTAAGGAGGCACTAATGTGTTACAAGAAAAAAACGAGAACCTGTAAAAAAACAAATAAAAATAGCGAAGGAGGAAACATAGAGACGTATTGCTAGGGAAAGTAGATCAAATCCCAAACTGTTCTTTACGTATATAAATAGTAAAAGGATTAAATCGGATAATATTGGACCGATAAAAAGTGAGGAAGGCAAAATCATAGAGAAAGATGAGGATAAAGCTAATCTATTAAATAATTTTTTTTCGACAACTTTCACAAAGGAAATAGAACTAACAGGAGAAATGAGAAGTGACAAACTTAATCCTCCACTAAGTATGACAAATCTAACCCAAGCTGGGGTACAGAAACGCCTCAGTAACATTAAAATAAACAAATCACCTGGACCTGATGGCATACACCCACGGGTACTAAGGGAACTAAGTAATGTGATAGACAGACCGTTATATCTTATATTTAAGGACTCTGTTGAGACTGGGTCTGTACCACTTGATTGGCGACAGGCGAATGTAGTGCCAATATTCAAAAAGGGAGCGAAAAGTGACGCCGGAAACTATCGGCCGGTGAGTCTGACGTCCGTTGTGGGCAAAATTTTTGAAAGCTTCATTAAAGAGGCAATTACGGAGCATCTTGATGCGAATAATCTTTTAATCCCGAACCAACATGGATTCATGAGGAATCGCTCCTGCCAAACAAACCTGATTGACTTCTACGAGGAGGTTAGCTCTCGAGTAGATCAGGGGGAACCAGTGGATGTCGTGTATCTCGACTTCTCAAAAGCGTTCGATAGCGTGCCACATAATAGGTTGGTATACAAAATGAGAATGATGGGGCTGGGGGAAAATGTCTGCAAGTGGGTAGCTAACTGGCTAAAGGATAGAAGGCAGAGGGTGGTTATAAATGAAATATACTCAGATTGGGTAAGCGTCACTAGTGGGGTACCACAGGGGTCTGTACTAGGCCCAATGTTATTTAATATCTTTATTAACGACATAGTCAACGGGATAAATAGTAAAATATCAATATTTGCAGATGACAAAGTTATGTAAAACAATTAATACAAAAGAGGACAGTGCAGACCTACAGAGGGATTTGGATAAGCTGGGTAGGTGGAGCATTAAATGGCAAATGAGGTTTAACGAGGACAAATGTAAGGTCATACATATGGGAAGGAAAAATGGAAGTCACCAGTACTCGCTGAATGGGAAATCATTGGGGAATTCAGAGATGGAGAAGGACTTGGGCATCTTGATTGATAGCAAACTAAATTGGAGTGCCCAAAGTCAGGCCGCTGCTGTAAGGGCAAACAGGGTAATGGGATGTATCAGAAGAGGTATAGCTGCAAAGGATGAGAACATTGTTCTTCCACTGTACAAAGCACTGGTCAGACCACACTTGGAATACTGTGCTCAGTTATGGGCCCCAATATATAGAAAGGATATAAATGAGCTTGAAAAGGTACAAAGGAGGGCAACAAAATTAATAAAGGGAATGGAGGGACTGCAATACCCAGAGAGGTTGGCAAAACTAGGACTATTCAGCCTGGAAAAGAGAAGGTTGAGGGGGGACATAATAAATGTGTACAAATATGTTAGGGGACAGTATAGAGATCTTGCCCGGGATTTGTTCAAAAGGAGGGATATTACGGTAACAAGAGGGCATTCACTAAGACTGGAAGAGAAAAGGTTTCAGCACCAGCATAGGAAGGGGTTCTTTACGGTAAGAGCAGTGAGAATATGGAATTCACTGAGTGAGGAGACGGTAATGTCGGATTCACTACACCAGTTCAAGCGGGGACTGGATGCATTTCTAGATACCAGGCAGATTTCAGCATATACTTAAAAATAAAATAAAATAGTAGGTTGATACAGGGATTTATTCTGACTGCTGGTTTCAGAGTCGGGAGGGAATTTTTCCTCAGGTGAAGATTGGCCAAATCATTTGGGGTTTTTGCCCTCCTCTGGATCAACTTTAGCAATCACAGAACTAACAGGTCGAACTTGATGGACGCAAGTCTTTATTCGGCTTTACAAACTATGTTATGTTAACATCAGCAGAACTACTGAGCACAGTAATTGGTGGCAGCAGTGATGTCACCACTCAGAGACCAGAGCAGCAATGGAGAGTTGGCACTGGACCATGGGAGGGCGAGTACCTGTGCTTGTTATGGTTTGATTACAAAAGTGTTTGGGTCCAATTTTCTTAAAGTGGAAATGCCCTTTAATACACACTGTTTTCACAATATGTTAACATGTTGATTGAATTAATTTCTAGATTCAAAGTACTGAATCTTCAAAATGGAGAGCTCCCGGTTACTATTCTTTCCATTTCACACTTCAGGAGCGCCTCTTCTGCTGACTCCGCACTTCCATCCACTCCTCTTTGTACGAAGAAAAATAAATGAGTAAACTTGTTTCTAATTAGAAGACGAGCGGTTTCTGCCAGTGCTGCAGTTATTTGGCTACAAGCGTAGACATTGGGAAATATCTCTTCAGAACATACTGTATATAGAATTAGCCTCTGGGGGAAAAACAAAACAAAAAAAAAAAGTTTTCTTCTGTAGAGAACTATCTTCTGAGACGCCCAAAGCATGATCCAAAAACTGGTCGAAAGGCTCCCTGACCATCTAGAATACACACCTCACATAATATAGTGACGTGATGATATACGTACAGCAAAGATGTCGAAGTATACACATTTAGTAGTCAGGATTAAAAAAAGCAGAAACACCGTTGTCAGCTCGGCTGATCTGGATATGTTCTTACAGGCAGAAAAACTGCTTGAGAAAGACTTTACACCTCTCAGGTCGGGTCCAGTTGTCCACACTCCCTCGGTCAGCTTTTACAGCAAGGAAAAACTGCTGCTCCTGTACATTTCATTTTTTCATGCAGTAATGCAGAAAAAAAAATGAAATATTTCATGAAAATTAATCTTTGCATCTCTTAACTTAAAAAAAAAAAAAAAAAAAAAATCAGCCTATACCCCAAAAATAAAAAAATCCGGTCCCTGGTTTGCAGTTAGAGTTATCAGTTAAGCCGTTTGCAGTTATCTCTTCAAGCTGACTCTTATCACCTATCCATTAATTACTTATTATTCTGCTCATTGGTTGGGTTTGACCCCTGAGACCGTGACCATAGAGAATGAATGGTGTCGGACCCCGGTCTCAGCAGTCAGGCTCCAGCAATCCTTACTTAACTCCTATCTAATGGATAGGTTATAACTTCAGAAAACGAGCAAAAAAAATTGTACACAAACTAGGGGTCAGTTAAACCAGAAACCATAAAGAAAATCCCCTAAAAACAATACTGTATTATGATTTTTTTTAAAAAACAAAACTAAAAAGCTATAGGTATATACTCCCAGTTAGAGACATGTGATGATAATGTGTAACAGACTGATATATATACTGGTATGTATGCACTCCCTGTGGACAACTGGACATCCAATTGTGGTCTAGTGACTATTCAGTCATTTCAGGTTGTTGTCTTTAATCATCCAAAGGCCTGGGGTAGATTCAAAATATATATTGCGTTTTTTTGTTACTTGTTTGGCACGTGTTTGTATTTTACTGGTTGGGGCCAAAAAGGGCCAGATGACGTGGAGCGGGGGCGCCACTTCGCATATTTAGGGTGCCAACCTCCACTGCAAGGTAGGGTGAGCTATTTAGGGTCATCCTAGGTTAATATTTTTACTCCTAAAGAACCCCTACTAATTAGTGTTGAGCCACCCCCGTAGTGTTCGGGTTCAGTTCGGTTCGGTTCGCCGAACACCGGCATGTTCGCCGAACGGTTTGCTGAACACCGTTAAAACCAATGGCAGGCAAACAAAAACACACAGAAACACATAGAAAACACCTTCAAAAGGTGTCCAAAAGCTGAAAAACTGCTCAGAAGACACAACTAACACATGGAAAAGTGACAAGTACATATAGTCATGCGAAAAGAAACGAGGTGGAGGAGTAAAAGGAGGAGGAGACACAGATATAGGCATGTCATGCCCTTCTAAAATCAAGAAAGGCTGGAGTAAAAATCTAAAATCAGCCTACCAACACCTAGACGTCGTGACAAGAAAATTAAAAAAAAAGAAATATCTTTAGGTAGAACGGCGGTTCCATTCAGAACACTTTCCTTACAAGACGTAGTGGTATCCCCGTTGGGAGTCGTGCCAAAAACGGAACCCAATACATTCAGACTAATCCACCATTTGTCATATCCAAGGGGCAGGTCAGTAAACGGCAACATCAACGCGGAACCAAGTACAGTAGTATATACTGTACCTCCTTTGACAAGGCAATCAGGCGGGTCAAGAAGTTGGGAAGGGGCACCCTAATGGCCAAAATAGACATTGAGGGGGCGTTCCGGTTACTTACTACCTGTGCCTCTGAATAGTGTCCGCCTATTGGGCTGCTTCTGGGAAGGAGCATACTATATAGATCGCTGTTTGCCTATGGGGTGCTCCATATCCTGCTCACTATTTCAGGCGTTTAGTAGCTTCCTCGAATGGGTCGTCACGGACGTTTCTAAGGGGGCACACATTATCCATTACCTCGACGACTTCTTATGCCTGGGCCCAAAAGATTCGCCACAGTGTGAATACACGCGGTAGTCCACCTGTGAGAAGGAGAGAGCTGGAGGGAGAGCGGACACCACAGAGCCGAGGGGTTAGATGGAGAACGGAAGTAGTAAAGAGGGCGAGGGAGGTAAGGGAGTACGGTGGAAGGCCGACCTGAGCTCCCCCACGTTCCTGCTGGGCGGGGAACAGCCCTGGGAAGAAAAGCCGCTTGCGCATCCCTTTGGAGGTTACAGGCGTGAGTGGGCAGAGGGACTAAGCTGGAGTGCAAAGCCGACACGGCCAGGCCGTTCCTGCCCGTGCGACCTCCGTGTCGCTGGGTTTGTGACAGAGCGGCGGTGGACCCTGACGGCCAGCCCCCTTCTCCCAATACTGGTGCCTGTCCGCTGGTGGGTCGAGACCCCCCGCGGTGGAAGCAGGGCTAAGCTCTGTAATTTTAATTGGCTCTGTAATTTGAATGAGTACACTTTCAATCCTTTTACAAGGATCTATTGGAGGGCAAGTCTTGTGCCAGCAGCCGCGGTAATTCCAGCTCCAGTAGCGTCCACTAAAGCTGCTGCAGTTAAAAAAGCTTTTATAAGGATCGAGCTTGGCGGTCCGCCGCAAGGCATTCTGCCGCCAGTCCCAGCCCCTTTGCCTTGGGGCGCCTCCCCAATGCTCTTGACTGAGTGTCCCGGGGGCCTGAAGCGTTTCCTTTGAAAAAATGAAGCGTCCAAAGCACAGGTGGTGTAGCTTGCTTAACAGCTGGGCTACTCCGCTGACTAGCAGACACTGCTACTAGGCCCAAAGTATTGCCTGGGCTAGATGCAGTAAAAAATTATTAGATACACAGGCGGTGTAGCTTGCTTCACAGCTGGGCTACTACGCTGACTAGCAGATACTGAAGCTTTGGAGCAGACCTCTGATTCCCAGGCTATAGTATGAGTAAACAGCTCTGCAGACTCAACCATCTGTGTTACCCCAAGCCATAGTGTATGTAGTTTCTTACGGTTAAAAGGGGGGGAGGAATTGACGATGCCAACGTCACGTAAAACACAGCAAGGGGACGCCAAAAAGAATCTCCAATTTTTCCAAAAATTGTGGCACTGACACCACTTAAGTGGCATCAATTGCCCCAGAGTTGCTTAAAATGGTTGGTGAGGTGATTTTCCAAAATCCTCAAGCTTTTAGTCTCCCCAGGATGACACAGGGGTAGAAAAGTCCTTGCTCCTTGCGGATCCATGATTTGTTCAACTTTATGAACGCGAGTGTCTACATTATCAGTGGACAACCGCGTGCGCTTATCTGTCAGCACACCACCAGCAGCGCTGAACACACGTTCAGAGAGAACGCTGGCTGCGGGGCACGACCAGATCTCCAAGGTGAGAGTGGCGAGCTCAGGCCATTTTTCCACATTGGAAGCCCAAAATGAGCAAGGGCCCAGTGACACAGTCATGGCTTCGATGTTCACTTGGAGATACTCCTGTACCATCCTCTCTAGGCGTTGACTTCTTGTCTCCTGTGGCCTTGCAAAGGATGGTCTAAAAAATTGGTGAAACGATTCCACAAAATTGCTGTTACCAGCAGATACGGTGTTACTGTTATGGTTTGAGTGATGAAGACTCGACAGTCCCACGGTTGGCAAGTTAGAACTGTGAGATTCACTACGTGCACCACTGGTGTTTTGTGGAAAAGCACATGTAAGATTCTGTAACAGCCTCTGCTGATACTCCTGCATGCGTGAATCCCTTTCTATGGCAGGAATTATTTCGGCAAATTTACTTTTGTATTGGGGATCTAAGAGTGTGGCAACCCAGTAGTTGGGATTACTTCGAATTCTGACAATCCGAGGGTCATGTTGCAGGTAGTTCAGCAAGAAGGCACTCATGTGTCTTGCGCATCCAGGAGGACCAAGTCCTTGTGTTGGTGGCGAGGTAAGAATCATGCTTCCTTCCTCTGCCTCTCCCCACAACCTCGCACAACAAATGTGATCAAGGTCTCCCTCATCTGATGAGTCTTCCATACCCATCGCCAGTTCGTCCTCTACTTCTTCCTCGGCTCCTGCACCTTCTTCAACAGTTTGCCTGCTACCATGCGCCCTAGTTAATCCCTCTCCCCCACCCTCCCATGCCTGCCGCCTTGGTGCTGCCTACTGACTGGACGTTGGAGATGTTATCCCTTCCGCATACAACTCCTCCTGTACTTCCTCCCCCTCCTCTTGTCCCACCACCTGACTCCGAATACTGTTTAAAGTGTGCTCCTGCATGTAAATGACCGGAATGGTCATGCTGATAATGGCATCGTCAGCACAAAACATCTTCATCGCCATTTCAAAACGGTGCAGAAGGGTGAATAGGTCCCTGATCTGAGACCACTCCTGCAGCGTGATTTTCCCCACCTCTGGATCTTGTTGGCCCAGGCTATACATCATAACGTATTGCACCAGGGCTCGTCTGTGCTGCCACAGTCGCTGCAACATGTGCAGATTTGAATTCCATAGTGTCGGCACATCGCATTTCAGCCGGTGAACAGGCAGGCCCAACAACTTCTGTAGAGATTTAAGTACTTGAGCTACGGGATGCGAACGGCGGAAGTGAGCACACAGCGACCATGCCCTCTGCAGAAGGCCATCTAGTCCGGGATAGTGGGCTAAAAATTGCTGGACAACCAGGTTCAACACGTGAGCCATACAAGGCACGTGTGTGATATTGCCCCGGCGAAGGGCCGCAGCCAGGTTTGCAGCATTGCCGCACACGGCCTTCCCTGGCTGCAGGTTCAGTGGAGACAACCATTCATGAAACTCGGTCTCCAGAGCTGACCACAACTCCTCAGCTGTGTGACTCACATTTCCCAGACATTTCAAAGTAAACACCTCCTGATGCCGTTGAGCCCTGCTGCCAGCATAGTAAGGAGGTGTGCAGGATTCCTTCTGCGCAGTTAGAAAGCGGGTGTCATTACCAGACAGGCTTTTGGTGCAGGTGGAGGACCGAGAGGAGGTTGAGGAGGCAGAAGCAGTGGAGGAACTTCTAGATAAAGAGGATTGATGTACAACTCGTGGGGACTGCAAGACTTGGACAGCAGCCCCTTGTCCTGCTGTCATCATAGTTACCCAGTGCCCAGTCAGCGACATGTAACGCCCCTGTCCATGCCTACTCGTTCAAGTGTCTGTGGTGAAATGCACCCTGTCACACACAGAGTTTCTCAAAGAAGCGGTGATGTTGTGTGCGACATGCTGGTGTAGCGCAGGCACAGCTTTCTTTGAGAAGTAGTGGCGACTGGGCATCTGGTACTGGGGCACTGCGACGGACATAAGGTCTCGAAATCCTTTGTGTCCACCAGGCGGAAAGGCAGCATTTCTGTAGCCAACAGCTTGCAGATGGTGAAATTCAACCTCTTAGCTTTGTCATGGCTAGGAGGAAATGGTCTTTTACTTGTCCACATCTGAGGGACCGAGGGCTGGCTGTTGTGCTTAGACGGGGTTGAGTAGGGTGTCCCCGGCAAACTGCCGGTCTGTGAGGAAGATGCAGGCGGACACGTTATGTTGCCTTGATCCAAAGGTGGTGCTCTTGATGACGGAGAGAGCTCAACACCAGCAGGTGTTTCCACTTCCAAATGAACTGACGCCCTGCCAATCACACTGGCTGTTGCGGGTAAAGAGGTGGCAGGTCTGCGTCCAAAAACATGTGTGACTGCTGTCCCCCCAGTCACAGAGGATGAAGAGGCCGCGGATGCACAAGATGGGGCAGACGTTGGTTGGCCCAGCCCGCTAGGTCGCATTGTAGCACAGTGAGCTTCCCACTGCAACTTATGCTTCATATCCATGTGACAGTTCATGCATGAAGTACTCAAACTATGGAATTTTTGGCCTCTACTTAGCTTTTGGTGACAAATGTTACAGATAACATGAGTTGGGTCATCCTTTGCGATCTCAAAAAATGACCAGGCTATGCAAGGCTTAGAGCCCATGCGACCTGAAGAGCCACCATGACTTGTGGTCAGAGGCAGAGTTGTGGTTGAGGATGCAGTTGTTGACGTGCTTCCAGTACTCCGTCTCTGTCCAGGAAGGCGCAACCTAACCTCGTCGTCAATAGCATCCTCCTCCACCTCCTCTGCTGACCTCATAGTCAACCTCATCCAACCGCGTCATCATCACCCTGTGTGTTCTCACACCCGTCATCCTCAGAGCCAACCTGTTCCTGCCCTGACAAAAAACTAAAGTTGTTACTCCAATCAGGTATTTGAGTCTCATCATCGTCTTCCTCATTGTCTCCACCAACAGGAGTTACAGTTTGGGAACGAGGGTCTACATTATGCTAGGAACCTTCTTTATCTGGGCATCAGTGCAGATCATTTCCTCGTCTGGATTCACAGAAGCTCTGGAGCAGACCTCTGATTCCCAGGCTATAGTATGAGTAAACAGCTGTGCAGACTCAACCATCTGTGTTACCCCATACTCAGACGGGCAGCTGGAGACTTGGGATCTGTGAGGAAGCAAGTGCGATTGGGGTGACACCTCTGAGGACTGGAGTATTTGTGATGTTGAAGTTGAGGTGGAGGAGAGCCCACTTGAAGGAGCACTTGATATCCATTGAAGCACCTGCTGTTTTTGTGCCTCATCTGGAATTTGTAGCGATGGGCGTGTCCGTAAGAAAGGGATCATATCACATTGTCCACGAAAAGAAGTAGACATCTTAGTTTGGCTGGAAGATGGTCATTCTTCTGCAGATGTTACTGTTGCTTTACCACCTACCCCACGGACACAACCTTTTTTTCCCTTTCCACCAGCAGCAGGCCTTTTGCCACTCATTTTGGTGGTTAACTAATTAGCAACTCTGTAGTTGTTTGCACATAAAACATTGGATGGAAACCAAGCAGATCTGAGTGGCCAAACTGTGGTACTAGCCCAAAAGGATTTCCTGGGTTAGATGCAGTAAAAAATTAGAATTAGATACACAGGCGGTGTAGCTTCCTTCACAGGTGGGCTACTCCGCTGACTACCAGACACTGCTACTAGGCCCAAAAGGATTTCCTGGGATAGATGCAGTAAAAAATTGGTATTAGATACACAGGTGGTGTAGCTTGCTTCAGATGGGCTACTCCACTGACTACCAGACACTGCTACTATGCCCAAAAGGATTGGCTGGCTTAGATGCAGTAAAAAATTGGTATTAGATACACAGGTGGTGTAGCTTGCTTCAGATGGGCTACTCCAATGACTAACAGACACTGCTACAGGCCCAAAAGGATTGGCTGAGCTACATTTTGCCAAATGCTGTGAAAAACACTTGCACAACTCTGGCACAGAGCTGCCTGGCAAAAAGTGCTATGAACTGCTGTAACCTAGCCCTCATAAGGGCTGCAATTAGAACTAGTCCCTGCTGCCTAAACCTATCTCTCTATGTAACTGTAAATTCGCTCGCAATTCACACAGTTACACTGTATAGCGCCCACAGCAGCAGCGGTGCCGTCTAACACTCAGCTGCAGCAGTGAGAAAATGGTGGCGACGGGGAAAATGGCTGGGTCATGTGACATACACAGCCAATGACACATGCCCTTGCTTGTGTGAAAAAAAGCACTTCGCTGTGTGTGTGCGCTGCTGATAGGCTGACAGACTGCACCGCCCCACTCTAAATGCGGGAAAGAAAAAAAAAAAAAATGGAGATCGGCATTATTTCTGCAGAGATCCATCCCCTGCCCCTCCCCCCGCCCACTCTACACTGAAACTGTCTATTAACATTGATTAACAGTATTACTGTGGAAAAATCCAGATACGCTTTTGGTGCATGAACAGTTATCGAACATAACCTCGAACAGCCGAATTTTGAAATTGGCGAACAGTTCGAGTCGAACACCGCTCATCTCTACTACGAATATACCTATTATTCTGTTACATGTGATCACATGTCTCTAACAGGGAGTATATACCTATACCTTTAGTTTTTAAAAAAAAAATAGTAATCAAGTATGGTTTTTAAGGGATTTCTTTTATGGTTTGTAGGTGATAACTTCTAAAGATGGGAATAACCCTTTAGAGCGAAGCGGTCATGTTCCAAAATGCTATTTGCGTGCAGATAAATAAAATATTGCATGGCTACCTTATTGGAGCAGCAGCTACAGGGAGAAAAATGTAACTTATATTCTTCCTGTAGCCGACAGTACAGAGAGCTTTTAGTCATCTCCCTTGCACTTTGATTAGCAGCAGCACAGATTTTAGGATGTATAACAAAAAAAAAAAAAAAGATAAAAATCCCACGATCCCAATGTATTGCTACCTCTCTATGAATCACTTGTGAGGCCACATCTAGAATATGGGATCCAGTTTTGGGCTCCACATTCTACAAAAAGATATTCAGAAGTTAGAGTTTGTTCAAATGCGGTAACTAGATTACAAGGCATGGAGGCCTTTCATATGAAAGACTGTAAAAGTGTTGGGAGGAAGGTTAGGTTAGTAGCACCTATGCAACATGGTGCTACTCTGCCCCTTTCAATAAGGTGTATTTCTCTACTGTGCAGAGTTTATACACCCAGTAAAAACTAATAAGACCAAAGTTAGCAACTTTGTTTAGATTTCCAGGAGGAAAATCAGAGTGACCCCATAACCAAATTCTGCAGGTTAATAGCGTTCTGAATCCGCCCGGTGCCAGTCAACAGTCAAGTGGGTGGCGCCGGCACGATTTCAGTCACTGCTCTGTGTATAGAACCCCGGCACTGACTGGTAACAGACCCTAATGCTGAGTCTGTTGTCAGTCAGCGCTGGGGGCACAATTACAGTGGTCGCACACTATACACTGAGGGGTGATTGAACCTGCACCTGTACCATCCCCGTGACTGAAACCTGAACACTACTGGGGGGGAATAAAGTTCATTTTCTCCAGACAGCAAGGGTTAAAGTGCCAGCGCCAGGCAGGTTCAGAACGCTATTAACCTGAAGATTAACATATCTCCAGGTTAATCGCGCTTTTTCAAGTGACTGGTTCTGTTAAAGCACCAGGGTTTATTTTTTTCCCCAGTGGTGGGATTAATGTAAGTTACCTGCCCCTTTTCTTATCAGCCGCTGTCTATAATTTCATGCCAAGAGACTTTCTGACCCTTGTGAAGCACAGACAGGACACCTGACTCAGTAGGTGGTCCAGATTTAAGTGAAAAAGTTCACCCCCCCTCCCCCCACCCATCAGCAGCCTAGCTGGTACCAAGGCCCTCCTGGCAGGATGAACCCCTGCTGGGAGCCCAAACTGCTTAACTGCTTGAAAAGGATTACCCCAGACAAATAGGAGCCATAATTTCATAAGGAGTTATGGAGTTATCGTATGCCCTAGCTGTATACCGGTTACATTTTTGAGATCTCGGGAATGGGCAGAACGCCTGCCTGGGTCTCAATCCATTCTAGCGCCCCTGGGTGGGAAGATGCATAGAACGGCTAGTAGAAACCAGGTAGTGAACCAGTGGTTGGTCTCCAAGCATAACTAGGGCCGGCTGCATCCAATGGTGCCAAAACCACTGCCCTATGGTCTTCAGTAGAGAAGTTATGATCCATTATAGGTTTTGGAGTTTCAGCTACCAGAGCCGGGTGGAGGGAAACTAGGAGCATCCCAGGGGCATGAAAGGGAGTGACTGACCAAGGGGTTAAGTGCTCCTGCAAGGCTGTGGCCCTTCGTTCACTTCTAAGGTAGGTCACGGTGTGTACAGTGTTGGAAGAAACTGGAAACAGCTGGCACCCCACACCTCCCTTGTGACTGCTGGCACCAAGGCCTACCATCAAGTCAATAACTTACTTGTGCATCATCTGCTTATACATATTGTACTAACACCTGTATTTACATATCCGACTATTGTATATGTATAACAATTGTGTATATAGTGTTTGCCTAGTGTGCCCTTAAGGTGCTTAAATATCCAATTTAACCTTGGCTGCTCTTTTTTCTTGATCCACAAATCCACACGGTTTAACATCACATGCTACCGGGGCTGGTTTGTGGCTCATTATAATCCCACTACTGTACCGAGATTATATCCCACGAGGAACTGATGGCAGTCCTACTGCGCTAGCAAGGCTCTGTTTCACTGGTGCTAGGGAAAGGGGTCTGTCAGCCTGCAAGGCTTGTGAGCGAGTGTTATGCCACACCAGCAGTTGCGTGGGCCATCCTCTCTCACTCCCTGAGGGGACAGGTGGCGTCTGTGTAAAACTGTGCCAAACTGACATTACGTATCCCCAGGGGGTGCGGAACGTCAGGTTGGTGAAAGTGGGGAGACCTATGCACATGTGCGCAAGAGAGATACAGAAGGGGGCGCGCAAGAGAGATACAGAAGGGGGCGCGCAAGAGAGATACAGAAGGGGGCGCGCAAGAGAGATACAGAGCATTTCTTCAAAATAGCACAGACACAGTTTGAGCAAAACAAAATGCTCCTATTTTGTATTTGAGTGTTTTTTTTCCCCCTCTTAGCGCGAAATTGCACCAAAATAACCAGTGTACACAACAATAACTTCAGACGGGGATTGGAGTAAATTTGTGCCAAATTTTGCAACTTTTTTTAAAAAAAAAAAAAAAGTCATGTAGTATGAATAGGTCTACTACACAGCTGTAAAAACCACATTGACGCAAAAATCAGAAAACGAAACAAAAGACAACTTTAAAAAAAGGCGCAAATCGTTTATTGAGTTTGTTGCAAAACAAAAAGTCACTAATTGAGAGGTAGTCACACCACAAAACTGGCAAAAATGCAATGATGAATCCGGCTCAATGAGATTTCTTTAAAATCAAACTGGGAATTTTTTCACCAATAGACAATTGCTCAAAAATTCCAGTTTTTTTGAAAAGTAGCATTCAAATAAATTGGAAAAACGGAAATATAACAACATCTCAGTGGAAAAGGCAGAGTTGCCTGAACTGCACCGACTTCTCACACAGCTCTACGACTTGTTAGAAGAGAACACTGCACAGATACTAAAAACTCCATAAAGATAAAGGCAAAATGTATCAGCTGGATCCGTACATCTAATGAAACATACGCATCTATGTAAGCACCAGCCCGTGTGGGATACACAGCTACACCAATTCCCTGAACAGTCCTGGGAACGTGACTCTGATCCTCTTTTCTGGGGTGTTTGCTTTGCAGAATATGCACAAGGAGCAATTTAATGATTTCTCGGAAGAAGCTTTTCTGCATATTCAGTGAATTCACATTGTGCTGCACTGCAATAATCTGCGACTGGACTCCTCTTTATCTGCAGTTTTCTAGGTGCATGCCACTTTATAACACTTACAGAGTATGAAGATTTTAAAGGGAACCTGTCATTTTGTCTCATCATTTTAAAGTAGCTGACACATGATGCCAAAACCACAGGCAGCAGAAATCAAAGTCTGGCTGTACTATTGCAGCCAGGAATATTTTTCTCTGAAATGCTCCGATGTGTCGGAGAGGTTGTAGTCTAAAGATCAATCAGGAAGAGACAAGATCCTGTAGAAAGAGATGAGACTAGTCCAGCGCTGCCCCTGGATGGCATTTTTCAGGACATTTTAGGTGATGGACTAATGTCTGGCTAAGTACACACATGGGAGAGACCTGTCAATCACTTGGAGAGCGTTGGGAAAAGCCGTCCATCACTTGCTTCGTCTCTCCCCATAGTCTCCGGCTGGACCTTCAAACTATATCTTTACTGAAACGCTGGAGCGTTTCAGAGAAAAATATATCAAGCTGCAATCCTGCAGCATGGCTCGGATTCATGCTGCCCGTAGTTAGTGGAGCACAAGTCAACTGGCAGATTACCTTTAAACTTCTGCCATCACATTTAACCACCTCATAAAAAATAACTGAACAACATTTGCTAGTGCTGAGCTGTCTATTAGGCATTTCCAGACCATCCTTAGTGCCAGCTGTGAGCCTGCTACGCCAGCCTCTACCTCTGATCATCCATATGAGATGTCATCCACATCAGACAGAGGAAGACTTAGCCAAGATTGTCAACACATGCCCATTTGACCACTCGGCACTCATCTTTGGAGATATTCCGGTCTGAAGTACTATAATAAGAATGTAAAGAAGTGATGAAAATGACATGTAGGATGTATATTAAATGGGTTCTCCAGGAATAGAAAAAATAATAACTAAAAAGGAAATGTCAAGGAGATGAACTTTTCTGGTTGACCGCGCTGCTGCTGGAAAAGCAGTCGTTTCACGATGTGGTAGTATTAAATAGTAGCTTTATTACGGGTTTCAAGTTTATACTGAACTCATTAAAAAAAAAATAATTAACTAAAGGAAATGTCAAATAATTTCTAAATAAATTTAATTAAGAAATCACAATCATTTTGTCTAGAGAGGTAATCAATATGGAATTAAAATGGCCGCTGCCTTGTTTCACGGAGATAAATCTGTCCTAGAATGTTAGGACAGGAGCCTGTGAGCATGTGCAGAAGGAAGCTCCGCTGCTGTGACCTAGAGATACTTATTGTTATTCAGATAGACAGGGTGGACAGCAGTGTGAGCAGCCTCTTCTTACCTCAGCACATCTGGTATCTCCAGTATTAGATCAGATAGACCGGATGGACAGCAGTGTGAGCAGCCTCTTCTTACCTCAGCACCCCTGGTATCTCCAGCATGTGAACAGCAGTGTGAGCAGCCTCTTCTTATCTCAGCACCTCTGGTATCTCCAGCAGTATTAGTGGAGCTCCTACATATGAGGAGGGTGAAGCTTCCTGCTGCACATGTTCACAGGCCCATGTCCTAATATTCTAGGACATTCTGTCTAGGATTGGTTTCTGTCAGTGAAACACGATGGCTGTCATTACTATACTGATGGCCACCTGAGATAAAACTATTATTATTTGTGACAAATTTATTTAGGGATTTAATTATGACGTTTCATTTAGTTTTTTTTCTATTCCCAGAAAATGCCTTTAACATGCATTCTATATATAGTCTTCATCACTATTTTACATGTGTATTATACTCCTGCAGCCCATTTATATCTCTGTAAATAAGTGCTGACACAACACAAATGGGCATGTGTTGACAATTCTGACAGCACAGAATGTGTCACGTAGTGACTAAGAATTGTGGGCGCCTACATGATCCCTCTGCCCTAGTCTATCCCTGTCCCCCAGAAGGTGGAGGCGCCGGGGTCACATACCTTGCTATGCTCCCATCTTAAACCTTATCTGTTTCGCCCACCCAGGGAGGTGTTAGGCTGAAGTGTATAGTTTACCCTAACTAGACAGACAAGGGTAGACAGAAAAGGATGAAAGAAAATTACAATCATACAAATATACTCACAAAACAACAGAGTGGAACACAGGGGAGGGATAGGTAGGAGAAACCAAATAGGAGAGGATGAGGATAAGCATGCAAACCAACTCCAAGCAGAAATGTTCTGAACAACTCTCTGACCGCATATTCCAAACACTGAATTTCTCCAACACCTTACCATGAAGTAGAACGATCACTGGAAATTACCAAGGGCCAGTAACTAGCATATATACCAGAGAGGAATGGCCAACACTGAACAGCTGAGACAAATCAGGAAGGAGAGCTCCAGGAGATAAACTGCTCTGATTAACCCTTGCCATGACAGAGCAAGGGAAAAACCTGCACTGTTTAATAGGATGGTGAAGCAGTTCTAATCAGTGCAGGAGTACGTGTGACCAGAGGCTGCGATCTTCTGGCCCCTCTCTGTTGTAGTATCCCCATGACAGAATGACTGTTCAAACCACATACAGGTGCTCGGTGCACCCTTGCCATAGCCAAACAGTTCAGTGCACCTTTCTACCTACTTCCACGGCTAGAGAGACCACTAACCTGGACCATGGTTACACAAAGTGTTCCACTCATCTCTAAGGCCTAACTTAATTGCCAGTATTTCATCAGTGTTTGTATGCCAAAACCAGCAAGGTCTCCAAAGAAGACAAGATCGAATAAGAATGGCTGGTGGCCCAAGATTCAGTTAAAATACAGAAAGGAAGCCGGTTTTGCTGCATATGGAGCCCGGAGGATTGGCAAGTACGGCTGCGAATTAGTGGGGACCATGAGTAAGCAAGGGAACTAAGGCAAAGTGTTATGTTGATAAAGAGCTGAAAGTCTACTACATAGATATAAATTAAGTCCTTTATGACCACCATGCTTGAAATTTTATGGCGGCTGTCAAGGGTGCTTTTTCTGATGCTTCACTTTTTTTTTCTTTTTTTTTAATTTTTTCTTTTTTATTTTAACCGATTGGTAAACAGCAAAAAAAAATAAATAAATGGAAATATAAAGACACACACACACACACACACACACATCTATATTTGTATTTTTTTTCCCATTCACACCCCGCCCCCAATTAACAATTAAAAAAGAAAAAAATAGCCCTAAATAGCATACATAAAAAAAAATAACGGCTCTCATGATACAACTCCTTAATGACTTTTTTCAAAATAAATTGTTATTTAAAGCCTATGAAGACTAGCCTATCCTGACCTTAGTAGCCTTGTAGCGGTAGGTGGCACAACACTGCTGCTGGCAGTGACTGGCTGCAGTGTTGTAGAAGGGACGTCACCCCCTACAGCTCTGTAAGCACAGAACTCCAAGAAGCAGTAGCGAGGTGTCCCTGGAGCAGCCGTCGCTTCAATAGGCAAATATTGTGTTATTTTTTTTCCTACCCATGGCCCGTTTTTTTTTTTTTTTTTTAAACAGATAAACCCTTTTAATTCATATTTATGCATAAGCTTTTGAATTCTGTTACCAAAGAATTGACTTGTATGAAATTCGATAAGAGATTGATCAGCCCAAAATATGCAGTGAATTCTAAAAACAGCGCCACCGTTATCCATGGGCTAAGTCTGGTATTGCAGCTTAAGCCTCTTGCAAGTGAAGATTAGGTCTTTGCCTAAACTTACATACAACTGTAAATTCAAGGGATTTTGTTCTGTCTTGACGGGAACATTAGAAGTGGAAGATGTTGGTCAATCTCTTATATGTGCAATCTCAAACTCTTTGTGTAATGTACTTGATGTTAATAAGAACATCTCTGGTCGTCGTCCCAGTCAGAGTTAGGAAAATCCCTGATGATGACGTCTTTGTAATGGTCACAGATAATTTAATCAGTAGATGAAGTCTCCGCAGCTCATCAGACAGATGAGACCTGTAGCATTTCATCAGCAACAAGATACCCCTGCACCATTGTTAAATATTAAATCTAGAACACTAGAAGACGGCAGCCATCTCCTGTATATAATCTGATGACTGCTGCTTGTAAAACACTCCAAGCTAACAAGATCATGTGATCTTCCCAACACTGTACACAAGATCCTAATATACAGTAGACATTACCGTTCTGTAACGACATGTACAGGACAGAAGAGGATTAATGATGAGTGAACGTGCTCACCACTACTCAGTACTCACCCGAGCATCACTGTGCTCGACATGCTCGGCGCGTATTTCCGGGTTGCTCGGCGGGAGCTCGGGTCCCCACCCTGCATGTTTGGCGCTCTTTACAGAGCCAATGAACATGCAGAGATTGCTTGCCACGCACTGTAATGCTGTAGCCATGTTGGTTGTGGCATTACAGTGATTGGCTGGCCGCATTGCGTCATCGGGTCTATTTAAGACCTGGCGCCGCCATGCTCGTCACAGTCTACCCTGAAAACAGTCAGAGTAGGGAGAGATGCTGTTGCGTCAGGGAGAGATTTGCTTGTTTATAGTTTGTGTAGGTATTCCACAACATATCTATATATTCATCTGAACTAACAGTCCCTCTGAGGAGTAATCCAGCTGCATATATTCAGTGGTGATAGCAGGAGTTAGGCAGGCAGGGTATGTGGCAGACTGCAGTGCATATAGTGCAAGAGGGTTCATTGAACATCCTGTTAGTGTAGGTATTCCACAACATACAGTTATATGAAAAAGTTTGGGCACCCCTATTAATCTTAAGCTTAATGTTTTATAAAAATTGGTGTTTTTGCAACAGCTATTTCAGTTTGATATATGTAATAACTGTTGGACACAGTAATGTTTCTGCCTTGAAATGAGGTTTATTGTACTAACAGAAAATGTGCAAACACAATTTGACAGGTGCATAAGTATGGGCACCTCACCAGAAAAGTGACATTAATATTTAGTAGATCCTCCTTTTGCAAAAATAACAGCCTCTAGTCGCTTCCTGTAGCTTTTAATGATTTCCTGGATCCTGGATGAAGGTATTTTTGACCATTCCTCTTTACAAAACAATTCCAGTTCAGTTAAGTTTGATGGTCGCCGAGCATGGACAGCCCTCTTCAAATGATCCCACAGATGTTCAATGATATTCAGGTCTGGGGACTGGGATGGCCATTCCAGAACATTGTAACTGTTCCTCTGCATGAATGCTTGAGTAGATTTGGAGCAGTGTTTTGGATCATTGTCTTGCTGAAAGATCCATCCCCTGCGTAACTTCAACTTTGTCACTGATTCTTGAACATTATTGTCAAGAATCTGCTGATACTGAGTGGAATCCAAGCGTCCCTCAACTTTAACAAGATTCCCGGTGCCGGCATTGGCCACACAGCCCCAAAGCATGATGGAACCTCCACCAAATTTTACTGTGGGTAGCAAGTGTTTTTCTTGGAATGCTGTGTTTTTTTGCCGCCATGCATAACGCCTTTTTGTATGACCAAACAATTCAATCTTGGTTTCATCAGTCCACAGGACCTTCTTCCAAAAAGAAATTGGCTTCTTCAAATGTGCTTTTGCATACCTCAGCCGACTCTGTTTGTGGCGTGCTTGCAGAAACGGCTTCTTTCGCATCACTCTCCCATACAGCTTCTCCTTGTGCAAAGTGCGTTGTATAGTTGACCGATGCACAGTGACACCATCTGCAGCAAGTTGATGCTGCTGCTCTCTGGAGGTGGTCTGAGGATTTTCCTTGACTGATCTCACCATTCTTCTTCTCTGCCTTTCTGATGTTTTTCTTGGCCTCCAACTTCTGGCCTTAACAAGAACTGTCCCTGTGTTCTTCCATTTCCTTACTATGTTCCTCACAGTGGAAACTGACAGGTTAAATCTCTGAGACAGCTTTTTGTATCCTTCCCCTGAACAACTATGCTGAATAATCTTTGTTTTCAGATCATTTGACAGTTGTTTTGAGGAGCCCATGATGCCACTCTTCAGAGGAGATTCAAACTGGAGAAGAACTTGCAAGTGGCCACTTTAAGCAGCTTTTCTCATGATTGCATACACCTGGCTATGAAGTTCAAAGCTCAATGAGGTTACAAAACCAAAAAAAGTGCATTAGTAAGTCAGTAAAAAGTAGGTAGGAGTATTTAAAACAAGAAAATGATAAGGGTGCCCATAATTATGTACCTGTCAAATTTTGTTTGAATGCAGATTGCACATTTTCTGTTAGTACAATAAACCTCATTTCAAGGCAGAAACATTACTGTGTCCAACAGTTATTACATATATCAAACTGAAATAGCTGTTGCAAAAACACCAATTTTTATAAAACATTAAGCTTAAGATTAATAGGGGTGCCCAAACTTTTTCATATAACTGTATATATAAATCCATCTGAACTAACAGTTCTTCTGAGGACTAATCCAGCTGCATATGATCAGTGTTAGACAGGAGTTAGGCAGGCATGGTTTGTGGCAGTGCATGCAGCACAAGAGGGTCCATTGAACGTTCTGTCTGATCCTGCTGTAACAGATATTTGTAGACATAGCCCCAGATATCAGGGGCCAGGGCTATTTTTTTTTAATCTTAATCCTGATTATTTGCTTAAAAATCAATCCAGAATACACAATTTGTCTGCTCCATTTGCTTGTTCTGACTGCAGAATACAACCAGATTTTTTCCATATTACAGCGATAAAAATCCAGAAATTTGTAGTGAACGTGGAAAATATTGGCCTCCATTTACAGTTTATAGCAGGGTGTCAACGAAGCTATTCACACAGTCGCTGTGAAGAATAGTGAACTACAAGGCCGCTATTTAAAACCATGGTTGTCCGTCAGACATATCACATATAACTATGGTCCAAATCCAGCCATTTGTAGTGAGCGTGGAAAATATTAGCCTCCATTTAAAATGGGCAAGGCGCGTGGCAAGGAATGGGGAAGTGGACATGATGCTGATGGTGCATGCAGAGGCCGAGGCCGTGGGCAAGCTGAAATTGTGCTACAAACACACACCCACATATTGTCACTCGACCTTCCTGTCCCAATTGCTAGGAGACCGCAGGACCACTATTGAACCCAGAGCAGTGTCAAAAAGTTGATGGTTGGTTAGCAGATAATGCTTCCAGTCACTTTGCCACCACCACTACGACTTCTACACGGTCAAGTCTCAGTAACTGAGTCTGGACCACTGATTCCTCACCCTGATCCTCCTTCCTCCCACCATGTCGAGTGCCCGGAGACAACTGATCCCACACTTGGACACTCAGAAGAGCTGTGCATGTTTCCATTTGTAGATTCGGGCCTCTCGCCCAGCCAGCTTCAAGCGGGGCAAGAAGAGAACGCGTGTAGCGATGACAAAATATTTGAGCAACTACGGTCACACGAAGACAATGGTGGGAAAGTGCAATTACTGTTGCAAGAGGTGGATGATTATGAGACAATTGAGACAATTGCCAGAAAGTCAGGAGGACCAGGGTGCGGAAGTGGAAGATGAGGTGGTGGACGATATAGTCACTGACATACCTGGAAGGGGGACATGCAGAGCAAGGACAGCAGCACACAGGGGGGAGGGAGGCGTAGCAGCACAACAGGCATCAATAAGCAGTGTGGTGGCCACAGACATAAGGCGGGCAACCGTTCCTCCGAACACCAACATGACAGAATTAGCCAGTACAACTGTTAGTCTTTAAAAAACAACCAGACTTGAGAAGACCTCTGCAGATAACCCCAAAAGAGGCCATTTACACCATCTGCCAGGCCAGCATCAGCAGGGGTAGCAAAACTAGCAGCCTGACCACCACCAGCATGATCAGGCACATGACACCAAAGCACCCAACTAGGAGGGCCGAAACCCAGGGTCCAGACACAGTGTCTGCGGGTGACACCACTGCTTCTTCCACTGTTGTGTGTACACGCCAATCCACTGTCCATGGCGCATGCGAAGATGTCTCCCGCCCTGCACCTGTTGTTGCACACTCTCAACTAGCACCATCAGCAAGCACGTCCACGTCCTTATCCCAGCACAGTGTTCAGTTATCGCTACCCCAGCCCTTGTAACGCAAGCGAAATACCCAGCCAACGCAAACGCCCCACTACTACTACTGCCTTTTAGGCTCGTGGAGACAGAAGCTTTCCGCAACTTCATGGCGGCGGCTGTCCCTTGGTACTCGGTCCCCAGGGCGACTATTTCTCTCGGTGTGCCATCCCCGCATTACACAAGCATGTGTCCCACAACATTAGATGTGCCCTCAACAACGTAGTTACAGGGAAAGTCCACCTAACCACAGACATGTGGACAAGTGCTTGTGTGCAGGAACATCTTGCTAACGGCACACTGGGTTAATATAGTGGAAGCCGGGACCCAGTTAGACCTTGGGACGGAACACATCCTCCCGACACAGAGGATTGCGGGCTCTGGGTTAATCAGGGCTGCCCCCACAGTCTATAGCTCCTATACCACCTCCTCCTCTTCAGCCTCCATCTCCGAAATGACCACATCAGTCACAAGCTAGAAGCATTGCAGCACTGCCTCGGCCAAGCGGTAAAAAGCTGTGCTGAAGCCAATATGCTTAGGTGACAAACCACACACTGCTGAAGAGTTGTAGACAGCTCTGAAAGAGCAGGCAGATCTGTGGCTGACACCGCGGAATCTACAGCCAGACATGGTTACGTGTGAGAATGGCCGGAACCTGGTGACGGCTCTGAAGCAAGACTCATGTATCATGCCTGGCCCATGTGCTTAACCTCATTGTTCAGCGGTTTCTCAAGACCTACCTAGATCTGCTTGTCAAAGTACACCACGTGTGTGCCCATTTTAGAAAGTCAGCTACAGCTTCCGCCACCCTTGCCGTGCTTCAGCAGCGTTTGCAGCTTCCAGCTCACCGACTGGTGTGCGATGTTCCCACGCGTTGGAACTCTACATTTCAGATGTTGTGAAGGATTTGTGAGCAGCAGAGGGCAGTTGTTGACTACCAGCATGAACATGGCAATCGATATTCAGGTCATACTCCACACATAAGACCTCAGGAGTGGATATGGATGTCAGATATCTGTACCATCCTCCAAAATATTGAGGACTCCACCAAGATAGTGAGCGGCGATGACGCCATAATTAGCATCACCATTCCGCTTCTCTGTCTTCTGAAACGCTCTCTGCTCACAATTAAAGAGGATGCATTGCAGGCGGAGCAAGGAACCATACAGGGTGATTACACACATTGTGCTCCGATATATACCACTATTGGTTTTAGTATATATATTATTCTGCTGTATGAATTTTCTGGGACCATGGGGACCTCTGTTGTTGGTTGTCTTCTCCAGTGAATATTTTTCTTGGCCACTATCTATATACTGTCACTTGATATTGTACTTTATGTGTAATTTTAAATGTTGTAATAAAATTTGAATGTTTTATGCCTATAAAACAACTCTGTGTTTCTCAAATCTATTATATGTAACATGAGTTGGCATGATTTGGTGCTCAGGGTTAGTCTTTTCTTCCCCCAGATGCGCCAATCTAGCTATAAAAGGGTTAAATTGTTGATGCTATTTATTTCTGTGTATTTCACAGTTTTTTCCAGACCCAAAATGGATTTTAGAGCTCAAGACGATACTTGGCTCTTACAATTGGACGAGATTTGCAATGATGGTGGCCTGAATGGAGCACTAACAGTAGGGGGGAATACTTTGTCTATATCTATTAATGAACTTAAAGACTTAATTAGGAAAAGGACTCGCTTGTGGTGGAATATTGCCTTTCTGAGGAAATATATTGAAAAGGGACTCATACCTCGTGGCCTAAGGGTCCAAATATTTCCTTCCTTTAATATAGATGATGACACAATTAAAAATAGATGGGAACAATACTCCAACACATGCTCGATTGGATACATGAATCTGTTAATTGAAATGAATCAGATATCGCTATCCACTATTGAGACTCAAATTGAAAAACTGCAACTTTCCTTTAAGAATGAAATGACTGCAGATTCACTAAAAAAGTTGAATGAGGACATTGAGGCTCTAGCTCAAAAATGGGCAAAAAGAGACACAACAAGCTAAAACAAAAAAATTTCAGAGGGATACCCAGGATAAATCATTACAAAAAGTATATAAATGGGACATCACGAGGGGACGGTCTCGTCCATTCCAAAAACATAAGTCCCAATCCAGGTCTAGATCTACCTCAGTATCGTCTTTTACCTCTACTGAAGAGACGCATGATGGGCCTCAAGCAGCAAATAATCATGGAGTGTCTGCATCTGGCACAAAAAGGATTCAAACCAGACTTACAAGTAAAAACAGGGGCTTGGCAGCACAACGGGTGAGTCGGTCTCATGGAGGCTTACGGATTGTCAATTTATCGGCACATGTTCTTTCTACTGAACAGTTGGAGGTCCTCGGTATGGGCCTAACCTTTTCTCCTACTAATAGTTTTAATTACTTTACAGCCCTAAAGGACCTCCACCTGTTCTCTCGGAAACTCATTTTGCACAAACTCCACTCCAAGAAGGATGCCCCTATTGGTGCTTTGAATGCGGCGGAGCGGGAGGCGATTGCTACTTTGGAGGAGCTTTTACTGGAACAAACTTCCTCACAACCAGGTGGGTTGCCTCAATGTGCGGTTCCCAAATCGACACGATTTCCCCCTTTGTCCCTCTGTCCAGCAGTTGAGATTTTTTCCAGACTTGTTGCGGATGATTTGAAAAAACTATCAAATAAAAGAAAATTTGATAATCTTACGGCGCGACAACGTCTGGCGATTCAGCAACTCAAAACTTATGATGACATTGTAATCAAACCTGCGGACAAGGGGGGAAATATTGTGATTTGGCAATGTGCCAAATACGAAAGAGAGGCGTTTAGGCAACTACGAGATAGCAATACGTATTGTAAATTAAATTTTAATCCGACCCACTCCTACTCCTCCGCACTTCAATCTATCCTCACCCGTGCTTGTGATGCAGGGACCATATCTAAAAAAACAGTTGAAGCACTTACTGTACGGTTTCCTAAGACATCCACGTTCTATCTTCTGCCCAAGATCCACAAAGACGCCGTGGACCCACCTGGGCGTCCGATCGTGTCCGGTATAGAGGGTCTTTGTGAACCAGCCTGTAAATGTATTGATTTTTATTTAAAACCAATTGTAGCGACGTTACCCTCATACGTTAGGGACACGACGGACGTCCTTACTCGGGTCGACGGCGTCTCTCTGGATAAGGGGGTTCTGCTTGTCACGGTAGATGTCGAGTCTTTATATACTTGTATTGACCATAATATTGGTCTGGATGCGGTCCGCCTCTTCCTCGGGGCGTCTGACTTGGGCGGCCCTATGTGTGATTTTATCTGCGAGCTGTTGCACTTTGTACTCACACATAATTATTTTTTGTTTAAAGAAAATATTTATCTACAGAAGCGCGGCACAGCGATGGGGGCGGCCTGCGCGCCTTCGTACGCCAATCTCTTCCTAGGGGCATGGGAGAGATTGATTTTTGGCGACGGAGGCGTGGGGGTCGCGGACCATGTGCTGTGTTGGCTGCGCTATATCGATGATATTTTGTTTCTTTGGCGTGGGTCGGTGCAACAGCTTGAGAGTTTCATGGCACAGCTAAATATAAATATGTGGGGAATTCGGTTGACATATAAATATGATGCATCTAAGATCGAATTCCTGGATGTCTGTCTGGAGGTGGACGATTCTGGCCGCATTCAGACGGACATCTATAGGAAACCAACGTCGACCAATTCCCTTATTCATGCAAGTAGTGCCCACCATCCAACCACAATAAGGGCCGTCCCGGTCGGGCAATTCCTGAGGGCGAGGCGGATCTGCTCATCGGACCATAAATTTGAGAAGCAGGCTATCGATCTTAAATCAAGATTCGCATCACGTGGCTACAGTAATAGGTGTGTGAGGCGGGGTTACGAACGTGCTAGGCATACCCCAAGAAACCACTTATTATACCCAAACAAAGCATATAAAACCAATGATGATGGGCAGAAGAAGATACGGTATATCTCTACATTCAATCACGAGTGGGATAATATGAGGAGTATAATGACAAAACACTGGAGTATCCTGATGACCGATGCCTCCTTGGGACCGACTCTTGGGGATTATCCCCTAATGACCCCTAGACGGTCCAACAACCTGAAAGATATTTTAGTGTCGAGCCACTACGTTGCGAAAAAATTAAACCCCTTCGGCTCCCGTGGCCCTACTTTGGGCATGTTTCCTTGCGGCCACTGTCGTGCCTGCGCCAATGTCCTCCGCTGCACCACTTTTGCGTCCTCGGATGGTACAAGACAGTTTGATATCAGACATCACATCTCGTGTGGCACAAGTAACGTAATTTACTACGCAACTTGTGACTGCTCTCTGATATATATTGGTCTGACATCCAGGGAGCTCCGGGTACGCATACGGGAGCATGTGCGGGACATTGGCGCGGCCAGGACAGTGGCTGATGTCACTGAATTAAAAACAATTCCGAGACACTTCAGGGTCGCCCATAATTGCGACCCTAGATGCCTCAAAGTTCGTGGGATAGATGTGGTTCACATGGGTGCCCGGGGGGGTAATGTAAGAAAAGTCTTGGCACGTGCCGAAACTAAGTGGATCACTATGTTGGATACTCTTTCTCCACATGGTTTAAATGAGTCCCTGTCTTTTTCCTCATTTCTATAAATTTGATTTATGACTATTTATTTAATTTAGTCTTTTATGGAATTGTTCCTCCTTGGTCTTTTTTTCTTTCTTTTTTTCTTTCCTTTTTTCTCCCCCCCTCTTGTGCTTTAAAATAATTCTGTTGCGCTTTAATATTTGCTTTTATTGTATATATGGGGTTTCCCCAGTTTCTAATTTTTATATTTATTTCTAGTTTTTATCGTCTGTTTGGAATATTTGGCCCCTATATGCCGGATTATGCATATTGATGCCTGAATTAAATCATCTGCGAATCGGTCTGATGTTGGCGGACGTAACAATTACAAATGTCATATGAAAACACCATCGCTTTGAAAGCGATCTTTCTGCACACTGCATCAAATTGGTGGACCAATTATCGACAAAGTGACCTGCTTGTGTGTCTTTTTCAAATCAAGTTGTTTATTATGAGATATGATACATCTTTAAATGCAGTGTTATATTTTCCGCCTTAATCTGTGCCCTTTTGATGTTGTGCGCATGCTCCGCTCCCTCCGCTGTGGGTCGCGCGCCCGGCTGTCTCTGCGGGGCTGGTGCGTGCGCCCGGCCTTGTCTTTGGCCGTGCGCCCGCGCTTGCGCACTAGCCCCTGACGGCCTGGCTTCGCGTCCTGGGGCGGGGAGTGGCGACGCATGCGCCGCTTACCGGCATCAAACCACGCCTACTTGCTGATCAGGTGATCGGTCATGTGTGGCCACACATGACCGACGCCATGGTTGAAAAGGGTGCCGCTTTTTTACTCCTGCACATTCCCCTTGAGGAAGCGGCCAGTTTTGGGCCGTGAAACGCGCGTCGGGGCTTGCTACAGCGCGGCTATTACTATTAGCCAGTGTTTGGCTTTTCGCTGGGTAAGATGACCTAATGTTTATATCTGTCCTTATGGCTATCCCTCTCTTTAATAGTAATTACTTTATTCTTATTACTTGATTAACTTACTGCATATATTCTGGGATCATGAGGACCTCTACTCTTGGCCATCTTTTTCAGTGTACAATTTTCTTGGCCACCACCTGTATTCTGGGGGTTTGCCATTTTGTGGCCATTATCACTGGCTTGTGATTGATCTTCACTGGGTAAGGCTGCCTAACGCATAGGACCTGTCCCTCTGAAAATCCTTTTCTTCAGCAATAATTATTTTACTCGGAAACACACTTACAATTGTGCTCCGATATATACCACTATTGGTTTTAGTATATATATTATTCTGCTGTATGAATTTTCTGGGACCATGGGGACCTCTGTTGTTGGTTGTCTTCTCCAGTGAATATTTTTCTTGGCCACTATCTATATACTGTCACTTGATATTGTACTTTATGTGTAATTTTAAATGTTGTAATAAAATTTGAATGTTTTATGCCTATAAAACAACTCTGTGTTTCTCAAATCTATTATATGTAACATGAGTTGGCATGATTTGGTGCTCAGGGTTAGTCTTTTCTTCCCCCAGATGCGCCAATCTAGCTATAAAAGGGTTAAATTGTTGATTACACACAGCGCAGCCTCATCTCATGACAAAGAGGAAGAGGAAGAGAAAGAAGAAGAGGAAGAGGAGGGCATTGTCAGTCATCCTCTTGGTGAGGACACAGAAGTCTTGCCTGTTTGCAGTCTGGCACGCATGGCTGAGTTTATGTTACTCTGCCTTTCCCATGACCCTCACATTCTCAAAATTTTGGGTGACCGTCATTACTGGTTGGTGGCACTTCTAGACCCACGCTACAAGGAGAACTTTATATCTCTTATTCCTGAGGCGGACAGGTCTACAAAAATGGGGCAGAGGTCACAGTTCATTGGACAACCAAGGAGTACAGACGAGAGAGACACAAATTCAATCCAGCAGGGGAACACTGTCAAATTTCTGGGAGAATTTTCTCAGCCCCTCCCATCGCACAGGCTCTGAGGCGCGGGGTACTCTCACAAGGAGTGCAAAGTTTGGGAAGATGCTGAGGGAGTACCTTGCCGACCGTACCAATGTCATCCGTGATTCCTCTGTGCTTTATAATTATTGGGTATCCAAGCTGGGTATGTGGAATGAACTGGCTCTCTATGCCTTGGAGGTCCTGGCCTGCCCTGCCGCCAGCGTTTTATTAGAGCGGGTTTTTAGTGCCGCTGGTGGAATTATAACTGATAAGCGCATCCGCCTGTCAACTGAAAATGCTGACAGGCTGACTCTTATAAAAATGAACAAGGGCTGGATTGGGCCAGACTTCTCAACACCACCGAATGATAGCAGCATCACAAACACAAATCCAGTGTCTTTTTTTGGGAGGTGTATTCCCATGCACCTTTTCACACCCACACATGGGAATACGCTTCCTGATTTTGGCTATTTGCTCTTGTCCTCCTCCTTCTCCACCACCATATCACCAGGGTGACCGTGGTCTGTGATGCAACACTCACATCATTTTTTTAAAGGGTGTTTATGATGCCCGTAAAAAAGTTTTTATACAGTATGTTTATGTATACCCCCCAGGGGTAAATGTTTGTCAGCCCATACACTTAGTGCATGGGCATTACAAGTATAGGAGACCTGCTCCTTTCTAATGGGAACATTTTTTTTTTTATAAGGCCCTCTAAGTCTCTTCCAAGGGGCATTGGAGTGGCTCACAATTTTTTGCAGCCCTTGCTTTCACTGCACAGGCCAACACTATGGGAAACCCTCTCCTTTCTAATGGGAATTTGTCGTTACTGTGGCCCTGTTCTATGTGTCTTTAAATTCTTAGTGGGGTTTTTCCTAAATTTGGTCAGCCCTTGCAGTCACAGCATGGGCATTACCACTATAGGAGACCTGCTCCTTTATAATGGGAACATTTTTTTTTACTGAGATCCTCCTCTGTCTCTTCAAAGGGGTATTGAGTTGCGTCCGAATTTTTGGCAGCCCTTGCAGTCACTGCATACGCAATAACAGTATAGGAGACCCACTCGTTAATAATGGGAACAACAAAGCATAGCCGGCTGATGGCCCTATAAAAATAAGCTTTGTGACTTTCAGAGTCCCTCCATCATAAATAAAAAAAGGTTGTGACGGCCTTGGCCAAGGGGTAACAGGCTGTGCTGAAGATAACATGCTTAATCCTTAGGTGACAAACCGCCCAGCGCTGCAGAGTTGTTGAAAGCTGTAATACAGCAGCTTGATCTGTGGCGCTCACCGCTGAACATACAGCCAGGCATGGTCATGTGTGACAATAGGCGGAACCTGGTGACGGAGAAATGACAGCCAGAGTAGATACGGTTTCCCTCTATGCCAGTCCTTTCACCGAGCTAAAGAATATGGTTGTGGTGAAATACAACTCCCACTGAGAAGCTGTTTCAGATTGGTGGGCCCAATGTTTTTCAGAGGATTTGATTCTGAGGGCTCACCTTTCTCCCCCGCTCAAGAGCCCCATAGCAGCTGCAAAGTTAGCGCTATCATGAACTCTCCTGAAGTAGAAGCCAGGGCACACCAGAGGATTCTCTGGTGGGACCGTCCAACCATGTTGAGAAGCAGTCCTGGCTAAGAAAAGTGTGTGGGAAGGATCCCAGACACTCTATAGCTGCTTTTTTACTGAGTGGGAAACCCACGCAAACACGGGGAGAACATACAAAATCCTTGCAGATGTTGTCCTTGCTGGGACTTGAACCCAGGATCCCAGCACTACAAGGCTTCAGTGCCAACCACTGATCCAATGTGCTGCCGTTCACCCTCTGATATCGAACAGGCTGGAGAAACTTGCACCTACTGCCACTCTATCTTCATCTGCTTTGTGAGAAACTAAAGTATTTGGGCAGCCACTGATGCTTATACTATGATAAAAAACTAGTTTCAGTTCGAAACGCGTTGTCACACGCATGCATGCGGTTGCATCCGCTTCCAGCTTTTAACCTCGTTTTTTAAAAAGATTTTTCATTAAAAGGTGTTTTTTTAAAATAATTTTTCCCCCATATTGGATGCTGGACTTTTTCTCTCCACCATTTGGGCAGCGACTCAGTCTAACCAGTAAAATTTATTGAGAAGGAAATTGGGGATGGCTTCGCTACTGGTACTGGGGGCAGTGGTAATACCATGGCGTTGTACCATAGTTTACTGTAACTATTCCAGGCTGGTAGGAGGCAAGCAAATTCCCACAGAAAAAGTACCAGCAGTAATGTTCAGGGACCCGCGCTTGTAGAGGGCGGAGACAACACCGGAGAAATAGTGACGGCTGGGGACCGAATATGGACACGAGGCATGAGGTTGTGAAAAGCTTCCGCCTCCACGAGCCTAAAAGGCCACATTTCAAGTACAAGCAGCTGTCCATAAATCTGGCAGTTTAGTATTGCAGCCTGTGGGTGGCTGGCTGCATACTTGCGCTTGCATTCCAAGTAACAGAAAACTAAGCAGATGGTGGTCTCTACCATCATCATGGCCTCACCTCAGCACTATGAGAAGCCAGGGCCCACCGGAGGAGGGTCCGTCCAACCCTGCCGAGAAGCAGCCCTGGCTAAGAAAAGTGTGGGGAAAGGTTCCCGGACACTCTATGGCTGCTTTTTTAATGTGGATCAGACGTGCTTATGCATGCGATTTCTCAAACCGCATTGCAGATCAGGCCATTGCCCAACTCTGTAGTCATGAAATTAAATGTGCAAAGAAACATGTGTGTGTGTCAAAGCACCATCGACAAGTGCGAGTTGATGTTGGATGGGCTGCCATTTCTTCTGCAACAAGCAGCATTAGAAGACTTCCTGGGAGAAATGACATGCAGGGTAGATATGGTTTCCCAAGTCCTTTCACCAAGCTAAAGAATATGGCTGTGGTGAAATACAACACAGCAAAAAAAGCTGTGCACTGGCTCCGTACCGTCCCTGGCCACATTCACCTGTCCACGTGTTTGTGGTTAGGCAGTCCTTCCCAGTAAGTGCACTAGGGAGGGCACGAGTAATGTGGGACCCGTGCTTGTGGAAGGTGGAGACGACACTGGGACAAATAGTGGCAGCTGGGGACCGAGTATGGATACCCGTTCGCCGCCGCCATAAGATTGTGAACAGCTTCTGCCTCCACGAGCCTGAAAGGCCACATTTCAAGTGCAAGCAGCTGTCAAAAATTTGGTAGTATAGTATTGCAGCCTGTGGGTGGGTGGGTGGCTGGCTGCATACTTGCGCTTGCATTCCAAGGAATGGGGTAGGGACAACTGAACCCTGCACTGGGACAAGGACGTGGACGGTGATTGTTGCAAGTCTGCAACGACAGGTGCATGGCGGGAGGCATCTTCGCATGCGCCAAGGATCACTTACAGTGGTGGCCAAAAGTATTAGCACCCCTGCAATTCTGTCAGATAATACTCAGTTTCTTCCTGAAAATGATTGCAATCACAAATTATTTGGTATTATTATCTTCATTTAATTTGCTTGCAAGGAAAAAACACAAAAGAGAATGAAGCAAAAATCAAATCATTGATCATTTCACACAAAACTCCAAAAATGGGCCAGACAAAAGTATTGGCACCCTCAGCCTAATACTTGGTTGCACAACCTTTAGCCAAAATAACTGCGAACAACCGCTTCCGGTAACCATCAATGAGTTTCTTACAATGCTCTGCTGGAATTGTAGACCATTCTTCTTTGGCAAACTGCTCCAGGTCCCTGATATTTGAAGGGTGCTTTCTCCAAACTGCCATTTTGAGATCTCTCCACAGGTGTTCTATGGGATTCAGGTCTGGACTCATTGCTGGCCACCTTAGAAGTCTCCAGTGCTTTCTCTCAAACCATTTTATAGTGCTTTTGGAAATGTGTTTTGGGTCATTGTCCTGCTGGAAGACCCATGACCTCTGAGGGAGACCCAGCTTTCTCACACTGGGCCCTACATTATGCTGCAAAATTTGTTGGTAGTCTTCAGACTTCATAATGCCATGCACACGGTCAAGCAGTCCAGTGCCAGAGGCAGCAAAGCAACCCCAAAACATCAGGGAACCTCCGCCATGTTTGACTGTAGGGACCGTGTTCTTTGCTTTGAATGCTTTTTTTTTTTTCCTGTACACTCTATGTTGATGCTTCTTCCCAAAAAGCTCTACTTTTGTCTCATCTGACCAGAGAACATTCTTCCAAAACGTTTTAGGCTTTCTCAGGTAAGTTTTGGCAAACTCCAGCCTGGCTTTTTTATGTCTCGGGGTAAGAAGTGGGGTCTTCCTGGGTATCCTACCATACAGTCCCTTTTCATTCAGACGCAGACGGATAGTACGGGTTGACACTGTTGTACCCTCGGACTGCAGGGCAGCTTGAACTTGTTTGGATGTTAGTCGAGGTTCTTTATCCACCATCTGCACAATCTTGCGTTGAAATCTCATCAATTTTTCTTTTCCGTCCACATCTAGGGAGGTTAGCCACAGTGCTCATCAAGAGAATGCCAAGAGTGTGCAAAGCAGTCATCAAAGCAAAAGGTGGCTACTTTGAAGAACCTAGAATATAAGACATATTTTCAGTTGTTTCACACTTTTTTGTTAAGTATATAATTCCACATGTGTTAATTCATAGTTTTGATGCCTTCAGTGTGAATGTACAATTTTCATAGTCCTGAAAATATAGAAAAATCTTTAAATGAGAAGGTGTGTCCAAACTTTTGGTCTGTACTGTACATGTCATTACCCTGGAAAGGATGTTTCTTAACATATTTCCCAGGAAAATCCATTTTGGTTTTGTTTTTGTATGTTTTATTAGGAGTCCGTAAAAGTGGCGTAATACCTCTGACAACGTTATTGACAGAAGTGACCTGGGAGTCAGAAATGCTTCTAGGGGTCTTCCCCATGCTGTCCCCATGTCATTTGAGCACTGTTCCCATGGATTTGGGCAATTTTTAGGCCCTCTGCAGACAGCCGGGAGCTGCCTGAAGAATGCTCGAGTTTCCCATAGACTTACATTGGGCTCGTTGCTCGGGTCGAGCACCCAAGTATTCCAATTTGCTCGACTCGAGCATCGAGCACCCGAGCATTTTAGTGCTCGCTCATCACTACTAAATACTTGTAAAAACACACAACTTTTCAACATAAATGTTACTAAAAACCTTCCCCGTTCAAGAACAGAGGGATTTCTCATTTTATAGTTTATAGCTTGTTGCCTAGGTTATCATCTACCTTTGCAATCTGTCATTGGCAAGGAGCGCTTACGAGCTCTTTACTATAGAGCTTGCAAGCGATCCTCTGAAGCTGGCCAGTTGGTTAAATCCGGCCAACTTTAGTGCCATTGTGTTCCTCCAATACTGCAGAAGTGTTACAACCATGCTGATAGATCTTCCTGATTGACAGTTTGTACTATGTTGACCTTTTAACGTGTTTTTGCATTAAATTGATCATACACGGCATAAGGGCTGTGGAGTCGGAGTAAAATGGACCAACTCCAACTCCTAAAATATATAATAAATTGGGTACAGTAGTTCAATGGAGTTTGTGGGGAATATTTTTTCATAAGAATTTGGGAAAGTTATGAAATGTCCTATAAATGTCTGTCCTATTCCTGATCTAAGGGTCTAGACTTTTAGCTGAGATGAATCTGTGCTACAGTAAATGTATCACTTAAACATGAGCCATGTATGAGGGAGTCGGAGTCATGGAAATTGAGGAGTCGGGGGTTTGGCTTACCGACTCCACAGCCCAGCATGGCATGAAAGAGAGGTGAGGCTAGGTGGAAAGGGAAATACAAAAACAAGGCTTCATAGAGCAACACTGTTGGTATAAGAATAAGTAAACCCAAAAGTGAGTTACCTATTGTAATGTCCCCTAGAGTTACATCTGCTCACTTCTTGGTGTTAAATTCTGTGTACCATGCCAGTTAGTGAAACCATTGCAGCCACCGCTTCCCAGATTTGTAGAACCATGGTTATCTAGGGATAATATGAGGAGAATAAGCTTGATAGATGCAGTGATGGAACAAAATTTCTCAAAGATGTGTAGAATTCATAAGAATGAATTTCATTGACTAGTCAGAGTGGTTCGGGATCAAACTGACCTCTTCATCAGGACAAGTCTTCCACTGCACCGACCATCAAGCCTATTTTTCATATATTGTCCTTGGTTTTAAGAAGGGTATTCTTGCCATCGCAGAGGGTGCCCACCTGAGATGTTTGAGGTTTTTTTCTATGTTCAAGATGTCTGCCTTTTCTGTATTTCCTGTGTCCAATGTCTAAGTGGGGTTAGAAGAGAGCCAGACTTGTGCTTGCAGGCTGTGTTGAGGATAGGTGAGGAAGGAGGAGGCAGTTGTGTGCAGGTGACACAATTGGCGCCAGGGGGATAGAGCTGTGGACACCTTGCATCATGTGGCCCTGGACCCTGTTACATTGCTATTCTCCATAAAAGGAGAACGTGGAGTTTCATACGGATGCCTGAAGATCTACAAGCTTCATGGAAGACCTTGGGGATCCAGCAAATCGAGGTTCCCTCTTGAATGCCACTAGATGATGCCTCTACCTTCCCATAGCTCCAGAGACCTAAAAAATGGTCGGTGCAGGGGAGGGGCTCCCTTTCCAGGGCTGGAGGACAACCATCAAAGTTCCTGCCTCCGTGATATACAAAAATGGGGACTAGTCTCTTCTATCCTTTTCATTAACCCATGCTGGAGCTACACTCCAACCTTGTGGGCGATTTATGTTTAGCTTGAATGACTGTTCTTACTTGAGTTTTTTGTTACTAATAATCTTTTACAAATAATCCTTTATAATTCTTGAAGGTATCACCTCCTTAATTTCCTTGTCTGCTATACCTTGGGATGCTTCCCCCTCACCCTGCTGCAGACAAGGTGTATATTATTGATAGTTTAAATGTTTAGTTCTAAATGTTTTTGTTTATGCCTAGGCTGTTGGACCGCTTTCCAGATACTTCACTTGGTCAAGACATCTTATGATGATAGGACACCCCTGACACCTCTTGAATAAGAACCACACTTCTATAGCTTTTATTCAAGAGACTCACTTTAAAGTGGGACATGCCCCTGACCTTACTAGAACTAAATTTCCTGTCTGGTTCCATAGTTGCAGCGTCTCTGCATCTAAAGGGGTTAGTATATACCATCACAAAAATTTGTCAGAGGGAGAGAAGGAAAAAATAATTCTATTAAAATTATACACGCCATATCTTATGCTAGGAGTAGGGGGATCCCTCTGACTTTGCTGTCCACAGACGCGCGGAGAAGGCATTTGACAGTCACTTGGCGCTTTTTAGCTTACACTTTAGAAAAATTTGCCTTCCCGCCAGTTTTTGTGAACGCCGTTCTCTCGCTATACTCTACACCCTCTGCTCGTGTTAGAATTAATGGCACGCTGTCAGGGAGTTTTGATATTCAAAATGGGAAACGGCAGGGGTGCCCCCTCTCTCCTTCCCTCTTCATCCTACTTATGGAGGCGCTTGTACAGAAAATCAGACAAGATCCAGATGTCCAGGGTATTAAAATCAAAAATATGAAGTTGTTGGCTACGGTGTTCGCAGATGATCTCTTCCTAATGTTATCTAATCACATGGTAGCAATCCCCAGACTTCTAACGATATTACAACAATTTGGGGAATCAAACTTCAAAATTAACCTCGAAAAGTCTGAGGCTCTTAATGTGGCACCCTGCTATTACAGGTACCACAGGACCCAAAAGGGTGCATGGACGGACAAGAGGCCCTCATTACATTACAAACACCTCCACCCTTCCACCTCATACCACCAGAGGGAGCCCTGTTAGGGATATATATATGGAGGGTGGAGTCAGGCAGTCAGTTCAGTTCAGTCTGAGAGTCAGACAGTGTGCTGGCACTTAGACCAGTGAAGAAGCAGCACGTGAGCTGCTGTGTGTGTGTTGAGGGCACAGAGTGTGGCCGAGGCAAGGAGAAAGAAGAGAGGAGTTGAGGGGGCAGAGGAGCGTCTGAAGCTCACCCCAAGACACAAGCCGGACACCGGATCCGCGTCTACAGGGTTCTCTACACCCAGTAGGGACAACCGGCATACCAGGAGGCTTCAAGACCCCTGGTCATCCTGAAGCTACCAACAATAACAGGACTAGGAACCACGAAAGCCCCAGCATCCAGAGATAGTGGTGGCCAGAGAAAAGTCCTACTACCAAGCGGTCAGGTGAGAGAGCAACACAACATAGAAGCTAGGCCAAGTTCCAGGCTGGCCAGAAGCTTAGAGAGAGGAAGACAAGGACCAGGAGGCCTACAACCCGCTCACTGGGGAGAAGTCCAGAAGTGCACCCTTCCTAATAAGTACCCTGGACCAGCCGTTACACCAGTAAAGGTACTGAAGCGATTCCCCCGTGTGTGTCTTGGTCATTCCCCCTGACCCGACCGGGCCATCTCTCACCTGCATCCCTTCCATCAACCCTTCCCCGGGGGCCCGCTCCACCTGTGGGGAGCAGAAACATCCCAGCTGCCATCCCATCACCCCCCGGAGGTCTGCAGCAGCGCTGGTAACCATTACCAGAAACCACAGGTGGCGTCACGAGACAAACTGTTAACAAAACCCCTTTTAAAGAGTGACCCAGAGGATTGGCCCAGGTGCCGACTGCCGTGATATCCTACAAAGAAGGTAAAGGCCTGGGTACCGAGTCTCCCCAATATATCCCCCTGGGATATACGTCATTAACATTTCGACTCCTTTAAGCGACGTAAAATTACTCCAGAGAACTGCACCCTTCAAATGGCCAGAAGTCATTATCAAATACTTAGGAGTGCAGATTACTAATAATCCCGACCTTTTATACTATAGTAACTTTATGCCTCTTATTGAGAAAATTAAAACCCTCCTTAGAACATATGATAATCCTTTGTTATCCTGGATAGGTAGAAAAAAATTTAGTCAAGCCGTATATCCTCGCCAAAATTATTTATCACATGAATATGCGCCCTATAAATCTTCCTGTAGCCTTCTTTTCCTCAATAAAACAGGTCCTATCTCAATACATTTGGAAGTATAAAAAAATCTAGACTTCTTTATAAAATCCTAACTCTACCTAATCATAAGTGGGGTATTGGCCTTCCTAGTGTCCTAAACTATTATAAAGCAATCCACTTAAATAGATGGCTCAAATTAGCCAGTGCATCCAAGAGAAGGGATGCCTCAGACATTGATCTTCTACTCCTGGGTAATAATCCACACAAATATATATGGGCAAATGTTGTCCCCACTTCCGAGGCCATAAGTGATATTGCTATTACCACTTCCCTTAAGAGTAAACGAGACTTAGATAAAGATCTAAAAAAAGAGCATACTTCCCTCAGCTCAGGCCCCCATTTCTACCATTCCGTACTTTCTAGACCCAAATTATTAAGATCCCTATAATCTCTGGTCGGATTTGCAGCACTAGTCAAACAGTTCCTGACCAATAAAATCCCATTGCTGGATTCATGGCCAGTTAATTCCTCCACGCGCCTCATTAATTTCTTACAACACAAACATGTCACCCACATTATTTTGATGTTTAAATCTAAATTCCCTGGTGCGGGAGGAGGTTCATGGGTGGACATGCTATGCAAACATCAGCTGATATATGCTACTTGAACCACAGGCTGCATGAATCAGATACCAGCTCCATTATTGCAGTCAGGTGTGTTTCCCTCTGAAGCACTTCAGCATTTCAGAGAAAACATGCTTTGAAACAGGGACCATGTGGCTAGGAGGATTTGTCCAAGAAAAAGATCCTCGGCAGCTTCTTTCAGCTCTCCTCACTTTGTCTCACAGGTTTCTCTCTAAGGAAGTTAAAAGGAACCTGTCACATGAAAAAAAAAAATGCAATTAACCTTCAGATATGGGATTAATCTGATGGTTAATAGCGTTCTGAACCTGCTTGAAGCTTAGACCCCCACTGCTGGGAAGAAATTAACTATATTCCTCCCGGTAGTGTTCGGCTTTCAGTCACAGGGATATCTAGAAGTGATTGTTTACTGCTGCCGCCACCTTCATACATGTGTCTGTGCTAGTTCCACCCTTTTGCATGTATTTTAAGAAGCTTCATTATATTTGATAGAACTGAATAAAGATCTGTTTAATCTATTCTGACTCCATAACTGAGCTGCAAATGTGGGGCTATTGAGACAGCATTTCTATGGATGTCTCTATAAACCAGTACGCACACCAAGAACTTCATCAGATAACTTCAATGTGACTGCAGAGGCATGTGTAAAAAAGTTTATTCTCAGGCTGAATTCTTGTATTATACACAACAGCAGCAGCTGCAACAACAGCGGCAAGTAAAAAGACAATTTTGAATCAGAGATGTACTGTACATAGATGAACCTAGCAAGATGGCTGAAAAACACTAACTGGGAAGAAGAGAGAGGTCATTTACATCAGAGCAGGGAGAGAGCCAGGACAAACTTCTAAAAAGCAAACCTGATTGCATAGCAGTATAACAGCAACAATACTGTGATAACACAATTCTGTATAATTCCCAAGTCATGGAACATGACAGAAGCTGTTGTAAGATGTTACATTTTGTGTAATAGTTTCGATTTTGATCTGCGATGGTGCTTTGTTCATAGCTCACTATTTTTTGCATTATACTCATAAATGTACCTTAGATTGAACGAGTCTTGTCTCAGGCTCTAACTACACAGAGTTTTGTGCCATCCATATACGTGTCCCATTAGGTTATGTTCACACATCATGTTTTTTTGGCATCAATTTTCTGCAGCAAAACCTGATCTTCAAGGGCATTTTGTTAAGGATTTTTCTTGCAGATTTGGTTCTTTTTTGATGCTTTTTTTCACCACCCATTACTTCCTATGGGTGAAAAAACGTTGAAAGAGGTGACATGCTCTATTTCCCAAAAAAACCTTGCAAAGCATACTGAACAAAAAAAACAAAAAAAACAAACAAAAAAAAAACACACACACAACATGGTGTGAACAGAGAATTCTGGTTTCTCAGACTTTGCTGGTACTGCAAAAGGCAGCTGAAAATTTTCATAAAAAGCTGCATTAAAAAAACATGGTGTGAACATAGCCTTACAATTCGCCTCCATCTAAACCCACCATGAGCGAATAGATTGTTTATTAAACATATAAAATAGTAATAGCAGTTCCATAATACACATCATTAAAAGTAAACTGTATGTATAACAGAGACAGCAATTCTGCAGCCGGTAATTCTACCGAGAACAAGAAAATAACTATGTTCTGTGTAGCTAGAAGAAACTACTACACTAGCATTTATCAGATGACGACAATTCACTTTACCAGTCACCACACAGGAATTTTATAAAAGTAGGTTCAAAAGTTTAAAAACAAAGACCCACATTTATTACGACTGATGTTATATCAGCAATAAAAAGTAATGAACTAATGAAAGAAGAAAAATAAAAAATTATCACCATGTCCCTTGCCCACTGTAGGCCCTTAGGAATTTTGTGATTAACCCCATAAGCACAATACATGCCTGTCCTATGAATAGGGGCTAACTTTTTTTTTTTTCTTTTAAGGAATAACTTTTGATAGGATATGTTCACATGGAGTATTTTACCTGGATTTTGAAGAGGATCCAAACCAAAAAGTATTTGAACAAATTGCTTCAAACTCATCAAAGAACATTGTGTCAACAAACCTTTGTTCTAAGAATGTTCCCACTGATCCCTTTACATGTTCACCCCCCAAAAATGTTTTCTGCATTTCCTGATTTAACCCCTTCAAATTCACCCTATTTAAACATTTTTGTTTTAGCTCTAGATAAATTTCTGATGTTAATCAGAAGGTGGGAGAAACAACTACAAAAATTAAAAAGCTCAAGGGATGAAAAGGGCATCTATAGCTGCATGGTTATGGTCCAGCTTGAACTGGCCCACAGAAGAGCAGGAAAATCCTCCGGTGGGCCCCTCTGCAGGACCATCCTTTAATATGAGCAGTACTTGACACTATGTATTTGATTCACTATGTACAAAGGCGGCATCTTATTCATTTAACAATCTGCCCTGTTTATTGTTATATAAATTTGTGATTGAGGATAATGTCACATTTGCATGTAGCTGAGAAGTGGGGCCCTGGAGTTGGTTACTGGTGGGCCCTTGGCACCCCAGTCCAACACGGTTTATGGTCAGTGTACAGAAAAATTGCTGTCTAATAGTACATAGTTTAAATCGGTACACATATGGTATATATTCATATATAGAACCAAGTTAAAAAGACTGCAATTATGCAGTGTGATCTCTATAAATGTGTTACAAAACCAGTATATGAAATAGAAAAAATAAAAATAAAAGTGTGGAAAATGTCCAGTTGGTCAGAGTAACAACCATGTAAGGTAGTTCAAAAAGTGACATGTGCCTAAATGTAAACATATAAAAGTATATATCTGGTACAGTCACAGTGTGCATAGGTATTTTAAAAATAGTAAGTAGCAAAAAGAACTGCAAATGTGTAGAATAGTCACAAACGTGTGTATAGAACCAGCATTCGTATGAATATGCATCGTAACATGGGCAAGAAATACATTAACCCCTTAAAAACTGCCGATACGCATTAAAATGGTGGTCATTAAGGGGCCTTATTCCCTAATCACAGTTTTAAACAGTGATCTGGAAGAAGGGTATAGTGTCCTCCAGAGTCAGAAACTGTCCGGGGTTTCAGCTACCGGGGGTAGCAGAGACCGCAAAGAATGTGACGCGCCCCCTGGGCCATGTTGTTAGGGATACCCGGAGCCGGATCAGATGGGGGTTGTAGTCTCCGAGTGGCTGTGACCCGGTCCGTGCCCAGGGTGTCAAGCTCAGTGTGTGGCAGTCCTACAGATGTTATTAGTTCTTTTTGTCGACTGCGCCACCCGTTGATTTGCGGTCAAAAGGCCGCCGCTGCAGCAGGGTCCGCTGAGGCTGTTGGTATGTGTGCAGCTTTGGTAGTATAACCCCCAACGGGAGGGGTATAGCCTCAGGGGGTCAGCCGTGGAGGATGGTGGTTGTGAAGGTGCAGCAAAGAGACTCAGAGGCATAAAATGCAGTTCCAGGGTTTTACTTACTGGTGTTGCTCGGGTCACTGTGTACAGCAGTGACCACCCGAGCCGTGCTGCGTCCACCAGGTCCTGGACTCGGTCAACTCCCAGGCAACTCCGGAGTGTGGTCCTGAGCTCCTTTCTGACTCTCCCTTCTTCTGGCCGTTCCCACCAGGGATCCACCTAAGTCCGGCTCCCTCGGGCCTCCTGTTGGTAAACCCTTGTCTCTGGGTTCCCTGACCCTATTCTTGGTCTGCCTTCCGGGTGGATTTAGTGGGTGGTCGTGGCAGATCCTGCCCACGACCTCCGGTCTCTGGCTGAGGATTAGTGCTGTGGCCTCCACCAGCTTGGGATCCGGTACCCTGTTGCCGACCCTTCACCCTATTAGCTCTCTTATGGGCTCTTGGGGTCCCCTCTTCCTGCGCCTCTGGGTCCCTCTTCCTTCTCCTCTGCTCTGCTTCTCAGGCTCTCAGACAGACTGACTGACCGACGTCTCACAGACTGACCCTGATCTAAGATGGTGCCCACCTTATATACTCCCTCTATGTGTGAGCTCAGGTGACCAGCACCCAATGAGCTCCTAGCTTTACCCAGGCTGCTCCCCCTATCTGCCCCTACACTACTGGGATGTTCCACCCCCCTCCCACTCCAGCCAGGAACAGACACTGTCGTACCTGCACATTTCTCTAGTGGGAGTACCATCGGTCTGTTCCTCGGAAATGGGATGTGTGTAGTGCATGCAGCCTACTAGCTCAGTTCCACACTCCATCCTTACCCGGGAGTGGAATATCACACCTCTGGGTTGAGGTGCAATACCCCTGTAGCAGCCGAATCCTCAGGGTGCTACAAATGCGATCAGGACCGTTTTTTCCTTGAACGCCGTTATTCAATTAATAACGGCAATCATGTAAAAAAGAAAAAAAAAAAAAAGTGATCCAGTTAATAATGTCTCTATCCTCTGACATGTTATAACATGTCAGAGAAGAGAGAAATGATGTTCCCGAGCCCTCCTCGCGCTGAAAGAACATGGTGGGCAAATGCGCAGTTCGCTTAGCAAGATATGCCTTCCGGCATCGGCAACCCCAACGGAGAGCGCAGGATAAATGTGAGCCGAGCCTTATTCCAATTTTAGGAAGGTGGAATGAACAAATAGATAGCAGTACAAGAATAGTTCTCAATTATATTGTTGTCTGCTTCACCATGTGGTATAAGTGATTGTTTGGGTCGGTGCGTTTACAGCGATACCAGATTTATATCGGGTGTTTTTTTCTAAAGTTTTGATACCATCTCACACTAAAAAAATACTTTTTTTTAACATACAACTTTTTGATCTCTTTTTATTCAGGTTTTAGTCCATATGATGAAAATAAGTGTCATTTTTGTTGTTTTTTTTTTTTATGTTTGCTGTACGGAATAATTAATGTGCCAATTTTATAGTGCGTGTTCCAGAGGCGTCAATTCCAATTATGTATACTTTTTTTTTTATTTTTGTTTTAACACTTCCCAACCACTTGATCTGACAAAAAGAGATACTCATTAAGCAGCCTACGAGCATTCTCCAAAGCTGCAAAATTTTGACCCATCATCATTAAGTTATTGTTTAGTTTTTGTTGGGACAGTTCTTGGAGAACAGGTGATATTTGTAGAGGGGACAGCACCGCAACGCTTCCACCCCAAGTTGGAGCAGTGCGACTAGAGAGTATTCTCTCTCATCTAGCCAAATCAGTTCTCATACTTTGCACTGACGAAAGGCAATACCCCGAAAGACCGTGTCTGCAAATTGAGATTCTGATTTGGCTTTTATCCTAAGTCATATTGCACGACTTGTTAAAGGGTTGATTGTGACTTGTAGGATTGCTGCTTCCAATAGGTGGCGCTATAGAGTTCAAGTCCTCTTTTTCTCCGAAGAGGCAATTTGCATGTCTTATTTGTTAATGCCGTACATGCTTTACAATTCCATAATCATGTGATTGCCATAATTCCACAACTTTTTTCCATTGGTGCTGCAATTTCAATGCTGAGGAGTGTATTTAAAAAAAGGAAAAATTATATGGTTTAATACTTTGTGTTTTTTTATTTTATTTTTTAAAGAAATCTTCAAAACTTCTAGATACACTTGTGGCCTGACAACTATTAAATAAGGAGTCGTTTAAAATTGCCTTCCCTATTTATTGCAAAATACAGTGCAAATTGAATCATTTGTTGGGTGAGATTTAAAACCAGCATTTCATTGCTTGCCTGGAGCAATGTAGACATATTGCTTTGGAAAGATACTGTATGCGCTATGGTAATAGAGAAGCAAATGGATTTAGGGAGGTGTAACATGCATATATCACACATCTTGAAGAGATGCAAAAAGTCCCATCTGTGGTGTGGAAATGATAGGAACTAACTTATGCACATCCCATACTCAGACGCCCTAGATTTGTCAAAGCTGAAGTATTTTAAAAGCAATGTAATAATTTTCAGCCTCAGAGTTGTAGTTACTAACACTGAGCTACCTGCACACCGTTACCGCCAATGAGGAGACACTGACTCAATAGTGTTTGATCTCCTAGAAATACCCTGAAAGCCAAATGTTTCAAGTGTCAGCATCACAGATGAAAGTTATTCTACTGACTTTCTGCTGAAACTCGGCTAAAATTCTGAAAATAAGTTTATTACCGAGGCAGAAACAAAAGTTTGTGTCATCAATGTAGGTCACAAACATCTAAAACCATACTTTCAGGTAAGGGCCTACGGGAGGCCACTAGTTGCAAAGTGACACATGTTGCAGATGTTTTCCTGTGGCCAAGTCCCTTTCCAGACCACACCAATTAGATATCTCATTATTCACCACTAGTGATGAGCAAGCGTTTGTTTAACCCCTTCGCCGAGCACGCTCGGGTGCTTTCCGAGTATCTTTGGCGTGCTCGTATATTAAGCTCGAGTCCCGGCATCTGCATGATTTGCGGCTGTTAGTCAGCCTCAACACATGCAGAGATTGCCTGTTTGTTAGGGAATCCTCACATGTGCTGAGGCTGACTAACAGTCATAAATCATGCAGACGCAGGGACTCGAACTTAATATACGAGCATGCCGAAGATACTCAGAAAGCACCCGAGCGTGCTCGGCAAAAGGATTCAACGAACGCGCTCGCTCATCACTATTCACCACCTGAATGTACATCCCATTGTCAAGCATGAGAAACTCTTCTTTCTTAAGAGTTTAAGCAACACCTGGGAGATTTGCTAACTACTCTGGCAGTATGGGAGATTTACCATTTTTCAGGGAGCCTATCAGACAGTCTAGGAGAGATGGCAAGAATGATATAGAATATAAGTTTAATGCTAGACTAAAGGAATGGTATAGTCAGAATTTAAAGGTATTGGATTATGCAGGTAAATTTAGAGACATGTGGTACTTCTCCCCATAAATAACTGTAGTTTTAATTAAACACTAGCCATTGAAAGTAACAAGAGTCTATCAGCACAAAATGTCTGTTCAAACCAAGCAGTTATTGTACCATTGGCATCGCGAATCAGTTCAGTGCACCTTCCTTCTGTAACAGCACACTGTCAGTGGAAGGTTTACAGCACCTTAAAGGTCTTCCACCGACAGGCTGTGTGTCAACTACGCCTTCTTGCATGTCATAGGTGAACCTTTGCTTTCACCATTTAATCCCTGTACAAAAATCTGGACTTACGCCGGGATCCCTGGGTTGAGTTCATGAAGTGGTTGCTGGTTGATGGAGCAGTCTGGCAGAGGATGCTCTAAAAAGCAGAGTCAGTGCCAAGGACCATAACAAAATCAACAGGCTGTAGAATAGTCAAAACATGAGCGGAAGTCAGTAACAACATATCACACAGATAAAAGGAAGCAGAGGTAATAGGAATGAACCAGGTCATGTTAAACCTATAACTGACGCTGGAAAAACAGCTGGGGATTTAAGGCTCAAACTAGGGAGTTAACAGGACACAATATGAGTAATTAGCGCATGTGCTCCCAGCCTGGATGGCAGCAGAAGCTAATCCCTGGAATGCCAAACAGAAGCAGAAGGAGCATGCATGGGCATAGATGTTACATCTGCCTCCTTGTTTTTCAACTAGCGTCGTCTTTCTCTTCTTTGATTGACAACTCTAGCTTTACAGGAGCCAAAGAAGGGCAAGGATAGATGGAAAACAAGTGGCTGGGAAGTTGCACTGAACTGTTTGGCCCTGTCAAGAGTGCACAGAGTGTACGGTGCATCTGTGCTTTGTTTGAGCAGTTATTTTCTGTTAAATTCCCCTTAACCACTAAAAAAAGAAAAATCAAGCTATAAGATCAGAAATCTTTACTTATCACTTAACTATTCTGCGACTACATCTGAGCAGCATTTTTGAGGTTTTGCGTGAAATTGCGATGTCCAATTTGCCTTTTTTGCCTCTGTTATTTTTGTGTTGTTCCAATAAGTAAAGGAAATAAACATGTGTATAGCAAAACATATGTAATTGCAATATTTTTTTTTTTTTTCCGGAGAAATAATCATTTTCTGGAACAATTTCAAGGATGCCAACACTTTCGGCCATGACTGTATATGCTTAAAACTAAGTTTTTCAGGCCTGGAGAGCAATGAGCATGGATGTAATAGCTAAGCTCATTACTGTTCTTCTGCATCTGTGTTTCCATAAGTAAACTTCATTGGAATTTAGTCTATGTTTCCAGTACGTCCCCATGACAGCACCATAGGAGGAGTAATCCCATATCCTGTGTAGGGACAGGAAGCACAAGAGGTTAAAAGCCCTCCCACCCCCTCAGTGTTTTTCCTGTCCCTACACAGGACAGGGAGTACAGGAGGAGCACTGGTGCGAAGTTTACCTCAAGGGACCCCAGGGGGATTGTGGGGGGGGGGTGGGTGGGTGCGGCTCTCCTTCCCGCCGTCAAGAGGGTCCTGGGCCAACACTCCCGGGCCCAGGACCCGGGAGTCCCTCAACCCTCCAGTGTGATGGAGCCTCCGGGTGCCGCTTCCCCATCGCTGGGGCTCTCGGCGTCCTGCTCTGGGCGGGTCCGGCTTCTCCCGGCTCCAGGACCGACCGGCGTCGAAACTGGAAGTTTGGAGATGACGAGTTCCGGTGGCGGTCGCGCGGGAAATTCAAATCGTGGTTAGACCAGATGAAAAATGACAGGACGACCAGGTAAGGTATAAGAAGGGGGGGGGGGGCTGGGGAGCATCAAAGGCAGGCTTACAGCTTGGGCACCCCTGACAGCAAAATGGCAGATATGTCTCACCCTGATACATGACTGTGGGGCGATCCAGGGAGGGTAAGTGTACCATTACCTTTTTTATATGGCTAATGGAGCTTGTGCTTACCAGGCCCTTCATATTTTTTATAGGATGTCTCTGGGCAATTACCACCTCCTTCTGAGAAAAAGAAGGATACAGGGAAAAAGGCCACAGTGAAATCCAAGAGGTGCCTGGATTGTAACTTCAGACTTCCCGACTCGTATACAAAACGTCTAAAAGGAGGATCATGGAGCTTTATTAAATGATATGCGTAGTATAATCAAAGAAGAAATTCAGGCTTCTATTACGTCTCTGCAGCCCCCAGGTTCAGGAGTCCAGGATGTCCCAGGACCCAAAACACCCAGAGAAGATATAATACCATCTTCTGAGGGTGAAATCGACCCATCTGGCGACTCTGACAACAGTGAGACCATTAGTCCACCTCAGGGTGGGGAGCGAAAAAAATATATGTTCCACTCAGATGGTATGGATATTCTTCTACGAGCAGTCCGAAACACGATGCAAGTAGAGGAAACGGAGAAGAGCAGTAACATTCAGGATGAGATGTATGGTGGTCTTAGAACCCAGAGATCCATGGTTTTCCCTTTTAATGCTCATGTGAAGGACATGATACTGGAGGAATGGGAGGATGTGGAGAAGAGACTCTATACCACATTACTTCGCGCCCAACTAGCTTTTGACCCAGAGGACACCAACGTGTGGGACACTATTCCTAAAATTGACGTCCCAGTGGCTAAGGTGGTCAAGAAAACCTCTATCCCCTTTGAGAACTCGTCAGGACTTAAAGATCCTATGGATAGGAAGGCGGATGGACTTTTGAAAAAAGCCTGGGAAGCTTCGGCTGCAATTATTAAATCTAATGTCGCTGCTACATTACCAGATCCATGAGAGTCTGGCTAGAAGAGCGAAAGAGTCACCTATGGGATGGCACCCCGAGGGAATCTCTCCTTCAATCTCTCCTATTAAAAATGGCAACAAATTTTATGGCCGACGCTGCGGCCGAATCGGTCAGATTTGCGGCCAGTAATAGAGCTTTTTGGTTAAAAACATGGTCTGGAGATACAGCTTCTAAGAACAAACTGTGCTCCATTCCATTTTCAGGACTCAGAGTATTCGGACCAGTATTAGACGACATTCTAGAAAAAGCGTCTGATAAAAAGAAGGGCTTCCCCGAGGAGAAAATGAAGGAGCAGCCCTTTCGCAAACCCTTCCCCTCTCGTAAATATAACACTCAGAAAAAAAGGGGGGGGTCCACAAGCTAGAGTTTTAATAAGGGGAACAAAGATAAGAAATACCAGCCCAGTACTAGCTCCCGTCCAAAACGGCAATGACTATGTTAGAGTAGGGGAGCGATTAAAGTTTTTCAAAAACAGTTAGTATCCAGGGATTTTGAGTGACCCGATGCCAACAACTATAGCGCAGGGTTACAGGATAGAGTTCTCAAAATTCCACCTAACAGAGGGTTCCCCTACCTCTCTTTCCCGTCGACGGGCAGACAGAGTAGCTGCTACATCAGAGAGTTATTGTGCCAGTTCCAAAACAACATCGGGGCCATTACTCCTCTCTGTTTTCAATAAAGAAACCATCGGGGAGTTCCTTACAATTATCAACCTGAAACCCCTAAACCGATGGGTCCGCTACAAAAAAATTGCGCATGGAATCAGTAAGATCAGCCATTCCTCTAATAGACGAAGATGCGGTAATGTGAACCCTGGACCTCAGGGATGCATACTACCACCTGCCAATACATTCCTCAAGTCAGCAATATCTGAAGTATGCTCTACCATCAGGCAGTCAGATTCTACACTACCAGTTCCGATGTCTTCCCTTTGCCCTGTCATCTGCTCCCTGAATTTTTACGAAGATCATGGCAGAGGTAGTGGCCTATATCCGACTCAGGGATATTACCATCATTCCGTACTTGGACGACTTCCTGGTGGTGGCAGGATCTCCTCCAAGTATGACGCAACATCTGGAACTTGTCCTATAGACATTTACCAGCCTGGGTTTGAACAAAGAAAAATCCAATCTTGTCCCCAGTACTTCACACATCTTTCTGGGAGTCCATTTCGACTCCCGAATGCGAAGGTCTTATCTCCCGGAAGACAAGATGCTCTCAATTCCACAAAAGGATTCGTTCTTTTGCAAGAGAGAAGAAACCTTCGATCCGAAAGTCAATGAGTATTTTGGTAATCGTGACGTCATGCATCACCTGCATCAGATGGAGCCAATTCCATTCCAGGCCTCTACAGAAATGCATCCTGGAAGTGACAGACGGACATCCGAATTACCTAGACAGGAAGATGTCTTTGTCCTGAGATGCCCAGGACTCTACACTAGTGGCTCGACCAGAAGAATCTACAGAAGGGAGTGCAGTGGATTCTGGAACCTTATCTTTTAGTGACCACGGACGCAAGTCTCTCAGGATGGGGAGCTTGAGTGGGAGATTCTTATCTCCATGTAACATGGTCCACAGAGATTCAGACCCGATCATCGAATTTTCGGGAACGACAGGCGATCTGGGAAGCCCTACAGAGAAGCCGGGCGGTCTTAAGAGACAGACATGTAAAAATCTTGTCGGACAACATCACAGCAGTCTCTTTCATCAGACATCAGGGCGGACCAAGATATTCACTTCTCCAGTCCCTGGCCAACAGGATATTCTTAGGTATAGAGAAGATAGTGAGCTCCATTTCAGCAGTTCACCTTCGGGGATCCGACAATCAGGAGGCATATTACATCAGCAGGCGTCAGATGAAGACTTCAGAATGGGAACTGAACGAAGAGGTGTTCCAGCGACTAACTCGCAGATGGGGTCAGTCGCACCTAGACCTTTTTTGCATCCAGAACGAAGGCAAAGACGACATCTTTATTCTCTTTCGACCCAGGAGATCATCCTCAGTGGATGCTCTCTCACAATACTGGGGAGAAGGCCTAACATTTGCCTTCCCATCTGCTCCCCTAATTCCGAGAATGCTGTGGAAAATTCAGGAACATCGGGCGACAGTCATAGCAATTGTCCCGTTCTGGCCAAGGAGGAGTTGGTTCTCCCTTCTACGTCATCTAGCGTTGGAAGACCCAATCATTTTACCATTTCAGGAAGATCTTCTGACGCAATGTCCACTGTTGCATCGGAATCTTCAAGAACTCCAGCTCTCAGCTTGGCTTCTGAAGGGGAGATCCTGAAGAACAAGGGCTTATCTGCCAGAGTGATCCAGCCTATGCAGGCTAGTAGAAAACCTGTAACCCAGGCCATATATAAAAAAATTCTGGAGGACCTTTTGTCAGTTCCACAGGACGGTAGACACCTCTCAGCCAGACATCCCTGCGATCCTTGATTTCTTGCAGGTGGGATTTGACACAGGTCTTACACCAAGTACCTTGAAGGTGCAGATTGCAGCACTAGGTGTTTTCTTCGACACATCATTGTACTCGCATCCCTGGATAATCAGGTTTGTCAAGGCAATCCAGAGACTTAGGACTACCCAGAGAATTTCTTCCCCTCCGTGGGATCTGAATCTTGTCCTGAGAATCTTTTGCAAACCTGCCTTCGGCCCAACTAATGAATTCGGAATAAAGAACTTGACTCTGAAAACAGATTTATTGGTGGCAATCACCACGGCTAAACGGTTGGGTGAAATCAAGGCTCTATCTGTTGTCGAGCCTTGTATGCAGATTTGGGATGATTGCATCATTCTCAAGCTGGATCCAAGTTTCTCCCCGAAGGTTTTGTCATCGATGACCTTAAACCAAGAAGTGGTTCTTCCATCATTCTGCGAAAACCCTAGGAATCAGAGGGAGGAAGAGTGCCAGCATCTCGATGTCCGCAGAGCAGCGTTGGCCTATTTGGAAGCCACTTGGAACTGAAGATTAGACTCTAATCTTTTTATACAGTTTGGGGGGAAAAAATAGAGGCAGGAAGGCTTCAAAACCATCCTTAGCTAGATGGGTCACATCCATGAATAACCTAGCATATCTTTCAGAAGGACAGCCTCCCCTGAAATTATCAAAGCCCATTCCATCAGAGCAATTTCCACTTCATGGACAACTAGAGCAGGGGCTACCATTAAACAGATATTTACCGCAGCCACATGGTCAGGACATACTACTTTCTGCAAACACTACAAGCTAGATGTTCTCTCACAGCAGAGATCTGCGTTTGATAGGAAGATACTTCAGGCAGTTATCCCACCCTAAGCTATGAGTTCTTGGGTATACTCCTATGATGCTGTCATGGGGACATACTGGAAAACCGGAATTATTCTTACCGGTAATGATGTTTCCAGGAGTTCACATGACAGCACCCTTATTTCCCTCCCTATATTGCTACTGTATGTGACTAACATATGTCTAAGCAGTCTAAAATAAAATTTTGTTGTACCCAGCCAATGTGGTTCTTGGAAAATCACTAAGGAGGTTGGGGGTGGGAGGGCTTTTAACCTCTTGTGCTTCCTGTCCCTCCTATGGTGCTGTCATGTGGACTCCTGGAAACATCATTACCAGTAAGACTAATTCCATTTTTTTCATCACAATTTTTTTTTTTTTGCCGCAGATTTAGGCTCTTTTTGGTATGACAAGCTTTTTCTTGGAAACTTCCTGTTACTTAGCTTTGATAAAACTTCATTGATAAAGTCATGTGTGGATTACATGAGTTTCTGCTGCGGAAACGCAATAAAAGTGCATATGCATTTTTTATCTGCGAATATTCCACATTTCATTCAAGTCTATGGGGAAAATATGCACATAAAATTAATAATTTCCTTCAAAAGAAATTACGATGCTGTGGATTTTAAAAATCATAACACAGGTAAGCTTATAAAAAAAACAAAAAAACAGTGGGCATGAGAATTATGTAAATCCCAGACAAATATGGGACTGTAATATGCTGCATGTTTTTGTGCATAAAAATATGCAATGGAAAAATAAAAAAATAATACAACAAATATTCATTGTGGGTCCTTACTGGGTTTTGATGTCTTCCAGCAGCAGTTTTCAGTAAATTATAAGGAGGTGCTTCATCTAATGTGTGATTAATTTAGCAATATCACTACCAGTATGTGTGCGAAATGTATTTTTGGGACCACATCACATTTGAAGTGACTTTGAGGGGTCTATATGACAGAAAATACCTAAAAAAAGTGATACCATTCTAAAAACTGCACCCCTCAAAGTGATCAAAACCACATTCAAGAAGTTTATTAACCCTTCAAGTGTTACACAAACATTTTTGGTATGTGGGGAAAAAAAAAAAATGAACATTTCAATTTTTTCACAAAAATTTTACTTTAGACCCAAATTTCTTTATTTTTGCAAGGGTAATAGGAAAAAAAAAATGGACCCCAAAGTTAGTTGTGCTATTTCTCTTGAGCATGCAGATACCCCATATGTGGGGGAAAACCACTGTTTGGGCATACGGCAGGGCTCAGAAGGAAGAAGTGAAGTTTTGGAATGCAGACTTTGATGGAATGGTCTGTGGGTGTCAAGTCGCGTTTGTAGAGCCCCTGATGTGCCTAGACAGTGTAAACTCCCCACAAGTGACCCCATTTTGGAAACTAGACCCCTCAAGAAATAATCTCAAACATGTGGTGAGCACCTTGAACCCCTAGGTGCTTTACAGATTACATTGATCTGTGAAAATGAAAAATATATATATACTTTTCACACAAAAATGTTGTTTTAGCCCCAAATTTTTTCATTTTCACAAGGATAGGAGAAAATGGACCCCAAAATGTGTTGTGCAATTCCTCCTGAGTACACCAATACCCCATGTGTGGTCAAAAACTACTTTTGAGGCACAGTGCAAAGCTCAGAAGTGAAGAAGCGCCATATTATATAGTGCAGATTTTACTGTTCTTGTTTGCGCATTCTATGACGCACTGGGAGAGCCCCTGAGGTGCCAGGACCCCCCAAAAAATGACCCCATCTTACAAACTATACCTCTCAAACTCATCTAGGGGTGCAGTGATCATATAGACACTATGGGTGTGGCACAGAATTTTATACCATTGGGCAGTGAAGAAAAAATAATTACATTTTTATCACCAAAATTTTGTTTTAGCTACAGATTTTACATTTTCACACTGGGAAAAATGGCACTTCTATTTGTCCCACAATTTCTGCCGAGCGTGGCAATACCTCATATATGGCTGTACAATATTGCTTAGCCACACAGTGAGATTCGGGAGGGACGGAGCGCTATTTGCCTCCTGGAGCGCCGATTTTCCTAGAATAGTTTGCGTACTCCATATACAGAACACCCAAGTGCTAGAAGAGCAGAATACCCCACCCCCTCCCCCCTCTAGTGATCCCATTTTGGAAATTATACCCCTTTAGGAATTTTTCTACCGGTGTAGTGACGATTTTGACTCCAAGGGTCTTTTCCAGAAACAAGCAGCAGTGGATATTGCTGAGTGAAAATTGCAAACTGCAGTTGTAGTGACCAGTACACTGTAGTGTACAGCTCATGCGTCTGGAGATATGCACCCGTAAATTAGGCGGGATCTCATTGCTACAGGAATACCAAACATGTGGACACTAACTGTAGTTTAGGCACACTCTGGAGCTCAGAAGGGAGGGGGACATTTGGATTTGGAAGCGCAGAATTTGCTGGATTTCTTTTGGAAAGCGAGGTGCCATTTAGTTTTTCCAGAGCCTTTGTACTGCCAGTAAAATGGAAAACCCTATATTTCCTTTAACAGATGACAGACCTGAGTGGGACTTGCTTTTTTTGTGAATGGAGTTGAAGCTTTCATTGGGAACATTTTACATTTGGGATCACATATATCCAGCGCTGTACGCTGAGCACTTACTTTGGGGTTTCCATCTAAATTGCCGAGTGACATGATTCAGATGAAATCCTTGGAGGGATTCATTCACTATAAATGAGGCAGCTGAGTTACTCTGGACTCCGTCTGGCCTCTGTACAGTGTTTTTATTTTCGGAGGTGCACAAAACTGTTGCCGACGGCACTTTTATGTATGCCTAAAAAGACGGACACCGCTGGATCATAGGCCAGATGGCGTTCACAGTGTCTTTATTTGCCTCATTATAAGGAATCTTCCACCGAGGGTTCCGTCTGAATCACGCATTTCAGAGATTTACTTGGAAACCCCGGCGTAAGCACTCAGGATAAATGTGCCTTACTGCGATTTTTGGGAGGCAAATTGAACAAATCAACAGTAAATCAAGAATTTTTCTTTTTTTTAACACGGTTCCTCATGTAGTATAAGTGATATGATGACTTTTTCTGCGGGCGGGTCGGTGCGATTACAGCGATATCAGATTCAGATCGGGTTTTTCTGTTTGGCTGCTGTCACACACACTAAAAGACGCTTTTTTTTTTTTTTTGCATTGCCATATTTTGAAAGCTATAATATTTCCATATTTCAGCTGACAAAGTCATGTAAGGGCTTGTTATTTTGAGAGACGAGTTGACGTTTTTATTTGTACCATTTTCGGGCACATGACATTTTTTGATCGCTTTCTATTCCAATTTTTGGGAGGCAGAATGAACAAAAAACAGCAATTCCGGATTTTTTTTAAGTCGTTCCGCATTTGGCAAAATTGATAAGACAGCTTTATATGTTTACAGCGATACATTTATACAGTTTTTTATGTTTTGCCGATTTTACACAAACTATTTTATAGAAAAAAAATAATTATTTTTGCATCACTTTAATCTGAAAGCTATAACTTTTATTTTCCCACTGATGGAGCTGTTTAGCAGCTTTTTTTTGTGGGATAAGATGTCTGTCAGCGGTACCATTTATATTTTCATTCGTCATTTTGATGGTGTTTTATCGCACTTTTTGCTCAGCAGTATGATGATAAAGCATAGTTTTTTGCCTCGTTTTTTATGGTGTTCACTAAAGAGTTCAACTAGTGGGACAGTTTTATAGGTCGGGTGTCTACTCCCCCACCCCCCCCCCCATAAAAATATTTATTTATGGAGATATATCTCATATATATATATTCTATCTATTCCACCCCCCCACATAAAAAGTGCTGTGTGCAAACACCCAAAGTTAAATTTCCACGATGAGCTTTTAGCCAACTTTTGATGCTGCGTATTTTTGTTGCACAAAAACATGGCGACTTGGGCTACGTTCCCATGAGGAGTTTTTGGTGAGTTTATGACCCAGCAAAATCGATTGCAGCATTTACAGAGCCAGGCAGAGAGAGGAAGCCCCCCTCTGCCCTTGGATCGGCGCCCCCGTCATCGCGGGGGGGCGATCGTTGCTATGGTGATCCGGTGTAGTCATGACGACATCCGGGTCACCAGAGCTAGCAAAGTTGCTAGATCATGCTCCCTACATAATATAGCACATTTGCCTGTGAGGGACAAAATAAAAAATTGGAAAAATATAAAATTTTATATTATTTTTCCAATTTTTTAACTTTGTCCCCGACAGGCAAATGTGCTAGATCATGCACGGAGCATGGGAACGTAGCCCAAGTCGCCATGTTTTTTGTGCAACAAAAATACGCAGCGTTAAAAGCTGGCTAAAAATCCATCGTGGAAATTTAACCTTTGGGTATTTACACACAACACTTTTTTTTTTTCCCCCAGACGGGTCTGCTTTGAAACCCACCTGAAAAAGTGTAAACTAAACACTCAAAAATGATGAACATATGCAATGTAATAACGAGTTGCTGTTCATTTCTTTAATCTTTTGAGTGTCTTAACCGCTTCAGGTTACCAAAGAAGCCAAGCATTTTCTTCAAGGGTTTTTAACTCTGAAAACACTCCATACATCCGACACAAGTCATTGGTAAGGCTCAAAAAAAGCCTGGGCTTCTTTTTGAGCAGTTTACCAACATTTTTGATTGAAAAACTGCTAGAGGTCTCTTCATTGTTAAACTAAAATAAACATCTGGAAAATGCCAGGAAAAAGTTGCCCCAAAAACGTTGGAAAAACGCTAAACATCCCCTTCAATTGGCCAAAAACCTAAAGGGATCAATAAACCAAAAAAAAAAAAAAAAAGCTAAAACGCTGGTGTTTTTTTGGAGCGCCTGCCTGGAAAAGACGTATTTAGCAGGAAAGACTTGCTTTTGCTTTTATAACATATAATCGCATTATAAAGAAATTTCCACAATATTTGAAAGTAGGATCAGCTCAGATGACAGGTAGAGTATTATGGAATAGAGTGAAAGCAATGGGTTGTTGTGACGTGGCACCTCAGGACGACCATAAATCACACTTGTATTAGAGCAGGTGCAGATGACCGTGCTTTCAGGCCGAGTGCAATCCGTCAAAACATTGGATCGCACTCGCAATGAGGCAGTGCACATGTCCGAGTGCGGTCTGATTTTCAAGGACTGACAGAATGGAGAATTATTTTTTTTTTTTTTGAGAAAAATGCATCCCACTCTGATCAGCATAATTTTCTTGGATGGAGAACATACAGCCATGTGTACCCAGCCTTATGTTCATGGTGCCAGGAACAGCAGCCATAGGCTATGTCTTTTCTCCTTTATTTTTTTCACTTATGGATAGGAGAAGTAAATGTAGCAGAGCGGAGTTTGTCATTCAGCACAACTTTTTGTGACGTCTTGATGCGATCTCAGCAGTTTCCTATTGAGCTGCAGCAAAAAAAAATCATACTGGGTTATTGTAGCGCAATACATTATTCAAAGAAATCATTAGATGACTGATCCAGCTCTGCTCCATCTGTACGTAGTTTCTGACTAATCTCATCTTTATGGATGCACCGGCAGACATTTCCCCTTAGGATCCTTTAATGCAGGGTTCCCCAACTCCAGTCCTCAAGGCCCACCAACAGGTCATGTTTTCAGGATTTCCTTACTATTGCTCAGGTGATAACTGCATCACCTGCACAGGTAATAATTACACCACCTGTACAATACTAAGGAAATCCTGAAAACATGACCTGTTGGTGGGCCTTGAGGACCGGAGTTGGGGAACCCTGCTTTAATGAGTGTACTAGATTTGCTTTATTCCCGTAATATTTGTTATATTCCTCCATCTACAATATAACAAGTGCCGACACTGTCGTAGGACAAAAAAAAAGCCGCAATATTACAGTAATGCGCTTATTAAGTAATAAACTGTTAAGAAAGTTACATTTACTTTACCTTGAGTTTCTTTACAGCCTTGCTGGTGTCTTGTTCCTGGCTCCAGACCGTCACTCCTCCCTTGTTGTATTGGCACTGCCAGCCATCTGGACTCTCGCACTGCTCCCGGAAAGAGTTAAAATCTGCATCGTCTGGAATATGCACCATCTTCCCAGCACTTGTCCAGTATCTCAGGGGGTTAACGCTGACCTGTCTGTACACTGCACATTAAACGAACGCCTTCCTTACGTGTAGCTCTGCTCTTCGCTTTGCGGTTGGGTAGAGAATTCTTACCTTGCGTTAAGCTTTGCAGAAGATAACTCTCTGGATTTCCATAGTCCCTCAGTCCGGTTATTAGCTTTTAAGTATATTCACTTCTTACTTTTGTTATAAGCCTTGCAATGAATTTCCAAGGATAAGCCCAATATTTCGGTGCCTTGTCCAAGACTCGGTGATCCCAGAACTGCACACCTCCAGCACCTCCAGGCTTCTATTCCAATAAGCTCAGCTCCTTGTCTCTGGTTTCCTACAGCCGAGCTCTCCTAGTGTATATTATTTAGCAGGTAACATCATACAGGTGTCTTGGATTCCTCACCCAGCCCATTGCATCCACTCCCTCCTCTTCATTCCCAAGCATCCTCCCCTCTCTCCCAGCCTAATCTCCATCTGTTTGACTTTGCAGCAGTTACGGTTTCAGCTCATCATCACCAGGCAGCTTTATCATCAGGTCCATTAAACAGGCCCGGAGCATAGGTCTTAAGTGTAGCTTTAACTAAAGGCTTGTGTCAATGAGAGACGACGTGAGCAATGCAGCAGTCTCCAGAGCGGCCTTGTACTGCACTAACACTGCAGAGGATGGAGCAAGATCTGCAGCCAGAGAATCTCCTAAAGTATTCGGAAAAGACATGATCCATGAAATAGGTCAATGCAGCTCGTATATGGGCTGCAGCCGCTGCTGTAGATCATCCTCACTGCAGTGCACTGCATACAAGTGGTGCAGAGAGCTGAGTAATGGATACAGCTCAGTATTATCATAGCAGAGTGCACTGGAGATGCCGCTGGATAATGATTCCAGGAGGGGACATAATGTTAAATACGCGCGGAAAAAGTAAAGGTGTAGTCATTAACGAACAGCAGAAAACTGCAGACTACACATTTTTCGGCTGCGTTCCCATGATGAGCATTGACGTTGCATATTTTCTGCACCTATTGAATTTGCACTTTTATTTATGGCCATTTTCTCTTTTTTGATTTGTCATATTTAAGAGACATGTGGCAGATTTCAAACAAGTTACAAAAAAAACCACAGTGGGCGTCGGATTTCTTTAAATCCCATCCACTTTGCTGGAACTGTGAGACGTTATTTTTGTGCAGAAAATATACGCAGTGTCAAAAGCTGATCAAAAACTAATGGTGGAAATTTACAGTGGTATTTCCATCTCCAAGATCCTATCCTAATATGTCAGAGTTGTAATAATTATAATAATATTAGCAAATACCTCCAAATAGAAATGTAGTATGGTTCTTCTGATTCACTATGTTGCTTACCCCATGTGCAGGGCATTGCAGTAGCTTAGGTATCCATGGTAACAACCCGGAGTGGGATTCAAATTTTTAACAACAGATTCTGTGTTTGTGTGTAGGAAAACCACACCCATTTTTAAAACCACACCCTTTTTAAGCTACACCCATTTACACACACCTTTTCCTCAAACATAGGGTAGCAGGGTCGCAGTCAAACAGTAAGCCGAGGTACCTAATTTTACAACAAAAAAACTGGGAAAAATTATTGACTCAAGTATAAGCCTAGGCTGGGAAATGCAGCAGCTACTGGTAAATTTCCCCATCCTAGTGTGTATGGCACCCCTCATCCCCAATCCTGGTACATATGGCGCCCCTCATCCCCCAATCCTCATGTGCATGGCCTCCTCATCCCCCAATCCTGGTATGCATTGCCTCCTCATCCCCCAATCCTGGTATGCATGGCCTCCTCATTCCCCAATCCTCATGTGCATGGCCCCTTCATCCCCCAATCCTGGTATGTGTGGCCTTCTCATCCCCCAATCCTGGTATCTGTGGCCCCCTCATCCCCAAATCCTGGTATGTATGGCCTCCTCATCCTCCAGTCCTGGTATGTATGACCTCCTTATCCCCCAATCCTGGTATGTATGGCCTCCTCATTCCCCAATCCTGGTATGTGTGGACCCTTCATCCCCAATCCTGGTATGCGGGGCCCCCTCATCCCCCAATCCTGGTATGCGGGGCCCCCTCATCCCCAATCCTGGTATGCATGGCCCCCTTATCCCCCAATCCTGGTATGCATGGTCCCCTCATCCCCCAATCCTGGTATGCATGGCCTCCTCATCTCTCAAACCTGGTATGTATGGCACTCCTCATCTCCCAATCCTGGTATGCATGGCCTCCTCATCCCCCAATCTTGGAATGTGTGGCCAACCTCATCCCCAATCCTGGTATGTATGGCACCCCTCATCTCCCAATTCTGGTATGCATTGCACCCCTCATCTCTCAAACCTGGTATATATGGCACCCCTCATCTCCCAATCCTGGTATGCATGGCCCCCTCATCCCCCAATCCTGGTATGTATGGCACCCCTCATCTCCCAATCCTGGTATGCATGGTCCCCTCATCCCCCAATCCTGGTATATGTGGGCCCCCTCATTCCTCAATTCTGGTATGCATGGCCCCCTCATCTTCCAATCCTGGTGTGCATGGCCTCCTCATTTCCCCAATCCTGGTATGTATGGCCACCCTCATCCCCAATCCTGGTATGTATGGCACCCCTCATCCCCCAATCCTGGTATGTATGGCACCCCTCATCTCCCAATTCTAGTATGCATGGCACCCCTCATCTCCCAATTCTAGTGTGCATGGCACCCCTCATCTCTCAATCCTGGTATGTATGGCACCCCTCATCTTCCAATCCTGGTATGCATGGCCCCCTCATCCCCCAATCCTTGTATGTATGGGACCCCTCATCTCCCAATCCTGGTATGCATGGCCCCCTCATCCCCCAATCCTTGTATGTATGGGACCCCTCATCTTCCAATCCTGGTATGCATGGCCCCCTCATCCCCCAATCCTGGTATGTATGGGAACCCTCATCTCTCAATCCTGGTATGTATGGCACCCCTCATCTCCCAATCCTGGTATGCATGGCCCCCTCATCCCCCAATCCTGGTATGTATGGCACCCCTCATCTCCCAATTCTAGTATGCATGGCACCCCTCATCTCTCAATCCTGGTATGTATGGCACCCCTCATCTTCCAATCCTGGTATGCATGGCCCCCTCATCCCCCAATCCTTGTATGTATGGGACCCCTCATCTCCCAATCCTGGTATGCATGGCCCCCTCATCCCCCAATCCTGGTATGCTTGGCCCCCTCAGCCCGAAATTCTGGTACACATGGCCCCCCTCATCCCCCAATCCTGGTATGCATGGCACCCTTCAACCCAATCCTGGTATGTATGGCCTCTTCATCCCCCAATCCTGGTACGTATGGTCCCCCTCATCCCCCAATCCTGGTATGTATGGCACCCCTCATCTCCCAATCCTGGTATGTATGGCACCCCTCATTTCTCAATCCTGGTATGCGTGGCTCCCTCATCCCCCAATCCTGGTATGTATGGCACCCCTCATCTCCCAATTCTGGTATGTATGGCCTCCCCAAATCCCCAATCCTGGTATGCGTGGCCCCCCTCATCCCCCAATCCATGGTATGCGTGGCCCTCCCTCATCCCCCCAATCCTGGTATGCGTGGGCCCCTTCATCCCCCAACCCTTTTATGTGTGGCCTCCTCATCCCCCAATCCAGGTATTTGTGGTTCAATCACTTTACAATTAAAAAAAAAAAATAAACACTTATACTCACCTTCCTTCCTTACCTCTGCTCCAGCACTGCTGTGTCCTGTCTGCCAGCAGCTCATGTCAGCATTAGTGATGAGCGAGCATGCTCGCTACTGCTCGGTGCTCGCCCGAGCATCTCACTGCTCGAGATGCTCGGCGCTCGCCGAGTATTTCCGGGGTTGCTCGGCGGGAGCTCGGGTCCCCCCCTTGATGTTTGGCGGTCTTTAGAGAGCCAATGAACATGTAGGGATTGCCTGCCATGCACTGTAATGCCGTAGCCATGTTGGTTGTGGCATTACAGTGATTGGCTGGCCGCACAGCGTCATCAGGTCTATATAAGACCTGGCGCTGCCATGCTCGTCACAGTCACTCCGGAATCAGACAGTGTAGGGAGAGGTGCTGCTGTGTCAGGGAGAGATTTGCTTGTGTATTAGGTAGTGTAGGGAGAAAAACCGTACATTACACATATCCATCTTAACAAACAGTCCTTTTGAGGACTAACTAATTCATCTGCAGAGATATCAGGCAGGCAGTGTATATAGGCAGGCAGGCAGGCAGGGTATATAGCAGACTGCAGTGTGCATAGCACAAGAGGCTCCATTAAAATTCTGCCTTCTGCTGATGTTAGATATTTCTATACAAAGGCCCAGGTCTCAGGGGCCAGGAATACTTTTTTTTGGATATTAATCATCATTATTTGCTTAAAAAGCAATCCAGAGAACACCGTTTTTCTGCGCCATTTGCTTGTTGGCACTGCAGAATACAGCCAGGTCCTTTCCATATTACAGCGCTAGAAATCCAGCTATTTAAAACTGTTTTCCCAACCACACAGATCACATATACGTTGTCAGAAAATACTGCCATTTCTGACCTCCATTAAAAATTTCTTTCAGTGTGTCAGTGAAACCATTCACACCAGTTTGCTGTTCAAACTACTTACCTACAGGCCAGGTATTTAAAACTCTGTTTTCTCCATCACATGGATCACATATAAGTTTGCTCCAAACTCAAGTCATTTGTAGTGAGCGTGGAAGATACTGTCCTCCATTTAAAATGGGCAAGGCACGTGGCAAGGGATGGGGAACTGGACGTGATGGTTATGGTGCATGCAGAGGACAAGGCCGTGGGCAAGCTGAAATTGTGCCACAACAAACACCCACATCTTCTCGTCTGACCTTCCTGTCCCAATTCCTAGGGGACCGCAGCACACCACTATTGAACCCAGAGCAGTGTCAAAAGGTTGTTGATTGGATAGCGGATAATGCTTCCAGTCACTTAGCCACCACCACCACCACCACCCTGTCTTCCACGCGGTCAAGTCTCAGTAGCCGTGAGTCTGGACTGCATATTCCTCACACTGATCCATAGCTGCCACTATTTCTCCCTGTGTGCCGTCCCCGCATTACACAAACACGTGTCCCAAAACATTAGCCGTGCACTCAACAACGCAGTTACCGGGAAAGTCCACCTAACCACGGACATGTGGACAAGTGCTTGTGTGCAGGGACGGTACATCTCGCTGACGGCACACTGGGTTAACATAGTGGAAGCCGGGATCCAGTCAGACCTTGGGACGGAACACATCCTCCCCATGCCAAGGATTGCGGGCCCTAGGTCAATCAGGGTTGCCCCCATGGTCTACAGCTCCTGCACCTCATCCTCCTCAGCCTCCTCCTCTTCTTCAGCCTCCATCTCCGAAATGACCACATTAGTCACAAGCTGGAAGCACTGCAGCACTGCCTCGGCAAAGCGGCAACAGGCTGTGCTGAAGCTAATATGCTTAGGTGACAAACCGCACAATGCTGAAGAGTTGTGGACAGCTCTGAAAGAGCAGGCAGATCTGTGGCTCACACCGCTGAACCTACAGACAGGCATGGTCGTGTGTGACAATGGCCAGAACCTGGTGGTGGCTCTGAGGCATGGCGAGCTCACACACGTACCATGCCTGGCCCATGTGCTTAACCTCATAGTTCGGCGGTTTCTCAAATCTTACCCGGAGCTGCCGAATCTGCTTGTTAAAGTACGCCGCCTGTGTGCCCATTTTAGAAAGTCAGCTACAGCTTCCGCCGCCCTTGCCATGTTTCAGCAGCATTTGCAGCTTCCGGCTCACAGACTGGTGTGTGATGTCCCCACACGTTGGAACTCTACACTGCAGATGTTGGGCAGGATTTGTGAGCAGAAGAGGGCAGTTGTTGAGTACCAGCATCAACAAGGCCGTTGGTATTTAGTTCAGACTCCACACATAAGACCTCAGACATGGATGTCAGACATATGTACCATCCTCCAAAACTTTGAGGACTCCACCAAGATGGTGAGCGGCGATGACACCATATTTAGCGTCACCATCCCACTTCTCTGTCTTCTGAAACGCTCTCTGCTCACAATCAAAGAGGATGCATTGCAGGCGGAGCACAATGAGATGGAGCAAGGAACCATACAGGGTGATTACACACAGCCAAGCCTCATCTCATCCCAATGTGGATTGGGTGACAATGAGGAAGAGGAGGAGGAGGAAGGACAGGAGCCAGTTTCATGTACTACAGCTGTCATACTGTCTGTTCAGCGTGGATGGCAAGAGGACAGAGAGGAGGAGGAAGAGAGCATGGTCAGTCATCCTCTTGGTGAGGACACGGAAGTCTTGCCTGTTAGTAGTCTGAGTTTATGTTACGCTACCTTTACCATGACCCTCGCGTTTTCAAAATTTTTGGTGACAGTCATTACTGGTTGGTGACACTTCTAGACCCACGCTACAAGGAGAAGTTTATATCTCTTATTCCTGAGGCGGACAGGTCTACAAAAATGGGGCTGTACCAGAAGGCCCTTGTTGCGGAACTATTAAAAAAATTCCCATCTGAAAACGCTGGCGGCACAAGGCACACTTCGTTGGACAACCAAGGACTACAGGCGAGAGAGACACAACTTCAATCCAACAGAGGCAGGGGAACACTGTCAAAGTTCTGGGAGAGTTTTCTCAGACCCTCCCATCGCACAGGCCCTGAGGCGCAGGATACCCTCACAAGGGGTGCAAAGTTTTGTAAGATGCTGAGGGAGTACCTTGCCGACCGTACCAACGTCCTCCGTGATTCCTCTGTGCCTTATAATTATTGGGTATCCAAGCTGGATACGTGGAATGAACTGGCTCTCTATGCCTTGGAGGTCCTGGCCTGTCCTGCTGCCAGTGTTTTATCAGAGTGGGTTTTTAGTGCTGCTGGTGGAATTATAACTGATAAGCGCATCCGCCTGTCAACTGAAAATGCTGACAGGCTGACTCTTAGAAAAATAAACAAGGGCTGGATTGGGCCAGACTTCTCAACACCACCGAATGATAGCAGCGTAACATAAACTCAAATCCAGTGTCTTTTCTTGGGAGGTGTATTCCCATGCACCTTTTCACACCCACACATTGGTATACGCTTCCTGATTTTGGCTATTTGCTCTTGTCCTACTCCTCATCCTCATCCTCCACCACCATATCACCAGGGTGACCGTGGTCCATGATGAAACACCCACATAATTTTTTTAAAGGGTGTTTCTGATGCCCGTAAAAAATTTTTTATACAGTATGTTCATGTATACCCCCAGGGGTAAATGTTTGTCAGCCCATACACTTAGTGCATGGGCATTACAAGTATAGGAGGCCCGCTCCTTTCTAATGGGAACAATTTTTATGAGGCCCTCCTCCATGTCTCTTCCAAGGGGCATTGAAGTGCCTCCAAATTTTTGGCAGCCCTTGCATTCACTGCATAGGCCAACACTATGGGAGACTCTCTCCTTTCTAATGGGAATTTGTCGTTACTGTGGCCCTGCTCTATGTCTCTTTAAATTGTTAGTGGGGTTTTTCCTAAATTTGGTCAGCCGTTGGACTCACTGCATACCCTATAACTGTATAGCAGATCCTCTCCTTTCTAATGGGAACATTTCGCACTTGTTACTGTGGCCCTGCTCTATGTGTCTTTAAATTCTTAGTGGGGTTTTTCCTAAAACTGATCAGCCGTTGGACTCACTGCATACCCTATAACTGTACAGCAGATCCTCTCCTTTCTAATGGGAACATGTCATACCTTGTTTCTGTGGTCCTGCTCTATGTGTCTTTAAATTCTTAGTGGGGTTTTTCCTAAATTTGGTCAGCCGTTGGACTCACTGCATACCCTATAACTGCATAGCAGACTATCTCCTTTCTAATGGGAATTTGTCGTTACTGTGTCCCTGCTCTATGTGTCTTCAATTTCTTAGTGGGGTTTTTCCTAAATTTGGTCAGCCGTTGGACTCACTGCATACCCTATAACTGTATAGCAGACTCTCTCCTTTATAATGGTAACATGTCGTTCTCATTACTGTGGCCCTGCTCTATGTGTCTTTAATTTCTTAGTGGGGTTTTTCCTAAATTTGGTCAGCCGTTGGACTCACTGCATACCCTATAACTGTATAGCAGACTCTCTTCTTTCTAATGGGAACATGTCTTACTCGTTACTGTGGCCCTGCTCTATGTGTCTTTCAGAGTCCCTCCATCATCAATGAAACAGGATGTGTCTGATGATGTGTCACACAGCACATTGCCAGATAAGGTTGTAAAATGTTAAAATGACATTTCCTGGTGAATGCATTTGCCTTAAAAAGTAACATAAAAAAAAAACAGTAGGATCTTTCCTTAGTATAAAAACCGCTGAAAATACAGCCAGGCATGGTCATGTGTGACAATGGGCGGAACCTGGTGACAGAGAAATGACAGCCGGAGTAGATACGGTTTCCCTCTATGCCAGTCCTTTCACCGAGCTAAAGAATATGGCTGTGGTGAAATACAACTCCCACTGAGAAGCTGTTTCAGATTGAAAAACATTGTGCCCACCAGAAGATTTGAGTCTGAGGGCTCACCTTTCTCCCCCGCTCAAGAGCCCCATAGCAGCTGCAACATTAGCGCTATCATGAACTCTCCTGATGTAGAAGCCAGGGCACACCAGAGGATTCTCTGGTGGGACCGTCCAACCATGCCGAGAAGCAGTCCTGGCTAAGAAAAGTGTGTGGGAAGGTTCCCGGACACTCTATGGTTGCTTTTTTACTGAGGTGGAAACCCACGCAAACACAGGGAGAAAATACAAAATCCTTACAGATGTTGTCCTTGCTGGGATTTGAACCCAGGATCCCAGCGCTGCAAGGCTTCAGTGCTAACCACTGATCCAATGTGCTGTTGTTCATCCTCTGATATCTAACAGGCTGGAGAAACTTGCACCTACTGTCACTCTATCTTCAGGTCCTTTGTGAGTATTTGGGCAGCCACTCAGTCTACCAAATAAAATTCCTGGGAAGGAAATTGGGGAAGGCTTCGCTATTGGTACTGGGGGCAGTGCCCTCGGTCCCCAGCCGCCGCCGGCATGAGGTTATGAAAAGCTTCCGCCTCCACGAGCCTAAAAGGCCACATTTCAAGTGAAAGCAGCTTTAGAGGACTTCCTGGGAAAAATGACAGCTGGGTAGATATGGTTTCTCAAGTCCTTTCACCAAGCTAAAGAATATGGGTGTGGTGAAATACAACTCAGCAAAAAAAGCTGTGGACTGGCTCCGTACCGTCCCTGGCCACATTCACCTGTCCACGTGTTTGTGGTTAGGCGGTCCTTCCCAGTAAGTGCACTGGGGAGGGCACGGGGAATGTTGAGGGATCCATGTTTGTGGAAGGCGGAGACGACACCGGGAGAAACATTGGCGGCTAGGGACCGAGTATGGACACCCGGCCGCCGGCATGAGGTTATGAAAAGCTTCCGCCTAAGAGGCCACATTTCTAGTACAAGCAGCTGTCAAAAATTTGGCAGTATAGTATTGCAGCCTGTGGGTGGGTTGCTGGCTGCATACTTGCGCTTGCATTCCAAGGAATGGGGTAGGGACAACTGAATGCTGCACTGGGACAGGGACATGGACGGTGATTGTTGCAAGTCTGCAATGACAGGTGCATGGGGGGAGGCATCTTCGCATGCGCCAAGGATCACTTATGATGGGCACACTTTTAGGCAGTGACCTGGGAGTCAGAGATGCTTCCAGAGGTCTTCCCCATTCTGTTCCCATGTCTTTTCAGCACGGTATGCATGTGTCTGATGATGTGTCACACACCACATGGCCAGATAAGGTTGTAAAATGTTAAAATGACATTTCTCGGTGAATGCATTTGTCTTGGTTGAAAGCAATGCAAAAGTGCAAAAACGCATCAAAAACGCTACGTGTGAACATAGTCCAAGGTGTGGAGGAGTATTTTTGTTTTTGGTTATTTATTTTTCCTTATATACAAGTCAATACCCTGGAAAGGATGTTCCTTAACATATTTCCCAGGAAAATCCATTTTGGCTTCGTTTTTGTATGTTTTATTGTGAGTCCGTAAAAGTGGTGTAATACTCTGACCACGTTGTTGACAGCAGTGATCTGGGAGTACGAGATGCTTCCAGGGGTCTTCCCCATGCTGTTCCCATGTCATTTGAGCACTGTTCCCATCGACTTGGGCAATTTTTAGGCCATCTGCAGACCGCCAGGGGGAGCCCCTTGAAAAATGCTCGAGTTTCCCATAGACTTATATTGGGCTCGTTGCTCAGGTCGAGCACCCGAGTTTGCTTGACCCGAGCAACGAGTACCCGAGAATTTTAGTGCTCGCTCATCACTATTCAGCATCTGAGCAGCACACACTCTCAGAGGCCAAGGTGAGCTGTCGGCACATTCACTCTTCTCCACGCCGAGACTATGGGCGTGGAGAAGTGTGAATATGCATTCTCTTTAGTAATGGGCACTGACTGCAGGAGCGCGGCTCAGCGCTCCTCCATGCGCGCTACTTAAGAGAATGAATATTCCCTCTTCTCCACGAATATTCATGTCCCTTTAGAAGCGAGCACACGTGGTAGCTGCAGCAGCGGCTACTGCATGTGCCCGCTCCTCCGCTGCCACAGCCCCCCTCCCACCCTCATCAATACTCACCTATTCTCCTCCTTCTCCCGCTGCTGTGGGGCCCGATCACGGCTCTGGATCTTCCCTGTTCAGGGAACCGGCTGCTCTTCTAACAAGCGGTTCCATTGAACCGGGGAGAACCGGCCGAATCCCACCCCTTGTAACAACCATTGCTATAGTGACAGTTAGCTAGCTGTTAGGGTGATTTCACATTGCGTTTTGTCACCCGTTCGTTGGTCCCACAAAATGGGATTCAGTGTATCTGCCGACGGGGTTATAGACTATAATGGTGCCGACAGAGTGAACATGTGCTCTGTCGTGCATCATTTTCGGGCTTGTGCTTCTACTGGAGGAAGACATCCAGATGCAGTTTACTACGCAGTCTACTATGTTCTTAGAGCATTTAGGACGCTACAAGCAGCCATACATCTGACCAACATGCAGGGGAGGGAGTCCATAGTCCCCCTGGGTGAATTCTGCACTGGGGCCCATCGGACTCTAGTTACGTCATGTGTGTGTTGTTGTGTTAATATGCATGTGAGATCGAGAAGGGGTATTTAGTTAGCGTTTCCCACCGGGGGGGGAATAGGTCAATGTGGGGAACTGTGTTGTTATGACAAAATCGGCATAAGGACAAGAGAATGAAACCACTGCAGCTGCCAGGCCGAGATTTATTTTGTGACAGAAATGGATTGCCTTCAAAGTTAGGTCCGGGAAGTTAGATCAGACCAGTGTGGATGTGCGGTGACTAAAGTAGCTTCCATAATCAAATGAGTAACCTGGAAAGGAAAAAACGAGAATCTCCACCTGAAGTAGCCAGAAGGCCAAAGACTGGTGGGAGCAGCAAACTTACCAGGAGGGAACCTTCTTGTTGTGGGACTGAGCACTGCGAGGATGAGGACTTTCAGTGCAGTGCTACTAGTAATTAAGAAGGAAGTGTCCAGTTGTTGGAGTGGGCACTGTGAGGACGAGGGCCTAGAGTATTGATGACTTATGTGAGAATGGGCCAAGGAGGTGGACCACAGTAAAAAAGGGCCCTGAAGTGTGAGATTGTCAGTGATGTGATTGCAAGTCTGGTGTATGCAGAAAAGAGCCAGTGTGTGACTACATAGTGGCAAAACAAGCTCAGACGTGCCGGACAATCTTGGAGTCCAGAAATTGTACATCACTTGTGTGAACTTACTATTGTTATGCAACATTCCAAGTACATGTGCCTCCATTTGGAAGTGTGCAATAAAAAGTCATTGAACAGTCCCTGTCGAGTTGTTATCTTGGTGGGGAGCCAAGTATAAGCTCAGTCCAGCTGCAGAAGATGTATAAGTTTTGGTTTAGCCCTTATAAATGTGTACTTTATATATATGTAGCAAATATTTACTTGACAGTAAATTCTGCACAAGCTATGATACAGCAAACCTTAAAAGGGTATTCTGACAAGAAAGCCATTATCTCTCTGTAATGGAGCTCATTTCATGGTAGCCTGGAAGCTCATAATAGGGCTTCCATGAACAGGCTTTGTTTAAACCACTCTTTTAGCAGGTCCCAGGGCAACCCTGGTTTATATCCTTTAACCCATGCACAGGAATCTGAGTTATGCTAGGCCTGATTGGATACATCCATAAAGTGGCTGCTGACCAGTGGAGCGAGCTGGCTGAGAAAAGCTGAGTTGTTACTTGAAGGTCAAAGTCAGGAACAAAATCAAGAAATAGTTGGGTAGTCAAATCACAAGCTGAAATCAGGAATGAAGCGGCAGAAAATACAGAATACTAGGACTAGATAAGCAATTTACCAGGATGGTTACAAACTATAACTGGCAACACTGGCAGGCTGCAGAAGATTTAAAAGGAACCTGTCATGTCCCCAAATGCTATAAATCTGCAGATTTGTAGTTAATCTACAGGCTAATAGTGTTACAAAGCTGTGCAGCCGCAGTACTGAGTGCATGGCTGTCATACGGAAATGAACTTTATTCTTGGTTACCACCCAAATAGTATTTTTAATTCCAGGGTGACCTGCAAGTGCTGAATCATGAGATTTGTGACATGCAGAAGTAGTGCTGTTGCTTCAAAAGCATCCAGTAACTGTTACAAATAACACAAGCACAGGAGACAGGAAGTGTTGTCCTGCAGAAGCATCCAGCAACTAGAGGGGTTAACACAGTCACAGTAGACAGGGAGTGTTTTAGCAGAGCCCCAGGGAGATTGTGGGGAACTAATTATTATAGCCTGGCTGAAGCCGAAGACAAAGGTGGTGTGTTATCTAGATCTGACAGAAGGCAACTGAACAGGATTCAGATCAGGGAGAAACTAAACACAGGTCAGTTAAACTCCCTGAACTAACAGTGCATAGTATTATTGGGAAGGAAGATAAGGCCTGGAAGAAATTGTGTCACAGGGATCATCTCCCTCATCAAGCCCTCCCCCCTTCCATCTCCATGCAGGATAAAGAATGCTGTGTACTATTGAGTCCTTGTGAATTAAATGCATAGAAGTGTGCTGCTAAGAGATCTAATCTATGCTGAATTATGCTACTGAAGAGACTGTAATACTGTGCCTTGTGAAGAAACTACAATATTGTTACTGGAGCCGGTTGCTCAAGAAACTCAGACTGTACTGTAATGAAGATTGTTGCTGTAACATCCCAAATTGCACTGGCCATGCTTCAAATTAAATTCCACTGTTAAACTGTTGAAAAGGACTCTTGTCAGATGTGTCTGGTCAGCAATTGAATCTATTGTGTGCCTGAGAGAAGCTGCAGCCTATGGTCGCCCTGAGTAATGGCTCCCCCATGATTCCAAAGAATTCATGAAACCCGCCTCGCCCTATCTGAACCTAGCGGTATGCGTGTAACAGATTCCTGAAGAAGTAGAAGATGAAACTGATGAGGTACAAATAATTTTGGGGTGGGAGAATTGTCAGGAGCTAACTCTTGAGATTTACGTATCTGCTCAAAAAATGTAGCTATAAAACTTTTAAGCCAGTCTCTGTAGCCAGGGTGTCTGGTAGTTCTCGCCTTGCTATAGCGCAGTGCTTCCACCCGTATCTTGCTAGGAATGTAGCTCTCTAGAAATGTAGCAGGGTCTACCTCTTACGTCGGTGGTCGACTTGTCCAAGCTCTGCACACATTCACAAGAGATGAGATCAAAAGAACAACAGGTTTATATTAAGGTGTTACATGGTGAAAAAGGCAGGGCAGTGAACAAATAACAGCAAATCATATAATACAGCACAAACTCAACTTCTATACACGTGGTGGTATGGGACTTAGTATGTCCCGGGCCTGGCTGGGTTGCCACCATAGAATAGTCCCCCTGGGGTGAAATACAGTATGGCTATATGAAAAGGCTTTTGTTACACAATCTTTCACATACACTTAAAGGGAATCTGTCACCACTTTGAAGTTATCAGACCTCTACTATGGCCATACAGGGTATAGAAAAGTAAATCTATACAAACCGATATGGCCCATAGCAGAGGTCTGATTGCAGAGAAATCTGTTTTTATAAACTCCGTTTTTCACAGGCTTGGCGTCCGGGGGATCCCAAGCAATCCCCGCCTATGTGCTTATTATTCCCCCAAATCCCTGCCTATATGCTTAATTATCATATTCCCCCCCCTCCCCTGCATGTCACAGGACTCTGTGACAGGCCCTGTGATGTGCACTGTGCTCCCTCTTGTGCCGGGCATGCAAAATGCGCCACTCACATAGAGCTCACATAGAGTGCGCTTTACTTCATCCCTCCCCCGTCTGTCTGTGCTCTGCGCTGCAGGGTTTTATTGCGCAGGCGCCGGGAAGTGGCAGTGACTCCCCTGCGCCTGTGCAATAGAAACCTGTGGCGCAGTGCACAGACAGACGGGGGAGGGATGAAGTAAAGCACTCTCTATGTGAGTGGAGCTTTGCGCATGCACGGGAAGTCAGGGAGCATGGGGGGGAATATGGAACATGGGTGGAATATGATAATTAAGCAGATAAGCGGGGATTTAGGGGAATAATAAGTACATAGGCGGGGATTTGCCAAGTCTGTACAAAATAGAATTGATTAAAGCATTTTTCTCTGCAATCAAACCTCTACTATGGGCGATACAGTTAGGTATATATGTATAGATTTACTTTTCTGTAACCTGTATGCCCATAGTAGAGGTCTGATATCTCCAAAGTGGTGACAGATTCCCTTTATGGATAACAATCGATAATGACACACACTGCAGGTGACAATGGACACACACCTTCTAACTGATAACATTGGGGCCCAGTTGCTTTGGATGTTGGTACTTGCAAGAACCGATAGTGCAAGTCAATATTACAATCAAAGCAAGATTTTCTTAGCAGCAGTTCTATCATAAACGTCTTGGTAGTTGAAGCACAAGTCCCAGCAATACCTGCTCAGCAACAGTTCTGTCATAAACTCCTTAGCTTGTACCAAAAAAAGAACCAGACTTTGATATAAATCATGCTAACTCCATTATTAAGCATTTTACTTAGAGAGACAGAGTAATTACACATGCAGCAATTTTTATGAAAAAGTATAAATCCATTTATTTCACATATATGCTGACAAACAATTAAAAACAATTATTTAGCAGACAGTGAGCCATAGTAAATAATGAACCGATCAATTGGGGTGGTTTGCAGGTTTACAAATATATATCCTGAGTGGTATTAACATCAGTTAAATCACATTGCAGTAAACAGTTTAACACCAGTCTTTTTAGTAATCAGAAGGGCTTTATCTTCCCCTCTCCACGGGAGGTGGCAAACAGAGCAGAGAAAACACAAGTCACAGTTTAACAGCACGCCATTATATATATATATACCTCAGTCTATGCCTCAGGTGCAATCATAAATGCAGGCTGCAGACTATCAGTGCTCATGTGCCCAGTACACAGTTACCCTGTGCTGAAATCTCAGACCCCAGTTAGTGTCACCTCACTGAATCAAGCAAGAATATCTCATTTTGTGGTGTTAGCAGTGTTGAATCATGCTATTACCAGTCAGGAAGGCTGTTAGGACCCACTTACCACGTAACCCCTGGCCCCAATGCGCATTTCGCACTAGCTTCCTCAAGGGGGCTACTCCTTAGCTGTAGAACTATAAGTCCCCACAATAGACACTCACTTCCTGATGCAATGATCGCATCGCACTGAACGGACTGGCCAGCACCTCTCCTGACCTGAGCATGAAAGTGTGATGTATTTCTATGCAGCTATCCAGCTCAGGTTAGGAGTTCAGACAGCCAGTGTGAGGTTTACAATGCGATCCTCGCACGAGAAATATAGCAGTCTGTCTCTGCCCTAAGGTTTAGTCTCCAGGCTGATTCTAGATAAGAAGATTTTTGTGATCTGTAATAACAGTGACCTTATGTTTGGCACCTTCTAGGAAGTTGCGCTATTCCTCAAAGGCCCAATGACTGCCAACAAATCACGACTATACATATCATATTTCCTCTCTGCAGATGAAGACTTTTGCAAAAAGAAGGTGCATGAATGGAGTTGAGTGAGAAACAACGTATTTTGCAATAACACCGCTTTAACTCCAACCTTGGAGGCATCAACCGCCATCACAAAAATATCCTCTAGATCAGGCTGGACCAATACAGGGTCAGATGACAAATATTTTGTTAACCCAATGAAGGCATGGGCTGCCACAGGATTTTATTTAATCACAATGGTCCTTTTCTTAGTTAAATCAGTCAATGGTTTGACAATCTAGGCATTTTTTAAAAGAAATTTACAATAGTAATTAGTGAAATCAAGTAAGCTCTGTAAAGTTTTCAGAGGTGTGTGTTGTACCCAATCCTTAATAGCTTGGACCTTAGACGGTTCCACTCAAAAACCTTTGGCCAACATGATATACCACAGGACGTCTTGAACCAAGATAACACATTTTTCAGCTTTACCAAATACGGAATTGTCTCTGAGTCTTTTGAGTATAGTACATACATGTTAGGTGAATGACTCATAATTGACTAAATAAACCAAGAAGTCACCTAGATGGACAATCACAAATTGACCACTTATATATCTGAATATTTCATTAACAAATTTTTAGACAGCTGGGGTGTTACTTAGCTTGAAATACATCACTAGATAATCATACTCTTAGGTGTGTTAAATGTTATCTTCCACTTTATTTCCAATCTAATATGGATCAGGCTATATGCCTCCCTGAGATCAAGCTGGTGAATCAATGGACTCAAAACAGCTGGTTTTAGAATACAAGGATAAGTGGCAGAGTATAGTTATTCTTCACAGTAATTGTGTTAAGTTCCCGATATCAATACAAGGTCATAGACCACCATCTTTTTAACAAACAAAATAGAAACCTGTGGCTACTGGTGACGTGGAAGGTCTGATGAACCCTATTTTGCTGACTGTCTACTATATAATCTTTCATGACCTAATATTGTGGACCCAAAAGAACAGGGCCGCAACTGCCGCTGCGACTGGGTCCAGTGGGTTAGGGGCCCGCCGACGCCAGCAGAAATTGTAACTGGTTGTATGTTCTCGGACACATCAGGTCTGTGCATGACAATACACGCTGACAGCCAATCAAAGGACAGCAGCTGACGTCGGTGTGCACGCATGTGGCAGTGACGTCATACGCTTCCGTCACACACCGAAGTCAGCTGCTGGTTTCACAAGAGGATGCTGTGCAGCGGGGAATGAAGGGAAGGTGAATATTTATTTATTTTTTTAAATCAGTGGCCATACTAGTACACGGATGACTATGGGGTGCATTATATTTTATAGATGACTATGGGGTGCATTATATTTTATAGATGACTTTGGGCTGTGCATTATACTACATGGATGCATATGGATTGGGCAGTATTTTATATGGAGGACTATGGGATGCATTATAATTAGTGTTGAGCGATACCTTCCGATATCGGGAAATATCGGATCGGATTGGATCGGACCGATACCGAAAAAGTATCGGATATCGCCGATTCCGATACCGGAAACCAATGCAAGTCAATGGGACAGAAATATCGGAATGAAAATAAACCCTTTCTTTCCTTGTAGGTTAATTCTACATGAAGGAAAACAACTAAGAATAATGTAGAATGTATTGGGGGAGGTGGGGGAGACAATAAAGGCATAGATGTTTAGCCCAATCAAATGGAATAGCAGGAATTAATATTTTTTTGAAGACGTTCAGAGTTACGGAAATATTGACTATGTTAAGTATTTTTATATTTTGTCAGATATTTATGTTTCACTACTTCCATGCTCTTCACCTTCTTTTTTACTTCTCCCACACTTTCTCCTTCATCATCCTCAGCATCAGCATCTTTTTCATCCACTTCTTCTTCATCTTCTTCTTCTTCTTCACCTTCTTCGTATTATTCTTTTTTTTTACATTCTTCATATTCTACTTCTTCATCTTCTTCATCTTCTTCTTCTTCATCATATTCTTATTTGTGGCAGGCATTCCTGTAGTTGTTATCTCTAAAAGGTTGGACATTACACCTTTCGTTCTGCCCGTCACAAAAGATTTACAACAGGATTTGTCCGCGTTCAGTTTGGCCTGCAGCAGCAGGTCTTTTCCAGGGGCACCACGAGGAGGAACGGACTCACCCCCATACACTGCTTAGTCATCTTCTGCTTATAATTTAGATATTATCTTTTGCTCTGATTTTTAGTCTTATGCTTAATGTTTTTCCGCTTTTTGTTCTGCAGCTTCTTGTATTTCTGCTTCTTGGTTTTCTGTCTCTTGTTCTTCTGCATCTTGGTGCTTGTCTTCTCTTCTTTGTCCTCTTCGTCAACTTCTTCAGGGTCATCTTCTTGGTCTTCTTCGGGGTGGTCTTCAGGGTCGTCGTCTTCGGGGGTCCTTGTCTTCGGGGTCCTCGTCTTCTTCGGGTTGGTCTTCTGGGTCCTCGTCTTCGGGGTCCTCGTCTTCTTCGGGGTGGTCTTCAGGGTCCTCGTCTTCTTCAGGGTGGTCTTCAGGGTCCTCGTCTTCTTTGGGGTGGTCTTCAGGGTCCTCGTCTTCAGGGTCGTCGTCTTCGGGGTCCTCGTCTTCTTAGGGTTGATCTTCAGGGTCCTCGTCTTCAGGGTCCTCGTCAGGGAGATCTAGAGTGATTACCAAGAACCATTTCAAAAAGCTTGAACTTGGAAATGTAGCAGAAGGTACAAGAAAGCTGAGGAACTACCGAGGACCAGCTGACGGTACTGGAACCCGGATGGGTAGCAGAAGGTACAAGAGTGTCACACTGTCACAGAATACTGGAGGTAGGGGGCCTAAGCTGACCCTAAGCTGGGGCCCTGACTAATCCCTCATCCTGGAGGTACTGTTAAAGGTACAGAGGTCCAGGCCGCCAGCGTAACCCCTACCTCCTGAGGATCCCTGCACCACAGTAATCTAGTCCTGAGAAGGACCCCGATCACAACAATTGGGAACCAGCGATAATATGCCCACACACAGTATTTAGACGAACGAGACAGTACAAGGGAAAAACCAAAACCACCTTGCATACAACTTCAACAAAACTACAACAGAGGGAACACCAACGGGAAAGGAGATAAATGATAAAGCGAGGAAAGGGAAATAACACTTTCAAATACACTTATCTCAGCAACTCCAAACACCACGATCCGCTCTGTAAGTCTGAATGAAAAGCTTTCACCGACACCTCACAAACAGACCTGCAGGAATATAAAGGAGTCTCACTAACGAAGCATTGATTGCAGCTGGGCGAGGCTGGACCTCAGCTAGCCCAGAGAGAGAGAGAATTAACTCCTTCACTGCCGAGAAAACACAAAGCACCAACAAGTCAGCTGCGAGAAGTCAGGCTGTGTACTCGTGACGATCTTCGTGGCAACACACCCGTGACAAAGAGCCAATGGAACTGCCGAAGACCAGCTGACGGTACTGGAACTCGGTTACTAAGCAGGAGGTACCTGTGCCAGAAAGCACTACCAAGGACCAGCAGACGTTGGTGGAACTTGGATACCGAGAAGGAGGCACCTAATCCAAAGGCACTGCCGAGAACCAGCTGACGGTACTGGAACCCGGATGGGTAGCAGAAGGTACCCATGTAAAAAAAAGTTCAAGGCTGCGAGCCGGCCGCAGTTACCAAAACCCACAGTCCTACAGGGGGTGCTTGTCCTATTGGCACTATGGAACCAGCCTTCATTGCCAGATCCCGCAGCCCACATAGGAGTCACCTAAACTGCAGGCACCATAGAGTCGGCTAACCCGACCGCAACACGACAGGACAACGCATTGGAGGCAAAGTGACGTTGACACTACCCGGAAACAGCTGGCGTGCTGGAACCAGACTGGGCAGGAGGGAGTACCCGTGCCAAAGTCACTGCCGAGAACCAGCTGACGGTACTGGAACCCGGATGGGTAGTAGATGGTACAAGAGCAAATGGAACTACCGAGGACCAGCTGACGGTACTGGAACCCGGATGGGTAGCAGAAGGTACAAGAGCCAATGGAACTGCCGAACACCAGCTGACGGTACTGGAACTCGGTTACTAAGCAGGAGGTACCTGTGCCAGAAAGCACTACCAAGGACCAGCAGACGTTGGTGGAACTTGGATACCGAGAAAGAGGCACCTAATCCAAAGGCACTGCCGAGAACCAGCTGACGGTACTGGAACCCGGATGGGTAGTAAAAGGTACAAGAGCAAATGGAACTGCCGAGAACCAGCTGGCGGTGCTGGAACCCAGGGTAAATACTAAAAACGGAGGAGCCAGAGGTATAATTGGAGCAAGTTTTAAATCCGTAGTACAGTGGGTGTGGACAAAGCAGGAGAATTTGCCGGACACACAGCTGGGGATCAGCTGACGTTACTGAACCCCAATAACACTGGAGCAAGCGTTGACTGTGCAGACGGCACTTCTGAGCAGCAACTAGCGGTATTGGAGCCCAGGGTAAATACTAAAAACGGAGGAGCCAGAGGTGTATTTGGAGGAGGTTTTAAATCCGTAGTACAGTGGATGTGGACAAAGCAGGAGAATTTGCCGGACACACAGCTGGGGATCAGCTGACGTTACTGAACCCCAATAACACTGGAGCAAGCGTTGACTGTGCAGACGGCACTTCTGAGCAGCAACTAGCGGTATTGGAGCCCAGGGTAAATACTAAAAACGGAGGAGCCAGAGGTGTATTTGGAGGAGGTTTTAAATCCGTAGTACAGTGGATGTGGACAAAGCAGGAGAATTTGCCGGACACACAGCTGGGGATCAGCTGACGTTACTGATCCCCAATAACACTGGAGCAAGCGTTGACTGTGCAGACGGCACTTCTGAGCAGCAACTAGCGGTATTGGAGCCCAGGGTAAATACTAAAAACGGAGGAGCCAGAGGTGTATTTGGAGGAGGTTTTAAATCCGTAGTACAGTGGATGTGGACAAAGCAGGAGAATTTGCCGGACACACAGCTGGGGATCAGCTGACGTTACTGAACCCCAATAACACTGGAGCAAGCGTTGACTGTGCAGACGGCACTTCTGAGCAGCAACTAGCGGTATTGGAGCCCAGGGTAAATACTAAAAACGGAGGAGCCAGAGGTGTATTTGGAGGAGGTTTTAAATCCGTAGTACAGTGGATGTGGACAAAGCAGGAGAATTTGCCGGACACACAGCTGGGGATCAGCTGACGTTACTGAACCCCAATAACACGGCAGCAAGTGTTGACTGTGCAGACGGCACTTCCGAGCGCCAACTGGCGGTGTTGGAGCTCAGGGATAATACTGAAAACAGAGGAGCCAGAGGTGTAATTGGAGAAACTTTCAAATCTGTAGTAGTGAGAATGTGGACAGAGCAGGAGAAATTGCCGTCCGCACAGCAGGGGAACAGCTGACGTTACTGAACCCCAATAACACGGCAGCAAGTGTTGACTGTGCAGACGGCACTTCCGAGCGCCAACTGGCGGTGTTGGAGCTCAGGGATAATACTGAAAACAGAGGAGCCAGAGGTGTAATTGGAGAAACTTTCAAATCTGTAGTAGTGAGAATGTGGACAGAGCAGGAGAAATTGCCGTCCGCACAGCAGGGGAACAGCTGACGTTACTGAACCCCAATAACACAGCAGCAAGTGTTGACTGTGCAGACGGCACTTCCGAGCGCCAACTGGCGGTGTTGGAGCTCAGGGATTACAGTTCAGGTGGTAGAAACATGAACAGAACAGGAGACCTGGATACTGTTGCCAACCAATTATTTATTCTGGAAGAGGACTGGCAAATTCATGAGAGATCCAGGCCTTGTTCATTTTGAGAAAAGTAAGCCGGTCAACGTTATCGGAGGATAGTCGCATGCGACGGTCTGTTAGTACACCACCTGCGGCACTAAAGACGCGTTCCGATAATACACTAGCAGCAGGGCAAGCTAGCACCTCCAATGCATACTGACTAAGCTCTGGCCATGTATCCAGCTTTCAGACCCAAAACTTGAAGGGAGAAGAGCCGTCTGGGAGTACACTAAGAGGGCAAGACATGTAGTCTGTCACCATCTGACGGAAACGTTGCCTCCTGCTGACTGGAGCCGTCTGTGATGGTGTAGACATTTATGGCGGCGGGGACACAAAACTTTGCGACATTTCGGCCATACTGGTCTTGCCTTGTGATGAGGCGCTGCTTCTGCTCCCTCTTTGTGCAGAGCTTCCTCCACTGCCTTGACGCACTGAGCTGCTTTGTAAAGCACTAGCAGCACTGCTCTCGGTTGGAATGGAGAACATGATGGAATGCACCAGTGCGTCTTGGTACTCCCGCATTTTACGCTCCCGGTTCAACGGTGTTATGAGGCTTTGTAAGTTGTCCCGGTAGCGAGGATCTAGGAGGGTGGACACCCAATAATCAGCCGTGTTGAGAATGTGGGCGATGCGGCGGTCGTTTCTCAGCACTGCAGCATGAAATCAACCATGTGCTGCAGACTGCCAACTGGCCAAGAAACACTGTCCCCTGCTTGAGGCGTGATCTCTGCCTGCTCTGCATCACCCCACCCTCGCTCTAGATACTGACTACTAGAGCATTGTGTACCTCCCTCCTCTGGACAGATGTCTTCCTCATCCATTGACTCCTCCTCATCCTCCTCACAAAGTGTCCCATGCCTAGGCCTTTGTGAGGAACCACGTTGCGCAGACTGTAGAGAAGCAGATGGCATTTGTGACTCCTCATCCTCCACCTCTTCCAAAACCTCGTCCCTTAGTGCTTGCAGTGTTTTTTCAAGCAGGCAGATAAGGGGGATAGTCATGCTGACTAGTGCATCATCTGCACTCGCCATCCGCGTGGAATAATCGAAGGCACGCAAAACGTGGCAAATGTCCTTCATAGAGGCCCACTCAGTGGTGGTGAAGTGTGAACGGCGCGCACTGCGACTTGTTTGCGCCTGCTGCAGCTGGTACTCCATTGCTGCTGCCTGCTGCTCACACAACCTCTCCAACATATGTAACGTTGAATTCCACCTGGTGGGTAGGTCACATATGATGCGATGTTCCGGAAGACGTAATCGGCGCTGCAGAGCTGCAATGCGTGATCTTGCATTGCTGGAACACCGCAAGTGAGCGCACTCTATGCGGACCTTGTGAAGCAGTGCATCAAGATCCGGATAGTCCCTCAAAAAACTCTGCACGACCAAGTTGAGCACATGTGCCAGACATGGGATGTGAGTGAGGTTGCCTAGGCCCAGAGCTGCCACCAGATTTCGGCCATTGTCACACACTACCATGCCTGGCTGGAGATTCGCTGGCACAAAGCACACGTCGCTCTGCTGCTTGATGGCATTCCGGAGCTCCTGCGCTGTGTGGCTTCGATTCCCCAAAGAAATTAATTTTAATACGGCCTGTTGACGTTTGGCCACGACTGTGCTCATATCGGTCATCATAACAGGTAACCGTTCACGGGTCGATCTGGAGGTAGACCGTGACGGCTCCTGCAGCGCTGATTCAGAGGAACTGGAGTATGAGGAGGAGTCAATGTGTACAGACTGGATTCCTGCAATCCTTGGAGTTGACAGAACACGTACAGCGCCACTCTCAAGATTTGTACCCGGCTCCACAACATTTACCCAATGGGCAGTGAGGGAAAGGTATCGTCCCTGTCCATGCTTACTGGTCCACGCCTCGGTGGTCAGGTGGACCTTGCTACTGACGGCGTTTTGTAGCGCATGTTTAATTTTTCCCTCCACATGATGTTGCAGGGCAGGGACGGCTTGCCTGCTGAAATAAAAGCGGCTGGGCACGTTGTATTGTGGGACTGCCAATGCCATAAAGTTACGGAATGTGTCAGTCTCCACCAGCCTGAATGATAGCATTTCAAGGGCCAGTAGTTTAGCAATGCCAGCATTCAGAGCCTGTGCTCGGGGGTGGTTTGCCGAGTATGGGCGCCTTTTCTCCCATGCCTGTGCTAACGATGGCTGTAGACTGGCCTGGGAGTGTGAGGATGACTGGGAAAATGGTGCTGTGGGTGGAATTACACTGTGTCTCTGTACAACAGTGCCAGAGATTCTTCCATGGCGATCCTGTGAGGAAGCCGAACCAGCTGTGTGTGAGCTGGAGGAAGAGGCTACAACACGAGCTGAAGAGGTGGTAGGTGGCGCTGTAGGTTGGCCTAGGTCTTCAGTGTGTTTTTGTAACTCCACCACGTGCTTGGTACGCACATGTTTCCACATATTTGTGGTATTGAGGTTGCTGACACTTTTCCCTCTTTTCACCTTCTGATTACACAGCTTGCATTTGACAAAGCAAATGTCATCTGCAACTGTGTCAAAAAAGGACCAGGCACTGCAAGTCTTGGGAGCGCCCGCTTTGGATTTTGGAAGAGCCATGCTCCTAATGGGTGCCGAAGTGTAGGCTACAGGCAACCAAGTCTGCCCCCTCCCTCTCCCTCCTTTTTGGGCCGTTCGGGGAATCTCTTCCTCAGAGCTGCTCCCACCACCTTCCTGTCCCTCACGCCATGATGAGTCAAGGACCTCATCATCTACACCACCCTCTTCAAACAACTGCTTCTCCTGGGTAGTCTCGACAGCACAGTACGCACCAGAAAGTGGCACCTGAGTCTCATCATCAGATGCGTACTGAGGTGTGCTGCTGACCATAGGCACTCGCCCACCCGCCTCTTCAGATTCAGAGAGACAAAACGGTTGCGCATCACTGCATACTACCTCTTCTTCAAATTCTAGAATTCTGCTTGGCTGGCCCCCTCTTTCCAAGCCAAGAGATTCAGAGAACAGAAGTAGAGATGGCTCCTGTCCAGGGCTCTCTGACTGCCTGGGCAATTTGGCAGGTGGTGAAGAGACAGATGGGTGCTCTTCAGTGCTCAGGACCTGAGAGGATCTGGAACTAATTGAAGTCGATGCGTTAGCTGCCATCCATCCGACAACGGCTTCAATTTGGTCCTCGCGCAGCAGTGGGGTACGGCTAGCTCCTACAAAGCTGCGCATAAAGGACTGTTCCCTGGTAAAACTGGGGGATGCTGAGTCACTGGTGCCCGCAGCAGGCACAGAATCCCCACGTCCTCTCCCTGCAGGCACAGAATCCTCACGTCCTCTCCCTGCAGAAACTCCACGCCCACGCCCACACCCACGACCACATGCCTTACTCCCTGCCTTCTTCATCTTGGTAGACTGATAAAGATAGGCAGAAAAGTACTAAGGGCTTAGTGTGCTTATTCCTGAACAGCTGCTAACAGGTATAAGAAACACAAATTTTATAAAGTGTGGACTAGACTTTAATATGAGCTAATGTGGCCTACACAACTGTAAAGTGGAGTGTTTGGTGAACTTTATTTAGGTTTTTTTTGTCACAAAAAGACACTGGATGTGCCTAAAGATGTAATAACGATAGTATCACAAACTTTTTGTAGCTATTACAATGTAGGAAGGTAACCTACAATGCAATAGATGAGGCTGCAAAAAATAGGCTAATACTAATCTGGCTGGGGCTGCAGGGCCCAATGCTGCAGAAAGGCTCCTCTATCTACTCCTATATAGTGTGTTTGGAACCAATTTAGCTGAATACGGATGGAACCACCACACTAATAGGAGATATCAGGAAAAATTATGAATTGGCAATAAAGGACAATGTATGAGGCAGTGACACACACTGAGTGCACTACAACCAGACGGGGTTGAAGCACACACTACAGGGTGAGCTGCACTCACACACCAGACCTTGCAGACAGCGGTGAACAGTACAGATGCAGAGCACTGTGCACTAGCGCTGCAAGACCAAAAAAATTTCTCTATCTACTCCTATATAGTGTGTTTGGAACCAATTTAGCTGAATACGGATGGAACCACCACACTAATAGGAGATATCAGGAAAAATTATGAATTGGCAAAAAAGGACAATGTATGAGGCAGTGACACACACTGAGTGCACTACAACCAGACGTGGCTGAAGCACACACTACAGGGTGAGCTGCACTCACACACAGAGACCTTGCAGAAAGCGGTGAACAGCACAGAGAACTGTGCACTAGCACTGCAAGGCACAGCGATTTATAAAGTAGCTTGGGTAAAGCAGAATAGACCAAATAGGTAGCTAAAACTGTCCCTCAGAACAACAGCGTCCTATCCCTAACTGAATTCACAGCAGAGTGAGCTCAAAATGGCGGCGGCGGCTTTTATAGTGCATCATGACATCATTTCAGCAGCCAATCACAGCCATGCCATTAGTTAAGATGCCTACATGCCTAACAGGATGTGCCCACACTTCTTAGGATCCTCATTGGCTGAATAAAATGAAAATGGCTCATTGCATTATGGGAACTTCCGATTCCGGTATACGATATTGCAAAAGTATCGGAATTAAGTATCGGAATTCCGATACTGCGAATATCGGCCGATACCCGATATTTCAGTATCGGAATGCTCAACACTAATTATAATACATTGGTGACTATGGGCTGTACATTACAGTACATGGATGACTATGGGGGTGCATTATACTTTATGGATGACTATGAAGTGCATTGCACTATATGGATGACTATGGGCTGTGCATTGAACTTTATGGATGACTATGGGGCACATTATACTCAATGCATGATTATTATTATTATTATTTGTTATTATAGCATTTATTCCATGGTGCTTTACATGTGAAAAGGGGTATACATAATAATAAACAAATACAATAATCTTAGACAATAGAAGTCAATGACTGGTACAGGAAGAGAGAGGACCCTTCCCGCGAGGACTCACACTCTATGGGGGTGTATTATACTTTATGGATGACTATGGGGGTGTATTGTACTTTATGGATGACTATGGGGTGCACTATACTGTATGCATGACTATGGGGTGCATTATATTTTATGGATGACTATTGGTTGTGCATTATACTTTATGGATGACAGTTGGGTGCATTATACTTTATGGATGACTATGGGATGCATTATACTTTATGAATGACTATGGGTGTGCATTATACTCTATGGGTAACTATGTGCTGTGCATTGTACTTTATGGATGACTATGGGGTGCATTATACTTTATAGATGACTATGGGGTGCATTATACTTTATGGATGACTATGGGGGTATATTGTCCTTTATAGATGAGTATGGACTGTGCATTATACTTTATGATAGACTATGAGCTGTGCATTGTACTACCTGGAGGACTATGTGCTCTGCATTATATTATGTGAAGGATATTGGCTGTACATTATACTTTATGGATAACTGTGGTCTGTGCATTATACTACATGGATGACTATGGGGTGCACTATAATACATGGTTGGGCAATATATTATATGGAGGACTATGGGATGCATTATACTATATGGGTGACTATGGGGTGCACTATAATACATGGATGACTACGGGCTGTACATTATAGTACATGGGTGACTATGGGGGTGCATTATCCTTTATGGATGACTATGAGGTGCATTGCACTATATGGATTACTATGGGCTGTGCTTTGAACTTTATGGATGACTATGGGGGGCATTATACTCAATGGATGACTATTATTATTATTTATTATTATAGCATTTATTCCATGGTGCTTTACATGTGTGTATTGTAAATAAAATGGAGACGAGTGTCTCATTCAGTGTCTGTGGCTGGAGGTGTGGAGACCCTAGAGTGTTTGTGCTAAAGGACACTGACCGTAAGCGGGTGAACCCGCCATATTGCATGGACTGTTAATTTTTTGTTTTTGTTACTCTGTGCCGGACAAGGCTGTCTTTTGGTTTACTTCTAAAAGTGCAGTTTATGAAGGCATAATAAACCTGCCTTGACCGTTTTTAAAGAAACCGTTTCCTGTGCCTACCTAACGCTGCTGAGTAAGTACCAAACCCTACAGCACCTAGTATTATATAGGACATATTGCATATGACAAGGGATGCTTGTATCTTATCATGATCTGACATATATGATATTCATTATAATTGTATGACTTATTATCTAAAATCACATCCTTGTTAGAGTTTTTTATGTGTTGTTCTAAATTGTCTCACTCTGCTGCACTCAGAGGTAGACACGAAACATTGTCTCTTTAAATTTCTTAGTGGTTTATTTAAAACAGCATAAACCATGGTAAAGTTCATAAAATAAACACGGCCCTTCTGGCTTAACAGTAAAGAAAAAGAAAAAGGTACAGAACAATCCTTATGTCGGCCGGGGTCCGGCCACTCAGAGTTAACAATAATACACAAAACACAAGCTTCTCTCTCTCAGAAGCTAGCCTCTCCGTACACTGAACAACTCTTGAGTCAAAAGGCTGGCTATATATAGCCCAGACCACACCCTGGGGTGGAGATATGGTGAATGACCTCCCACCCGCACTACTGTCATTCACAAAAGCCAAGTCCTTTTAAAATGGCGGTTTAACTCCCCAGCACATAACATGCTGGAGAAAACTTCTAAGTTTCTATTCACTGAAGCTAACAGACCGAGTCTAAGAACACATGTAGTGTTCGAAACTTGTTCGGTTTCCTCATTTCTTTGCCTGTATCCTCCTCCCCAATAACATTCTTACAAATGCATTATAATTATGCCATGAAGAATTTTAAATTGATACAATAAAGTTTTTTCATATTTTTTTACCGAAGTTGGATCGTTTTTTCTTGTGCAAGTTCAATCCAAGTCTGGGAGAGACGGTATCTCGCTCTTTGGTTATGGAACCCAGCTGGAGTCTAATACAGGGTTGAGCTGAATTTCTTTCCCTTTTATACTAACACCAATACCCAGTCTCCAGGGCTGAATTGTCTTAGCTTTGCGGCCCGATTGTAGACCCTTGTCTGGGCTTCTTGTGCTTGAAGGAGGCTCTCTTTCACAATCGGCATCACCTTAGCGATCCGGTCCTGCATCTGGGTCACATGCTTAATGATGCTCTGGTGCGGTGTAACCTCTGCTTCCCAGGTCTCCTTTGTTATATCCAGAAGTGCCCGAGGGTGCCGTCTGAATAGCAGCTCAAACGGTTAGAATCCCGTAGAGCTCTGGAGAACTTCCCTGATGGAGAACAGTAGGTATGGCAGTAGGCAATCCCAGTCTCGTCCATCCTTCTCCATGACCTTCTTCTGCATAGACTTCAAGGTCTTGTTAAATCTCTCCACCAGGCCGTCCATCTGTGGATGGTATACCAACAGCCAGTCCGACCAGTTCATCGGCATTCCAGGGATCACCCTAAGCAACCCAAGTCTGTATCGGCCTCAGAAGGGAATGCACAAATCAGTCCATCATCACTCGCTCTACCATCTGCAAGAGGTAGCAGGATCAGTGCCCACATTATCCACCACCTGTGGATAATGCGGTAGATTGCTACCTCTGCAGCATTTGGAGGTAGACACGAAACACTGTCTGTTTAAATTTCTTTGTGGTTTATTTAAAACAGCATAAACCACCGTAAAGTTCATAAAATAAACACAGCCCTTCTGGTATACCAGTAAAGAAAAGAAAAAGGTACAGAACAATCCTTTCGTCAGCCTGGGTCCAGCCACTCAGAGTTAACAATAACACACGGTCCAGGTTAGCACAAAACAGAAGCTCCTCTCTCAGGAGCTAGCCTCTCCATACACTGAACAACTCCTGACCACACCCTGTTGTGGAGATATGGTGAATGACCTCCCACCCACACTATGGTCATTCACAAAAACTAAGCCCTTTTAAAATGACGGTTTAACCCCCCCAGCAAATAACATGCTGGAGAATACTTAAAGTTTTTAACTCACTGAAGCTACAAGCCGCAGTGAAACATATCTCCTCTCCAGTACCCTGCCAGTGACTTTGTCACATTGTGTTATCTTTATCTGACATATATTGCTATCTCAGTGTTTGGTGTATATTGCCTTGTGTACACTCATATGGCCATTGCTGGGAGTTGTATTGTAAATGTATGATACACCATCATGTCATGACTAAATATTGACCATAATTGTGGCCCATGTCTGCACTTTACCATATGGTTTTCAGGTGTTTGTACTTGTTTTTAAGATTTTACCAAATGGTGTATTAATAAAATTTGTTTATTTAAGGTGTACACATCGCAATTGTATGTCTTTTTCTTTTCTTAATAATATACCAAGATGGAGGGCGTATATATACCAGATGGAGGGTGCATATAGTTACGCCACTGCAAAAGAATATATATTTTACACTTTGGTGAGTGGGGAGTTAGGTACCGGATCAATGGAACAATCATAACCTCTGTGCACGGATAATTATTTAGATTCAGACACAGAAAAAAATATAAGCAAAATTTCTAAGTATGTCAGGTAAACTACTGAATATGGCTGTAGACAAATTCAAAGAAAAAGACATACATTTGTTCTGACACTCAGGGTTCCTGCTTACTATATTACCCTGGTGCCAGTCAATAACCGGATTATGTTTGCGTAACCAAGGCATGTCCAAGAACACACCCAAAGACAAGTTTTCAAGGACCAAAAAAATAGATTGAAAGGTGTAAGAAAGAAACAAGCAGGGACACCTTCATGATATATTTCACCACTAGTAATGGGCGAGCACTAAAATGTTCGGGTGCTCGATGCTCGGGTCGAGCAAATTGGAATACTCGGGTGCTCGACCTGAGCAACGAGCCCAATGTAAGTCTATGGGAAACTCAAGCATTTTTTAGGCGGCTCCCCCCGGCGGTCTGCAGGGGGCCTAAAAATTGCCCAAATCGATGGGAACAGTTCTCAAATTACATGGGAACAGCATGAGGAAGGTCCCTGGAAGCATTTCTGACTCCCAGGTCACTGCTGTCAACAATGTTGTCAGAGGTATTACGCCACTTTTACGGACTCACAATAAAACATACAAAAACGAAGCCAAAATGGATTTTCCTGGGCAATATGTTAAGGAACATCCTTTCCATGGTAATGACTTGTATATAAGGCAAAATAAATAACCAAAAACAAAAATACTCCTCCACACCTTGGGCTATGTTCACACGTAGCATTTTTGCATTGCTTTCAACCGTGACAAATGCATTCACCGGGAAATGTCATTTTAACATTTAATAACCTTATCTGGCAATGCGGTGTGTGACACATCATCAGACACATCCTGTTTCATTTATGATGGAGGGACTCTGAAAGTCACAAAGCCTATTTTTATAGGGCCATCAGGCGGCCTTTACTATTCTTAAAGAGCCAGCTGTCGGCCCTCACTATTCTTAGAGAGCCAAAAGCTGGCTATGCTTTGTTGTTCCCATTACTAAAGAGTGGGTCTCCTATACTGTTATTGCGTATGCAGTGAGTGGAAGGGCTGCCCAAAATTGGAATGCACCCCAATACCCCTTTGAAAACTTGGACGCACCCCAATACCCCTTTGAAGAGACTTAGAGGAGGGCCTCCTGAAAACAATGTTCTCATTATTAGGAAGTGGGTCTCCCATTGTGTTGGCCTATGCAGTGAATGCAAGGGCTGCCAAAAATTGGGAGGCACTCCAATGCCTCTTGGAAGAGACATAGAGGGCCTCATGAAATTTTTTTTCATTATTAGGAAGTGGGTCTCCCATAGTGTTGGCCTATGCAGTGAATGCAAGGGCTGCCAAAAATTGGGAGGCACTCCAATGCACCTTGGAAAAGTCATGGAGGAGGGCCTCATAAAAAAAATGTTCCCATTACAAAGGAGGGGGTCTCTCCTATATTTGTAATGCCCATATACTAAGTGTATGGGCTGACAAACATTTACCCCTGGGGGGTACATGAGCATACTGCATAAAAAATATTTTTCATCATAAACACCCTTTAAAAAATTATGTGGGTGTTGCATCATGGACCACGGTCACCCTGGTGATATGGTGGTGGAGGATGAGGATGAGGAGAAGGAGGAGGACAAGAGGAAATAGCCAAAATCAGGAAGCGTATACCCATGTGTGGGTGTGAAAAGGTGCATGGGAATACACCTCCCAAGAAAAGACACTGGATTTGAGTTTATCTTACGCTGCTATCATTTGGTGGTGTTGAGAAGTCTGGCCCAATCAACCTGCCAGCATTTTCAGATGACAGGCGGATGCGCTTATCAGTTATAATTCCATCAGCGGCACTAAAAACCTGCTCTGATAAAATGCTAGCAGCAGGGCAGGCCAGCACCTCCAAAGCGTAGAGAGCCAGTTCATGCCATGTGTCCAGCTTGGATACCCAATAATTATAAGGCACAGAGGAATCAAGGAGGACATTGGTACGGTCGGCAAGGTACTCCCTCAGCATCTTCCCATACTTTGCACTCCTTGTGCGATGGGAGGGGCTGAGAAAACTCTCCCAGAACTTTGGCAGTGTTCCCCTGCCTCTGCTGGATTGGAGTTGTGTCTCTCTCGCCTGTAGTCCTTGGTTGTCCAACGAAGTGTGACCTCTGCCGCCAGCGTTTTCAGATGGGAATTTTTTTAATAGTTCCGCAACAAGGGCTTTCTGGAACTGCCCCATTTTTGTAGACCTGTCCGCCTCAGGAATAAGAGATAGAAAGTTCTCCTTGTAGCATGTGTCTAGAAGTGTCACCAACCAGTAATGACTGTCACCCAAAATTTTGAGAACGCAAGGGTCACGGTAAAGGCAGCGTAACATAAACTCAGCCATGCGTGCCAGACTGCTAACAGGCAAGACTTCCACGTCCTCACCAAGAGGACGACTGACCATGCTCTCCTCCTCCTCCTCCTCCCTGTCCTCAGGCCATCCACGCTGAACAGACGGTATGACAGTTGTGCAGGTAGCCGTCTATAGCACATGAAACCAGCTCATGTTCTTCCTCCTCCTCCTCCTCCTGGGCTGTGTGTAATCACCCTGTATGGTTCCTTGCTCCATCTCATCGCACTCCGCCTGCAATGCATCCTCTTTGATTGTGAGCAGAGAGCGTTTCAGAAGACAGAGAAGCGGGATAGTGACGCTAATTATGGCGTCATCGCCGCTCACCATCTTGGTGGAGTCCTCAAAATTTTGGAGGATGGTACAGATGTCTGACATCTATGTCCACTTCTGAGGTGTTATGTGTGGACTCTGAACTGAATACCAACTGCCTTGTTGATACTGGTAATCAATAACTGCCCTCTTCTGCTCACAAATCCTTCTCAACATCTGCAGTGTAGAATTCCAACGCGTGGGGACATCACAAACCAGTCAGTGAGCCGGAAGCTGCAAACGCTGCTGAAGCACGGCAAGGGTGGCGGAAGCTGTAGCTGACTTTCTAAAATGGGCACATAGGCGGTGTACTTTGACAAGCAGATCCGACAGCTCCGGGTAACTTTTGAGAAACTGCTGAACCACGAGGTTAAGCACATGGGCCAGGCATGGTACATGTGTGAGTTCGCCTCACTTCAGAGCCGCCACACGAATGCCGATACAGTGGAAAGCCCCTCGGCGTCTGACGTCTCAGTGCAGTGGGCGGGGTGCCGTCACTACATGGCGCCCGCTGCCCTGAGATGTGAGGGCGCTTCGAAATGCTTGCTACAGAGACTGAAACAGCGGGGGAAGGAGGAGGAGAGGTGAGTATTGTATTTTTCTTTTTAAATCAGTGAGTACATTGCGGTGGCCATAATACTGTGTGGAGGACTATGGGGTGCATTCACTAAGCCATACAATTTAGCAGGTCCCATGAAACTCTGACCTTCACTCTTTTTTCCATAAACTTAAGGCCCCGTCACACTTAGCGACGCTACAACGATCCCGACAACGATACGACCTGTCAGGGATCGTTGCTGCGTCGCTATGTGGTCGCTGGTGAGCTGTGAAACAGGCAGGCTCACCAACGATCAGGGGAGCAGCGACATCGTGGAAAGATTCTTTCCACTATGTCCTGCTCCTGCTTCAGCAGGCTGGTAACCAAGATAAACAGCGGGTTACTAGCTTTACTTAGCTGCTTTTTTCTTGCCATAATACAAATTCTAACAGTCTATTCAGTAGGGCTATCAGCTGTGAATCCACCAGACTTCTGCACAACACAACTGATGGTCCCAACCCCATTTATAAGGCAAGAAATCCCACTTATTAAACCTGACAAGGCACACCTGTGAAGTGAAAACCATTTCCGGTGACTACCTCTTGAAGCTCATCAAGAGAATGCCAAGAGTGTGCAAAGCAGTCATCAAAGCAAAAGGTGGCTACTTTGAAGAACCTAGAATATAAGACATATTTTCAGTTGTTTCACACTTTTTTGTTAAGTATATAATTCCACATGTGTTAATTCATAGTTTTGATGCCTTCAGTGTGAATGTACAATTTTCATAGTCATGAAAATACAGAAAAATCTTTAAATGAGAAGGTGTGTCCAAACTTTTGGTCTGTACTGTACATGTACAGCGCGACGATCAAGCTGTCTCACTAGCAGAGCTGGCAAAATCATTGGCTGGTGTCAGCTATACATCATAGCTGACGCCCCGCAGTAATGCCCACGATTGGTGCTAGGTTTAACTCCTCTGATGCCGCTGTCAGTAGTGCCAGCTTCCTCAATCTGCTTGCTAGAGGGAGAGGGCTCCCTCACTGCTCTGATCGGCATGACGTGATTATGATTGAGTCATACCGATGGTCCCGACTTCCCATGGTGACACTAGGTCGAAAAATGGCAGCTAGGTCACCCAGGTACAGTGGCTTTTAAGGTCCTGCCTCGAGCAGGACCTGCCTGTGTCTGATTGGCAGATCTAATACCCTGCAATGCAAAAACATTGCAGAGTATTAGATCAGTGATCATACCAGGGAAAATTAGTGCTCACTAACATGAGAGATTAACTCGGGTGAGTGCTATCCAATGTTTTATCGGATAGCTATAGGGCCAATGTAATACTATTGGGCAGAGCAAATCAGCATTTTTTTCTACAGATTGAATCGGTCTGTGGAAAAAATTTCAGTATGCTACTAGTGACTCCGCAAATCGGATCAAGTTCACCCATTCATGTCTGTGGGTGCGTGTAAAGCATCAGACTGTACACGGATGTCATCCGAGTCCAGTCCGATTTACGCAGATGACGCACCCAGGGGATGATGGGGAGGCGACTCGGCTCCGGGCCTTGTTGTTGGTTTTGGGGGATGTCGCTGTGGCCGGCTCCCGGGCCTGTACCCTGGGGTCACTCTTAAAAGCAAGGGAAAAGGGGGAAAAAGGTGTATGGGAAAGGAGAATGTTTGTGACGCCACCTGTGGTGTCTGGTGAAGGTCACCAGCGCTGCAACAGTCCTCCGAGGCAGGTGTCAGGGCAGCTATGGATGGTTCGGCTCCCCACATGTGGAGCAGGCCTCAGGGCAGCGTAGAGAGCAGTGAAGAATTTGAGCATTGGTGGGTGCAGAGCCGCGGAGGAAAGAACAGACAGAGGCAGTAGTTGAAGTCATCCAAGTCTTTTACTCACGGTAGTGTTTTCTCAGCTCAGAGCTTCTCTCTGCTGTCACATGGCGAGCTGCGGCCGCCGGGGTGGGGTTCAGCACACTCCAGGTAGTTCAGAAGCACTTGTCAGGACCCCCGCTCTAATGTGTTCCTCTCTAGTTGAACTTCTCCCGCCTTGTGTCCCCCACTGAGTCCAGTACGGGTACTGCGATGTCCCTTGTGTGTAACGTGTAGTTCCCGGACCGACTGGGTGACCTTTTTGGGTGACTTGTGGTGAGAACGTGGCGTAAGGCCGGGTCCCTCTGGATAAACTCAGATTAGGGCATACTGGTGGCGACTCCGCTCCCTCCGTATCCCCCTGGGATCCACATAAGCCTCCGGACTTTTCCGACAGAGACGTGAAGTGCAAAGTCAGATAATCTGGGACCGGTATCCCCTCTTGCGGCAGGATCTCTCTGGCTGGGCCAGAATAAGGCATGCAGGTGGCGACTCCGCTCCGTTCGCACCCCCTGAAATCCTTTCGCCTGTGGAGCCTATCTCCTCTGCTCCCCTCCTGGGCCTTCTTGGTTGGACTCCGACCGGGGACAGAGCCGGTTGTAACTCTGCCCCAATCCCCCGTCTCGAGGCCTGAGACCGGGAACCGTGGACCCTCAGCCGGCTGCAGCCTTATGCTGACCTGCCGCACCAAGGACCCACGACCAAAGACACAGTTCTTAAAATGGCCTCCAGTTATATGTGATTCTATTAAGTGCTTAGGTAAAGTGGTTCCTCCACCCTCGCTCACTACATGGTTCCCCCTAACTTTGGTCCCCCCCCAACTCCTCCTTTCAGGCCCGGGGCAGCACTATGGTGCTTTAGGCCCCCTTCAGAACTGGAGTGGTGTAGTGTTGAGTGTGTGTGGTTGGGGTCCTGTGTGGTACTCCATCCTTACCTAGGAGAGGAGATACCACACCTCGTTCTGAGGTTCAGTACCCCTGTGGCGACTGAACCCTCAGGGGCGCCACACAGACACAAACAATGGAGAAGATAGAAAAATTAAGTTCTCCTTCTTCTCTGCACCTGTGATATGATTCTCTCATTTGAGAGAATCAAATCATAGTAAGCTGACACTCAGCTCAAACTTGGAGAAGAGAGAATCTACGGCCGTGTGAGTGATCCCTTAATGTCCCATACTGGGACCAAGTAGAAAAGCTTAAAAAAAAAGTGAAATAAAGTTTGTAAAAATATAAAAAAACGAAAGGGAAAATACAAAAAAAAAAAATGGAAAAATGCAAGTTTTTTCTGTAAAAACTAAGCTAAAGAAAAATATTTGGTATCACCACGTCCAGATTGAACCAATCTATAATGCTGCCATATTATTTAATCCGTTTGGTGATCTCCATAAAAAAGATAAATAAAAAGCACACCAAAAATACAGCTTTTTCATCATGCTGCCACACAAAACATAGAATAAAAAGTGATCCAAAAATGGTATATAAAAAAACATCTTGTCATGCAAAAAAACAAGCTTTCTATAGCTCCGTCAACAAAAAATTTAAAAACTAACAGCTATCAGAGTTTAACGATGGAGAAACAAATTATTGTTTGAAAAAAAACGTCAATATGTATGGCATTGCTGCAGAGGGAAAACGCACTTAAAGAGGATCTCCGGGTCTAATCATGGATTATCTTTCTGCTGGATAGTTCTTCAATAGGACTTCGATGGGGGTCTGAAACCAGTAAGCCCACCTATTAGCTGAAAATTGCTCCAACAGCGGCCGGACCCAAGCGATGTACAGGCAGAACACAGCAGCCCCACACATTGTTTAGTAGATGAGAACTCAGCTTTATCTCCCATTGATGTGAATGTACTACAGTATTCAGACAGTGGCCACCAAGCAATGGACGGGGTTGCTGAATATAGCTCACACATGACTTAGGCTAGGTGCACTGTGTCTGTGCACATAACCTACAGTAAACATCTGGAAACGTTTCCAAACATATACTGTAATGTCATCATGTATACTGTAACATTCACCAGATACAGGCTAAAAGTTTAATCTTTCAGTCTCCGTATGGCCGGCATGCACTTATGTAAGTGTATAGGAAAGTGCAAAAGATTGCACTTTCCTTTACCCTAGAAAGAGATGTATACCATACATCACACATCTCTTTATAGTGGATCCTGATGGTGGACGGATGCTTTGGGATCCATTCTGACATTGCACCCAGATGGGCACATATCTCCAGAGCATATGTACACAACAGTGTCTACAAGCACAGTGTGGACCTAGCCTAAATTTGGGCCACTGCTGGACCTGTTTCAGCTGATTGTGAAAGTGCCCCCACCACTACTATATTGAGATGAGTCGTCAATTGTTAGGTCCTGGTCAACTCTTTTAACAATGTATGGGGCACATGTCTCTGGAAACACAAGCCAGGCACTATGTATTGGGCACTAAAATGGCATATTTCCAATTTTCACTCAGCAACACCCATTTCACAGTAATTTCTAAAAAACACCAATGGGAGTCACCACACCTTTTGATGATTTCCCTGAGTGTAATTTGCAAAATGGCATCACTTTTTGGGGACTTCTGCTGTTTTGTAAGCTGAGGGGCTCTGCAAATGTTGCCCACAAACTACTCTAGGAAATTCTACTCCCTACAGTCCTGATCATCGTTATTGGCACCCATGAAGTTTAAGTACATAATGCGGAATATCTTCTGAAAAAAATGAATCAAGTGAAACTGTTTTTTTTGTGTAGAGAGCACTCCTGTTAAATACAACGAGAATAATTAAAAAAAAACCAATGGGAGGGAAAAATAGAAAAACCTAAAGCTTGCTGTGTCGCTGCTATTGGCACCCTTTAAATTAATTTAATATGGAAAAACATTTTGACTCTCCTGTGGTAAATCATAAAAGATTCTCCTGTGATTGTCGGTGCCCATGTGACATGAATTAGCCAATTAATGATGACTTTAGTGTTTTAAAAAGCCACATGGTAGGCCCTGTTCCTTTGTCACACTGGTGAAGACAAAGGAGCTGTCTGAGGACATCAGAACTGATTATTAGCAAACACAAGACTTCCAAAGGTTATAAGGCCATCTCCAAAGACCTTGGTATCCCAGTTTCAACAGTGTGCAATGTTATTAAGAAATTTGCCAAGCATGGAACCGTCAAGAACCTCCCTGGACATGAGGGAAAGAGGAAAATTGACAAGAGATGTCTTTGAAGGTTGGTGCAAATGGTGGAAAAAAATACCACATCAAACATTCAAAGACCTGAAGCCCAAACTGAAACAGTCTGGGGTCATGGTTTCAAAAAGTACTATATGCCTCACACTAAACTAAGCAGAGCTTTATGGGAGAAGGCCAAGAAAGCAACCATTGCTGAGGAAAAGAGATAAAAAGGAATGACTGATCTTTGCCAAAAAGAACCTTTACAAACCACGATCCTTCTGAGAAAATGTTCTGTGAACAGATGAAACAAAAATAGAGCTTTTTGCAAATGCAAAGCAACAGTTTGTTTACAGACAGAGCAATGAATTTTATAAGGAAAAGAACACCTTACCAATAGTTAAGCATGGTGGAGGATCCATAATTCTGTGGGGTGGCTTTGCTGCGTCTGGTAATTGAGGCCTTGACCATATCACCGGAATCATGAAATCAGAGAATTATCAAGAGATTTTAGAGAGAAATGTCCTACCCAGTGTAAGAAAATTTGATTTTTGTCAAAAATCATGGGTTCTCCAGCAAGACAATGACCCAAAGCACACATTCAAAAATGCACAGGAATGGTTGAAAAAGAAAAAATGGACTGTTTTAAAATGGCAAGCAATGAGTCCTGACCCACATACCATTGAAAATCTTTGGGGTGAACTGAAATCTGACACTGGGAAAAATAACCCTGCAAACATTCAAGAGCTTGAACAAACTGCAAAGGAAGAGTGGGAGAAAATTCCAGCTGAGAAGTGCAAGAAGAATATAGATGGCTACAAGAAATGTTTGGAGGTTGTCAGCAATGGCAAAGGGTGTGCAACCAAATATTAATTAGGGGTGCCTTTATTACTGCACATGCTTATTGTTTATTATTATTATTATGTTTCTTCTGTTTCTTCTTTGAAATTGCAACATGGAAGTTGAAAAACAATGTTTTATTGTTGTATTACTTTGGACCACTAAATTAAAAAATCTTGAGGATATAACTTTGGCACATTTCCATCAATTTCTAAAGATATAGTACAGTCTATGAAAAAAATGAAGGGGAGTCAATAATGGTGAGCAGCACTGTAAAAGCCAAATGGTGCTCTCTGTCTTCTGAGCCCTGTCGCATGCCCAAGCAGAAGTGTATATCCACATATAGAGTATTGCTGCATTCCAAAAAAATTGCTTTATAAATGTTTGGGTCCCTTTGCTCCTATTATTGTTAACATTTAAAATTTGGGGTTAAAACAACATTTTCATGTAAAAAAACTGTGGGTTCAATATGCTCACCATACCCCAAATTACATTTTGTGAGGGGTGTGAATTTCAAAATGGGGTCATTTGTGGGGGGGTTGCTGCTCTTCTGGCAGTACAATGGCTCTACAAATGTGGCATGGTGCCTGCAAACCATAAGAACAAAGTCTGCTTCCCAAAACGCTACTACTTTCTTTTGGAGCTCTACTGTGTGCCCGAACAATAGTTTTCCCCAACATATGGGACATCGGCATACTCAAGAGAAATTGCACAACAAATTGTTTAGTCAATTTCTCTTGTTTAACCTTGTGAAAATGAATTGGGGGGCTAAAACAACATTTTTTGGGGAATAAAATGTCATTTTAATTTTCACGGTTCAATGTTTTAAAATTCCGTAAAGCACCTGTGGGTTCAAGATGCTCAACACACCCTTAGATAAATTCTTTGAGGGGTATAGTTTCCAAAATGAGGTCATTTGTGGTGGGGTTTCTGCTGTTTTGGCATGTTAGGGGCTCTTCAAATGCAACAGGCATCTGCAATCTATTTTGGCCAATTCCGCACTCCAAAAGTCAAATGGTGATCCTTCCCTTCCAAGACTGCCATGCACCCAAACAGTAGTTTTACACCACATATGGGGTACTGGTGTACTCAGAAGAAATTGCACAATAAATTTTAGAGTCTATTTTCTCCCATTACCCTTGTAAAAATTAAAGCTAAGCCAAGATTTTTGGGGGAAAGTTTTATTTTTTCATTTTCACTGCTAAACTTTATAAAATTGTATGAAACACCTTTGCGTTCAATGTGCTCACCACACGTCTAGATAAATTCCTTGAGAGGTGTAGTTTCCAAAATGGGATCACTTGTGGGGGTTTTCCACTGCTTAGGCACATCAGGGGCTCAGCAAATGTGACATGGTGTCCATTAACTGTTCCAGCCAATTTTGCACTTTATAAGTCTTATGGTGCTCCTTCTCTTCCGAGCCCTGCCGTGTGCCGTTTTCCACCAAATATCAGGTATCAGTGTACTCAGGAGAAATTGCGCAACAAATTTTACAGCCCATTTTCTCCTGTTACCCTTGTGAAAATGAAAAAATCTTGGGCTAAAGCAACATTTTTGTGGAAAAAACTAAAATGTTTATTTTTTTCCTTCCACAATGCTTTAATTCATGTGAAGCATCTAAAGGGTTAATAAACTTCTTGGATGTAGTTTTGAGGGCTGCAGTTAAAAGAACAATGTCACTTTTGGATATTTTCTTTCACATAGGCTCTTCAGAGTCACTTCAAATGTGATGTGGTCCTTAAAAATCTTGGAAAAATGAAAAATTACTGATAAACTTTTAACCCTTCTAACTTCCTAACAAAAAAAATTATGTTTAAAAAATAATGCTGAAATAAAGTAGACATGTGGTAAATGTTGTTTATTAACTATTTTGTAAGGTATAACTATCTGGTTTAAAGCAGCAGCGTTTTTGTGTTTTTTCAGCGCTGGAGTGATGCTTTAAATCTAGGCCCCCAGCCCCTCAGTCACATACTCACCCTCCGGCACCTTCACAGTTTATTTAGGGCTGCTTCGGTCCCTCGGCGCTAATTTGATAATGCAAGTCTACGAGGCCAGAACACGACTCTCATAGACTTGTACTGAAAAGTGACCTCCGGCCAGCTCAATGAAACACTGAAGCTGAGAGCAGGTCACTTTTCGCCAGAGACCAACCCGAGCGACTCAGGAAACGGATGAACGTGATGGCAATTAAGTATGAGACAGGTGGCAGGGGACTTACATTTAAAGCACCACTCCAATGTTTTTGTTTTTTTTCAGCGCTGGAGTGGCGCTTTAAATCTAGGCCCCCAGCCCCCCAGTCACATACTCACCCTCCAGCGCCTTCACAGTTTTTTTTAGGGCTGCTCTGGTCCCTTAGCGCCAATTTGTGACTTTAGCTTCTGACTGGTCGGAAGTTAGAAGCTACATCATATGCTCTCAATACAAGTCTATGAGGCCAGATCGAGACTTTCACAGACTTGTATTGAAAAGTGACTTCCGCACAGCTCCATGAAACACTGAAGCTGAGACCAGGTCACTAGTGATGAGCGAGCATGCTCGCTACTGCTCGGTTCTCGCCCGAGCATCTTACTGCTCGAGATGCTCGGCGCTCACCGAGTATTTCCGGGGTGGCTCGGCGGGAGCTCAGGTTTCCTTTTTGCATGTTTGACGCTCTTTAGAGCTCCAATGAACATGCAGGAATTGTCTGCCACACCCTGTAATGCCGCTGCCATATTGGTTGTGGCATTACAGTGATTGGCTGGCCGCACAGTGTCATCAGGTATAGAATCATAGAATCATAGAATGGTAGAGTTGGAAGGGACTTCCTGGATCATCTGGTCCAACCCCCTGCTCAATGTCACGCTGTCTCTGTATACTGGAGGTAGGGGGCCTAAGCTGACCCTAAGCTGGGGCCCTGACTAATCCCTCAACCTGGAGGTACTGTTAAAGGTACAGAGGTCCAGGCCGCCAGCGTAACCCCTACCTCCTGAGGATCCCTGCACCTAAGTAATCTAGTCCTGAGAAGGACCCCGATCACAACAAAAGAGGACAAGTAATAATATGCCCACACACAGTACTTAGACGAACGAGACAGTACAAGGGAAAAACCAAAACCACCTTGCATACAAAAACTACACAACTACAACAGAGGGAACACCAATGGGAAAGGAGATAAATGATAAAGCGAGGAAGGGAAAAAACACTCCAAATACACTTATCTCAGAAACTCCAAATACCACGATCCGCTCTGTAAGTCTGTATGAAATGCTTTCACCGACACTTCCCAAACAGACCAGCAGGCATTTGAAGGAGACTCACTACAGCAGCATTGATTGCAGCTGGGCGAGGCTGGACCTCGTCTAGCACAGAGAGAGAGAGAATTAACTCCCTCACTGCCGAAAACACAAAACACCAAAAAGTCAGCTGCGAGAAGTCAGGCTGTGTAATCGTGACGATCTTCGTGGCGACACACCCGTGACAGTACCCCCCCTTCTACGAGGGGCCTCCGGACCCTCAGGGCCAGGTTTATCCGGGTGAGTCATGTGGAAGGCCCGAACTAATCGGTCTACGTTAATATCCGACGCAGGAACCCACATCCTCTCCTCAGGACCATACCCTTTCCAATGAACCAGGTACTGAAGGGACCGGCGATTAAAACGTGAATCGATGACCCTTGATACCTGGAACTCCAAGTTACCATTGAGTACCACTGGAGGGGGAGGTAAAGGTGATGGTACCACCGGCGCCACATACCTCTTAAGCAACAATCTGTGGAACACGTTGTGAATTTTAAACGTAGGGGGGAGGTCAAGACGGAATGCCACCGGATTAATAATAGAACTGATTCTGTACGGCCCGATGAACCTGGGACCCAGTTTCCAGGAGGGAACCTTAAGTTTAATATTCCTGGTAGACAACCATACCCGATCGTTCACACTTAGGTCCGGACCAGACACTCTCCTCCTATCAGCCATACGTTTGTATCGGTTCCCCATAGTATTCAGATTCTTCAGCACCCCTCTCCATACTGAAGCGAGTGATGAGGAAAATCGTTCCTCCTCAGGAACCCCCGAAGAGCCCCCCCTACTGAAAGTACAAAACTGGGGGTGAAAACCATATGCCCCAAAAAACGGGGACTTACCAGTGGACTCGCTCCGCCTATTATTAAGAGCAAACTCTGCCAGAGGTAAGAAAGAAGCCCAGTCCTCCTGGTTCTCTGACACAAAACACCGGAGATATGTCTCCAAGCTCTGGTTCATACGTTCCGTCTGACCATTGGTCTGAGGGTGAAAAGCCGATGAGAATGACAAATGCATCCCCCGCCGTGCACAAAACGCCTTCCAGAACTTGGACACAAACTGAGACCTCCGATCAGACACGACATCGGAGGGTACCCCGTGAAGCCTCACAATCTCCCCAATGAACACCTGCGCAAGAGTTTTAGCATTAGGGAGAGCCGGAAGAGCGATAAAATGTGCCATCTTGCTGAACCTGTCCACTACAACGAGTATGACCGTTTTACCCGAAGACGGAGGGAGGTCCGTAATAAAGTCCATAGACAGATGAGTCCAAGGACGCTCCGGGATCTTCAAAGGTAAGAGGGCCCCAGACGGACGGGTATGTGAGGTCTTAGAGCGCGCACAAACCCCACAGGACGCGACAAAAGTTACCACCTCCTTATGTAAGTTAGGCCACCAAAACCGACGCGAGAGGAGATCCACAGTTGCTTTACTCCCCGGGTGTCCTGCCAAAACTGAGTTATGGTGTGCCTCGATCACCTTTTGTCGCAACTGATCTGGAACAAACAGTCTCCCCGGAGGTCCAACAGGGGCGTCCCCCTGAGCCTCCAATACCTCCTCCTCCAGCTCAGAGCATACTGCCGAAACCACCACCCCCTCCTGAAGGATAGGAATCGGGTCGTCCGTATTCCCGGCCCCAGGGAAACTGCGAGATAAGGCATCCGCCTTTACATTTTTTGACCCAGGACGATATGTAACGACAAAATTAAACCTGGTAAAAAACAATGACCACCTAGCTTGTCTGGGATTCAGACGTTTCGCGGACTCCAGATATAGCAGGTTCTTGTGATCGGTGATGACGGTGACCGGATGGACTGCCCCCTCCAAAAAATGGCGCCACTCCTCAAAAGCTAACTTAATGGCCAAGAGTTCCCTATTGCCGACATCGTAATTCCTCTCAGCGGACGACAATTTTTTAGAGAAAAAGGCGCACGGATGCCACTTACCAGGGGACGAACCTTGTGACAATACTGCTCCCACCCCTACCTCGGAAGCGTCTACCTCTACAATGAATGGCTGTGACGCATCAGGTTGAATGAGTATGGGTGCCGAGGCAAAACATTTTTTCAAGCAGGAGAATGCTTGACAAGCCTTGTCAGACCACCTAGAAAAATCCGTCCCCTTTTTAGTCATGTCTGTGAGAGGCTTAACCATGGACGAGAAATTACGAATGAACTTCCGGTAATAATTAGCAAACCCCAGGAAACGTTGTAGTGCCTTAAGATTCTCTGGCCGATCCCACTCAAGAACTGCCCGCACTTTCCCAGGGTCCATACGAAAACCGGACGCTGAAGCCAGGAAGCCTAAAAACTGGAGTTCCTGTACGGCGAACACACACTTTTCCCATTTGGCATACAGTTTATTATCCCGCAAGATCTGTAACACCTGCCTAACGTGCTCCTGATGAGACACCAGATCCGGCGAGTAAATTAAGATATCATCCAGATATATGACAACAAACTGTCCCACCAGGCGGCGAAAAATGTCATTAACAAAGTGTTGGAACACCGCCGGGGCATTAGTCAGACCGAATGGCATGACAAGGTTCTCATAATGCCCCTCCGGAGTGTTAAATGCCGTCTTCCACTCATCCCCTTCCTTCATCCTAATCAGATTGTACGCCCCCCTGAGATCCAACTTAGAGAACCATTTGGCGCCCACGATCTGATTAAAGAGATCGGGAATAAGTGGGAGTGGATACGGATCTCGGACCGTAATCTGATTAAGTTCACGGAAATCCAGGCAAGGGCGTAGGCCTCCATCTTTCTTCTTAACAAAGAAGAACCCCGCAGCCACCGGTGAAGATGAAGGTCTAATATGCCCCTTAGCCAGACTTTCTGAAATATAATCCTTCATGGCCTGTCTCAGGACCAGAAAGGTTATACAACCTAGCTTTAGGTAACTTGGCCTCAGGGAGCAGTTTTACAGAACAGTCATACTCGCGATGAGGAGGTAGTTCCTGACACCCTTTCTCCGAGAATACATCCTCAAAGTCCGCCAGAAATGGAGGTAAGACCCAAGGAGTAACCGCACCGATGACCGTGTTCATGCAGTTTTTATTACAGAATTTACTCCATTGGCTTATCTCTCTGGTTTGCCAATTAATAACCGGGTTATGCTTAGTTAACCAAAGAAGGCCCAACACTATAGGAGTGGGAAGACCCTCCAACACGTAGCAAGACAACAGTTCTTTATGTATCGCCCCCACTTGAAGTTTTACGTCATGCACAGCTTGCAAAAAACTTCCCTGACCGAGAGGCCTGGCATCGATCGAGAATATGGGGATGGGTTTAGCCAACTCACTCAATCGCATACCTTGAACCCGGGCAAACCGAGCATCAACCAGATTAGCCCCGGCCCCACTATCCAGAAGAACAGATATCCTCTCAGTTCTCGTGCCCACCACCACCTCCGCCGGTACGAGAAAGTGAGACGAACCTAGGGACGAAATACCTACTCCCAGATTGCCGTCCACCACACAACCTGGGATCAACAGTTTTCCGACGACTCTTCACTCTGCAAGGGACGGGATGGACACCCCCCAATAAAATGTCCCTTTCTCCCGCAGAAGAAACACCTTCCTGTCTTATGGCGCACCACCGGTCCCCTCCCCCGAAATGATGTCCCTCCTAATTGCATAGGCTCCTCTGTACTGACCAGGGGAACCACCATATGAGGGGACCTTGTAGGAGGTGGAGTCATCACAGGGGGTCGAGTTATCCCGCACCTCTCCCGAAGCCGTCTGTCAATGCGAATAGCCAGGGCCATAGCGGCTTCCAGTGACGCAGAAGAGTCATACTGTGCCAACACATCCTGTAATTTGTCGGATAAACCTTGACAAAACTGGCTCCTAAGAGCCGGGTCATTCCACTGGGTGTCCGTGGCCCACCTACGGAACTCCGAACAGAATTCCTCCGCCGGACGATCTCCCTGCTGGATCCTACGTAACTTAGACTCAGCAAGGGAGATCCGATCTGGGTCATCATATACGAGTCCCAGAGCAGCGAAAAACCTATCCACTGACTGGAGAGCCGGGGAGCCCGGGGGAAGAGAGAACGCCCAAGATTGTGGGTCCCCTTGTAGGAGCGAGATGACAATTCCCACCCTTTGTTCTTCACTCCCCGATGACCGAGGCCGCAGCCGAAAGTACAATTTGCATGCCTCCCGGAAAACAAAAAACTTGTCCCGCCCCCCAGTGAACCTGTCAGGGAGAGCTACTTTAGGTTCTGGTCCGGCTTGCTCCTGAGGATGAAAAACCTTGGACCTAACGTCCGCCAGCTCCATGGACAAACTCTGCAACTGCCGAGCTAGACCGGCTACTGGATTCATGGTAGCTGGAGAAAAACTAAGTGGGTCGGTGAAAATGTCACGCTGTCTCTGTATACTGGAGGTAGGGGGCCTAAGCTGACCCTAAGCTGGGGCCCTGACTAATCCCTCAACCTGGAGGTACTGTTAAAGGTACAGAGGTCCAGGCCGCCAGCGTAACCCCTACCTCCTGAGGATCCCTGCACCTAAGTAATCTAGTCCTGAGAAGGACCCCGATCACAACAAAAGAGGACAAGTAATAATATGCCCACACACAGTACTTAGACGAACGAGACAGTACAAGGGAAAAACCAAAACCACCTTGCATACAAAAACTACACAACTACAACAGAGGGAACACCAACGGGAAAGGAGATAAATGATAAAGCGAGGAAGGGAAAAAACACTCCAAATACACTTATCTCAGAAACTCCAAATACCACGATCCGCTCTGTAAGTCTGTATGAAATGCTTTCACCGACACTTCCCAAACAGACCAGCAGGCATTTGAAGGAGACTCACTACAGCAGCATTGATTGCAGCTGGGCGAGGCTGGACCTCGTCTAGCACAGAGAGAGAGAGAATTAACTCCCTCACTGCCGAAAACACAAAGCACCAAAAAGTCAGCTGCGAGAAGTCAGGCTGTGTAATCGTGACGATCTTCGTGGCGACACACCCGTGACACTCAAAGCAGGATTCACTAAATCATCTCAGACAGATATCTGTGCAGCCTCTGTGTAGCATCGGCGTCTCTGCCCCGTACTAATGTAGAGAAGAACGCAGCACAACTGGATCAGGGTGCACGAGTAGGATCCAACACCGTAGTAACAATAGTAAAATCTCGGCACACCAATGGTTAGAATTTAATTGAATTTATTATTAGAGCAGTCCACATATACGTTTCGGTCCGAAAATTGGACCTTCATCAGTGTACTGCAGAAAAAAGGATCAAAAAGAGAAATTGTCGCTTATACAAATGAAAATCAAAATACAAGTGTAACAACATAGGTCAAAAATTGTGCTACAATTAGTTAAATGCATTAGCAGATTCTGTCAACAATATCAAAGCTGTACAATATATAGCCAATGAACACTTACTGAGTGTGGAATGGGGGAAGAGAAAATAGAATAGAAGAACGCTGTGTTCTTAGTGTGGAACCTGTGGACACAAGGGACATTGGTGGTTTAAGTGAAATAGCCTAAATTGTGGAAGACGCTAAGTTGGTCAGTAATACCTGGAAGATCCTGCTATACCTGGGCGCAGATGGAGTGGGAGTGATGGCATGCGGTATCCACCGCTAATGACCGGCATAGTGCTATGAGAAAACGCGCCGTGTGTAACTAGAGGGTGGGCGGGATCGGAAAGAAGCGATGGCCAATCAGCAAACGGGAGTTTGATAGACATGTTGGCCATATCCGGTAACAATACCGGAAGTGACGTTAGCGGTTACGGGGAACGCTAGTGATTGGTGGAAGTACGCGCATGCGCTAATGCGTGCGTGTCAGCCGATGGCAGAGTGCGTTCCACAGAGTAGGAAGAGGAGATAACAGCTGATCTGTGCTTTCCACCTTAGGGGAGTCGTAGATGACGTGATGGGTGTGGAGGGAAGAGGCAGGAGGAGGGCGGATAATGGAATACAGGGAAATCTGAAATGGAAGGAGATAATAGTTAGTACTGATGTAGGTAGACATATTAAGAACAAAATGTTTAAGAGAGGAGGACTTCAATGATAATATCTGATGAGACAAAACACAGTAAAAAATAAAACAAAATAAAAAAATGATATGAAACAAAGCACTATAAGATGATCACGGTCTTGATCAGGTGTCACATGAAAGCAAGGGGGTCATAGTCTCTGTTAAGCCCTCTAGGGGCTAAGGATTGTAATTCATGTATCCAGTAAGCCTCTCTTTGTTTCAGTTTCTGAATGCGGTTGCCACCGCGTCGAGGCTGCTGGATATGCTCAATTACCTGGAATCTAAGTTGTGTGACACTATGTCCTGTTGTGACGAAATGATGGGGGATAGGTAGCAGCAGATTTTTGCACCTGATCGTAGATTTATGCTTTGATATCCTATCCTTGAAAAAAAGAGGGGGCCTAAAGGGGGGGGTACTGTAGCATCGGCGTCTCTGCCCCGTACTAGGCAGAGACGCCGTCCCTCTCACCTCCCCGCTCCTGGCGCGGCGTCCTCCAGCGCTTCTCTCCCCGCTGCTTCCAGCACGCGCTCCTTCCCCAGCAGTGTGCTTAGGGCGCGCGCGGGCGCTCCCCCTCTCTTAAAGGGACCGCGCGCGCCGTCCTAAGGAGTCCCCGGCCAATTGCCGGAGGACCTCCCATATATAAGGCACCTCCTCCAAAATGGAGGTGCCCGAGCAATGTTGTTGCAAAGCCTTCACTCTGCTTCAGCCCTCAGGTCCCGTTACCAGTTACCAACCAGTTACCTGCCAGATTCCTGCTTGATACCTGCCTGATATCCGTTTACCTGCTTGCTAGCCTGCGGTCCGACGGTCTGCCTTCCGACACCTGTCAGTCTGTCTATGGACCAGCCTGCCCGCTCACCTGGGAGCGATCATCTGCTACCTGCCTGCTAGCCTACCTGGAGGCTCCGCCGTCACTTGCCGTGACCACCTGCCTGTCCAGAGACTCTTGCCTGCTCACCTGGGAGCGCTCACCTGCTACCTGTCTGCTAGCCTACCTGGAGGCTCTGCCGTCACTTGCCGTGACCACCTGCCTTTCCAGAGACTCTTGCCTGCTCACCTGGGAGCGCTCACCTTCTACCTGTCTGCTAGCCTACCTGGAGGCTCTGCCGTCACTTGCCGTGACCACCTGCCCGTCCAGAGACTCTCGCCCGCTCACCTGGGAGCGCTCACCAGCCACCTGCCTGCTGTCCTTCTACCCAGAGACTGTCCCTGTCACTTGCCGTGAGTACCCGTCCTTCTACCCAGAGACTGTCCCTGCCACTTGCCGTGACTACCTGCCCCTCTACCCAGAGACTGTCCCTGTCACTTGCCGTGACTACCTGCCCCTCTACCCAGAGACTGTCCCTGTCACTTGCCGTGACTACCTGCTCGTCTTCCCTGGGAGCCACCCGCTTCCTCACAAGGACTGCCCCCTTGTATAGTTGCACAGAGGTTCCACCTCCCAGATCCGTTACAGTTTGCTCGGGCCATGGAACCCGGTGGCCCCCAGATCTCCGATCTGCACCAGGAAGTCTTACGTCAGAAAACTCAGCAGGAGGTGGTACTGTCCTATCTACGGTCCGTTAACTTTCGTCTAGGCGCATTGTGTGACTTGTCTATGTCTACCTCTGGTCCAGCCGTGCCCATTCCTGCGGTACCGCAATCCAGGCCCTTTATGGTACCCGACTATGGACCTCGGCTTCTGGCACCTCCACTCTTTGCCGGCGAACCTACTTTAGCTCGGGTTTCATAAACCAGTGCACCCTGCACTTTGAGCTATTGGCATACCAGTTCATCTCCGACCGGGCCAAGGTGGCCTTCATCATGTCCCATCTCACTGGGGAGGCACTGGCATGGCTAAATCCCCTGTGGGAGAGAGGGGATCCCCTGGTGTCCGACCTGCCGTCTTTCCTCGCTGCTTTCCGGAAAGTCTTCGATGAACCTGGACGGAAAACCTCTTCTGCCTCCTCTCTGCTACGTCTCCGCCAAGGGAGTCTCACCGTGGGCCAATATGCCATACGGTTCCGCACCCTCGCTTCTGAGCTTGCCTGGGAAAATGAGGCTCTGGTGTCCGTCTTCTGGGAGGGTCTTTCCGGTCGGATTAAGGACGAGTTAGCTGGTCGGGACATTCCTACCACTCTGGATGACCTGGTGTCACTAGCTACCCGGATTGGCATCCGGTTCCAAGAACGTGCCAAAGAGACTACCTGGGAAAAACACTTTTCTTGCTCTGCTCCTACTTCCCTGAGACCTGCCTCTCAATCGGTCACTCCGCGGGCGCTCTCGCCTGAACCTATGCAGATCGACCAGACCAAGATGGTCAGATCTCGCCAAGAATCTCGCCGAGCCGAGGGAAGCTGTTTCTATTGTGGCAGTATGGAGCACTTCATCCGTTCCTGCCCGGAGAAGCCGGGAAACGCCAGTGTCTAGGACCGCTCGGAGAGGTCGTCCTAGACAAAAGTAAGCCCTCTCCGTCTCTGACTTTACCGGTCTCTATTGCTTGGGGAGAAAACCGTCACTTTGAACTCGCCCACCTGGATTCTGGAGCTGCTGGAAACCTCATCTCCCAGTCTCTGGTAGAGAGATACCGTATTCTTCTTTGTCAAAAAGAAAGACGGCTCGCTACGCCCCTGTATTGACTATAGAGGACTCAATCTGATCACGGTTAAAAATAAATACCCCCTTCCGCTCATCTCTGAGTTATTTGATCGTCTTAAAGGTGCCAGGATCTTCTCCAAGCTGGATCTACGTGGAGCGTATAACCTGGTCCGTATCCGTCAGGGAGATGAGTGGAAAACAGCATTTAATACTCGGGACGGACACTATGAGTACCGTGTGATGCCCTTCGGTCTCTGCAATGCTCCCGCCGTCTTCCAGGAACTGGTCAACGACATCTTCCGTGACCTTCTTTACTCCTGCGTGGTGGTATACCTGGACGACATCTTGGTCTTCTCTCCGGATCTTCCCACACACCGGAGGGATGTTCGTCAGGTCCTGCTTAGGCTCAGGCAGAACCACCTCTATGCTAAATACGAGAAGTGCCTTTTTGAGCAGACCTCTCTTCCTTTCCTGGGCTATGTTATCTCCCAGACAGGCTTGCGAATGGATCCCGAGAAACTCTCTGCTGTCCTAAAGTGGCCCCGTCAGGAGGGCTTGAAGGCGATACAGCGATTCCTGGGCTTCGCTAATTACTATCGTCTCTTCATTCCTCATTTCTCGTCACGGACTGCGCCCATATCTGCGCTCACCCGTAAGGGAGCAAATCCCAAGGTATGGTCATCCGAAGCTGAGGAGGCCTTCCTTTCCCTGAAACAAGCCTTCTCCTTCGCCCCTGTGCTGCACCGTCCGGACTGCAACAAACAGTTCTACCTGGAGGTTGATGCCTCCTCCTCTGGAGCCGGAGCGGTGCTCACCCAGAAGTCTTCCTCCGGGAGAATGGTAACCTGCGGCTTTTTCTCTAAAATCTTCTCCTCCTCTGAGCGCAATTACTCCATAGGAGACCGAGAACTGCTTGCCGTTAAATTGGCGCTGGAGGAGTGGCGTTACCTGCTTGAAGGGGCTCTATACCCGGTGATCATCTATACGGATCACAAGAACCTGGCATATCTCCAAAATGCCCAGAGACTTAATCCACGTCAGGCCCGGTGGTCTTTGTTCTTTGCCCGCTTCGATTTCATTCTTCATTTCCGCCCGGCGGACAAAAATGTCAAAGCTGATGACTTGTCCCGATCCTTCCTGTCCTCCGACCAAGAGGAGGAGCCTATGCACGTTATCGACCCCTCCAAGGTGATGAATGTGGCCCCCTTGGATTTGACTCGTCTTCCACCCGGCAAGACGTTCGTGGCGCCTCCAGACCGTGAGAGGGTTCTTCGCTGGGGTCATTCTTCTAAACTAGCTGGCCATGCCGGCCAAAAGAAGACCTTCCTACTCATTTCCCAGCATTACTGGTGGTCTACCCTGCGTAAGGATGTGGTAGACTTCGTCTCTGCCTGTTCATCTTGTGGCCGCAACAAAATTCCCAGACACTTACCAGCTGGTCATCTCCTGCCGCTTCCCATACCTGTTGCCCCGTGGCAACACATCGCTATGGACTTCATTACCGATCTTCCTGTCTCTGCCGGGTGTACTGTCATCTTCCGTCTCCATGGCCTACCTCTCCACATCGTGTCGGATCGAGGGGTTCAGTTTACCTCACGCTTCTGGAGAGCCACATGTAAACTGCTGGACGTCACCCTGGACTTCTCCTCCGCTTACCACCCTCAGTCCAATGGTCAAGTGGAGCGGATCAATCAGATCCTTACCAGCTATCTCCGGCACTTTGGTAATGCCCACCATTCTGATTGGGTGGACCTCCTTCCTTGGGCCGAGTTCTCTTATAATAACCACGAGAGCGAATCCTCTTCCAAGTCCCCGTTCTTTTTTGTTTTTGGCCATCACCCCCGGATTCCGCTTCCTGTCTCCGTTTCTGTGGACAACCCTGCTGCGGAGTCTCTTGTCAGCGAATTTTCTACTATTTGGGAGAGTACCAGGTCCACTCTTCTTCTGTCCTCTGAGCAGATGAAGAGATATGCTGATAAGAGACGTCTGGATCCGCCTCAATTCCGTCCGGGAGACAAGGTTTGGCTCTCGTCCAAACATGTGCGGCTCAAAGTACCCTCCTTCAAGTTGGGCCCTCGATTCATCGGTCCCTTCGAAGTCCTCAGGCAAATTAACCCTGTGGCCTACAAATTAAAACTCCCGGCCACCCTACGGATTCCCAACTCCTTCCACGTATCTCTCCTCAAGCCCGTTGTCTTTAACTCTTTTTCCAATAATCCAGGTGCCCCTCCTGCTCCAGTTTCCGCTGATGACGTCTTTGAGGTAGAGAGTATTCTGGCCTCCAAGAGGGTAAGAGGAAAGACCTTTTTTCTGGTAGATTGGAGGGGGTTTGGTCCTGAGGAGAGAACTTGGTAACCCAGGGAGAACATCAACGCCCCGCTTCTCCTTGAAAAATTTCTTTCTGGCCAAAAAAAGAGGGGGCCTAAAGGGGGGGGTACTGTAGCATCGGCGTCTCTGCCCCGTACAAGGCAGAGACGCCGTCCCTCTCACCTCCCCGCTCCTGGCGCGGCGTCCTCCAGCGCTTCTCTCCCCGCTGCTTCCGGCACGCGCTCCTTCCCCGGCAGTGTGCTTAGGGCGCGCGCGCTCCCCCTCTCTTAAAGGGACCGCGCGCGCCGTCCTAAGGAGTCCCCGGCCAATTGCCGGAGGACCTCCCATATATAAGGCACCTCCTCCAAAATGGAGGTGCCCGAGCAATGTTGTTGCAAAGCCTTCACTCTGCTTCAGCCCTCAGGTCCCATTACCAGTTACCAGCCAGTTACCTGCCAGATTCCTGCTTGATACCTGCCTGATATCCGTTTACCTGCTTGCTAGCCTGCGGTCCGACGGTCTGCCTTCCGACACCTGTCAGTCTGTCTATGGACCAGCCTGCCCACTCACCTGGGAGAGCTCATCTGCTACCTGCCTGCTAGCCTACCTGGAGGCTCCGCCGTCACTTGCCGTGACCACCTGCCTGTCCAGAGACTCTTGCCTGCTCACCTGGGAGCGCTCACCTGCTACCTGTCTGCTAGCCTACCTGGAGGCTCTGCCGTCACTTGCCGTGACCACCTGCCTGTCCAGAGACTCTTGCCTGCTCACCTGGGAGCGCTCACCTTCTACCTGTCTGCTAGCCTACCTGGAGGCTCTGCCGTCACTTGCCGTGACCACCTGCCCGTCCAGAGACTCTCGCCCGCTCACCTGGGAGCGCTCACCAGCCACCTGCCTGCTGTCCTTCTACCCAGAGACTGTCCCTGTCACTTGCCGTGAGTACCCGTCCTTCTACCCAGAGACTGTCCCTGCCACTTGCCGTGACTACCTGCCCCTCTACCCAGAGACTGTCCCTGTCACTTGCCGTGACTACCTGCTCGTCTTCCCTGGGAGCCACCCGCTTCCTCACAAGGACTGCCCCCTTGTATAGTTGCACAGAGGTTCCACCTCCCAGATCCGTTACACTCTGTTTGAAGACGTCCATTGAAGGGGAACTCACCACCTCTCGTGGCAGCCTGTTCCACTCATTGATCACCCTAACTGTTAAAAAGTTTTTTCTAATATCTAATCTGTGTCTCCTCCCATTCAGTTTCATCCCATTGCTTGTAGTCTTTCCTTGTGCAAATGAGAATAAAGATGATCCTTCTACAATGTGACAGCCCTTGAGATATTTGTAGACAGCTATTAAGTCTCCTTTCAGTCTTCTTTTTTGCAAGCTAAACATTCCCAAATCCTGTAACCGTTCCTCATAGGACATGGTTTGCAGACCGGTCACCATTCTGGTCGCTCTTCTCTGAACTTGCTCCAGTTTGTCGATGTCTTTTTAAAAATGTGGTGCCCAAAACTGGATGCAGTATTCCAGATGAGGTCTGACCAAAGAGGAGTAAAGTCCGATAATGACTTCACGTGACCTAGACTGTATGCTTCTGTTAATACATCCCAGAATTGTATTTGCCTTTTTTGCTGCTGCATCACACTGTTGACTCATGTTCAGTCTATGATCTATTAGTATACCTAAGTCTTTTTCACATGTACTGTTGCTTAGCTCTATTTCTCCCATTTTGAATATGTTTTTTTCATTTTTATTGCCCAGATGTAGTACTTTGCATTTTTCCCTGTTAAAAACCATTCTGTTAGTTACTGCCCAATGCTCCAGTTTATTTAGGTCTTTTTGAATCCTCTCTCTCTCTACTCTAGTATTAGCTATCCCTTCTAGCTTTGTGTCATCAGAAAATTTAATCAGTTTATTATCAGTATATATCAGACCTGGCGCCGCCATGCTCGTCACAGTCTACTCTGGAATCAGGCAGTGTAGGGAGAGCTGCTGCTGAGCTAGGGAGAGATTTGCTTGTTTCTTAGTTAGTGTAGGTATACCACCATATATTATTCACATATCCATCTCAACTAACAGTTCTTCCGAGGATTAATCTAGCTGCAAAGATATCAGTGCTAGGCAGGCAGGCAGTGTATGTGGCAGACTGCAGTGCATATAGCAAGAGGGACCATTCCACTTCTGTCTGCTGCTGGTGCTTTTACATATATTTCTAGAAATAGCCCCAGGTATCAGGGACCAGGAATAATTTTTTTTGGATCTTAATCCTGATTATTTGCTTAAAAAGCAATCCAGAGAACACCGTTTTTCTGTTCCATTTGCTTGTTGGCACTGCAGAATACAGCCAGATCCTTTCCATATTACAGCGCTAAAAATCCATCTATTTAAAACTGTGGTTTGTCCGTCATACGGATCACATATAAGTGCACTGAAAATTCTGCCATTTCTGGCCCCCATTGAAATTTTGTTGCAGTGTGTTAGCGAAGCTATTGACACCAGTTCGCTGTTAAAAATAGTTACCTACAGGCCAGCTATTTAAAACTGTGGTTTTCCGTCACACGGATCACATATCACTGCAGTTCAAATCGAGCCATTTGTAGTGAACGTGGAAAATATTGTGCTCCATTTAAAATGGGCAAGGCACGTGGCAAGGGACAAGGAAGTGGACGTGTGATGGTGATGATGGTGCATGCAGAGGACGAGGCCGAGGACGTGGACTAGCTGAAATTGTGACACAACAAACACCCACATCTTCTCGCTCGACCCATTGATAGGTGACCGCAGAACACCACTATTGAACCCAGAGTAGTATGAAAAGGTTATTGGTTGGATAGCAGATAATGCTGCCAGTCACTTAGCCATCACCACCACCCTGTCTTCCACACAGTCAAGTCTCAGTAGCTGCGAGTCTGGACTTCATATTCCTCACCCTGATCCTCCTTCCTCACACCATGCCAAGTGCCCAGAGACAACTGATCCCACACTTGGACACTCTGAAGAGCTGCTCACTTTTCCATTTATAGATTCGGGCCTCTCGCCCGGTCCACTTGAAGCAGGGCAAGAGGAGATCGCATGTAGCAATGCCCAAATATTTGAACAGCCACGGTCACACAAAGGTGATGAAGGGAAACTGTCACAAGAGGTGGACAATGATGAGACACAATTGCCAGAAAGTCAGGAGGAGGACCAGAGTGGGGAAGTGGAAGACGAGGTGGTGAATGATATAGTAACTGACCCAACCTGGCAGGGGGACATACAGAGCGATGACAGCAGCACACGGGGGGAGGGAGGCATAGCACCACAACAGGCAGGAAGAAGCAGTGTGGTGGCCACAGACTGAAGGTGGGCAACCATTCCTCGTAACATCAACATGACAGAAGTTGCCAGTATAACTGTTAGGTCTTCCCGAGTCTGGTTGTTTTTTAAAGACTCTGCCGATAACCCCAAAAAGGCCATTTGCACCACCTGACAGGCCAGCATAAGCAGGGGTAGCAAAACTACCAGCCTGACCACCACCAGCATGATCAGGCACATGGCAGCAAAGCACCCGACTTTGTGGGCCGAACCCCAGGGTCCAGGAACAGTGTCTGCAGGCAGCATCACTGCTTCTTCCGCTGCGTGCTTCTGCGTGCAAGCCAATTGTCTGTTCATGGCGCATGCGAAGATGCCTCCTGCCCTGCACCTGTAATTGCACACTCTCAACTAGCACCATCAGCAAGCATGTCCACTTCCTTGTCCGAGTGCAGCGTTCAGTTGTCCCTACCCCAGTCCTTGGAACGCAAGCGCAAATACGCAGCCTACGCCCCACAGGCCACACTACTAAATTCACACATTTCACGACTGCTTGCGCTCGAAATGTTGCCTTTTACGTTCGAGGAGATGGAAGCTTTCTGCAACCTGATGTCGGCGGCCGTCCCTCGTTCCCCAGCCACTGCTATTTCTCCCGGTGTGCCATCCGCGCATTACACAAGCACGTGTCCCATAACATTAACCATTCCCTCAACAACGCAGTTACTGGGAAAGTCCACCTAACCATGGACACGTGGACAAGTGCTTGTGGGCAGGGATGGTACATCTCACTGACGGCACACTGGGTTAACATAGTGGAAGCAGGGACCCAGTCGGACCTTGGGATGGAACACATCCTCCCAATGCCGAGGATTGCGGGCCCTGGGTAATTCAGGGTTGTCCCCACATTCTACAGTTACTGCACCTCCTCCTCCTCTTCAGCATCCATCTCCGAAATGACCACATCAGTCGCAAGCTCGAAGCACCGCAGCACTGCCACTGCCAAGCGGCAACAGGCTGTGCTGAAGTTAATATGCTTAAGTGACAAACCACACAACGCTGAAGAGTTGTGGACAGCTCTGAAAGAGCAGGTAGATCTGTGGCTGACACCCCTGAACCTACAGCCAGGCATGGTCGTGTGTGACAATGGCCAGAACCTGGTGGTGGCTCTGAGGCGTGGCGAGCTCACACACGTACCATGCCTGGCCCATGTGCTTAACATTGTGGTTTAGCGGTTTCTCAAATCCTACCCAGAGCTGCCGGATTTGCTTGTCAATGTACGCCGTCTGTGTACCCATTTTAGAAATTCACCTACAGCTTCCGCCGCCCTTGCCATGTTTCAGCAGCGGTTGCAGCTTCCGGCTCACCGACTGGTGTGTGATGTCCCCACACGTTGGAACTCTACATTGCAGATATTGGGAAGGATTTGTGAGCAGAAGACGGCAGTTGTTGACTACCAGCATCAACAAGGCCGTCGGTATTCACTTCAGACTCCACACAGAAGACCTCAGGAGTGGACATGGATGTCAGACATCTGTACCATCCTCCAAAACTTTGAGTACTCCACCAAGATGGTGAGCGGCGATGACGCCATAATTAGCTTCACCATCCCACTTCTCTGTCTTCTGAAACGCTCTCCGCTCACAATCAAAGACGATGCATTGCATGCAGAGCATGATGAGATGGAACAATGAACCATACGGGTTGATTACACACAGCCCAGCCTCATCTCATCCCAACTTGGATTGGGTGACAATGAGGAAGAGGAGGAGGAGGAGCTAGTTTCAAGCACTATAGACGGTACTACCTACACAACGGTCATACCGTCTGTTCAGCGTGGATGGCCTGAGGACAGGGAGGAGGAGGAGAGTATGGTCTGTCGTCCTCTTGGTGAGGACATGGAAATCTTGCCTGTTAGCAATCTGGCACGCATGGCTGAGTTTATGTTACGCTGCCTTTCCTGTGACCCTCGCATTCTCCAAATTTTGGGTTACAGTAATTATTTGTTAGTGACACTTCTAGACCCAAGCTACAAGGAGAACTTTCTATCTCTTATTCCCGAAGCGGACAGGTCTACTAAAATAGGGCAGTACCAGAAGGCCCTTGTTGCGGAATTATTAAAAATATTCCCATCTGAAAACCCTGGCGGCAGAGGTCACAGTCATCCAAATTTTTGGCAGCTTTTGCATTCACTGCATAGGCAAACACTATGGGAAACCCACTTCTTAATAATGGGAACATTGTTTTTAGGAGGCTCTCCAACCTCTATGTCTCTTGCAAGGGGCATTGAAGTGGCAGCCCCTGCAATCACTGCATAAGCATTAACAGTATAGGAGACCCACTCGTTAATAATGGGAACAGCAAAGCATAGCCAGCTGATGGCTCCCTAACAATCGTGAGGGCCGACTGCTGGCCCTTTAAGAATTGTGAGGGTCTCTAACAATAGCGAGGGTCGTCTAATGGCCCTATAAAAATAGGCTTTGTTACTTTCAGAATCCCTGCATCATAAATGAAACAGGATGTGTCTGATGATGTGTCACACACCACATGGCCAGATAAGGTTGTAAAATATTAAAATGACATTTCCCAGTGAATGCATTTGTCTTGGTTGAAAGCAATGCAAAAGTGCAAAAACGCATCAAAAACGCTATGTGTGAACATAGCCTAAGGTGTGGAGGAGCATTTTTGTTTTTGGTTATTTATTTTTCCTTATATACAAGTCATTACCCTGGAAAGGATGTTCCTTAACATATTTCCCAGGAAAATCTATTTTGTTTTTGTTTTTGTATGTTTTATTGTGAGCCCGTAAAAGTGGCGTAATACCTCTGACAACAGCAGTGACTTGGGAGTCATAAATGCTTCCAAGGGTCTTCCCCATGCTGTTCCCATGTCATTTGAGCACTGTTCACATCGATTTGGGCAAGTTTCCCATAGATTTACATTGGGCTCGTTACGTGGGTCGAGCACCCGAGCATTCCAATTTGCTCGACCCGAGCATTTTAGCACTCACACATCACTACAGGTCATTTCTCGCTGGAGACCGACCCCAGCGGCGCTGGAAACGGATGGAGGCAGTGGCAGTTGAGTATCAGACAGGGAGTAGGGGATTTACATTTAAAGCACCACTCCAGAGGTGCAATAAAATTGCAAAAAAGTTTGAAAATTGCAAAATATTCAAATTTTTTGTCAAATTTTACATTTTTTCACTAATAAACGCAAGTCATATTGATTTAAATTGGCCACTATCATGAAGTACAATATGTCATGAGAAAACAATCTCAGAATCAGTGGGAGACGTTGAAGCGTTCCAGAGTTATTACCTCATAAAGTGATAATGGTCAGAATTGTAAAATTTGATCTGGTCATGAAGATGCAAACAGGCTTGGGAGGTAAATAAAGAGAATAATTACTGATAAATTTCAGCTGGTATCATGACTTTCCGGGGCTTTTTGCACCTCTTTTTTCATTCGTTCAATACTTTTTACCTGTGTCATTTCTCATTATTGCACATAGCTTAATTTATGGACATCTATAGTGTGATTTCTTTGCTTGTGTGGATTGGATGGGTTTTTACTGCTGAGAATTTCATAGCACCTTTAGAAATATATTTACTTAGAAAATTGGTGATGTGTTCAATACTTATTTTACCCGCTGTATAAGAAAATTTCTCTGGATTTCTCTGGAATAAGATATCGGATCGCATATATCAAGGTATCATTTTATTCAAAATTCTGAGACCTCTATGCCCATATAGACGGCTTAGGAGGGTTTGTCCTACTGACAGATTCCCATTAAGTAGGAAAGCATATTAGGGAGTGTATGACGCGTGTACATACTATGCTGCATACTCACAGATTGGGACAGCACTAAGATCAAAGCAATTACTACTTAAATTAGGATATAGGAGTACAAAATGGAGCCATTATAAGCGTCCTGAAGTGTTTGGTATGCTAAGAGGATTGAATAGTATTCTATTGGCAAACTTTTTACAATTCCATGCATTTTTAGGCACATAGGTTACATTATAACAACTTTCTGAGTACAGGAATCTAAAGAGTAACCCCCCCCTCCATAAATCAATAGTAAGTGAAGATAAGAAACTTTGTAATGTATCTTATAAGAAAAATCCACTTCTTTTTCCTCCTGGACTGACCTTTCATTCTCAGAATTCTCAATCCATGAATAAAATTTGTCCTCAGTGAACACAGATTTTTCTATTACTGAAACAGGAGATGAAAGTTCATCCAAAAAATGAACCTTTATTGATTATCACTTAAAATTAGTTATCTACTCAATCTTATACATACCAGACTATCACCACACCAACAAATTATTGAGGGATCAATCTAAACCGGGAAGAATATATTAAGTGACTATTATACCCTGCCTTGCTGCGAAGGTTGGCACCCTATGTTGCGCAATTGGCACTCACCTGATGAACCCTATTAGGCCTTAGCTACCAAAATCTTAATTACCCAGAAATTAAAGTATGTACAACCGGCTAATTCCATACAATAGTATAAAGTGCCAAGTGCATGATATAAATGCATAGATACAACCATACAACCAACAGACTAATACCAGTGTCAGTCAGGTTATTCTTAAGTATAGACATATATCCAGATTTTGGTCTTAAACTGGCTAGTTCCTAAATATATACGTAATAGTTTTATAAAAGATGTCAGATAGTGCTACTTATGGTAAAGACATATCTGTCACTGCAAAAAGAAGGGGGCTACTCCACAACTGTACACTATTTATGCACATGCTTAGGGAAATTCAAAAATCAAGTCCTATAAGGTATACCAAACATTATTGATTCAATGGTGAACCCAAAGCTTATTTCCAGTATTAAACTCAACGCGTTTCCCCTATAAGAAGGGCCTCAGGTGTTAGGAGGGCGGTTGCAAACAACTTTATTATAATGGAACGCAACCGACCCCGGGGTCCGCGATGCAGCCTTGTGGACTGCTGCTGAACACTTTCCGGGTGAAAAGGAAAGCAACCAACTTAAATGATAAACCCTTCCGTGTTACTGCACACGGGAACGGGTATAGCAATTCGCACAATCTCCTTTAGCAGCACGAGAGATGTGCGGTGAAAAACTATCTGTAGACCTGTTACTGCACAGTGACTACACTGGCGGCGCAAGGATGCGTGTGTGACTACGCTGATGGGTATGACTCGCCCCCTGGGCCGTGGGGCACTCGGGCCCGGGCTTCAGGGCAATGCTGGGAGTACTAGTGGCGACCCAGTCCCGTGGCTCAGGGTGGTCAGACCAGTGGCAGTCTATCATGTGCTGTAGGTAATGTCCGAATACGCCACCCGTGGAATGCGGTCGAGGCTAACCGCCGCTGCAGTGCAGACCGCTGGGGCTGATATAAATGTGCAGCACTGAATAGTTCAACTCCCCACGGGAGGAGTATGGCCCCAGGGCAGTATATATAATGGATGATGGAGGGGATGATTCCGACCGTGATAGCCAGTAAACGGAGGCCTCTTAAACAGTTCAGGGTGTTTATTACAACAGGTAAAATGACCCAAAAACAGGCCCGGCTAGGAGGGGGCCTGGATGTCTGAGAAGAAGTGGGAAGCTGACCCTGGTCAGGGTGAGGGTGTAGGCCTACCGTGCTCTCTGTGCTCCTTCTGGCTATTTCCCTCCTTGTAGTGTAACAGCCCACGTTTCTGAGCTCACCGTGTCCTCTCGCCCGTATGGCTTGCAACTTGGGTCCCTTTCTACTCCCGGCCTGGTACGGCTTCACCGGTCCCTTCTGCTGTGGCGGACCCTCCGGGCTTCTTAGGCCAGGGAACATACAATCCCCTGCGGACTGGTTATCTGCTGTAGGACTTGGAATCCTCCCAGCCTCAGACACCAAAGTCTGGTAGATTAGTTTCTTTGTCTGCCAGGACAGGCTCACTTCGCCTCTTGTCCCTGGCTCGTGGCTCTCCTACTGCCACACGTCCTCTTAGGCTGCAACACAACTGTCTGTCCCTGCTCTGGGACACCTCTCAATCCAGAGACAGGTTGTCCAGTTCTTCCTAACCCTGCCCCCATCTCCAGCTTTTATAGGGGCAGCCTGTTCCCCCTACTGGTCTGGGACAGGAGGTGCTGCATGCTAATGGTCCTTGACTAGAGGACCTCCCCCTTGCTCTCAGACACAGCTTTATTATATTTGTGGCATCCAGACCAGGGTGACACATTCCCCCCTAGTAAAATTTAGTACTCCGGGACTAAACAATAAACAAAGATAATATGCATGACCGTAAAACATCAGTAGACAAACGACGCACAGGTTGAGTTCTTAAGGTCACAGTGTGGTCTGTGACCGGGTGTCCATTTCACCAACACAACGGGGAGCCTTAACCAGGTGGGGGGTCTGTCCTAGCCCCAAGTCCTTTACTGTCTTAGTTCATTCCTTGGTTAGGTTCCGAATGCAGTCCATACAAAGTCCCGGTTATTAAAAGTCCATAACCTTTGAGTCCGTACGGTAACTGTAAGAAACTGAAATACACAATTACTAATCATGCATGTAACTTTGCAAACATTTCAACACTTGGCAACAGGGTTATTTACAGTTTTAGTGGGTATCTGCCCCTTTGTGCTCCTGGTTGACCTGCGTAACCCACTGTCTGGTGGTGGACTGACCCGGTTTTCTTCACTACCATTTAGGGTACAGTCACTGGCTAGACTTACAGCAAGGGCAGGCAGCTGTCTGCGGGTCCTCTGGCTTACCGCAGGCATGGCAGGCTCACTGTCAGCAGAGGGTTGATTCTCCTGGGCTGCTGGTGCTGGCTCTTCTGCCTCTGCAACTGCTTGCTCTTCTTCACCTTCCGGCTCTGGTGTAGGTTGTTGCTGAGCCGGTTGCAGGAAATGCAGGATTGGTACCACTATGGCATCGTTTATTCGAGTCCAGGACTGAGGGAACTCTCCGAGAACGGTGCTGATCATTTCTTCCTTGTCCTTTGCGGGTTCAAGGTCACTTTGATCCTCTTCTGCACTACGGAGCTGCTCGCACCTTTTTAGGTGGTGTCTGGAGACGGTACTAGTGGTTTCTCCTCCATCCTTGGTGATCACGCACACCTTCGAGTTGTCGTGATCAGACTGCAGTACGGTGTAGGGTTCCCTTTCCCACTGGTCGTCCAACTTATGTAGCCTTCTCTTTCGCTTCAGGACCTGCTCACCAGGTTCTAGGGGACCAGCAGGAGCGTGTTGGTTGAAGAGTCTTTCTTGCCTTTATCTCACCTGGGCCAGGCTCTTCTCCACACTCTCCTGTACCCTCTTGTACTGCAGTCGCCTTTCCATATCCCAGTCCGCATCCGGGGAGGTGTCCTCAGGTATTAGGACTCCCATCTCCAGGTCCATGGGCAGCTTACCTGGTCTGGCTCGCATCAGGTAAGCCAGGGTGCAGTTTGTAGCATTCACAGGGATATGGTTGTATAAGTCTATCAGGTCCGGCAGTTTTTCTGGCCACAGGCTGCGTTCCTCCAGGGGCAACGTCTTCAGGAGATCGATGACTATATTGTTCATTTTCTCACACATCCCGTTGGTTTGTGGGTGGTAAGGCGTTGTCCGAATCTTCTTAGAGCCATAGAGGTTGCAGAATTCTTGGAAGATTTCAGCTTCGAACGCTGGACCCTGGTCCGTCAGGACCTGTTCCGGATACCTGTGTGGACAGCAGAAGTATTGCTGGAAGGCTCTGGCCGCCGTTTGGGCTGTCAAGTCTTTTACCGGGACCACCACTAGAAAACGTGAATAGTGGTCCACGATTGTCAGGGCGTAGATGTATCCTGACCGGCTTGGAGCCAATTTGACGTGGTCCAGAGCTACCAGCTCAAGAGCCTGCTGGGTGACGATGGGCTTCAAGGGTGTCTTCTGGCTGGTGCGGTCTTTTCTCCTTAAGTTACAAGGGCCACAGTCCCTGCACCACTTCTCTACAGCCCCTCTCATGCCGACCCAAAAGAACCATCCTCTTAGCAGGAACTCCAGTTTCTTCCAACCGAAGTGCCCCGCTCTGTCATGGTAAGCCCCCAGGACCATAGCTGCATCCCGCCTTGGGACCACGACTTGCCAGGTCAGCTCGTGTGTCCGGTGGTTGACAAGTCTTCTGCACAGCTTGCCTTCATAGAGGAACAGCTTGCTCTTCTCTTTCCATAGCTGCTTGCCTTCCTCTAGAGCATCCGGATCTAAGCGGGCATCTTCCTGGGTCAGCAGATTTTTCACCAGGCGGATCGCAGGATCACTATCTTGGGTCTTGGCCCAGCTGTGGTGAGGTAGGGGATTGATCATAACGGTTGTTAAATCTTCCTCCTTCACACGGTGGGAGTATTGAGCGGCCCCATACCCGTGAAACGCGGGGAGTTCTACCTCCTCCAGCTCCTCTGGGTCTTCGTCACCTTCAGGTAAGTGAGGCATTCTCGACAGGGCGTCAGTGTTGGCATTGGTTTTGCCTGCCCGGTACTTGATCACGAAGTCATAATTGGAGAGACGGGCCATCCACCGCTGTTCCAGGGCACCAAGTCTTGCACTGTCTAGGTGTGTTAACGGGTTGTTGTCCGTGTACACAGTGAACTTTGCGGAGGCCAGGTAATGCTTGAAGCGTTCCGTTACGGCCCACACCACCGCCAAGAATTCTAGCTTGAAGGAGCTGTAATTCTCCGGGTTCCTCTCGGTGGGCCTCAGCTTCCGGCTGGCATACGCGATCACGCTTTCTCTGCCTGTTGGTTTTGTGACAGTACGGCTCCCAGTCCCACATTACTGGCGTCTGCGTGGAGAATAAAAGGCTGGCCATAATCAGGGTAGGCCAGGATCTCATCCCCTGTGAGGGCCATCTTCAACTTGCGGAAGGACTCCTCTTCCGGTTTATCCCACTTGAAGGGTGGCTTTTGGCTTCTGGACTTAGACTGTCCTATCAGTAGGTCCTGCATAGGAGCTGCCATCTTAGTGAACCCGGGGATGAACCTTCGGTAGTAGCCTACCAACCCGAGGAACTGCCTCACTTCTTTGATGTTCGAGGGGCTTGGCCAGCTCTTGATTGCTGTGACCTTGTCAGGGTCGGGGGCTACTCCTTCCGCACTTATCACGTGCCCTAGGTACTGGACTTTCGGTTTCAACAGGTGACACTTTGATGGTTTCACCTTCAGGCCATAGCCTGCCAGGGCTTCGAACACCTCGGCCAGGTGCTTTAGATGGTCCTCGTAAGTCTTCGAATAGACGATCACGTCGTCTAGGTAAAGGAGGACAGTCTCGAAGTTTCGGTGCCCTAGACAGCATTCCATCAGCCTCTGGAAGGTCCCTGGTGTGTTACAGAGCCCGAAGGGCATACAGTTGAACTCGCTCAGTCCCATCGGGGTGGTGAAGGCGGTCTTCTCCTTGTCAGCCTCTGCCACAGGAACCTGCCAGTACCCGCTAGTAAGGTCCAAAGTAGAAAAGAAGTTAGCTGATTTTAGTGCGGCTAAAGACTCCTCTATTCTAGGCAGCGGATATGCGTCCTTGTGGGTGATACGGTTGATTTGTCTATAGTCCATGCACATTCTCATGGTGCCGTCTTTCTTTTTTACCAGAACCAGGGGGGCTGCCCAGGGGATACAGCTATCTCTAATGACCCCAGCTTCTTTAATTTCTCTTAGCATGCCCTTTGCGTTCTGATAATGTGCAGGGGGTACAGGTCTATGTCTCTCTTTTATTGGTGGGTGGCTCCCCGTGGGGATATGGTGTTCTATCCCTTTTACTCTGCTGAAGTCTAGCGGGTGCTTACTAAAAATTCTCTCGTACTCCTGGACCACCCGGTAGACTCCTTGTTTTTGGTGCAGGGGAGTGGAGTCAGCACCCACATGGAGTTTCTGGCACCAGTCCTCCTTTTGTTTCTGGGAGCCATTACCCTCCGCCTGTGGAGATGGAGGCAAAGGCTCCACGGCCCTGATAGCTTTGTGTTCGACAGCAAACAGTTTGGCAAGTGTAGCGTACCTGGGTAAGTGTACCTCTCTCTCCCCAATGTTGAGAATGCGAACGGGCACCCTCCCATGACAGACATCAACCACCCCCCGGGCTGTCAAAATGGTGGGCCTGCTATCTGAGTACACGGGTTCTACCATGGCTTGGTAGTCTCTACCTCTCAACCCGATTGCAGTGCGACACCAGATCATCATTTCACTTTTGGGAGGCATGGAAATGGGGAATGGGTCACTCAGTCTTACGCTACCGATCTCACCACCAGACAGTTCTACCTGCTGCCGTCTCATCAGGGCTTTTATCTCCTTGTTGAGGACTCTCTGTTGGCTGGAACTAGCATTCACCGCCACCTGTTGTAGAATTACAGTTACCTCTGAAAGACAATTTTCAATCACGTTAGTACCCACAGTTATTTTAGGGTGACTTTCACGACGGTCAATGTCCACAATAATCGCTCCCTGTGCCGGTAGTTCAACTTTACCAATTTTAATGGTCATCTCCTTGAACCCCATCTGCGGCACGGGCAAGCCATTACTGGCGATGATGCTCAAGTCACTGTCCGGATACCGTGTTATATCAACATCAGTCCAATACTGCTTAAAAAGTACATAAGGGATAGTAGTTACTTGCGACCCGGTATCCAGCAAGGCGCTCATGGGGATGCCATCCAGCACCACGGGTAAAACCGGGCGCCCCCCAACGTACTTATTACGCCAGTTGTAAGGGCCTGGTGATCTTATGCCTGGGGGTTGGCCCTCTGCCCCAGGTTGGACCCGTTTAAATTACAGTACCTGGAAATGTGTCCGGGCTGGTTGCATCGACGGCAAATGGGCTGTCCATCCTCTGCATAGCGGTCTGTGGGCCTCCCTCGGAACGACGGGATCCTCCTCTGTCGACGCCACGGGACGTCCTCCGGACTTGAAGCCAACTCGATGGGTCTTGATGGGTCCACTTGTAACGCCTGGACGGTCCTGGTCAGCTCCTGGACTTGGTGGTGCAGATCTTTCGACGGGGCTTGGTTCAGGGCCTGTGCGTCAGCCCCCACGGAGTCCATAGAGGAGGGCGCTGCCTCCTGGTGATAGGTGAGAGCAGGGTGCCGGGGGTTTATAGCGCCACTTGTTGCGGGTTCACGGAGCACCCTTATGGCCCTGTCCTTGAATTGGGCAAAGGTCAGAACAGGGTTCTGAAAGAACATGAGGCGCAGCTGGGTCCTGTGGGCGCTAGACAGCAGACCTCTATGAACTGTTCTGTTAGCAGCTTATCCGTATCCTGCACGCTGCCAGGGTCAGCTTGTTTGATGGCTCTCAAGGCTTCCTGCAAATTTAGGGCATAGTCTCTGATGCGGTCCTGTGCCCGCTGCTTACATCCATAGAACTGCATTTTAATTTCAGCGGAGGTACGGGTATCAAAGGTACCCCACAGCCGGGCCAGAATGTCCTTTACAGTTCTTTTCTCCTCAGTGGGCCATGACTTTACCTCCCGCTGTGCTGCGCCAGTTAACTGCCCTGTCAGTATGCTAATCCTCTGTTCCTCTGTCAGGGGGTAAACTTGGAACAAACTGTACAGCCTTTCCTTAAAGTCGGTTAGTGCATGGGGCTCCCCTGAATACTTGGGCAGCCAGGCCGCTCCAGGGATGTAAGGCAGGGAAAATGGCATCACCGCTGCTGCAGCGGCGCTGGTGGTAGAAGGTCCCTCCGCGTCCGTCATCTTCCTCCCCCCTAGTTAAGCGTGGCCTACCTTCCGACGATCCTCTTCTGTAGGCCGCGGCTCCGCTGGTGCTGCTCCGTGTGAGGACCTTGCGTCGCGTCCTGGTGACGTCAGCGTCGCTCTCTCTCCCTTCCAGGACCTTGCGCAGCGTCGGTGCATGGGGCGGAGCTTCGGGTCTCGCGCGGTTTGGACGTCTACGCCCCTCTTCTTTCCGTGCGGCGTCCTGAAGATGGCGTCCGATGGCGGGAAAACGGCTGAAGATGGCGGGAACCGACGGAAAATGGCGGGAGATGGCTGAAAATGGCGGGACCCGGCTCCGGATGGCGGGAAAACTCTTCTTCAGGTACGTGTACAGTCTTTTTCAGGCACGCAATACCCGTTTATGGCGGGTTGGTCACAATCCTGCTGACTAGGCCAAAGCTGACTCGCCCCCTGGGCCGTCGGGCACTCGGGACCGGGCTTCAGGGCAATGCTGGGAGTAGTAGTGGCGACCCGGTCCCGTGGCTCAGGGTGGTCAGACCAGTGGAAGTCTATGATGTGCTGTAGGTAATGTCCGACTATGCCACCCGTGGAATGCGGTCAGGGCTAACCGCCGCTGCAGTGCAGACCGCTGGGGCTAATATAAATGTGCAGCACTGAATAGTTCAACTCCCCACGGGAGGAATATGGCCCCAGGGCAGTATATATAATGGATGATGGAGGGGATGATTCCGACCGCGATAGCCAGTAAACGGAGGCCTCTTAAACAGTTCAGGGTGTTTTTTACAACAGGTAAAAAGACCCAGAAACAGGCCCGGCTAGGAGGGGGCCTGGATGTCTGAGAAGAAGTGGGAAGCTGACCCTGGTCAGGGTGAGGGTGTAGGCCTACCGTGCTCTCTGTGCTCCTTCTGGCTATTTCCCTCCTTGTAGTGTAACAGCCCACGTTTCCGAGCTCACCGTGTCCTCTCGCCCATATGGCTTGCAACTTGGGTCCCTTTCTACTCCCGGCCTGGTACGGCTTTGCTGGTCGCTTCTGCTGTGGCGGAGCCTTCGGGCTTCTTAGGCCAAGGAACATACAGTCCCCTGCAGACTGGTTATCTGCTGTAGGACTTGGAATCCTCCGAGCCTCAGACACCAATGTCTGGTAGATTAGTTTCTTTGTCTGCCAGGACAGGCTCACTTCGCCTCTTGTACCTGGCTTGTGGCTCTCCTACTGCCACACGTCCTCTTAGGCTGCAACACAACTGTTTGTCCCTGCTCTGGGACACCTCTCAATCCAGAGACAGGTTGTCCAGTTATTCCTAACCCTGCCCCCAGCTCCAACTTTTATAGGGGCAGCCTGCTCCCCCTACTGGTCTGGGACAGGAGGTGCTGCATGCTAATGGTCCTTGACTAGAGGACCTCAACCTTGCTCTCAGACACAGCTTTATTATATTTGTGGCATCCAGGCCAGGGTGACACAGGTACACGTGCCTCCAGCCGGCGTGCTACTGGACTGAAGGGTACTACTCCATGTGGCTGACAGGCGATAGCCGTGGATAGGACTTCTGCAGGATGCTCGGGGTGTTAGGCGACCCCTTTGGCAGAGCCAGACTGCAAGACGAAGCTACCTGCCTATTTCCACTAGCCTGCCTATTTCCACTAAACCTGCCTATGGAAACTACGTGGAACACAGTCGTCCACACAACAGCATAACATGCTCTATGATCAGAGAGCGCTGCCATGTTTGTGGGCGGGCCTTTTAAAGACTAAGCCCTGCCCACCGTCGCACCATTGGTGACGCCACCCGTGGACCAATCAGGCGGTGCCAAGTCACCGAGTCAGGTGGTTGCCAAACCACAAATCACGGTCCACCAGGTCACAGGCATGCTCAGTGCGGTGAATCCTGGACTTAGACTCCAAGAGCCCTGTCTCCCTCCGCAACCTATGCTTAACATTGCTAGGCACAAATACCTAAGAGACAATCTGTGCATCTCGTGGACCAGGTAGGCATGGAGGCTGATGACAATGCTGAGCAGTATTATCCCTGGCTGGACCGGAATGGGAGACCACAGAATGTTCTGGACCCATTTTGAATCCAGCAACAGCCTGACGCCTAACATTATCCCCCCTTCTATCATCCCCCTCCACTTGACGCTCATTTTCCTCAACGAGCAGGGGATCATGAATGTGGTCCACTGGGTCACAGAGAAGATTCTCAGAACTGTGACCCCTCCAGTGTACAGGGTACCCTTTTTTAAAACGGGGGGCAAACTTAGCAGACTCCCCACGTACTTTAGTATTGGGAGCCGTGAGCCACACTCTGTCGCCCGGATAGGACGACTAGAAGTGACAACCGACTCTCTATGTGTGGAGTCCATCACGGGTGACAGATGGAGAAGACCAGCCGGACTTTGACGGAAAGATTTATCTCTCGCACAGATGCGACACGCGAGAACAAAGTCCTTGACGTCCTGGCGCCACCAGGGCCACCAATAGGACCGTTGAAGGGACTTAGTGGTACGTTTGACCCCCAGATGAGCTCCGATCTTAGGGGCATGAGCCCAGGAGAGCACCATATTTTGTAGATTTGGGGAAACAAACGTCCTCCCCGACGGAACCTGGTTAGAGGACACTGCAGCCACCCTCTCTACCTGAGAGTTCTTTTTGACATAGTCTGACAAGGCCCGGGTCCTGGGGACAGACAAAGAATCTGTACCGGAATCCACAACAGTAGAGGGATCAGAGACTACCCTCCAGGTGACTGTGACCATATACTGAGACGCACAATTCTCACTCCAGGAAGAAATTCTCCCCGTATTCCAGTCAATGTGTGGAGTATGACAGGGGAGACCCAATAACACCTCGTCTAATCCACTGGGAATAATAACAAAGGAGATGACCTCCCGGTGGCCTTGAGGAAATGACATAGTGAGGGGAATCGACTGGTGGGTGATTTGCGTGTCCAGGAGTGAACCATTGACTACACTGATGTTCATTGGTCTTGACAGTAACTCTATAGGGATGGCGTGCCTCTAGGCAAATGCAGATGACAAAAAATTGCCATTAGCACCAGAGTCCACCCACGCCTTGGCAGTAACTGCAGATGTACCAAAGGACAATGTCACATTATATAACAATTTGGAGGAAGAAGTCCCAGAATCTAATACACCTCCTTCAACGGTGGTAAGACCTACTCGCTCTCCCGACTGCTTGGAACCCTTATTTACAGGGTACTCCAAGAGATGTGCAGGTCGGGAACGAGAGGGACTAGAGTCAGTCGGGGATATATCCATAGCCTCGGGCTCCGGGTCGGGAGTTGCGAGTTCGGAAATGGGTCCAGAGAAGGATGATGCCAATTGATACTGAGGTTTGGCGACCTCCAGCTCTAACCTATGTTCTGCATGACGCAAATCAATTCGGTTTGCGAGAGATATTAACTCCTCTAGGGAGGTTGGAATCTCTCTGGTAGATAGAGCATTTTTAACATGACCAGCCAGACCCTTCCAGAACACCGGGATAAGCGACCGCTCAGACCAATCCAGTTCAGCCGCTAGGGTTCTAAACTGGATTGCATAGTGGCTGGCGGTGGCCGAACCCTGGATTAACGCAAGAAGCTTAATGTTATGTTCTGCTACCAGAGCTAAGGAAAGAGAGGAGATCTGTCCCTACGATAGAACTCAGCTTAATCCCTACGATGTAACAGGGAACCTGATCCTGCGATCAGACCTGCTAAAGTCCTAAGCTAGTCTGTACGGAGACCTATAGATGTGGGGAAGGAATCCCTACAAGTACTAAGGACTGGGAGGAATATGGGACACCTCCTAACAGAAATAGTAGCAGACAGACGAACAAACAAAATATATAGAACATAGCGGTCAGTAGACCAAGCAAACTAACAGAGCAAGACACAGAGCACAGGCTAGCTAGAAAGTAGATATACAAAGAAGTCCAGCAAAGCCAGAAGGGCGGAGCAGGACCAAACAGGCCAACAAGGTCATGTGACCAGCAAAGGAAAAAAAACCTAAGAGCAAGGTTCTAACAGTACCCCCCCTTCTAAGAGGATCCTCCGGATCCCCTAGGACCAGGCTTATCAGGAAATCTCCTGTGAAACGCTCTGATAAGTCTGGACGCGGAAACATCATCCGACCTCACCCAAGAGTTATCCTCGGGACCGAAACCTTTCCAGGCCACAAGATACTGCAAACTACCTTTATACCGTCTAGAGTTAAGGATGCGAGAAATTTCATATTCCCCGTCCTCCACCACCGGAGGAACAGAGGCAGAGGCGTCACAATCCGATACAACAGCTTTTTTCAACAGAGAGACATGAAATACCGGATTAATTCTCCAGGAGGTAGGAACCTCCAACCTAACAGCAGATTGGTTGACAACCTGAAGCACCTTAAAGGGCCCTACAAACTTGGGACCCAATTTCTTTGAAGGAATCCTCAACCGCAGATTCCTAGAGGACAACCAAACCATGTCACCAACAGCGAACAAAACCTCCTGTCGTTTCCTATCAAAGTAGTCTTTAGATTTTCTGTTGGCCTCCTGAAGATTACCACGCACATCCGTCCAAACTCTCTCCAAATCACCGGAAAAATTCTCCTCCTCAGGCACGGCAGATCCCAACTTGGAGAACGACCCAAACGACGGATGTCTCCCAGAACAACAAAAAAAAGGCGAACAACCAGCAGAAGAAGATGTATGATTGTTCAGAGCAAATTCAGCAAGTGGCAGAAACTCAGACCACCCCTCTTGATTGTCTGCCACAAAACAACGCAAGAACTGCTCAACATCCTGGTTTTTCCTTTCTGTCTGGCCATTAGATTCAGGATGATATCCGGACGAGAACGACAAATGAACTCCCAACCTATCACAAAAGGCACGCCAAAAACGAGCCACGAACTGAGGACCCCTATCAGAAACAATGTCAGTAGGAACGCCATGAAGTCTGACAATTTCCTTGACAAAGGCCTTAGCGAGAGTTTTAGCGCAGGGCAGTTTGACGAAAGGAACCAAGTGACACATCTTGCTAAAACGGTCCACGACCACCCAGATGACAGTAAAACCCTCAGAGGGGGGAAGGTCAGTTATAAAGTCCATAGCCAAATGTGTCCAAGGAGCACTGGGAACCTCCAAAGGACAAAGCAACCCCGCAGCAGGAGTATGTGAGGACTTAGATCTAGCACATATAGTACATTGACGCACCCACTTAATGACTTCCTTCTGCCATCCAGGCCACCAAAAACTGCGACCCACCAGTCTCTTGGTCTCAGAGATTCCGGGATGACCTGCCAACCGAGATTCGTGACACTCAACAAACAAATCTCTCCTAAAGGTCCCAGGCACAAACAACCTCCCATGAGGAGTGTTAGAAGGGGCATTCTCATGTGCTTTAAGAATCTCATTTTCCAAAACGGAGTCCAAAGCAGCTATCACAACACCTTCTTGTAAAATGTTCTCCTCTTTCTCAGCACCGACTATGGGAGAAAAACTGCGAGACAAGGCATCCGCCTTAACATTCTTAGTACCAGGGATGTAAGTAACGGAGAAATTAAACCGCGAGAAAAACAGTGCCCACCTAGCCTGACGGGCATTCAGGCGCTTGGCAGCATCAAGATATATCAGATTTTTATGATCCGTAAGAACCTGAACGGGAAATTCCGCACCTTCCAAGAAGTGGCGCCAGTGTTCAAATGCGAGTTTAATAGCCAATAATTCCCGATTACCAATATCGTAATTCAGTTCAGTCTCCGAAAATTTTTTTGAAAAAAAAGCACAGGGATGTAATCCATCCCCGTTATCCTGAGACAATACTGCGCCAACCCCCACAGAGGAAGCATCAACCTCAACCAAAAACGGCCTAGTAACATCAGGCTGCATAAGGATGGGAGCAGAGGTGAACCTCTCCTTGAGATACACAAAAGCTTCAATGGCCTCAGAAGACCACTGAACCGCATCAGCACCTTTCCTGGTGAGATCAGTCAGAGGTTTGACAATACTAGAAAAATTTTTTATGAATTTTCTATAGTAATTGGCGAAACCCAAAAACCTCTGTATCGATTTCAAACCAATAGGCCTAGGCCATTCCTGCACAGCCTGAACCTTAACCGGATCCATCTCAAAACCTTTGCTGGAGATAATGTAGCCCAAAAAACTAATTCTCTGTACAGCGAACTCACATTTCTCCAGCTTAGCAAAAAGCGAATTGTCCATTAATAACTGTAATACCTCACGCACGCTCCGCCAATGAGACTCCAGATCCGGCGAATAAATCAAAATGTCATCCAAATACACAACCACATTTTTACCGATCAAAGGTCTAAGGATGTCATTAATCAGATTCTGAAAAAATGCAGGAGCATTAGTAAGACCAAAAGGCATAACCAGATTCTCAAAATGACCCACAGGAGTGTTAAAAGCAGTCTTCCATTCGTCACCCTCCTTCATGCGCAACAGATTGTATGCCCCCTTAAGGTCAATTTTAGAGAACCACTTGGCCCCCATTAACTGGTTAAACAGATCAGGAATCAATGGCAGTGGGTAAGGATTGCGTACAGTAATTTTGTTAATCTCACGAAAATCCAGACAAGGACATAAACCGCCGTCCTTTTTTTTTACAAAAAAAAATCCAACCGCCACAGGAGACTTAGAGGGCCTAATGTGACCGGCGGCCAAACTTGTCTGTATGTATTCCTCCAAAGCCTTCCTCTCAGGAATAGTAAGGTTAAATAAACGACTTTTAGGAAGAGTCGCTCCAGGGACAAATTCAATAGAACAATCATAGTCTCTATGGGGAGGCAAAACCTGCGATTCCTTCTCAGAAAAAACTCTCCAAAAATCCTGAATAGGAACAGGCAATTCTCCCCTATCCAAAGCTGCAATACGCCCATTACAACACTTGTCATAACATTTATGGCTCCAGGATTTAATTTCACTGGTAGACCAATCCAGTACAGGATTGTGAAATTTTAACCAGGGCAATCCCAATATTACTGGAGAAGGCAAGTTATTCAACACTACCAAATCCAATTTCTCATGGTGAACACCATTAATAGTGAGAGGAAATTCACAGACCTTGAGAGTAATATTCTTCAAAGGGGAACCATCCACAGAAACCACAGCAATGGGGGATGATAAAGGTTCAGGTTTTAAATTGAGTCTTTCCACGAATCCCCCATCAATAACATTCAGAGTAGACCCACAATCGACAAACACCCGAAATTCCATTAATTTTTCCTGAGCAATCGTGGAAGCAGCTAAAAATACACCCTTGGAATTTAAACAGGCAATACGGGCATGACTGACCATTTTTTTTTCTTTCTTCATACGAAGCTCACAGCCTTTAATCAAATGACCAGATTTTCCGCAATAGAAACACAAGCCTTCAAAAAATCGACGGTCTTTTTCTTGAGAGCGAGGTGCCACCGATCCAATCTCCATCGGTTCACCACTGTTAGTACACACATTCTCATAACCAGAAACTGACATAGCAGAGGATTTGCTCTCATTAACCCTTGCACGCAGTCTTCTATCCACCCGTATAGCTAATTGCATAGCCTGTTGCAAATCTTCAGGTGTAGGATAAGCAATTAGCAGGTCTTTAACCCTTTCACTGAGCCCAGCAAGAAATAGACTTTTCAGAGCAGAATCGTTCCACCCTGTTTGAGTAGACCAACGACGGAAATGAGTACAATATTTTTCCACATTACCTGATCCTTGTTTTAAACGTCTCAACTCAGTCTCAGCTGATGCGACACGGTCAGGATCATCATATAATAGTCCCAAAGCAGAAAAAAACTATCCACTGATCTGAAGCATGTATCACTAGGTTGCAAAGAAAAGGCCCACTCCTGAGGCTCTTTGCGCAAAAGTGACATTATGAACCCTACGCGCTGGGATTCATCCCCAGAGGACTTAGGTCTCAAACGAAAATACAATAAGCAAGCATTTTTGAATGAAAAAAATTCTCGGTGTTCACCAAAAAATAAATCCGGCAAACATACCTTAGGCTCCAAGAAATGTGCTCCAGGACAGTTACTCACGTGCTGACGGAGCTCGGCCACCTCCAGAGAGAGTCCCTGCAGGCGATGAACCAAATCCTGAACCGACACCATGATGGAACAGAAAAATCTTTCCTTAGAGAATTTGCTGGCTGGACTTACTGTTATGTTCTGCTACCAGAGCTAAGGAAAGAGAGGAGATCTGTCCCTACGATAGAACTCAGCTTAATCCCTACGATGTAACAGGGAACCTGATCCTGCGATCAGACCTGCTAAAGTCCTAAGCTAGTCTGTACGGAGACCTATAGATGTGGGGAAGGAATCCCTACAAGTACTAAGGACTGGGAGGAATATGGGACACCTCCTAACAGAAATAGTAGCAGACAGACGAACAAACAAAATATATAGAACATAGCGGTCAGTAGACCAAGCAAACTAACAGAGCAAGACACAGAGCACAGGCTAGCTAGAAAGTAGATATACAAAGAAGTCCAGCAAAGCCAGAAGGGCGGAGCAGGACCAAACAGGCCAACAAGGTCATGTGACCAGCAAAGGAAAAAAAACCTAAGAGCAAGGTTCTAACACTTAAGGGCCGTATCATGCGTGACCTGAGGACCAAGGAATATACTTTTTAGGGTCTTGAGGAAAAGACCCCCATTTGCTACAACCGGATCATTCCGCTCCCATAGAGGAGTAGCCCACTGCAGAGCCCTGTGGGTGAGTAATGAGATGACATAACCCACTTTGGCTCTTTCGGAGGGGAACCGTGCCTCCATCATCTCCAAGTGAATGGAGCATAAAATAATAAAACCCCTGCAAAATTTACTGTCCCCAGAAAATTTTTCTGGGAGAGCAAAACGGGGTAATGGAGCACTTGCAGTGGTCGCATTATTCGCCGCAGCCAAGTTAATAATATTGGCTGCTAGAGAAGCTGCCTGGGTAGCTACTGCAGTGATATCAGCGACCGGGACAGCTTGTTCAAGAGACTTAAGTCTGGCCTCAATTCGCTGTATATATTGCAGCAGTTGCTGGTTGTCGGCCATGTTCGGCAAGACCCTGGCTCTCTGATACTGTTAGGAGGGCTGTTGCAAACAAATTTATTATAATGGAACGCAACCGACCCTGGGGTCCACGATGCAGCCTGGTTGACTGCTGCCGAACACTTTCCGGGTGAAAAGGAAAGCAATCAACTTAAAAGATAAACCCTTCTGTGTTACTGCACACGGAAACGGGTATAGCAATTCGCACAATCTCCATTAGCAGCACGAGAGATGTGCGGTGAAAAACTATCTGTAGACCTGTTACTGCACAGGGACTACACTGGCGGCGCAAGGATGCGTGTGTGACTACGCCGACGGGTACACGTGCCTCCTGCCGGCGTGCTACCTGACTGAAGGGTACTACTCCACGTGGCTGACAGGCGAGAGCCGTGGATAGGACGTCTGCAGGATGCTCGGGGTGTTAGGCGACCCCTTTGGCAGAGCCAGACTGCAAGATGAAGCTACCTGCCTATTTCCACTAGCCTGCCTATGGAAACTACGTGGAACACAGTGGTCCACACAACAGCATAACATGCTCTATGATCAGAGAGCGCCGCCATGTTTGTGGGCGGGCCTTTTAAAGAAAAAGCCCTGCCCACCGTCGCACCATTGGTGACCCCACCCGTGGACCAATCAGGCGGTGCCAGGTCACTGGGTCAGGTGGTTGCCAAACCACCAATCACGGTCCACCAGGTCACGGGCATGCTCAGAGCGGCGAATCCTGGACTTAGACTCCAATAGCCCTGTCTCCCTCCGCAACCTATGCTTAACATTGCTAGGCACAAATACCTAAGAGACAATCTGTGCATCTCGTGGACCAGGTAGGTGTTGAGGCTGCCAATGATGCTGAGCAGCATCATGCCTGGCTGGACCAGAATGGGAGACAACAGCAGGTTCTGGACTCATTTCAAATCCAGCAACAGCCTGATGCTTAACATCAGGATTCAGGAGTGATGAACTGGAAAATCAGCATAGGAATAAAATTATACTTTCTGACTTTAGCTGTCATAATGCCATAACAAATTATGCTGAACGATAAGATGCCACATGATAAGGCTTGATAGGAAACAAAGGGCAAAGTTCCCAAGAGATGGGGTATTTAATGAGCCACACGTACTATGCATTACTACACACCTGTATGGTAACTTTTGGAACTACAACGGCCATTTGAACCTGGCCTTACATTAAATTGTTCAGAGTGTTGGGGAGCACCAACCATTGTAAGAAAATGCGTATTTCAGCTGCAAGTACATGAATGGTCACGCTATGTAATTCACTGAGGTACACTAAGGTGTAACTGCTTATTAATATAATGAAAGCTACATCTGTATAATAAAGGTGCCTCCTTACGTACCAAAGGGATTTTTGGCCCCTTCAAGCAAAAAGTCACATTTACTATTGTTCTATAGCCAAACCTCTGCGTACAACATGGATCTGTAAAAAAGCCATGAGCTTGATTATTTGGTTATAGGAAGGTTCGCCCCCAGGTACATTTCGCCCCTATCATTCCCCCCCCAGGAAGATTTGCCCCCGCACATTTCGCCCCCGGATGTTTCGAACTTGGGGCGATATGTGCGGGAGTGAGATATCCGGGGGCAAAACATCCTGGGGGCCAAATGCTGGGGACGAAATGTGCGGGGCAAAATGTACCTGGGGGCGAATTGCTTTGGGGGAACTGCTGGGGGCGAAACATCCAATTCCCGATTATTCAGGCCTCATTTAGATGTCCAATTTTTTCACGTAGGAGAACAATGAACTGATTTTTTGGGTGGGTCACAGTTTGATCAGATTGTCATCAATTTTTCTCATATGTGGTGAAAAAATAAGTTTCTCCACCTTCTCCATTCTGACAGTTCATGAAAATTGGACCGCACTCAGATGTAATGCGAGTGGTGTGAATTTTTCACGGACCCATAGACTTGCATTGCTAATTTTGATTTGACCCTCGGATTAAAATCACACGTGTCTTCGCAATTTTCCATTGACCCCACGGTCCACAACAAAATCTCAGACATGGGAATGGCCCCAAAGACTATCACAAGTATGAGTGAAAAGTACGGAGAGCACTTGTACAGAAAAATCAGACGTCTGAATGAGACCTCAGGAAGGATATACTGACCCTGCCTTCCCCAACCTCCCCACAAAGTCTGTTACTTAGAAGAAGAAGGGAGCACTCTCTTCTATTGCATATTTTCTTTTTAGGATTTGGCACGCACACATAGCAAACCTGTACTTATAACATGCAGCCCCTTACTGAGACATCAGATTATAAGTGATGGATCAGCTAAAGTCAATGCAATCCATTAAGATCCGTTACACTTCTGTTGAGATCCATTAAAAATGCAGAAAGTGAAGCCTTGATGCTGATGTGAACAGAGCGTTCAAAATTAATTATTTGTAACATTCTTAGAGGTATAAAAAGTTTATGTGTTTCATAGGCGTCAGAGGAGGTCGGAAGAGGGTGAGCCTGTTCTGTCATATGGACTATTTTGTTTTTCCTTTTCTTGCCTTAATGCCAGAGGTAAACTGTATATTTTGCTTTATGCTGGAGGTGTTAAGAACTTTAATAAACCTTCCCGGGTGCCATAAGAACTTTGTGGCTTGATCTCTGCCAACTGCCAAGGACTTAGATCCCTAAGATCATTTCTTAAAGTAATGATGGCCACTCGTTTTTCTTTACTTAGCTGCTTTTTTCTTGCCATAATACAAATTCTAACAGTCTATTCAGTAGGACTATCAGCTGTGTATCCACCAGACTTCTGCACAACACAACTGATGGTCCCAACCCCATTTATCAGGCAAGAAATCCCACTTATTAAACCTGACAGGGCACACCTGTGAAGTGAAAACCATTTCCGGTGACTACCTCTTGAAGCTCATCAAGAGAATGCCAAGAGTGTGCAAAGCAGTCATCAAAGCAAAAGGTGGCTACTTTGAAGAACCTAGAATATAAGACATTTTTTCAGTTGTTTCACACTTTTTGTTAAGTATATAATTCCACATGTGTTAATTCATAGTTTTGATGCCTTCAGTGTGAATGTACAATTTTCATAGTCATGAAAATACAGAAAAATCTTTAAATGAGAAGGTGTGTCCAAACTTTTGGTCTGTACTGTATATATATACAGTATCATGTAAATGTAAATCATACCGCGAAGGCCATTATTTTGATGACTGAGGGTCCTCTTACACATGGAAGCTTTGGAGGTGACAAGAGTATAAGACATGATGTAACAGCAGAATAGTTATTAAATCTCTGGATGTGACTGCAGCATAAGACATGATATCACAGAAGAATAGTTACTGCAGCTCTGGATCTGACTGCACAATAAGATGTGAAATAACAGAAGTGTGACTGCAGCATAATACAGGATATAACAGAAGGACTCTGAAGGTGCTGTGAATATAAGGTATGATGCACCAGCAAAATAGAGACTGCAGCTTTGCAGGTGACTGGAGTATAAGCCATAATGTAAGAGCAGAATAGTGACTGCAATTCTGAATTAGACTGCAGGACAAGCCATAATGTAACTGTGAGAATAGTGACTGCAGCTCCCAATATGACTGCAGTAAAAGCTATGGTGTAACTGTCACGGGTGTGTCAAAAGTGACAGACAGTCACCCTGCAGTTGGTTTTAGGAGATCACTTAATTTGGCATTACAGACAACTTCTTAGAAGCTGTATCTCTATTAACCAGCGGCTACCTTCCTCTGGCTAATTAACACCATGGCCTGGGTGTATAAATACCTGCTGTGTGCCAGAGGGAGGTGCCGGCGATATTCATTACTTCTTGTGAAGGCTTGAGCGAGAGCAGTACTTCTTCCTCTCTGGTGCTAGAGGACGTGTGCGCATTTGTCTGCAGTCGACTAAAGCTAAATTATCCCCCCTCCCTTGTTGTCTTTAGTGTTCAGTGGGGATCGACTAGTGCTCATCCCCTCCCTTCCTTAGCCTGAGCATAGCACCAGGGAAAGACAGGGCAAGGAACAAGTGCGGCGATTGGTGAAGAACCAATATAGGGACGTTAGTGGAGACAGGGTGACACTAGATCTACCTTGGAGGTCTCCACTCCCCCCTTTGCCTAGAGTTTGGGCTCCCTTTCCCTCTTCCCTTTGTGTTGCACTAAGTCTTTCCTACACCTTACGTGACATTATCGCGGGCCGAGCACATTTTGAAAAGGGAAAAAAAAAAAGACACTTTTTTTTTTCTACGTGTGTTTTTGGGCGTGTACCTTTTTTTTCCTTTCTCCCTTGGTATGGGTTCAATTGCAGAGCTTGCAGAGCAGTTCTGCTGTCTGTCTCTGGAGGTGAATGACCTCCGCTGTGAGGTTCAGCAGCAGCATCAGCGGCTACAGGACGCCAATGTGGGGGTCTCTGCAACTAGACCTGTCCAGCCTGTCCGTCCCGGACAGGTTTTCAGGAGGTAGGGACAAGTTTTTTCTTTTCAAGGAGGCCTGTAAACTGTATTTTAAACTTTGTCCTTACTCCTCCGGAAATGAAGAGCAACGGGTTGGAATTGTGATCTCTCTACTGCAGGGAGATCCTCAGTTGTGTGCGTTTTCTTTACCACAGGACTTGGTTTGTCTCCAGTCTGTGGAGGGGTTTTTCAGGGCTCTGGCCCTCATCTATGATGACCCTGACCGAGTCACCTTGGCTGAGGCTAGGCTAAGTCGCCTTTAGCATTGAATCGGTCAGAGGAGACGTACAGTTCGGAATTTCATAGATGGGCAACGTATTCCAAATGGAATGACTCAGCCCTTAGAAGTCAATTTTGTGAGAGGCTTACTGAAAGGTTGAAAGATGCCTTGGCAGTATATGAAACCCCTCAGTCCTTGGAGGATGCCATGTTGTTGGCCATACGTCTTGATAGACGCCTTGGGGATAGACGGGTGAAACCACCTTCTCCAGGGTCTTCTTGTCGGGGTTGTGTACCTCTGCGGGGGAGCGGTCTGGGGGTGAACCAGTACTAGGGGAGGTGGAGGAACCCATGCAGTTAGGGGGTGTCTCTGCATCATACATCTCCCCGGAGATTCGCAAGAAAAAAGGCGTATGTTTTTTTTGTGGGAAAAAGGGACATTTTGTTGGGACCTGTCCTTCAATTCCTAAACAAAAGGAGACTCGATTAATTCTTCATAGTCTGGAGTTGGATAAACAATGGGTGCATTTGTTGCCAACCTGCAGTTCCCATTTTGTCCTGACAGCAGAGGTGGTGCTAGTCAGCAAAACCGAGAAAATTTTTGTGTTTGTTAACAGTGGAGTCGGAGTTAGCATGGTTGATACTGAGCTTGTGAAAACTCATGATCTTGCTTGCTGTTCCATCTTCGCCATCGACTCGGCGCCACTTGCACAGAAAGCATTTCAGATTGTACATAATGTAAAACTGAGGGTGGGGTCAGGTCATTGTGAAATAATCCCTTGCTATGTCCTGGACAATCTTCCCACACCTATTGTTTTGGGTATTCCTTGGCTTGTTAAACATAATCCGTTGGTGGATTGGCAAACCGGGGAGATTATTGAATAGGGAGATTACTGCCATGAGAACTGTTTAGATATTTCCCTTGCTACCATCTCTATGGAAATATTACCTGCTTTTCTGTTTGGTTTTGAGGACGTTTTTTCTGAGCGGGGGTGTCAGGATTTGCCTCCTCATCGTGCATATGACTGTCCTATTAACCTTACCCCCGGAGATAAACTATCGAAGTCCATACTGCATAATCTTTCTAACCCTGAGAGACAAGCCATGAAGGATTTCATTGCAGAAAGTCTGGAGAAGGGACATATCAGACCCTCATCTTCGCCCGTGGTGGCAGGGTTCTTCTTTGTGAATAAAAATGATGACGATCTACGTCCCTGTGTAGGTTTCCGGGAATTAAATCAAATTACCATCCATAATCCATACCCTCTTCCTCTGATTCCTGATTTGTTCAGCCAGGTTGTAGGGGCTAAGGTATTCTCCAAGTTGGATTTAAGAGGAGCCTACAATCTGGTTAGATTCAGAGAAGGGAACGAATAAAAAACAGCGTTCAATACCCCGGAAGGACATTTTGAGAGGCTCATTATGCCTTTTAGTTTGACCAATGCACCAATTTTCCATCATTTGGTGGGGATGTTTGTGGTGGTCTATCTGGACGATATTTCGGTTTACTCACCTGATTTTGAGACACATCGGGGACATGTTAAGCAGGTGCTCCAGATATTAAGGGATAACAAACTTTATGCCAAACTGGAAAAATGTGTTTTTGCTGTTCAGGAAGTGCAGTTTTTGGGGTATTTTTTGTCATCTTCGGGTTTTCGGATGGATCCGGAGAAGATCCGTGCAGTGCTTGATTGAGAAAGTCCAGAGAACCTGAAGGCTCTACAACGTTTTTTAGCCCTTTACTAATTTTTACCAGAAATTCATCCAAAATTACTCTGTAATGGTGAAACCCCTTACCGACATGACTAAGAAGGGGTCTGATTTTTCCAAATGGTTGGATGCCTCCCACCAGGCTTTTTCTTCCTTAAAGAATCATTTTGCCACTGCACCTATACTCAGTCAACCCGATGTTTCCCAACCCTTTGTTGTGGAGGTTGATGCATCAGATGTCGGGGCTGGGGCTCTGTTGTCTCAGGGATCGTCTCTTGGTAAATGGCGTCTATGCGCATTCTTTTCTAAGGAATTGTCTTTGGCTGAGAGAAATTATGACGTGGGTATTTGGGAGCTTTTGGTGATCAAATTGGCAATCGAAGAATGGTGACATTGGTTGGAGGGGGCTGTTCATCCTCTTACTGACCATAAGAACCTGTCATATCTCCAGTCAGCTAAACGTCTCAACCCTAAGCAAGCCAGATGGTCCCTGTTTTTTACTAGGTTCAATTTTGTTGTCACTTTCCGTCCATTGGTCAAAAATGGCAAGGCTGATGCTTTGTCCCAGAGCTTCCCTGATGGTGGTGACCATGAGAACCCTGCCCCGATATTACAGAAACGGGTAGTCATTTCGGCACTGTATCCTGAACTGGAGGGTGAGGTGTTGGAGGCTCAGGGGGACGCCCCTGCCTCCTGCCCTTCAGGAAGGTTATTTGTACCATCTAATCTGCGCTGCAAAGTAATTATGGAACATTATAACTCTGTGCTTGCTGGGCATCCAGGTGGTAAGGCAACTGCGGACCTCCTCTCTCGTCGTTTTTGGTCGCCGGGGTTGTATCGGGATGTGATTGAACATGAAGCTGCTAGTAGTATTTGCGCACGTTCTAAGGTTTCGCATACCCGTCTGTCTGGTACTCTTCTACTTATCCCTAGTAGGCCATGGACACACTTGTCCATGGATTTTATTACTGACCTACCGGTTTCTGCAGGCTAAATGGTGGTTTTGGTGGTAGTAGATAGATTCACTAAAATGGTTAACTTCGTCGTATTACCTGCACTTCCAAATGCCAAGATACTTGCTCAGGCGTTCATAAATAGATCGTGAGGCTTCACGGGGTTCCCTCCGATGTGGTGTCAGATCGGGGGACCCAGTTTGTTTCCAAGTTCTGGAAGGCATTCTGTTCTCATCTGGGGGTGCAGCTGTAATTTTACTCTGCCTTCCACCCACAGTCGAATGGACAGTCCGAGCGTGTGAATCAGAATTTGGAGACCTACCTCAGGTGTTTTGTCTCCGAAAATCAGTGTGATGCTGAGTCACTTTTCACTTCCAGGCCGTGAGACGGGATAGTCAAGGAGTCCGAAGTCAAAGTCAGGAGGGTACTTCATAAGCAGAGGGAAGAGGCAAAGTCAGGTAACGTTCCGTAGATCAGAATACCAGGAGGAAAGCAGATCAGAGCAGAAGGGGTTAAACAGACGGTCAGAGCAAGGTCCAAGGTCAGGCAACAGAAGATCAATAAACAGAACTCAAGGCACAGAGAACAAACCACACAGTAGCTGAATGTAGGTCTGGCAGAGATCTGGGGGAAACAGCTCAGTTAAGTAACCAGGCATTCAACTGGGATAATGAACACTTGAAGATAGCCAGTGCCTCCCAGTCTTAGATTGGACAGCTGAGCTGTCAATCACCACACTGACAGCTATTGCACGCCTCTGTACCAGATTGGATGGTTGAGCAGTCAATCACAGTACTGACAGCTCCAGCATGCCCCTGTACAAGATTGGACGGCTGAGCTGTCAGTAACTGCATCCCAGACACAGTGAGGGGTGGAACTGTGACAGAACCCCCTCTTCTAAGGGGGACCACCGGACCCCCAGGCATCCCAGGAAGCTTTAGATGGAAAGCCCTGACTAACCTCGGCCTTCACATCTCGAGCAGGGACCCATGATCTCTCCTCTGGTCTGTATCCCCTCCAGTGGATGAGGTATTGGAGGTAGAGATGAGCGGTGTTCGACTCGAACTGTTCGCCAATCACAAATTCGAGCTGTTTTGGGCGGTGTTCGAGCCGTTTGGCGAACACGAACAATTTGAAAAAAATTCGGCTGTTCGAGGTTATGTTCGATAACTGTTCGTGCACCCAAATCATAACTGGATTTTTTCTCAGTAATGCTGAAAATTAATGATAATACGCAGTTTGAGTGTACAGCGGGGCGGGGGGAGGGGCAGGGGATGGATCTCTGCATAAATAATGAAGATCTCCATTTTTTTTTCTCTTTCCCCCATTTACAGTGGGGAGGTGCAATCTGTCAGCCTATCAGCAGCGCACCCACGGAGCGAACTGCTTTTTTTCACACAAGCAAGGGCATGTGTCATTGGCAGTGTATGTCACATGTCCTTGCCCTATAATACCCAGCCATTTTCCACGTAACCACCATTTTCTCACTGCTGCAGCTGCGTGTTAGACGGCACCGCTGTTGCTGTGTGCGCTATACTTTTAGTGTTAATTTCAAGCCAATTTTCGCACAAATCTACAGATAGCTTGGGAGTAGGGAATAGTGGTGATTGCAGTCCTTTTAAGGACTAGGTTACATAATTTCCTACGACTTTTATCAGTCAGGTCTGTGCTCTTAAATAGATAGGTTGGGAGTAAAGACTAAGTGTAATTGCAGTCCTTTTGAGGGCTAGGTTACATCAGTTCCTATCACTTTTTTTCAGGCAGGTCTGTGCTCTTAAATAGATAGGTTGGGAGTAAAGACTAATTGTAATTGCAGTCCTTTTGAGGGCTAGGTTACATCAGTTCCTATCACTTTTATCAGGCAGGTTTGTGCTCTTAAATAGATAGGTTGGGAGTAAAGACTAATTGTAATTGCAGTCCTTTTGAGGGCTAGGTTACATCAGTTCCTTTCACTTTTTGCCAGGCAGGTCTGTGCCAGTGCTGTGCAAGTTTTTTTCACAGCATTTGGCTAAATCTAGCTAAGCAAATCCTTTTTGGCCTCTTGCAGTGTGTGTTAGTCAGTGGAGTAGCCTATCTGTGTTGCAAGCTATACCACCTGTGTATAGAATACAATTTTTTTTACTGCACCTAGCCAAGTAAAACCTTTTGGGCATAGCATCATTCTATTAGTCCATCTATACTAACCTCCACTAGGTTGCAAATTCAAAATAATTTTTATCTGCATCTAGCTCTGAAAAAATATTTGGCTTGGGCTTGTATCAGTGTGTGGGACTTGTTCTATTAGTCCATCTATACTAACCTCCACCAGGTTGCAAATTCAAAATAATTTTTATCTGCATCTAGCTCTGATAAAATATTTGGGCTTGGGCTTGTAGCAGTGTGTGGGACTTGTTCTATTAGTCCATCTATACTAACCTCCACCAGGTTGCAAATTCAAAATAATTTTTATCTGTATCTAGCTCTGAAAAAATATTTCGGCTTGGGTTTGTAGCAGTGTGTGGGACTTGTTCTATTAGTCCATCTATACTAACTTCCACCAGGTTGCAAATTCAAAATAATTTTTATCTGCATCTAGTTCTGAAAAAATATTTGGCTTGGGCTTGTAGCAGTGTGTGGGACTTGTTCTATTAGTCCATCTATACTAACCTCCACCAGGTTGCAAATTCAAAATAATTTTTATATGCATCTAGCTCTGAAAAAATATTTGGGCTTGGGCTTGTAGCAGTGTGTGGGACTTGTTCTATTAGTCCATCTATACTAACCTCCACCAGGTTGCAAATTCAAAAGAATTTTTATCTGCATCTAGCTCTGAAAAAATATTTCGGCTTGGGCTTGTAGCAGTGTGTGGGACTTGTTCTATTAGTCCATCTATACTAACCTCCACCAGGTTGCAAATTCAAAATAATTTTTATCTGCATCTAGTTCTAAAAAAATATTTTGGCTTGGGCTTGTAGCAGTGTGTGGGACTTGTTCTATTAGTCCATCTATACTAACCTCCACCAGGTTGCAAATTCAAAATAATTTTTATCTGCATCTAGCTCTGAAAAAATATTTGGGCTTGGGCTTGTAGCAGTGTGTGGGACTTGTTCTATTAGTCCATCTATACTAACCTCCACCAGGTTGCAAATTCAAAATAATTTTTATCTGCATCTAGCTCTGAAAAAATATTTGGCTTGGGCTTGTAGCAGTGTGTGGGACTTGTTCTATTAGTCCATCTATACTAACCTCCACCAGGTTGCAAATTCAAAATAATTTTTATCTGCATCTAGCTCTGAAAAAATATTTGGCTTGGGCTTGTAGCAGTGTGTGGGACTTGTTCTATTAGTCCATCTATACTAACCTCCACCACCTGTGTATGTAATAAAATTGTTTTACTGCATCTAACCCAGCCAATACTTTTGGGCTAATACCACAGTTTGGCCACTCAGCTCTGCTCGGTTCCCATCCATTGTTTTTTGTGCAAACAACTCCAGAGTTGTCAATTAGTTAACCACCAAAATGAGTGGAAAAAGGCCTGCTGCTGGTGGAAAGGGGAATAGGCGTGTTGGGAAGGGAAAAAAAGGTTGTGTCCGTGGGGTAGGTGTTAAAGCAACAGTAACATCTTCAGAAGAAAGACCATCTTCCAGCCAAACTAAGATGTCTACTTCTTTTAGCGGACAATGTGATAAGATCCCTTTCTTACGGCCACGCCAATCGCTACAAATTCCAGATGAGGCACAAAAACAGCAGGTGCTTCAACGGATATCAAGTGCTCCTTTAAGTGGGCTCTCCTCCACCTCAACTTCAACATCACAAATACTCCAGTCCTCAGAGGTGTCACCCCAATCGCACTTGCTTCCTCACAGCTCCCAAGTCTCCAGCTGCCCGTCTGAGTATGGGGTAGAACAGATGGTTGAGTCTGCAGAGCTGTTTACTCATACTATAGCCTGGGAATCAGAGGTCAGCTCCAGAGCTTCTGTGAATCCAGACGAGGAAACGATCTGCACTGATGCCCAGAATCTTTATGAGTCGGATCCAGGACCAGACGCAGAAGGTTCTGACCATAATGTAGACCCTCATTCCCAAACTGTAACTTCTGTTGGTGGAGACAATGAGGAAGACGATGATGAGACTCAAATACCTGATTGGAGCGACAACTTGATTTTTTTGTCAGGGCAGGAAGTGGTTGGCTCTGAGGACGACGGGTGTGATAACACACAGGGTGATGATGACGAGGTTGGAGATCCCACTTACTGTCAACCCACAGTCAGCCAGTCAATGAGGTCAGCAGAGCAGGTGGAGGAGGATGCTAGTGACGACGAGGTCAGGTTGCACCTTCCTGGACAGAGACGTAGTACTGGAAGCACGTCAACAACTGCATCCTCAAACACAACTCTGCCTCAGACCACAAGTCGTGGTGGCTCTTCAGGTCGCATGGGTGCTAAGCCTTGCATAGCCTGGGCATTTTTTCAGATCGATAAGGATGATCCAACTCGTGTTATCTGTAACATTTGTCAGCAAAAGCTAAGCAGAGGCCAAAAAATACATAGTTTGAGTACTTCATGCATGAACCGGCACATGGATATGAAGCATAAGTTGCAGTGGGAAGCTCACTGTGCTACAATGCGGCCTAGCCGGCCGGGCCAACCACCGTCTGCCACATCTTGTGCAACCGCGGCCTCTTCATCCTCTGTGACTGGGGGGACAGCAGTCACACCTGTTTTGGGACGCAGACCTGCCACCTCTTTACCCGCAACAGCCAGCGTGATTGGCAGGTCATCATTTTCTTTGGAGGTGGAAACACCAGCTGGTGTTCAGCGCTGTCCGACATCGATAGCACCACCTTTGGATCAAGGCAACCTAACATGTCCACCTGCATCTTCCTCACAGACCGGCAAGTTTGCCCGGGACACCCTACTAAACCCGGTAGGGGCTGCTGTCCAAGTCTTGCCGTCCCCATGAGTTGTGCGTCAATCCTCTTTATCTCGAAGTTCCTCCACTGCTTCTGCCTCCTCAACCTCCTCTCGGTCCTCCACCTGCACCCAAAGCCTGTCTGGTGATGCCACAAGCTTTCTAACTGTGCAGAAGGGATCCTGCACACCTCCTTACTATGCTGGCAGCAGGGCTCAACATCATCAGGCGGTTTTTACTTTGAAATGTCTGGGAAATGTGATTCACACAGCTGAGGAGTTGTGGTCAGCTCTGGAGAACCAGTTTCATGAATGGTTGTCTCCACTGGATCTGAAACCAGGGAAGGCCGTGTGCGACAATGCTGCAAACCTCGGTGCGGCCCTTCGCCGGGGCAATGTCACACACGTGCCTTGTATGGCTCACGTGTTGAACCTGGTTGTCCAGCAATTTTTAGCCCACTATCCCGGACTAGATGGCCTTCTGCAGAGGGCACGGTCGCTGTGTGCTCACTTCCGCCATTCGCATCCCGCAGTTCAGCGACTTACATCTCTACAGAAGTCGCTGGGCCTGCCACTTCACCGGCTAAAATGCGATGTGCCTACCCTGTGGAATTCAACTCTGCACATGTTGCTGCGACTGTGGCAGCACCGACAATTCCTGGTGCAATACATTCTGACGTATAGCCTGGGCCAACGAGATCCAGAGGTGGGGCAAATCATGCTGGAGGAGTGGTCTCAGATCAGGGACCTATGCACCCTTCTGCACAGTTTTGAAATGGCGACGAAGATGTTTAGTGCTGACGATGCCATTATCAGCATGACTATTCCGGTGATTTACATGCTGGAGCACATGTTAAACAGAATTCGGAGTCAGGTGGTGGCACAAGAGGAGGTGGAGGAAGTAGAGGAGGATGAGTTGTATGCGGAAGGGCTAACATCTGCAAGGTCCAGACGGTTGGCAACACCAAGGCGGCAGGCATGTGAGGGTGGGGGAGATGGTTTTACCAGGGCGCATGGTAGCAGCCAAACTAGTGAGGAAGGTGCAGGAGCCCAGGAAGAAGTGGAGGACGAACTGATGGAAGACTCATCAGATGAGGGAGACCTTGATCACATTTCTGTTGTGCGAGGTTGGGGGGAGAGGGCAGAGGAAGGAAGCATGATTGTTACCTCGCCACCAACACAACAGGGACTTGGTGCTCCTGGATGCGCAAGACACATGAGTGCCTTCTTGCTGCACATCCTGCAACATGACCCTCGAATTGTGAGAATTAGAAATAATCCTGACTACTGGGTTGCCACACTGTTAGATCCCCGGTACAGAAGTAAATTTGCAGAAATTATTCCTGCCATAGAAAGAGATGCACGCATGCAGGAGTATCAGCAGAGACTGTTGCAGAATCTTACATGTGCTTTTCCCCAAAACACTAGTGGTGCACGTAGAGAATCTCACAGTTCCAACTTGCCAACCGTGGGACCGTCGAGTGTTCAGCACTCAAAATGTAACAGAAACACAGTATCTGCAGGTAACATCAATTTTGCGGAATCATTTCACCACTTTTTTAGCCCATCCTTTGCAAGGCCACAGGAGACAAGAAGTCTGACACATAGTCAACTCCTAGAGACAATGGTACAGGAGTATCTCCAAGTAAACATTGAAGCCATGACTGTGTCACTGGACGCTTGCTCTTTTTGAGCTTCCAATCTGGATAAATGGCCGGAGCTCGCCACTTACGCCTTGGAGATCTTGTCATGCCCTGCAGCCAGCGTTCTGTCTCAACGTGTGTTCAGCGCTGCTGGTGGTGTGCTGACAGATAAGTGCACGTGGCTCTCCTCTGATAATGTAGACAGACTCACGTTCATAAAGATGAACAAATCATGGATCCGAAATGACTTTTCTACCCCTGTGTCATCCTGGGGAGAATAAAAGCTTGATGATTTGTTAAAATCACCTCACCAACCGTGTTAAGCTTTCAAATTACTAATCATGTTTATCTGTATCTTGGCTGGAAAATAATTTGGGCCTTGTAGCAGTGTGCAGTACTGATTCTATTAGGCCATCTATACTAAACTCCACCAGATATAAAATTACTAATCATGTTTATCTGTATCTTGGCTGGAAAATAATTTGGACCTTGTAGCAGTTTGCAGTACTGATTCTATTAGGCCATCTATACTAAACTCCACCAGATTTAAAATTACTAATCATGTTTATCTGTATCTTGGCTGGAAAATAATTTGGGCCTTGTAGCAGTGTGCAGTACTGATTCTATTAATCCATCTATACTAAACTCCACCAGATTTAAAATTACTAATCATGTTTATCTGTATCTTGGCTGGAAAATAATTTGGGCCTTGTAGCAGTTTGCAGTACTGATTCTATTAGGCCATCTATACTAAACTCCACCAGATTTAAAATTACTAATCATGTTTATCTCTATCTTGGCTGGAAAATAATTTGGGCCTTGTAGCAGTTTGCAGTACTGATTCTATTAGGCCATCTATACTAAGCTCCACCAGCTTTCAAATTATTAATAATTTTTAGCTGCATCTAGCCCGGAAAATAATTTTGGGTCTCCTAGATGCGCAAGACACATGAGTGCCTTCTTGCTGCACTACCTGCAACATGACCCTCAGATTGTCAGAATTCAAAATAATCCTGACTACTGGGTTGCCACACTCTTCCATCCCCCACACTCTTCGATCAACCTTTTCATATTACTAAAGAACAAAAAAATGGTCATTTTTGAAATTATAAGCATTAGCAGGTTATTACAAACTGAAATCAAACTGTTTTCAACTCAAAACTTTATTCTAGGTGATGTTACATTTGCACATAGGACCCCTTGTTCGAAAGGAGCTTCTGAACTCTCTCGTCCATTGAATTTGTCAGGTTTTGGATGGTTTCTGCTTCAATTGTTTTGCATGAGGACAGAATACCCTCCCAGAGCTGTTGCTTAGATGTGAACTGCCTCCCGCCATCATAGACACTCCTTTTGATGATGCTCCAGAGGTTCGCAATCGGGTTGAGGTCAGGGGAGCATGGGGGTCACACCATACGTTTGTCCCTTTTTATGCCCATATCAGCCAGAGATGCAGATGTGTTATGTGCAGCATGAGACGGTGCATTATCATGCATGAAAATGATCTTGCTGCGGAATACACGGTTCTTCTTCTTGAACCATGGCAGGAAGTGCTGTTTGAGAAACTCTTTGGCGAGTCTGAGCAGTCCCAAAATTGTTTTGAACCTCCTTCCAAACATCCCCAAGTCTTTGTACGGTGACCTCCACCCCAGGACATTCAGAACTAATCCTAGAAAATTCATCAAAATGGGGATGAAACCCATAATTACAGAAAGACTGAGAGGTTCCAGTAGACTGATTAACTCGACTGTTAAAGGCAAATTCACTGAGAGGTAAAAACGAAGACCAGTCCCCCTGCTGAGCCACCACAAAGCACCTTAAAATTTGTTCCAAAGATTGATTTGTCCTCTCAGTCTGACCGTTGGTCTCAGGGTGGTAGGCAGATGAAAATGACAAATCAATCCTGAGTTTACTACAAAAAGCTCTCCAGAATTTAGGCTATGTGCCTACGATGCAGAAATGAATCAGAAAATTTCTGCAGCATTTCTGCATCTCCCTGGCAGAAAAAACGCATGCAGATTGTGCATGCGTTTTTCCTGCAGAATACATGCGGAATACATGCGGATTCACATGCGTACCCACATGCGTTAACGCATGTGTTTCCGCATGCGGACTGACAAGCACTTTCCAAGCGATAGCATCACTTGGAAAGTGCTTGACAACTAGGTCACACTATATAAATCCATGCAAAAGGCATGGATTTATATAGTGTGACCGTAAAAATAAAAAAATAAAGCTATACTTACCCCTGAGCCCCCGCCGCGTGTGCTGTCGCGCTCGTCCTGGCTTTTCCGGGTTGCCGGCATCTCGCGAGACAGCCTGCGGTCACATGACCGCGACGTCATCTCAGGTCCTGGAAGGAGAAGCGCTGCTGGGGCCGCCGGACAGGTGAAAATAAACTTTATTTATTATTTTATTCATTTTTTTACAGGTACAATGGTACCCAGGTCAGGATGAGAGTCTTCTCTCCTCCAGAACTGGGTACCATCCGCACATAGAGACGCATAAAATCCGCTTGTACAAATGTACAGACACGGATTCTATGCGTCTCAATGCAAGTCAATGGCGGCGCTTCCGCTGCGCTTCCGCAAAATTAATGAACATGCTGCGGATTTAGCATAAGACCAAAAAATCCTGTATGTAAAGTACATGCAGGTAAATATCAAAATGGTTATATGCTGTCAAATAGACTGTAACCGTAATAATTGCGCAATAGGGTATACATATCAGTGAATTGTAGAACCAGATATGGAGCTTCCATTACCTTGGGTCATGTCTATGGAGTCCAAGGCAGCGTGGGAAAGAATGCTGGGAGTGCAAGGCAGCCTCGACGTGCGTTTCGCCCGGAAGTGGCTTCGTACTTTACATACAGGATTTTTTGGTCTTATGCTAGACGTGCTTTTAGCTTTCCCTAAGAGGATTTGTAATCATTACTTTTTGATATGGTCAGTGTTAGGATTCTTTATCCATAGGCAGCATATTTACATCTGCCATCCATTGAATGCTTTATTGGGGTGTTAGTCTCTTTGTTATACCAGTCACCTCATTATATTACCTTTTAGCTGTCCTCTCTCCCCCTCCCCCACTGTCCTTACTTTGTACTTTATTACTTATATTGATTGTAATTTTTATGATATTTATATATTTTCTTCAATAAAGAATAATTTTTCTAATTTCCCTTATATGCGTCTGTTTGGAGAATACTTATTTATAGAACTAATTATTATTAATTTCGGAGGGAAAGGTTTCTCCTCTCCCCCGTATTGTAATCTCTTTCTCCAGAACAGATCTTTTTGGTTTTGCTTTGATTATAGGGATTTGCGGACCATGTATTATATGGTAGGCATATAGGTTTTCTCGTTCCTGTATCTTGTTCCCAGTTCAGTTCCGGTCTGAACAGTGTCCTAGCCCGTTACTTGTTTCTCTCTATGCCCGTACCTTCCCTTTGCCTGCAGTGTCTGAACCCGCACCTAACTCCAACTCGTTGTCTCTGTAATTCTGTTTGTAAGTTTTGTGTCCACTCACTACTTCATTGTAAGTATCTTGTGTGTATCTGGTTCTGCTTGTCCCCTTTCCCTGCCTCTGTATCTACCTCCTGTGTTCTAACCATCTTCCTGTATTTTCCAGTCTGTTCCATGTGAACAGAGCCCTGTCCTGTCTGCCTTCACCTTCCGCTCTGTTCTGCTCTGCATGTTCACCGCTCCGGCGGTTCCGCTCTGCTCCGCTTGTTTACCGCACCTGTTCTGCTTGTTCACCGCTCCGGCAGTTCCGCTCTGTTACGCTTGTTTACCGCACCTGCGATTCTGTTCTGCTCTGCTTGTTCACCGTTCCAGCGGTTCCGCTCTGCTTCGCTAGTTTACCGCACCTGCTCCGCTCTGCTTGTTCTCCGCACCTTCGATTTTGCTCCGCTCTGCTTGTTCTCCGCACCTGCGGTTTTGCTCCGCTCTGCTTGTTGACCGCACCTGCGGTTTTGCTCCGCTCTGCTTGTTCACCGCACTTGCGGTTTTGCTCCGCTTTGCTTGTTCTCCGCACCTACGGTTTTGCTCCGCTCTGCTTGTTCTCCGCACCTGCGGTTTTGCTCCGCTCTGCTTGTTCACCGCACCTGCGGTTTTGCTCCGCTCTGCTTGCTCACCGCACCTGCGGTTTTGCTCCGCTCTACTTTTTCACCGCTCCTGCGGTTTTGCTCCGCTCTGCTTGTTCACCGCACCTGCGGTTTTGCTCCGCTCTGCTTGTTCACCGCTCCTGCGGCTCTGTTCCTGTATCCCAGTCTGTACTGGTCCATATCCAGCCTGCGTTCATACCTGCCAGTATCTGCCTGTCTGTATTCCAGCCGTGCCTGTCAGCACCCGCCTGTCTGCATACCAGCCGCACCTGCCAGTATCCACCTCCCTACATACCAGCCATGCCTGCTAAGTACCCACCTGCCGTCATACCAGCCGTGCCTACCAGTACCCACCTGTCTGCATACCAGCTAACCTGCCTGTTCCTGCATTCCCCGGTGTGGGTCAACAGCTGTGACCGAGGTCTGACCTGGAGTAGCACCTGGTACCTCTGCTCGGTTCCTCCCTGGTTCACGGAGTCGACTGAGCCGCCGTGCGACCTTGGTTGGACCGGGTTGATACTTAGTTACGCCCCTCCAGGCACTCCTCGGTTCATGGTACAGTGGGATCACTAATCACGCTCACGCCAGTCAGTCCGGGCACGAGCGTGACACTCACGATTCCCAACATCATAATTTCTTTATGCCGGCGAAAATTTCTTAGACAAAAAGAGCATATGGACGCAAGTTGGTCAGAGTTTTAGGCCCCTGCGACAAAACCGCCCCTACTCCGACCTCTGAAGCATCCACCTCTACAATGAATGGTTCTTTGAGATCTGGTTGGATCAGAATCAGGGCAGACATGAAATGCTCTTTTAATTTTTCGAAAGCCTTGATAGCACTCGGCGACCATATCTTGAGATTTGCCCCTTACGTGTAAGGTCAGTAAGAGGCTTAGCAATTTGAGAAAACCCCTTCATAAATTTCCTATAATAGTTGGCAAATCCCAGAAAATGCTGTAAAGCCTTAAGATCACGAGGCTGAACCCAGTCAATTATGGCCTGTACCTTTCTAGGGTCCATCTTAAACCCTTCTGCAGACAAGATGAACCCCAAGAACGAAATTTCCTGAACAGAAAAAACACATTTCTCCAATTTAGCAAACAAAGAGTTCTCCCTTAACCTTTGTAACACAACCCGGACATATTCTTGGTGAGAGTCCAAATCTGGAGAGAAAATTAGAATATCATCCAGATAAATTACAACATATCTTCCAATGCAATGGATAACCCAAAAGGCATGACAAGGTTTTTAAACAGACCCTCAGACAGAAACACAGAAACACAGTTTTCCACTCATCACCCTCCCGGATGCGTATCAAATTGTAAGCCCCTGTAAGATCAAGTTTAGAGAACACCCTGGCCCCCAGAAGATGATTATATAGGTCGGGGATGAGTGGAAGTGGGTACTTTTTTTTAACTGTGATTTTGTTTAGTTCCCGGAAATTGAGGCAAGGACCGAGACCCCCAGCTTTCTTTTTTATGAAGAAAAAAATGGCAGCTACCGGAGAGGAGGAAGGATGGATATGACCCTTCCTTAAACTTTCGTTAACATATTCTTTCATGCTCGGTCCTTCCCTGGTCACGGAGTCGATTGAGCCGCCATACGACCTTGGTCGGTCCGAGTTGATACCTAGTTACGCCCCTCTGGTCCCTCCTTGCACCGCAGCACAGAGGTTCCACCACCCGGATCCATAACAGCCTAACTCCAGGGAAAGACAGGACGAGGTACGCGTGCGGCGATTGGTGAAGAACCAATATAGGGACGTTAGTGGAAAGAGGGTGACACTAGATCTACCAAGAGGTCTCCACTCCCCCCTTTCCCTAGAGTCTGGGCTCCCTTTCCCTCTTCTGTTTGTGTTGCACTAAGTTTTTCTTACACCTTGTGTGACAGTAACAGTCAGAATAGTGACTGCAGCTCTGGATGAGACTGGAATATAAATGATAAGTGGTAAGGTGGGGGCTGGTGATTGATTTACCCAAGGCAAAGCAGGCAGTAAGATGCCGTTGGGCTGCCTGATGCGGTGGTACGAGGTGTCTCCCAGGTGGCTTTACATTGCTGACCCCCCAAGTGGGAATCGTCTGTTCTCTGAGCCAGTGTCAAACTGACAGCTGGATCAGAGAAGGTGCAACATACCAGCTTGCAGCATTCAATTGTACTTGTGTCTTTCAGGCGTGAGTACAATTAAGCCACTTACCATCAGCACATCTGGGTCAGGGCGACATCAGTCTCCTGTGCTGCATAGGTGCAGTGATTGATGATATGGTAAGCGCTCCAATGGACCTGAAGAAACTGAAGATTTTTCTTAATTGGAAATTTTGTGAGCGGACAGTGTGTGTGTGTGTGTGGGGGGGGGGGGGACAGGGAGGAAAGTTTTGAGCAGGTATTATGGGGAGGGGGAACTGTGTAGGAAGACAGCATGAGGAGCGGAGTGGAGTGGGGAATGGGTGAGGAAATAGTTTGGGGAGAAAGGGGGAAAACACGTGAGGAGACAGTATGTGGAGCAGGAGGGGATGTGTGAGGAGGAAAGGGGGAGGAAATGTGTGAGGAGATATTATGGGGGGAGAAAAGTGTGAGGGCCAGAGTACAAAAACTTGGCAGTTCAGAGGGGACAGTGTGAGGGCCCAACAAGGAGTGGACACTATGCTGAACAGGGGGAGTGTGAGAAGGGGGCACAGTATAGAGACTGGGCAGTGATGGGGCAGTGTGAGAGGGCAGTGTGAAGAAGGGGCCAGAATGGAAAGGATAGAACAGTGTGGAGGTTATGTACCAGAAGTGGGACAGTGTAGGTTTCATATTTTGTGCTGGGAGCACAGTGAGGGGAAAATACTTATTCAAGGTCACAGTGTAGGGCAGATATTTTGTTATTTAGGAGAATTATAATCACGCTGCTATTTTTAAGGGCACTGTGTTGGGATGTGCTGCAGAAGAATGGAGAAGATGGAAATCTGCAGAGACGGGATGTGGATGCGAAAAGTCATCATGGCGTCTGCACAAGATGGAGAAGAAAAAGAAAAGAACTACTCCAATCTGAGAAGATATCACCTGTAAGGTGCCAATATTAAAGGAGTACTCCGGGGAGATAAAAAAATTATTCTAATGGCCATGCCTTCATAATCTATAAACATAGGATTAATACTGCTGTTTGTAACTCTCACAGTACTTGCAATTCAATGTGACGCTGGAGCTGCTCCTCGGTAGTCCCCCTCCTTACTGGGACATTATGTCACAGATCAGGGGGTGTGGCCTGCTCCTGGCTTTTGGTAGCAGCCTGCTCCCTGATTTCATCTTCCCTGCAGTGTGAGATCAGGGGGCATGGTCCTTGTCGCTGGCACTGGAGAATCTTGACAGCATGCAGTGTATGCGCTGTGAGGATTCAGAAGTCTGCAGTTACATAGAGTGACTGCTGACTTTCCTCACAAACCTGAAACACCCCTTTAATTATAACATTGAGCACTGTAGAATGCCCAACCCTAACGTTGTGTAATATCCTCACAGTCAGGATTTGGTTTTGCTTGCCAGTTCCAGCAGTCATTACATGGCCACTCATATGCGATTTTCATACTTACAGTCACATGCTGATTAGCTTCTTTTCCTGCTTCTCTCAATGAAGCAGGGGCTGTAGTATTTCACTGATCATTGAGAGAATTATGAAGATCATATAGTTGCCACTTGACTGTTAGTATGCAAATCGCATATGATCGGTTACATGGTGGCTACTCAAATCGCTTATGCTGCAGATAGGAGGGGGTGCCAAAGTGAATTCTTCTCCCATGTGATGGGAAGACTAAATTAGAGTCTGTTCAGCCCACCCAAGTCTAAACTCGTTAGTCTGACTCTGGCTGTGAGAGTGTCTGTACTTTGCTTGCGCAGTAAAAACCATGTAAAGAATAAAGTGTGTGGCAGGAAAAAGCACCTGACATACTGGGATCTTGCCAGTCTCTTTTCAGGTTTTGTAGGTTGAAAAGCCTTGCCAACCTGCCAAAATAGTCTATGCATTGGCTGTGATGGAGAAGGGGGCTAGCTTAACTATGGATCTCAGTCAGTTAGCCAGACCCCTTCACATACGCCACTCATGACCTGCCGACACTAGGAACTATCCTGTGTTGAGTACAAACTGGAAATGGACTGGACCTGTTGGGAACTGCAACACAAGATTAGGGCGCAGTCAGATGGCCGTATAAATGGAACGGAAATTGGAATGCAATGCTCGGACTGGCCAGTAGCTTTCCCGACCTGAGCGTGACAACTTCATGTACAAGTCCTTCTCACTAAATTAGAATATCACCAAAAATAGAGTCATTACAAATAGAAGTGATCTATTTTAAGTGTTTATTTCTGTTGCTGCTGATGATTATGGCTTACAGCCAATGAAAACACAAAAGTCATTATCTCAGTAAATTAGAATATTTAACAAAAAACACCTGCAAAGGCTTCCTAAGTGTTTAAAAAGGTCCCTTTGTCTATTTCAGTAGGCTCCACAACTATGGGAAAGACTGCTGACTTGACAAGATGTCCAGAAGGCAGTCATTGACACACTCCGCAAGGAGGGTAAGCCACAAAAGGTCATTGCTAAAGAAGCTGGCTGTTCACAGAGTGCTGTATCCAAGCATATTAATGGAGTGGAAGGAAAAAGTGTGGTAAGAAAAGGTGCACAAGCAACTGGGATAAACGCAGCCTTGAAAGGATTGTTAAGAAAAAAGCTATTCCAAAATTTGGGGGAGATTCACAAGGAGTGGACTGCTGCTGGAGTCATTGCTTCAAGAGCCACCACACACAGACGTATCTAGGACATGGACTACAAGTGTCACATTCCTTGTGTCGAGCTACTCATGACCAATAGACAACGCCATAAGCGTCTTACCTGAGCCAAGGAGAAAAAGACCTGGACTGTTGCTCAGTGGTCCAAGGTGTTGTTTTCAGATTAAAGTAAATTTTGCATTTCATTTGGAAATCAAGGTCCCAGAATCAGGAGGAAGAGTGGAGAGGCCACACACCAAGCTGCTTGAGGTCTAGGGTGAAGTTTCCACAATCAGTGATGGTTTGGGGAGCCATGTCATCTGCTGGTGTAGGTCCACTGTGTTCTATCAAGACCAAAGTCAGTGCAGCTGTCTACCAGGAAATTTTAGAGCACTTCATGCTTCCCTCTGCCAACAAGCTTTTCAGAGATGGAAATGTCATTCTCCAGCAGGACTTGGCCCCTGTCCACAATGCCAAAAGTAACAACACCTGGTTTAAAAACAGCAGTATCACAGTGCTTGATTGGCCAGCAAACTCGCCTGACCTTAGCCCCATATAAAATCGATGGGGTATTGTCAAGAGGAAGATGAGAGACACCAGACCCAACAATGCAGACGAGCTGAAGGCTGCTATCAAAGCAACCAAGGGCTTACATAACACCTCAGCAGTGCTGCAGGCTGATCGCCTCCATGCCACGCCGCATTGATGCAGTAATTAATGCAAAAGGAGCCCTGACCAAGTATTGAGTGTGACGCGCCCAGAGGATGGGGACGACTCGGCGCCCGGGCCTTGCTGCTTGGTTTTGGGGGACGCCGTGGTGGCCGGCTCCCGGGCCCGTAGCCTGGGGTCACTCTTTAAAAGAAAGAAGGAATTTGGGAAAAGGTGTATGGGATAGGAAAGAGTTCGTGACGCCACCTGTAGTGTCTGGTGAGGATCACCAGCGCTGCTACAGTCCTCTGAGGCCGGTGATCAGGCAGCTTAGATGGTGCGGCTCCCCACAGGTGGAGCGGGGCCTCAGGCCAGTGTAGGAGAGGGGATGCAGGACAGAGGGGACCCAGCCAGGTCGGAGGAAGAATAGGCACACACACGACAGTTCACTTCAGTACCTTTACTGGTGGTGTTTCAGGCATGGTCCAGGGCACTGTAGGGTGAAGGGTGCATTTCAGGACTCTCCCCAGTGAGCGAGTGTGGGGACTCCTGTTTCTTGCCTTTTCCTGATAAGTTTGTGACCTGCCTGGAGCTAGGCCTAACTTGGTCTCTGTCTTGCAGCGGCTGACCTGGTGGTAGGGCCTTCTGTTGGAGATCACACTCCCTGGTCTCTTGGGCCTCAGTGATTCCTGACCCTGGTATTACAGTCAGCTTTTGGTGTTCCTGGGACATGTAGTTCGCCAGGGATTCCGGTTGTTTCTGCTGGTCCTAGAGATCCTTGCAGACGCGGACCCGGTGTCCGGTAAATGCTTATGGGGAGAGCTGGTTAAGCTCCTCTGCCCCCTTTGTAGCTCGCTTACTCCACTTGCCTTCGGCCGAGCTCGGGGTCCTCACTAGGCTTCACACTGGCAGTAGGCCTCGCTACTCTTCACCGCTCTTATGGCGTCGGCACGCCTTAGGCTCACTAACCTGAGCTCACTGAGTCTGTACTGGACTGGCTTTCTCACAGACTGACTCTCTGTGGACTCCAGACTTAGACTGTAGCTGGACTCCTTACAGACTTCAGACTTACTCCAGACTGAACTGCCTAGCTCCACCTTCCCTTTTTATATCCCTAACGGGCTCCCTCTGGTGGTCTGAGGTGGAAGGTGGAGGTGTGTGTATGCTATGAGGGCCTCTTGTGAAGGAATCCGTACATGCACCCCTCTAGGATCTGTGGCACTAATGCGCAGCAGGGGCGCCACATTCCCCCCTAGCAAAGCTCAGTACTCCCGGACTGAAGTACTTTTTATAACAACTATAACAATAACAATCTTCCCTTTATGGGAGGCACTTGCTTGAACGTTACATAATAAACATTATAAATAATAAATAGATATATATATAATTTAATAAGCAACCTCAGAATTCAAGTCTCTTTTGGTGAGGTTCCCTGACAGGATGTCCATCTCACAGGGCAGAGTACTTGGTAGCTTGTGGGACCTGTCCCAAACCCTTCACGTAGGCCCTGGGGTGGCTGCAGGGCATGGCGATCCTGAGTTGGACCTCCGTTAGTGCCACACCTGACAGGTTTTGCTTCTGAGGTACCTAAAGGGGCACTCTAAGGGAGGGGGGGATGTGACATCCTGCATGGGGCATAAGGGAGGGGGGGTGTGACATCCTGCATGGGGCATTATATGGTGGGGGGTGAGTGACATCCTGCATGGGGCATTATAAGGGAGGGGGGGATGTGACATCCTGCATGGGGCATTATAAGGGAGGGGGGATGTGACATCCTGCATGGGGCATTATATGGTGAGGGGGAGTGACATCCTGCATGGGGCATTATAAAGGAGGGGGGGAGTGACATCCTGCATGGGGCATTATAACGGAGGGGGGGATGTGACATCCTGCATGGGGCATTATATGGGTGGGGGGGAGTAAAGGGGGGGATGTGACATCCTTCATGGGGCATTATAAGGGAGGGGGGGATGTGACATCCTGCATGGGGCATTATATGGGGGGGAGTGACATCCTGCATGGGGCATTATATGGGGGGGGAGTGACATCCTGCATGGGGCATTATAAGGCAGTTGGATGCTCCCCGGTCCTCACTAGCACGGTTCACTGATTGGTCACAGCCGCCGGCAGCGACCAATCAGCGATATCGGCGCCAAATTTAAACACCGCTCTGCTGATTGCTCGCAGCCGCCTGCCGCGACCAATCTGCGATTGTGGCACCAAATTTAAACACGGTCTCCAGCCAATTGGCGGCAGATTTAAAATAAGTATGCCACCGTCGGGAGACATATTCTAGAATACCCGATGCGTTAGAATCGGGCCACCATCTAGTACAATATAATACCCCAGGGGCAACTATTTACACTGTCAGAGTTTCCTTCTTTACTCTCTGTATCTGACAGGGGTCTGACCTCGTGTGCTACGTGTCGATCTGCGTAGTACGGGAGTGTGGATGGAATCTGTGTCTGCACCCTGTCAGTTCTACACGTGGGTAGATTGTAAAACTGCCTTAACCTCTCTACTGGACGGGCAAGTATACCATTGGCTGGGCCCTCTTGCTCTGCTCCAACCGGGGATCCTTCTTCCGGGGATTCTTCTTGAGCAGGCTCTTCTGAAGCACTTACAGGCTCTACTTGCTGTGGAGGGTCTTCTAGCTGTTGAAAGAAGTGGATCACAGGTATTATTACTGCTCCTCCTAGTTCAGGCCAATCTGCCTGGAAATCTCCTAAGTCAGTATGGAGTACTGCTTCTTTAGGCTCCTCCGGGACGGTGAGAGGCACTTTTTCTTGGGGCTTTAGCAGGTCTGGACACAACTTCAGGTGGTCCCTTGATACCATTGCAGTCGTTCTTCCCCCGGCCTTAGTAATTAGACAGGTCTTCCTATTACCAAATCTTGAATTTAACACAGTGTAGGGTTCTGCGGGCGCACTTTTATTACAGTGGGCTTCCTGCTTGTCCATTACCCGAGTGAGACTGTCTTTGACACAGGCCTGTACTCTTCTGTACTGCTCCTGTCTGGTCGTATCCCAGTCCTCAATGGACATATCTGCTTCTGGTTCTACCACACCAAGCTCCAGGTCCATGGGCAACTTCCTGGGTCTGGCTAGCATGAGATATGCTGCAGTACAATTGGTGGAACTCACAGGTATGTGGTTGTACAGATCTACCAGGTCAGGTAGTAGGTCTGGCCACTGATTTCTCTCCTCTAGTGGTAAGGTCTTCAGCAGGTCGATGACGATGTTATTCATCTTTTCACAGAGACCATTGGTTTGGGGGTGGTACGGTGTAGTCCGGATCTTTTTACACCCGTACAGATGGCAGAACTCCTTGAACAGTTCCGCTTCAAAGGCTGGGCCCTGATCCGTCAGCACCTGCTCAGGGTATCCATGGGGTCTCTAGAAATACGCTTGGAACGTCTTTGCTGCTGTCTCTGCCATCAGGTCTTTAACGGGGGCGACCACCAGGAAGTGTGAGTAGTGATCCACCATGGTCAGGGCATAGGAGTACCCTGACCTGCTGGGTGACAGCTTGACATGGTCCAGGGCCACGATCTCCAAAGGTCAAGTTGTCTTGATGGGTTGCAGGGGTGCCTTCTGGCTGCCGTAGTCTTTTTTTCTGAGGCTACAGGGTCCACAGTTTCGGCACCACCTCACAATGGAGCTGCGCATTCCCACCCAGTAGAATCAACACTTCAGCAGGGTCTCTAGCTTTTTCCAGCCAAAGTGTCTCGCCTGATCGTGGTAGGCCTCCAACACCATCTGGATGTCTGTCTTGGGCACTACTATCTGCCATACCATCTCATGGATTTTGGGATTGACGTACCTCCGGCACAGCTTCTCTCTATAGATGAACAGTCAGGTTCTCTCATTCCACAGCTGCTTGGCTTGTAGAGATGCTTACTTCTCCAGGGAGGAACCTTCCTGGGTTATCAGCTCTTTGATACGGCTGACAACCGGGTCGTTGTCCTGGGTCTCCTTCCAGCTGTGGTGAGGCAGGGGGTTTAACGTTTTACCGCGAGGCCTCCTGGAGGCTCGTTGCTCATGGACCATTCCATTCCGATGTAAGGCAGGTAGTTCAATCTCCTTCAGGTCATCCACTTCTTCTTTAGTGTCTGATTGGTGAGGCATCCTGGACAGGACATCGGCGTTGGCATTCTTGCGGCCCGGCCGGTACTTTATAGTGAATTGTTAGTTTGACAGCCGAGCCATCCATCGTTGTTCCAAGGCTCCCAGCTTGGCTGTTTCTAGATGAGTCAAGGGGTTGTTATCAGTGAAGGCAGTGAACTTACTGGAGGCTAAATAGTGCTTGAACCGCTCGGTGATGGCCCAGACCAGGGCCAGGAACTCTAACTTGAAGCTGCTATAGTTCTCTGGGTTCCTCTCGGTCGGGCGGAGCTTCCTGCTTGCATAGACGATCACCTTCTTTTTGCCATTCTGCTTCTGGCTCAGTACAGCTCCTAATCCTTCATTGCTGGCATCTGTGTACAGCAGGAACGGTTGGCTGTAGTCAGGGTAGGCTAGAATCTCTTCACCGGTCAGGATCTCCTTCATCACAATAAAAGAATTCAGCTTGCTCCTTACCCCACTGGAACAGGGGATTTCTGCCTCTGTGGGACTGTCCTACCAGGAGGTCTTGCAGAGGCGCCGCTTTCTTAGTATAGTCCTTCACAAACCTCTGGTAATACCCGACTAGTCCCAAGAACTGATGTACCTCCTTGAGGCTCTTCGGCTCCAGCCATTTCTGGATGGCAGTGACCTTCTCCGGGTCTGGTACTACTCCCTCTGGACTAACGATGTGCCCCAGGTACTGTACCTTTCTTCTGAGCAGGTGGCACTTTGAGGGCTTCAGCTTCATCCCATACTGGGACAGCGACTCAAATACCTCTGCCAGGTGCTTCAAGTGGTCCTCATACGTTTTGGGGTACACTATCACGTCATCCAGGTATAGTAGTACAGTCTCGAAGTTGTGGTGTCCCACGCAGCACTCCATCAATCTCTGGAACGTTCCGGGGGCATTGCAGAGTCCAAATGGCATACTATTGAACTCACAGAGTCCCATCGGGGCGGTGAAGGCCGTCTTCTCCTGATCCTCCTCAGCAACAGCTACTTGCCAGTACCCACTAGTGAGGTCAAGGGTGGAGAAGTAATTTGCAGACTTTAATGCAGCCAGGGATTCCACTATACGGGGTAATGGGTATGCATCTTTATGTGTAATTTGATTTACTTGTCTGTAATCTACACACATTCTCATGCTTCCGTCCTTTTTCCTGACTAGAACTAGGGGAGCTGCCCAGGGACTACAACTATCCCTTACTACCCCTGCCTTCTTCATGTCGTGCAACATCTCCTTCGCCTTCTGCTAGTGTGCTGGTGGTATATGCCTGTAACGGTCTTTGATGGGTGGATGGTCACCTGTGGGGATATGGTGTTGAACCCCCTTAATCCTCCCAAAGTCAAGTGGGTGCTTACTGAATACTTGCTCGTATTCCTAAACCACCCGGTGTACACCCTGCTTCTGATGAGCAGGAGTGGTGTCTGTCCCAACATGGAGCTGTTGACACCAATCCTCCACCTGGGTTGCCGGGTCATTATCCTCCACTTCGTCTGGTGAGGTTAAGGACTTCGCCGTGTGTATGGAGTTGTTATTTACTGTGTACAGTTTGGCAACAGTGGCATAGCATGGTAATCTAACCTCGTCCTCCCCATAGTTTAGGAGGCTTACGGGCACCCTCCCACTGCGTACATTCACTACCCCTCTGGCAGTCAAGAGTGTAGGCTTATGCTCGGAGCTAAGGGGCTCTACTACCGCCTGGTAGCTCCGTCCTTTGAGACCTATTGCTGCTCTACACCAAATCAGCATTTCACTCATTGGGGGAATCACAATGGGTACCTGGTCTGTCACCCGTACATTACCAATTTCACCGCCTGTTAACTTTACCTGTTGCTGGTACATAAGGGCTCAGATCTCTTTCTGCAGCGCCCTTCTCTGCCCTGGTCTGGCAGTGTCAGCTATCTGTTGGAGCTGTCAGGGTAAGAAAGAATATATATTTTCTCTACTTTTATACTTTTATACTTTTATACGCTTTGCTTATGTACTAACCACCATTTTGTGTCTTATAACAATAAGCTTTCCTTGCTACGTGTTACTTAGATCGAAATTTATGCTAAGATGGTGCCGGTATCAGCCAGCACCTGTTTCAGAGAAATGAAACCGAATCATCAACTGACGGTTGTCTGCCCAGAGACTGAGTTAAGGAGACGTGGACCAATCAGGAGTGGCCGGATACTAGACATTTATGGCTTACCCCGCCCCGAACAATCCATTTATGGCTTACCCCGCCCCGAACAACCCCTTTCCCCTCCCCATTATGTAGTGTATTTAGGTTTGTGCATGCGGAAATAAAAGCAGAACATTGCTGAGATCGTGGCTTGCCAGTAGCCTTCTGAGCATGCTCTGAGTTTGAACCAGCTTGTTGTCTGACTCATTCTTTGAATGGTTGACCCATGCTCATAGCCTTAATTTGGAGTGACTGGAGGACGAGTGGAATGTCGCTACGACCCCGACAAATGGCGCCCAACGTGGGGCGTGGCTAGCGGTACGCCGCCCTCCCGGACCCATATTGTTGACTTCCCTGGTGGTGACCGCGGCGGCTGAATTTGAGGCCTGATCAACCTCCATCGAACACGGTAAGTCGAGATATATTTTATATGTTTCACTTGCCTGTGTGTCAGCTGCAGCGGTTCCTGTGGGGTTGTCAGGTTGGATCTGGGTGGGTGACCGGTCGAGTGGTGAGACCTCAGGCGTCCCGCGCCACGTCCTGAACCAACAACTGTGAGACCGAGTGACGTCGCATGCCTGCGCATGCTCGTGTGCACACCACCTCCTCCTCCCCCGGTCACTGTACTTTTCTTAGATAGTTGCCTCCCGTGACTGATAGTCGATTCCAAGCCATCCCTAAATTGAAGTGTAAGGAAGAAAGAATCTGTGACGAATTGAGGAGTGCTCTTCGTCTACCACAGAGACTGCTGTAAAGTCAAGGTTAAGAAAGGAGATAGATGAGGTGTCTCTCTGTCTCACCAGTGTATTGAGGTGTGCTCTACACTGACGGGTGGCGACCTGTACTCAGGGTGCCGTGGTGAGTCGCACTGTAAAGTCGCCATTCAAGGTTGGGGAAGGAGATAGATGAGGTGTCTCTCTGTCTCACCAGTGTATTGAGGTGTGCTCTACACTGACCAGTGGCGACCTGTGGACTGCACCAGTGATCTGAGTCGCGACAGATCATTGCATTCTATAAGAAAATGTTGCGTATGTTCAAATCTGAAAGACCTCACAAGTTGCCGGATGGTGCAGTGGGAGTCATCCAGCTAGTAGAGTCACGGGAAGGCAAGAAGGCTGTTAAGAATGTTAGGAATCTGTATAAAATGATAAGCTTACCCAGTACGGGCAGGCTCCAGCCTTCAGTGTGGAAAGAATACGTTATACAAAATAAGGGGAAGTTGAGTGATGAAGGACTCCTGCACCAGGCTCAGGCACATCTTAGAGTAGCAAATGATTTAAAGGTTGAGGGCTGGAAAGAAGTAGATGGTGCAGGGGGAACAGAGAATGCCGAGCCTTTGTTCGGATACATGAAAGCTGCAGAATGTGATTTGTTATGTGACTCTAAATTGGCCGTAACCCCGTTGATGCCTGTCACTACACCGAGCCCTCAGCCACCACCCTATAATGGCGCCAACGCCAAATCATCGGAAGGATGGACGTGTCGTATGTGCGGAGAGCAAAACCCGCCCTGGGCGAAGTTCTGCTGTGTCTGTGGGGCGGGCCGCCCATGGCACGATGCCCAGCCTGTCTCCAAGAACAATCCCACCCCCACTCCAACTCCTCCCTCCAACGGCCATCTTACTACACCTTTCCCTGCCCCCAAGAACAATCCCACTCCCACTCCAACTCCAACGGCCATCTTACTACACCTTTTACTTGTTGTGGGCGGCCCGGGAGACCCCAATCCGGCCTATATCCACTACTAGATTCGTCCGGTGCTTATTACCAGCTGCCAGCACGGGTGGAAAAGCCCGCAGTCCCAGAGCACCCATCTGAAACTAATGTGATACCCTCTGCTCCAGTCCACGATGCTGAGGCGCTCCCTCTGTTCCCCATGGGGGTCGCCCATAACTCTGGGGATATCCTCCTCAACTCCCCAGAATTTCAGGCCAGACTGCTCTCGCTCCGCCAACATACTGTTACTCAAGACGATATGGAGCCAGATGAGGGATGGGCTCAAGATACTCCAGCGCCCCCCCTTTACCCCATACGTCTCCTATGGCATCCTCCACCCCACATTCATTACCCATACTCCGGCCCTTGCTCCAAGCAACTGCTGAAAGAGCACCACCCCCCAGCCCCTCAGAAGTCTGGGACCCCTGCTGCTCCCGGAACCTAGTAGACCCATCAGGACGCCCCGTCACTCTGTCAATAGGCTATGGTGACATCCTTACACATCGGGTGGGGGCCATAGTCAACCCTGCAAACACCCGTATGAGCCATGCTGGAGGATTGGCTCGTAAAATTGCCCTTGCTGCTGGTTCCACTCTGGCTGCAGAATGCCAGGCTCACTTAGCCAAAAACGGAGATCTTTCAAAAGGCCAGACCTTAGTCACCCGTGCGGGTAGACTGCCCGCTGATGTCATCATACATGCAGTGGGTCCTATTTATGACCCCCAGAACCCCGAAGAGTCACGTTCCACTCTCGCATCTACCATCCGTTCAGTACTCCTCCATGCTGGAAAATTGAGTCATCAGGATATGCCCAGACGCACTTTAGTGATACCACTTATATCTTCTGGAATTTTCGGCTACCCACTCGGGCCGTGCATGGAGGAACACGTACTAGCCCTCAAGGAAGGCATGGAGACCCTCCCCCATGGATTGGACTCAATACGCATTGTATGTGTCCGTAGTCCAGCAGTTCATGCTGCTATGCCTTTGGCCCTTAAGCTACTAGTGGCATCCTCCTCCCCGACACCGATACCTAATGCGGTTCTGTTGCCTGAAGAATCCTCTCTAGCGGCCACCCCAAACACCACCAAGGCACACGCGACGCTGCCCGGTCCTCAACAAGTTCCTGGACCTTTAGGGATGATCAAATATCAACCCTTTACCCCAGTACAAGTAGACACTCTGGTCTCAAAGCTTCCTGATCCCGATAAATCTCCCATGCAGTATGCTAGACGCTTGGACACAACCAGAGCCATTTATGGTGCAACCTGGGCTGATTTGGCAGGTATCACATCTGTGAAGGCCAAGGAATATTTCTTGCCTACTATCGAAAAGGCCATGGATTCCACAAAAGCAGGATCCCTTAGTATGTATGAATCCGGCCTAGAATACATGAAACAGTTAAAAGCCTGGGCTCAGGATCGCTTGTCAGATCAAGCTGGGTCTGTACAAGATGTTCAACAAGACCCTGATGAATCTGTGGAAAGATATGCTGCAAGACTCAGCATGCATTTTGAGGATCTCGGATACAGTCCTCACGTCAAGACGCAGGCCGCCCTGTTGGTTCAGGCCCTAGTAGATGGCCTACAAGACGCTCTCAGAGATGAGGCTCTGAGGGTACGCCCCGAGATTCGTTCTTCTTCTTTTAACGACGCGGTGGACATTTTCAAAGCTTTCCAAAAAGCCATGCTAAAAATGGAAAAGGATACTAAGCCAAAGAAGAAAGCCGCTCCTGCCATGGTATATCAAGCTCAAGAAAGCTACCCACCCCCTGGCAACCAACATGGAATCAAGTGGGTAATGGTTAAAGGCACAGGTGATGATACTCCTCCTACATATAGAAAACAAGACAGAAGAAATGACAGGGGGCCACCTAGAGACAAGAGACAATCTCGTGATTCTGAAGGACGCATGCTGTGTTGGGAATGTGGTAGCCCTTATCACATTCTCAGAGACTGTCCAACCCGCAGACAGTACCATGACCGCTCGTTTCATGACGGTCCACACAACCATGGACCTTCCCGTGAACCATCTCACCCACGCCAATGACGGCCCGGTCAACCAGTGTCCACTTTCCCGGCTACGCACCCCACGGCCGCCTGTGGGACTGTCACTTTACAGGTGGACCATCAGCCATTGAAGTTCCTGGTGGACACTGGGGCGGCCACATCTGTCATTTCTTCCACACAGCTCCCTCCCTCGGTATCCCTATCACCGGATACCCTCACCTGTGTTGGGGTGGAAGGCCAACATATTTCCTCTCCACTCACAGTCCCTGTGTCTGCAGGACCATTCACTGGAGTACTCACAAGATTCTTGGTCTCAGAAACTTGCCCCGTTAATTTGTTGGGAGCCGATCTCTTAGAGCGGATGAAGGCAACTATTACCTTCGGAAACCATGGCATGGAGCTTCTTCTGCGAGATCCTCATTCCGAACAAGGGACTGAAGACTGCTGCGTTCTCAAAGCCTTCACTCTCATGATGATGACCATACAACCTCACACTCTTCTTGATACCTCACAGTTCCCTCACTCTCTGTGGTCCAGCGGGCCAGAGGACGTTGGCCTCCTGCAGGTTCCCCCGGTCCAAGTACACCTCAAACCTGGACACAGGTACCCACGGTTGCCACAATACCCCCTCAAGGCGGCACAAGAACAAAGCTTGGGTACCCAAATCGCTTCCCTCCTGGAGTCAGGAGTCCTTGTCAGATGTGTATCTCCATGCAATACACCCCTCTTTCCTGTAAAAAAGAAAACCGCTCCGGGAGAGCCTCCAAGATACCGGTTGGTTCAGGATCTCAGAGCCGTCAATGCAGCTACCATTTTAGAAACTCCAGTGGTACCCAACCCAAACACCCTCTTGTCTCAGGTGCCTCCAATGGCCACCTTGTTTACGGTGTTAGATCTGGCCAACGCCTTCTTCAGTATACCCTTGCATGAAGATTCGTGGTTTCTTTTTGCCTTTACCTTTCAAGGAGCACAGCTTACATGGACCAGGACTCCACAAGGAGCCCAGAACTCTCCTAACCAATTCATTCATTCTATGAAGTCTATTCTGGAGCCATGGGTTCAAGAGAACCCTCAGGTCACTCTTCTACAATATGTGGATGATCTTTTACTCTGCGGCACTGAAGAAAATTTGCCAGAGATGTCAGCATCCCTTCTCTGGTTTCTTCACTCAGCTAACTGTAAAGTCTCGAAAGGCAAAGTCCAATGGTGTCTGCCCAAGGTCATTTTCCTCGGACATTGTATATCACAAGGTGCTAGACATCTGACTGAAGAAAGAAAACAAGCCATCATGGATATCACCTTCCCAACCACCTACTCCGCTATGCAGACTTTCCTTGGTCTCATCACTTACTGCAGGCAATGGATCCCGGATGCCTCAAAGCTTATGCAACCCCTGTATGACTGTCTTAAGTACGAAGGCTCCGTCTGGTTTCATGCTGAAGATTCACGTATCTCTCACCAACGCAGACTATGTTTTGACCGCCTTAAACAGGCTGTTGTCTCTGCCCCGGCCTTGGGCTTACCAGACTATACTCAGCCATTTCACCTCTTTGTCTCTGAATCGGAAGGTCATGCCTCTGGAGTTCTAGCACAACGCTATGATCATAAGTGTATCGGCCTTTAGGCTACTACTCAGCCCGTCTGGACCCTGTCGCCCGAACTGCCCCCACGTGCCTTAAGGCTGTCCACGCTGCTCACATCCTCCTTGACAAGTCAGCTGATATCGTCCTTGGACATGATCTAGTTATACAGGCTGGCCATGATCTCTCGGCTGTTCTGCAACAAACATCTCCAAAACATCTAACCAACCAAAGACACCTGCGGCTGCAGTGTTCCCTATTGTTGCCCTCCAATATAACATTTACCAGATGTCTGACTATCAACCCTGCCACTTTGCTTCCACCTTCTAGGGGGGAAGACGAACAGGGTGAAGGTCCATTGGTGGAACCTCATGATTCTCATGATTGTATAAAAATTTTGCAGGAAGAGACTTCTGCTCCAGAGAATATGGTAGCACATCCGCTCGCACACCCTGCCTTGCACCTATGGACTGATGGATCCCGTTTCGCAGACCCTCAAGGGAAGTTCCACACGGGATATGCTGTCACAACAGACCTAACAGTCCTCAAGGCTGAAGCTCTACCACCATACATGTCTGCACAAGAAGCTGAACTTGTAGCTCTCACGGAAGCCTGCCACCTGGCAGCTGGAACAACGGCAAACATATATACCGATTCTAGGTATGGACATGGAATTTGCAATGATTTTGGACTCTTGTGGAAGTCTAGAGGATTCATCACAGCTGCAGGTACACCAGTGAAACATGCCTCATGGATTAAGGCCCTAATGAAGGCCCTGGAACTACCCATTCAGGTTGCTGTTATCAAGGTCAAGGCTCATGGAAGACTAGATTCCAGGGAAGCCAGGGGCAACAACCTAGCTGACCAAGCAGCCAAGACTGCGGCAGTGGAGAATGTGTCATCAAAGTGGCAGGAAAAGGAAGAAGAGATGGGGGAGACCCTGCAAACTGTAGCTGTGGCGCTCACTAGAGCAAGAGCCAAAGAACAGCCGGCGGAAGACCATACAAGTCCAGCGGAGACACGAGTGGAATCCAGGGGGGTCAGGATGCCTGAAGAAAAATTGTGTGAAGAACAAAGGAAGACCCCCACTGAAGAAGTCAAGCAATGGAAAGCGGCGGGAGCCGTGCTGGCAGGTCGCTAAGATTTAAAGGTCGACTCAACTCTTTATCAAGTGGACGGAAAACCTTGCTTGCCCAGGCGCATGTACTCAGCCGTGGCAGCATGGGCTCACGGGCCTACACACAGAGGAAAGAATCAAGCCTTGGTATGTATCAAGAAACTGTACTTTGCACCCGGAATCTCTTCCACTGTGACTGCATACTCAAAATCCTGCTCTGTCTGCGCTACTTGCAACCCAACGTGTACGGCACGGGTCCCTCTCCAACACCTAGCTAAACCAGACTACCCTTGGCAGAGAATACAAGTCGACCATATCCAAATGCCTAAAGCAGGAAAATATGAGTACGTTTTGGTAGCCGTGGATATGTTCTCAGCCTTGCCCGAGGCCTACCCGGTTGTCAACATGACTGCTAAAGTCACAGCCAAGAAACTGATCACTGAAATTGCCTGCAGATTTGGAGTTCCCCAAGTCATAGAATCGGATCAAGGACCAGCTTTCACAGCAAATATCTACAAAGAACTTTGGAACATGTTGGGAACAGATTTGGGCCTCCACACTCCATACCATCCTGCCAGTTCAGGCAAAGTGGAAAGGATGAATTCCACACTCAAGACCCAGCTCTTGAAAATAACCCAAGATCATCCCCTCCCCTGGCCCGACCTACTCCCTATAGTATTGTATCATATCAGACACACCCCACAAGCTAAACATGGGCTAACTCCCTATGAAATTTTGTTTGGGACCCCACCTAAAATAGGAGAAATTAGGCCCCAAGAGTTGTCTGAAACACATGATAGAGTAGTAAAATTTGTGATTGCTCTGTCTAAAGAATTGACTAACACCCGCTCTACAGTATCTGCTTCTCTCCCAGAATCCACAGGTGATGCGGTACATGATTTCACCCCAGGCGACCTGGTGTACGTAAAGAAGTTTGTCCGGAAAGACTGTCTCCAACCCAGATTTGAGGGCCCCTACACTGTGATCCTGACTACTCCTACAGCTCTGAAGCTTGAGGGCAAGAGCACCTGGATTCACGCCTCCCACTGCAAGAGAGACAAAACGAGCCTATAAAAGATGACTACCTTCTTCTATATCCTTTCCATATGCTTACTGTCTGTCCCAGGGTGGACAGCTACCACATTTTGGGTAGATACTCACGCAAAAATTCAGACGTATCGATTTGATTACTGTGACATAGTGGATTGTGCAGGAATGACATGCAAGTGGTATGATGCTTATGCCCGAGGAACGTTTTATCTCTGTGTAACCCGTCCAGGAAACGAAAATTGCTATTATTGGTCAGATGTGGGGTGGAATACGGGAGATACTGACTGGGAATACAAACCAAAGGAAGCTGTAAACAGGAAGGACCGAGAAGGGAGATCTCTATTAACCCGAATGACCCTGAGCACTGGATTTATAGATAAGGTACAGTGGCCACGTATTCCAAAATGCTCATGGGAAAAAGACTGCTTCCCTTTATATCTGAATCTGGAGAACCCTCAAACAGGAGATTTGGGGAAATATGTTTTGAGTAGCTACAATGGTGCTATAAACCCTGATCAAGGAATAATAGAGCTAAAAGATATACAAACAAAACCTACACCAGCCCCTTTGAACACAAGTCAACCTAGTGGAGGTGTTATGCTGCAAAAAAATTTAAACAAGGTCATTCCCATCCCAGGGCTTGGGTGGGAAGAAGTTTTCTCCATAGAAACCCAGGTAAATCCCCGTAAAAATTTATGGTTAGAATGGGTACGGTACAATGTTAGAGCCCAGAACATATCCGTAAGTTGCATGGCCTGTGCAGCCGCCAATACTCATCTGTACACCCATGCTTTCCCAGCTGACCATAATAGTACCCTCTGCTTATTAAAGTTGCTGAAAAATAAATTAGACGACAGCTCTTGTCCTGAATACATTCCCCTGGTTAGCTCCAAGGCAAAAATTCAGACCCCAGGTGAAGTAACAATAACCAAAGATAATTATACATGCTACTCCCCTGACAACTCTACCGGTCGTTCTTTAGGAATTTTCAAAGACGGTTTCTGTCAGACTAACGAGACTGTGGACACTGATCTACTAAGCAATCATTCTAGATATATATATGATAGTTATTGGCTCTGTGGGGATGGACGACTCAGACCCAGGCTTCCCACCACCTGGACCGGACAGTGCACCCTAGTAAAATTAGCCATGCAATTCAGAATCCTGCCCTGGAACCCGGAAACAACTCCTGAACTGACCAGGAAAAAGAGAAGCCTGGAACAGCTGCATATGAGCTATGCAGAAGACCCGAAGGTCTATATAGACTCTATAGGAGTCCCTAGGGGGGTCCCAGATGAGTACAAGGCCCAGAATCAAGTAGTTGCTGGATTTTTCTCACTCATCCCGGCTATACAGATCAATAGGAATGTAGATTGGATAAACTATGTCTACTACACTGAACAGAGATTTATAAATTACAGCAGAGATGCCTTCCAGGGCATAGTTGAGGAACTAGGGCCCAATACGAGGATGACTCTTCAAAATAGATTGGCAATAGATATGATTCTTGCTGAGAAAGGTGGAGTATGTGGGATGATAGAGGAAGAATGTTGCACATACATTCCCCAGAACTCTGGAGTGAATGGGAAAACCGTGGAAGCTCTTCGAAGGATAACAAGTCTGGCAGAGGAAGTGAAGGCGAATGCGGGGGTAGATACCTCCTTCTTCTCAGGTTGGTTGGGAGGGCTCAAGGGATTCCTCCAACAAGCTTGTCTAGTAATGGGAGGTCTACTAGTATTGGGCCTGGTGGTCCTATGCTGTATAGTCCCCTTATACAGGAAAGCTATAAACAATGCTGTTCCAACCTCCGGGACCTTTTTGAATCAAGAAACCACATCTCTGTTACATGATGATACCAGTAAGGAAGATATGGAGAAATACACTCCTTTGAACAAGCCTGACCAGACCCCCCATGACAGAGTCCAATTGAGAGATTTAGTTTAGGGTCAGTTGGGAGAACTCCATGTGTCATTTAGGGTAGGGCTCAATTGTTTGGGGGCGTCCCATAAGGGGGCAGATTCTAAGATAATTGGGTGAAGAAATCCACCTCCCCTCTCCCCACACATGGACAGTCTCAAAGGCCCCGAAGCAAGGGAAAGCTTAGTGTTTAGGGGGGAATGTCAGGGTAAGAAAGAATATATATTTTCTCTACTTTTATACTTTTATACGCTTTGCTTATGTACTAACCACCATTTTGTGTCTTATAACAATAAGCTTTCCTTGCTACGTGTTACTTAGATCGAAATTTATGCTAAGATGGCGCCGGTATCAGCCAGCACCTGTTTCAGAGAAATGAAACCGAATCATCAACTGACGGTTGTCTGCCCAGAGACTGAGTTAAGGAGACGGGACCAATCAGGAGTGGCCGGATACTAGACATTTATGGCTTACCCCGCCCCGAACAGTCCATTTATGGCTTACCCCGCCCCGAATAACCCCTTTCCCCTCCCCATTATGTAGTGTATTTAGGTTTGTGCATGCGGAAATAAAAGCAGAACATTGCTGAGATCGTGGCTTGCCAGTAGCCTTCTGAGCATGCTCTGAGTTTGAACCAGCTTGTTGTCTGACTCATTCTTTGAATGGTTGACCCATGCTCATAGCCTTAATTTGGAGTGACTGGAGGACGAGTGGAATGTCGCTACGACCCCGACAGAGCAAGAACACAACCTCTCCCAAACAGTTACTAACAATATTAGTGCTAAGTACCATATACAAGTTGGTATCATCAGGATTAGTCTCTACTACAATTAGTCCCTGGTCCTTCAGTTCCACTCTTCCCACCTTTATTGCCACATCCTTAACCCCGACTAGGTTAAGGGGGAGGCTGTTTGAGGCATAAACGGAAAGGTTCGGAGCTGGTGGGCTTAGGTCATCCATGGACCAGAACCTTTTGTAGAGGACATCAGGCATGATGGTTACCTGAGATCCTGTGTCCAGCAGAGCGGATGTCGCGATGCCGTCCAGCACAATGGACAGGAAAGGTCTTCCTCTCACGAACCTGCTGTACCAGTCTGTTGGGACTGGGGAGTCTACTCTTGGGTGTCAGCCCTCGGCCCCAGGGTTTTCTTGTTTAAAGGACAGCTCTGGATGGTGTGACCTGACTTGTGGCAGCGGTGGCAGACCGGGTCCCTCGGGGGGTGTCGTTGTCCTCTTCCTCCTTCTCATCCAGGGGACATCCTCAGGGCTGTCGGCTAGCAGGATCCTTCCTTCCTCCTTGGGCTCCATCCGCAGCTGCAGGGCACTCAGTACAGTGGTCAGGGTTTTGCTCAGCTGACGCACTTCAGAGCGCAGGCTGTCCAGCTCACTAGGGGACATTGCTTGCACCTTGGCTTCAGCAGCCACCGGGGAAAAGGTGGACGCTGCAGGTACTGGGGTGGCCCCACCCTGGTAACATTGGATAGCAGTTGTTTCCAGGGGCTGCAGTCCTTTTATAGCCATGTCCTTAAGGGTTTCAAAATTGGCATCTGGATGATCCAGGGACCACCAACGCACAGTCCTGCTCTCCTCTTGAGACCTCAGTCCCCGGATAAACTGTTCTTTCAGCATTTTATTTTCATCATTGATGCTGGTTGGACTAACCTGTTTCAGAGCCCGCAGGGCCCCTTGCAAGCGCCAGGCATAGTCCCGAACACTGTCCTCTGGTTGCTGAGAGCAGTTGTAGAACCTCATCCAGAGGTCTGTCTCAGTACGATTCTCAAAGACAGTCTGTAACTTTTTAAAGATTGCGGACACTGACTCTTGGTCTGCGGCCGACCAGGTTTCTAGTTCTCGCTCCGCAGCACCAGTCAATTGTCCTAATACAACAACAGCTCTTTGCTTGCCTCTCATAGAGTACATGTCCAGTATACCGCATATTTTCCGTTTAAATCCAGACAGGGTATCTGGTTTGCCGCTGTACTGGGGGAGCCACTTCGCTCCAGGGATGTACGGTAGGGCCATGGGTATGACAGAGGTTACAGGCCCTGCTGGTGGAGCGGCTGCTTTGGCCTGCTCGGCGTCGGGCGCGGGTTGAGCATCAGGGCAGTTAACCGGTATTCTGGCGTTGTGCTGTTCTTCGGACATTCTGTCGCCCCCCTAGCGAACCGTGGCTACCTACTTTTCTTCCGGTAGGCCCCAGTTCCGCAGGTGACGGTCTTCTTCAGGACCTTGCGCCGCTTGTGTCCTATGTCAGAGCGTTCAACGGCGCTCCTTCCAGGACCTGGCGCTTCCTGGTTTGACGTTGAGGCGGGGGGTGTGTCCGGGGCTTCGCGCGCTTCAGCAGGTATGCCTCTCAGTTTCCCGTGGTTACGCCCTTCTTCCCGCTCGGCGGCACAACAATGGCGGAAATCTTCGCCACAGTTAAATACACAGTTCAGAATAAAGGCGCACAGTACCCGGTGGCAACGGGCACAACACTCCGTCGTTGCAGCGGGCACGGAATCCTGTTCATGACGCCAGGAAGGAGATGACGCGCCCAAGGGATGGGGACAACTCGGTGCCCGGGCCTTGCTGTTTGGTTTTGGGGGACGCCGTGGTGGCCGGCTCCCGGGCCCGTACCCTGGGGTCACTCTTTAAAAGAAAGAAGGAAATGGGGAAAAGGTGTATGGGATAGGAAAGAGTTCGTGACGCCACCTGTAGTGTCTGGTGAGGATCACCAGCGCTGCTACAGTCCTCTGAGGCCGGTGATCAGGCAGCTTAGATGGTGCGGCTCCCCACAGGTGGAGCGGGGCCTCAGGCCAGTGTAGGAGAGGGGATGCAGGACAGAGGGGACCCAGCCGGGTCGGAAGAAGAATAGGCACACACAAGACAGTTCACTTCAGTACCTTTACTGGTGGTGTTTCAGGCACGGTCCAGGGCACTGTAGGGTGAAGGGTGCATTTCAGGACTCTCCCCAGTGAGCGGGTGGGGGGCCTCCTGTTTCTTGCCTTTTTCTGATAAGTTTGTGACCTGCCTGGAGCTAGGCCTAACTTGGTCTCTGTCTTGCAGCGGCTGACCTGGTGGTAGGGCCTTCTGTTGGAGATCACACTCCCTGGTCTCTTGGGCCTCAGTGATTCCTGACCCTGGTATTACAGTCAGCTTTTGGTGTTCCTGGGACATGTAGTTCGCCAGGGATCCCGGTTGTTTCTGCTGGTCCTAGAGATTCTTGCAGACGCGGACCCGGTGTCCGGTAAATGCTTATGGGGAGAGCTGGTTAAGCTCCTCTGCCCCCTTTGTAGCTCGCTTACTCCACTTGCCTTCGGCCGAGCTCAGGGCCCTCACTAGGCTTCACACTGGCAGTAGGCCTCGCTACTCTTCACCGCTCTTATGGCGTCGGCACGCCTTAGGCTCACTAACCTGAGCTCACTGAGTCTGTACTGGACTGGCTTTCTCACAGACTGACTCTTTGTGGACTCCAGACTTAGACTGTAACTGGACTCCTTACAGACTTCAGACTTACTCCAGACTGAACTTCCTAGCTCCACCTTCCCTTTTTATATCCCTAACGGGCACCCTCTGGTGGTCTGAGGTGGAAGTGTGTGTATGCTATGAGGGCCTCTTGTGGAGGAATCCGTCCATGCACCCCTCTAGGATCTGTGGCACTAATGCGCAGCAGGCGCGCCACAAGTGCATTTACTGAACATACATTTCAGTAGGCCAACATTTCAGATTTTAAAAACATTTTTCAAGCTGTTGTTATAAAGTATTCTAATTTACTGAGATAATGACTTTTGTGTTTTCATTGGCTGTAAGCCATAATCATCAACATTAACAGAAATAAAAACTTTTAATAGATCACTCTGTTTGCAATGATTATATAATATAGGAATTTCACTTTTTGTATTGAAGAACTAAAATAAATTAACTTTTTGATGATATTCTAATTTAGTGATAAGCAGTTGTATTTTTATGCAGCTCGCATGAGCCACCGGCCAATCCGATATCCTTTCGATTTATACGGCTTTCTGACTGCGCCCTTATTGGATGTGATGCCTGGCGATAGGAATCCTTTCTACAAGGCTATTATTGTGAACGTTTCCTTTTAAAGGCAAGAAAAAGCAGCTCTTCTATATTGCTACATGTGAGCACGGGGCAAATAAGGACGAGGTCTACAGTAGCAGCAGTCTGTCAAGCCTGGGGGCACAATGCATATCCTCCATATGAGTACCACAAATGGAGAACCAATCGTCTATATGCCATTACACATGCACATTATCTGCATTAGTTTAATTCACTTTCAGCTCTTAATGATACCAACTAGCAGAATATTTAACAGTCCATTTGACATGATTTAACAATCCGTTTGTCATACTGTGTATAAATAGGATATTGCAAGTAACTGAAAAAGTTAAGGGTCAACTATATTTTTTTTATTGCGCCTTTATGCCATTTTTCAATCTCGCATAGGAACATCCCCACGTTTGAACCAAGTGATACAAAGCCATATACATATAAATATATATATATATATGTACATATATATATATACAGTACAGACCAAAAGTTTGGACACACCTTCTCATTTAAAGATTTTTCTGTATTTTCATAACTATGAAAATTGTACATTCACACTGAAGGCATCAAAACTATGAATTAACACATGTGGAATTATATACTTAACAAAAAAGTGTGAAACAACTGAAAATATGTCTTATATTCTAGGTTCTTCAAAGTAGCCACCTTTTGCTTTGATGACTGCTTTGCACACTCTTGGCATTCTCTTGATGAGTGTTAGAACCCTCCTGTTAGTTTTTTCTATCTTGTGTTTTGCGGTCATGTGACCATCTGCCTATATATTCCAGCTCCACCCTTCTGGCTTTGCTGGACTTCAGTGTTGTTTGACTGTTTTGCTAGCCTGGTGCTTCGGTGCCTATCTCTGTCAGTTTCTTGGTCCTCTTGGACCTCTAGTACTTTTTGTCAGTTTGTCTTTTTGTTCTGCAAAAACTTCTGTTTAGGAGGTGTCCCATTTTTGTCCCAGTCCTTAGTTCTTTTAGGGACCCCTCCCTTTATTCTATAGGTCTCCGTTCAGACTAGCCGAGGACTAAGGCGGGTCTGTTCACAAGGAACAGGCAGCCCGCTACATCGTAGGGATTCAGCTTAGTCTTACTCTAGGGACAGCTTTCCCTTATCTTTCCTTAGTTCATGTTGCAGATCATAACAGTAAGTCCAGCCCAAAAAACTTAAAGGAAAGAAATTCGGGGATCAGTATGGTTTCCATCCAGGAGTTGGCTCAACGCCTGCAGGGATTGTCTCTGGAGGTAGCCGAGCTTCAGCAACACGTGAGTAACTGGAGCGCATTTTGTCGAACCGAAGGTAGGACTGCTTGATGTTTTTTTTGGCAAACAGCAAGATTTTTTTCCTTTAAAAATACTTGTTTGTTATATTTTCGTTTGAGACCAAGATCCTCTGGGAATGAATCACAGCACATTGGTTTTATTATGTCACTTTTGCGCAAAGAACCACAGGGTTGGGCCTTTTCTCTCCAACCTAATGATCCGTGTTTAAGTTATGTGGAAGAATTTTTTTCTGCTATGGGGCTATTATATGATGATCCTGATTGAATCTCATCCGCTGAATCAGAACTTAGACGGTTGAATCAGGGGTCAGATGATGTTGAAAATTATTGCACACACTTCAGGAGATGGGCCTCAGAAGTTAAGTGGAATGATTTGGCGCTGAGATGTTTATTTCTTGCTGGTCTGAGTGAAAGGGTTAAGGATTTGCTAATTGCATTCCCTGCACCTGAGACTCTGCAGGAAGCTATGCAGTTAGCTGTTCGTGTGGACAGGAGACTGAGGTCCAGGGTGAATGATGTAAAAACTCCTGTAACGTCAGGTCCTAGTTCCCAGAAATTCTTCTCTGACAGCGGAGAACCAATGAAGGTGGGGGCAATGTCACTCCGCTCTCAGGAAAGAGACCGGAGATTCGCCGAGGGTTTATGTCTTTATTGTGGTAAAGCTGATCATTTGATTAAGTATTGTGAGCGTCATTTAAGTAAAGACAAAAACAGGTCAGTTACGCCGGTATAGCTTGTTTACGCTCTGCAGGAGTATTTCTTTCTGGGAGTACTACTTTGCAGGGAGATTTGATTGAATTTCAGGTATTTGTGGATTGTGGTTCAACACTTAATGTGATTGATAGTGTTGAGCCACCCCCATAGTGTTCGAGTTCGGTTCAGTTCGTCGAACACCAATATGTTCGCCGAACTGTTTGTCGAACTGTTCGTCGAACACCTTCGAACACCGTTAAAACCAATGGCAGGCAAACTAAAACACATAGAAACACATAGAAAACACCTTCAAAGGTGTCCAAAAGCTGACAAACTGCTCAGCAGACACAACTAACACATGGAAAAGTGACAAGTACATATAGTCATGCGAAAAGAAAAGAGGTGGAGGAGTAAAAGGAGGGGGAGACACAGATATAGGCATGTCATGCCCTTCTAAAACCAAAAAAGTGCGAAGCCGACACGGCCAGTCCGTTCCTGCCCGTGCGACCTCCGTGTCGCCGGATTTGTACCAGAGCTGCGGTGGACCCTGACGGCCAGCCCCCCTCTCCCAATACTGGTGCATGTCCGCTGGTGGGTCGAGCGAGCCCCCCTGCGGTGGAGGCAGGTCTAATCTTTTTAATTTAAATTGTCTCTCTAATTTGAATGAGTACACTTTAAATCCTTTTACAAAGATCTATTGAAGGGCAAGTCTCATGCCAGCAGCCGCGGTAATTCCAGCTCCAGTAGCGTCCACTAAACCTGCTGCAGTTAAAAATCTTTCATAAGGATCGAGCTTGGCGGTCCACCGCAAGGCATCCTACCGCCAGTCCAAGCCCCTGTGCCTTGGGGTGCCTCCCCGATGCTCTTCACTGAGTGTCCCGGGGGCCCGAACCATTTCCTTTGAAAAAATTAAGTGTCCAAACTACAGGTGGTGTAGCTTGCTTAACAGCTGGGATAATCCGCTGACTAGCAGACACTGCTACTAGGCACAAAGTATTTCCTGGGCTAGATGCAGTTAAAAATTTGTAATTAGATACTCTCGTTGGATGCTGAGAAAGCATTCCATAGAGTCTCCTGGCACGCCATATATTATTCTCTTAAAAAGCTTGGGCTAGGGGTCTAGGGGACCCTTTTATAGGCAAAATCACGGCCCTGTATCGCAATACGTCACCTAGGCTGAAGATAAATGGAACATTTTCATCACCTTTCATAATCACCAATGGGACTAGGCAGGGATGTCCTCTGTCCCCTCTCTTATACATCCTAGTGACGGAGCACCTGCTCTCATCAATTCGCCATAACCCCAATATTAGGTGGATTGAGGTGGGAGGCACCGAGTACAAGTGCTCTGCATTTGCTGATGATGTCCTAGTATATATCACTCAATCACATATATCCATCCCTGCTGTTATGGCTGAAATAGATCACTTTGTTACATGGTCAAATTTTAAAATCAATGCAGCGAAGTCTGAGGCCCTCGATGTCTCCCTCCCCAAATCCATACAGGATTCCATCCAGTCCAACTTTCCCTTTGCCTGGCCCTCACAGGGTATCAAATACTTAGGAATTCGTATTCATAGAGACCTCTCCTGTCTATGTTATCTTAATTTTGGGCCCTTTATTGAACAACTCCATACAGACCATGGTTGGCAAGTTAGAAATGTAAGATTCACTACATGAATCACTGGTGTTTTGTGGAAAAGCACAAGTACACTGTGTTCCAAATTATTATGCAAAAAGTGTTTAGGAGTGATAAAGTAAGAATTTTTTTGTTTGTCAGTTAAACTCATTGATGGTGATGTGTGTCAGGGCTCTTTATATCACTGTAAGCAATTGCAGACACCTGTGCTAATTAGTTTGGCAGGAGTGTCCAATGAAAGGCAAGACTACTTAACGCATGACCATAAAAATCTACACTTTCACATACCTGGGGCCTTTTAGGCCCGTGTGCAAATAATAAATAAATGAACAACTGAAAATGACAAACAACTATATACCTGAGGAATACCTAGAGTTTCAAAATTCTAACTAAAGAAATCTTGCAGAAAATAGAAAACAATTAACAGGGCGGGCCTGCGAGGCCCCAGGTATGCGTTCTAGGGTTAAGAAGGCTGTCCCACATTATTAAGCAGCCTACATTTTCTGCCAAAATGGGAAAGAAAAAGGATGTGTCGGCTGCTGAGAAGCAACAAATTGTGGAGTGTTTAGGTCAAGGCATGACTACAATCAACATTGCCAAGACACTTCATCCTGATCATCGCACAATCAAGAAGTATGTAGCTGATTCACAGTACACACGTGTGCGTGCTGATAAGGGAAAATTGAGGACTCTTTCCTACAGGCAATTACGTCAGGTTAAAAGAGCAGTGGCAAAAAAGCCTTGTCATAGCAGCAGACAAGTTTTTGAAGCTGCTGGTGCCTCCAACGTCCCCCGAACAACAAGATGCAGGGTCCTTCAGAGGTTTGCAACTGTGCGTACTCCATCCTGTCGACCTTCTCTATCCACTGTACACAAGCAGAAACGGCTCCAGTTGGCCAAACAATACATGAAGACTGACTTCAAAACTGTTTTGTTCATCGATGAGTGCTGTGCAACGCTCGATGGTCCAGATGGATGGAGTGGAGGATGGCTGGTTGATGGACACCCCATGCAAACATGGCTACGACGCCAACAAGGAGGAGGTGGAGTAATGTTTTGGGCTGGAATCATGGGGAGAGAGATTGTCGGCCCCTTTAGGATCCCTGAAGGGGTAAAGATGAACTCCATAATGTATGTGGAGTTTCTCAAACAGCACTTCCTGCATGGTTCAAGAAGAAGAACCGTGAATTTTGCAGCAAGATCATTTTCATGCATGATAATGCACCGTCTCATGCTGCACATAACACATCTGCATCTCTGGCTGATATGGGCATAAAAGGGGACAAACTTAAGGTGTGACCCCCATGCTCCCCTGACCTTAACCCCATTGAGAACCTCTGGTGCGTCATCAAAAGGAGTGTCTATGATGGCGGGAGGCAGTTCACATCTAAGCAACAGCTCTGGGAGGGTATTATGTCCTCATGCAAAACAATTGAAGCAGAAACCATCCAAAACCTGACAAATTCAATGGACGAGAGAGTTCAGAAGCTCCTTTCGAACAAGGGGTCCTATGTGCAAATGTAACATCACCTAGAATAAAGTTTTGAGTTGAAAACTGTTTGATTTCAGTTTCTAATAATCTGCTAATGCTTATAATTTCAAAAATGACCATTTTTTTGTTCTTTATTAAAATGAAAAGGTTGATTGAAGAGAGTGGGGGATCTAAGAGTGTGGCAACCCAGTAGTCAGGATTACTTCGAATTCTGACAATCTGAGGGTCAAGTTGCTGGTAGTGCAGCAAGAAGGCACTCATGTGTCTTGCGCATCTAGGAGCCCCAAAATTATTTTCCAGGCTAGATGCAGCTAAAAATTATTATTAATTTGAAAGCTGGTGGAGCTTAGTATAGATGGCCTAGTAGAATCAGTACTGCACACTGCTACAAGGCCCAAATTATTTTCCAGCCAAGATACAGATAAACATGATTAGTAATTTTAAATCTGGTGGAGTTTAGTATAGATGGCCTAATAAAATCTGTACTGCACACTGCTACAAGGCCCAAATTATTTTCCAGCCAAGATACAAATAAACATGATTAGTAATTTGAAAGCTTAAAACGGTTGGTGAGGTGATTTTAACAAATCATCAAGCTTTTACTCTCCCCAGGATGACACAGGGGTAGAAAAGTCATTTCGCATCCATGATTTGTTCATCTTTATCAACGTGAGTCTGTCTACATTATCAGTGGAGAGCCGCGTGCGCTTATCTGTCAGCACACCACCAGCAGCGCTGAACACACGTTCAGACAGAACGCTGGCTGCGGGGCATGACAAGATCTCCAAGGCGTAAGTGGCGAGCTCCGGCCATTTATCCAGATTGGAAGCCCAAAAAGAGCAAGGGTCCAGTGACACAGTCATGGCTTCAATGTTTACTTGGAGATACTCCTGTACCATCGTCTCTAGGCGTTGACTATGTGTCAGACTTCTTGTCTCCTGCGGCCTTGCAAAGGATGGGCTAAAAAAGTGGTGAAATGATTCCGCAAAATTGATGTTACCAGCAGATACTGTGTTTCTGTTACGTTTTGAGTGCTGAACACTCGACGGTCCCACGGTTGGCAAGTTGGAACTGTGAGATTCACTACGTGCACCACTAGTGTTTTGGGGAAAAGCACATGTAAGATTCTGCAACAGTCTCTGCTGATACTCCTGCATGTGTGCATCTCTTTCTATGGCAGGAATAATTTCTGCAAATTTACTTTTGTACCGGGGATCTAACAGTGTGGCAACCCAGTAGTCAGGATTATTTCTAATTCTCACAATTCGAGGGTCATGTTGCAGGTAGTGCAGCAAGAAGGCACTCATGTGTCTTGCGCATCCAGGAGCACCAAGTCCCTGTTGTGTTGGTGGCGAGGTAACAATCATGCTTCCTTCCTCTGCCCTCTCCCCCCAACCTTGCCCAACAGAAATGTGATCACGGTCTCCCTCATCTGATGAGTCTTCCATCAGTTCGTCCTCCACTTCCTCCTGGGCTCCTGCACCTTCCTCACTAGTTTGGCTGCTACCATGCGCCCTGGTAAAACCATCTCCCCCACCCTCACATGCCTGCCGCCTTGGTGCTGCCGACCGTCTGGACCTTGCAGATGTTAGCCCTTCCGCATACAACGCCTCCTCCTCTACTTCCTCCACCTCCTCTTGTGCCACCACCTGACTCCGAATTCTGTTTAACATGTGCTCCAGCATGTAAATCACTGGAATAGTCATGCTGATAATGGCATCGTCAGCACTAAACATCTTTGTCGCCATTTCAAAACTGTGCAGAAGGGTGCATAGGTCCCTGATCTGAGACCACTCCTCCAGCGTGATTTGCCCCACCTCTGGATCTCGTTGGCCCAGGCTATATGTCAGAACGTATTGCACCAGGGCTTCTCGGTGCTGCCACAGTCGCTGCAACATGTGCAAAGTTGAAATCCACTGGGTAGGCACATCGCATTTTAGCCGCTGAAGTGGCAGGCCCAACGACTTCTGTAGAGATGTAAGTCGCTGAGCTGCGGGATGCGAACGGCGGAAGTGAGCACACAGCGACCGTGCCCTCTGTAGAAGGCCATCTAGTCCGGGATAGTGGGCTAAAAATTGCTGGACAACCAGGTTCAACACGTGAGCCATACAAGGCACGTGTGACATTGCCCCGGCGAAGGGCCACACCCAGGTTTGCAGCATTGTCGCACACGGCCTTCCCTGGTTTCAGGTCCAGTGGAGACAACCATTCATGTAACTGGTTCTCCAGAGCTGACCACAACTCCTCAGCTGTGTGACTCACATTTCCCAGACATTTCAAAGTAAAAACTGCCTGATGACGTTGAGCCCTGCTGCCAGCATAGTAAGGAGGTGTGCAGGATCCCTTCTGCGCAGTTAGAAAGCTTGTGGCATGACCAGACAGGCTTTGGGTGCAGGTGGAGGACCGAGAGGAGGTTGAGGAGGCAAAAGCAGTGGAGGAACTTCGAGATAAAGAGGATTGACGCACAACTCGTAGGGACGGCAAGACTTGGAGCCTTGTCCTGCTGTCACCATAGTTACCCAGTGCCCAGTCAGCGACATGTAACGCCCCTGTCCATGCCTACTTGTCCAAGTGTCTGTGGTGAAATGCACCCTGTCACACACAGAGTTTCTCAAAGAAGCGGTGATGTTGTGTGCGACATGCTGGTGGAGCGGAGGCACACCTTTCTTTGAGAAGTAGTGCCGACTGGGCATCTGGTACTGGGGCATTGCCACGGACATAAGGTCTCGAAAATCCTCTGTGTCCACCAGGCGGAAAGGCAGCATTTCTGTAGCCAAGAGCTTGCAGATGGTGAAATTCAACCTCTTAGCTTTCTCATGGGTAGGAGGAAATGGTCTTTTACTTGTCCACATCTGAAGGACCGAGGGCTGGCTGTTGAGCTTAGACGGGGTTGAGAAGGGTGTTCCCGGCAAACTGCTGGTCTGTGAGGAAGATGCAGGCGGACATGTTACGTTGCCTTGATCCAAAGGTGGTGCTATCGATGTCGGACAGCGCTGAACACCAGCTGGTGTTTCCACCTCCAAAGAAAATGATGACCTGCCAATCATGCTGGCTGTTGCGGGTAAAGAAGTGGCAGGTCTGCGTCCCAAAACAGGTGTGACTGCTGTCCCCCCAGTCACAGAGGATGAAGAGGCCGCGGATGCACAAGATGTGGCAGACGGTGGTTGGCCCGGCTGGCTAGGCCGCATTGTAGCACAGTGAGCTTCCCACTGCAACTTATGCTTCATATCCATGTGCCGGTTCATGCATGAAGAACTCAAACTATGTATTTTTTGGCCTCTACTTAGCTTTTGCTGACAAATGTTACAGATAACACAAGTTGGGTCATCTTTATCGATCTGAAAAAATGCCCAGGCTATGCAAGGCTTAGCACCCATGCGACCTGAAGAGCCACCACGACTTGTGGTCAGAGGCAGAGTTGTGTTTGAGGATGCAGTTGTTGAAGTGCTTCCAGTACTACGTCTCTGTCCAGGAAGGCGCAACCTGACTTCATCATCACTAGCATCCTCCTCCACTTCCTCTGCTGACCTCGTCGACTGGCTGACTGTGGGTTGACAGTAAGTGGGATCTCCAACCTCATCATCATCACCCTGTGTGTTATCACACCCGTCGTCCTCAGAGCCAACCTCTTCCTGCCCTGACAAAAAACGAAAGTTGTCGCTCCAATCAGGTATTTGAGTCTCATCATTGTCTTCCTCATTGTCTCCACCAACAGGAGTTACAGTTTGGGAACTTGGGTCTACATTATGGTCAGAACCTTCTACGTCTGGTCCTGGATCCGACTCATAAAGATTCTGGGCGTCAGTGCAGATCATTTCCTCGTCTAGATTCACAGAAGCTCTGGAGCCGACTTCTGATTCCCAGGCTATAGTATGAGTAAACAGCTCTGCAGACTCAACCATCTGTTCTACCCCATACTCAGAGGGGCAGCTGGAGACTTGGGAGCTGTGAGGAAGCAAGTGCGATTGGGGTGACACCTCTGAGGACTGGAGTATTAGTGATGTTGAAGTTGAGGTGGAGGAGAGCCCACTGAAAGGAGCACTTGATATCCGTTGAAGCACCTGCTGTTTTTGTGCCTCATCTGGAATTTGTAGCAATTGCCGTGGCCATAAGAAAGGGATCTTATCACATTGTCCGCTAAAAGAAGTAGACATCTTAGTTTGGCTGGAAGATGGTCTTTCTTCTGCAGATGTTACTGTTGCTTTAACACCTACCCCATGGACACAACCTTTTTTTCCCTTCCCAACAGGCCTATTCCCCTTTCCACCAGCAGCAGGCCTTTTTCCACTCATTTTGGTGGTTAACTAATTCACAACTCTGGAGTTGTTTGCACAAAAAACAATGGAGGGGAACCGAGCAGAGCTGAGTGGCCAAACTGTGGTATTAGCCCAAATGTATTGGCTGGGTTAGATGCAGATAAAAATTATTTTGAATTTGCAACCTGTTGGAGGTTAGTATAGATGGACTAATAGAACAAGTCCCACACACTGCTACAAGCCAAAATATTTTTTCAGAGCTAGATGCAGATAAAAATTATTTTGAATTTGCAACCTGGTGGAGGTTAGTATAGATGGACTAATAGAACAAGTCCCACACACTGCTACAAGCCAAAATATTTTTTCAGAGCTAGATGCAGATAAAAGTTATTTTGAGTTTGCAACCTGGTGGAGGTTAGTATAGATGGACTATTAGAACAAGTCCCACACACTGCTACAGGCTGAAATATTTTTTCAGAGCTAGATGCAGAAAAAAATTATATTGAATTTGCAACCTGGTGGAGGTTAGTATAGATGGACTAATAGAACAAGTCCCACACACTGCTACAAGCCGAAATAGTTTTTCAGAGCTAGATGCAGATAAAAATTATTTTGAATTTGCAACCTGGTGGAGGTTAATATAGATGGACTAATAGAACAAGTCCCACACACTGCTACAAGCCAAAATATTTTTTCAGAGTTAGATGCAGATAAAAATTATTTTGAATTTGCAACCTGGTGGAGGTTAGTATAGATGGACTAATAGAACAAGTCCCACACACTGCTACAAGCCGAAATACTTTTTCAGAGCTAGATGCAGATAAAAATTATATTGAATTTGCAACCTGGTGGAGGTTAGTATAGATGGACTAATAGAACAAGTCCCACACACTGCTACAAGCCGAAATATTTTTTCAGAGCTAGATACAGATAAAAATTATTTTGAATTTGCAACCTGGTGGAGGTTAGTATAGATGGACTAATAGAACAAGTCCCACACACTGCTACAGGCCAAAATATTTTTTCAGAGCTAGATGCAGATAAAAATTATTTTGAATTTGCAACCTGGTGGAGGTTAGTATAGATGGACTAATAGAATGATGTTATGCCCAAAAGGTTTTACTTCACTAGGTGCAGTAAAAAAATTTGTATTCTATACACAGGTGGTGTAGCTTGCAACACAGATAGGCTACTCCACTGACTAACACACACTGCAAGAGGCCAAAAAGGATTAGCTTTGCTAGATTTAGCCAAATGCTGTGAAAAAACTTGCACAGCACTGGCACAGACCTGCCTGGCAAAAAGTGATAAGAACTGATGTAACCTAGCCCTCAAAAGGACTGCAATTACAATTAGTCTTTACTCCCAACCTATCTATTTAAGAGCACAGACCTGCCTGATAAAAGTGATAGGAACTGATGTAACCTAGCCCTGAAAAGGACTGCAATTACTATTAGTCTTTACTCCCAACCTATCTATTGAAGAGCACAGACCTGCCTGATAAAAGTCATAGGAAATGATGTAACCTAGTCCTTAAAAGGACTGCAATCACAACTATTCCCTACTCCCAAGCTATCTGTAGATTTGTGCGAAAATTGGCTTGAAATTAACAAAGTATAGCACACACAGCAACAGCGGTGCCTTCTAACACGCAGCTGCATCAGTGAGAAAATAGTGGCGACGGGGAAAATGGCTGGGTCTTATAGGGCAAGGACATGTGACATACACTGCCAATGACACATGCCCTTGCTTGTGTGAAAAAGAGCACTTCGCTCCGTGTGTGCGCTGCTGATAGGCTGACAGATTGCACCTCCCCACTGTAAATGCGGGAAAGAGAAAAAAAAATGGAGATCTTCATTATTTATGCAGAGATCCATCCCTTGCCCCTCCACCCGCCCCACTGTACACTCAAACTGCGTATTAACATTAATTTTCAGCATTACTGAGAAAAAATCCAGTTATGATTTTGGTGCACGAACAGTTATCGAACATAACCTCGAACAGCCGAATTTTTTTCAAATTGTTCTTGTTCGCCGAACGGCTCGAACACTGCCCAAAACAGCTCGAATTTGAGATTGGCGAACAGTTCGAGTCGAACACCGCTTATCTCTAGTGATTGATAAAGGGTTTTTGGAAAACCTTAAATTGAAATCCAAACTTTTGTCATCACCTATTCCTATGGTTGCAATTGAATGATAACACGCCTTTGAAATGTATTACTCACAAGGTTGCTGCATTTCCTCTCACTATCAATGGAATTCACCAAGAAATTTTGGACTTGGTTGTTTTGGATAATTTGCCCTCTCCAGTTGTTCTAGGATTGCCTTGGTTAAAACTGCACAATCCTTTATTGAACTGGTCTACTAATGTGATTAAGTCTTGGAGTCCGAAGTGCTATGATAAATGTTGTAATGGTCGCATTGCGGCTGTGGAAAAAGGGAAATTACCTGTACCTATTCAGGATTTTTGGAGGGTTTTTTCGGAGGAGGAGTCGCAAGTTTTACCTCCTCATAGGGATTATGATTGCGTCATTGAGTTTGTTCCGGGTGCTACTCTTCCCAAAAGTCGCTGGTTTAGTCTGACTATCCCTGAAAGAAAGGTTTTGGAGGAGTACATACAGATAGCCTGGCTGCTGGTCACATTAGACCTTCTAAGTCGCCTGTGGCAGTTGGATTCTTCTTTGTTAAGAAAAAGGACGGCTGTTTACGTCCATGTCTGAATTTTCATGAAATTAATAAGATTACAGTACGCAATTCCTACCCATTGTCGTTAATTCCTGACTTGTTTAACCAGTTAGTGATAGCCAAGTGGTTCTCCAAAATTGATCTCCGGGGGGCATGCAATTTGTTACGAATGAAGGAGGGTGATGAATGGAAAACTGCTTTTAACACTCCGGTAGGTCATTTTGAGAATCTGGTGATGCCTTTTGGTCTTACCAATGCACCTGTATTTTTTCAGAACCTTATTAATGACATCCTGAGACCTTTGATTGGTAAGAATGTGGTTGTGTATTTGGATGACATTTTGATTTATTAGCCAGATCTGGAGTCCCATTGGCAGAGTGTACGTGAAGTTTTGAAGTTATTGAGTGATAATTCACTCTTTGCTAAACTGGAGAAATGTGAGTTCGCTGTGCAGAAAATTAGTTTTTTTGGGCTACATTGTCTCCAGAGAGGGCTTTGAGATGAACCCTGTGAAGGTTCAGGCTGTGCAGGAATGGCCTAGGCCTATTGGTTTGAAATCTATACAGAGATTTTTGGGTTTTGCCAATTATTACAGGAAATTCATTAAGAATTTTTCTGTAATTGTTAAACCTCTAACCGATCTCACCAATAAAGGTGCGAATACGGCCCAGTGGACTACTGAGGCCATTGAAGTGTTTGAGTATCTCAAAGAGAGGTTCAGTTCTGCCCCTATCCTTATGCAGCCTGATGAGACCAAGCCTTTTTTGGTCGAGGTCGATGCTTCATCGGTGGGGGTCGAAGCAGTTTTGTCTCAGGAGAACAAGGGTGGAGTGCATCCTTGTGCTTTCTTTTCGAGGAAATTTTCGAAAACCGAACAGAATTATGATGTTGGAAATCAGGAGTTGCTGGCTATTAAAGTTGCGTTTGAACATTGGCATCATTTTTTGGAAGGCGCTAGATTTCCTATTCAGGTTTTCACAGATCATAAGAATTTGATCTATCTGGATGCTGCCAAGCGCTTGAATGCCCGTCAAGCTAGGTGGGCACTTTTTTTTTCTCGGTTTCATTTTTCTGTTACCTATATCCCTGGTAATAAGAATGTTAAAGCAATAATAATGCTTTATCTTGCAGCTTCTCTCCTACGGTCGGTGCCGAGGAGGAGGAGAGCATTTTACTGAAAGGAGTTGTGGTGGCGGCTTTGGACTCCGTTTTGGAGAATGGGATTCTGAAAGTTCAAGATGATGCTCAATCTAACTCTCCCCATGGGAGGTTGTTCGTGCCTAGAGCCTTTAGGAGAGATTTGTTTGTGGAGTGTCATGAGTCTCGGTTGGCAGGTCATCCAGGAATTTCGGAAACTAAGAGACTTATCAGTAGCAGTTTTTGGTGGCCTGGATGGCAGAAGGAAGTCATCAAGTGGGTGCGTCAATGTACTGTGTGTGCTAGGTCAAAGGCTTCACATACTCCTGCTGCGGGGTTACTTTGCCCTCTGGAGTTCCTAGTGCACCTTGGATGCATCTCACAATGGATTTTATTACTGATCTTCCTTTTTCCGAGAGTTTTACTGTCATCTGGGTGGTCGGTGACCGTTTTAGTAAGATGTGTCACTTGGTTCCGTTCATTAAGTTTCTTTGTGCCAAGACACTCGCTAAGGCGTTTGTTAAGGAGATTGTCAAACTCCATGGCGTTCCCACGGATATTGTTTCTGATAGAGGACCTCAGTTTGTGGCTTGCTTTTGGCGTGCTTTTTGTGACAGGTTGGGAGTCCATTTGTCATTTTCGTCTGGTTATCATCCTGAGTCTAATGGACAGACTGGAAGAAAGAACCAGGATGTTGAACAGTTTTTGCGTTGTTTTGTGGCAGACAATCAAGAGGTGTGGCCTGAGTTTCTGCCTCTCGCAGAATTTGCTCTTAACAATCATACATCCTCCTCTGCTGGGTGTTCTCCTTTTTTTTGTTGTACTGGGAGATATCCGTCTTTTGGTTCGTTCTCAAATTAGGGTCGGCGGTGCCGGAGGAGGAGAATTTTTCCGGTGATTTGGAGAGAGTTTGGACTAATGTACATTGCAACCTTCAAGAGGCTAACAAGAAGTCCAAGAAGTATTTTGACAGGAAACGTAAAGAGGTTTTGTTTACTGTGGGTGACATGGTTTGGTTGTCCTCGAAGAACCTGCGGTTGAGGATTCCCTCTAAAAAACTGGGTACTAAGTTTGTGGGTCCATTTAAAGTGCTTCAGGTTGTTAACCCGTCTGCTGTTAGGTTGGATGTTCCTACTTCCTGGAAGATTAATCCTGTGTTTCATGTTTCCTTGTTGAAAAAGGCTGACATATCTGATAGGGACGCCACTGTCACAGTTCCCCCTGTGGTGGAAGACGGCGAATTTGAAATTTCGTGTATCTTGAATTCTAGATGGCATAGAGGGAGATTACAGTATCTTGTCTCCTGGAAGGGTTTCGGTCCCGAAGACATCTCCTGGGTAGGGACGGATGATGTCTCTGCTCCTAGGCTTGTTAAAGCTTTCCACAGGAGGTTTCCGGATAGGCCTGGGCCTGGAGGATATGGAGGATCCTCATAAAAGAGGGGGTACTGTTAGAACCCTCTGTTAGTTTTTTCTATCTTGTGTTTTGCGGTCATGTGACCATCTGCCTATATATTCCAGCTCCGCCCTTCTGGCTTTGCTGGACTTCAGTGTTGTTTGACTGTTTTGCTAGCCTGGTGCTTCGGTGCCTATCTCTGTCAGTTTCTTGGTCCTCTTGGACCTCTAGTACTTTTTGTCAGTTTGTCTTTTTGTTCTGCAACAACTTCTGTTTAGGAGGTGTCCCATTTTTGTCCCAGTCCTTAGTTCTTTTAGGGACCCCTCCCTTTATTCTATAGGTCTCCGTTCAGACTAGCCGAGGACTAAGGCGGGTCTGTTCACAAGGAACAGGCAGCCCGCTACATCGTAGGAATTCAGCTTAGTCTTACTCTAGGGACAGCTTTCCCTTATCTTTCCTTAGTTCATGTTGCAGATCATAACAATGAGCTTCAAGAGGTAGTCACCGGAAATGGTCTTCCAACAATCTTGAAGGAGTTCCCAGAGATACTTAGCACTTGTTGGCCCTTTTGCCTTCACTCTGTGGTCCAGCTCACCCCAAACCATCTCGATTGGGTTCAAGTCTGGTGACTGTGGAGGCCAGGCCATCTGGCGTAGCACCCCATCACTCTCCTTTTTGGTCAAATAGCTCTTACATAGCCTGGAGGTGTGTTTGTGGTTATTGTACTGTTGAAAAAAAAATGATGGTCCAACTAAACGCAAACCGGATGGAATAGCATGCCGCTGCAAGATGCTGTGGTAGCCATGCTGGTTCAGTATGCCTTCAATTTTGAATAAATCCCCAACAGTGTCACCAGCAAAGCACCCCCATACCATCACACCTCCTCCTCCATGCTTCTCGGTGGGAACCAGGCATGTAGAGTCCATCCGTTCACCTTTTCTACGTCACACAAAGACACGGTGGTTGGAACCAAAGATCTCAAATTTGGACTAGTCAGACCAAAGCACAGATTTCCACTGGTCGAATGTCCATTCCTTGTGTTCTTTAGCCCAAACAAGTCTCTTCTGCTTGTTGCCTGTCCTTAGCAGTGGTTTCCTAGCAGCTATTTTACCATGAAGGCCTGCTGTACAAAGTCTCCTCTTAACAGTTGTTGAAGAGATATGTCTGCTGCTAGAACTCTGTGTGGCATTGACCTGGTCTCTAATCTGAGCTGCTGTTAACCTGCGATTTCTGAGGCTGGTGACTCGGATAAACTTATTCTCAGAAGCAGAGGTGACTCTTGGTCTTCCTTTCCTGGGGCGGTCCTCATGTGAGCCAGTTTCTTTGTAGCGCTTGATGGTTTTTGCAACTGCACTTGGGGACACTTTCAAAGTTTTCCCAATTTTTCGCTCTGACTGACCTTCATTTCTTAAAGTAATGATGGCCACTCGTTTTTCTTTACTTAGCTGCTTTTTTCTTGCCATAATACAAATTCTAACAGTCTATTCAGTAGAACTATCAGCTGTGTATCCACCAGACTTCTGCACAACACAACTGATGGTCCCAACCCCATTTATAAGGCAAGAAATCCCACTTATTAAACCTGACAGGGCACACCTGTGAAGTGAAAAACATTTCCGGTGACTACCTCTTGAAGATCATCAAGAGAATGCCAAGAGTGTGCAAAGCAGTCATCAAAGCAAAAGGTGGCTACTTTAAAGAACCTAGAATATAAGACATATTTTCAGTTGTTTCACACTTTTTTGTTAAGTATATAATTCCACATGTGTTAATTCATAGTTTTGATGCCTTCAGTGTGAATGTACAATTTTCATAGTCATGAAAATACAGAAAAATCTTTAAATGAGAATGAATTAAATATTCTCATTGAATACTTTGTTCTGTACAAAGTTGAATGTGCTGACAACAAAATCACACAAAAATCATCAATGGAAATCAAATTTATTAACCAATGGAGGCCTGGATTTGGAGTCACCCCCAAAATTAAAGTGGAAAAACACACTACAGGCTGATCCAACTTTGATGTAATGTCCTTAAAACAAGTCAAAATGAGGCTCAGTATTATGTGTGGCCTCCACGTGCCTGTATGACATCCCTACAACGCCTGGGCATGCTCCTGATGAGGATGCGGATGGTCTCATGTGGAATCTTCTCCCAGACCTCGACTAAAGCTTCTGCCAACTCTTGGACAGTTTGTGGTGCAACGTGACGTTGGTGGATGGAGCAAGACATGATGTCCCAGATGTGCTCAATCGGATTCAGGTCTGAGGAGGCCAGTCCATAGCTTCAATGCCTTCATCTTGCAGGAACTGCTGACACACTCCAGCCACATCAGGTCTGGCATTGTCCTGCATTAGGAAGAACCCAGGGCCAACCGCACCAGCATATGGTCTCACAAGGGGTCTGAGGATCTCATCTCGGTACCTAATGGCAGTCATGCTACCTCTGGCGAGCACATGGAGGGCTGTGTCGCCCTCCAAAGAAATGCCACCCCACACCATTACTGACCCACTGCCAAACCAGTCATGCTGAAGGATGTTGCAGGCAGCAGATCGCTCTCCACGGTGTCTCCAGACTCTGTCACGTCTGTCACATGTGCTCAATGTGAACCTTTCATCTGTGAAGAGCACAGGGCGCCAGTGGTGACTTTGCCAATCCTGGTGTTCTGTGGCAAATGCAAAGCATCCTGCACGGTGTTGGGCTGTGAGCACAACCCCCATCTGTGGACGTCGGGTCCTCATACCACCCTCATGGAGTCGGTTTCTAACCATTTGTGCAGACACATGCACATTTGTGGCCTGCCGGAGGTCATTTTGCAAGGCTCTGGCAGTGCTCCTCCTGTTCCTCCTTGCACAAAGGCGAAGGTAGCGGTCCTGCTGCTGGGTTGTTGCCTTCCTACGGCCCCATCCTTGTCTCCTGGTGTACTGGCCGGTCTCCTCGTAGCGCCTCCAGCCTCTGGACCCTACGCTGACAGACACAGCAAACCTTCTTGCCACAGCTTGCATTGATGTGCCATCCTGGATGAGCTGCACTACCTGAGCAACTTCTGTGGGTTGTAGAGTCCGTCTCATGCTACCATGAGTGTGAAAGCACAACCAACATTCAAAAGTGACCAAAACATCAGCCAGAAAGCATTGGTACTGAGATGTGGTCTGCGGTACCCATCTGCAGAATCACTGCTTTATTGAGTGTGTCTTGATAATTGCCAATAATTTCCATCTATTGTCTATTCCATTTGCACAACAGCATGTGAAATTGATTCTCAATCAGTGTTGCTTCCTAAGTGGACAGTTTGAGTTTATATTGTTGCTTAAGTGTTCCCTTCATTTTTCTGAGCAGTGTATATACACATAATTTTGCAATCACCCCTTCACTTTGTATGTGAAATATATATATATATATATATATATATATATATATATATATATATATATATATATATTATGCGCAACAAGAAATTAAGGTGTGATTACAAAATTATCCAAAAACCAGAGAAATATGACTGTTTCTTAAATTATATTTTTGGAAAATTTCCCCCTCTAGTGGTAAATGTGTAGTATGCATTCTATATAGCAACTATCCTAAGTAACAAGTCATATTAGAAGAATTCAACAAACATAGAAAACGTATATATAAGAGTGGGCTCATTTTTTAATTATATACTGTAAATAAACCTCAAACTTCACATACATTTCGCAAGGAGTTTGCGTTATTTTTTTATAGGTTATTTATCTATCTACCTGTAAATAAATTATATACAATATACAGTATTACATTGTACTAGGGTTTTAGGCAGGTATGGAAAAAAATTCTACACGTTAGAATGCTTTCTTAAGAACTGCTAATAGTTTATTTTTATCAATTAACAAAATGTAAAGTGAATTAACAAGAGAAATCTAATTCAAATTAATAATAAAAATTAATATTTGATGTGACCCGTCTTTGGCTTCAAAACAGCATCAAAGCATAATTTCTTCTAGGTACAATGGACACAGTTTTTGAAGGAAGTCAATAGGGAGATTGTTTCAAACATCTTGGAGAACTAACCACTGTGGCTATACTGTAGGTTTGTGCAAATCCTTCTGTCTCTTCATTCAATCCCAGACTGACTGGATGATTTTGAAATCATGGCTCTGTGGGGGGCATACAATAACTAGATAATGTAAAACACCATCAAATACACTATAGTTTCGGCCAGGTCTACTAAGGTAGGTGAAGCTGGACCGGACTTTTTCAAAGGTTATGGTGTACGTTATGCAATAAATGTTACTCTAGTCCACAAGATAATTCAAGATATGCCCTTCAATTTCTTTTAAAAAAGCACCAAGAAATGGGCAAAGTTGAGGGCCATATATGATGTGGTCAGTCAAGGAAACTTATTGCAGCAGATGAAAGACACATCATGTTACTTGCCTTAAAAATTGGAAGATGTCCAGCAGTGCCATTAGCTCACAACTGGTAGCAGCCAGTGAGATCCAGCTACACCCATATACTGTTCAGAATATTCTAGACCAGAGCTGGGCAAAGTGAAGTCCACTGGCCACATCCGGCTCTCTCCCTGTTCTAGTCAGTCCGGCTTGCTGAATGGGTGCTGAAAATAGTGGCCCACGGGCAGCACCAAGGCCTCTGCTGACTGTCCGCAGCTTCCCGCTGTCACCGCTATCCAAATCCTCAGGATGAATACATTGGTGGAAGACAGGGCTGTTGGCTATGTGGAGGTTCATACTATATATAGGGGCTATGTCGGGGCTTACACTGTATAAAGGGGGCTCTGTGGAAGCTCATGCTGAATATAGAAGGCTATGTGGGGGCTCATGCTGTATTTAGGAGGCTATGTGGGGGCGCATACTGTATATAGAGAGGCTATGTGGGGGCTTATACTGTATATAGAAGGCTATGTGGGGGTTCACACTGTAAATAGGAAGCTATGTGGGGGCTCATGTTGCATATAGTAGGCTTCTTTTTAAAATCATGCCACAGCATCTCAATCGGATTAAGGTCAGGACTTTGACTAGGGCACTCCAAAGTCTTAATTTTGTATTTCTTAAGCCATTCAGAGGTGGACTTGCTGGTGTGTTTTGGATCATTGTCCTGCAGCATAACCTAAGTGCTTTTCACCTTGAGGTCACGAACAGATGGCCGGACATTCTCCTTCAGGATTTTTTGGTAGAAAGCAGAATTCATGGTTCCATTTACCACAAGTCTTCCAGGTCCTGAAGCAGCAAAAAAGCCCCAGACCATCACACTAACACCAACATATTTTACTGTTGGTATGATGTTCATTTTCTGAAAAGCTGTGTTACTTCTATGCCAGATGTAATGGGACATACACCTTCCAAAAAATTCAACTTTTGTCTCGTCAGTCCATAGAGTATTCTCCCAAAAGTCTTGGCGATCATCAAGATGTTTTCTGGCAAAACTTAGACGAGCCTTTATGTTATTTTTGCTCAGCAGTGGTTTTCGTTTTGGAACTCTGCCATGCATGCCATTTTTGCCCAGTCTCTTTCTTATGGTGGAGTCATAAATACTGACCTTAACTGAGGCAAGTGAGGCCTGCAGTTGTTTGGATGTTGTTGTGGAGTCTTTTGTGACCTCTTGGATGAGTTGTCACTGCACCCTTGGGGCAATTACTTTTTCACACAGGGCCTGTAAGTTTGCATTTCTACAGTATTTCCCTTAATAATAAAGATCTTCATTTAAAAACTGCATTTTGTGTTTACTTGTGTTATGTTTGTCTAATATTTAAATTTGTTTTCTGAAACATTTAAGTGTGACAAACATGCAAAAGAATAAGAAGTCAGGAAGGGGGAAAACACTTTTTTCACACCTCTGTATGTGGGGTTCATACAATATATAGGAGGCTATGTGGGGGTTCACACTGTACATAGGAGGCTGTGTGGGGGCTCATGCTGTATTTAGGAGGCTAAGTGGGGGCTCATGCTGTATATAGAGAGGCTATGTGGGGGCTCATACTGTATATAGGGGGTTATGTGAAGGCTCATGCTGTATATTGGAGGCTGTGTGGGGGCCCATATGGTATATAGGACGCTATGTGGGAGCTCATACTGTATATAGTAGGCTATGTTGGCGCTCATCCTCTATATAGATGTTAAATATAGGCAGACTGTGTATTATTAAGGCGATGTGGATTTTCATACTGTATATAGAGAGGCTGTGTGGGGGCTCATGCTGTATATAGGGAGGCTGTGTGGGGGGCTCATGGTGTATATAGAGGGGCTGTGTGGGGACTCATGCTTCATATAGGGAGGCTATGTGGGAGCTCATGCTGTATATAGGAGGCTATGTGGGGTCTCATCCTGTATATAGGAGGCTGTGTGGGAGTTCATTCTGTATATAGGAGGCTATGTGGGGTCTCATCCTGTATATAGGAGGCTGTGTGGGGGTTCATTCTGTATATAGGAGGCTATGTGGGGGCTAATACTGTATATAGGAGGCTATGTGGGGTCTCATCCTGTAAATAGGAGGCTTTGTGGGGGCTCATTCTGTATATAGGAGGCTATGTGGGGGCTAATACTGTATATAAGAGGCTATGTGGGGGCTCATGCTGCATATAGGGAGTCTGTGTGGGGACTCATGCTGCATATAGGGAGGCTATGTGGGAGCTCATGCTGTATATAGGAGGCTATGTGGGGTCTCATCCTGTATATAGGAGGCTTTGTGGGGGCTCATTCTGTATATAGGAGGCTATGTGGGGGCTAATACTGTATATAAGAGGCTATGTGGGGGCTCATGCTGCATATAGGGAGTCTGTTTGGGGGCTCATGCTGTGTATAGGGAGGCTGTCTGCATACTTAGTTCTGCTCAATATTAAGTGATGATATAAATATAAAATAATAAATATAATTGTAATTAATACATTAATATTAAGCATAATTCATTTTAACCTATCGTTTCAGCCCTCTCCAACAGTCACAGTCTCTCATGTGGCCCCTGGGGAAAGTTAATTGCCCACCCCTGGTCTAGACAGAACTGATCTTCATGGAAGAGTTGTAGTGACTCAACAATTCAGAAAAGCATAGGAACTGTTCTGCAGAAAGATGGCAGCAGATGCTCTGGACTGATGAGTTAAAATTTGAAATATTTAGATGTCACAGAAGGAAGATTGTTAGCCAAAGAGTCAAAGAATGGTACAACGATAAGTGTTCTGCAAGCAGCAGTGAAGCATGGTGGCAGTGGTGTACATAGAATTTCAATCACAGGATGCCTTAGCAAAAGTGGTGTGGACGGGGTTATGTAGAGAGCAACATTCAGAGAAATGCTAGATCTGCAGCACATAAAACCGTGATTTTATGAAAATAAGAGCAAGCAGCCCAGTAAGTGACACATCACTGAAATCAGGGTCTCTGCCCCTAAATTATGCTGCTGTCAGATTAGGTGGCGGACACCTGTTAACAGATTCCCTTCATGTAGTGCACATCATTACATCCATTTAGTCTGGTAGAACTCCCAAGAGAAGTGTTACTCCGGTTGGCTCCTTTCAAACCTCAGCGGGTCTTACTCATAGATTATTCCCATAGATTGTGAGTAACAACCTTTGAGATTTGAAGCCAGTCAATTGGAGTAATTGGAGTTTCTCTTAGGACTTGTAGTTCTACCCGACATAATGTATGTAATAAAGTGCACTTCATGAAGCTTTTAATGAACATTTTATAAAAAGGTCTTTCTACTATTTGCTGGTTCTGACTTTTGTATTATTTTTATGACGATTGAAGATCATTTGCGCAAACTGCAAAGGTGAGAGGACTACGCTTTTATTCATATACCTGCAGAAAGTTTGGCACTAACTATGAACTGTATGAAGTATAGTTGTGTTTTCAAGAGCAGACACAGACAGAAGAGGGCCCCTGTGCAATAAAAATATAAGAGCCATTTGCAATCCAATAGTTCATCACAATGCACAATTCCACCTGCTTTGTAGGTAAAAATGGGCCTCCTTACCACTTGGGCCCCTTTCGGCTTACCAGGTTGCACCAATAATATGTCCGCCTCTCTGCGCTTCTTTGTACTATTTGGGTACAGCATTTCATTCTATGTAATTGTGTCTATTTATACATAATTATTGGCATTAGTCTTGCAGACTCAAAGTCTAAATAATTAACAGTGTCATGCTGAGCGTACTGCACATTGCTGTCCCCATTTCTGTACTCTCTGAAAAAATAATGTTACATGGAATTGGTTAAGTAGATTTTTTCCCTGTCAGTGGTCTCATTCTCCCCTGGTGTACTTGTAAGGGTGTTAAGGGGAATTTATGCCCTTTGTCATTTCCTCATAGAATAGTTATGCTTCTGTCATTTTTATATATTTTTATTAGGTATTGTGACTAATAATGCTGTGAATGATTTAAGCATATTTTATTGATATAGACATGTTGCACTGTAGAGTGAGAGAGGGGTTAACAGTTATATGGGCACTCTCAATTAGGGAGGGGAAACTAAGCTATATTAGGAGGTATATTTTCTGGTAAGGAGTAGAGTGAGGGGAACCATAAAGAAAGTAAGGGCCAGTTCGGGGTCAGGGGACAAGGATCATTCAGGGGACGGACAGTCTGAAGAAACAAGTAGATATAACCGAAAGCAGTATGAGGACGGCAGTGATAACAGTTCATGTGACATCCCTTAACGTCTGCGGCCTACGACTGGACCAAGGTACAGAGAAGCCAACCTTGCTTTCGTCTCTGGAGGGGCGAACAGACGAGGATCCATGGGGACGAGTCAGGGCAGGGTCTCGGGAAGCTGCAGTGCTGGGGCAGAAAGTGCCAGTAGAGCGAGGATTGATGCAGGCGACCGAAACTGTCTATGCTGTGTTACAATGTGCTGTACCAGTGATTGATTGTGAACTGAGCCTATGGAGTAAAGTTGAACTGTTGAAAACAAGCCAAGAGTCTGGTGTGAATTATGTGATCGAACCCTGTCCCAAGTTCAGGAAAAGGATGGAGCATCAACAAACAGAAGTGAATGTTGTTCATTACAGGAAAACCACATGACAGACAGGACATTATCTTTTATTTGTGAGGAGCCAGGGTGTGGGAGAACAGCAGCCTCTCGCCTACAATGACCACCCTGTACCCCTTACATACTAATGGCCTGTCTACCTCTTAAGTTGTCTAGTCTGTAAATACCTAGAGTTTCAAAGTGACCTTCACCGTTGAAAGATACATGGCGTGCAGTGTTGTATAACACAAAAAAAGGTGCCACATAGATGTGAATATAGTAAGTCTCATTTTAAAAATATAATAATATGACACCCTTACAGTACATTCCCTCACATGGTATGATGCCCATACAGACCCACACAAACACTATGATGCCTCCACTGTCCTTTCACACAGTACGATGCCTCCACACCTCCCACACACAGTATGATGTTTCCACAGCCCACAACACACAGAATGATCTCCCCACAGTACATTCTACCACACAATATGATACCCCAAAGTCCCACACACTATTATGCCCCCACAGTCGATCCCACACACCGTCGTATTCCAACATATCACCCACACACAGTATGATGCCCCCACATATAATATGATGTCCCCATAGTGCCTGACACACAAAAAAAGATTCCCCAACAGTACATTCCCAAACACACAGTATTATGTCCCACTCCCCACACCTTAGCCCTCCACACAGTATGATGCCCCACAGTACTGTCTCCCAAACAGTATGATGCCCCCACAATGGCCTCACCACAGGCCAGACTGGAATTGAAATTCTGCCTTGGCATTTGAAAACACACAGACCCTTGTTGCCACCCTCCCTTCTTCAGATGGGGGTCTCTTTTATGATACAATAGTCAAATAGTACTAGTCCATAACCAAATATTACCAGAATATACATTGTGTTTGTCTCTGCAGTGAATGCAAGGGTTGCCAAAAATTTGGAGGCACTCCAATGCCCCTTGGAAGAGATGTGGAGGTCAGAGGGCCTCCTGAAAACAATGTTCCCATTATTAGGAAGTGGGTCTCCCATTGTGTTTGCCTATGCAGTGAATGCAAGGGTTTCCAAAAATTTGGAGGTACTCCAATGCCCCTTGGAAGAGACGTGGAGGTCAGAGGGCCTCCTGAAAACAATGTTCCCATTATTAGGAAGTGGGTCTCCCATTGTGTTTGCCTATTCTGTGAATGCAAGGGTTTCCAAAAATTTGGAGGCACTCCAATGCCCCTTGGAAGAGACGTGGAGGAGGGCCTCATAAAAAAATGTTCCCATTCGGGTCTCCTATACTTGTAATGCCCATGCACTAAGTGTATGGGCTGACAAACATTTATCCCTGGGGGGTATACATGAACATACTGTATAAAAATTTTTTTAAGGGCATCATAAACACCCTTTAAAAAAATTATGTGGGTTATGCATCAGTTACTATATCATCCACCACCTCGTCTTCCACTTCCGCACCCTGGTCCTCCTCCTGACTTTCTGGCAATTGTGTCTCATCATCGTCCACCTTTTGTGACACTTTCCCACCGTCGCCTTCGTATGACCGTGGCTGCTCAAATATTTGGGCATGGCTACATGCGATCTCCTCTTGCCCCACTTCAAGTGGACCAGGCGAGAGGCCCGAATCTATAAATGGAATAGTGGACAACTCTTCGGAGTGTCCAAGAGTTGGATCAGTTGTCTCCGGGCACTCAGCATGGTGGGAGGAAGGAGGATCAGGGTGAGGAATATGCAGTCCAGACTCACGGCTACTGAGACTTGACCGTGTGGAAGACAGGGTGGTGGTGGCTAAGTGACTGGAAGCATTATCTGCTATCTAACCAATAGCCTTTTCACACTGCTCTGTGTTCAGTAGTGGTGTTCTGCGGTCCCCTATTAATTGGGACAAGAAGGTCGAGTGAGAAGATGTGGGTGTTTGTTGTGGCACAATTTCAGCTTGCTCACGGCCTCGGCCTCTGCATGCACCATCACCATCACATACAGTTTCCCATCCCTTGCCACGTGCCTTGCCCATTTTAAATGGAGGACAATATCTTCCATGCTCACTGCAAATGGCTGAATTTGGAGCGAACTTATATGTGATCCGTGTGACGGAGAAACCACAGTTTTAAATAGCTGGCCTGTAGATAACTATTTTTAACAGCACCTACCTCGTGTCAATAACTCACTGACACACTGCAACAAAATTTAAATGGAGGCCAGAAATGGCAATATTTTCAGCGCAATTATATATGATCTGCATGATGGACAAACCACAGTTTTAAATAGCTGGCCTGTAGGTAACTATTTTTAACAGCAAACTGGTATCAATAACTTTACTGACACACTGAAAGAAAATTTAAATGGAGGCCAGAAATGGCAGAATTTTCAGCGCAATTATATGTGATCCGTGTGACGGACAAACCACAGTTTTAAATAGCTGGCCTGTAGGTAACTATTTTTAACAGCAAACTGGTGTCAATAGCTTCACTGACACACTGCAACAAAATTTCAATGGAGGCCAGAAATGGCAATATTTTTAGCGCAATTATATTTGATCCGTGTGATGGACAAACCACAGTTTTAAATAGCTGGATTTTTCGCACTGTAATATGGAAAGGACCTGGCACATATAAACGGTGTTCTCTGGATTGCTTTTTAAGCAAATAAACAGGATTAAGATAAAAAAATATATATTCCTGGCCCCTGATACCTGGGCCTATTTCTACAAATATCTGTAAAAGCACCAGCAGACAGAACTGGAATGGACCCTCTTGCTATGTGCATTGCAGTCTTCTGTATACCCTACCTGCCTACCTAGCACTGATATCTCTGCAGCTGGATTAGTCCTCAGAAGGACTGTTAGTTGAGACGGATATGTGTTTCTAATATAGTCTGTATACCTACTCTAACTAGAAACAAGCAAATCTCTCCCTAGCTCAGCAGCAGCTCTCCCTACAGTGTCTGATTCTGGAGTGACTGTGACGAGCATGGCGGCGCAAGGACTGATATAGACCTGATGACGCTGTGCGGGCAGCCAATCACTGTAATGCCACAACCAACATGGCTGCGGCATTACAGTGTGTGGCAGACAATCCCTACATGTTGATTGGTGCTCCCACCGAGCAACCTCGGAAATACTCGGCGAGCGCCGAGCATCTCGAGCAGTGAGATGCTTTGGCGAGCACCGAGCAGTAGCGAGCATGTTCGCTCATCACTAGGTATGATAACCTCAAAAACGCCCCCACATTGTAATTTTAACCCATAATGCCCTCAACACTATATAATGTTCCCACAGCCTCCACACACAGTATGATGCTTGTACACATAGTATAACACCATCACATACAGTATGATGACTCCACAGTGTTACACGCACGCCGCTAGGTTCACATAGGGCGAGACGGTTTTCATGAATTCGTTGGAATCCTGGGGGAACCGTTATTCAGGGCAACCATAGGCTGCAGCTTCTCTCAGGCACACAATAGATTCAGTTGCTGACCAGACTCATCTGACAAGAGTCTTTTTTAACAGTTTAACAGTGGAATTTAATCTGAAGCATGACCAGTGCAATTCAGGGATATTACAGCAACAATCTTCATTACAGTACAGTCTCATAAAGCAGGCACAGTAACGTCAGTGTCTTCAGTAGCATAATTCAGCATAGATTAGATCTCTTGGCAGCACACAGCAGGCTTTTCCTTCACAAGGATTCACTACTACACAGCATTCTTTATCCTACATGGAGATGGAGGGGGGATAGGGTTTGATGAGGGAGATGATTCCTATGACATGATTCCTTCCAGTCCTTATCTTTCTGCCCGATAATACTCCACACTGTTAGCTCAGGGAGTCTATCTGACCTGAGTTTAGCTTCCCTCCTGACCTGAATTCTGTTCCCTTATCTTCTGTGAGATACAGATCACACACCACAAGCCAGAACAGTAAACAACTCCCCTACAATCCCCCTGGGGCTCTGCTAACCACTCCCTGTGTTCTGTGATTGTGTTAACTCTTATAGTTGCAGGATGCTTTTGATGCAACAGCACTACTTCTGCATGTCACAACATCCCCCTATACACAGCAAAATGTCTACCACAGCCTCCTCATACAGTATGACAGTCACCACAATACCTATACACAATATGATGATCACCACAGCTCCCAATACACAGCATGATACCACTAAAGCCCCTCATACACAGTATAATGGCTCCCACAGCTCTCTACGAAGTTTGATGCCGCCACACATGGTGTGATGGCCACTAAAGACTGCACACACAGTATGATGGCCACCAAATCACAGTCCCCACAGCACTCACAGTCCACATACACAATATTATTATTAATTATTATTATTATTTATTATTATAGCGCCATTAATTCCATGGCGCTTTACATGTTTAAAAGTGGTATACATAGAAATCAACAAGTACAATAATTTGAACAAAAATGAGTCAGCGACTGGTACAGGAGGAGAGAGGACCCTGCCCACAATCTACAAGCGATGGGTGAGGATACAGTAGGTGAGGGTAGAGCAGGTTTTGCAGCGGTATGGTGTAGCGAGGGTTACTGCAGGTTGTAGGCTTGTCTGAAGAGGTGGGTCTACAGGTTCCTTTTGAAGGTCTCCATGGTAAGCGAGAGTCTGATGTGTTGGGGTAGAGAGTTTCAGAGTAGAGAGGATACACGGGAGAAATCTTGTGTGCGATTGTGGGAAGAGGAGATAAGAGGGGAGTAGAGAAGGAGATCTTGTGAGGTTCAGATGTTGGGTGCAGGTAAGTACCGGGAGACTAGGTCACAGATCTATGGAGGAGACAGGTTGTGGATGGCTTTATATGCCATGGTTAGGGGTTTGAACTGGAGTATCTGGGCAATGGGGAGCCAGTGAAGGGATTAACAGAGAAGAGAGGCCGGGGAATAGCGGGGGGACAGGTGGATTAGTCGGGCAGCAGAATTTAGGATAGATTGGAGAGGTGCGAGAGTGGTAGAAGGGAGGCCACAGAGCAGAAAGTTGTAGTAGTCGAGGCGGGAGATGATGAGGGCATGCACTAGTGCTTTTGCAGATTCGTGGTTGAGGAATGTGCGGATCCAGGAAATATTTTTGAGCTGGAGTCGGCAGGAAGTGGAAAGGGCTGGGATATGAGGTTTGAAGGAGAGATCAGAGTCAAGGGTTACCCCGAGGCAGCGAGCTTGCGGGACTGCGGAGAGTGGACCCCCATTGACTTTGATAGGTCAGATAGAGGGGTTGAGCGAGATGGTGGAAAGATGATGAATTCAGTTTTATCCATATTACGTTTTAGGAATCTAGCAGAGAAGAAAGATGAAATAACGGACAGGCAGTGTGGGATTCAGGTTATAAGGAGGTGATATCAGGTCCAGAGAGGTAGATCTGTGTGTCATCAGCTTAGAGGTGATACTGAAAGCTGTGAGACTCTATGAGCTTTCCCAAGCCGAAGGTGTAGATGGAGAAGAGCAGGGGTCCTAGAACCGAGCCTTGGGGAACACCGACAGATGGGGGCGAAGTGAGGAGGTGGTGTGTGAGTTGGAGACGCTGAATGTCCAGTCTGTTAGGTATGAGGAGATCCAAGATAAGGCCAAGTCGGTGATACCCAGAGATGAGAGAGTCTGTAGTAGGAGGGAATGGTCTACTGTGTCAAAGGCAGATAAAAGGTCCAGAAGGAGAAAGACAGAGTAGTGTCGCTTAGATTTGACTGTCAGTAGGTCGTTGGTGACTTTACTCAGGGCAGTTTCAGTAGAACGGTGAGGTCGGAAGTCAGATTGGAGGCGGTCAAAGAGGAAGCAGGAGGAGAGGTGGGAGGACAGCTCAAGATGGACGTGTTGTTCCAGTAGTTTTGAGGCATAGGATAGAAGTGATATGGGGTGATAGCTAGACAGAGAGGATGGGTCAAAGGATGACTTTTTGAGGATGGGTGTGATCGAGGCATGTTTGAAGCATGAGGGAAGACATCAGTTGCTGGTGACAGGTTGAAGAGGTGGGTTAGGGTTGGGATGAAGACTGCGGTAAGGTTTTGGATGAGGTGGGACGGGATTGGGTCAAGTTCGCAGGTGGTGAGATGTGACTTGGAGAGTAAAGAGGAAAGTTGATCTTCTGTGATGGTGGAGAAGATGGTTTTGGAGGAGGAGAGTTGAGTAGTTATGAGGAGGGACTGTGGGGACTTAAGGCAAAAGCTTTGTCTGATGGTGTCAATCTCCTGCTTGAAGAATGAGGCAAAGTCTTCAGCTTAGATGAGTGGAGAGGGAGGAGGCGCTGGGGGACGAAGGAGAGAATTTAAAGTACTGAATAGCTTTTTAGGGTTGTGAGACAGGGAGGACATGAGAGATAAGAAGTATATTTCTTTTCTGCAGCGAGTGTGGACCTGAAAGTAGTGAGGGCTTGTTTGAATGTTATGAAGTGCTTGTTGGAGTGGGATCTTTTCCATCTCCGCTCAGCACCCCTGGAAACCCGTCTCAGTTCTTTAGTCAGGCTGGTGAGCCAGGGTTGCCATTTGATTGTGCAAGCTTTGGTATGTATGAGGGGGGAGACCGATTCAAGAGCTGCAGCTGTTGTGGTGTTATATAAGGCGGCAGCAGCATCTGCATCGTGTAAGGAATGTATGTCTATAAGAGGGAGGAGGGATTCGGAGAGTGAGTGTAGGTTGAGGTGTTTGAGATTTCCCCGAGGGTGTGCAAGTTTCTGGATGGGGGATTGTGGACCTGGAGAGGAGAGGGGAGAGAATGTGAGTAAGTTGTGATCAGAAAGAGGGAGAGGAGAGTTAGAGAGGTTGGATAGGGAACAGAGGCGGGTTTAGATCAGGTCCAGAATGTGGCCATCTTTGTGAGTGGGGGCTGAAAACGAATGAGCAAGGCCAAAGGAGGAAGTGAGGGATGGAAGTGTGGCACCCCAGAGGGTCTGGTTGCCACAGTGGTATTGCCTCCCTTAAAAGAGGTAATGCCATGTCTGGAGGCAAGCAGGGGTTTCCTGGTCAGGTACACTATACATGCAACACTTTCCTGGCTCCAGGCCAGCAAGGGGAGTCCCTCCCCTTGGCAACTGGTATCTGGGGGCGGGGTTAGTTTAGTCAGTGTCAGGGACTTGAGATTAGGACACTGAAGAGAGAGGAGCTAGAGACTGGAGCTGGAGATAGCTCGTCCTAGCTGGAGCACACAAGAACCGGACACCAGAGTCCGAGGCTGTGGGACCCTTCAGGCCCAGCAGCAGATACCACAGGGCAGGAGATAGCAGGTCTCCTGGCCCCATCAGACCCCTGGGGGCTCAGCAGCACCGAAGGACCAGTACCGCTACGGAGGAGAGAGGCATCCACAAGGCCCAAGCTGCCAGCCATACGGGTGAGCACTGCACGTTACACTCAGGGACGTGGGCTACATCACAGCTACAAGCAGAATAGCCAAAGAGAATAGTGAGCACGGCAGGCCTACAACTCCACCTGCCCAGGAGGACTCTATGCTTGCTCCCAGACTGACCAGACTCTTATCTCTAGCCAGTATTCCAGTCCAGGTCTGTCTAATTGCTACCAGTAAAGACCCTGGGACTGCACTGCACGGACTTTGTGGTTATTTTTGCACCGCGACACCCTGCATAACCACCATCATCCACACACACTGCCCTGAAGCTAACTCTTCCTGTGGGGAGTTATACCACCTTTGCTGCTATACCACCGGCTTCAGAGGACTGTTCCGCAGCAGCGGTCTCTATTAACCGCACTCCACAGGTGGCATAGTCGGACCTTATATAACCTATATACATCTACTACCCTTGGTTTGACCACATGGGTCACGGACCGGGTCACCGCCACGGTGACTACAACCCCCAGCATCTACAGGCCCGGCTCCGGGTACCCCATGGCCCAGGGGGCACGTCACCTTTGGCGTAGTCGGCAGGATTGTGTGCCCGCTACCACCCAGTACTGCGCGCCTTCACAGACTGTGTCGCATACCGTGGTGAAGATTTCCCGCCATTTGTCGCCGTTTTCCCACCATTGTCCGCCATTTTCAAGTCGCCGCGCGGGAAGAAGAGAGGCATGATCGCTGGAAACACGCGAAGTCCAAAGCCCCGCCCCACGCACGGACGCAGCGCCAGTTCCTGGAAAGAGCCACAGCGAACGCTGACGTCAGACGCGTGCGACGCCAGGTCCTCGACAGAGACCATCGCCTGCGGAACTGCGGCCTATGGAAGAAAAGAGAAGGAAGGTAGGCCACGGTTCACTAGGGGGGAGGAAGACGCCCGATATGAAGGGAACTTCAACCACCGGCGCGGCCGCTGCCGCGGTAATGCCACTTTCCATACCATATATATCGGGGGCGGCGTGGTTGCCCCAGTACTCAGAAGAGTTGCACACCCTGAGTGACTTCAAGGAGAGACTAAGCAGTTTATTTAAAGTATACCCCCTGTCTGAGGAGCAGAAAGTGAGCATCCTTGTAGGCCAGTTGATTGGTGCAGCCCAGAGAGAAGTAAACTCCTGGTCAGCCAGAGAAAAAGGGACTGTAAAAGAGATACTCGCCCGCCTAAAGGACACTTTTGACACCTGTACTAAGGCAGAGATAAAGATGAAGTTTTATGGGTGCAAACAACGGGCACAGGACAGTGTACGGGACTATGCTTTAAACCTGCAGGAGGCACTGAGGGCCATCAAACAAGTAGACCCTGACAGTGTGCGTGATGAAAACAGACTGTTAACTGAGCAATTTATTGAGGGTTTACTGTCCAGCGCCCACCGAACCCAGCTGCGCATAATGGCTCTGCAAAACCCTGACTTGGACTTTGCTCAATTTAAGGACAGGGCCATCTGGGTGCTACGGAAACCAGCACCGGGTGACGCTACAGCTCACCTGCTCCCAGCTATCACCTACCACCAAGAGGTGGCACCCTTTTCCCCGGAGCCTGTAGGAGCTGATGCACACACTCTGGACAATGCCCCGTCTACAGACCTGCACCATCAGTTCCAAGAGATAACTAAAAGTGTAGCTGCGCTAACCAAAACTGTGCAGTCCTTGCAGGTGTATCCCAAAGGAAAGATCCAGCTGGCTTCAAGTCCGGAGGACGTCCCGTGGCGCCGACAGAAGAGGATTCCACCATCCAGAGAGAGGAACAGCGACCGTTACGACCAGGACGGACAACCCATCTGCCGCTGCTGCAACTAGCCAGGACATTATGCAAGGTACTGTCATTTAAACGAGCAAAACCTGGGGCAGAAGGCCAACCCCCAGGCATAAGACCACCAGGCCCATCAAGCTGGCGAGACAAATATGTGGGAGGACGACCAGTCCTACCTATCGTGCTGGACGGCTTTCCAATGAGCACGTTGCTGGACACGGGGTCTCAGGTGACCACCATCCCCTACATTCTTTTCAAATGGTACTGGACTGATTCGGACATTACCCGCCATCCAGACGAACATTTGAGTATTTATGCTAGTAATGGTCAACCCGTACCTCAGGTGGGGTACAAAGAAGTGACCATAAAGGTTGGCAAAGTCGAACTGCCTGCACAAGGACTGATTATTGTCGACATTGATCGTCGAGAAAGTCATCCCATGATAACCTTAGGCACTAATGTCATTGAAAATTGTCTTGCAGAAATAATTGTCTTGTTACAGCAGGTTGCGGAGACCGCCAGTTCCAGCCAGCAGCGGGTTCTACAAAGAGAGATCAGAGCCCTGATGAAAAGACAACAGGTAGAACTGTCTGGTGGTGAAATTGGCAGTGTCAGGATGAGTGACCCATTCCCTATTGCCATGCCCCCAAGAAGTGAAATGCTGATATGGTGCTGGGCAGCAATCTGTCTCCGGGGTAGAGATTACCAGGCCCTGGTAGAGCCTGTCTACTCTGACAGTAGGCCCACCATTTTGACAGCCAGGGGGTGGTTGATGTCCGCCATGGGAGAGTGCCAGTCCGCATCCTGAACATTGGGGAAAAAGAAGTCCATTTGCCCCAGTATGCCACCCTAGCCAAGCTATTTACCGTCAATCAAAATGCTATAAAAACAGTGGAGCCCTTACCTCCATCCAACCAGGCGGAGGGTAATGGCTCCGAGGGACAGATGGAGGACTGGTGTCAGAAGCTGCATGTGGGCACTGACTCCACCCCTCAACACCAAAAACAAGGAGTATACCGGGTGGTCCAAGAATATGAAAGGGTCTTTAGTAAACACCCGCTCGACTTCGGGCAGGTAAAGGGGGTTCAACACCATATCCACATGGGAGACCATCCACCCACTAAAGAAAGGTACCGGCCTGTACCGCCAGCACACTACCAAAATGCCAAAGGGATGTTGCGAGAGATGAAGGAGGCTGGGGTAATAAGAGACAGTTGTAGCCCCTGGGCAGCTCCATTAATTCTTGTAAAGAAAAAGGATGGCACAATGAGAGAATGTGTGTAGACTACAGGCAAATTAACCGCATAACACATAAAGATGCATACCCGCTACCCAGGATAGAGGAGTCACTAGCTGCGTTAAAATCTGCTAATTATTTCTCTACTTTGGATCTTACTAGTGGGTATTGGCAGGTTCCTGTAGCAGAGGCGGATAAGGAAAAGACCGCATTCACCACCCCGATGGGCCTCAGCGAATTCAACTGCATGCCATTCGGGCACTGCAACGCCTCAGGAACCTTCCAGCGGTTGATGGAGTGCTGTCTAGGGCATAAGAATTTCGAGACAGTCCTGCTGTACCTGGATGACGTCATAGTATGCTCCAAGACATATGAGGATCATCTGAAGCACCTGGCGGAAGTGTTTGAAGCCCTGGCTGGCTTTGGCCTGAAGGTGAAGCCGTCTAAGTGCCAGCTGCTAAAGCCCAAAGTACAGTACTTAGGACATGTGGTAAGGGCTGACAGTGTAGCACCAGACCCCGACAAGGTCACCATAATCAAGGACTGGCCGAGACCTTCCACCATCAAAGAGGTGCGGCAGTTCCTCGGGTTGGTAGGCTACTACCTAAGGTTTATACCAGGCTTCACCAAGATGGCGGTAGTCCCGAGGCGAGATGCGTCTATGGTCCTGGAAACGTACCACGATGGAGCAGGACATTTTGGATGGAAGTAGCTGGAAGTCCTGCTACGTGAACGATTCTATTGGGTTGGCATGAGGAAAGCAGTCGAGAGGTGGTGTCGAGAATGCGGACCATGCAACCTGAGAAGAAAAGACCGTAACAGCCAGAGGGCTCCCCTGCAGCCCATCATCACCAAGCAGCCACTCGAACTGGTAGCCTTGGACCATGTGAAGCTATCCCCGAGCAGGTCAGGCTATGTCTACGCTCTCACCATCGTAGACCACTACTCCCGGTTCCTGGTAGTAGTGCCAGTCAAGGACCAAACGGCTCAGACAGCAGCCAGAGCTTTCCAACAGCACTTCTGCCACCCGCATGGCTACCCAGAACGTGTGCTAACTGACCAAGGTCCGGCCTTCGAAGCAGAAGTATTCCAGAAATTCTGCAACCTGTACGGTTGCAAGAAGATCAGGACAACGCCTTATGACCCCCAGACCAACGGGATGTGTGAAAAGATGAATCAGGTGGTGATAGACCTACTGAAGACGTTGCCCCTGGAGGAACGCAGCCTGTGGCCAGAAAAGTTGCCAGACCTGGAGGAACGCAGCCTGTGGCCAGAAAAGTTGCCAGACCAGGTGGATCTCTACAACCATGTAATGCACACGCCCGGGCTGAGTGGCGTGTGCGTGTGTATGTAGTGATTCCACTGTGCCATGAACTGGAGAGTGCCTGGAGGGGCGTAACTAAGTATCTGCCCGATCCGAAAAAGGTCGCACGACGGCATACGATGCCAGTGCACCAGGGAGGAATCAGGCAGAGGGACCAGGTGCTACTCCAGGTCAGACCCCGGACACGGCTGTTGACCCACACAGGGGAATACTGGAACAGGCAGGTTAGGCTGGCACACAGACTGGTGGGTATAGGCAGACACGGCTGGAATACAGATGGGTCGATGCTGGCGAGCACGACTGGTATGCAGGCAGGGAGGTACTGGTTGGTATGAGAGGTTGGAGCACAGAGTGGATAGGACCCAGTTCAGACTGGGACTCAGGAACAGAGCCGCAGATGCAGCGGACAAACACAGCAGAGTGAGACCGCCCAGAGCAAGTGCAGAGCAAGACGAGACCGCCACTAGCGGTGAGCGAGAGTAGAGCAGGACAAGGCCGCCAGGAGCGGTGAGCAAAGGGTCAGAGCAGAGCGAGACTGCCGGAGCAGTGAGCAAAGGAGTCAGAGCAGAGCGAGACTGCCGGAGAAGCGAGCAAAGGGTCAGAGCAGAGCGAGACTGCCGGAGCAGTGAGCAAGGAGTCAGAGCAGAGCGAGACTGCCGGAGCAGTGAGCAAAGGAGTCAAAGCAGAGCGAGACATCCGGAGCAGTGAGCAAAGGGTCAGAGCAGAGCGAGACTGCCGGAGCAGTGAGCAAAGGGTCAGAGCAGAGCTAGACTGCCGGGGCAGTGAGCAAAGGGTCAGAGCGGAGCGAGACTGCCGGAGCAGTGAGCAAAGGGTCAGAGCGGAGCGAGACTGCCGGAGCAGTGAGCAAAGGGTCAGAGCGGAGCGAGACTGCTGGAGCAGTGAGCAAAGGGTCAGAGCAGAGTGAGACTGCCGGAGCAGTGAGCAAAGGGTCAGAGCGGAGCGAGACTGCCAGAGCAGTGAGAAAAGGGTCAGAGCGGAGCGAAACTGCCGGAGCAGTGAGCAAAGGGTCAGAGCGGAGCGAGACTGCCGGAGCAGTGAGCAAAGGGTCAGAGCGGAGCGAGACTGACGGAGCAGTGAGCAAAGGGTCAGAGCGGAGCGAGACTGCCGGAGCAATGAGCAAAGGGTCAGAGCGGAGCGAGACTGCCGGAGCAGTGAGAAAAGGGTCAGAGCGGAGAGAGACTGCCGGAGCAGTGAGCAAAGGGTCAGAGCGGAGCAAGAGTGCCGGAGCAGTGAGCAAAGGGTCAGAGCAGGCCAGAACCGCCGGAGCGGTGAGCAAAGGCAGAGCAGGCTAGAACCGCCGGAGCGGTGAGCAAGGCAGAGCAGGGGGGACAGGGCTCTGTACACACGGAACAGACAGGAAGGGAAAGGCAGAACCAGATACCCACAGGGTACTTGCAGTGAAGTAGCGAGTGGACCACAAACTCACAAACGGAAGTACAGTGACAACGAGCAGGAGTTAGGTACGAGTTCAGACTCTGCAGAAAAAGGGAAGGTACGGACATAGAGAAAAACAGGAGACAGGCTAGGAGAGTATTCAGACAAGAACAGACACAGCAGCAAGATACAGGAGCGGGTCTAGAAGGCGGAACGAACAGGCTAGGAGCGTGTTCAGACAGGAACAGGCAAGATACAGGAAAGGGTCTAGGTAGGCGACCCCTAGAAGGCGGAAAGAACAGGCTAGAAGATAGTACAGACAGGACACAGTTCAGACACGGGAACTGATACCGAAGGCAGGAAACATAGACAGGACCTGGCACATCAGTGACTAAACGCCAACTGACAGAACACAATGCTCAGGCAGGGTTTCCTGGGAAGAGCTGGGTTAAATACCAGGTGACAGACAGCAATAGGCTGAGGACGCACAAGGGGTGTGCCCGCAGCAGGTACAAGAAACAGGAAGTGATCGGGCGCCGCCCTTAAGCAGCAGAAACAGAGGCAAGAAAACAGCATGGAGGGAAGCCAAGCTAGCAGACTGGACTGGAGATCAAGTGCGCGCTCTTGCACAGTGGGAGATGGACCACTATGCAAGGACACCGCCAGGTCTGTTACAAACCACATCCCAGTGAATTCCACCAACTGCACACCAGCTTACCTGATGAGAGCGAGACCTGGTAAGCTGCCCATAGATCTGGATATGGGAGTTCTGACACCAGAGGATGCCTCACCGGATGCAGATTGGGACACTGAGCGGCAACAACAATACCGTAATGTACAAAAAAGTGTTGAAAGAAGTCTGTCCCAAGCAAGAGAAAGGCAAGAGAAGACTTACAATCAACATGCACCTGCTGCCCCCTTGTCTTGTCACCGGGAGAGCAAGTCCTAAAGAGAAAAAGGCGGCTCCATAAATTGGATGACCAGTGGGAAAAAGAGCCGTACACCATTCTACCATCAAGGCATGATAACACCAAAGTGTACCTCATAAGTAAGGATGGAGGAGAAACGACAGCAACAGTTTCCAGAGACCACCTGAAAAAATGTCCCGAGCAGCTACAGCATGCTGAAGAAGGCCAAGATATCCCTCAACCCGCAGAGGAAGTGGAAGAAATGGTCAGCACAGTACTTGGAGAATTTCCCCGGTCATGGAGGCAAGTGAATAATGCCATTGTTGTGCCAATCCCTACATTTCTCCAACCAGCCCCTCAGGGAGCTGTAGAAGTCCCAGTAGAGTTGGAAGGACCATTGGCCCCGGAGACAGAAGATTCCTCATCAGCAGACCAGGAGAATCTACCCTCTGCTAGCAGCGAACCTGTCGTACACACGGTAAGCCAAAGGATCCATAGGAAGCTGCCCAACCTACCAGTGTCACCTCAAAATACTAGTGATGCAGTTCACACTGAACCCACCACACCAGGGGTAGACACAAGGGACCAGGGTAGAGCAGTGACGGATAGTGTACTCCGTAGATCCACCAGAAGTACAAGAGGTCAGCCCCCTGCTCGTTGGAGAATTTAAAATGCTAAGTATGCTGTATATAGTTACCTGTAAAGGTATACAAGAGACTTAAAAATTTTGAAATGTTTTATATGTGTGCATTTAACCTGTTTATCCAGTTACCCGAAAAGGGATCCAGAGACTTTTAGGTTATGGACGGTGAATAACCAAGAACTTTCCCTTATAAATAGTTCCCCTTATTGAAAGACCACTGAACAAAAACCTGTTGGAGGTAGCCGAAGACATGGTCCAACACCTGGATCATCTATGCCCTGCAGCCACCCCAGGGCCTCCGTGGAGGGTTTTGGATGGGTCCCTCAAATTACACCTTGCGCCGTGGAATGGACACCTGGTTGCAGATTATACTGTAACCTATTGTAACGGGTCTGGGAGGCGGAACCTCTGAGCTACTATACAAGGGGGCGGTCCTTGTAAGGGAGCGGGTGGCGACCAGGCAGGCAGTCACAGCAGGTGACCGGGACAGTCTCTGGAAGAACGGGCAGGAGGTCACGGCAAGTGACCGGGGCAGTCTCTGGATGAACGGGCAGATGGTCACGGCAAGTGACCGGGGCAGTCTCTGGATGAACGGGCAGATGGTCACGGCAAGTGACCGGGGCAGTCTCTGGATGAACGGGCAGATGGTCACAGCAAATGACCGGGGCAGTCTCTGGATGAACGGGCAGATGGTCACGGCAAGTGACCGGGGCAGTCTCTGGATGAACGGGCAGATGGTCATGGCAAGTGACCGGGGCAGTCTCTGGGTAAAGGGTTGATACGACCTGTGGCGGCTGATGGTAGACGTGAGCTCCCAGGTGAGCAGGCGAGAGTCTCTGGATAAACGGGTGGTCACAGCATGTGACGGCGGAGCCTCCAGGAAGACTAACAGACAGGCGGCAGATGAGCGCTCCCAGGTGAGCGGGCAGAAGTCTCTGGACAGGCGGGTGGTCACAGCACGTGACGGCAGAGCCTCCAGGTAGGCTAGCGGACAGGCAGCAGATGAGCGCTCCCAGGTGAGCGGGCAGGAGTCACTGGACAGGCAGGTGGTCACAGCACGTGACGGCGGAGCCTCCAGGTAGGCTAGCAGGCAGGTAGCAGATGTGCGCTCCCAGGTGAGCGGGCAAGCTGGTCCATAGACAGACTGACAGGAGTTGGAAGGCAGACCGTCGGACCTCAGGCAAGCAGGCAGGTAGCTGATGTGCGCTCCCAGGTGAGCGGGCAAGCTGGTCCTTAGACAGACTGACAGGAGTTGTAAGGCAGACCGTCGGACCTCAGGCTAGCAGGCAGGTAGCAGAATATCAGGCAGGAATAAGACAGCGAGCTGGCAGGAATCTGGCAGGTATCTGGCAGGTAACTGGCAACGGGACTTGAGGGCTGAAGCAGAGTAGAGAACAGTGCAACAACATTGCTCGGGCACCTCCATTTTGGAGGAGGTGCCTTATATATGGTGAAGTCCTCCGCACATTGGCCGGGGACTCCTTAGGACGGCGCGCGCGGCCCCTTTAAGAGGGAGGGAGAGCGCGCGCGCCCTAAGCACAGTGGCCGGGAAGGAGCGCGCGCTGCCAGCAGAGCGGGAGGAGGACGCCGGGCATGGAGCAGAGAGGTGAGGGGAACAGCGTCCCTGCCTAGCAGAGGGCAGGGACGCCGGCGCTACACCTATCAAGGACTGTAATGTTTGTAAATATTCTAATGTACCTTGTTATTGCTATTGTTATTGTTACCTGTTATTTCGCAAAAATATGTTCAGTCCCGGAGTACTGAAATTAACTAGGGGGGAATGTGGCACCCCAGAGGGTCTGGTTGCCACAGTGGTATTGCCTCCATTAAAAGAGGTAATGCCATGTCTGGAGGCAAGCAGGGGTTTCCTGGTCAGGTACACTATACATGCAACACTTTCCTGGCTCCAGGCCAGCAAGGGGAGTCCCTCCCCTTGGCAACTGGTATCTGGGGGCGGGGTTAGTTTAGTCAGTGTCAGGGAGTTGAGATTAGGACACTGAAGAGAGAGGATCTAGGGACTGGAGCTAGAGATAGCTCGTCCTAGCTGGAGCACACAAGAACCGGACACCAGAGTCCGAGGCTGTGGGACCCTACAGGCCCAGCAGCAGATACCGCAGGGCAGGAGATTGCAGGTCTCCTGGCCCCATCAGATGCCCGGGGGCTCAGCAGCACCGAGGGACCAGTACCGCTACAGAGGAGCGAGGCATCCACAAGGCCGGCTAGAAGGGCAAGATGCAATGTGTTTTTCTGCTGAGCCCTGGCCCTGGCTGGAGTGGGGGGAACCCAAAGGTAGGGGGAACCAGTAGTGGGTGTGGGTGGAGGAAGTAGTTAGGGGGAGCACTTTGGTAGGAGAATAAACAGGGAAGCCATCTTAGGGTGGGAGACAAGTGGTTGAGTAGTGAGAGGACAGTTCAGAAGAACAGTCCGGGAGCAGAGTCTCAGTAGGGGCTCTGCTCCACAAGTAGGGGCCTAGTGATAGAGGCCCAGGAGGGGAGCAGAGGAGTAGGCTCCATTCTAAGAAGGGATCCTAGGGGGTACGGCGAGTGCGGGAAGGCACCCGTATGCCCCGCATCTGCCAGAAGACAGAGGGATTGTATGCCGCAAGAAGGGGACCGGCCCCTGGCCCAGTCGTGTACTTCAAGTCTCGGCTGGAAAAACCGGAGGCTTCTGGCTTATATAGTCAGTTGCCGAAGCTGCATTCTAATCCCCAGGAGGGTCAAGCAGGTCCGGGAACTCCGACGCACAGGAGGGACTTCAGAGCACCCGAGCGGGATTGAGAGTGGGCAGCGCAGGGCAGGAGGGAGAAAGGCCCAGCGTGAAGTCGGTCTAGCTAGGAACACAAGAAAGTGGGGTTCTGTCCGATGCTCCTAATCTGCCTGAGGAAGTGCTGAACCCCTACCTGGTGAACGCAGCGTGACGTGGGAGGCTAGCACCCGTACAGTGCACCAGTGGAACTGTCATATTAACTGTGAGTAAAAACTTGGATGACTGCACCGCACTGCCTCTGTCCATTCTTTATCTGCGCCATCTCTCCCTCCCGGCACTACAACGCCCAGCGCAGCTTCCACATCCTACACTGCCCTGGAGCTAGCTCTACCAGTGGAGAGCCATGCCATTCCTGCTGCCATAACACCATCTCCAGAGGACTGATCTGCAGCGGCGCCCCCCCCCCTTTAGCCGCATTCCACGAATAATCCCAAAAGAACCCATATAAAAGTATCCCCCCCTTTGCACTGACCGCCCTGGGTCACGGACCGGGCCAGCCACCGTGATATCCCCCGGCAACCAGAGGCCCGGCTGCCGAGTACACCACGGCCCTGGGGGTGCGTCAAGTGGTAACCAGATAGTATTTTATACTTAGCAGTCAATACTAACCTACATCATCCAGTAATAAATCAATCCTAGACAACTGACTGAAAAAGGCAGAAACACATCAATGGCTTTGCACAGGATCTCAGTAGCTTGAAATAAATCCAGCTGTTTTAACTTAAAAGGATATTCCCATTAATTACTCATATCACATATTTACAGGGTTTAATGATAAATGTATCATTGTTGACCACTGGGACCCCCACTAACCGCAAGAACAGGAGTACCATGTATGAACAAAATGGCACATCGCATGTATAACTTTTTTAGGATTGACAAATAGAGATAGCTGAGCTGTCTGTCCTATAGAAGTTAGTTGAGTGGTGCTCACTGACACTTTTTTTCACACAAGGGACTTTGAGATAGCTTGGGGGTACCAGCGGTAAACAATCATAAATGTATCACTCATCCTAGGATCATCATTTTTAAGCCTTCTACATGGGCCCAGAAAGTTGAATGAAATGATACCTTGATATTTAAAATCTGCTGTCTTATTCCAGAGAAATCCACATTTTTCTTAATATGTAAATGAGCTGTTAAGATCTATGGACCGGACATAGATCTCCTGGAGAATCTGCCTCCAGAGCTTATTTTAAATGAAAGTGGGTGTTACCAGTGTGAGACATGTAGATCAGGAGAGCAGACTGTCAGTCATTACATGACTCACAGTGGTAACTTCCCCTTTCATTTAAAATAAGCTCTGGAGGCAGATTTTCAGGGAGGTCCGTGCCTGTTCCACAGATCTTAACAGCTCATTTACGTATTAAGAAAAATGTGGATTTTTCTGGAATAACACATTGGATCACACATATCAAGGTATCATTTTATACCTCTTCCTATGACCTACAGTACAGACCAAAAGTTTGGACACACCTCATTTAAAGATTTTTCTGTATTTTCATGACTTTGAAAATTGTACATTCACACTGAAGGCATCAAAACTATAAATTAACACATGTGGAATTATATACTTGACAAAAAAGTGTGAAACAACTGAAAATATGTCTTATATTCTAGGTTCTTCAAAGTAGCCACCTTTTGCTTTGATGACTGCTTTGCACAGTGTTGGCATTCTCTTGATGAGCATCAAGAGGTAGTCACCGGAAATGGTTTTCACTTCACAGGTGTGCCCTGTCAGGTTTAATAAGTGGGATTTATTGGCTTATAAATGGGGTTGGGACCATCAGTTGTGTTGTGCAGAAGTCACGTGGATACACAGCTGATAGTCCTACTGAATAGACTGTTAGAATTTGTATTATGGCAAGAAAAAAGCAGCTAAGTAAAGAAAAACTAGTGGCCATCATTACTTTAAGAAATGAAGGTCAGTCAGTCTGAAAAATTGGGCAAACTTTGAAAGTGTCCCCAAGTGCAGTTGCAAAAACCATCAAGCGCTACAAAGAAACTGGCTCGCATGAGGACCGCCCCAGGAAAGGAAGGCCAAGAGTCACCTCTGCTTCTGAGGATAAGTTTATCTGAGTCACCAGCCTCAGAAATCGCAGGTTAACAGCAGCTCAGATTAAAGACCAGGTCAAAGCCACACAGAGTTCTAGCAGCAGACACATCTCTTCAACAACTGTTAAGAGGAGACTTTGTGCAGCAGGCCTTTGTGGTAAAATAGCTGCTAGGAAACCACTGCTAAGGACAGGCAACAAGCAGAAGAGACTTGCTTGGGCTAAAGAACACAAGGAATGGACATTAGACCAGTGGAAATCTGTGTTTTGATCTGATGAGTCCAAATTTGAGATCATTGGTTCCAACCACCGTGTCTTTGTGCGACGCAGAAAAGGTGAACGGATGGACTCTACGTGCCTGGTTCCCACCATGAAGCATGGAGGAGGAGGTGTGATAGTGTGGGGGTGCTTTGCTGGTGACACTGTTGGGGATTTATTCAAAATTGAATGCATACTGAACCAGCATGGCTACCACAGCATCTTGCAGCGGCATGCTATTCCATCCGGTTTGCGTTTAGTTGGACCATCATTTATTTTTCAACAGGACAATGACCCCAAACACACCTCCAGGCTGTGTAAGGGCTATTTGACCAAGAATGAGAGTGATGGGTGCTACGCCAGATGACCTGGCCACCACAGTCACCAGACCTGAACCCAATCGAGATGGTTTGGGGTGAGCTGGTACACAGAGTGAAGGCAAAAGGGCCAACCATTGCTAAGCATCTCTGGGAACTCCTTCAAGATTGTTGGAAGACCATTTCCGGTGACTACCTCTTGAAGGTCATCAGGAGAATGCCAACACTGTGCAAAGCAGTCATCAAAGCAAAAGGTGGCTACTTTGAAGAACAGAAGAATATGAGACATATTTTCAGTTGTTTCACACTTTTTTGTTGAGTATATAATTCCACATGTGTTAATTCATAGTTTTGATGCCTTCAGTGTGAATGTACAATTTTCATAGTCATGAAAATACAGAAAAATCTTTAAATGAGAAGGTGTGTCCAAACTTTTGGTCTGTACTGTACATGCCCATATAGATGACTTAGGAGGGTTGATCCCACTGACAGATTCCCTTTAACTCCAAAAGACTGTGATGTTTGAGAAAAAACATAGTTTTAAAAATGGATTGGGCACCGGGAAAAATGTTCGAACATGGACAGAAGAGTCCATGCACTGAAAGAAGAGTCCACTTGGTGACTCTTTAGACTTCTCTAACCCCTTAATTTGCGAAGGGGAACATGATAATCAGGCTGAGTTGTACAGGGAGAAGTAAGTAAGAAAGTACCTCTGAATCTGTGGTTCGGGCACCATAAATTTCCTGACAAGTTCTCTATTAAACATAAAAATGTTTTCTATTCTTAGATGGAAAGTGTAAGATTATTTTGGAATGTGAAACCTCAGCAGTTTCCTTTGGACTCCTCTTCCATGATGGTACCTGGAAGGCAGGATTATTACATTAAAATGTAATTAATACTTGGCACAGGACCCCTTTCTCTTCACTCATTACTATTCATAGACTTTGGGCTTAATGAGCCTGTAGTTTGACTAAGATATCTTACCAAATGATTTCAGAATTTATTATAACTTTTCACTTACGATAGATATTTAGCTTTATTTCTAGAATGAGGAAAGTAGTTTGGAAGTTTTTTTTCTTAAAGAAGAAAGCTGGCTTAATTGCGTTTCAATTTTTTTGACTATATGGTATTCTTTAATCCTTAAAAGTCCATAACCTACAATCTAAAGCTTTGGTCATTTTCTTTGCATTTGTACAAAATAGTATGAAATATCCACAAGCTAATATTAAATATCACGGGACATTACTATACTTTGTACAAGCAAAATATGTCAGTTATGACAGTTAGATTGATGTTGGTAGATCCTAAGAATTTCACTTGATCCCATCAAGAATTAATTCTGAAAGTGATTATCTAGCAAAAAATATTGTTTAAATATATGTAGAGTGTGACAAGAAGTGTAACAACAATATACAATAATTAATAATTAAAGATATTGTGTGGTTTTGTATACACTACATTTTCATTTGTAGTAGTGCTCTTATAGCTCGAGTGAAGGACCACCTTCAGTGGTGGACACACGTGCTCTGTAGCTTCCCTGCCCTTGGTGTATAGTGATTTGACAGTGAAGAAGCTGATACCATGTGATAATCGGAGATTATTACCTATTTATTAGTGGGATTACTGGGGCTCCTTGTGAGGGACTATGCTCTTTGCAGAACCTGGGATGAAGACAGAAGATAAGCAATTAGCAGAAGCTGAGTGCAATTCACCTGTGGGAAATTCTGTTGCTTCCTGACCACATAGGACATGCAGTTGCCCACTAATAAGAAGAGAAGAGATCAGAGCAGTAGAGGCGTGAGAAAAGAGGCTGAAAGATACCTCACAAGAGCTAGTCAATGTAGTCAATGTAGCAATCAGTTGTAGGGGGGTTCAGTGGCCAATTGTAGGTAGTCCGTAGGTTTCTATAGCAAAACTGTATGTAATTTTCCCCCCATTAGAGCATCAGATGTGGTTATCTGGGCCACAATGGCCTGGTGTCTCCCTTGACTGTACTTTTTCTTTGGTAACAATTCAGTTCTTTTGCATCTAAACACAGTTTCTCACAGCCCAGTAGCAAAGAGGATGGGACCAAGAAAACAACATGTGAGTTATATGACCATTTCAACATGTCATTGCACATTTGTAACGGGGCGCAAGATAGTAGTTATGGGCAAGGGATGTTAGGTTTTCTTCTTCACCCTGGCCCGCTACAGGAAAATGGGGATGTGCTTGTCCCTGGGTTCCGACAGGTGCAGATCCACAAATTGACCTTTAGAGTATGGCCGTATTTTAAAACTGCCTTTACTACTTAAATCTATTACAACAGCTTTAGAGAGAAGTGGGAATTCTCTACCACTCCCTCACACATTATTAGTTATTTTCCTTCTTGATGCCCCTTCTATCCAAATGATCACATTTTGTCTGGATCTGTTCATCAAATGGCATCACTTCCAGGATCAGTGACCACATTGTATAATCTCCTTCTAGAACTACAATCTAATCTTCCAACGTACTATACCACGCAGATGTCAAAATATAATTCAAATGGGAACCTAGGAGATAACGGGGCAAAGGGCTCCTTCCTTAATGATTAACAGATAACATTGAGACTTCCAACATATGGTATCATTCACATATAGTGTATACCACTAGACAGCACTATATCAGGAGAAAAAGTCATCACTCTGTCTTCCTTGGTTCAATACTTTATTGAAAATCCATGTGCACAAATTACATATAGTACGGTCTTCAATTCATCTTACACGTTTCGGAATATCATATAATCAGATTCACAAGTTTATGATCACACAGAGTAACTGCAGACTTTTGTGATGAGTTTGGACATCCTCTTTAAGGCGCATGGATCTATTGCACTGCATGAAAGACTGATTTGTTTTAATTTTTCACACATAGTATGCAGAGCATATTTCTTATCTTTCCCTCAATTGTCCTCTCCCTTTATTAATCATCAGGAAATAGCATCAGAACACATGTTTCGCTTGATAACCCAGCTTCTTCAAAGGGCCATGAAGGTAACCTGGCGAAACATGCAGTGGGTTACTCATTCCTGACCATTAGCATAAGGAGAAGACAACTGAGGGAAAGATAACAACTTTGCTCTGGATACTATTTATGAAAAATACAAACAAGCGTGGTTAGTCATAGAGAGTGCCAGAACCACACTCCTGAACATTGACTATTATTTAGGTGCATATGCCATGCGACCCAATTTTGTTGTGACCGGTGGTAACGTCAGTAAGGTTACCGCTGATCAGAGCCTGTTTTTCCAGTGCTGTCTCACTGATGACATTGTGGGAACTGCTGGATGGGAACTGCCGGATGTTTGAATGTTTGAATTTAATTTCATTTGAATTTGAATGAGGTCCAGGATCAAATTTGGGTAGCCGAACCAAACCTTTTTATAAAATTTGGATGAACCTAACGGTCTCGAACATCTGACGCGCCCCCTGGGGCCATGGGGTACTCGGTAGCCGGGCCGGTCCTATATCAGGTTAGTCACGGTAACGGTGACCCGGTCCGTGGCCCCGGGCGGTCAAATAATTAAAGAAAAGGGGAATAAAGTTTTTAGAGATAATGTTCGTGACACCATTCATGGTATGCAGCTATATGGGGCCGCCACTGCAGGGCAGAATCATTGGAGCTAATGATGATGCAGCAGAGTTAGTTCAGCTCTCCACGGGCAGAGCTAAGCTCCAGAGCAGTGTAGATGATTTGAAGAGGTAGATGTTGTCGGTGCAGTGTAGTGCAGGGCAGGTGATGCAGTAATTACCCAAGGACACAGTGGGGTGCAGTGTTCAGGTTTTACTCACAGTTCTTAAGTTCTCCAAGTTACAGTTACCGGTGTGTAACCGCCCACGTCGTCCTGTGTCCTCCGGGGAAGTGATCCAGACAACTCTCAGATATCTTAGAAGCACTTGAACGGGACCCCTTTCTGTGTGCCTCTCCAGGTCGTCTCCCTACGCTGGCTCTCGCCCTCCTGCCCTGCGCCTCACACACAGTGTCCCAAGCCAGTGGCCGCAGGCCTTGTCAGGCGACGTCCTCTCTGTCCCCTTGGTCCTATATGGCCACCCTTTCGGCAATTGTGTGTGGAATGTGGTTACAGCACCTGAAATGCTGCAACCTCTGGTTTGCTAGATGAGCCCTAAAGTACTCCACTAGGCTGGGGCCGGTCCCCTGCTGCGGCCTGATCATTCCACGTCAGCATGAATTCGGGCGCACGGGTGGCATCCTGCACTCACCGTGCCCCTGGGATCCCTTCTGTCTCTCTCTGTAGCCCTCCTCACTGCTCCTGTCTTCTCTCCTCACTTTCTCCTCCTGGGCCTCTCTGACTGGGCCCCTCTCCTCCACAGTCCTCCCTTCCTCTCTCACTCCTAGGGCCAGACTCCTTCTGCCCTCCTGCTCCAAGCACTGGAACAGGAGACTGGCCTCAGCCAGAACTCTCCACTGACCTCCTTCTAGATCTTTCCACCCCTGCTTTTATACTTTTCTGCCTGTGCTCCCCTTAACTTCTACCTCCACCCACACCCACTGCATGGTTCCCTCTCTTTTGGTTCCCCCTCTTCCAGCCAGGGACAGGGCTCAGCAGTGACCAAGTGCATCTTGCCCCGCCTGTTGGTCTGGAGTGGTGTAGTGTTGGATGTAGGTGTGTGGGTCCTGTGTAGTGCTCTCTCCTTACCTGAGAGTGGGGTACCACACCTCTGGGTGAGATGCAGTACCTCTGTGGCAACTGGACCCGCAGAGGTTGATTTGCCCTGTATCATAGTGCAAATCAAAGGGACATATCGTACAGTGTCATTGATGACAGGAATAAGACATTAGATTTCAGATATCAAAATATAATTTTATTCAGCTTCCTATGACCTACATGCCCATATAGATGGTTTAGGAGGATTGATCCTACTGACAGATTCCCTTTAGCTCCAAAAGGCTGCGATTCTTCAGAAATCATTGTTCTTAGCAGGACATCGCCAGGTGTGAACAAGGGATGTGTTGGTGATAATATGATACTGTATGGTGATTAGATTAGAGATCTTTCTGTCCCCATCAATTTTTGTCAGCCTATGTAAAGAGGCCAATAAATAATCTCAAAACTACTTATATTGTCAATTGCTCTCATTTAACAGACTGAAATAAGCATGTATAAATGCAACCTAAAAATATTTATGTGTGATGGTGTAATATGGTAGCATTTGGGACCTCAATTTTAACTTTAGGCAAGGGCCCCACTTTTTCTAAATCCGGCCCTGGGTATTGTATGAGGTCGAGCTGTATTTCCTGTATACCTGAGGGGTTAGGAGAGAAGCAGAGGGAGATGCTTTGCAGGCAAAATACCAGTGAAGGGTATGCAGCTGACGCGCCCCCTTGGCCGTGGGGTACTCGGCAGCCAGGCCTCCGGTTGCCGGGGGATATCATGGTGGCTGGCCCGGTCTGTGACCCAGGGTGGTCAGTAAAACGGGGGACTTCTGTTTATATGGGGTTTTGAAATAATGTTCGTGATGCCACCTGTGGCATGCAGCTAAAGGGAGCCGCCGCTGCGGAGCAGTCCTCTGGAGCTGGTGTTACGGCAGCAGGGATGGCGTGGCCCTCCACAGGTAGACCTAGCTCCAGGGCAGCGTGGGGTGTAATGGATGGTGGTGCAGGGGAGAGACGGCAGGACGGTCCTGGAGGAAAGACGGACACTCACACGGGGTAAGCTTCAGTACCTTTACTGCACATGGTAGTCAGGTATGGTCCGGGGCACCTGTAGGTGGTGTGCAATTCTGGTCTTGCTCCCCAGTGAGCGGGTGTAAGGCCTCCTTTCTGTATCTTCCTGTCTCTCTACCTGGAGCTTCTGACCTGCCTGGAACAGGTTCTAGCTCCCTTGATGTTTCTCTCACCAGTCTTGCTTGGCGACGAGGGCTTTCCCACTGGTTACCACGATCCCTGGACGCTGGGGCCTTCGTGGTACCTAGTCCTCTGAGTGTGCACTATTCATGGGTGGACTGAGGGATATGAAATCCTCCTCAGTATGCCAGATTCCCTACTGGGAATAGAGATCCCAATAGGCTCGGCCCGGTGCCCGGCTTGCATCAGGGGACGAACTCTCTGTGGTTCCTCTGTCCCTCATGGCTCTTTTCTTCTCCTCGCCTCCTAGCCCACTCTAGGCTCTCACTGGCCAGACTAGCCCGCAGCTTGGGCCTAGCCTGGCTTTCAGCCACACAGACTTCAGCTTGTCTGGTGCTGCAGCATTGTGTCACACTGCTTCCCTCTGACTGACTTCCTGAACTCCACCCCCCAGTATATATATACCTGACAGGGCTCCATCTAGTGGACTTGGGTGGAGGTGTCTGCATGTATTGAGGCCACTGGGGAGAATCCCATCTGTGCAACACCCAGGAGTTCTGTGACAGCCTGCAGCCGCAGGACATCACACAGCACTACACCAGCACTGTGTCCCCTTCATTCTTAGGATTGGTGGAGGTCCCACAAGTCAGCCCCCCACTGAACTTAAAGAGATCATGTATCTAAGTGAAATGCCATGTCTTAGTAACATTCATTGACATACAGTAGCTGTCATGCATTGTAATTGTTATCTAAAATAGAGGACAATTCTTTTTTTTTTCATCTAAATGCATGTATTTGGGGCTAAAAATAATTTTTTTCAAGCAGATTTCATTAAAAAAATTTCACATTTTAACATTAATTGGCTTTTTGTTTCATTGTACATTCAACTATAATGGTCTTTGGTCATAAATCAGCTCTGGGGGGCCCAGAAAAAACATCTACAAACTCTCTCATAAAACAGAATGAGCTCATTGATGGATTGACAGTTATATCAATCTGTAGCAATAGACAGTTCAACACAGACACTATAGGAGGCAAATGGTGCAAATTTTTTAATATTACAAAAATAATTTTTAGTCCCAAATATGTGCATTTAAGCCAAAGAGGAACTTGTCTCCAATAGGGAGCACATTTTCCCTAATGATTATCTGAATATAAACATTATATTTTGCAAATGATGCAGTATGGGGAAAACTGGTAAAATATTTTCCGGTTTTTGGGAGTAAATACATTGAAATACTTGCCATTAGGTTTGAGTACATGATGTATGAAGCTCCACTTTTTCAGATCGATACTAATATGTCACAAATATGGGCAGGTGTTAGGCAACCCGTTAAAAGGGTGGTCTGAAACTAACATCGATTTAATCCCAAATGTCTGTTTATTTAATGTAATAATCTAATCTCTTCTCTAATATACTGTAATAAAAAGTCCATATTGTTCCCGCTCTACTCTCGCTAACTGATTTTTTTTTCATCAACCTCCTGTTTGATGACATTTCATTTGAGAATCCCCAGTGCATTCTGGGATATTCAAATGAAACGTCATCAAGGTGCAGAGGCTGTGATCACTGCGGCCGCATCTGTCCCCACACTGAAACAAAGCGACATCAGTTATGTTGTTTTTTTTGGCAGTCCTGGTGTCTGCTTTTCCTGCTTGCCAGGTTATCTCCTTACAGTGCACACTGACAGTGCACTCTTTTGACGGTTCGTCACTTCTCATCAGAGTCGGTGAGGGAGCGCACTGTCACTGTGCATTTAAAAAATATTGCACAGTGACAAGATCCTACTGAGTATGCGATGCAATTGACATCTGGCGTGTGCTCAGTAGAGCAGGGAGTAGCCCAGCCCTTGAAACAGACATCACTGATGACGTTTCATTTCAAAAATGAAGTTCAAAACACAGTTAGAGTGCAGAGAGAATGGTAGGGACTTTTTAATTAAAGTATATTAGAAAAGCAGTTAGGTTATTACAGTAAATAGATAGACATTAAGCATTAATGTTAGTGTTAATTAGTGTTAGCTTTTGACAACCCCTTTGATGAGCCAGGCACTTGTTTCACTTTTAGACAGACTAGCACAGTGCTGAATTGGCACACAGGTAGTGAGTGATGTGTGTTAATAAAAACATTTTTTCTTCAATTAATAATCAACATTTGTGTCCAGCACAGACAGTAGCCCAGGGCTCATTCAGTTTGTTTATACTGCTGATCCTTGTGTTTCTTCAGGTAGACTCATTTATATTCACAGTGCATGTCTGGCTTGCAGAGTGAATTTAGCATTTCTCAGCCGTGTTAATAAACAGACTTAAAAATGGAGCCACATATATTTTTCTTCAACACTAGATGGTACTATGGGGTAAATCCTGAATTGTTAATATGAGGAATTTCTTGCTATTTGTATAATAACTTATAGTACTTTTAAAAGTCTCCTTATTAAAGTTTAATAAAACAGTATAAAAAGTATAATTCTTCAACTCAAATATCATTTTTCATTTGGAAGCAAATGTAAAGAAAGTAAAGTGCTTTAAATAAAAGTTCAACCTATGGCTACAACTTCTCTGACCTGCTGTGGAATTTACTGACAGATCATGCCGTGCTTTAGGTTCCTGCAAAGCTCCAATACCCAGGTTGTCTACACTGCTGTTGTGTGTCCTCTCTGTCCTCAGGCTCTGTTCGCATGTCCTTCCAGACTTTTCATTTGTTTGTTTGGTTTTAAGAACAGAGAAACAGAATAAGTGATCACTTCCATCAGTTATGGAAACAAAAGCAAAGGACCCCCATGAGGTATTATGGGATCGATATGGGATCCATTTGAGTTTTGTTTTTTGAACGGTAGAAAAAAGTTCTGCATTCAGGGCTATTTTTCTGTTCTAAAAAAAAGTCCACCAAACAGACCCTATAATAAATTGGGGCCCCTCTGTTTCTGTTTGCATAACTGGTGCAACAGACCACTTATTCTGTTTGTCTGTTCCTAAAATGGAACAGACAAACTGATTTTTCAAATAGACATCTGACCCAAACCTAACAGTCAGGTGCTGCACTTCCAGTATTTTTAGGAAATAAGTCAGATTGGGAATCTTTAGGCCCTTCAGAGGAAGTGATTCTGAGAGCCCAGACTTATTTTTTATTGCATTGAAATCATACCTCAAAACTGTCCCAGATCCAGCGGGACTGTCCCGAATTTGGGAGCTGTTCTGGGAGGTCAGGATGTCCCTACATCAGCTATATCTGTCTCCTCAGGATACAGATAAAGCTGAATATAATGGTGGAGCATTGTACCGAACCGTCCAGGATTCAGAGGGACAGACCTGATTTGGGGGAACTGATTCAGGAGGTCAGAGCTATGTCCCGGCTACCAGTTACACTGTGAGACAACTTCTCTCCTGCGGTCTTTATAGCTCCTCCTCCTCGAGATGCATTTTTCTGCTTTCTATATGCTTACATTCAATTAAATAAACAAATATTCTCTGTTCTTGAGATCTGATCTCCTTGGGATTCGAACACCCAACCTGCAACTTTGTAAGCAGTAGCAAAATCTTTTTATTTGCATGTTTTCTGCACCTAAGAACAATCTTCTGTGATTATTGCGTTTTTTTCTGCATTTTCCCCTTATTTGATGCATTTTTTTTATGAAGAATTGAAGCGGTGTTTTTAAAGGGAATGTGTATGTTGTGTCTACATCCTAAAGTCCTACCGGCATGCAGGGTATAGAAAGTTGATAAAATGATACCTTGATATCTGCGATCTGTGGTCTTATTTCAGTGAAGTCCACATTTTTCTTATATGTAAATGAGCTGTTAAGATTTATGGGTGGTGCATAGATCTCCCTGAGACTCTTCCTCCAGAGCTTATTTTAAATGAAAGAGGGCGTTATCACCGTGATGTATAATGGCTGTTCTCTGCTCTCATAATCAAATACAGCTCTCTAGTGAGATCAGAAGTAACACAATAGGGCAGAGCTAACACAGTAAAGCAGACGTAAACTTTGTCTCATTACAAATATTTGCAGCATCACTTGTCCTGTAGTGCTGTCAGCTCTCCTGCAGAGCTGTGCCTGATTATAACTCACATAGTACAGCAGAGTTGTACCATGTCTCATTACAAACACAACAAACATATTTGCAGTTGTTCTCTCACAGTGCTTCAGCTCCTATCTCACAGGCAGCCAGGATGGGGCATTACAGCAAGGTTCAACTTTTCTGTAATGCGTTTGTTCTGATCTCACTGCAGAGCTGCATATGATTATGAGAGTAAACAGACCGTCATTGCTTGATTTATACTGGTAATGCCCCTTTCATGTAAAATAATTTCCTGGAGGCAGATTCTCATGCAGATCTGTTTCCGGCCACTAGATCTTAATGTAGCGCCCCGAGGGTTTGGCCGCTACAGGGGTATTGCACCTCAGACCAGAGGTGTGATATTCCACTCCAGGGTAAGGATGGAGTATGGACCAGGGCTCAGTTAGCTGCATACAGCACACACACCCCATTTCCGAGGGACAGCTCAATGGTGCTCCCACTAGACAGAAGTGCAGGCACGACCGACTATGTCCCTGCCTGGAGTGGGGAGTGGGGTGGAACACCCAGTGCTGTAGGGGCAGATAGGGGTTGGTTCCTGAGCGTAGGAAGGAGCCCATTGGTTGCTGGTCACCTGGACTCATGGTCAAAGGGAGGTATAAAAGGTGGGCACCATCTTGGATCTGGGTTCAGTCTGTGCAGAGAGAGGAGAAGACAGGGAGTAGGGGATCTGTAGGAGCTCTACTCCAGAAGGGCCTAGTGAGAGGCCGAGGAGGAGGTGAAGGGGAGCTGAGATTGTGGCTCATCCCAGCTCCAAGAGAAAGGAACAGAAAGGAACAGAAGAGGAGAAGAAGAGACAGAGAAACAGAAGGGCTCAGGAACAAGAAGGTGGAAGGGACCCTAAGAACCCACGAGAATCCAGGGTGAAGGGTCAGGCGGATTAAGGGTACCGGATCCCAAGTTGGTGGAGGAGAAACTACCCTCAGCCAAAGACCGGTCGTCGTGATCATTTATTGGTGCGACACCTCATCAAACCTGCTAGGAAGGCACCATATAGGACAGCGGAGGACGGGGCCCACGTTTAACCGCACAAGTCCGCGGCAGCTGGACAAAAGTGGGTCACTGGTGAGGCAGGCCAGAGAAAGGACAAAAGGGGGTCCTGAGCCATACTTCTGAACTGCCTGGGAGTTGACCGAGCCCCACACCTGGTGGACGCAGCACGCCTCGGGCGGTCACTACTAGTGCCGAAGTGACCCGGAGCACATGAACTGTGAGTAAAGACCCTGGACTGTAACTTGTTGTCTGTGTGCTCCTTTGCGCCTCCAGCACTACCGGTACTGGGACTCTCACCACCATCACTCCCAACATCCACTACACTGCCCTGGGGCCGCACTCTTCCCGTGGGGAGTCACACCATCCCAGCTGCACATGTCATCAGCCCCAGCGGACTGCCTTGCAGCGGCGGTTCCTAATAACCGCAATCCACGGGTGGCGTAGTCGGACATTATCTAAAGCACGTAGCAGACTACCATTGGTCTGACCACCCTGAGCCATGGGACCGGGCCGCCACTACTACTCCCAGCGTCTCCCTACTGCCCAGTTCCGCATGCCCCACGGCCCAGGGGCCGAGTCAGCTTTGGCGTAGTCGGCAGGATTTCGTGCTCGCTAACAACGGGTACTGCGCGCCTGAAAAGAGACTGTTTCGTTGTACTAAAGATGGCGCCCACCCTAGAAGAACGAGCACCATAATGTGCGCGCCAAAAGACAACAGGAGGCCGCCTCCCATCGTGGGCCGGGTCCCAGAATGGCGCCAAAGAGGAAGCCCGCCCCCAACAACCATGAGCACGGCTGTAGAAATGTCTGTCAACGTGGGGGGGCTACCCCTGAGAGTGATTGTCAGCAGAATGCCCCAGGACCACCCCCAATGGGGGCGGAAAGAGAAGAAAACTGCGGGGAAGGGGGTGGTCTGGATCAGTCTGGCCAGGCCACACCCGGAGATGGAGAAAGGACCCAGCTCCAGCACTTTGGCAAGGGGCCTGCTGCAAGTCACACCACCATGCAGCCTCACAGAGCTGCTAGTCCACCTCCCCAAGGAGGACCCCGAGTATGCGCGGGCGGCGCTGGAGGAGCTGGACTGGAGGATGGTCCGGGAGCAGCAGGACGTGATTGCCGGGTGGAAAGAAGAAGTGGCCCGGCTGGCTGTGACCCTGCAGTAGGAGGCGCCGTCGACACCCAGCAGCACACCAGCCACCGAGGGCAGTGAAGGTGGAGCGGAGGCTGAAGACGACGCCGCGGAGGAGGCCGCGACAGCAGAAGCAGGTAACGGAGACGCCCCTACCCCGAACCCTGGGGCTGCCGACCTGCCCCTGCACCCTCTTGCGGAGCCCCACGTACCTGGACCCGCCGTCAACACCGTGCCTCCACCGCCATCAACCGGCCCCCAGGCCGTCGACGCTGCCAGAGAGCCCCGCCCCATGCCGTGCCCTCTGACCCCGGGCGTGCTTAGCAAACCACTATCGCAGGCCCAGCCGCAAGGCCTAGCGCCCCCGGGCGCCGCTGCCCCGACGGAACCCCCTGCACACGCTGTACCACCCCAGGGTGCAACTAGGAAATGCCCAGCGTGGGCCTGGTCGCAAGGCCGCGTACCCCCGGGCGCCGCCAACCCGCTTGCGCCCCCTACCTCTGCAGTACCACCACTGGGCGCAGATCTTTTCGCCCAACATACCAGTCCGGTTGGGCTGCCTTTCATCTGGCCCCCCGAGTTTGTCAACCCCCGCCTTCGGAGGAGCCCGCCTGCGGAGGTTGAAGTACCATCTGAGCCCCTCATACCTGCTCCGGCGCCTCAGGAAACCCCCCAGCTGCCGTTGGAGGATGCCCAGTTTGAATGGGACCCCACAGGGGAGGACCTAATGGGGTTCACGAAGGAAACACGGGCGGACGCAGCCGAACGGCAGGAGGCCTGCCGCCAACAGCTGGAGATGTTTGAGAGGGAGCAGCGAGAACGGCACGTGAAACAAGAGAAGCTGCATGTCCGGAGCGCGGAGCAGAAAATGAAGGCCCGGCGAGATCCCCGAACTGCCCGCAGTCCCCGAGTCACCGGGACTGTTGTGAAGTTCCAGATGGAGCGCGGCTGGGGTTTCATCCGAGACCCTGAGACCATCAGCGACGTGTTCGTGACGAGGAGGGATGTGGAGAGCCACCTGCTGGAGGGTCATCGAGGGCGGGATCTATTTCCAGGGGATGTGGTGTCTTACACCCGACACCAAGGCGTGAAGGGATGGTACGCCCTCCACGTCCACAGAGTGGTAGAAGAGGAGGAGCAGTACCACTGGGACTCTGAGTACCAAGAGGGCCCGGACGAGCCTGAAGATTATGAGGAGCAAGGAGCAGCTGGAGGGTATTGCTACCAGTGAACAGTGGCATACCAGTGTAAATAGTTACCCGTCAGGGTACAGAGAACTGTTATGGAACTGTGTGAAAGTCACCCCCTAGATCCCTTATCAGGCTGAGGACTGTGAGCAGCCATTTCCCTTCCCAAAACTGGCCGAGGACTGAGAGCAGCCACCCCTTGTATATGGTTGCGCTTCTTAAAGCGCCCCCTACTGGTTTTATAAAAAGACTGCAACGTCTACCTCAAGACAAGTTTGCTGGACTGTTGCACCTTTAAGAGGAAAGAACACCTGGTCGCAAGTTGCACCGCCGCCAGGATCCAAGAATGTGTTGTAAAAATGTTTTCCTGCAAATGTTTTATATGAAAAGTTTTTATATGCTGCTAGATTGTAATGTGAATGTTTTCTAATAGTGTTTATATGTCAAAAGAGTTCCAGGAGTACTAGTACGTGTTTTATAATAGTGTGACAAGAAAAGAAAAGCGTTTCCCATAAAGGGAATTGAACTGTATTGCCTGTTTTCTGATGTGAAAAGTTTTGAAAAAGTTTTTGCATGTCCTGTAATCAACTGTTTTTGCTCTTTTCCAGCCCGAGGACGTGCTGTGCTTTACCAGGGGGGAATGTAGCGCCCCGAGGGTTCGGCCGCTACAGGGGTATTGCACCTCAGACCAGAGGTGTGATATTCCACTCCCGGGTAAGGATGGAGTATGGACCAGGGCTCAGTTAGCTGCATACAGCACACACACCCCATTTCCGAGGGACAGCTCAATGGTGCTCCCACTAGACAGAAGTGCAGGCACGACCGACTATGTCCCTGCCTGGAGTGGGGAGGGGGGTGGAACACCCAGTGCTGTAGGGGCAGATAGGGGTTGGTTCCTGAGCGTAGGAAGGAGCCCATTGGTTGCTGGTCACCTGGGCTCATGGTCAAAGGGAGGTATAAAAGATGGGCACCATCTTGGATCTGGGTTCAGTCTGTGCAGAGAGAGGAGAAGACAGGGAGTAGAGGCTCTGTAGGAGCTCTACACCAGAAGGGCCTAGTGAGAGGCCGAGGAGGAGGTGAAGGGGAGCTGAGATTGTGGCTCATCCCAGCTCCAAGAGAAAGGAACAGAAAGGAACAGAAGAGGAGAAGAAGAGACAGAGAAACAGAAGGGCTCAGGAACAAGAAGGTGGAAGGGACCCTAAGAACCCACGAGAATCCAGGGTGAAGGGTCAGGCGGATTAAGGGTACCGGACCCCAAGTTGGTGGAGGAGAAACTACCCTCAGCCAAAGACCGGTCGTCGTGATCATTTATTGGTGCGACACCTCATCAAACCTGCTAGGAAGGCACCATATAGGACAGCGGAGGACGGGGCCCACGTTTAACCGCACAAGTCCGCGGCAGCTGGGCAAAAGTGGGTCACTGGTGAGGCAGGCCAGAGAAAGGACAAAAGGGGGTCCTGAGCCATACTTCTGAACTGCCTGGGAGTTGACCGAGCCCCACACCTGGTGGACGCAGCACAGCTCGGGCGGTCACTACTGGTGCTGAAGTGACCCGGAGCACATGAACTGTGAGTAAAGACCCTGGACTGTAACTTGTTGTCTGTGTGCTCCTTTGCGCCTCCAGCACTACCGGTACTGGGACTCTCACCACCATCACTCCCAACATCCACTACACTGCCCTGGGGCCGCACTCTTCCCGTGGGGAGTCACACCATCCCAGCTGCACACGTCATCAGCCCCAGCGGACTGCCTTGCAGCGGCGGTTCCTAATAACCGCAATCCACGGGTGGCGTAGTCGGACATTATCTAAAACATCTGAAAGACTACCACTGGTCTGACCACCCTGAGCGGCGGGACCGGGCCGCCACTACTACTCCCAGCGTCTCCCTATTGCCCGGTTCCGCGTGCCCCACGGCCCAGGGGGCGAGTCATTAACACCTCATTTAATACAAGAAAAATGGGGATTTCTCTGTAATATCAGATTGCAGATATTAATATATCACTTTATTCAACTTTCTATGACCTACAAGGTATATGCATAAGTTCCTGATCTGTTGGCAGGAAAAATGATGCATAAAATAAACGTGTTTTTGCTGCTTTTTTGCATACATTTTTATTGTGTTTTTAGTACGGGTTAAATCTGCAGCAAAAACGCTGGGAAGGAAAGGAAACCTATCATGTTCGATAATGCTGTTATCTTGCAGATATAGAGTTAATCTGCAGGTTCATATCAATATGAAGGTGCCTGGCCACTGTATTGAAAGTGTCACTATTGGGAGGAAATTAACTTTATTCCTCCAGGGAGCCAATGGCCTTCAGTCATACAGTTATGGCTCACAGCAGTAAGAGCGGCAGTTTGATTGACAGCTGACTCTACACTGATGCACTGCAGAGTCGGCTGTCAGTCAAAATGCTGTGGCATGCAAACAGCTTCCACTCTCAGTGCTGTGAGAAATGACCTTAGGTGCATCGACACACCTGTATGACTAAAAGTCGACTTCTCCTGGGAAGTATAAAGTTAATTTCTTCCCAGTAGCCACACTTTCAGTAAAATTGGGGGACACCTTTAGAACATCAATAACCTGCAGATTAAAGGGGTTGTCAACTACTCAGACAACCCCTTCTGAATGCCTATGTTTCTTCCCAGTAATATAATAACACCTAGACTCACCTCTGATGCCGCACTGTTCCAGTGGTGTTGGCACTGGCTCCCGGGGCTCCCTTGACATTGTCATGTCTCACAATCCCTGCAGTCAATCAGCGCTGGCTCCACTCTCTCCTCCTTCGGACAAATCAAAACAAATGGAGGTCAGAGCTGCTGCTGCTCTCTCATTTCCTCTGGATGTCAACTATGTCTATAGGAGAGGAGAGTGAAGCCACCGCTGATTGGCCAATAGCCAAATGTCACACAAACCCTGGAAGAGCCAGTGCCGGCACTGATGGAATGGAGACGGCACCAGAGGTGAGTGTAGGTGTAATTACTTTACTAGGGATAAACATAGGGATTCAGAAGGGGTTGTCCGAGTAATGTGACTCGCCCCCTGGGTCGTGGGGTACCCGGAACCGGGCTTTCTGGTGTATGGTGCTGATGGGGGTAGTAGTGGCAACCCGATCCTGTGGCTCAGGGTGGTCAGACCAAATTGTGGCAGTTGATTTATCAGTGTTTTTAATGTCCGACTACGCCACCCGTGGATTGCGGTCAGAGATAACCGCCGCTGCGAGGCTGACCGCTGAGGCTGGTGTTGGTGTGCAGCACAGGGATAGGATAACTCCCCACGGGAAGAGTGTAGCCTCAGGCAGTGTAGGTGGATGCTGGGGGTGATGGTGCAGGCGCAGCAAAGATCACACTGAGTCCAATGGTGCAGTCCAGGGTTTTTACTCACAGTTGTTATCCATGTCACTTCTGTCAGCAAAGACTGCCCAAGCCGAGCTGCGTCCACCAGGTGAGGAGCTCGGTCAACCCCCAGGCAATTCAGAAGTATGGCACAGGACCCCCTTCTGTCCTTTCTCTGGCTTCTCGTGCCCCACCAGTGACCAAACTTCTGTCCAGCTACCGCGGACCGTGTCAGGTAAGCTTTGGCCTCCGCTTCCCGCTATCCTATATGGCGCCTTCCTAGCAGGTTTGGCGGGGGGTCGCACCAATAAATGATCACGACCTCCGGTTCTTGGCTGAGGGATGATTTACCTCCACCAACTTGGGAATCCGGTACCCTTCCACAGCCTGACCCTTCACCCGATATAACGCGGGTTTGCAACGGTTGCTGTCCGTTCTGCTCTCTTAGGGTCCCTTCTGCCTTATTGTTTCCGGAGCCTTTCTACTCCTCTGTCTCTCCTTCCTTCCTTCTTCTTCTTCTCTTCTCCTCTCTGGCCCCGGCCTCCTCTCTAGGCCTGCCTCGTGGAGCTGAGCTCAGGCTGAGCCTCGGCTCCCTGTCAGCTCTCTCTCCCTTCTGAACCCACTGACTCGACTTCTCTCTTGACTAAGATGACTCCCACCTTTTATCTGCTTCTCTGTGTCTGAGCTTAGGTGACCTGCACCCAATGAGCTCCTTCCTGTGCTCCAGAAACCGTCCCCTTCTGCTCCTACATCACTGCTTTCTCTCCCCCCTCCCCACTCCAGCCAGGGACATGGTCAGTTGTGCCTGCATAAAATGGGAGCACCGTCGAGCTGTCCCCCGGAAATGGGGTGAGTGTGTGTATGCAGCTAACTGAGCCCTGGTCCACACTCCATCCTTACCTGGGAGTGGAATATCACACCACTGGTTGAGGTGCAATACCCCTGTAGCAACCGAACCCTTGGGGCGCTACAAATGGACAACCTCTTTAACCCTATAAATGCAGGTTAATAGCGTTATCCGACACGACAGGTTCCCTTTATATTCAGGACTGCTCCTTATGCCACCAATGTTCACATGTCAATCACAATTGACAGCAAATATAGTGCATCATTCAACATTATTCTTCTATTTAAAATGACAGACACCATTTATGGAGCCTGACACATCCCATTGTAATGAATGGGATCCATCAGGTGCCTCTGGTTACAAATCCAACCCAGATATGAATACAGACGTAAGGAACAAGGACATAAGACTGTGCAGTATGAATTAAGTGTCATGCTTTCAGCATTAAATTTCATATTTTTATTACTGAGTTTTTGTTCACAGCATATAGGCTCCCTTTAGTGGTTTAATTTGCTTTTCGGCACTAGATTTTTGTCCCCCTGCTCTTCCCATCTCTTGCTCTGTAGTGGAGCACTGTGGGAAGAAGTAGCTCATTACCTCACAGACTGGTATACAGAGGACATATACCATTTTACTCCCCTTCATGATAGCATCACTGGTAAGAAGGATTATGTGGCACCCGTTTGCAGCCATCAGATACACAAGACTCTCACTCCTGCATTAATCAGCTGCACTTGCCTGGATAGCAGGTTGGTTAAAAACATGTTGTTTATACACTGTTCAGCCATTTTGTCTCATGTAGTGCTGTGTTGCCTTTTATACATGTGCTGATTGCTGGCTATTTTATTGTTCCTAGTTTCGCCGAATGTATTTACTAACGTTCAATAAATTGCATAGACTTCAGGAAACAGTCTTCTTATTGGACTATGGTAGATCGATTTAACTGCATGTCAGACCACACACATCTCAGAGTAACATGTAGCAAGGACAGAACACCAAGATTGGAAACATGTGGCTCAGTGGCTACCAATGTGGCATTACAATGCTGGTGATTCAGGTTAATTTATGTCTGTGTGTAAAGTGACTGAGGTCAGTAGCCGTGGACAAGCTGCTGCTCCATAGCGCCCTGGCACTTTACAGGAAAATCGTGTCCTAGTCCCAATGTGCTTTCAGGTGTTGGATGCATCACAATCACTCATAGGCAGCAGGCCTCTACTTTCTCTAGGCCTCCATCTTCAGGAGCCACCGCACATAACTTAAGGGACACGCAATTCGTTTCAACAAGCAAAAGTTTACTGGACAGTTCAACAGATTGTAAAACACAGTATTGGGCACAACACTTCTTAGTTCTTGTTTCCTACAGTGTGTCTTCAGCATTACTATCCATTCCTCCTGGACTACCTCTATATTTACTGTTCCTGTCATCTCGTCCAGTCCCGCAGTGCACCCAGAATCTGTTCCCTTCCCTTCACACGATTCCACGTCCATCGTTCCCTGTATGCACTCTTCGTAGTACCTGTACCGAGCCTTAAGCTCCAGACATTCCATGAATGTCCGCAAAAGATTCTAGTAAGCCTTCCCACTGCCCCAAACAATAGACGCTTGTCTGTTGCAACTTGAACTTGACATTGGTTACTGTACTTCCCCATTTGATCAACTATCAGGAAGCAGTCCCTTTTTATGGGGCTTTCCCCTCCCACTATGGGCTAGTCCCGAACCTAAACCATATCTATCCCTACAGCATGTGGCTTAGCAAATCTCCTTCACAAACATTATACATTACATTAACATGCATTAAACATATTATAATTATAATGCTTACCAGAGTCTATCTTATCCTATGGTCACTACCTTATGTCCTAAATCTTAAGCTATACCTGTTCCACTCCATACATGACTAGATATATTTAAAACCACATGACACTATTCACATAATAATATACAGCACAGCGCGATTGGTGTCTTCAGGGGTGGGAACACAATAGTACAGTCCTCCACTCTTACATTTGTATGAAATATTGAACTGGGACTGATGACAGTCTCTGCCAAACACTGTGAAATATGTTAACAGCATATAGGAAAAGTAAAATAATCTTGTCAAAGGAGGACTTGCTAATTTAGCTCAGATAATCGTTCCCTGAAATTAATCAAGAGCTGTTGGGTCATCACTTATCTTGGCACCTTGTATCCAGATACACCCATGACTATGAACAAAGGGCCAACAAAAGTGAACCTAAGATTTAACTTTTTTTTAACACTTATACTTCAAAATATGATAACATTTTCTATTAACCACACACAAGATGAGTTTTATCATTACATTTTAGCCAATGTATACATAGGGAAAATTAAGGAATGCATCTCAAATATGAAATGCACTGAAATATTGAAATTACACCGTCTTTCCATTCCTTAAACTACTGAGTCCTTGGAAGTTCCTTTGTTTGTTTAATAAATGTTAAGTTAAAATAGGTATTTGCTTAAGGCAAACCTTCCACCACAATATCCCGAAGCAAAATGGAACTGTGTAATTTAATATAATTCTATAATTCAAGGATATCGGCTTATTATTTCTTTCAGCATTTCAGTTTCCATATTAAGTCTTTCAAATACACATATAAAAAAAATACAGACCACATAAATGTTACAAGCAAAGACTAATTTAAACTTTTTTTCTTACATAAAACATACAAAATATTCTAAAAAAATAGAATCCCTTTTGATGAATATTTTCCAAAACTTAGAAGAGTGTTCTGAGGAATAAAAATGATTGATTCTCACCCTGCATGTCTTGTCCAGTCCCTACAGGTATTTGCTTTCTGGTCCCATATTTGAAATTAAAATGTATTGACATTAAAGAAAAACTATCATCAGGTATTTGTTATGTAATCGGAGAGTAGCAAGATGTACAGGGTGAGACACTGTTTTCAGCGATGTGTCACTTATTAGGCTGCATGCTATTGTTTCAATAAAATCAGTGTTTTATCAGCAGGAGATTATCACTACAGAACTAGGTGTCTCATGACTCCTAGTCTTTCTGCTCTGTTTATCCCCACCCCCACTACTGATTAGCAATTTTCTGCCTATGCACAGTGTACACAGAAAGTTGCCAATCTGTGCTCTGGGCGGGGTTATACCGGGCTCAGCACTTTGGGCTCTACTAGATCTGCAGCAGTGAAAAAATTATTGTATCACAACTACTGCAGTTAACTAAGTGATATATTGCTGGAATCAGTGTCTCTCTATCTCATCATGCTGATGTCACATGAGGTAGCAAAAACCTGGTGACAGATGCCCTTTAAATCATAAATGGTAAAGGATGGGCAAAACTGCAGGAAAGGTTTTGTGCTGTCATTAGGTTTTTATTAATTAGGTTTTTATTTATTTTGTATTATTGTTAAAATTCTAATTTTAGATTACCTTATCTGAGAGCAGCCTGATGTAGGCAAAGAGAAGTTGAATCCAACCATATATCACTTAGATTACTGGGTGCAGCTGTTATGACACATTCAGAGCTTTTAGATTTAGCATGAAGCAGAGCTGAGGAAGCTAACCCCGCCCACACCAGGCTCTATATGTAGAAAGTCCATAGACAGTGAGGCAGGGCCAGACTGGGGCTGAAAATCAGCCCCGGCACACGAACCAAAGCAGCCCACATGCAAATTGCTGTTTTTAAATTGGAGTGTATCTTTTCTATGCAACCTTTTCTGTACAGTTTGTGGGTGAGAACACTATGGGAATTCAATAGGTGAAATATTACTTTGTCGTTAAAAGTTGGGACTATGCCTCGTGACCCCACTGAGAATTTTTGGTTCTGATAGGGGAACCAGAATTGAGACCTCTGCTATGTACAAGTATGTTCCTAGCTGCAGGAGGACCTAAGGTCAGTGCATATTCTAATAATTATTATTTATACACTCACCCCACCCTACCTCCTAGTCATAGGGTTTTTTCACCCAGTGTACATTTTTTGTCAGCAATGGAGCTCGCTGACTACTAACAGAATGTTATGTTGGGATTTGGCTTTACCAGGCAATTCAGGCAGTTGTCACGTGACCACAAGTCATCTGCCAAACACATTCTCATCACTTCTCATCCAATTCTCTTTCTTTTCTATTGAGGGAGGCAGATGAGAATGTGTTTGGCACAGTGAGGCCTCACTCACACTAGTGTATAACACTGCTGAGTGCTGTCCGATGTTTTATCAGATAGCTCTCAGCCCAATGTTCAGTGGGCAGTGCAGATCTGTGTTGTTCTCTCTAGACCAAATTGGTCTGAAATTTGCAGCAAGCTGCGAGTGGCTCTGGAATTCGGATCACCGTCCATGTCCATAGGTTGGTGTGAAACATCGGACTGCACTCAGACGTCAATCAACTACAGTCTGATGTAAACGGACACAGACAATGGAGGAAATGGAGAAATTCAGCTCTCCGTCTTCCCAGCACCTGTGATACGATGCTATTGTGCGAGATAATCAGACCACAGTAAACTGACTCTGATAAAACTCTGACCAGAGTGTGATCAATGTCATTACCAAAATCAATCTGATTATCTGGCAATCATCGATCTCGTGTGAACGAGCCCTTAATGCTATCACCACATAAAGAAAAAATAAAGGGACTGTCCCCCTACTAAAAACGGCCAGTTCTCCAGCCAGTTTTGCACCAGGAGCTTATTTGGCCAAGAAGATATGATTTATATAGGGACTGATTGTCCAGCACTTCTAGAAATCATATGTTCTTGGACAAATAAGCTCCTAGTGCAAAACTGGCTGGAGGACTGGCCATTTTTAGTAGGGAAAAAACGTAATTATCATTAGCCCCAAAAGTCAGCCACCAGCCAGTTCTAGTCCAGAGGAGGGAAACATGAATATTTAAAGGGGTTGTGCACTACTTTAACACTAATGACCTATCCTTAGGACAGGTCATCAATGTCTGATCGGTGTTGGTGCGACACCTGGCACCACCGATGATCAGTTGTTCTCGGTGTCGGCAGGAACTGCACAGCTCCGTCTACTGTATAGTGGCCGTGTTGAGGAAGGGCAGCAATGACCCTTCACGGTTGACCAAGTGAGTGTTAAATTATTATGTTACAAGGTTGATTGCGCAATCCAACAGAAAACCAGGCGGAGGCAAAGCTCTGTATGGGGGGATTCAAGAATCTCTAACCCCGTTTATTTCTACTAAGCATTTTATATTGTTTTGAGTTTATCAATGACCAATCACCTACAGCCATACTACAAGCTTGAACCAATGTTAGTACAATTATTACGGAAATACACATATGGTCATATTATCGTTAGTTCGGTGTGCGATGGAAAGTTACAAGGTTACACATCCTGGCTCAGACTAGCTAGATAACAGGAGCACGGTGTCTCATAGAATGTTCCTGAGAGAAAAGGTTAGTGTGGGAAAGTTGCATGTGAATCAAGAGGAAAGAAGGAAAGAATGTATGTTATGCAAAGAGTATAATAACATGATTTTGAAGCAAGCAGACAAAATGGAGTTGCCATAGCATGAATATCAGTATGTCCTTTACAGCCGCAACGGGGTACTGCACATCTACCCCTTATTGATTTTAATAGGTGACGAATGTGCAGTATCGGCCACTATACATTAGGCCAAGCTGTGCTGTGCCATAGTGGAGCTGTGAGAACAGCTAATCTGTGGGGTGCCAGATATCACAGCCACACAGATGAGACATTGATGCCCTATCCTAAGGATAAGTCACATATGTTAAGAGTGGACAACCTCTTTAAATTTACTAAATGTGTCTCTGGGCTGGGATAGAACACAAACTCACCCAGTGACCCAGATTGCTGCTGATTGGGGCAGGAACGACAATACACTGCGGCTGACTGCTTGTCTGGAGCTGAGTAGGCGGCGGCCAGGGGCGTACATAGAAATCATGGGGCCCTCTAGAAAAAGTCCTAATAGCCCTGCACATAACATGATGGCCCAACATACAGTCCTGCACATAATAAGATGACCCCACATACAGTCCTGCACATAGTAAGATGGCCCCACATACAGTCCTGCACATAGTATAATCGCACCACATACAGTCTTGCACATAATAAGATGGTCCCACATACAGTACTGTTATGATCTGCTACAGGGACTAAGGAAAGACAGGAGATCTGTCCCTACAATAGAAGTAAACTAGATCCCTATGATGTAACGGGGAACCTGATCCTGCGATCAGACCCGCTAAAGTCCTCGGCTAGTCTGTACGAAGACCTATAGATGTGAGGGAGGGATCCCTACAAGAACTAGGGACTGGGATAAGTTGGAAACCTCCTAGCAGAAATAGTAGCAGTCAAAGACAAACACACAACAAAAAGCATAGAGGTCAGAAGACCTAGCAACACTAACAGAGAACGGCAACAGAGCACCAAGCTAGCTCAAGAGTAGTAAATACAATGAAGTCCAGCAAGGCCAGGAGGGCGGAGCCGGATTAAATAGGCAAAAATGGTCATGTGACCAGCAAACTAAAAAAAACCTAACAGGAGAGTTCTAACAGTACCCCCTCTTCTAAGAGGATCCTCCGGATCCCCTAGGCCCAGGCTTACCAGGAAACCTCCTGTGAAACGCTCTGACAAGTCTGGAAGCAGAAACATCATCCGCCCTCACCCATGAGTTATCCTCAGGTCGAAACCCTTCCAAGCGACGAGATACTGCAAACTCCCTCTATACCGTCTAGAATTTAGGATGCGGGAAATTTCATATTCCCCGTCCTCCACCACCGGAGGAACAGTGGCAGAGGCGTCACCATCCGACACATTAGCTTTTTTCAACAGAGAAACATGAAACACCGGGTTAATCTTCCAGGACGAAGGAACCTCCAACCTAACAGCAGATTGGTTAACTATCTGAAGCACCTTAAAGGGCCCTACGAACTTGGGACCCAATTTTTTAGAAGGAATCCTCAATCGCAGATTCTTAGAGGACAACCAAACCATGTCACCAACAGCAAACAAAACCTCTTGCCGTTTCCTATCAAAGTACCTCTTAGATTTTTTGTTAGCCTCCTGAAGATTACCACGCACATCCGTCCAAACTCTCTCCAAATCAGCGGAAAAACTCTCCTCCTCAGGCACAGCCGAAACCAATTTGGAGAATAACCCAAAAGACGGATGTCTCCCAGAACAACAAATAAAAGGCGAACACCCAGCAGAAGAGGATGTATGGTTGTTAAGAGCAAATTCAGCAAGTGGCAGAAACTCAGACCACCCCTCTTGATTGTCTGCCACAAAACAACGCAAGAACTGCTCAACATCCTGGTTCTTCCTTTCTGTCTGGCCATTAGACTCAGGATGATATCCGGATGAAAACGACAAATGAACTCCCAACCTGTCACAAAAGGCACGCCAAAAATGAGCCACGAACTGAGGTCCCCTATCAGAAACAATGTCAGTAGGAACACCATGTAGTCTAACAATTTCCTTGACAAAGGCCTTAGCGAGTGTCTTAGCGCAAGGCAGTTTGATGAAGGGAACCAAGTGACACATCTTGCTAAAACGGTCCACGACCACCCAGATGACCGTGAAACCTTCAGAGGGGGGAAGGTCAGTAATAAAGTCCATAGCCAGATGTGTCCAAGGTGCACTAGGAACCTCCAGAGGGCAAAGCAACCCCGCCGCAGGAGCATGCGAAGACTTGGATCTAGCACACACAGTACAATGGCGCACCCACTTAATAACTTCCTTCTGCCATCCAGGCCACCAAAAACTGTGACCCACAAGTCTCTTGGTCTCAGAAATTCCTGGATGACCTGCCAACCGAGACTCATGACACTCAACAAACAAATCTCTCCTAAAGGTCCTAGGCACAAACAACCTCCCATGGGGAGTGTTAGATGGGGCATTCTCCTGAGCTTTAAGAATCTCATTCTCCAAAACGGAGTCCAAAGCAGCAATCACAACACCTTCTTGTAAAATGCTCTCCTCTTCCTCCTCAACACTGACCATGGGAGAAAAGCTGCGAGACAAAGCATCCGCTTTAACATTCTTGGTACCCGGGATGTAAGTAACGGAAAAATTAAACCGCGAGAAAAAAAGTGCCCACCTAGCCTGACGGGCATTCAAGCGCTTGGCAGCATCGAGATAGATCAGATTTTTATTATCAGTGAAAACCTGAATGGGAAATTCAGCACCTTCCAAGAGGTGACGCCAATGTTCAAATGCGAGTTTAATCGCCAGCAATTCCCGATTACCAATATCGTACTTAAGTTCAGTCTCAGAAAAATTTTTTTGAAAAAAAGGCACAGGGATGTACTCCATCCTTGTTTTCCTGAGACAACACCGCACCGACCCCCACCGAAGAAGCATCAACCTCAACCAAAAACGGCTTAGTCACATCAGGCTGCATAAGGATGGGAGCAGAGGTGAACCTCTCCTTTAGAAACACAAAAGCTTCAATGGCCTCAGTAGTCCACTGAACCGCATTAGCACCTTTCCTGGTGAGATCGGTCAGCGGTTTGACAATAATAGAAAAATTTTTTATGAATTTTCTGTAATAATTGGCGAAACATAAAAACCTCTGTATCGATTTCAAACCAATAGGCCTAGGCCATTCCTGCACAGCTTGAACTTTAACCGGGTCCATCTCAAAACCTTCACTGGAGATAATGTAGCCCAAAAAACTAATTCTCTGTACAGCGAACTCACATTTCTCCAGCTTAGCAAAAAGCGAAGTGTCCATTAATAACTGTAATACCTCACGTACGCTCCGCCAATGAGACTCCAGATCAGGCGAATAAATCAGAATGTCATCCAAATACATTTTTGCCGATTAAAGGTCTAAGGATGTCATTAATAAGATTCTGAAAAAATGCTGGAGCATTGGTAAGACCAAAAGGCATCACCAGATTCTCAAAATGACCCACAGGAGTGTTAAAAGCAGTCTTCCATTCATCACCCTCCTTCATGCGCAACAAATTGTATGCCCCCCGAGATCAATTTTAGAGAACCACTTGGCCCCCACTAACTGGTTAAATAAATCAGGAATCAATGGCAGTGGGTAAGGATTGCGTACAGTAATTTTATTAATCTCACGAAAGTCCAGACAAGGACGTAAACCGCCATCTTTTTTTTTTTACAAAAAAAAATCCAACAGCCACAGGAGACTTGGAAGGCCTAATGTGACCGGCGGCCAAGCTTGTCTGTATGTATTCCTCCAAAGCCTTTCTCTCAGGAATAGTAAGATTAAATAAACGACTTTTAGGAAGAGTCGCTCCAGGGACAAATTCAATGGTACAATCATAGTCTCTATGGGGAGGCAAAATTTGTGACTCCTCCTCAGAAAAAACTCTCCAAAAATCCTGAATAGGTACAGGTAATTCCCCTTTATCCACAGCAGCAATGCGCCCGTTACAACACTTGTCATAACACTTAGGGCTCCAGGACTTAATTTCATTGGTAAACCAATCCAGTACAGGATTGTGCAATTTTAACCAGGGTAACCCCAATATTACTGGAGAAGGCAAATTATCCAATACCACCAAATCCAAATTCTCTTGATGAATACCATTAATAGTGAGGGGAAATTCACAGACCTTATGAGTAACACTCTTCAAGGGAGAGCCATCAACAGAAACCACAGCAATAGGGGATGACAAAGGTTTAGGTTCTAATCTAAGTTTTTCCAAGAATCCCCCATCAATCACATTCAGAGTAGAACCACAATCCACAAATACCCGAAATTCAATTAATTCATCCTGAGCAGCAGTAGTGGCAGATAGGAATACTCCCTTAGAATTTAAACAGGCTATAAGTGCATGACTGACCATTTTTTTTTCTTTCTTCATACGAAGCACACAGTTCTTAATAAAATGACCAGAATTTCCGCAATAGAAGCGCAAGCCTTCAGAAAGCCTGCGGTCTTTTTCCTGAGAGCGGGGTGCCATCGCCCCAATCTCCATCGGCTCTCCATTGTCAGCACAGACCCTCTCAGGACTCGGAGCTGACATAGCAGAGGATTTGCTCTCATTAACCCTTGCACGCAGTCTCCTGTCCACCCGTATAGCTAATTGCATTGCCTCCTGCAAGTTTCCAGGTGTGGGATAAGCAATCAGTAAATCCTTAACCCTTTCACCTAGCCCTGTAAGAAACAAGCTTTTCAAAGCTGAATCGTTCCACCCCACCTGGGCAGACCACCGACGGAAGTGAGAACAATATTTTTCCACATTACCTGATCCCTGCCTCAGATGTCTCAATTCAGACTCAGCAGATGAGACACGATCAGGATCATCGTACAACAAACCCAAAGCAGAAAAAAAACTATCCACTGATCTAAAGCACGGATCACTAGGTTGGAGAGAGAAGGCCCATCCCTGAGGATCTTTGAGCAAAAGTGACATTATGAACCCTATGCGCTGTGATTCATCACCTGAGGATCCGGGTCTCAAACGAAAATACAATAAACAAGCATTTTTAAAAGAAAAAAAATCTTGTTGTTCGCCAAAAAATAAATCAGGCAGACGTACCTTTGGTTCCACAAAATGTGCTCCAGAACAGCTACTCACGTGTTGTTGGAGCTTGGCCACCTCCAGAGAGAGTCCCTGCAAGCGTTGAGCCAAATCTTGAACCGAGACCATGATGGAAAACTGGAGGTCTTTCCTTAGAGAAATTTTTTTTTTCTTTTAGGGCTGGACTTACTGTTATGATCTGCTACAGGGACTAAGGAAAGACAGGAGCTCTGTCCCTACAATAGAACTAAACTAGATCCCTACGATGTAACGGGGAACCTGATCCTGCGATCAGACCCGCTAAAGTCCTCGGCTAGTCTGTACGAAGACCTATAGATGTGAGGGAGGGATCCCTACAAGAACTAGGGACTGGGCTAAGTTGGACACCTCCTAGCAGAAATAGTAGCAGTCAAAGACAAACACACAACAAAAAGCATAGAGGTCAGAAGACCTAGCAACACTAACAGAGAATGGCAACAGAGCACCAAGCTAGCTCAAGAGTAGTAAATACAATGAAGTCCAGCAAGGCCAGGAGGGCGGAGCCGGATTAAATAGGCAAAAATGGTCATGTGACCAGCAAACTAAAAAAAAACCTAACAGGAGAGTTCTAACAAGTACTGCACATAGTATGATGGCCCCACATACAGTCCTACACATAGTATGATGGCCCCGCATATAATGGTCCATATAGTATGATGGCCCCACATGGCATAGTATGGCCCCACATAGTATGGTATAGTATGGCCCTACATAGCATGGCATAGTATGGCCCCACATAGCATGGCATAGTATGGCCCCACATGGCATAGTATGGCCCCACATGGCATGGCATAGTATGGCCCCATATTAATATGGCATGGCATAGTAGGGCCCCACATGGCATGGCATAGTATGGCCCCACATGGCAAGGCATAGTATGGTCCCACATAGCATGGCATATGGCCCCAAATAGCATGGCAGTAGGGGGCGAGTAGGACTAGCATGTGCTGCTGTGTCCAACAATGATAAGCTCCTGGTGCTAAAACAATCATTGCAAGCAAACAAAACTACAGAGCTTGACAGGAGAGGCATCACTGGAATCTGTGTTTTAACCCCTACCTCATGCTGTCTTCAGATTACATAGCAAAAACCTGCAGACAGATTCCCTTTAGTAGGACAGGATGGTGGTCCTAGTTTCCCTTTAAAGGGATTGTCTCATGGAAAGTAATGGTTGAGACTCAGTTAATCAAGTGAAAAGAAATGTATATATACATTTTTATTTGTAACAGTGCCCACTGCCCAGCGCTGTTTCTCCTGTTGCTGGAATATGGGTCCACCTTCAGGTGTGGACAGTGACACACATGCTCAGTGGCTGCTTTGTCACTCCCTGCTCATTTTGCACAGTGATCTGACAGTGTAGAGGTCAATAATACAATGTGGTAATGACAGGAGAACTATCGCATGAGCAGTAGATGTAACAGGTAGAGATGAGATTTGTCATACTTGCTGATAATGCGGTCACTTACGCACTTGTCACTTTTAGGTACTTGTCACTTCATGTACATCACTGTTGCAATTTGAATTACATTGGTGAACTGATGTTTTTATAAGAATTATTTCATTGATTAGGTTTATTGCTTTATTATGTGAACATTAAGGATTAGCACAGCTTCAAAGTGCTTGAAAATGGCTCCATTGAGAATCTGAAATGTTACATTGTAATACTGGATAAATTAGTCCCCAGTTCGCTTGATTCCCTGGAGTGCTGCTTCACATCTGGTTTAGAGTCTGCATTTGGTGTTTTGAGTGCATCTGCTCTCTGAAAAGTCTTTTAGACACTTCATCTTCTACATACTGGAAACAATCAGGAGGTAAGATTGTACGTATGTGCTACTGAGGCTTCTTTCCCCTGTGATGTCCTGCAAATGTTATGACCAGTGATGATAACTGAGTATGAGGCTCAACTTGTGAAGTGGACCCTGAGCGTTGGTGCAGCTGGCAGGATGGCAAGTGGAGATAGTGGATGTGGCACACTCAAGAGTCATGGGAGCAGCAGGACAGATGGCAGCCGGCCGATGTGAAGGAAGCAGAGCCAGGATACCTGGGACAGGTGTGTAACACTGAGTAGTTTATTTAACTGGAGTTTGGGTCAAGGTTTTTTAGGAGTGACTGAAGAGTCATGGTGGGAAGGTTACTCCAATACTCCATTTCACATCATGTCCTCCTGACCAGAAGCCACAGGTGGAAGTGTGATTGTTTAAAAGCAACTACCAGAGCAGTGACACCTCTGTCTACTGGACTGCGTGGAAGATCAGCCTGGGAGTAAAAGATTTGAAGAGATCACTGTGAAAAGTGAAGGACTATTGTTTGAACTGAACCTGGAAAGTTTAGTGAGCAAACCTCGATTCATGTACAAGTGAGCCATGGACGGACACTGACAGCTTGGGGCTCCTGTTCAAGAAATGTGTTTGGGCCTACTCTCCTTTTATGGCAACTAAGCTAAAGATACAGTGGGTGCGGAAAGTATTCAGACCCCTTTAAATATTTCACTCTTTGTTTCATTGCAGCCATTTGGTAAATTCTAAAAAGTTCATTTTTTTCTCATTAAAGTACACTCTGCACCCCATCTTGACTGAAAAACAAGCTGAAATGTAGAAATTTTTGCAAATTGATTAAAAAAGAAAAACTGAAATATTACATGGTCATAAGTATTCAGACCCTTTGCTCAGTATTGAGTACAAGCACCCTTTTCAGCTAGTACAGCCATGAGTCTTCTTGGGAATGATGCAACACCGTTTTTCACACCTGGATTTGGGAATCCTCTGCCATTTTTCCTTGCAGATCCTCTCCAGTTGCATCAGGTTGGATGGTGAACATTGGTGGACAGCCATTTTCAGGTCTCTCCAGAGATGCTCAATTGGGTTTAGGTCAGGGCTCTGGCTGGGCCAGTCAAGAATGGTCACAGAGTTGTTCTAAAGCCACTCCTTTGTTATTTTAGCTGTGTGTTTAGGGTCATTGTCTTGTTGGAAGGTGAACCTTCGGCCAAGTCTGAGGTCCAGAGCACTCTGGAAGAGGTTTTCATCCATGATATCTCTGTACTTGGCTGCATTCATGTTTCATTCAATTGCAACCAGTCGTCCTGTCCCTGCAGCTAAAAAACACCCCCATAGCATGATGCTGCCACCACCATTTCACTGTTGGGATTGTATTGGGCAGGTGATGAGCAGTGCCTGATTTTCTCCACATATACCACTTAGAATTTTCACCAAAAAATTCTATCTTCGTCTCATCAGACGAGAGAATCTTATTTCTCATAGTCTGGGAGTCCTTCATGTGTTTTTGAGCAAACTCTATGCAGGCTTTCATATGTCTTGCACTGAGGAGAGGCTTTCGTTGGGCAACTCTGCCATAAAGGCCCGGCTGGTGGAGGGCTGCAGTGATAGTTGACTTTGTGGAATTTTCTCCCATCTCCCTACTGCATCTCTGGAGCTCAGCCACAGTGATCTTGGGGGTTTTCTTTACCTCTCTCACCGAGGCACTTCTCCCATGATTGCTCAGTTTGTCTGAACTGCCAGGTGTAGGAAGACTTCTGGTGGTCCCAAACTTCTTCCATTTAAGGATTATGGAGGCCACTGTGCTCTTAGGAACCTTGAGTACTGCAGAAATTCTTATGTAACCTTGGCCAGATCTGTGCCTTGCCACAATTCTCTGAGCTCATTGGGCAGCTCCTTTGATCTCATGATTCTCATCTGGTCTGACATGCACTGTGAGCTGTGAGGTCTTATATAGACAGGTGTGTGCCTTTCCAAATCAAGTCCTATCAGTTTAATTAAGCATAGCTGGACTCTCATGAAGGAGTAGAACCATCTCAAGGAGGATGACAAGGAAATGGACAGCATGTGACTTAAATATGAGTGTCTGAGCAAAGGGTCTGAATACTTATGACCATGTGATATTTCTGTTTTACTTTTTTAATACAGTTGCAAAAATTTCTAGATTTCTGTTTTTTTTCAGTCAAGATGGGGTGCAGAGTGTACTTTAATGAGAAAAAAATGAACTTTTTAGAATTTACCAAATGGCTGCAATGAAACAAAGAGTGAAAAATGTAAAGGGGTCTGAATACTTTCTGTACCCACTGTGTATATATATATATATATATATATATATATATATATATATATATATATATATATATATATAGTGATGTAGCAGACATCCCTTTAATGGTTCAGTGTAGTTTGAATGACCATGTACCTTCCCCTTTAACTGACTGGTCACATGACCGTGACATCACACAGGTCCTTATGCACACAGTTAAGGTCCTCTCTGTGAGTGTGTGTGTGTGCTGCAGTATATATAAACCCTGTGTGTTCCTGTGTGGGTGTGTTTCGGTGTGTAGGAGTTCCTGTGTGTTGGGAGCTCCTGTGTGGGCACCGTGTGAGAGGCACGAGGCTGTTCCCTGTGTGTGTGGGGGAACACCGCTCGTGTGAGGCCTGGAGTGGCCTGGTGGACTCCGGTGGAGGTGAAGCCTGGATCCCTCTGTGAGAGTGTGGGGGATGCCAGTGCCACACAAGCATCCTGGAAGGTGAAGCCTGGGTATGGTATGTGTAATACGCCAGTAAGCCTTCAGGGAGTGACGGCTGGAGACCACGTGTGGTAAGCCGTAGAGCCACAGTGGTGGCGTATGGAAAGGACTATAACAGCTGAAGTCGGCAAAGGTAATACTCGTGTGTTATGGACATTTAAATGGACATTGTTTTAGTATTTCCTTGCGGAAGGCTGTAATTAGAGCCAAGTGGGCCGGTCTGCCACTTGGGATCGTGGACTTTATCAGTGTGTCGGCGGGCCACGGAGTTGGACCCGGACATAAGCTGTTTATGAAGTGTAATAAACTGCTGAGCATTGTTTAAAACGGAAAGCTTATCATATGTGAGTTGACTGACGCAGCAAAGCGAGTATCCCCCAGGATAATAAGTAGCGCTGCCTTACAATATATATGTATGCAATAGCCTTTTAAGCCGCCTCTGTGGACAGGGTGTTTGGTAGTTCTCACCTCAATATAGCGCAGTGCCTCCACCCGAATCTGTCTGGGAGTAGTAGTGGGATGCAGGAGGGTCTTCCTCTTCTGCCAGGGGTCGACTCGGGAAACCCCTGTACACACTCCCTATACACTTACAAAGAGATGAGGTTGAAAACTTGAACAGGTTTATTGTGGAGGAAGGTAAACAGTAAATATGGTAAGGGAATGGCAAGTAATAATAAAACAAAGAGTATTCACAATTGACACATAAAAAGAATTAGTTAAGGCTTTGCAGTTTACTTGAAAGATAGGGATGACACTTTCCCTTTGTCCCTTTTCTGATGTGTGACCTAATAGTACGTCATGATGACCTGGGCCGATTGGACCAATGACTACTATTAGGTCATATGGCGATCGCGCCCGCACACAAGCGGTGCGAGGCGATCGCCGCCGGGTGTCAGCTGATAGTCACAGCTGACACCCGGTGCTATGTGCTGGGAGCAGTCCCGCACCACTCCCGGCACATTAACCCCCTCAATGCTGCGATCGAAGTTGATCGCAGCATTGCGGGGGCAAGGGGAGGTGATCGCAATACTCACCTCCTCTCCCGGCCTCTAGCGCTGTGTGCCGCGGCTTCCCGGATGTTGCCTTGACGTCCTGATGTCGTCATGACAACATCTGGATCACCAGACAGCAGGAAGATATTTTGGTCATGCGCAGTGCATGACCAAAGTATCTTCTGCAGCTGCAGCCTGCTCCATCCCTGTGCTATACAAGCGATAAGAATAAAAAAAAGTGAAAGTCCCATAGTGGTACAAAGAATAAAAGTCCAAAAAGTGTTAAAAAATGAAAAAAAAAAAATAAAATAAAAATTGTAAAAATATAAAAAAAATAAAAAAAATAATCCACCAAAAATAAAAATATAATGTACCCATCAATAAATATTATTATGAAAAAAAAGTAAAAAAACAATAAAAGTACACATATTTGGTATTGCCGCGTTCAGAACGACCTGACTTATAAAACTGTCCCACTAGTTAACCCCTTAAGTGAACACAGTAAAAATAAAAAACGAAGCAAGAAACAATGCTTTATCATCATACCGCCAAACAAAAAATGGAATAACACGCGATCAAAAAGATGAATATAAATAAAAATGGTACCGCTGAAAATGTCATCTTGTCTTGCAAAAAACAACCTGCCATACAGCTCCATCAGCTCCATTAGCTTTTGTTGTGTAAAAGCGCCAAAACATAGAAAAACTATATAAATGTGGTACCGCTGTAAACGAACTGACCCGAAGAATAAAGCTACCTTATCAATTTTACCACACGTGGAACAGCATAAAAAAACCCATAAAAACAATTCCGGAATTGCTGGTTTTTGTTTATTCTGCCTCCCAAAAATCAGAATGGAAAGCGATCAAAAAAAATGTCAAGTGCCTGAAAATGGTACCAATAAAAACGTCAACCTTCAGTGTGAATGTACAATTTTCATAGTCATGAAAATACAGAAAAGTCTTTAAATGAGAAGGTGTGTCCAAACTTTTGGTCTGTACTGTATATAATTGCATAGTCTCCTCTCATTATGTATATTGCCACCCCTTATTACATAGTGCCCTCCCTTGTTATTTACAGCACCGTTCCTTCCGTTTCAGATTCTTTTGTTATATATAGCACCCTTTCTTTATTTCATAGTGTCCTCTCTTGCTAGATATAAACTGAAATGACAGCTGATGAAACATGGTGAAGCTTCTATTCTGATGGAGGCGGCTGATGGACTGGTCTTCTGGTCAGATGCTGTTCCATCAGCAGTCATTTCATATCTAACAAAAGAGGACTATGTAATAAACAGAGGACGCTATAAATTAAAAAAATAATGAGAGCATTGTATGTAACCGATGGTGCTATACATAACAAGATAATACTATGTAGTAATGGGACGGAGCTGTACTTAACAACAGAGGACGCTATATAATAAGGGACTGCTCCGTACATAACTAGAGAAGATGTTATGTAATAAGGGATAGCGTTATATATAATAAAAGTGGAAACTATGTAACTAAGGACGGCGCTATATTTAACAAGAAAGTACATTATATACTAGGGGACTGCGCTAGATATAATAAGGCTACATTCCTGTATTGGTGTGTTGAGCATGTCCTATTCTGATCCTCAAAACCGTATCTGTGATTTTCATGGATATATGAATGAATCTATGAAACTGTGAGTTATAAAAAAATCTGGCAGCACATGGATATTTAACACGAATGTGAGATAGTGAGATAGTGGCCTAAGGGAGATGGTTTTACAAATAACAGAATTACTAAGTAATACAGTATAAAGAATAAATATTTCCATCCAATGACTTGTCTTGTGACGATGATCACTGCAGACCTAAAAATAATAAGGTTGTATATATTGTATACATACATTTGTCTCCTTGGGTAATGTACCCCATCCTGGTCACCTTCCTAGCATAATGTCAGCAATCCTGGGGTAAAATTCCCCATCCTGGGCTGCTTCTTGAAGTAATGGGCCCCATCCTGGGCCCCTTCCTGGGGTAAGGTGCCCCATCCTGGTACCCTTCGTAGGGTAATGTGTCCCATCCTGGTCTCCTTCCTGGGTAATGTGCCCCATCTTGGTCCACTTTCTAGGGTAATATGTCCCATCCCATCATTTTTCTGGATTAATGTGCCCTTTCCTGTGCCCCTTCCTGGCTAATGTGTCCTGTTCTGCTTTTCTCCAAAACATTAAAACAAAAAACAAATTGTTCTACTCACCTTCCTCCGTTCCCACGACACAAAACATCCTCTTCTATAGACAGCGTAGGAGCCGGCAACTAATGTTGACGTGCATGCCATGGTGCATGATGTCACTACCATAAGCCCCCAGTCACAGGCATGCTGACGTCAGCTGCATGCCTCTGATTGGCCAGCAGCGTGTATTGCAGTGGAGGGAGTCAGCGGGTCTCCTGCGCTGCAATACATTCAGGACGTACATTCAGCTGAAACAGGCACTGGTGCCGGCAGGCCCCCCTCAAACTCTGGCCCTGGTGCAGCTGCGATGTGTCCGCCCCGAAGTGACCGTATATGCCTGCTTGCCAAACCTTTAAGCTAAAAGATTGCACAAGGACTATTTTGGATGTTGTGGACCAACTTGGTTACTACAGTTAAACTGAGGATTGGGAAATCTGAGGGATTCTTTAGTTTTCAATTTTCAACTTGGAATGTGCAAATTGACTCTTCAGAGAAAAAGAGGACTTGAACTCCACCTATTGGAAGCAGCAATCCTACAAGTCACAATCAACCCTTTAACAAGTTGTGCAATATGACTTAGGATAAAAGCCAAATCAGAATCAGGCTGTTGGCCCTCGTCAGTGAAAAGTATGAGAACTGATTTGGCTGCATGAGAGGCTCTGGACTGAGGTCTAAGGGGTAACGTTTCTCCTTGTGGAGAGTGACACACCAGCTCTGGAATGTCAATGTAAGGAGGCTTATCTTCAGGTGTCTACTTCCAGAGTAGCCTTCTACAGAAAGCTACTCCATTTCTAGAAGGCTACTCCACTTCTAGAAGGTGCCAATGCACAGTACCAAAGCAGTAGACAGCGTCAGAAAAGACAATGTCAATCCAAGCAGAGTTCTTTCCGAACAGTAGATGGAAAGAAGGTTAGTGCAGGCAGCTGACAGCAGATGTGGTAAAAAAAAATTGTGTATTGTCTACTGAGCCTTTGTGTGAGTAATCTCTATAGTTCATTGTATCTCATGGGTTGTGATGTTGTGTTCCCTTTTGAAAAGCAGCAAATGAGAGGAAATTACTTGAAGACCATGATAGAAGTTTATCACAAGCCCTTGTTCTTGACAGATCAACTATTAGGTAGAAGGATCCCATTTACTTTTCTTCCACAAGGTCTTTTATGGTCTACATTTTACAGTGCTTTGACCATAGTTATTAGATTATCTTCTATCTTCAGGTCCAATCAAAACGTCTTGAATAAACCAAGAAATATCTAATAAAAGTATCTAGTACATTTGCACACATCTAAAATTTAGGCAGCCTTAGTAAATTGGTTGACTTAGGTCTTTTAAGTCTTTTGGTGGTTTAGTGTTGGACACCATGGTAGGGTCATGCCTCCGGTGTTGGTATTCCACTGGTTCATGAGACTATGTGGTGATCTCTAAATATTCAATAATTAAAAAAAGTGTGTCTAATCAGCTGAACACATTTAATTACTAAATGTGTTAATGAGCAATAACATAAACCAGCTTAATATTACATCTTCCTCTTTGTACAACTCATTAATTTCTTCAGATCCTATAATCTTCCCAGACATGCTATTTAAAGAAGGAAAATAGTAACTTGGGAACAGCGTCTAAATGCCGGCTAAATCTTTTATCAGATAACGTCATAAACTAGAATGCCTGAGAATAATTTCTCTTTTGTTCACTAATCTACTGGACTAATTTATCTAGTTTTCTACGTATTTCGGTTCATTTGTTACTTTAAGCTTAGGTGCGTTAAGTAACTGAAACCAAGAATTTAGCCCATTCCGACGTTTTTTTTTTCCTCTCTTCACAAAAAATCCGGCTTTTAAGGCTTTCAGCTTGACAGCATTACATAATTCTCAAGTGCTTTAGAAATCAGAATTTCAACTTTTCTACAAAAAATGTTCTCTCCCTCCCTCTTCTTCATCCTATAACACAAATGTACTTGCCAACACATTTTTCCAAAAGCATTTGAAGCTGTTTTCCAGTGTCACAATGTTTTAAAGATAATATCTACTTTTTCTCTAACACTTCAATCACAGGTATAAAAATGATTGGCAGTGTTGAGCTTACAGAATTTTTGTTCAAGGTTTTCTCTGAAAAATTGACTGATAGGCAGTAAATCCTAAAGCTTGGAAAGGAAAGACGTATCCAGATATTTCAAAATATACTGAAGCAAAGAACTCAAATCCTGGATTTTGTTTTCATTTTTGGAAATTAGAACTTCATGATGAGTAGATAATAGAAGATAATCAGCCATATATTTATTTTTGGCTGATCGGACTAATTTTGAATGTTCCTGTTAATCACTGTGGTGTGATTTTCCTGTGAAAGAAATATTGGTATTTCCAGCATTAATAAAGTAAAAAAAACTCTTTTTTTTAGAAAAACAGTGTCACAATTGTCCATCTGTCCACAGCTTGTGAGTGGTACTATAGCTTTGCCCAAATTACTGTAATTTAGTTGAGCTGCAATACCAAACCCAACCTACACAAGTGTTGTGGCACTGTTTGTAAAAATGAAAAGCCAGGTTTTTATTACCCTGAACAAACCCTCATAGAAGGCTGCATTGGCTCATCACTAGTGATGAGCGAGCACTAAAATGCTCGGGTACTCGTTGCTTGGGTCGAGCAAATTGGAATACTCGGGTGCTCGACCCGAGCAACGAGCCCAATGTCAGTCAATGGGAAACTCGAGCATTTTTCAGGCGGCTCCCCCCGGCGGTCTGCAGAGGGCCTAAAAATTGCCCAAATTGATGGGAACAGTGCTCAAATGACATGGGAACAGCGTGGGGAAGACCCCTGGAAGCATTTCTGATTCCCTGGTCACTGCTGTCAACAAAGTGGTCAGAGGTATTACGCCACTTTTACGGACTCACAATAAAACATACAAAGACAAATCCAAAATGAATTTTCCTGGGAAATATGTTAAGGAATATCCTTTTCAAGGTAATGGCTTGTATATAAGGCAAAATAAATAACCAAAGCCAAAAATACTCCTCCACACCTTGGGCTATATTCACACGTAGCATTTTTGATGCGTTTTTGCACTTTTACATTGCTTTCAACCAAGAAAAATGCATTCACTGGGAAATATCATTTTAAAATTTTACAATCTTATCTGGCCATGTGGTATGTGACACATCATCAGACACATGCATACAGTGCTGAAAAGACATGGGAACAGCATGGGGAAGACCCCTGGAAGAATCTCTGACTTCCAGGTCACTGCCTAAAAGTGTGCCCATCATAAGTGATCCTTGGTGCATGCAAAGATGCCTCCCGGCATGCACCTGTCATTGCAGACTTGCAAAAATCACCGTCCACGTCCTTGTCCCAGTGCAGCTTTCAGTTGTCCCTACCCCATTCCTTGGAATGCAAGCGCAAGTATGCAGCCAGCCACACACCCTCCCACAGGCTGCAATACTATACTGCTAAATTTTTGACAGCTGCTTGCATTTGAAATGTGGCCTTTTAGGCTTGTGGAGGCGGAAGCTGTCCACAATCCTATGGCGGCGGCAACCGGGTATCCATACTCGGTCCCCAGCCGCCACTATTTGTCCTGGTGTCGTCTCCACCTTCCACAAACACGGGTCCCACAACATTACCCGTGCCCTCCCTAGTGAACTTACTGGGAAGGACCGCCTACCCACAAACACGTGGTCAAGAAAATGTGGCCAGGGACGGTACGGAGACAGTCCATAGCTTTTTTTGCTGAGTTGTATTTTACCACATCCATACTCTTCAGCTTGGTGAAAGGACTTGGGAAACCATATCTACCCAGCTGTCATTTCTCCCAGGAAGTCCTCTAAAGTTGCTTTCACTTGAAATGTGGCCTTTTAGGCTCGTGGAGGCGGAAGCTTTTCATAACCTCATGCCGGTGGTGGCTGGGTGTCCATACTCGGTCCCCAGCCGCCACTATTTCTCCTGGTGTCGTCTCCGCCTTCCACAAGCACGGGTCCCAAAACATTACCCGTGCCCTACCTAGTGCACTTACTGTGAAGGACCGCCTAACCACAAACACATGGTCAAGTGAATGTGGCCAGGGACGGTACAGAGCCAGTCCACAGCTTTTTTTGCTGAGTTGTATTTCACCACAGCCATATTCTTTAGCTTGGTGAAAGGACTGGCATAGAGGGAAACCGTATCTACTCTGGGTGTCATTTCTCCCACGAAGTCCTCTAATGCAGCTTGTTGCAGAAGCAATGGCAGCCCGTCTATCATCAGCTCACACTTGTCGGTGGTGCTTTGACACACAAACATCTTTCTTTGCGCATTTAATTTCATGACTACAGAGTTGGGCAATGGCCTTATCTGCAATGCGGTTTGAGTAATAACATGCATAAGCACGTCCGATCCACATTAAAAAATCAACCATAGAGTGTCCGGGAACCTTCCCACACACTTTTCTTAGCCAGGACTGCTTCTCGGCAGGGTTGGACGATCCCGCCAGAAAATCCTCTGGTGTGCCCTGGATTCTACATCAGGAGAGTTCATCATAGCGCTAACTTTGCAGCTGCTATGGGGCTCTTGAGTGGGGGAGAAAGGTGAGCCCTCAGAATCAAATCCTATGGTGGGCCCATTGTTTTTCAATATGAAACAGCTTCTCAATGGGAGTTGTTTTTCACCACAGCCATATTCTTTAGCTCTGTGAAAGGACTGGCATAGAGGGAAACCATATCTACCCCGGCTGTCATTTCTCCGTCACCATGTTCCACCCATTGTCACACATGACCATGCCTGGCTGTATGTTCAGCAGTGAGAGCAACAGATCAGGCTGTTGTGTTACAGCTTTCAACTACTCTGCAGCGCTGGGTGGTTTGTCACCTAAGCATTAAGCATGTTATCTTCCACACAGCCTGTTGCTGCTTGGCCAAGGCAGTGCTGCTGTGCTTTCATCTTGTGACTGATGTGGTCATTTCGGAGATGGAGGAGGAGGTGAAGGAGCTGAAACAATGTGATTACATTGAGGTTACATTGACGACTCTGTTTTATATACTAAAGAAAGATCTTACTGTTTTTTTTTTACGTTATTTTTTTAAGACAAATGCATTCAGCGGGAAATGTCATTTTAACATTTAATAACCTTATCTGGCAATGTCGTGTGTGACACATCATCAGACACATCCTGTTTCATTTATGATGGAGGGACTCTGAAAGTCACAAAGCCTATTTTTATAGGGCCATCAGGCGGCCCTTACTATTCTTAAAAGGCCAGCAGTCGGCCCTTGCTTTTGTTAGAGAGTCATCAGCCGGCCATTATTAAAGAGTGGGTCTCCTATACTGTTATTGCTTATGCAGTGACTGCAGTGGCTGCCAAAATTCAGACGCAACCCAATACCCCTTTGAAGAGACATAGAGGAGGGTCTCAGTAAAAAAAAGTTCCATTATAAAGGAGCGGGTCTCCTATAGTGGTGATGCCCATGCTGTGACTACAAGGGCTGGCAAAATTTGGGAAAAACCCCACTAAAAATTTAAAGACACATAGAGCAGGGCCACAGCAATGAGTAAGACATGTTCCCATTAGAAAGGAGAGAGTCTGCTATACAGTTATAGGGTATTCAGTGAGTCCAACGGCTGACCAAATTTAGGAAAAACCCCACTAAGAATTTAAAGACACATAGTGCAGGGCAACAGTAACGAGTATGACATGTTCCCATTAGAAAGGAGCTTGTGTGCTATACAGTTATAGGGTATGCAACGTGTCCAACGGCTGACCAAATTTAGGAAAAATCCCTCTAAGAATTTAAAGACACATAGAGCAGGGCCACAGTAATGACAAATTCCCATTAGAAAGGAGAGAGTCTCCCATAGTGTTGGCCTATGCAGTAAATGCAAGGGCTGCCAAAAATGCCCCATGGAAGAGACGTACAGGGCCTCATGAAAATTTTTTCCCATTATTAGGAAGTGGGTCTCCCATAGTGTTGGCCTATGCAGTGAATGCAAGGGCTGCCAAAAATTGGAAGGCACTCCAATGCCCCTTGGAAGAGACTTAGAGGGCCTCATAAAAAATGTTCCCATTAGAAAGGAGCGGGCCTCCTATACTTGTAATGCCCATGCACTAAGTGTATGGGCTGACAAACACCCCTGGGCGGTATACATGAACATACTGTATACAATTTTTTTTTTATGGGCATCATAAACACCCTTTAAAAAAATTATGTGGGTGTTGCATCACAGACCACGGTCACTCTGGTGATATGGTGGTGGTGCATGAGGATGAGGAGAAGGAGGAGGACAAGAGCAAATACCAAAATCAGGAAGCGTATACCCATGTGTGGGTGTGAAAAGGTGCATGGGAATACACCTCCCAAAAAAAGGCACTGGATTTGAGTTTATGTTACACTGCTTTCATTCGGTGGTGTTGAGAAGTCTGGCACATTCCAGCCCTTGTTCATTTTTATAAGAGTCAGCCTGTCAGCATTTTCAGTTGACAGGCGGATGCGCTTATCAGTTATAATTTCACCAGCGGCACTAAAAACCCGCTCTGATAAAACGCTAGCGGCAGGGCAGCCCAGGACCTTCATTCCACGTATCCATCTTGGATACCCAATAATTATAAGGCACAGAGGAATCACAGAGGATGTTGGTACGGTCAGAAAGGTACTCCCTCAGCATCTTCCCAAAATTTGCACTCCTTGTGAGAGTACCCCATGCCTCAGGGCTTGTGCGATGGGAGGGTCTGAGAATATTCTCCCAGAACTTTGACAGTATTCCCCTGCCTCTGCTGGATTGCAGTTGTGTCTCTCTCGCCTATAGTCCTTGGTTGTCCAACGAACTATGACCTCTGCCGCCAGCATTTTCAGATGGGAATTTTTTTAATAGTTCAGCAACAAGGGCCTTCTGGTACTGCCCCATTTTTGTAGATCTGTCCGCCTCAGGAATAAGAGATATAAAGTTCTCCTTGTAGCGTGGGTCTAGAAGTGTCACCAACCAGTAATGACTGTCACCCAAAATTTTGAGAACACGAGGGTCATGGGAAAGGCAGCGTAACATAAACTCAGCCATGAGTGCCAGACTGCTAACAGGCAAGACTTCCGTGTCCTCACCAAGAGGATGACTGACCATGCTCTCCTCCTCCTCCTCTCTGTCCTCAGGCCATCCACGCTGAACAGATGGTATGACAGTTGTTCAGGTAGTACCGTCTATAGCGCATGAAACTAGCTCCTGTTCTTCCTCCTCCTCCTCCTCCGCTTCCTCATTGTCACCCAATCCACGTTGGGATGAGATTAGGCTGGGCTGTGTGTAATCACCCTGTATGGTTCCTTGCTCCATCTCATCGTGCTCTTCCTGCAATGCATCCTCTTTGATCTTGAGCAGAGAGTGTTTCAGAAGACAGAGAAGTGGGATGGTGATGCTAATTATGGCATCATTGCCGCTCACCATCTTGGTGGAGTCCTCAAAGTTTTGGAGGATGGTACATATGTCTGACATCCACGTCCACTCCTGAGGTCGTATGTGTGGAGTCTGAACTGAATACCGATGGTCTTGTTGATGCTGGTGCTCAACAAATGCCCTCTTCTGTTCACAAATCCTTCTCAACATCTGCAGTGTAGAGTTCCAATGCGTGCAGACATCACACACCAGTCTGTGAGCCGGAAGCTGCAAATGCTGCTGAAGCATGGCAAGGGTGGTGGAAGCTGTAGCTGACTTTCTAAAATGGGCACACAGGCGGCATACTTTGAAAACCATATCTGGCAGCTCTGGGTAGGATTTGAGAAATCGCTGAACCACGAGGTTAAGCACATGGGCCAGGCATGGTACGTGCGTGAGCTCGCCTCGCCTCAGAGCCGCCACCAGGTTCCGGACATTGTCACACATGACCATGCCTGGCTGTAGATTCAGCGGTGTGAGCCACAGATCTGCCTGCTCTTTCAGAGCTGTCCACAACTCTTTTCAACATTGTGCTGTTTGTCACCTAAGCATATTAGCTTCAACACAGCCTGTTGCCACATGGCCGAGGCAGTGCTGCAGTGCTTCCAGATTGTGACTGATGTGGTCATTTCGGAGATGGAGGCTGAAAAGGAGGAGGAGGCTGAAGAGGATGAGGTGCAGGAGCTGTAGACTGTGGGGGGCAACCCTGATTGACATAGGGCCTGCGATCCTTGGCATAGGGAGGACGTGTTCCATCCCAAGGTCCGACTGGGTCCTGGCTTAAACTATGTTAACCAAGTGTGCCGTCAGCGAGATGTACCATCCCTGCCCACAAGCACTTTTCCACGTGTCCGTGGTTAGGTGCACTTTCCCGGTAACTGCGTTGTTGATGGCACGGCTAATGTTTTGGGACACGTGCTTGTGTAATGCGGGGATGGCACACTGGGAGAAATAGTGGCGCCTGGGGACTGAGTACTGAGGATCGGCCGCCGCCATCAGTTTGCGGAATTCTTCCATCTCTACGAGCCTAAAAGGCGACATTTCGAGCGCAAGCAGTCGCGAAATGTGTGAATTTAGTAGTGTGGCCTCTGGGCCATTGGCTGCATATTTGCGCTTGAGTTCCAAAGACTGGGGTATAGATAACTGAACGCTGTGCTGGGACAATGACGTGGACGTGCTTCCTGATGCTGCTACTTGAGAGTGTGCAATGACAAGTGCAGGGCAGGAGGCATCTTCGCATGCACCATGGACAGGGGATTGGCTTGCATGCAGAACAGCGGAAGAAGCAGTGGTACCACCTGCAGACACTGTTCCTGGACCATGGGGTTCGGCCCACAAAGTCCGGTGCTTTTCTGCCATGTGCCTGATCATGCTGGTGGTGGTCAGGCTGGTAGTTTTGCCACCCCTGCTGATGCTAGCCTGGCAGGTGGTGCAAATGGCCTTTTTGGAGTTATCGGCAGAGTCTTTAAAAAACAACCAGACTCGGGAAGACCTAATAGTTGTACTGGCAACTTCCTTCGTGTTGGTGTTATGGGGAATGGTTGCCCGCCTTCTGTCTGTGGCCACCACACTGCTTGTTCTTGCCTGCTGTGGTGCTCTGCCTCCCTCCCCCTGTGTGCTGCTCTCCTCGCGCTGCATGTCCTCCTGCCAGGTTGGGTCAGTTACTATATCATCCACCACCTCGTCTTTCACTTCCGCACTCTGGTCCTCCTCCTGACTTTCTGGCAATTGTGTCTCATCATCATCCACCTCTTGTGACTCTTTCCCATCGTCACCTTCATGTGACCATGGCTGCTCAAATATTTGGGCATCGCTACATGTGATCTCCTCTTGCCTCGCTTCAAGTGGACCGGGCGAGAGGCCTGAATCTATAAATGGAAAAGTGAACAGCTCTTCAGAGTATCCAAATGTTGGATCAGTTGTCTACGGGTACTCGGCATGGTGGGAGGAAGGAGGTTCAGGGTGAGGAATATGCGGTCCAGACTCACAGCTACTGAGACTTGACCGTGTGTAAGACAAGGTGGTGGTGGTGGTGGCTAAGTGACTGGAAGCATTATCTGCTATCCAACCAATAATCTTTTCACACTGCTCTTTGTTCAATAGTGGTGTTCTGTGGTCCCCTATTAATTGGAACAGGAAGGTCGAGCGAGAAGATGTGGGTGTTTGTTGTGGCACAATTTCAGCTTGCCCATGGCCTCGTCCTCAGCATGCACCATCATAACCATCACGTCCACTTCCCCGTCCCTTGCTATGCATCTTGCCCATTTTAAATTGAGGATAATATTTTCCACGTTCACTACAAATGGCTGGTTTTGAACCACAGTGTTATGTGAATGTCAATAACTTCACTGACACACTGCAACAAAATTCAAATGGAGGCCAGAAATGGCTGAATTTGGAGCGAACTTATATGTGATTCGTGTGATGGAAAACCACAGTTTTATATAGCTGGCCTGTAGGTTACTAATTTTCACAGTGACCTGGTGTCAGTAACTTCACTAACACACTGCAACACAATTTAAATGGAGGCCAATATTTTTTCCGTTCACTACAAATTTCTTGATTTTTAGTGCTGTAATATGGAATGGACCTGGCTGTATTCTGAAGTGCCAACAAGCAAATGGAGCAGAAAAACGGTGTTCTCTGGATTGCTTTTTAACCAAATAATCACGATTAAGATCAAAAAAATAATTATCCCTGGCCCATGATACCTGGGGCTATTTGTAGAAATATCTGTAACAGAAGCCGCAGACAGAACTGGAATGGAAATTAGAGAAAAATGGATATATAGATCCATTAATTGTGTTATAAGGAGTTACCCCCAAAACTCAATATCTATTAATGTATCTCCTTTTTTTGATATCAAAAATATATTATATAAAATAATCATATTCATTCGTATTTAATCAGTACTTTTATTAAATCATAGCAAGCAGAAAAGTGATAGTATCTTTAAAAATTCTTCATTATGCCCATAAAAACATTTAAAACCCTTCCGGGCAATGTGGTATATATATATAGCCTAAGACATATAAATAGCCATAAGTCTCAATGGTTATACACATAAGAATATAGAAGGTTACACGTTAGATGTCTTGAATCAAAGCAATAATTAATTAGAAATATAGAGGGTCACAGGTCAAGTGTCTCAAATCAGAACAATAATTAGATCATCATATCACATATAGATTCATTTTAAACAAAGAAATCCTTCTAAGTTTTTTTAAAAATTAGGTTGTATACATCATAATATTCTATACACTGTTTAGTCAACAAATATATACCATGGTAAAGATCAGTTAATTATATTTGATAGAACATTGTCTGATCAACCATATAGATTGCCACACTGTCCTGCATCCCAATGCAGTGCTATATTAAGCATTTATATACCATAGCAAATCGTTAGCATATTATATTTAGGTATATAGTAAACATGTTATATTCAGATAGAACATTGTATTACCAACCATGTGCCATGTTAAAGGCTACCACATTATCCAGCACCCCAACGCGCGTGTCGCGTATATTGCTTCCTCAGGGGGTATTAAGACATAGTGCAGGCTAATTATTAAATAGCCCCTCATCTTAATGGGCAGGAGGGTCTGGCAAATCACCAGTACCACACAATAATGTTGCCTAATAAGGCTTGATTAGTACCAATCCCTGTCCATATCACCGGTGTGTGTTATAGCGCGCTCCTGTCGCCCATACTGCGTTACCCACAGCGGTCAGCGTCCCGGAAGTTCCACCGCGCATGCGCACGTATTGAAACCTCCGATTGGACGCCGAGCGCTGGGGGCGAGGCCAGTATGACGCGGCGGGGGCGCGCACCACCATAGATATTCTGACTCCATTTTACAGATGGGCAAGATTTGCCCTTAGCTCTTCATATCATACGTTCAAGCCTGACATTATACTGTATTCACAAAGAGGACGTACAATATTTGTTATAGTCATATTAAATATAATACATCTTATACATATATTGAGTCTTTTTTTCTTTTTCATATCTTTTGCTTTATTTCCTCTTTTCTTATTGTTCTTCTTTGTTTTGTGCTTTTATCTTCTATATGAGATCAGATTTTTCTCCGTATTCAATTAATACGTATCATGTCACGCTCTAATTTGGAACAGATAGATTTTAAGAATAGGTATAAAGTTATCAATATATTTACATTGTCACACATTATTGCTCCAATCATGTTATTAGCCCATTATATCCATCATTTAAAGTAAACAATACTTAGCCTGCAGTATATAATCATATGAATACCACATAGGTCAATACATCAATATAATCCGTATTTTGTCATGTTTCGATGTAGTCCGTATTTTACAATATTTATACTATATTTATATTTCACCTACATGTATAAAACATGTTTATATCCCATATATATATCAGCAATCCTCTTTTTCAATCTTAATAGCAACAATGTCATAAGTCACAAAAATGAAACAAAGCTTGTCAAATCATTCAACCCTTTGGGCTTAACCGTGTTCAGAATAGTTATCCATTTAATCTCCCTTTGTTCAAGCATTTTCTTAAGGTTTCCTCCTCTTGCTCCCAGATTGATTTTATCAATACCCCTGAAGCGTAATAGTCTCCAGTTCCCATTATGACATTCCTTAAAATGCTTTGGTATATTCTTTAAAAAGGCAATTTCCTCAGGTTTGTCACATTTCTTTGCATTTTTTATATCTTTGATGTGTTCCAAGATCCTTACTCTGAATTCTCTAGACGTTAGTCCTATATAGATTAGATCACATGGGCAGATTGCCCAGTAGATTATTCCTGTAGATCGACAATTAATAAATTCAGAGATTTTGAATGTCTTCTTTTTTGTAGAGTCAAAAAATTCCTTTGTTCTATCTATCTGGGGGCAAGCCCCACATGATCCGCAAGAAAAACATGCTTGTCTATAGGTAGTATTGGTAGTGAATATATTTTGCGGTTTAGGGGGGATATAATGACTTCTCACCAAAATATCTGTCAGTGTTTTTGATCGTTTTGGAGTTATAGAAGGTTTTTTTGAAATAAATTGATTTAAAGTAGGGTCGGAGAGAAGAATGGGCCAATATTTATTGATAATCCCATACATTTCCCTCCATTGACCATGATAAGGGGTAATAAATCTCACACTTTGATCTTGTTTTTTAATTTTGGGTTTTAAAAGTTCACTTCTACTGGTCATTTTTGCTCTTTGGTATCCCCTCAGGATGACATCATTTCTGTAACTGCGGGCGTCGAATCTCTTCGTCAACTCTGTTGCTTGTTTTTCAAACAAAGCATCAGTTGAACAGATGCGTCGAGCTCTGAGGAACTGACCGGTCGGTATAGATCTAATAACCTGGGGAGGATGAGACGATTTGGCATTAAGAATAGCATTCACAGCAGTGTTTTTCCTATAAATATCTGTGGATAGCATGCCATTTTCCTCCCTTTTAATTTTCAAATCTAAAAAGTCAATTTCCTCAGAGCTCGAGGCATATGTCAACTTGATGTTATATATATTGGTATTTAAATCTTGGAGAAATTTTTCCAAGATTATATTCTCACCTTGCCATATGATGAAAAGATCATCGATGAATCTTACCCACATCTGGACTGCACCATTTTCTGCTGCTGGGAAAATAATGTTATGTTCCCAGTATCCAAGAAAGAGGCACGCATATGCGGGCGCACAAGACGCCCCCATTGCAGTGCCCCTCTCCTGTAAATACATTCGATCTTTAAATAAGAAGAAGTTGTGTTTTAACACAAAATCAAGTAAATGCAAAATTAATGCAATCAAATTGGAGTCCAGATGTGTGAATTTAAGAAAGAATTCTACTGCTTTTAATCCATCCAATTGAGGTGTAAAGAGACTCGATGTCCGCAGTCACCATGATGACATCCTGATCAAAGGAGACATCCTGTAATCTTATCAGAAGATCTGTGGAATCCCTAATATAGGATGGTAGATTTTGCATAAGTGGTTTTAGGTAGTAATCCAGGAATTTACATATTGGTTCACAAAGACTATTGTTGCCCGAGACAATAGGTCTACCTGGGGGGTCAGCAATATCTTTGTGAATTTTAGGTAGAAAATATAGGCTAGGTATTACTGGGTTTGAAACAACAAGACCATCATATATTGACTTAGGGATGATATTTTTTTGTAACGCTGCATCCAAGATTGTCATCAATTCTTTACTAAAGGGTATTATTGGATTTTTTTCCAATTTCCTATAACATAATTTATTGTTCAACTGTCTATTGGCCTCCTTTTCATATTTTATGGTCGGCCAAATAACAATGTTTCCTCCCTTGTCCGCTCTTTTTATTACTATATCCGTCATATTTCTTAATTCATAGAGTGCAGTTCTCTGACCCAAGCTTAGATTGTCATGTGTACGTTTATTCGGAAGATGTCACTTTTCTGCTTGCTATGATTTAATAAAAGTACTGATTAAATACGAATGAATATGATTATTTTATATAATATATTTTTGATATCAAAAAAAGGAGATACATTAATAGAACTGGAATGGAGCCTCGTGATGTGTTATACACTGCAGTCTGCCACATACACTGCCTGCCTGCCTGCCTAGCTCTGATATACAGTGGTGGCCAAAAGTATTGGCACACCTGCAATTCTGTCAGATAATACTCAGTTTCTTCCTGAAAATGATTGCAATCACAAATTCTTTGGTATTATTATCTTCACTTAATTTGTCTTCAGTGAAAAAACACAAAAAGAATTGTCCTAAAGCCAAATTGGAAACAATTCCACACCAAACCTAAAAAAGGGGGTGGACAAAAGTATTGGCACTGTTTGAAAAATCATGTGATGCTTCTCTAATTCATGTAATTAACAGCACCTGTAACTTACCTGTGGCACCTAACCGGTGTTGGCAATAACTAAATCACACTTGCAGCCAGTTAACATGGATTAAAGTTGACTCAACCTCTGTACCACATTGAGCATGGAGAAAAGAAAGAAGAGCAAAGAACTGTCTGAGGACTTGAGAAACCAAATTGTGAGGAAGCATGAGCAATCTCAAGGCTACAAGTCCATCTCCAAAGACCTGAATGTTACTGTGTCTTCCGTGCGCAGTGTCATCAAGAAGTTTAAAGCCCATGGCACTGTGGATAACCTCCCTAGATGTGGACAGAAAAGAAAAATTGACGAGAGATTTCAACGCAAGATTGTGCGGATGGTGGATAAAGAACCTCGACTAACATCCAAACAAGTTCAAGCTGCCCTGCAGTCCGAGGGTACAGCAGTGTCAACCCGTACTATCTGTCGGCGTCTGAATGAAAAGGGACTGTATGGTAGGATACCCAGGAAGACCCCACTTCTTACCCCGAGACATAAACAAGCCAGGCTGGAGTTTGCCAAACTTACCTGAGAAAGCCTAAAAGTTTTGGAAGAATGTTCTCTGGTCAGATGAGACAAAAGTAGAGCTTTTTGGGAAAAAGCATCAACATAGAGTGTACAGGAAAAAAAAAGAGGCATTCAAAGAAAAGAACATGGTCCCTACAGTCAAACATGGCGGAGGTTCCCTGATGTTTTGGGGTTGCTTTGCTGCCTCTGGCACTGGACTGCTTGACCGTGTGCATGGCATTATGAAGTCTGAAGACTACCAACAAATTTTGCAGCATAATGTAGGGCCCAGTGTGAGAAAGCTGGGTCTCCCTCAGAGGTCATGGGTCTTCCAGCAGGACAATGACCCAAAACACACTTCCAAAAGCACTATAAAATGGTTTGAGAGAAAGCACTGGAGACTTCTAAGGTGGCCAGCAATGAGTCCAGACCTGAATCCCATAGAACACATGTGGAGAGATCTCAAAATGGCAGTTTGGAGAAGGCACCCTTCAAATATCAGGGACCTGGAGCAGTTTGCCAAAGAAGAATGGTCTACAATTCCAGCAGAGCATTGTAAGAAACTCATTGATGGTTACCGGAAGCGGTTGTTCGCAGTTATTTTGTCTAAAGGTTGTGCAACCAAGTATTAGGCTGAGGGTGCCAATTCTTTTGTCTGGCCCATTTTTGGAGTTTTGTGTGAAATGATCAATGATTTGATTTTTGCTTCATTCTCTTTTGTGTTTTTTCCTTGCAAGCAAATTAAATGAAGATAATAATACCAAAGAATTTGTGATTGCAATCATTTTCAGGAAGAAGCTGAGTATTATCTGACAGAATGGCAGGGGTGCCAGGCACCACCTGGTTTGCGATGTCACAACCCACAGAAATTTGACGCTGTGTACTGTATGTTACGTAAAACAAAGACGGACTGCATCACGCAGCAGTGAAACTGGAGAGTGAGTTACATTGAGATCCAACATTGGCAGCTAATGAGGGATGCATGGCGCCTACTGAAGTCCTTTGAATTGGTGACCAAATTTGTCAATAGGGACTCAAGCCCCCCCAAGCTAGTAGCTGACCATATGCATGATAGGGAGAATAGTAATAATAAAAGGATAGGCTCTCTGCAATATAACTGCGGTGTAGACTGCATAAAAACTAAAGAGCAGCCTAAAGCACTTAGCACTTTTACCTATCTAAAATAATAGGATATACCTGGTTCACCTATTCCCTCATACGTATAAGCGGGGATTTGGGGGAATAATAAGCTACTTTTCTATACCCTGTACGGCCATAGCAGAGGTCTGATAACTCCAAAGTGGTGACAGATTACCTTTAACAAAGACTGGAGCGATCCGGCACAACACAAACTGCTGGAGACCGACAGGAGTGGAGCCAATAAAAGATGAAGATGTTAGCTGGTAAGTATGAGACAGATTCCCTTTAAGCGATCTTGGAGACATAACTCAATGTAAGTCTACAAGAGCCAGAACAAGGCTCTTATAAACTTATATTGAAAGCTTGTGACCATTACCTATAACTTCCGCTCAGTCATAAGTTGAGGTTACAACATGGTGCGGGGGGACCAAAGCAGTGCCACGAAGATATTAGAAAAAACTTTTTGACAGTTAGGGTGATCAATGAGTGGAACAGGCTGCCACGAGAGGTGGTGAGTTCCCCTTCAATGGACGTCTTCAAACAGAGGCTGGACAGATATCTGTCTGAGATGATTTAGTGAATCCGGCTTTGAGCAGAGGGTTGGACCAGATGACCCAGGAGGTCCCCTCCAACTCTACCATTCTATGATTCTATGATTCTATGATTCTATGAAGAGCTGAAGACACCTAGCCAGATAGGTGGAAGTCATTTGGACATTAAAAAGGCTGTGATAATGTGGCGCCCAGCTGCGCTTGGTACCACAGATCCTAGAGGGTTGCATAGAAGGATTCCTCCACAAGAGGCCCCCACAGCATACACACACCTCCACCTTCCACCTCAGACCACCAGAGGGAGCCCGTTAGGGATATAAATAGGGAAGGTTGAGCTAGGCAGTTGAGTTCCTAGCCTGCTAGAGTACAGAGCAGCTAGGGAGTTCCTGCTCAGACACAGAAGGAGTCAGTGCAGTCGAGCCAGAGCCTAGCAGTTCCTGCAGAAAGAGTTCAGTATAGTCTGTAGAGTGAGTCCAGACTGGAACTCACAGAGCTCAGGATAGAGAGCTAGAAGTGTGCCGACACTCTGAGAGCGGCAAAGAAGAGCAGCGTCCCAGCTGCAGTGTGTGTAGTGACTCGCCCCCCTGGGCCTGTGTTGTGCAGGGAATACCCGGAGCCGGATCGCTGGGGGTTGTAGTCTCCGTGGCGCTGACCCGGTCCGTGCCCAGGGTGGTCAATTCAGTGGCAGTCTTATTAGTGAGATAATAGTCCGACTACGCCACCCGTGGATTGCGGTCAGTGGGGGCCGCCGCTGCAAGGCAGACCACTGAGGCCGGTGTTATGTGTGCAGCTAAGAATGGGATGACTCCCCATGGGAGAAGTATAGCCTCAGGGCAGTTAGTGTGGATGATGGGAGTGATGGTGCACGAGCCTCCCAGCACTGGTAGTGCTGGTGCGGCAAAGAAGCACAGAGACGTGTGGTTGCGGTTTCCAATGCTTTACTCACAGTTCTTTACTGGTCCTAGTCACCTCGGCACCAGCGGTGACTGCCCAAGCCGTGCTGCGTCCACCAGGCAAGGGGCTCGACCAACTCCCAGGCAATTCCAGAGCGTGGCACAGGGCTCCCTTCTCTTCCCTTCTCTGGCCGTGCCCCACCAGTGACTCTACGTTTGTCCGGCTGCCTCGGGCCTTCTCTTGGTACGCTGATCTCTGCGTCCCTGACCCTATGTGGTGTGCCTTCCTGGTAGGTGTAGTGAGGGGTCGCACCGAGATATAGTTATGACCGCCGGTCTTTGGCTGAGGATTAGTCGTCTCCACCAATTTGGGATCCGGTACCCTGCTCTGCCAACCCGTCACCCGCAATCTCCTGGGCCTATGGGGTTCCTTCTTCTCTCGTGTCTCTGGGCCTCTCTTAATGTGCTGTTCCTTGTTTCCTTTCTCTTCTGTTCCTGTTCTCTCTGCTGTTTCTGGCCTCCACTCCAGGCCTGCCTCGTGGAGCTGGGCCCAGACTGAGCCACAGCTCCCTGTCAGCCCTCTCTGGCTGAACTCCTCTCTGAACAGACTCCCCGGACTGAACTAACTCCTGTCCTAAGATGGTGCCCACCTTATATACCTCCCTCTATGTGTGAGCCCAGGTGACTAGCAACCAATGGGCTCCTACCTTTGCCCAGAGACCCACCCCTATCTGCTCCTACACCACTGGGTTTTCCTCCCCCTCCCCACTCCAGCCAGGGACAGATTCTGTCGTGCCTGCATTACTGTCTAATGGGAGCACCGTTGAACTGTCCCTCGGAAATGGGGTGTGTGTGGTGCATGCAGCCTACCGAGTCCTGGTCCACAATTCATCCTTACCCGGGAGTGGAATATCACACCTCTGGTTTGAGGTGCAATACCCCTGTAGCAGCCGAGCCCTCGGGGTGCTACAGTAGCCTAGTGAGGGCCGGAGCGGGGCCGAAGGTGAGTGGAAAGTGAGTAACATAGGGGGCAGAGGAGCTTAACCAGCTCACCCTGAAACATATACCGTACACCGGGTCCGAGTCTACGTGGATCTTCATGACCAGTAGAAAACAACCGGAACCCCTGGCAAACTACATGTCCTAGGATCACCAAAAGCTGATACGTACCAGGGTCAGGAATCATGGAGACCCCAGAGAATAGGGAGAGTGATCTCCAACAGAAGGCCTTATCACCAGGTCAGCAGGTGCAGAACAGAAACCAAGTTAGGCCTAGCTCCAGGCAGGTCATAAACTTACCACACAAAGGCAAGAAACAGGAGGCCCTACACCCGCTCCATGGGGAGAATCCGGACGTGCACCCCTCACCCTACAGTGCTCCGGGATGTGCCTGAACTACCACCAGTAAAAGGTAATGAAGTGACTACCTTGTCCGTCCTTGTTCTTGCTCTGACCCGGCTGTTTCTCGCCTGTCCTGCATCCCCCTCTCAGAACGCTGCCCTGAGGCCTAGCTCCACCTGTGGGGAGCTATACCATCGAGCTGCCTTACTACCGGCCTCAGTGGACTGCCGCAGCGCTGGTGATTCTCACCAGAAACCACAGGTGGCGTCACGAACTTTCATAGAGTTAACAAATAATCCCCTTTTAAAAGCTGACCCCAGGGTACGGGCCTGGGAGCCGACCACCGCGACATCCCCAAGGTCAGGCAAAGGCCCGGGTACCGAGTCGTCCCCATCCCCCTGGGTGAGTCAATTATATTATACCAAGCTCAATATAAGTTTAATTGACTAGAAGGGGAACTCACAGTGTTCTATACATTTTTCAGGATATTAGAGGCTTTTTATTTATAACATTTGAGCAAATGTATTCCCCACTAATCAAATTTTGGGGGTAAATTTGGTGACATCAGCAAATTGAAATTTCAAAAGATCTGCTCATCTCTACTTCTAAGCATGGAGATTACCTAATACCATAAAGTGTGTAAAAGGGAGACCCGCTGGCCAGTCAGTGCATTGCGGTACAGTCATGTTCCGAATTATACGTACATCTGATTGCTTCCTATGGTGTGCCCATTGATTTTGTTGTGTACCTGCAATACTTTGGGTTAGAAAAACTCAATTGCTGCAATTCTGGATTCTAATTAAAAGATGGGGCCCCAATTCTGGGACCAGTTTCACCTGTTCCTGACTATTCATATTGCAAATGTGTTTCTTTCTTCAAAATGACCTAAGATACTGTAAAGTCTAATGAAAATGAAAAGCAAAGTTCCTTTGTTATTTATGCAACCATCATCCTAAGCTAAATCTATCAGCAGTTTCCCATCAAAAAAGCGAAATCGAATTCCTGATTATAAATACATGTTCCACTTACAAATGAGTCTGCAATGACCGTGTCATCAGGAAGACAATAACTATTTCCGAATACGAGTGCAAATTCCTCCATATTCCTGCTATTTTTATTATACAAAATCTCCCTTTGACAATACACTAAAATCGCACAGTAATTTGTTTTTTCCCTGTTGCTCAACCTTTGGGTTACTCTCAAGTACCCTTGTTAGAATAACACTGAATTAGAAAATTCAATCAGCAGAAATGTAATTCACAGCATATAATGTCACCGAATAGAGGTCAGCCTGTAGTGATCATATGCTACGGCATATTGTAAAGTAAAACATTTTGCTTGATTATGGATGATGTAGTAAGCAAGGGTAACTTCTCATCTGTGGGACATTATGGAAATTTCAGCTTTTTTAAATGCTGAGCATTTATTAGAAACATCATGAGACAACAAAGCGGCATAATGTGTTAAAGGAATAGCAATAGAGATGGAAATCATGGCTGAGATTTATTGTAATTCGTAGGGTTATCTTAAAACAATAGTATCCCCCTATTGGGTGGGGTCATAAAGGATGGGGTACTTAATACATAGGTTGGACTAATCTATGTTTAATATAATATTTACACATTCTTTAAATGTGGAACAAAGAGGTTGCTTCATGTAGACAGTCTGTGTCTATATGCCGTATTGAACAGTTTTTCCCAAGTGGGAAAGTTATCACCTATCTACAGGATAGATGATAACTTACCGGTCACAAGACGTCAGACCATTTCAATCCCAGGAATGGGGCTCTGAAATGGCATGTTAGAATAAATGCCCATTATAACAGAGCATTTAAAGCACCACTCCGACATTTTTTTCATTTAACCCTTGGAGTGAAATGTTCCTTGCACATTAGTAATATACTTACCAGCCACCGTCTTAAACTCTTCCTGGCTGAACTCCTGTCCCGTTGCTCCATTTTGTGATGTGCCGCATCTCCTGATGGACCGGAAGTCACAGGCAGGGCCGGCTCCAGGTTTTTGTGGGCCCTGAGTGAAAGAGTCTCAGATTCGTGATGCACAGATACCGCAGAGAAATATATATATAGTACAAGGCCAAAGATTTCACTTCTTACATTACATGACCGATATCTATTGTAAATTCCACAATAGCTCAGAAACCGGCGAATCACTCCACACAGAATACTGGCCCCCATATAATGCTCGATACAGGATACTGGTCCCCATATAACGCTCCATACAGGATACTGGCCCCCATAAAGCACTCCATACAGAATACTGGCCCCCATATAAGGCTCCATACAGGATACTGGCCCACATATAACGCTCCATACAGGATACTGGACCACATATAACGCTTCATACAGGATATTGGCCCCCATATAACGCTCCATACAGGATACTGGCCCCCATATAATGCTCCATGCAGGCTGTTCCCCTAACATAATGCCTCATGCAGGCTGCTCCCCCAACATAATGCCTGATGCAGTCTGATCTTTCGGGGCTTCCAAGGACCATTGATTGGCTGCAGTGGTGACATTTCCATCCTGTTGGAACAGATTTTAAAGTGATTTATTGCAGAAATTTCACCATCTGAAAAGACAATTTACTCATCTAGATTGTGTTGTTCCTAAAGCATGCACATGCATTGCCACAAACATCTTTTAGATAATAACTGTATACATGCCTGCCGTGTTATGACCACACATAAAACCAAATCCATGTCATTTGATGCCTAAGTAACAGTGCCAAAATTTGTTAATATTATAGTATATTATAATATTATTAGTTTTTGACATCTGACAACAACCCAAGAAGAAAGTTTAGAGGATATGCTTAAAAAGGTGGAATGTTTTAATTCAGTGTCAAATGTCAAAACAACACACTTAAGTGGGTTTATTTTCAAAAAGTGACAATGGACAATGCTAAATAAAAAAACATCCCGAGCTGATCCAGTACGTTGAAAAGGTGATCCCTGATAGTCTCTGATGTGGTCTCAGATTTGGCTGAGTGAGCGGTCTCTCTTTTAGCCAAATCAGTTCTCCTGGTTTGCACTGATGAAAGGCAGACACCCTGAAACATGGGTCTACAAATAGGGATTCTGGTTTGGCTTCCTATCCAAATCATGCAGCAAGGCTCTTTAAAGAGCTGATATTGATTTTTATCATTGCTAATTCAATAAGTGGCACTAGAGTTTCAATCCTCTTCCTCTCTGACGAGTCTATTCACATATTTAAATTCCCAGAAGAGCATTTGTTACACGCACGCCGCTAGGTTCAGATAGGGGCGAGACCGGTTTCATGAATTCTTTGGAATCCTGGGGGAACCGTTACTCAGGGTAACCATAGACCATGTGCTGCAGCTTCTCTCAGGCACACAGGGGTATTGACCCTCAGGCACAGACACGTAAGTTGTTTCACTTGCTGACCAGACACACTTGAGTCCTCATTAATAGTAGAACAGTAGCATTTAATAAGAAGCAGCACAGCCAGTGCAAGTTAAGTCTTATGAGCAACAGGCTCCAGTGACAAACAGTACAGTTTCCTTAGCAGCACAGCAGTTCACAGTCTTCCCAGTAGTAGAGGACAGCACAGTTCTAATGCAAAGGCACATTAATGAACACAGCATTCTTTACAGCACAGTGAGATGGAGGAGGAGGGGAGGGTTTGCTGAGGGAGATGATCCATGTGACACCATTTCTTCCAGTCCTTATCTTTCTGCCTGATAATACTCTGCACTGATAGTTCAGGAACTCTACCTGACCTGTGCTTAGCTTCACTCCTGACTTGAATCCTTTTCACTTGCAGGGGCGCTTCTGTGAGATACAGAACACACACACCACCTTTCTCTTTGGCTCCAGTCAAATGGTAAACAACTTCCCCACAATCCCCCTGGGGCTCTGCTAAAACCCTCCCTATCTCCAGTGACTGTGTTAACCCCTCTAGTTGCTGGAACCTTTTAAAGCAACAGCGTTACTTCGGCATGTCACACGTTGCATATCTTTTAAGTCTCCTTATGCCGATTTGGTGCTCTCCACAATGAGAAACGTTACACTGTAAACTACATATCAGAGGCCTCTTACCCAGCCATATCAGATCTTCTGCTTTCCACTGATGAAGGGCAAACACGTCAAAACACGTGTCAGCAAATGGAGTTTCTGGTTTGGCTTCTTATCCCAAGTCATGAGGCAAGGCCTTATAAAGGATTGATATAGACTTTTAGGGTTCACCAGAAAAGTTGAATGAGTGGAATCCGTATGATTTACCGTATGTCAAGCGAGTGCAATGTGAGTGTGTGATTATTTTCTCGTTTCGCATCCGTATGCGATCTGTTTGACATGCATATGCAATCCGTAAGCAATGCGTTTTTCACCATCTTTTCCAAATTTAATAGCCTATTGGTGAATGTCATTTTTGATTGCTAACCCTATAAAAATACCCTATCAAAGGTCAGACGCTAAGCACATCCATATTGTTTGGGAGAGCCCCATATCATAGTATTGTTCCTGCTGTTGGATATGTCCAAAATGAATTTGCCTTACAATACCTCCAAACGCGTACTATATAACTGGGTGCTGTCCCCAAAATTTGGGGCAAGGTACCCATCCTAGGCAGTTCTGAGGAGGCGGCGCCTTTTGTGGGTGCATCCTCTCCTCTGCCAATGTGGTATAAGAGGCCATTTTACCCATTTGTTCATGGAGCTACGCAGCCACCCAGAAAAATGTTATGCTTATTGCAGAATGTCAATCAACACCTTTGAAATTGCTTTATGTGTATTTGCGAGCTAGTTTGTGGGTTTTTGAAGTTATGATGTTCAGCTTAGAATACCAGCGTAACGTAACGTTAGAGTTCCAGCATAACATCAATCGGGTGTTTGGGAGTTCAGCTTGTAGCCTTATTCTCCAAGATTTGTGGTTTGAAATACAGCATCTTGAATTTGCTAAACTGGTTTTCGGTTCAAAAAACAGTCTGCAGCCTTTTTCCAAAAACACATATTTGTTTTAAATGTTTATAATGTGTCATTGCAGGCAGCATGTCTTTAGGGCCTGATTTCATATCCTCTGATCTGTGTTTCGCATACAATTGTCATTTAGCCTAGTGCTTATTGCCAAAATGACTCCTTCATTTATTAATTTACTTTGTTATCTATGTCTGTGTTTTTGGGTGTGGTATCATGTTTATCTAATTTTTTTGTTTTCTTTGGCTCCTTTTGATTCCTTTTTTTGTTGCACTGCATTTGGAGTTTCTCCTTGGCAAGTCAACTATCTCCTGCATCGAGCGAGCAACGTGTCAGCAAATCTGGGACCGACTTCATGTAAAAGTTATGCCAGAGTTAACCCCTGAATACTGGGTCCACAATGACCAGGGAATGTCTATGAAATGCCAATTCCCCAATTGTATTGGAGCAGTCGACTTGAAGCACATCTGTGTAAAGAAGCCACCGAACTCAGGCTCCCGATACTATAATTACAAAAAATGTTTTTCGGTAGTGCTGTTAGTCTTGGCTGACAGGAACTACTGGTTTGTAGATTGTAGATATTGGGACCTATGGAACAACAGGAGATTCTAGAATCTTCAATTCTTTCTTAATGGGTCGGCAGCTTCTGAGCATTGAAATAGGTGTACCCCCCTCACGGAGTCCGCCTGGCTCAAGTGCTGATTGGGGATGAGGCCTTTCAGCTTACCCGCCATGTGATGAGGTCTAATCCCCACCGAGGTCAGGACCTGGCATATATATGCGATGTCATATATTTAATTACAGTCTATCTAGGGCACAGCGTCTGGTCGAATGAGCCTTTGGCATTTTGTGCGCTAAACAGAGGGTCTTAATGAGTGCCCACCAATTACACAAGCAAAATATCAATGGTGTCATTAAGGCCTGTATTATACTACATAATTTCACCTGCATCCACGATTCCCTTGTGTCTGTGGATGCAGAGGGTGAATGTGTCCCCAATATTACTCTCATCTGGCCTGAGAGTGCGGGAAATTGTTCCTGATTATTTCCTTACACCAAAGGGGTCAACATACTGACAGGAAAATTTTATGATGGCTCCATTTGGGCTGGTGCGTAAATCGCCTGGACCTCAGCTTGGTATGCAGACAGGCGGGTACTGGCAGGCACGGCTGGTATGCAGACAGGCGGGTACTGGCAGGCACGGCAGGTATGCAGACAGGCCGATACTGGCAGGTAGGAAAGCAGGCTGGATAGGGACCAGTACAGACTGGGATACAGGAACAGAGCTGCAGGCACGGCGGACAAGCAGAGCAGAGCCGCAGGCGTGGAGGACAAGCAGAGTAGAACCGCAGGCGCAGAAGACAAGCAGAGCAGAGCAGAACCGCAGTCGTGGAGGACAAGAGGAGTAGAGCAGAGCAGAACCACAGGCGTGGAAGACAAGCGGAGCCGAGCAGAGCAGAAACCCAGGCGCGGAGGACAAGTGGAGCAGAGCAGAGCAGAACCACAGGCGCGGAGGACAAGCAGAGCAGAGCAGAACCGCAGGCGTGGAGGACAAGCGGAGCAGAGCAGAGCGGAACCGCACGTGCTGAGGACAAGAGGAGCAGAGCAGAGCGGAACCGTAGGTGCAGGCAGACAGGACAGGGCTCTGTTCACATGGAACAGATTGGGAAACACATGAAGATAGCTAGAACACAGGAGGTAGATACGGAGGCAGGGAAACGGGACAAGCAGAACCAGATACACACAAAGTACTTGCAATGAAGTAGCGAGTGGACATAAAACTCACAAACAGAAGTACAGAGACAACGAGTTGGATTTAGGTGCAGGTTCAGACACTGCAGGAAAAGGAAAAGAGCGGACATAGAGACAAACAGGTAAAGGGCTAGGACACAGTTCAGACAGGAACCCCAGGGTGGCGGAAACAGACTAGAAGTCACAGATACAGGTAACGGGCCTGGGTACTCAGCCCCCAGGGTGGCAGAAACAGACTAGAAGTCTCAGATACAGGTAATGGGCCTAGGTACTCAGCCCCCAGGGTGGCGGAAACAGACAAGATACAGGACAGCACCTGGCAACACAGTTGCGCAGAACACACTGAAAGAAAGCGTTGCTCAGGCACCTCCTACTGGGTGGAGGGGGTTTAAGTATCCAGTGACTCACAGCAATAGGCTGGGGATGCATTAGGACAGCGCACACTGTAACTTTAAGAATCAGGAAGTAACAGGGCCACCGCTCTAAGCAATCAGACAAGAGACATGCACACAGCAAGTAATGGAGCAAAGTGTGCAGCCTGGACTGATAGGTAAGTTGGCGGTCTTGCATGGTGGGAGATGGTAAGCCATGCCAGCATGCCGCCAGGGATGTTACACATGGTAAGGATGGTACCATGGTGCCATCCTTCCCCAGGCCCGCTGATGTGGTGTTGCTCAGAGGGCCCAGCATGATATCCAGGGAATGCTGGTGGTGGTGGTAGCTGTGAGAGAACAGTGCTGGATGCTTGTGTTCTGGCTGGTGTATGAAGCTGTTTTTGCTCCAGCATCTGGAACACATCCTGAGGGTCATTGGGTGGAATGGCGGAATCCAGGAGGAGCAGCGTGGCTGATTTTGTATGCAGCTGCAGATCCTCTGGAACCTTTCTTAAATGGTGTGTCATACTGGGACAAAATGCCTCATTGGCATCGTGATTCACTGTGTGAGATAGATAGTTGGTTACTTGACTATCTACCTCGCAGCATATGCTGTTGGGGAGATACTCCCTTCTTCGCCCTTGTTGGGCTCGGCAGGGTATGGAGGCCGCTAGGGGGGAGGTGTGAATTGGTAAGGTGGGGCTGCTGCTCAGCGCTTGTGCTTTCTGGTCCAGCTTCCCTGCTGGACTAGCTGATGTTCCTGCCTCCTCCTCTTTGGTGTCCGCCACCTCGAGCTCAGATGTTGTGCCCTGGTCCCGTAAGTTGGTATCAGTTCTGGAATTTAACATTTGCAGGATAAGTACAAATATTAAGAAAAAAAGCACAATTGTAACCAACAGCACATAGGATTGAACTTACAGTCTAAGCTCCATGGTGGGCACCAGAAAACTAAGTCGATCCATTACAGATATGGTCTCTTTTTGGAGGCCCCATCTCCACTCCTGCCCTGTTGCTCTTGCTCTCTCCTACATTGATCCCTGCAGTTACGCCAGTGTCTTGTCACATAGAATCATAGAATCATAGAATGGTAGAGTTGGAGGGGACCTCCTGGGTCATCTGGTCCAACCCCCTGCTCAAAGCAGGATTCACTAAATCATCTCAGACAGATTTCTGTCCAGCCTCTGTTTGAAGACGTCCATTGAAGGGGAACTCACCACCTCTCGTGGCAGCCTGTTCCACTCATTAATCACCCTAACTGTCAAAAAGTTTTTTCTAATATCTAATCTGTGTCTCCTCCCATTTAGTTTCATCCCATTGCTTCTAGTCTTTCCTTGTGCAAATGAGAATAAAGATGATCCTTCTACAATGTGACAGCCCTTGACATATTTGTAGACAGCTATTAAGTCTCCTCTCAGTCTTCTTTTTTGCAAGCTAAACATTCCCAAATCCTGCAACCGTTCCTCATAGGACATGGTTTGCAGACCAGTCACCATTCTGGTCGCTCTTCTCTGAACTTGCTCCAGTTTGTCTATGTCTTTTTTAAAATGTGGTGCCCAAAACTGTACACAGTATTCCAGATGAGGTCTGACCAAAGAGGAGTAAAGACCGATAATGACTTCACGTGATCTAGACTGTATGCTTCTGTTAATACATCCCAGAATTGTATTTGCCTTTTTTGCTGCTGCATCACACTGTTGACTCATGTTCAGTCTATGATCTATTAGTATACCTAAGTCTTTTTCACATGTACTGTTGCTTAGCTCTATTCCTCCCATTCTGTATATGCTTTTTTCATTTTTATTGCCCAGATGTAGTACTTTGCATTTTTCCCTGTTAAAAACCATTCTGTTGGTTGCTGCCCACTGCTCCAGTTTATTTAGGTCTTTTTGAATCTTCCCTCTCTCTTCTCTAGTATTAGCTATCCCTCCTAGCTTTGTGTCATCAGCAAATTTAATCAGTTTACCCTCAATTCCTTCATCTAAATCATTGATAAAGATGTTGAACAATACATCATTCATTGGATTGAGTATAAAACAAAGAGAACCAGATCAGCACTGACACAAAGCCACAAATCAATCATGCAGAGGGGTTTGTGCGTTCTGCAATGGAGTTGTGTAACTTTACAAATTATGAAGAATATTATTCTTTTAGCACTTATTTATGGGTTGAAGCCACATTGCCTGCTCATGCATGGCTCCTATTACAAAATTTGGCAAGTGAGTGTGAGCAAATGTGTAAAGGGTCTGGGAGGCGGAACCTCTGAGCTACTATACAAGGGGGCGGTCCTTGTAAGGGAGCGGGTGGCGACCAGGGAAGACAGGCAGGCAGTCACAGCAGGTGACCGGGACAGTCTCTGGGTGAACGGGCTGGAGGTCACGGCAAGTGACCGGGGTAGTCTCTGGATGAACGGGCAGGAGGACACGGCAAGTGACCGGGGCAGTCTCTGGATGAACGGGCAGGAGGTCACGGCAAGTGACCGGGGCAGTCTCTGGGTAAAGGGTAGGTACGACCTGTGATGGCTGAGCCTCCAGGTAGGCTAGCAGGCAGATGGTAGATGTGTGCTCCCAGGTGAGCAAGCGAGAGTCTCTGGATAAACGGGTGGTCACAGCATGTGACGGCGGAGCCTCCAGGTAGGCAAGCAGGCAGGTAGCAGATGTGCGCTCCCAGGTGAGCGGGCAGGAGTCTCTGGAATGGCAGGTGGTCACAGCACGTGACGGCGGAGCCTCCAGGTAGGCTAGCAGGCAGGTAGCAGATGTGCGCTCCCAGGTGAGCGGGCAAGCTGGTCCATAGACAGACTGACAGGAGTAGGAAGGCAGACCGTCGGACCTCAGGCTAGCAAGCAGGTAGGAGGAATGTCAGGCAGGAAACAGACAGCAAACTGGCAGGATTCTGGCAGGTAACTGGCAGGTAACTGGCAACGGGACCTGAGGGCTGAAGCAGAGTAGTGAACAGTGCAACAACATTGCTCGGGCACCTCCATTTTGGAGGAGGTGCCTTATATATGGTGAAGTCCTCCGGCCAATGGCCGGGGACTCCTTAGGACGGCGCGCGCGGCCCCTTTAAGAGGGAGGGAGCGCGCGCGCGCCCTAAGCACAGTGGCCGGGAAGGAGCGCGCGCTGCCAGCAGAGCGGGAGGAGGACGCCGGGCTCGGAGCAGAGGGGTGAGGGGAACAGCGTCCCTGCCTAGCAGAGGGCAGGGACGCCGGCGCTACAGTACCCCCCCCCTTTAGGCCCCCCCTTTTTTAGGCCAGAGAGAAATTTAGCTAGGATGAGAGGGGCATGGATGTTCTCCCGGGGCTCCCACGTTCTCTCTTCAGGACCAAACCCCTTCCAATCTACTAGAAAAAAGGTCTTCCCTCTTACCCTTTTGGTGGCCAGAATGTTCTCTACCTCAAATTCGTTTTCAGCGGAAACCGGAGCAGGAGGCGTACCTGTAGACTTGGAAAAAGAGTTAAGTACCACAGGTTTGAGGAGAGATACATGGAAGGAGTTAGGGATCCGCAAGTTGGCCGGGAGTTTCAATTTATAGGCCACCGGGTTGATCTGACTGATGACCTCCAGAGGACCGATGAACCGAGGCCCTAACTTATTGGAAGGAATCTTGAGCCGGACATACTTGGACGAGAGCCAGACCCTATCCCCTGGATGGAATTGAGGAGGATCCAGACGTTTTTTGTCAGCATGTCTTTTCATACGCTCGGATGACAGAAGGAGTGCGGACCGGGTACTCTCCCATATGGAGGAAAATTTGTTAGCAAGAGATTCCGCAGCCGGATTGTCCACCGAGGTGGAGACGGGAAATGGGATCCGAGGATGCTGACCGAAGACAACAAAAAACGGGGATTTGGAGGAAGATTCGCTCTCGTGATTGTTGTAAGAAAATTCGGCCCATGGCAGGAGATCCACCCAGTCTGAATGGTGGGCATTAACGAAGTGCCGGAGGTAACTGGTCAGGTTCTGATTGATCCGCTCCACTTGACCATTAGACTGTGGGTGGTAAGCGGAGGAGAAGTCCAGGGTGACGTCTAGCAGTTTACAAGTGGCTCTCCAGAAGCGTGAGGTGAACTGTACCCCACGATCCGACACTATGTGGAGGGGCAGTCCATGAAGACGGAAGATGTGGCGGATAAAGTCTTTAGCCAGCTCGGGTGCAGACGGGAGGCCTGGCAGGGGAACGAAATGAGCCATCTTGGAAAAGCGGTCAGCGACCACCCAAATGACCGTACAACCGGCAGAGACGGGGAGATCAGTTATAAAGTCCATTGCTATATGCTGCCAGGGGGCAGCAGGTACTGGGAGCGGAAGGAGGCGACCGGCTGGCAGATGTCTCGGAACCTTGTTGCGGGCGCAGGACACACAGGCAGAAACAAAGTCTATTACGTCCTTGTGCAGGGTAGGCCACCAGTAGTGCCGAGTAATAAGCTGGAGGGTCTTTTTCTGACCGGCATGACCAGCTAGTTTAGACGAGTGACCCCAGTGTAGGATCTTCTCCCGATCAGGTACTGATACGAACGTCTTACCGGGAGGGAGACGATTTAGACTCACGGGAGCCACCTGCATTACTCTGGCGGGATCGATGATGTGTTTCGGTTCTTCCTCGAGATCAGACACCAGAAAGGATCGGGACAAGGCGTCCGCCTTGATGTTTTTGTCAACCGGGCGAAAATGAAGAATAAAATCAAAGCGAGCAAAAAACAAGGACCACCGAGCTTGGCGCGGGTTAAGTCTCTGGGCATGCTGGAGGTAAGCCAAGTTCTTGTGGTCAGTGTAAATTATTACCGGGTGAAGAGCCCCTTCGAGCAGGTAACGCCACTCCTCCAATGCCAGCTTGATGGCCAATAACTCTCGATCTCCAATGGAATAGTTGCGCTCAGAAGAGGAGAAGAGTTTGGAGAAGAAGCCACAAGTTACCATTCTCCCGGAAGATGATTTTTGGGTAAGTACCGCTCCGGCTCCAGAGGAGGAGGCGTCAACCTCCAGGAAGAACTGCTTGTTGCCATCTGGGCGATGCAGCACCGGGGCGGAAGAGAAGGCCTGTTTTAAGGAAAGAAAGGCCTCCTCTGCTTCGGGCGGCCACTCTCTGGGATTAGTGCCCTTACGGGTGAGCGCGGAAATTGGGGCAGTCCGGGAAGAGAAGTGCGGTATGAAGAGGCGGTAGTAGTTGGCGAAGCCCAGGAACCGCTGAATGGCCTTCAACCCCTCCGGTCGGGGCCATTTCTCGATGGCAGACAGTTTCTCTGGATCCATTCGTAGGCCGGTCTGAGAAATAATGTAGCCCAAAAACGGAAGCGAGGTCTGCTCAAAGAGGCACTTCTCATATTTAGCGAAGAGGTGATTCTGCCTGAGCCTGAGCAGGACCTGACGAACGTCTCTCCGGTGAGTCTGGAGATCCGGAGAGAAGACCAAGATGTCGTCCAGGTACACCACTACGCAGGAGTAGAGAAGGTCCCGGAAGATGTCATTGACCAACTCTTGAAAGACGGCAGGAGCGTTACAGAGACCAAAGGGCATTACCAGATATTCATAGTGGCTGTCCCGGGTGTTGAATGCAGTCTTCCATTCATCCCCTTGACGGATACGGACCAGGTTGTACGCCCCACGGAGGTCCAGTTTGGTGAAGATTCTAGCCCCCCTCAGACGATCAAATAATTCTGGAATGAGCGGAAGGGGGTACTTATTCTTCACCGTGATCTGGTTAAGGCCTCTATAGTCTATACAGGGACGGAGAGAGCCGTCCTTCTTTTTTACGAAAAAGAAGCCTGCTCCCGCCGGGGAGGTAGATTTCCGGATGAATCCCCTGGCCAAATTCTCCTCAATATATTCGGACATCGACCGGGTCTCAGCAGCGGACAATGGGTAAATACGCCCACGGGGAGGCGTAGTACCGGGTAACAGGTCGATAGGACAGTCGTATGGTCTATGAGGGGGTAATGTCTCTGCCTCCTTTTTATTAAAGACATCAGCAAATGACCAATAGGGAATCGGAAGTCCAGGTAGATTAGTTGGGGTAGGAGAAGGACGGGCAGGATGAACAGGAACCAAACAAGTCTTATGACAGTCCTGTCCCCAGCGAAGGACTTCTCCGGTCTGCCAGTCAAGCACGGGTGCATATCTCTGGAGCCAAGGTAGACCTAGTAAGAGGGCGTGAGAGAGTCCAGGCAGAACGTGAAAAGAGATGCTCTCAGAATGCAGCATTCCCACCTGCAGAGTTATGGATTCGGTGATAAGTTGTATGGGGCGTGGTAAGAGGCCCCCATCCACAGCAGCGACAGATAATGGTATAGCCAGAGGTTTGGTGGGAATGCAGTATTTTTCTACCAGGGCCTGTGAAATAAGATTCCCGGCCGCTCCAGAGTCAAGTTGGGCTAGTTCGAAATAACGATTCTCCCCGCAGATAATTGAGACTGACAGCAGCAGAGATGGAGAGGATTTATTCTTGTCTAGGTCGACCTCTCTGAGCGAACCTAGACACAGGCGTTTCCCGACCTCTCCGGGCAGGTACGGATCCGGTGCTCCTTACTGCCACAGTAGAAGCAGCTCCCCTCGGCACGGCGTAAGTCCTGACGGGTCTTGACCATCTTGGTCTGGTCGACCTGCATAGGCTCAGGAGAGTGTACCTGGGGAGAAACGGAGGGAGTGACGGGTTTCTGAAAAGTAGGAGCTAGACGTGGAAACCTCCTCTCACGGGTGACTTCTTTGGCACGCTCCTGGAACCGTAGGTCAATCCGGGTGGCAAGAGTTATTAGGTCATCGAGAGTGGTAGGAATGTCTCGACCGGCGAGTTCATCTTTAATACGGCCGGACAGACCCTCCCAGAAGACAGATACCAGAGCGTCGTTATCCCAGGCCAGCTCCGAGGCAAGGGTACGGAACCGTATGGAATATTGGCCCACGGTGAGACTTCCCTGACGGAGGCGTAGCAGAGATGATGCGGATGAGGTCTTCCGTCCGGGTTCGTCGAAGACTTTCCGGAAAGCCGTGAGAAAGGCAGGCAAGTCGGACACCAGGGGGTCTCCTCTATCCCATAGAGGATTTAGCCAGGCCAGGGCCTCCCCGGTGAGATGGGACATGATGAAGGCAATTTTGGCCCGGTCGGAGTTAAACTGGTGGGACAGGAGTTCAAAGTGCAGGGTGCACTGATTTATAAAGCCCCGAGCCTGAGCGGAGTCGCCTCCGAAGCGAGGAGGTGCAGAAAGCTGGGGTCCGGGGTAGGATACCATAGTATTGGTGGGCAGCGGAGATGCCGGATTGCGAGTCATGGCACTGGCGGTGCTTGCTGGTGGAGCAGTCAGAGTGTCCAGGTGAGAATTGACATTCCGCAGGTGACCCAGGATGGACTCCTGTTGGGACCTCTGACGGGACAGTTAATGACACAGGTCCGAGAGTGAGGGAGCTTGGGTGCCACCGGGTTCCATGGCCCGAGCAAACTGTAACGAGTCTGGGAGGCGGAACCTCTGAGCTACTATACAAGGGGGCGGTCCTTGTAAGGGAGCGTGTGGCGACCAGGGTAGACGGGCAGGCAGTCACAGCAGGTGACCGGGACAGTCTCTGGGTGAACGGTCTGGAGGTCACGGCAAGTGACCGGGGTAGTCTCTGGATGAACGGGCAGGAGGACACGGCAAGTGACCGGGGCAGTCTCTGGATGAACGGGCAGGAGGTCACGGCAAGTGACCGGGGCAGTCTCTGGGTAAAGGGTAGGTACGACCTGTGATGGCTGAGCCTCCAGGTAGGCTAGCAGGCAGATGGTAGATGTGTGCTCCCAGGTGAGCAAGCGAGAGTCTCTGGATAAACGGGTGGTCACAGCATGTGACGGCGGAGCCTCCAGGTAGGCAAGCAGGCAGGTAGCAGATGTGCGCTCCCAGGTGGGCGGGCAGGAGTCTCTGGAATGGCAGGTGGTCACAGCACGTGACGGCGGAGCCTCCAGGTAGGCTAGCAGGCAGGTAGCAGATGTGCGCTCCCAGGTGAGCGGGCAAGCTGGTCCATAGACAGACTGACAGGAGTAGGAAGGCAGACCGTCGGACCTCAGGCTAGCAAGCAGGTAGGAGGAATGTCAGGCAGGAAACAGACAGCAAACTGGCAGGATTCTGGCAGGTAACTGGCAGGTAACTGGCAACGGGACCTGAGGGCTGAAGCAGAGTAGTGAACAGTGCAACAACATTGCTCGGGGACCTCCATTTTGGAGGAGGTGCCTTATATATGGTGAAGTCCTCCGGCCATTGGCCGGGGACTCCTTAGGACGGCGAGTGCGGCCCCTTTAAGAGGGAGGGAGCGCGCGCGCCCTAAGCACAGTGGCCAGGAAGGAGCGCGCGCTGCCAGCAGAGCGGGAGGAGGACGCCGGGCTCGGAGCAGAGGGGTGAGGGGAACAGCGTCCCTGCCTAGCAGAGGGCAGGGACGCCGGCGCTACAAAATGTGAATAGCTGTGTGTGAAGAAAGGAAGAGCAAAGTACGCATTTGCTCATTTGTGAACAAGAGACATTACATAGAGCCAAGTTATGATTAGACAAAACACATAAATGACATAGTAAAGGCTTTGGCCAATGTATCAGTACAATAAGCTAGCAGCCGAGCACATGTCGGGGTTCATGCGGTGTGTTACACATGTTGCATGATGTTGAATGTGGCATTAGGTATGGTGGGCAATGCCTATAAATGAACTGTAAGTAGCTATGCTGGCAAGCAATATAGCATATGTGGGACAGATATAAGGGTAGAAAACAATACATTTTTTGATTAAAAAATACTGTGGGTACATCTGACAGCATATATAGTATACATCCATGACGCAATCCGCTTCACCTTGTTGGCATACTCTGAGTCCCTATTGTCCCAGACCTCAGGATGCTCCTGTACGAGGATAAGGAGCATCTCAACATTGATTGGCTGAGACATTTTCCTTTCTGATGTTCTCCGTGGAGGAGTGAATGTTCCGGCTTGAATAAAAAACTACTTTGGGGAGGGTGCCAACACTTTCTGTTGTGGTTACTTCCTGTCATGGGATGATTAAATATACTGTTACATTTGCATTTGCAATGCATAAAAATTGGACGCCATATGGATGGTTTACTTTTTTCTCGCACCCGTAGACTTGCATTGACGAGTGTTGTCCTCTATATGTGGCCACTTGCAGCAAGCTGCAATTCGTTACGTACACCGAATACAAAATATGCAGATCAGCACTGACTCATTGAATAGCATTGGTCAGAGTCCGTTTAATAAGCTAGTGTGAGCGAACCTCTAGGATTGGTACTTCCAGTAGGATGGCACCTGAAGAAGCTATCAGCATATTTAAAGGGGTTGTCCAGTACTTATTATTACCCCCCCCCGCCAATGAATTCCCCCTTGGCCCCTAAGGGTTTTTGTAATTACCTTCTGTTGCAGTTATTGCCTGTCAGTGGCGCTATCACGGGCCGCTCACAGGCATCAGGTGACCCCCGGCTGCAGCCGGCTCTGACATCCGCTGATGTCACGTCATGGTTCCGGATGCCGCTGGGGGTCCCTCTTCTGTGTTCCACAGGTGGATGCTGGATTGTGGGCGGGGTTATCCCCCGCGTCACACCTGGCATCCACCGCATGCTCTCCCTCTCCTCATTCATTGGGAAAGCGTGCAGTGGATGCTGGGTGTGACGTGAGGGGTAACCCCGCCCACAACTCAGCATCCATCATGGGGTCCGCGTCACTGATGTCACGCCTCACTTGACGTGACATCAGTGGCGGGTCACGTGATGCCTGTGAGCGGCCAGTGATAGCGCCGCTCACAGGCAGTAACGGCAACGTAAGGTAATTACAAAAACCCTTAGGGGCCCCAGGGGGGATACATTAGGGGGATAATAAAAAGTAGTGACCAACTTCTTTAAATTTCCAGAATATAGCTTCTAATTTGACTTATGCTAACTCTGCAATAGGAAAAACTTTACCCCTTGGAGCATTCCCAGTAGAAATGCATTAGCATGGTCTTGAGGGGCATTTGATTCTGGGTGGCCTTCCATTGGCTCTACAGTGAAACAGTGGGGGCTCAACTTTTTAAATTAGCTTCAATCACACCATACTAGAACAACTTGCTTGTTTGATCCTTACCCTTCCGATTCTTCATATGAGCCCATTTACCCCTCACTCATACATTGAGATGGAAATGTATGTGAAAAGGTTTAGCATGTAGTCAATGGAGAAGGAAAATAGGGCAAAACTGAACCCTACAATAACCTAGCTTCCGCAGGCTTTGCCTTTATGATATGAACGTCCTTGAATATTAACTTTACTTCTTTATCATTATGTGACAGACTCTTAAAGAGTTAAAAAGATAATTGGCCACATCTGGGTAAAAATTTACATTAAACCTATTAATTTGTGTTCTGAAAATTAAATATTCAGAACATCTAAATGATTATTTAATAATCCATTATGTAAAGAAGATGACAGGGAAAGGTTGTTCATAGTCTGTGCTGGATGCGGGTTGTCCGTTTAAATTAAGGACATCCAACCAAGGTTTTAAATGGTGTATACATCTGTGAAACCATATTTTTTTACAATGCATCTAAATTTAACGAAAAATGAAGCAACTTTGTAAATGATTTTAATTAAAAATTACCATATTGCATCTGGTTCTTATGCAGACGTGTTTCCATGGTTACAAACTACAAACAAACTCCTTCCCATCTGTCATCTTCTACTTATTACCTTCATTTTAGTAGAAGTGGAGAATCAGCAAGAAATCTGATTGGTCAGAATATACACTCGGGTCTTCTGCTCCATTTTTGTTCCCCTTCTGAATTGAGCAGCAGAGGCCATGCTCGACCTCCGCTCCATTCATCCTTTATGGCACTTCCGAATTAAGTCGAATACATTGATCAACTTTACCAGACAGTCCAGTAAGGAATGAATGAAGCCATAGTTGAGCATGCACTCTGCCGCTCAAATCAGAGAGGAGATAAAAATGCCTTGTTCCATTGATCAGTGGGGTCCAACCGTTGGACCCCACTGAACTTGAAGTTATCATCTATCCAATGGATAGGTGATAAATTCTTGTGACCAGAATACCACTTTAAGGAACATGAAGACTTCTGTTGACAGTGATGATGGTTTTCTGGAGACTAGGGTTAACTTTTCTTGTATTTTGTATGCACCATCATAAAAAAATGTACCTGAAACAACCCAATCATTTTTGGTAGCCTATTTTTCGCCAACTATGGTTTTACTTCAGATACTAAATTGGACTTGAAAAATTTATAATATCTAGTGAAGGGGTGACCATAATGCACATGAATAATTTGGTGATATGGTTGATAAAAATTCAAACAACAGAAAGTCAATCAAGAAATGTATAAGAAGTGGAACTCCAGCACAGCCACTGGGTAGCCACACACATTGCAGACACATATAGCAAAAACAGCTTCCAGCAAAGTATATGTGGAACCAAGAGCAAAGGTGAGGAAGAGCAGATATGACAAAGAGGATTGAATGTCCTACTCTAGGTTTGTAAGGGGGAAGACCGGGGTGTAAGTACTGTCAGAGCAAGGGATCCGGAACTGCCGGGGCCGTGCCTCTGGTTGCAGGGGGAAGACAGACTGCGAGCACAGTAGTCAGGTGACTGGGAAGCTGGGGGCGTGTCCAGAGTGAGGGCTGGGAGGTCAGGGGAACGAGAGACTGGTGGCATAGGTAGAGAGAGGAAGAGACGAGCACATTTGCACCGGAAAGCGGAGCTGGGTCCTGCTCAGCAGAGCAGTGTGAGAGGGTCCAGGCTCCTGGCTCCAGTACTGGGAGCAAGAGCCGAGTGCAGTGGACCGGAGGAGTCAAGCCGACTAGAGAAGAGACGCAGGGTCAGTGGAGCCGGGCACGTGAGGTGCCGTGTTATGGACTAGGGGCTCAGCGGGTAAAACCGGAGACCGCCCACTGCCACCAGAAGACGGAGTATTGTTTGGGAGGGGAAGCCTGAAGAAATCAACACCAGGCTCAGCTGGCAACTGCCTTGAGGAGGAAAAGTGTCAGCTAAACTGTCGTTTACAACCGGTTCGACTCTGCTATATCTAGTTAAACTGTGAACTGTCAGTTAAAGACTTTTACCTTCTACTTCCCTTGTTTTCCCCCATATTTTCCCCTGTTACTCCCTGCGTGGAGATTTACCCTGTTATTATAAATTTCCCCTGTTTATTAACCCCGTATTGGCTGCTCTGTGTTTCTGTGTCGCTGCATCTAAAGTACCCGTGTCACAGGTTACCAACTCTAAGTTTGAGACATATATTGCAGCTTTCACATAGTTATCAAATACTTATCTGTGCAGTTGAGTTTTAGGGAATTAGTGTTTTTAGTTTGCTCACACCATGTGGACATAAAATCTCCAAAAATGAAGCTCTCACAGTGTGTGGGAGAGGAAGCGTGTCAGGCCTGTCGATGAGATAAAAGAGAGCGTGGATAGGAATGAAATCCACCCACGCAATGAAAAGGTTATATACTTGTATGAAAACAAGGAAGATTCAGCTGCGGTTGTATGGCAGCACGTCTTAATAACAGCACATTATTATTTTTAGTATTCAAATCATCATTACCCATTAACTTTCTACATTACTTCTCTCATTTGCATGGCGGATAATTATCCTTATTAGATTTCCGTAAAATCATGGCAATTATCGTTCATTCCTCTTTATATTTTCATTGTCCTCCCCGTCTCTCTTTACGGGGATACTCACTTAGGTATCTCGAGGAGAAGAAGTGAATGGAATATCACGCAGAGACTCGAAGCAGAAAAGCGTCTGAAGGCTTTTGAAATCTCAAAGATATTTGCATTTCTTTTAGGTGAGATTATTTTCATGCAAAATAAACTGCTGCTCGCGGGCGCTAATTGAATGGCCTAAGATTATCAAAGATAAAGATTTTCTTATAGGGGAAATGCCTGTATGTTTGTGTTTATACATATGGAAAAACAATGAAAATACAATTCAGCGTTCAGTGTTTTATAGCTTTTCTCTAGCCTTTATGAAAAATTGAAAGAGCAGGGAATTTGTTACAGTAGCACTAGTCTAATAAACATAATTTAGCTTGTTACTTTAATTACTTGTTCCTTTCTGTTTGATGGACAATAAAAAAATTATTACATTGTGGTACCGTCTTAGCCCAAAAAATCTGTAATGGCTAAGATGGATAGTCCTTTCTATTTGGAAATTCATGTTATATTTCTCTTCCGTTAGGTCAAGAGATCTAATGGTGAACCCTTGAGAATTATATGGCTTTATGTTCTCTGAAGGTGTTCACCATCTCAGTCTCTAGAACATCCCATGTGATGATACTGCATTCTCCATTGAGGACAGAAGCTAAATATCACATATAATGATGATGATTGCTCAGTGCTTGTCACACAGTTATAAGGTAGGAGATAACAGTTCAGCCTCCCTTACTGTACACTGATAAGATGTTACTTTATCCTTCCTTCTATATTCAAAATAATCAGTATTACCACTACAAGTAGAGATAGTACTGGCTTTAGCTGGTCATTGGATGCTGTACTGCAGCATCATAAGATTTATAGCAAAGCATAGAGAACTAATGTGCTGGATAAGATATGGAAATGACGTATTCAAAAGTGAAGAAAACAGGAGGCTGAAGTGAAGGGTAATAAGTACACCACATAAAAATGCAAAGTGTGATGATAGAGAATCAGGTGTTGGGTACAGTGGTATAAAAAAAACTGGGAAAAAATGCATGGCTCTACTTTAATTCACCGATGCTGCAGCACCACCATTTGGAGCTTCCCGATGTGCTTTTCTCACTTTCTGCAGTAATCACGTCACATTCAGTGGTCCCGGCATGTATTCATGTATTGCATGTGATCACTGCATAAAGTCCAAAATATGCAACTTTGGACACATTCTGCAATTGCATATTAGACTACATAAAGAAGGACACGGTGAAAACAAAGCTCAGAGACCAAAGTTGAATGTGCTGGACTCTGACAATTTAAGTCTCCATCGCAAAGGAAATTCAAATCTCGTCCTTAGGGTGTACAGACAAAACCCTTCACAGAGTCATGAAGGTGTGGCCAAAATGTTATGTGAACCCGGGCTAACTGTTTATTTTGTCATTTGATACAAGGGTTGTGATATTGCGGTGTGGAATTGTCCATCGGCAGTATTCTCCAACAAGCTGTGATCTGATGTCTTATTCCTGAAAAATCTACTGGTATGAACTGCCCATGAACTGGTAAGATCTATCGGCCGGACATAGATCTCCCTAAGAATCCGCCTCCAGAGCTTATTTTTAAAAAAGGAGGCATTACCAGTGTGAGACATGTAGATCAGGAGAGCAGAATGTCTATTATTACATGTCTCACACTGGTAACGCCACCTTTCAGTTAAATAAGCTCTGGGGGCAGATTCTCAGGGAGATCTAGGTCCGGCCCATAGATCTTAACAGCTAATTTACACATCAATAAAAATGTGGATTTTTTTTTAATAAAACATCAGATATCATATATCAAGGTATCATTTTAATCAACTTCTTATGACCTACATGTCCATGTAGACGGCTGAGGAGGGTAGATCCTACCGATAGATTCTCAGAGGATTATCCAATGCCTGATGTGGCATCCATCATCTCCTTGCCAACAAGGTACTCTGAACAAATAGTTAAAGGGAAAAAAGTTTGTCGGTAGAGAGTACCAGGAGTGGCTGAAGATGCTTGTAAGATTATTTCAATAAAATCTTGCGAACATAAAGCACTTATTTCAGTGTGAATCTCATCCTAAAGCTGTTACTGCTCCATGGGGTGTTAGATGATCGGTAAATGGAAGAGTAGCGCTGCTGGTAAATGATAAATGTTTACTATCAAGAATCTGTTTATCGGGGCTGTACCAGAGTGATGGCTCAACATTAATAATAAAGTGCTATAAATCTGTCTAACCACTGCAACTGAGAACAATAGAAACTATGTCATCCTCTAAATCATCCTATACAGATAATAGTCACTTAAAAATATCAATAAAAGAGGAATTATTGTATAAAATGTTATATTTTCCAAAGAATTGCATTCTTTCTATTTTGGAAGAGCATGTATTCAAAAGCTATTCATTTTTGAGTTTTATTTTATATATGGTTTGCTATAACAGTATATATTTTCATGGTGCACTTATAATTTCTACATAGAACACAGGGTCTCTAGCGATACCCTAAAGGATTGTCTTTGACCTCGTTAAGCTGCAACTAATTTTCCTTTTTGCCCTTATGTCTTTTTCCAAGCGCCGTAGCACATAAAGGCTCGTTTTTTGCCGGACAAGTTGTGGTTTTCAATGTCACCAAATAATTTATCATGGAATATGCTATAAAACAGAAAAAATGCAATGTACTGGAAAACGGAAATTAAAATTCCAAGTGCAACATGGTTTTACATGTCTGCTTGATTATGACCATACTAAACTTGCATGGTATTTTTTTTTATTTTATTTAAATGGTGAAAATTTTTTTCTAAAAAAGAAAATTATTTGGTTTGTGTTGGCTTTTTTATGAGACCCGGAAATTTTTTAATTCTTTTCATCAATGTGTACAGGCTTGAATTTTAAGCAGGGAGCTGACACTTTCCTTAATTCCAGTTTGGGATACATACAACATTTTGATTGTTTTATTTTGCATTTTTCTAGGGTGAAAACACGTCTGACTTTGAAATTTAATTTCATTTAATTTAGCGCACGGGTAATTCATTTTTAAATTTCATAGATCAGACTTTTTTTTAATATTGTTTATTTCTTTATTTTTAGACTGGGAAAATGAGAAGGGGGGTCATTACATGTTGGAATATTTATTTGGATTTTTAAGACTAACATTACAAAAGGAGCACCTTCATGCCAAATTATACATACAGTAATATGCAGTCTCATTTATACATTTATCAAGCATCTCAACACTGAAATTACAGCACCCAGAAGGAAAAGTTGTGGAAGTCACAGAATGGATGCACATATTAATGATGTGCAAATTATGAAAAAGTATTTTTTTTTTTCAAAACATCTTGATTTATCTAGTATTGAGTATAATCATCACTTGCTGAAACACACACGCTTACAACTTTGGCTGCTTTCAGTAAGGTTATTAATGGATGTCTGAGGAATGTTCTGCCATGCTGAATGCACTTGTGTAGCAAATCATCAAGATCTGATGCTGGCAGCTCCCTTTGCAATTGTCCCAGATGTGCTTGATAGGAGACAAGTACTATTGGTTTTGTATCTAATCAGTGTAACACCGGGACGTTAGTGTACCCGGTATTAATACCCGAGGTGTCCGACTAACATGCATTAGGCCACTTCACAGTATAATTCCAAAGGTAGGACCTGTATGATGTTCCCTCGAGTTTGAAAGCAATTTTGCATCACTGATTTGAATTTTCTTTTTTTTTTGCATTTTTTTCTATTTATAAAAGCATTTTTTTAGGTTTAAGCCCTTTAGGAGACTTGAACCTGCTGTCATTTGATTGTTTGCTCTTTGTACTGCCATATTGCTGTACTGAAATACATAGAAAAATGCCGCTCTCATTCAAAGCCCATCCAGAGGCTGTGCTTCACAGGAGGACTAAGATGACAGCCAATGGCTGCCATGACAACCCTTCAGTTGTTGTGAGATTGACAGCAGCATTTAAAGTTACTCTATCAACACAGAATGACTTTTTAAACCAAGTACAGGCGCTTGGTTCTTCATGGTGGGGCCAAACATTTAAACACACCTTCCCTCCTGCTTGGTTTCTATCTCTCTCTGCCTTTCTCTGTCTCCAGGAAGCCAGCCTGTCAATCAAAGAGGGGGTGGAGATAGAGGGAAAACAAGCATGTGGCAAGGTGTATTTAAATGACTGGCCGACCGTGAAGTACCGAGCAGAGGGACTTAGTTTGAACAGTTATTCTGTGTTGACAGAGTCTCTTTAAATAGTTAAACAGTAGTGCTTGAAGCAAGCTCTGGTTGTTGCTGTTACAGGCAGTGTAATACATGTGAAATCTTCCTGGTATGATGCAGGCTCAGCTCTTGAGCCAGCTCCACACAGGCCAACCCCGACATTGGATGTACTATTATGTCCTACTAGCATTAAAGCATATGGACATCAAAGAGGACAGCCCCTACAAGTGACCACTTCTTTAAGGCAAGTAAGATCACTTTCAAAAGTGGCAAACAAAGCCCTTTTATTCATACATAATTGTCCATTCATTCATTTAAATGCCATGTAATACCGTCAATGTCATGGCTGCTGCAGCAGATATACAGTGGGAATAATAAGTATTTGATGCCAATTTTGCAAGTTTTCAACCGACAAAGAATAGAGAGATCTGTAATTTTTATTGTAGATACACTTCATCTGTGAAAGACAGAATCTAAAAATAAAAACAAAAAACCTAGTAGATTGTAAGCTTGCGAGCAGGGACCTCACTCCTAATGTAACTGTTTAAACTGTCTTACCTTGTATTGAATTTACACCGCGTGCAGAATTATTAGGCAAATGAGTATTTTGCTCACATGATACTTTTTATACATGTTGTCCAACTCCAAACTGCATAGGCTTGAGAACCAACTACTAATTAAGTAAATCTGGTGATGTGCATCTCTGTAATGAGGAGGAGTGTTGACTAATGACATCAACACCCTATATAAGGTGTGCTTAATTATTAGGCAACTTCCTTTCCTTTGGCAAAATGGGTCAGAATAGAGATTTGACGGGCTCTGAAAAGTCCAAAATTGTGAGATGTCTTGCAGAGGGATGCAGCAGTCTTGAAATTTCCAAACTTTTGAAGCGTGATCACCGAACAATCAAGCGTTTCATGGCAAATAGACAACAGGGTCGCAAGAAGCGTGTTGGCCAAAAAAGGCGCAAAATAACTGCCCATGAATTGAGGAAAATCAAGCGTGAAGCTGCCAAGATGCCATTCGCCACCAGTTTTTCCATATTTCAGAGCTGCAACGTTACTGGAGTATGTATTAAAAAGCACAAGGTGTGCGATACTCAGGGACATGGCCAAGGTAAGGAAGGCTGAAAAATGACCACCTTTGAATAAGAAACATAAGATATAACATCAAGAATGGGCCAAGAAATATCTTAAGACTGATTTTTCAAAGGTTTTATGGACTGATGAAATGAGAGTGACTCTTGATGGGCCAGATGGATGGGCCAGAGGCTGGAACAGTAAAGGGCAGAGAGCTCCACTCCGACTCAGACGCCAGCAAGGTGGAGTTGGGGTACTGGTATGGGCTGGTATCATCAAAGATGAACTTGTGGGACCTTTTCAACTCCCAGACCTACTGCTAGTTTCTGGAAGAAAACTTCTTCAAGCAGTGGCACAGGAAGAAGTTGGTATCGTTCAAGAAAAACATGATTTTCATTCAGGACAATGCTCCATCACATGCATCCAACTACTCCACAGCGTGGCTGGCCAGTAAAGGTCTACAAGAAGAAAAAATAATGACATGGCCTCCTTGTTCACCTGATCTGAACCCCATAGAGAACCTGTGGTCCATCATAAAATGTGAGATCTACAGGGAGGGAAAACAGTACACCTCTCGGAACAGTGTCTGGGAGGCTGTGGTGGCTGCTGCACGCAATGTTGATTGAAAACAGATCAAGCAACTGACAGAATCTATGGATGGAAGGCTGTTGAGTGTCATCATAAACAAAAGGTGGCTATATTGATCACTAATTTTTTGTTTTTGTATGTCAGAAATGTTTATTTCTAAATTTTGTGCACTGATATTGGTTTACCTGGTAAAAATAAACAAGTGAGATGGGATTATATTTGGTTTTTATTAAGTTGCCTAATAATTCTGCACATTAATAGTTACCTGCACAAACAGATATCCTCCTAAGATAGCCAAATCTAAAAAAAACCCACTCCAACTTCCAAAAATATAAAGCTTGGATATTTAGGGTCTTTTGGGTTGATTGAGAACATAGTTGTTCATCAATAATAAAAATAATCCTCTAAAATACAACATGTCTAATAATTCTGCACACAGTATATAGGTCACATTTTTTTTACCAGTGGATTTTACTACAACTCACTAATGATGCTGCATTGTCATGAAACCACAGTTTACCCAAATGCTCAACTGCACCTCTCCACAGGCATTCAGAAAGCTGAGATGTGAGGAATGGTTTTGTTGGAGCCATCAAGGTAAGTCTGACTTCACAACTCTGATTTTCATGTTCATGGTCCATGCTCGTGGATCTCCTGACCGCTTGATGGACAAAGTTCTGACGAGGAGACCTGTGATCTAACCATAAATTGCAGTCTGTACATAGACCATCAAATTCTGATATGTGAAGCCTAAGGCCATGGCCTCACTATCAGTATTTGGTCAGTATTCGGTAAGTATTTTTTCTCAGGAGTGGTAGCCAAAACCAGGTGAGGAACAATCAGAGAAAAGGTATAATAGAATCAAGTCACCAATTCTGCATTTATCACCCACTCCTGGATTTGGCTCCCATTCCTGAGAAAAAATACCAATCAAATACTGACCAAACACTGATAGTGGGGCCGTGGCCAAATACTGATAGTTGGCTGTGGCCTAATTCTTATTCTGCAGCCTGTCTTTCACATGTAGGGAACAATACAGTCCGCACTAATTTTTCACTTTTAATTATCTATGGTGTAGTATTAAGAAGTCAATTGTGGATTTTTTTGGCAGCACAGAGACACTTTTTTACTTTCTTGCTTTATTAGGAGTAGTAAAATCAAGAAAATCAAGATTTGCTCTCATTTGTATTCATTTTGTTTCTTATTCCCTTAGCTTCTTCCAATAATTTCTTGCTGAAACCCCCCACCCCTCCCCGTCCTTGTGCTGCCGCTACCTGAAGGAGTATTGTATTGTGATTTAATGATAGGTCACGGACCACTCTGTAATTATAAGTAGACATTATACACATGATGTGTTGTGCCCTTACTCGCTCTTTTTCCCAGTTTCACAGTTCATTCATTTTATCACCTAATTTTCTACTTTGAAAAGTATTCAATTTAGTAGGTCAAACACATTTAACCAATCTTTCTTGTGTAACTGACTTTTGTTAGAAAAATTCAATCTCTTGTAATGTAATCATTTTGGAAATTCAAGCAGGGATGTGAATTTTACTCTCCTACTTCCCCACCAAAAATGAGAACCCAATCACATACATCAGTTCCAATATGATCTATTACAGACAGTAACCCTTTAGTTACTTGGGAAACATCAAGGTAACATAGTTGGTCTATAGCTTGATGCCTTCTTGTGTTATTAAAGGGGTTGTCTAGTCCAATTCGATAAGTCTGCAGTCACTCTGTGTGACTGCAGACTTATGACTCCCCAAAGAGCACGCACTGTGCGCTGTGGGGTTTCACCTATTTCTGAGTCTTGAACGGAGGGTATGCATGAGTTATACATATTCCTGGCCAGAGCCTAACTAGTAGGCATGGCCTCGCTCCATACACTTGTATGGAGCGAGGCCATACTACACTATCGGACACTTGTATTGAGCGACGCCACACTACACTATCGGACACTTGTATTGAGCGAGGCCACACTACACTATTGGACACTTGTATTGAGCGAGGCCACACTACACTATCGGACACTTGTATTGAGCGAGGCCACACTACACTATTGGACACTTATATTGAGCAAGGCCACACTATACTATCGGACACTTGTATTGAGCGAGGCCATACTACACTATCGGACACTTGTATTGAGCGAGGCCACACTACACTATCGGACACTTGTATTGAGCGAGGCCACACTACACTATTGGACACTTGTATTGAGTGAGGCCACACTACACTATCGGACACTTGTATTGAGCGAGGCCACACTACACTATTGGACACTTATATTGAGCAAGGCCACACTACACTATCGGACACTTGTATTGAGCGAGGCCATACTACACTATCGGACACTTGTATTGAGCGAGGCCACACTACACTATTGGACACTTGTATTGAGCGAGGCCACACTACACTATCGGACACATGTATTGAGCGAGGCCACACTACACTATCGGACACTTGTATTGAGAGAGGCCACACTACACCATCGGACACTTGTATTGAGCAAGGCCACACTACACTATTGGACACTTGTATTGAGCGAGGCCATACTACACTATCGGACACTTGTATTGAGAGAGGCCACACTACACCATCGGACACTTGTATTGAGCAAGGCCACACTATACTATTGGACACTTGTATTGAGCAAGGCCATACTACATTATCAGATTTGGGTGGACCATATCTACCAACTGTTCTGGATCCTCAGTAGACTGATACAGTTGAATACAATAGTAGAGCGTGGTGTTATGACCTCCATTATTTTTTTTTGTGTGTCTGAGTCGCAGCACAACAGGTGCAATGACGCTGCTTAGAACCATGCATAGCACAGACCGGAGCAGCTCATTGCAGCAACGGGACTAGGTGAATTATTATGTTTTAATTAGTGCACTTTTCTGAGTGGGAAGAAGGGTCATCATGTTACGGAGGCATGGCATCCTATGGGAGTCACTATGGGGGTATCATATTATGTCTGCGGTGAGGGGTACTGTGGAGTCAAATTGCGTGGGGGAATGCACTAAGGGGGCATTTCATTTTGTTTGAGTCATCTTTTGGGCCTCATACACTAGAGGTGCCATCTTTTGGGCATCATATGGAGGAGCGGCATCATGGAGGCATCAGACAGCTTGGGAAGGCATTATACTGTGTGGTGGCCATGGGAGAGGTATTGCACTGGGTGGCAATACCCACTAGGTCCACTACAGACTGGACAGAGTTACAGGTGTGGTATAATGTAAAAACAAAATGTGTCAAAATACATTCTCTTTTTTCTTGTCTTTAAAAGTTGGGAAGTATGGGGTAGGCTCTTTTATGCACAATGCACATGAGAAGATCTAGCAGATGCACTGCTGTAATTCTCTATGGAAAAGACATAACTATGTATAGGAATGAAACTACTCTGATAATGCCCCCTATGTATACAAATATAGATACTATAATAATTTTCCTATGTACAAGAATATAACCACTATAATACTGCTCCAATGTGCAAGAATATAACCAGTATAATGTGTCCCCTTTGTACAAAAAAATAACCAATATAATACTGCTCCTACGGTGGCTTGTGAAAGTATTCAACCCCTTGTATTTTTACCTACCGTATTTTGTTACTGTAGGTAACAATTACAACCTGGGCTTAGATATTTTTGTAATCCGATTTGTGTGTGATGCATCAGCACTAAATAGTTTAAGTTGGTGAAGTGAGAAAAAAATAGACATAAATTAAATTTATGGGATCAAATAACTAAAAATATGTCATGTACATATGTATTCACCACTTTTGCGACGAAGCCCCTAAAAATTTCTGGTGCAAGTGTAAGGAGACAAGACACTTGGGAACCAGAACAGCATGGAGGCGTGGCAGAGGGGAGGAGTGTGATCAGGACTCTGGGGACGACGTTGTCATGGAAACGAGCTGAGGAGGAAAACCGCACATGTGCAAGTTCTGAGGTGATTCTGATGCCGAAGAGAGAGACGGGAGGAACAATAGCAGTGTCCGGAGCTCCTGTCAGGAAGAAAGGTGCTGCGTATCCAACCAGCCCAGACGTCGACAGTCAAGCCCCGAAGACCTGAGCGACGCCAATCAAGGTTCCCAGCCCAGACGTCAACGATCAACCTCCGAAGACCTGAGCGACGCCAGTCAAGGTTCCCAGCCCAGACGTCAACGGTCAACCTCCAAAGACCTGAGCGACGCCAGTCAAGGTTCCCAGCCCAGACGTCGATAGTCAAGCCCCGAAGACCAGAGTGACACCAGACAAGGTTGCTCACCCAGGTGACGTCGATTGACAGAACAGGAACAGGTTGCGGTGGCATGGTTCTCAGACATGTGAGCCACTGACAGGACATTGCAGAAGCTCCCGAGGTGTCAGATCGGAGATTCACGGTCGGGTCGGCGACCAGGAAGGACTCGCGAGACGGGCCGTTACCTCTGACAGAGACATATGGTACCAGGCATGGATAGAGGGAAAGACAGTAGTCAGACGGGGACCAGCAGACGCCAGAGCGGCATCACAAAAGTGGATAGAGAGATATGGGGGAAACGGGCAGCGAGTTGTGATAGGAACAGAGTATTGCCAAAGCTTTAAAAGACTGCCCCTTGCCCACTATAGTTAATATAGTTCCCCTTCCCTCCAATAGATCATTTTAAACTACCAGCCCCTGAATTCTTGTGTATTCTGATATTTTATTCTGTTATGTTATTTACTGCTTATTTTGCTGTCAAACGTTGTAAAGAAATTGTTACCATATAATACGTGTTTTACAATTAATATTAGTTGTTAAATAAAAAATATACTGTTGCTCTGCCTGTGTCTCCGCTGTTGCATTATACAAGCAATTACCTTCATAAGTCATATGCTTAGTGAAAGAAAGTTCACCTGTGTGCAATCAGTGTGTCACATGTTCTGTCAGTATATTCACACCTTTTCTGAAAAGGGACAGAGGTTGCAACACCATTAAGCAAGAGGCACCACTAGCCAAACACCATGAAGACTAAGGAGATCTCCAAACAAGTCAGGGATTAAGTTGTTGAGAAGTACAAGTCAGGGTTGGGTTATAAAAAAGTACCCCAGTCTCTGATGATCCCACCTTTATCATCAAATAGAAAGAAGATGGTACCACAACTAAGAGAGGGCCGCCCACCAAACTCTCAGCCCGGGTAAGGAGGGCACTAATCAGAAAGGTAGCACAGAGACCAAAGGTAACACTGAAGGAGTTGCAGAGTTCCCAAGCAGAGACTGGAGTATCTGCCCATGTGACCACAATAAGCCATACACTCCATAGAGGTGGCATTTATGAAAGAGTGGGCAGAAAAAAGCCTTTACTTACACACAAAAATTATATGGCTCGTTTTGAGTTTGCCAAAAGACATGTGGGAGACTCCCCAAATGTATGGAGGAAGGTGCTGTTGTCAGATGAGACCAAAATTAAATTTTTTGGCCACCAAGGTAAATGCTGTTTGGCGTCAAACCAACACACCAACACACCTCATCACTCCAAGAACACCATCCCCACAGTGAAACATGGTGGTAGCAGCATCATGCCGTAGGGATGTCTTTCAGCAACAGGGACAGGGAATATGGTCCAAGTCAAGGGGAAGATAGATGGTGCAAAATCTTGGAGCAACACCTGTTTCAGTCTGTCAGTGATTTGAGACTGAGACGGAGGTTTACCTTCCAACAATATAATGACCCAAAGCATACTGCTAAAGCAACACTCGAGTGGTTTAAGGGGAAACGTGTAAGTGTTTTAGCGTGGTCTAGTCAAAGCCCAGACCTTAATCCAATTGAGAATCTGTGGTCAGATTTGAAGATTGCTGTTCACCAGAGGAAACTATTTAACAAGAAGGAACTGGAGCAGTTTTGCCTTGAGGAATGGACAAAAATCCCAGTGGCAGGATGTGGAAAGCTCATAGAAACTTATCTAAAGTGACTGACTTTAGGGGGTGAATAGTTATGCACACTGAAGTTTTCAGTTATTTTGTCCCATTTGTTGTTTGATTCAAAAGAAAAAGAAAAACAAATGTTCACAGTTGTAGGCTTGATCTTTACATGAACTGGTGTAAACCCTAAAAAAAACCTGTGACATTCCAGATTGCAAGGTAACAAAACATGACGAATGCCAAGGAGTGAATACTTTTGTAAGCCACTGTATATACAAGAAAGTAACCACTATAAAACTGCTGCTATGTAAAGAATATCACTAATATAATACTTTCCCTTTGTAACAAAAAAAGTACACATTATACTTCCCCTATGTAATTATATAGCTTCCATAATACTTCCCCCATGTAAAATATAAAACCACTTTAATGCTTCCTCTATGTACAAGAATATCACTACTATAATACTTCCCCTTTGTAAAAAAAAAGAAGTACCACATAATACTTTTCCTATGTACAAGTATAAAGCTTCTCTAAGACTTCCTAGGTATGAAAATAAAACCATTACAATACTTCCCCTATGTACAAGAATATAACTATTTCACCTATACTGTATATAAGAATATAACCACTATAATAGTGCTCTTATGTACAAAAATAACCATTATAATACTTCCCTTATGTAGAAAAAATGTAACCTCCAGAATACTGCTTCTATGTATAACAAAATAACTACTATAATTCTACCATATAATATAATTAGTGTCATATAATTACTTTGACACTACCCTTATATACAAGAATATAACTACTTTAATTCCTATGTTCATGAATATAATACTATCATACTTCCCCTATGTACAAGAAAATAATTCTTAGAATATTTCCCCTATGTACAAGCTTTCTTTGGCCAATAATAAATAAGACTGTCCCCCATGGGCAAAAATCCTGCTAAGTAGGTGAAGGTGGTCTCTTGTCATCCTCTTATTAGGCTGTTATTATTATGCTGGACATGCTGCCCCTTTGATTTTGCACTTTTCCTTTGCACTGTATTTCTTTATAGGCCATTGTATTTTACTGCCAGGCCATAGCACTGCTAAAGGAAGATGACGACCTGTGAGATTTGTGGTTCCAGCCCTCACATGGATTTATATTCCGTGCACTTCTCTGTTCATTTCTCTTCATTCTGGAGACTGTGAGAGGCACAGCAAAGAATGTGATTGACAGGTTGAGGAAGTTAAAGGGAATCTGTCAGTAGGATCATCCCTTATAATCTGTCTATATGGGCATGTAGGTCATAGGAAGCTGAATAAAATGATACCTTGATATCTGTGATCTGATGTCTTATTTCAGAGAAATCCATGTTTTTCTTAATATGTAAATGAGCTGTTAAGATCTATGGGCTGGACATAGATCTCCCAGAGAATCTGCCTCCAGAACTTATTTTAAAAGAAAGGAGGAGTTACCAGTGTGAGACATGTAGATCAGGAGAGCCGACAGTCAGTCATTACATGTCTCACACTGGTAACGCCTCCTTTTATTTAAAATAAGCTCTAGAGACAGATTCTCGGGGAGATCTGTGTCCAGCCCATAGATCTTAACAGTTCATTTACATATTAAGAAAAATGTGACTTTCTCTGGAATAAGACATCGGATCCCAGATATCAAGGCATCATTTTATTCAGCTTTCTATGACCTATATGCCCATATAGATGGTTTAGGAGGGATGATTATACTGACAGATGCCCTTTAATGGGGTTGTCCGGGACTTTAACCTATTTTTATCAAATATCTGATTGGTGGGGGTGCAACATCCGGCACCATCGACCGACGCTCAGCTGTTTCTGGTGTTGGCCGGAACTGCTCAGTTGCAGAGCTGTACAGCACAGCTCCGTTGACTGTATAGTGGCCGCGGCCGGGTACTGCACATTCGTCTCTATTCAAATCAATAGCCAGTGGATGTGCAGTACCAGGCCGCGGCCACTATTCTGTCAACGGAGCTGTGCTGTGCAGTTTTGCAACTGAGCAGTTCCGGCCGACACCAAAGAGGGCAGCTGGCTGAAGTAGCTGTAACAGCCAAAGTCTGGGTGTGCAGAGTTGAAAGACAGTGTAAGCCAACTAGGTAGCCACTCTAGCCAGAGCTTGTTAAGCACAGCCAGTAAGCAACAGAGGAACAGATAACTGAATCCAAAGTAGTATAGCAAAGAGAGGTGGAAAAGCCCAGTGATCAAGGAGGGTACCGTCCGGTTGTGCAAGTGTTGCAGTGAAGACGAGAACCTGGAGGTCCATCCATCTAACGGACGTGCCTAGAGACAGATGATAATGCGAGACCACATTGCAAAGTCTCAAATTTAGACTGATAAATCTTATCAACATTTGCAAAGTCCTTCCTTTTATTTGGAGCACTGCTCTTACAAAAGCCTGTCTCATAGTGAAAAATAGAGAAAATTTCCTGCTCTCTATTATATATGGACACAACCTACAGATATTATACCTTGGCAAAACTATTTTTTTCTGTACTGCAATTTGAAATATGACCAGCAGATGGCAATGTTGGCTAGGGGATTGTCCTTCCAGTGCTTACACACTAAGTATACAGCTAAAGGGTTCATCATAACAAGTCTGTTACAGTTGCTGGAGAATGAGCAAGTCTCCTGAATAGTGATCAGATGAACTAAATGTGTACAGTGTGACTATTCCTTGGTATTGTCCATGTCTATTGATGTTCATTTGCTATAGTAATTCATTAATCTTCGGCCATGTTCTTCCTTGCTGTTACTTTATGCCATTGTTCAGATCATAAATAATCATTTATCACTCGAAATGTCATATCTTCGAAGGCCAGGCACCTATTATAGATGCAGAATATATATATATGTAGTGCATTGTAAGTGTATGAATGCGTGCGGCTGTCATAATCTGCCACTACAATGTCCAAACACCCACAAACACTAGTGTATATGTCTCCTGTGGTCTCAGGGATAGCACTATCCAGTAGAAAGGGAAAGTTAGAGTTTGTATAATAATTCATAGCTCCCCTACAAGAACTGAACATTTAACCCTTTATGGACATGTGTATTCATATTGCTACATATCAATTAATAGCACATAAAGGTCATACAAACACAGAAGTGCATCATATCCATTAGACTATACTAGTTTTTGCAAATTCTGCGTGTGTATATATGTATCTAAAATCTATATATGCATATACAATGTACTGTATGCAATCACTTAACAATAACTACCAAACTCTACCACTAGAGGGAGTATAAGAGCTTACAGCACATTCTTGTACAGTGAATGCAATTGAAAGACAATATGCTGTAAACTCCCATGCACCCCCTAGTGGTAACCGAAGGTAGCCAGCCTATTTTAGAATTATCAATTACAAACGGATCATTAACCACTCTATGCTTTACATACAGGGACGTAACAATCACGGTAACAGAGGGTGCAACAGCGACCTTGGACTCACATTCAGGTGAAATGTAATGAGGCGCTGAGATCCCCCAGCTCCCTGCGAAGCAATACACGCCAATTAAAGGCCGACACCTAACGTCGGCTTGCCAGTGATGTGCACTGCATGGCAGTGATGACATGCGCTATCATTGCTGGCTAGCCGCTATCAGCTGCAGGCTCCTTGGCCGGCTACAGAAGAGGCGCCACTTGGCATGGGAATGCAGGAAGGTGAGAATAATGGTTATTTTTTCTTTTTAAAATATACTGTGAAGAACAGAAGAGGCACAGGATGGAAGGCATTATACCAGGATGGGGACATTAAGCCAGGATGGAGGACATTATACTAGGATGGGGAACATTATACCACAATGGGGACATTATACCAGGATGGAGGACATTATACCAGAATGGGGACATTATGCCAGGATGGAGGACATTATACTAGGATGGGGATATTATACTAGGATTGGGGGCATTATACCAGGATCGAGGACATTATATCAGGAAGGGGGACATTATACCAGGATGAAGGACATTTTACCAGGATGGGGACATTATGCCAGGATGGAGGACATTATACTAGGATGGGGAATATTATACCAGAATGGGGATATTATATCATGATGGGAAAATTATACTAGGATGGGGGAAATTGTAGTAGAATGGGGACATTAAACCAGAATGGGTGGCAATATAGCAGAATGGGGACATTGTACCAGGATGGAGCACATTATACCAGGATGGGGGATATTATACCAGGATGGAGGACATTATACCAGGATGGGGGTCATTATACCTCAATGGGGATATTATATTAGAATGAGGACATTATACTAGGATGGGGGACATTATACCAGGATGGGGGACATTATACCAGGATGGAGAACAATATACCAGGAATGGGGACATTATACCAGGATTGGGGGACATTATTTCAGGATGGAGAACAATATACCAGGAAGGGAGACATTATACCAGGATGGGGGACATTATACCAGGATGGGGACATTATGCCAGGATGGAGGACATTATACTAGGATGGGGGCATTATACCAGAATGGAGGACATTATACCAGGAAGGGGGACATTATACCAAGATGGAGATATTATATCAGGATGGGGGACAGTACACCTTGATGGGGACATTATGCCTGGATGGAGAGCATTATACAGGGTTGGGGACATTTTATCAGAATTGGAACATTATACCAGGAAGGGTGACATTATATCATGAGGGGGACATTAAACCAGGATGTGGGACATTCTACCAGAAAGAATGAGGGAAAATCTTATATGGGGCCCAGGATGAAGGGCATTATTACTGGAAAGGGCCAGGATGGGGACATTATTACTGGAAGGGGCTCAAAATGGGGGAGATTATTACAAGAAGACGCCAGGACAGAGGGGCGTGAACACGAATGTCTTTATAGGATCTAGAATGCTGCATGGGCCCATATATCTGACCAGCATGCAGATGGGGGCCCAGGTCAAAATTTTGCACCAAGGCCCATCGGACTCTAGTTACGCCACTGTTTAGAATTAATCAACAGAGAATTTAGGATCATAAAGTAACATGAATGTCCTTTTAAGCAACAAAAAAACATAAAAAAAAATAGTGCAGATGCCAGAGGCAAATGAGGATTTGTTTGCCCCTTACACTCTTTGCATAGATTGTATCAGCTTTCCATGGCAGCGGCCAGGCTTACGGATAGCATAGCTCGCCATATCGTGGAGTAAATGTTCTGCTATCTGTAAAGATCTCATTTTTTTTTTACAGAAAATAGATTTCATTGTATAAGACGTGCGGTTTTGTATTGGTTTTCTTGTCTATTATCCGTGCTATTCTGTATGGCAGATGACCCCCTTACCATCCGGCTTTCATTATCACTCACTATTGGGAACATTGATTTTGATACCTAAGCGTCTTGCCTGTTTATTCAGACAATGGCTGATGTGCGATGCTGGAATGCAGAGAACATCCGGCGACGTGTCTTTTATATAGAGGACAGTACTAATAGCTTCGGTAAGAATTAAAGGACCCCATGGAGCGTAGCTGCATTTAACCCTATCACATACCGCACTTATCATACAAGTAACCATTTCATAGCTGTATGGACAAAAGTCTGGGGACACATACCATAACCATTTAATTTGGTTCATTCAGTCCCATGGCCCCCAGTATATGACATCCAGCCCCCCGCCATGCCAACTGCCTCTATTAACATGAGATAGACCGGCTGGTGGTGAAGAGCTCACTGATACGTGGGTGGTTCTGTTAATAGGAGTCAGGTCATGACATTTCTTCCTTCCAAAATATTCCACCATCCAAAAAGACGCTAACTGTAAAACAGCAAATTGTGCTGTGCTCACCTTCCCCAGGTCCACCGACGAGTCTCTGCCACTGCTCCCTCTCTGGCACTGGCTGCGGTGCTGATTTAATGTCGACAGCGCGGAGACTCGTCGGTGGACCAGGGGAAGGTGTGGCTACGATTTGTTGTTTTATAACAAACTACGGTCGGGGGAGAAACATAGTTTAAAGGGAACAACCCTTTTAAAGACTTGGCTTTTTTTTATTCCTGTTTGCATTCTGTAGCCATAGCTCTCTTTTACTTTTGACCTTGCTGTGTAAGGCCGCATTTAGAGTTTTTTTTTTTTCATATGTGAACATAGGGACCGTTTTTTATTAGTGTTTTGGATCAGATTTTCATCAGTATCTGTTTTTACCATCAGTGAGTTTCTCTTATGAAAAAGAGAAAAAAAAACCCTGAAACCCCCCAAAAAGCTAACAGTTGCACACCGATGGCGTCTATGTACCGATTTTCACAGACCCCTAGACTTGTATGAATCTTTTTTAATCTGCGACTTTGATAAAAATTGGATGTTTCCATTATTTTTTAGGTGGACACAGTCTGCAAAAAACACAGCCATGTGAACAGCACCATGGACTATAATGGAAACACATTGTAGATCCACAAGAAAAACAGATGGGTGAATGAGCATTAATGCTTTATTTTTTGCTGAAAAGTTGTACTTCATGTAGGTTTCATTCCTTAGTAGAAATATACTAGTGTTACATTTTTATTCATTTTTATTTGGGCAAAAAATTCTGAAAAAAACAATTCAGCCGCAATTATTGTACAACTACTGTATTTTATCTATTATTGTTTCTACATTAAGGTGGTAACGGTATCAAATATTATATGTATATACTGTATTATTTAAAGGGGTTATTCGTCACTCTTTTAAAGTGAATATGAGGTCAGCATGAGATCGGTGCTGAGACACTGATTTCAGCAATTTGTCACTTATTAGGCTGTGTGCTGCTGTTTCCATACAATGAGTGTTTTATCAGCAAGAGATTAAAACTGCAGGACTACAGCTCACTTGCATCCTAGTCAAACTCCACCCCCAGCCCTGATTAGCACCTTACTGTCAATTTTTTTCTGTTCACAGAAAGCTGTGGTGTGGGTGGGATTAGCTTCCTGAGCTCTGCTACATTCTACATCTAAGAACTCTGATTGTATCATAGCTGCTGCACCCAGTAATCTAAGTGATACATCACTGGAATCAGGGTCTCTACATTATTCTGCTCTCAGATTTAATAGCAAAAACCACGTGACAGATTCCCTTTAAGAATGAGCACAGTATGTACTAAATAGAATTAAAACAAAAATATACTACCTATCCCCTGCACTAACTGAGATGCTCGCTCACTTTCTGGAGGGGCTTGATGTGTCACTGTTCTGGCCAGTAAATAAACAAAGAGACTCATTGAACATAGGATTTTTTTTTTTTACCATGGGGACACATAGTTCTGCGTGGGACCTGTACATATTAAACAGTAGGTTCTTTTTAATCAAACCAATTGTATAGTTTCTTCTCAATTTATTTTAGTTGCATTAGCGCAGTAAAAAAAAAAAGAATATTGCAAAAGTTTAAGCATCTGGTAAATAAATCTTAAAATAATTAAGAAATATTTAGTATTAAGTAAAGTTCTCTCAGTTGAACCAGTGGGAGAAATATAAAGCAATAACAATACTAATCTCTCTAACATCACTATAGGATTGCAAAATCTACCTATTGTACGATCACTCAAAAATATACAAGCCCTATCCGTGCCAAGCTCATCTATTGCCCCTGGTTGTGATCGTCACGGATTGTGCCAGTGGTGGCAGAACAAGAAACGTGCCAGGACCCCAAACCCATATTTGTACTGCTCGTCAGACCCGTATGGGGTTAAACATGATTACAGAATGATCAATGCCGGTGTGTGAGGGAACAGAATGGTCCAGATTCTGCCATCATTAGTATTGAAGATGTGTTTGCTGCTATTAATTATGGACCATATAAGTGCTATATGTAATATGCTTTTGCATCCATCATGACATAATCGCTCAGTAGTGAATGCAACTAATTGATCATCGTTTTATTAAGTGTAAGGGCACTCTATTAATCTTATTACTATTCATATTACCTTACCTGGGTTTTCCTGAGAACCACACCAGACACAGAGAGGATGGATGCTATAATAATAGCATAATAATAGAATAAATTATAATACAAATCTTGTTAATTTTCTAAATATTCTATTTGATCTTGTTTCTTCTGATGTGAAAGTTTGAGGATAACCAATTCCCAAGATTTAGGGTATGTTCACACAAGGTTGTTTTTTTTTAAGAAAAACTCAAAAAAGTGTCAATTCAGCTCACCACTCCTTTGTTAGAGATAAGAATCCCAGGAGACTTCCAGGGTAGACAATGTGTGGTCAGGTTAGGGTACGCGGAGTATGCACTGGTCTGGCTTCCAGGTCAAATAGCTATCAATGCTCCAAAAGGGGATGTTCTCCAGCACCAAAGGAAAGTAGTTAAAACTTAGCCTCAAAAGGGGTTGTCCACTACTTGGGCAACCCCTTCTCATTCCTCATGTTTGGCCCCGTTAAAGTAAAAACAACTATGCTCACATTTGGTTCCGGCGGTGTTGGCATTGTCTCCCTCGGGGCTCACGTGATGTTATTTCACATAAGTCCTGCGCCCAATCACTGTCTCTGCCTTCGGACAAAGCGAACATCAAGATGAAATCAGAGAGCAGCCACAGCCCTGACTTCCAGTTGATGTTCAATATGTCTGAAGGCAGGGACAGTGATGCCAGCACTGATTTGGTGCTGGGCTTACGTGACATAACAACCTAACACGGACCCTGGGGACTCGAGCACCGACAGTGCCGGCACGGGAGGAGAGTATAGGTGTTTTTATTTTAATGGGCCAAACATGAGGAATGAGAAGGGGTTGTCCTAGTAGTGGACAACCGCTTTAATCATATCAGATAAAAAAAAAGGCAGAATGTGCACATATTAAAAAAAACCTATAATGCTTACCCGTTTTGGGTAGAAAAACCCTTAATCATAGCTATGATTAAATACCTGGTTGAAAGAAAGTGCATGTCATTTTTTAGAGGTAGGTTCCTTCTGAAATCTAAAAGTTTTTCGAGGAGTTTTTGTAGCAGAAAATGCCTATGTCAGCTTTATCCTACGGCAGAGTCGCCAGAGTTTTCTTTCATGAAACCATTTCAGAGAAATGGCAGCATTTTTTTTTCCCTGAAACGGCTCTTCTGGTGGTTTTGTTGTTGTAGTTTGGCCGTTCTGCAGAGAGCTTCTGAGAATAAACTGCCCGAAAAATGAGCATGTTACGTTGCATAGACCACGGAGTGTGTTCGGGAACCCTGGAGTGGTTTAAAGACTCTTTAAACCACTCCATGGTTTCCGAACATACTCCGTGGTCTGTGCAATTTTGATGCAACACTCCACAATATGGTATTCAGAGGTGAACATTATCCTTAGGACTTCCACTTTATTGTAAATTATACCCCATGGAATAAAGTCGTAAAATTCTGATATTGACAGGCAAAAATTAGTCATAAAGTCATTTTGGATTTTTTTATCCATTCTGCCAAGTAGTCTTAAATTAAATGTCACCATATCAGCTGGTAACCAAAATTTTCTAGAAACATCAATTTGAAATGTCTGAATGGAATTTTGTTATTTGTTTACTTTTTTTTTTTTGGGGGGGGGCGTATGAGGGGTGAATTTTTTTTAATATATGAAACATTTGATTACATTTTAGAAAGACATTTGACACATACAATCAGAATGGAAATAATAAGGCATAATTTCCATGTAGAATGAAAATGTTACAACCAGCATTATTTCTGTAAAACAAGTGGCATTTGGAAAAATCTGACCAGGGCAATGTTGTAATTATAGATTTTGTTGTTTTTTTAAATGGCATATAAATATTATTAATTTTTCATTTCCTGTAATGGTGAAACAGAATTTACAAATTAACATAAACAGATATCTGCTGATTGTGTAATGCTTAATATATAATGTACATGGACACATGCACATACAGGACCTGTGTGGAAGCACAACCTCCTGGATAATTATATGTGGCATACATAATAGGTAATCTGCCCATAATAACCATAGGTTACAGGGGTATTCACAAAGAGGTCATCTGGTCCTAAATAGTGATGAGCGAGTGTATTCTTTACTATTCGCTATTCACACGGATAGTACAGTATTCGGGTTACTCGTTATATTGCGAGTATTTGTGTACTCGCCTTGCTATATTCCGATGTCCGGCCATGCTGTGTTGGCGCCTTCTTTGCAGCCACTAAACATGCCGGGCTTCTTAACCAATCACAGACAATGCTGCAGACATCTTGGTTGTGGCATTACTGTGATTGGCTGGTTGCCCAGCGTCATAGGGTCTATTTAAGCCCTGCCGCCGCCATTTTGTGCACATTGCGTCCGGAGCCTGTGTTCTTTAAGCATAGGGAGAGATCGCTGAAAAGGGACATGTTAAAACAAGTTGTGTCCACTAATCACAGGTGTCTACAATATTGTAATCAGTCAGTGGGCCTGTATATAGGGCTACAGATACTCACTGTTCTGTTTGGTGACATGGTGTGTACCACACTCAACATGGACCAGAGGAAGCAGAGGAAAGAGTTGTCTCAGGAGATTAGAAAGAAAAGTTGCACATATTATTTATTTATTATTCAGAAATTTAAGATCCATGGGACTGTAGCCAACCTCCCTGGATGTAGCCGCAGGAGGAAAATTGATGACAAATCAAAGAGACAGGTAATACGAATGGTAACAAAAGAGCCCAAGATAACTTCTAAAGAGATTAAAGATGAACTTCAAGCTCAAGGAACATCAGTGTCAGATCGCACCATCCGTCGTTGTTTGATCCAAAGTGGAATTCATGGGAGACGACCAAGGAGAGCACCATTGTTGAAAAAAAATCATAAAAAAGCCAGACTGGGATTTGCCAAACTACATGTTGACAAGCCACAAAGCTTCTGGGAGAATGTCCTATGGACTGATGGGGCAAAAATGGAAGTTTTTGGCAAGGCACATCAGCTCTAGGGATTCTAGAGAGAAATGTGCTGCCTAGTGTCAGAAAGCTTGGTCTCAGTCACAGATCATGGGTCTTGCAACAGGATAATGACCCAAAACACACAGCTAAAAACACCCAAGAATGGCTATGAGGAAAACATTGGACTATTCTGAAGTGGCCTTCTATGAGCCCTGACCTAAATCCTATTGAGCATCTTTGGAAAGAGCTGAAACATGCCGTATGGAAAAGGCAACCTTCAAGCACGAGACAACTGGAGCAGTTTGCTCATGAGGAGTGGGCCAAAAAGGAAAAGCAATGTCTAACTTTCATTTGTTCATTTTCAAAGATTTTTCATTTATTATCACTTCTATTCTATTATTACTATTAGTTATTTCTGTGACCATTGTGGATTTTTCTTTCATTAAGCAAGGGGTACCAACAATTTTGACCACATGTGTACTAGAGTAGAGTAGGGTGTAGAGTAGAGTAGGGAGGGAGAGATACTCGAGCAGGGACAGTTTAAAGGAGCCGCTCACTAGCTCCATAATACCACCAAAAAATAGCTCTTTTCAGAGCTGAAGACACACAACAAAGTCAGAGAACAGGGAGGAAGAGATTGTGTATTAGGTAGGGAGAGGTTAAAGTGTTCTTCCAGTGTCCATCTTAAAACAGCTCTTGTCAGAGGAAAAGCAATATTTTTCCAGCACACAGAGTACTAGCATTTTGTGCTGCCTTTTTATTTTAAAAGCACCGGTCTATTTTCCCGCTGTTTTAAGGGTCAGAGTCTGGCTTCTGTTGTCCACATTAGTCCACTTAAAAAGGCGTTTTGTGCCCTACGCAAAGCAGTAGTCCAAACATTTCCTACTGCCTGCTACAAAGCACGCACCAGCCCATTTTCCCCGCTATTTTTGGGGTGACAGCCTGCCTTCTGTCCACATTAGTCCACTTAAAAAGGCATTTAGTGCCCTAAGCATAGCAGTAGTCCAAACATTTCCTACTGCCTGCTACCAAGCACGCACAAGGCCATTTTCCCTGCTGTTTTTGGGGTGACAGCCTACCTTCTCTCCACATTAGTCCACTTAAAAAGGCCTTTAGTGCCCTACGCAAAGCAGTAGTCCAAATATTTCCTACTGCCTGCTACAAAGCACTCACCAGCCCATTTTCCCCGCTATTTTTGGGGTGACAGCCTCCCTTCTGTCCACATTAGTCCACTTAAAAAGGCCTTTAGTGCCCTACACAAAGCAGTAGTCCAAACATTTCCTACTGCCTGCTACCAAGCATGCACCTGGCCATTTTACCCACTATTTTGGCTGTGACAGCTAGCTTGGCTTGTGCCATCAACATCTGAAAATCTGTCAACAAAACCCAAAATGCCAAAAAAGCCTGTTGTTAAGGGAAGTGAAAGTGGTGTTGTCAGTGGTGCGCGAGAAGGCACTCAGTTTGTGTCAGGTCAGAAGAAGCTTGATGCATCCACTATGTTCCTGGAAAAATTTCCCAGTCTGGAACGTAAATGTGACGCCTCGCTCCCGCTTGCTGGCTCTACCCTGAGAGATGGGGGTACTCGGAACCGGGCCTCCTGGTGTACGGTGGATGCAGTCGTGGCCTAGGCCTGGCCCGTGCCCAGGGTCGTCACAGTAAAAATTAGGGGCAAGGAGGGACGGTGGTAATCGAGTGGATTAAATGACTATGTGGCGCCCCTGAGGGTTCGACTGCCACAGGGATGCTGCACGTGAGTAAAGCCTTGGAAGTTCACCCCTATGGCCTCTGGATTGTTATTTCTGCGCCACACCGCGGGATGCGGGATCCCTTCTCCTCAACTACTACCCCCTCCATCCTGTCCCTCTGCCCTGAGGCCTTGCTCCGCCTGTGGGGAGTAGTAAGAACTCTGGACGCCGTAACACCATGCCTCAGCGGACTGCAGCGGCGCTGGTGACCCTTCACCAGACACCACAGGTGGCGTAGTCGTTAACCAACCACTCATGCCGGATAAGCCCTCACCATCTCCTTATCAATGTGACGGCCCTGAACACGGGTCGGCACCCCATCTCTACATCATAGGACCCGACTCCGAGTCCCCCATCACCCAGGGTAAACTAAAGGGCTTACAAAGGACGTAAGAGGCGTCACAACTACGCCACCTGTGGAGTCTGGTGATTCGCCACCAGTGCTGCGGCAGTCCTCTGAGGCGGGATTTAGTGGCAGCAGAAGATGGTACTACTCCCCACAGGCGGAGCAGGGCCTCAGGGCAGAGAAGACGGATCAGGGGAGTCGTAGTGGGTGGTGCGGTGTGGTGTTGCACTGAAATAAGGGACCGGAGGCAATGGATGCAGTCTTCCAAGCTTTACTCACGTTGTTAGGTGTTAGCTGCAAGGCTTCTCCTTGCTCCTCACAGCGCGCTGCGGCCACCAGGAAGGGGTTCAGCACACTCCGGGTAGTTCGGGTGCATCAATCAGGACCCCCTGCACCAGAGTGTTCCTAGATTTTCCCACTAGGTCCTCTCCTGTCCATATGTGGTGCGTGTTACAAGGCTGGGTCTCCCTCTGGCTATACACAGAACAAGGGTACGGGTGGCGACTCTGCTCCGTCCATTACCCGGTGGGATCCTCCAAGCCTCCGGGCTTTTCTGACTAGGACATGAAGTAGCAAAGCCAGATATCGGGGGCCGGTACCCCTTTTGCAGCAGGAGTCCCTCTGACTAGGCCAGAATAGTGAGGACAGGTGGCGTATGCCACTCCGTCTGCATCCCCCTGGGATCCTTTTGCCTGTGGAGCTTGTCTCCTCTGCTCCCCTCCAGGCCTTCTTAGGTAGGGACCTTAACCGGGTAGAGACAGCCGTTAACTCTAGCCTGCTCCTCGCCTCAAGGCCAGAGCACGATGACCGTGTATCTTCATTCAGCTGCAGGTTCACACAGAAAGCCACGTTCAGTGATGAAGACCACAATCAAAGGACTATAAGCCCAAGATGGCCGTTTATTAAATATGAATTTTGTGGTGTAACCTCTAAGTGCGTCCTCTACCCTCACCCACTACATGGTTCCCGAAATCTTTTGGTTCCCCCCATCTCCTCTATCCCGGATGGGGCAGCACCCTGGTGCATATCAGCCCTCCTCAGGTGGGAGAGGTGTAGTGTTGGATGGATGGCTGAGTCCTGAGAGGTGCTCCACCCTTACCTCGGAGAGGAGATACCACACCTCGGTCAGAGGTGCAGTACCCCTGTGGCGACTGAACCCTCAGGGGCGCCACATAAATGTGTGTGGATGCCAGAAGAGCGAGAGCAGATTCTGTCTTGGATAGCAGACAAGACCTCAACGCATTTGCCAAGGAGCAATAAATCTTCCACAACCACACAGTCTACTGTTGATACACAGAAAGCTGGTCCATCCAATCCTGAAGCTGGTTCTCCTTCCTCCCGCCATTATTAGTCACAAGAAACATATGACCCCAAGCTTGGTCACTCTGAGGATCAGTATGGTACGTATCCTTTGGTTGGCTCTGGCCTATCACTGTGCACTTGGAGGAACGTCATTTACTGTCTCCAGAGGTGGAGGCTGATGATAATGAGACACAGTTGCCATCAGGTCAGCCTACAATGTCAACTGGGAAGGAGGATGAGATGGAAGATGAGGTGGTAGATGATGAGTTCACTGATCCGACCTGGACCATTGGCATGCATAGCCATGACAGCAACACAGAGGAAGATGGATATGTAGCACCAACACAGGCACCAAGGAGTCGTGGTTTGCCCAGAGTGAGAACTGAGTTAACTGTTCGTAAGAGCACCCCCGCTGTGTGTCAAGTCAGGGCAAGGGGGCATTCAGCTGCTGTGTGGAATTTTTTTTCTGAAAGTCCTTCAGAGAAAAACATTGTAGTCTGTAGCATCTGCCATACCAAGTTGAGCAGAGGCCAGGGCAAAGGCAACCTGAGCACCACATGGCATCCAAGCACCCCAGTAGATGGGCGGAACAACAGGGTACCAAATCTGCATCTGCGGGTCAAACCAATACCATGTCGCCTGGGCTATGTCCTTCAGAATCTGCTGTTCAGGAAGCAGGCACTCATACCTCCTGCCCACAAGCTGCGGTTGCTCACACACAACAAACATCAACCACATCCACTTCCTTTTCCCAGCGAAGCGTCCAATTGTCTGTGCCTGAGAGCTTGGAAAAAAAGTGTAAATACCCAGCCACGCATCCACAGGCACATATACAAAACTTGCAAGTTGCCAAATTGCTACCTGTGGAGATGTTGCCATTTAGGCTTGTGGGAACACAGTCTTTCCGTGATCTCTTGGATGTGGCTGCCCCACGATACAGTGTTCCCAGCCGCCACTATTTTGCCCGGTGTGCCGTCCCTGCGTTACACAAGCACATGTTAAACAATCTGAACCGTGCTCTCACCAACGCCATAACCAGGAAGGTCCACCTAACAACAGACACCTAGACAAGTTGTTGTGGACAGGGATGATACATTTCTGTCACGGCACACTGGGTGAACCTGGTGGAGGGTGGGACAAAGGCGCAAACTGGAACATCACACATCCTACCCACGCCAAGAATAGCAAACCCAACTTCTGTCACGGTTTCCGCTTCTTTATATTCCACTTTCTCTCTCCCCTCCTCCTGATCCTCATTCTCTGCTGAATTACTCTCCCCATCACTGCCAAGCTGGGACCTGTGCAGCAGCCCAACAGCAAAGCGGCAACACGCTCTGCTGAAGCTGATCTGTTTAGGTCAGTGGCTCTCCCCGCTGCACGTCCAACCCGGTCTGGTCGCCTGCGATAATGGGCGTAACCTGGTGGTGGCTTTAAAGGTCGGCAAGCTGGTATATGTGGCATGCATGGCTCACATGCTGAACCTAGTTGTTAAGAAATTTCTGAAAACTTACTGTGACTTGCCGTACCTACTTGAGAAGGTGCGTCGTATTAGCACCCATTTCCGCCATTCCTCTACCGCTTTTGGTGCTCTTACAGCACGGCAAAAGTGCTTGAATTTGCCAAGTCACTGACTCATTTGCGACCTGCCCAGCGGTGGAACTTAACCTATCATATATTGGCGAGGATTAGTGAACAGCAGAGGGCTGTAGCTGAATACCAGCTTCAACATGCTCGTCAGACTGAGAGTCAGCCACCACACATAACAACTGTCAATTGGGTGTGGATCGCTGACATATTTGTGAGGTTCTTGAGAACCATCCTCATGAGCGGTGATCAGGCTATTATCAATGTAACCATCCCGCTGCTGTGTCGCTTGAAACAATCACTGCATAATCTCAAAGAGGAAGCTTTGAGTGCCCAGCATGTTGGTATGGAGAGCCAGATTTCCCAATGGGTGATACTACCCAGCCCAGCCAATATTCTGAGGCAACATTGGGTGATGAGGAGGAAGATGAGGAGGATGAGGAGGGAGAGGACTTGTTTCTCTGTGCTACCGAGGGGACTGATAATGCCACAGAGGGGACAACCAACCCAAGCTTCATGTCTGTGCAGCCTGGATGGGCTGGAGAGGAGGTGGTGGAGGAGGAGGAGGAGGCAAGTCAGCGTGAGCAGAGGATGGGTACTGTTTCTACTGTTGGGGACACAGAACATTTGCCTTTTTGCAGATTGGCCCACATGGCACAGTTCATGTGTAAGTGTCTGTGGCACATGAACTGTGCCATGATACACATCTTATCCAACAACTTATACGTGTTGCCCACCTTTCTCGATCCACGGTACAAGAAGAAATTTCCTTCTCTCCTTTTGAAGTCACCAAAGAGTTTTACAATGGAATCGTTCAAGAGGGCCGTTGTAGATCATTTGCTGAAAACATCACCCTCAGACAATGCTGGTGGCAGAGGTATCGGCTCTTTTCAACACCAAGGGATAATGGGGAGAGACACGAACACCAGCTCCAACAGAGGTGGGGGGAAAATGTGCACAAATTGGGAAATTTTCAATAAACCAGCACAACAGCAAGGGCCATCTGTGCCTGTAACAATGCCAAGTAGGGATAACATGGTCAAGGAGTACTTAAGTGACCATACGTGTGTCCTTTCTGATGCTTCAGTTCCCTTTAATTATTGAATGTCTAAGCTGAACACTTGGCTCAACCTCTCCTTATATACCTTGCAGGTGCTGGCCTGCCCGACTGCTAGTGTGGTGCCAGAGCATGTTTTCAGTTCCGCTGGGGCAATCATCACTGATAGGCGCACACCCCTCTGCACGGAAAAAGCAGACAGACTTATTCTGATTAAATTCAACAAGGACTGGATATCTCCACAGTTTGTAATCTCTCCAGATGACAGCAAGCCAACCTAAATTCACCAAAAATGCAGATTCATGCTACTGCTGTTAACGTCACCCCCTTCCCATAAAAACCTGTTTCCTTCCTTCGTCAACCATGACTCAGCCCATAGGGCTAATTTTTACAATCCCTATGCACATTGTGCAGTGGACAAACCTGGACAGTATTCCTACTCCAGCCTAACTACTATTTGTGATTGGAGGCCCTTGGGATGGTGTTTTCCTGCGTCAACCATGACTCAGCCCATAGGGCTAATTTTTACAAACCATATGCACGTAGTCCAGGGGACAAATCTGGAATGTACAGTGGTCCTAATACAGTTAGGTCCATATATATTTGGACAGAGACAACATTTTTCTAATTTTGGTTCTAGACATTACCACAATGATTTTTAAACAAAACAATTCAGATGCAGTTGAAGTTCAGACTTTCAGCTTTCATTTGAGGGTATCCACATTAAAATTGGATGAAGGGTTTAGGCGTTTCTGCTCCTTAACATGTACCACCCTGTTTTTAAAGGAAGCAAAAGTAATTGGACAATTGACTCCAAGGCTATTTCATGGACAGGTGTGGGCAATCCCTTCGTTATGTCATTCTCAATTAAGCAGATAAAAGGCCTGGAGTTGATTTGAGGTGTGGTGCTTGCATTTGGAAGGTTTTGCTGTGAAGTAAACATGCGGTCAAAGGAGCTCTCCATGCAGGTGAAACAAGCCATCCTTAAGCTGCAAAAACAGAAAAAACCCATCCGAGAAATTGCTACAATATTAGGAATGGAAAAATCTACAGTTTGGTACATCCTGAGAAAGAAAGAAAGCACTGGTGAACTCATCAATGCAAAAAGACCTGGGCGCCCACGGAAGACAACAGTGGTGGATGATCGCAGAATAATCTCCATGGTGAAGAGAAGCCCCTTCACAACAGCCAACCAAGTGAACAACACTCTCCAGGAGGTATGCGTATCAATATCCAAATCTACCATAAAGACTGCATGAAAGTAAATACAGAAGGTTCACTGCACGGTGCAAGCCACTCATAAGCATCAAGAATAAAAAGGCTAGACTGGACTTTGCTAAAAACATCTAAAAAAGCCAGCACAGTTCTGGAAGAACATTATTTGGACAGATGAAACCAAGATCAACCTCTACCAGAATGATGGAAAGAGAAAAGTATGGCGAAGGCGTGGTACAGCTCATGATCCAAAGCATACCACATCATCTGTAAAACACGGCGGAGGCATTGTGATGGCTTGGGCTTGCATGGCTGCCAGTGGCACTGGGTCACTAGTGTTTATTGATGATGTGACACAGGATAGAAGCAGCCGAATGAATTCTGATGTATTCAGAGCCTTACTGTGTGCTCAGATCCAGCCAAATGCAGCTAAACTGATTGGTCATCATTTCATACTACAGATGGACAATGACCCAAAACATAAAGCCAAAACAACCCAGGAGTTTATTAAAGCTAAGAAGTGGAATATTCTTGAATGGCCAAGTCAGTCATCTGATCTCAACCCAATTGAGTATGCATTTCACTTGTTAAAGACTAAACTTCAGACAGAAAGGCCCACAAACAAACAGCAACTGAAAACCACCGCAGTGAAGGCCTGGCAGAGCATCAAAAAGGAGGAAACACAGCATCTGGTGATGTCCATGAGTTCAAGACTTCAGGCAGTCATTGCCAACAAAGGGTTTTCAACCAAGTACTAGAAATGAACATTTTATTTACAATTATTTAATGTGTCCAATTACTTTTGGTCCCTTTAAAAACAGGGTGGCAAATGTTAAGGAGCTGAAACTCCTAAATCCTTCATCTAATTTTAATGTGGATACCCTCAAATGAAAGCTGAAAGTCTGATCTTCAACTGCATCTGAATTGTTTTGTTTAAAATTCATTGTGGTAATGTCTTGAACCAAAATTAGAAAAATGTTGTCTCTGTCCAAATATATATGGACCTAACTGTATTTGCCATTGGAGGCCCTTGTCACAGGTTGTGCCACATTGTGACTGAAATAGGGGATACATATTCAATAGAAATGTACTGTTAGTCACCCTATTTGGCAAAAAAAACATGCCTGACTTGTGCCACATTGTGACTGGGATAGGAGATACATAATCAATAAAAATTTACACTGACTGTTGATGACCGACTGATGGCCCTCTGAAAGCTTGAATTGAGGGCCACAACTGCTACAGTACTCCATCGTCGATAATGTTTGTCAAGGGAGGCCCTTGTCATGGAATCTTCCTGCACCTATGACACAGCCCCCAAGAGTAATTTTTGGAAATATGATGCACATTTTGCACTGGACCAAGTAGTACAGTATCAATAAGTCTTCTCTTCCTATATAATCTGGGGAATATTGACAATCAAAATCTCTGAGCCATTTGGAGAAGCTTCTCCAACCCATCCTGGAGTGGGGGCACCATATATCCTTTGTCCATGGACTTGCACAAGTGATATATTTGAGCTCATCATCTAGTTGACTAGTGCAGCTTTCTTTTTCCGGTTCACAGAGTTCAGCCAAACCTGAGGATCGCAGGCCGCACTCACTGCTTCCTTCTAGTACTCCATGTCTCTTGGCCTTTTTATCTGTAGTCTCTCCCCATAAATGAGTTAAATAATAGAGTGAGGGCCCTAAAATATGAATAAGTGTGGGCACTCTCAAATGTACACAAGAGGGACCTCCAAAATTTCTAGAGGAGGGCACTTCAAAATGTATGTTACAGGGCCACACGAGGGCTCTCACAAAACTCAGCTTTCCTGCCTACTGCAGGGTCTCTGAACATTTGAATTTAGGGTCGCAGTATCACATGGTGGTGGAGGAGGAGGAGGAGGGTCAAGCCCAACGCTACAATGGGCACATTGTAAACTGCTATGGAATATGTATTCCACTATCTGAGTGTCAATTATGGAGGGACCGCCCAAATGTCTAAGTAACAGCTATCTCTTCAAAACGCATGTTACAGAGCCACCTGAGGCCTCTCAGGTCAAAGATCAATATACCTACTGGTACGTTCTAGCTGTGCTTGTAAAGTGCTGGGGAATAGTGAACTAAAAATGATGTATGACAGAGGGATCTACATACTGTGTAAGTCAGGGCCCTCCCAACTGTAAAAGGCAAAAAAAATCCACAACAGTATGTGTGAACAAATGCTAAAAGGGATATTTTTTGGTTTCTCTGGTTTATTTAGCCTTATATACAAGTGATTATGCAGGAAAAACTGTTTCTTAACCTTTTTTGCCTGTTAAATGTAATTTAAGTTAGGTTTGGTACTTGTTCTTGTGTGTCTGTAAAACTGGCGTAATACTGTGACAAACTTATTCCCAGAAACCATATGTGAGTCAGAAATGCATGCAGGCACATTCTCCAGGCTCTTCCCATTCTGTTTCATGACTTTCCCATTCATTTCAGCCTTTTCCTCAGGTCCTCAGACCCCTTTGTAGGGTCCAGCAGAAAATTACTCGCATTTCCCATTGACTTACATTGTACTCGCTATTCGGAACGAATACGCGATTATTACAAAATACTCGTTACGACTATAGCGATTACGAATATTACGGTACTCGCTCATCACTAGTCTTAAACTACAAGTCTGCAGTTAGTCTATGTGACGGCAGATTTGTAATTCAACACATTGTGCGCACTCCACACTGTATGGATTCTCCAGTGCCGGTGGTGGGAATGGGAGGTCATGTGACCACAAGTATGCGATATGTACCTGACGCGCCCCCTGGGCCATGTTTGTGTAGCGTTGCGCACGCGGGGAATACCCGGAGCCGGATCAGATAGGGGTAGTAGTCCTCGTGGCGGTGACCCGGTCCGTGCCCAGGGTGGTCAAACTAAGTGGCGCTATTGATTTGATGGTATTTGTGTCCGACTACGCCACCCGTTGAATGCGGCTATGAAGCCGCCGCTGCAGGGCAGTCCGCTGAGGCCGGTGGTTCGGATGTGCAGTGTGGATGGTATAACCCCCAACGGGAGGGGTATGGCCTCAGGGCAGCTATGTTAGAGATGATAATGGGAGTGATGGTGCAGGTGTCCCAGTACTGATGGTGCAGGTGCGACGACGGAACACGGAGGCTTGAGGTGCAGATTCAAAAGCTTTACTCACAGTTCTTTATCAGGTCCCTTGTGCACAGTAGGACCACCCAAGCCGTGCTGCGTCCACCAGGTCAGGGACTCGGCCAACTCCCAGGCAGTTCCAGAGCGTGGTCCTGAGCTCCCCTCTTTTCCTTCCTACTGGCCGTCCCCACCAGGGATCCACCTTTGTCCAGCTCCCTCGGGCCTTCTGGTGGTGAAACCTTTCCCGGCTTCCCTGACCCTATACGTGGTATGCCTTCCTGGTGGATATGGCGAGGGGTCGCGCCAAAACTTGTCCACGACCTCCGGTTCCTGGCTGAGGATAATTGGCCTCCACCAGTTTGGGATCCGGTACCCTGTCTGCCAACCCTTCACCCGTTTTGGTTCTCTCGTGGGATCTCAGGGTTCCCTCTATGCTTTCGTCTCTGGGCCTTTCTCTGCGTCTCTCTGCTTCAGGCCTGGCTCTGGAGCTGGGCCCAGACGGAGCCGCAGCTCCCTGTCAGCCCTCTCTGGCTGAGCTCCTCTCTGCACAGACTCTCCTCTGAACAGGACCCTGTCCTAAGATGGTGCCCACCTTATATACTCCCTCTGACACCCGAGCCCAGATGACAAGCACCCAATGGGCTCCTTCCTATGCCCAGAGTCCCTCCCCTGTCTGCTCCTACACCACTGGGATGTTCCTCACCCCCCCCACTCCAGCCAGGGACAGAAGCTGTCGTACCTGCACATCTATCTGGTGGGAGTACCGTTGATCTGTCCCCCGGAAATGGGGTGAGTGTAGTGCATGCAGCTAACTGAGCTCAGTTCCACACTCCATCCTTACCCGGGAGTGGAATACCACACCTCTGGTCTGAGGTGCAATACCCCTGTAGCAACCGAGTCCTCAGGGTGCTACATTCCCCCCTGGTAAATCACAGCACGTCCTCGGGCTGGAAAAGAGCAAAGGCAAATTAAAACATACAAAAATTTTAAAGTGTACACTTGCATGTAAGACATTAACTAAAAACTCATCCCTTTATGGGAGGTACTCTTTTCTTAGAATGTTACAGGTATAAAACATTACGGAAACATTATCAGAAAATATCATTAACTCTCTTAGCATCATAAAAACTTTTTCATATAAAACATTCTCATATAAAACACATTTTCGATCTTCTGGCCACGGTGCAACTTGTGACCAGGTAAAGTGCAACAGTCACTAGTAGAAAAAACAGTTCCTTATAAAACCAGTAGGGGGCGCCTGAAGAAGCGCAACTATTTACAGGGTATGGCCGCTCTCAGTCCTCGGCCAGTGGGAATAGGGAAATGGCTGCTCACAGTCCTCAGCCTGGTAATGGATAGGGGCACACAGGAAACAGTTCCTTTAAACAGTTCCACACTAGTCCCAACGGGGACCACACTTCAAATAGCAGCATGTCAAGTACCCTTACGGGTAACTATATACAGTTCTCTGTTTATGCTACTTCCCTTCAGTAGCGGTGTCCTTTCCTTGTTTCCTCCTGAGGGTACCGTCCGGGTCCTCTTGGCTTTCCTCATATTGTATCTCCTCCTCCGTCAACCGGTGCACGTGAAGGGCGTATGGTCCTTTGGCACACTGATGCCGGGTGAAGGTGACCTCATAACCCGGGTAGAGGTCACGTCCGCGATGTCCCTCCGGCAGGTGGCTCTCGACATCCCTGCGGGTGACAAAGACGTCGCCGGGGGTTCGGTGATCCCGGATAAAGCCCCAGCCATGCTCCAACTGGAACTTTATTACGGTCCCGGTGGCGCGGGGACCGTGGGCCGCACGGGGGTTTCGTCGGGCTCGGCGTTTCTGCTCCGCGCTTTGGACCTGCAGCCGTTCCTTGCGGATCCGCCTCTCCCGTCGTTCTCTCCCGAAGACCTCTAGTTGCTGACGGCAGCACTCCTCCCGCTGGGCTGCGGCCGCCCGGGTCTCCTTGGTGAACCCCATGAGGTCCTCACCGGTGGGGTCCCATGCAAATTGGGCCTCCTCCAACGGGAGTGGGACAATTTTGGCGGGCGCCGGAGCCGGGATTAGAGGCTCACACAGGGGCCGTTCCCTCCGGAGTCGGGGATTGATGTACTCCGGTGGCCACACGAAGGGCAGCCCGTCCGGGCTAGTATGCTGCGCGAAGAGATCTTCGCCCAGGGGCAGCACTGTGGAGGTTGATGGTTCTGTGGGGGCAGCGGCGCCCGGAGGTACTCGGCCCTGTGTCCAGGCCGGAGGCATCCTTTTTGGGTCCAGGTATGGCACCTTTGGGGAAGAGGGCGCTGGAGGGGTAACGGCGCCCGGATGCACCAGGCCTTGTGACCAGGCCGGTGGCACAGTGGAGGTAAAGGGCGCTGTGGAGACCGCGGCGCCCGGAGGCACTCGGCCTTGCGACCAGGCCGGTGGCACTTCCTCTTTTGCCGTGCTCAGGGTCAAGGGGCGTGGCGCGGAAGGGGGCGTGACCGCGGCTCCGGCCGCTTGAGGCCTAGTTGGGAGCAGTGGCGGTGCGGCAACGGGCGCAATGAGGGTGACTTCGGGCTCTGCGACGGGGAGCTGGGGCAGGCTTACGGCTACTGGGCTCGGGGTGATGACGTCCCCATTACCTGCTTCCATCCCTGCGGCTCCCTCCGCGGCGTCGTCTCCGGCCTTCGTCCCTCCTGCACCATCCTCAGGGGCAGACTTGCTCCACGTTGCGGGTGGCGTCCTCTGCTGGCGGGTTCCAGCCTGCTGGGCCATCTCCCTCCTCCATTCGGCCAGTGCTTCCTGCTGTACTCGGGCCATCTTCCGGGCCAAGGCTTCCAGCGCGGTCTGTGCACGCTCCCGATCTCTGGGGAGCTGTGCCAGGATCTCCACCAGGCCTTCTGGGGTGGCAGCCTGCAACAGGTTCCGGACCACAGGGTCAGTGCTGCTCGACTCTTCCTCCATCTCCGGGTGCGATGTGTCCAGACTCCTCCATGCCGCACCCATCTTCTCCGTTTTGTTCTCTATCCGCCCCCCTTGGGAGTGGTCCCGGGGCAACTTAGTGACAGTCAGTTTCAGGGGCAGACCCCCCACTTTGATGGACATTTCCATGGTGGTAGTCTCGGCTAGTGGGGGAGGTCTCCGCTTTTGGCGCCCTTCTGGGACCGCGCCCACGATGGGAGGTGGTCTCTTGCCACTCTCTGGCACGCCCACAATGGCGTCCGCTCTGCCAGGGCGGGAAACTGCCCAAGATGGCGGGAATCGTCCACTGATGGCGGGAAACTTCGTGGATGGCGGGCAAAGACTGCAGATGGCGGGCAAACGGCGGGAAACGACCCCAGATGGCGTCCGATGGCGGGAACCCTCTGGAATTGGCGGGAGACTCCTTTTTGCGGTAAATGTGAACTTTTCTTCAGGCACGCAGTACCTGGTGGTTGCGGGCACGTAATCCTGCCGACTACGCCAAAGTTGACGCGCCCCCTGGGCCATGTTTGTGTAGCGTTGCGCACGCGGGGAATACCCGGAGCCGGATCAGATAGGGGTAGTAGTCCTCGTGGCGGTGACCCGGTCCGTGCCCAGGGTGGTCAAACTAAGTGGCGCTATTGATTTGATGGTATTTGTGTCCGACTACGCCACCCGTTGAATGCGGCTATGAAGCCGCCGCTGCAGGGCAGTCCGCTGAGGCCGGTGGTTCGGATGTGCAGCGTGGATGGTATAACCCCCAACGGGAGGGGTATGGCCTCAGGGCAGCTATGTTAGAGATGATAATGGGTTGATGGTGCAGGTGTCCCAGTACTGATGGTGCAGGTGCGACGATGGAACACGGAGGCTTGAGGTGCAGTTTCAAAAGCTTTACTCACAGTTCTTTATCAGGTCCCTTGTGCACAGTAGGACCACCCGAGCCGTGCTGCGTCCACCAGGTCAGGGACTCGGCCAACTCCCAGGCAGTTCCAGAGCGTGGTCCTGAGCTCCCCTCTTTTCCTTCCTACTGGCCGTCCCCACCAGGGATCCACCTTTGTCCAGCTCCCTCGGGCCTTCTGGTGGTGAAACCTTTCCCGGCTTCCCTGACCCTATACGTGGTATGCCTTCCTGGTGGATATGGCGAGGGGTCGCGCCAAAACTTGTCCACGACCTCCGGTTCCTGGCTGAGGATAATTGGCCTCCACCAGTTTGGGATCCGGTACCCTGTCTGCCAACCCTTCACCCGTTTTGGTTCTCTCGTGGGATCTCAGGGTTCCCTCTATGCTTTCGTCTCTGGGCCTTTCTCTGCGTCTCTCTGCTTCAGGCCTGGCTCTGGAGCTGGGCCCATACGGAGCCGCAGCTCCCTGTCAGCCCTCTCTGGCTGAGCTCCTCTCTGCACAGACTCTCCTCTGAACAGGACCCTGTCCTAAGATGGTGCCCACCTTATATACTCCCTCTGACACCCGAGCCCAGGTGACAAGCACCCAATGGGCTCCTTCCTATGCCCAGAGTCCCTCCCCTGTCTGCTCCTACACCACTGGGATGTTCCTCCCCCCCCCACTCCAGCCAGGGACAGAAGCTGTCGTACCTGCACATCTATCTGGTGGGAGTACCGTTGATCTGTCCCCCGGAAATGGGGTGAGTGTAGTGCATGCAGCTAACTGAGCTCAGTTCCACACTCCATCCTTACCCGGGAGTGGAATACCACACCTCTGGTCTGAGGTGCAATACCCCTGTAGCAACCGAGTCCTCAGGGTGCTACATACCGTCATGGCCAAAAGTATTGAGAATGAAACAAATAGTAATTTTTCCAAAGTTTACTGCTTCATTTTTTGTAATGGCAATTTGCATATACTCCTGAATGTCAAAGAGTGATCAGCTTAACAGCAATTACTGTACTTGCAAAGTCAATATTTGCCCAGAAAATGAACTTTAACCTCCAAAACACATTTCAACATCATTGCAGTCCTGCCTTAAAAGGAGCAGCTAACATCGTTTTAGTGATTGATCCATTAACACAGGTGTGGGTGTTGATGAGGACAGGGCTGGCGATCAATCAGTCATGATTAAGTAAGAATGACATCACTGGACACTTTAAAAGGAGGCTGGTTCTTGGTATCATTGTTTCTCTTCAGTTAACCATGGTTATCTCTAAAGAAACACGTGCAGCCATCATTGCACTGCACAAAAATGGCCTAACAGGGAAGAGTATCGCAGCTACAAAGATTGCACCTCAGTCAACAATCTATCACATCATCAAGAACTTCAAGGAGAGAGCTTCCATTGTTGTCAAAAAGGCTCCAGGGCGCCCAAGAAAGACCAGCAAGTGCCAGGACCATATCTTAAAACTGTTTCAGCTGTGGGATCGGACTACCAGCAGTGCCGAGCTTGCTCAGGAATGGCAGCAGGCTGGTGTGAGTGCTTCTGCACGCACTGTGAGGTGGAGACTCTTTGAGCAAGGGCTGGTTTCAAGGAGGGCAGCAAAGAAGCCACTTCTCTCCAGAAAAAACATCAGGGACCGACTGATATTCTGCAAAAGGTACAGGGAGTGGACTGCTGAGGACTGGGCAAAGTCATTTTCTCTGATGAATCCCCTTTTCGATTGTTTGGGACATCTGGAAAACAGCTTATTCGGAGAAGAAGAGGTGAGCGCTACCACCAGTCTTGTCTCATGCCAACTGTAAAGCATCCTGAAACCATTCATGTGTGGGGTTGCTTCTCAGCAAAGGGAATCGGCTCACTCACAGTCTTGCCTAAAAACACAGCCATGAATAAAGAATGGTACCAGAATGTCCTCCAAGAGCAACTTCTCCCAACCGTCCAAGAGCAGTTTGGCGCCCAACAATGCCTTTTCCAGCATGATGGAGCACCTTGCCATAAAACAAAGGTGATAACTAAATGGCTCATGGAACAAAACATAGAGATTTTGGGTCCATGGCCTGGAAACTCCCCAGATCTTAATCCCATTGAGAACTTGTGGTCAATCATCAAGAGACAGGTGGACAAACAAAAACCAACAAATTCTGGCAAAATGCAAGCATTGATTATGCAAGAATGGACTGCTATCAGTCAGGATTTGGTCCAAAAGTTGATTGAGAGCATGCCAAGGAGAATTACAGAGGTCTTGAAGAAGAAGGGGCAACACTGCAAATATTGACTTGCTGCATTAACTCATTCTAACTGTCAATATAACCTATTGGTACTCATAATATGATTGCAATTATATTTCTGTATGTGATATAAACATCAGACAAACACTAATAAAAACCAGAGGCCAGCAGATCATGTGAAAATATAATTTTGGTGTCATTCTCAAAACTTTTGGCCATGACTGTATACTCCCGCCAACATTCAGACTAGACTGTTTCCAGCCTCGCACTATACACTTGCATGGAACAAGGCCATGCCCATCCAGTCAGACTGTGCCCGGGAGTGTGAATATCGCATACTTGCGGTCTCATGACCGCTCATGCCAGCACCAGAGAATCCTCACGGCACACAATGCTCGCGATGTGAGGATTCACTAGTATGCAGTCACATAGAGTGGCTGCAGACTTGTAGTTTAAGACCAGACAACCCATTTAATCTGTTTCATGAGCAACTCAGAGCAATGATATCTCTTTGTTTCCTGGTTTCTGGCTGGGTGGGTGCTCCTCTTTCAGTAGCCAAACTGTATGATTTGTAGAACTATAAAGCTCAGAACAAATCCTGAGTAGTTTGTTGTGGAGTTGACACTATCATTGTATTTTCACATAGAGATAACAGGGCATTTGACCAACACACAGCTCTGGACAGTGAGAGCCATAATTTGCAGACTTGCTGTATGTGAAACCAATGCTGAGGGCTGGTGATTTTACAAGATTTAAAACAGCAGCTTATTAGGAGCTGAAAGGGAGAGGGAGTGAGCAGCTAACTGCTAAATAGCAATCAATGGACTGGAGAAAGCTGACTGGGAGGTTAGGAGTTAACTCCTCTCCTAGAATGTAACTACTGGGCACAGTTGGACAGGGTCTGGGCAAGAACTAGTGATTGAGTTAATAGATTAAAGCTCTCATATCAGAGACAGAAAAAGCAAGACAATTGCAAATTTTCTTATTTTCATGCTGTTTAACTAACCAAAGCAATTTAATAATTTGAGAATACCCCTTTTAAAATGTAGCACTTCCACTATTGAAGTATATGTATTTACCTAATTTCATAGCCATTCCTAAATCATTTTCTTTATGTTTGCTTCCTTAAAATCAGCAGCTAACTTGGATAAGCAAAGCTACGATATAAAGCATTGGAGATGTATGGCTAAGGTAAGAAGGAGCTTGAGCCTCTGACACAAAAAGAAATGACAGAATGTGGATATGCGACTCCAATATAATGAGCATATCCTGAGATTTATGTATTTGTATGAAAAAATTCATGGAAGCATACACATATAGACATTTTCGTCTGTATATGTGTATACTGTGTATGATGTGTCTAAAGTAGGCAAGTCATAGCTTGCTTCGAGTGACGTGTTTGGCTTAATTTGTTCCAAAATTGATTTGTTTGTTCTTCTTGCCATCCATGGTATTGATAACATCCTTCACATTTCGAAGGTGTTGCTTCTTCTTCTGTCTTGTTTCTTTACCCTCCAGGTTTCGCATTCATATGTTACTACAGAAAAGACCAAACTATGTACGAGCCGTGTCTTTGTCACCAGTGAAATGTTCCTTGATTTGAAGATCTTGTCCAGTGACTTCATTGTTGATTTACCCAACGCTATTCTCCTATTGACTTCCAGTGTTGCTGCATCTTGAGTGATCATTGATCTGAGTATGTTGAAGTCCTTTACAACTTCCAGTTCATCGCTGTCCATCTCAAATGTGTTCCAGTCATACCTGGCAGTAGTCAATATCTTTGTCTTTTTTGTATTGAGTACCAGTCCCTTGTTCAAGCGTTCCAGCTTGACACTCCATAATAAGTCATTCATTCCATCTATGCTTATCTCTATTAATGTTGTATCGTCTATGTATTCATGATTGTTGATGATTTGGCCAACAATTTTGATTCCTTCTTCTTTTTAGGCAACTCCAGCCTTCTTGAAAATAGCTTCTGCATATAAATTGAAGAGACATGGTGACAGGATGAAGCTTTTTCTGACGCCTCGCTCTATTTTGAATCATGCTGTGTCACCCTGTTCGGTTTGGACTGTTGCTTCTTGGTCGATGTGCAGATTCCTAATAAGGCTGATCAGATGGTTCGGCATACCCATATCCTTCATGATATTCCAAAGTTTCTGGTGATCAACACAGTTGAAGAATTTGCTGTAGTGGATGAAGAAAAATAGATCACCTTGTTGTAATCTTTCGCCTTTTCCATTAGCCATCTAATGTTAGCAATAATATCTATTGTTCTTATGCCTTTTCTGAATCCTTCTTGTTCCTTTGGCAGCTCTTTGTCACAGTAAGGCTGTAACCGTCTTTGTAGGACATTAATAGGAATTCATACATGGAAATATTCTATTCTACACTTCATACATTTGTATGAATTTATTAATGATAAATTGCCCCCTTACAGAACTCTTTAACATCAGCCACTTAACCCACATTAAATTTTTGTCCTTGATAATAATCATGTATGTACATGTAATGAGTGCAGTAACATACTCAATGGTCGACATCTTCTGAGCTTTCAGTGGCGCTTCGGCATCATGTGACTTCATTTGTGACCACATTGTCTTCTGTGTGGAGTAGAGGTGACTTTTTTAATGGGAAACTATAAGAGTCAAAATGAGGTGAGAGAGAATTACAAAGTGCATTAATAAAGTATCTGCTCCCCACTAAAAAGACTCGGCAGGTTACAAAGGTGGTCATGTAGTGCCTGAACAGAATGGAGTGTAGCACCTGTGAAAACGGTAGAAGAAGGCGACTAGTAATTATATTACTGCACTTATTACATATACATATATGATTGCTAACAAAGGAAGACAAAAGAATCATCGGAGTGCCCCTTTAAGTGATTAATTAATGGAAAAATATACAGCTCTGGCAAAAATGAAGAGACCACTGAACAGTTTTCTATTGGAAAGTGTTACGCACACGTCCGGGCAGACTAGCGTAAGCGTGATTAGTGATCCCACTGTACCATGAACCGAGGAGTGCCTGGAGGGGCGTAACTAAGTATCAACCCGATCCGACCAAGGTCACACGGTGGCTCAGTCGACTCCGTGAACCAGGGAGGAACCGAACAGAGGGACCAGGTGCTACTCCAGGTCAGATCCCGGTCACAGCTGTTGACCCACACCGGGGAATGCCGGAACAGGCAGGTTAAACTGGCATATTGACTGGTGGGTACTGGCAGGCACGGCTGGTATGCAGAAAGGTGGATAGTGACAGGCACAGCTGGTATGCAGACAGTTGGGCACTGGCAGGCACGGCTGGCATGCAGACAGGTGGGCACAGGGAGGCACGGCTGACATGCAGACAGGCGGGTACTGGCAAGTAGGAACGTAGGCAGGATAGGGACCAGTACAGACTGGGATACAGGAACAGAGCCGCAGGTGCGGTAGACAAGCAGAGCGGAGCAAAACCCGCAGATGCGGTGAACAAGCAAAGCAGAGCAAAACCCGCGGATGCGGTGAACAAGCAAAGCAGAGCAAAACCGCAAATGCGGTGAACAAGCAAAGCAGAGCAAAACTGCAGATGCGGTGAACAAGCAAAGCAGAGCAAAACCGCTGATGCGGTGAACAAGTAAAGCAGAGCAAAACCCGCCGATGCGATGAACAAGCAAAGCAGAGCAAAACCCGCAGATGCGGTGAACAAGCAAAGCAGAGCAAAACCGCAGATGCGGTGAACAAGCAAATCAGAGCAAAACCGCAGATGCGTTGAACAAGCAAAGCAGAGCAAAACCCGCAGATGCGGTGAACAAGCAAAGCAGAGCAAAACCCGCAGATGCGATGAACAAGCAAAGCAGAGAAAAACCCGCAGATGTGGTTAACAAGCAAAGCAGAGCAAAACCGCAGATGCGGTGAACAAGCAAAGCAGAGCAAAACCCGCAGATGCGGTGAACAAGCAAAGCAGAACAAAACCGCAGATGCGGTGAACTAGCAAAGCAGAGCAAAACCCGCAGATGCGGTGAACAAGCATAGCAGAGCAAAACCGCACATGCGGTGAACACGCAAAGCAGAGCAAAACCCGCAGATGTGGTACCAGCAAAGTAGAGCAAAACCGCAGATGCGGTGAACTAGCAAAGCAGAGCAAAACCGCAGGTGCAGTGAGCAAGCAGAGCAAAGCAAAACCAACAGATGCGGTAGACAGGACAGGGCTCTGTTCACATGAAACTGTGCTGGAACACAGGAGTTAGATACAGAGGGAGGGAAACAGAATGAGCAGAACCAGATACACACAAGGTACTTACAATGAAGTAGCGAGTGGACACAAAACTCACAAACAGAAGTACAGAGACAATGAGTTGGAGTTAGGTGCAGGTTCAGATACTGCAGAAAAGAGGGAAGATACAGACACAGAGACAAACAAGTAACGGACTAGGACACTGTTCAGACAGGATCTGAACCAGGAACAACATACAGGAACAAGCCTGGGAACTCAGCCCCCAGGGTGGCAGAAACTGACTAGAAGTCAGAGATATAGGTAGCGGCCCTGGGTACTCAGCCCCCAGGGTGGCAGGAACAGACTAAAAGTCAGAGGTACAGGTAGCGGCTCTGGGTACTCAGCCCCGAGGGTGGCAGAACAGACAAGGTACAGGACAGGACCTGGCAACTCAGTTGCAAAAGACAAACTGAGTGAAAGTGTTGCTCAGGCACCTCCTACTGGGTGGAGGGGGTTTAAGTATCCAGTGACTCACAGCAATAGGCTGAGGACGCATTAGGACTGTGCACACAGTAGCTATATGAAACAAGCAGAAAGCTGCGCCGACGCCCTAAGCAATCAGACAAGAGACATGGACACAGCAGGTACTGGAGCAAAGAGTGCAGCATGGACTGACAGGTAAGATTGTGGTCTTGCATGGTGGGAGGTGATGCACCTTGAAAGCATGCCGCCAGAGATGTTACAGAAAGCATGGAAAGACTGGTGGAAAGCATGCCAAGACGCATGAAAGCTGTGATTAAAAATCATGGTTAGTCCACCAAATATTGATTTCTGAGTGGGGAAAGATAAGAATAATGATTTGTTTGTTTGTTTATAAAATGTGATGGAGAAGAATGGAAGGGGTCCAAGATATGAGGCATTATACCAGGAAGTGGCCAGGATGGGGGTCATTATATCAGGAAGGGGCCTGGGATCTTGTAGGATGGGGTCCAGGTTTAAGGGCATTATTACTGGAAGGACCCAGGATGGGGGACATTGTTACTGGATGGTGCCGATTAAGGAGGGAATTATTATAGAAAGTTGCCCAGGGTGGGGGACATTATTACATGATGGAGAACATTATATCAGGAAGGGACCCAGGATGGGGGTCATTATTGTAGCATATGTAGGGGGTGGCTGGGTGATGAAGGCGTCGAGTCAAGATGGGGTTAATAATTGTTATATGTGATATATTGTTATTTATTTGATAGAGTGTTTTGCTGTGTGAAATCCCTATGGCCGATTATTGTATGCCGGTTCTCCCATAGGCTTTGCCTAAGGCCGTCCCTGGGATGCGGGAGGTCTGCCCAGAAGGGGGAACCAAACAACAAACAATAGATAGGGATTCAGCTGCAGTACACTGCTTAGACACTAGAGAGTTAGGACAAGGGTTACATCATTAGCTGGGAGGAGTTACAGCAGAAGAGCAGTTTTGTAGATAATCATTTCCTGGTTACAGACAGTCTAGGAGGGGAGAGTGAGGAGTGAGGAATATTAGGCAGTGTACGCCTGCCATTAGGAGAGGCCTGTGTCAGGCCACTCCATCACTGGGTTCAAGATCCGAGTGCACAGAACCGGGGTAGGTTCTGTTCCCATACAAAGAGAGAGATAGAGTGTGGAGGACGACTGAGCAGATAGGAAAGCAGACTCCAACAGCAGTATCAGTAGTGAAGAAGTGTTTACTAGTGCAAGTTATCTGAACAGAATGATGACACATTTGAGACAGAATCTGGACGCTGGTATTGTCCTAGGCTCATGGCCTGTGAGAGGTGCTCAGTATGAGGCCTCTGTTTCTCTAGAGAGGAGTCTCTCAGCCAGGTCTCAGAAGATGTGGAAGATGTTGAGTCTCAGGAAGGGACGAGAACAGACATTGGAAAGGCACATTCCCTAGGGGGCTTCACTAACCAAAGGACTTGTCTTGATCTGTATACTGCACCCGAGTATGGAAGAATTGCACAGTAAAAGTGAGTCTGTTAACCTGGATCTACGATTTTCTCTCTTGCTTGCGGTCGGTGTCGGTCCTGGTCCAAGGGATGGCGTAACAGTGAGTACTGCAAATCCTCCATTGCACCGCACACTCTGGTTTCAGTCCTTAATAGTAGAGGGGACATTGGGCCAAGAAAACATAGTTCCGGCACACAGAGTGATGGTAGTGGCCCTGGGTGCTCCCCTCTACACATGTGTTCCAGGATGGGGTCATTATTAGTGGAAGGGGCCAGGATGGGGTCATTATTCCTGGAATGGGGCCTGGGATGGGAGACATTGTTACAGGAAGGGGCCAGAATGGGGAGATTATTATCAGGTCCCAAATTTGCACTGGGGCTCATCGGACTCTAATTACACCACTGGTTCTACATTAATGTATAGTACAGTACCAGATACAAGGTGCCAACTTTACAGTTCAGGTTTGCTCATCTTTAATCAGAAGGAAACTTTTTCCATTTGAGGGCAGATTGACTCATACCTTTTCATTGTGTTTCTTTTACCTTCCTCTGAATCAATAGGGGCAACACATTTCTTAAATTTATTTACCCAGACCCCTTAATTCACACATGTCCTTTCCTAGTCATTGGTTGAACTTGATTGTAATAAATCTTTTGATATAATTTTTTTCCATGCAGAAAAATAAGGCAGCATTTTACAGTACCAGCAAAGTGAATGAGATTTCTGAAATCTTATGCATATTACTTATTTTTTTCCTTGGAGATTTGAATTTTCAAAGAGTTTTTTTTCCAAATCTTCAGCATGTCTGATCTTTTTTGCTGCATTTTTCGCCTATTCAAATGAATGGAAAAGAAATGCAAAACGCATTTAAAATCTGCTGAAAAAATAAACAAGTGCTTATACCCTATCTGTAATTGGATATATTCAGGGATTCATACAGATATTTATTATTTAGATACTAACATGTTCATGGTCATATTCACAGATTCTTACATATAACATGTTCAGGGAATCACACAATTATATCTGTAGGAATTAATAATAGATGGATATATTCAGATAATTATAAATCTGTATGGCAATGTTCATAGTTCTAGAAATCTATAACTATGTATTCATCCTGATAAGCGAACACATGGGATTGATGCATGTTCTGTCTATACATATTCATCGACTCATAGATTTATATGGAAAAAATCAGTAGTTTAAGGATACAGTATAGTCATGGATTTATAAATGTATAAATGACATTTTCCATGAAATTCATACATGTACATAGAGTTTTCAGGCATCCATACATTTTCAAAAAGCTTTTAAAAAACAAAACAAAACATGATTTTGCAATACTCTGTTGGGAGATGCTTATGCTCTCTGTGTCAGTGTAGCTACCTAGTGCCTATTTAGGGTATTGCTAGTCATTATACATTGTATTTGTATATTATAAAAATTTAGTCTTTAAAGAACCACTCTGGCATTTTTTTTATTTATCCCCTGGAGTGGTATCACTAATGTCTGTTCCCTGCCTGCTGAGTCGCTGTCTTCTGCTGTTCTCGGTGCCACTCCGGTCGTGTTATGAAGTTGTGACCAGCAGGATCACTGCAGTGTTTGCTGTGCGGCCAGGAGTTCGCTTCTCAAGTCTATGAGTACCAGAATGAGGTTAGAATGAGGCTTTTATAGATTAAACTGAGAGCTTGTGACTTACCTCTGAGGAACTGAGTCAGAGGAAGGTGGATCAGGACCAGAGCAGAGCCAGGAAGAGCAGAAGACTTTGTCTGGTAAGTATATCACTGTGGGAAGGGTACAGACATAAGTGATGCCACTCTGGGGATGGAATAAAAAAGGATAACACCGGAGCGGTGCTTTAAAGAGACTTGTGCAAACAAATTTGTAGTCACATCTGTATGTGGCCATGATCAGAAATGTCTACACATAGGGTGGTGTGTAATACAACATCCACATGCAATGATGCCAACTGTGAGGGATTGTTCTTTAAGAAGAGGTTTTTCTGATTGGACAAACCCTTTAAAACAAACCAGGCCTCCAGTCAGCCTGTATAAAACATGACTGGTGGTGTCAGCGAGTAGTACTTGGTTATCGTGGAGCTAGCCATACGGGGGTTGTATACACATATTCCATGAGTTGGAATCGGAGGTGTATGTACCATATGCTCATTGTTAGCTCACAATCAGGGCCGGCGTCAGCACCGGGCGCACCCAGGCAAGTGCCGGGGCCCTGGACCATCAGAGGGCTCTACTCACTGTTGGGGCCTGCGCCGCTCTTCCAGCATCTGTGCAGGACTTCTGCCACTGCTTGTTTGCGCCACTACACCACTCATGGCCTCGCGCAGTGCACTGTGCATCTGTGCTTGGAAGTAATGATGTGGCAGGGGCGACACTGTGCCTATAATTGTGCTTATGTGGCACCCTGCTACTACAGGTACCACAGGACCCAAAAGGGTGCATGGACGGACTTCTCCACAAGAGGCCCTCACTACATGCCGACACCTCCACCCTTCCACCTCAGACCACCAGAGGGAGCCCTGTTAGGGATATATAAGTTGGAGGGTGGAGTCAGTCAGTCAGTCAGAGTAGTCAGTTAGTCAGTCAGAGAGTGTGCTGACGCTGAGAGCAGTGAAGACGCAGTACGTCTGCTGCTGTTCTGAGGGCCCCGAGTGTGGCCGAGGCAAGGAGAGAGAAGAGAGTAGTTAATGGGGCAGATGAGCATCTGAAGCTCACCCCAGGTCGCAAGCCGGACACCGGGTCCGCACCTACAGGGTTCTCTACACCCAGTAGGGACAACCGGCATACCAGGAGGCTTCCAGACCCCTGGTCATCGTGAAGCTACCATCAATTACAAGACTAGGAACCACGAAGGCCCCGGCGTCCAGGGATAGTGGTTGCCAGAGAAAAGTCCTACTACCAAGCAGTCAGGTGAGAGAGCAAAACAACATAGAAGCAAGGCCAAGTTCCAGGCTGGCCAGAAGCTTAGAGAGAGGAAGATACGGACTAGGAGGCCTACAACCCGCTCACTGGGGAGAGTCCTGAAGTGCACCCTTCCTATTAAGTACCCTGGACCCGACCTGCCATTACACCAGTAAAGGTACTGAAGTGAATCCCCTGTGTGCGTGTCCGTCATTCCCCCTGACACGACCGGGCCACCTCTCACCTGCATCCCTTCCATCAACCCTGCCCCAGGGGCCCGCTCCACCTGTGGGGAGCAGAAACATCCCAGCTGCCATCCCATCACCCCCGGAGGTCTGCAGCAGCGCAGGTACTCATTACCAGAAGCCACAGGTGGTGTCACGAGACAAACTGTTAACAACGAAAACCCCATTTTAAAGAGTGACCCCAGGGTATGAGCCCGGGAGCCGACTGCTGTGACATCCTACAAAGAAGGTAAAGGCCCGGGTACCGAGTTCCCCCCATATCAACCCTGGGCGAGTCATACTCTTCCTGGCGTCACGAACAGGATTTCGTGCCCATTGCCACCGGGTACTGTGTGCCGTATTTGAACTGTATGTGAACTGTTGTGAACATCGCCGCCATTACCGCGTGTGCCACGCGGGAAGAAGAGGGGAATAACCGCGGGAACCAGAGAGGCGTGACCATTGGTAGCGCGCGAAGCTCAAGTCCTGCCTTGCGCTCTGACGCAGCACCAGGAAGCTTCAGGTCCTGGAAGGAGACTGTTATCTGTGGAGCTGCGGCCTACCCGAAAAAGAAAGAGAAGGTAGGCTATGGTTTACTCGGGGGTCGCAACCATGGCCGACGACCAGCAAGACGCCGGAGCACCAGTTAACGCTCCCGATGTTCAACTCGCGCCCAGCGCGGCTCAGGCCGGAGCGGCCGCCCCACCAGCAGGGGTCGTGACTCCATTGATACCCATGGCCTTGCCGTATATCCCCGGAGCGAAATGGCTTCCCCAGTATGACGGCAAACCAGACACCCTGTCTGGATTCAAAAGGAAAATATGCGGTGTACTGGATATGTACTCAATGACTGGTAAACAGAGAGCCCTGTTGTGCTAGGACAATTGACTGGTGCCGCAGAGCGGGAAGTTGAAACCTGGCCAGCCGCAGACCAGGAATCAGTATCCATTATATTTAAGAGACTGCAAACTGTCTTTGAAAACCGCACTGAGACAAATCTTCGGATGAGGTTCTACCACTGTACCCAGAAACCTGAGGACAGTATCCGGGACTATGCCTGGCGTCTACGAGAGGCACTGTGGGCCCTGAAACAGGTTAGTCCAGCCAGCATACATGATGAGAACAAAATGCTGACAGAACAATTCATCCGGGGGTTGAGGTCCCAGGAGGAGAGCAGAACTGTACGGTGGTGGGCCTTAGATCATCCAAATGCCCCCTTTGGCACCCTGAAGGACATGGCTATTAAGGGCCTTCAGCCCCTGGAAACATCAGATACTGCTATCCAGCATTACCAGGTTGGGGCCACTCCAATGGCCACGACACTCACTGCCCCTTCATTAGCGGCTGAGACAAAAGTGCAAACAGCGCCCCCTAGCGAGCTGGACAGCCTGCGCTCTGAAGTGCGTCAGCTAAGTAAAACCCTGACCACTGTCCTGAGCGCCCTCAGCTACAGGCGGAGCCCGAGCCGGATGGAAGGATCCTACTCGCCGACAGTCCTGGGGATGTCCCCTGGATGAGGAGAAGAAGGAGGACAACGCCACCCCGTGGGAGGACCCATGACCAACGTCGCCCTCCAGGAGAACTCATCTGCTACCATTGCCACAAGACAGGCCACCCCGCGCGGATCTGTCATTTAAACGGGCAAACCCTGGGGCCAAGGGCCGACACCCAGGAGTAGATCAACCAGGCCCATCAAGCTGGTACGACCGGTTCGTAGAAGGAAGGCCTTTCCTGTCCATCGTGCTGAACGGCATAGCAACACCTGCACTACTGGACACCGGCTCACTGGTAACCATCATACCTGATGTCCTCTACAAAAGGTACTGTTCCATGGATGAACTCCACCCGCCAGCCCCAAATCTCTCTGTGTATGCCTCCAATGGCCTTCATCTTAACCTGGTAGGGGTTAAAAATGTGACAGTGAAAGTGGGGAGAGTGGAACTAAAGGACCAAGGACTGATTGTCATAGAATCTAACCCTGGTGATACAAATCCATATATGATACTTGGTACAAATGTTGTTGGTAACTGTTTGGGAGAAGTGTTGTTTTTACTCCAACAGATTGCTGACACTGCCAAACCAGGGCAGAGGAAGGTGCTCCAGAAGGAAATTCGCGCCCTCCTGTACCAGCAACAGGTAAAGCTAACAGGGGGTGAGATTGGTAAGTACGGGTGACAGACCCGATACCCATTGTGATTCCCTCATGAGTGAAATGCTGATTTGGTGTAGGGCAGCAACAGGTCTCAAGGGACAGAACTACCAGGCGGTAGTAGAGCCCATCAACTCAGAGCACAGACCTACACTCCTAACTGCTAGAGGGATAGTTGATGTACGCAATGGAAGGGTAACCGTACGCCTTCTAAATTGTGGGGAGGAGGAGGTTAAATTGCCACGATACGCCACTGTTGCCAGACTGTATACTGTGAATAATGATGCCATACACACAGTGGAATCCTTGACCCCACCGGATACAGTGGAGGACAATGACTCCGAAGCTCAGCTGGAGGAATGGTGTCAACAGCTCCATGTTGGGACTGACGCCACTCCTGTCCATCAGAAACATGGTGTTTACAGAGTGGTTCAGGAATATGAACAGGTGTTTAGTAAACACCCACTTGATTTTGGAAGGGTTAAAGGGGTACAACACCACATACCCACCGGTAACCATCCGCCCATTGAGGAGCGTTACAGACCCATACCACCAGCACATTACCAAAAAGCCAAAGAAATGTTGCATGACATGAAAAAGGCAGGGGTAGTAAGGGATAGCTGTAGCCCCTGGGCAGCTCCCCTGGTCCTGGTCAGAAAGAAGGACGGTAGCATGAGGATGTGTGTAGATTACAGACAAATTAATCGAATAACACATAAGGATGCATACCCTTTGCCCCGTATAGAGGACTCCCTGGCTGCACTAAAATCTGTCAATTATTTCTCTACATTGGATCTCACTAGTGGGTACAGGAAAGTCTCTGTTGTTGAGGAAGATCTGGAGAAGACAGCCTTCACCACCCCGATGGGATTATGCGAATTCAACAGCATACCATTTGGACTCTGCAACGCACCCGGAACGTTCCAGAGGTTGATGGAGTGTTGCTTGGGACACCGGAACTTTGAGACAGTGCTGCTATACCTGGATGACGTTATCGTTTACTCAAGGACGTATGAAGACCATCTAAAGCACCTTGCGGAGGTATTTGAGGCATTGTCCCGGTATGGGATGAAACTAAACCTTCCAAGTGCCACCTGCTCAAACAGAAGGTTCAGTACCTGGGACACGTGGTCAGCTCAGAGGGAGTAGCACCAGACCTGGAAAAGGTCACTGCCATCCAGAAGTGGCCTGAACCAAGGAACATCAAAGAGGTACGTCATTAAGGACTATACCAAAAAGGCAGCACCTCTACAAGATCTCCTGGTAGGACAGTCCAAAAGAGGTAAAAGTCCCCCATTCCAATGGGGCAAAGAGCAGACTGAGTCCTTTGCATCAATGAAGAAAGTCCTAACAGGTGAGGAAATCCTGGCTTACCCCGACTACAGCCAACCTTTCCTGTTGTACACCGACGCCGGCAACGAGGGACTGGGAGCTGTGTTGTCCCAGAAGCAAAATGGCAGAGAAAAGGTAATTGCCTATGCCAGTAGGAAGCTTCGCCCTACTGAGAGGAACCCGGAGAATTACAGTTCCTTCAAGCTGGAGTTCCTGGCCTTGGTCTGGGCTATCACTGAAAGATTCAAGCATTACCTAGCCTCAACTAAATTCACAGCCTTTACCGACAATATCCCCTTGACACACCTGGAGACAGCCAGGTTGGGAGCCATGGAACAGCGTTGGGTAGCCAGATTGTCGAATTATCAGTTCACAATCAAGTATTGGGCAGGTCACAAGAACACCAATGCTGATGCCCTGTCAAGAATGCCCCACCAGTCTGACACCGAGGATGAAGTGGATGACCTAGAAGAAATTGAATTACCTGCTTTACACAGAAGCGGAATGGTCCACGAGCAACATGCCTCCAGAAGATGTCATGGTAAGACGCTAAATCCTTTACCTCATCACAGTTGGAAGGAGACCCAGGACAGTGACCCAGTTGTCAGCCTCATCAAAGGACTGATAACCCAAGAAGGTTCTCACCTGGAGAAGGATGATCCTCCACAAGCCAAACACCTGTGGAATGAGAGAAGCCAGCTGTTCATCTACAGAGAAAAGCTGTGCAGAAGGTATGTCAACCCCAGAACCCATGAAATGGTGTGTCAGATTGTTGTACCCAGGATGGATATCAAGATGGTGTTAGAGGCCTACCAAGACCAAGCAGGTCATTTTGGCTGGAAGAAGCTGGAAACCCTGCTGAAGGACCGATTCTATTGGATTGGAATGCGAAGTTCCATAGAAAGGTGGTGCCGGAATAGTGGGCCCTGTAGCCTCAGAAGGAAAGACTACGGCAGCCAGAAAGCACCCTTGCAGTCCATCAAGACAACCCAACCCCTGGAGATTGTCGCTCTGGATCACGTCAAACTGTCGCCCAGCAGATCAGGCTATTCCTATGCCCTGACCATGGTGGATCACTATTCCGGGTTCCTGGTGGTAGCCCCCGTCAAGGATCTGACAGCAGAAACTGCAGCCAGAACGTTTCAAGCCTACTTCTGCAGACACCATGGATATCCGGACAAGGTGATAACAGATCAAGGCCCTGCTTTTGAAGCTGAGCTATTCAAGGAATTCTGTCACCTGTATGGATGCAAGAAGATCCGGACTACGCCATATCATCCGCAAACCAACGGTATGTGCGAGAAAATGAATAAAATCGTCTTTGACCTGTTAAAAACCCTACCTTTGGAAGAGAGGAACCAGTGGCCAGACAAGCTACCTGACCTAGTGGACCTGTATAACCACATACCCGTGAGTTCTACTAATTGTACCCCAGCGTACCTCATGAGAGCAAGACCAGGAAAATTGCCCATGGACCTGGAGCTCGGAGTGGTAGAACCTGCTGCAGATACGTCCACTGAAGACTGGGACACAAATCGACAAGAGCAGTACAAGAAAGTACAGGCCTGTGTCGAAGACAGTCTAAACAAGGTGAGGGAAAGACAAGAAGATCAGTATAACAAGCACGCACCAGCAGAACCCTTGGCACCCGGAGAGATAGTGCTAAAGCGGAAAAGAAGAGGTCACAAGCTTGAATACCAGTGGGAAAGAAAGCTCTACACAGTGTTAAATTCTAAATTTGACAACACCAAAACCTGCCTGATCAGCAAGGATGGAGGTAAAACAAGCGCAACAGTCTCAAGAGACCACTTGAAATTGTGCCCAGGTCTACTGAAGGCACAGGAGGAAGAAACACCTCTTGTAATACTGGAAAAACCCAAGGACGATGTAGTTCATACAGTCCTAGGAGACTTCCCCGCGGACTGGCCTCAACTCGATGGAGCAGTTATCATACCAGTGATACACTTCTGTCAACCACCAGAAGAGCCTCCACCACAAGAAGTACCTGTGAGCGCCCTGGAAGAACATGCTCAGGAACAGGAAGAGTCCTCAGTAAACAGTGTACTTGCCAGTCCCATAGAGAGATTGAGGCAGTTATATAATCTACCCGCACGTAGATCTGATAGGTTAACAGAGAGTGCATGCACAGACACCAGTATTACCCCAGTGCTACGAAGGTCCTCACGCAGCACACAAGGCCAAATCCCTGCCAGGTATAGGAAATAAGTACAAAATGCCTACATTGTAAATAGTTACCCAGTTGGGTATTGCCTACTGTTATTTATTGTGTGAACTGAAAATAATGTGTTCATTTAGTTAACCGTAAGGGTATAAAGACTTGTAGGCTGAGGACTGTGAGCAGCCAAAAACTTTCCGTTGTAAATAGTTGCACTTATCAAAGTGCCCCCTTATTTGTTTCATTAAAATACCACAGAACAAAAACCCGTTTAGCGTGGCCGAAGACGTGGTCCAAGACCTGGATCACTTATGCCCTGTAGCCTCGCCCAGGGCCTACGTTGAGGGTTTTCAGGCGGGTCCCTCATGCTACTCTTGCTACACCTTCATCAGTGAAATGGACACCTGGTGACCGGACTTACTGTAACATGGTTATTGTTATTGTTATTACTATTGTTACTTGTTGTTACCTGTTTAAAATGCTTCAGTCCACGAGTACTGAATTGTACTAGGGGGGAATGTGGCACCCTGCTACTACAGGTACCACAGGACCCAAAAGGGTGCATGGATGGACTTCTCCACAAGAGGCCCTCACTACATGCAGACACCTCCACCCTTCCACCTCAGACCACCAGAGGGAGCCCTGTTAGGGATATATAAGCCAGAGGGTGGAGTCAGTCAGTCAGTTGAGTAGTCAGTTAGTCAGAGAGTGTGCTGACGCTGAGAGCAGTGAAGACGCAGTACATCTGCTGCTGTTCCGAGGGCCCCGAGTGTGGCCGAGGCAAGGAGAGAGAAGAGAGGAGTTAATGGAACAGAGGAGCATCTGAAGCTCGCCCCAGGTCGCAAGCCGGACACTGGGTCTGCGCCTACAGGGTTTTCTACACCCAGTAGGGACAACTGGCATACCAGGAGGCTTCCAGACCCCTGGTCATCCTGAAGCTACCATCAATTACAAGACTAGGAACCACGAAGGCCCCGGCGTCCAGGGATAGTGGTTGCCGGAGAAAAGTCCTACTACCAAGCAGTCAGGTGAGAGAGCAAAACAACATAGAAGCTAGGCCAAGTTCCAGGCTGGCCAGAAGCTTAGAGAGAGGAAGACACGGACCAGGAGGCCTACAACCCGCTCACTGGGGAGAGTCCTGAAGTGCACCCTTCCTATTAAGTACCCTGGACCCTACCTACCATTACACCAGTAAAGGTACTGAAGCGAATCCCCTGTGTGCGTGTCCATCATTCCCCCTGACCCGACCGGGCTACCTCTCACCTGCATCCCTTCCATCAACCCTGCCCCGGGGGCCCACTCCGCTAGTGGGGAGCAGAAACATCCCAGCTGCCATCCCATCACTGCCGGAGGTGTGCAGCAGCGCTGGTACCCATTACCAGAAGCCACAGGTGGCGTCACGAGACAAACTGTTAACAACGAAAACCCCTTTTTAAAGAGTGACCCCAGGGTACGAACCCGGGAGCCGACTGCTGTGACATTCTACAAAGAAGGTAAAGGCCCGGGTACCGAGTTCCCAGCATGTCAACCGTGGGCAAGTCATTTATATGTTGCCCCTGCCGCGTCATTACTAGCAGACACAGACACACAGTGCACTGCATGCGGCCTTGTCTGGTGAATTGCCTGCAATCAAGCAGTGCCAGAGGTCCTGCACAGATGTTGGGGGAGCGTCCTATAGCCCGATGGCGAGTGGGCCCCTTTGATGGTCCAGGGCCATGTCTGTGATGGTAAACACATGCCAGCGGCTCTGCACAGCCACATACCCGAGGAGCAAGACTAGAGACAAGCCGGAGGTAGGTGAACGAGCTTCCCCAATCCCCATGTTAAAAATATTTCTAATATGTGTGTGTGTGTGCATGTATGATGTGAATATCTGTGTATGTCAGTGTGTATGACTGTGTATATATATTTATGTCCGTTTTATATGTGTTTTTAAGAATTTGTGTTCAAATATATATATATGTCTGTATGTGTATGTATCTGTGTATGTGCGTGTCTGCGTATTGTATGTGTGCATATCTGTGTACCATGTGCATGTGTGTATCTATGTGCATGCCTGCATGTATGCGCATGTCTGCGTACTATGTGCGTGCATTTCTGCGTACTGTGTGTGAGCATGTCTGCGTACAATGTGTGCATGCATGTCTGCATACTGTGTGCGTGTGTGCGTGCATGTCTGCATACTGTGTGTGTGCTTGTCTGTGTACTGTGTCCGTGTATGTCTGCGTACTGTGTGCATGTGCATGTCTGCATACTGTGCGTGCATGTCTGCCTACTGTGTGCGTGCATGTCAATGTACTGTGCGTGTGTGCATGTCTGCATATGTGAAGGATGAGGAGACAGCCTGGGTCCTGTGTTGTATACCTTTATTTCTCCACCACATCTGTGCATCATGAATGGTGGTATGTATTAAAGGGGCCAACTGAGACTCTTTCACCCGGGGCCCACGAAAACCTGGAGCTGGCACTGTTCCCAAAAACCGGTTTATTAGTGGAAACAGCCTGCGGCCTCATCTGAAAATCATCGATCAATCACATAATTGTTCAAACGATAAAGGGCAGAAGAGAGCTGTTTGCTCCAAAGATAACAGCAGGTGGGTTAAGTGACAACCCCCCCTAGATGCGATCTTTGACAAATTGGTGGCAGCGGTGGGACTCTGCGTGATCTCTCTGGTGTCATCCTTGACAAGCAGTCTCAATATCATTGCAGACAGGATTACAATGACAGGTAACACCTCTCACAATATACAGTAGATTGTAGATCCACCCCTCACAATCGATGATGTTGCAGTTCCCGTCCATTCATGATGACCTTTGCCCAGATGATAGAATGCCCAGTTAAAGGGAAGGTATCAGCAGGTTTTTGCTATGTTAAACGAGGGCTGCATGAGATGAGGCTACAACACTGATTTCAGGGATGTATCTCTTATTAGGCTGTGTGTTTGTAACATGTTGACATGTCTTTCTAGTAATGAGTTCATATTACAGACAGTATAAATTTCTCCTGCAATGACTTAGCCATTAGGAGTCAGCAAGAGACAAGTAAAGAAAAAGCCCGGGGATCTGTAAAAAGCCCAGGAAACACAGAACCTTGAAGTCCTCTGAGGAGACGAGACGTGTATGATGTCCAGAGACGCTTGGAGCTTGTAGAGACTTGAGCTGGACGATGTGTCCTAGAAGAAGCTGTGCCTTGTGAGTTACTGAGATATGCTACCAGTCACCAACTGTGTAGTCAGTTAGGGAAAGCTAGTTAGTGATCCCAGTAGTGCTGAGAACTGCATGGTGTATATCACTGCTGATGGACTGATCAGGCTTGATCCAGAGATTGTGTGAAATATCTGGTATACTAAGACTGTGTACGTGGATAATACAAAGGAGCCCTGTTGTGAACTACACTTTGAGACTGAGATTGATTCTAATTCCTGCTTAAACCTGGATGTACTGGGTGAGCTTGGTGAGAAGGAGAAGCTGATCAAACCCTGTGGCCGGAGATCAGGGTCTAATAAAAGGTTTAGTTTGCTAACTGTTTGTATATGTATTAAATCAGAGATTTCTCTTTGTTCTTGTAGGAAGAGAAACTGTACACTGTATAGGTAACGCATTGGCTAAATATATATGAGTGTTCTTCAAGGAGAAAACAAGGGTACCCGGATCCCATTGTATTAGTGTGGGAGGGGGGTGTAAGGTTATATTCCTGGGAGGACCACGTGCCATGTCCGCGGTAACATCCTGGGTAGGTAGGTACTGAATAAGGGTGGGAGCGGCATAGCCCAGGGGTAGTTTGGCTCATTCCCGCGAGACTGGCACTTGGGCTCTCTCGGGCTGCATAACTTGTATTTTGTGTTTGTGGCTGTTGTGGCCCATATTTTGTAGAAACGTTTAACCTTGTTATTTGTTTGACCAGTATAAAAAAAGTAATTTGCCACTATACAGAGGTTGGAGTCATTCATAGCAGCACCGTATCCCTCATACACATTCGACCGGCGTTCCGGTCGTTACATCTTGGCGTAGTCGGCAGGATACAGTGCTCGCCATGAATGGTCACAGTAACGCGGAAGGTGCTGCTGCGCCTGCTGTAGTAATCCATCCCCGTCCTCCCGTTGTGAACGGTAGTGACCGGTTAGTTGTTTGCTCCGTAACGGGTGCACTACTTAACCACCTGGGCATAATTTGCTGTTCAGTGATTGGGTTGTCAGGTTGAAGAATGCCATTGCCTTGCACGGTGTCAGCTCTCAGCTGCAACCGGAAGTCGCGCTGAATGCTCTGGAGGGGGATTCCCGCAAAGTTGTCTTGTTAAAATCCGGTCGATGACATCATCCGGATACTAGAGAAAGCATTTGATCATGTGGCAGCAGGGCAACTACGAGTACAGTTTTTCGCCCGGACCCAGAGAGATGGAGAAAGCCTGATCCAGTATGCTATAGCGCTGGAGGAACTGCATAAGGAGATCAAAAAGAAGTCACCTGTAACCGTGGGTACTGAGGCCGATGTCGGCAGGATTCTTCAGGATCAGTTCATTGAGGGGATACGGAGTGAGGCGCTAAGGAGCGAATTATTGCTGAAGGCGCGGAATACCCCTTGTGTCACCTATGCCAAATACAGGAAGAGGCAGTAGCATGGACTTTGGAAGTGAAACCTGCTTTGCGGTGGAGTAACCTGCAAGTGGCTAACACACTAACACAAGAGAGCCGAGACCAGACCCTGTTCAGGCACAGCTGGCGGCTTTGCAGAAAACAGTTGAAAACCTGACAGAACAGGTACAACAGATGCAAGTTCGGGAGACGCCTCCGATATGCTCGGTCCTGACGAACCCCCCTATTCCCTTTTATGGTCAACCCCCCTATACCTCAGGAAGGACGCCGACTGCTCCTAGACCTGAGGCATCTGGAGGTAGGGCAAGAAGACGGGTTCAATGTTGGCGATGCCGAGAACTAGGGCGTATGCAGCGGTACTGCCCGAGGAACCTGCCGGCTGAAGTCCCGCCATTGGTAAAAGAGAGGCCCTCGCTGTAGTTGAGCATACGGTGAGGCAGGAATGAAAATCAATGCCCAATGTCTGTTCCGAAGATCTGATTGCAGAGAGTTCCACGTTGGAGGTGCAGTTTGCAGGAAAGAAGGTGACGTGCTTGGTGGATACCGGATTGGAGGTGACGACCATGCTGATGGAATTTTTCAAGACGCACTTCGAAGAGACTGTCAAAACGGAGTCGGTACACCAGCTAAGGCTGAAGGCCGCTAATAAAGAAGAAATTCCAGTGGCAGGCATCGCCTGGATGAGAGTACAGCTGGAGTTGGGAATCAAAGGAGTGGTGCTCGTGAAGACTCAGGCGAGGCCGAATCTCCCGGTGCTTCTGGGAATGAATATCCTGAGAGAGCTGGACTCCCGTTTGTTTGAGCACGATGGTCCGAGATACTGGAAACGTGCAACACCCCACAAAGCCACTCAGAGGGCCCTGCAACAGGTGGTCTGTTCGTGCGGCATTCAAAAGAGTTTGGCTGAAGGAAGAGCGGTGGGAGTGGTGTATGTCCCACGCGGGACTGCTGTTGTAATCGCTCCGGGTCAAGAGAAGCTTGTGTTGATGCCGGTAGGGACGCACAGGAAACTGAATGGTGTGGAGGTGATTCTGGAACCGGTGGGACCGTCAGAAGATATGGGTAGCCCAATGATAGCCCGAACAGTGGCCATTGTGCAAGATGGGAGTTTACCAGTGAGTTGTCTGAATCTGCAGAATCATGAGGTGACTCTGGCAGTGGGCACGAAGCTGGCTGATGTATATGTGTGTGGTGATGGAGTCATCCCCAAAAGCCAGATCACACTGAGGGCCGACCGCCGGACCAGCTGGACCCTGTCAATGCAGACCGCAGCTGAAGAATCCCCCACGCCCGAGTGTAATGGCAGAAAGATTATGGAAGTCATGGGAGTGGATGAGTCCCAGTTTGCTCCTGAACAGGCTTGCAGACTGGAGGCTGTGCTGTGGGAATATCAGTCTGCCTTCTCCAGGGGAGATGAAGACTTTGATTGTACCAAGGCTGTGGAGCATGAGATACCCACGGGAAACACCCCCCAATTCGGGAGAGATATCTCCAGATCCCACCGAGTCTTTATCAGGAGGTCAAAGGGATGCTGGCGCATATGCTGGATAATGGGGTGATCCGGCCGAGTCAAAGTCCTTGGGCCGCACCAGTCGTGTTGGTCCGGAAAAAGAATGGATGCATACGGTTTTGTGTTGATTACTGTAAGCTGAATGGGCACACAGTACTTGACTCCTACCCGTTGCCCCGGATCGAGGAATCCCTGTCTGCCCTTGGAAAGACGAAGTACTTCTCCACACTTGACCTGGCCAGCGGCTACTGGCAGGTGCCCGTGGCAGCTCTAGATCGGCAGAAGACAGCATTCATCTTGCCGATGGGACTGTACGAATTTAATCGAATGCCCTTCTGACTGACTAATGCCCCAGGAATGTTTCAGCGGTTAATGGAATACTGCTTAGACGATTACAATTTCGAGTCCATGTTGATCTATTTGAACGATGTAATTATATTTGGAGATTCGTTCGACAACCACCTGAAGAAGCTCCGGCAAGTGTTGCACCGACTGAGGGACAATGAACTTAGGATCAATCCAAAGAAATATCACTTGTTCCGGACGCATATCGAGTATCCGAGTATCTGGGGCATGTAGTGTCGGCTGAGGGTGTGCGACCAGCACTGAGTAAAATTGAGGACATTCAGGGGTAGCCTCGTCCCAAGACCGTGAGAGAAGTACGAGCGTTCCTCGGTTTAACCGGATACTACCGTCGGTTTGTGAAAGACTTTGCTAAGGTGGCTGAACCACTGAATGAGTTGTTGATAGGGATGGCACAGGGGACCAAGAATCAGCCGATTCGGTGGACAGACCGACAACAACAGGCAGTTGATCGGGTCAGGGCCGCCCTTGTACAGGCACCTTTATTGGCGTTTAGCCAGGTTATTTGTTTGACCAATATAGAGAAAGTTATTTGCTACTATACCAAGGTTGGAGTCATTCATATCAGCGCCGTATCCCTCATACACATTCGACCCACGTTCCGGTCGTTACATGCAGCTGTTTCCATACAATGAGTGTTTTGTCAGCAGGAGATTATCACTGCTGGACTAGCTCCCATGTGCCTCCGGTTCAACTCCTCCCCCAGCACTGATCTGTCACTGTACAACGTACACATAGAATTGTGGTGTGAGTGGGATTAGCTTTCTCAGCTCTGCTTTATGCTACATCTATAAACTCTGATGGTGTCACAACTGCTGCACCCAGTAACCTAAGTGCCACATCATTGGAATCAGGGTCTCTTTTCCTACATTATGCTGCTTTCAGATGGGGCAGCAAAATTCTGTAATACTTAAAAAAAAAGCAAAGAAGAGTCTGAATTAGTGTTCCCAATATACATGTGAAGAACAAGTATGAGTCTACTATTAAGCCTAATGTCCCATGTGAAAAATATATATAGATTTTTTTTTAAATATAGCGATATGGAAAAAAACAAACATTTAACAAAAAAAAACCAGATTTCAACAATATCTAATTTTTTGATGGCACACTCCCTTTAACAGTGTAGTTTGCGTGACCTGTATAATTAAAAAACACATCACCCATAAACCAGCACCTCTCTTCTCCCAGCATAGTCCTCGCTGTGCCCCAATGAAACAGAAATAAAGCGGGCTGGTACAATTAATTATAGGTGCGTTGTGAAGATGATATTCTTCAGTTAACTTTGTTCCAATTTTCCACTCCGTGCCACAGCGGATATTGGCTACGGCTCATCCTGACTTTTTCTACCTTCTTCCAATCTGTGTGCATTGTATTAGAATACGGCTCTGAGTATTTGCATCCACTTAAAGCTATTTGAATATGTATTTATGTGCCCGAGAGAAGCTTTGTGTGTTTGTGGAATCAGATGTTTTGCTCACAGCTTTTAAGCCTTCTGAAAACTCTATTTGATCGTGACTATCCCCAAGATTCCGGTTCAGATAAAGACTAATATTAGCCCAGTGTGACCTCTGCATTTTATAGCTGTGTGCCTATGGTGTCATGAGATGGCATCTCCTCTCTTTACAGCAGGGAGAACTTGTCTATTTATTCTGGTCCCGCTCCTCCATACTGTCATACCAACGATGTAGAGTGTATATGCAGCAGAGCTGAATTTTTCATTCTGCTCTAAGTTGCTATTTTGCTTTTTGGGATTTTTTTTTTTGCATTGCATTACTAACATTTGGGGTAAGACTGCAACAACTAATTAAAAAATTCCCCCAGTAGTCTCAGGTTCTGATTTAAAGGATTTTTTTTTCCACTTAAAATGCGCGTTAAAAAAATGTTTTTTGCAATTGTGTTTCAAAACTTTTGCACTTTTTGCCTTCTGCAGCCTGTTTTGCACTTTCAATGGCTGGATGCAGAATGAGTTAACTGAGAATTCGTCCATCTGATAGGGAGATTGTAACTCTTTTATCACTCTTCTCTGATGATTTATGACCATGTGGCACCCCAGGGGTCTGGTTTTCCACAGTAACAGCAATGTTATGTCTGAGAGCAGGTGGGAGGTCTCTTGGTCAGGGATCCTATGCATGCCACACCTCCTGCCCAGTCCTGGGAGGGGAAGAACTTCCTCTATAAAAACCTAGGGCTGAGGCAGGGTGAGTGAGTAGAGAAGAAGCAGAGAAAAGAAGCACATATAGGAAGAAACAACAGGAGCTCTGTGGGAGCAGTGTTACAAGGAGTCAGGGGCTGGCAGCTGCAGAGCTCGCCCTGACTGAGAAGTTATCACCGGACCCGGAGTCCGAGGCTGTGGGGACTAACTCCTATCCAGCAGCAGAAACCGACCGGCAGGGGATTGCAGGTCCTCTGGCCCAGAAACCCGAAGGCCCCGAGTCACCGGCCATACGGGTGAGCACCACACGGTACACTCAGGGACGTGGGCTACTTATAACCGCCTCTAGCAAGGTAGCCAGAAGAGTATCGTTAGTTTGGGAGGCCTACAACTCCGCCTGGCCAGGGGAGATCCCATCTGCTCAAGGACTGACCAGGCCCCAATCGCTAGCCAGTACTCCGGGAGGGTCTATCTTTGTCACCAGTAAAGACCCTGAACTACACAGTACCGTCTCCGAGTGGTTCCTGCTACCCCCATCATCCACGTCGGCTGCCCTGAGGCCATACCCCTCCCGTTGGGGGTTATACTATCACGCTGCACAATCCTACCACCGGCCTCAGCGGTCTGCCCTGCAGCAGCAGCTCCCTGGCTGCACTCAACGGGTGGCGTAGTCGTCCAACATCTACCGCTAAAATACTGCCGCTCAGTTTGACTCCCTGGGCACGGACCGGGTCACCGCCACGAGACTACTACCCCCATCTGATCCGGCTCCGGGTAAGCCCCCGTGCGCGCGATGCCGCACGACACAGCAGGCCCAGGGGCGCGTCAACTTTTGGCGTAGTCGGCAGGATCTCGTGCCCGCAACCACCGGGTACTGCGTGCCTGAAAAAGACTGTGAAAACTTACCCGTGGTGAAGATTCCCGCCATCCGGCGCCATCTTCCGCTTTCTTCCCGCCATCGGTGGAGTTTTCCCGCCATCCGGCGCCATCTTCGGCCTTCTTCCCGCCATCCGTGGAGTTTTCCCGCCATTGGACGCCATCTTGAGGACGCCGCGCGGGAAGAAGAGGGGCGTGGACTCCGAAAACGCGCGAGAACTGAAGCCCCGCCTCACGTCCGGACGTTGCGTAAGGTCCTGGAAGGAGCCCAGCAGACGCCGACGTCACAGGAGCGCGACGGAAGGTCCTCAACCCTGACGATCCACTGCGGAGCCGCGGCCTACGGAAGAGGATCATCGCAAGGTAGGCCACGGTCCACTAGGGGGGAGAAGGATGTCGGATACGGAGGAGAGCTTCACCGCTCCAACCCCCGCCAGCGCCACCGCTGTTGCGGTCATGCCTTTCACCATGCCCTATATCCCGGGGGCAGCCTGGCTACCCCAGTACTCAGGGGAGTCACATACCCTGCTGGACTTTAGAGAAAAACTGGATAGCCTCTTCCAGGTGTACCCCCTCACAGAAGAGCAAAAAGTAAGCATCCTGGTGGCCCAATTAACCGGGGCAGCCCAAAGGGAGGTAAAGTCCTGGCCACCTGGGGGGAGGACTGTCGCAGGGATACTAACCCGGCTGAGGGACACCTTTGATACCCACACCTCAGCCGAGATCAAGCTTAGATTCTACGGGTGCAAACAGCGGGCACATGAGAGTATAAGGGACTATGCCCTGAACCTACAAGAGGCCCTGAGAGCCATTAAGCAGACCGACCCTGACGACGTGGGAGACGAGGACAGGCTGTTAACTGAACAATTTATAGAGGGTTTATATTGCAATGCCCACCGAACCCAGTTGCGGGCAATGGCCTTACAGGACCCTCATCTGGGATTTGCACAGTTCAAGGACAGAGCCATCCGGGTGCTCCGAGAACCGGCACCAGGTGGCGTTGTGACCCACAGACGCCCCACTACCACCTACCACCAGGAGGCGGCGCCCTTGTCGGCAGGGCCTGTGGGAGCTGATGCGCAGGCTTTGAACAATGACTCGGCTCCAGACCTGCACCATCAGGTCCAAGAGCTAGCTAAAAGCGTTGCTGCGCTAACCCGAACTGTGCAGTCTTTACAGGTTTCCACTCCAGGGAAGATCCAGCTGGCATCCGGACCGGAGGACATCCCGTGGCGTCGACCAAGGAGGACCCCACCGGCCAGAGGAAGACCCAGCGACCGATACAACGAGGACGGACGACCCATCTGCCGCCGCTGTAATCAACCCGGACATATGGCAAGGTACTGTCCTTTAAACTGGCACAACCTAGGGTAGAGGGCCAACCCCTAGGAAAAAGATCATCAGGCCCATCAAACTGGCGCGACAAATATGTGGGAGGACGTCCAGTCTTGCCTGTGGTACTGGATGGCATTCCTATGAGTGCCCTACTGGACACCGGGTCACAGGTTACCACCATCCCGTACGTGCTCTTCAAGCAGTACTGGAATGACTCGGATATTACCCGCTACCCTGACGACGACTTGAGTATCATCGCCAGCAATGGTCAGCCCGTGCAACCTAAGAAGGAAGGACCGTGCCAGCCAGAAGACTCCCCTGCAGTCCATCGTCACCCGGCAGCCGTTGGAACTGGTAGCCTTGGATCATGTAAAACTGACCCCAAGCAGAAGTGGCTACGTCTACGCACTAACCATCGTGGATCACTACTCCCGGTTCTTGGTTGTCGTCCCCGTCAAGGATTTAACAGCTCGAACAGCAGCGAGAGCCTTCCAGCAGCATTTCTGCCGTCCACACGGGTACCCGGACCAAGTGTTGACAGACCAGGGACCTGCCTTTGAAGCGGAGGTCTTCCAAGAATTCTGCACTCAGTATGGCTGCCGGAAGATAAGGACGACACCCTATCATCCGCAAACTAATGGACTTTGTGAGAAAATGAACCAGGTGGTAATGGATCTTCTGAAAACGTTGCCCCTGGAAGAACGCAGTCTGTGGCCTGAGAAGCTGCCCGATCTGGTGGACCTATACAACCACATCCCGGTAGGTTCCACCAACTGTACCCCGGCTTACCTAATGAGGGCGAGACCTGGTAAGTTACCTGTTGACCTGGAAATGGGAGTCCTGACACCTGAGGACACTTCACCAGAAGCAGACTGGGACACAGAGAGGCAGCAGCAGTACCGGAGAGTACAGGAGAGCGTGGAGCGAAGTCTCTGTCAGGCTAGGGAAAGACAAGAGAAAACTTACAACCAGTATGCTCCCGCTGTTCCCCTGGTACCCGGAGAGCAGGTCTTGAAGAGAAAAAGACGGCTCCACAAGTTGGACGACCAGTGGGAGAAGGACCCGTACACCGTACTGCCCTCAAGCCACGACAACCCAAAGGTCTGTACCATCAGTAAAGACGGAGGGGAGACCACAACCATTGTATCCCGGGATCACCTGAAGAAGTGTCCCGAACAGCTACGGAACCCTGAAGAGGAACAAGAAGACCCTCGACCCGTAGAGGAAAGGGAAGACATGGTTAATACTGTGCTCGGAGACTTCCCTCGGTCTTGGACTCAAGTCAATGGTGCAGTTGTGGTACCCGTACTCACCTTCCTCCAACCAGCATCCCAAGCACCTACGGAGCAACAGGTAGAGCTGGAAGAACAGCCGGTCCAGGAGGCAGAAGACCCCACACCAGCAGACCAGGAGGATCAACCCTCTGCTTGCAGTGAGCCTGCCATATCCCTAGTGAGCCAAAGGGCCCGTAGACCGCTGCCCAGTTTACCCTTAACAGCTCCTACACCCTGTAGTTCAGGGCCAGACAGTCAGCTCCGTAGGTCCACTAGGGCCACTAGGGGCCAGTTACCCGCACGTTGGAGGATTTGAAGTGTATAAATTGTTTTATTTGTGGTTACCTGTTTATTGTTGCTTGTGTATAATTATGTGTTTCTAGTTATTTTTAGGAGTCCTTGGTGGATTTACCGGGAATCCTTTGTACATAGTTGGAGCGTAACCCAGGACGGACTAAAGACTGTTAAGGACTCGGGGCAGGACAGACCCCTACCTGGTTACGTCTCCCTGTTTTGGTGAAATGGACACCTTGCTTTCTTCAAAGACTGCACCCGGTTACGGACATGCCGTGACCACCTTTATGTGTTTCTTTATTGTTATTGTTATATCTTGTTATGTTTTTCTAAAATATGTTTAGTCCCGGAGTACTAAATTTCACTAGGGGGGAATGTGGCACCCCAGGGGTCTGGTTTTCCACAGTAACAGCAATGTTATGTCTGAGAGCAGGTGGGAGGTCTCTTGGTCAGGGATCCTATGCATGCCACACCTCCTGCCCAGTCCTGGGAGGGGAAGAACTTCCCCTATAAAAACCTAGGGCTGAGGCAGGGTGAGTGAGTAGAGAAGAAGCAGAGAAAAGAAGCACATATAGGAAGAAACAACAGGAGCTCTGTGGGAGCAGTGTTACAAGGAGTCAGGGGCTGGCAGCTGCAGAGCTCGCCCTGACTGAGAAGTTATCACCGGACCCGGAGTCCGAGGCTGTGGGGACTAACTCCTATCCAGCAGCAGAAACCGACCGGCAGGGGATTGCAGGTCCTCTGGCCCAGAAACCCGAAGGCCCCGAGTCACCGGCCATACGGGTGAGCACCACACGGTACACTCAGGGACGTGGGCTACTTATAACCGCCTCTAGCAAGGTAGCCAGAAGAGTATCGTTAGTTTGGGAGGCCTACAACTCCGCCTGGCCAGGGGAGATCCCATCTGCTCAAGGACTGACCAGGCCCCAATCGCTAGCCAGTACTCCGGGAGGGTCTATCTTTGTCACCAGTAAAGACCCTGAACTACACAGTACCGTCTCCGAGTGGTTCCTGCTACCCCCATCATCCACGTCGGCTGCCCTGAGGCCATACCCCTCCCGTTGGGGGTTATACTATCACGCTGCACAATCCTACCACCGGCCTCAGCGGTCTGCCCTGCAGCAGCAGCTCCCTGGCTGCACTCAACGGGTGGCGTAGTCGTCCAACATCTACCGCTAAAATACTGCCGCTCAGTTTGACTCCCTGGGCACGGACCGGGTCACCGCCACGAGACTACTACCCCCATCTGATCCGGCTCCGGGTAAGCCCCCGTGCGCGCGATGCCGCACGACACAGCAGGCCCAGGGGCGCGTCAACCACAGATCACATCAAAGTTGAATTTGTAGAGAAACAAGGAGCCTGTAAATGCAAACCGCTGCAATTTTTTTTTAATGAAACCCAAATGCAAAAATGATTTTTAGTCTGAAATATCTGAAATGTATGTGGACAACTCCACTAAGACTAAGGCCACGTTCACATGTTCAGTATTCGGTCAGTATTTCACATCAGTATGTGTAAGCCAAAACCAGGAGTGGGTGATAAATACAGAAGTGGTGACTTGTTTTGGCTTACAAATACTGATGTAAAAAACTGACCAAATACTGAACGAGTGCACGTGGTCTTAGCCCCGAACTTCAAGGAGACGGCACTTGGGAGCAAATCTCTTATCAAAGGGGTCTATTTTTAATGGGTTAAAGTGTTATTCCCACTTTAGGAACTGATGAGTGGTTGCAAAGCTACATAAAGTGGTAGACCCGGATATAAAAAACATGGCTGCTGTCTACCTAAAACAGGGGTACACTACCCCAATGGGAGAGTCTGGTATTGTAGTCCAGCCTTATCGAAGTGAATAAGTCTGTGCTGCAATGTTACCTGCAGATAGGAAAGTTACTGTTTTTAGGAAAAAAATGCAATTTTTTTCTAATCCTGGTGAAGATCTGTAGGATCTTTTGGCATCCCTTATTAATTTGTCCAGTGACACTCTTCTTCCACCTGTTGTGAAGGGATCTACAACACCCAATGGTGGCCAAAGGGTCATTGTGTAGAAGAAAGGTGGTCTTCATTCTCAGGCATAGCGGTAGTTGGATCTCTACTGCTAGATCCTAACAACATGCCATTTTAATATAGGAATATGTGCTAATGTCATGTATAGATGGAGTACGAGTCCTACGAATCAAGGGCCCAGAGGTTAATATTATTTATTTTATTTGCCTACGTAGCACTATTAATTCCAAAGCATTTTACAGACGTCATCATCACTGTCCCTATGGAGCTCACAATCTAAATTTCCTTTGTCTTTGTAGTGTAGGAGGAATCCGTAGTGTGCAAAGAAAATGTCACGGGTGCATCAAGTGTGACAGACAGTCGCTCTGGATCCGGCTATAGAAGGTCACTGTACTTGGCATTGCAGGTGCCTTCTTGATCTTCTCACCTCTGTAGTGTAGTGATATGCTTCTCCCTTAGGACCCAGCAGCGACCTCCACCTTCTGCTGCTAATTGACACATCCTTGCTTGGTAGTTAAATACTCTCAGTGTCTCAAGAGAGTCGCCGGTAATAGTTCTATGTTCCTCTGTCCATGCCTGGAGTTCTAGTAATTGGCTAGTTTCTTCTTCGATTTCCCTTGGAGGACAGTTGGCATTTTCTCTTTAGTGTCTTCTCAAGCTAAGTGTATCCCCTTTGCTTTTTTACCTTGTTGTCTTTACTTACAGTGGGGCCTAACTAGTGTTCACTCCGTCCCCTCCCTGCCTAGGACCTAGCTCTAGGGACATTCAGGGATTAGATTTCCTGCTCGGCGATAGGTTTGGAACCTATATAGGGACGATAGGGTATTCAGGGTGATATTAGATCTGCCTAAGGGTCTCTACTTTCCATAGTTGTTGGGCTCCCTTTCCGCCCTTCCCGTCATTGTGCACTTGTTCCTTCCCTCACCTTGCGTGACATAAAATCCATGCAAACCCAGGAAGAACATAAAACCTACTTTCAGATGTTGTCCTTGGTGGGATTTGAACCTACGACCCAAGCTCTGCCAAGCTACAGTGCTAACCACTGCAATATTGACATAGATGGCCACCAATATAGACCCACCCCTCCACCCCCCAATTGTCAAGTGTAATTTAGAACTGGTCTTGTCAAGTGGAGCAGAAGCCTTTTTAGGCTTTCTCAAGCTCCAAGGCCTAGGTACTACTGCAAACTATGCACCTCTTATACTTACACCCCAGAGTGGGCCAAGAAACCCTTGCCCGACCCTGTTTCTAATAATAAACACCAGTAAATTTGTGCTCTTTTATCTAGAGCCATGGTCCTAAATCGGTCGCTCACAACAGATTTAAGATCAATCGCCTAGTGAATAAAAATTGTATCTGTGTCTTAGTAACCTCTAAAGCTGTTTGTCAACTGATATCTCCTTAAAGTGGTGTTACCCACCTTTTATTGAATTTGCAGGAGCAATATGGCTGTTTAACTCCACATTCAGGAGACTGGAAATGCTGTTTCATAGCTCTTGTGTGACATATAATGAATACTGCCCAGATATTTTGATTACTCATTGTAGATAAATCACACTTACCAATTCTTTTCCTGGAGACCACAGTTTTTTGGGAACGCTGCCTACAAAACCATGCTCCCTTAGAGAGGTCACATTCCTTTACAGAGTGGGGAAAAAAAGTATTTAGTCAGCCACCAATTGTATAAGTTCTCCCACTTAAAAAGATGAGAGAGGCCTGTAATTGACTAGAGATGAGCGGTGTTCGACTAGAACTGTTCGCCAATCTCAAATTCGAGCTGTTTTGGGCGGTGTTCGAGCTGTTCGACGAACCCGAACGATTTGCAAAAAATTTGGCTGTTCGAGGTTATGTTCGATAACTGTTCGTGCACCAAAAGCGTGTCCTGCATGTCTGGCGCTATTTTGAGCACCAATCATGCAGGGATTGCCTGCCACTCACTGTAATGCCACAGCCATGGTGGTTGTGGCATTACAGTGATTGCCCAAATCGATGGGAACAGTGCCAACAGTGAAACATGAAAAGCGGCAATTCAGCAGCGGCATACACTGGTACCCGACAATTTAGAACAGAAAGAATAGAGCATCACACATAGATTAGATAAATAGAAACAAGTCAGCCACATATATGCGAAGTACAGTGACAGTGTTGCTTACTGTACTTGTCATTTAGTGTAAAGGATTTATCAAAAAAAATAATAGTGTTTTCATGCACCGTCTCTTTAAAAAAGCCGGCCGGCAACTCAGCAGCGGTACCCGACAATTTAGAATAGAAAGAATAGAGAATCACACATAGATTAGATAGATAGAAACATGTCAGTCACATATATATGAAGTACAGTGACAGTGTTGCTTACTGTACTTGTCATTTAGTGTAAAGGATTTATTAAAAAAAATAATAGTGTTTTCATGCACTGTCTCTTTAAAAAAGCCGGCCGGCAATTCAGCAGCGGTACCCGACAATTTAGAATAGAAGGAATAGAGAATCACACATAGATTAGATAGATAGAAACATGTCAGTCACATATATATGAAGTACAGTGACAGTGTTGCTTACTGTACTTGTCATTTAGTGTTAAAATAAAGGATTTATTTTAAAAAAAATGGCGTGGGGGTCCCCATAATTTTAGTCTCTAGCGGAGGTTAAGCAGACGGCTGGGGCAGATGTTTGAAGCCTGGGAGGGGGGTAATACCCATGGAGCTTCCCAGGCTACTAATATCAGCCCCCAGCTGAATACCTAGCCTTTACTAGCTATTAAAATGGGGGACCCCCGCCAAAAAAATGACGTGGGGTCCCCCCTATTTTAATAGCTAGCAAAGGCTAGGCAGACAGCTGGGGGCTGATATTAATAGCCCAGGAAGGGTGCCATGAATATTGGCCCCCTCCCAGGCTAGAAACACCAGCCGTCAGCCGCCCCAGAACTGGCGCATCCATAGGATGCGCTAATTCTGGCACTTAGCCTCGCTCTTCCCACTGCCCTGTAGCGGTGGCAGTGGGGTAATAGGACTGGGGTTGATGTCAGCTTATAATGCCAGCTGACATCAAGCCCAGGTTAGTAATGGAGAGGCGTCTATAAGACACCCCCATTACTAACCCCATAGTCAAAGTTAAAAAAAAACACAAACACCTAGAATAAACTCCTTTAATTGAAATAAAGACACATTCCTTTATTGTTCTAAATTAAACCATACTTACCACCACGCCCATTCCAGCTGAAGCCAACGATCTCCTGCAATAAAAGTAAAATAATAAAGCAACATCATCCTTACCTTTCCATGGTTCCCACGACAGCTTCAGTTCTGCTACATCGAGATGACAGGCTGGACCGCAGCAGAACGCTGCCATCCAGCTTGCCATGCCGCGGACACTGAGAAGCGCAGGCATGCTTGCGCTCCTCAGTGTCTCGCTGTGACGGCATAAAGATGAGACGAGTTCATGTCCAATGAACTCAGCTCACCTCATGCATGTCACTGACAGCGTGGGAGAATTCTCCTGCACTCAGCGCTACAGCTGTCAGTGACGTGCATGAGGTGAGCTCATTCATGTCCAATGATCTCAGCTCACCTCATGCAGGTCACTGACAGCGTGGGAGAATTCTCACGCTGTAGCGCTGAGTGCAGGAGAATTTTCCCACGCTGTCAGTGACGTGCATGAGGTGAGCTGAGATCATTGGACATGAACTCGTCTCATCTTTATGCCGTCACAGCGAGACACTGAGGAGCGCAAGCAAGCCTGCCCTTCTCAGTGTCTGCGGGATGACAGGCTGGATGGCAGCGTTCTGCTGCGGTCCAGCCTGTCATCTCGATGTAGCAGAGCTGAAGCTGTCGTGGGAACCATGGAAAGGTAAGGATGAGGTTGCTTTATTATTTTACTTTTATTGCAGAAGACATTGGCTTCAGCTGGAATGGGCGTGACGGTAAGTATGGTTTAATTTAGAACAATAAAGAATTGTGTGTTTATTTCAATTAAAGGACTTTATTCTGGGTGTTGTGTTTTTTTTAAATACTTTACTAGAAATTCATGGCGGTCATGTCTAATATTGGCGTGACCCCATGAATTTCGGGCTTAGGGCCAGCTGATAATGCCAAGCTGGCCCTAACCCCTTTATTACCCAGTGAGCCACCGCACCAGGGCCCTGGATGAGTTGGGTACAGCGCCAGAAGACGGCGCTTCTATGAACGCGCCATTTTCCGGGGTGGCTGCGGACTGCAATTTGCAGCGGGGGGGACCCAGAAAGCTTGGGCCTCCCTGCGCTGCAGATTCCAGCCCCCAGCTGCCTAGTTGTACCTGGCTGGACACAAAAATAGGGCGAAGCCCCACGTATTTTTTTTTAAAATTATTTCATGAAATTCATGAAATAATAAAGAAAAAAAGGGCTTCCCTATATTGTTGTGTCCGGCCAGGTACAAATAGGCAGCTGGTGGTTGGGGGCAGCCCGTTCCTGCCTGCTGTACCTGGCTGGACACAAATATAGTGCGAAGCCCCACGTCAATTTTTTTTTAAATTATTTCATGAAACTAGGTGGTGGCCCGATTCTAACGCATCAGGTATTCTAGAATATGTATGCGGCAGACCCAGCGCAATCAGCAGAGCGGTGTTTAAATTTGGCGCCAAAATCGCTGACTGGTCGCGGCCAGCAACCGCGACCAATCAGCAAAGCGGTGTTGAAATTTGGCGACTATATCGCTGATTGGTCACGGCCGGCGGTTGCGACTAATCAGCAAAGCGGGGTTTAAATTTTGCGCCAATAATGCTGATTGGTCGCGGTCGCGACCAATCAGCAAAGTGGTGTTTAAATTTTGCGCCAATAATGCGGATTGGTTGCGGTTGCGACCAATCAGCAAAGCGGTGTTTAAATTTGGCGCCAATAACGGTGATTGGTCATGACCGCGACCATTCAGCAGGGCGGTGTTTAAATTTGGCGGCAACAATGTTGATTAGTCGCGGCCGGCGGTCGCGACCAATCAGCAGAGCGGGGTTTAACTTTGGCGCCAATAATGCTGATTGGTCGCAATCGTCGGCCGCGACCAATCAGCAGAGCGGTGTTTCAATTTGGCGCCAAAATCGCTGATTGGTCGCGGCCGGCAACCGTGACCCATCAGCAGAGCGGGGTTTAAATTTGGCGCCAATACTGCTGATAGGTTCGCGACCGGCAACCGTGACCAATCAGCCGAGCAGGGTTTAAAGTTGGCGCCAATACTGCTGATTGGTTGCGGACGGCGACCGCGATCAATCAGCAAAGCGGTGTTTAAATTTAGTGCCAATAATGCTGATTAGTCGCGGCCGGCATCCGCGACCAATTAGCAGAGCGGGGTTTAAATTTGGCGCCAATCTCGCTGATTGGTCGCGGCCGCTATTTAAATGTGGCGCCCAAATCGATGATTGGTCGCGGGCAGTTTCCGCGACCAATTAGCAGAGCGGTGTTTAACTTTAGCGCCAAGATCACTGATTGGTCGCGTGCGGAGAGCGCGACCAATCAGCGAATCGTATTGGTGAGGACCGGGGAGCGCCGCTGCCTGGTCGGATACTTCCGCTGCGAGAAGCCGGGAGATGAGCGACTGCTCGCAGCAGATGTATCCCGACCCGCAGCTCCGCTCCCCGGTCCTCCCTTGACACCCTAGCCGCTGATCTCCCCACAGTATCCGCATGGTGTTACAAAGATCCGGACATTTGTGTTAAAAATCGCTGATTGGTCGCTGGCGCTGCCCGCGACCAATCACCGATTTGGGCGCCAAATTTAAATATCGGCCGCAACCAATCACCGATCTTGGCTCCACATTTAAACACCGCTGTGCTGATTGGTCGCCGACGCTGGGCGCGACCAATCACCGATTTTGGCGCCACATTTAAATAGCGTCCGCGACCAATCAGTACAGCGGTGTTTAAATGTGGAGCCAAGATGGGTGATTGGTCGCGGCCGATATTTAAATTTGGCGCCCAAATCGGTGATTGGTCGCGGGCAGGACCTCGGCTCATCTTTATGCCGTCACAGCCAGACACTGAGGAGCGCAAGCATGCCTGCGCTTCTCAGTGTCTGCGGGATGACAGGCTGGATGGCAGCTTTCTGCTGCGGTCCAGCCTGTCATCTCGATGTAGCAGAGCTGAAGCTGTCGTGGGAACCATGGAAAGGTAAGGATGATGTTGCTTTATTATTTTACTTTTATTGCAGGAGATCGTTGGCTTCAGCTGGAATGGGCGTGATGGTAAGTAGGGTTTAATTTAGAACAATAAAGAATTGTGTCTTTATTTCAATTAAAGGACTTTATTCTGGGTGTTTGTGTTTTCTTTTAACTTTGACTATGGGGTTAGTAATGGGGGTGTCTTATAGACGCCTCTCCATTACTAACCTGGGCTTGATGTCAGCTGGCATTATAAGCTGACATCAACCCCAGCCCTATTACCCCACTGCCACCGCTACAGGGCAGTGGGAAGAGCGAGGCTAAGTGCGCCATTTCTGGGACAGCTGACGGCTGGTGTTTCTAGCCTGGGAGGGGGCCAATATTCATGGCTCCCTTCCTGGGCTATTAAGATCAGCCCCCAGCTGTCTGCTTAGCCTTTGCTAGCTATTTAAATAGGGGGGACCCCACGTCATTTTTTTGGGGGGGTCCCCCATTTTAATAGCTAGTAAAGGCTAGGTATTCAGCTGGGGGCTGATATTAGTAGCCTGGGAAGCTCCGTGGGTATTACCCCCTTCCCAGGCTTCAAACATCTGCCCCAGCCGTCTGCTTAACCTCCGCTAGAGACTAAAATTACGGGGAGCCCCACGCCAATTTTCTTTTTAATAAATCCTTTATTTTAACACTAAATGACAAGTACAGTGATCAACACTATCACTGTACTTCTTATATATGTGACTGACATGTTTCTATCTATCTAATCTATGTGTGATGCTCTATCTTTCTGTTCTAAATTGTCGGGTACAGATGCTGAATTGCCGGCCGGCTTTTTTAAAGAGACGGTGCATGAAAACACTATTATTTTTTTTAATAAATCCTTTACACTAAATGACAAGTACAGTAAGCAACACTGTCACTGTGCTTCTTATATGTGTGACTGACATGTTTCTATCTATATAATCTATGTGTGATGCTCTATTCCTTCTTGTCTAAATTGTCGGGTACCGGTGTATGCCGCTGCTGAATTGCCGGCCGGCTTTTTTAAAGAGAGCGTCTTCTGAGCAGTTTGTCAGCTTTTGGACACCTTTGAAGGTGTTTTCTATGTGTTTCTATGTGTTTTTGTTTGCCTGCCATTGGTTTTAACGGTGTTCGACGGTGTTCTAAGGTGTTCGACGAACAGTTCGACAAACAGTTCCTCGAACATCCCGGTGTTCGACGAACCGAACCGAACCCGAACACTACGGGGGTGGCTCAACACTATAATTGACATCATAGGTAGACCTCAACTATGAGAGATAAAATGAGAAAACAAATCCTGGAAATCACATTGTCTGATTTGGAAAGAATTTTTTTTCACATTTTGGTGGAAAATAAGTATTTGGTCACCTACAAACAAGCAAGATTTCTGCCTCTCACAGACCTGTAGCCTCTTCTTTAAGAGTCATAGGCGCCGGCTGATGGTACTGCTATCACCATCAGCCGGCGCCTCCTGCCATAGGAATCAGTGAGCGCAGGCACCGCTTTACAATGTGGCCGTTCTGTCATGGGATCTTCGTGGGACCCTCAAGATTTGGACTGCGTTGGAAAGGTGAGGATGAGGTTGGTTTATTATTTTATTTTTATTACAGAGGACATTGGCTTCAGCTGGAATGGGCGTGACGGTAAGTATGGTTTAATTTAGAGTATTAAAGGTGTCTAACTTTATTTCAAAGATGTCTTTATTTTACATTTGTGTGGGTGTCTGTATTTTACATTTCACTTCCACTATGGGGTTAGTAATGGGGGCGTCTTATAAAGGCCTCTCCATTACTAACCTGGGTTTGATGTCAGCTGGCATTATAAGCTGACATCAACCCCAACTCTATAACCCCATTGCCACCACTACAGGGCAGTGGGCAGAGCAAGGCTACGTGACAGAATTAGCGCATCCTGCGGATGCGCCATTTCTGGGGTGGCAGAGGGCTCTTGTTTCTAGCCTCAGAGGGGTCAATATTCATGGCCCCTTCCTAGGCTATTAATATAGGCTATTAATATCAGCCCCCAGCTGTCTGCATAGCCTTTGCTAGCTGTTAAACTAGGTGGACCCCACGTTATTTTTTGGGGGGTCTCCAATTTTAATAGCCAGTAAAGGCTAAGTATACAGCTGGGGGTTGATATTAGTAGCCTGGGTTGATAGGTATTACCCCCTTCCCAGGCTAAAAACATCCACCCCAGCTGTCCGCTTTCCCTCTGATGGTTAATAACATTATGGGGGACCCCACGCCATTTTTCCCCCAGAAATTTACTCATTTATTAATAAATGACATGAACAGTAAGGTACACATGCAAAGCATGGATTATATATTTCACATATTTATATCTATATGTTCTGTATATCTATCTATTATCTATATATCTACCTATCCATCTATCTATCTATTGATCTATTATCTATATATCTATCTATCCATATATCTATTTATTATCTATATCTACTGTAATGCAGCGACTTGCTGGCATTACGGTAATGGTCCAGGATGTGTTTTACCTGACCATGTACCTTCCCCCTCAGGTGACTGGTCACATGACTGTGGCATAGCACAGGTCCTGCGCGCACAGAATGTCTGTCTGATCACATGACTGTGACATCAGCAAGGTCCTGTCAGTGTGTGTGTGTGTGTGTGTGTGCACGGGATGCATATATAAACCCTGCTTGATGGGAGACAGGTGTGTTCTGTGAGAGAGGCGTAAGGCCTGTTCCCGTGTGTGTGGGACACCGACCGTGTGAGGCCTAGTGAGGCCGAGTGAAGCCTGGCAACCTGAAAGGTCGAGACTGGATCCTGTGTGGATGCTAGTGGCCTTGGAAGGCAGAGGCTTGATGAAGAGTCCTGAAAGGCAGAGCCTGGATCCTGTGTGGAAGTCAGTGGCCTTTGAGGGAACGACGGCTAGAGACCCCCACCTGGGAAGCCGCAAAGCCACATTGGTGGCGGATTAAAAGGACTGCAGCAGCTAAAACCGGCAAAGGTAATACCCTGTGTTATATGGACATTAATATGGACATTGCTATGTTATTACCTTGCTGAAGGCTGTACCTGGAGCAAGTGGGCCGGTCTGCCACTTGGCTCGTGAACATTATATATATATGTGTGTCGGCGTGCCACTGAGTTGGACCCGGTGAACTGTGGTTTATGAAGTGCAATAAACTGCAGCATTGTGAAATACCGGAAGGACATTGCTTGTGTGCTTTGATTTACCCGGTGCAGCAAGTATTCCCTGTTATGATGACTAGTGCTGCCTTACATATGGTGGAGAATGTGGGCAACTGCAGCCCGGTTGCTAGCGGCAACGACAACCCGGTTGCTAGGGGCAACTTCAGCCGGTTGCTAGCGGCATTGACAACCCAGTTGCTAGGGGCAACTGCAGTCTGGTTGCTTGAGGCAACTGCAGCCCGGTTGCTAGGGGCAATGGCACAGAATGACGAGTGTGGATTAAAGCATCTGGCTGCAACTCGGCGGGGATGCGAAGGTTATCATCGCACTCAAACCTGGTTTGCTGTGGCTCGGCGGGGCTCACGAAGTTTATAGCATCTGGCTGCAACTCGGTGGGGTTGCGAAGGTTGTCGTTGCACTCAAATCCGGTTTTGCTGTGGCTCGGCGGGGCCACGAAAATTTTTCCGGGGAGAGCGGTGTGTGAATAGTGTCCTGGGGAAATGCAGGAGCAGATAAAAATGGCTGTGAAAGGAGCAGCAACTGAGTCTGAAGCTATTGAGCGATTAAAGTGCCTGTTAAAACCGGAGAAGGTATTTGAGAAACGTCTACTGGACATGAAACTGGACATGGTGCAGGAACCACAGGAGTCGTGGGCACCGTATAGAATGGTGGCAGTGGACCATTCTGTGATCTCTCCGGGGACGCCATTGTTGTCCCAGAGTGCCCGGGGAGGTGGTAAGAGCTGTTGTGAACTGAGTCCTAAGACTATTGTTGATTTTTCTTGTAAAAATTCCCCTGCCGGTGTGGTTGTTAAAAAGGGGCGGAGTCTAAAAAAGGGGCGGTTGTTCAAAACAGCGTGGAGGATAGAAAATAAAAAAAAATTACTGGTGGTGGGTTGGTACCTCCTAAAAATGACAATGTGACCATTGATAACGGGGTAGCTCCAGTAGAAGGGGGTGACGTCAAAGTGGGAGGTGACATGTTAGTCCACAACACCATGGGGAGGTGGTGGCGGTGACACTACGAAAGTAGAAGGAGAGGTCAGTCAGGAGGGGCTAGACGAGGTGAGAAAGTCCCCATCTCGTAGACGGCGCAAGGGCCACAAAAAGGTTGCTCCTGTAGACTTGGCTGAAAATGAAAATAAAGAGAATGCAGTACTGTGTGCCTTTGCTTCAAGTGGGGATCCTCCATTAGAGGTAGAAGAGGAGGTGACGTTGCCAGTAGCAACCTCCGGTCAGGTACCGAGTCAAAAGGATCTGACAGCCCTGAAAGAGGAGGCGGCCAGTCGTAACCAAGAGCTGGAGCCTATCGGTCAGCAGGGTCAGAGTGACGTGCAGCAATTATGTGAAAACCTGGGGAACGTGTCCTCAGACCAGTTGAACCTGGAGTCTGAACAGCAGAAAATACACCAGCTTAAGAGGAACTGGCAGCGAGATGTGGAGCAAAGCCACGTGGAAATTAACCAGTGGAAGGAAATGTTCTACGGAATTAAGGAGGACCGCCGCAAAATCAAGGAGGAGGTTTTTCAATTAGAGATTGACAAAACGGTGTGTGAAGATGAGTTATGCGAGGTGAAAGATCGCTTCTCCCTGGTACAGTTAGAGCTGTCTGCCCTCAAAGAGGCGCTGCAGCATGAAGTTGCTGGGCGTGAACAAAACCTAGAACGACTGCGCGAACAGTTCCACCAGGAACTATGTGACTCCAAGAAGGAGTGCGATGAAAAGTTCGGTAAGGAACTGCAACAACGTAGGAGAGATTATGAGGATCTCCTCAAGGTTAAAGTAAAACTAGAGGAGGATAAGGCGGGTGCAGAGCACGTGCGCCAAGTGGTTGAGACCACCCTGCAGGACACCCGTGATGAAAATGGTGATCTCCGCAGGAAGACCCTAGGTCTGGAAGCTCAGGTGAAGGAGCTACAGATGTCTTGTGATACTCTCCAGAGGGCGGTGATGTGCCTTAAGGAAACGGTCAGCAAGATGGAAGCTGAGTGGAAAAAGATGATGGAGTCTATTGGAGAAGCCACAGATCAGGGCCAGAAGTTGGTCACTGGAGATGGGAGGTATAAAGCAGATACCTCCTCGAGTGATGTGAGCTTGGATGATTCGGTGGATGTAGGAGCCGAGATCAAGGAGCTCAAGGAGTTGCTACAAACCCATTTGAAGCAAGAGGAGCTTCAGAGACGGGCCGCTGAGAGGCGAGTGGCAAAGCTAGAGGAAGAAGTTTCCGGGCTCAAAAGTCGCCTGACAAAGTATCACTCAGTGAACGAGGCCTTCTTGGAGAAGGAAAAGGGCGAACACGTTGCACTCACTCCCTTATTCCATGAGAAGGTGGACCTGAGGAGAGCTAAGAGAGTGTTAACCACAGATAAATATGAGATGGAAGTGGTCAAGACGAAAATTCGTGAATTTGTAGCTGTGAGTCAGCTCAGGGGAAGCATACAGGGTGAAGAAGCTGGAGGTCAGTTGTCCCTGAAACCTGAGCTGGTTGATCATCTGGAAACCACTGGTGAGATCGAAACATCTCAGTACAAGTGCTTCGTAGATGTACCCGAGGATTTGAGGGAAGAATGCACCAGTGAGTCCGTGCATGAGGAGTTCAAGAAGGCCGTGGGAGCCTGTAAGGTGTACTTGACCTCAGAAGCTAAACAGCTGGTGGTCCTGTCCACGACCGAAGTCACAGTGAAGAGGGTGACTATCCTAAGTGACATGCACTGGCAATGTATTCGCACGAAGCAGTTTCTCCGGTTGAAGACGGAACAAGCCGTTAGACAACTGGAGTTGATGAGGAAAGCTCACAGTATGCGTGAAGAGGTCATCCGGGTGCCTCATGTTCTAGTGAGGAAGCTCGTTGGGAGAAATGGTCGAGCCATGCAGATGATGGTCAAGAAGTCTGGTGTGGTGAAAGTAAGCAGTCCACGTGATCGTCAGGACTGGATACCAGACGAAGACGGCATGGTATCATTCTCCGCTGTAGGAACAGAAGAAAGCCTGGGATATATGCGCATGCTGTTGGAGTACCGAGTGGCCTACCTGCGAGAGGTAGAACAGTTGAATCTCGCTAGACTGCGAGTGGATAGACAGCATCATCTGAGTAGCAGAAGATGGCAGCCATCTAGAAATTATGAGACCCGACAGAGAAAGGGCCCCCTAAATAACAGAACAGCTATAGCTGGAGTTAGGGACCTTTCAAGATGTCCTGAGAGTAGAGGGCGTGGGTTTAGAGGTAGTGAGACCACCAGTAACTCAGGTTTGAGCAGCCCATACAAACGACCCAATAGAGGACGGGACAGTACGGAGTCGAACCGGACCTTAGATACCAGGGCATGTGAGTCACACCGCTGTACGACTGACCGCTGGGAGCGGGGGAGGTCTGACAAGATTATGACTGACCGCTGGGAGCGGGGGAGACCTGATAAGGTTACGACTGACCGCTGGGAGCTGGGGAGACCTGACAAGGTTACAACTGACCGCTGGGAGCGGGGGAGCTCTGACAAGGTTACGACCCGGAAAGGTGACCTGACGAAGTCAGTGACAGTGACAAATGGTAGGTCCCTAAGGAATGGGCTAATGTCATTGACTAATGTTCCAGGGGCTGAGTAGCACAATTGTAAAGTACATGATCTCTATGTGAACTGGGGGTTATAATGTCATTGTGTATATTATGTGTTCAACCCCACAAGTTTGAACAGAGCTGGGGGTTATAGTGATTGTGTATATTATGTGTTCAACCCCACAAGTTTGAACAGAGGGGGGGATATGTAATGCACCGACTTGCTGGCATTACGGTAATGGTCCAGGATGTGTTTTACCTGACTATGTACCTTCCCCCTCAGGTGACTGGTCACATGACTGTAACATAGCACAGGTCCTGCGCGCACAGAATGTCTGTCTGATCACATGACTGTAACATCAGCAAGGTCCTGTCAGTGTGTGTGTGTGTGCGTGTGTGTGTGTGTGCGTGTGCGTGTGTGCGTGTGTGCGTGTGTGCGTGTGTGCGTGTGTGCGTGTGTGCGTGTGTGTGTGTGTGTGTGCGCACGCACGGGATGCATATATAAACACTGCTTGATGGGAGACAGGTGTGTTCTGTGAGAGAGGCGTAAGGCCTGTTCCCGTGTGTGTGGGACACCGACCGTGTGAGGCCTAGTGAGGCCGAGTGAAGCCTGGTGCCTGAAAGGTCGAGACTGGATCCTGTGTGGATGCTAGTGGCCTTGGAAGGCAGAGGCTTGATGAAGAGTCCTGAAAGGCAAAGCCTGGATCCTGTGTGGAAGTCAGTGGCCTTTGAGGGAACGACGGCTAGAGACCCCCACCTGAGAAGCCGCAAAGCCACAGTGGTGGCGGATTAAAAGGACTGCAGCAGCTAAACCCGGCAAAGGTAATACCCTGTGTTATATGGACATCAATATGGACATTGCTATGTTATTACCTTGCTGAAGGCTGTACCTGGAGCAAGTGGGCCGGTCTGCCACTTGGCTCGTGAACATTATATATATATATATATGTGTGTTGGCGTGCCACTGAGTTGGACCCTGTGAACTGTGGTTTATGAAGTGCAATAAACTGCAGCATTGTGAAATACCGGAAGGACATTGCTGGTGTGCTTTGATTTACCCGGTGCAGCGAGTATTCCCCATTATGATGACTAGTGCTGCCTTACACTACCTATCCATCTATCTATCTATCTAATATATCAAAAGAATGCAGCAGCACTTCATATGGCCAAGATACGTCTCAACAATGAAAATATTAGATCTAAACTGTTTTGCTCAGCAACAAGTACGTACAAAAAACAAAGGTTTTTAGCGCATAAATTGTCCAATTCATGTGTGCCCATCAACCACGGCAAGGTAACCTCCCCCTGATGGGTAACTACTCTGCCTTCAATGACACTTTTGAGCTACAAGCCTTCAACTAAACAGACAAACATGTCTTCTTCTGGGCTAAAAACACCTACATTTAAAGGGCAAGCAGAGCTGTTGAGGGTCCGTGCACACGATGCGTTTTTCAAGCGTTTTTGCTGCAGAATTTTTGGTGCATAAACGCTTGGGAAACGCTTGGTAATCCTTCCCTCAGGGTCCCCAATGAAATTCCGGAATTTCAGTGCCCATACTGCGGAATTTTCCGCAGCGTTTTTGATGTGCGGAAAATTCTGCAGCATGTCCATTATTTGTGCTTTTACGCATGCGGAATTGCCATCTCAATGCATTAGAAAACGCAAGGCAATTCCGCATGTGCAAAACGCGCGAAAAACGTGTGTCAAATTCCGCACGCGTTTTACCGGGAAAGGACATGCAGAAATGAAGCGGAAATGTTCTACTTCATTTCAGCATCGTGGGCACATAGCCTTATACATCACCTGCTGGTTAATGGGAGGAGTGCAGAATCAGACAAGAGACAGTTGCACCCCCTTATAGTAATACAAACCAGAGAAACCTGACTAGCGCCTCCTAATGTGAACTGGTGCCAGCTGCTGTAACCATAAAATATATCAAAAGAATGCAGCAGCACTCCATATTGCCAAGAAACGTCTTAACAATGAAAATATTAGATCTAAACTGTTTTGCTCAGCAACAAGTACTTACAAAAAATGAAGGTTTTTAGCGCATAAATTGACCAATTCATGTGTGCCCATCAACCATGGCAAGGTAACCTCCCCCTGATGGGTAACTACTAACTACTGCTGAGCAAAACAGTTTAGATCTAATATTTTCATTGTTGAGATGTATCTTGGCCATATGGAGTGCTGCTGCATTCTTTTGATATATTTTATAGTTACAGCAGCTGGCACCAGTTCACATTAGGAGGTGCTGGTCAGGTTTCTCTGGTTTGTATCTATCGATCCATATATCTATTTATTATCTGTTGACCTATCTAATTATCTATCTAAGATAGATAATAGACAGATATATTGATTGATAGATAGATAGCTTTATTGATAGATATATAGAAGATAATAGATAGATAGATAGATAGATAGATAGATGTATAAATAGAATTATAGATAGATAGATAATAGTTAGATATACTGTATATTATATAGATATATGGATATGACGCGCCCCCGGGGCAATGGGGCACTCTGCATCCGGGCCTATGGATGCTGGGGAGGGTATGTCACAGTGGCTGGCCCGGCCCGTGGCCCAGGGCGGTCAACCAAAAAGGGGGATTGTAACTTGGATAAAAAATAAAAATAAAGTAAATAGTTCGTGACGCCACCTGTGGTACCTGGTAAGGTTTGCCAGCGCTGCTGCAGACTTCCTCCGGGGGGTGATGGGATGGCAGCTGAGGTGTTTCTGCTCCCCACAGGTGGAGCGGACCCCTGGGGCAGTGTGGAGTTTTGTGGGTGGTGATGCTGGGACATGTAGTGCAGGCGGGATAGCGCAGCAGGAGTAATTGACAGAGACAGGGGATTCGCTTCAATACCTTTACTGGTGCGGATGTCAGGTACGGTCCAGGGTACTCAGTAGGATAGGTGCACTTCAGGACTTCTGGTCCGTGTCTGCCTCTCTGTATGCTCCTGACCAGCCTGCAACTGGGCCTAGCTTTTGTGTCGTGCTGTTCCTTCACCTGTCGCTCGGTAGTAGGACCTTCTGATGGCAACCACTATCCCTGGGCGTCGGGGCCTTCGTGGTTCCTGGTCCTGTAATGGGTCTAGCTTCAGGTCTGCCAGGGACTTGTAGTCCTCCTGGAATGCCATTGATCCCTACTGGGTATAAAGGACCCTGTAGGCGCGGACCCGGTGTCCGGTTTGTATCTTCGGGGTGAGCCTAGGATGCTTCTCTGCCCCTTTCGACTCCTCTCTCCTCTCCTCTGTCGCTGCTCTCAGCATCAGCACGCTCTCAGACTCTCTCTCAGTCTGACTGAACTCTCAACTGACTGACTGCCTGGCTCCACCCTCCATATATATATCCCTATCAGGGCTCCTTCTGGTGGTATGCGGTGGATGGGTGGAGGTGTTTGTATGTAATGAGGGCCTCTTGTGGAGAAGTCCTTCCATGCACCCTGGGTCCTGTGGTACCTGTGCACAGCAGGGTGCCACATTCCCCCCTAGTACAATTCAGAAATCCTGGGCTGAAGCATTTTGTAACAGGTTACAACAATAATAACAATTATAATAACATTAATAAAGTTACAGTAAGTCCCGTAACCAGTTGTCCATTTCACCGAAGAAAGAACATGAGAAACATGAGGGACCCGCCTGAAAACCCTCAACATAGGCCCTGGGCGTTGCTACAGGGCATAAGTGATCCAGGTGCTGGACCACATCTTCGGCCACGCCAAACGGGTTTTTGTTCTGTGGTCAAATATAGGGGGCACTTTGATAAGTGCAACTATATACAAGATAGTTTTTGGCTGCACACAGTCCTCAGCCTACAAGTCTTTGTACCCTGACGGGTAACTAAATGCACATATATTTTCAGTTTACATAATAAACAATAACAGTAGGCAATACCCAACTGGGTAACTATTTACAATTTAGGCACCTCGTGCTTATTCCCTAAACCTGGTAGGGATCTCTCCTTGTGTACTGCATGTGGACCTTCGTAGCACTGGGGTGTTACTAGTGTCTGTGCATACCCTTTCTGTTAATCTAGCAGGTGTACGTGCTGGTAGATTATAGAACTGCCTTAATCTCTCTATGGGACTGGCAAGTGCACTGTTCACTGGGCCTTCAGGCTCTGCTTCAACGGGTGATTCTCCTCTTACTGGGGACTCTTCCTGTTCCTGAGCAGGCTCTTCCAGGGCGCTTACAGGTTCTTCTGGTTGTTGATAGAAGTGTATCACCGGTAGTGTTGAGCCACCCCCGTAGTGTTCGGGTTCGGTTCGGTTCGTCGAACACCGGGATGTTCGAGGAACTGTTCGTCGAACTGTTCGTCGAACACCTTAGAACACCGTCGAACACCGTTAAAACCAATGGCAGGCAAACAAAAACACATAGAAACACATAGAAAACACCTGCAAAGGTGTCCAAAAGCTGACAAACTGCTCAGAAGACACTCTCTTTAAAAAAGCCGGCCGGCAAATTCAGCAGCGGCATACACCGGTACCCGACAATTTAGACAAGAAGGAATAGAGCATCACACATAGATTAGATAGATAGAAACATGTCAGTCACACATATAAGAAGCACAGTGACAGTGTTGGTTACTGCACTTGTCATTTAGTGTAAAGGATTTATTAAAAAAAATATTAGTGTTTTCATGCACCGTCTCTTTAAAAAAGCCGGCCGGCAATTCAGCATCTGTACCCGACAATTTAGAACAGAAAGAATAGAGCTTCACACATAGATTAGATAGATAGAAACATGTCAGTCACATATATAATAAGTACAGTGATAGTGTTGCTTACTATACTTGTCATTTAGTGTAAAGGATTTATTTAAAAAAATAATAGTGTTTTCATGCACTGTCTCTTTAAAAAAGCCGGCCGGCAATTCAGCAGCGGTACCCGACAATTTAGAACAGAAAGATAGAGCATCACACATAGATTAGATAGATAGAAACATGTCAGTCACATATATATGAAGTACAGTGATAGTGTTGGTTACTGTACTTGTCATTTAGTATTAAAATAAAGGATTTATTATTAAAAAAATTGGCGTGGGGTTCCCCTTAATTTTAGGCTCTAGCGGAGGTTAAGCAGACGGCTGGGGCAGATGTTTGAAGCCTGGGAAGGGGGTAATACCCACGGAGCTTCCCAGGCTACTAATATCAGCCCCCAGCTGAATACATAGCCTTTACTAGCTATTAAAATGGGGGACCCCCCAAAAAAAATGACGTGGGGTCCCCCCTAATTTAATAGTTAGCAAAGGCTAGGCAGACAGCTGGGGGCTGATATTAATAGCCCAGGAAGGGAGCCATGAATATTGGCCCCCTCCCAGGCTAGAAACACCAGCCGTCAGCCGCCCCAGAAATGGCGCATTCATAGGATGCGCCAATTCTGGCACTTAGCCTCGCTCTTCCACGCTGCCCTGGTGCGGTGGCAGGGGGTAATAGGGTTGGGGTTGATGTCAGCTTATAATGCCAGCTGACATCAAGCCCAGGTTAGTAATGGAGAGGCGTCTATAAGACACCCCCATTACTAACCCCATAGTCAAAGTTAAAAAAAACACAAACACCCAGAATAAAGTCCTTTAATTGAAATAAAGACACAATCCTTTATTGTTCTAAATTAAACTCTACTTACCATCACACCCATTCCAGCTGAAGCCAACGATCTCCTGCAATAAAAGAAAAATAATAAAGCAACCTCATCCTTACCTTTCCAAGGTTCCCACGACAGCTTCAGCTCTGCTACATCGAGATGACAGGCTGGACCACAGCAGAACGCTGCCATCCAGCCTGTCATCCCGCAGACACTGAGAAGCGCAGGCTTGCTTGCGCTGCTCAGCGTCTCTCTGTGACGACATCCAGATGAGCCGAGTTCATGTCCAATGAACTCGGCTCACCTCATGCACGTCACTGACAGCGTGGGAAAATTCTCACGCTGAAGCGCTGATTGCAGGAGAATTTTCCCACGCTGTCAGTGACGTGCAGGAGGTGAGCTGAGTTCATTGGACATGAGCTCACCTCATGCACATCACTGACAGCGTGGGAGAATTCTCCTGCACTCAGCACTTCAGCGTGAGAATTTTCCCACGCTGTCAGTGACGTGCATGAGGTGAGCCGAGTTCATTGGACATGACCTCGGCTCATCTGGATGCCGTCACAGCGAGACAGTGAGGAGCGCAAGCATGCCTGCGCTTCTCAGTGTCTGCGGGATGACAGACTGGATGGCAGCGTTCTGCTGCGGTCCAGCCAGTCATCTCGATGTAGCAGAGCTGAAGCTGTCGTGGGAACCATGGAAAGGTAAGGATGAGGTTGGTTTATTATTTTTCTTTTATTGCAGGAGATCGTTGGCTTCAGCTGGAATGGGTGTGATGGTAAGTATGGTTTAATTTAGAACAATAAAGAATTGTGTCTTTATTTCAATTAAAGGACTTTATTCTGGGTGTTGTGTTTTTTTTAAATACTTTACTAGAAATTCATGGCGGTCATGTCTAATACTGGCGTGACCCCATGAATTTTGGGCTTGGGGCCAGCTGATAATACCAAGCTGGCCCTAACCCCTTTATTACCCAGTGAGCCACCGCACCAGGGCCCTGGATGAGTTGGGTACAGCGCCAGAAGATGGCGCTTCTATGAACGCGCCATTTTCCGGGGTGGCTGCGGACTGCAATTTGTAGCGGGGGGGGGGGCCCAGAAAGCTTGGGCCTCCCTGCGCTGCAGATTCCAGCCCCCAGCTGCCTAGTTGTACCTGGCTGGACACAAAAATAGGGCGAAGCCCCACGTACTTTTTTTTAAATTATTTCATGAAATTCATGAAATAATTAAGAAAAAAAGGCCTTCCCTATATTGTTGTGTCCGGCCAGGTACAAATAGGCAGCTGGTGGATGGGGGCAGCCCGTTCCTGCCTGCTGTACCTGGCTGGACACAAATATAGTGCGAAGCCCCACTTCAATTTTTTTAAATTATTTCAGGAAATTCATGAAATAATTTAAAAAAAATTGACGTGGGGCTTCGCACTATATTTGTGTCCAGCCAGGTACAGCAGGCAGGAACGGGCTGCCCCCAACCACCAGCTGCCTATTTGTACCTGGCCGGACACAACAATATAGGGAAGCCCTTTTTTTCTTAATTATTTCATGAATTTCATGAAATAATTAAAAAAAATTGAAGTGGGGCTTCGCACTATATTTGTGTCCAGCCAGGTACAGCAGGCAGGAACGGGCTGCCCCCAACCACCAGCTGCCTATTTGTACCTGGCCGGACACAACAATATAGGGAAGCCCTTTTTTTCTTAATTATTTCATGAAATAATTTAAAGAAAATTGACGTGGGGCTTCGCCCTGTTTTTGTGTCCAGCCAGGTACAACTAGGCAGCTGGGGGCTGGAATCCGCAGCGCAGGGAGGCCCAAGCTTTCTGGGCCACCCCCGCTGCAAATTGCAGTCCGCAGCCACCCCGGAAAATGGCGCGTTCATAGAAGCGCCATCTTCTGGCGCTGTACCCAACTCATCCAGGGCCCTGATGCGGTGGCTCACTGGGTAATAAAGGGGTTAGGGCCAGCTTGGCATTATCAGCTGGCCCTAAGCCCGAAATTCATGGGGTCACGCCAATATTAGACATGACCACCATGAATTTCTAGTAAAGTATTTAAAAAAAACACAACACCCAGAACAGCTGGCATTATAAGCTGACATCAACCCCAACCCTATTACCCCCTGCCACCGCACCAGGGCAGCGTGGAAGAGCGAGGCTAAGTGCCAGAATTGGCGCATCCTATGAATGCGCCATTTCTGGGGCGGCTGACGGCTGGTGTTTCTAGCCTGGGAGGGGGCCAATATTCATGGCTCCCTTCCTGGGCTATTAATATCAGCCCCCAGCTGTCTGCCTAGCCTTTGCTAGCTATTAAATTAGGGGGGACCCCACGTCATTTTTTTTGGGGGGTCCCCCATTTTAATAGCTAGTAAAGGCTATGTATTCAGCTGGGGGCTGATATTAGTAGCCTGGGAAGCTCCGTGGGTATTACCCCCTTCCCAGGCTTCAAACATCTGCCCCAGCCGTCTGCTTAACCTCCGCTAGAGACTAAAATTAAGGGGAACCCCACGCCAATTTTTTTAATAATAAATCCTTTATTTTAATACTAAATGACAAGTACAGTAACCAACACTATCACTGTACTTCATATATATGTGACTGACATGTTTCTATCTATCTAATCTATGTGTGAAGCTCTATTCTGTCTGTTCTAAATTGTCGGGTACCGCTGCTGAATTGCCGGCCGGCTTTTTTAAAGAGACGGTGCATGAAAACACTATTATTTTTTTTGATAAATCCTTTACGCTAAATGACAAGTACAGTAAGCAGCTCTTTCACTGTACTTCGTATATATGTGGCTGACAAGTTTCTATCTATCTAATCTATGTGTGAAGCTCTATTCTTTCGGTTCTAAATTGTCGGGTACAGGTGTATGCCGCTGCTGAATTGCCGGCTTTTCATCTTTCACTGTGAGCACTGTTCCCATCGATTTGGGCAATCACTGTAATGCCACAACCACCATGGCTGTGGCATTACAGTGAGTGGCAGACAATCCCTGCATGATTGGTGCTCTAAATAGCGCCAGACATGCAGGACACGCTTTTGGTGCACGAACAGTTATCGAACATAACCTCGAACAGCCGAATTTTTTGCAAATCGTTCGGGTTCGTCGAACAACTCGAACACCGCCCAAAACAGCTCGAATTTGAGATTGGCGAACAGTTCTAGTCGAACACCGCTCATCTCTAATCACCGGTACTATTACTGCTCCATCAAGTAGAGGCCAGTCCGCAGGGAAATCTCCTAGAACTGGGTGAAGCACTTCTTCCTTGGGTTCTTCCGGTGCTATAGGAGGTACTTCTTCCTCCATTGTCTTCAGTAGACTTGTACACACTTTCAGGTGGTCTGTTGAGACTGTTGCAGTTGTTTTTCCTCCATCTTTGCTAATCAGGAAGGTTTTACTGTTATCAAACTTGGAGTTCAACACTGTGTAGGGCTCTTTTTCCCACTGGTCATCGAGCTTGTGACTTCTTCTCTTCCGCTTTAGCACTATCTCTCCAGGTGCCAAGGGTTCTGCTGGTGCATGTGTGGCATGCCAGAGGATCCAGTTGCCACAGTGGTACTGCCTCCTTCAAAAGAGGTACTGCCATGCCTGGAAGCAAGCAGGGGTCCCTTTAGTCAGGTACACTACACATGCAACACTTTCCTGGCTCCAGACCAGCAAGTGGAGTCCCCTCCCCTTGGCAACTGGGAGGCGGGGTTAGTTAGTCTCAGTGTTAGGAGTTGAGTTTAGGACATCGAGGAGAGAGGAACTAGGGACTGGAGCTGAGGAAGCTCATCCTAGCTGAAATACACAGAGGACCGGACACCGGAGTCTGAGGCTGTGGGGGCACTGCAGGCCCAGCAGCAGATACTGTAGGGCAGGAGATTGCAGGTCTCCTGGCCCCATCAGACGCCCGGAGACTCAGCAGCATGGAGGGACCAGCACCTCCACGGAGGAGCGAAGCATGTACAAGGCCCGAGCTGCCAGACATACGGGTGAGCACAGAACATCACACTCAGGGACGTGGGCTACAACACAGCTACAAGCAGTAAAGCCAAGGAGTATAGTGAGAAGGGCAGGCCTACAACTCCATCTGGCAAGGAGGACTCTATGTTTGCTTTCAGGCTGACCGGACTCTTACTTCTAGCCCGTACTCCAGTCCAGGCTTGTCTAATTGTCATCAGTAAAGACCCTGGGGCTGCACTATACTGACTCTGTGGTTATTACTGACACCCTGCACAACTACCATCATCCAAACACTGACCTGAAGCTAACTCTTCCTGTGGGGAGTTATACCACCCTTGATGCAAAACCACCAGCTTCAGAGGACTGTTCCACAGCGGCAGTCTCCATTGGCTGCATTCCACAGGTGGCGTAGTCGGACATTCACACCTATACATATAAATTCCCCTTGGATTGACCACCCTGGGTCACAGCCACAGTGACTACAACCCCCAGCATCTACCGGCCCAGCACCGGGTACCCCACGGCCTAGGGGGCGCGTCAACTTTGGCGTAGTCGGCAGGATTTCGTGCCCGTTGCCACCGGGTACTGTGTGCCTTAAAGAACTGTGTCGCATACTGTGGTGAAGTTTCGCGCCAATTGCTGCTGTTTCCCGCCATTGCCCGCCATTTCCGGGTCGCCGCGCGGGAAGAAGAGGGGCGTAACCGCTGGAAGCATGCGAAGCCCAAGCCCCGCCTCACACACTGACGCAGCGCCAGGTCCTGGAAGGAGCCCCAGTGAGCGCTTACGTCAGACGCGTGCGACGCCAGGTCCTGAAGGAGACCGTCACCGGCGGAACTGCGGCCTACCAGGAGCAAAGTAAAAGGAGGTAGGCCACGGTTCACTAGGGGGGAGGAAGATGCCCAACATGGAGGAAAGTTCAGCCGCAGGCGCGGCCACTGCCACTGTAATGCCGTTATCAATGCCATACATACCGGGAGCGGCGTGGCTTCCCCAGTACTCAGGGGAGTCGCACACCCTGAGTGACTTTGAAGAAAGACTGTGCAGCTTGTTTAAAGTGTACCCCCTGTCTGAGGAGCAGAAAGTAAGCATCCTCATAGGTCAGTTAATCGGTGCAGCCCAGAGAGAAGTGAAGTCCTGGCCGGGCAGAGACTAAGGTACTGTGAAGGAAATACTGGCCCGACTAAAGGACACCTTTGACACCCGCACTGCAGCTGAAATAAAAATGAAGTTTTACGGGTGCAAACAAAGGGTGCAGGACAGTGTACGGACTATGCTTTAAGCTTGCAGGAGGCGCTGCGGGCCATCAAACAAGTAGACCCCGACAGTGTGCGAGATGAGAACAGATTGCTAACTGAGCAGTTTATTGAGGGGCTCCTGTCCAGCACTCACCGGACACAGCTGCGCATAATGGCTCTGCAAAACCCCGATCTGGACTTTGCATAATTTAAAGACAGAGCCATCCGGGTGCTGCGAGAGTCAACACCAGGTGGCGCTTCATCCCACCGGCGCCCAGCTATCACATACCACCAGGAGGTGGCATCCTTTTCCCCAGAACCTGTAGGGGCTGATGCACAGACTCTAGACAATGCCCCGTCTACAGACCTGCACCTTCAGGTCCAGTAGCTGACTAAAAGTGTAGCTGCACTGGCCAAAACGGTGCAGTCCATGCAAGTGTCCCCCAAGGAAAAGATCCGGCTGGCTTCCAGTCCGGAGGACGTCCCGTGGCGACGGCAGAGAAGGATTCCACCAACCAGAGGGAGGAACAGCGACCGCTACGACCAGGACGGATAACCCATCTGCCGCCGCTGTCACAAGGCAGGACACTATGCAAGGTACTGTAATTTAAACTAGCAAAACCTGGGGCAGAGGGCCAACCCCCATGAGTAAGACCACCAGGCCCAAAAAGCTGGCGAGATAAGTACGTGGGGGGACGGCCGGTCCCACCTGTCGTGCTTGATGGCATCCGAATGAGCGCGTTGCTGGACACTGGATCCCAGGTGACCACTATGCCATACATTCTTTATAAACGATACTGGACTGATTCGGACACTACCCGCCGTCCAGATGAACATCTTAGCATCTATGCCAGCAATGGTCAGCCCTTGCCTCAGGTGAGGTATAAAGAAGTGGCCATAAAGATTGGCAGAGTAGAGTTGCCATCACAAGGAATGATAATTGTTGACATTGATCGCCGAGAAAGTCATCCCATGATAACCTTAGGCACTAATGTCAGTGAAAACTGTCTTTCAGAAATTATTGTCTTGTTACAGCAGGTTGCGGAGACTGCCAATTCCAGTCAGCAGCGGATTCTGCAGAGAGAGATCAGAGCCCTGATGAGAAGACAACGGGTAGAACTGTCTGGTGGTGAAATTGGCAGTGTCAGGATGAGTGACCCATTCCCCATTGCCATGCCCCCTAGAAGTGAAATGTTGATATGGTGTCGGGCAGCAATCGGTCTCAGGGGTCGAGATTACCAGGCCCTGGTAGAGCCCGTATACTCTGACAGTAGGCCCACCATCTTGACAGCCCGGGGGGTAGTTGATGTCTGCCATGGGAGAGTGCCAGTCCGCATCCTGAATTGTGGGGAGAAAGAGGTTCATTTGCCCTGATATGCTACCCTTGCCAAATTATTCACCGTCAGTAACAACTCTATAAAGACAGTGGAACCCTTACCTCCATCCAAACCGGCGGAGGATAATGGCTCCAAGGGACAGATGGAGGACTGGTGTCAGAAGCTACACGTGGGCACTGACTCCACCCCTCAGCACCAAAAACATGGAGTATACCGGGTGGTTCAGGAGTATGAGCGGATCTTCAGCAAACACCCACTAGATTTTGGGCAGGTAAAAGGGGTACAACACCATATTCCCACGGGAGATCATCCACCCATTAAAGAGCGGTACCGGCCTGTACCCCCAGCTCACTATCAATGTGCCAAAAGGGATGTTATGGGAGATGAAGGAGGCTGGGGTGATAAGAGATAGTTGTAGCCCCTGGGCAGCTCCATTAGTTCTCGTCAGGAAAAAGGATGGTGCAATGATAATGTGTGTTGACTACAGGCAAATTAACTGCATTACACATAAGGATGCCTACCCGTTACCCAGAATTGAGGAGTCCCTAGCTGCATTAAGATCTGCTAATTATTTCTCTACTTTGGATCTCACCAGTGGGTATTGGCAGGTTCCCGTAGCAGAGGCGGATAAAGAAAAGACCGCATTTACAATGCCGATGGGCCTCAGCGAGTTCAACTGCATTCCATTTGTGCTCTGCAACGCCCCTGGAACCTTCCAGCGGTTGATGGAGTGCTGTCTAGGACATAAGAACTTTGAGACAGTCCTGCTGTACCTGGATGACGTCATTGTCTACTCCAAGTCCTATGAAGACCACCTGAAGCACCTGACAGAGGTGTTTGAAGCCCTAGCTGGGTTTGGCCTGAAGGTAAAGCCGTCCAAATGCCACCTGTTGAAGCCCAAGGTACAGTACCTAGGTCATGTGATAAGCGCCGAAGGTGTAGAACCAGACCCTGAAAAGGTCACCGTAATCAAGGACTGGCCAAGACCCTCCACTATCAAGGAAGTGCGGCAATTCCTCGGGTTGGTAGGCTACTACCGAAGGTTTATCAAAGGCTTCACCAAGATAGCGGCACCCATGCAGGACCTCCTAGTAGGCCAGTCCAGGAAGGCCAAAAACCCAAAGCCTCCATTCAAATGAGATAAGCCAGAAGACGAATCCTTCATGGAACTGAAGATGGCTCTCATGGGAGACGAACTTCTGGCCTACCCCGTCTATGGCCAGCCCTTCATACTCCATACAGACATGAGCAACGTAGGATGTAGGATTGGGAGCGGTGCTGTCCCAGATACAGCAGGGCAGAGAGAGAGTGATTGTCTATGCCAGTAGGAAGCTCCGGCCCACGGAAAGGAACCCCGATAACTACAGTTCCTTCAAGTTGGAGTTCTTCGCCGTAGTCTGGGCTGTGACAGAGCGCTTCAAGCACTATCTCGCCTCCTCCAAATTTACGGTCTTCACGGACAATAACCCGCTGTCGCACCTGGAGACTGCGAAGCTTGGTGCCCTGGAACAGTGATGGATGGCCCGACTGTCTAACTACGAGTTCACCATCAAGTATCGGGCGGGGCACAAGAAGGCAAACGCTGATGCGCTGTCCAGGATGCCCAACTTGCCAGATGGAGGAGAAGACCCGGAAGAGCTGGAGGAGATAGAGATCCCTGCTTTCCACCGTCATGGGGTGACCCAATGCTCCCATTGTGTAAAGAACAGGTGCTCCGCCAACAGAGAGGCCACGTTAAATCCAAATAGATTAATAGATATATGGATAGATAGATAAAGATAGATGGATAGACAGATAATAGATAGATAGGAGATAGATAGATAGATACATGGATAGCTAGATATATAGATAATAGATAGATTGATAATAGATGGATATACAGATAGATATGAATATGTGATATATATAATCCGTGCTTTGCGTGTCTACCTTATTGTTCATGTCATTTATTAATAAATGAGTGGAAGTGAAATGTAAAATAAAGACACCCACACCGTGAATAAAATACTTTATTTGAAATAAAGACAGACACCTTTAATATTCTAAATTAAGCCATACTTACAGTCACGCTCACTCCAGCTGAAGCCCTGTAAAAAAAAAAAAATAATAAAGCAACCTCATCCTTACCTTTCCGAGGCAGTGCAAATATCGAGGGTCCCACGAAGATCCCATGAACAGAACGGCCGCATTGTAAAATGTGACCGCTCTGTTCAGCAGCCAGCAATACACTGACTCAGTGCATTCCTGGCAAATGAGGTCAGCGTGTGTGCAGGGAGTATCTCATTCAACTCATTGCAAGCGTGGGAAAATACTCACTGCGCATGTGCTGACCTCATTTGCCAGGAATACACTGAGCGTCAGTGTATTGCTGGCTGCTGAACAGAGCGGTCACATTTTACAATGTGGCCGTTCTGTTCATGAGATTTTCATGGGACCCTCGATATTTGGACTGCGGAGGACAGGTAAGGATGAGGTTGTGTGGCACCCAGGGGATGGGGACTACTCGGCGCCAGGGCCTTAATGCCTGGCCTTGGGGGATGTCGCGGTGGTCGGCTCCCGGGCCCGTACCCTGGGGTCTCTCTTTAAAAAAAAAAGGGGTTAAATGGAAAATGAAAGTTCGTGACGCCACCTGTGGTGTCTGGTGAGGACCACCAGCGCTGCGGCAGTCCACTGAGGCCGGTGTTACGGCAGCTATGATGGGGTAGCTCCCCACAGGTGGAGCTAGGCCTCAGGGCAGCGGTGTTCGGTAAGGTGCACTATATGGCGGTGACCCAGCCGGGTCCAAGGAAAAATGGGAGACACACTCATGTTTGGCTTCAGTACCTTTTTACTGGTGGAGTTACGGTACCGCCCGGAGCACTGTATGGTGAGGGGTGCACTGCAGGTCTCTCCCCAGTGAGCAGGTATAGGGCCTCCTGTATCCTTGCCGCTTGTGTAGTTTATGGCCTGTCTGAAACTAGGCCTAACTTAGTCCTTGTGTTGCGCCGGCTGTCCTGGTGTTAGGGCCTTTTGCTGAAGAGCACGCTCCTGGTATGGCGGAGCCTCCGTGCCTCCTGGTCCTGTTACGTGTCAGCTCCTGGGCTATCCTGAGACCTGAAGTCTTCCAGGAAAGATCCGGTTGTTTTTCACAGAGGGTATACTGCTCTGCAGACTCGGAGCCGGTGTCCGGTATATTTCTGGGGTGAGCTTATGAAGCTCCTCGGTCCCCGATGCTACTGTTCCACTAGCCTTCGGCCTACTCTGGGCCCTCACTAGGCTATACACACTGGCAGTAAGCTGGCTGCCTCTTCTGCCGCTCTTTAGAGCGTCGGCAATGCTCCTAGCTGTCTCTCTCTGAGCTGCTTGCAGCAGACTCCAAACAACTCCTCTCAGCAGAAACCTGCTGAGTCACTAACCTTCTGTGTCTCAGCAGAGACTCCTGACTGGACTTACTCCTTAGACAACTGACTGAACTCCCTCCCTTCCTGCCTCCACCCTCCTTTATATATTCCCTAAAGGGCTCCCTCTGGTGGTTCTGAGGTAGGGTGGAGGTGTGTGTATGCTCTGAGGGCCACTTGTGGAGAAAACCTGAAATGCACCCCCCTTTGGTCTGTGACTCCATGCACAGCAGGGCGTCACAGTTGTTTTATTATTTTATTTTTATTACAGGTGATCATGGGCTTCGGGGATTAGGTGTAAGGTGAGTATATGGTGTTTATTTATTTTTTGCAGGGGCGGTGAACATCGGGGACAAGGTGTAGGTGAGTATAATGTGTTTTATTTTTATTTTAACATTTTTTTTTTTAGCTTCCAGCAGAGCACAGGCGCGGGCGAATGGGAGACTACTTCTCCCATCCAACGGTGCCTACGCTCGCTGTTTCCTATGGCAGGAGGTGCCGGCTGATGGTGGTAGCAGTACCATCAGCCAGTGCCTATGACCCCCGGTAAGCTTTTTACCGCGGGTCACTGCCACAGCGCTTTGACCGCGGTAATGCTATTACTTCCGATCAGAGCCTGTGTTTCCTTTGCTGTCATGCAAATGACAAAGTCAGAAACCAGGTAAATTCGGGTCCCCTATTCACATGAATGGGGTTTGTGTTCGGGTTCGGGGTTCCATGATCTTCTGGCCCCTCTCTGTGGCGGTATCCCCATGACACTTGAACCCAACAGCCTAGTATATGCCTATGTAAAAGGTGACTTTGGGTCAGTAGACCCCTGGCCGGTTCAGAAATGACGGTGGAAACCCAACCATATACAGTATATTTTTTACATGTCACACTGAACAGGACACATGGCAGTATGACAATGAACTGTGCAAAATGATTATCTCAGCTCGGCTATATCTCTCTGTTCAGCAACTCAAAGAACTAAAAGAAAAGATTTAGCTGAAAATGTTTAAGCTTAAATAATAAAAAACAGAAATATAGTTATCGCTGCATTTTCCACTAAAAGATCTGAGATTTGCTCCATATTTATGCCGCTGGTGGCCCTGAGAGCTGGCTGCTGGCATAATCCATCTGCTCACTGAATCGTTCTACGCTATCCCCGAAAGCTGAGGAACATTATTGAAATGTATTTTTCATCGATAGAACGTAGAAAGAAGATTCGGCTGCCCCACTTGCAGTGCAAGCACACACTCTCTCTCAGCACCACTTGTGGTAGTAATGGTTATGTTCCTACAGAAGGACTAGCACAACTGGGTAATGACAGCCCTGCAACATTATTTTCGAATGTAGCACAGCGGGTGTCATGAAGAGGTTGTAAAGGAAAGGGAGGGGGAAATGATGAGACATAGATGGGAGGATCAATATCCTTAATACGTTTTCTGTTTCAGACGCTCACCTATAATCTACGAGTGCATTGACTGCTCCAGGGCTCCCAAGGCTATACTGAATTTCACCCCACCCTTTTTTTCATTTAGAAGTCCGAATCATCAGCTTTATTCTTCTTTTTACTTTCTGTAACGTTGCTGCGAGTCACTCACTGCGGCAAGAAGGAGAAGATTTTGCAGTATACAGCGGGAGCTTGTTAACCCTTTATGCATCTGAAGGAGCACACTATTCATCGCAATCGTAGGGCTCGTGCAGATGTTCCTGGATCACGATCCGATCATGGTCTGCAATGCGCGGAGACATGTCCAATATTGATTCGAGTGTTGTATCAAAATTGGCGATGCAAATCTACGGTTTAGTGAAAAAAATCTGACAGCATTCGGATGCCATCCATGTGCTGTCCATTTTTCACTGACAGTAGCAGGTGGAGAGACTTTTTTTCTCATCAGTAAAAAAAAACTGACCAAACTGATAAAAATCATTGATGAAACTGGGTCAGTTTTTTCTGTATGTCAAAAAAACTGACTTCAGAATGAAGCCTTAGGCTATGTTCACACATTGCGTTTTTGCTGCATTTTTCTGCGGGCAAAACCATCTCTCTTGGCAGTAAAGAAGCTGCTTACAAAAAGCGTTTTTGCTGCATTTTTTCTTGCGTTTTTCAGGATCCTGAAGTTCAGCTTTGCTTCCACCACCGAAGCATGAACACAGGTCACCAATGCAAGACATATGTGAAACCATTACATTTTTGGAAAAAGGGCAATTTGATCAAGTTATTTATTGGAAATAAAATAATTGTCTGAAAAAAATAGTGACTATTCTGAACAAAAAAGTCCATACGAGTACATGAAAAAATACACAATCACAAATATAACAGTTGGTGGGGCTGAATTGGTTGGGAATAGTTTACCTAAGACATTGGCAGAAGGGGCTACATACCAAATATAGATAAACAGTAAACAAACTAACAATGATAGGCTGGTACAGAGGGAAGAGGACCTTGTGGGCTTACATTCTACAGGAATGGGGAAGCAGACGGTAGGTTGGGGGCGGTTGCAGTAGCTCCGGTGTTGTTGAGGTGGTAGTAAGCAAGGTCCTGGCAGGCTGTAAGCTTGAAAGTTTTCAGTCATTGAGGGAGCACCAAGGCTGTAAACAGTCAGCATTCACTACACAGTGAGCTCCCTGCAATCACGCCCACCGCTCCTTGACTGATATCCTGCTTTGCAGTGCCGAGTAGGATGTCAGTCAAGGAGCGGTGGATATGACTGCTGTGCACTTATTGTATAGTGAGCAATGATGGTTCTTTGTGACTACAGAGAAAATAGTTTAATTTCCTCCCGAAAGATGCACTTTCAATCAGATTGAAGCATATATTTCCAATGGTTTACCTGCAGATAAATTTCCCTTTCTTTCTGACAGGCCCCTTTTAATGTTTTTTCTTGCCCAAAGTCTTCTCTGATTAGTTTTGAGTATACTTATATGATATTATGCTATAGGTCATATTCTTCATAAACAGCGCCACCCTTCTCCATAGGCTACATCTGGTATTGCAGTGTGACTGATCAGTAATATCAGACCTTTTTCTCTTATCTCCTTCTGAAATGTTTCGTTTAGCTTCCCTCAGTCCCTTCTCTTAAATGTTTCTCACCTCTAATAAAACATAAAAATGACTTTCAGTTATAGCTGCACCTCTCGTCTTACACCTTGGGTGCTAATATAAATCTGAGCCTTTGGGCTCACTGCACGCTTCTCTAATCTACAGAGCAGGTGTTGGGTAGAATAGCACATTGGCAGTAAAATCTTTCTTAAAATATTTATATGATTGGTTTATTCGTCTTGTAACTAGGTCATTAGGTAAGACTTTCGTAATGAGAAGCCGAACATGCGGAAACCTCAAACAGCCACATGGATAACATTTACTGTAATATTTATCAGGCAGGCGACTATTAAAGCACAGCCATAGGATACAGCATTTATTTTATTTTCGAACTGCACAAACAAAATGTGAAGGATTATAGAGCTAAAAAGCAGCAAACTAAAATCATATTCCTCAGATAAACAGATCTTAAATTATGTGGCTGCTTTATTTAACTCTGCTTCCTATAGTGAACTTAGGCTTAAAGAAGCACTCTTATCAAAGTTGTTATCCTCTTAATATATTGCAGTCATCATATTATATAGCACTGTGCACTTACAATTGCTCATTTTGCCTTTCTACCCTACTAATTCTTCTCTTTTCCTTTAGGTCTATGACATCACATGCTTAAGAACTGAATTCTTCTAAGTCCTATGTAGAAGCAAGAAGCATTTTTTTCCCTGCATGACTCATCATTAGAACTACAATTCTATGTCAATGCAAAGTCTCTGGAAGGGGGTAAAAGCAGAACAGCTGGGTCAGGAGTTGAAGAAGGTAATGATTTTTGCAGGGAAAAGAGACTTCCTGTTTCTACATAGAGCTTATAAGGTTTCAGCTAGTCTGTTCAATCACGTGATGTCATAGACCTAATGGAAAAGGTAAGAATTAACGAGTTTGAAGGATAAAATGAGCAATTGTAAATATACAGTGTTATATAATACTAGATGGTGGCCCGATTCTAACGCATCGGGTATTCTAGAATATGTATGCGGCCGACCGGGCGCAATTAGCAGAGCGGTGTTTAAATTTGGCGCCAAAATCGCTGATTGGTCGCGGCCGGCAATCGCGACCAAACAGCAAAGCGGTGTTTAAATTTGGCAGCAATAATGCTGCTTGGTCGCGCCTGCAAACGCGACCAATCAGCAGAGTGTTGTTTAAATTTGGCGCCAATCTTGCTGATTGGTCACGGCTGGCGGCTGCGACCAATCCGCAGAGTGTTGTTTAAATTTGGCGCCAATCGCGCTGATTGGTCTCGGCTGACCGGCGGCTGCGACCAATCAGCCGAGCGTTGTTTAAATTTGGCGCCAATCTCGCAGAGCGGTGTTTAAATTTTGCGCCAAAATCGCAGATTGGTCGCGTTTGGTCACGCCTGCAATCAGCAGAGCGGTGTTTAAATTTGGTGCCAATCTCGATGATTGGTCACGGCTGGCGGCTGCGACCAATCATCAGAGCGGTGTTTAAATTCGGCGCCAATCTTGCTGATTGGTCGCAGCCGCCAGCCGTGACCAATCAGCAGAGCGTTGTTTAAATTTGGTGCCAATCTCGCTGATTGGTTGCGGCCGGCCGCCGGGCGCAACCAATCAGCAGAGCGTTGTTTAAATCTGGCGCCAATCTCGCTGATTGGTCGCGGCTGGCGGCCTCGACCATTCAGCAGAGGAGTGTTTAAATTTTGCGACAAAATCGCTGATTGGTCGCGGCCTGCGGCCTCGACCAATCAGCAGAGCGGTGTTTAAATTTGACGCCAATCTTGCTGATTGGTCGTGGTCGGCTGGCGGCCGCAACCAATCAGCAGAGTGTTGTTTAAATTTGGAGCGAATCTCGCTGATTGGTCGCGGTCGGCCGGCGGCCGCGACCAATCAGCAGAGCGGTGTTTAAATTTGGCGCCAAAATCGCTGATTGGTCACGGCCGGCGGTCGCGACCAATCAGCAGAGCGGGGTTTAAATTTGGCGCCAATCTCGCTGATTGGTCTCGGTCGGCCGGCGGCTGCGACCAATCAGCAGAGTGTTGTTTAAATTTGGCGCCAATCGCGCTGATTGGTCTCGGCCGACCGGCGGCTGAGACCAATCAGCCGAGCGTTGTTTAAATTTGGCGCCAATCTCGCAGAGCGGTGTTTAAATTTTGCGCCAAAATCGCTGATTGGTCGCGGCTGGCAACCGCTACCAATCAGCAGAGCGGTGTTTAAATTTGGCGTCAAAATCGCTGATTGGTCGCGGCCGGCGGCCTCGACCAATCAGCAGAGCGTTTTTGAAATTTGGTGCCAATCTCGCTGATTGGTCGCGGCAGGCTCTGTATGGAGCATTATAAGGGGGCCAGTATTCTGTATTGAGCATTATAAGGGGGCCAGTATTCTGTATGGAGCATTATATGGGGGCCAGTATTCTGTATGGAACATTATATGGGGGCCAGTATTCTGTATGGAGCGATATATGGAGGCCAGTATTCTGCATGGAGCATTTTATGTGGGCCAGTATCCTGTATGGAGCATTATATGGAGTCCATTATTCTGGATGGAGTAATATATGGGGCCCCAGGGCTGGCTCCAGGTTTCTCTGGGTCCCGGGCGAAAGTCTCAGTGGGCGCCTTTAACACATACCACGATTCATGATGCACAGATACCACAGAGAAATATAGGTATAGTACAATGCAAAGATTTCACTTCTTACATTACATGAGTGATATCTATTGTAAATTCCACAATAGCTCAGAAACTGGCGAATCGCTCCACACAGTATACTGGCCCTCATAAAATGCTCCATACAAAATACTGGCCCCCATAAAATGTTCCATACGGAATACTGGCCCCCATATAACGCTCCATACGGAATACTGGCCCCCATATAACGCTCCATACAGAATACTGGCTCCCATATAACGCTCCATACAGAATACTGGCCCCCATAAAATGCTCCATACAGGATACTGGCCTCCATATAATGCTCCGTACAGCATACTGGTCCCCTTAAACCACTCCATACAGGATACTGGCCCCCATATAATGCTCCATGCAGGCTGTCCCCCCCCACATGATTCCCTATGCAGGCTGTTCCCCCCTTATAATGCCCCATGCAGGATATCACCCCCATATAATGCCCCATGCAGGATGTGACCCCCCATATAATGCCCCATGCAGGATGTCACTCCCTTCCCCATATAATGCTCCATGCAGGATATCACTTCTCCCCCCCATATAATGCCCCATGCAGGATGTCACTTCTCCCTCCATATAATGCCCCATGCAGGATGTCACCCCTCATATAATGCCCCATGCAGGATGTCACTTCTCCCCCCCATATAATGCCTCATGCAGGATGTCCATTCCCCTCCCCATATAATGCCCCATGCAGGATATCCCTTTCCCCCCATATAATGCCCCATGCAGAATGTCCCTTCCCCCCCATATAATGCCCCATGCAGGATATCCCTTTCACCCCCATATAATGCCCCATGCAGGATATCACCCCCCTCTCTTTATAATGCCCCATGCAGGATGTCACCCCCCCCATATAATGCCACATGCAGGATGTCACCCCCCCATATAATGCCCCATGCAGGAGGTCACCCCCCCATATAATGCCCCATGCAGGATGTCACCCCCCCATATAATGCCCCATGCAGGATGTTACCCCCCATATAATGCCCCATGCAGGATGCCACCCTCCTCCTTATAATGCCCTATGCCTCCATACATTGAAAAAAAATAAAATCAAACGCTCACCTCACTCCTCCTCACCTGCTGCCGCTGCTCAGGTCCAGACTCCAGCGTCCCTGGCATCTTCCCTCTCTGCGCTGCCTGTGATGGCTCAGGGGAGGGCGCGGTGGAAAGACGTCACCGCGCCCTCTGACCTGAGACGTCACAGTTTGCGCACAGCAGGAAGACAGCGGATCTGCGGAGGCACTGGGAGAGGTAAGTATCCGGCTACCGGGGCCCTGAGCAAGCGGGGGAGAAGGGTGGGTGCTGGCACCACTCTCCTCCGCCCATAATCCGGCGAGGTGCCCGACCGCAAGTGGGCCCCCCGCCTGCTCAGGGGCCCACAATACTGTATGGAGGACTTAGTGGTGCCTATAATACTGTATGCAGGACTATATTGTCCCGTCTGCACTGTGCGCTGCGAGGATTAGCCGATTTCTGAGCTATTCTAGAATTTACAATAGATATCACTCATGTAATGTAAGAAGTACACTCCCTGACAGAAGTTATGTCGCTTATCCATGTTATGTAAATAAAAGCTTATAACCTGACGTTAAATTCATCCATTGGTTTTATAAACTACTCTTTTGAAAGCTGAAACCCTCCCAAATTTGGTATAGGTTAAGAAAATAAATTGGCATCAATGCTGAAATATTGATCATTTAATGAACATAGAATGGTCAGATTTTGTCAAGACAAAAGTTTTGTCACCTGGTCATATAATGCACCCAATCCTAGTTTACATTCTCACCAGTGCTCAGTAAATGATCGGTTAATTAGTGGGTGTGTATAAAAAGAAACCCAGCACCCCAGACCTTCACTTGAACTGCAACTTGAGCTCTGACAACATGCCAAAAATCTACCCTGCGACCAAAGCCTTGATTATCAGGAGGCTGAAGACCAGATCCACTGCAGAGGTGGCTGGCACCTTTAATGTGTCTCAGCATCAAGTACAAAGCATTAAAAAAAATTTGAAGAGACTTGAGATGTGTTTGACAAGCCCAGGTCCGGCAGACCCCGCAAGACAACTGCTCAGGAGGAACGTTTGTTGGTTAGAAAATCCAAAGCAAGCCCCTCTTCCACTGCAGAAGAGCTCCAACAGGTCTGCTCACCTCAAGTCCCTTTGTCAACTAGAAAAGTTTGTAGGATTCTGTCTCGAAATGGCCTCCATGGTCGAATCAGTACCCAGAAGCCAGCACTAAACAAAAGGCAAATACAAAACATTTGCAAAGTCCCACAGCCTGCTAAACAGATGGACGCTGGAAAAGTGGCAGAAGGTGGATTTCTCTGATGAATCTTCAGTAGAATTACACCACAGCCACCGCAAATACAGCAGGAGACCTACTGGAGCCCGCATGGATCCAAAATACACCCAGAAAACAGTTACATTTGGTGGTGGCAAGATCATGGTCAGGGGTTACATTCAGTATGGGGGTGTGCGAAACATTTGCAAGGTGGAAGGCAATATCAATAGCCTAAAATATCAAGAAGTATTAGCTACCTCTTACATTCCAAATCATAAAAGGGGTCAAATTCTGCAGCAGGATGGTGCTCCATCTCATACATCCATCTCTACAACAAAGTTCCTCCAGGCAAAAAAGATGAAGGTGCTCAAGGACTGGCCAGCCCAGTCACCAGACATGAACATCATTGAGTATGTTTGGGGTAGGATAAAAGAGGAAGCTTGGAAGACAAAACCAAAAAATCTAGATGAACTCTGGGAGGAATGTAAGACTGCATTCTTTGCTATTCCTTATGACTTCATTAATAAATTGTATGAATCATTGTTGAACCGCATGGATTCAATCCTTCAAGCTCATGGAAGTCACACAAAATATTAAATATGACTCTAATAGCACCACAACTTCATTCACCAATGTTATGCAACATATATTTGTATTTTAAGATAATTATTTGTTTGAATATCACATTACTTTCTGTGGGCGACAAAACTTTTGTCTTGCCAAAATCTGACCATTCTGTGTTCATTAAATGATCAATATTTCAGCAATGATGCCAATTTATTTTCTTAACCTAAACCAAATTTGGGAGGGTTTCAGCTTTCAAAAGAGTAATTTATAAAACCAATGGATGAATTTAACGTCAGGTTATAAGCTTTTACTTACATAACATGGATAAGCGACATAACTTCTGTCAGGGAGTGTAAGTGAAATCTTTGGCATTCTACTACATCTATATTCCTCTGTGGTATCTGTGCATCATTAATCCTATGGATAGGGCATCAATCAAAAAGTAGTGGACAACTCCTTTGATAATAATAGTAGTAATAAAAATACATTCATACATGTTTCAAGTAATCAATATCCAAAATAGTCAAAATGGATTAAAAACGTAACGGCAGATAGAAACTAAGTAACAGTACATGGTCAGGTGATCAGACATTACAAAAAAACACTTCTACACCACAAAGGTGCTCAGGCAACAATTGTTCCCATTGAGAAACAGTTGGACTCTTCGGGGGCTTCCAGCTAAGAATGATAGACTTCCTGGCAAACAACATTAATAATCTAGGATGCTTCTGCCAAATTTTGCAGAGATTAGACCAACTATTAAACCTAGTAGGCAATTAATAGGGATAGCCCCTCCTCCCCTGCAAACCCCAAATTTAAATTGACCATGGAGGCCTGGATTTGGAGTCACCCCCAAAATTAAAGTGGAAAAACACACTACAAGCCGATCCAACTTTGATATAATGTCCTTAAAACAAGTCAAAATGAGGCTCAGTATTGTGTGTGGCCTCCACGTGCCTGTATGACCTCCCTAAAATGCCAGGGCATGCTCCTGATGAGGTTGCGGATGGTCTCCTGTGGGATCTCCTCCCAGACCTGGACTAAAGCATCCGCCAACTCATGGACAGTCTGTAGTGCAACGTGATGTTGGTGGATGGAGTGAGACATGATGTCCCAGATATGCTCAATCGGATTCAGGTCTGGGGAATGGGCGGGCCAGTCCATAGCTTCAATGCTTTCATCTTGCAGGAACTGTTGACACACTCCAGCCACATGAGGTCTGGCATTGTTCTGCATTAGGAGGAACCCAGGGCCAACCGCACCAGCATATGGTCTCACAAGGGGTCTGAGGATCTCATCTCGGTACCTAATGGCAGTCAGGCTACCTCTGGCGAGCACATGGAGGGCTGTGCGGCCCTCCAAAGAAATGCAACCCCACACCATTACTGACCTACTGCCAAACCGGTCATGCTGAAGGATGTTGCAGGCAGCAGATCGCTCTCCACGGCGTCTCCAGACTCTGTCACGTCTGTCACACATGCTCAGTGTGAACCTGCTTTCATCTGTGAAGAGCACAGGGCGCCTGTGGTGACTTTGCCAATCCTGGTGTTCTGTGGCAAATGCCAAGCGTCCTGCACGGTGTTGGGCTGTGAGCACAACCCCCATCTGTGGACGTCAGGCACTCATACCACCCTCATGGAGTCGGTCTCTAACCGTTTGTGCAGACACATGCACATTTGTGGCCTGCTGGAGGTCATTTTGCAGGGCTCTGGCAGTGCTCCTCCTGTTCCTCCTTGCACAAAGGCGGAGGTAGCGGTCCTGCTGCTGGGTCGTTGCCCTCCTACGGCCCTCTCCACGTCTCCTGGTGTACTGGCCTGTCTCCTGGTAGCGCCTCCAGCCTTTGGACACTACGCTGACAGACACAGCAAGCCTTCTTGCAACAGCTCGCATTGATGTGCCATCCTGGATGAGCTGCACTACCTGAGCAACTTCTGTGGGTTGTACAGTCCATCTCATGCTACCACGAGTGCACAACCAACATTCAAAAGTGACCAAAACATCAGCCAGAAAGCATTGGTACTGAGATGTGGTCTGTGGTCCCCACCTGCAGAACCACTCCTTTATTGAGTGTGTCTTGATAATTACCAACAATTTCCATCTATTGTCTATTCCATTTGCACAACAGCATGTGGAATTGATTGTCAATCAGTGTTGCTTCCTAAGTGGACAGTTTGATTTCACAGAAGTTTGATTTACTTGGAGTTATATTCTGTTGTTTAAGTGTTCCCTTTATTTTTTTGAGCAGTATATATATATATATATATATATATATATATATATATAATATATATAGTACAGACCAAGAGTTTGGACACACCTTCTCATTTAAAGATTTTTCTGTATTTTCATGACTACGAAAATTGTACATTCACACTGAAGGCATCAAAACTATGAATTAACACATGTGGAATTATATACTTAACAAAAAAGGTTCTTCAAAGTAGCCACCTTTTGCTTTGATTACTGCTTTGCACACTCTTGGCATTCTCTTGATGAGCTTCAAGAGGTAGTCACCGGAAATCGTCTTCCAACAATCTTGAAGGAGTTCCCAGAGATGTTTAGCACTTGTTGGCCCTTTTGCCTTCACTCTGCGGTCCAGCTCAACCCAAACCATCTCGATTGGGTTCAGGTCTGGTGACTGTGGAGGCCAGGTCATCTGGCATAGCACCCCATCACTCTCCTTCTTGGTCAAATAGCCCTTACACAGCCTGGAGGTGTGTTTGGGGTCATTGTCCTGTTGAAAAATAAATGATGGTCCATCTAAACACAAACTGGATGGAATATCATGCTGCTGCAAGATGCTAAATCCCCAACAGTGTCACCAGCAAAGCACCCCCACACCATCACACCTCCTCCTCCATGCTTCACGGTGGGAACCAGGCATGTAGAGTCCATCTGTTCACCTTTTCTGCGTCGCACAAAGACACGGTGGTTGGAACCAAAGATCTCAAATTTGGACTCATCAGACCAAAGCACAGATTTCCGCTGGTCTAATGTCCATTCCTTGTGTTCTTTAGCCCAAACAAGTCTCTTCTGCTTGTTGCCTGTCCTTAGCAGTGGTTTCCTAGCAGCTATTTTACCACGAAGGCCTGCTGCACAAAGTCTCCTCTTAACAGTTGTTGTAGAGATGTGTCTGCTGCTAGAACTCTGTGTGGCATTGACCTGGTCTCTAATCTGAGCTGCTGTTAACCTGCGATTTCTGAGGCTGGTGACTCGGATAAACTTATCCTCAGAAGCAGAGGTGACTCTTGGTCTTCCTTTCCTGGGGCAGTCCTCATGTGAGCCAGTTTCTTTGTAGCGCTTGATGGTTTTTGCAACTGCACTTGGGGACACTTTCAAAGTTTGCCCAATTTTTCGTACTGACTGACCTTCATTTCTTAAAGTAATGATGGACACTCGTTTTTCTTTACTTAGCTGCTTTTTTCTTGCCATAATACAAATTCTAACAGTCTATTCAGTAAGACTATCAGCTGTGTATTCACCTGACTTCTGCACAACACAACTGATGGTCCCAACCCCATTTATAAGGCAAGAAATCCCACTTATTAAACCTGACAGGGCACACCTGTGAAGTGAAGACCATTTCCGGTGACTATCTCTTGAAGCTCATCAAGAGAATGCCAAGAGTATGCAAAGCAGTCATCAAAGCCAAAGGTGGCTACTTTGAAGAACCTAGAGTATAAGCATATTTTCAGTTGTTTCACACTTTTTTGTTAAGTATATAATTCCACATGTGTTAATTCATAGTTTTGATGCCTTCAGTGTGAATGTACAATTTTCAAAGTCATGAAAATACAGAAAAATCTTTAAATGAGAAGGTGTGTCCAAACTTTTGGTCTGTACTGAATATATACAGTATATATAATTATGAACATCAGAACAATAAGCTTGGATAAGAGAGCCTTCACAGATCATACATTTGAATGTACCCTGCCCACTATTACATTACATATGTCCCCTAGAGTTGGCTCTTTTTGGATGAAACATGAAGCATTGAAATTAAAGGGAAGTTTACAGCGGGTACATGCTGCCTGATCCACGAGCTGCATATATCAGACACTGGCTGTATGAGTTCAGGCTTGTGTTTGACTCTGAAGCGTTGCAGGGTTTCAGAGATAAACAGTTTACAACACGCCAGGAGCCAAGCCTCATGGGAGACTAATAGGACAGGCAGGTCCCTGGCGACTTCTCCCCACCCACAAGTGGTGCATGCACTTATCCGACTAGTCTCCTGTGCGGCTCAGTCTCTTGCGGCTTCAGAGATTTCAGAATTAAACATATATAGCTGCAATCTGATCTAGCATCTGATAAATGCTGCCCGTAGATCAGGCTGCATGTTTCAGCTTTTAAGTTCCCTTAACCCCTTCGCAACCTTGGGTTTTGTCGTTTTTGCTTTTTCGTTTTTTGCTCCCCTTGTTCCCAGAGCCATATCGTCTTTATTTTATGGACAATATGGCCGTGTGAGGGCTTATTTTTTGCGGGACAAGTTGTACTTTTCAACGCCATTACTAGTTTTACCATATCGTGTACGGGCAAACGGTAAAAAAATTCCAAGTGCGGTAAAATTGCAAAAAAAGTGCAATACCACAGTTGTTTTTTATTTATTTTTTTTACCACGTTCACTGAATGCTAAAACTGACTTGCCATTCTTATTCTCCAGGTCATTACGAGTTCGTAGACACCAAACATGTATAGGTTATTTTATATTTAAGTGGTGAAAGAAAATTCCAAAATTTGGTAAAAAAAAAAAAAAAAAAAAAAATAGCGCCATTTTCCGAGACCTGTAGCGTCTCCATTTTTCGGGATCTGGGGCTGGTGAGGGCTTATTTTTTGCGCGCCGGGCTGATGTTTTTATTGATACCATTTTGGGGTAGATCCGATGTTTTGATCGCCCGTTATTGCATTTTATTGCAATTTTGCGGCGACCAAAAAACGTAATTCTGGCGTTTAGAATTTTTTTCTCGTTACACCGTTTACCGATTGGATTGATTCTTTTCTTATATTGATAGATGGGGCGATTCTGAACGCGGCGATACCAAATATGTGTATGTGGTTTTTTTTATATTTTATTTTGAATGGGGTGAAAGGGGGGTGATTTAAACTTTTATATTTTTTTTATTTTTTTTATATTTTTAAAAACATTTTTTTTTCACTTACTGCATGCTTCAATAGTCTCCATAGGAGACTAGAAGCAGCAGTTGTCTGATCGTCTCTGCTACATACAGGGGACCAGCAGATCCCCTGCATATAGCAGAAATGGTCCTATGCTATGAGCGCCGACCACTAGGTGGCGCTCATAGCGACGAGATCATGACAACCACAGGCGTCTGCTGCAGACCCTGGGTTGTCATGCACGCCCATCGGTGACCCGCGATCACGTGACGGGGTCGCCGGTGGGCGGGGTTTAAGACGCGCAACCCGGAAGCGCGCGTTAAATGCTGCTGTCGGAGATTGACAGCGGCATTTAACATGTTAACATCTGCGGGTGGATCGCGATTCCACCCGCGGCTGTTGCGGGCACATGTCAGCTGTAAGAATCAGCTGACATGTGCTCGGTTCAGTGCGGGCTCAGCGCCGGAGCCCTCACTGAACCGGGGGTACGCAAATGTGCGTACTAATACGGCAAGGGTTGGAAAGGGGTTAAAGGACACACTTTTAATGTACTGCAAAAATGATCAGAATACTAGATATGTGCAAAATTACAATTAAAGGGGATATCTGTTAGAAGTTGGCTCAGGATAAGGTCCATCCGCTGGGCCTCATTGGAGAATGGATGGAGCGGTGGTGGATATGTGCACTGGTGCTAAATTCTAATAGGCATAAAAGTGCTCTATTCTGCTGATCGGTGCGGGTCCCAACAGTCGAATCCTTACCAATCTATAAGTGATCCATTGGATAAGGCAACCCTTTTAAGAGCAAACAATCACTATTTTGTATTTTCCTCTGCTCTATACATACAGTGCTGGCCAAAAGTATTGGCACCCCTGCAATTCTGTCAGATAATACTCAGTTTCTTCCTGAAAATGATTGCAATCACAAATTCTTTGGTATTATTATCTTCATTTAATTTGCTTGCAAGGAAAAAACACAAAAGAGAATGAAGCAAAATCAAATCATTGATCATTTCACACAAAACTCCAAAAAAGGGCCGGACAAAAGTATTGGCACCCTCAGCCTAATACTTGGTTGCACAACCTTTAGCCAAAATAACTGCGAACAATGAGTTTCTTACAATGCTCTGCTGGAATTGTAGACCATTCTTCTTTGGCAAACTGCTCCAGGTCCCTGATATTTGAAGGGTGCCTTCTCCAAACTGCCATTTTGAGATCTCTCCACAGGTGTTCTATGGGATTCAGGTCTGGACTCATTGCTGGCCACCTTAGAAGTCTCCAGTGTTTTCTCTAAAACCATTTTATAGTGCTTTTGGAAGTGTGTTTTGGGTCATTGCCCTGCTGGAAGACCCATGACCTCTGAGGGAGACCCAGCTTTCTCACACTGGCCCCTACATTATGCTGCAAAATTTGTTGGTAGTCTTCAGACTTCATAATGCTATGCACACGGTCAAGCAGTCCAGTGCCAGAGGCAGCAAACAACCCCAAAACGTCAGGGAACCTCCGCCATGTTTGACTGTAGGGACTGTGTTCTTTTCTTTGAATGCCTCTTTTTTTTTTCCTGTACACTCTATGTTGATGCTTTTTGCCAAAAATCTCTACTTTTGTCTCATCTGACCAGAGAACATTCTTCCAAAATGTTTTATGCTTTCTCAGGTAAGTTTTGGCAAACTCCAGCCTGGCTTGTTTATGTCTCGGGGTAAGAAGTGGGGTCTTCCTGGGTATCCTACCATACAGTCCCTTTTCATTCAGACGTCAACGGATAGTACGGGTTGACACTGTTGTACCCTCGGACTGCAGGGCAGCTTGAACTTGATTGGATGTTAGTCGAGGTTCTTTATTCACCGTCCGCACAATCTTGCGCTTAAATCTCTCTTCAATTTTTCTTTTCGTCCACATCTAGGGAGGTTAGCCACAGTGCCATGGGCTTTAAACTTCTTGATGACACTGCGCACGGAAAACACAGGAATATTCAGGTCTTTGAAGATGGACTTGTAGCCTTGAGATTGCTCATGCTTCCTCACAATTTGGTTTCTCAAGTCCTCAGACAGTTCTTTGGTCTTCTTTCTTTTCTCCATGCTCAATGTGGTACACACAAGGACACAGGACAGAGGTTGAGTCAACTTTAATCCATGTTAACTGGCTGCAAGTGTGATTTAGTTATTGCCAACACCTGTTAGGTGCCACAGTAAGTTACAGGTGCAGTTAATTACACGAATTAGAGAAGCATCACATGATTTTTCAAAGGGTGCCAATACTTTTGTCCACCCCCTTTTTTTAGGTTTGGTGAGGAATTATATCCAATTTGGCTTTAGGACAATTCTTTTTGTGTTTTTTTTCATTGAAGACAAATTAAATGAAGAGAATAATACCAAAGAATTTGTGATTGCAATCATTTTCAGGAAGAAACTGAGTATTATCTGACAGAATTGCAGGGGTGCCAATACTTTTGGCCAGCACTGTAGCTGTTAAAGCTGGAGCCATTTTAATCATAGAATGTTAGAGTTGGAGGGGACCTCCAGGGTCATAGTAACATAGTAACATAGTAACATAGTTTGTAAAGCCGAATAAAGACTTGCGTCCATCAAGTTCGACCTATTAGTTCTGTAATTGCTAAAGTTGATCCAGAGGAGGGCAAAACCCCCAAATGATTTAGCCAATCTTCACCTGAGGAAAAATTCCCTCCCGACTCTGAAACCAGCAGTCAGAATAAATCCCTGTATCAACCTACTATTTTATTTTATTTTTAAGTATACGCTGAAATCTGCCTGGTATCTAGAAATGCATCCAGTCCCCGCTTGAACTGGTGTAGTGAATCCGACATTACCGTCTCCTCACTCAGTGAATTCCATATTCTCACTGCTCTTACCGTAAAGAACCCCTTCCTATGCTGGTGCTGAAACCTTTTCTCTTCCAGTCTTAGTGAATGCCCTCTTGTTACCGTAATATCCCTCCTTTTGAACAAATCTCGGGCAAGATCTCTATACTGTCCCCTAACATATTTGTACACATTTATTATGTCCCCCCTCAACCTTCTCTTTTCCAGGCTGAATAGTTCTAGTTTTGCCAACCTCTCTGGGTATTGCAGTCCCTCCATTCCCTTTATTTATTTTGTTGCCCTCCTTTGTACCTTTTCAAGCTCATTTATATCCTTTCCATATATTGGGGCCCATAACTGAGCACAGTATTCCAAGTGTGGTCTGACCAGTGCTTTGTACAGTGGAAGAACAATGTTCTCATCCTTTGCAGCTATACCTCTTCTGATACATCCCATTACCCTGTTTGCCCTTAGAGGAGCGGCCTGACTTTGGGCACTCCAATTTAGTTTGCTATCAATCAAGATGCCCAAGTCCTTCTCCATCTCTGAATTCCCCAATGATTTCCCATTCAGTGAGTACTGGTGACTTCCATTTTTCCTTCCCATATGTATGACCTTACATTTCTCCTCGTTAAACCTCATTTGCCATTTAATGCTCCACCTACCCAGCTTATCCAAATCCCTCTGTAGGTCTGCACTGTCCTCTTTTGTACTAATTGTTTTACATAACTTTGTGTCATCTGCAAATTTTGATATTTTACTATTTATCCCGTTGACTATGTCGTTAATAAAGATATTAAATAACATTGGGCCTAGTACAGACCCCTGTGGTACCCCACTAGTGACGCTTACCCCAATCTGAGTATTCCATTTATAACCACCCTCTGCCTTCTATCCCTTAGCCAGTTAGCTACCCACTTGCAAACATTTTCCCCCAGCCCCATCATTCTCATTTTGTATACCAACCTATTATGTGGCACGCTATCGAACGCTTTTGAGAAGTCGAGATACACGACATCCACTGGTTCCCCCTGATCTACTCGAGAGCTAACCTCCTCGTAGAAGTCAATCAGGTTTGTTTGGCAGGAGCGATTCCTCATGAATCCATGTTGGTTCGGGATTAAAAGATTATTAGCATCAAGATGCTCCGTAATTGCCTCTTTAATGAAGCTTTCAAAAATTTTGCCCACAACGGACGTCAGACTCACCGGCCGATAGTTTCCGGTGTTACTTTTTGCTCCCTTTTTGAATATTGGCACTACATTCGCCTGTCGCCAATCAAGTGGTACAGACCCAGTCTCAACAGAGTCCTTAAATATAAGATATAACGGTCTGTCTATCACATTACTTAGTTCCCTTAGTACCCGTGGGTGTATGCCATCAGGTCCTGGTGATTTGTTTATTTTAATGTTACTGAGGCGTTTCTGTACCTCAACTTGGGTTAGATTAGTCATACTTAGTGGAGGATTAAGCTTGTCACTTCTCATTTCTCCTGTTAGTTCTATTTCCTTTGTGAAAGTTGTCGAAAAAAAATAATTTAATAGATTAGCTTTATCCTCATCTTTCTCTATGATTTTGCCTTCCTCACTTTTTATCGGTCCAATATTATCCGATTTAATCCTTTTACTATTTATATACGTAAAGAACAGTTTGGGATTTGATCGTGTCCAACCCCCTGCTCCATGCAGGATTCACTAAACCATCTCAGACCGATGTCTGTCCAGCCTCTGTTTGAAGACTTCCATTGAAGGAGAACTCACCACCTCTTGTGGCAGCCTGTTTCACTCATTGATCACCCTCACTGTCAAAAAGTTTTTGTAACATCTAATCTGTATCTTCTCCCTTTCAGTTTCATTCCATTGCTACTCGTGTTTCCACGTGTAAATGAGAATAAGGATGATCCCTCTACACTGTAACAGCCCTTCAGATATTTGTAGACAGCTATTAAGTCTCCTCTCAGTCTTCATTTTTGCAAGTTAAACATTCCCAGATCCTTTAACTGTTCCTTGTAGGACACAGTTTGCAGTCCACTCACCATCCTGGTAGCTCTTCTCTGAACGAGCTGCAGTTTTCCGATATCTTTTTTAATACAGTATGTGCTGGCCAGTACTGGACACAGTATTCCATGTGAAGTCTGACCAAAGAGGAGTAGAGGGGGGTAATTACTTCACGTTATCTAGACTCTATGCTTCTCTTAATACATCCCAGAACTGTGTTTGCCTTTTTTGCTACTGTCCATACTGACTCTTTAACCCCTTTAAAGCCCAAGACATATTAATACGTATCTGCGCCCTGGGCTTTAAGAGCCTGATACTTATTAGTATGTCTTTGTTATCGCGCCCGCTCATAGGCGTGATCGCCGCCGGGTGTCAGCTGATTGTCACAGCTGACACCCGGTGCTATGTGCTGGGAGTGGTCCCGCACTGCTCCCGCCACATTAACTCCTGCAATGCTGTGAGCCAAGTTGATCGCAGCATTGTGGTGGCAAGGGTAGGTGATCGGGATACTCACCTCTCCTGCCGGCCTCCAGCGCTGTCTGCCGTGGCTTACCAGATGTTGCCATGATGACCCGATGTCTTCATGACAACATCCAGGTCACCAGACAGCAGGAAGATATTTTGGTCATGCGCGGTACATGACCAAAATATCTTCTGCATCTGCAGCGCTGACAGCCTGTATAGCACAGGGATGGTGCTCCATCCCTGTGCTATACAGGCAATCAGAATAAAAAAAGTGAAAGTCCCATAGTTGGACAAAGAATAAAAGTAAAAAAAGTGTCATAAAGTGAAAAAAATAAATAAAATAAAATTGTAAAAATATTTAAAAAAAAATAAAAAAAATAATCCACCAAAAATAAAAATATAATGTACCCATCAATAAATATTATTATGAAAAAAACAACAAAAAACAATAAAAGTACACACATTTGGTATCGCCGTGTCTGGATCGACCTGACCTATAAAACTGTCCCACTAGTTAACCCCTTTAGTGAAAAAAAAAAATAAAATAAAAAAAATAAATAAAAAACTAAGCAAAAAACAATGCTTTATCATCATACAGCCAAACAAAAAATGGATTAACACGCGATCAAAAAGACGAATATAAATAAAAATGGTACCGCTGAAAACATGATCTTGTCTCGCAAAAACCAAGCCATCATACAGCTCCATCAGCCGAAAAATAAAAAAGTTATAGCTCTCAGAATAAAGCGATGCAAAAAAATAATTTTTTCAATAAAATAGCTTTTATTGTGTAAAAGCGCCAAAACATAGAAAAACGATATAAAAGCGGTACCACTGTAAACGTACTGACTCAAGTACCTGAGTACCCGATGCAAACTCAAGTAGCGAGCACTTGCGCTCAATACTAATGACAACTTATTCAATATGATGACCTAATGTTATCAAATTGTGTGTCGTACCTCTGGGTTCAAAATGTTCACTATACCCATTGATATAATCCTTGAGGGGTGTAGTTTCCAAAATGGGGTCACTTGTGGGGGTTTCCACTATTTAGGCACATCAGGGGCTCTCCAAACGCGACATGGCGTCTGCTTTCGATTCCAGCCAATTTTGCGTTCAAAAAGTCACACAGTGCTCCTTCCCTTCTGAACTCTGCCGTGCACCCAAACACTGTATTTTCCTCACATATGGGGTACTGGCATACTCAGGAGAAATTGCACAAAAGTTTTTGGGGTCCATTTTCTCCTCTTACCCTTGTGAAAATAAAAATAATGGGGCTAAAACATAATTTTTGTGGAAAAATTTTGATTTTTTCATTTTCACGGCTCCATGTTATAAAATTCTGTAAAACACTTGGGGGTTCAGGGTGCTCACCACACATCTAAATAAGTTCCCTGAGGGGTCTAGTTTCCAAAATCGTGTCATTTGTGGGGGGTTTCCACTGTTTAGGCACATCAGGGGCACATCCGCTAATTATTCAAGCAAATTTTCATTCAAAAAGTCAAATGGTGCTCCTTCCCTTCCGAACCCTGCCGTATGGCCAAGTAGTCTGCTTATTCAGGAGAAATTGCACAACAAACTGGATGGTGCAATTTCTCCTGTTACCCTTATGAAAATGCAAAATTGGGGGCTGAAAAACATTTTTGTGGGAAAAATGTGACAATTTTATTTTTACAGCTCAATGTTATAATCTTCTGTGAAGCACCTGGTGGTTCAAGATGCTCACCACACATCTAGATAAGTTCCCTGAGGGGTCTAGTTTCCAAAATCGTGTCATTTGTGGGGGGTTTCCACTGTTTAGGCATATCAGGGGCTCTCCAAACGCGATATGGCGTCCGCTAATTATTCAAGCAAATTTTACAATCAAAAAGTCAAATGGTGCTCCTTCCCTTCCGAACCTTGCCGTGCGCCCAAACAGTGGTTTTCCCCCACATATGGGGTATCTGCTTACTCAAGAGAAATTGCACAACAAACTGCATGGTGCAATTTCTCTTGATATCCTTATAAAAATGTAAAATTGGGGGCTGAAAAACATTTTTGTGAGAAAAATGTGAAAATTTTATTTTTACGGCTCAATGTTATAAACTTCTGTGAAGCACCTGGGGGTTCAAGGTGCTCACCACACATCTAGATAAGTTCCCTGAGGGGTCTAGTTTTCAAGATGGTGTCACTTGTGCGGGGTTTCCACTGTTTAGGCACATCAGGGGCTCCACCAAAAGCAACATGGCATCCGCTAATTATTCAAGCAAATTTTACATTCAAATAGTCAAATCGCGCTCCTTCCCTTCAGAACCCTGCTGTGCGCCCAAACAGTGTTTTTTCCCCACACATGGGGTATCTGCTCAGGGGAAATTGCACAACATATTTTGGGGTTCGTTTTTTTCCTGTTACCCCTGCGAAAATAAAAAAAATTGGATCTAATGTAACATTTTCGTGAAAAAAGTTAAATGTTCATTTTTTTCTTCCACATTCCAAAAATTCCTGTGAAGCACCTGAAGAGTTAATAAAGTTCTTGAATGTGGTTTTGAGCACCTTGAGGGGTGCAGTTTTTAGAATGGTGTCACTTTTGGGTAATTTCTGTCATAAAGACCCCTCAAAGTGACTTCAAATGTGATGTGGTCCCTAAAAAAATTATTTTGCTGGAAAAATGAGAAATCGCTGGTCAACTATTAACCCCTATAGCTCCCTAATAAAAAAAAATTTGGTTCCAAAATTGTGCTGATGTAAAGTAGAAATGTGGGAAATGTTATTTTTTAACTATTTTGTGTGACATACAGTACAGACCAAAAGTTTGGACACACCTTCTCATTTAAAGATTTTTCTGTATTTTCATGACTATGAAAATTGTACATTCACACTGAAGGCATCAAAACTATGAATTAACACATGTAGAATTATATAGTTAGCAAAAAAAGTGTGAAACAACTGAAAATATGTCTTATATTCTAGGTTCTTCAAAGTAGCCACCTTTTCCTTTGATGACTGCTTTGCACACTCTTGGCATTCTCTTGAGGAGCTTCAAGAGGTAGTCACCGGAAATGGTCTTCCAACAATCTTGAAGGAGTTCCCAGAGATGCTTAGCACTTTTTGGCCCTTTTGCCTTCACTCTGCGGTCCAGCTCACCCCAAACCATCTCGATTGGGTTCAGGTCTGGTGACTGTGGAGGCCAGGTCATCTGGCGTAGCACCCCGTCACTCTCCTTCTTGGTCAAATAGCCCTTACACTGCCTGGAGGTGTGTTTGGGGTCATTGTCCTGTTGAAAAACAAATGATGGTCCAACTAAACGCAAACCAGATGGAAAAGCATGCCGCTACAAGATGCTGTGGTAGCCATGCTGGTTCAGTATGCCTTCAATTTTGAATAAATCCCCAACAGAGTCACCAGCAAAGCACCCCAACACCATCATACCTCCTCCATGCTTCACAGTGGGAACCAGGCATGTAGAGTCCATCCGTTCACCTTTTCTGCGTCGCACAAAGACACGGTGGTTGGAACCAAAGATCTCAAATTTGAACTCATCAGACCAAAGCACAGATTTCCACTGGTCTAATGTCCATTCATTGTGTTCTTTAGCCCAAGCAAGTCTCTTCTGCTTGTTGCCTGTCCTTAGCAGTGGTTTCCTAGCAGCTATCTTACCATGAAGGCCTGCTGCACAAGGTCTCCCCTTAACAGTTGTTGAAGAGATATTTCTAGTGCTAGAACTCTGTGTGGCATTGACCTGGTCTCTAATCTGAGCTGCTGTTAACCTGCGATTTCTGAGGCTGGTGACTCTGATAAACTTATCCTCAGAAGCAGAGGTGACTCTTGGTCTTCCTTTCCGGGGGCTGTCCTCATGTGAGCCAGTTTCTTTGTAGCGCTTGATGGTTTTTGTAACTGCACTTGGGGACACTTTCAAAGTTTTCCCAATTTTTCACACTGACTGACCTTCATTTCTTAAAGTAATGATAGCCACTCGTTTTTCTTTACTTAGCTGCTTTTTTCTTGCCATAATACAAATTCTAATAGTCTATTCAGTAGGACTATCAGCTGTGTATCCACCAGACTTCTGCACAACACAACTGATGGTCCCAACCCCATTTATAAGGCAAGAAATCCCACTTATTAAACCTGACAGGGCACACCTGTGAAGTGAAAACCATTTCCGGTGACTACCTCTTGAAGCTCATCAAGAGAATGCCAAGAGTGTGCAAAGCAGTCATCAAAGGAAAAGGTGGCTACTTTGAAGAACCTAGAATATAAGACATATTTTCAGTTGTTTCACACTTTTTTGTTAAGTATATAATTCCACATGTGTTAATTCATAGTTTTGATGCCTTCAGTGTGAATGTACAATTTTCATAGTCATGAAAATACAGAAAAATCTTTAAATGAGAAGGTGTGTCCAAACTTTTGGTCTGTACTGTATCTCTCTGATTTAAGGGCATAAAAATTAAAATTTTGAAAACTGCAAAATTTTCAACATTTTCGCCAAATTTCCATTTTTTTCACAAATAAACGCAAGTGATATCGAAGAAATTTTACCACTATCATGAAGTACAATATGTCACGAAAAAACAATCTCAGAATCAGAGGGATCCGTTGAAGCGTTCCAGAGTAATTACCTCATAAAATGACAGTGGTCAGAATTGTAAAAATTGGCCTGGTTATTAACGTGCAAACCACCTTGGGTTGTAAAGGGGTTAAAGTTTTCACTATTATTGTATAAATTATTGAACGCCACAGTAAACTGCGCTCCATAAATTTTTCCGGGAATGCCTCCTGTCTGAATGTATTTGGTGAAACTAATCACCTAAATATTATTCATTATTGCTTGTGTCATTTATTTATTTTAGTCTGACCGCTGCGCCCTTGTCTTCTCTATCCTTACAGTCAGACAAAACATTTACAAAAATAAGGGTAAAATAATTGTTTATATATAAAATTACGCTAGACTAATCAGTTAGTGGCCATTTAATCAGACAATTCATCAGTAAGTGGATCATTACAGTTATTTGCTGCTCATATTTCAGTTTTGTGTCTTCTGTATTGCATTTTATAAAGAAGAATTTTGACAATGTGAATTGTCCATGTCTTTTAAGCTGTTTATCTTTGGGGAAGGGTCTGAAGGCTATGTGTCGACATACCTTTTTTGCCTATGCAATACATTACAGAGATATGTTGGTGGGAAAATAAAGGAAATACATGTTTTTTGCATGTTTTTCATGATCACAAATGACCACTAAAATTTTTAAATGTGTTCCCCTATCTTTAGCAATTAACTTTTTTTTCTGATGGGGCAGGGCTAGTAACAACAATTTGGAATGGCACCAGGTTTTTTTATTTTTATTTTATTTATCTGCTTTTAATATATTTCACATATTGTTAAAAAATAAGGTTATAAAGACCTATTGGGAGCATTTCAACATTTAAATCCTTTTTGTAACCTCATTTCCTCTGTAACTTGACCTATGTTAGCCCTAGTTACAGTGGAAATGCAGCTGAGTCTCTTATGACCCAGTAGCTCCTATTCCCTATATAGACCCAGTGATCACATGACAACTGGGTCAGGAGGAGGAAGCACCATTAGCGCTTTCTTTTACTGTATACACAGCACTTGTTCAGCACTGTGTATACAGTGATCGGAAAAGCAGAAACAGTAATAAACCATTTTTCCCTTCTCTATGGGGAGCTTGACTGTGTTTGACAGCCAGCTCCCCTCCCCCGCAGCTGCACGATTGTGTGAAGCAGTGCTGACAAAAAGACGACATCCAGGTCACCAGGCATCAGCAGCTTAGCTAGATCGTGCTCAGTGCGTGGTCTTACTAACTTGTGTGTGCAGGGGCTGCAGACTGCATAGCATAGAGATGCTGCTGCAGCATTTCTATGCTATGCAAACGATCTGCCTTAATCCCATAGTGGGACAAAGTGTAAAAGTAAAAAAATTGTCCGAAAGTGAAAAAAAAATGTAAAAATATAAAAAAAATGAAAAAATAATCCCCCCCCAAAAAATACTGTACCCATAAATAAATATTATTATGGAAAAAAAAACAACAAACCAATAAAAGTACACATATTTGGTATCGCCGTGTCCGGAACAAACTGACCTGTAAAACTGTCCCACTAGTTAACCCCTTTAGTGAGTGAGCATGGTAAAAAAAAGTAAGCAAAAAACAATGCTTTATCATCATACCGCCAAACAAAAAATGCAATAAAACGCAATCAAAAAGACTAATGTAAATAAAAAGGGTACAGCTGAAAATGCCATCTTGTCCCGCAAAAAACAAGCCACTATACAGCTCCATCAACCGAAAAATAAAAAAGTTAAAGCTCTCAGGATGAAGTGATAGAAAAGACTTATTTTTTCGATAAAATAGTTTTTATTGTGTAAAAGCACCAAAACAGAAAAAAATTATATAAATATAAATGTGATACTGCTGTAAATGTACTGACCCGAAGATTAACGCTGCCTTATCAATTTTACCACATGCGGGACGGGATGGCATAAAAAAAACAAAAAACCCAAATTCTTGTATTGTTGGTATTTGTTTATTCTGCCTCCTAAAAATCGGAATAAAACGCGATCAAAATATGTCATGTGGCCGAAAATGGTACCAATAAAAATGTCAACTTGTATCGCAAAAAACAAGCCCCTACATGACTCTATCGGCCGAAATATGGAAAAATTGTAGCTCTCAAAATATGGCGAAACTAGTCTTTGCAAAAAAAAAAGGGGGTTTTTAGTGTGTGACAGCTGTCAATCATAAAAACCTGATATGAATCTGGTATCACTCTAATCGCACCGACTCGAAGATTAAAGTCATCTAATCACTTATACCGCATGAGGAAAGGCGTAAAAAATAAACTCTAGGGTTAGGGTTGTGCTATGTTTAAGGTTGTGCTAGGATTAGGGTAAGGGTTGTGCTAGGATTAGGGTAAGGGTTGTGCTAGGGTTAGGGTTAGGGTTGTGCTAGGGTTAGGGTTGTACTAAGGTTAGGGTTGTGCTAATGTCAGGGTTAGGGTTGTGCTAGGTTTAGGGTTAGGGTTGTGCTAGCATTGGGGTTAGGGTTGTGCTAGGGTTGGTTTTAGGGTCGTGTTGGTGTTGGGAAAAAAATGACGATGACTAATGTTGAGCGCAAGTACTCGCTACTTGAGTTTGCATCGGGTGCTTGGGTATGCACCGAGTATCTCAGGTGCTCGAGTGACATGCTTGAGTCTCTGCCCCATATGTTTTGCGGCTATTATACAGCCAAAAAATCTAGCAGGGATTGCCTGCCATGTACGAGCGATCCCCGCATGTTTTTTTTTGGGTGTCTAATAACCATGAAACATGCAGGACGGGGACTCGAGCATGTCACTCGAGCACCCGTGATACATGGTGCATACCCGAGTACCCGATGCAAACTCAAGTAGAGAGCACTTGCGCTCAAGACTAATGACAACTTATTCAATATGATGACCTAACGTTATCAAATTCTATGTCGTACCTCTGGGTTCAAAATGTTCACTATACCCCTCAATAAAATCCTTGAGGGGTGTAGTTTCCAAAATGGGGTCACTTCTGGGGGGTTTCCACTGTTTAGGCACACGAGGGGATCTCCAAATGCGACATGGCGTCCGCTCTCGATGCCAGACAATTTTGCGTTTAAAATGTCACACAGTGCTCCTTCCCTTCTGAACCCTGCCGAGTGCCCAAACAGTGTATTTTCCCCACATATGGGATATCAGCATACTCAGGAGAAATTGTACAACAGTTTTTGGGGTCCTTTTTCTCCTCTTACCCTTGTGAGAAAAAAAATGTGGGGCTAAAAGTTAATTTTTGTGGAAAAAGTTTGATTTTTTTATTTTCATGGCTCTACATTATAAACTTCTGTGAAGCACCTGGGGGTTCAGGGTGCTCACCACACATCTAGATAAGTTCCCTGAGGGGTCTAGTTTCCAAAATGGTGTCACTTGTGGGGGAGTTTCCACTGCTTAGGCACATCAGGGGCACATCCACTAATTATTCAAGCAAATTTTACATTCAAAAAGTCAAATGGCGCTCCTTCCCTTCCGAACCCTGCCGTGCGCCCAAACTGTGGTTTTCTCCCACATATGGGGTATCAACGTACTCAGGAGAAATTGTACAACAAGTTGCATGGTGCAATTTCTCCTGTTACCCTTATAAAAATGCAAAACTGGGGGCTGAAAAACATTTTTGTGGGAAAAATGTGAAAATTTTATTTTTATGGCTCAATGTTATAAACTTATGTAAAGCACCCGGGGGTTCAAGGTGTTCACCACACATCTAGATAAGTTCCCTGAGGGGTCTAGTTTCCAAAATGGTGTCACTTGTGCGGGGTTTCCACTGTTTAGGCACATCAGTGGCTCTCCAAACGCGATATGGCGTTCGCTAATTATTCAGATTTTAGAATGGTGTCACTTTTGGGTATTTCCTGTCATAAAGGCCCCTCAAAGTGACTTCAAATGTGATGTGGTCCCTAATAAAATGGTCTTGTAAATTTTGCTGGGAAAGTGGGAAATCGTTGGTCAACTTTTAACCCTTATAACTTCTTAACGAAAAAAAAATTTGGTTCCAAAATTGTGCTGATGTAAAGTAGACATGTGGGAAATGTTATTTATTAACTATTTTGTGTGACATATCTCTCTGATTTAAGGGTATGAAAATTCAAATTTTGATTTTTTTTTTTAAATTTTCACCAAATTTCAGATTTTTTCACAAATAAATGCAAGTCATATCAAATAAATTTTATCACTATCATGAAGTATAATATGTGACAAAAAACAATCTCAGAATTAATGGGATCTGTTGAAGCGTTCCAGAGTTATTACCTCATACATGACAGTGGTCAGAATTGTAAAAATTGGCCCGGTCATCAACATGCAAACCACCTTTGAGGTTAAAGGGGTTAAATAGCAACAATCCATATACATCAATATAACAAAATTTTATTATTAATAAATTATATACACAAAAACTAGTACAAAACAATATTAAAAACACCCCAGAAAACACCCAAAAAAGGAGAAGACAGTGTGGCCAATGGAAAATCATCACTAAGGCACATAATAATTAAATCTATATAATAAATCAAATCAATTGGTCAACTATGCACACATATAATCAAAGTATTAAACAGGAGACCTAAAACATGATTATAAAGCATAGATACCATGATAACTAATATAAAAAACCTCAATTATGGACCCCTCAGATTATCAGAGCTCTGGACGGAATATAACAGTGCCAAAGCATAATACTGAGAATAAGTAAATGGATAATTAATATTTGTAGAAGAACCTTAGTTAGCAAAAACCCCTCACAACTCGAGCGCTCAGCAAAGTACACTAGTGCAAAGACAAACAAACCCACCACAAGCAATCGCAAAGGAACCAAATAGGAGATCACACTGCTCAGTACCCCGATGCGCCGAAAAACCTACCTGGAACCCACCTAAAAAAAGATCTAAAAACCACTATAAAGAATGAACGGAGATTTGTAATTCACCACCAAAAATAGATAAAATTCCAGCTTTATTTAAACTTCAATAAAAGTTACATGAGATTAACAAAACAACGAAGGTCCAGGATATACAACACCTTACGCATTTTGGACATTACTGTCCTTACTTGTAGGCACAATATGTCTGAAATATTGCTGAGCATAATATTACTGTCCTTCGGGTTAGTAGCATCGAGCGAGTTAGTAGACCTACCAGGGGAGCTGATTGGCTGAAAGGGAAGCATACTGGATTCTGCAAATGAAAGCACACTTTCCTGTGGGTTTAAATTATTGGAACAATTTAATATACCTCATTTAAGATTAATGTTTAATATTCCATTCTGTGATTATGCTTGTCATGTGTCTGGGTTCAAACCCTTGAGCCTGTGCTTTGTGGTCAGCTTCTCTATCCATTGTGCCACAGCAGATAGTCCTTTTCTCTTTGTGTTTATTGTCTGTTATCCTTGTTTTAGTCTTGTTAGGCTGTTTTAATTTATTAATTTGTCTGCCTAATCACCTGTCAGATCCGAATTTATATACTTTCCCCCTACTGGTATTTGCTGCTGGTGATCGTCTCATTTGGATGTCCAGCCATACTGCCGTTGTTTATGCCAGTCAGTGAAAGACTAGCTAGGGTTTATCTTTTTGCTGACTATGATTTTCACCCTGCACCAATCTTCTGTTTCTTGATTAGAAAGTAGGCAGCTTACTCTCTAGCAGTACAGTATATAGCTTAACTTTTAATCTTGTATTTCGTGGTTTGTTTTAACTCACTCTGGAATCTCTTTCTATCTCAGCATGCCTTCTCTTCTGTAGGTAATTTACACTCTGCTTTACCCACCGGTTACTTAGGAAGAACGAGAAGTGCTCTACAGCCTTTCAGGCAGCATAGGTCCAAGCTGTCATCTTTTAGTCTGTTGTTAGGGCTATTCCTGCCTATGTAGGAATCATTAGGGACTGTTGGCTTAGAATCTCTAGTTAGACAGGAACACGCTGTGTCGGCTGCAGTTACTAGTATTTTACCTATTTTCCCATGTGACTTGTTACACAATCAACCCCTTGCCTGTCGTCTAGTTCAACTGTATCATCCTGTAGCAGCCTGGATTCCGATACAGTTGAAAGCAATGATGAAGGAAGGAGCGTTAGCTGATGCTTCCTCCCCCATCATTCTTCTTCGGAGTCTGAAGTCTCAGCTCAGCGGGCGAGATGATGTCACTACTGTACATGGTGCCCACTTTGCTGAGTTGTGCAGGTGCTTTGGAACGCCCACTGCAATGACCGGAGCAAGGGAGGAACAAGGTGGAGAGGTGAGTTTTGTTATTTTTTTTTAAATCAATGAGTACATTGTGGTGGCTATAATACTGTATGGAAGACTATGGGGAGTGCATTATTCTGTTTGGACTATGGAGGACTATGAGGGGTGCATTAAACTATATGGAGGACTGTGGGGTGCATTATACTGTATGGAGGACTATGGAGAGTTCATTATACTATAGTGAGGACTAAGGGGAGTGCATTATGCTACAGTGGCTTGCGAAAGTATTCACCCCCTTAGATATTTACCTATTTTGTTACATTACCTGTGTTTAAATATTTCTGCAATTCGATTTGTGTGTGATGCATCAGCACTAAATAGTCTAAGTTGGTGAAGTGAAGTGAAAAAAATAAAGGCATAAATTACATTTATGGAATTAAATAACTAAAAATTGGCATGTGCATATATATATATATATACGAAAAAAAAAACTTCTGATGCAAGTGACGCGCCCCTGGGCCTGTGTCGCGCTGCGCTGCGCATGCGGGAGCTTACCCGGAGCCGGATCTGTGGAGGGTTGTAGTCTCGTGGCGGTGACCCGGTCCGTGCGCAGGGAGTCAAACTAGACGGCAGTCCATTAGTAGTAAATGGTTGATGACTACGCCACCCGTTGAGTGCAGCCAGGGGGCTGCTGCTGCAGGGCAGACCGCTGAGGCCGATGGTGGGATTGTGCAGCGTGATAGTATAACCCCCAACGGGAGGGGTATGGCCTCAGGGCAGCCGACGTGGATGATGGGGGTAGCAGGAACCACTCAGAGACGGTACGGTGTAGTTCAGGGTCTTTACTGGTAACAACAAAAGACCCTCCCGGAGTACTTGCTAGCGGATGGGGCCTGGTCAGTCCTTGAGCAGATGGGATCTCCCCTGGCCAGGCGTAGTTGTAGGCCTCCCAAACTGACTGTTCTCTTCTGGCTACCTTGCTAGGAGCTGATGTAAGTAGCCCACGTCCCTGAGTGTACCGTGTGGTGCTCACCCGTATGGCCGGTGACTCGGGGCCTTCTAATGGCTTCCGCTCCACGATGGCGGTGCTGGTCCCACGCGTGTGACCGTGCCTTCGGGCTTCTGGGCCAGAGGACCTGAAATCCCCTGCCTGACGGATTCTGCTGCTGGGCAGGAATTAGTCCCCACAGCCTCGGACTCCGGGTCCGGTAAAAAGTCTTCTTAGTCAGGGCGAACTCTGCAGCTGCCAGCCCCTGACTCCTTGTAACTGCTGTTTCTTCCTATGCTGTCTCTACTTCTTCTCTTCTTCTACTCACTCACCCTGCCTCAGCCCCAGGTTTATATAGGGGAAGTTCTTCCCCTCCCAAGACTGGGCAGGAGGTGTGGCATGCACAGGATCCCTGACTAAAGGACCTCCCACCTGCTCTCAGACATAACATTACGTTACTGTGGCAACCAGACCCCTGGGGTGTCACATTCCCCCCTAGTAAAATTTAGTACTCCGGGACTAAACACATTTAGAAAACATAACAAGGCAAAACATTAATAATACAATAAGAAAACACATAAAGATGGTTACGGCGTGTCCGCAACCGGGTGCAGTCTCTGAAGAAAGCAAGGTGTCCATTTCACCAACACAGGGAGACGTAACCAGGTAGGGGTCTGTTCTACCCCGAGTCCTTGACAGTCTTTAGTCCATCCTGGGTTACGCTCCAACTATATACAAGGATTCCCGGTAAATCCACCAAGGATTCCTAAAAACAACTAGAAATACAAAATTACACACAAGCAACTATAGACAGGTAAACATTATAAAATAGCTTAAACATTTAGATCCTCCAACGTGCGGGTAACTGGCCTCTAGTGGCCCTAGTGGACCTACGGAGCTGACTGTCTGGCCCTGAACTACAGGGTGTAGGAGCTGTCAAGGGTAAACTGGGCAGCTGTCTACCGGCTCTTTGTCTCACTAGGGGTACGGCAGGCTCACTATAAGCAGAGGGTTGATTCTCCTGTTCTACTTGTGTGGAGTCTTCTGCCTCCTGGACCGGCTGTTCTTCCAGCTCTACCCGTTGCTCCGTAGGTTCTTGGGATGATGGTTGGAGGAAGGTGAGTACGGGTACCACAACTGCACCATTGACTTGAGTCCAAGACCGAGGGAAGTCCCCGAGCACGGTACTAACCATATCTTCCCTTTCTCCCACGGGTCGATGGTCTTCTTGTTCCTCTTCAGGGTTCCTCAGTTGTTCGGGACACTTCTTCAGGTGGTCCCGGGATACAATGGCTGTGGTTTCCCCTCCGTCTTTACTGATGGTACAGACCTTCGGGTTCTCGTGGCTTGAGGGCAGTACGGTGTACGGGTCCTTCTCCCACTGGTCATCCAACTTGTGGAGCCGTCTTTTCCTCTTCAAGACCTGCTCTCCGGGTACCAGGGGAACAGCGGGAGCATACTGGTTGTAAGTCTTCTCTTGTCTTTCCCTAGCCTGACAGAGACTTCGCTCCACGCTCTCCTGTACTCTCCGGTACTGCTGCTGCCTCTCTGTGTCCCAGTCTGTTTCTGGTGAAGTGTCCTCAGGTGTCAGGACTCCCATTTCCAGGTCAACAGGTAACTTACCAGGTCTCGCCCTCATTAGGTAAGCCGGGGTACAGTTGGTGGAACCTACCGGGATGTGGTTGTATAGGTCCACCAGATCGGGCAACTTCTCAGGCCACAGACTGCGTTCTTCCAGGGGCAATGTTTTTAGAAGATCCATTACCACCTGGTTCATTTTTTCACAAAGTCCATTAGTTTGCGGATGGTAGGGTGTCGTCCTTATCTTCCGGCAGCCATACAGATTGCAGAATTCCTGGAAGACCTCCGCTTCAAAGGCAGGTCCCTGGTCCGTCAGCACTTGGTCCGGGTACCCGTGTGGACGACAGAAGTGCTGCTGGAAGGCCCTAGCTGCTGTTTGAGCCGTTAAGTCCTTGACGGGGACGACAACCAAGAACCGGGAGTAATGATCCACGATGGTTAACGCGTAGACGTAGCCACTTCTGCTTGGGGTCAGTTTTACATGATCCAAGGCTACCAGTTCCAACGGTTGCCGGGTGACGATGGACTGCAGGGGAGTCTTCTGGCTGGCCCGGTCCTTCCTTCTCAGATTGCACGGGCCACAGTCTCTGCACCACTTCTCGATGGTTCCCCTCATGCCTACCCAGTGGAACCGCTCGCGCAGCAGGAACTCCAGCTTTTTCCACCCGAAGTGTCCAGCTCCGTCGTGGTATGCCTCCATCACCATGGCTGCGTCTCTTCGGGGCACCACTACTTGCCAGAGTAGTTCATGCGTCCGGGAGTTGACCATTCTGCGGCACAACTTCCCCTTGTAAAGGAATAGTCGACTCTTCTCCGCCCATAGTTGTTTGGCTTCCTCCGGAGCGTCTGGTTCAAGGCGAGCCTCCGGCCGAGTCAGCATCTCCTTCACCAGTCGGACGGCAGGGTCGCTGTCTTGCGTTTCCGCCCAGTTGTAGTGGGGTAAGGGGTTCAACGTAGCAGCCTGCTTACCCCTTACCCGGTGGGAATACTGGATAGTCCCATGACGGTGGAACGCAGGGAGTTCAACTTCTTCCAGTCCCTCCGGATCTTCTCCTTCGTCCGGCAGGTTGGGCATCCTGGACAGGGCGTCCGCGTTAGTATTGGAGCGTCCTGCCCGGTATTTGATTGTGAACTCGTAGTTGGACAGACGGGCCATCCACCTCTGCTCCAGGGCACCGAGTCTTGCCGTGTCCAGGTGTGTCAACGGGTTGTTATCCGTGTATACGGTGAACCGGGAAGAAGCGAGGTAATGCCTAAAGCGCTCGGTGACTGCCCATACCACGGCCAGGAACTCTAGCTTAAATGAGCTGTAATTTTCGGGGTTCCTTTCGGTGGGTCGCAGTTTTCGGCTGGCATAGGAGATTACTCGTTCTCTCCCCTGCTGAATCTGGGACAGTATGGCTCCTAGCCCGATGTTACTGGCGTCGGTGTAGAGGATGAAGGGCTGGCTATAGTCCGGGTACGCCAAGATTTCATCCCCCGTGAGGGCCATCTTCAGCTGGCGGAAGGACTCTTCTTCTAGCTTTTCCCATTTGAAGGGCGGCTTCTGGTTTTTGGCCTTCCGGGACTGGCCTATCAGGAGGTCCTGCATAGGTGCTGCCTTTTTGGTGAAACCGGGAATAAACCTTCGGTAGTAGCCTACCAACCCTAGGAACTGCCGCACTTCTTTTACGCTGGAGGGGCTTGGCCATCCCTTAATTGCGGTGATCTTATCGGGGTCGGGAGCCACTCCGTCAGCGCTCACCACGTGTCCCAGGTATTGCACCTTTGGTTTCAGGAGGTGACACTTGGAGGGTTTCACCTTTAGGCCGTAACTCGCCAGAGCTTCGAACACCTCCGCCAGGTGTTTCAGGTGGTCCTCATAAGTTTTGGAGTATACGATGACATCGTCCAGGTACAACAGGACCGTCTCGAAGTTTCTGTGGCCCAGACAGCACTCCATTAATCGTTGGAAGGTTCCTGGGGCGTTGCAGAGTCCGAATGGCATGCAGGTGAACTCGCTAAGTCCCATCGGGGTGGTGAATGCGGTCTTCTCCCGGTCCGCCTCTGCTACAGGAACCTGCCAGTACCCGCTAGTGAGATCCAAGGTAGAGAAGAAGTTAGCAGATCTTAAAGCAGCCAATGACTCCTCTATCCTTGGTAAGGGGTACGCATCCTTGTGTGTGATACGGTTGATTTTCCGGTAATCTACACACATCCTCATGGTGTTGTCTTTCTTTTTGACTAAAACTAGTGGGGCTGCCCAGGGGCTACAGCTATCCCGGATTACCCCAGCCTCCTTCATGTCTCTAAGCATCCCCTTGGCGTGTTGGTAATGTGCAGGGGGTACGGGTCGATACCTCTCTTTTATGGGAGGATGATCTCCCGTGGGGATGCGGTGTTCTACCCCCTTGACTCGCCCGAAGTCTAACGGGTGTTTACTAAACACTCTCTCATACTCTTGAACCACCCGATAGACTCCTTGTTTCTGATGTGAGGGAGTGGAGTCAGTACCCAGATGTAGTTGCTGACACCAGTCCTCCACGTCTTTCTTAGAGCCATTACCTTCCTCCGGGTGAGATGGAGGCAAGGGTCCCACAGATTGTATAGAATTTTGATTAGTGGTATATAATTTGGCTAGCGTGGCATACCGGGGCAGGTACACTTCCCTCTCCCCGATATTTATTATGCGAACGGGCACCCTCCCATGGCGTACATTGACCACCCCCCGTGCTGTCAAAATGGTGGGCCTACTGTCTGAGTAAACTGGTTCTACCATTGCCTGGTAATCTCTACCTCTCAGACCAATAGCTGCCCGGCACCAAATCATCATTTCACTTTTTGGGGGCATGGCAATAGGAAAAGGGTCACACATTCTTACGCTACCAATCTCACCGCCGGAGAGTTCCACTTGTTGCCGTTGCATCAGTGCCCGGATCTCTTTCTGGAGCACCCGCTGCTCGCCGGAGCTGGCGTTCTTGGCAACCTGCTGTAAAAGGAAAATCACCTCTGCAAGACAATTTTCAATTACGTTAGTTCCTAGAGTTATTTTTGGGTGACTCTCATGTTTATCAATATCTACAATGATCAGTCCCTGTGCGGCCAGTTCGACTCTACCGATTTTGAGGGTCACCTCTTTAAATCCGATCTGTGGCACGGGCTGGCCATTGCTGGCGATGATACTCAAGTCGTCGTCAGGGTAGCGGGTAATATCCGAGTCATTCCAGTACTGCTTGAAGAGCACGTACGGGATGGTGGTGACCTGTGACCCGGTATCCAGTAGGGCACTCATGGGAATGCCATCCAGTACCACAGGCAAGACTGGACGTCCTCCCACATATCTGTCGCGCCAGTTCGATGGGCCTGGTGATCTTTTTCCTGGGGGTTGGCCCTCTACCCCAGGTTGTGCCCGTTTAAAGAACAGTACCTTTCCATATGTCCGGGTTGATTGCAGCGGCGGCAGATGGGTCGTCCGTCCTCGCTGTATCGGTCACTGGGTCTTCCTCTGGCCGGTGGGGTCCTCCTTGGTCGACGCCACGGGATGTCCTCCGGTCCGGATGCCAGCTGGATCTTCCCTGGGGTGGAAACCTGTAAAGACTGCACAGTTCGGGTTAGCGCAGCAATGCTCTTAACTAGCTCTTGGACCTGATGGTGTAGGTCTGGAGCCGGGTCATTGTCCAAAGCCTGCGCATGAGCTCCCACAGGCCCTGTCGACAAGGGCGCCGCCTCCTGGTGGTGATAGCTGGGCGCCTGTGGGTCACAACGCCACCCGGTGCTGGTTCTCGGAGCACCCGGATAGCTCTATCCTTGAACTGTGCAAAGTCCAGATGGGGATCCTGTAAGGCCATTGCCCGCAACTGGGTTCGGTGGGCATTGCAATATAAACCCTCTATAAATTGTTCAGTCAACAGCCTGTCCTCGTTTCCCACCCCATCAGGGTCGGTCTGCTTTATGGCCCTCAGGGCCTCTTGTAGGTTTAGTGCATAGTCCCTTATACTCTCATGCGCTCGCTGCTTGCACCCGTAGAATCTAAGCTTGATCTCGGCTGAGGTGCGGGTATCGAAGGTGTCCCTCAGCCGGGTTAGTATCTCTGCGACAGTCCTCCTCCCAGGTGGCCAAGATTTTACTTCTCTTTTGGCTGCCCCGGTTAGTTGGGCCACCAGGATGCTCACTTTTTGCTCTTCTGTGAGGGGGTACACCTGGAAGAGGCTATCCAGCTTTTCTCTAAAGTCATGCAGGGTATGTGACTCCCCTGAGTACTGGGGTAGCCAAGCTGCTCCCGGGATATAGGGCATGGTGAAGGGCATAACTGCAGCAGCGGTAGCGCTGGCGGGGGTTGAGGCAGTGAAGCTCTCCTCCGTATCCGACATCTTCCTCCCCCCTAGTGGACCGTGGCCTACCTTGCGATGATCCTCTTCCGTAGGCCGCGGCTCCGCAGTGGATCGTCAGGGTTGAGGACCTTCCGTCGCGCTCCTGTGACGTCGGCGTCTGCTGGGCTCCTTCCAGGACCTTACGCAACGTCCGGACGTGAGGCGGGGCTTCAGTTCTCGCGCGCTTTCGGAGTCCACGCCCCTCTTCTTCCCGCGCGGCGTCCTCAAGATGGCGTCCAATGGCGGGAAAACTCCACGGATGGCGGGAAGAAGGTCGAAGATGGCGCCGGATGGCGGGAAAACTTCGCGAATGGCGGGAAGAAGGTAGAAGATGGCGCCGGATGGCGGGAAACCTCCACGGATAGCGGGAATCTTCACCACTGGTAAGTTTGAACAGTCTTTGCTTTTCAGGCACGCAGTACCCGGTGGTTGCGGGCACGAAATCCTGCCGACTACGCCAAAGTTGACGCGCCCCTGGGCCTGTGTCGCGCTGCGCTGCGCATGCGGGAGCTTACCCGGAGCCGGACCTGTGGAGGGTTGTAGTCTCGTGGCGGTGACCCGGTCCGTGCGCAGGGAGTCAAACTAGACGGCAGTCCATTAGTAGTAAATGGTTGATGACTACGCCACCCGTTGAGTGCAGCCAGGGGGCTGCTGCTGCAGGGCAGACCGCTGAGGCCGATGGTGGGATTGTGCAGCGTGATAGTATAACCCCCAACGGGAGGGGTATGGCCTCAGGGCAGCCGACGTGGATGATGGGGGTAGCAGGAACCACTCAGAGACGGTACGGTGTAGTTCAGGGTCTTTACTGGTAACAACAAAAGACCCTCCCGGAGTACTTGCTAGCGGATGGGGCCTGGTCAGTCCTTGAGCAGATGGGATCTCCCCTGGCCAGGCGTAGTTGTAGGCCTCCCAAACTGACTGTTCTCTTCTGGCTACCTTGCTAGGAGCTGATGTAAGTAGCCCACGTCCCTGAGTGTACCGTGTGGTGCTCACCCGTATGGCCGGTGACTCGGGGCCTTCTAATGGCTTCCGCTCCACGATGGCGGTGCTGGTCCCACGCGTGTGACCGTGCCTTCGGGCTTCTGGGCCAGAGGACCTGAAATCCCCTGCCTGACGGATTCTGCTGCTGGGCAGGAATTAGTCCCCACAGCCTCGGACTCCGGGTCCGGTAAAAAGTCTTCTTAGTCAGGGCGAACTCTGCAGCTGCCAGCCCCTGACTCCTTGTAACTGCTGTTTCTTCCTATGCTGTCTCTACTTCTTCTCTTCTTCTACTCACTCACCCTGCCTCAGCCCCAGGTTTATATAGGGGAAGTTCTTCCCCTCCCAAGACTGGGCAGGAGGTGTGGCATGCACAGGATCCCTGACTAAAGGACCTCCCACCTGCTCTCAGACGTAACATTACGTTACTGTGGCAACCAGACCCCTGGGGTGTCACACAAGCAATTACCTTCATAAGTCACATGATTAATGAAATCTTCCCTTTGTGCAATCAGTGTTACATGGTCTGTCAGTATATACACTTTACCTTTTCTGAAAGGCCACAGAGGCTGCAACACCATTAAGCAAGAGGCACCACTAACCAAACAGCACCATGAAGACCAAGGAGATGTCCAAACAAATCCAAGCCAAGGGGGGTGAATAATTTTGGAAGCCACTGTATATGGAGGACTATATAGAGGACTATGGGGAGTGTATTATACTATATGGAGGATAATGGGGAGTGCATTATACTATATAGAAGTCTATGGGGAGTGCATTATACTATATGGAGGACTAAGGAAAGTGCATTATACTATATGGAGGACTATAGGGTGCAATACACTATATGGAGGACTGTGGGGAGTGCATTAAACTGTATAGAACACTATTGAGGGTGCATTGTACTTTATGGAGGATTATAGGGGTGCATTATACTACATGGAGGACATTGGGGTGTGCATTATACTATATGGAGGACTATGGGGTGCAATATACTATATAGAGGATTATGGGATGCATGTATACAATATGGAGGACTATGGGGCCCTTGCCACACGCCTTGCCCATTTTAAATGGAGGACAATATCTTCCACGCTCACTACAAATGGCTGAATTTGGAACGAAGTTATATGTGATCCGTGTGACGGAGAAACCACAGTTTTAAATACCTGGCCTGTAGGTATCTGTTTTGAACAGCAAACCCATGTCAAAAACTTTGCTGACACACTGAAACAAATTTTTAATGGAGGCCAGAAATGGCAGTATTTTCTGAAAACTTATATGTGATCCATGTGACGGAGAAAACACAGTTTTAAATACCTGGCCTGTAGGTAACTATTTTGAACAGCAAGCTGGTGTCAATAGCTTCACTGACACACTGAAACAAATTTTTAATGGAGGCCAGAAATATCAGTATTTTCAGCGCAATTATATGTGATCCGTGTGACGGAAAAACCACAGTTTTACATAGATGGATTTTTAGCGATATAAAATGGAAAGGACCTGGCTGTATTCTGCAGTGCCAACAAGCAAATAGCGCAAAAAAAACGGTGTTCTCTGGATTGCTTTTTAAGCAAATAAGGAGGATTAAGATCCCCCAAAAAATTCCTCGCCCCTGAGACCTGGGCTTATTTCTAGAAATATCTAACAGCAGCAGAAGGCAGAACTGGAATGGAGCCTCTTGTGCTATATGCACTGCAGTCTGCTATATACCCGGCCTGCCTATATACACAGCCTGCCTGATATCTCTGCAGATGGATTAGTCCTCAGAATGACTGTTTGTTGAGATGGATATGTGTCTCTAATATAGTTTCGTACACCTACACTAACTAGAAACAAGCAAATCTCTCCCTAGCTCAGCAGCAGCTCTCCCTACACTGTCTGATTCCGGAGTGACTGTGACGAGCATGGCGGCGCCAAGTCTGATATAGACCTGATGACGCTGTGCAGCCAGCCAATAACTGTAATGCCACAACCAACATGGCTACGGCATTACAGTGAGTGGCAGGCAATACCTGCATGTTCATTGCTTTGTAAAGAGCGCCAAACATGCAGGGAGGGGACCCGAGCATCCACCTGAGCATCTTGGAAGTACTCGATGAGCTCCGAGCATCTCGAGTACTGAGATGCTAGGGCGAGTACCGAGTACTTGTGAATATGCTCGCTCATCACTAATTATAATATTATTTTGTATTTCAATGCTATAAAAGTGACTTTTTGAAGCCAGAATTCTACTGTAATTAATAGTGTTGAGCGAGCATGCTCGACACTGCTCAGTACTTGCCGGAGCATGTCACTACTCGGGATGTTCGGCGAGCACCAAGCATTTTCGGGTTACTTGGGCGGGAGCTCGGGTCTTCGCCCTGCACGTTTGACGCTCTTTACAGAGCCAATGAACATGCAGGGATTGCCAGCCAGTCACTGTAATGGCGCAGCCTTGTTGGTTGTGGGCATTACAGTGATTGGCTGGCCGCACAGCGTCACCTCGAGTATTTAAAACCGGGCACCGCCATCTTGGACACAGTCGCTCTGGATCAGACGGTGTAGGGAGAGTGCTGCTGAGCTAGGGAGAGATTTAAACTGCGAAATAGGTAGTGTAGGGTCTCTAAAGCCTGCAAAATCAAACAAACAGTCCTTCTCAGGACTAATATCCATCCCAGATATCAGGCAGGCAGGCAGGCTGTATAGGAGATGCAGTGGTTACACCAACAAACATTGCATTACAGTCCTGTGTGCTGCTTCTCAAACTGCTAGACTTAGCGCCAGGTCTCAGGGGCCAGGAAAAATCCTTTTTTTTCATCTAATCCTCTTTTTTTCTTTTATTCCTCAGTCAGACTGTACAAATACCCGTCTTATTAACCTTTTGGTATCCCACCCCCCCAAAAAAAAAATTGAGTGTGTCTCTGAGTGTTCAGACACAAATATATCTGTTTTAAAGAGTCTGGTGTAGGCCAGTTTCTAAAACTGTGGTTTTGCAGTTCCACGGTTCAAATCTCTGTATTATCCACTTTTTTGCCTTTTTTCCGTAAAAAAAAGCAGTTTGACTGTCTCGCTGACTGTTGAGACACAAATGCATCTGTTTAAAAGACTCTGGTGTAGACCAGAGTACTAGAACTGTGGTTTTCCTCTTCCATGGTTCAAATCTGGGTGTAATCCACCTTTTTGCATAAAAAAAAAAACAATTTGAGTGTCTCGCTGACTGTTCAGACACAAATATATCTGTTTGAAAGATTCTGGTGTAGGCCAGAGAATTAGAATTGTTGTTTGCTTCTTTCACGGTTCAAATCTGGGTGTACCACCTTTTTGCATAAAAAAAAACAGTTTCAGTGTCTCGCTGACTGTTCAGACATAAATATATCTGTTTAAAAGATTCGGGTGTAGGCCAGAAAACTAGAACTGTGGTTTTCCTCTTCCACAGTTCAAATCTGGGTGGTATCCACCTTTTTGCATAAAAAAAACAGTTTGAGTGTCTCGCTGACTGTTCAGACACAAATATACCTGTTTAAAAGATTCTGGTGTAGGCCTGAGAACTAGTACTGTGGTTTTCCTCTTCCTTGGTTCAAATCTGGGTGTTATCCACCTTTTTGCATAAAAAAAAACAGTTTGAGTGTCTCGCTGACTGTTCAGACACAAATAAATTTTTTTAAAAGATTCTAGTATAGGCCAGAGAACTAGAACTGTGGTTTTCCTCTTCCACGGTTCAAATCTGGGCGTAATCCACCTTTTTGCATAAAAAAAACAGTTTCAGTGTCTCTCTGACTGTGCAGACACAAATATATCTGTTTAAAAGATTCTGGTGTAGCCCAGAGAACTAGAACTGTGGTTTTCTCTTCCACGGTTCAAATCTGGGTGTAATCCACCTTTGCATAAAAAAAAACAGTTTGAGTGTCTTGCTGACTGTTCAGACACAAATATATCTGTTTAAAAGATTCTGGTGTAGGCCAGAGAAATAGAACTGTGGTTTTCCTCTTCCATGGTTCAAATTTGGGTGTAATCCACCTTTTTGCATAAAAAAAACAGTTTGAGTGTCTCGCTGACTGTTCAGACACAAATATATCTATTTAAAAATTCTGGTGTAGGCCAGAGAAGTAGAACTGTGGTTTTCCTCTTCCACTGTCCAAATCTGGGTGTAATCCACCTTTTTGCATTTTTTGCATAAAAAAAAAAAACAGTTTGAGTGTCTCGCTGACTGTTCAGATACAAATATATCTGTTTAAAAGATTCTGGTGTATGGCCAGAGAACTAGAACTGTGGTTTTCCTCTTCCACAGTTCAAATCTGGGTGTAATCCACCTTTGCATAAAAAAAAACAGTTTGAGTGTCTCGCTAACTGTTCAGACACAAATATATGTGTTTAAAAGATTCTGGTGTAGGCCAGAGAACTAGAACTGTGGTTTTCCTCTTTCACGGTTCAAATCTGGGTGTAATCCACCTTTTTGCATAAAAAAAAAAAAGTTTTAGTGTCTCGCTGACTGTTCAGACACAAATATATCTGTTTAAAAGATTCTGGTGTAGTACTAGTACTAGTACTGTGGTTTTCCTCTTCCACGGTTCAAATCTGGGTGTTATCCACCTTTGCATAAAAAAAACAGTTTCAGTGTCTTGCTGACTGTTCAGACACAAATATATGTGTTTAAAAGATTCTGGTGTAGGCCAGAGAACTAGAACTGTGGTTTTCCTCTTCCACGGTTCTAATCTCGTTTTTATTACCCTTTTACCATTGATAGTGCGAGTGTAAGCTTTTTTACTTCATTTACAATGGGCAAGGCGCGTGGCAAGGGACGTGGAACTTGACGTTCTGCGTGCAGAGGATGGGGCCGTGGGCAAGGTGAAAATGTGCCACAACCAACAGCCACATCTTCTCGCTTCCAGCTCTTGACCGAATTACTAGGGAAGCACACAACAACACCACTATTGAGAACTGATCATTGTGAACAGGTTATTAATTGGATAGCAGATAATACTTCCAGTCACCTGGGCACCATCACCTCCGGTCTGTCTTCCACACAGTCAAGTGTTAGTAGCCGTAAGTCTTGACCGCATACTCCTCCTCACCCTGATGCTCCTTCCTACCACCATGCCGAGTGTTGTCAGACAGCAACTGATCACACAGTTGGACATTCTGAAGAGCTGTTCACTGCTCCATTTCCATATTTGGGCCCCTTGCCTGCTCCGCTTGAAGTGGTGGAAGAGGAGATCCCATGTAGCGATGGCCAAATATTTGAACAGCCACGGTCACAGGAAGGCGATGCTGGAAATTTTTCACAAGAGGTGGACGATGACGAGACACAATTGCCACGAAGTGAGGAGGAGGACCGTGGTGCAGAAGTGGAAGAGGAGGAGGTGGTGGATGATCTAGTAACTGACCCAACGTGGCAGGAGGACACGCAGAGCGAGGCCAGCAGCACATAGAGGAAGGGAGGCAGAGTACCCCAACAAGCAGGAAGAAGCAGTGTGGTGGCCATAGACAGAAGGCGGGCAACCGTTCCCCGTAACACCAACACGAGGGACGTTGCCAATACAACCGGTAGGTCTTCCAGAGTCTGTAATTTTTTTAAAGACTCTGCTGATAACCCCAAAAAGGCCATTTATACCACCTGCCAGGCCAGCATCAACAGGGGTGACAAAACTACCAGCCTGACCACCACCAGCATGATCAGGCACATGTCAGCAAGGCACCCGACATTGTGGGGTGAACCCCAGGGTCCACGACCAGTGTCAGCGGGTGTCACCACTGCTTCTTCCGCTGTTGTGCGTGTAAGAGAACCCCCTGTTGTGTGTGCAAGGCAATCCCCTGTCCATACTGCATGCAAAGATGCCCCCTCCTCTCTGTCTTCACTTGTTATGGCAGTTTCTCAAGAAACAGCATCAACGTCCACGTCCACGTCCCACCGCAGCGTTCAATTGTTCATATCCCAGACCTTTGAACGAAAGCGCAAATTCGCAGCCAACGCCCCACAGTCCTAAATTCGCACATTTCACGACTGCTTGTGTTGGAAATGCTGCTTTTTAGGCTGGTGGAGACGGAATCCTTCCGCAACCTTATGGCGGTGGCCGTCCCTCGGTACTCGGTCCCCAGCCGACACTATTTTGCCCGGTGTGCCATCCCCGTCCTACACAAGCACGTGTCCCAAAATATCTGCCGTGCCCTCAACAATGCAGTTACTGGGAGAGTCCACCTGACAACGGACACGTGGACAAGTGCTTGTGGCCAGGGACGGTACATCTCCCTGACCGCACAATGGGTAAACATAGTGGAAGCCGGGACCCTGTCAGAACTTGGGACGGAACACATCCTCCCCATATCGAGGATTGCGGGCCCCATGTCAGTCAGAGTTGCCCACACAGTGTACAACTCCTGCGCATCATACTCCTCCTCCTCCTCATGTTCAGCCTCCATCTCAGATATCACCACATCAGTTACAAGCTGGAAGCACTGCAGTACGGCCTCAGCCAAGCGGCAACAGGCTGTGCTGAAACTCATAAGCTTAGGTGATAAACCTCACACTGCTTGTGAGTTGTGCACAGATGTGAAAGAGCAGGCAGATCTGTGACTGAGACCGCTGAACCTACATCCAGGCATGGTCGTGTGTGACAATGGCTGTAACCTGGTGGCGGCTCTGAGGCGAGGCGAGATCACACACGTACCATGCCTGGCTAATGTGCTTAACCTCGTGGTTCAGCGGTTTCTTAAATCGTACCCCGAGTTGCCAGATCTGCTCATCAAAGTACGCCGCCTGTCAGCTCATTTTCGGAAGTCGGCTACAGCTTCCACCGCCCTTGCTGTGTTGCAGCAGCGTTTGCAGCTTCCGGCACACCGACTGGTGTGTGATGTCCCCACTCGTTGGAACTCTACCCTCCACATTTTGCAAAGGATTTGTGAGCAGAAGAGAGCAATTGTGGAGTACCAGCTGCAACAAGGCCGCCGATATTCAGGTCGGACTCCACACATAAGACCTCAGGAGTGGACCTGGATGTCTGACATATGCACCATCCTGACACACTTTGAGGAGTCCACCAAGATGGTGAGTGGCGATTACGCCATCATTAGCGTCAGCATTCCCCTTGTCTGTGTTTTGCAACACTCTCTGCAGAGAATTAAAGAGGAGGCATTGCAGCCAGAGTATGATGAGATGGATCAAGAAGCCATAGCGGGCGATTACACACAGCCCAGCCTCATCTCATCCCAACGTGCATTGAGGGACAATGAGGGAGAGGAGGAGGAGGAGGAGGAAGAACAGGAGCTGGTATCATGCGCTGTAGATGGTAGTACCCGTACAACTGTCATACCGTCAGTTCAGTGTGGGTGGCCTGAGGACAGGGGGGAGGAGGAGGAGGAGGAGAGCATGGTCAGTCGTCATCTTGGTGAGGACACAGAAGTCTTGCCCGTTACCAGTCTGGCACGCATGGCTGACTTTATGTTACGCTGCCTTAACCGTGACCCTCGCGTTGACAAAATGTTGGGTGACAGTCATTACTGGTTGGTGACACTTTTAGACTCCCGCTACAAGGAGAACTTTCACTCTCTTATTCCTGAGGTGGAGAGGTCTACAAAAATGGAGCAGTACCAGAAGGCCCTTGCTGCAGAACTGTTAAAAAAATTCCCATCTGAACACGCTAGCGGCAGAGGTCACAGTTCGTTGCCCAACCAAGGCGTATAGGCGAGAGAGAGACGCAACTCTAATCCAGCAGAGGCAGGGGATCACTGTCAATGTTCTGGGACAGTTTTCTGAGACCCGCCCAGCTTACAGGACCTGAGGCCCGGGGTACTCTCACAAGGAGTGGAAAGTTTCAAAAGATGGTGAGGGAGTACCTTGCCGACCGTACCAGAGTCCTCCGTGATTCCTCTGTGCCTTTTAATTATTGGGTATGCAAGCTGCACACTTGGAATGAACTCGTTCTGTACGCCTTGGAGGTCCTGGCCTGCCCTGCCGCTAGCGTGTTATCGGAGCGTGTTTTTAGTGCCGCTGGGGGAATTATAACTGATAAGCGCACTTGCCTGTCAACTGACAATGCTGACAAGCTGATCCTTATCAAAATGAACAAGGGCTAGATTGGGCCAGACTTCTCATCACCACCAAATGACAGCAGAGTAACATAAAGTCAAATCCACTGTGTTATTTCGGGAGGTGTATTCCCTTGCACCGCTTCACACCCACACATGGGTATACGTTTCCTCATTTCGGCTGTTTTTTGCTCCTCTCCTTATCCTCAGCCTCCACCAACACTATACCACCAGGGTGACCGTGGTCCGTGTTGCCAGCATTGCAAGTTCCTCCGTCCTAATTTTTGGCAGCTTTTGCTTGGAAGGCATAGGCAAAGACTATGGGAGACCCACTCCCCAATAATGGGAATAATGTTTTTAATATGCTGTACTGCATGGCTCTTGTAAGGGGCATTAAAATCATCTTGTTAAGTTACTGTGACCTCCACGTCTCTTCCAAGGGGCATTAAAACCATCTTGTTAAACCACTCTGAACTCCACGTCTCTTCCAATGGGCATTAAAACCATCTTGTTAAACCACTCTGAACTCCACGTCTCTTCCAAGGGGCATTAAAACCGTCTTGTTAAGCTACTGTGACCTCCACGTCTCTTCCAAGGGGCATTAAAACCGTCTTGTTAAACCACTCTGAACTATACAGCTCTTCCAAGGGGCATTGAAATGTTGTTTTTAATTACCTCTAACCTCCTCGACTCTTCCAACGGGCATTGCATTTCTTCCTAATTTTAGTCAGCTTTTGCTTTTCAATGCATAGGCGAACACTAAGGGAGATCCACTCCCCAATAATTGGTAGAAGGTTTTTAGTACGATGTGATCCACTTCTGTTTCAAGGGGCATTGCAGTTACTCATTATTTTTGGAAAGCCTTCCATTCACTGCTTAGGCCAACAGTGTACAGGAGACCCAGTTGCTATAAATTGAAAAAACGGTTTAGTTAAGGCCCTCTGACCTCCATGTCACTTCCAAGGGGCATTGGAGTGCCTCGAAATTTTTGGTAGGCATTGCACTCACTTTATGCCCTATAACTGTGTAGCCAAACCGCTCCTTTTGGTACAGAAACATATCCTACAAGACATGTGTGGTTGACTGGCCTAATATTGATGTGAATGGTCCCTGTTCCTCCTGCTCTTTCTCCTTTGCCACCACCTCATCCATCATTCATCACCTGAAGCTTTGATTTAACGGGAGTCATAGAACTGGGATAGTAGCAGGAAAACATCCAGCAACCCTCGGAGGAGGTAGGATATGCGCCAAAACGCTGACCAACTCAGGCCTAGCCGCTACTACATACATGCGCTTGCATTCCAAGGAACAGAAAGCTAAGGAGATGGATGGCCTCATGATCATGAATAATTTACTCGTTGTGTAGGAGGCCGACCACTGCTGCTGTCTACCTTCTGAACTTTGTGTTGAAGCCTGATTGACCCAGGACCCATAATCCTCTATGTCTGGAGGACGTGTTGCATCCCAGTGTCCAACTGTGTCCCAGCTTCCACAATATTAACCCAGTGTGAAGGCATCAGTGAGATGGACCATCCCTGGCCACTCTCACTTGTCCACGTGTTTGTGGTTAGGCTGTCCTTCCCAGTAAATGCACTGGGGAGGGCACAGGTAATGTTTTGGTATGCGCGCTTGTGTATATGGCGCACCGGGACAAATAGGGGCGGCTGGGGACTGTGTGTGGACACCCGGCCGCGGGGCGGCTGGGGACCATGTATGGACACTTGGTCGCCCCCTGGCAGCTGGGGACCAAGCATGGACACCCGACCACCGGGTGGCTGGGGACTGAGTATGGATACCAGGCCGCCAACGCAACCATGATGTGGTGGCCAGATTCCACCTCCACATGCCTAAAAGGCCCAATTTCAAGTGCAGGCAAGCAAGCAGTATGGTATTGCAGCCTGGGGGTGGGTGGGTGGCAGGCTGCATATTTGCGCTTGCATTACAAGGAATGGGGGAGGCACAATTGAACACTGACCTGTGACAAAGACTTGCACCGGGATAGTTGCAAGTCTGCATCTTCTGATGCGGCAAGGATCACTTCTGATGGGCACACTTTTAGGCAGTGACCTGGGTGTCAGAGATGCTTCCAGGGGTCTTCTCCATGCTGTTGCCATGCCTTTTCAGCACTGTATGCATGTGTCACACAGCACATGGCCAGATAAGGTTGTAAAATGTTAAAATGACATTTCCCGGTGAATGCATTTGTCACGGTTGAAAGCAATACAAAAGTATAAAAACGCATAAAAAATGCTACTTGTGAACATAGCCCAAGGTGTGGAGGAGTATTTTTGTTTTTGGTTATTTATTTTACCTTATACACAAGTCTTTACCCTGGAAAGGATGTTCCTTAACATATTTCACAGGAAAACAGTTTCAGTTTTGTTTTTGAACATTTTATTGTGAGCCCTGTAAGACAGCGCTAGTCATCACGCTGGGGGACACTCGCTTTACCGGGTCAATTAAAGCACACATGCAACATTTTCCAGTAACATGAAATCGAGCAGTTTATTACACTTCGTAACTGCTTATAACATAGTCCGTCTCAGTGGCTCACCGGCATGTTTACACACATAACATACAAGAGCCTTCCAAGTGGCAGACAGACCCACTTGGCTCCAGTTACAGCCTTCAGCAAAGTAACTATATCAATGTCCATATAACGCACTGCTTTTACCTTTTGCCGGGTCTAGCGGTTTCCATCAGATTTGTTCTGCCACAGCTGTGGCTTTACGGCTTCCCAGATGGGGGTCTCCAGCCCTCGTACCTTCCAAGGCTACTGGCATCTCTTACATACACAGGGACCCAGCCTCTGCCTTTCAGGACTCTTGTCTTCCAAGCCTCTTGCCCTCCAAGGCTACTGGCATCTCTTACACACAAGGATCCAGCCTCTGCCTTTCATTACTCTTGCAGTCCAAGGCTACTGGCATCCCCCACACACGGGGATCCAGCCTCTGCCTTTCAGGCTTCACCAGTATTCACACTCTCACGGTGTCCCACACATGGGGAACAGGCCTCACACCTTTCACACAGTTTCAAAAGCACCAGTATTTATACAGTATATCCTTCAGTGCACACAGGAACTGTGCTGATGTCACAATCATGTGATCAGTCACCTGAGGGAGAGGTACATGGTCAGCCAGAACCTGGGATCAGAAATGCTTTCTGGGGCGATCCCCATTCTGTCCCCATGTCATTTGAGCACTGTCACTATCGTTTTGGGCACTTTTTAGGCTTTCTACAGACTTCCGGGGGTGCCGCCGCAAAAATGCTTGGGTCTCCCATAGACTAACATTGGGCTCGTTGCTCGGGTCGAGCACCCGAGTATCACGGTAAGCTCGGCCCGAGCTTCGAGCACCCGAGCATTTTAGTGCTCGATCAACACTAGTAATTAATTAATTAACTATTAAATATCTCAAAAACTAGAGTCAATCTGGCAAAAAACCAAAGTCATATTCTTAATTAGCTCCATACATTTAATATAAAACCATTCAGACATCATTGACACCAAAATCACTGTATACCAGTGTAATATGTTCCACAATTGGATGTGTTAAAGAAAAAGGTTCTGTGGTGTAGTCTTATCAATGTGCCCCTGCTTTGTACTGTGTAATGGTTGTGTCTGACTGTGCAGGAACATGGTCTGATCATACCACATCTCCTGGGCAGAGGAGAAAGGAAAAGAGAATATAAGGACATGAAGGCAATTGCTACTTTCTGTGAGGTAAATCATTGCCTTGCCTGTTGTTTTATCACATAAGTGAGATTTTTTCTGCACTCTGAGCTCATCATAAATGAAGTCAGTGACATATGAGCTCAGCGGCAGCTGGAGCTTCTACCTTACTGACTTGATTTATGATAAGCCCAGAGGACTGGAGACTTGGCAGAAACACAAACTCCTGTGATAAAACAGGCAGGGAAATGATTTACCTCACAGAAAGCAACTTCTGTGAGTCACTGCCACATATAATCACTCATTCTTCCTCCCTTGGTCAGGAGCTGTTGTGTGTGCTGACCATGAACTGGAGCAGCTCTGCATGGTGAGACACAGCCATTACACAGCAGGGGCACATTTAGGCTATGTGCCCACGTTGCGGACCTGAAGCATATTTTTTACGCTTCTCCCTGGCGGGAAAATCGCATGCGGATATTACATGCGGTTTTCCCGCCAGGTAGAAGCGTTTGTGAGGCGTCTTTGCATGCATTTCCGCATGCGGGTTATCAAGCACTTCTCCAAGCATCACTTGGAAAAGTGCTTGACAACTTGTTCAGAATGGTAAAAAATAAAAAAATAAACTTTATACTCACCTTCTGATGCATTCTCTGCCCCGTCCGGAGGCTTGAGCGGCTCACGCTGTTGTGTGCAGGACCTGCGGTGACGTCATTGAGTCATGTGGTGGGTCACATGACTCAATGACGTGGCAGGTCCTTCAGACAACAGCGCGACGGAGGGAAAACATCAGAAGATAAGTATAAACTTTATTTTATTCTTTTTTTTACAGGTTCTTTGGTACCCAGGTCTGGATGAGAGTCTCCTCTCATCCAGACTTGGGTACCATCCGCACATTGATTCCGCTGCGCTTCCGCAAAATTAATGAACATGCTGCGGATTTTTGACCGTAGCATATACGCTGCGGAAAAATCCGCAGCATGGGCATTGACATTGCGGAATGCCATTGGGGACCATGGGGTGCGGATATACATGCGTTTTTCAAGCGTTTACGCTGCGGAAATTCCGCAGCATATACGCTTGAAAAATGCTACGTGGGCACACAGCCTTATAAGATCATTTCAGCACAGGAACATTTTTTAACACATCCAGTTGTGGAACCTATTATTATTCCAATAGCTATTGATTAAAATGTACTTTGTTCGTGGGACAACCCCTTTAACTTTTGTCCCAAAAATTTGATTGAATGGCATTTTTGAATTCTTTCTTCTGGATTGCTTCTCCAATGTTCATTAAAATTGCTTGCAACTTCAATATTTCTCAAAAGATAAGTTGCAAGTCACCTTGTGACTATTATTAAAAACTGCCATGGCTGGAAATTTGTAACTTAATGGAAATTAATGGAAAAATAAAACTTTGTTTCAGGTCCCAAAATGGCTTCCTTGACAGTAAATACATAACAGGTCCAATCTAACAAGCTTAAAATGACTCTGTTTGGCTGCAGCACAACCTCAATACTTGGTATGATTTTTTTCTGTGCAGCAAAGCAGGCAATTACAATAATCACATTCCCTCTCATTAAAAAGGGACTCGCTGAATAGGAAGCTGAGCCAGCCATTAAACATTGCGAAACACCATAGTAAACTCATTTTTCAGGCTTACACCGTTACAGCCAAAAGCTGTATAGCTAAAAGCTGGAAGCAAAGTCTCCCATCAATCACTAAGGTAGAAAGTAGAATATAGTATATTATTCAACAGCATCTATTAACAGTTCTGTATAATGGTAATCACAAATTCTTCTATGGTGTGTGGGAACCGCAGACGATGGGAGAAAAAATTAATGAATGTTCTTCACAATATTTCATTGTCTTATATGTAAAGATGCCCTAATGTATCCCCAGGGAAACTGAGATTTTACCGGAATAGAATGAATTTATCATTGTTCAGCCTCTTGTGTTTTTTTTCTGCCTTTTATTTTTCATTCTGCATTCCTGCTTCCTGCATAAATATACCATTTATTGCCTATTTTTTATTAAAGTTGTATCATGAAAATATAATTGCTGTGTTGGTTTAGAGAAAGTCATGATGATTATTATTAACTGTATCAGTGTTACATGTTTTCCATTAATATAAACTAAAAAATAAATCTATTAGAGGCTCCACCCCTGAGGAATTTAATGTTGGGAGACTTGGGGTCTACACTGGCATATTTCTGCCCAGAAGTACCAAACAATAATAGAACAAGTAAATTGTCTCTCATTTAAATGGAACCTGTCATCTCTCCTACCAGTCAAAAGCTGCCACCAATAACCCTATTGCTGCATTACGGCAAATCTCTTGATGTACCGTTTATTTATTCATTGATTACTCCAGGTTAGTCTGATTTGGATCTACACTGTGTGCAGAATTATTAGGCAAGTGCGTTCTTTGACCATCATCATTTTTATGCATATTTTCAAACTCCAAACTTCACCTTCAACTAGCGTCAAGACTGGGTCAAGAAATATCTGAAGTCAGATTTTTCAAAGATTTTATAGACTGCTGACATAACAGTGACTCTTGACAGACAAGATAGATGGGCCCATCATTAGATGGTGGGCACAAACCTCCACTTCGACTCAAATGGTAGGAAGGTGGAGGTGGGGTACTGTTATGGGCTAGTATTATTAAAGATGAGTTAGTTGGACCTTTTCAGAATGAAGATGAAGTCAACATCAAGTTCAAAATCTTCTGCCAGTTTTTAGAAGTAACTTTCTTCTGGCAGTGAAACAGATGATAGTCTGCTTCTTTTAAGAAGACCATGATTTTTAGGCAGGACCATTTTCCATTGCATGCATCGAAGTCTACACTGCTTGGATGGTCAATATGTGATGTTTTCAATCAGATGTCTAGTTCAGTGGTGGTTGGGTCTCAGCCTTCCTCACCTCGGCCATGTCTCTGAACACTTAATACCTTGTACTTCTGGACAGGGAGGTTGCAGTTCTGGAATATGACTACACTGGAAGATAATGGCTTCCTGGTGGCTTCACATTTGATTCTTCTCAAATTTTTGCCCCTTAATGTGCCTCTTTTTTTCTCAAAATGTTTTATGCGACTATTTACAACAAAACCTTTCAAGGTTCTGTTATTCTGCCCAAATATCTTAACAATTTTAAGAGTGTGGCATCCCTTTGTAAGATTTTTAACAATCTTTGATTCAGAATCAGTTAAATCTCTTTATGGTCCATTTTGTCTGACGTAAACAAGCTACCTAATAATTCTGCACACCTTGATAAAGGGAGTTGATATCCTTAGACCACATCCCCCCTCCTTACACAAATACACATCACCTGATCTGCTTGATCCAATAAGCATTCACGTTTATCCTGTTTGGAGTTGGAAAATCTGCATAAAAATGATGATATGGTCAAAATATTCACTTACCTAATAATTTTGCACACAATGTAGTACTTACACCACCAGGGGCATAATTGGTTTTCAGTACACCACCAATAACAGTGTGCCGATGAAGCCAGGGAGAATATATCAGGCTTCACTGCCCATGCACCAGGGGAAGAACATTGCAAACAAGAACCCAATTTGCAGATGACTGATGGTGACTTGGCCATGGTGCTGGATATAAATGAAACATGAAGAAATTTGTTGTAATGCAGCAATAGGCTTATATAAAGTCATGGTGGCAATATAAAGAGGTAAGGGGCCTAAAAAATCCATTTAAAAGGGCTGTCCACTAACTACTCAATCCTCGTGTTTACCCCTTGCAAAATAATAACACTTTTACTCCCCTTCAATGTCGGCGCCGTTCCAACGGTGTCGGCACTGACTCATCCGGGGATTGTGTAACATTGTTATGTCACACAATCCCTGTGGCCAATCAGCGCTGGTTTCAATCTCCCTGCCTTCAGACAAATCACAGCTTGTGCTCTCATTTCCTTTGGATGTATGTGATACATCTGAAGGCAGAGAGCTGATTGGCCGAAGTGAGTGAGTGACATAACATAACATAATGTTACGCAATGCCCGGGAGAGACACACCGCTGGAACAGCACCAGAAGTGAGGATAAGTGTTGGTATTTTATATAGAGGAAACATGAGGATTAAGAAAGAGTTGTCTGAGTAGTGGTCATCAACCCCTTTATGGCAGTTTACACAAGCTGATGCAAACTATATAGGGAAGAAAGATCATTAATATGATTGTTCAGTCCCTATACATTTTACATATTGTTGGTATGTTTACACACAGCACACCCCATTTACACAGGGAAATGTGCTGCTCTCAATGATTTTCTCACTATGATCAGATCAGTAGGCCAATGAGTGCTTTGTTGCCTTCCTTGTATGGGGCAATGATTGGGAATGAGCATTTTTTTACTAATTCTCATTTGATTATTATCCTGAGTAAAGAGACCTTAAATTAAATGTTAATAGTAAATGCATAGCTCAGTTAAAGGGGTTGTCCAATCTTCCAAAATACTGTATATTCAAAAGGCGAAGAATATTATTGAATAGTAAAAGAAAGTATAGTCGTCTGCTCTAATCCTCATCCAATCCCTCCAGCCCAGGTCTTCAGTGAAGAAGGAAGTGATGACATCCCATTCTTTGGTTACAAGAACGTCGAAGCATGGGATTGGCTGCAGTAGTCAGATGACTGGAGCCTGACATCATCAGATGCACAACTGACAATGTCCTGTTTCAGTCACTTTTTTTTTTATTTTTATCGAGCATTGCTATGTAAAGTGCTGCAGAGCAGTGGTCCTGACCGACCTGCTGTTCGGTTGCGCTCTGGCACGTTACAGACAGGGGGAGTCCTAGTCCCAGAGTGCTGTAGGGTGTGGGATGCATCACACTCACTTGTGGGCTGTAGGTCTCTGCTTCCTCCAGACTTCTGTCCTCAGGAGCCGCTGCAAACAATGCATGGGACACTAGGTTCTTTACAATATTCAAACTTTTACTAAACAGTCCAAATTCATCAGGCAGATACAGGTGGGATAAGACACAGAAATGCAGACTTTCTCCTTTCTTAGCACAACTCCTCCTCTCTTCTGTCACACACTCATTCTGGACTAATCCCAAGCCTGGTGACTCCATCAGCCTCAGGGATTCGCTGTCCATTCTGGCAGTGCACCCTGGACCAGCCATCTGTCCCCCAAGTAATTCCACGCCCACCGACCTCGAGATGTCAAAAGACCAGACCCGTTCCTTGGTACCTGGCCCGAGCCGTAGGCTCCAGACGTTAGAGGAATATCCATCATAGATCTCAGCTTGGCCTCCCACTGCCTCGCTCAACAACCACAATCTGTTTCTAGCAGCCCACGGCATCTGAACTTGGACCTTACACTAGTCACTTCACCACCTTTGACTGAACATAAGTCTGACAGGTAACGCTGTCTCTCTCTTATCTTAACTACACCCCTCCCAACTGGGAAATTCCCTAAACACATGAACTAAGCCGCCCCCACACTGGAGATATTCTTTGAACAATTAACTGTGTCATCACTGGCACTATACACTTCCTATCTCTATTATGCCCACAACTGCACTGCTTGAGGCTTTAGCTGATGCCTAATATTAATCATATTCCTACATAATAATAATAATAATATTTTTTATTTATATAGCGCCAACATATTCCGCAGCACTTTACAATTAAGTAGGGACATGTACAGACAATAAAAACAATACAATGTATCACATTTCAACAGTTACAGGAGGAGTGAGGGCCCTGCTCGCAAGCTTACAATCTATATGGAAATGGGGGGACACAATAGGTAGAACATGGTCATCAGCCAGTATCTGTCTAAGGCTGTGTTCACACGATGCGTATTTCATGCGTTTCTGCGGCGTTTTTGCAGTTGCATAAACGCCGCGGAAACGCATGAAAAACGCATGGTAGAAGGGCAGCAATGTTCCCCAATGGAAATCCGCATGTGCTGTGCCCATGATGCGGATTTTTCCGCAGCGTTAACGCTGCGGTCAAAAATCCGCAGCATGTCAATTAATTTTGCGGAAACGCGGCGATTTCGCCGCCATTGACTTGCATTAGAACGCGCCAATTCCGCAAGACAGCATTTGTACTTGCGTAATTGGTGCGTTCTAATGTGCGGATGGTACCCGGGTGTGGAGGAGAGGAGAGTCTCATCCACACCCAGGTACCATTAAAAAAGCTGTAAAAGAAGAATAAAATAAAAAATAAATGTATTCTTACCATCTGTCGGCCCGCACAGCGCTCCCGCTTGGTTCCCGGCACTTGCAGTGAGTTGTAGGACCTGCGGTGACGTCAGAGTCATGTGACGGGTCACGTGACGCTGACGTCGGCAGGTCTTTCAATTCAAAGTTGCCGGCGAGGGAGAACAGATTGAGCAGGACAGCGCGGGCCATCGGAGGTAAGTATATACACTCTCTCGGTTCACACTGTATAAATCCATGCTGTTTGCATGGATTTATATAGTGTGACCTAGTTATCAAGCACTTTCCAGGTGATGCTAACATCGCCTGGAAAGCGCTTGTCAATCTGCATGCGGAAACGCATGTGAATCTGCATGTGGATCCGCATGTATTCTGCAGGAAAAACGCATGCACAATCTGCATGCGTTTTTTCTGCCAGGGAGATGCAGAAATGATGCAGAAATTTTCTGCTTCATTTCTGCATCGTGTGCACATACCCTAAGAGCAGTTACCGTGTGCTATTGGGTGCATGGAGGATGTGGAGACAGATGAATATGCAGGGGCAGATTAAGATTAACATTTAGGAGGGAACGGGACAGTTAGGTTGGTGAGTTGAGGTGATAGGCTTGTCTAAACAGATGTGTTTTTAAAGCATGTTTGAAGACATGGAGTGCTAGATATCAGTCGGATCGCTTGAGGCAGTGCATTCCAGAAAACTGGTGCAGCACGAGAGAAGTGTTGGTGTCGGAGGTGTGATGTTCGGATTAAGGAAGATGTTAGTCTTAGATCAGTTGCGGAACGGAGGGCACTGGAGGGGTGATAGACAGAAATGAGGGATGACAGCTTTAAAACAAGCATTCCTCACATGTATTAAAGCTGTCAAACAGTCGCAAATCATGCACACGGGAGTGATTCAAACATATCACTGAGTACGCTGAAGATACTCGGTACTCGCCCGAGCATACTCGCCGAAAAGGTTAACCGAACATAATCGCTCATCACTAGATGAAGGGCATTAATTGCCCCAAACACACCCTTACAGCTAAACAAGCTCTTCTGTGAGATCAGACCAGACAGGCTAGCTTTTGTGCTCTGCATATTTCAATGAAGTTTAGATCACAATTAAGTCTTTCCATTGATGATTATAGGTAGATACCAACTAATGTATACCAAGAACAACCCAGAAGACCTGCTGTTCTGGGGATGCTCTGACCTGGTCATCTTATCATCACAATTTGATGCTTATCAAAGTCTCTCAGAACTTTAATCCTCTCCCATATTTCCTGACTCCAACACATCAACTTTAAAGGGAATCTGTCCCAGGTTTTTGCCTCCTAATCTGAGAGCAGTATGATGTAGAATCAAAGAAGCTGATTCCAGCGATGTGTCACTCACTGAGCATTTTGCTGTAGTTTTATCAGCACAAGAATATCACAAGAGGACTAGTAAACCTGCTGTCATGTAGTCCTCCATATTCATGAGCTCCATATAATCATGCCCCCATATCTGATTAGCAGCTTTCTGCCTATGCACAGTGTAGACAGTAGTTGTCAATCAGGTGTGTTGGCGGAGTTATACAGAGCGCAGCATTCAGAGAGCTGGTAGATCTGAAGCAGATAAAACTGTGATTGTATCAAAACTGCAGCAAGCAGCCCAGTAAGTGATATATCACTGGAATCAGGATCTCTGCCCCTACATCATGATGCTCTCAGATGTAGAAGCAAAAACCTGAGGACAGATTCCCTTTAAGAACTAACTTTTCTTTTGGTGCCTTGAAACAACCATCCTATTTTCTGCGCTTAGCCTACAAAATTTAGTGCTATGAAAATGGGCAAAGTCTTGGAAATAATCCTTCATAAGCAAACAAAAAAATAGGGAAGAAAGGTAAATCTGGCTGCTTGATGTTACAGTTCCTTTAAATGATAGTAATTTCTTTTAACTTCAAATCTACCTTAATATCTCTTAGTGTACTTGGCTGGAAATTCAATATCTTTCATTAAGCAGGCCGGCGCCTAAACAGTATTTGTATTCTCACTGAAGCAACTATGTCTTGTCCTAAAAAACAAGCTCTTCATTATAAATGGAATTTCTAAGGAACAGAAGGCTTGTAGAATGTAATTTTTCTTAAGGGATATTGCCTTATCTAGGTCCCAAGGAGTTTATTTGAGACTATCAGCCACAAGCAGCTTCTTTAGTATCTATGACCATTAAATAAATGAACATACAACTTCAACAGGTCAATTAGTGATTAGGCTGGGGGATTGGTTTGACAGCATTTATTGTACTTCACTTATTATGCTAAATTTACTGAGGATTTCTGGCTTTTTCAATCTACACTTGTTTTTCAGATGCATTGCAATATGTATTAACCCAGGGTTTTACTAAGCAATTAATATGTACCGGTACATCTCACTAAATTAGAATATCATGAAAAAGTTAATTTATTTCAGTTCTTCAATACAAAAAGTGAAACTCATATATTATATAGAGCCATTACAGAGTGATCTATTTCAAGTGTTTATTTCTGTCAGGCTGTGTGCCCACGAGGCAGAAATGCTGCTGCGGATTTTACATGTGTTTTTTCTGCCAGGTAGAAGCGTTTGTCAAGCGTTTTTGCATGCATTTCCGCATGCGGGTTGACAAGCGCTTTTCCAAGCGATTTTAGCATCACTTGAAAAAGTGCTTGACAACTTGGTCACACTATATAAATCCATGCAACCGGCATGGATTTATGTTGTGTGACCAAGTTACGATGCTGCAAATGCTGCATCAATATTAAAAGAAAGAATAAAAATGTTGGAAAAAAAAAAAAAAATACTCACCTTCCGATGGCCCCCGGTCTCCTCCGGTGCATCCAGTGTCTTCGGCAGCTCGCGGTGCTCTAAAAAGGACCTTCCATGACGTCATTTAGTCATGTGACAGGTCATGCGACGGCCGACGTCAGCGGTTGCGTAACCTGTCACATGACTAAATGACGTCATGGAAGGTCCTTTTTCACCACCCAGCAGCGCCGCCAGGAGCAGACAGGGGGCCATTAGAAGGTATGTTTTTTTTATTTTAATTCTTTTTTACCTACAGGTACTATGGTACCGGGTCTGGAGGAAAGTCTCCAGACCCGGGTGCCATATGTACATTGAATCGCATAATATCCGCATGTGTACGTGTAGTCATGCGGATGTTATGCAGTCAAATGCAAGTCAATGGCGATGATTTGGCCGCGATTCCGCAAAATTGATGTTTGTGCTGCAGATTTTTCCGCAATGATAATCCGCAGCGGAAATTTCCATTTCTGCATTAAATCCACATAGTGGGCATGTAGCCTTAATGTTGATGATTATGGCTTACAGTCAATGAAAACACAAAAGTCATTATCTCAGTGAATTAGAATACTTTATAACAACAGCTTGAAAAATGTTTTTAAAATGTTGTCCTACTGAAATGTATGTTCAGTAAATGCCCTCAATACTTGGTCGGGGCTCCTTTTGCAACGATTACTGCATCAATGCGGCGTGGCATGGAGACGATCAGCCTGTGGCACTGCTGAGGTGTTATGGAAGCCCAGGTTGCTTTGATAGAAGCCTTCAGCTTGTCTGCATTGTTGGGTCTGGTGTCTCTCATCTTCCTCTTGGTCTTGATAAAACACAGTGGACCTACACTAGCAGATGACATGGCTCCACAAACCATCACTGATTATGGAAACTTCACACTAGACCTCCAGCAGCTTGGATTGTGGCCTCTCCACTCTTCCTCCAGACTCTGGGACCTTGATTTCTAAATGAAAATTGGAACTCTGGGACCTTGTGGAGTGTTTTAATGACTGCCTTCAAGACGTCTGTCAAGTCAGCAGTCTTCCCCATGATTGTGGAGCCTACTGAAACAGACTAAAGGACCTTTTTAAATGCTTAGGAAGCCTTTGCAGGTGTTTTTGTTAATTATTTTAATTTACTGAGATAATGACTTTTGTGTTATCATTGGCTGTAAGCCATAATCATCAACATTAACAGAAATAAACACTTGAAATAGATCACTCTGTTTGTAATGACTCTATATAATATATTTGTTTTACTTTTTGTATTGAAGAACTTTTTGATGATATTCTAATTTAGTGAGATGTACCTGTATGTATATATATAATTTTAAAATAAAGATATGCCATATGCCACAAAGTAATCTTGGTTTGCTTCTATTTTAGTTTGAGGATTTGTAGGACGTCAAGGCACCATTTTCCCCTTTATGTCTTTCGAGAATCTATAGTTGCTGTATTTTGCGGATTATAAGACGCACCGGACCATAAGACGCACACCAAAATTTGGGAAGGAAAAGATGTTTTGTAATAAAATGATCTCAATCTGCGCATGGTTCGCTCCTCTAGACGGCAGCCTTTCCATGGAAGAAATCACGTGGACCCTGTTGTAAAACCTGATCCCTGTACAGGGGTTAAAGGGTGAAAGTCGGGGTTCATCTGGAATCCGCTGGATGGAGACGTTTGTGCCAAACCTATCTGAGGTAGCTTTTTGTGCCTGTAGCCTCTGACAGACGTAACAATTTCCTTTAATTTTTGCTGTGCTTCTGAGTATATATTAGCAATTTGAAGGTGCACAGAGAAAGAGGGGCTCACTGCAGGATCAGATTGGACAAGGTTTGTTGTCTGTTACCATGGAAACATATAGGATCACAGATAATTATTTATTTTGTTTAAGTCCACTTTGCAGCATTTTGAACTTATCTTCTTATCTTTGTGTGCCGCCCCGGCAGGGCCGCTGCAGTCATGGTACTGGTGCATGGCGGTCCGAGTGCTGGTATGGTCCGACTGGGGGCATTCGCCAGTCTTTATCAATTGTGGGGGGTTAATAAAATAATAAAAAGGTTCATGACGCCAGTTGGGATGTTCGGCCTGGTATGGCCGGGCACTGATGAGGGCCCCTGGGAGTTTGGTGGTGATGAGCAGTGCCAGATGATTAACCCTTCCCAACCAGAGCTGTCTCCCAGGGGAGATGGAGCAGGAATGGAGCAGCAGGAAATAATCAGCTTGGGACAGAGTGATAACCAGTTTGTACCTTTTACTGTAATCCAGCACACAGCTCCAACAGCTTCTATACAGTTCACATACAGGGTTTTGGACAGACCTGCATGGTGAGGGTTCAGATTCTCTGCTGTGAGGTTGTGTAGCCTTCCTGCTGCTAATTTTACCTCTGTTAGATGATTCCTTGGATCCACAGAGGTCCAAGGTAAACAGTTACTGGATCTGTGATCCCTTCCAGCGAGCAGGCAACATGAATCCAGTAAGAAGAACACTCACTTTCTATTGCAGCAGTGTCTTTGACTCCATGCGGTTGCTGAGCTCCAGGGAAAACACTTCACTGCTCGTTATATGAAGACCGAGCAGGCTTACAGTTTAGCACAGACTCTGGAAGTCTCTGTGCTCAAGGGAATGGACCCTGCCTTGTGCAGTTTAAACATGCGGAGAGCAGACTTCTCTCTCTCTTGCACAGTGAACTCCATGATGCAACTTCTCCCTCACACACTACAAACTACAACTAAGCACCTCCTCCCCTCTAAGGGATTGTGCACAATTTCCTGATTTGGCAGAAGTGCAAAATCCTCCAGTAAGGGATCGAGTAACAATATATGTAGGTAATGAAAACAGCAGAGAACTTATCCCTCACCATTGCTGACAATACATATGAATTATATTACACATGCAGGCATTTTATGGCGCTATAGACACGGGCGCCACATTTGCTCTTTTGCTCTTAGCTGGGATGTTGACCGGCTCATGTTCAGGTGCTTTGCTTCTCTGGTTGCATAAATGACAACAGCACTAGCCAAACAAGTGGTCTGGATGGATAGCCAGCGGACTAATGACAGGAAAGGATTGGTGACAAATCAGTGGTCTCAACTCTCGATTTAAATCTGTTCTTTTCCAGATATTGTACTCTTTCCATACTGCCGGGGATAAAGGACATACTTGTGTCCAGAACTGATAATCCTTTTTCATAAATCCCTGGATGCCGATTCTTATTAGTACAGTGCAGTTGACCTAATTTTCAGTCCGAGAGTAATCCGACAAAACATCGGATAGCACATGGATCAATGTTATTCTGTTGGGCCGTGCACATGTCAGATTTTTTACCAGCTCTGAAAAACTCACTGCATTTCTGAATTTGATTCAATATTCAGACCGCACTCATCCATGCAAATCAATGAGTGCGTGGAGATCATCGGACTGCACTAGAATGACATCTGAGTACAGTCCGATTTCCACAGACTGACAAAATGGAGAAGATGGTGACATTTTTTTCTCCATCTTCTCCTTATCCAAGAGAATCAGATCCCACTATGATCACAGTTTGATCAGAGTGTGATTAGCATAATGTGCCCCATTTTCTCGGATGAGAAAACATAGTGTTGTCTGCCCCTGCCCTTAGACTGTTAATCTTTTCACTGCCTGTACTCTATGCCTAACTTTCCGGATTCTGACTTGACTACCCCTATCTCTGTCTCTGGTTCTGACTCAGCTCTTACGAGTATTTATTCTGTTTTTGACCCCACTTGTTCCCCAAGTTGATGGTTTTATTACACATGTGAAAATTGCTTCATTTTTCAATTATAGGGTTTCTCTCAAGTTTGGAAGTTATCCCCTATATATTTTATAGGGGATATCTTTTCAGTTGATAATGGTCTGACTACTAGGACTCCCATTGATCTCGAGAATGCTAAGCAGGGGTGAATTGAGCAGAGGTCAATCATGCACACTGCTGCTCCATTTGTTCTTAATGGAGCCACCAGAGATGGCCAAGTGCTGCACTCGGCTGGTCTTCTGAAATCCCATAAGAATGAATAGAGCAATTGTGTACGTGAAGAAGGCGAAGGGTAGTTTCCTGCACGACCATGCGGGTAAAAAAATATTTTTCTATTAAGCAGGTTAAAAAATGTTTAAAAACAGAAACCTCAGAACCTGACGCGTTTCTGGCGTGCTAAGATTCTCTTAGTCGTAGGTCATGCCGGAAACTAGTATATAGCAACAGTGAGCAAAAAATAAAATATAACCTTTACTTCAACGGTTAAAATACAATTAACAACCTAGACATACACTATAAAATTCCAAACAATAAAAAAAAGCGACTTGTCCATGTATTGGATATTCAAAATAGTAGTCTATTGATTAGACTTACTGGGTGAAGTTATATAATAATTTCAATATTGCACAACAGTTATCAAATCGAGTTAGTATTCACTCCTCATAACTGAACAATAAAGTGCAATGCAATGTCAATCCTTTTTACATAAAAAAAGAATTGGAACAGTCTCATCCGTCCTGTAGCATGGGTCATCCTATTTTCGGTTCATCATACATCTCAGGATAATATATTTCTTGACCCTGTTAGTCCCTATCCAGCTGACTGACCCTAGGACCCCAAGACTCCTGCCCTTACAAGGACAGTCCACAGCTGTCCCTATTTACTAGTCAGCCCTGGACCAACCCCAAGAAGTGCCTCCCGATGCGATTCTTCATCATTTGATGATTTCTCAGGGGAATGGCACAGAGATTCAAAGATACAGGGTTCAACACCCCTCCATCAGGATGCAATGAGGGCAGCATCCTGATGGAGGGGGTGTTGAACCCTGTATCGTCGACTCTCTGTGCCAAAAAAATGAATGGAGTAGTATTAAGCTTGCTCATCCTCCGATCCATTCACACATTCAGAGCCCAGGTTCTCAAGATCGATGGGGGTCCCAGTGAGATCAGATAGGGAAGTTATCCTCTATTCCATGGATCGAATATAATTTCTAAACTTGAGAAAACCCCTTTAAGATACAATTGGAGCACGTAAAAATGATATCAAAGGTGAACATAACAGTCTTTATATTGGATCCAAAGATTGATATTCTCTTTAAATATTTTTGAAATAGTTCAAGAAAAAAGAAAATAAATGCCCTAAATTCCAAGTCGTCTATTCAAGCAGACATGGTTTATCGGTAAAATCTAACTACTGATAGCTAGGAGAACCTTTCCAAGCTGCCAAACTAGCTGATGCAAACCTTTGTAGGAAGACATTTCTTTTACACATACAATCAGGCTTAAATGGGAAAAAAATATACAGCTTTAGATTATTATGTCAAAGACTTAAATGAGGGCTGTGTTCCTGTTTATAGATCTGAAGCGGAAAGTAAATCAATGAGATTTATAAAACAAAGGCTTTGCTTTCCATCCTCCGCTGTACATTCACTCCTTATGAATTGTGCTCATTTGCGCTCAAACATTTAGAACAAAAGATTTTCTTTACAGAGGTTTGGGTATGATGTTTTAATTGGTTTGAATAACATAATAATTGCAGTATTGTGAAATGTATAACTGGTTCATCATCGATATTTACCGCAGGGGTCTTTAATGAGCAATTCTCCAATCTTCTGATATAGAAACTATTGACCACTGATCTACAGTCTAAAATAAGTAAAAAGCCATTCTCTGTAATATACAAAAAGAACAAAATTCTCTAATGGGGACTCCACAGATCACAATATTTTTTTTCTAGCAAAATGTGATTCGACCTCATTGTGTAAATTTGCTTTGTTCTCCTTTAATATCCTATTATTCGATTCCTTTGTCGCTTAGTTATTATTTTTTATGTAATGATGTGGAGAACAGAAGAATAGAAGCATTTTGTTGATAGAGACCCTTAATTTCCATTCTTAAAGGGAAAGTATCACACTTAGGGTTCGCTCACACTGGCGTATTAATCGGACGAGTGCATTACCCTGATTGCCACCGAATTGGGGCAATCAGAAAGAGTGAACATGAAGTACCAGACCTGGAGCATCTCATGTGATGCTCCACTTCTGGGGCAGTTGCAGGCTGGTATTTTTAGGCTCGAAAGGGCCCAATAACCAAGGACATTCCCAGCTTAATATCAGCTCACAGCTGTCTGTTTTACCTTTGCTGGTTTCATAAAATAGGGAGGATACAATGTCATTTTTTCATTTATTAATTTAATAGGTTAAGCAAGTCTATAAAAGTTTACAATAAACTCCACATGAAAGGCACTAAAGGGTGCAAGTTTATAACATGTAAGGGGGTTGTGAAATTATATAACTACAGGATATCTATCTTTCTATATAATCTATCTATTATCTATCTATCTATGTATCTATCTTTCTATATAGTCTATCTATTAATCTATCTTTCTTTCTATATAGTCTATCTATTATCTATTTATCTTTCTATATATTCTATCTATTAACTATCTATCTATCTATCTATTAAGTATCTATTATCTATCTATCATGTATCTATCTATCTATCTATCTATGTTTCTATATATTCTATCTATCTATTTATGTCTTTATTAGTGTTGAGCGAGCATGCTCGCTACTGCTCGATGCTCGCCCGAGCATCTCACTGCTCGAGATGCTCGGCGCTCGCCGAGTAATTCCGGGGTGGCTCGGCGGGAGCTCAGGTCACCTCCCTGCATGTTTGGCGCTCTTGAACATGCAGGGATTGCCTGCCACTCACTGTAATGCCGCAGCCATGTTGGTTGTGGCATTACTGTGATTGGCTGGCCGCATAGCGTCATTAGGTCTATATCAGACCTGGCGCCGCCAGTCACTCCGGTATCAGACAGTGTAGGGAGAGGTGCTGCTGAGCTAGGGAGAGATTTGCTTGTTTCTAGTTAGTGTAGGTGTACGAAACTATATTAGAGACACATATCCATCTCAACAAACAATCCTTCTGAGGACTAATCCATCTACAGAGATATCAGGCAGGCAGTGTATATAGGCTGGCAGGGTATATAGCAGACTGCAGTGCACATAGCACAAGAGGATCCATTCCAGTTTTGTCTGCTGCTGCTGTTAGATATTTCTAGACATAGACCGAGGTCTCAGGGGACAGGAATAATTTTTTTTGGATCTTAATCCTCATTATTTGCTTAAAAAGCAATCCAGAGAACACCGTTGTTCTGCGCCATTTGCTTGTTGGCACTGCAGAATACAGCCAGGTCCTTTCCATATTACAGCGCTAGAAATCCAGCTATTCAAAACCGTGTTTTCTCCGTCATATGAATCACATATACGTTTTCAGAAAATACTGCCATTTATGGCATCTATTAAAAGTTTGTTTCAGTGTGTCAGTGAAGCAATTGACACCAGTTTGCTGTTCAAAATAGTTAACTACAGGCCAGGTATTTAAAACTGTGTTTTTTCCGTCACACGGATCACATATACAGTACAGATCAAAAGTTTGGACACACCTTCTCATTTAAAGATTTTTCTGTATTTTCATGACTATGAAAATTGTACATTCACACTGAAGGCATCAAAACTATGAATTAACACATGTGGAATTATATACTTAACAAAAAAGTGTGAAACAACTGAAAATATGTCTTATATTCTAGGTTCTTCAAAGTAGCCACCTTTTGCTTTGATGACTGCTTTGCACACCCTTGGTATTCTCTTGATGAACTTCAAGAGGTAGTCACCGGAAATGGTCTTCCAACAATCTTGAAGGAGCTCCCAGAGGTGCTTAGCACTTGTTGGCCCTTTTGCCTTCACTCTGCGGTCCAGCTCACCCCAAACCATCTCGATTGGGTTCAGGTCTGGTGACTGTGGAGGCCAGGTCATCTGGTGTAGCACCCCATCACTCTCCTTCTTGGTCAAATAGCCCTTACACAGCCTGGAGGTGTGTTTGTGGTCATTGTCCTGTTGAAAAATAAATGATGGTCCAACTAAACGCAAACCGGATGGAATAGCATGCCACTGCAAGATGCTGTGGTAGCCATGCAGGTTCAGTATGCCTTCAATTTTGAATAAATCCCCAACAGTGTCACCAGCAAAGCACCCCCACACCATCACACCTCCTCCTCCATGCTTCACGGTGGGAACCAGGCATGTAGAGTCCATCCGTTCACCTTTTCTGCGTCGCACAAAGACACGGTGGTTGGAACCGAAGATCTCAAATTTGAACTCATCAGACCAAAGCACAGATTTCCACTGGTCTAATGTCCATTCCTTGTGTTCTTTAGCCCAAACAAGTCTCTTCTGCTTGTTGCCTGTCCTTAGCATTGGATTCCTACCAGGCCCGCTGCACAAAGTCTCCTCTTAACAGTTGTTGTAGAGATGTGTCTGCTGCTAGAACTCTGTGTGGCATTGACCTGGTCTCTAATCTGAGCTGCTGTTAACCTGCGATTTCTGAGGCTGGTGACTCGGATAAACTTATCCTCAGAAGCAGATGTGACTCTTAGTCTTCCTTTCCTGGGGCAGTCCTCATGTGAGCCAGTTTCTTTGTAGCGCTTGATGGTTTTTGCAACTGCACTTGGGGACACTTTCAAAGTTTGCCCAATTTTTCGGACTGACTGACCTTCATTTTTTAAAGTAATGATGTCCACTTGTTTTTCTTTACTTAGAATTTGTATTATGGCAATAAAAAAGCAGCTAACAGTCTATTCAGTAGGACCATCAGCTGTGTAGCCACCAGACTTCTGCACAACACAACTGATAGTCCCAACCCCATTTATAAGGCAAGAAATCCCACTTATTAAACCTGACAGGGCACACTTGTGAAGTGAAAACCATTTCGGGTGACTACCTCTTGAAGCTCATCAAGTAAAATGCCAAAAGTGTGCAAAGCAGTCATCGAAGTAAAAGGTGGCTACTTTGAAGAACCTAGAATATAAGACATATTTTCAGTTGTTTCACACTTTTTTGTTAAGTATATAATTCCACATGTGTTAATTCATAGTTTTGATGCCTTCAGTGTGAATGTACAATTTTCATAGTCATGAAAATACAAAAAAATCTTTAAATGAGAAGGTGTGTCCAAACTTTTGGTCTGTACTGTACGTTTTCAGAAAATACTGCCATTTCTGGCCTCCGTTAAATTTTTTTTTCAGTGTGTCAGCAAAGTTTTTGACACCGATTTGCTGTTTAAAATAGTTACCTGCAGGCCAGGTATTTAAAACTGTGGTTTTTCCATCACACGGATTACATATAACTTTGCTCCAAATTCAGCCATTTGTAGTGAACGTGGAAGATATTGTCCTCCATTTAAAATGGGCAAGGCGCGTGGCAAGGGACGGGGAGCTGCACGTGATGGTGATGGTGCATGCAGAGGCCGAGGCCTTGGACAAGCTGAAATTGTGCCACAACAAACACCCACATCTTCTCGCCTGACCTTCCTGTCCCAATTCCTAGGGGACCGGAGCACACCACTATTGAACCCAGAGCAGTGTCAAAAGGTTGTGGGTTGGATAGCGGATAATGCTTCCAGTCACTTTGTCGCTACCACCACCACCACCCTGTCTTCCACACGGTCAAGTCTCAGTAGCTGTGAGTCTGGACCGCATATTCCTCACCCTGATCCTCTTTTCTCCCACCATGCCGAGTGCCCAGAGACAACTGATCCCACACTTGGACACTCCGAAGAGCTGTTCAATTTTCCATTTATAGGTTCGGGCCTCTCGCCCGATCCACTTGAAGGGGGCAAGAGGAGATCGCGTTTCGCGATGCCCAAATATTTGAGCAGCCATGGTTCCACGAAGGCGACTGTGGGAAAGTGTCACAAGAGGTGGACGATGATGAGACACAATTGCCAGAAAGTCAGGAGGAGGACCAGGGTGCGGAAGTGGAAGACAAGGCGGTGGGTGATATAGTAACTGACCCAACCTGGCAGGAGGACATGCAGAGTGAGGACAGCAGCACACAGGGGGAGGGAGGCAGAGTACCCCAACAGGCAGGAAGAAGCAGTGTGGTGGCCACAGAGAGAAGGCAGGCAACCGTTCCCAGTAACACCAACCCGAAGGAAGTTGCCAGTATAACTGTTAGGTCTTCCCGAATCTGGTTGCTTTTTAAAGACAATGCCGATAACCCCAAAAAGGACATTTGCACCACCTGCCAGGACAGCATCAACAGGGGTGGCAAAGCGACCAGCCTGACCACCACCAGCATGATCAGGCACATGGCAGCAAAGCACCTGACTTTGTGGGCCGAACCTTAGGGTCCAGGAACAGTGTCTGCGAGTGGCACCACTGCTTCTTCCTCTGTTGTGCATGCAAGTCAATCTCCTGTCCATGGTGCATGAGAAGATGCCTCCTGCCCTGCACCTGTCGTTGCACACTCTCAAGTAGCAGCGTCAGGAAACACGTCCACGTCCTTGTCCCAGCGCAGCGTTCAGTTGTCCATACCCCAGTCCTTGGAACGCAAGCGCAAATACGCAGCCAATGCCCCACAGGTCACGCTACTAAATTCCCACATTTCACGACTGCTTGCACTCAAAATGTTGCCTTTTAAGCTCGTGGAGACAGAATCATTCTGCAACCTGATGGCGACGGCCATCCCGCGGTACTCAGTCCCCAGCTATTTCTCCTGGTGTGCCATCCCCGCATTGCACAAGCACGTGTCCCAACACATTAGCCATGACCTCAACAACGCAGTTACCGAGAAAGTACACCTAACCACAGACACGTGGACAAGTACTTGTGGGCAGGGACAGTACATCTCGCTGACGGCACAATGGGTTAATATAGTGGAAGCCGTGACCCAGTCGGACCTTGGGACGGAACATGTCCTCCCGATGCCATGGATTGCGGGCCATGGGTCAATCAGGGTTGCCCCCACAGTCTACAGCTCCTGCACCTCATAATCCTCAGCCTCCTCCTCCTCTTCAGCCCCCATCTCCAAAATGACCACATCAGTCACAAGCTGGAAGCACTGCAGCACTGCCTCGGCCTAGCGGCAACAGGCTGTGCTGAAGCTAATATGCTTAGGTGACAAACCACACAATGCTGAAGAGTTGTGGACAGCTCTGAAAGAGCAGGCAGATCTGTGGCTCACACCGCTGAACCTACAGCCAGGCATGGTCGTGTGTGACAATGGCCGGAACCTGGTGGCGGCTCTGAGGCGAGGCGACCTCACACACGTAACATGCCTGGCCCATGTGCTTAACATCGTGGTTCAGCGGTTTCTCAAATCCTACCCGGAGCTGCCGGATCTTCTTGTTAAAGTACGCCGCCTGTGTGCCCATTTTAGAAAGTCCCGTACAGCCTCCGCCGCCCTTCAGTGTTTCAGCAGTGTTTGCAGCTTCCGGCTCACTGACTGGTGTGTGATGTCCCCACGCATTGGAACTCTACACTGCAGATGTTTGGAATGATTTGTGAGCAGAAGAGGGCAGTTGTTGAGTACCAGCATCAACAAGGCCGTCGGTATTCAGTTCAGACTCCACACATAAGACCTCAGGAGTGGACATGAATGTCAGAAATATGTACCATCCTCCAAAACTTTGAGGACTCCACCAAGATGGTGAGCGGCAATGATACCATAATTAGCACCACCATCCCGCTTCACTGTCTTTTGAAATGCTCACTGCTCACAGTCAAAGAGGATGCATTGCAGGCGGAGTACGATGAGATGGTGATTGCATACAGGGTGAACCATACAGGGTGATTGCACACAGCCCAGCCTCATCTCATCCCAATGTGGATTGGGTGACAATGAGGAAGAGGAGGAGGAGGAAGAACAGTAGCTAGTTTCAAGCGCTATAGACGGTACCACCTGCACAACTGTAACACCGTCTGTTCATCGTGCATGGCCAGAGGACAAAGAAGAGGAGGAGGATGAAGAGGAGGAGAGCATGGTCAGTCATCCTCTTGGTGAGGACACGGAAGTCTTGCCTGTTAGCAGTCTAGCACGCATGGCTGAGTTTATGTTACGCTGCCTTTCCCATGACCCTTGCGTTCTCAAAATTTTGGGTGACAGTCATTACTGGTTGGTGACACTTCTAGACCGAAGCTACAAGGAGAACTTTATATCTCTTATTCCTGAGGCGGACAGGTCTACAAAAATTGGGCAGTACCAGAAGGCCCTTGTTGCTGAACTATTAAAAAAATTCCTATCTGAAAACGCTGGCGACAGAGGTCACAGTTCGTTGGACAACCAAGGAGTACAGGCGAGAGAGACACAACTTCAAACCAGCAGAGGCAGGGGAACACTGTCAAAGTTCTGGGAGAATTTTCTCAGCCCCTCCAATCAAACAGGCCCTGAGGCGCGGGATACTCTCACAAGGAGTGCAAAGTTTGGGAAGATGCTGAAAGAGTAGCTTGCCGACCGTACCAACGTCCTCCGTGATTCCTCTGTGCCCTATAGTTATTGGGTATCCAAGCTGAATATGTGGAATGAACTGGCTCTCTACACCTTGGAGGTCCTGGCCTGCCCTGACGCCAGCGTTTTATGAGAGCGGGTTTTTAGTGCTGCTGGTGGAATTATAACTGATCAGCGCATCTGACTGTCAACTGAAAATGCTGACAAGCTGACTCTTATAAAAATGAACAAGGACTGGATTGGGCTAGACTTCTCAACACCACCGAATGATAGCAGCGTAACATAAATTCACATCCAGTGTCTTTTTTAGGGAGGTGCATTCCCATGCACCTCTTCACACCCACACATGGGTATACGCTTCCTGATTTTGGCTATGTGCTTTTGTCCTCCTCCTTCTCCTCATCCTCATCCTCTACCACCATATCACCAGGGTGACCGTGGTCCGTGATGCAACACCCACATAATTTTTTAAAGGGTGTTTATTATGCCCGTAAAAAAATTTTTTTGTACAGTATGCTCATGTATACCCCCCAGGGGTAAATGTTTGTCAGCCCATACACTTAGTGCATGTGCATTAGAAGTATAGGAGACCCACTCCTTTCTAATGGGAACATTTTTTTGAGGCCCTCTAAGTCTCTTCCAAGGGGCATTGGAGTGCCTCCCAATTTTTGACAGCCCTTGCATTCACTGCATAGGCAAACACAATGGGAGACCCACTTCCTAATAATGGGAACATTGTTTTCAGGAGGCCCTCTGACCTCGACGTCTCTTTCAAGGGGAATTGGAGTGCCTTCAAATTTTTGGCAGCCCTTGCATTCACTGCATAGGCAAAAGCAATGGGAGACCCACTTCCTAATAATGGGAACATTGCTTTCAGGAGGCCCTCTGACCTCCACGTCTCTTTCAAGGGGAATTGGAGTTCCTTTAAATTTTTGGCAACCCTTGCATTCACTGCATAGGCAAACACAATGGGAGTCCTACTTCCTAATAATGGGAACATTGTTTTCAGGAGGCCCTCCTCTAAGTCTCTTCAAAGGGGTATTGGGATGCGCCAAATTTTCAAAGTGTTATTGGGGTGCGTCCAAATTTTGGGCAGCCCTGCCACTCACTGGCCACCTGATGGCCCTAGAAAAATAGGCTTTGTGACTTTCAGAGTCCCTCCTTCATAAATGAAACACAATGTTTCTGATGATATCTCACACACCACATGGCCAGATAATGTTGTAAAATGTTAAAATGACATTTCCTGGTGAATGCATTTGTCACAGTTGAAAGTAATGCAAAAGTGCAAAAATGCATCAAAAACGCTAAGTGTGAACATAGCCCAAGGTATGGAGGAGTATTTTTGATTTTGGTTATTTATTTTGCTTTATATACAAGTCATTACAATGGAAAGGATGTTCCTTAACATATTTCCCAGGAAATTCCATTTTGGTTTAGTTTTGGTGTGTTTTATTGTGAGTCCATAAAAGTGGCGTAATACTCTGACAACGTTGTTGACAGCAGTGACCTGGGAGTCAGAAATGCTTCCAGGGGTCTTCCCCATGCTGTTCCCATGTCATTTGAGCACTATTCCCATCGATTTGGCCAATTTTTAGGCCCTCTGCAGACCTCCGGTGGGAGACGCCTGAAAAATGCTCGAGTTTCCCCTAGACTTACATTGGGTTCGTTGCTCGGGTCGAGCACCCAAGTATTCCAATATGCTCGACCCGAGCAATGAGCACCCGAGCATTTTAGTGCTCGCCCATCACTAGTCTTTATGTAAGATTGCTTTATTAGTTTTGTAAACTAGCATTAAAGTATTATTATAGCATGTAAAAGATGATATTAAAAACGCATAGCAAATGCATGACATACGCATGACACTCGTCCAACTTTTTGGGATTTTTAATGCGCAGATTTGAGCGAACCCTAAATATGGGATCTATTACTGCTAGGAGCAGTTATTGAGTGTAGTATCGGCATTTCTGCCCCTTGACAGGCAGAGAAGCCATCCCCCTTACCGCCGCGCTCCCGGCCCAGCGTCTTCCGGCTCTCCTGCTGCTGCTGGGGCGCGCAGATTCCCAGGCACTGTGCTTAGGGCGTGCGAGTGCGCTCCCTCCCTCTTATAGGGGCCACGCGCACCGTCCTAAGGAGTCCCCAGCCAATGGCCGGAGGACCTCTCATATAAAAGGCACCTCCTCCAAAATGGAGGTGCCCGTGCAAGGTTGTAGCTTTGTGTCCTAAACTCTGCTTCAGCCCTCAGGTCCCGCTGCTAGTCTGACTACCAGTCCAGTCCGCCAGCCTGTCAACCAGTCCAGTCCGCCAGCCTGACTACGAGTCCAGTCCGCCAGCCTGTCTACCAGTCCAGTCCGCCAGCCTGACTACCAGTCTAGTCCGCCAGCCTGTCTACCAGTCCAGTCTGCCAGCCTGACTACCAGTCCAGTCCGCCAGCCTGACTACCAGTCCAGTCCGCCAGCCTGTCTACCAGTCCAGTCTGCCAGCCTGTCTACCAGTCCAGTCCACCAGCCTGACTACCAGTCCAGTCCGCCAGCCTGACTACCAGTCCATTCCGCCAGCCAAGTGTACTCTCCAGCCCGACGGTCTGCCTACGATCCAAACCCGCCAGTCTGTCAATGGGCCTGGCTTGCCTGCCTACCCGGAGAACGTACCAGTTACCTGCCGTGCCTATCAGTCAGCCTACCTGGAGGCTCCTACCAGTTACCTGCCGTGCCTACCCAGAGGCTCCTGCCAGTTACCCGTGGGAGTCACCTGCTCTCATACAAGGACAGGCCCAGAGTAGCACCTGGTCCCTCTGCTCGGTCCTTCTCTGGTTCACGGAGTCGATTGAGCTGCCGTGCGACCTTGGTCAGTCCGAGTTGATACCTAGTTACGCCCCTCTGGTCCCTCCTTGCACCACAGCACAGAGGTTCCACAACCCGGATCCGTAATATTGAGCACCAGGAGCTGAACTAATTGGCATATGAGTTAATTGGAAAAAGAATCAGTATAGCTTGTAATTTATTGATTTAAATTCCCACATTATGGGCTAATGAGTCCAATGGGCGTGATCCTCAATACTTCTCTGTAGGCATCTTCTTCAGAATCATGACCTTTTGGCTAATGAGACTGGATATACTGTATATATACAGGTAAGATGGAGCCATATCTCTGGAATGAATGGGAGCAGGATCAAAAGAAAAACAACGCCAGATTCAGGAGAACAGCAAAAAAAAAAACACCATATTTATGGCAAGTGACAGGTTCTCTTTAAATATTTTTTCTCCTTCGTATTTTATTGATTTGAAAAGTATAATATAATGCAGTCATTAAAGGCTAATATGCACCCGTTTTCGCTTCCATAAAAATCCAATATTTTCCTTATTTCACTGTTTTAAGAAAACATATTGGCCGAGGTCTGTTACAAATTACCCAAGAAACTCAATTCTTCAATTTGATTCGGAGTTGTAAAATGCAATAATAAACTGTTTAGAAGCATTATAACCGTAATATGCTTTAGTTGATAAGCGGCCCCTTGAGTGCATCGCAATATCTTTTACTTTGCACCCATGCAAATAATTTATTGAGAACGGTTTGGAAGTTAGACGCTTAATGTCAAAATAAAACAAAGAAATTAAATTCCGTAGCATATAATATATCAAAAACAGTGATGGTACAAGACAGCAATAATGTAGGTTGAAGTAGAGCACCGACAGCCTGCCCACAGCCAGCATGAGATGTACGCTTAGGGTCTATCCTTAATTATGTGTGAGTAACAAAGACGGTTCGTCTCGGTTTTGAGAAACTCCTAAGCACTTCCTTGAGAGCACTTCCATATTCTGTCCAGCTAATAACTTAGACAAACTGCCAGCATCCAGCATAGCTAAGTAGTATCACAGTCTCTCAGTTCCAAAGCTGTTAATTACAGGTATAGATCATATGCAAATATCATCATATCTCTGGTTTCAGAGGAGCTGGGATGGATTCTTTTTAATAATTGTTTTGTTTCTTTTGGCAGTGCCACTCAGAGTCAATAAAAGAAATGTATATGTAAGCGAATGTGTGAGAGAGGTCTGAAAGGGCGGAGGAAAGTTTCTCTAACTGCTAATCCAGGGACTAACAGTCCATGGCTTTGTTATTTTTAATAGTCACGATAGAAATACTGAATGAAAAATATGTATCAATTGAATTGCAATTTTATTAATTTTTTTCCATTTTTGAGATTACCCAAACTGGTATCACGAGTGGGTACTGCCCCCTAAACTGAGAGGTGGTAGAATACCTTAAAGGGGTTGTCCAGGACTTTAATATTACATAGTAACATAGTTTTTAAGGTTGAAGGATATCTAAGTCCATCTAGTTCAACCCATAGCCTAACATGTTGATCCAGAGGAAGGCAAAAAAAAAACCCATGTGACAAACACCAAGCTCCACATTGGGGAAAAAAAATCCTTCCTGAATCCATACGACAATCAGACTTGTTCCCTGGATCAACACCCTATCAAGGAATCTAGTATATATAAACATATATTGATGACTTATCCTTAGGATAAGTCATCAAAGTCTGATCGGTGCGGTTGTGACATCAGGCACTCTCATCGATCAGCTGTTCTCGGTGGCAGTGGAAGAGTTCGATTACAGAACTGCACAGCGCAGCTCTGTAGACAGGAAAGTGGCCGGGGTCGGCTGGGTACTGTGACGCGCCCCCTGGGCCAGTGCTGTGCAGGGGGATACCCGGAGCCGGATCGCTGGGGGTTGTAGTTCTCCGTGGCGGTGACCCGGTCCATGCCCAGGGCGGTCAAACCAGTGGCAGTCTTAGGTAATAACAATGTCCGACTACGCCACCCGTGGATTGCGGTCAGTGGGAACCGCCGATGCGCTGCCGACCGCTGAGGCTGATGTTGTTTGCGCAGCTGAGTATGGGATAACTCCCCACGGGAGAAGTATTGCCTCAGGGCAGCTAGTGTGGATGATGAGAGTGATGGTGTGAGCATCCCAGTAGTAATGGTGCTGGTGCGGCGATGAAACACAGAGACGTGTGGTGCAGTTCAGGGTCTTTACTGATGGTATAAAGCAGACCCTCCCGGGAGTACTGGTTAGCAGTAGGGGCCTGGTCAGTCTGTGAGCAAGCAGGATCTCCCCTGGCCAGGTGGAGTTGTAGGCCTCCCCGACTATCTGCACTCTTTCCTGGCTACCTTGCTCTATGCGGGTAGAAGTAGCCCACGTCCCTGAGTATACCGTGTGGTGCTCACCAGTATGGCCGGTGACTTGGGGCCTTCTAGCTTCCAGCCTCTGGCACTCGCTCCTGCTCCTACAGAGCTCCTAGATCTTCCTTTCCCTGTGTCTGCTGTCCTCCAGACCAGACTGCGTCTCTGTCTGGGACTTCACTCACTAATCCCGCCCCAGACCCAGTTTATAAGGGGAGATTCCTCCCCTCCCAGGTCTGGGTGGGCCGTGTTGCATGCTTAGGGCTCCTGACCAGAGAAACCTCCCACTTGCTCTCAGACATAATATTTCTATTACTGTGGCAACCAGACCCCTGGGGTGCCACATTCCCCCCTAGTAAAGTTTAGTACTCCGTGACTAAACACATTTTTAAAGAAACATAAATACAAGGGTATAAACAACAATACAATAACATATTTACAAGAAGCTTTAGTTCTTTAAAGGTCACGGCGTGTCCGCAACCGGGTGTCCATATCACCCAAGGTGAAGTTTGTGAAACGAGAGGGCGTCCATGTCACCCAAGGTGAAGCTTTAAGCGAAGTAGGGGACCTGTCCAAAGCAAACCCCTTGCGTTGGCCCTGGGCGTGGCTGCAAGGCTGAAGCTACTACTTTGGACCGCAAGGAGGCCACGCCAGACAGGTTTTCTCTTCCGCGGCCGTTTTCGCAAGAGGCACCAAGGTGCAACTATCTACAAGAATTGTTCCGGTTATCCAGTGTCCATAACCTGTTAGTCCAAAGAAATCTGCAGGGTAACTGAGAAACATAATTAATAACAGGCAACAACAAAAACCATAAACAGTTAAACAGAAACAGGTAAATTTACAGTGCACTGGTTTAGATTCTCCAGCGAGCGGGCATCTGACCTCTAGTGACTCTAGTGGACCTACGGAGCTCACTAACTGGTCCTGCACTACAGGGTGTAGGAGGTGTTATGGGTAAGCAGGGCAGCTGTCTGCGCACTCTTTGGCTCACTAGGGGCACGGCAGGCTCACTACTAGCAGAAGGTTGATTCTCCTGTGCTGCTGGTATGGACTCTTCTGCCTCCTTGGCCGGCTGCTCTTCCAGCTCTACCTGGTCTTCTGAAGGCACTTGAGGGGCTGGCTGGAGAAAGGTGAGGACGGGCACCACGATAGTGTTGTTTACTTGTGTCCAGGACCGGGGAAAGTCTCCGAGTACGGTGCTGATCATTTCCTCCTTTTCCTCTACGGGTTGAGGGTCTTCCTGATCTTCATCCGTGCTTTGCAACTTCTCGGGGCACTTTTTCAGGTGGTCTCTGGAGACAGTGGCTGTGGTCTCTCCTCCATCCTTGCTGATGACGTACACCTTTGGATTATTGTGGCTTGAGGGCAGTACGGTGTACGGGTCCTTTTCCCACTGGTCGTCCAACTTATGGAGCCGCCTTTTTCTTTTCAAGACCTCCTCTCCAGGTACCAGGGGAACAGCGGGATAATGTTGGTTATAAGTCCTCTCCTGCCTTTCTCTTGATTGACAGAGACTTCGCTCGACGCTCTCCTGTACTTTCCGGTACTGCTGCTGCCGTTCTGTATCCCAATCTGTCTCTGGTGAGGTGTCCTCGGGTATCAGGACTCCCATATCCAGGTCAACAGGCAGCTTACCAGGTCTTGCTCGCATTAGGTAAGCCGGGGTACAGTTGGTGGAACCTACCGGGATGTGGTTGTACAGGTCCACCAGATCGGGCAGTTTCTCAGGCCACAGGCTGCGTTCTTCCAGGGGCAATGTTTTTAGTACATCTATCACCACCTGATTCATCTTCTCGCAGAGTCCATTGGTTTGGGGGTGATAGGGCGTGGTTCTTATCTTCTTGCAGCCATACAGGTTGCAGAACTCCTGGAAGACCTCTGCTTCGAAGGCTGGTCCTTGGTCCGTCAGCACTTGGTCCGGGTACCCGTGTGGGCGGCAGAAGTGCAGCTGGAAGGCTCTGACTGCTGTCTGAGCCATCAGGTCTTTGACAGGGACCACCACCAGGAACTGGGAGTAGTGATCCTCGATGGTTAGGGCGTAGACATACCCGCTTCTGCTTGGAGCCAGTTTAACATGGTCCAGAGCGACCAGTTCCAGTGGCTGCCTGGTGATGATGGGCTGCAGGGGAGTCCTCTGGCTGGCTCGGTCCCTTCTTCTTAGATTGCACGGGCCACAGTCTCTACACCACCTCTCAATGGCTCCTCTCATGCCTATCCAGTAGAACCGTTCACGCAGCAGGAACTCCAGCTTCTTCCATCCGAAGTGCCCTGCCCCATTGTGGTAGGCCTCCAGCACCATAGCTGCGTCCTGTCTCGGTACCACAACCTGCCAGATCAGTTCGTGTGTCCGTGAATTGACCATTCTGCAGCACAACTTCTCCTTATAGAGAAACAGTCTGCTCTTTTCCGTCCACAGTTGCTTGGTCTCTTCCGGAGCGTCTGGGTCCAGGCGGGCGTCAGCCTGGGTCAGCATCTCCTTCACCAGATGGACTGCGGGGTCACTGTCTTGCGTCTCCGCCCAGTTATAGTGGGGTAAGGGGTTGAACGTAGTGGATCGCTGGCCCCTCACACGGTGGGAATACTGGGTAATCCCATGACGGTGAAACGCAGGGAGTTCGATCTCTTCCAATTCCTCTGGATCCTCCCCTTCGTCCGGTAGGTTTGGCATCCTGGACAGGGCGTCCGCGTTGGTATTGGAGCGTCCTGCCCGGTATTTGATCGTGAACTCAAAATTGGACAGGCGGGCCATCCATCTCTGCTCCAGGGCACCCAGTCTTGCAGTGTCCAGGTGTGTCAACAGGTTGTTGTCCGTGTACACGGTGAACCTGGAAGAGGCAAGGTAATGCTTGAAACGTTCGGTTACTGCCCACACCACTGCCAGGAACTCTAGCTTGAACGAGCTGTAATTCTCAGGGTTTCTTTCCGTGGGTCGCAGTTTTCGGCTGGCGTAAGCAATTACCCGTTCTCTCCCCTGCTGGATCTGGGACAGTACGGCTCCTAGCCCGATGTTGCTTGCGTCCGTGTAGAGGATAAAGGACTGGCTGTAATCAGGGTACGCCAGGATTTCATCCCCCGTGAGGGCCATCTTCAGCTGGCGGAAGGACTCCTCTTCCAGCTTTTCCCATTTGAAGGGTGGCTTCTGGTTTTTGGCCTTCCTGTACTGGCCTATCAGGAGGTCCTGCATAGGAGCTGCCTTCTTGGTAAAACCGGGAATGAATCTTTGGTAGTAGCCTACCAACCCGAGGAACTGCCGCACTTCCTTTATGCTGGATGGTCTTGGCCAGTCCTTAATCACGGTGATCTTGTCAGGGTCGGGGGCTACTCCGTCAGCACTCACCACGTGTCCCAGGTACTGTACCTTTGGCTTCAGTAGATGACATTTTGAGGGTTTTACCTTTAGGCCATAGTTTGCCAGGGCTTCAAACACATCTGCCAGGTGTTCCAGATGGTCCTCATAGGTCTTGGAATAGACGATGACGTCGTCCAGGTATAGTAGGACCGTCTCTAAGTTCCGGTGTCCCAGACAGCATTCCATCAACCATTGGAAGGTTCCTGGTGCGTTGCAGAGCCCGAACGGCATACAGTTAAATTCGCTGAGTCCCATCGGGGTGGTGAATGCGGTTTTCTCCCGGTCCGCCTCTGCTACAGGAACCTGCCAGTACCCGCTAGTGAGATCCAAAGTAGAGAAGAAGTTAGCAGATTTTAATGCAGCTAATGACTCTTCTATCCTTGGTAATGGGTACGCATCCTTGTGTGTGATACGGTTGACCTTCCTGTAGTCTACACACATTCTCATGGTGTTGTCTTTCTTTTTCACTAAGACTATTGGAGCTGCCCAGGGGCTACAGCTGTCCCTAATTACCCCAGCCTCCTTCATGTCTTTTAGCATCCCCTTGGCGTGTTGAAAGTGTGCAGGGGGTACGGGTCGGTATCTCTCCTTTATGGGAGGATGGTCTCCCGTGGGGATGTGATGTTCTACCCCCTTTACTCGCCCAAAGTCCAGCGGGTGTTTACTAAACACTCTCTCGTACTCTTGAACCACCCGATAGACTCCCTGTTTTTGGTGTGAGGGAGTGGAGTCAGTACCCAAATGCAGTTGCTGACACCAGTCCTCCATTGGTTTCTTAGAGCCGTTACCTTCCTCTGGTTGAGATGGAGGCAAGGGTTCCACGGCCTGTACAGAATTCTGGTTTATGGTGAACAATTTGGCTAGCGTGGCATACCGGGGCAGGTATACTTCTCTCTCCCCGATATTGATGATGCGGACGGGCACCCTCCCATGGCGTACATTGACCACCCCCCGTGCTGTCAAAATGGTGGGCCTACTGTCTGAGTAGACGGGTTCTACCATTGCTTGGTAGTCTCTACCTCTTAGACCAATAGCTGCCCCGCACCAAATCATCATCTCACTTTTTGGGGGCATGGCAATAGGGAACGGGTCACACATTCTCACGCTACCTATCTCACCACCAGATAGTTCCACCTGTTGCCGCTTCATCAGTGCCCGGATCTCTTTTTGGAGCACACGCTGCTGGCTGGAACTGGCGTTCTTGGCAACCTGCTGCAAAAATAAGAATCACCTCTGCAAGACAGTTTTCAATTACATTAGTACCTAGGGTTATTTTTGGGTGACTCTCGCGACGGTCAATGTCCACAATGATCAGTCCTTGTGCCGGCAGTTCAACTTTACCGACCTTGATGGTCACTTCTTTAAATCCTATTTGGGGCACGGGCTGACCATTGCTGGCTATAATGCTCAGGTCGTCATCTGGGTAGCGGGTTATGTCCGAGTCATTCCAGTACTGCTTGAAGAGCACGTACGGGATGGTGGTGACCTGTGACCCGGTGTCTAGTAGGGCACTCATAGGAATGCCATCCAGTACCACAGGCAAGACCGGACGTCCCCCTACGTATTTTTCATGCCTGTTTGATGGGCCTGATGATCTTAAGCCTGGGGGTTGGCCCTCTACCCCAGGTTGTACCCGTTTAAATGACAGTACCTTGCCATATGTCCGGGTTGATTGCAGCGGCGGCAGATGGGTCGTCCGTCCTCGTTGTATCTGTCGCTGGGTCTTCCTTTGGCAGGTGGGGTCCTCTTCAGTCGGCGCCACGGGATGTCCTCCGGTCCGGATGCCAGCTGGATCTTTCCTGGAGAAGAGACCTGTAAAGACTGCACAGTTCTGGTTAGCGCGGCAACGCTCTTTGTCAGCTCTTGGACCTGATGGTGCAGGTCTGTAGCCGGGTTATTGTTCAAAGCCTGCGCATCAGCTCCCAGAGGCCCTGCAGACAAGGGCGCCGCGTCCTGGTGATAAGTGATAGCAGGGCGCCTGTGGGTCACAGCGCTACCTGGTGCCGGTTCTCGGAGCACCCGGATGGCTCTGTCCTTGAACTGTGCAAAGTCCAGGTCAGGGTCCTGTAAGTCCATTGCCCGCAACTGGGTTCAGTGGGCATTGCACGGTAGACCCTCAATAAATTGTTCGGTCAACAGCTTGTCTTCATTTCCCACGCTGTCAGGGTCTGCCTGCTTAATGGCTCTCAGGGCCTCTTGTAGGTTTAGAGCATAGTCTCTTATACTTTCATGTGCCCGTTGTTTGCACCCGTAAAATCTGAGCTTTATTTCGGCTGAGGTGCGGGTATCAAATGTGTCTTTCAGCCGGGCTAGTATCTCTCTGACAGTCCTCTTCTTCCCAGGTGACCAGGACTTTACCTCCCTTTGGGCTGGCCCGATTAACTGGGCCACCAGGATGCTCACTTTTTGCTCTTCTGTGAGGGGGTATACCTGGAAGAGGCTATCAAGTCTTTCCCTAAAGTCACTCAGGGTATGTGACTCCCCTGAGTACTGGGGTAGCCAGGTTGCCCCCGGGATATAGGGCATGGTGAAGGGCATGACCGCAGCAGCGGTTGCGCTGGTGGCCGGTGTGGTGGTGGAGCTCCCCTCGGTGTCCGACATCCTCCTTCCCCCCTAGTGGACCGTGGCCTACCTTGTGATGCTCTTCTTCCGTAGGCCGCGGCTCCGCAGTTGATCGTCGGGGTTGAGGACCTGGCGTCGCGCTCCGATGACGTCAGGGTCGCTCTTCCTTCCTTCCAGGACCTTACGCAGCGTCGGAGCGTGGGGCGGAGCGTGGGGCGGAGCTTCGGATCTCGCGCGCTTTCGGCGTCCATGCCCCTCTTCTTCCCGCGCGGCGTCCCGAAGATGGCGTCCGAAGGCGGGAAGCAGCTGCGGATGGCGGGAAGAAGGCAGAAGACGGCGGGAAACGGTCCAAGATGGCGTCCGATGGCGGGAAACGGATCCAGACGGCGGGAAACTTCACCACAGGTAAGTATAAAAGTCTCTTTTTCAGGCACGCAGTACCCGGTGGTTGCGGGCACGAAATCCTGCCGACTACGCCAAAGTTGACGCGCCCCCTGGGCCAGTGCTGTGCAGGGGGATACCCGGAGCCGGATCGCTGGGGGTTGTAGTTCTCCGTGGCGGTGACCCGGTCCGTGCCCAGGGCGGTCAAACCAGTGGCAGTCTTAAATAATAACAATGTCCGACTACGCCACCCGTGGATTGCGGTCAGTGGGGACCGCCGCTGCGCTGCCGACCGCTGAGGCTGATGTTGTTTGCGCAGCTGAGTATGGGATAACTCCCCACGGGAGAAGTATTGCCTCAGGGCAGCTAGTGTGGATGATGAGAGTGATGGTGTGAGCGTCCCAGTAGTAATGGTGCTGGTGCGGCGATGAAACACAGAGACGTGTGGTGCAGTTCAGGGTCTTTACTGATGGTATAAAGCAGACCCTCCCGGGAGTACTGGTTAGCAGTAGGGGCCTGGTCAGTCTGTGAGCAAGCAGGATCTCCCCTGGCCAGGTGGAGTTGTAGGCCTCCCCGACTATCTGCACTCTTTCCTGGCTACCTTGCTCTATGCGGGTAGATGTAGCCCACGTCCCTGAGTATACCGTGTGGTGCTCACCCGTATGGCCGGTGACTTGGGGCCTTCCGTTAGCCTCCGCTTCACGATGGCGCTGCTGGTCCCTTGCTTGTGACCGTGCCTTCGGGTTTCTAAGGCCAGCGGACATGGAATCCCCTACTGGTTGGATTCTGCTGCTGGACCTGGATATCCCCACATCCTCGGACTCCGTGTCCGGGTTTAGCGCCTTCAGCCAAGGCGAGCTTTCGAGCTTCCAGCCTCTGGCACTCGCTCCTGCTCCTACAGAGCTCCTAGATCTTCCTTTCCCTGTGTCTGCTGTCCTCCAGACCAGACTGCGTCTCTGTCTGGGACTTCACTCACTAATCCCGCCCCAGACCCAGTTTATAAGGGCAGATTCCTCCCCTCCCAGGTCTGGGTGGGCCGTGTTGCATGCTTAGGGCTCCTGACCAGAGAAACCTCCCACTTGCTCTCAGACATAATATTTCTATTACTGTGGCAACCAGACCCCTGGGGTGCCACAACTGCACATCCAGCCCCCTATTGATTTGTTACATTCTAGTGTTACTTTTTTGATAATTTTTCTTTCATTTCTTTTTTTTTTTTTTTTTGCATAATATTAATAAACTATTTATATTTGTGTTGTCTTTTTTTCCAATATTTTATACATTTTTTTAATCTCTCATGAACATATCTCACCGTGATTGCTCATATTATATAATGCTATATGTCTGTATTTAATTGTATTATGCCTCTTATCGCCTGCAAAACCTAATAAATATATTAAAATTGACGGCAGTTATGGGGCCCATATTTAGACCATAGCAACCCATCGGCACCTCATAATCACATCATGAGCAGAAGAGAGCGAAGAAATGGAGTGATAGATATTAGAGCACAAGGTCATCAAAGCCTCACTCAAGAATCCCTTCTATGAGCAAGGGATGAGAGTCGCTAAGTAAACTCAACTACCATCCTAGTGGATAAATATTTCAATGGCTTGTATGCATTGTTTCATTTAGCATGATAACTGGTTATCGGAGAAGCTGGACCCGCCGAGATCAGATAAATGCTGGGCTGCCTTCTATATAAGAGGTTTTCTTGATGACACCACATCTTCCATACAGATGTATACCATCCTTTATTTTTCTTGCATGACAGCTCAAGTTTCTCAGAAAACAAATTCAAACATTTGAAATGAGCAAATTGATTCAATGTCTGTAATATAAAGTGCTGTGGAATATGTTGGCCCTATAGAAATAAAAATTATTATTATTAATTAATGTGAATCAAATTAGTTTTCTAGTGAATCAATGTTTTTAAGAATTTCCAGAACCCAGCAAATTTAAACAATGTCCATCAACATTTAAAAAATTTCTGAAGATTGTATTAGTCAAAGAATGATCACATGACCACGGGCATTCAGGATGGCTTTCCCATAATGTCTTGCAGCTCTCACTTTACAAGGTATTACAGCCAGTTAGAAAGGACTACCAGAGTCTGTATAAAAGCTCAAGCAGGACATGTAGCAGCCATTTTATGATGAATCTGGATAGTGAAAGTACGTCACAGCTCACAGATTAGCCACAGATATACAGAGAGAAATTCATAAACCACTAAATCAAACTGTACAGATAATGTGTGATAGCAAAGCAATGAAGAGCAGTTGCAGTCTGTTTAGCATAGCCATTCATATATTGGGGTCAGTTTGACATTATTGAGGCTAAGTTTGTATTAAAGAGCTTAAAACTAGCTGGATACCATCCTAGGGGATTTGAAGGTGTTATACAAGTCTTTCCAGTGCAATCAATGTACTTTCGATTTGCAGCACATTCATTGGAAACCAATAAATTGCTTGGGAAAATTCAGTGATGATGACTAATGCAAATTTGAAACGATTGGCTCATGTCACATGCTGGCCAAACCCATTTGACAAAATGCAACTTACTGTACAGCTAGTTACATATAGCATAACCATCTCTGATAGAGCTTTGCTAAATTATGTCCATCAGAGGCCACAGGCTCAAAAAGGCTACCTCAGACAGACTTTTGATAGCCAGGCTGTTATGCACACGCCCGGACTGACTGGCGTGTGCGGGTGTTGTGGTTCCACTGGACCATGGACCGGAGAGTGCCTGGAGGGGCGTGACTAAGTATCTGGCCGATCCGACCAAGGTGGCACGACGGCATAAGACGCCAGTGCACCAGGGAGAAACCGGGCAGAGGGACCAGGTGCTACTCCAGGTCAAACTCCGGACACGGGGGTTGACCCACACTGGAATTACTGGAACAGGCAGGTTAGGCTGGCACAGACTGGTGGATGTAAGCAAACACGGCAGGTATGCAGAGGGGTGGATACAGGCAAGTATGCAGGCAGGGAGGTACTGGCCGAAAGGACGGGCTGGAGCACAGAAAGGTTAAGACCCAGTACAGACTGGGTCACAGAACCGCAGATGCGGTAGACAACCACAGCAGAGAGGGAACGCCCAAAGCGGTGGGCAAGAACAGAGCAGGACGGGGCTGCAGGAGCAGCGAGCACAAGCAGGGCAGGACAGGACTGCCAGAGCAGCGGGCAGAAGCAGGGCAGGACAGGACTGCCGGAGCAGCGGGCAGAAGCAGGGCAGGACAGGACTGCCGGAGCAGCGGGCAGAAGCAGGGCAGGACAGGACTGCCGGAGCAGCGGGCAGAAGCAGGGCAGGACAGGACTGCCGGAGCAGCGGGCAGAAGCAGGGCAGGACAGGACTGCCGGAGCAGCGGGCAGAAGCAGGGCAGGACAGGACTGCCGGAGCAGCGGGCAGAAGCAGGGCAGGACAGGACTGCCGGAGCAGTGAGCAAAAGGGTAAGAGCGGAGCAAGGCTGCCGGAGCAGTGAGCAAAAGGGTAAGAGCGGAGCAAGGCTGCCGGAGCAGTGAGCAAGGAGTCAGAGCAGGACGGACAGGGCTCTGTTCACACGGAACAGACAGGAAGGGAAAGGCAGAGCCAGATACCCACAGGGTACTTGCAGTGAAGTAGCGAGGGGACCACAAACTCACAAACGGGAGTACAGAGACAACAAGCAGGAGTTAGGTACGAGTTCAGACTCTGCAGAAAAAGGAAAGGAACGGACATAGAGGCAAAACAGGTAAAGGATAGGAGAGAGTTCAGACTGGAACTGAGTGTACGGAAGAGACCGACACTGCAGCGGGATACAGGAGCGGGTCTGGGAATACGGCCCCCAGAGAGGCGGGATGAACAGGCAAGGAGCGTGTTCAGACAGGACAGACAAGATACAGGAACGGATCTAGGTAATCGGCCCCTAGAAGGCGGGAGGAACAGGCTAGGAGCGTGTTCAGACAGGCCTGGAAATACAGCCTCCAGGAAAGGCAGCAGGCAAGAGTACACAGACAGGACTCAGTTCAGACATGGGAACTGATACCGCAAGGCAGGAGACATAGACAGGACTCAGTTCAGACACGGGAACAGATACTGCAAGACAGGAGAAATAGACAGGACTCAGTTCAGACAGGAACAGATACCGCAAGGCAGGGACACAAACAGGACTCTGTTCAGACGGGAACAGATACCGCAAGTCACAGACAGGCAGATCTAGGAATACGGCCCCTAGAAGGCGAAAGAACAGGCAAGAAGCGTGTTCACAAGAACAGACCACAGTTCAGACACAGAACTGGAAAGCAGGCAGGAAAACAGGATAGGACCTGGCATGTCAGAGACAAAAAGCCGACTGACAGGACACAATGCTCAGGCGCCATCTTGAGGAAGAAGGTGGTATAAATACCCAAAGATGGACAGCAATAGGCTGAAGGTGCAACAGGGGCGTGTCCGCAGCAGGTACAAGAAACAGGAAGTTCAGCGGGCGTCGCCCTATGCAGCCAAAACAGACAAACAGACAGCAAGTAGGGAAGCCAGAGAGACATTCTGGACTGGAGATCAAGTGCGCGCTCTTGCACAGTGGGAGATGGACCACCATGCATGGACGCCGCCAGGTATGTTACAGTACCCCCCCCCTTACGCCCCCTCTTCTTCAGGCCTGCCAGAATCTTCCGCAGGGAATTCGAGGACCAGTCGTTCACTTCAAGGAGATCACTTCCACTGTCCACAGGAAAAACTGGTCTCATCTGGTTAGCTAGGATGCTACCTCCTATCCAGCCATCCCTAGCAACAGACGAAACGGGTGGAGTACCAGGAACAGCACACAAGGAAGTCTCTCTCCACATATTTTCAGGTGGCACCCCAGAGGGTACAGGAGACGACTGGAAGTCCTTCACCGGGTTGGAGGGGGACAGAGACTTGGGGGTAATCTCTGCTTCGAGGTACATCTTGTCAAGCTCACAGGAAGAAATAGACGGGTTATCAGGTACATAATGAGGAAAAGTCACTGTCTCTTTGTTATCTGGTGGTACCCCGGAGAATTCAGGAAACAACTGGAGGTCCTCCGCCGGGTCAGAAGAGTGCAGAGGCTCAGAGAAAACATCTGCTTCAGAGTACACTAGGTCGGACTCACTGGAGGAAGCAGGCGAGGTATCGGGTACCGAGTATAGGAAAGTCTCTGTCCATTCACCACCAGGTGGCACCCCGAAGGGTTCTGGAGACAACTGGAGGTCCTCCGCCTGGTCAGAGGGGTGTAGAGACTCAAGGGTAACCTCTGCTTCAGAGTACACAAGGTCGGACTCACTGGACGAAGCAAGCGAGGTATCAGATCCAGGATATAGGAAAGTCTCTGTCCATTCACCACCAGGTAGCACCCCGAAGGGTTCTGGAGACAACTGGAGGTCCTGCGCCTGGTCGGAGGGGTGTAGAGACTCGGGAGTAACCTCTGCTTCGGAGTACACTAGGTTGGACTCACTGGACGAAGCGAGCGAGGTATCAGGTACAGAGTATAGGAGAGTCTCTGTCCTTTCGCTACCAGGTAGCACCCCGAAGGGTTCTGGAGACAACTGGAGGTCCTCCGCCTGGTCGGAGGGGTGTAGAGACTCGGGGGTAACTACCACTTTGGGGTACCCATTGTCAGGCTCACAGGACGAAGCGGACAAAGTATCGAGTACCGAGTGTAGAGAAGTCTCTCTCCATTTGTCATCGAGTGGTATCCCGGAGGATTCAGGAGGCAACAGGGGGTCCTCCGCCAGGTAGTAGAGGTGCACAGACTCAGAGGTAACCACAGCTTTGGAGCATCCTTGGACATGCACACCGGTTAAAGTGGGTGAAGCATCTGATGCTGGGTGCAGGAAGTTCTCCTGTGTGGAGTCTGGATAGGCAGAAGTCTCTTCGGGCAGGAGAACCGGAGCACTACCCACGCACATTACCCGTTGGGGCTTCTCCGGGATACAGGGAGATGAAGCTTCAGTAGGGACTTCAAGGTTGGGGTCAGGAGGTCTCAAGGAGGACAGACCCTGGCGTGACGGCTTGCCTCTACGTCTAGCACGTCTGGACTGCCTCTTGAGGTTGGGAGAAGTATTCCGGAAAGCGTAGTCACCCTGTGAGGATTCTGGGTGGGCAGTAGTCTCATTGGGCTGGAGGATTATTGCGCTACCCACACATATTACCCATCGGGGCTGCTCCGGGATATTGGGAGGTGAAGCTTCAGCAGGAGCCTCCGGGTTAGGATCATCGAAGACCATTAGAAAGGCCACCAGGAAGGCCATTAGGTCCAGGAGGATCGGATCCCGTGTTTCATATAGGGGGTTGATCCATTCCAAGGCATCACCCGCCAGGTAAGACATAATGAATGCCACCTTAACCCGATTGGTGGGAAAACATAGAGGGTAGAACTTGAAGTGTAGCATGCATTGCTCCACAAATGCACGACTTTGTCTTGGATCCCCATAGTAACGTGGCGGATCCGCAGGAACGATAGCAGATAGATCCATCTGGACGGGTGCGTAATTCGCCTGGAACTCAGCTGAGAAAAAAAAAAAAAAATTTATTTATTTATTTTTAATGCATGTATTCGCTGGAAAACTTCTCAGAGAGCGAAGGCCGTGGGGCTCAACGGGAACCATGGCCTGAGCATGCTGTTATGCACACGCCCGGACTGACTGGCGTGTGCGGGTGTTGTGGTTCCACTGGACCATGGACCGGAGAGTGCCTGGAGGGGCGTGACTAAGTATCTGGCCGATCCGACCAAGGTGGCACGACGGCATACGACGCCAGTGCACCAGTGAGAAACCGGGCAGAGGGACCAGGTGCTACTCCAGGTCAAACTCCGGACACGGGGGTTGACCCACACTGGAATTACTGGAACAGGCAGGTTAGGCTGGCACAGACTGGTGGATGTAAGCAAACACGGCAGGTATGCAGAGGGGTGGATACAGGCGAGTATGCAGGCAGGGAGGTACTGGCCGAAAGGACGGGCTGGAGCACAGAAAGGTTAAGACCCAGTACAGACTGGGTCACAGAACCGCAGATGCGGTAGACAACCACAGCAGAGAGGGAACGCCCAAAGCGGTGGGCAAGAACAGAGCAGGACGGGGCTGCAGGAGCAGCGAGCACAAGCAGGGCAGGACAGGACTGCCAGAGCAGCGGGCAGAAGCAGGGCAGGACAGGACTGCCGGAGCAGCGGGCAGAAGCAGGGCAGGACAGGACTGCCGGAACAGCGGGCAGAAGCAGGGCAGGACAGGACTGCCGGAGCAGCGGGCAGAAGCAGGGCAGGACAGGACTGCCGGAGCAGCGGGCAGAAGCAGGGCAGGACAGGACTGCCGGAGCAGCGGGCAGAAGCAGGGCAGGACAGGACTGCCAGAGCAGCGGGCAGAAGCAGGGCAGGACAGGACTGCCGGAGCAGTGAGCAAAAGGGTAAGAGCGGAGCAAGGCTGCCGGAGCAGTGAGCAAGGAGTCAGAGCAGGACGGACAGGGCTCTGTTCACACGGAACAGACAGGAAGGGAAAGGCAGAGCCAGATACCCACAGGGTACTTGCAGTGAAGTAGCGAGGGGACCACAAACTCACAAACGGGAGTACAGAGACAACAAGCAGGAGTTAGGTACGAGTTCAGACTCTGCAGAAAAAGGAAAGGAACGGACATAGAGGCAAAACAGGTAAAGGATAGGAGAGAGTTCAGACTGGAACTGAGTGTACGGAAGAGACCGACACTGCAGCGGGATACAGGAGCGGGTCTGGGAATACGGCCCCCAGAGAGGCGGGACGAACAGGCAAGGAGCGTGTTCAGACAGGACAGACAAGATACAGGAACGGATCTAGGTAATCGGCCCCTAGAAGGCGGGAGGAACAGGCTAGGAGCGTGTTCAGACAGGCCTGGAAATACAGCCTCCAGGAAAGGCAGCAGGCAAGAGTACACAGACAGGACTCAGTTCAGACACGGGAACTGATACCGCAAGGCAGGAGACATAGACAGGACTCAGTTCAGACACGGGAACAGATACTGCAAGACAGGAGAAATAGACAGGACTCATCGAAGACCATTAGAAAGAGTACACAGACAGGACTCAGTTCAGACAGGAACAGATACCTCTAGGCAGGGACACAAACAGGACTCTGTTCAGACGGGAACAGATACCGCAAGTCACAGACAGGCAGATCTAGGAATACGGCCCCTAGAAGGCGAAAGAACAGACAAGAACAGACCACAGTTCAGACACAGAATTGGAAAACAGGCAGGAAAACAGGATAGGACCTGGCATGTCAGAGACAAAAAGCCGACTGACAGGACACAATGCTCAGGCGCCATCTTGAGGAAGAAGGTGGTATAAATACCGAAAGATGGACAGCAATAGGCTGAAGGTGCAACAGGGGCGTGTCCGCAGCAGGTACAAGAAACAGGAAGTTCAGTGGGCGTCGCCCTATGCAGCCAAAACAGACAAACAGACAGCAAGGAGGGAAGCCAGAGAGACATTCTGGACTGGAGATCAAGTGCGCGCTCTTGCACAGTGGGAGATGGACCACCATGCAAGGACGCCGCCAGGTATGTTACACAGTCCATCTGGCAGATATCAGAGGAATCCTGTCCCTCACCCTTTAATGCCTGTACAAGGATCTGGCTTTAAATGGGGTCCACTGGATTGCTTCCACAGAAGAGCTATTATCTGGAGGAGCAAACCATAGGCAAGAGAATAGTTGGGTAGCTGGGTCAGAACCAGGAGGTATGTGTAGGGACAAAATCTTAAAGAATGAGAATAGTCATAAAGCAAGCCGAAGTTAAAAATCTAGAATGGTCACTGAATAGCAAGGCACTAGTTGCACAGAAGCAAGTCAGATTATAACTGGCAGTGGACAGCAGAATCTCAGGATATTAAATAGCTTGGACCCCACCCAAACCACACAGCAGTTAACTCTATGTCTTCCAGTATGGATGGATCTATAAATCCCAGGGGACATAAAACTAGAACTATCGCCCTAAATCGCCGACAACGACGGTGCGGCGCCATCTGACGACAGGAGCAGAGGCAGGAAAGGCAGCCATCGATACAGATGTCACAAAAAATCCTCTTCTTTTATAAAACTGGTAATCTTTCACCACTTATCTTGGAATATATTGAGTTAAGAGCAAAGTCAATGAAGGACAAAGTCTTGAAAGATTTCTTCACCTAAGGTTGAATATCAATAACTGGATATCAGTTTATACTCCTTCTCACTTGATTCAGGCTTCTAGAAATTAGAATTTTTTCGCTCTGCTACATCAATAAACAAAGGATAAGCAACGTATAAAACCCAATAATCTGGCGGTAAACTTCTCTATAAGAACTATTTCCTTACTGTGAGATGATGAGAAAATTGCATTGGATATTTCAATCACCAGACCAATCTTGATAATTGCAGTGCTAGAACTTGCTTTGTTTGTTCATCAGATAAATGTGATAGATAGAGATTTTTACGGCGTCCATGATTGATCTTTATATCTCTGCACTCAGTAGACTCCATGCAGAAATTCAGCCCATAGTTAATAGTCGTTAATTGTAAAGGTATTGTTCTGCTATTGAAAATAATTAGAATCACAGCAAAAAAACACAGCTATAAGTGAGATTTACATAGTGATGTAAAAACCCTCCAGTTTCCAAGTTAGGGAATTGTATGAAATCATTAAAAAGCATTACTTTGTAACCCAGGAGGGCTGGGAGCTTTCATTAAAACATTATTACTATCTCTGTAGGACGGAAGGGAAATGGTAGGACCAAAGGGAAATTTACTAACATTGCAGCTCTGACATATCTACATAAATCACCAACACACTTAAATAAAGAAAAAAGGAAATTGCAATATGATTTTCTTAGGTAAAAGCTTACTATACTTTATAGATTTATTCCCACTGCGATGATGATTCTCTATTCATATTTCTTTGGTTTAAAGAAAAAAAAAATATAATAACTGCAGCCTCCAGGTGCAGCCGCCTGCGCGCCAGCCACAGCTCTCAGGACGGAGATAATCTTGTGATGCCGAAGAATAGGGAACCGGTGAGGCTCCACTTTTGGAGTCTATTTAGATTGCAAACAGATCTGCAGGGACGACCCGGGGGATTGTAAAATCACTGCCACCCTGCAGATTATTATTGAGATACTCTCATGACCAAGGGGAGTAAATCTGATAAAAACATTATATGTGGAATTGCTGTTTATGCATTTCCCTAATGTAGTCTTTTCTTTTAGGTGGTAGAATCAAATAAGAACCATACAATAAGCTCAATATTACTATACAGTACCATGCAAGGAATCTAACAGCGCTGGGGTAGGAAATCTTACATCATGAGACCAATGGGATGCCTCATAAATTGTAGCAAATTCTTTATATCTGCAAACTAGTAATGAGCTGATTGATCCCCATCGGATAGATTTTGAATTAGTCTTCCTGAAATTCTTCCATCCCCGCAAATTCAAACATTTCGCAATTCGATTTGCAAGGATTACATGAAAAAATGTCGGGCGCTATTTCTCACACGGCTGAAGACTCATAAAACAGGCTTATGATGTCAGGTGTGGCAGCACAGTCTTCCCTATAATGTCTTGCAGATATCGTATCACATGGTCAAACGTAGCCAATCAGGGGAATATTTTCACAGCCAGTATAAAAGATGAGGGATGGACAAGCAGCGGCATTTTTAAAATTTTACAGGCTAGGGATTACAGGCCAGCTCATTACAGTTAGACCGGGTTCACAAGACCATTTTTCACGGTCCGTATACAGACTACAATGCTTTGAATGGCTGTGGGTCTCCTGATCTGAACTTACAGCCTCAGAGACACATATGAGGCTGTAAATTTTCATTTAGAGATCCGTGGTCAGTCTGGGCATTGCAGTCTGTATGTGGACTTTGAAATACACGCCTGTGAACTAATCTCATTGTGGTTTACTACAGCAGTGTAGAAGTACATTGAAAATATGAAAGATAGTCTCAGTCTGAATAATCAGACAAAGATTTAAATGATAGGGAGGTGCTGGACCTGCAGAGGCAATGTTCCTGTGAATTAATTGATTTGTGATACACTACGGTAACAGCATCTTAAAAACACCATAATTTAAACAAAACTGTCTACCTCGCAAAGTGTGCATGTTGTAAAAAATTATTTAATTTTCCTCCATACTTCCTTGTTGTTGTAGTCATACATAGACCCATACACAGAACCCGAATACCGTTGTTAGGTACCACTAGTTACCATCTGTTTTCCCTTAGCCAGATAGGTTGAGATCACTTGAACATTACTAAAGCTGTGTTTAAAGAGCTGATAAAAGGTTCAGTAGAGTCCCAGGAGACTTCAATGTTATATATTAATTTTCAAGGCAATTAGAGCCTTTGCAGTATTGAGAATTTATTGGCCATAAATCACATTTTTGCGCAAAATTTGTCAAAGCTGGCAAATTTTATTTTCTGATGATTTGCCCATCTCTACTGCAGACCATTCCATTAAATAACATCATAAAGAGAGTTTGTTGTGTTCATGCTCACACACTCACACGGGTAACAGAAGAGGGAAAGAACTACCAACCAGAGAAGCCGCATCTTTACCCAACTAGCCCCTGTATAGACTACAAAAGCCCAAACAGCACAACTAAATACACCTCCTCGGACCTGGCTCTCTAAAAGGCCGATGAGGGGTTTCTTGTACCTCCTGGGGAACCAGAGGGGAGGCCGCAACACAGATTCAACAACAGTAGAAGAAAGCGTACGTGGAGACATGAGAACCTAGGGTGAGAAACTAAAACAGATTCACAAAGGATAGACTGGGATAAATAAGGAAAACAAAAAATTGAATAAGTGAAACCTCCCCCAAATGAGGAGAAGAAGGGGAAGGTGCTAGGGAGGAAACTCACAGATTCGCAGCAGGGAAAACAACTAGGGCTTACAGTACAAGGTAACACCCTAGCTGAGGAGCTGGAACTCTAAACACCAATCTATATGGAAGTATAGCCAGCAAGTGAAGTAAGTGAAAGGTTAACATATAAAGCCAACTCCAAAATGTAATAGGACAGAGTCAAAAGGGAAAATGGAGAACACCTGGAGAGAAGCCAACAAAGAAAGGAAAACCAAGACAAAAGAAACCATCAGCATTTTTACAGAGACCAATAGGACTGTAGCCCAGCAGAGAGGGAAACCGACCATGCAGCAAAAGGTCACCAGATTGAATTCTGAAACTGAGTCATGACAGTAGCCCCCTTCTACGAGGGACCATCGTTCCTTCAGAAGCCCCCACCATTCAACGTCGCAGATGGAACTCTTTCACCAGGTGATCCGCATGAAGATCACCCAAATTAACCCAGGAGTTATCTTACGGACCATAACCCTTTCACTTAACAAGATAGCAGATGGTGACTGACCAGCCTGGAACTGAGAACACACTCTACCTCATAATCCCTATCCCCTGCCAAATCCACCTCAATTATGTATTGAGGACCAGTTGTCCCTTTAAATCTTTTTAAAAGTAAAATGAAAAGAAGTATTGATCCTCCAAGCGATAGGGAGCTGCAATTTAACAGTCACAGGATTCAAAACTTTAATAATCTTAGAAGGACTTACAAATTCAGGAGCAAACTTTCTAGATGTGAACTTTAAAGGTAAATTTTTTGAGGACAACCATATAAAATCACCCACCCTAAACACAGGTGCCTCCTCACATCTGCGATTGGCACCACTTTTGGCCCTGTCACTGGTTACCAAAAGACCCCTTTTGACCTCGCTCCTGACTTCCATTAGTCAGGAAGAAAATCTCTACTCTGGCATGGCAGATGGTAACCCTGAAAAATGTTCCCAAATACTGGATGAAAACTCCTGCAACAAAAAAGGCGAGGTCCCAGTAGCCGTAGATGTATGGTTATTTAGAGCAAACGCAGCAAGGGTCAGGAATTTCAGTGTTCCTGATCAGACGAAAGAAAACATCTCAAATACTGCTCTACGCCTTGATTCATCCTTTCTGTTTGCCAATTAGTCTCGGGATGATAACCTGAGGAAAAAGACAGCTTAATATCCAATCTGGAGCAAAAACTGTGCCAAAAGCTAGCCAGAAATTGAACCCCTTTATCGAAAATAATGTTTTTGGGAACACCATGCAATTCAAAACAATATGAGAAATGAACAAGGTTGCTAAGCTCTTAGTAGTCGACAATTTTTGAAGTGGGATGAAACAAACTATTTTGCTGAAACAGTCCACCACCACCCACATGACAGAATTACCATGAGAGTTAGGCAAATCTTTGAAAAAGTCTATGGACGAGTGAGTCCAAGGCTGTGGTGGAACCTTGTTGGCCAAGAGATAATCAGCTGGAGCCTTACGAGAGGCTTTAGTCCTGGTAAATTTTCTTCAACATACTTACTAGCATTCTGCCACCAAAAGGACCAAGAAAAAGGTCTGCAAGTGGCAGAAGAACCTGTATGTCCAGTCAAAATGGAATCATGCACTTCATTAAGGAGATCTAAGCGTAAAAAGGGTGGTACATAAAGTTTGTTTATGGCCAAACCCTCCGGAGCACTGTCTAAGCATCCTGAATGCTCTGCCTGAGATCTATCTCCAGGGCACCCACCACCACTCCCTCACTAAGAATCTTGACCGGATTTTTGTCCCTCAACTCTGGGTCACAGCTACAAGACAAAGTGTCAGCATTAAATCAGGCAAAATATGTCACAGTAAAATAAAACCGAGCAACAAAAAAGGGCCCAGCGAGCCTGTCTGGTGTTTAGCCACTTAGCAGCATCAAGAAAGAACAGGTTATTATGATCGGTAAAGACCGTCACTTTATGTCTTGCCCCCTCCAACCAACGTCTCCATCCCTCAATGGCTTTTTAACCGCCAGAAGCTCTTTGTCACCTGTATCATAATTTGACTTCGCTTTAGAGAACTTCTGAGAATAAAAAGCACAAGTATGTAGGTATCCATTTTTTTACAAAGAACAGACCCCATCCCAACAGCAGAAGCGTCTACCTCGACAAAGAATGGCAGCTTGACCTTGGGTTCACAGAGAACTAGAGCCTTAGAGAAAGCTGTCTTGAAAGCAGAAAATGCACTTTCTGCCTCAGCTGACCAGGAAAGTCTGTTCCCTTCTTGGTCATGTCAGTTAAGGGCTTGGCTATGATCAAAAAATTCTTAATTGACTTTTTTTGCAAAAGAACAGACCCCATCCAAACAGCGGAAGCGTCTACCTCGACAAAGAATGGCAGCTCGACCTTGGTTTCACAGAGAACTAGAGCCTTAGAGAAAGCTGTCTTGAAAGCAAAAAAAGCCCTTTCTACCTCGGCTGACCAGAAAGAAAAGTCTGTTCCCTTCTTAATCATGTAAGTTAAGGGTTTGGCTATGATTGAAAAGTTCTTCATTGCATTCCAATAAAAATTTGCAAAGCCCAGAAATCTGAGCAATGCTTTTAGGTTACTCGATTGAACTCAGTCAAGGACGACTTGCATCTTAATGGGGTCCATCCGAAACCCCGATGTAGAAACCAAATGCTCTAAGAACTGGACCTGCTGTATTTCAAATTGACATTTCTCCAGTGAAGCAAATAAATTGTTGCCTCATAAAATCTGTAGGACCTGTGGGACATGCTCACTGTTCTCCTCCTGAGTATGAGAGTAAATCAATATGTCATCCAAATAAGTTACCCCAAATATACTAATTTATGAAATTTTGAAAGACTGCCAGAGCATTGGTTAACCAAATTTTCAAAATACCCTACAGGCGTATTTAAAGCAGTCTTCCATTCGTGACCCTGCCAAACGCGTATGGGGTTATATGCCCCTCTAAAGTCAAGTTTGGAAAACCATTTAGCTCCAGATAATTGGATAAACAGGTCAGGTATAAAGGGTAAAGGATAGGGATTGAAAACCATGATCTTATTAATCTCTCTAAAATCCAAGCACTTAGAATTAGAAGAGGCCAATATTGGTCCCAACATATATTAACTTTACGAATCCCACTACCAATGGGATTGCAATGCAGGAGCACAATTTGTTAACTTCAAAAAATATATATGTAATCACATATAAAACATTTCTAAAAATACACAGAAAGAGGGCATAAGTTAGTTCAGAAAGGAATAAAGGGAATGTAGACTACCTGGTCTCAAGGCAAACCCTTCAGAATTTTCTGTATTTCTGCATAAATTTGACCAAAAACTACATCAGATTTTCATACACATACTGAATATTAAAATTAAGACACATACTGCACACTAAAATTAAAAGTAGGTAAAGAAAAACAAATCAAACAAGTAAAAAATATTGGACTTTTGTTTTTCAGGAAAATGATCTACTATCCCATGTCTATGAGTGGCAAAAGTATACGAACCTTAGAAAAACACAAAACATCCTGCAAAAAAACAAGGCATAGTACTGATGGAAAAACATAAGTATTATGGCTCCAGGAATTCAATAGTAAAAAAAATGAAAAAAAGATGTTTGCTTACTAATGTCAAATTTGGCTCTGTCTGTTCACGGTTAAACTCGGCGTCAGTGATAAATTTCAGTAAATGTGAATGTGACAGTACAATTTAAGAAACAAACTTGTCAAAGTGGGCTAAAACATTATGAGCTACTAAATAGAACAGAAAATTACAAAATTCCAGGGACATCGGGTGTGTGATGAAACCAACTTTAATGCTTTGTAGCATTTATTTTCAGATTCTCAATATCTTTGTGAAGGCCACGCTGGATTAAGGAGTGGCAGACTGGGCAACTGCCGAGGGCCCCTACTTTTTAGGGGGCATCTCAAAATGAAAAACTCAAATTAAAACTGTCCAGTATTAACTTGTAATATTATTTTAGAAGCTGAAGTATTATGTGAGAAGAACCACATGGCGGTTTTATGTGTGCATTTTAGGAGAGTATTGTGTGGATGCTGCATATTATTTGGGCAATATTTGGTTTTATTATGTAAATTTTTATATGGTATATGCACATGAGTGCTGTCTGCAAATATTCAACCCATCTGTTAACTGGCAGCCCTACTGAACCCATACTATGTCTGATAGACAAAGGCAATATATGAGCTCACGTTCATTCACATTCCATGCCCGCCATTCTTGGGAAGGGAAAGCTTTGCATACAGACGATGTACAGAAGAGCAGTTACAAGCCGCAGCTGCCTGGCATAAATAGAACCCAACAATCATTGTTTGCCAGCAATTGCTTGATACTATTACCCAGCAAAGTAGCTTCTTCGAGAGGCAGCAAGGCTTCAAGGTAGCTGTTCCCATACAGCACCTAATTATTGGAGTTTATGGCAGTTTATTGAGCTGCTGTTCAGTAGAACTTGCTAGTTTCATATTATAATGCAGAAAAGACTTCACTAAACCTGCAAGATTATATTAAATCTATAATGTTTTAGTGCTTATCCAGTGTAATTGCCTGGACTGCTGAAAAATTAATGCAATATTGTGTTTACATAGGAGACTTAAGTAAAGTACTCTCTGCCATAAACACGCTCTCATATCCGTTGTAATTGCTGGGAAATTTCAGTGTAAATTAAAGCCTAATATCCCAACCTTTATTGGTGCACTGATACCTCTTTTGGATCTAGTACCAAGTACCCCGTCTTCTGTCTTCTGGCACTTACTCCCTTTGTATGCTGGTTTGCCACGGCTCTTATAACCTCACTCCTTCGGTCCATTTAGCCTGGCACAGAAGATCGGATGCCGTCTGAGAATTCAGGTATATAGAGTTGCTGCTGCTATAGACTCCAACCCTGCAAATTATTACGTCCTGAGGCAAACCCAACTGTATATCACTGCGTAAACTATGCTATACAACTGGGCTAATTGTGGACCCCGCTTTAAATTAAACTCTGCTCCATTGCTGGGCCAGGTATTCCACTGTGCCATTATTTTTAATTGTGGTCTCTGCTGAAAAGTCAGCTGTGCTAGGCCTCTGTGCCATGTTTGCATTTATGGACTCTGATGCAAACATAGCTCTGCTACATTTCTGGGTTAGCTCTTTTATACCATTGTACTTGCTTTGCAATTGTAGACTCTGCTGCAAATCATGCTATGCTATATCACTTAATCCACTCCGCAATATGGGACTCTTCTGCAAACTGCAACTCTGACCCATCTCTGCCATATTGCTGGAACAGCTCTGACATAGGACTACTCTGCTACACCTGTTGCTATTGCTTTGGCGCTGCTTCAACAGTTCCCACGGTTCTACTGTACACCTTCTCTTGCGGTTCTGCCACAATTGACTGCACCTTGCTGCATCATCCTGCCACAAGTTGCTGCACCAATGCTCACTGTCCATGATACCTAAACAGCTGCTCATTCAGGGCCAAGGTCTTAGAGGATCCACCTATCCACATACGACATAACATATCCTTTACATATTAATTAATACACAGTGTCATCAAACAGAATAGCATCTGTAGCAATAGTCAATCAACACAATAATAGAGCTCCCAATAGTGTCTCCATTAAAATGAGGCAAAAATAGATGGTTAAAATTACGTTTTTATTAGAGATAAATATAAAATATGCATAAAATTAAGCAAAGGTATCCAAATGTAGCAATCAAATTACAAGGCGCATGATCAAATAAATTTTTCTTGTATATGATATTTCCTAATCCTCCCTAAATGAGTTAAAGTGCCAATAGATATAAATAAGTAGGATAAGAAAAAAATCTTTTTTGGAAAGTGTTTATGCCTAAATGTCCATACTCAAAATATAATAGCAGCAAGTTTAACCAAAGTGCAAAAGTGCTGTAGTGTGTCAGCAAATAAATAAATAAGATGCAAGTGCCTGTATTACATTTATATTGAATATATACTATCAGCTAATCAGAATATTGCACATAGGGAGAAAGAAAGTAAGTTTATCAAAGGTTTATCAAAAGTTAGGCATAATGCCACTTACATGTTATAATTAGAGAGCCTTGCTTTCCGGCCACCACCCCGACGCCGCCGTTTCGCCCTGGCTTTTTCAAAAGGGGAGTAACCTTATCGTCTTCCCCTGCCCTTTATATAGCCCTCACTGCGCTCCCATAGGTTGATCATTGGTGGTCAGCTGTGATATAGCGCATGCGGCGTTTGAAAGCTCCGCTCCATATAAAAGTGACTTCCGGTCGTCCGCGCTGAACCGCATGCTTGGAACACATGGGGTTGTATTGCGCAGGACCGGAAGTTGAGGGAGGATTGAACTGGGCATGCGCTTGTGCTGATCTTAGTATTAATATTACAGCGCTATATTCTAGTAGCGATGTACAAAAGGGGCGTATTCCCGCGACCTCCATGAAGTGAGAGAAAGATCCAATGAAAATAAGTAGCTAATTAAAGGGCCTAAATAAAATTATTATAATATTAAACGCTGAATAAAGTGCCAAATTTATCAGAATTGTGAATTGTCATATATTTGATGCAGTGCAATAATGAGGGGATGTGAAAGGTGCTGGGCATGGAGATAGTGAATATGGGAGTATTAGTGAAGGTAAAAAAGAAATGTGTATGTGGACTAGATATATAGTAGTGAAATATTGATGCAAAAAAGAATAAAATAAAATAATATGATGTGAAAAAATGTCAAATAGGGCATGGTGAAGACAGAATTGATGGAACAATGTAAGGGGAGCTGGAAAATAATATCTCTGGAGTGGAAAGAGAGGGAAGGGGAGAGGGAAGTAGGGCATGGTAAGGATTAATGTTAAATAATGTGTCAGGGGGGAAGGAAGGAGAGGGGGAAAGGAGGAAAGGGTTTAGGTAAGAATGGAGGTGACTGATATCACTACATCTCAAGATTAAATACATATAAATAAATTAAATAAGTGGAAACATCAAAATATCAGTACAATTGCCAACTATGAAAAGAGAGTTATTTAAGCATAATTCTCTTATCATTATCATTTGTGATATACAAGTTCCTTGTTTGGGCATTTCCCAAATGGATAATGGGGATTTTCTTGTTTCCTTTTTCCTCTCTTTTAGTTCACCCTTTTGAATAGATGCCCTTCATCAACCGAACCTCCTCATCATACACCGCACCAGAATAGAACCACAGGAGACCCCGAAGGAAAGAGAGCCGCACACCGAACAAGCAGGTAACTGTAATGGGGTATTCTATAGGGCAGAGAAAAGACTATTAAAAACAAATAAAATAATAACGGAATAAAATTGCAAACACAGGAGATTGGTATATTGAAGGAGAGTATCTAAAATACAGACATGTAGTTATGTGGACAAAAGAGAGATTATGGTAACGACAAAAGATCTCTTATTGGTTGTATTTATAAAAAAGCCCCAAATTTCTCATTAAGACGTTGGGGAGATAGTGTTTACTTGTACCTATGGGTATATAGCTATACCCATAGGTACAAGTAAAAGAGAATAAGCTATGGGTGCTTCTTCTGGCGCTATTGTGCCTGTGAAGAAGCTCAGACCAAGCTAATGCTCTTTAATATGCTGGTTCAGGTATACAAAATGTTGTAGACTCTGAAATCAAGTGAAAAAAAAATTCTACGATCTAAAAAAAAGAACAAAAAAATTTAGAATTTTTTGATTGATATAGTTGAAGACCAGACATTAATCCTGTTAACAGGTTAAAGTGACAAAGAAACAACTGCTCATTCACATTTCCTGCACCATGAATAAAATGAAAATGTGTTGTTCTATAACCAGAAATACTGGTTAATCGATTACATCAATGGTGGTGGCCCTCCATGATCCTCAGTTTTCACCTAGACTGTGGTACTTCTGGTTCTCTACTTTGCAAAGAATAGTGATACAATCCCTTTCACATGTAAAAGGGTTATATTGTGGCAATAAAAATTGTAACAATAAATCTCAAGGAGAATGTATCGACACTTCGTCCAGTTATCCATGCGCATTACTTCAATTAAATATCGTATAGATCATGGTCCTTGAGGAAGCAGGTGTTCATGCGAAATGACTTTTACCTATGATAGCGCCCTCTAACTGGTGCAGTCCATATAGAAATTAATTTAAATTAAGCACATGCTTGAAGGGATGAAGTACCACTACATTCTTCTTGAAATTGATGGACTTTCTTTCATGGTGAGCACTGTCACCTGGGCACAAAATGCCTTACTAAGAAGTGCTAGGTTTCATATATTGTTGGATATGTCCTGGAGAGACGTCGATATATGAATCACTCAGTGCCAGTGCAACCCTTGATTATAAAAATTGTAACAAATTATGGACACTTTTAGTCTCGGGATTGGCTAAATATAATGTTGCACATACTACTAATAAGCTAAATGAATAGGTAGTAACATCCCTTTAACAAGAATTGTAAAAAGTGGAAGAAAATTGAATTTTCCATATCAGTAAAAGCTGATAAAGACCAAGCTCATAGACTTAATTTAGATTTAGTAAATAATTACTATATAATGATATTGTAGATATTTGTTTCCTCCTTGCTTTAAAAAGGCCCTCCAGTCACAGTATCGGTGACGCATGATATAACCGAGACTTCAGACTACAGCTTCTCTGCATTTTAATTTGCTTTACATCCGTTAGGCAATCCTTAGGATCTGACAAGAATAAGCCTTGTACCCCAGCCTCCATCTGTAATCTGTGGGTGAACCTGCCTGTAAGTGTGCACTTCACCCCTACAGATGAAAAGAAGAACTACGTTTTTTTTTAAGTCAATGTGTACTGAGGTCCAGATATTTAAGGGGGCTGTCCACTACTTAGACAAGTGAGAGTGAAGCTGCTATATCAGAGTGGTGGGGTTCTTACACCCGGTATCCTCACTGCTCAGTTTCTACCAGGTCCTGCAGCCATACAGTGTATGGAGCCAGAACACCACAGCTCCGTTTACTATACAATTGTCACACACAGTGTGGGAAAGACAAAGTGCAACACGAAGGGATAAGGGGGAGGGAGCCCAGACACTAGGGAAAGGTGGAGTGGAGACCACTAGGCAGATCTTATAACACCCTGCCTACCCTACAGTCCCTATATTGGTTCCACACCAATCGCCGAGCAGGAAACCTAAGCCCTGTATATCCCTTGAGCTAGGCCCTATATAGGGAGGGGGAGGGGATGAGCACTGGTCAGTCGCCACTATAAACTAAAGAAAACAAGGGGGAAAACTTAGCTTGAGCTGACGCCAGAGAGATAACCCCAAACGTCCTCCAAGTGCATCAGAGAGGAAGTAAGCAGACTGCTATAGCTCCAAGCCTTCCCAAGGGAACATGTGAATATCATGGGCAATCTCCTGCAGCAAACTAACAGTTTTTAACTCCCATGCAAGGGTGTGTCAATTAATAACAGGAGGGAGGTAGCAGCTGGGTCCTAAAGGTAGAAAGTTTAAGAAGGCGTCTGCAAAGCCAGGCACAGCGACCTTCTACAAACAGATCCAGAGCGACTGTCTGTTACACCTGACACACCCGTGACAACAATGGCCATTCTCAGATACTGCAGTTCAGCTCATGTTGAAATGAATAAAGACCTGAGCTGCAGTACCCGAAAACAGCCACTACACTGTGTATGGAGCCATGGAGTTCAGATTCCATGCCACGTGAAAATTATTTGGCTGCTGTATCCATTAACAGTGACTGGTGTTGGTGCTGGGTCATTATATCTTAGTCCTGAGCAACCCCTATAAATGAAAAATTCTGTCATGCCATATTTGTATAACATGAGTAGATATTGGGAAATGCATAATTTAAATTATTTAAGTACATAAATATTATTTATTTAAATGAAAAAATAAATGAATACTATAATTTACTATAAAACTTTTAAAACCACCTATGGTGATGTGACACAATGGAGAAATATTTGCAGACATTGCTCTTTGTCTATAATCCATCTTTCTTTTGTTCGTATATATTTTTACCTGAACTGAAAAGTAGTTTAATGTGAGTGATGTGAGTTATCCAGTAGCTGGAGGTGAGAAAAGAGAGAATTGACTAAGATGGACAATATGGGATTAGGTAGGGAACATAAAAACCACAGTATGAAACTATTAGAAAGTAAAATAGTCAATGGAAAAAGTGAGGGGAAGCTTTTTCAAGAGCCAGAAATAGAAATGGGACTGAATTGAAACAATGATAATTTAAATAAATTGTAGGATGAAAGGCATCAAGTTAGAGAAACGGAATAGTAGAAAGTGCTAAACGTCTACTGAAGACGTGGGAGCACTACTCCTCTACATCTTCTACTTCTAGAACCATTCCACTCACTTCAACTGCCATCCAAAGTCTTCAGCAGACACATAAAGATAGCAATTCAGATAAGTGAAAAAAAACTTAAAAGATGAAGAAAGAGCACTCAGAGCCCTAGAAATGCTGCACAGTAGATTTATCAAGTACTACTCTCGAGCCTCATCTTGCAATAGTTGCAAATCTGTTAGTTTTAAAGCAGCACTGCCCATAATACTTGTATTAGCTAAATCTCTGTGTTTAATGTAGTGTATCTGCAGTAATATACTCATCGATCGCCATCTTTCCCAGTTTCCAGCACTGTTCCGATCCTCTTCTCACTCACGTGACTTCTGGTCCTACTTGCCGGATCACAATGGGGTTTATGTGTGTGTGAATGAGCTTACATTATAAGGGTAGGGTCTCACAACCTTATTTTTCACATCCGAGAAAAATAATCTAATTATTTTGATCAGAGTTTGATCAGAGTGGCAGAGGAAAAAAGGTTTTCTGCCTTCTCCATTTTGTCAATCTGTGTGTCACACGGTCTGATTTTTTTTACTGACCTATAGACTTGCATTGCCCACACTCGAATCAAAATTGGACATGTCCTCAATTTTTTCCATGGACCACTTAGTCCAAGGAAAAAATCAGAAATGTGCACAGTCCCAAAACCACGTATGGCACTAATCTGAGTTAATTGGTTGTGTGCACAAGCCCTAAAAGAGACTTATGGCCCACACATAAGTCCAAGTGTGGGCCACACAGCTTACACAGAATTCGCTAATGATAAAATGGGAGTGCTTCTTTAACAATGGAATGCAATAAAAAAAAGGGTGTGGTAACTGTAAGGGTATGTGCACACAGCGTCCTTAAGATGCTGGCATATCCACTGAGATTTTCCTTCATGAGACACTTCAGAAAAACACCGGTGGTAGTTTTTCATTAAGCTTCTTTTTTAACGTCTTTTCTAATGTCTTTTGCTAGTGTTATTTTCTTTAAAGTGCATGTATTAACCCCTTTACCCCCGAGGGTGCTTTGCACATTAATGACCGGACCAAGTTTTACAAATCTGACCACTGTCACTTTATGAGGTAATACCTCTGGAATGCTTCAACGGATGCCGCTGATTCTGAGATTGTTTTTTCATGACATATTGTACTTCATGATTGTGGTAAAATTTCTTCGATATCACTTGCATTTATTTGTGAAAAAAATGGAAATTTGGCAAAAATTTTTAAATTTTCGCAATTTTCAAAATTTGAATTTTTATAGCCTTAATTCACAGAGATATATCACACAAAATAGTTAATAAATAACATTTCCCACATGTATACTTTACGTCAGCACAATTTTGGAACCAAAATTATTTTTTATTAGCAAGCTATAAGGGTTAAAAGTTGACCAGAGATTTCTCATTTTTACAACAAAATTTGCAAAACCATTTTTTTAGGGACCACATCACATTTGAAGTGACTTTGAGGGGTCTTTATGACTGAAAATACCCAAAAGTGACACTATTCTAAAAACTGCACCCCTCAAGGTGCTCAAAACCACATTCAAGAAGTTTATTAACCCTTCAAGTGCTTCGCAGGAATTATTGGAATGTGGAAGAAAAAAATGAACATTTTACTTTTTTCACAAAAATGTTACTTTAGACCCAATTTTTTTTATTTTTTCAGGGGTCAAAGGAAAAAATGGACCCCAAAATTTGTTGTGCGATTTCCCCTGAGCAGGCAGATACCCCAAATGTGAGGAAAAATCACTGTTTGGGTGCAAGGCTGGGCTCAGAAGGAAAGGAGCGCCATTTGACTTTTTGAATGTAAAATTTGCTTGAATAATTAGGGGATGTGCCTAAACAGTGGAAACCGCCCCATAAGTGATACCATTTTGGAAACTAGACCCCTCAGGGAACTTATCTAGATGTGTGGTGAGCACCTGGAACCCCCAGGTGCTTCACATAAGTTTATAACATGGAGTCGTGAAAATAAAGTTTTCACATTTTTCCCACAAAAATGTTTTTCAGCCCCCAGTTTTGCATTTTCATAAGGGCAACAGGAGAAATTGCACCATGCAACTTGTTGTGCAATCTCTCCTGAGTAAGCCGATACCCCATATGTGGGGGAAAACCACTCCTTGGGCATAAAGCAGAGTTCAGAAGGGAAGAAGCGCCATTTGACTTTTTGAATGTAAAATTTGAATAATTAGCAGATGTGCCCCTGATGTGCCTAAACAGTGGAAAACCCCCACAAGTGACACCATTTTGGAAACTAGACCCCTCAGGGAACTTATCTAGATGTGTGGTGAGCACTTTTAACCCCCAGGTGCTTCATAGAAGTTTATAACATGAAGCTGTGAAAAAAAAAAATCTAACTTTTTCCACAAAAATGATCTTTTAGCCCCAAATTTTTTATTTTCACAAGGGTAAGAGGAGAAAATGGAACCTAAAAACTGTTGTCCAATTTCTCCTGAGTTCGCCAATACCCCATATGTGGGGAAAATACACTGTTTGGGCGCATGTCAGGGTTCAGAAGGGAAGGAGCACTGTGTGACTTTTTGAAAAATTGGCTGGAATCAAGAGCAGACGCCATGTAGCATTTCGGAAGCCCCTGATATGCCTAAATAGTGAAAACCTCCCACAATTGACTCCATTTTGGAAACTAGACCCCTCAAGTATTTTATCAAGGGGTATAGTGTACATTTTGAACCCAGAGGTAGGACATAATTTGATGACATTAGGTCATCATATTGAAAAAGTTGTCATTAGTCTTGAAAGGAAGTGCTCATGACTTGAGTTTGCATCGGGTACTTGGGTATGCACTGAGTATCGTGGGTGTTCGAGTCCCTGCCCCGCATGTTTCAAGATTGTTAGACACCCAAAAAAACCATGCGGGGATTGCTCGGCTTGCCAGGCGATCCCAGCAACATTTTTTTTACCCGCAAAGCATATGTGGCAGAGACTCGAGCATGTCACTCAAACACCCACGATACTCAGTGCATACCCGAGCACCCGATGCAAACTCAAGTAGCGAGTACTTGCACTCAACACTGGTCTCCATATCGTCATCATTTTATTTTCTTTACTTTTGAAAAAATCCCGACCCTAACCCTAGCCGAACCCTAACACCAACCCCAGCCCTAACTCTAGCCCAACCCTAACCCCAACCCCAACCGTAGCCCAACCCGAACCCTAGCCCAACCCTAACCAAACCGTAACCCTAATACAATCATAACCCTAGCATAACCCTAACCCTAGAGTTAATTTTTTTACACCGTTCCTTGTGTGGTATAAGTGATTAGACGACTTTATTCTTCGGGTCTGTGCGACTACAGTTATACCAGATTCATATCGGGTTTTTATGATTGACAGCTGTCACACACTAAAAGACACTTTTTTTTGCAAAGACTAGTTTCCGATATCGGGATATATGGGATCGGATTGGATTGGACCGATAACCAAAAAATATCGGATATCGCCGATTCCGATACCGGAAACCAATGCAAGTCAATGGGACACAAATATCGGAATGAAAATAAACCTTTCCTTTCCTTGTAAGTTAATTCAACATGAAGGAAAACAACTAAGAATAATGTAGAATGTATTGGGGGAGGTGGGGGAGACAATAAAGGCATAGAGGTTTAGCCCAATCAAATGGAATAGCAGGAATTAATATTTTTTTTAAGACGTTCTGAGTTACAAAAATATTGACTATGTTAACTTTTTGTATACTTTGTCAGATATTTATGTTTCACTACTTCCATGCTCTTCACCTTCTTTTTTACTTCTCCCACACTTTCTCCTTCATCATCTTCAGCATCAGCATCTTTTTCATCAACTTCTTCTTCACCTTCTTCATCTTCTTCTTCTTCACCTTCTTCGTATTATTCTTTTTTTTTTACACTCTTCATATTCTTCTTATTCAACTATTATTCTTCTTCATATTCTACTTCTTCATCTTCTTCATATTCTTCTTCTTCATCATATTCTTATTTGTGACAGGTATTCCTGTAGTTGTTATCTATAAAAGTTTGAAGATTACACCTTCCGTTCTGCCTGTCACAAAAGATTTACAACAGGATTTGTCCGCGTTCAGTTTGTCCTGCAGCAGCAGGTCTTTTCCAGGGGCACCACGAGGAGGAACGGACTCACCCCCATGCACTGCTTAGTCTTCTTCTGTTTATAATTTAGATAATATCTTTTGCTCTGATTTTTAGTCTTATGCTTAATGTTCTTCTGCTTTTTGTTCTGCAGCTTCTTGTTCCTCTGCTTCTTGGTTTTCTGTCTCTTGTTCTTCTGTATCTTGGTGGTTATCTTCTTGTTCTTTGTCCTCTTGGTCATCTTCATAAGGGTCAACTTCTTGGTCTTCGGGGTGATCTTCGGGGTCCTCGTCTTCTTTGGGGTGGTCTCCAGGTTCCTCGTCTTCAGGGTCGTCATCTTTGGGGTCCTCGTATTCTTCGGGGTGGTCTTCAGGGTCGTCGTCTTCAGGGTCGTCATCTTCGGGGTCCTCGTCTTCTTCAGGGTGGTCTTCAGGGTCCTCGTCTTCAGGGTCCTCGTCTTTGGGTTGTCGTCTTCGGGGTCCTTGTCTTCTTCAGGGTGGTCTTAAGGGTCCTCATCTTCAGGGTTATCGTCTTCGGGGTCCTCGTCTTCTTCGGGGTGGTCTTCAGGGTCCTTGTCTTCAGGGTTGTCGTCAGGGAGATCCAGAGTGATTACCAAGGACCATTTCAAAAAGCTTGAACTTGGAAATGTAGCAGAAGGTACAAGAAGGCTGAGGAACTGCCGAGAACGAGCTGACGGTACTGGAACCCGGATGGGTAGCAGAAGGCACTAGAGCCAATGGAACTACCGAGGACCAGCTGACGGTACTGGAACCCGGTTACTAAGCAGGAGGTACCTGTGCCAGAAAGCACTACCAAGGACCAGCAGACGTTGGTGGAACTTGGATACCGAGAAGGAGGCACCTAAGCCAAAGGCACTGCCGAGAACCAGCTGACTGTACTGGAACCCGGATGGGTAGCAGAAGGCACTAGAGCCAATGGAACTACCGAGGACCAGCTAACGGTACTGGAACCCAGTTACTAAGCAGGAGGTATCTGTGCCAGAAAGCACTACCAAGGACCAGCAGACGTTGGTGGAACTTGGATACCGAGAAGGAGGCACCTAAGCCAAAGGCACTGCCGAGAACCAGCTGACGGTACTGGAACCCGGATGGGTAGCAGAAGGTACAAGAGCCAATGGAACTACAGAGGACCAGCTGACGGTAATGGAACCAGGTTACTAAGTAGGAGGTACCTGTGCCAGAAAGCACTACCAAGGACCAGCAGACGTTGGTGGAACTTGGATACCGAGAAGGAGGCACCTAAGCCAAAGGCACTGCCGAGAACCAGCTGACGGTACTGGAACCCGGATGGGTAGCAGAAGGTACAAGAGCCAATGGAACTACTGAGAACCAGCTGACGGTACTGGAACCCGGATGGGTAGCAGAAGGCACACATGAAAAAAAAAGTTGCAAGGCCGCGAGCCGGCCTGAGTTACCGAAACCCACAGTCCTACAGGGGGTGCTTGTCCTATTGGCACTATGGAACCAGCCTTCATTGCCAGATCCCGCAGCCCACATAGGAGTCACCTAAACTGCAGGCACCATAGAGTCGGCTAACCCGACCGCAACACGACAGGACAACGTATTGGAGGCAAAGTGACGTTGACACTACCAGGAAACAGCTGGCGTGCTGGAACCAGGCTGGGCAGGAGGGAGTACCCGTGCCAAAGACACTGCCGGGAAACAGCTGGCGGGGCTGTAACCCAGGGTAAATACTGAAAAGAGTGAAGCCAGAGGTGTAATTGGAGCAAGTTTTAAATCTGTAGTAGTAGTGAGAATGTGGACAGAGCAGGAGAATTTGCCGGACACACAGCTGGGGATCAGCTGACGTTACTGAACCCCAATAACACTGGAGCAAGCGTTGACTGTGCAGACGGCACTTCTGAGTGGCAACTGGCGGTGTTGGAGCTCAGGGATAATACTGAAAACAGAGAGGAGCCAGAGGTGTAATTGGAGCAAGTTTTAAATCTGTAGTACAGTGGATGTGGACAGAGCAGGAGAATTTGCCGGACACACAGCTGGGGATCAGCTGACATTACTGAACCCCAATAACACGGCATCAAGTGTGGACTGTGCAGATGGCACTTCTGAGTGGCAACTGGCGGTGTTGGAGCTCAGGGATAATACTGAAAACAGAGAGGAGAAAGAGGCCTAATTGGAGCAAGTTTAACTCCTTAATAACACCTGACGTACTAATACGCGTCTGTGCCCTGGGACTTAAGAGCCAGACCCGTATTAGTGACGCGCCCCCTGGACCATGTTCAAGGGATACCCGGAGCCGGATCTGTATGGGGGTAGTAGTCCTTGTGGCGGTGACCCGGTCCGTGCCCAGGGTGTCAAACTAAGTGGCAGTCTATGACAATAGATGTTAACTTGGATGTCGACTACGCCACCCGTTGAGTGCGGCTTTGAAGCCGCCGCTGCAGAGCAGTCCGCTGAGGCCGGTGGTATATGTGCAGCAGTGATGGTATAACCCCCAACGGGAGGGGTGTGGCCTCAGGGCAGCAGGTGTGGATGATGGGGGTTGTGATGATGCAGGAAGGAGAGGCAGAGTCAGGAGATGCAGTTTCGGGGTTTTTACTCACTGATGTTGCTTTAGTCACTCTGGCCTTGAGTGACCACCCGAGCCGTGCTGCGTCCACCAGGTCCTGGACTCGGCTAACCCCCAGGCAGTCCGGAGCATGGTCCTGAGCTTCCCTGTCTCTCTCTCTTCCTCCTGGCCGTTCCCACCAGGGATCCACCTTTGGCCGGCTCCCTCGGGTCTCTTGGTGGTCAAACCTCCTCTGGGTTCCCTGACCCTATGCTTGGTGTGCCTTTCTGGTGGATTTGGTGAGGGTCGTGGCAAATCTTGACCACGACCTCCGGTTCCTGGCTGAGGATTAGTGGCCTCCACCAGTTCGGGTTCCGGTACCCGTGTCCGCCAACCCTTCACCCTTTCTGGTCTGTTTCTGGGTTCTTGGGGTTCCCTCTGTCTTTCTCTCTGGGTCCTTCTTACTCCTCTCTCTCTGCAGGCCTTGCTCTGGAGCTGGGCCCAGCCGGAGCCACAGCTCCCTGTCAGCCCTCCTGGCTGAGCTCCCCTCCTCTTCTCCTCCTGCCTGAACTGAACCCTGATCTAAGATGGTGCCCACCTTATATACTCCCTCTATGTGTGAGCCCAGGTGACCAGCACCCAATGAGCTCCTAGCTTTACCCAGAGTACTCCCCCTATCTGCCCCTACACTACTGGGATGTTCCACCCCCCTCCCACTCCAGCCAGGGACAGACGCTGTCGTACCTGCACATTTACTTAGTGGGAGTACCGTTGTTCTGTCCCCCGGAAATGGGATGTATGTAGTGCATGCAGCCTACTGAGCTCAGTTCCACACTCCATCCTTACCCGGGAGTGGAATACCACACCTCTGGGTTGAGGTGCAATACCCCTGTAGCAGCCGAATCCTCAGGGTGCTACATTCCCCCCTGGTAAATCACAGCACGTCCTCGGGCTGTAAAAGAATAAAATATCCAAAAACATACAATTTTTTTCAAAACATACAAGAACATATCAAACATTAAACATTATCAGATTTAAACAAGATAAACTTTTTCTTTCATATAAAACTCTTTCATAATAATGTTCTTTGAGTTACTGGCCACTGTGCACTTGTGACCAGGTAGAAGTGCAACAGTCAGTTCAAGAACAACAGTTTCCTATAAAACCAGTAGGGGGCGCCTTAGAAAGCGCAACTATATACAAGGGGAGGTGGCCGCTCTCAGTCCTCGGCCAGTGGGAAAAAGGAATGGCTGTTCACAGTCCTCAGCCTGTGGGGAGATGGGACACACTGGAACAGTTCACTGGTCCCAACGGGGACTATATCTTACTTAAGCAGCATGGCATATACCCTTACGGGCAACAGTTTAATTTGCTGGTCCCAACGGGGACTATAATGGTAACAGTTCCTGTACCCTGACGGGTAACTATTTTACAGTTCCATTTACCGTACTTTAGTAGCGGCGTCCTCCTAATACTTCCTCCGTGTACCCTTCAGACCCGTCCGGGTCCTCTTGTTCCTCCTGACACCTCAGCTCTTCCTCTGTCAGCCGGTGTACATGAAGGGCATAGGGTCCTTTGGCACATTGGTGCCGGGTAAAGGTGACCTCGTCACCCAGGTACAGATCACGACCTCTGTGTCCCTCCGGCAGGTGGGACTCGACATCTCTTCTGGTCACGAAGACGTCGCCGGGGGTGTGATGATCTCTGATGAAGCCCCAACCGTGCTGCAGTTGGAATTTAATTACAGTCCCGGTGGCACGGGGACCATGGGCTGCACGGGGGTTCCTTCGGGTCCGGCTCTTTTGTTCTGCACTCTTTACTTGCAGCCGCTCCTCGCGGACTCGTCTCTCTTTCCTCTCTCTGTCAAAGACCGCTAGCTGCTGCCGGCAGCACTCCGCACGCTCAGCTGCGTCCGCCCGGGTCTCCTGAGTGAACCCGATGAGGTCTCCTCCTGCGGGGTCCCACTCAAACTGCGCCTCCTCTAACGAGAGCGGGGTCATCTTGACGGGCGCCGGAGCCGGGATCAGGGGTTCGCACAGGGGTTTTTCTTTCCGGAGTCGGGGATGGTGATACTCCGGTGGCCACACAAAGGGCTGCCCATCCGGGCAAGTGTGCTGGGCCAACAAGTCCTCACCCAGGTGCGGCACAGTGGAAGTTGAGGGCGCGGTGGTGGTAGCGGCACCCAGGTTTACCAGGCCTTGCGACCAGGCTTGGGGCACCCTGAACGTAAAGGGCACCGTGAAGACGGCGGCGCCCGGGGTTACTTGACCTTGCGACCAGGCCGGTGGCGTCTCCTGCTTGGCCGCGCTCAGGGTTGAGGCGCGTGACGTCACAGGGGGCGTGGCCGCGGCTTCTGTTTGAGGCCTAGTCGGGAGCGGTGACGGTGCAACGACGGGCACGGCAGGGGAAATTTCGGGCTCCGCGACGGGGAGCTGGGGCAGGCTCACGGCTTCTCGGCTCGGGGTAGTGACGTCCCCTTTATCTGCCTCCGTTTTTTTAGCTCCTTCCTCGGCGTCGTCTCCGGCATTGATTCCTCCTCCACCATCCTCAGAGGCGGTCTGACTCCTCGTCTCGGGTGGCGTGCTCCGTTGGCAGGTTCCAGCCTGCAGGGCCATCTCTCTGCTCCACTCCGTCAGTGTTTCTCGCTGCACCTGGGCCATCCTCCGTGCGAGGCGCTCCAGCTCGGTCTGCGCACACTCCCGGTCTCGGGGGAGCTGTGCCAGGATCTCCACCAGTTCTTGTGGAGTGGCAGCTTGCAACAGGCTCCTGACCACAGGGTCGGTGCTGCCTGACTCTCCCTCCATCTCCGGGTACGGCTTCTCCAGACTCCTCCAGGCTGCACCCATCTTCCCTCTTTTGTTCTCTCTCCGCCCCCACTCAGGGTGGTTCCGGGGCAACTTGGTGATTGTCAGTCCCAGGGGCAGTCCCCTCACGCTGATGGACATCTCAAGGATCACGGTCTCTGCTGGTGGGGGCGGTCTTCGTTTTTGGCGCCATTCTTGGTCCTGGCCCACGATGGGAGGTGGCCTCTTGCCACCCTCTGGCACGCCCATAATGGCGTCTGCTCTGCCAAGGCGGGAAATCTTCTCAGATGGCGGGAACCGCTTCCCAATGGCGGGAAACTCTGTGGACGGCGGGAAAAGACCGCAGATGGCGGGCAAACGGCGGGAACCGATCCGAGATGGCGTCCGATGGCGGGGACCCTCCGGAATCGGCGGGAGACTTCTTTTTGAGGTAAATACGAACTTTTCTTCAGGCACGCAGTACCCGGTGGTTGCGGGCACGTTATCCTGCCGACTACGCCAAAGTTGACGCGCCCCCTGGGCCATGTTCAAGGGATACCCGGAGCCGGATCTGTATGGGGGTAGTAGTCCTTGTGGCGGTGACCCGGTCCGTGCCCAGGGTGTCAAACTAAGTGGCAGTCTATGACAATAGATGTTAACTTGGATGTCGACTACGCCACCCGTTGAGTGCGGCTTTGAAGCCGCCGCTGCAGAGCAGTCCGCTGAGGCCGGTGGTATATGTGCAGCAGTGATGGTATAACCCCCAACGGGAGGGGTATGGCCTCAGGGCAGCAGGTGTGGATGATGGGGGTTGTGATGATGCAGGAAGGAGAGGCAGAGTCAGGAGATGCAGTTTCGGGGTTTTTACTCACTGATGTTGCTTTAGTCACTCTGGCCTTGAGTGACCACTCGAGCCGTGCTGCGTCCACCAGGTCCTGGACTCGGCTAACCCCCAGGCAGTCCGGAGCACGGTCCTGAGCTTCCCTGTCTCTCTCTCTTCCTCCTGGCCGTTCCCACCAGGGATCCACCTTTGGCCGGCTCCCTCGGGTCTCTTGGTGGTCAAACCTCCTCTGGGTTCCCTGACCCTATGCTTGGTGTGCCTTTCTGGTGGATTTGGTGATGGTCGTGGCAAATCTTGACCACGACCTCCGGTTCCTGGCTGAGGATTAGTGGCCTCCACCAGTTCGGGTTCCGGTACCCGTGTCCGCCAACCCTTCACCCTTTCTGGTCTGTTTCTGGGTTCTTGGGGTTCCCTCTGTCTTTCTCTCTGGGTCCTTCTTACTCCTCTCTCTCTGCAGGCCTTGCTCTGGAGCTGGGCCCAGCCGGAGCCACAGCTCCCTGTCAGCCCTCCTGGCTGAGCTCCCCTCCTCTTCTCCTCCTGCCTGAACTGAACCCTGATCTAAGATGGTGCCCACCTTATATACTCCCGCTATGTGTGAGCCCAGGTGACTAGAACCCAATGAGCTCCTAGCTATACCCAGAGTACTCCCCCTATCTGCCCCTACACTACTGGGATGTTCCACCCCCCTCCCACTCCAGCCAGGGACAGACGCTGTCGTACCTGCACATTTACTTAGTGGGAGTACCGTTGTTCTGTCCCCCGGAAATGGGATGTATGTAGTGCATGCAGCCTACTGAGCTCAGTTCCACACTCCATCCTTACCCGGGAGTGGAATACCACACCTCTGGGTTGAGGTGCAATACCCCTGTAGCAGCCGAATCCTCAGGGTGCTACATTAGTACGTCATGGCGATCGCGCGCGCACACAGGCTGTGCGGGCGCGATCGCCGCCGGGTGTCAGCTGATTGTCACAGCTGACACCCGGTACTATGTGCAGGGAGCGGTCCTGCACCTCTCCCAGCACATTAACCCCCGCGATGCTGCGATCGAAGTCGATCGCGGCATTGCGGGGGCAAGGGGAGGTGATCGGCGATACTCACCTCCTCTTCCGGCTTCCAGCGCAGTCTGCAAAGGCTTCCCGGGTGTTGCCATGATGACCCGATGTCGTCATGACAACATCCGGGTCACCAGAGAACAGGAAGATTGCTTGGGCATGCGCAGTGCATCTCCAAGCAATCTTCACACTGTGCACTTCTGACAGCCTTCATGGCATAGGGATGGTGCTTCATTCCTGTGCCATGCAGGCGATCAGAAAAAAAAAAGTGAAAGTCCCAGAGTGGGACAAAGTAATAAAGTGTATAAACTGTGTGAAAGTGGAAAAAAAAAAAAAAAAATGTGCAAAAATATTATAAAAAAATAAAAAAAATAATACACCAAAAATAAAAATATAATGTACCCATCAATAAATATTATTATAAAAAAAAAAACAAACAAACAATAAAACTACACATATTTGGTATCGCCGCATCCGGAACAACCTGACCTATAAAACTGTCCCACTAGTTAACCCCTTCAGTGAACACGGTAAAAAAAAAAAAAAAAAAAAAGAAGCAAAAAACAATGCTTTATCACCATACCGCCAAACAAAAAGTGGAATAACACGTGATCAAAAAGATGCATATAAATAAAAATGATACCGCTGAAAACATCATCTCGTCCCGCAAAAAACAAGCCACCATACAGCTCCATCAGCCAAAAAATAAAAAAGTTATAGCTCTCAGAATAAAGCGATGCTAAAAAATATTTTTTTCTATAAAATAGCTTTTATTGTGTATAAGCGCCAAAAAATAGAAAAATGATACAAATGTGGTACCGCTGTAAACGTACTGACCCGAAGAATAAAGCTACCTCATCAATTTTACCACACGCGGAACAGAATAAAAATAAAAAAAAAAAACAATTCCTGAATTGTTGGTTTTTGTTTATTCTGCCTCCCAAAAATCGGAATAGAAAGCGATCAAAAAATGTCATGTGCCTGAAAATGGCACCAATAACAACGTCAAGTCATCCCGCAAAAAACGAGCCATCACATGACTGTCTGCCAAAATCTGGAAAAATTATAGCTCTCAACATATGGCGATGCAAAAACTAGATTTTACAAAAACTGCGTCTTTTAGTGTGTGACAGCTGTCAGTCATAAAAACCCCATATGATTCTGGTATTGCTGTAATCACACCGACTCGAAGAATAAAGTCGTCTAATCACTTATACCACACAAGGAACGGCGTCAAAAATAAACTCTTGGGTTAGGATTGGGCTAGGGTTAGGGCTGGGTTTGGGGCTAGGGTTGTGCTGGGGCTAGGGTTGTGCTGGGGCTAGGGTTGTGCTGGGGCTAGGGTTGTGCTGGGGCTAGGGTTGTGCTGGGGCTAGGGTTGTGCTAGGGCTAGGGTTATGCTAGGGTTAGGGCTGGGGTTGGGATTTTTTTCAAAAGTAAGAAAAAAAGATGACGATATGGCGACTAGTGTTGAGAGCAAGTGCTCGCTACTTGAGTTTGCATCGGGTGCTCTGGTATGCATTGAGTATCGTGGGTATTTGAGTGACATGCTCGAGTCTCTGCCCCATATGCTTCGCGGCCAAAAAACTTTACGGGGATTGCCTGCCATGCACGAGCGATCCCCGCATGTTTTTTTTTGGGTGTCTAATAATCGTGAAACATGCGGAGCAGGGACTCGAGCATGTCACTCGAGCACACGCTGTACATGGTGCATACCTGAGTACCCGATGCAAACTCAAGTAGCGAGCACTTGCGCTCAAGAATAATGACAACTTATTCAATATGATGACCTAATGTAAACAAATTCTGTGCCGTACCTCTGGGTTCAAAATGTTCACTATACACCTTAATAAAATCCTTGAGGGGTATAGTTTCCAAAATGGTGACACTTGTGGGGGAGCTCCACTGTTTAGGCACATCACGGGCTCTCCAAACGCGACATGGTGTCCGCTAACAAATTGAATGGAAAATCGGCTCAAATTGTTAGCGGACGCCATGTTGCGTTTGGAGAGCCCCTGTGTGCCCAAACATTGGAGCTCCTCCACAAGTGACCCCATTTTGGAAACTAGACCCCCAAGGCGCCTATCTAGATGCATAGTGAGCACTTGGAACCCCCAGGTGCTTCACAAATTGATTCGTAAAAATTAAAAAGTGAAAAAAAAAACACTTTTTCATTTTTATGAATCAATTTGTGAAGCACCTGGGGTTCCAAGTGCTCACTATGAATCTAGATAGGTGCCTTGGGGGGTCTAGTTTCCAAAATGGGGTCACTTGTGGGGGAGCTCCAATGTTTGGGCACACAGGGACTCTCCAAATTGTCGGCTCAATTTGTTAGTGGATATCATGTTGCATTTGGAGAGTCTCAGTGGTGGTGAAGTGTGAACGGCGCGCACTGCGACTTGTTTGGCCTGCTGTAGCTGGTACTCCATTACTGCTGCCTGCTGCTCACACAACCTCTCCAACATATGTAACGTTGAATTCCACCTGGTGGGTAGGTCACATATGATGCGATGTTCCGGAAGACGTAATCAGCGCTGCAGAGCTGCAATGCGCGATCTTGCATTGCTGGAACGCCGCAAGTGAGCGCACTCTATGCGGACCTTGTGCAGCAGTGCATCAAGATCCGGATAGTCCCTCAAAAAACTCTGCACAACCAAGTTGAGCACATGGGCCAGACATGGGATGTGAGTGAGGTTGCCTAGGCCCAGAGCTGCCAGCAGATTTCGGCCATTGTCACACACTACCATGCCTGGCTCGAGATTCGCTGGCACAAACCACACGTCGCTCTGCTGCTTGATGGCATTCCAGAGCTCCTGCGCTGTGTGGCTTCGATTCCCCAAAGAAATTAATTTTAATACGGCCTGTTGACGTTTGGCCACGGCTGTGCTCATACCGGTCATAACAGGTAACCGTTCACGGGTCGATGTGGAGGTAGACTGTGACGGCTCCTGCAGCGCTGATTCAGAGGAACTGGAGTATGAGGAGGAGTCAATGTGTACAGACTGGATTCCTGCAATCCTTGGAGTTGGCAGAACATGTACAGCGCCACTCTCAAGATCTGTACCCGGCTCCACAACATTTACCCAATGGGCAGTGAGGGAAAGGTATCATCCCTTTCCATGCTTACTGGTCCATTCATCGGTGGTCAGGTGGACCTTGCTACTGACGGTGTTTTGTAGCGCATGTTTCATTTTTCCCTCCACATGCTGTTGCAGGGCAGGGACGGCTTGCCTGCTGAAATAAAAGTGGCTGGGCACGTTGTATTGTGGGACTGCCAATGCCATAAAGTTACGGAAGGTGTCAGTCTCCACCAGCCTGAATGATAGCATTTCAAGGGCCAGTAGTTTTGCAATGCCAGCATTAAGAGCCTGTGCTTGGGGGTGGTTTGCCGAGTATGGGCGCCTTTTCTCCCATGCCTGTGCTAACGATGGCTGTAGACTGGCCTGGGAGTGTGAGGATGACAGGGAACGTAGTGCTGTGGGTGGAATGACACTGTGTCTCTGTACAACAGTGCCAGAGGTTCTTCCATGGCAATCCTGTGAGGAAGCCGAACCAGCTGTGTGTGAGCTGGAGGAAGAGGCTACAACACGAACTGAAGAGGTGGTAGGTGGTGCTGTAGGTTGGCCTAGGTCTTCAGTGTGTCTTTGTAACTCCACCACGTGCTTGGTCCGCACATGTTTCTACATATTTGTGGTATTGAGGTTGCTGACACTTTTCCCTCTTTTCAGCTTCTGATTACACAGCTTGCACTTGACAAAGCAAATGTCATCTGCAATGTGTCAAAAAAGGACCAGGCACTGCAAGTCTTGGGAGCGCCCGCTTTGGATTTTGGAAGAGTCATGCTCCTAATGGATGCCGAAGTGGAGGCTACAAGCAACCAAGTCTGCCCCCTCCCTCTCACTCCTTTTTGGGCCGTTCGGGGAATCTCTTCCTCAGAGCTGCTCCCACCACCTTCCTGTCCCTCATGCCATGATGGGTCAAGGACCTCATCATCTACACCACCCTCTTCAAACAACTTCTTCTCCTGGGTAGTCTTGACAGCACAGTACGCACCAGAAAGTAGCACCTGAGTCTCATCATCAGATGCGAACTGAGGTGTGCTGCTGACCATAGGCACTGGCCCACCCGCCTCTTCAGATTCAGAGAGACAAAACGGTTGCGCATCACTGCATACTACCTCTTCTTCAAATTCTCGAATTCTGCTTGGCTGGCCCCCTCTTTCCAAGCCAAGAGATTCAGAGAACAGAAGTAGAGATGGCTCCTGTACAGGGCTCCCTGACTGCCTGGGCAATTTTGCAGGTGGTGAAGAGACAGATGGGTGCTCTTCAGTGCTCAGGACCTGAGAGAATCTGGAACTAATTGAAGTCGATGCGTTAGCTGCCATCCATCCGACAACGGCTTCAATTTGGTCCTCCCGCAGCAGTGGGGTACGGCTAGCTCCTACAAAGCTGCGCATAAAGGACTGTTCCCTGGTAAAACTGGGGGATGCTGAGTCACCTGTGCCCGCAGCAGGCACAGAATCCCCACGTCCTCTCCCTGCAGGCACAGAATCCTCACGTCCTCTCCCTGCAGAAACTCCACGCCCACGACCACGACCACATGCCTTACTCCCTGCCTTCTTCATCTTGGTAGACAGATAAAGATAGGCAGAAAAGTACTAAGGGCTTAGTGTGCTTATTCCTGAACAGCTGCTAACAGGTATAAGAAACACTAATTTTATAAAGTGTGGACTAGACTTTAATATGAGCTAATGTGGCCTACACAACTGTAAAGTGGAGTGTTTGGTGAACTTTATTTAGGTTTTTTTTTTCACAAAAAGACACTGGATGTGCCCAAAGATGTAATACTGATAGTATCACAAACTTTTTGTAGCTATTACAATGCAGGAAGGTAACCTACAATGCAATAGATGAGGCTACAAAAAATAGGTTAATACTAATCTGGCTGGGGCTGCAGGGCACAAGGCTGCATAAAGGCTCCTCGATCTACTCCTATATAGTGTGTTTGGAACCAATCTAGCTGGATACGGATGGAACCACCACACTAATAGGAGAAATCAGGAAAAATGATCAATTAGCAAAAAAGGACAATGTATGAGGCACTGACGCACGCTGAGCGCACTACAACCAGATGTGGCTGAAGCACACACTACAGCGTGAGCTGCACTCACACACAGAGACTTTACAGACAGCCGTGAACAGTGCAGATGCAGAGCACTGTGCACTAGCGCTGCAAGACAAAATAAAACTTCTCCATCTACTCCTATATAGTGTGTTTGGAACCAATCTAGCTGGATACAGATGAAACCACCACACTAATAGGAGAAATCAGGAAAAAATATCAATTAGCTAAAAAGGACAATGTATGAGGCAGTGACGCACACTGAGCGCACTACAACCAGACATGGCTGAAGCACACACTACAGCGTGAGCTGCACTCACACACAGAGACCTTGCAGACAGCCATGAACAGCACAGAGAACTGTGCACTAGCGCTGCAAGGCACAGCGGTTTATAAAGTAGCTTGGGTAAAGCAGAATAGAGCAAATAGGTAGTTAAAACTGTCCCTAAGAACAGCAGCGTCCTATCCCTAACTGAATTCACAGCAGAGTGAGCTCAAAATGGCGGCGGCGGCTTTAATAGTGCATCATGACATAATTTCAGCAGCCAATCACAGCCATGCCATTAGTTAACAAGCCTACATGGCTAACAGGATGTTGTTAGAACCTTGCTGTTAGGTTTTTTTTCCTTTGCTGGTCACATGACCTTGTTGGCCTATTTAATCCTGCTCCGCCCTTCTGGCTTTGCTGGACTTCATTGTATATCTACTTTCTAGCTAGCCTGTGCTCTGTATCTAGCTCTGTTAGTTTGCTTGGTCTACGGACCTCTTTGTTCTATCTATTTTGTTTGTTCGTCTGTCTGCCACTATTTCTGTTAGGAGGTGTCCCATATTCCTCCCAGTCCTTAGTACTTGTAGGGATTCCCTCCCCACATCTATAGGTCTCCGTACAGACTAGATTAGGACTTTAGCAGGTCTGATCGCAGGATCAGGTTCCCTGTTACATCGTAGGGATTAAGCTGAGTCCTATAGTAGGGACAGATCTCCTCTCTTTCCTTAGCTTTGGTAGCAGAACATAACAGTAAGTCCAGCCTGCAAATTCTCTAAGGAAAGATTTTTTTTTTTTTTTTTTTTTTGTTCCATCATGGTGTCGGTTCAGGATTTGGCTAAACACCTGCAGGGACTCTCTCTGGAAGTGGCCGAGCTCCGTCAGCACGTGAGTAACTGTCCTGGAGCATATTTCTTGGAGCCTAAGGTATGTTTGCCGGATTTATTTTTTGGTGAACATCGAGAATTTTTTTCATTTAAAAATGCTTGCTTATTGTATTTTCGTTTGAGACCCAAGTCCTCTGGGGATGAATCCCAGCGCGTAGGGTTCATAATGTCACTTTTGCGCAAAGAGCCTCAGGAGTGGGCCTTTTCTTTGCAACCTAGTGATACATGCTTCAGATCAGTGGATAGTTTTTTTTCTGCTTTAGGATTATTATATGATGATCCTGACCGTGTGGCATCAGCTGAGACTGAGTTGAGACATTTAAAACAAGGATCAGGTAATGTTGAAAAATATTGTACTCATTTTCGTCGTTGGTCCACTCAAACAGGGTGGAACGATTCTGCTCTGAAAAGTCTATTTCTTGCTGGGCTCAGTGAAAGGGTTAAAGACCTGCTAATTGCTTATCCTACACCTGAGGATTTGCAACAGGCTATGCAATTAGCTATACGGGTGGATAGAAGACTGCGTGCTAGGGTTAATGAGAGCAAATCCTCTGCTATGTCAGTTTCTGGTTATGATAATGTGTGTACTAACAGTGGTGAACCGATGGAGATTGGATCGGTGGCACCTCGCTCTCAAGAAAAAGACCGTCGTTTTTCGGAAGGCTTGTGTTTCTATTGCGGAAAATCTGGTCATTTGATTAAAGGCTGTGAGCTTCGTATGAAGAAAGAAAAAAAAAATGGTCAGTCACGCCCGTATTGCCTGTTTAAATTCCAAGGGTATATTTTTAGCTGCTTCCACGATTGCTCAGGAAAAATTAATGGAATTTCGGGTGTTTGTTGATTGCGGGTCTACACTGAATGTAATTGATGGGGGATTCGTGGAAAAACTCAATTTAAAACCTGAACCTTTATCATCCCCCATTGCTGTGGTTTCTGTGGATGGCTCCCCTTTGAAGAATATTACTCTCAAGGTCAGTGAATTTCCTCTCACTATTAATGGTGTTCACCATGAGAAATTGGATTTGGTAGTGTTGAATAACTTGCCTTCTCCAGTAATATTGGGTTTGCCCTGGTTAAAATTTCACAATCCTGTACTGGATTGGTCTACCAGTGAAATTAAATCCTGGAGCCATAAATGTTATGACAAGTGTTGTAACGGGCGTATTGCAGCTTTGGATAGGGGAGAATTGCCTGTTCCTATTCAGGATTTTTGGAGAGTTTTTTCTGAGAAAGAATCGCAGGTTTTGCCTCCCCATAGAGACTATGATTGTTCTATTGAATTTGTCCCTGGAGCGACTCTTCCTAAAAGTCGTTTATTTAACCTTACTATTCCTGAGAGGAAGGCTTTGGAGGAATACATACAGACAAGTTTGGCCGCCGGTCACATTAGGCCCTCTAAGTCTCCTGTGGCGGTTGGATTTTTTTTTGTAAAAAAAAAGGACGGCGGTTTACGTCCTTGTCTGGATTTTCGTGAGATTAACAAAATTACGGTACGCAATCCTTACCCACTGCCATTGATTCCTGATCTGTTTAACCAGTTATTGGGGGCCAAGTGGTTCTCTAAAATTGACCTTAAGGGGGCATACAATCTGTTGCGCATGAAGGAGGGTGATGAATGGAAGACTGCTTTTAACACTCCTGTGGGTCATTTTGAGAATCTGGTTATGCCTTTTGGTCTTACTAATGCTCCTGCATTTTTTCAGAATCTGATTAATGACATCCTTAGACCTTTGATCGGTAAAAATGTGGTTGTGTATTTGGATGACATTTTGATTTATTCGCCAGATCTGGAGTCTCATTGGCGGAGCGTGCGTGAGGTATTACAGTTATTAATGGACAATTCGCTTTTTGCTAAGCTGGAGAAATGTGAGTTCGCTGTACAGAGAATTAGTTTTTTGGGCTACATTATCTCCAGCAAAGGTTTTGAGATGGATCCGGTTAAGGTTCAGGCTGTGCAGGAATGGCCTAGGCCTATTGGTTTGAAATCGATACAGAGGTTTTTGGGTTTCGCCAATTACTATAGAAAATTCATAAAAAATTTTTCTAGTATTGTCAAACCTCTGACTGATCTCACCAGGAAAGGTGCTGATGCGGTTCAGTGGTCTTCTGAGGCCATTGAAGCTTTTGTGGATCTCAAGGAGAGGTTCACCTCTGCTCCCATCCTTATGCAGCCTGATGTTACTAGGCCGTTTTTGGTTGAGGTTGATGCTTCCTCTGTGGGGGTTGGTGCAGTATTGTCTCAGGATAACGGGGATGGATTACATCCCTGTGCCTTTTTTTCAAAAAATTTTTCGGAGACTGAATTGAATTACGATATTGGTAATCGGGAATTATTGGCTATTAAACTCGCATTTGAACACTGGCGCCACTTCTTGGAAGGTGCGGAATTTCCCATTCAGGTTCTTACGGATCATAAAAATCTGATATATCTTGATGCTGCCAAGCGCCTGAATGCCCGTCAGGCTAGGTGGGCACTGTTTTTCTCGCGGTTTAATTTCTCCGTTACTTACATCCCTGGTACTAAGAATGTTAAGGCGGATGCCTTGTCTCGCAGTTTTTCTCCCATAGTCGGTGCTGAGAAAGAGGAAAACATTTTACAAGAAGGTGTTGTGATAGCTGCTTTAGACTCCGTTTTGGAAGATGAGATTCTTAAAGCTCAGGAGAATGCCCCATCTAACACTCCTCATGGGAGGTTGTTTGTGCCTGGGACCTTTAGGAGAGATTTGTATGTTGAGTGTCACGAATCTCGGTTGGCAGGTCATCCCGGAATCTCTGAGACCAAGAGACTGGTGGGTCGCAGTTTTTGGTGGCCTGGATGGCAGAAGGAAGTCATTAAGTGGGTGCGCCAATGTACTATATGTGCTAGATCTAAGTCCTCACATACTCCTGCTGCGGGGTTACTTTGTCCTTTGGAGGTCCCCAGTGCTCCTTGGACACATTTGGCTATGGACTTTATAACTGACCTTCCCCCCTCTGAGGGTTTTACTGTCATCTGGGTGGTCGTGGACCGTTTTAGCAAGATGTGTCACTTGGTTCCCTTCGTCAAACTGCCCTGCGCTAAAACTCTCGCTAAGGCCTTTGTCAAGGAAATTGTCAGACTTCATGGCGTTCCTACTGACATTGTTTCTGATAGGGGTCCTCAGTTCGTGGCTCGTTTTTGGCGTGCCTTTTGTGACAGGTTGGGAATTCATTTGTCGTTTTCGTCTGGATATCATCCTGAATCTAATGGCCAGACAGAAAGGAAAAACCAGGATGTTGAGCAGTTCTTGCATTGTTTTGTGGCAGACAATCAAGAGGGGTGGTCTGAGTTTCTGCCACTTGCCGAATTTGCTCTGAACAATCATACATCTTCTTCTGCTGGTTGTTCGCCTTTTTTTTGTTGTTCTGGGAGACATCCGTCGTTTGGGTCGTTCTCCAAGTTGGGATCTGTCGTGCCTGAGGAGGAGAATTTTTCCGGTGATTTGGAAAGAGTTTGGACGGATGTGCGTGGTAATCTTCAGGAGGCCAACAGAAAATCTAAAGACTACTTTGATAGGAAACGACAGGAGGTTTTGTTCGCTGTTGGTGACATGGTTTGGTTGTCCTCTAGGAATCTGCGGTTGAGGATTCCTTCTAAGAAATTGGGTCCCAAGTTTGTAGGGCCCTTTAAGGTGCTTCAGGTTGTCAACCAATCTGCTGTTAGGTTGGAGGTTCCTACCTCCTGGAGAATTAATCCGGTCTTTCATGTCTCTCTGTTAAAAAAAGCTGTTGTGTCGGATGGTGACGCCTCTGCCTCTGTTCCTCCGGTGGTGGAGGACGGGGAATATGAAATTTCTCGCATCCTTGACTCTAGACGGTATAGAGGTAGTTTGCAGTATCTTGTGGCCTGGAAAGGTTTCGGACCCGAGGATAACTCTTGGGTGAGGTCAGATGATGTTTCCGCGTCCAGACTTATCAGAGCGTTTCACAGGAGATTTCCTGATAAGCCTGGTCCTAGGGGATCCGGAGGATCCTCTTAGAAGGGGGGGTACTGTTAGAACCTTGCTGTTAGGTTTTTTTTCCTTTGCTGGTCACATGACCTTGTTGGCCTATTTAATCCTGCTCCGCCCTTCTGGCTTTGCTGGACTTCATTGTATATCTACTTTCTAGCTAGCCTGTGCTCTGTATCTAGCTCTGTTAGTTTGCTTGGTCTACGGACCTCTATGTTCTATCTATTTTGTTTGTTCGTCTGTCTGCCACTATTTCTGTTAGGAGGTGTCCCATATTCCTCCCAGTCCTTAGTACTTGTAGGGATTCCCTCCCCACATCTATAGGTCTCCGTACAGACTAGATTAGGACTTTAGCAGGTCTGATCGCAGGATCAGGTTCCCTGTTACATCGTAGGGATTAAGCTGAGTCCTATAGTAGGGACAGATCTCCTCTCTTTCCTTAGCTTTGGTAGCAGAACATAACAGATGTGCCCACACTTCTAAGGATCCTCGTTGGCTGAATAAAATGAAACTGGCTCATTGCATTATGGAACTTCCGATTCCGGTATCCGATATTCTAAAAGTATCGGAACTAAGTATCGGAATTCCGATACCGCGAAAATCGGCCGATACCCGATATTTCAGTATCGGAATGCTCAACACTACTTATGACCATGTGATATTTCAGTTTTTCTTTGTTAATAAATTTGCAAAAATTTCTACATTTCTGTTTTCTTTTCAGTCAAGATGGGGTGCAGAGTGTACTGTAATGAGAAAAAAATGAACTTTTAAGAATTTACCAAATGGCTGCAATGAAACAAAGAGTGAAAAATTTAAAGGGGTCTGCATACTTTCCGTACCCACTGTATACAAGTCATTACCCTGGAAACGATGTTCCTTAACATTTTTCCCAGGAAAATCCATTTTGGTTTTGTTTTTGCATGTTTTATTGTGAGTCCGTAAAAGTGGCGTAATACCTCTGACAACATTCTTGACAGCAGTGACCTGGGCATCCAAAATGCTTCCAGGGATCTTCCCCATGCTGATCCCATGTAATTTGAGCACTGATCCCATCGATTTGGGGAAATTTTAGGCCCTCTGCAGACTGCCGGGGTGAGCCGCCGGAAAAATGCTCGAGTTTTCCATAGACTTACATTGGGGTCGTCACTCTGACAGATCACTCAAGCATTCCAATTTGCTCGACACGAACAATGAGTACCCGAGCATTTTAGTGCTCGCTCATCACTAGTTATGTTCAACCCTCAGACACTTTATAGGCTATTTATTACCATTCATCTCTGTTTTCCATGGCTTTTTTTCAGTTGCCTGATGTTCCCATTGTCATTCCCATGTCATTTTTGATGGTATCCAGTCAATAGTCCTTTTGGCTCACCTGTTTCTATGACGTGCCCCCTGGGCCGTGGGGTACTCGGTAGCCGGGCCGGTCGTTGCTAGGGGAGATGTCACAGTGGCAGTGACCCGGTCCGTGACCCAGGGCGGTCAATAAAAAGGGGTTATTGAAAGGGGATTATAGTTTTTATGAAATGTTCGTGACGCCACCTGTGGTATGCGGCTATATGGAGCCGCCGCTGCGGAGCAGGTCATCTGGAGCTGATGTTAATGCAGCAGAGTTGGTTCAGCTCTCCACAGGTAGAGCTAAGCTCCAGGGCGGTGCGGTGATGGTAGATGATGACGTAACTGTGGTTGTGCAGTGTGGTGCAGGGGATGATGGCGCAGCAATGATTCACAGAGACAGTGGGGTGCAGTCTTCAGGGTTTTTACTCACGCTTCTCACGTTGCTCCTGGTTACAACTGCAGTTCATAACCACCCATGTCGTCCGGCGTTTACCCAGGGAGGGGTTCAGCAAACCCTCAGGTAATTCAAGAGCACTTAGCGGGACCCCTATCTGTGTGTCCATCCTGGTCGTCTTCCTGAGCTGGCTCTCACTCTCCTGCCCTGCGCCTCGCAAACAGTGTACCATGCCGGTAACCGCAGATCTTGGCGGGCAACCTGAAGTTCCCTGGATCTTGTGTGGCTACCTTTTTGGCGATTAATTGCGGCTGTGGCAACTACACCCTGAAAATGTAGAAGCCTCCGGTTTCTAGTTGAATATTGCAATTCTTACTAGTTAGGGGCCGGTCCCCTCTGCGGCTTGATCCTTCCTCTCCTGGTAGATTCGGGCGCACGGGTGGCTTCCAGCACTTCCCGTACCCCTAGGATCCACTCTTTCATTCTGGAGCCTTTCTTCCTGCTCCTCTCCTCTCTTCAGTCAGTCTCACCTCCTGGGCCTCTCTCACTCAGGCCCGCTCCTCCTGAGCAGAGCTCCTGCAGAGCTCCTGCTCCACACACTCTCTCCTCACTGTTCCCTCAGACTGTTCTGCACTGAACTGAACTGAACCGAACTGAACACACACCCAAGATGTCTTCCCTTTTTATATCCTCCTTCTAAAGTGCTCCCCTCTACTGCTTCCTGCACCCACACCCACTACATGGTTCCCCCTCTTTTGGTTCCCCCCACTCCAGCCGGGGACAGGGCTCAGCAGTGCAGCAGTGCATCTTTCCCCTCCTGCTGGTCTGGAGTAGTGTAGTGTTGGATGCAGGTGTTTGGGTCACGGGCATTACTCCATCCTTACCTGAGAGTGAGATACCACACCTCTGGGTGAGATGCAGTACCTCTGTGTCGACTGAACCCTCAGGGGCGCCACATTTCATTTTACCACTAACCATTGTGAGCTGCATCTCATTTTCTAGAAAATTTGCACTCATCAGTTCTTGTCTGTCGATATTCCCTCTCAGGGACAATTCTGGATTGATATGACCAAAACCACTTTTGTTGGTGAACCTAGCAGTCAATGCATTTCTTAGAACTCTTCTCCAGCTGCACAGTTATATTTTTCTTCTGCCAGCTTTTGTGAGTGTCGATGTCTCAAAGTTATATGTCAAAATTGGAAACACAATTGCAATGATCACTCTTTGTATGACGGTGACTGAGATGTCCTTGGACTTCCATATTTGGTCACTCCCTGCCAGCAGGGTGGTATCATCTACCAGATTGTTGATGTTTCTACTGCCTCTTTTCACCCCAACACTTGAATCATCTAAGTCCAGCTTCCTTGTGATTATGATTACTTCTGGATAGTGGTTGAAGAAAAGGACAGAGGATGCATCCTTGTCTTATGCTCTTCTTGATTTTGAGCCATTCTGTATTTCAACACTTGCTTTGCACTGTTACTTCTAATTCACCATTGAGTGACATAATAAGGTGCGCACTACCACAATCGGCACTTCCCAAAGCTTATCATGTTCAACACTGTCAAAAGCAGGGGCATAACTACAATAGGCGCAAGAGTTGCAATTGCACCCGAGCTCTGGACCCTAGAGGGCCAAAAAGGTGCCACTATTAAATACTTGAAATAATTTGGGGCCCTATTGGAGCCCACGAGGTTCAAGTTACACCACTGGTCAAAATCAATGGTATAATCAATGATTCACATGTAGAACTTCTTCTACTATGCCCTCGTCTTTTCTATAATCCATCTCAGGTTTGCAATTTGATCATGATATGTCCTACTATTTTGTATCTACACTAACTTTGCAGATCTATGCATATCTATGGTAACAGACAACAAACAAACACTGTAGTCTGAACTTGTTGTCACAATTGCTTCCATATTTTTGAAAACTCTTGACAATCTAATAAGTCAAAGCAGAAAATAGCATACATATAGAACAGAGTATGTCTGTAGAATAACACTATACAGGGTTTGTAGTTGCCTGCCACCATGGAGACCCATAGCTTTGCATAGGGGATGTAGATACGAAACATATTTAGGTAGCTGATGCATTTTAGAAATGACTATGAAGGTGGACATCATCTTGGACAGACTGATTGTTAAGGTTGTCATGGGCAGCATTGTTGCTCAGTGGTTAGCACGGCAGCCTTGCAGCGCTGGCGTCCTGGGTTCAATCCCACCAAGAGCAACATCTCCAAGGAGTTTGTATGTTCTTCCCATGTTTGTGTGGGTTTCTCCCACACTCCAAAGACATACTGATAGGTAATTTACCTTGTGAGCCCCAATGAGGACAGTGCCGATAATGTCTGTAAAGCGCTGTGGAATTAATGGTGCTATATAAGTGAGTAAAATAAATAAAAATAAATAAATGTTCTGTCTGACATCTCAGTTAAAAACAAAAATGGTTGCCAGGTAATGTAAATCTAGTATCCAGACTGGCAGACTTGACTCAATTATTCAGCTTTGTGCTGGATTGACAAAAAAATTGATGGCAGCCAAGGGCAAATGCCATCAGGTCACATTATTCTCCGTATCAGCTTTTTTTTAAAAAATAAAAAATACGCTTGGAAATCCTGTTTGTGTGATGTTATATATTCCTGAGATATAAGATTAATTCATTAATCATCAAGTTGTTTTTCATATGAAGACACATCCGGCACAGCCAATGTATAACTAGCATCTCTACAGAGTACGTTACCGAAGCGCGGTGATAGAATAAAATATAAGCCGTTTTTTATGGCAGACATTACATAGTGAAAGTAAATAAACCTTACACCTCAGTTTATAATGGCCGTGTATCACATTGTTTCGATGCTGCATATAAAGTTTAATATCAACTGCCATCTATTGTAGCCTTTTATATTAATTTAATAGGAAGAAATTCAAAGGAAATAAGTGCTGCCTACTCCTCGCTAAAAAGTAATTACCCTAATACACTTTGCATCTTTTAAAGCTGCGGAAATCGTTCTTTCTTCTACGGGGAGAATAGTAGCTTCAACATTCTTCATATTTCCATCCAGGCTCCAAATTCTATTATCATTCATTAAGCTCATGAATCAAAGCTTTATTGCCTTAGAAGGCGCAATCCTTTTCAGATTTGTGTCTTTTTCGGGAGCCGTAGTCACTAACAATGGATATTTCTAATTGCGTGATTTGAGTTTCACTAATTTTCCAGTCACAAATGTTTTGGGAAAATCTTTTCGCCAAGTTGGAAGTTCACTTTTGCTGAATATATGTGAATAATAGCTAAATAGATTTTTTTTATTTTAAGGACCAGTAAATTGTTGAATTAAGCAAGTAGATGGATATGATTCACATCTCAATGAGAAACACACATTTTATTATATTAGCATGTAATAATCAAACTTGTACTCATTTGTCCACCAGACTTGTGTGGGATCCCACAAAGTGGCCATTTCTATGAGATACCTGTGAACAGGCAGCACAAAAAGGGTTAATCTTCCTCTCGCAGGCTTGATCATCTGACCTAGCTCTGTTTAATATGCAGAAGCTTCTGGAACAAACGCCTCTGGGCAGTCAGCCAATGACTGTGGGAGGAGCTAAATCCTGTGAGGTAGTTAAGGATTGAAGTGGCAGTTGGTGGCCAGACATTTTGAGAAGAGGAAGCCATTTTGTAGGTGAAGGAGTTACCTACCTTCTTCCTGACTGCTGCGCTTAAAAAGGGGACGAACACAATAAAGGGAATAGTCTTCATATTAGGAAGATTACAATTGCATATCTAGGAGGAACAATTACCTCTGGGCAGAAACAGAGCACAGTGCTGAGGACGAAATATTCAGATTTGATGAAACCAGAGGTTACCAAGATCTGCCTGTCTGTAATCCTCTACCTCAGTTCCCCTACCATTTGTGAATAAGAATTTGCCCCATTATCTTCAGTAAAGAGACTTCTGTTTAAGTTCTTAAGGCTTCTTTATGACTGGGGCTTGGGTGCACAGACTACTACCACCATCATCACCCTCTACCTGGAGGCATTTACTGGAAAAAAATTATATTGTGAAGATTCATGTGGGTGTATAATTTGAGAAGAGAGGACTCTTCTGACAGAAAACTTGCCACAGCGAGATACATTGCATACTGCCAGGAGTACAGCACCCTGCCATACACCACATGAGATTACCACAAGAATTGGCATCACAAACAGGATTTACCTCTGTGCCTTATGTTTATTGAAGACTGAGTTAACAAATACTGCTGATATTGAGGGAAGTTGAAGAGAAAATTACCTCAGAAAGTGTCAGTCTTTACTGCTATAAAGAATTTGTACTGCACCACAGCTGTTGTTGGACTCTACACATCTTAGTGGCTCCTTTTTTGGGAACAGTGATGTGATTTGATTGTAATACCCTGTTATTTAAACTGTGTTTTCCAAGTTTTTGCGCAGATATCTTGTATATAAAGTCGGTGCCCTGCAGGAATGAGCAACTGAAGTTGAAATTTTCTCCGCTGCACCCCGACAAAGAGGGGAGAGACAGACAGCAGCCGGAAAGGTAAGAGGAATTACTGCATTATACATACAGTGTTGTAAACATGTCTTCAGAAGAGGAGAGTGAAATGACTAGCCTATCAACTCCTATGGCTCAAGTAATGCCATTAACAATGCCTTATTACTTTGGGGCACCCTGGCTCCCCAGCTACAGTGGAGAACCCCACACATTAAAGGACTTTAAAGAGAAAATGCAGGCAATGTTCAGACTGTACCCAGTGAGCCCTGTGTGGCACCCTGCTGCGTACTGGTGCCACAGAACCCAGAAGAGTGCATGGATGGACTTCTCCACAAGAGGCCCTCACACATTCACACACCTCCACCCTACCACCTCAGACCACCAGAGGGAGCCCTGATAGGGATATAGGGAGGGTGGAGCCAGGCAGCTGAGTTTAGCTCAGAGTTTAGAGCTGAGAGCATGCTGACGCTCAGAGAGCAGCGAAGAGGCAGCACGCTGGCTGCTGTGCTTAGGTGAGCCAAGGCCTACAGCACGTGTGAAGGCCTACTGAGGGCCTTGAGTGGGCTGAAGGCGAGAGGAGAAGGAAGAAGTAGCAAGGGGGGCAGAGGAGCATACCAGGCTCACCCCGAGATATATACCGGACACCGGGTCTGCGCCTACAGGGACTCTTTACACCCAATAGGGACTACCGGAACCCCTAGAGGACTACAGGTCCCAGGTTGGCCAAACGCTGACTACAGTACCAGGGCTAGGAGTCACGGAGTCCAGGGAGAGTGATCTCCAAAGAGAAGGCCCTACCACCAGGTCAGCAGGTGCAAGGGAGAGAGAGACAATAACCAAGCTAGGCCTAGTTCCAGGCAGGCCAGAATCTTAGCGAGAAAAGCCACGGATCAGGAGGCCCTATACCCGCTCACTAGGGAGAGTCCAAAAGTGCACCCTTCGCCCGGAGTACCCTGGACCGTGCCTGCACCATCACCAGTAAAGGTACTGAAGCTTACCGCCGTGTGAGGGTCCGTCTTTCCTCCGGGACCGTCCTGCCGTCTCTCCCCAGCATCCTCCATTACACCCCACGCTGCTCTGGAGCTAGCTGTAACTGTGGAGAGCCACACCATCCCTGCTGCTGTAACACCGGCTCCAGAGGACTGCCCCACAGCGGCGGCACCCCTTTTGCTGCATTCCACAGGTGGCGTCACAAACTTTCCAAATCCCCTATAAACTCCCCTTTTTACTGACCGACCTGGGTCACGGACCGGGCCAGCCACCGTGATATTCCTCACCGGCATACGCAGAGGCCCGGCTGCCGAGTACTCCCACGGCCCAGGGGGCGCGTCACCTGCACAAAAAGTGGAGATATTGATTGGTCAGCTAGGGAGTGCTGCACTAAGGGAAGTTAAATCTTGGCCTCCCAGTATAAGGAAAACTCCTGAACAGATACTAGACAGGTTAGGGGTTACATTTGAAACCAAAACCCTGTCACAGTTAAAGATGAGATTCTTCGGGAAAAGACAACAGTACCATGAATATTTAAGAGATTTTGCCCTCAGTTTACGGGAAGACTGGTGGGCCCTTAACCAAGCTGATCCCGCTGAAGCTGTTAATGCTGATCAAATTTTAAAGGAACAATTTATTGAGGGAGAAATGTCTGATACTACCAGGTTACAATTGAGAATGCTGTCAATACAACACCCTGATAGTGATTTTCTGGATTTTAAAGAATCTGTCAAAAAAATATTGAGCCCACGGGATAAAGGGTTGAATGACCAAGAAAGTGCTGTGTGTACCCATGGCAAACCTGTTGTTGTTCAGTATGTTCCCCAACAGGTAGAAGGCTCTACTGAAGAGATACAGTATGTAATCAAATTGCAGAACTAATCAAAAGTCTTGCACTCCTATGCAAAGAAGTAAAGGAGTTGAAGCATTCAGCCCCCAGTCAATAAAACCATCCTCCTTTTATCAAAAATATGCCACCCTACAGTCCCAGAGACAACTACTACCGGACAAGTAGGAGACCTACCGACAGATTTGATTCCTTAGGTCGACCGATTTGCTGCAGATGCAACCTTAGTGGTCACATAGAAAGAGAATGTCGGTCTTTAAACTGGAATTTCCTGAGGCCAAGGACCGACCCTCAGGAGAAGAATGCATAGGTCCACATGACCCTGACTGGGGCCTAAAATATGTTGGCTATCGCCCCATAATTCCGATAACAACAGATGGTATCCCTTTTCCAGCACTACTTGACACTGGATCGCAAGTTACCACAATCCAGCTACCACAATATAAGCATTATTGGAAAACAGACCAGGTAGCGAAAATTACCTCGGCTGACCTCAACATTATAGCTAGTAATAGACAACCTGTTCCTCAAGTGGGTTACTGGACATCTACTTTTAAAATTGGCAGAACTGAACTACCTGACCAAGGCCTTATTGTAGTCGATACAGGAGAAGACGATTTACCACCCGTAGTTTTAGGGATGAATGTTCTACAAAATTGTTTTGACGAACTGATTGAAAGCATGACTTACGCTCTTGTTGGAGGCCAACAGGTACAATATATATATATCATAGGAATGACTGAACTCTGCATTAAATTTGAGTGCTGGATATTTCCAGGACTCTATCAAGAGATACTAGGTACAAGGTTGTGGACCTGCTGGGCGAGAAGGCCGGTGTTCTTTGTGTGATGTCCTTTGTTTTAGTGATGAAGTAAAGGTCGCATCTACATATGGAATGAGTATAGGCCCTCCAGCCTCCTGGGTGATACAGGTACACACACCTTCTGTGGTGAACGTGAATACAGATCCTGTTTGTCACCTAGTGTAATCTACATATGTGCACTGCCCCTGTGGATTTGGATTGTATACCATTGCTCCTGAGATAGACATCCTGTCTCCAGCCTATGGATATGTATATTGGTGCACAATGCTTTTGATGAACATCTTGGAGCCAGCCCAAATGGAATTGAACCTACACAAGGACTTTCTTCCAGAAGTACAAGAGTGCCATCTGCAGGAAGGTGTTGACCAATGCAGCCAATGACAATGCTCATACTACCCTGAAGATGATTGGATATTTGCCACAGAAGATACCGGAGAAGAAGGGCGGAGTCGTGGGTTGTATGTGGGTGTGGATGTGAAATTTTAGTATAAATGAAGTAGAGTCAAGACTATCTCTCTCTCTCTCTGCCATGAAGGATCATTGCTAAGTATACTTATGATTGTATTTGTATTTTATCTAATTAGAGGACATTGAAGAAAGGAAAGGTTCAGGACAGGAAATAGAAAGGGAAATCACAACCTACAGCTCTTAATGCTGCAACCCCTATGAAGAAGAGAACCATTCAGAAAACACTCCGCATACTCGTTAGTCATCAGAAATTCACTAATTCAAGAGGGGAGATTGGCCCTGCCAGGATAATGGACTCCAGGCCTGTAATCCTGAAACGTTGTACAGAAACTATGGTGTGGTGTAAAACCAAGATGGATCTAAAGGGTCAGGACTATGAAGTTCTCGTTGAAACAAATGAACACAAAGAGGATACAGTCATTATAGCTGCAAGAATTTTGGCTACGGTAACTTACGGGCGAGTACCAGTGCATCTCATAAATTGCAGGGACCAAGCTGTGACCCTGCATAAATATGCCACTTCAGCAAAACTGAGTAGACTCAATTTTCAGGATATCCTTCAAGAGTCCCAATGCTCTATCCAAGTGAAATCTTCCCCAAGTGCAGAAACTGAAAAGGAGTGGTGGCACAAACTCGACATAGGCACTGAAAAGACCCCCCTTGAGCAAAAAGATGGAGTACTTAGAGTTGCCAAAGAATATCAACATATATTCAGCAAGTTTGCCTTTTACTTCAGGAGAGTCCATGCAATCGAACACCCCATTTCCACTAGTTCCCATCCTCCAATCAAAGAGAAGTACTGACCTATACCTCCATCCATGTACCAGCCAGTAAAGAAGATGATACAAGAAATGAAAGATGCTGATGTGATTAAGAACAGTCGCAGTCCTTGGGCCGCACCAATTGTTCTTGTCAAAAAGAAGGATGGGAGTATCCATTTTTGTGTGGATTATCGCAAACTTAACAACATTACCCACAAAGATGCATACCCCCTTCCCAGAATAGATGAATCATTGACTGCCATGAAATCAGCAGCCTATTTTTCCACCCTAGATCTCACCAGCGGGTAATGGCAAATCTGGCAAATACCAGTGGCCTCAGAAGACCAAGAGAAGACCTCATTCACTACCTCCATGGGTTTGTTTGAATTTAACTGCATGCCCTTCGGCCTCTGTAATGCTCCGTGAACCTTACAGAGACTCATGGAATGCTGCTTGGGTCACAAGAATTTTGAAACTGTGCTACAGTATTTAGATGATGTAATCATCTATTCCAAAACCTACAAGGAACATCTCCAGTATCTTGCTGAGGTCTTTGAAGTCCTAGCTGAGCATGGCCTGAAAGTCAAACCGTCCAAGTGCCATCTTCTAAAATCCAAGGTCCAATACCTAGGGCACATAGTTAATGCGGAAGGAGGTATTCCAGATCCTGAGAAGATTGCGGTGGTTAAAGACTGGCCTATCCAAACTACTATTAAAGAAGTCCGCGGATTCCTCGGATTTGCTAGCTACTACAGAAGATTCATCAAAAACTTTACTCGGCTTGCTGCCCCCTTACAAGACCTCCTAAAAGGACAACCATGCCGGAAGATGTACAAAAGCCCCTCCATTCAATGGACTCCAGAGGTAGAACAGTCCTTCCAAGAACATAAGATGAAGTTAACTGAAGCCCCAATCCTTGCTTATCCGGCTTACAATATCCCCTTCCACCTGTATACAGATGGCAGCCATATGGAACTAGGTGCAGTGCTAGCTCAGGTCCAAGATGACAAAGAAAAAGTTATAGCTTATGCCAGCAGATCTCTCCGGCCAACCGAGAAAAATGATCAGAACTACAGCTCGTTTAAGTTGGAATTCCTTGCATTAGTGTGGGCCATCACTGAAAAATTTAAGTATTACTTGGCTGCAACCCCCTTCATCGCTTTCACCGACAATAACCCATTGTCCCAGTTACAGACTGATAAACTTGGAGCGCTTGAGTCGAGATGGGTCTCTCCCTTGGCCAACTACCAATTTGTCCTGAAGAACCGAGCAGGCCAATTTATTGCCAATGCTGATGCCCTGTCCAGGTTGCCCATAACAGAAACACCCCGTTATGACAAAAACGAGTGGGAAGAAGTAGACATGCCTACCTTCTACTCCTATGTCGCCAAACAGAATGTGCGGAGAGTCAAAGGAAACCCAGTTTCAGAACCTAGCCCTAAATCCACCTGTGAGTCACAATTGGGCTGAAATCCAGTGAAGAGCAGAACTTTCAGAACCCTATGGAAGTTGCTAGCATCTAGACCCCCAAAATTGCCCGTGGGGTACAAACAATCTGACCCAAAACTTTGTCAATTATGGCGACAGAAAAACGTCTGCAGTTCCACAAAGAAGCCCACACACTCACGAGTGTTTCAAGTAGTCGTACCCAGACAAGATGCAAGGCCTATCCTAAAAGCCTATCACAACCAATCAGGACACTTTGGCTGTCAAATGACTGACATGACCATCCGAGAATGCTTCTATTGGATAAGAATGCACCAAGACATTGAGAATGTGTTTAATGTACTCTAAGTAGCCGAGAAGTTATGGAACAAAGAATCCGCTGCATCTCATTGAAACTCACCATCCTCTGAAGCTTGTTGCTCTTGACAATATGAAACTGAAATCCAGTCATACTGGATACCTCTATGCCCTGACCATTATCGACCATTACACTAAATTCGTTGTGGCTGTGCCTGTCAAAAATCAGACTGCCAGGACCACTGCCATAGTATTTTGGAAACATTTTGTAAGGCCTTATGGATACCCCGATCAGATCCTGACAGATTAAGGTCCCGCATTTGAATCAGAGTTATTCAAAGAACTGTGTGTACTCTATGGCTGCAAGAAACTTAACACAACTGCGTACCATCCCCAATGCAATGCACTTTGTGAAAGGATGAATAAAACTTTGATTCACATGTTAAAAAATGTTCCAACCAAAGAAAGACAAGAATTGCCAAGAGTTAACTCCAAGAGTTAACTTACCTGTATAACAACACCACCCACTGCTCCACCGGTTACACTCCATATTACCTGATGTTTGGCCATCCAGGGAAACTGCCTGCAGACTTTCAGCTAAATGTTCAAGTGGAAGATCACTCTAATTCCCTAACACCGTGAGATTGGGTGGTAGACCACCAAAGACGTCTCCAAGAAACGAAATTGTGGAAGACCGAATGAAAGCTGTCCGCCAAAGGCAGGAGGATGATTTCAATGCAAGGTCCAAGGCGAAACCCTTACAAGTAGGAGGCAGAGTTTGGTCTAAAAAGAACCACCACTCCCACAAACTGGATGACCAGTGGGAATCATACCCTTATGTCATCACCAGTATCCCGTTCCCAGGGGTAGAAGTGTACAAGAGGACACTCAACAAGAAAAGGGGATCTATCGTAGCCAGATCAAGATTTGCATACCCCTGGAAGTTCCAGTCCAGCCAGTTTCTAACCCTATTGCACCAGAAGAGACTTCCAGAACCGGCACCACCCTGTTTGTTAGGTTTCAGGCACCCTGTGTTAAGTTTGTACTGCCAGTGCCTCATTCTCCGTTATAGGATTCTGACATAGCTTCTGCATCCACCCAAAAAAGAAAGGGAAGTGCCTGCTCTGCGGAGATCCAAACGAGCGACCAAGGAACAGTTACCCACTAGTTACCAGGACTAGTTGGTCACTACCTATCTAAATGGGAGAGACTTTGCATGTGTGGCTCCGAAAGAGACCTATTTGTACTACGTAATAAGAGAGACTCCATGGCTTATGAGAGCCTTATTACTACCACACTGTTTCCTAGCCCTCCCAAAAACAGCTGGTGCAAAAAGTTTCTTTATGGTCTGTGTGCCCCGACTGCACCTGGTGATGAAGCAAAGTAGTTATAACGGCTTAACTGTTATCCCTTTCCCCATTTAGTGGGGGTTGTTCCTGCAAGGACCTACTCCAGGACCAAAAGAACTCTTTTTATTACATTTACATGTTGTTTTACCTTTGCTGTTTTACCTTTGTACTCAGATGTTGCATAGTTTTATGTTTCTTCACAGGTACTCAGGAAACCAAGAATATTTTAAGCAACAGTATGGACTGAATATGTATACATTTATGCAGTTTCATTCTGTTTCACAGATGCAGATGTGTCGGGGACGAGGGGGGACATGTGGTATCCCACAAAGTGGCCATTTCTATGCGATACCGGATATACTGTATAGTGTGTTTCATATAAATGCTGTGTTTTTTCTGTGTAAACTGTGCATTTTAAATACATTGTGAGACCTGCTGACAGGCAGCACAAAAAGGGTTAATCTTCCTCTCGCAGGCTTGATCATGTGACCAGCTCTGTTTAATATGCAGAAGCTTCTGGAACAAGGGCCTCTGGGCAGTCAGCCAATGACTGCAGCTCTAACAGCCACATGGGAGTGGGAGGAGCTAAATCCTGTGAGGTAGTTAAGGATTGAAGTGGCTGTTGGTGGCCAGGCCACACATTTTGATAAGAGGAAGCCATTTTTTAGGTGAAGGAGTTACCTACCTTCCCCCAGACTGCTGTGCTTAAAAAGGGGACAAACACAACTTCATCGCATTCAAGCAATCCCTCACTAATTTCAAGTCCGCACTCACTACAGCAAAACAAACCTACTTCTCATCTCTCATATCCTCCCTATCTCACAACCCTAAATAGCTATTTAACACTTTCAACTCTCTCCTTCGTCCCCCAGCACCTCCTCCCTCTTCTCTCATCTCAGCCGACGACTTTGCCTCATTCTTCAAACAGAAGATTGACACCATCAGACAAAACTTTTGCCTAAAGTCCACACAACCCCTCCTCATATCTATTCAACCCTCCTCCTCCAAACCCCACTTCTCCACCATTACAGAAGGTCAAGTCTCCTCTTGACTCTCCAAATCACACCTCACCACCTGCGAACTTGACCCAATCCCATCCCACCTCATCACTAACCTTACCACAGTCTTCATCCCAACCCTAACCCACCTCTTCAATCTGTCACTTACAACCGGTGTCTTCCCCTCCTGTTTCAAACATGCCGCAATCACACCCATCCTCAAAAAGCCCTCCCTTGACCCTTCCTCTCTGACTAGCTACCGCCCCATATCACTCCTCCTCTTTGCCTCAAAACTACTAGAACAACATGTCCACCTTGAACTGTCCTCCCACCTCTCCTCCTGCTCCCTCTTCGACCGCCTGCAATCTGGCTTCCAACCGCATCACTCGACTGAAACTGCCCTGACCAAAGTCACCAACGACCTACTAAATGCCAAATCCAAGCAACACTACTCCATTCTCCTCCTTCTGGACCTGTCATCTGCCTTTGACACAGTGGACCATTCCCTCTTACTCCAGATTCTCTCATCTCTTGGCATCACGGACTTGGCTCTATCTTGGATCTCCTCATACTTAACAGACAGGACATTCAGCGTCTCCCACTCACGCACCACCTTCTCATCTCGCCCCCTATCTGTCGGTGTCCCCAAAGGTTCAGTTCTAGGACCTCTGCTCTTCTCCATCTACACCTTTGGCCTGGGACAGCTCATAGAGTCTCACGGTTTTCAGTATCACCTCTATGCTGACGACACACAGATCTACCTCTCTGGACCTGATATCTCCTCTCTACTAACCAAAATCCCACAATGTCTGTTCGCCATCTCATCCTTCTTCTCTGACAGATTTCTAAAACTCAACATGGATATGTAGCACCCCGAGGGCTCGGCTGCTACAGGGGTATTGCACCTCAAACCAGAGGTGTGATATTCCACTGCCGGGTAAGGATGGATTGTGGACCAGGACTCGGTAGGCTGCATGCACCACACACACCCCATTTAGAGGCACGACAGAATCTGTCCCTGGCTGGAGTGGGGAGGGGAAAGTACACCCAGTGGTGTAGGAGCAGATAGGGGTGGGTCTCTGGGCATAGGTAGGAGCCCATTGGTTGCTAGTCACCTGGGCTCACACATAGAGGGAGGTATATAAGGTGGGCACCATCTTAGCTCTGAGAGAAGTAGAAGAAGTCAGAGGAGAGGAGTGAGAGAGGAGTTCAGCCAGAGAGGGCTGAAAGGGAGCTGTGGCTCAGTCTGGGCCCAGCTCCACGAGGCAGGCCTAGGGTGAAGGCCGGAGCCAGAGAGAACGGAAACAGAAAGGAATAGAAAGGAAAGAAGAAAAGGAACTTTAAGAGAGGCCCAGAGACACGAGAGAAGAAGGAACCCCATAGGCCCAGGAGATTGCGGGTGACGGGTTGGCAGAACAGGGTACCGGAACCAAAATTGGTGGAGGCAATAAATTCCTCAGCCAAAGACCGGAGGTTGTGACCACAACTTGGTGCGACCCCTCACTACATCCACCAGGAAAGCATACCACATAGGGTCAGGGAAACCGGAGATAGGTTTCACCAAGAGAAGGCCCGAGGAAGCTGGACAAAGGAGGGTCACTGGTGGGGACAGCCAGAGAAAGGAAGAGAAGGGAGCCCTGTGCCACGCTCTGGAATTGCCTGGGAGTTGGTCGAGCCCCTTGCCTGGTGGACGCAGCACGGCTTGGGCAGTCACCGCCGGTACCGAGGTGACTAGGACCAGTAAAGAACTGTGAGTAAAGCATTGGAAACTGCAACCACACGTCCCTGTGTTTCATCGCCGCACCAGCACCATCAGTACTGGGACGCTCACACCATCACTCTCACCATCCACACTAGCTGCCCTGAGGCTGTACTCCTCCCGTGGGGAGTCATCCCATTCTTAGCTGCACACATAACACCTGCTTCAGCGGTCTGCCTTGCAGCGGCGGTCCCCATTGACCGCAATCCAGGGGTGGCGTAGTCGGACAATTATCATAATACTAAGACTGCCACTGAATTGACCACCCTGGGCACGGACCGGGTCAGCGCCACGGAGACTACAACCCCCAGCGATCCGGCTCCGGGTATTCCCTGCACAACACAGGCCCAGGGGGCGCGTCAGATAAAACAGAGTTCATCATCTTTCCACCCTCTCATTCACATCCCCCATCTGACCTAGTTATCAACGTCAATGGCTGTTCACTCTCCCCAGTCCCACAAGCTCGCTGCCTTGGAGTAACCCTGGACTCTGATCTCTCCTTCAAGCCACATATCCAAGCCCTTTCCACTTTTTGCCGACTCCAACTCAAAAACATCTCCCGGATCTGTGCATTCCTCAGCAAAGACTCTGCAAAAACACTAGTGCATGCCCTCATCATATCCCGCCTCGACTACTGCAACCTCCTGCTCCGTGGCCTCCCTTCCAACACTCTTGCGCCTCTCCAATCTATCCTAAACTCTGCTGCTCGAATAATCCACCTGTCTTCCCGCTATTCCCCGGCCTCTCCTCTCTGTCAATCTCTTCACTGGCTCCCCATTGCCCAGAGAATCCAGTTCAAAACTCTAACCATGGCATACAAAGCCATCCACAACCTGTCTCCCCCATACATCTGTGACCTAGTCTCCCGGTACTTACCTGCACGCAACCTCCGATCCTCACAAGATCTCCTTCTCTACTCCCCTCTTATCTCCTCCTCCCGCAATCGTATACACGATTTCTCCTGTGCATCCCCCCTACTCTGGAACCCTCTACCCCAACACATCAGACTCTCGCCGACCGTGGAAACCTTCAAAAGAAACCTGAAGACCTACCTCTTCCGACGAGCCTACAACCTGCAGTAACCACCGCTCCACCATACCGCTGCACGACTAGCTCTACCCTCACCTAATGTATCCTCACCCATCCCTTCTAGAATGTGAGCCCTCGCAGGCAGGGTCCTCGCTCCTCCTGTACCAGTCGCTGACTCGTTTTGTTAAGATTATGTAAATGCTTTTGTTATGTATATCCCTATCACATGTAAAGCGCCATGGAATAAATGGCGCTATAATAATAATAATAATAATAATAATAATAACACAATAAGGGGAGCTAATAGTCTTCATATTAGGAAGACTAAAATTGCTCCTCTAGGAGGAAGAATTACCTCTGGGTAGAAACAGAGCACAGTGCTGAGGAAGAAATATTCAGATTTGATGAAACCAGAGGTTACCAAGATCTGCCTGTCTGCAGGTACACAGCAGTCTTCAACCGCGAGTGTCATCCTGTACCTCAGTTCCCCTACCATTTGTGAATAAGAATTTACCCCATTATCTTCAGTAAAGAGACTTCTGTTTAAGTTCTTAAGGTTTATTCATGACTGGGGCTCGGGTGCACAGACTACTACCACCATCATCACCCTCTATCTGGAGGCATTTACTAGAAAAACATTATATTGTGGAGTTTCATATGGGTGTGTAATTTGAGAAGAGAGGACTCTTCTCCTGACAGAAAACTGGCCACAGCGAGATCCATTGTATACTGCCAGGAGTACAACATCCTGCCATACACCACATGAGATTACCACACTTGTGCCATACATGTTCAGTACATGTTAGTTTCATAAACCTTATCTTTTATAGTAATGAAAGGGGTTGTCTGGTGTTCACTGCTTTTTTAGACAAATTATTCTCATTTGATAGATATTGTGATAAAAAAGGCACTGCACAGATCAATTAATTTATCAAAAAGTATGTTTTCTTTAAAGGGAATCTGTCACTCCCTGGAGATAACAGACTTTTACTATGGGTATACAGGTTATAGAAAAGTAAATCTATACATGCCTGTATGGCCCATAGTAGAGGTTTGATTGCAGAGAAAAGTGTTTTTATAAACACCGTTGTGCACTGGCTTGGCGTCCGGGGGACGCCAAGAACTCCCTGCCTAACAGTTTATTATTCCCCGAAATTCCCGCCTCTATGCTTAGTTACCATATTCACCCCATCCCCTGCACGTCACAGGGCCGTGTGACGTGCACTGTGCTCCCTGACTTCCCGGACATGTTCAAAGTGCTCCTCACATAGAGCGTACTTTGCTTCCTCCTGGCCCCTCTCTCTGTGCACTGCGCCACAAGGTTCTATTGCGCAGGCGCCGGGGAGTCATTGTCACTTCTACGCAATAGATTTCTGCGGTGCAGTGCGCGGAGAGACAGATATCTCCCAGGGGGTGACAGATTCCCTTTAAGTGGTTGTCCACTACTTTGAAAACCCTCTCACAATCACCATATTCCCCCACGTAAAATAGTATCAGCCTGTACTCACCTCTGGTGTTTGCGATGTTCCAGCTATGTCCACGCCAAGTCTCTCAGGGCTTACCTGACATTATGTCATGTGAGCCCTGCAGCCAATCAGTTGCTGGTAATGGGCTATTTCACTTTCACATCCTTCGGACGGAACTGGCATCCATAGGTAGCCAGAGAACAGCAGCATCACTCGCTTCTTCTGGATATCAGTTTTGTCCGGAAGAAGTGAGAATAAACTGGCTCATTACCATAAACTGATTGACTGCAGGGCTCAAATAATGTCACGTGAGCCCCAGGAGACCTGACGCCAACGTCGTTGGAGCAATGCCAGCACAGAGAGTGAGCACAGGTTGTTATTATTGTATGTGTGGGAATATGGTGATTGAGAAGGTACTGTAATAACGGACTGAGGGTCATGGACTGGAATAAAATTTGTGGTGTATGGCACACCACAGTTCATCAAGAATTAGATGAGCCATACCTTGTCCCGTCCCAGCTTTGCCCATTATAGTGGAGCTGGCCGAAACTGGTGTGAAAACACCAAAAGTTACAAACATTTTGTACAACTTCGCATAGCAAAAAAATGTAGCAACTTTTTAAAGAGTTTTACACCACTATTCTGGTGTAAAAGCCTTGATGAATTGGGGCCCATGTGTTTTTTCTTTCTGTCCAACTTACTATCTTCTGTAAAGTGTAATCCATATATGACAGCAGAGACACAGAGAGATTTCACGGTGTATGGATCTGTCTGTCTGCTTCTGTCTGTTGCTTCTGCTCTCTTGTTCGTCAAATTGCATATAAGCATAACAGAGAGGTAGGCCTTCAATTTAGGGCAGGCTAATTGTTGGACAATCGCAGGAACAATTCAATACATCTTGCAAAGTTAAGGGAAGGAAGTTCCAGCATCTATAACACTGACTGAGAAAGGAAGACCACCTACTGAGAAATTGTGGCTTCCAGGTTACAAAGCTTACAAATGGAGTCAGATTCTGAACAGTTTAGACTGGTATCTGCATCAAAACCAGTTTGTTGTGTGGGACAAGTGTAGCACCCTGAGGACTCGGCTGCTACAGGGGTATTACACCTCAAGCCAGAGGTGTGGTATTCCACTCCCGGGTAAGGATGGAGTGTGGAACTGAGCTAGTAGGCTGCATGCACTACATACATCCCATTTCCGGGGGACAGAACAACGGTACTCCCACCAGTATATGTGCAGGTACGACAGCGTCTGTCCCTGGCTGGAGTGGGAGGGGGGTGGAACATCCCAGTAGTGTAGGGGCAGATAGGGGGAGTAGTCTGGGTAAAGATAGGAGCTCATTGGGTGCTGGTCACCTGAGCTCACACATAGAGGGAGTATATAAGGTGGGCACCATCTTAGAACAGGGTTCAGTGAGTTCAGTCAGGCAAGAGGAGCAGAGCAGAAGAGCTCAGCCAGAAGGGCTGACAGGGAGCTGTGGCTCCGGCTGGGACCAGCTCCAGAGCAGAGCCTGCAGAGAGAGAGAGAGGAGTGAGAAGGACCCAGAGAGGAAACAAGAAGGAACCCCAAGATCCCAGAATAAGGACAGAAGGGTGAAGGGTTGGCGGACAAGGGTACCGGATCCCAAGCTGGCGGAGGCCAAAACGAACCTTAGCCAGGAACCGGAGGTCGTGGTCAGGATCTGCCACGACCCTCACCAAATCCACTAGAAAGGCACACCGAGTATAGGGTCAGGGAGCCCAGAGGAGGCTTGACCACCAAGAGACCCGAGGGAGCCGGCCAAAAGTGGATCCCCGGTGGGAACGGCCAGAGGAAGGGAGAGTCAGAAAGGAGCTCAGGACCACGCTCCGGAATTGCCTGGGGGTTGGCCGAGTCCAGGACCTGGTGGACGCAGCACGGCTCGGGTGGTCACTCAAGGCCAGAGTGACCAAAAGAACACCAGTAAGTAAAAGCCCTGAACTGCATCTCCTGACTCTGAATCTTCTTTCTGCATCATCACAACCCCCATCATCTACACCTGCTGCCCTGAGGCCATACCCCTCCCGTTGGGGGTTATACCATCACTGCTGCACATATACCACCGGCCTCAGTGGACTGCTCTGCAGCGGCGGCTTCAAAGCCGCACTCAACGGGTGGCGTAGTCGACAATCAAGTTAACATCTACTGCCATAGACTGCCACTTAGTTTGACACACTGGGCACGGACCGGGTCACCGCCACAAGGACTACTACCCCCATCGAGATCCGGCTCCGGGTATCCCCTACAGCACTGGCCCAGGGGGCGCATCAACTTTTGGCGTAGTCGGCAGGATCTTGTGCCCACAACCACCGGGTACTGCGTGCCTGAAAAAGAGACTTTTAAAACTTACAATCCATGAAGTTTTCCTGCCATCGGTGAAGATTCCCGCCATCCGGCGCCATCTTCAGCCTTCTTCCCGCCATCCACGGAGTTTCCCGCCACTGGGAGACGATTCCCGCCATTTCAGAAGATTTCCCGCCCTGGCAGAGCGGACGCCATTATGGGCGTGCCGGAGGGTGGCAAGAGGCCACCTCCCATCGTAGGCCAGGTCAAGGAATGGCGCCAAAAGCGGAAACCGCCCCCACCAGCAGAGACTGTGATGTTAGAGATGTCCATCAGCGTGAGGGGACTGCCCCTGGAACTGACAATCACCAAGTTACCCCAGGACCGCCCTCAGTATGGGAGTATACAGAACAAAAGAGAGAAGATGGGAGCAGCTTGGAGGAGTCTGGAGGAGCCGTACCCGGAGATGGAGGGAGAGGCAGGCAGCACCGACCCAGTGGTCAGGAGCCTGTTGCAAGCGACAACCCCAGAAGGCCTGGTGGAGATCCTGGCACAGCTCCCCCGAGACCGGGAGCGTGCACAGACCGCACTGGAGGGCTTGGCTCAGAGGATGGCCCGAGTGCAGCGGGACGTACTGGCCGCATGGAGCAGAGAGATGGCCCAGCAGGCTGGAACCCGCCAGCGAAGCACGCCACCCACAACAAGGAGCATGTCCGCCTCTGAGGACGGTGCAGGAGGGACGACGGCCGGAGACGACGCCGCGGAGGGAGTTGAAGAAAAGGGAGCAGGTAATGGGGATGACAACATCCCGTGCCCGATGGTCGCAAGCCTGCCCCAACTCCCCGTCGCAGAGCCCGAGACCCCACTCACCACTCACGTTGCTGCATCGTCACCGCTCCAAGCTAGGCCTCAAGCGGCAGGAGCCGCGGCCACGCCCCCTGTGACGTCACGCGCCGCAACCCTGAGCGCGGCCAAGCAGGAGACGCCGCTGGCCTGGTCGCAAGGCCGAGTACCCCCGGGCGCCGCAGTGCCAACAGCGCCCTCTACCTCCACTGAGCCACCGGCCTGGTCGCTGGGCCAAGTAACCCCGGGCGCCGCCGTCTTCACGGTGCCCTTTACATTCAGGGTGCCCCAAGCCTGGTCGCAAGGCCTGGTGAACCCGGGTGCCGCCACCACAACAGCGCCCTCAACGTCCACAGCGCCACACCTGGGTGAAGACCTATTTGCCCAGCACACATGCCCGGATGGGCAGCCTTTTGTGTGGCCACCGGAGTTCCACCATCCCCGACTCCGGAAAGAAAGACCCCTGGATGAGCCCTTGATCCCGGCTCCGGCGCCCGTCAAGATGACCCCGCTCTCCTTAGAGGAGGCGCAGTTTGAGTGGGACCCCACTGGAGGAGACCTCATCGGGTTCACTCAGGAGACCCGGGCGGCCGCAGCTGAGCGTGCGGAGTGCTGTCGCCAGCAGATGGACGTCTTTGACCGAGAACGAAGAGAGAGGCGGGTCCGTGAGCAGCGGCTGCAAATAAAAAGTGCAGAGAAGAAAAGCCGGACCCGAAGGAACCCCCGTGCAGCCCACGGTCCCCGTGCCACCGGGACTGTAATTAAATTCCAGTTGCAGCACGGTTGGGGCTTCATCAGAGATCATCACACCCCCGGCGACGTCTTCGTGACCAGAAGAGATGTCGAGTCCCACCTACTGGAGGGACACAGAGGTCGTGACCTGTACCTGGGTGACGAGGTCACCTTCACCCGGCACCAGTGTGCCAAAGGACCCTATGCACTTCATGTACATCGCCTGACGGAAGAGGAGTTGCTGTGTGAGGAAGGTCAAGAGGACCCGGACGGGTCTGAAGCCTACCCTCAGGAAGGAGCAGGAGGGCATCGTCACCATTAAGAGGTGAACTGAAACTGTAATTGTTATGTTCTGCTACCAAAGCTAAGGAAAGAGAGGAGATCTGTCCCTACTATGAGACTCAGCTGAATCCCTACGATGTAACAGGGAACCTGATCCTGCGATCAGACCTGCTAAAGTCCTAATCTAGTCTGTACGAAGACCTATAGATGTGGGGAGGGAATCCCTACAAGTACTAAGGACTGGGAGTAATATGGGACACCTCCTAACAGAAATAGTAGCAGACAGACGAACAAACAAAATAGATAGAACATAGAGGTCCGTAGACCAAGCAAACTAACAGAGTTAGATACAGAGCACAGGCTAGCTAGAAAGTAGATATACAATGAAGTCCAGCAAAGCCAGAAGGGCGGAGCAGGACTAAATAGGCCAACAAGGTCATGTGACCAGCAAAGGAAAAAAAACCTAACAGCAAGGTTCTAACAGTACCCCCCCTTCTAAGAGGATCCTCCGGATCCCCTAGGACCAGGCTTATCAGGAAATCTCCTGTGAAACGCTCTGATAAGTCTGGACGCGGAAACATCATCTGACCTCACCCAAGAGTTATCCTCGGGTCCGAAACCTTTCCAGGCCACAAGATACTGCAAACTACCTCTATACCGTCTAGAGTCAAGGATGCGAGAAATTTCATATTCCCCGTCCTCCACCACCGGAGGAACAGAGGCAGAGGCGTCACCATCCGACACAACAGCTTTTTTTAACAGAGAGACATGAAAGACCGGATTAATTCTCCAGGAGGTAGGAACCTCCAACCTAACAGCAGATTGGTTGACAACCTGAAGCACCTTAAAGGGCCCTACAAACTTGGGACCCAATTTCTTAGAAGGAATCCTCAACCGCAGATTCCTAGAGGACAACCAAACCATGTCACCAACAGCGAACAAAACCTCCTGTCGTTTCCTATCAAAGTAGTCTTTAGATTTTCTGTTGGCCTCCTGAAGATTACCACGCACATCCGTCCAAACTCTTTCCAAATCACCGGAAAAATTCTCCTCCTCAGGCACGGCAGATCCCAACTTGGAGAACGACCCAAACGACGGATGTCTCCCAGAACAACAAAAAAAAGGCGAACAACCAGCAGAAGAAGATGTATGATTGTTCAGAGCAAATTCGGCAAGTGGCAGAAACTCAGACCACCCCTCTTGATTGTCTGCCACAAAACAACGCAAGAACTGCTCAACATCCTGGTTTTTCCTTTCTGTCTGGCCATTAGATTCAGGATGATATCCGGACGAAAACGACAAATGAATTCCCAACCTGTCACAAAAGGCACGCCAAAAACGAGCCACGAACTGAGGACCCCTATCAGAAACAATGTCAGTAGGAACGCCATGAAGTCTGACAATTTCCTTGACAAAGGCCTTAGCGAGAGTTTTAGCGCAGGGCAGTTTGACGAAGGGAACCAAGTGACACATCTTGCTAAAGCGGTCCACGACCACCCAGATGACAGTAAAACCCTCAGAGGGGGGAAGGTCAGTTATAAAGTCCATAGCCAAATGTGTCCAAGGAGCACTGGGGACCTCCAAAGGACAAAGCAACCCCGCAGCAGGAGTATGTGAGGACTTAGATCTAGCACATATAGTACATTGGCGCACCCACTTAATGACTTCCTTCTGCCATCCAGGCCACCAAAAACTGCGACCCACCAGTCTCTTGGTCTCAGAGATTCCGGGATGACCTGCCAACCGAGATTCGTGACACTCAACAAACAAATCTCTCCTAAAGGTCTCAGGCACAAACAACCTCCCATGAGGAGTGTTAGATGGGGCATTCTCCTGAGCTTTAAGAATCTCATCTTCCAAAACGGAGTCTAAAGCAGCTATCACAACACCTTCTTGTAAAATGTTTTCCTCTTTCTCAGCACCGACTATGGGAGAAAAACTGCGAGACAAGGCATCCGCCTTAACATTCTTAGTACCAGGGATGTAAGTAACGGAGAAATTAAACCGCGAGAAAAACAGTGCCCACCTAGCCTGACGGGCATTCAGGCGCTTGGCAGCATCAAGATATATCAGATTTTTATGATCCGTAAGAACCTGAACGGGAAATTCCGCACCTTCCAAGAAGTGGCGCCAGTGTTCAAATGCGAGTTTAATAGCCAATAATTCCCGATTACCAATATCGTAATTCAATTCAGTCTCCGAAAATTTTTTTGAAAAAAAAGGCACAGGGATGTAATCCATCCCCATTATCCTGAGACAATACTGCGCCAACCCCCACAGAGGAAGCATCAACCTCAACCAAAAACGGCCTAGTAACATCAGGCTGCATAAGGATGGGAGCAGAGGTGAACCTCTCCTTGAGATACACAAAAGCTTCAATGGCCTCAGAAGACCACTGAACCGCATCAGCACCTTTCCTGGTGAGATCAGTCAGAGGTTTGACAATACTAGAAAAATTTTTTATGAACTTTCTATAGTAATTGGCGAAACCCAAAAACCTCTGTATCGATTTCAAACCAATAGGCCTAGGCCATTCCTGCACAGCCTGAACCTTAACCGGATCCATCTCAAAACCTTTGCTGGAGATAATGTAGCCCAAAAAACTAATTCTCTGTACAGCGAACTCACATTTCTCCAGTTTAGCAAAAAGCGAATTGTCCAATAATAACTGTAATACCTCACGCACGCTCCGCCAATGAGACTCCAGATCTGGCGAATAAATCAAAATGTCATCCAAATACACAACCACATTTTTACCGATCAAAGGTCTAAGGATGTCATTAATCAGATTCTGAAAAAATGCAGGAGCATTAGTGAGACCAAAAGGCATAACCAGATTCTCAAAATGACCCACAGGAGTGTTAAAAGCAGTCTTCCATTCATCACCCTCCTTCATGCGCAACAGATTGTATGCCCCCTTAAGGTCAATTTTAGAGAACCACTTGGCCCCCAATAACTGGTTAAACAGATCAGGAATCAATGGCAGTGGGTAAGGATTGCGTACCGTAATTTTGTTAATCTCACGAAAATCCAGACAAGGACGTAAACCGCCGTCCTTTTTTTTTACAAAAAAAAATCCAACCGCCACAGGAGACTTAGAGGGCCTAATGTGACCGGCGGCCAAGCTTGTCTGTATGTATTCCTCCAAAGCCTTCCTCTCAGGAATAGTAAGGTTAAATAAACGACTCTTAGGAAGAGTCGCTCCAGGGACAAATTCAATAGAACAATCATAGTCTCTATGGGGAGGCAAAACCTGCGATTCCTTCTCAGAAAAAACTCTCCAAAAATCCTGAATAGGAACAGGCAATTCTCCCCTATCCAAAGCTGCAATACGCCCGTTACAACACTTGTCATAACATTTATGGCTCCAGGATTTCATTTCACTGGTAGACCAATCCAGTACAGGATTGTGAAATTTTAACCAGGGCAAACCCAATATTACTGGAGAAGGCAAGTTATTCAACACTACCAAATCCAATTTCTCATGGTGAACACCATTAATAGTGAGAGGAAATTCACTGACCTTGAGAGTAATATTCTTCAAAGGGGAGCCATCCACAGAAACCACAGCAATGGGGGATGACAAAGGTTCAGGTTTTAAATTGAGTTTTTCCACGAATCCCCCATCAATTACATTCAGTGTAGACCCGCAATCAACAAACACCCGAAATTCCATTAATTTTTCCTGAGCAATCGTGGAAGCAGCTAAAAATATACCCTTGGAATTTAAACAGGCAATACGGGCGTGACTGACCATTTTTTTTTCTTTCTTCATACGAAGCTCACAGCCTTTAATCAAATGACCAGATTTTCCGCAGTAGAAACACAAGCCTTGCGAAAAACGACGGTCTTTTTCTTGAGAGCGAGGTGCCACCGATCCAATCTCCATCGGTTCACCACTGTTAGTACACACATTATCATAACCAGAAACTGACATAGCAGAGGATTTGCTCTCATTAACCCTAGCACGCAGTCTTCTATCCACCCGTATAGCTAATTGCATAGCCTGTTGCAAATCTTCAGGTGTAGGATAAGCAATTAGCAGGTCTTTAACCCTTTCACTGAGCCCAGCAAGAAATAGACTTTTCAGAGCAGAATCGTTCCACCCTGTTTGAGTGGACCAACGACGAAAATGTGTACAATATTTTTCCACATTACCCGATCCTTGTTTTAGACGTCTCAACTCAGTCTCAGCTGATGCGACACGGTCAGGATCATCATATAATAGTCCCAAAGCAGAAAAAAAACTATCCACTGATCTGAAGCATGAATCACTAGGTTGCAAAGAAAAGGCCCACTCCTGAGGCTCTTTGCGCAAAAGTGACATTATGAACCCTACGCGCTGGGATTCATCCCCAGAGGACTTAGGTCTCAAACGAAAATACAATAAACAAGCATTTTTAAATGAAAAAAATTCTCGGTGTTCACCAAAAAACAAATCCGGCAAACATACCTTAGGCTCCAAGAAATGTGCTCCAGGACAGTTACTCACGTGCTGACGGAGCTCGGCCACCTCCAGAGAGAGTCCCTGCAGGCGATGAGCCAAATCCTGAACCGACACCATGATGGAACAGAAAATCTTTCCTTAGAGAATTTGCTGGCTGGACTTACTGTTATGTTCTGCTACCAAAGCTAAGGAAAGAGAGGAGATCTGTCCCTACTATGAGACTCAGCTGAATCCCTACGATGTAACAGGGAACCTGATCCTGCGATCAGACCTGCTAAAGTCCTAATCTAGTCTGTACGAAGACCTATAGATGTGGGGAGGGAATCCCTACAAGTACTAAGGACTGGGAGGAATATGGGACACCTCCTAACAGAAATAGTAGCAGACAGACGAACAAACAAAATAGATAGAACATAGAGGTCCGTAGACCAAGCAAACTAACAGAGTTAGATACAGAGCACAGGCTAGCTAGAAAGTAGATATACAATGAAGTCCAGCAAAGCCAGAAGGGCGGAGCAGGACTAAATAGGCCAACAAGGTCATGTGACCAGCAAAGGAAAAAAAACCTAACAGCAAGGTTCTAACAGTAATATAGTTACCCGTAAGGGTATATGCCATGCTGCTTAATTAAAATATGTTCCCCGTTGGGACAAGTGTGAACTGTTCCAGTGTGTCCCATCTCCCCACAGGCTGAGGACTGTGAACAGCCATCCCTTTTCCCCACTGGTCGAGGACTGAGAGCGGCCATACCTCCCCTTGTATATAGTTGCGCTTTCTAAAGCACCCCCTACCGGTTTTATAGGAAACTGTTTTTCTTGAAGAGACTGTTGCACTTTACCCGGTCACAAGTTGCACCGTGGCCGGAGGAACAAGAATGTTTATATGAAAAAGTTTTATGCTGATAATATATATATTGTTTTATATGTTTATGATGTTTTTGAAAAAAATTTGTATGTTTGTGATGTTTTTATTCTTTTACAGCCCGAGGACGTGCTGTGATTTACCAGGGGGGAATGTAGCACCCTGAGGACTCGGCTGCTACAGGGGTATTACACCTCAAGCCAGAGGTGTGGTATTCCACTCCCGGGTAAGGATGGAGTGTGGAACTGAGCTAGTAGGCTGCATGCACTACATACATCCCATTTCCGGGGGACAGAACGACGGTACTCCCAATAGTATATGTGCAGGTACGACAGCGTCTGTCCCTGGCTGGAGTGGGAGGGGGGTGGAACATCCCAGTAGTGTAGGGGCAGATAGGGGGAGTAGTCTGGGTAAAGATAGGAGCTCATTGGGTGCTGGTCACCTGAGCTCACACATAGAGGGAGTATATAAGGTGGGCACCATCTTAGAACAGGGTTCAGTGAGTTCAGTCAGGCAAGAGGAGCAGAGCAGAAGAGCTCAGCCAGAAGGGCTGACAGGGAGCTGTGGCTCCGGCTGAGCCCAGCTCCATAGCAGAGCCTGCAGAGAGAGAGAGAGGAGTGAGAAGGACCCAGAGAGGAAACAAGAAGGAACCCCAAGATCCCAGAATAAGGACAGAAGGGTGAAGGGTTGGCGGACAAGGGTACCGGATCCCAAGCTGGCGGAGGCCAAAACGAACCTTAGCCAGGAACCGGAGGTCGTGGTCAGGATCTGCCACGACCCTCACCAAATCCACTAGAAGGGCACACCGAGTATAGGGTCAGGGAGCCCAGAGGAGGCTTGACCACCAAGAGACCCAAGGGAGCCGGCCAAAAGTGGATCCCTGGTGGGAACGGCCAGAGGAAGGGAGAGTCAGAAAGGAGCTCAGGACCACGCTCCGGAATTGCCTGGGGGTTGGCCGAGTCCAGGACCTGGTGGACGCAGCACGGCTCGGGTGGTCACTCAAGGCCAGAGTGACCAAAAGAACACCAGTAAGTAAAAACCCTGAACTGCATCTCCTGACTCTGAATCTTCTTTCTGCATCATCACAACCCCCATCATCTACACCTGCTGCCCTGAGGCCATACCCCTCCCGTTGGGGGTTATACCATCACTGCTGCACATATACCACCGGCCTCAGTGGACTGCTCTGCAGCGGCGGCTTCAAAGCCGCACTCAACGGGTGGCGTAGTCGACAATCAAGTTAACATCTACTGCCATAGACTGCCACTTAGTTTGACACTCTGGGCACGGACTGGGTCACCGCCACAAGGACTACTACCCCCATCGAGATCCGGCTCCGGGTATCCCCTACAGCACTGGCCCAGGGGGCGCGTCACAAGCGCAGCATGACCACTTTTATTTTTTACATGTTTGTAAGAAAATAACAAATAATACAACTTAATATATTTCTCTCATCACATTCGGTTATTTCCTACAAAGTCTAGATTTGGTAACTCTATTTCTGGCCTTGTGCGCAAAACAGAAGAGTGTGTCCTGTATGGGCACATCACAAATGTCGTGTCTGTATAGAGGGCTAGCTGATTGGCTAATTTCAATAAGCTAAGCCAGCTCTATGGTTGATGCATAGACAGAGGAGTGGCCTGTTCCAACATTTAAAATGATCAGTTAGTCACCTGCCTTTAAACCGTTCCAAATACAGGTCTACTTCCTGATCCCCACAAAGATCACTCAATGACTGGCTGCAGCAGTGGCCTCTCTCATCCAATGATTGACTGATTGACTGCAGCTGGTCACATGTCACTGTGTTGAGAAACCATCTCTGAAGTAAGAAGTAGAATCCATCTGAGAACCGATTAACTTTCTATATTATCAATCATCACAAAATGCAGGCAATTGATCGGCCCATGAAGACAATGAAAGATAAATCTAATGCTGACCCTGCCTCTTATACAATCTTACATGTTCATGCACTTTCTGTAGCTTCGTAATTCCTTATACAATCTTCACATTTTTCTTGTTTCGTTGATCGAATAAGGCTGAGTTCACATCTTCAAAGCCTCCATCACATATTTTATCCTATTTGAGGGAAGAATAGTACAGCACGCTGGGCTATTCTTACCATCAAAATGACAGACACTTCGATTGAACCATTATAAGTCAAGCGCTGTTGGTGTCTAACCTGTGTTGGAGTCAGCACTCCATCATTTTTGGTTTTCTGCTGCTATGGTGAACACAGCCTTAAGCATTCATTTGCAGAGGAGTTGACAACTGATTTTAAATTCACAGGCTCTCCTTAGGAACAGAGGATTCTATAGTGCCCAAAAAAACAACAACTTTACTTTAGACGTTGGTTATTTGTCTGGAAACCTAGAGTGGATTTGGAAAGAATATTTGCAGGCTGTGACCTTCTCCTCCAGGATGATTAGACTTTAAAAGACTTTAAAAGAGTTTTAAAAGTAACTTCAGATTACTGTCTTTTTGTCATCTACAGACTTTGTCACAATATGAGAGACAGGAGACAAGATGATTTCCATATACATGATATTTATAGTGCAATGTATGAGATATTCCATCTTGCATCCATTTTTCTCCATATATTTGAATAATTCGCACTATGAAATCGGAGATTTGTTAACAATGTCAGCTTAACTGTTGTGAGTTTATATATATATTTATATATAACAATATGTAAATGGTGCCAAATATCAACTGGGTTCGTTTGAATAAAGGACAATGGGAGAGATTTAAGTTTTAGGTCACCCGATTTGAAAATATAATTTGCCTACTACTTGAATTGTTGGAAAGGAAGCTAAAATCACAGGATTTGATGGAATATTCAAGAGGTGAAAATGTAAGTATATATGAGACGTATCTTTAGGAAAAAAGCTTTTAAAAACATTATAGGTTTTAGCCGATTTCCAAAAATCTTTTATATAATTATACTATTCATATAGTTAAATGCAAATTCCTATCAGTCCTCTTAGACAAACAGCTAGTTAACCCTATTGACCAAGCAAAAAAATAGTATGTCTGCTTATGCAAGCCATTCCCGAGAATAGCGATAGTAATATGTCATTAGTGATGAGCGAGCACTAAAAGACTTGGGTACTCATTGCGCGGGTCGAGCAAATTGGAATACAGCAACGAGCCCAATGTAAGTCTTTGGGAAACTCGAGCATTTTTCAGGCGGCTCCCCCCGGCGGACTGCAGAGGGCCTGAAAATTGCCCAAATCGATGGGAACAGTGCTCAAATGACATGAGAACAGCATGGGGAAGACCCCTGGAAGCATTTCTTACTCCCAGGTCACTGCTGTCAACAACGTTGTCAGAGTATTACGCCACTTTTACGGACTCACAATTAGTGTTGAGCCACCCCCGTAGTGTTTGAGTTAGGTTCGGTTCGTCGAACACCCTTGTGTTCGCCGAACTGTTCGTCGAACTGTTCGTCGAACACCTTTGAACACCGTTAAAACCAATGGCAGGCAAACAAAAACACATAGAAACACAGAGAAAACACCTTCAAAGGTGTCCAAAAGCTGACAAACTGCTCAGAAGACATAACTAACACATGGAAAAGTGACAAGTACATATAGTCATGCGAAAAGAAAAGAGGTGGAGGAGTAAAAGGAGGGGGAGACACAGATATAGGCATGTCATGCCCTTCTAAAATCCAAAAAGTGAGAAGCCGACACGGCCAGTCCGTTCCTGCCCGTGCCACCTCCGTTTGTGCCAGAGCTGCGGTGGACCCTGACGGCCAGCCCCCCTCTCCCAATACTGGTGCCTGTCCGCTGGTGGGACGAGCGAGCCCCCCTGTGGTGGAGGCAGCTCTAAGCTTTTTAATTCAAATTGTCTCTCTAATTTGAATGAATACACTTTAAATCCTTTTACAAGGATCTATTGAAGGGCAAGTCTCATGCCAGCAGCCGCGTAATTCCAGCTCCAGTAGCGTCCACTAAAGCTGCTGCAGTTAAAAAGCTTTTATAAGGATCGAGCTCGGCTGTCCACCGCAAGGCGTCCTACCGCCAGTCCCAGCCCCTATGCCTTGGGGTGCCTCCTGATGCTCTTCACTGAGTATCCCGTGGTCCCGAAGCATTTCCTTTGAAAAAATTAAGTGTCCAAACTACAGGTTGTGTAGCTTGCTTAACAGCCGGGATAATCCGCTGACTAGCAGACACTGCTACTAGGCACAAAGTATTTCCTGGGATAGATGCAGTTAAAAATTTGTAATTAGATACTCTCGTTGGATGCTGAGAAAGCATTCCATAGAGTCTCCTGGCACGCCATATATTAGTCTCTTTAAAAGCATGGGGTAGGGGTCTAGGGGACCCTTTTTTAGCCAAAATCACGGCACTGTATCGCAATGCGTCACCTAGGCTGAAGATAAATGGAACTGTAGCACCCCGAGGGCTTGGTTGCTGCAGAGGTATTGCACCTCACCCAGAGGTGTGATATCTCACTCTCAAGTAAGGATGGAGTGTGGATCAGGACCCCGACACCTGCATGCATTACACCACATTGCCGTGGGACAGGGCGACCAATATGCCCCTGAGATGGGCACGACAGTCCCTGTCCCAGGCTGGAGTGGGGGGAGGGAACACTGAGGAAGGGGAACCCTGTAGGGCAGGAGCAGGGAGGAAGCAGTTCCTCGGTGCATTGAGAAGGGAGTATAAAAGGTGGGCACCATCTTAGTTCAGTGCAGAGAAGTCTGAGCAGAAGTGACAGGGAGCAGGGGCTCTGCATGAGCTCTGCTCCAGAGGCGGGCCTAGTAACAGAGGCCCAGGCCTGGAAGAGGGAGAAGGAAGGAAGAGGAGCGGAGAAGGCTCCAGGAACGAGGAACGAAGGGATCCCAGGGGTGTGGACGGGCGAGTCGCCACCGCACGCCCGAATCCACCTGCTTGGAGGGGTCAGGCCAAAGGGGGAGACCGGTCCCCGAAACTAGTGGAGGCGGGAAACGACCCTCAGCTAGAAACCGGAGGCTGTGACATTTTATGTGGCGCAGCCCCTCGCTACACCCGCTAGGAGGGCAGCACATAGGGTCAGGGAAACTGGCGCCAAGTTTACCAAGAGGAGGCCCGAGGCAGCCGGACAGAAGGGTTGGTAAGAAAGGCCAGACAAAGGACACACAAAGGGGGTCCTGTGAAGCGCTCCAAAGTTATCTGGGAGTTGTCTGAGCCCCTCACCTGGTGAGCACAGTACGACGTGGGCAGCCGTTACCTGCAGACGTGGTCTGGATAATAAGAACTGTGAGTAAAGGCCCTGGACTGCATCACTGACTCCGTGTCGTTACTGCTGCTGCCCTGCACCATCACCCCCATCCTCCGCATACACTGCCCTGAGGCTATACTCCTCCCGTGGGGAGTTATGCTACGCTCTGCTGCACCCACAACACCAGCCTCAGTGGTCTGCCCTGCAGCGGCGGTTCACTCTGACCGCAATCCACGGGTGGCGTAGTTGGACTTTTAAACATCAAAACCACATAAATAGTTCCGCCACTGGTTTGACTGCCCTGAGCCACGGAACCGGGTCGCCGCCACGGAGACTACAACCACCAGCATCCACCAAAAAGGGTCCGGCTCCGGATGTCCCAAGGCCCAGGGGGCGCGTCAGAACATTTTCATCACCTTCCATAATCACCAATGGGACAAGACAGGGATGTCCTCTGTCCCCTCTCTTATACATCCTAGTGACGGAGCACCTGCTCTCATCAATTCGCCATAGCCCCAATATTAGGTGGATTGAGGTGGGAGGCACCGAGTACAAGTGCTCTCTATTTGCTGATGATGTCCTAGTATATATCACTCAATCACATATATCCATCCCTGCTGTTATGGCTGAAATAGATCACTTTGTTACATAGTCAAATTTTAAAATCAATACAGCGAAGTCTGAGGCCCTCGATGTCTCCCTCCCCAAATCCATACAGGATTCCATCCAGTCCAACTTTCCCTTTGCCTGGCCCTCACAGGGTATCAAATTCTTAGGAATTCCTATTCATAGAGACCTCTCCCGTCTATGTTATCTTAATTTTGGGCCCTTTATTGAACAACTCCATACAGACCACGGTTGGCAAGTTAGAACTGTAATATTCACTACGTGAACCACTGGTGTTTTGTGGAAAAGCACATGTACACTGTGTTCCAAATTATTATGCAAAAAGTGTTTAGGAGTGATAAGGGAAGAATTTGTTTATTAGTCAGTTAAACTCATTGATGGTGATGTGTGTCAGGGCTCTTTATATCACTGTAAGCAATTGCAGACACCTGTGCTAATTAGTTTGGCAGGTGTGTCCAATGAACGGCAAGACTACTTAAGAAGGCTGTCCCACATTATTAAGCAGCATACATTTTCTGCCAAAATGGGAAAGAAAAAGGATGTGTCGGCTGCTGAGAAGCAACAAATTGTCGAGTGTTTAGGTCAAGGCATGACTACAATCAACATTGTGCGATGATCAGGATGAAGTGTCTTGGCAATCAAGAAGTATGTAGCTGATTCACAGTACACACGTGTGCGTGCTGATAAGGGAAAATTGAGGACTCTTTCCTACAGGCAATTACGTCAGGTTAAAAGAGCAGCGGCAAAAAAGCCTTGTCATAGCAGCAGACAAGTTTTTGAAGCTGCTGGTGCCTCCAATGTCCCCCGAACAACAAGATGCAGGGTCCTTCAGAGGTTTGCAGCTGTGCGTACGCCAACCTGTCGACCTCCTCTATCCACTGCACACAAGCAGAAAACGGCTCCAGTGGGCCAAACATTACATGAAGACTTATTTCAAAACTGTTTTGTTCACGGATGAGTGCCGTGCAACGCTCGATGGTCCAGATGGATGGAGTGGAGGATGGCTGGTTGATGGACACCCCACGCAAATACGGCTACAGCGCCAACAAGGAGGAGGTGGAGTAATGTTTTGGGCTGGAATCATGGGGAGAGAGATTGTCAGCCCCTTTAGGATCCCTGAAGGGGTAAAGATGAACTCCATAATGTATGTGGAGTTTCTCAAACAGCACTTCCTGCCATGGTTCAAGAAGAAGAACCGTGTATTCCGCAGCAAGATCATTTTCATGCATGATAATGCACCGTCTCATGCTGCACATAACACATCTGCATCTCTGGCTGATATGGGCATAAAAGGGGACAAACTTATGGTGTGACCCCCATGCTCCCCTGACCTCTACCCCATTTCGAACCTCTGGAGCATCATCAAAAGGAGTGTCTATGATGGCGGGAGGCAGTTCACATCTAAGCAACAGCTCTGGGAGGGTATTCTGTCCTCATGCAAAACAATTGAAGCAGAAACCATCCAAAACCTGACAAATTCAATGGATGAGAGAGTTCAGAAGCTCCTTTCGAACAAGGGGTCCTATGTGCAAATGTAACATCACCTAGAATAAAGTTTTGAGTTGAAAACTGTTTGATTTCAGTTTCTAATAACCTGCTAATGCTTATAATTTCAAAAATGACCATTTTTTTGGTCTTTATTAAAATGAAAAGGTTGATCGAAGAGTGTGGGGGATCTAAGAGTGTGGCAACCCAGTAGTCAGGATTTCTTCTAATTCTGACAATCTGAGGGTCATGTTGCAGGTAGTGCAGCAAGAAGGCACTTATGTGTCTTGCGCATCTCGGAGCCCCAAAATTATTTTCCGGGCTAGATGCAGCTAAAAATTATTATTAATTTTAAATCTGGTGGAGCTTAGTATAGATGGCCTAATAGAATCAGTACTGCACACTGCTACAAAGCCCAAATTATTTTCCAGCCAAGATACAGATAAACATGATTAGTAATTTGAAAGCTTAAAACGGTTGGTGAGGTGATTTTAACCAATCATCAAGCTTTTACTCTCCCCAGGATGACACAGGGGTAGAAAAGTCGTTTCGGATCCATGATTTGTTCATCTTTATGAACGTGAGTCTGTCTACATTATCAGTGGAGAGCCGAGTGCGCTTATCTGTCAGCACACCACCAGCAGCGCTGAACACACGTTCAGACAGGACGCTGGCTGCGGGGCATGACAAGATCTCCAAGGCGTAAGTGGCGAGCTCCGGCCATTTATCCAGATTGGAAGCCCAAAAAGAGCAAGGTTCCAGTGACACAGTCATGGCTTCAATGTTTACTTGGAGATACTCCTGTACCATCGTCTCTAGGCGTTGACTATGTGTCAGACTTCTTGTCTCCTGTGGCCTTGCAAAGGATGAGCTAAAAAAGTAGTGAAATGATTCCGCAAAATTGATGTTACCAGCAGATACTGTGTTTCTGTTACGGTTTGAGTGCTGAACACTCGACGGTCCCACGGTTGGCAAGTTGGAACTGTGAGATTTAGTACGTGCACCACTGGTGTTTTGTGGAAAAGCACATGTAAGATTCTTCAATAGTCTCTGCTGATACTCCTGCATGCGTGCATCCCTTTCTATGGCAGGAATTATTTCTGCAAATTTACTTTTGTACCAGGGATCTAACAGTGTGGCAACCCAGTAGTCAGGATTATTTCTAATTCTCCCAATTCGAGGGTCATGTTGCAGGTAGTCCAGCAAGAAGGCACTCATGTGTCTTGCGCATCCAGGAGCACCAAGTCCCTGTTGTGCTGGTGGCGAGGTAACAATCATGCTTCCTTCCTCTGTCCTCTCCCCCCAACCTCGCACAACAGAAATGTGATTAAGGTCTCCCTCATCTGATGAGTCTTCCATCAGTTCGTCCTCTACTTCTTCCTGGGCTCCTGCACCTTCCTCACTAGTTTGGCTGCTACCATGCACCCTGTTAAAACCATCTCCCCCACCCTCACATGCCTGCCGCCTTGGTGCTGCCGACCGTCTGGACCTTGCAGATGTTAGCCCTTCCGCATACAACTCCTCCTCCTCTACTTCCTCCACATCCTCTTGTGCCACCACCTGACTCCGAATTCTGTTTAACATGTGCTCCAGCATGTAAATCACCGGAATAGTCATGCTGATAATGGCATCGTCAGCACTAAACATCTTTGTCGCCATTTCAAAACTGTGCAGAAGGGTGCATAGGTCCCTGATCTGAGACCACTCCTCCAGCGTGATTTGCCCCACCTCTGGATCTCGTTGGCCCAGGCTATACGTCAGAACGTATTGCACCAGGGCTTGTCGGTGCTGCCACAGTCGCTGCAACATGTGCAGAGTTGAATTCCACCGGGTAGGCACATCGCATTTTAGCCGGTGAAGTGGCAGGCCCAACGACTTCTGTAGAGATGTAAGTCGCTGAGCTGCGGGATGCGAACGGCGGAAGTGAGCACACAGCGACCATGCCCTCTGCTGAAGGCCATCTAGTCCGGGATAGTGGGCTAAAAATTGCTGGACAACCAGGTTCAACACGCGAGCCATACAAGGCACGTGTGTGACATTGCCCCGGCGAAGGGCCGCACCCACGTTTGCAGCATTGTCGCACACGACCTTCCCTGGTTTCAGGTCCAGTGGAGACAACCATTCATGAAATTGGTTCTCCAGAGCTGACCACAACTCCTCAGCTGTGTGACTCACATTTCCCAGACATTTCAAAGTAAAAACCGCCTGATGACGTTGAGCCCTACTGCCAGCATAGTAAGGAGGTGTGCAGGATCCCTTCTGCGCAGTTAGAAAGCTTGTGGCATGACCAGACAGGCTTTGGGTGCAGGTGGAGGACCGAGAGGAGGTTGAGGAGGCAGAAGCAGTGGAGGAACTTTGACATAAAGAGGATTGACGCACAACTCGTGGGGACGGCAAGACTTGGACAGCAGCCCCTTGTCCTGCTGTCACCATAGTTACCCAGTGCCCAGTCAGCGACATGTAACGCCCCTGCCCATGCCTACTCGTCCAAGTGTCTGTGGTGAAATGCACCCTGTCACACACAGAGTTTCTCAAAGAAGCGGTGATGTTGTGTGCGACATGCTGGTGGAGCGCAGGCACACCCTTCTTTGAGAAGTAGTGCCGACTGGGCATCTGGTACTGGGGCACTGCGACGGACATAAGGTCTCGAAAATCCTCTGTGTCCACCAGGCGGAAAGGCAGCATTTCTGTAGCCAAGAGCTTGCAGATGGTGAAATTCAACCTCTTAGCTTTCTCATGGCTAGGAGGAAATGGTCTTTTACTTGTCCACATCTGAGGGACTGAGGGCTGGCTGTTGTGCTTAGACGGGGTTGATAAGGGTGTCCCCGGCAAACTGCCGGTCTGTGAGGAAGATGCAGGCGGACATGTTAGGTTGCCTTGATCCAAAGGTGGTGCTATCGATGTCGGACAGCGCTCAACACCAGCTGGTGTTACCACCTCCAAAGAAAATGATGACCTGCCAATCACGCTGGCTGTTGCGGGTAAAGAGGTGGCAGGTCTGCGTCCCAAAACATGTGTGACTGCTGTCCCCCCAGTCACATAGGATGAAGAGGCCGCAGATGCACAAGATGGGGCAGGCGGTGGTTGGCCCGGCCGGCTAGGCCGCATTGTATCACAGTGAGCTTCCCACTGCAACTTATGCTTCATGTCCATGTGCCGGTTCATGCATGAAGTACTCAAACTATGTATTTTTTGGCCTCTACTTAGCTTTTGTTGACAAATGTTACAGATAACACGAGTTGGGTCATCTTTATCGATCTGAAAAAATGCCCAGGTATGCAAGGCTTAGCACCCATGCGACCTGAAGAGCCACCACGACTTGTGGTGAGAGGCAGAGTTGTGTTTGAGGATGCAGTTGTTGACGTGCTTCCAGTACTACATCTCTGTCCAGGAAGGCGCAACCTGACATCGTCGTCACTAGCATCCTCCTCCACCTCCTTTGCTGACCTCATCTCTTGGCTGACTGTGGGTTGACAGTAAGTGGGATCTCCAACCTCATCATCATCACCCTGTGTGTTATCACACCCGTCGTCCTCAGAGCCAACCTGTTCCTGCCCTGACAAAAAACTAAAGTTGTCGCTCCAATCAGGTATTTGAGTCTCATCATCGTCTTCCTCATTGTCTCCACCAACAGGAGTTACAGTTTGGGAATGAGGGTCTACATTATGGTCAGAACCTTCTGCATCTGGTCCTGGATCTGACTCATAAAGATTCTGGGCATCAGTGCAGATCATTTCCTCGTCTGGATTCACAGAAGCGCTGGAGCCGACCTCTGATTCCCAGGCTATAGTATGAGTAAACAGCTCTGCAGACTCAACGATCTGTTCTACCTCATACTCAGACGGGCAGCTGGAGATTTGGGAGCTGTGAGGAAGCAAGTGCGATTGGGGTGACACCTCTGAGGACTGGAGTATTTGTGATGTTGAAGTTGATGTGGAGGAGAGCCCACTTAAAGGAGCACTTGATATCCGTTGAAGCACCTGCTGTTTTTGTGCCTCATCTGGAATTTGTAGCGATTGGCGTGGCCGTAAGAAAGGGATCTTATTACATTGTCCGCTAAAAGAAGTAGACATTTTAGTTTTGCTGGAAGATGGTCTTTCTTCTGCAGATGTTACTGTTGCTTTAACACCTACTCCACGGACACAAACTTTTTTCCCCTTCCCAACATGCCTATTCCCCTTTCCACCAGCAGCAGGCCTTTTTCCACTCATTTTGGTGGTTAACTAATTCACAACTCTGGAGTTGTTTGCACAAAAAAACAATGGATGGGAACCGAGCAGAGCTGAGTGGCCAAACTGTGGTATTAGGCCAAAACTATTGTCTGGGTTAGATGCAGAAAAAAATTATATTCAGTTTGCAACCTGATGGAGGTCAGTACAGATGGACTAATAGAACAAGTCCCACACACTGCTAGAAGGCCAAATATTTTTTCAGAGCTACATGCAGAAAAAAATTATATTCAATTTGCAACCTGATGGAGGTCAGTATAGATGGACTAATAGAACAAGTCCCACACACTGCTAGAAGGCCAAATATTTTTTCAGAGCTAGATGCAGAAAAATATTATATTCAATTTGCAACCTGATGGAGGTCAGTATAGATGGACTAATAGAATAAGTCCCACACACTGCTAGATGGCCAAATATTTTCTCAGAGCTAGATGCAGATAAAAAATATATTCAATTTGAAACCTGATGGAGGTCAGTATAGATGGACTAACAGAACAAGTCCCACACACTCCTAGAAGGCTAAATATTTTTTCAGAGCTAGATGCAGAAAAAAATTATATTCAATTTGCAACCTGATGGAGGTCAGTATAGAAGGACTAATAGAACAAGTCCCACACACTGCTAGAAGGCCAAATATTTTTTCAGAGCCAGATGCAGAAAAATATTATATTCAATTTGCAACCTGATGGAGGTCAGTATAGATGGACTAATAGAACAAGTCCCACACACTGCTAGAAGGCCAAATATTTTTTCAGAGCTAGATGCAGAAAAATATTATATTCAATTTGCAACCTGATGGAGGTCAGTATAGATGCACTAATAGAACAAGTCCCACACACTGCTAGAAGCCCAAATATTTTTTCAGAGCTAGATGCAGAAAAATATTATATTCAATTTGCAACCTGATGGAGGTCAGTATAGATGGACTAATAGAACAAGTCCCACACACTGCTAGAAGTCCAAATATTTTTTCAGAGCTAGATGCAGAAAAATATTATATTCAATTTGCAACCTGATGGAGGTTAGTATAGATGGAGTAATAGAACAAGTCCCACACACAGCTAGAAGCCCAAATATTATTTCAGTGCTAGATGCAGAAAAAAATTATATTCAATTTGCAACGTGATGGAGGTCAGTATAGATGGACTAATAGACCAAGTGCCACACACTGCTAGAAGCCCAAATATTTTTTCAGAGGTAGATGCAGAAAAAAATTATATTTAATTTGCAGCCTGATGGAGGTCTGTATAGATGGACTAATAGAACAAGTCCCACACACTGCTTGAAGCCCAAATATTTTTTCAGAGCTAGATGCAGAAAAATATTATATTCAATTTGCAACCTGATGGAGGTCAGTATAGATGGAGTAATAGAACAAGTCCCACACACTGCTAGAAGGCCAAATATTTTTTCAGAGCTAGATGCAGAAAAATATTATATTCAATTTGCAACCTGATGGAAGTCAGTATAGATGGACTAATAGAACAAGTCCCACACACTGCTAGAAGGCCAAATATTTTTTCAGAGCTAGATGCAGAAAAATAATATATTCAATTTGCAACCTGATGGAGGTCAGTATAGATGGACTAATAGAACAAGTCCCACACACAGCTAGAAGCCCAAATATTTTTTCAGAGGTAGATGCAGAAAAAAATTATATTCAGTTTGCAACCTGATGGAGGTCAATATAGATGGACTAATAGAACAAGTCCCACACACAGCTAGAAGCCCAAATATTGTTTCAGAGCTAGATGCAGAAAAAAATTATATTCAATTTGCAACGTGATGGAGGTCAGTATAGATGGACTAATAGACCAAGTGCCACACACTGCTAGAAGCCCAAATATTTTTTCAGAGGTAGATGCAGAAAAAAATTATATTTAATTTGCAACCTTATGGAGGGCAGTATAGATGGACTAATAGAATGATGCTATGCCCAAAAGGTTTTACTTCACTAGGTGCAGTAAAAAAATTGGTATTCTATACACAGGTGGTGTAGCTTGCAACACAGATAGGCTACTCCACTGACTAACACACTCTGCAATAGGCCAAAAGGGATTAGCTTTGCTAGATTTAGCCAAATGCTGTGAAAAAAACTTGCACAGCACTGGCACAGACCTGCCTGGCAAAAACTGATAGGAACTGATCTAACTTAGCCCTGAAAAGGACTGCAATTACAATTAGTCTTTACTCCCAACCTATCTATTTAAGAGCACAGACCTGCCTGATAAAAGTCGTAGGAAATGCTGTAACCTAGTCCTTAAAAGGACTGCAATCACAACTATTCCCTACTCCCAAGCTATCTGTAGATTTGTGCGAAAATTGGCTTGAAATTAACAAGGTATAGCGCACACAGCAATAGAGGTGCCGTCTAACACGCAGCTGCAGCAGTGAGAAAATGGTGGTGACGGGGAAAATGGCTGGGTCTTATAGGGCAAGGACATGTGACATACACTGCCAATGACACATGCCCTTGCTTGTGTGAAAAAAAGCACTTCGCTCCGTGTGTGCGCTGCTGATAGGCTGACAGACTGCACCTCCCCACTGTAAATGCGGGAAAGAGAAAAAAAAATTGGAGATCTTCATTATTCCAGCAGAGATCCATCCCCTGCCCCTCCCCGCTCTACACTCAAACTGCGTATTAACATTAATTTTCATCTTTACTGAGAAAAAATCCAGTTATGATTTTGGTGCACGAACAGTTATCGAACATAACCTCGAACAGCCGAATTTTTTTCAAATCGTTCGTGTTCGCCGAATGGCTCGAACACCGCCCAAAACAGCTCGAATTTGAGATTGGCGAACAGTTCAAGTCGAACACCGCTCATCTCTACTCACAATAAAACATACAAAAACAAAACCAAAATGCATTTTCCTGGGAAATATGTTAAGGAACATCCTTTCCAGGGTAATGACTTGTATATAAGGCAAAATAAATAACCAAAACCAAAAATACTCCTCCATACCTTGGGCTATGTTCACACATAGCGTTTTTGATGCGTTTTTGCACTTTTGCATTGCTTTCAACCAAGATAAATGCATTCTCTGGGAAATGTAATTTTAACACTTTACAACCTTATCTGGCCATGTGGTCTGTGACACATCATCAGACACATGCATACAGTGCTGAAAAGACATGGGAACAGTATGGGTAAGACCCCAGGAAGCATCTCTGACTCCAAGGTCACTGCCTAAAAGTGTGCTCATCATAAGTGATCCTTGGCGCATGCAAAGATGCCTTCCGCCATGAACCTGTCGTTGCAGACTTGCAACAATCACCGTCCACATCCTTGTCCCAGTGCAGCATTCAGTTGTCCCTACCCCATTCCTTGGAATGCAAGTGCAAGTATGCAGCCAGCCAGCCACCCACAGGCTGCAATACTATACTGCCAAATTTTTGACAGCTGCTTGCACTTGAAATGTGGCCTTTTAGACTCGTGGAGGTGGACGCTGTCCACAATCATATGGCGGCGGCGACCGGGTATCCATACTCGGTCCCCAGCCACAACTATTTGTCCTGGTGTCGTCTTCGCCTTCCACAAGCACGGGTCCCAAAACTTTACCCGTGCCCTCCCCAGTGCACTTACTGGGAAGGTCCGCCTAACCACAAACACGAGGACAGGTGAATGTGGCCAGGGACAGTAGGGAGCCAGTCCACAGCTTGGGAAACCATATCTACCCAGCCTTCATTTCTCTCAGCAAGTCCTCTAAAGCTGCTTTCACTTGAAATGTGGCCTTTTAGGCTCGTGGAGGCGGAAGCTTTTCATACCCTTATGCCGGCGGCGGCCGGGTGTCCATACTCGGTCCCCAGCCGCCACTCTTTCTCCCGTTATCGTCTCCGCCTTCCACAAGCACGGGTCCCACAACATTACCGTGCCCTCCCCAGTGCACTTACTGGGAAGGACCGCCTAACCAAAAACACGTGGACAGGTGAATGTGGCGAGGGACGATAAGGAGCCAGTCCACAGCTTTTTTTGCTGAGTTGTATTTCACCACAGCCATATTCTTTAGCTCAGTGAAGGGACTGGCAAAGAGGGAAACCGTATCTACTCTGGGTGTCATTTCTCCCAGGATGTCCTCTAATGCAACTTGTTGCAGAAGCAATGGCAGCCCGTCCAACATCAACTCGCACTTGTCGGTGGTGCTTTGACACACAAACATCTTTCTTTGTGCATTTAATTTCATGACTACAAAGTTTAGCAATGGCCTGATCTGCAAAGCTGTTTGAGAAATAACGTGCATAAGCACATCCGATCCACATTAAAAAAGCAGCCATAGAGTATCCGGGAACTTTCCCCCACACTTTTCTTAGCCAGGGCTTCTTCTCGGCAGGGTTAGACGGACCCACCAGAAAATCGGAGACTCCTCCTTTGGGCCCTGGCTTCTCCTTCAGGAGAGTTCATAGTGCCGAGGTAACGCCATGATAATGATAGAGGCCACTATCTGCTTAGTTTTCTGTTACTTGGAATGCAAGTGCAAGTATGCAGCCAGCCAAAACAGGCTGCAATAGTAAACTGCCAGATTTCTGGGCAGCTGCTTGCACTTGAAATGTGTCCTTTTAGGCTCGTGGAGGCGGAAGCTTTTCACAACCTCATGCCTCATGCCCCGTGTCCATACTCGGTCCTCAGTATTTTTCCCGGTTTTGTCTCCGCCTTCTACAAGCGTGGGTCCCTGAACATTACTGCTGGTACTTTTCTGTGGGAATTTGCTTGCCTCCTACCAGCCTGGAATATTTCCAGTAAATGTCCAAGGTATGATGCCATGGAATTAGCACTGCCCCCAGTACCAGTAGCGAAGCCATCCCCAATTTTCTTCTCAGGAATTTTATTTGGTAGACTGAGTGGCTGCCCAAATACATTAGTTTCTCACAAAGAAGCTCAAGATAGAGTGGCAGTATGTGCAAGTTTCTCCAGCCTGTTAGATATTAGAGGGTGAATGTCAGCACATTGGATCAGTGGTTAGCACTGAAGCCTTGCAGCGCTGGAATCCTGGGTTCAAATCCCAGCAAGAACAACATCTGCAAGGACTTTGTATGTTCTCCCCTTGTTTGCATGGGTTTCCACCTCAGTAAAAATCAGTAAAAAAGCAGCCATAGAGTGTCCGGGAACCTTCCCCCACTCTTTTCTTAGCCAGGGCTTCTTCTCGGCAGGGTTAGACGGACCCATCAGAGAATCCTCTGGTGTGCCCTGGCTTCTACATCAGGAGAGTTCATGATAGCGCTAACTTTGCAGCTGCTATGGGGCTCTTGAGTGGGGGAGAAAAGTGAGCCCTCAGAATCAAATTCTTTGGTGGGCACAATGTTTTTCAATCTGAAACAGCTTCTCAGTGGGAGTTGTATTTCACCACAGCCATTTTCTTTAGCTCGGTGAAATGACTGGCATAGAGGGAAACTGTATCTACTCCGGCTGTCATTTCTCCGTCACCAGGTTCCCCCCATTGTCACACACAACCATACCTGGCTGTATGTTCAGCGGTGAGAGCCACAGATCAGGCTGCTGTGTTACAGCTTTCAACAACTCTGCAGTGCTGGGCGGTTTGTCACCTAAGCATTAAGCATGTTATCTTCAGCACAGCCTGTTGCCACTGGGCCAAGGCAGTGCTGCAATGCTTTCAGTTTGTGACTGATGTGGTCATTTTGGAGATGAAGGAGGAGGTGCAGGAGCTGAACAATGTGATTACATTGAGGTTACATTGGCGACTCTTTTTTATACTAAAGAAAGATCCTACTGTTTTTTTTTTTTACGTTATTTTTTTAAGACAAATGCATTCACCGGGAAATGTCATTTTAACATTTTACAACCTTATCTGGCAATGTGGTGTGTGAAACATCATCAGACACATCCTGTTTCATTTATGATGGAGGGACTCTGAAAGTCACAAAGCCTATTATTATAGGGCCATCAGCCAGCTATGCTTTGTTGTTCCCATTATTAACGAGTGGGTCTCCTATACTGTTATTGCGTATGCAGTAACTGCAAGGGCTGCCAAAAATTCGGACGCAACCCAATACCCCTTTGAAGAGACAAAGTGGTGGGTCTCAGTAAAAAAAAATGTTCCCATTATAAAGGAGCGGGTCTCCTATAGTGGTAATGCCCATGCTGTGACTGCAAGGGCAGACAAAATTTGGGAAAAACCCCACTAAGAATTTAAAGACACATAGAGCAGGGCCACAGTATTGACAAATTCCCATTAGAAAGGACAGTGTCTGCTATAGAGTTATAAGGTATGCAGTGAGTCCAACGGTTGACCAATTTTAGGAAAAACCCCACTAAGAATTTAAAGACACATAGAGCAGGGCCACAGTAACAAGTACAACATGTTCCCATTAGAAAGGAGAGGGTCTGCTATACAGTTGTATGGTATGCAGTGAGTCCAACGGATGACCAATTTTAGGAAAACCCCCACTAAGAATTTAAATACACATAGAGCAGGGCCACAGTAACCAGTACAACATGTTCCTATTAGAAAGGAGAGGGTCTGCTATACAGTTATAGGGTATGCAGTGAGTCCAACGGCTGACCAAATTTAGGAAAAACCCCACTAACAATTTAAAGACACATAGAGCAGGGCAACAGTAACGACATGTTCTCATTAGAAAGGAGAGAGTCTGCTATACAGTTATAGGGCATGCAGTGAGTCCAACGACTGACCAAATTTAGGAAAAACCCCACTAAGATTTTAAAGACACATAGAGCAGGGCCACGGCAACGACAAATTCCTTTAGAAAGGAGAGAGGCTGCTATACAGTTATAGGGTATGCAGTGAGTCCAACGGCTGACCAAATTTAGGAAAAACCCCACTAAGAATTTAAAGGCACATAGAGCAGGGCCACAGTAACAACAAATTCCCATTAGAAAGGAGAGAGGCTGCTTTACATTTATAGGGTATGCAGAGAGTCCAATGGCTGACCAAATTTAGAAAAACCCCACTAAGGATTTAAAGACACATAGAGCAGGGCCATAGTAACGACAAATTCCCATTAGAAAGGAGAGATTCTGCTATACAGTTTTTAGGGTATGCAGTGAGTTCAACTGCTGACCAAATTTAGGAAAAACCCCACTAAGAATTTAAAGACACATAGAGCAGGGCCACAGTAGCGACAAATTCCCATTAGAAAGGAGAGGGTCTCCCATAGTGTTGGCCTAAGCAGTGAATGCAAGAGCTGCCAAAAATTGGGAGGCACTCCAATGCCCCTTGGAAGAGACTTAGAAGGCATCATAAAAAAATGTTCTCTTTAGAAAGGAGCGGGTCTCCTATACTTGTAATGCCCATGCACTAAGTGTATGGGCTGACAAACATTTACCCCTGGGGGGTATACATGAACATACTGTATAATTATTTTTTTTTTACTGGCATCATAAACACATTTTAAAAAAATTATGTGGGTGTTGCATCATGGACCACGGTCAACCTGGTGATATGGTGGTGGAGGATGAGGAGAAGGAGGAGGACAAGAGCAAATAGCCAAAATCAGGAAGTGGATACCCATTTGTGGATGTGAAGAGGTGCATGGGAATACAACTCCCAAAAAAAGACACTAGATTTGAGTTTATGTTACGCTGCTATCATTCGGTGTTGTTGAGAAGTCTGGCTCAATCCAGCCCTTTTTATAAGAGTCAGCCTGTCAGGATTTTCAGTTGACAGGTGGATGCGCTTATCATTTATAATTCCACCAGCTGCACTAAAAACCTGCTCTGATAAAACGCTTGCGGCAGGGCAGCCCAGGACCTCCAAGGCATAGTGAGCCAGTTCATTCCACATATCCACCTTGGATACCCAATAATTATAAGGCACAGAGGAATCATGGAGGACGTTGGTACAATCGGCAAGGTACTTTCTCAGCATCTTCCCAAACTTTGCACTCCTTGTGAGAGTACCGCACACATCAGGTACTGTGCGATGGGAGGGTCTGAGAAAACTCTCCCTGAACTTTGACAGTGTTCCCTTGCCTCTGCTGGATTGCATTTGTGTTTCTCTCGCCTGTACTTCTTGGCTGTCCAACAAACTGTGACCTCTGCCGCCAGCATTTTCAGATGGGAATTTTTTTAATAGTTCCGCAACAAGTGCCTTCTGGTACTGCCCCATTTTTGTAGACCTGTCCGCCTCAGGAATAAGAGATATAAAGTTCTCCTTGTAGCGTGGGTCTAGAAGTGTCACAACCAGTAATGACTGTCACCCAAAATTTTGAGAACGCGAGAGTCATGGGAAAGGCAGCGTAACATAAACTCAGCCATACGTGCCAGACTGCTAACAGGCAAGACTTCCATGTCTTCACCAAGAGGATGACTGACCATACTATCCTCATCCTCCTCCTTCTCTCTGTCCTCTGGCCATCCACGCTGAACAGACGGTATGACAGTTGTGCAGGTAGTACCGTCTATAGCGCATTAAACTAGCTCCTGTTCTTCCTCCTCCTCCTCTTCCTTATTGTCGCCCAATCCACTTTGGGATGAGATGAGGCTGGGCTGTGTGTAATCACCCTGTATGGTTCCTTGCTCCATCTCATCATGCTCTGTTTGCAATGCATTCTCTTTGATTGTGAGCAGAGAGCGTTTCAGAAGACAGAGAAGTGGGATGGTGACGCTAATTATGGCGTCATCGCCGCTCACCATCTTGGTGGAGTCCTCAAAGTTTTGGAGGATGGTACATATGTCTGACATCCATGTCCACTCCTGAGGTCTTATGTGGAGTCTGAACTGAATACCGACTGCCTTGTTTATGCAGGTACTCAACAAATGCCCTCTTCTGCTCACAAATCCTTCCCAACATCTGCAGTGTAGATGTGGCGCCCCTGAGGGTTCGGTTGCCACAGGGGTACTGCATCTCTTTAATGAGGTGTGGTATCTCTCCTTCGAGGTAAGGATGGTGCAGCTGTCAGGACCCCACCTCTGCATTCATCACTACATCTCTCCCACCTAGGGGGACTAATATGCACCAGGGTGCTGCCCCAGCCGGGATAAGTGGAGATGGGGGGAATCAAAGATAGGGGGAACCATGTAGTGGGTGAGGGTGGAGGACGCACTTTTAGGTTACACTTAATAATTCATATTTAATAAACGGCCATCATGGGCTTATGGTCTTTGATTGTGATCTTCATCACTGAACGTGGCTTTCTGTGTGAACCTGCAGTTGATGGGGACACGGTCCTCGTACTCTGGCCTTGAGTCGAGGAGCGGGCACGAGTTAACGGCTGTCTCTACCTGGTCAAGGTCCCTACCTAAGAAGGCCTGGAGGGGAGCAGAGGAGACAAGCTCCACAGGCAAAAGGATCCCAGGGGGATGCAGACGGAGCGGCATACGCCACCTGTGCTCACTATTCTGGCCTAGTCAGAGGGATTCCTGCTGCAAAAGGGGTACCGACCCCCAATATCTGACTCCAAGTCTTAGTCGGAGAAGCCCGGAGGCTCAGTGGATCCCACCGGGTAACGGACGGAGCGAAGTCGCCACCCGTACCCTTACTCTGTGCATAGACCAGAGGGAGACCCGGCCTTACCGCAGGTAGTACACATGGACAGGAGAGGACTTAGTGAAAAGTCTAGGAACACTCTGGTGCGGGGTCCTGACCAAAGCACCTGAACTACCCGGAGGTTGTCGGACCCCCGCTCCTGGTGGCCGCAGAGCGCCGTGAGGCGCAGGGAGAAGCCTTGCAGCTGCATGCTCTACCGTGAGTAAAACCTGGAAGACTACCCCTATGGCCTCCAGTCCTTTATTCCCGCTCCGCACCGCACTACACCAGAATTCACTACTACTCCCTCCATCCGCGTCTCTGCCCTGAGGCCCTGCTCCGCCTGTGGGGAGTAGCACCATCCAAAGCTGCCACTACATCTCGCCTCAGAGGACTGCCGCAGCGCTGGTGGCCATCACCAGACACCTCAGGTGGCTTAGTCTTTCACACCACTCGAATCACTGTCACCGTCCCTCCTTGCCCTTAACTTTTTAATGTGACAACCCTGGGCACGCACCGGGCCTAGGCCGCGACTACATCCACCTTACACAGTGGCCCGGCTCCCGAGTACCCCAACTCTCAGAGTGGGCTAGCGAGCGGGGAAGGAGAGGCGTCCCCTAGTCCAACCAACTCGGACGTATTAGTATCATCTATCTCTCTCCTCCACCCGGGCATCACACAACGTTCCAATGTGTGGGGACATCACATACCAGTCTGTGAGCCGGAAGCTGCAAACACTGCTGAAACACGGCAAAGGTGGCTGAAGCTGTAGGTGACTTTCTAACATGGACACACAGGCGGCGTACTTTAACAAGCAGATCCGGCAGCTCCGGGTAGGATTTGAGAATCCACTGAACCATGAGGTTAAGCACATGGGCCAAGCATGGTACGTGTGTGAGCTCGCCTCGCCTCAGAGCAGCCACCAGGTTCCGGCTATTGTCACACACGACCATGCCTTGCTGTAGGTTTAGCGTTGTGAGCCACAGATCTGCCTGCTCTTTCAGAGCTGTCCACAACTCTTCATCATTGTGCTGTTTGTCACCTAAGCATATTAGCTTCAGCACAGCCTGTTGCCGCTTGGCCGAGGCAGTGCTGCAGTGCTTCCAGCTTGTGACTGATGTGGTCATTTCGGAGATGGAGGTTGAAGAGGAGGAGGAGGCTGAGGATTATTAGGTGCAGGAGCAGTAGACTGTGGGGGCAACCCTGATTGACCTAAGGCCTGCAATCCTTGGCGTCGGGAGGACGTGTTCCGTCCCAAGGTCCAACTGGGTCCCGGCTTCCACTATGCTAACTTAGTGTGCCATCAGCAAGATGTACCTTCCCTGCCCACAAGCACTTGTCCATGTGTCCGTAGTTAGGTGGAATTTCCCGGTAGCTATGTTGTTGAGGGCACGGCTAATGTTTTGGGACACGTGCTTCTGTAATGCGGGGACGGCACACCGGGAGAAATAGTGGTGGCTGGGGACCGCGTACCGAGGGACGGCCGCCGCCATCAGGTTGCGGAATGCTTCCGTCTCCATGAGCGCAAGCAGTCATGAAATGTGGGAATTTAGTAATGTGGCCTGTGGGGCGTTGGCTGCATATTTGCACTTGCGTTCCAAGGTCTGGGGTATGGACAACTGAACGCTGCACTGGGACAAGGACGTTGACGTGCTTCCTGATGCTGCTACTTGAGAGTGTGCAATGAAAGGTGCAGTGCAGGAGGCATCTTCGCATGCACCATGGACAGGGGATTGGCTTGCATGCACAACAGCGGAAGAAGCAGCGGTGCCACCTGCAGACACTTGGGGTTTGGCCCACAAAGTCGGGTGCTTTGCTGCCATGTGCCTGATCATGCTGGTGGTGGTCAGGCTGGTCGTTTTGCCACCCCTGCTGATGCTGGCCAGGCAGGTAGTGCAAATTGACTTTTTGGTGGTTATCGGCAGAGTCTTTAAAAAAAAACAGACTCGTGAAGACCTAACAGTTATTCTGGCAACTTCCTTCGTGTTGGTGTTACGCGGTACAGATGCCTGCCTTCTTTCTGCGGCCACCACACTGCTTCTTCCTGCCTGTTGGGGTGCTCTGCCCCCCCCCTGTGTGCTGCTGTCCTCGCTCTGCATGTCCTCTTGCCAGGTTGGGTCAGTTACTATATCATCCACCACCTCGTCTTCCACTTCCGCACTCTGGTCCTATTCCTGACTTTCTGGCAATTGTGTCTCATTAACGTCCACCTTTTGTGACACTTTCCCACCGTCGCCTTCATGTGACTGTGGCTGCTCAAATATTTGGGCATCGCTACATACGATCTCCTCTTGCAAAGCTTCAAGTGGACCGGGCGAGAGGCCGGAATCTATAAATAGATAAGTGAACAGCTCTTTGCAGTGTCCAAGTGTGGGATCAGTTGTCTCTGGGCACTCAGCATGGTGGGAGGAAGGAGGTTCAGGGTGAGGAATATGCGGTCCAAACTCACAGCTACTGAGACTTGACCGTGTGGAAGACAAGGTGGTGGTGGTGGTGGCTAAGTGACTGGAAGCATTATCTGCTATCCAACCACCAACCAATAACCTTTTCACACTGCTCTGTCTTCAATAGTGGTGTTCTGTGGTCCCCTATTAATTGGGACAGGAAGGTCGAGCGAGAAGATGTGGGTGTTTGTTGTGGCACAATTTCAGCTTGCCTACGCCCTTGGCCTCTGCATGCACCATCATCACAATCACGTCCAGTTCCCTGTCCTTTGCCACGTGCCTTGCCCATTTTAAATGGAGGACAACATCTTCCACGCTCACTACAAATGACTGAATTTGGAGTGAACTTATATGTGATCCGTGTGACAGACAAACTACAGTTTTAAGTACGAGGTCTGTAGGTAACTATTTTGAACAACAAACTGGTGTCAATTGCATCACTGACACACTAAAACAAATTTTTAATGGAGGACAGAAGTGGCAGTATTTTCTGAAAATGTATATGTCATCAGTGTGATGGAGAAAACACAGTTTTAAATACCTGGCCTGTAGGTAACTATTTTGAACAGCAAACTGGTGTAAATTGCTTCACTGACACACTGAAAAATTTTTTAATGGAGGCTAGAAATTGTAGCATTTTCAGCGCAATTATATGTGATCCGTGTGATGGACAAACCACAGTTTTAAATAAGTGGATTTTTAGCGCTGTAATATGGAAAGGACCTGGCTGTATTCTGCAGAGCCAACAAGCAAATGGCGCAGAAAAACTGTGTTCTCTGGTTTACTTTTAAAGCAAATAATGAGGATTAAGATCCAAAAAAAAAATTATTCCTGGCCCCTGAGACCTGGGACTATTTCTAGAATTATCTAACAGCAGCAGGAGACAAAACTGGAATGGAGCCTTTTGTGCTATATGCACTGCAGTCTGCTATATACCCTGCCTGCCTATATACACTGCCTGCCTGATATCTCTGCAGATGGATTAGTCTTCAAAAGGATTGTTTGTTGAGATGGATATGACGCGCCCCCTGGGCCATGTTCAAGGGATTACCCGGAGCCGGATCTGGATAGGGGTAGTAGTCCTTGTGGCGGTGACCCGGTCCGTGCCCAGGGTGTCAAACTAAGCGGCAGTCTATGGCAGTAGATGTTAGAATATGTGTCGACTACGCCACCCGTTGAGTGGGGCTTTGAAGCCGCCGCTGCAGAACAGTCCGCTGAGGCCGGTGGTATGGGTGCAGCGATGATGTGATAACCCCCAACGGGAGGGGTATGGCCTCAGGGCAGCAGATGAAGATGATAGGGGTTGTGACGGTGCAGTAAGAAGAGTCAGAGTCAGGAGATGCAGTTTCAGGGGTTTTACTCACAAGTGTTCTCTCAGTCACTCTGGCCTTGAGTGACCACCCGAGCCGTGCTGCGTCCACCAGGTCCTGGACTCGACTAACCCCCAGGCAGTTACGGAGCGTGGTCCTGAGCTCCCTTCTCCCTCTCTGTCTCTGGCCATTCCCACCAGGGATCCACCTTTGGCCGGCTCCCTCGGGTCTCTTAGTGGTCAAACCTCCTCTGGGTTCCCTGACCCTATGCTTGGTGTGCCTTCTGGTGGATTTGGTGAGGGTCGTGGCAAATCTTGACCACGACCTCCGGTTCCTGGCTGAGGATAAGTGGCCTCCACCAGTTCGGGTTCCGGTACCCATGTCCGCCAACCCTTCACCCTTTTTGGTCTGATTCTGGGTTCTTAGGGTTCCCTCTGATCTTCCACTCTGGACCTTTCTTTCTCCTCTCTCCTCTGCAGGCTTGGCTCTGGAGCTGGGCCCAGTCGGAGCCACAGCTCCCTGTCAGCCCTCCTGGCTGAGCTCCCCTGCTAAAAAGACCCTGTCCTAAGATGGTGCCCACCATATATACTCCCTCTATGTGTGAGCCCAGGTGACTAGCACCCAATGAGCTCCTAGCTTTACCCAGAGTACTCCCCCTATCTGCCCCTACACTACTGGGATGTTCCACCCCCCTCCCACTCCAGCCAGGGACAGACGCTGTCGTACCTGCACATATACTTGGTGGGAGTACCGTAGTTCTGTCCCCCGGAAATGGGATGTATGTAGTGCATGCAGCCTACTGAGCTCAGTTCCACACTCCCTCCTTACCCGGGAGTGGAATACCACACCTCTGGGTCGAGGTGCAATACCCCTGTAGCAGCCGAGTCCTCAGGGTGCTACATTCCCCCCTGGTAAATCACAGCACGTCCTCGGGCTGTAAAAGAATAAAATATCCAAAAACATACAATTTTTTTTCCAAAACATACAAGAACATATCAAACATTAAACATTATCAATCTCTAGCAATAAAACTTCTTCATATAAATATTCTTGAGCTTCTGGCCACTGGGCACTTGTGACCAGGTAAAAGTGCAACAGTCAGTTCAAGAACAACAGTTTCCTATAAAACCAGTAGGGGGCGCCTTAGAAAGCGCAACTATATACAAGGGGAGGTGGCCGCTCTCAGTCCTCGGCCAGTGGGGAAAAGGAATGGCTGTTCACAGTCCTCAGCCTGTTAAGGGATAGGGGACTCACGGGTTTAAGTTCACACTTGTCCCAACGGGGAACATATTTAAATTAGCAGCAGTTCTTATACCCTTACGGATAACTATGTACAGTTCTTTTTTTTTTTACCGTACTCTAATAACGGCGTCCTCCTGATGCTTCCTCCCTGTATTCTTCAGACCCGTCCGGGTCCTCTTGCTCCTCCTGACACCTCAGCTCTTTCTCTGTCAACCGGTGTACATGAAGGGCATAGGGTCCTTTGGCACATTGGTGCCGGGTAAAGGTGACCTCGTCACCCAGGTATAGGTCACGACCTCTGTGTCCCTCCGGCAGGTGGGACTCGACATCTCTGCGGGTCACGAAGACGTCGCCTGGCGTGTGGTGATCCCGGATGAAGCCCCAACCGTGCTGCAGTTGGAATTTGATTTCAGTCCCGGTGGCACGGGGACCGTGAGCTGCACGGGGGTTCCGTCGGGTCCGGCTCTTCTGCTCTGCACTCTTCACTTGCAACCGCTCCTCGCGGACCCACCTCTCTCGCCGTTCCCGGTCGAAAACCTCTAACTGCTGCCGGCAGCACTCTGCACGCTCAGCTGCAGCCGCCCGGGTCTCTTGAGTGAACCCGATGAGGTCTCCTCCAGTGGGGTCCCACGCAAACTGCGCTTCCTCCAGCGAGAGTGGGGTGATCTTGGCGGGCGCCGGAGCCGGGATCAGGGGCTCATCCAGGGGCCTTTCCTTCCGGAGTCGGGGATGGTAGTACTCCGGTGGCCACTCAAAAGGCTGCCCATCCGGGCAAGTGTGCTGGGCAAACAAGTCTTCACCCAGGTGCGGCACTGTGGAGGTTGAGGGCGCGGTGGTGGCTGCGGCGCCCGGGATCACTAGGCCTTGCGACCAGGCTTGGGGTATCCTGAAGGTAAAGGGCACCGTGAAGACGGCGGCGCCCGGGGGTAACTGACTTTGCGACCAGGCCGGTGGCTCAGTAGAGGGCGCTGTTGGTACTGCGGCGCTCGGGGGCACTCGGCCCTGCTACCAGGCCGGTGGCGTCTCCTGCTTGGCCGCGCTCAGGGTTGAGGCGCGTGACGTCACAGGGGGCGTGGTCGCGGCTCCTGCTTGGGGCCTAGTCTGGAGCGGTAGCGGTGCGGCAACGGGCACGATCGGTGGGATTTCGGGCTCTGCGACGGGGAGCGGGGGTAGGCTTACGGTGGCTGGGCTTGGGGTAGTAACGTCCCCTTTACTTGCCTCCGTCTCTTCAGCTCCCTCTGCGGCGTCGTCTCCGGCCTCCGTCCCTTCTGCATCCTCTTCAGGGGCAGGCGTGCTCCTCGTTGCGGGTGGTGTGCTCCGCTGGCGGGTTCCAGCCTGCTGGGCCATCTCCCTGCTCCATTCCGTCAGCGTTTCTCGCTGCACCTGGGCCATCCTCCTTGCGAGGCCCTCCAGCGCGGTCTGTGCACGCTCCCGGTCTCGGGGGAGCTGTGCCAGGATCTCCACCAGGTCTTGTGGGGTGGTTGCTTGCATCAGGCTCCTGACCACAGGGTCGGTGCTGCCTGCCTCTCCCTCCATCTCCGGGTACGGCTCCTCCAGACTCCTCCAGGCTGCACCCATCTTCGCTCTTTTGTTCTGTCTCCGCCCACACTCAGGGCGGTCCTGGGGCAACTTGGTGATTGTCAGTTCCAGGGGCAGACCCCCCACGCTGATGGACATCTCAATCATTGCAGTCTCTGCTGGTGGGGGCGGTCTTCGTTTTTGGCGCCATTCTTGGTCCTGGCCCACGATGGGAGGTGGCCTCTTGCCACCCTCTGGCACGCCCATAATGGCGTCCGCTCTGCCAGGGCGGGAAATCTTCCCAGATGGCGGGAATCGTCTCCCAGTGGCGGGAAACTCTGTGGATGGCGGGAAAAAGCTGCAGATGGCGGGCAACCGGCGGGAAACGACCCGTGATGGCGTCCGATGGCGGGGACCCTCCGGAATTGGCGGGAGACTTCTTTTTGAGGTAAATGTGAACTTTTCTTCAGGCACGCAGTACCCGGTGGTTGCGGGCACGGAAACCTGCCGACTACGCCAAAGTTGACGCGCCCCCTGGGCCATGTTCAAGGGATTACCCGGAGCCGGATCTGGATAGGGGTAGTAGTCCTTGTGGCGGTGACCCGGTCCGTGCCTTTCTGGTGGATTTGGTGAGGGTCGTGGCAAATCTTGACCACGACCTCCGGTTCCTGGCTGAGGATAAGTGGCCTCCACCAGTTCGGGTTCCGGTACCCATGTCCGCCAACCCTTCACCCTTTTTGGTCTGATTCTGGGTTCTTAGGGTTCCCTCTGATCTTCCACTCTGGACCTTTCTTTCTCCTCTCTCCTCTGCGGGCTTGGCTCTGGAGCTAGGCCCAGCCGGAGCCACAGCTCCCTGTCAGCCCTCCTGGCTGAGCTCCCCTGCTAAAAAGACCCTGTCCTAAGATGGTGCCCACCATATATACTCCCTCTATGTGTGAGCCCAGGTGACTAGCACCCAATGAGCTCCTAGCTTTACCCAGAGTACTCCCCCTATCTGCCCCTACACTACTGGGATGTTCCACCCCCCTCCCACTCCAGCCAGGGACAGACGCTGTCGTACCTGCACATATACTTGGTGGGAGTACCGGAGTTCTGTCCCCCGGAAATGGGATGTATGTAGTGCATGCAGCCTACTGAGCTCAGTCCCACACTCCCTCCTTACCCGGGAGTGGAATACCACACCTCTGGGTCGAGGTGCAATACCCCTGTAGCAGTCGAGTCCTCAGGGTGCTACAGATATATGTCTCTAATATAGTTTGGTATACCTACACTAACTAGAAACAAGCAAATCTCTCCCTAGCTCATCTGCACCCCTCCCTACACTGTCTGATTCCGGAGTGACTGTGACAAGCACGTGACCTGATGACTCTGTGCAGCCAGCAATCACTGTAATGCCACAACCAACATGGCTACGGCATTAAAGCGAGTGGCAGGCAATCCCTGCATGTTTATTGGCACTCTAAAGAGCACCAAACATGCAAGGAGGAGACCCGAGCTCCTGCCGTGCAACCCCGGAAATACTCGGCGAGCGCCGAGCATCTCGAGCAATGAGATGCTCGGGCGAGCACCGAGCAGTAGCGAACATGCTCGCTCATCACTATATGTCATACCAGTGAAACAAGGACATGTTATGGGCTCACCTGGTTAAGTGGATTCTCTAAGCCATAGGTCAGGGTGAGAAGCTTAGACAGGAGGCAATTGTGCAGCGGATCAAGCATTGGTAGTCAGCATGTGGATCAGTGAGGACCAGTACAACAGGATATTCAGGAGCTCAGACAAACAAATTGCATAGGAAAGAGCGCATGAGGCAGAATAAAATGTGCAAATACACACAGGAATTGTAAGTGTATAGGCAACCTTGCAGCAAGCAAATAGTTTAGATCAGAGTTGTTCAGAATCAGGGACTTGCAGTAGATAGAAGGTTAATGGCAGAGATTTTTGCAATTAGGAACTTTAAAATCAAGAAATTTGAGCAAATAATTAGTAAATGGCAGAGATGTATGCAATCAGGAACTTGCAGTAGACAGATAGCTAATGGCAGAACGGTATGCAATTAGAAACTTGAAGCAGACAGATAGTTATTAGCAGACACGTGCAATAAGAAAGTTGCAACAGGCAAATGGTTAACAACACAACAGCAATGATGAACAGACAAACTGGTTATTTGCTTGCAGGGATGTGATTACACACATTAGTGGTAGAGATTAAGAAAATCAGATAACTGGCTTGCAAACACATTTGTGTGAACAGCAGCAGTATTAGCTGATATAAATTCGGACACAGATATCTGTAGCAGTAGAGTTTAGAGTGAAATTGCACCAGGATGTGAAGAAATGGCAGCAGGGAGACCCCACAGAATCTTGCTGTTGCCACCACTTGTGATGGATCCAAACCCTGTCACCCGCCTGACATCACAATCACGTTAGACGAATCATGTGGTACGGACCTGCCCTCTGCACTTACTTGACATTCCACACCCCCCTCGAGGACGCGTAAGGTCAGATTGGTACCATTCTGCACAGACACCCCCTTTCCACACGGGTACAGGAAGGCACCAGGGTGTGAGAAGAGGAAGCCCACTCAGTCACTGACGTGGCACCACACTCGCTCACACTCATTCCAAGCTGAGAGGCTCTTTCACTAGCTCCAGTGAAGCAGAGCCTGGTCAGCCTGGGAGAGCTACCACCAGTTTCTATTTGATATAACGGACTTATATCGGGCTAGAAACCAGCTCGGTAGTGTGTTCGTTGGACCGAACAATGGACCTAAGGTTCGTGGATCGAGATAAAAGAACAGCCCAAGGTTAAATTCTAGATTTAATCACCTTAGGGGCACACTAAACAATATGATATATACATAAGGGTTATACATACACAGTGGCCAGAGTTACAAGCACGAAAGTATGGATACAAAAGATATAAAGCAGTTACTTAAGAGTCAATTACCGGTTAGATGGACGATCTGACTTTCAGGGGAAGGGCTGCCACATGGGTGGTTTGTGGGCCTTCTCTTTGTTGTCGCAGGACTTTTTCCACATGACTTGACATCACGACCTCCCCAGGAAAAAGACAATGGAGCCAGGGCTGCTGGAGTTCTTAACCCCTCTGGATCACTCCCACTCCTGCCTCCTGGCTGTGCCTAAATCTCCTCCCTTGGTCTCTCTTAGCTACCAAACTCCCAAAACTAAAATGGGCCATACGTCCTTACTGGACAGTCCTAGGGAGCCGGTTCTGGTCTCATCGGACCCAGCTGGGCCCCTGCTACGCATGGATACCAAACACCGGGGTCCTAGGGGCCCCTGAAAGGCTGTGCTGGGTATATCCCCATCCGGGCATGCTGGACTGTGTTGTGGTGTATTACTGAGATGTATCGTATTCCCATAACTCAGTGTTGAATTATAGTTTCTTACACAAAGGACCACATGGCTGGGTTGTAGCAGCTTCACAGCTGATGGTGGGGGTTTTGTCACTCATGTCCTGTTGGCCCCCTCCTTTGCAAGCTGCAGAATCGAATTACACTGTACATGGAGATCTCTATAAAACCTGACAAACAGGGCACAGCGATGGACATGGGATTGTCTTGAATATTCTTCACAGGGGCTATCAACTGTGGCAGCTAAGAATGAAAATAAAGAGATGGCACAGCCTTCATTATAAGACAATGCCCTCATACAGCAGAAAATAAAAAAGATAAAGCTGTTGAAATGTAAATTTATCCTTAACTTCATAATAGATTGCATTCTAAAAAAAGAGAATATTTCAACAAGTATTGAGTGGGCACTCTATTGTATATTGTGATATTTGGATGCTTTTTGGAGGTATTATATAGTTACTGTATGTCGAATTTACTGAGCATGAATGGCTGAATTGTGTTTGCATTGTGTGGAAATATTATTTGTCATTGTATTTTGGTACAGTATAAACATTTGGGGTAAAATGTACTGTGTTTATCTGGATTTACTCAACTTTCCAAATTATGAGCAAAATGGTCTGAAATTGTGCGTGGTAAACTTTACTTGTTTTTCAAAAAAAATAGTTTTTAGGACATTTCATAAAAATAGAAGTCTTTTGTCCAAGGATATTGCTTTCATTAAAAAAAGGATGCATAGTAATGATAATATTTAAAAATTGGTTTTGGAGAAAGCTACATCTTCCTTGCAGCCGGTGATCGTTATGCTGTCCTTTGGTCATATCAGTTAGTAAATGGATTGATACCGGGGTGTCATTTTCAGTAAAATAGTATTGACTCCATAATTCATTTGTTTCACTGCCTGATATTACCTGTACATAATATTTTATGACATGTCGAAAAAGCAACAAAGCAATAGCGTACCAGACACTCTTTCGAAATTGACAATGCAAGCAAGAAAGTAAATAAGCTTGCATAATCCTTCATTAATTTCAGCCCTATTTTCATGAAACATTTCCAGAATTATAAAGGGACTATAATCCCTACTGATTTATTGAGAATATTTTTTGTAATTAATACCAATGGTGATGGAGAGAGCAGACCGCCTTTTACATTATTTATGCTCACAATAGCTAATTTGGGTCATGATAAAAATATTTGCATTTCTGCATTTCAATCCCTACTCTAATAAAGCAAGATCTAGTTTCGTATTTAATTTAAGCTCATGTAATGATGAATTGGACTAATGCATGTTGAAATAGGATGCAATATTAAAAATGAGCTTGAAATGCCCTGTGAGCTTGGTGGCATTGTGTCCCTCTTTATACACCAAGCTAACAGTTTTAATGCTTATTCTGGCAATTGAAAGTTGTGTAGGTATCCTGTTATTGTGTCTACTTAAATTAGGACAAAATGTGAAATTTAAGGAGGTTATCCAGGACTATTACATTTTTTCACTATGGGCCGAAGAACTAACTAGTCTGTTCTATCCAGTGCAGATCTCTGCTGGCACACAGTTGTCAGGGACCGTTTCTGCTGGCGATCCAATTGCTTCCGCTGATGTCACATTGACAGAACAGCTTCTCATACGCTCTACTTTGTCATCGGGCGTGACTCCCGATATCATAGTGTTTGACAGCTGGCTCTCTGCTGCCTAACAGCTGGAAGCTGGCTGTCAATCAGCTTGACATTGGCAGTGTCACCCTGATGGTGACAGCAACTCGGAAGAAGACAAGCTGTTCTAGTGTTGCAGGGAAGCTGAATCACCGGCTAAAGCTGTCGGTGACTGCTCTGAGCTGGCGTAGGGTTGATCAGGCAAGTAGTTGCCTCTGTTAGGAACTACCTGCCTGTAGGAAGGCCATGCATGCCTCTTCATGTCTTCTAGCTTTAGGGCTTCCTCTCACAGATGCCTGACATGACATGCTTCCAGGCAGACTCAAACATTCACTTTGCTCTTAGTAATAGAGATGAGCGTTGTTCTACTCGAACTGTTCGCCAATCTCAAATTCGAGCTGTTTTGGGAGTTGTGTTCGAGCCGTTCGGCGAACACGAACAATTTGAGAAAAATTCGGCTGTTCGAGGTTATGTTCGATAACTGTTCGTGCACCAAAATCATAACTGGATTTTTTCTCAGTAATGATGAAAATTAATGTTAATACGCAGTTTGAGTGTACAGCGGGGTGGGGGGAGGGGCAGGGGATGGATCTCTGCAGGAACAATGAAGATCTCCATTTTTTTTTTCTCTTTCCCGCATTTACAGTGGGGAGGTGCAATCTGTCAGCCTATCAGCAGCGCACACACGGAGCGAAGTGCTTTTTTTCACACAAGCAAGGGCATGTGTCATTGTCAGTGTATGTCACATGTCCTTGCCCTATAAGACCAAGCCATTTTCCCCGTCGCCACCATTTTCTCACTGCTGCAGCTGCGTGTTAGACGGCACCGCTGTTGCTGTGTGCGCTATACCTTGTTAATTTCAAGCCAATTTTCGCACAAATCTACAGATAGCTTGGGAGTAGGGAATAGTTGTGATTGCAGTCCTTTTAAGGACTAGGTTACAGCATTTCCTACGACTTTTATCAGGCAGGTCTGTGCTCTTAAATAGATAGATTGTGGGAGTAAAGACTAATTGTAATTGGAGTCCTTTTCAGGACTAGGTTACATCAGTTCCTATCAGTTTTTGCCAGGCAGGTCTGTGCCAGTGCTGTGCAAGTTTTTTTCACAGCATTTGGCTGAATCTAGCAAAGCTAATCCTTTTTGGCCTATTGCAGAGTGTGTTAGTCAGTGGAGTAGCCTATCTGCGTTGCAAGATATACCACCTGTGTATAGAATACCAATTTTTTTACTGCACCTAGTGAAGTAAAATCTTTTGGGCATAGCATCATTCTATTAGTCCATCTATACTGACCTCCATCAGGTTGCAAATTGAATATAATTTTTTCTGCATCTAGCTCTGAAAAAATATTGGGCTTCAAGCTGTGTGTGGGACTTGTTGTATTAGTCCATCTATACTGACCTCCATCAGGTTGCAAACTGCATATATTTTTTTCTTCATCTACCTCTGAAAAAATATTGGGCTTCTAGCTGTGTGTGGGACTTGTTCTATTAATCCATCTATACTGACCTCCATCAGGTTGCAAACTGAATATATTTTTTTCTGCATCTACCTCTGAAAAAATATTGGGCTTCTAGCTGTGTGTGGGACTTGTTCTATTAATCCATCTATACAGACCTCCATCAGGTTGCAAACTGAATATATTTTTTTCTGCATCTACCTCTGAAAAAATATTGGGCTTCTAGCTGTGTGTGGGACTTGTTGTATTAGTCCATCTATACTGACCTCCATCAGGTTGCAAACTGAATATATTTTTTTCTGCATCTACCTCTGAAAAAATATTGGGCTTCTAGCTGTGTGTGGGACTTGTTCTATTAATCCATCTATACAGACCTCCATCAGGTTGCAAACTGAATATATTTTTTTCTGCATCTACCTCTGAAAAAATATTGGGCTTCTAGCTGTGTGTGGGACTTGTTGTATTAGTCCATCTATACTGACCTCCATCAGGTTGCAAACTGAATATATTTTTTTCTGCATCTACCTCTGAAAAAATATTGGGCTTCTAGCTGTGTGTGGGACTTGTTCTATTAATCCATCTATACAGACCTCCATCAGGTTGCAAACTGAATATATTTTTTTCTGCATCTACCTCTGAAAAAATATTGGGCTTCTAGCTGTGTGTGGGACTTGTTGTATTAGTCCATCTATACTGACCTCCATCAGGTTGCAAACTGAATATATTTTTTTCTGCATCTACCTCTGAAAAAATATTGGGCTTCTAGCTGTGTGTGGGACTTGTTCTATTGATCCATCTATACAGACCTCCATCAGGTTGCAAACTGAATATATTTTTTTCTGCATCTACCTCTGAAAAAATATTGGGCTTCTAGCTGTGTGTGGGACTTGTTGTATTAGTCCATCTATACTGACCTTCATCAGGTTGCAAACTGAATATATTTTTTCTGCATCTACCTCTGAAAAAATATTGGGCTTCTAGCTGTGTGTGGGACTTGTTCTATTAATCCATCTATACAGACCTCCATCAGGTTGCAAACTGAATATATTTTTTTCTGCATCTACCTCTGAAAAAATATTTGGCCTTCTAGCAGTGTGTGGGACTTTCTCTAATAGTCCATCTATACTGACCTCCATCAGGTTGCAAATTAAAAATAATTTTTATCTGCATCTAGCTCTGAAAAAATATTTGGCCTTCTAGCAGTGTGTGGGACTTTCTCTATTAGTCCATCTATACTGACCTCCATCAGGTTGCAAATTAAAAATAATTTTTATCTGCATCTAGCTCTGAAAAAATATTTGGCCTTCTAGCAGTGTGTGGGACTTTCTCTATTAGTCCATCTATACTGACCTCCATCAGGTTGCAAATTGAATATAATTTTTTTCTGCATCTAACCCAGCCAATAGTTTTGGCCTAATACCACAGTTTGGCCACTCAGCTCTGCTCGGTTCCCATCCATTGTTTTTTTGTGCAAACAACTCCAGAGTTGTTAATTAGTTAACCACCAAAATGAGTGGAAAAAGGCCTGCTTCTGGTGGAAAGGGGAATAGGCATGTTGGGAAGGGGAAAAAAGGTTGTGTCCGTGGGGTAGGTGTTAAAGCAACAGTAACATCTGCAGAAGAAAGACCATCTTCCAGCCAAACTAAAATGTCTACTTCTTCTAGCGGACAATGTGATAAGATCCCTTTCTTACGGCCACGCCAATCGCTACAAATTCCAGATGAGGCACAAAAACAGCAGGTGCTTCAATGGATATCAAGTGCTCCTTTAAGTGGGCTCTCCTCCACATGAACTTCAACATCACAAATACTCCAGTCCTCAAAGGTGTCACCCCAATCGCACTTGCTTCCTCACAGCTCCCAAATCTCCAGCTGCCCGTCTGAGTATGAGGTAGAACAGATGGTTGAGTCTGCAGAGCTGTTTACTCATACTATAGCCTGGGAATCAGAGGTCGACTCCAGCGCTTCTGTGAATCCAGACGAGGAAATGATCTGCACTGATGCCCAGAATCTTTATGAGTCGGATCCAGGACCAGACGCAGAAGGTTCTGACCATAATGTAGACCCTCATTCCCAAACTGTAACTCCTGTTGGTGGAGACAATGAAGAAGACGATGATAAGACTCAAATACCTGATTGGAGCAACAACTTTAGTTTTTTGTCAGGGCAGGAACAGGTTGGCTCTGAGGACGACGGGTGTGATAACGCACAGGGTGATGATGATGAGGTTGGAGATCCCACTTACTGTCAACCCACAGTCAGCCAAGAGATGAGGTCAGCAGAGTAGGTGGAGGAAGATGCTAGTGACGACGAGGTCAGGTTGCGCCTTCCTGGACAGAGACGTAGTACTGGAAGCACGTCAACAACTGCATCCTCAAACACAACTCTGCCTCTCACCACAAGTCGTGGTGGCTCTTCAGGTCGCATGGGTGCTAAGCCTTGCATAGCCTGGGCATTTTTTCAGATCGATAAAGATGACCCAACTCGTGTTATCTGTAACATTTGTCAGCAAAAGCTAAGTAGAGGCCAAAAAATACATAGTTTGAGTACTTCATGCATGAACCGGCACATGGACATGAAGCATAAGTTGCAGTGGGAAGCTCAGTGTGCTACAATGCGGCCTAGCCGGCCGGGCCAACCACCGTCTGCCATATCTTGTGCATCCGCGGCCTCTTCATCCTCTGTGACTGGGGGGACAGCAGTCACACCTGTTTTGGGGCGCAGACCTGCCACCTCTTTACCCGCAACAGCCAGCGTGATTGGCAGGTCATCATTTTCTTTGGAGGTGGTAACACCAGCTGGTGTTGAGCGCTGTCCGACATCGATAGCACCACCTTTGGATCAAGGCAACCTAACATGTCCGCCTGCATCTTCCTCACAGACCGGCAGTTTGCCAGGGACACCCTTATCAACCCCGTCTAAGCACAATAGCCAGCCCTCGGTCCCTCAGATGTGGACAAGTAAAAGACCATTTCCTCCTAGCCATGAGAAAGCTAAGAGGTTGAATTTCACCATCTGCAAGTTCTTGGCTACAGAAATGCTGCCTTTCCGCCTGGTGGACACAGAGGATTTTCGAGACCTTATGTCCGTCGCAGTGCCCCAGTACCAGATGCCCAGTCGGCACTACTTCTCAAAGAAAGGTGTGCCTGCGCTCCACCAGCATGTCGCACACAACATCACCGCTTCTTTGAGAAACTCTGTGTGTGACAGGGTGCATTTCACCACAGACACTTGAACGAGTAGGCATGGACAGGGGCGTTACATGTCGCTGACTGGGCACTGGGTAACTATGGTGACAGCAGGACAAGGGGCTGCTGTCCAAGTCTTGCCGTCCCCACGAGTTGTGCGTCAATCCTCTTTATGTCAAAGTTCCTCCACTGCTTCTGCCTCCTCAACCTCCTCTCGGTCTTCCACCTGCACCCAAAGCCTGTCTGGTCATGCCACAAGCTTTCTAACTGCGCAGAAGGGATCCTGCACACCTCCTTACTATGCTGGCAGTAGGGCTCAACGTCATCAGGCGGTTTTTACATTGAAATGTCTGGGAAATGTGAGTCACACAGCTGAGGAGTTGTGGTCAGCTCTGGAGAACCAATTTCATGAATGGTTGTCTCCACTGGACCTGAAACCAGGGAAGGCCGTGTGCGACAATGCTGCAAACCTGGGTGCGGCCCTTCGCCGGGGCAATGTCACACACGTGCCTTGTATGGCTCACGTGTTGAACCTGGTTGTCCAGCATTTTTTAGCCCACTATCCCAGACTAGATGGCCTTCTGCAGAGGGCACGGTCGCTGTGTGCTCACTTTCGCCGTTCGCATCCCGCAGCTCAGCGACTTACATCTCTACAGAAGTCGTTGGGCCTGCCACTTCACCGGCAAAAATGCGATGTGCCTACCCGGTGGAATTCAACTCTGCACATGTTGCAGCGACTGTGGCAGCACCGACAAGCCCTGGTGCAATACGTTCTGACGTATAGCCTGGGCCAACGAGATCCAGAGGTGGGGCAAATCACGCTGGAGGAGTGGTCTCAGATCAGGGACCTATGCACCCTTTTGCACAGTTTTGAAATGGCGACAAAGATGTTTAGTGCTGACGATGCCATTATCAGCATGACTATTCCGGTGATTTACATGCTGGAGCACATGTTAAACAGAATTCGGAGTCAGGTGGTGGCACAAGAGGAGGTGGAGGAAGTAGAGGAGGAGGAGTTGTATGCGGAAGGGCTAACATCTGCAAGGTCCAGACGGTCGGCAGCACCAAGGCGGCAGGCATGTGAGGGTGGGGGAGATGGTTTTACCAGGGCGCATGGTAGCAGCCAAACTAGTGAGGCAGGTGCAGGAGCCCAGGAAGAAGTGGAGGACGAACTGATGGAAGACTCATCAGATGAGGGAGACCTTGATCACATTTCTGTTGTGCGAGGTTGGGGGGAGAGGACAGAGGAAGGAAGCATGATTGTTACCTCGCCACCAACACAACAGGGACTTGGTGCTCCTGGATGCGCAACACACATGAGTGCCTTCTTGCTGCACTACCTGCAACATGACCCTCGAATTGTGAGAATTAGAAATAATCCTGACTACTGGGTTGCCACACTGTTAGATCCCCGGTACAAAAGTAAATTTGCAGAAATTATTCCTGCCATAGAAAGGGATGCACGCATGCAGGAGTATCAGCAGAGACTGTTGCAGAATCTTACATGTGCTTTTCCACAAAATACCAGTGGTGCATGTAGTGAATCTCACAGTTCCAACTTGCCAACCGTGGGACCGTCAAGTGTTCAGCACTCAAACCGTAACAGAACCACAGTATCTGCTGGTAACATCAATTTTGCGGAATCATTTAACCACTTTTTTAGCCCATCCTTTGCAAGGCCACAGGAGACAAGAAGTCTGACACATAGTCAACGCCTAGAGACGATGGTACAGGAGTATCTCCAAGTAAACATTGAAGCCACGACTGTGTCACTGGACCCTTGCTCTTTTTGGGCTTCCAATCTGGATAAATGGCCGGAGCTAGCCACTTACGCCTTGGAGATCTTGTCATGCCCCGCATCCAGCGTTCTGTCTGAACGTGTGTTCAGCGCTGCTGGTGGTGTGCTGACAGATAAGCGCACGTGGCTCTCCACTGATAATGTAGACAGACTCACGTTCATAAAGATGAACAAATCATGGATCCGAAACGACTTTTCTACCCCTGTGTCATCCTGGGGAGAGTAAAAGCTTGATGAATGGTTAAAATCACCCTAGCTTTCAAATTACTAATCATGTTTATCTGTATCTTGGCTGGAAAATAATTTGGGCTTTGTAGCAGTGTGCAGCACTGATTCTATTAGGCCATCTATAATAAGCTCCACCAGATTTAAAATTACTAATCATGTTTATCTGTATCTTGACTGGAAAATAATTTGGGCTTTGTAGCAGTGTGCAGCACTGATCCTATTAGGCCATCTATACTAAAGCTTCACCAGATTTAAAATGAATAATAATTTTTAGCTGCATCTAGCCCGGAAAATAAATTTGGGGCTCCGAGATGCGCAAGACACATAAGTGCCTTCTTGCTGCACTACCTGCAGCATGACCCTCATATTGTCAGAATTCGAAGTAATCATGACTACTGGGTTGCCACACTCTTAGATCCCCCAAACTTTTCGATCAACCTTTTCATTTTAATAAAGACCAAAAAAATGGTCATTTTTGAAATTATAAGCATTAGCAGGTTGTTAGAAACTGAAATCAAACAGTTTTCAACTCAAAACTTTATTCTAGGTGATGTTACATTTTCACATAGGACCCCTTGTTCGAAAGGAGCTTCTGAACTCTCTCATCCATTGAATTTGTCAGGTTTTGGATGGTTTCTGCTTCAATTGTTTTGCATGAGGACAGAATACCCTCCCAGAGCTGTTGCTTAGATGTGAACTGCCTCCCGCCATCATAGACACTCCTTTTAATGATGCTCCAAAGGTTCTGAATGGGGTAGAGGTCAGGGGAGCATGGGGGTCAAACCATAAGTTTGTCCCCTTTTATGCCCATATCAGCCAGAGATGCAGATGTTTTATGTGCAGCATGAGATGGTGCATTATCATGCAGAAAAATGATCTTGCTGTGAAATACACGGTTCTTCTTCTTGAACCATGGCAGGAAGTGCTGTTTGAGAAAATCCACATACATTATGGAGTTCATCTTTAGCGCCTTCAGGGATCCTAAAGGGGCCGACAATCTCTCTCCCCATGATTCCAGCCCAAAACATTACTCCACCTCCTCCTTGTTGGCGCTGTAGCCGTATTTGTGTGGGGTGTCCATCAACCAGCCATCCTCCACTCCATCCATCTGGACCATCGAGCGCTGCACGGCACTCATCCGTGAACAAAACAGTTTTGAAATCAGTCTTCATGTAATGTTTGGCCCACTGGAGCCGTTTCTGCTTGTGTGAAGTGGATAGAGGAGGTCGACAGGATGGCGTATGCACAGCTGCAAACCTCTGAAGGACCCTGCATCTTGTTGTTCGGGGGACGTTGGAGGCACAAGCAGCTTCAAAAACTTGTCTGCTGCTATGACAAGGCTTTTTTGCCGCTGCTCTTTCAACCTGACGTAATTGCCTGTAGGAAAGAGTCCTCAATTTGCCCTTATCAGCACGCACACGTGTGTACTGTGAATCAGCTACATACTTCTTGATTGCCAAGACACTTCATCCTGATCATCGCACAATGTTGATTGTAGTCATGCCTTGACCTAAACACTCCACAATTTGTTGCTTTTCAGCAGCCGACACATCCTTTTTCTTTCCCATTTTGGCAGAAAATGTAGGCTGCTTAATAATGTGAGACAGCCTTCTTAAGTAGTCTTGCCTTTCATTGGACACACCTGCCAAACTAATTAGCACAGGTGTCTGCAAATGCTTACAGTGATATAAAGAGCCCTGACACACATCACCATCAATGAGTTTAACTGACAAACAAACAAATTCTTCCCTTATCACTCCTAAACACTTTTTGCATAATAATTTGGAACACAGTGTACATGTGCTTTTCCACAAAACACCAGTGGTTCACGTAGTGAATCTTACAGTTCTAACTTGCCAACCGTGGTCTGTATGGAGTTGTTCAATAAAGGGCCGAAAATTAAGATAACATAGATGGGAGAGGTCTCTATGAATAGGAATTCCTAAGTATTTGATACCCTGTGAGGGCCAGGCAAAGGGAAAGTTGGACTGGATGGAATCCTATATGGATTTGGGGAGGGAGACATCGAGGGCCTCAGACTTCGCTGCATTGATTTTAAAATTTGACCATGTAACAAAGTGATCTATTTCAGCCATAACAGCATGGATGGATATATGTGATTGAGTGATATATACTAGGACATCATCAGCAAATAGAGAGCACTTGTACTCGGTGCCTCCCACCTCAATCCACCTAATATTGGGGTTATGGCGAATTGATGAGAGCAGGTGCTCCGTCACTAGGATGTATAAGGGAGGGGACAGAGAACATGCCTGCCTTGTCCCATTGGTGATTGTGAAAGGTGATGAAAATGTTCTGACGCGCCCCCTGGGCCTTGGGACACCCGGAGCCGGACCCTTTTTGGTGGATGCTGGTGGTTGTAGTCTCCGTGGCGGCAACCCGGTTCCGTGGCTCAGGGCGGTCAAACCAGTGGCGGAACTATTTATGTGGTTTTGATGTTTAAATGTCCGACTACGCCACCCGTGGATTGCGGTCAGAGTGAACCGCCGCTCCAGGGCAGACCGCTGAGGCTGGTGTTGTGGGTGCAGCAGAGCGTAGCATAACTCCCCACGGGAGGAGTATAGCCTCAGGGCAGTGTATGCGGAGGATGGGGGTGATGGTGCAGGGCAGCAGCAGTAATGACATGGAGTCAGTGATGCAGTCCAGGGCCTTTACTCACAGTTCTTATTATCCAGACCACGTCTGCAGGTAACGGCTGCCCACGTCGTACTGTGCTCACCAGGTGAGGGGCTCAGACAACTCCCAGATAACTTTGGAGTGCTTCACAGGACCCCCTTTGTGTGTCCTTTGTCTGGCCTTTCTTACCAACCCTTCTGTCCGGCTGCCTCGGGCCTCCTCTTGGTAAACTTGGCGCCAGTTTCCCTGACCCTATGTGGTGCCTTCCTAGCGGGTGTAGCGAGGTGCTGCGCCACATAAAATGTCACAGCCTCCTGTTGCTAGCTGAGGGTCGTTTCCTGCCTCCACTAGTTTCGGGGACTGGTCTCCCCCTTTGGCCTGCCCCTCCACGCAGGTGGATTCGGGCGTGCGGTGGCGACTCGCCTGTCCGCACCCCTGAGATCCCTTCGTTCCTCGTTCCTGGAGCCTTCTCCGCTCCTCTTCCTTCCTTCTCCCTCTTCCAGGCCTGGGCCTCTGTTACTAGGCCCGCCTCCGGAGCAGAGCTCATGCAGAGCCCCTGCTCCCTGCCACTTCTGCTCAGACTTCTCTGCACTGAACTAAGATGGTGCCCACCTTTTATACTCCCTTCTCAATGCACCCAGGAACTGCTTCCTCCCTACTCCTCCACTACAGGGTTCCCCTTCCTCAGTGTTCCCTCCCCCCACTCCAGCCAGGGACAGGGACTGTCGTGCCCATCTCAGGGGCATATTGGTCGCCCTGCCCCACGGCAATGTGGTGTAATGCATGCAGGTGTCGGGTCCTGATCCACACTACATCCTTACCTGAGAGTGAGATATCACACCTCTGGGTGAGGTGCAATACCTCTGTAGCAACCGAGCCCTCAGGGTGCTACAGTTCCATTTATCTTCAGCCTAGGTGACGTATTGCGATACAGGGCCGTGATTTTGGCTATAAAAGGGTCCCCTAGACCCCTACCCCAAGCTTTTTAAGAGAATCATATATGGCGTGCCAGGAGACTCTATGGAATGCTTTCTCAGCATCCAACGAGAGTATCTAATTACAAATTTTTAACTGCATCTAGCCCAGGAAATACTTTGTGCCTAGTAGCAGGGTCTGCTAGTCAGCGGATTATCCCGGCTGTTAAGCAAGCTACACCACCTGTAGTTTGGACACTTCATTTTTTCAAAGGAAATGCTTCGGGACCACGGGATACTCAGTGAAGAGCATCAGGAGGCACCCCAAGGCATAGGGGCTCGGACTGGCAGTAGGATGCCTTGCGGTGGACAGCCGAGCTCGATCCTTATAAAAGCTTTTTAACTGCAGCAGCTTTAGTGGACGCTACTGGAGCTGGAATTACGCGGCTGCTGGCATGAGACTTGCCCTCCAATTGATCCTTGTAAATGGATTTAAAGTGTATTTATTCAAATTAGAGAGACAATTTAAATTAAAAAGCTTAGAGCTGCCTCCACCACAGGGGGGCTCGCTCGACCCACCAGCGGACAGGCACCAGTATTGGGAGAGGGGGGCTGGCCATCAGGGTTCACCGCGGCTCTGGCACAAACCCGGCGACACGGAGGTGGCACGGGCAGGAGCGGACTGAACGTGTCGGCTTCTCACTTTTTGGATTTTAGAAGGGCATGACATGCCTATATCTGTGTCTCCCCCTCCTTATACTCCTCCACCTCTTTTCTTTTCGCATGACTATATGTACTTGTCACTTTTCCATGTGTTAGTTGTGTCTTCTGAGCAGTTTGTCAGCTTTTGGACACCTTTGAAGGTGTTTTCTATGTGTTTCTATGTGTTTTTGTTTGCCTGCCATTGGTTTTAACGGTGTTCGAAGGTGTTCGACGAACAGTTCGACGAACAGTTCGGCGAACACACGGGTGTTCGACGAACCGAACCGAACTCGAACACTACGGGGTGGCTCAACACTATTGCAGACTGCCTGTAAATTCTTTATCTAGCTCAATGATCTTCAAAAATGTTACTAAACTGTCAGAGGTCATGCTGGCTCTTTCTGCTCTCACCCTCCCTTCTCTTAGTGTTAGAGATAGCAGCAATGGTCTGGAGGGGGTTGCAAACAAATTTCCACCTTATTGAGGGTACAAATATTTACGGTCTTAGAGAAAACAGGCTGCAAAAAAAGGATGAAAGCACATGAAGGGGAAATAATTACAGGATAGAAGCTGTGCTGATATATCATAAAGACAGCAACACCCTGGATACACACAGTCTGCACATCCAGCCTATATTACTGGAAGATTCACTCCAATGAGAGAAAGAATTAAAACTTGGATAAGGCTTAAAATATCATATCAAAGAGTATGAAAATGAAGGAAGATTGCAGACTGAAACTTAGTGCAATTGTATTAACTGAAGGTAGTCACTAGAATACAGTATATAATAATCACATTTCCATTTCAAAGGTGTCCATAGCCTTTAAGGAAATATCTATTTCTTTGCAATGACCTTGAGTGAAGAAATGATGAGTTTTATGGCACTGTTGTCTGTACTTGTCTTTTGCTGCCCTTAATCTTGCATTGTCTTCATATTACTACAATAATAGAAGTAAACTCTCACTGCACACAGCTTACAATTCTCCTAACAGGTGCACACCTCACCGAAAATGCTTCATTAAATTCCACATTAAAACAGAGTATGCTTTCAACATTTTCATTTAATTAATTGTCCGTTTTTGAGGTGGAGTGTGTCTGCTGAAGTGACTTTGATTAAACTCCGCAGAATAAGATTGATCACTTTAAACAACAAATGTAGTTTTAGTTCTGCACTGCTCACTTTTTTTTGTCCTTTAAAAGCAGAAATATTCATAAATAGCAACGGTTCATTTGGACAGGTAGTCTATTCTCCCTGAAATTTTATAGCCTTTTATGAAAAACAGCAGAGTCGAAAATGAATGGTTTAACCGTAACTATACAGGGGCCATTTAACGGGCTTGTTGTTTGCCCAAGTGCAGAACAATACTGTGTGTTCCATCATGATTAATAGTTTCCTTGTCAGCTCCCTTTAATTTGAAACTTGCTATTTGCTTCTGTTTCTTTGTTGGAGACTCAGGTACTTTCGTGTGACATGCACATTGGCAGTCTATTCATACTCTGTTGGAAAGTAATAACACAGTGTCCTTTCTTGTTCTTTGGATAGGACAATTATACATACCTTTTAGCTGTATCTTAAAAGAAAGTGCTCGTTTTATCTTTTTTTATTTTTTAAGATAGACTTCATTGCTTGATATCATGGAAACTTTTAAGTAAAGGAGAAATATAGGTAATTAAGAAAAAGACATTTGCTTGTTAATAGAATTATTATTGTAAAAGGGGAGCCTGCACATTTGGGAAAAGCACCTTGGCACCTTATTTCTTGCCAGCAGGGGCATGCTGGGGATGTCTAATTGTGAGTCACGTGACTGTGCTGCTTGTATGTGTAGTAGTGATAGAGGCGATGCCCCCTTACACTCAAAAGGGTTAAAAGTTTGTATCTGAAGGTAGAACCCTCTTGGCCTGCAGTTTAGCCTAGGCAAGGGTTAACTGTAACAGGCCGGCCCAATAGAAGGAGGGGGAACTGAGTGTTAGTGTCAAGTTCTGGAAGTAACAGTCAGTCATTGTTTATCAATGAGTAGTGAAAGGTGACAAGTAGCAGGCTCAGATTAAGGGCTGCTAGGGACAACATGAGCCTAAAATCCCAGGCAGTGGATCACCAGAGAACCCCTCTGCATGAGTCCCCCTTTGCCGGCTTGGGAACCTCGATATAGACATTGTGGCCTGGGAGCAGATTTTGTCTGCAAAGCTGGAACCAGGGCTGCAAAGCCAATTGATTGCGGCCCTGGTTCCAGAAAAGGAATTCCTGGACTCAGAAGAGGCTTACAGGTCAGGAGTAAGTGGGAGATACCACATACACAGCAGCACACCAGGATGAGGACTCGCTTTGTCTTTAGGGTGCCAGAGCGAGCAGAGGCAGCAGCTCGCCCATGACTAACTATTTTATTGTGGTCATTGCTGACAATTATAGTGTTCTAGACTAGTGGTAAATTTAGTTGAAAATAGTGGGAAAGGAGCACAATACTGTAGCTGGAACTGAATCGGGGTCTTATTGTGGCTGGCATAGTATAAAACGATAGTCACACTGTGGCTAATAGTGAATGAGATAGGGACACTCCATGGCTGGTGTTGTATTAGAGAACACTGTGGATGGGCCTGTTTGAGTTGAGGGAATATTATTGCTGGAACTGTATGATTCTATAGCTGGCAATAAATGGGGACATGCTATAACTGGTATTGTATGAGATAAGTGCCATACCATTGCTGGCACTATGTAACATGAAACTTTCACCAGGACTGACACTGTATTACATAGCGTTGAATAGAAAAAAGCCTAAAAAACCAATGAGCTCTGGTTCTCCAGCGCTGCTGCTCTCCGGTGCTTTGGTGCTCCAATAGAAGGAAGGAACGTGGTTGTGGAGTTCTAAGTATTGTTATATGAGCCATATTTCATCTCAGAAGAAAACACTGAGGTTGGCTGCTCTAAATTTGCTTGCAATCCTGCTATTAGAGTGCTGGAGCATGAGAAAGCTAAAGAATCAAAGCACCAGACCTGACTGTTATAGGCTCTCCAGCACTGCTGATTGGCTAAGTTTCAGTGCTCCAATAGGAGGAAGGCATGCAACAATTGCGGAGTGAGAACATGCTGAGCCAGGCTGCATCTGTGACCTTTTCCATGGGTGTTTGCTTTTTCTTCTGTATGATATGGCCATGTTTTTATTGGCCAGTATCATAGAGGAGAAAAGCAAACTGTCATGGAGAAGTTCTGCAGCATGTGCCCAGTTGATTTACAGTAAGGACAAATTTTCGTATTTGAGTGCTATGCACTACTGGTGGGCATAACTTTGGAATGGTGGAGTACAGAAAAAAAAAGAAAACTATTCCACAATTTCCACAATTGGAAATGAATTAGCGACAACTGGAGGAGGTACTCATCGTAATTGAGTAAAATCCAGCATAACTGTAATGCAAGCAAATATAAAGTGTGCAGAATATCTATGACAAACTGGAATCTATAAGTTTCTATTTCCTTGATCATGCCAACTTGTTAAGTTGCCAACCAGAGTTCTCTGTTTACTAGCTTCATCTACACCATCTCTAATCTTTAGTACATTTCCAAGTGCTTTCAATGGCAGAATCAAAGAGAAGAGCGGCACTCCTTAGGTGAAAAACGTGCACAGATAGGGTCCCAACTCTTATGATACAAAAAATATAGAATTGGGCACTCTAAAAGCTGAAGTTTTATTGAAATCAAGAAATAGTGTATAAAAATATATGATTTTCGGTCTAGTCGACCTTCATCAGATATACACAAGAAGTATATAATTTCATGAATGCCTTGAAATTAGACTCCGGCTGTTTAAATTTCAAAAAGTACAAAGGCTGCTATTTTTTGACCAACATTGGATTTGCCTTTGACCATCTGTTTTCCTAGCCCCTTTGTCTTGATCTGCTACTTTCTTGGAATTATGACCAAGGACTGTGACCTGAATACACCTTTGCCTGACCCCTCCGTTTATGATGCACCTTCCCGGCTTTTGACCTCAGACTCCTTGACTTCCCCAGCTTCTGGCGTGTCCGTGAGTAGTGATTAGCGTCACATGTGTCTTAAAAGATATGCACTTTTCCAACATGATAATGATCCAAAACACCACATCTAAGGCCACCGTTGCATTTCTGTAGAATAGAGTGATTCAGAGGTATGTCTCCTGATCTGAACCCAATGGAACACCTTGGGGAATTTAGAAGAGACAAGATGAGCAGCACTCTCTATCCAGCATCCAAGCTCTAAAAGAGACCATTCTTGAAGGATGGAAAAAGATAGATGTAATTTCGCCAACTTGCTTACTCTATGCCTAGAAGACTTGGTGCTGTCCTTAAAAATCATGGAGGTCATTCAAAAAACTAGAAGTAGTAGTTTTTGATGCGGGGTGTATTCATATTTGCATCAACTAAATTGAGTAAAACTGAAGATTTTTTAATGAGTTATAATATCAAGCTTACTTTTATGTATTAGGTTTTAAAAAATTGTTCTTTGAAACTCACTCTTGTCAAAATTCTTAAAATTGTTTTTGTGTTGATTGATATATTGATTAAAATCTTTACTCAAAGAGGGTGTACAGGTGCAGTCTTCCCCATGATTGTGGAGCCTACTGAAACAGACTAAGGGACCTTTTTAAATGCTTAGGAAGCCTTTGCAGGTGTTTTTTGTTAATTATTCTAATTTACTGAGATAATGACGTTTGTGTTTTCATTGGCTGTAAGCCATAATCATCAATATTAACAGAAATAAACACTTGAAATAGATCACTCTGCTTGTAATGACTCTATATAATATATGAGTTTCACTTTTTGTATTGAAGAACTGAAATAAATTAACTTTTTGATGATATTCTAATTTAGTGAGATGCACCTGTATTCATTTATACACTACCGTTCAAAAGTTTGGGGTCATTTAGAAATTTAATTATTTTTGAAAGAAAAGCACATTTTTTTTCAATGAATCTAACATTAAATGAATCAGAAATACACTCTATACATTGTTAATGTGGTAAATGACTATTCTAGCTGCAAATGTCTTGTTTTTATTGCAATATCTACATAGGTGTATAGAGGCCCATTTCCAACAACCACCACTCCAGTGTTTTAATGGTACATTGTGTTTGCTAACTGTGTAAGAAGGCTAATGGATGTTTAGAAAACCCTAGAAAACCCTTGCACAAGTATGTTAGCCCAGCTGAAAACGGTTTGGCTGATTTGAGAAGCTATAAAATTGACCTTCCTCTGAGCTAGTTGAGAATTTGGAGCATTACATTTGTTTGTTCTATGAAACTCTCAAAATGGCCAGAAAAAAAGAACTTTCATGTGAAACTCGACAGTCTATTCTTGTTCTTAGAAATGAAGGCTATTCCATGCGAGAGATTGCCAAGAAACTGAAGATTTACCAGTACGTCCATCATAACGGCGCGACAGGAGTTAAGTCCTCTGTTCCTCTAGGGACAGGAAACACATGAGAGGTTAAAAGCCCCCCCATCACACTCTCAGTGTTTTTCCTGTCCCTAGCAGGACAGAACGCTATGGAGAGGTTCTCTGAAGAACAGAAGTTACCTGAGAGCCAGGGGGATTGGGGGGTCTGAGAACTCTCCCCTTCCTTCCGTCCAGTGGCTCCATGCTGATACCCCTCTGCGGGGTCCCTCAGCCAGAAAATCATCGCTTGCCGCTGTGTCCCACGGTCAGGGGGCATTGAGCGTTGCACTGTCCCACCGGCGTTGCTCTGAAAGGCCGGCGTGCGCTCCACGGAGGAACGCTGTGTATGGCTTCCGGTCGGGAGGCGGAGTCATCAGTGCGAACATCCGCTTTGGGGCCGGCGTGCATTCCAGGGTGGAGCGCACGCCGAGCGCTGTGCGAGACTTCCGGCCGGGAGGCGGAGTCAGGAGAACGGACATCCGCTTTGGCCGGCGTGCATTCCAGAGTGGAGCGCACGCCACATGGGCTTCTCCTTCCGGCACTGGGAAGAGGGGCTTCCAAAGCCCAGAACGCACAGGTGCCCGGAGGCGGTGGTGAGCCTCCAGGGCATTAAGAATGGCGGTTATCGTTGGGGGCGTGGCTACCACCTGGATCAGGTAAGACCCTATAAAAGGATACACCTCAGCCACACACACACTGACACCATGGAAGCTAATCCTTCACGGTCAGAAGCCCCTTCAGAGTCCCTGGGCAGTGTGAGTACAGCCTTAGGCCCATCTCTTGATAAAATCAGAATATTCTAGGACAGGTCTATTATAGTAAATCTCCGGTGTCCTTTTATATTTTTTTTATGGATTAGGAGAGGGGAACCCAAAGGTCTGGATCTTCTTCCAAAAAATCAAGACGATGTGTAGACTGTAACACGAAGCTTCAGGACTCATATAAAAAGCGGCTGTGTAAAAAAATGGATAGCCGAGGTCTTAAAGGAAGAAAAAACTTCCTTTTTGACGGATATAAGATCTATGATCCGTGAGGAGGTCCAGAGTACAGTCTCGAGCCTCATGCCTTCCCGTACACAGCCGTTACCCCAAATAGTTCAACCCTCTCCTCGCCAGAAAAAACCTAGGTGGGAGATGGAAGAGGTGCCTGAGGAAGGAGAATATTCAGACTCCGCATCAGAGCACAGTCTAGAAGAGGATGAGGATTGCTTCTCTCAGTTACCCTCACAAGAGAGAAAGAAATATATCTTCTCTACAGAACATACGGATGAACTATTAAAGTCCGTTAGGCATACTATGAACTTGGAGGACACTCAAGTCTCCCATTCCAGACAAGATGAAATGTTCGCAGGTCTGAGAACTCAGAGAAATAGAGTGTTCCCTGTAAATGAGCATTTAAAATCAATGATTATGGAGGAATGGGAAGAAGTGGAGAAAAGACTCATTGTGCCAAGAGACTTTCAATCCGGAGGACATCAAACTTTGGGAGGAAATCCCTAAAGTAGATGTCCCAATAGCGAAAGTGGCTAAGAAAACATCCATCCCCTTTGAGGATTCGTCTTGCCTCAAGGACGCAATGGATAGGAAGGCAGAGAGCATGCTCAAGAGGAGTTGGGAAGCCTCAGCAGCCATAATTAAGTCAAATATCGCTGCCACTTCAGTGGCAAGATCCATGTGCCTTTGGTTGGACGAGCTGTCAGATCAAATTAGGTCGGACTCCCCTGTAGAAATGCTATCAGACTCTCTTCCCATGTTAAAGCTGGCAACACAATTCATGGCTGATGCCTCGGCCGAATCAGTCAGATTAGCAGCTAGATGTAGTGTATTATCTAATACCGCTAGACGGGCAATATGGCTAAAAACATGGTCGGGGGATAGCCACTCAAAGAATAAACTGTGCTCAATTCCCTTTTCGGGTGCTCGGGTCTTTGGTCCAGTGTTGGACGAGATCCTAGAAAGAGCATCCGACAAGAAAAAAGGATTTCCCGAGGATAGGGTTAAAAGATATCGGCCCTTTTGTGGACCCCGTCGATCCCCTAAACGTGATTACAGGGGTAAGGGTAAGACGGGGAGATGGTCTTACTGGAAGGGAGGAAAGGACAGAGCAGATCAGGTCGCCTCTGGAGCCCCAGCTAGACCATGACGCCATTGGAGTAGGGGGCAGGCTTCTTTTCTTTCAGGACAAGAGGGCGTCCATTACAAAAAATCAATGGATCCTACGTTCCTTAGGGGAAGGTTACAAAATAGACTTCTCCCATGCTCCCCCTCGTCGTTTCCAAATCACTCGTCCTCGCTCCCCCGTAGATCTCAAAAGTCTATGGCAGGATATATTAGTCTTTCAATCCCTACACGTGGAAAAACAGGTCCCCCCTTCAGAGCAGGGTTTAGGCCATTATTCCTCCCGCTTCTCGGTGTTAAAACCCTCGGGCAAACGCCGTACAGTTATAAACCTCAAGCCCCTAAACCAGTGGGTGGAATACAAAAGGTTCAAAATGGAAACTATAAAAACCAGCATTCCATTGATAGAGAAGGGATCGGTAATGTGCACCCTAGACCTCAAGGATGCATATTACCATGTTCCAATTCACCCAAGTCACCAGCAATACCTAAGGTTCGATCTAGAGCAGGAGGACACAGTACACCACTTTCAATTCACTTGCCTACCCTTCGGTCTGTCCTCGGCCCCCCGAATATTCACAAAGGTTATGACAGAAGTAGCGGCCTTCTTAAGAACACAGGGGATTATAATCATCCCTTACCTGGACAATATATTGTTGGTGGCAGAGTCGGAGTCTCTTCTTCTCAGTCAACAAGATCATACGATCAAAACCCTGGAATATTTGGGAAAAATCAAGCCTCCATCCAAGTACTACAAAAGTATTTCTAGGGGTACTCTTAGATTCCAGTCTTCAAAAGTCCTCCTTGCCCCAGGAGAAAAGAGAAAAAATAAAACTGGAAATTTACAACTTCGAGAAACGGAAGACCACCTCAATCAGATACGCCATGCGGATCTTAGGACTGATGACCTCATGCATTCCGAGCATGAAATGGGCAAAGGCCCGTTCAAGGCCGTTACAGAAGTCGATCCTGTCAGTTTGGAACAGACGACCATCGGGATTAGACAAGAAAATGAGACTGTCAAGAGAGCTAAAAAACTCCCTTTCCTGGTGGACAGACCCTTCAAACTTAGAAAATGCAGTAGACTGGATCCTTCTTCCTTCAATCCATATCCATACGGATGCCAGCCAAAAAGGCTGGGGAGCAAGCATAGGAAACAGATATCTACAAGAGATGTGGCCCAAAGAGATACAACACAGGTCGTCAAATTTCAGGGAGCTAAAGGCGGTCTGGGAAACTCTTCAAAGATGTCAGCATTTGCTCAGAGGAAATCACGTAAAAATTTTCTCAGACAACAGCACCACCATCGCTTTTCTTTGTCGGCAAGGATGTACAAGAGGGAAATGGTTACAATCCTTGGCGGCAAGAATTTTCTACTGGGCGGAGAGAAATGTTCTTTCAATATCGGCTATTCATCTAAGGGGGTCCAAAAATGTGGTAGCAGACTTTCTCAGCAGAGCAAGAGTTGGTCCCTCAGATTGGGAGCTGAATCCGGATGTGTTTCATCAAATCATTCAACGATGGGCACCCCATTTATAGACCTGTTCGCAACAAGAAAAACAGGAAGCTGCAGCTCTTTTTTTCCTTGGACCCAGCCGACAGCCCAGAAGGAATAGATGCCCTTTCTCAATCATGGGGAACAAAACTGGTGTATGCCTTTCCTCCAGTCCCTCTCACCTCAAGAGTACTAAGGAAAATCCAACAGGAGAGGGGAGCTCTTATTCTGATAGCGCCCTACTGGCCCAAAAAGAGCTGGTTCCCTCTGCTACACCGGATGTCGGTGGATCTCCCATTCAGACTCCCAGCCAGGAGAGATCTTCTATTGCAGGGTCCCTTGTTACATCCGAACATCCAATTCCTCCAATTGACAGCATGGAACCTGAGAGGCGGATACTAGCCTCTAAGGGCCTTTCCCATCGAGTAATTGCAACTCTACAAGCCTGTAGGAAACCAGTAACGTCAGCCATCTATTCTAGGATTTGGAAACAGTTCTGTAGCTTTGCAGGTCAGTCTGTGGGAAATTTGTCTCGCCCCAATATTCCAACGATACTGGATTTCCTCCAAGAGGGGTTTGATAAGGATCTGATGCCAAATACGTTAAAAGTTCATATCTCGGCCCTAAGTGCTTTTTTGGACTACTCCTAATAGACCACCCATGGATATCAAGGTTCATAAAAGCAACGTCTCGTTTAAAACCCACGATAAGGAGTCTAGTACCGCTGTGGGATCTGAACCTGGTGTTGAGGGCTTTATGTAAGTCTCCCTTTGAACCCCTAGAAGAAACATCAGTAGACCTGCTCTCTATGAAATCAGCCTTTCTTGTGGCAGTTACTACAGCGAAGCGGGTAGGTGAGATCCAGGCTCTCTCAGTTCTGGACCCATACCTTAAGATTCTGGAGGACAGATTGGTCCTTAAACTGGATCCCTCCTTTCACTCTAAGGTGGTGTCCAGTTCGAACCTAAATCAAGAGATAATACTGCCGTCTTTCTGCCAGTCTCCCAAAAATGAAAAGGAAAAATCCTTCCATACCTTGGACGTCAGGAGGGCAATTATTCAGTTTATAGAAATCACAGCCCCCTGGAGGAGAGACTCAAACCTTTTTATGCAATTCTCGGGTGTGAATAAGGGCAAGAAAGCTTCTAAGCCGACTCTAGCAAGGTGGTTGACAAGGACTATCGCCCTCGCGTATGAATCTGAGGGGAAGGATCCACCAATTTCCCTTAAAGCTCATTCTACTCGGGCAATCTCCGCCCTAAATGTTCCATTTCTTTTGATTTGGTATGTCTCCTGTCGTGCCGTTATGATGGACGTACTGGTAAAATAGGAATTATTCCTACCGTTAATTACGTTTCCAGGAGTCCATCATAACGGCACCATATTTCCCGCCCCTGCTCTTGACACTAATGTGAATGTAACATTGGTATATGTATATAATAAAATAGAGTTGCATCCATCCTGGTTTGGTGATTAGTACAAACACTGAGGGTGTGATGGGGGGGGAGGGGGCTTTTAACCTCTCATGTGTTTCCTGTCCCTAGAGGAACAGAGGACTTAACTCCTGTCATGCCGTTATGATGGACTCCTGGAAACGTAATTAACGGTAGGAATAATTCCTATTTTCCTACAACGGTGTGTACTACTCCCTTCAGAGGAGAGCACAAACAGGCTCTAACCAGAGTAGAAAGAGAAGTGGGAGGCCCCACTGCACAACTGAGCAACAAGACAAGTACATTAGAGTCTCTAGTTTGAGAAATCGACGCCTCACAACTGCTTAACTGGCAGCTTCATTAAATAGTACACGCAAAACACCAGTGTCAACATCTACAGTGGAGAGGTGACTCCGGGATGCTGGCCTTCAGGGCAAAGTGGCAAAGAAAAAGCCATATCTGAGACTGGCTAATAAAAGGAAAAGATTAATATTGGCAAAAGAACACAGACATTGGACAGGGAAAGATTGGAAAAAAGTTTTATGGACAGACGGATCAAAGTTTGAGGTGATTGGATCACACAGAAGAACATTTGTGAGACGCAGAACAACTGAAAAGATGCTGGAAGAGTGCCTGACGCCATCTGTCAAGCATGGTGGAGGTAATGCGATGGTCAGGGGTTGCTTTGGTGCTGGTAAAGTGGGAGATTTGTACAAGGTAAATGAGATTTTGAATAAGGAAGGCTATCACTCCATTTTGCAATGCCATGCCATACCCTGTGGACAGCGCTTGATTGGAGCCAATTTCACCCTACAACAGGACAATGGCCCAAAGCACACCTCCAAATTATGCATGAACTATTTAGGGAAGAAGCAGACAGTTGATATTTTATCTGTAATGTAGTGGCCAGCGTAGTCACCAGATCTCAACCCCAATGAGCTGTTGTGGGAGCAGCTTGACCGTATGGTACGCAAAAAGAGCCCACCAAGCCAATCCAACTTGTGGGAGGGGCTTCAGGAAGCATGGGGGGAAATTTCTCAAGATTACCTTAGCAAAGAATGCCAAAGGTCTGCAATGCTGTACATGCTGCAAAGGGAGCATTCTTTGATGAAAGCAAAGTTTGAAGGAGAAAATTATTCTTTCTAATAAAAATCATTATTTCTAACCTTGTCAATGTCTGGACTATATTTTCTGATCATTTTGCAACTCATTTGATAAACAAAAGTATGAGTTTTCATGGAAAACACAAAATTGTCTGGGTGAACCCAAACTTTTGAATGTTAGTGTATATACAGAATTATTATTATTATTATTAATATTAATAATCATCATCATTTTTGTTTCTATAGCGCCAACATTTTCGCAGCACTTTACATTTCAGAGGGGAGTTGTACAGATAATAGAGACATAACAGAGTAAACACATAATTCAACAGATACCAAGAAGAGTGAGGGCCCTGCTCACAAGCTTACAATCTACGAGAAAATAGGGCGGACATAATAGGTAAGTGGTATAAAGTACTTTCATTGTATGTTCCAGCCATCAATATAATAAATAGGGTATTCAAATAACTCTGCATGAACCTGTGACCATCCAGTATTTGTACAAGTACAAATACAGAGTTCTATTAAGTGCTTGGGTATTGGATAAACAGATGCTATGAGGGACCAGATTTGGAAGAAAAAAATTTATGGGAAAAATGGGAATAGTTACTTAAGTGAGGTGAGGTGGCAGGCAATTTTAGGACACGCTTAAAACTATGGGTATTGGGAATTAATCGAATTTCCGGGGCAGTTCATTCCAGAGTTTTGGCACAGCTCGCGAGAAGTCTTGGAGACAGGAGTGAGAGCTTCGGATTATAGAGGATGTTGTCTTAGGTCATTAACGAAATGGAGGTCACGGGTAGGGAGATAGACAGAGATGTAGGTTGGTGCAGAACTGTGAGTAGCTTTGTGCGCGAGAGTGATACGTTTATTTTGGACTCTGTAGCAGATGGGCATCCAGTGCAATGACTGGCACAGGTGGAGGCATCGGTGTAGCGGTTGGAGAGGTATTTGATCCTGGCTGCTACATTCAGGATGAATTGTTATTAAAGGAGTGTGCCCTTACAAACTGAAAAATGGTTCCCTTTACCGTGCCTGCTTTGATTTTCTCTTTATCCTCCTTTTACTTTCAGCATTTTATGTCTATCCAGCTGAAATTCTCTTCCCCCTCAATAGTAATGATAGGTTTGACCTGGGTGCCTATTGTTGTTAGAAAATTGGGAACAAGACCCTCTCTTTAGCCACTCAGTACTCCCTTACTTTCTTTTATTTATTATGCTTGCTTATATAGCACCAACATATTCCACAGAGCTGTTCAGACATTATCATCACTGTCTCTATTGGAGCACAAAATCTGCACATTGTCTATCGGTATGACTTTGAAGTATGGGAGAAGACCCACACAAAGATAGGGACAATGTACAAACTCTTTGAAGATGTTGTCCTTGGTGAGATTTGAACCTAGGACCCCAGAGCTGCATGTCAACAATTTCTCTGTTTGATGATTGGACACATTCCTTCTATTCCCGCTATGGTAGTCAAGCCATTCACAATCTTTTACTTCTAATCTAAATTTACAGGAACATTAAACAGACTCTTTTTCTTTAGCTTTCTGAAGAATAATGGTTTGTTGTTGGCAATTTCTGAAATTCAAAATATTCTTTCTCTACAAACTAAAAAGAAAAAGCAAATCAAATTGTACCCACAAGACATGATTAGACAATTACATTAAAGTTATTGCTTTACTTTATTGAGGTTACCTTGATGTGGTTGTCAAGCTTATCTTATTTTATTCAACACGGAACTCATCTTGAATGAAATATTAGAAATCTGAATAAGCAGATAAGATAGACAAGATTGCCATCTATGTAAAATATGGTATTATCATATGGTCTATTTTTCAAGTGAATTATGAGGCTTAATGCAAGTAAATACAAATACAGAATGCAGAAGAAAGCTCTTATGTTTTACACTGCATATATGTACATACAGTGGTATGTGAAAGATTGGGCACCCCTGGTCAAAATGACAATTATTGTGAACAGCTAAGCAAGTTGAAGATGAAATGATCTCTAAAAGGCCTAAAGTTAACAATGACACATTTCCTTTGTATTTTAGGCAAAAAACATATACTGTATATTCTCATCTTTTACATTTTAAAAATTACAAAAAGGAAATTGAGCTGATACAAATGTTTGGGCAGCCTGCATGGTTAGTACCTAGTTGCACCCCCTTTTGAAAGTATCACAGCTTGTAAACATTTTTTGAGTCTTTCACTTCTTGTTTGAGGGATTTTCCTCCATTCTTCCTTGAAAAATTCTTCCAGTTCTGTGAGATACCTGGGTTGTCCTGCATGAACTACTATTTTGAGGTCTTGCCACAGATTTTCAATGATGTTCAGATCAGGGGATTGTGAGAGCCTTTTTAAAACCTTCAGTTTGGGCTTTTTGAGGTCGTCTATTGTGGATTTTGACGTTTGTTTAGGATCATTATCCATTTGTGGAAGCCATCCTCTTTTCAACTTCAGCTTTTTTACAAATGGTGTTATGTTTGCATCAAGAACTTGTTGAAATGTCATTGAATCCATTCTTCCCTCTACCCAGGAAATGTTCCCCGTGCCTTTGGCTGCAACACAACCCCAAAGCATGATTGATCCACCCCCATGCTTAATGGTTGGCGAGATGTTCTTTTCCTGAAATTCTGTGCTCTTTTTCTCCACACCTTTGATCATTGTGGCCAAAGCGTTCAATTGTAACCTCATCGGTTCACAGCACTTGTTTCCAAAATGCATCAGGCTTGTTTAGATGTTCTTTTGCATACTTCTGATGCTGAATTTTATGGTGAGGATGCAGTAGAGGTTTCCTTCTGATGACTCTTACATGAAGACCTTATTTGTGTAGTTGTCTCTGAACAGTAGAACAATGTAACACAACTCCAGAGTCGGCTAAATCTTTCTGAGGCTATGTGCACATGAAGCATTTTCACTGCGTTTCTGCTGCATTTTTTCCACCGCAGAAATGCTGTGTAAATGCTTGTTAATAGGTTTGCCAGCTATAGCAATGGTAATCCTGATATGCTGTGCACATGATGCAGAAATTTCCTCTCAGGATTACCATTGTGGTAAAAACCATAGCATGACCATTGTGCGGGCATTTCCTCGACAAATTCGCGCCCATTGACTTGAATTGAACCGCAGCAAATCCGCAGTTATAATATTTATACCTGTGGATTTGCTGCGCTTCAATTAAAGCCAATAGGGGCAAATTCGAGGCGGAAACGCTGTGCGGGTGGTACCCGGGTCGGGAGAGAAGGACTACTACTCTTCTCATCCAACTGCCGCTCCTTCTGATAACAGCGCCGGTAGGGAGCAGTAGTCTGCTCTGCTGAGTCAGCGTGCCCAGGGTGAAAAAAAGTAAAAATTAAAAAAAAAAAACACTATACTCACCTGTCCAGCGCCCCCCGGTGCCCTCCTGATCCTCGGTCCCCGGTGATGCTCTCTTCCCGGCGGCCGGCGGTACACTGCGGGGAGCATGCCTTGTGGGCCTGCACCATTTTCATTTTCAGAGTGCTAGGCAGCTGCTTAGAAGAACCCAAGGCTGCTGTTTTTTAGCACAAGGATAGAAGAGGCAGGATTTCATAAACCTGTGAAATTTGCATCACTGGACCTTTCCTAACGATGATAGTGAACAAGCCATAACTGTAACAGGCTAACTAAGGTCTGAAATCTTGGTTGAAGTTATCTGAGCAGACAAATCTCCAAGGGTGCCTAAAGTTTTTGCATGGGCTCATTTCCCTTTTTGTAATTGTTAAAATGAAAAAATGACACTCTGTATTTTTTTGCCTAAAATACAAAGGAAATGTGCCATCTTTAACTTTAGGCCTTTTAGAGATCATTTCATCTTCAACTTGCTTAGCTGTTCACAATAACAGAAATTTTGACCAGGGGTGCCTAAACATGCCACAGTACATACGGAATGCACTCCTCAACATCAGCATCAAGAAGGAAAAGTCATGGAATTATGGAAATCACAGGATGGCTAGAGATGTTAATGGTATGCAAATGATGAAAAAACAAACAGCATTTATAAAACATCTTGATTTATTCAGACCAGGGATTGAAGCGTGAGAAACCAGGGATTGAAGCATGAAGAGGACAATTTGCATATTCCAGGTGCCTTCTGGGAAAAGCGAAGAGTCTCCTTCAGCTAGAAGATCGTTGGGTACAGCCGGGACCAGCTGCTTGGAAAGCATCGCCAAACCAGGGATTGAAGCGTGAAGAGGACAATTTGCATATTCCAGGTGCCTTCTGGGAAAAGCGAAGAGTCTCCTTCAGCTAGAAGATCGCTGGGTACAGCCGGGACCAGCTGCTTGGAAAGCATCGCCAAACCAGGGATTGAAGCGTGAAGAGGATAATTTGCATATTCCAGGTGCCTTCTGGGAAAAGTGAAAAGTCTCCTTCAGCTAGAAGATCGTTGGGTACAGCCGGGACCAGCTGCTTGGGAAGCATCGCCAAAATTTGTTTAATTTGTTTATCCTAGGGTATCACAAGAAAGAAGACAGACATCAAGTCAGCAGGGACAAGGAGCAGCATGGCAGATGTGACAACCTACATGGTGAGCTGCAACATGTGCTACATGTTCACAGATCGACCAGAAGCTGAAACCAACTTCACCTGCCAGAAGTGTAGACTACTGGCTCTTTTAGAAGAAAAGGTGCGGGGACTGGAAGAAAGAATTGCGACATTAAAACTCATCAAGGAAAATGAAGACTTCCTGGACAGAACAGAAGCGTCACTACTTGTCACGGAAAGTGAAGGAAGCGTCAGAGAACCTCCAGAGGCAGACAAGTGGAGGCAAGTGACCAAAAGAAGCAAGAAGACCATGGAAACACCACCAACCACACAACTGAGAAACAGATTCCAAGGACTTGTGGAGGACGAAGATGGCACACCTAAGGATGAGGCACTACCAGCAAGTAAAAAAGAAAAGAGCACCCAGAAACACAAAGAAGTGACAAGAAAAAGGACAGCCAAGAAGGGAAGAAGAGTGGTGGTGGTGGGAGACTCACTACTGAGAGGAACAGAAGCAGCTATCTGCTGACCGGACATAACCGCAAGAGAAGTATGCTGCCTCCCAGGGGCGAAGATCAAGGATGTTACCGATAGGATACCGAAGCTCATCAGTTCCAAGGATGTCCACCCATTTCTTCTGATACATGTTGGCACCAATGACACGGCAAAGAAGGACCTACCGACAATCTGCAAGGACTTTGAAGCATTGGGGAAGAAAGTAAAAGAACTGAATGCGCAGGTAGTTTTTCTTCTATCCTTCCAGTAGACGGGCATGGCGTCAGGAGATGGAACAGGATCCTTGATGTGAACAACTGGCTGAGACGATGGTGCAGACAACAAGGATTTGGATTCCTGGACCACGGTGTGAATTACCTCTATGACGGACTCCTTGCCAGAGACGGACTACACCTCAACAAACCCGGGAAACACACATTTGCCAGGAGACTCGCAACACTCATCAGGAGGGCATTAAACTAGAAGAAGAGGGGATGGGAAGAAAAACACCGGACACGAACATGCAACCAGAGAACATACTAATGAAAGATATGAAGTGCGACAAAGAAGGTCCAAGACAAGATACTTGGAAGGGAGGTAAGAAAATTTCTAATATAATCCACAGGGAGAAGATTGGAACAAAACAAAATCATGTAAACTGCGTGCTAGCAAATGCCAGAAGCCTGACAAACAAGATGGATGAACTGGAAGCAGAAATATCTACAGGTAACTATGACATAGTGGGAATAACCGAGACATGGTTAGATGAAAACTATGACTGGGCAGTTAACTTACAGGGTTACAGTCTGTTTAGAAGGCAGGCAGCCGCTCCCCGGTCCTCATCAATATGATACGCTGATTGGTCGCGCCCTCCCGACGCGACCAATCAGAGATTTGAACGCTGAATTCAAACACACTGTCCGCTGCTTAGTAACACGGTGCGCGACATTTAAAACCTGCTTCTATGATTGGTCGTGGACGCCGCCCACGACCAATCACAGATTTCCGCACCAAATTTAAACACGCTCTCCGGCCAATTACCGCAACATTTCAAATATCTACGCCACGTACGGGAGATAGCACGGCTAACTCCGCCCATGTGGTCATGTGACTCACAAAATGCTCATAACGTACTGAGCAGGTTTTCTCTGTCACACTGTGCGAGGGACTTCAGTCAGACTGTGCGAGGGACTTCTGTCACACTGTGCGAGGGACTTCAGTCACACTGTGCGAGGGACTTCAGTCACACTGTGCGAGGGACTTCTGTTACACTGTGCGAGGGACTTCTGTCACACTGTGCGAGGGACTTCAGTCACACTGTGCGAGGGACTTCAGTCACACTGTGCAAGGGACTTCTGTCACACTGTGCGAGGGACTTCAGTCACACTGTGCGAGGGACTTCTGTCACACTGTGCGAGGGACTTCTGTCACACTGTGCGAGGGACTTCTGTAAGGTTTACTGAACACGTTCTGCCAGTGACAGCGCGCTGAAGAGATACTTCTTTACGCTTCCTGTTTTATAATGGGTCGTAAGCGAAAATACGCCACGGAGGAAGATAGAAAAGCATCAGAAGCAGCAAGAAAACGACAACGTCGAGAGCAACAGACACCACAACATACTGCCGCCAGACAAGCCCAGGATGCGGAAGCTCACAAAAAACATCGGGAACAGGAGATACCGCAACACACTGCCGCCAGACAAGCCCAGGATGCGGAATCTCACAAAAAACACCGGGAACAGGAGACACCGCAACACACTGCCGCCAGACAAGCACAGGATGCCGAATATCACCAAAAACGCCGGGAACAGGAGACACTGCAACACACTGCCGCCAGACAAGCCCAGGATGCGGAAACTCACTAAAAACGCCGGGAACAGGAGACACCGCAACACACTGCCGCCAGACAAGCCCAGGATGCGGAAGCTCAACAAAAACGCCGGGAACAGGAGACACCGCAACAAACTGCCGCAAGACAAGCCCAGGATGCGGAAGCTCAACAAAAACGCCGGGAACAGGAGACACCGCAACACACTGCCGCCAGACAAGCTCAGGATGCCGAATCTCACAAAAAATGCCGGGAACAGGAGACACCGCAACACACTGCCGCCAGACAAGCCCAGGATGCTGAATCTCAACAAAAACGCCGGGAACAGGAGACACCGCAACACACTGCCGCAAGACAAGCCCAGGATGCGGAAGCTCAAAAAAAAACGCCGGGAACAGGAGACACCGAAACACACTGCCGCCAGACAAGCCCAGGATGCGGAAGCTCACCAAAAACGCCGGGAACAGGAGACACCGCAACACACTGCCGCCAGACAAGCCCAGGATGCGGAATCTCACCAAAAACACCAGAAAATGGAGACACCGCAACACACTGCCGCCAGACAAGCCCACGATGCAGAATCTCAACAAAAACGCCACGAACAGGAGACACCGCAACACACTGCCGCTAGACAAGCCCAGGATGCGGAATCTCACCAAAAACGCCGGGAACAGGAGACACCACAACACACTGCCAGCAGACAAGCCCAGGATGCGGAAGCTCACAGAAAATTTCGGAAGCAGGAGACAACACCACACACTGCCGCCAGACAAGCACAGGATGCGGAATCTCAACAAAAACTCTGGGAACAAGAGACACCACAACACACTGTCGCCAGACAAGCCTAGGATGCGGAATCTCACAGACAACGTCGGAAACAGGAGACACCACAAGACACTGCCACCAGACAAGCACAGGATGCGGAATCTCACAGACAACGTCGGGAACGGAAAACACCGCAACACACTGCGGCTAGACACGAACACGATGCAGAATCCCATAGACAATGTCGTCTGAATGAATCTTCAGAATCCAGGACAAACCGAGAACAACACGATCGACAAATTTATGAAAAAAGAATGCTCTACCAACTAAGGCAAACCCAGCAGAACATTCAACAACTTGCACGTTATGTAACAGACAATGAAACTATCATTATTCAACACTACTGTGGGAAGATGAATGTAGTTTGTTCAAAATGCGAATCTATGAATTTTATCGAGGAAAAACCATCTGACAATCAGTTTACTCAATGCTGTCAAAAAGGAAAAGTGATGCTACCAAGATGTCACTACTCAGATCTGTTTGAGCAGTTGATGAAAGGAACGCATGAACACAGTAGAAATTTTATGGAAAATATCAGAAGTATCAACAGTTCTCATGCGTTTGCTTCATTTGGTGCCAACATTGCACCGCCCCCTGGATTCGGACCGTATTGTTTTAAAATTCATGGCCAGATCTACCACCGTACTGGAACACTTCACCCAGAACTAGGACAACCACCAACATTTGCACAATTATACATCTTTGATCCAAATGAGGCTACAGAACAAAGGATGAACCGAAAAGGAAATGAAAAGTGTAATGCAGAACTGATGAACCTAATTGCCGTACATTTACAAACAATCAGCCCATTTGCTGCCGCATATCGCATGCTAAAAGACGTTGAAGCTGAGGAGGAACAGAGAGCTATACAAAATGGGACGGAAATGCCTTCTATTATCATGGCCATTAAACAAGAACGTCAACAAGATCCCCGATGTTACAACAAACCACGTGTAAGTGAGGTCGCAGTTGTTTTTCAAAACGATGATGGAGAGCCTCCTTTTCAAAGAGATATATTAGTCCATCTTAAGCCAGACAAAAACAACCCTTTCGTTCCTAAAACACAACGGATTAGCATTTTGCACAGCAACCTTGATGCTCTTCTGTATCCGCTATTCTTTCCAAGCGGTGATCAAGGGTGGCATGAAAATCTACACCAGCAAGGAACTTCAAGAAGAATTACACAACTACAGTACTACAGTTTTCTTCTGTCTGTGCAAAAATACTTCAATCCTATTTTAAACGGTGGGAAACTGACACAACAGTACTTAGTAGACGCATACGTTAAAATTGAAGCAAATAGGCTCAATTTCATATGAAGAAATCAAAAACAACTTAAAGTTGAAGACTACTGCATTCTTCAAGAACATTTGCAAAAACAATCCATTCAAAAAGGAATTCCAATTGGAAAAACAGTAATTCTCCCGTAGTCCTTTGAAGGTAGCCCCCGCAACATGCAACAGCGTTATCAAGATGCAATGGCAATAGTAACAAAGTATGGAAGACCTGACATTTTTTTAACAATGATCTGTAATCCTAAATGGCCGGAAATTACAGAAAATCTACAACCCTGGCAGCAAGTTGAACACAGGCCGGCCTTAGTTGCACGCGTATTTCGACTAAAACTCAGCAGCCTTTTTGAAGACATCAAAAAAGGCCTTTTTGGAACAGTCGTAGCAATGGTACACGTCATAGAGTTTCAGAAACGAGGTCTCCCACATGCGCATGTACTAATTATTTTAGACGCGGATTCCAAGTTTCGCACGGAGGATGAAATTGACAACATAGTGTGGGCTGAAATTCCTAACCAAGAAAAGTATCCTGAACTGTATAATATTGTAATCTGTAATATGGTTCATGGCCCATGCGGTGTAGCAAATCCAAAAAGTCCATGCATGGAAAACGGAAAGTGTACTAAAGGGTTTCCAAAGCAGTTGAAACAGCACACTGTTAAAGATTTGGACGGCTACCCCAGTTCCGGTCAATGAAATCTCGTTTCCAGAATCAAACAAGACACATTTGCAGGAAAACAGTTGAACACTGCAAATCTTTTGATACTTAATGAGTGCACTATGGCGCCCAAATATGCTTTGAGCTTAATTGACAGACTTCTGCGTGAAGTTATGACTACAAATATTGCTGAAAAAAATGAAATTCCTTTTGGAGGTAAAGTTTTTGTCCTTGGCGGAGATTTTAGGCAATGCCTTCCAGTTGTACCGAATGGAACAAGAACAAATATTATCGAGTCAACCTTAAAAATGTCAGACCTTTGGAAAGAGTTTAATAAACTACAACTAATTAACAACATGCGATCTTCTGACCCAGAGTACAGCAACTGGCTTCTTAAACTTGGTAATGGTGAACTGAGCAATGAATATAACCTTGGAGAAGACATTATTGAAATACCAGAAGACATGGTGTGCACTGACTGCATTGTAAGTGATGTTTTTGGACAACGCGTTGAAATAGATGTAAACGACCAAAGCAGTGTTGAGAGGGCCTCTTCCTATGCAATTCTCTGTCCCAAGAACGATGACGTAGCTCTGCTAAATTCCCGTGTGATGGATAGAATGCCTGGAGAGTATAAATTATACAAAAGTGATGATTCGGTGGATGTCAACAATGAAGATGAACGAGAGCATTATCCAGTTGAATTTTTAAATAGTGTTACGCCATCAGGAATGCCATTCCACAGACTACAACTTAAAGTTGGAGCAATCGTAATGTTGCTTCGGAATCTAAATACAAGAAATGGTCTATGTAATGAAACTCGCCTTATTGTTACTGGACTCCATTCCCACATAATTCAAGCAACAGTGATCACTGGATCTGCAAAAGGAGAGGAAGTGTTCATTCCACGCATTGATTTATGTCCTTCAGACACCGGTCTTCCATTTAGGCTTCGACGTCGACAGTTTCTAGTAAAACCAGCATTTGCCATGACAATAAACAAGTCACAAGGTCAAACTCTACAACGTGTTGGCATATATTTACCAGAGCCCGTTTTTGGACATGGACAACTCTATGTTGCATTTTCAAGAGTTAAAATGAGATCCAATGTCAAGGTGCAAGTTTTGGATACCCATTTACAAGGAAAGTTGCTTCCAGATAGTCCAAAAGTATTCATCAAAAATGTCGTGTACAAAAATATTTTAGGTTGATATTGTTAATAAATAAATTCTAGGGTCATACTTCTTTTGTCCGATGATTTATTGTAAAATATTGTTACATATTCATGGAATGGTTTATATATTTTGATCATCTGTTTAATAATTTTGTTCCGTTGTATTAAGTTCTATAACCAATAATAGTTAATAAAGTATTATTCTGTGTATTCATTGTATTATTGTTAAATCTTCATAGCGGCATCTGCAGCATGTGCTGCTAAAGTGAATGCAGATTTGTGCCTCTCCACGCACTTAGTCCCGGCGTGGAAAGCAGCGAATCTACAGACAGCAGCTAATCACAGCAGTATCTGAGAGCGCGTGCTGTGCCTCACATCCTGCGAGGAGCTGCTGAAAACAGGACAGACAGCGCTAGAGCAGAGAAAGGAAACAAGGGGAGGATTAGGGTTTAGTTTTTGAACTGTGCTGTAGAGATGGGGGAATGAGTAGGTCATACAAAACCAGGATAAAGGGGCCATACAAGCTAAGATGAGGAAGGCGTACAATCCAAAATAAGTCAGCCATACAAACCAGGATTAGAGGAATGAGGCAGCCATACAAACCACATTGACAGACCGCGCTGTGGATGCTGGATGTGACACGATGACGGATAACCCCGGCCACAGCCCATCATTCACTGTGGTGCGCGGAACAGCAGACCCCTGGCTGCAGCCGCAAATAGTTGTGATGTAAACTGAAGCAACATACGGCTGCAGGCGGGAGAATTACGTGCTGGCTGTGCGTCGTCAGCGATGTTGTCACAAGCAGTATAGACAACATGACGTAATGACAAAATTCATTAGGGGCCCCGGGGGGATATATTGTGAAGTTAATTAAAAGTAGTGCACAACCCATTTAAACACTGCTTCGCTGCTTAGTGGCGCCCGGTCAGCCGCATGCATATTCTAGATTACCCGATGCATTAGAATCGGGCCACCATCTAGTAATGATAATAACTGTCTAACTCCATATCAACATGGATTCATGAGGGATCGCTCCTGCCAAACAAACCTGATCGCCTTCTACGAGGAGGTGAGCTCACAGCTGGACCGGGGAGAGTCAGTGGATGTTGTATACCTTGACTTCTCCAAAGCGTTTGATACCGTGCCACACAAAAGGTTGGTATATAAAATGAGAATGCTTGGTCTGGGGGATAATGTGTGCAAGTGGGTAAATAGCTGGCTGAGTGATAGAAAGCAGAGGGTGGTTATCAATGGAGTAAGCTCAGGGTGTGTCAGGGTTACTAGCGGGGTGCCTCAAGGGTCTGTCTTGGGCCCTATATTATTTAATATATTTATTAATGATCTAGTGGAAGCGTTGCATAGTAAAATAGCAATATTTGCAGATGATACTAAACTTTGTAAAGTAGTTAATACAGATGAGGATAGGGCACAGCTACAGGAAGATTTAGATAAATTGGGGAGTTGGGCCAAAAAATGGCAAATGGGGTTCAATGCCAATAAATGTAAGGTCATACACATGGGAAAGAAAAACAGCAGTCACCCATACATATTAAATGGGAAACCGTTGGGGAAATCTGACACGGAGAAGGACCTGGGCGTCTTGGTTAATAGCAAATTAAATTGGAGTGCCCAGTGTCAGGCAGCAGCTGCGAAGGCAAATAGAGTCATGGCATGCATTAGAAGAGGAATAGGGGCATATGATGAGAACATTGTTCTTCCTCTGTATAAAGCGCTGGTAAGGCCGCGCTTAGAATATTGTGCACAGTTCTGGGCTCCGGTGCTCAGGAAAGACATATTGGAGCTAGAGAGGGTACAAAGGAGGGCGACTAAGATAATAAAGGGAATGGAGGGACTAGAATACCCAGAGAGGTTGTCAAAATTAGGCCTATTTACGTTGGAAAAGAGAAGGCTTAGGGGAGACCTCATAAACATGTATAAATACATCAGGGGGCAGTACAGAGATCTCTCCCATGACCTGTTTATACCAAGGATGGTGACAAAGATGAGGGGGCACACTATGCGTCTGGAGGAACGGATGTTCCTGCACCAGCATAGAAGGGGATTCTTTACGGTCAGAGCCGTGAGACTCTGGAACTCTCTGGGAGAGGAAGTGGTGATGTCCAACTCACTTAATGAGTTCAAGAGAGGCCTGGACGCCTTTCTTGAGAACAATAAAATTACATCTTATACTTAGTGATAGTTAATTAATCCAGGGATTTAATCTGACTGCCAGATTGGTGTCGGGAAGTGAATTTTTCCTCAGTGATGTAAATTGGCCTATACCGCATGTTTTTTTTTTGCCTTCCCCTGGATCAACGCTTCGGAATAGCTGCAGTGCACAAGAAATAGGCTGAACTAGATGGACGCTTGTCTTTTTTCGGCCTTATAAACTATGTAACTATGTAACTATGTAACTAAGTATCGAGTATAAGCGCTAGATGTAAAAATTCCTACACTTACAGCCTTGGCATGGCATCAATGAGCTTATTAATGGTTGTCTGTGGAATGTTCTATCATGTTGAATGAATTTGGGCAAAGCATCAAGATCCACTGATGGCAGCTCCTTTCATAATTGCCGACCAATAACATCCCAGATGTTCCCAACGTGAGACAAGTCTGGAGACGCTGCAGGCCATGGTAGCACGTTTAGACCGAGCAGTCTGCTCACAGTAGCACCAGCAACATGCAGCCTGATGTTGTGATGTTGAAAAATGGCTCCTGAGACACTTTGGAGAAATGGCCATAGAACTCGCAGCATAACCATATCAATGTAACGCCAATCTGTTAGCGACCAGAAAAGAAGACTAGAGTGGTCCAGCTATAATGCATTATGCCACCTCATTCCATAATTTTGGGAGTAAGGCCAGTATGATGATCCCTCATGAATGTCTCTTCATGGCATTGGTCATGTGGTCTTCAGATTGAGACGACGGGCTAAAATGAAACAATGTAGGCTGAAATAGAGGTTTATCCTCTTCTACTATGGGTCCCACTTTTGTCATTGAATTATTGATAGCCAGAGATTGGTCTGGAGGCTACATTGACAAAGTCATGAAGAGACTTTCACAAGGAAACATCACCCCAGTTACATAACATTTCTTTCTTTGTATTGCAATTAGAATTGCAATGTTAAACCATATATAATTTTTTCAATTCTTTTGTGGCCCACTGTTAAGATTTTTTTATCACAAGACCAGTGTTAAGCCAAGGCCAGTTTTGGACAAGCGTTATAGTAAAGCATTTTAACTGTCATTTTGACTATTGTAGATGTGAAGATCTGAGGTTGTGGGTTGTAATAATTACCTAGGCAGGTTAACGATGCAATTACTTTTATTTTCTTCCGTCCACAGTCTAGTCATTCAGCAATTTCAGGTAGATGGTCACATTAATAATAATAATAATTTTTATTTCTATAGCGCCAACATATTCCGCAGCACTTTACATTTTAGAGGGGACTTGTACAGGCAATAAAAGACATCTATCTATATAATTGTCTTATCCCGTCTGTCTGTCTTTCTGTCTGTCTGTCTGTCTGTCCTGGAAATCCCGGGTCACTGATTGGTCCGACCGCGGCCAATCAGCGACGCGGCATTTCAGAAAAACATGGCGGCCGTTAGCGGCTCATGAGCGGCACGGAGGTCAGCGGCGATGCAGCCGGGAGATGCAGCCGGCTGCTCGCAGCATAAGTCCCCCGACCGCAGGCGCCGCTGACCTACATGCGGCTATCGTCGGAAGATCAGCGGCTACGGCCGCTTATCTCCCGAGGACAAGTGAGACGCCCCTCCCCTCCTTTCCCCTCCTCTCCCCTCCTCTCCTCTCCCCTCCCTTCTCCACCCGTCCCTCCCCCCGCTCGATCAGTACCCCGGCACTCGGCATCATTCTTACCCCTCCCCTCCTCTCCCCTCCCCTCCTCTCCCCTCCCCTCTCCTCTCCTCCCGTCCCTCCCCCCGCTCGATCAGGACACCGGCACCCGGCGCCATACTTACCCCTCCCCGTGCCTCCGCAGCAGCTCCTGTGTCTTCCGCTGATGCTCTGTGACGTGTCAGGTCAGAGGGCGTGGTGAAGTCTTTACACCGCGCTCTCTCCTGACTGGTCACAGCGCACAGCGTGAAGATGCCGGCTGCGCTCGAGTCCAGAGAAGCAGTGAGGTGAGTATTGGATTTTTTTTTTTTTGTATGGGGCCATAGGGGGGATGGGACATCCTGCATGGAGTATTATATAGGGGGGAGAGGTGACATCCTACATGGGGCATTATATGGGGGAGAGGTGACATCCTGCATGGGGCATTATATAGGGGAGAGGTGACATCCTACATGGGGCATTATATGGGGGAGAGGTGACATCCTGCATGGGGTATTATATAGGGGGATGTGACAGCCTGCATGGGGCATTATATGGGGGGAGAGGTGACATCCTACATGGGGCATTATATGGGGGGAGAGGTGACATCCTACATGGGGCATTATATGGGGGAGAGGTGACATCCTACATGGGGCATTATATGGGGGAGAGGTGACATCCTACATGGGGCATTATATGGGGGAGAGGTGACATCCTGCATGGGGTATTATATAGGGGGGATGTGACAGCCTGCAATGGGCGTTATATAGGGGGAGAGGTGACATCCTGCATGGGGTATTATATAGGGAGGATGTGACTTCCTGCATGGGGCATTATAAAGGAGGGTCGGGAGACATATGCTAGAATACCCGATGCGTTAGAATCGGGCCACCATCTAGTTACAGAATAACAACCACATAAATCAACAGATACCAGGAGGAGAGAGGGCCCTGTTTGCAAGCTTACAATCTATGAGGAAATAGGGGAGACACGAAAGGTGGATGGTAACAATTGCTTGCATTGTACGGTCAACCATCAGTGTAATAAAAAGTGTAATCACTTAATGCTAAATGAATCAGTCACAAACCAGTATTTTAACAAGTACAGACATAGTAGTCTGCTAAATTATGGGGTGTGTGAACAGAAGATACAAGGTACCTGATCTGGAAGGAAGTTTTGTATGTGGGGGGATAGTTATATAGGTGAGGTGGTAGGCCAGTCTAAAGAAATGCATTTTAGGGCACGCGTAAAACTGTGGGTATTGGGGATTAATCTAAGAGTCCTGGGTAGTGCATTCCAAAGAATTGGTGCACCACGTGGGAAGTTTTGGAGATGGGAGTGGAAGGTCTGGGTTATTGAGGATGTTAATCTTAGGTCATTAGCAGAACAGAAGGCACGTGTAGGGTGGTAGACTGAGATGAGAGAGGAGATGTAGGGCAGTGCTGAAGAATGGAGCACTTTGTGGGTGAGCTTGATGAGTTTATATTGAACTCTGTAGCGGATGGGTAACCAGTGCAATAACTGGCACAGGGAAGAGGCATCGGTCTATCAGTTGGTAAGGAATATGATCCTAGCTGCTGCATTTGAACAGATTGGAGAGGGAGACCGATTAGTAGAGAGTTTCAGTAGTCCAAACGAGAATGAATCAGAGTGACAGTAAGAGTTTTAGCAGAGTCAAAGGTAAGAAAAGGTCGAATTCTAGAAATGTTTTTGAGGTGTAGATGACTTTGCAAGACCAATTTAGGCGCAGTTCTTTGGTTAAAGAATGATAGTAAATGGAACGTGCCACAAAATATTTTGTTCCTAAACTGCTGATATAGAATTATCCTTGACTATACCAGCTTTATAAAGATGTCTTGCTTTAAAATTTGGATCTGAAATAAAAAATAAACGTCTAAACTAGTACTTGTAAAAAGTCATGGGGCGGTTCTGGTCTTCTCTGGAGTCATGCAGTCTTTACAAGCCAACTCCAGCCACAACTAGTGCATACACAGTGTGAAATGGAAGCAATGACCACTGCACCATGATTTATTTTGCATATGTCAAATATAATGGCAGTACTACATGACTCTATGGGAGACAGGACTTCCCCCTTGACTCTTTTCAGATAGAACACACTACTATATATTTTTAGCTTAAAGGGTTGGTCCGGCACCTAAAATATATTTCTAAATATCTATTCTTATACCCTTGCCACTTTTGTAATCAGCTTTATTATACAATACCCTACACTTTTCCCTTCCTTGCTAATATCTAGATGTAGTTTTTTTTCCACTGTACTTCCTGTGACGTTTCATTTGAGAGGAGTCTCAAAAGTGACTTCACAGGAAGCTGGGGGGGCACTCACTCCCTGCAGTGCTCATTGCCCCTCCTGGAACAGGAGGCCATAGGTGGCAATTCTGCAGTTACTTACCAGGGTGATGGACACTGCTTCTATCTCATCTGCTGTTGTAGCTTCTGTGAAAGAAGATGTCAACAGGAGGCAAAGTTAGAAGCAGTAAGTGAAACCAGTGCCACCCCACAGATTGTAGCACTGCCTTCAAATGAATCATCAGCAGGGGACAGTGCTAAAAGCAGTGAGTGATACCATCATCGCCCCCTTATGATGTTGTGATGATGTCTGTTTGAGAGCGGTGCTAGAAGCTGTGGGGCGGCAGTGGAGTCACTCAGTGCTTCTATATAAAAGCAGAGAGCAGATAGAAGCAGGGAGCCGGCACTGCACTCATCTCTCCATCATCCAGGACATCTTCAGAAGGGACGGCGATGCAAGAAACTAGTGAGTAACTGCAACGCTGCCCCCTGTGATGCCCTGTTCCATAGGGGGCGATAGACGCTGGACGTATGGAAAATTGTATTGTATTGTTTAATAGACCAAATTACAAAAGTGGTTGGGGTGTCAGGATAGATTTTTAAAAAATACTTCCTAGGTGCCCAGCCATCCCTTTATTGCTCCAAGGCTCGTGTATAGAAAGTTATTAACATCCAGTATAACATTGTGGTAGTATAGAGACCGTATGATGATAGCTTCCTTTTCGCAGTACATTTTCTATACAGCTAGGTTCATGGAATCCAAAACTTTTGAAAGGAATGGAAATCAAGCATTGCTGTAGTCTTATGTTCTCTTGACCCGCACATTATCTTTATGTGCCATTGGTAAACAATATCAAAGTCCTAAAATTATGCACATTATTTCTTGGGAATTCTTGCAAGGCTTTGCACGTTAGCATCTACAGCCACTGCTTTAAGCAAAGCGTCTATTTTCTCCATTAGCAGATGGGGAAGAGGCTACATTTCATTTCGGCTCTCCTTTGAACAAGACGATTTTCCAACCAAACACTTAGCGACTCAGTCGTGCTGATGTAGTTACTGGACGGAAAACATCCAGGGAGCCATTTATAGGAAAACATTTTCATTGGTCTCCTCTATGGCTGCACAAGCTCGTTCCCTTTTCTCTTCATTTCTCAAGACCAATATTGAGCCGAGGACCAGGAATAAATGATTGTGAAGCAGTAAGAAGTCTAAGGAGCGAAAGAAGATACTTATATCCTAAGGAGTCTTAGTGATTTATAGGGCCTGAGAAAATGTACTTATTCCTTGCCCTCCCCCCTTTTTACCGTTGTTTCCGCTCAGTTTGAAGTCAATACTCCTGGAAGGGTGGTTTAATTATCTCACTCACACTCCTAAATCTCTTTATGAGAGTATTTGGCTGTAAAGCTCAACATAATTTCAGATATATTGGCTGGAGTGCTGCACACCAGCCAAAGTAAATTAGCAACTTAAGGGCTGTGGATTTTTTTTTCTTCAAGTGAATTTGCTTAGGCTCCGGCTCTAACACTGGAGAAGCCTTGTGCTCCCTAATCAACTGTTTAATAAGAAAGGGCGAGCAAGAAGAAAGAGAGGCACAAGGAGGAACATATTAAGACATTATAGAATATTTTCCCTAATACTGATTAAAAAGATATTACTTTACGTTGTCTTCTTTCCCCTCGTTTCATTTTGCAATGACAATTATTTTTGTGTTGTTACATTTTTCGGTATATGTGTTTTTACGTTTACTATTAAGTCATTTTGAGCACCCTAAAGATAAAATAGTGATGGGGCACCGATGAGTGTATCATTTAATGTTATCTCATGCTTGGAGTATGTCCAGAGGCTTTCAACGATGATTTTTTTGGCAGTAAAATCCGCCGCAAATTTTAAAAGTTGTTCTTGTGCAAAATGTACCAATATGCACCTGAAAACATGTACACTATAGACACCTTTTCTCATTGAAATCAATGGAAAAACATACTTTTAAGAGTCGCCGGGGACCGAGCCACGCTGGAGAATATGCAGACAGGTGAGTCCCCATCAGCTTCTCCCCACTTGCTGCCCTGGAGTGAAAAGTCTCTAGCTATATCCAGGTCAGAAAACCTAAAGAGATGAACTGGAATATAAGTTGGTGTGCATGCAGTGTGTAAGCGCATGTTCACACTGGCCACTAAACAGACAAAAATCAAAGATAAGAACATAATAAGCAAAAACCTTTCAGTAAATAAATAGCAATAGTGCATGAAAATATTATAGAGTGTTAATTAGTTAACACAATTTTGATCAAATAAATGCAAAAGCCATCTCACCACGTCACGGTGACCCTAATCGGGATGGTCCTAACCTCTAGTATTAAAACCTTACCATATGTCAAGTGAGGGTAAGGGCAGAGAAGGACCTGTTTGTCCAATTAACCTCCTATGTGGCTTGGTCCTCAGCTGCTTTTTAAGCATGCTTTCTTCGGATAAGCTGCAGTGTTTCAAAGTCAAACATACCTGGCTGAGATCATATAGTCAGTGCCTGAAACATGCTGCCTATGGATCGAGCAGCATGTACAAGCTGTAAGGTTGTCTTTAACAATTCCATTGATTCTTCCAGTGGTGTATAAAAGAAGAATATTCCGTATGATTGATCATTTACCCTCATAACTAAGTGATATGTAGCACTATGCAGAAAGATCTATGTTAGATCCTATCACCTTTCATATGATGGGCATGTTGCTGCCCCATGATTATGCTGCCCCTATAACTAGAGATGAGCGTTGTTCTACTCGAACTGTTCGCCAATCTCAAATTCGAGCTGTTTTGGGCGGTGTTCGAGCCGTTCGGCGAACACGAACAATTTGAGAAAAATTCGGCTGTTCGAGGTTATGTTCGATAACTGTTCGTGCACCAAAATCATAACTGGATTTTTTCTCAGTAATGATGAAAATTAATGTTAATACGCAGTTTGAGTGTACAGCGGGGTGGGGGGAGGGGCAGGGGATGGATCTCTGCAGGAACAATGAAGATCTCCATTTTTTTTTCTCTTTCCCACATTTACAGTGGGGAGGTGCAATCTGTCAGCCTATCAGCAGCGCACACACGGAGCGAAGTGCTTTTTTTCACACAAGCAAGGGCATGTGTCATTGGCAGTGTATGTCACATGTCCTTGCCCTATAAGACCAAGCCATTTTCCCCGTCGCCACCATTTTCTCACTGCTGCAACTGCGTGTTAGACGGCACCGCTGTTGCTGTGTGCGCTATACCTTGTTAATTTCAAGCCAATTTTCGCACAAATATACAGATAGCTTGGGAGTAGGGAATAGTTGTGATTGCAGTCCTTTTAAGGACTAGGTTACAGCATTTCCTACGACTTTTATCAGGCAGGTCTGTGCTCTTAAATAGATAGGTTGTGGGAGTAAAGACTAATTGTAATTGGAGTCCTTTTCAGGACTAGGTTACATCAGTTCCTATCAGTTTTTTGCCAGGCAGGTCTGTGCCAGTGCTGTGCAAGTTTTTTTCACAGCATTTGGCTGAATCTAGCAAAGCTAATCCTTTTTGGCCTATTGCAGAGTGTGTTAGTCAGTGGAGTAGCCTATCTGTGTTGCAAGATATACCACCTGTGTATAGAATACCAATTTTTTTACTGCACCTAGTGAAGTAAAATCTTTTGGGCATAGCATCATTCTATTAGTCCATCTATACTGACCTCCATCAGGTTGCAAACTGAATCTAATTTTTTTCTGCATCTACCTCTGAAAAAATATTGGGCTTCTAGCTGTGTGTGGGTCTTGTTCTATTAATCCATCTATACTGACCTCCATCAGATTGCAAACTGAATATAATTTTTTTCTGCATCTAGCTCTGAAAAAATATTGGGCTTCTAGCTGTGTGTGGGTCTTGTTCTATTAATCCATCTATACTGACCTCCATCAGGTTGCAAACTGAATATAATTTTTTTCTGCATCTAGCTCTGAAAAAATATTTGGCCTTCTAGCAGTGTGTGGGACTTGTTCTATTAGTCCACCTATACTGACCTCCATCAGGTTGCAAACTGAATATATTTTTTTCTGCATCTACCTCTGAAAAAATATTGGGCTTCTAGCTGTGTGTGGGACTTGTTGTATTAGTCCATCTATACTGACCTCCATCAGGTTGCAAACTGAATATATTTTTTTCTGCATCTACCTCTGAAAAAATATTGGGCTTCTAGCTGTGTGTGGGTCTTGTTCTATTAATCCATCTATACTGACCTCCATCAGGTTGCAAACTGAATATAATTTTTTTCTGCATCTAGCTCTGAAAAAATATTTGGCCTTCTAGCAGTGTGTGGGACTTGTTCTATTAGTCCACCTATACTGACCTCCATCAGGTTGCAAACTGAATATATTTTTTTCTGCATCTACCTCTGAAAAAATATTGGGCTTCTAGCTGTGTGTGGGACTTGTTGTATTAGTCCATCTATACTGACCTCCATCAGGTTGCAAATTGAATATAATTTTTTTCTGCATCTAACCCAGCCAATAGTTTTGGCCTAATACCACAGTTTGGCCACTCAGCTCTGCTCGGTTACCATCCATTGTTTTTTTGTGCAAACAACTCCAGAGTTGTGAATTAGTTAACCACCAAAATGAGTGGAAAAAGGCCTGCTGCTGGTGGAAAGGGGAATAGGCGTGTTGGGAAGGGGAAAAAAGGTTGTGTCCGTGGGGTAGGTGTTAAAGCAACAGTAACATCTGCAGAAGAAAGACCATCTTCCAGCCAAACTAAAATGTCTACTTCTTTTAGCGGACAATGTGATAAGATCCCTTTCTTACGGCCACGCCAATCGCTACAAATTCCAGATGAGGCACAAAAACAGCAGGTGCTTCAACGGATATCAAGTGCTCCTTTAAGTGGGCTCTCCTCCACATCAACTTCAACATCACAAATACTCCAGTCCTCAAAGGTGTCACCCAAATCGCACTTGCTTCCTCACAGCTCCCAAATCTCCAGCTGCCCGTCTGAGTATGAGGTAGAACAGATGGTTGAGTCTGCAGAGCTGTTTACTCATACTATAGCCTGGGAATCAGAGGTCGACTCCAGCGCTTCTGTGAATCCAGACGAGGAAATGATCTGCACTGATGCCCAGAATCTTTATGAGTCGGATCCAGGACCAGACGCAGAAGGTTCTGACCATAATGTAGACCCTCATTCCCAAACTGTAACTCCTGTTGGTGGAGACAATGAGGAAGACGATGATAAGACTCAAATACCTGATTGGAGCGACAACTTTAGTTTTTTGTCAGGGCAGGAACAGGTTGGCTCTGAGGACGACGGGTGTGATAACACACAGGGTGATGATGATGAGGTTGGAGATCCCACTTACTGTCAACCCACAGTCAGCCAAGAGATGAGGTCAGCAGAGGAGGTGGAGGAAGATGCTAGTGACGACGAGGTCAGGTTGCGCCTTCCTGGACAGAGACGTAGTACTGGAAGCACGTCAACAACTGCATCCTCAAACACAACTCTGCCTCTCACCACAAGTCGTGGTGGCTCTTCAGGTCGCATGGGTGCTAAGCCTTGCATAGCCTGGGCATTTTTTCAGATCGATAAAGATGACCCAACTCGTGTTATCTGTAACATTTGTCAGCAAAAGCTAAGTAGAGGCCAAAAAACACATAGTTTGAGTACTTCATGCATGAACCGGCACATGGACATGAAGCATAAGTTGCAGTGGGAAGCTCAGTGTGCTACAATGCGGCCTAGCCGGCCGGGCCAACCACCGTCTGCCATATCTTGTGCATCCGCGGCCTCTTCATCCTCTGTGACTGGGGGGACAGCAGTCACACCTGTTTTGGGGCGCAGACCTGCCACCTCTTTACCCGCAACAGCCAGCGTGTTTGGCAGGTCATCATTTTCTTTGGAGGTGGGAACACCAGCTGGTGTTGAGCGCTGTCCGACATCGATAGCACCACCTTTGGATTAAGGCAACCTAACATGTCCGCCTGCATCTTCCTCACAGATCGGCAGTTTGCCGGGGACACCCTTATCAACCCCGTCTAAGCACAATAGCCAGCCCTCGGTCCCTCAGATGTGGACAAGTAAAAGACCATTTCCTCCTAGCCATGAGAAAGCTAAGAGGTTGAATTTCACCATCTGCAAGCTCTTGGCTACAGAAATGCTGCCTTTCCGCCTGGTGGACACAGAGGATTTTCGAGACCTTATGTCCGTCGCAGTGCCCCAGTACCAGATGCCCAGTCGGCACTACTTCTCAAAGAAAGGTGTGCCTGCGCTCCACCAGCATGTCGCACACAACATCACCGCTTCTTTGAGAAACTCTGTGTGTGACAGGGTGCATTTCACCACAGACACTTGGACGAGTAGGCATGGACAGGGGCGTTACATGTCGCTGACTGGGCACTGGGTAACTATGGTGACAGCAGGACAAGGGGCTGCTGTCCAAGTCTTGCCGTCCCCACGAGTTGTGCGTCAATCCTCTTTATGTCAAAGTTCCTCCACTGCTTCTGCCTCCTCAACCTCCTCTCGGTCTTCCACCTGCACCCAAAGCCTGTCTGGTCATGCCACAAGCTTTCTAACTGCGCAGAAGGGATCCTGCACACCTCCTTACTATGCTGGCAGTAGGGCTCAACGCCATCAGGCGGTTTTTACATTGAAATGTCTGGGAAATGTGAGTCACACAGCTGAGGAGTTGTGGTCAGCTCTGGAGAACCAATTTCATGAATGGTTGTCTCCACTGGACCTGAAACCAGGGAAGGCCGTGTGCGACAATGCTGCAAACCTGGGTGCGGCCCTTCGCCGGGGCAATGTCACACACGTGCCTTGTATGGCTCACGTGTTGAACCTGGTTGTCCAGCAATTTTTAGCCCACTATCCCAGAATAGATGGCCTTCTGCAGAGGGCACGGTCGCTGTGTGCTCACTTCCGCCGTTCGCATCCCGCAGCTCAGCGACTTACATCTCTACAGAAGTCGTTGGGCCTGCCACTTCACCGGCTAAAATGCGATGTGCCTACCCGGTGGAATTCAACTCTGCACATGTTGCAGCGACTGTGGCAGCACCGACAAGCCCTGGTGCAATACGTTCTGACGTATAGCCTGGGCCAACGAGATTCAGAGGTGGGGCAAATCACGCTGGAGGAGTGGTCTCAGATCAGGGACCTATGCACCCTTCTGCACAGTTTTGAAATGGCGACGAAGATGTTTAGTGCTGACGATGCCATTATCAGCATGACTATTCCGGTGATTTACATGCTGGAGCACATGTTAAACAGAATTCGGAGTCAGGTGGTGACACAAGAGGAGGTGGAGGAAGTAGAGGAGGAGGAGTTGTATGCGGAAGGGCTAACATCTGCAAGGTCCAGACGGTCAGCAGCACCAAGGCGGCAGGCATGTGAGGGTGGGGGAGATGGTTTTACCAGGGCGCATGGTAGCAGCCAAACTAGTGAGGAAGGTGCAGGAGCCCAGGAAGAAGTGGAGGACGAACTGATGGAAGACTCATCAGATGAGGGAGACCTTGATCACATTTCTGTTGTGCGAGGTTGGGGGGAGAGGACAGAGGAAGGAAGCATGATTGTTACCTCGCCACCAACACAACAGGGACTTGGTGCTCCTGGATGCGCACCACACATGAGTGCCTTCTTGCTGCACTACCTGCAACATGACCCTCGAATTGGGAGAATTAGAAATAATCCTGACTACTGGGTTGCCACACTGTTAGATCCCCGGTACAAAAGTAAATTTGCAGAAATTATTCCTGCCATAGAAAGGGATGCACGCATGCAGGAGTATCAGCAGAGACTGTTGCAGAATCTTACATGTGCTTTTCCACAAAATACCAGTGGTGCACGTAGTGAATCTCACAGTTCCAACTTGCCAACCGTGGGACCGTCAAGTGTTCAGCACTCAAACCGTAACAGAACCACAGTATCTGCTGGTAACATCAATTTTGCGGAATCATTTCACCACTTTTTTAGCCCATCCTTTGCAAGGCCACAGGAGACAAGAAGTCTGACACATAGTCAACGCCTAGAGACGATGGTACAGGAGTATCTCCAAGTAAACATTGAAGCCACGACTGTGTCACTGGACCCTTGCTCTTTTTGGGCTTCCAATCTGGATAAATGGCCGGAGCTAGCCACTTACGCCTTGGAGATCTTGTCATGTCCCGCAGCCAGCGTTCTGTCTGAACGTGTGTTCAGCGCTGCTGGTGGTGTGCTGACAGATAAGCGCACGCGGCTCTCCACTGATAATGTAGACAGACTCACGTTCATAAAGATGAACAAATCATGGATCCGAAACGACTTTTCTACCCCTGTGTCATCCTGGGGAGAGTAAAAGCTTGATGATTGGTTAAAATCACCCTACCAACCGTTTTAAGCTTTCAAATTACTAATCATGTTTATCTGTATCTTGACTGGAAAATAATTTGGGCTTTGTAGCAGTGTGCAGCACTGATCCTATTAGGCCATCTATACTAAAGCTTCACCAGATTTAAAATTTAAAATAATTTTTAGCTGCATCTAGCCCGGAAAATAATTTTGGGGCTCCGAGATGCGCAAGACACATAAGTGCCTTCTTGCTGCACTACCTGCAGCATGACCCTCATATTGTCAGAATTCGAAGTAATCATGACTACTGGGTTGCCACACTCTTAGATCCCCCAAACTTTTCGATCAACCTTTTCATTTTAATAAAGACCAAAAAAATGGTCATTTTTGAAATTATAAGCATTAGCAGGTTGTTAGAAACTGAAATCAAACAGTTTTCAACTCAAAACTTTATTCTAGGTGATGTTACATTTTCACATAGGACCCCTTGTTCGAAAGGAGCTTCTGAACTCTCTCGTCCATTGAATTTGTCAGGTTTTGGATGGTTTCTGCTTCAATTGTTTTGCATGAGGACAGAATACCCTCCCAGAGCTGTTGCTTAGATGTGAACTGCCTCCCGCCATCATAGACACTCCTTTTAATGATGCTCCAAAGGTTCTGAATGGGGTAGAGGTCAGGGGAGCATGGGGGTCACACCATAAGTTTGTCCCCTTTTATGCCCATATCAGCCAGAGATGCAGATGTTTTATGTGCAGCATGAGATGGTGCATTATCATGCAGAAAAATGATCTTGCTGTGAAATACACGGTTCTTCTTCTTGAACCATGGCAGGAAGTGCTGTTTGAGAAAATCCACATACATTATGGAGTTCATCTTTAGCGCCTTCAGGGATCCTAAAGGGGCCGACAATCTCTCTCCCCATGATTCCAGCCCAAAACATTACTCCACCTCCTCCTTGTTGGCGCTGTAGCCGTGTTTGCGTGGGGTGTCCATCAACCAGCCATCCTCCACTCCATCCATCTGGACCATCGAGCGCTGCACGGCACTCATCCGTGAACAAAACTGTTTTGAAATCAGTCTTCATGTAATGTTTGGCCCACTGGAGCCGTTTCTGCTTGTGTGAAGTGGATAGAGGAGGTCGACAGGATGGCGTATGCACAGCTGCAAACCTCTGAAGGACCCTGCATCTTGTTGTTCGGGGGACGTTGGAGGCACAAGCAGTTTCAAAAACTTGTCTGCTGCTATGACAAGGCTTTTTGGCCGCTGCTCTTTCAACCTGACGTAATTGCCTGTAGGAAAGAGTCCTCAATTTGCCCTTATCAGCACGCACACGTGTGTACTGTGAATCAGCTACATACTTCTTGATTGCCAAGACACTTCATCCTGATCATCGCACAATGTTGATTGTAGTCATGCCTTGACCTAAACACTCCACAATTTGTTGCTTCTCAGCAGCCGACACATCCTTTTTCTTTCCCATTTTGGCAGAAAATGTAGGCTGCTTAATAATGTGAGAGAGCCTTCTTAAGTAGTCTTGCCTTTCATTGGACACACCTGCCAAACTAATTAGCACAGGTGTCTGCAATTGCTTACAGTGATATAAAGAGCCCTGACACACATCACCATCAATGAGTTTAACTGACAAACAAACAAATTCTTCCCTTATCACTCCTAAACACTTTTTGCATAATAATTTGGAACGCAGTGTACATGTGCTTTTCCACAAAACACCAGCGGTTCACGTAGTGAATCTTACAGTTCTAACTTGCCAACCGTGGTCTGTATGGAGTTGTTCTATAAAGGGCCCAAAATTAAGATAACATAGATGGGAGAGGTCTCTATGAATAGGAATTCCTAAGTATTTGATACCCTGTGAGGGACAGGCAAAGGGAAAGTTGGACTGGATGGAATCCTATATGGATTTGGGGAGGGAGACATCGAGGGCCTCAGACTTCGCTGCATTGATTTTAAAATTTGACCATGTAACAAAGTGATCTATTTCAGCCATAACAGCAGGGATGGATATATGTGATTGAGTGATATATACTAGGACATCATCAGCAAATAGAGAGCACTTGTACTCGGTGCCTCCCACCTCAATCCACCTAATATTGGGGTTATGGCGAATTGATGAGAGCAGGTGCTCCGTCACTAGGATGTATAAGAGAGGGGACAGAGAACATCCCTGCCTTGTCCCATTGGTGATTGTGAAAGGTGATGAAAATGTTCTGACGCGCCCCCTTGGCCTTGGGACACCCGGAGCCGGACCCTTTTTGGTGGATGCTGGTGGTTGTAGTCTCCGTGGCGGCAACCCGGTTCCGTGGCTCAGGGCGGTCAAACCAGTGGCGGAACTATTTATGTGGTTTTGATGTTTAAATGTCCGACTACACCACCCGTGGATTGCGGTCAGAGTGAACCGCCGCTCCAGGGCAGACCGCTGAGGCTGGTGTTGTGGGTGCAGCAGAGCGTAGCATAACTCCCCACGGGAGGAGTATAGCCTCAGGGCAGTGTATACGGAGGATGGGGGTGATGGTGCAGGGCAGCAGCAGTAACGACACGGAGTCAGTGATGCAGTCCAGGGCCTTTACTCACAGTTCTTATTATCCAGACCACGTCTGCAGGTAACGGCTGCCCACGTCGTACTGTGCTCACCAGGTGAGGGGCTCAGACAACTCCCAGATAACTTTGGAGCACTTCACAGGACCCCCTTTGTGTGTCCTTTGTCTGGCCTTTCTTACCAACACTTCTGTCCGGCTGCCTCGGGCCTCCTCTTGGTAAACTTGGCGCCAGTTTCCCTGACCCTATGTGGTGCCTTCCTAGCGGGTGTAGCGAGGGGCTGCGCCACATAAAATGTCAGAGCCTCCGGTTTCTAGCTGAGGGTCGTTTCCTGCCTCCACTAGTTCGGGGACCGGTCTACCCCTTTGGCCTGACCCCTCCACGCAGGTGGATTCGGGCGTGCGGTGGCGACTCGCCCGTCCGCACCCCTGGGATCCCTTCATTCCTCGTTCCTGGAGCCTTCTCCGCTCCTCTTCCTTCCTTCTCCCTCTTCCAGGCCTGGGCCTCTGTTACTAGGCCCCTCTTCCGGAGCAGAGCTCATGCAGAGCCCCTGCTCCCTGCCACTTCTGCTCAGACTTCTCTGCACTGAACTAAGATGGTGCCCACCTTTTATACTCCCTTCTCAATGCACCCAGGAACTGCTTCCTCCCTGCTCCTGCACTACAGGGTTCCCCTTCCTCAGTGTTCCCTCCCCCCACTCCAGCCAGGGACAGGGACTGTCGTGCCCATCTCAGGGGCATATTGGTCGCCCTGCCCCACGGCAATGTGGTGTAATGCATGCAGGTGTCGGGTCCTGATCCACACTCCATCCTTACCTGAGAGTGAGATATCACACCTCTGGGTGAGGTGCAATACGTCTGTAGCAACCGAGCCCTCAGGGTGCTACAGTTCCATTTATCTTCAGCCTAGGTGACGTATTGCGATACAGGGCCGTGATTTTGGCTATAAAAGGGTCCCCTAGACCCCTACCCCAAGCTTTTTAAGAGAATCATATATGGCGTGCCAGGAGACTCTATGGGATGCTTTCTCAGCATCCAACGAGAGTATCTAATTACAAATTTTTAACTGCATCTAGCCCAGGAAATACTTTGTGCCTAGTAGCAGTGTCTGCTAGTCAGCGGATTATCCCGGCTGTTAAGCAAGCTACACCACCTGTAGTTTAGACACTTAATTTTTTCAAAGGAAATGATTCGGGACCATGGGATACTTAGTGAAGAGCATCAGGAGGCACCCCAAGGCATAGGGGCTGGGACTGGCATTAGGATGCCTTGCGGTGGACAGCCGAGCTCGATCCTTATAAAAGCTTTTTAACTGCAGCAGCTTTAGTGGACGCTACTGGAGCTGGAATTACGCGGCTGCTGGCATGAGACTTGCCCTCCAATAGATCCTTGTAAATGGATTTAAAGTGTATTCATTCAAATTAGAGAGACAATTTAAATTAAAAAGCTTAGAGCTGCCTCCACCACAGGGGGGCTCGCTCGACCCACCAGCGGACAGGCACCAGTATTGGGAGAGGGGGGCTGGCCGTCAGGGTTCACCGCGGCTCTGGCACAAACTCGGCGACACGGAGGTGGCACGGGCAGGAGCGGACTGGCCGTGTCGGCTTCTCACTTTTTGGATTTTAGAAGGGCATGACATGCCTATATCTGTGTCTCCCCCTCCTTTTACTCCTCCACCTCTTTTCTTTTCGCATGACTATATGTACTTGTCACTTTTCCATGTGTTAGTTATGTCTTCTGAGCAGTTTGTCAGCTTTTGGACACCTTTGAACGTGTTTTCTATGTGTTTCTATGTGTTTTTGTTTGCCTGCCATTGTTTTTAACGGTGTTCGAAGGTGTTCGACGAACAGTTCGACGAACAGTTCGGCGAACACACGGGTGTTCGACGAACCGAACCGAACTCGAACACTACGGGGGTGGCTCAACACTACCTATAACTGTTTTTTTGCACTTAATTATTCTATGTGCCCTTGTATGTATTTCCAGGCTACAGCACTGCCACAGGAAGATGATAACTTGAGAGATCTGTGTGTTTCCAGCCCTCCCTCATGTGGACTTATTCATAGATCATAGTCTGTGTTTTATTTATCCAATCATTTTCTAGCAATGCATTCTGTGTGTGCTGTAAGTATTGCTGAGACATGCTAATGCTGCAGCAGCTTTAGAGTTAAAGTCTGTCTGTTGCCCAGGAGCCCAATAGAGGTTGGACAGACAGAGTGACTGATGGTTCCTTCTGGACATTGTCATTGTTGAGAATGTAACGGGGTGGGGGGGGGCAAGGTGGCACTCGGTGGTGAGTGACATGTCAGTTTCAGTGATAAAGTCTTCACCGTGGCCCGCTACAGAAAAAGGGGACTCTGAGAATCCCTGGGTGTGTGTGTTGTGGTGCTTCTGTGGAGGAGACCTCCATACTCACTTCTGACCCGCCGTCCTGGGTGTTGAGACTTTTAGCCTTCAGAAGGAGAAAACCAGACCATCTTAAACATGTAAAAACGTCTTTACTTGCAGCCACAGTCACATACAGGGAGTAACAAGTGATACAGTCTCTTTGTGATCTCTTCACATACAGCGGCACTTTACCAGCGATGAAAGACATGGACACCGATTTGGATATGAAGTTTAACGCTGAATGCGCCAGCTCTTTGGGCAACTATATTATCTGTCCCACACTGGAGCAGCTCCTGAACCTCTTAACTCTTTCCTAACTTACAACTACATCTTCTCTAAGCTATAGTACCCACTTCTGCACTACTTTCCTACTAATCTAATACTCTACCTGCACTAAGCTATACTGACCATGTAACTAACACATCAGACAGCTGGACATAACACATACTCATATATAAAACAAGGTATAACATTATGTGCACACAGAGTGAGAAGTCACATGACCGTCCTGGTCACCCTCTTACAAGAACATGCAAAGTGAAGAATTACTGGAGCTGTGTCTAATGCATGAATAGAGGGAAGATCTGGAATACTTCAGTGACTCAGGTTACAGAGTTAAATTGCCTCTGTGACTGACCCAGGTGGAGAACTGCCTGTAAAAGAGAGGAGGAAGAGACCACCTCAGTGTCCCCTGACAGAAGATAAGAACTGAGGAAGGCGGTGATGGCATTCTGACTGAAGTTGCTGTTAGAGCGAGATATAGATCTAGAGAGAGAGAGAGCTGGAGAGAGAGAAAGGAACAGAGGAACAGATAGCTGCACCTGAAGTAGCAAATGTGTGGCGCCCCTGCGGGTCCAGTTGCCACAGAGGTACTGCATCTCACCCAGAGGTGTGGTACCCCACTCTCAGGTAAGTAGGGAGCACTACCCGGGACCCACACACTTGCATCCAACACTACACCTCTCCAGACCAGCAGGCGGGGCAAGATGCACTTGATCACTGCTGAGCCCTGTCCCTGGCTGGAAGGGGGGAACCAAAAGAGAGGGAACCATGTAGTGCATGTGGGTGGAGGAAGAAATTCAGGGGAGCACTGAAAGAACAGTATATAAAGAAGACTGGAAAGATCTAGAAGGAGTTGGAGTTGAGTGGAGTTGAGAGGAGTTCTGTGGAGAGTTCTGCTCAGGGGAGCAGGGTCCATTTTCCTGGCTCCAATCCTTGGAGCAGGAGCTGAGTTGACAGAGTGAAGTGAGAAGACAGGAGCAGGGAGGAGGGCTCCAGAGAGACAGAAGGGATCCCATGGGCATGACGAGTACGGAGGCCACCCGTGCGCCCGAATTCACGCTGACGTGGAGGGATCAGGCCGCAGTAGGGGACCGGCCCCAGCCTAGTGGAGTACTTTAGGGCTCAGCTAGCAAACCGGAGGTTGCAGCATTTAATGGTGCTGTAACCACACTCTACACTTAATCGCCGAAAAGGTGGCCATATAGGGCCAAGGGGACAGTCTGGACGTCGCCTGACAAGGCCCGCGGCCACTGGCTTGGGACACTGGGGGTGAGGCGCAGGGCAGGATGGTGAGAGCCAGCGCAGTGAGACGACCTGGAGAGGTACACAGAAAGGGGTCCTGTTCAAGTGCTCCTGAGATACCGGAGATTAGAGTTGGCTGGATCACTTCCCCGGAGGACACAGGACGACGTGGGCGGTTATAACTTGACGATTGTAACTTGGAGAAGCTTAACAACTGTAAGTAAAGCCTGAAGACTGCACCCCACTGTGTCCTTGACTAATTACTGTGTCACCAGCCCTGCACTACACTGTCCCTGCCGGCGACATCTACCTCATAAAATCATCTACTCTGCCCTGGGGCTTAGCTCTACCCATGGAGAGCTGAACCAACTCTGCTGCGTCACCATCAGCCCCAGTGGATCTGCACCGCAGCGGCGACCCCACCTAGCCGCATACCATGGGTGGCGTCACGAACATTATCCCCAAATCTTTTTTTCCCCAAATTGACTTTCACTGTTCTTTATTTGATGACCCAGGGCCACGGACTGTGTCACTGCCACCGTGACTACCCCGAAAAGGACCGGCCTGGCTACCGAGTACCCCACGGCTCCAGGGGGCACGTCAAATGGGTCTAAGAAAGTTGGAAGAGCCTAGTGATGCAGGAGGGTACTTGTGGAAATGACACTGTGAAGCTAAGGGCTTGGAGTGCCATCCAGGAGTGGACCACAAAGTTGGGCATATGGCACTGTGAGGGCCTAGAGTGCATTGAGTGATTAATGCAGAGATAAATTGCATATATAGGTGTGAGATTGAGTTACATACCTGTCCCAGGTATCCTGTGCTCCACTCACTTCTCCTGGGTCCATCGCTCTCTGTTGTGCTCCACATAGGGTTTTGGGAAGGTTGCTTTGCATGGATTAATGACATCATCTCTCTAGAACTATTTAAGACGCATTGACACACTTGTGTCTTGGGATTGATACTCTAGTGTTTCTTGTTTGCTTTGCTCCATTATCTCTACCCCTGTGTTTCAACTCGCATCCATCCCTGTTGGTTCCACTCCATCTGTCCATCTGGTCCTGAGTTTCCAGTTAGTCCTAATACCCATGATTCTACATGTCCCCTGGAAACGGCACCATCACCTGGGGTTCTTGTGTCCACCTGGACCAGAGGCTCAGCAAATCCACTTCACCTGGTGAGCCCTTTCTTGGGAAAGTGGATCTAAAAGCATGGCAAGGGTGAAGTGTCTGCTGATAATGTGGTGTGTGGTTTGAAGTGGTACCTCAAGCTCAGGCATGTCAGGGAAAAATAAAAATAATGATAATAATAATAAAAAAAAATATGTATATATATATATATATATATAAAATAACTTCAATATATATATATATATATATATATATATATATATATATATATATATGTGGTGCAGCGGCATTGCTTAATGATCTAGTATGTCTGTTTAGGCTATTTCCTCCCCCTCAGCTGACTGGTCACATGACTGTGACATCACACAGGTACTTTTTGCTCACAGAAGGTATGGACACGTGACTGTGAGATAAGCACAGGTCCTGTGGCTGTTTCTACAGGATATAAAGACCCTGGTGATTTGAGACAAGTGTGTAGAAGTGCAAGGGCTGTGACAGGCGTGTTTCCTGTTACCCGTGTGCGGACAACGTGTGAGAGACATGAGGCTGTTCCCTGTGTGTGAGGGAACACCGCTCGTGTGAGGCCTGGTGAGGCCTGGTGGACTCTGGACTCCTGGAGGGTGAAGCCTGGATCTGAGTGAGAGAGATGCCAGTAAGCCTTGGAGGGCCAGAGGCTAAGAGGACTCCTGGAGGGTGAAGCCTGGATCTGAGTGTAACAAGATGCCAGTAAGCCTTGGAGGGCCAGAAGGCTAGAAACCCCTATCGGGCGGAACCAAATGGACTGAAGCAGCCGTAAGCCAGCAAAGGTAATACTCTTGTGTTATGGACACTTACCTGGACATTGTGTTAGTATTATCTTGCGGAAGGCTGTAATTAGAGCCAAGTGGGCCGGTCTGCCACTTGGGCTCGTGGACATTATGCATGTAATATGCCAGTGAGCACTAAGATGGACTGTGTGATCAGCAGTTTATGATGAGACAATAAACTGTTGGACTGTGAAACACTGCAAAGTCGTGGCTGGTGTGCTTTTGTTGATACGCTGCAGCAAGTATCCCCCAGGATGATGACAAGCGCTGCCTTACATGTGGTTTGAGAGTGCGGGCAACTGCAGTCGGGTGGCTAGAGGCAACTGCAGTCTGGTTGCTAGCGGCAACGGGGCTGGACGACGAGTGTGGATAAAGCATCTGGCTGCAACTCGGCGGGGTTGCGAAGATTGGCGTCGCACTCAAACCTGGTTTGCTGTGACTCGGCGGGGCTCACGAAGTTAAAGCATCTGGCTGCAACTCGGCAGGGTTGCGAAGATCGGCGTCGCTCTGAAACCTGTTTTGCGGTGGCTCGGCGGGGCCACGAAAATTTTTCGGGGAGAGCGGTGAAGTTCAAGTGTGAACAGTGTACCGTGATGGCTGTGAGCAAAGCAGCAGATGTGTTTGGAGCTGTTGAGCGATTGAGGGACCGGTTGGGACCGGATCAGGTATTTGAGAGACTTTTGCAGGACATGGTGTGGGAATCCCTGGAGCTGGGGGCACCATGTGGAATGGCGGCAGTGGACCATTCTGTGAACTCTCCGGGGGCGCCAGTGTTGTCCCAGAGTGCCCGGGGAGGTGGTAAGAGCTGTGGTGAACTGAGTCCTAAGACTACTGTTAATTTTTCTTGTAAAAATTACCCTGCCGGTGTGGTTGTTAAAAAGGGGGCGGAGTCTAAAAAAGGGGCGGATTTTCACAGGAGCGTAGAGTGTAGAAAACTGGAAATTGTTGATGATTGTGGGTTGGCACCTCCTAAAAATGACCATGTGACCATTGATAACGGGGTGACTCCAGTGGAGGGGGTTGATGTCAAGGTGGGAGGTGACTTATTGGACCACGACACTATGGGGAGTGACACAGACCCCATAGCTGATGGTGATACTACGCAAGTAGAAGGAGAGGTCAGTCAGGAGGGGCTAGACGAGGGGAGAAAGTCCTCATCTCGTAGACGGCGCAAGGGCCACAAAAAGGTTGCTCCTGTAGTCTTGACTGAAAGTGAAAATAAAGAGAATGTAATGGTGTGTGCCATTGTTTCAAGTGTGGATCCTCCTTCAGAGGCAGAAGAGGAGGTGACGTTGCCAGTAGCAACCTCTGATACAGTACTGAGACAGAGGGATCTGACAGCCCTGAAAGAGGAGGCGGCCAGTCGTGACCAAGAGCTGGAGTCTGAAAGGCAGAAATTATACCAGGTTGTGAGGAATTTACAGCGAGACCTGAAGGAAAGCAACGAGGAAGTTAACCAATGGAAGGAAATGTTCCAGGAAGTTAAGGAGGACCGCCGCAAAATTAAGGAGGAGATTTTGCAGTTGAAACTTGAGAAGGAGACGTGGCAGGATGGAGGTTCTGGACGTGATCAGGAACTAGAACGACTGCGTGAACAGTTCAACCAGGAACTGTGTAAATCTAAAAAGGAGTATGATGAACTCATGAGGGAGCTGCAGCAGTTCCAGGACCTAGTAAAGCCTCTAATGCAGGAGAAGGAGCGGCTGGAGGACTCTCTGTACCAGCGAGACCAGGAGCTATCCACCCTGAAAGAGGCAATAAAAGTTGAAGTGCCTGCTCATGACCATGAGGCAGAAAAGAGGTATGGAAAGTTCAATGAGGAACTGCAACGGATTAAGAGAGATTATGAGGATCTCCTCAAAGGTAAAGAAAAACTAGAGGAGGATAAGGCGGATGCAGAGCAAGAGCGCCAAGTGGTTGAGACCACTCTGCAAGATATTCGTGAGGAGAATGATGATCTCCGGGGAAAGACCCTAGATCTGGAAGCTCAGGTGAAGGAGCTACAGATGTCCTGTGATACTCTCCAGAAGGCGGAGACGTACCTTAAGGAAACAGTCAGCAAGATGGAAGCTGAAAGAGAGAAGATGGAGGAGTCCATCGGAAAAGCCACAGACCAGGGCCAGGAGTTGACCGCTGGTGATGGGAGGTATGAAGCAGATACCTCCTCGAGTGATGTGGGCTCGGAGGATTTGGTGGATGTCAGAGCCGAGATCAAGGAGCTCAAGGAGTTGCTACAAGCCCAGTGGAAGCAAGAGAAGCTTGAGAGACTGGCTGTAGAGAGTAGAGATGAGCGGTGTTCAACTAGAACTGTTCGCCAATCTCAAATTCGAGCTGTTTTGGGCGGTGTTCGAGTTGTTCGACGAACCCGAACGATTTGCAAAAAATTCGGCTGTTCGAGGTTATGTTCGATAACTGTTCGTGCACCAAAAGCGTGTCCTGCATGTCTGGCGCTATTTAGAGCACCAATCATGCAGGGATTGTCTGCCACTCACTGTAATGCCACAGCCATGGTGGTTGTGGCATTACAGTGATTGCCCAAATCGATGGGAACAGTGCTCACAGTGAAACATGAAAAGCCGGCAATTCAGCAGCGGCATACACCTGTACCCGACAATTTAGAACCGAAAGAATAGAGCTTCACACATAGATTAGATAGATATAAACATGTCAGCCACATATATACGAAGTACAGTGACAGTGCTGCTTACTGTACTTGTCATTTAGCGTAAAGGATTTATCAAAAAAAATATTAGTGTTTTCATGCACCGTCTCTTTAAAAAAGCCGGCCGGCAATTCAGCAGCGGTACCCGACAATTTATAACAGACAGAATAGAGCTTCACACATAGATTAGATAGATAGAAACATGTCAGTCATATATATATGAAGTACAGTGATAATGTTGGTTACTGTACTTGTCATTTAGTATTAAAATAAAGGATTTATTATTAAAAAAATTGGCGTGGGGTTCCCCTTAATTTTAGGCTCTAGCGGAGGTTAAGCAGACGGCTGGGGCAGATGTTTGAGACCTGGGAAGGGGGTAATACCCACGGAGCTTCCCAGGCTACTAATATCAGCCCCCAGCTGAATACATAGCCTTTACTAGCTATTAAAATGGGGGACCCCCCAAAAAAAATGACGTGGGGTCCCCCCTAATTTAATAGCTAGCAAAGGCTAGGCAGACAGCTGGGGGCTGATATTAATAGCCCAGGAAGGGAGCCATGAATATTGGCCCCCTCCCAGGCTAGAAACACCAGCCGTCAGCCGCCCCAGAAATGGCGCATTCATAGGATGCGCCAATTCTGGCACTTAGCCTCGCTCTTCCACGCTGCCCTGGTGCGGTGGCAGGGGGTAATAGGGTTGGGGTTGATGTCAGCTTATAATGCCAGCTGACATCAAGCCCAGGTTAGTAATGGAGAGGCGTCTATAAGACACCCCCATTACTAACCCCATAGTCAAAGTTAAAAAAAACACAAACACCCAGAATAAAGTCCTTTAATTGAAATAAAGACACAATCCTTTATTGTTCTAAATTAAACCATACTTACCGTCACGCCCATTCCAGCTGAAGCCAACGATCTCCTGCAATAAAAGAAAAATAATAAAGCAACCTCATCCTTACCTTTCCATGGTTCCCACGACAGCTTCAGCTCTGCTACATCGAGATGACAGGCTGGACCGCAGCAGAACGCTGCCATCCAGCCTCTCATCCCGCAGACACTGAGAAGCGCAGGCTTGCTTGCGCTGCTCAGCGTTTCTCTGTGACGACATCCAGATGAGCCGAGTTCATGTCCAATGAACTCGGCTCACCTCATGCACGTCACTGACAGCGTGGGAAAATTCTCACGCTGAAGCGGTGAGTGCAGGAGAATTCTCCCACGCTGTCAGTGACGTGCATAAGGTGAGCTCATGTCCAATGAACTCAGCTCACCTCCTGCACGTCACTGACAGCGTGGGAGAATTCTCCTGCACTCAGCGCTTCAGCGTGAGAATTCTCCCACGCTGAAGCGCTGAGTGCAGGAGAATTTTCCCACGCTGTCAGTGACGTGCATAAGGTGAGCTCATGTCCAATGAACTCAGCTCACCTCCTGCACGTCACTGACAGCGTGGGAGAATTCTCCTGCACTCAGCGCTTCAGTGTGAGAATTCTCCCACGCTGAAGCGCTGAGTGCAGGAGAATTTTCCCACGCTGTCAGTGACGTGCATGAGGTGAGCCGAGTTCATTGGACATTAACTCGGCTCATCTGGATGCCCTCACAGAGAGACACTGTGGAGCGCAAGCAAGCCTGCGCTTCTCAGTGTCTGCGGGATGACAGGCTGGATGGCAGCGTTCTGCTGCGGTCCAGCCTGTCATCTCGATGTAGCAGAGCTGAAGCTGTCATGGGAACCATGGAAAGGTAAGGATGATGTTGCTTTATTATTTTTCTTTTATTTCAGGAGATCGTTGGCTTCAGCTGGAATGGGCGTGATGGTAAGTATGGTTTAATTTAGAACAATAAAGAATTGTGTGTTTATTTCAATTAAAGGACTTTTTTCTGGGTGTTGTGTTTTTTTTAAATACTTTACTAGAAATTCATGGTGGTCATGTCTAATATTGGCGTGACCCCATGAATTTCGGGCTTAGGGCCAGCTGATAATGCCAAGCTGGCCCTAACCCCTTTATTACCCAGTGAGCCACCGCATCAGGGCCCTGGATGAGTTGGGTACAGCGCCAGAAGATGGCGCTTCTATGAACGCGCCATTTTCCGGGGTGGCTGCGGACTGCAATTTGCAGCGGGGGTGGCCCAGAAAGCTTGGGCCTCCCTGCGCTGCGGATTCCAGCCCCCAGCTGCCTAGTTGTACCTGGCTGGACACAAAAACAGGGCGAAGCCCCACGTCAATTTTCTTTAAATTATTTCATGAAATAATTAAGAAAAAAAGGGCTTCCCTATATTGTTGTGTCCGGCCAGGTACAAATAGGCAGCTGGTGGATGGGGGCAGCCCGTTCCTGCCTGCTGCACCTGACTGGACACAAATATAGTGCGAAGCCCCACGTCAATTTTTTTTAAATTATTTCATGAATTTCCTGAAATAATTTAAAAAAATTGAAGTGGGGCTTCGCACTATATTTGTGTCCAGCCAGGTACAGCAGGCAGGAACGGGCTGCCCCCATCCACCAGCTGCCTATTTGTACCTGGCCGGACACAACAATATAGGGAAGCCCTTTTTTTCTTAATTATTTCATGAATTTCATGAAATAATTAAAAAAAATTGACGTGGGGCTTCGCACTATATTTGTGTCCAGCCAGGAACAGCAGGCAGGAACGGGCTGCCCCCAACCACCAGCTGCCTATTTGTACCTGGCCGGACACAACAATATAGGGAAGGCCTTTTTTTCTTAATTATTTCATGAATTTCATGAAATAATTAAAAAAAATTGAAGTGGGGCTTCGCACTATATTTGTGTCCAGCCAGGTACAGCAGGCAGGAACGGGCTGCCCCCAACCAGCAGCTGCCTATTTGTACCTGGCCGGACACAACAATATAGGGAAGGCCTTTTTTTCTTAATTATTTCATGAATTTCATGAAATAATTTAAAAAAAAGTACGTGGGGCTTCGCCCTATTTTTGTGTCCAGCCAGGTACAACTAGGCAGCTGGGGGCTGGAATCTGCAGCGCAGGGAGGCCCAAGCTTTCTGGGCCCCCCCCCCGCTACAAATTGCAGTCCGCAGCCACCCCGGAAAATGGCGCGTTCATAGAAGCGCCATCTTCTGGCGCTGTACCCAACTCATCCAGGGCCCTGGTGCGGTGGCTCACTGGGTAATAAAGGGGTTAGGGCCAGCTTGGTATTATCAGCTGGCCCCAAGCCCAAAATTCATGGGGTCACGCCAGTATTAGACATGACCGCCATGAATTTCTAGTAAAGTATTTAAAAAAAACACAACACCCAGAATAAAGTCCTTTAATTGAAATAAAGACACAATTCTTTATTGTTCTAAATTAAACCATACTTACAATCACACCCATTCCAGCTGAAGCCAACGATCTCCTGCAATAAAAGAAAAATAATAAAGCAACATCATCCTTACCTTTCCATGGTTCCCACGACAGCTTCAGCTCTGCTACATCGAGATGACTGGCTGGACCGCAGCAGAACGCTGCCATCCAGTCTGTCATCCCACAGACACTGAGAAGCGCAGGCATGCTTGCGCTCCTCACTGTCTCGCTGTGACGGCATCCAGATGAGCCGAGGTCATGTCCAATGAACTCGGCTCACCTCATGCACGTCACTGACAGCGTGGGAAAATTCTCAAGCTGAAGTGCTGAGTGCAGGAGAATTCTCCCACGCTGTCAGTGATGTGCATGAGGTGAGCTCATGTCCAATGAACTCAGCTCACCTCCTGCACGTCACTGACAGCGTGGGAAAATTCTCCTGCAATCAGCGCTTCAGCGTGAGAATTTTCCCACGCTGTCAGTGACGTGCATGAGGTGAGCCGAGTTCATTGGACATGAACTCGGCTCATCTGGATGTCGTCACAGAGAGACGCTGAGCAGCGCAAGCAAGCCTGCGCTTCTCAGTGTCTGCGGGATGACAGGCTGGATGGCAGCGTTCTGCTGCGGTCCAGCCTGTCATCTCGATGTAGCAGAGCTGAAGCTGTCGTGGGAACCATGGAAAGGTAAGGATGAGGTTGCTTTATTATTTTTCTTTTATTGCAGGAGATCGTTGGCTTCAGCTGGAATGGGCGTGATGGTAAGTATGGTTTAATTTAGAACAATAAAGGATTGTGTCTTTATTTCAATTAAAGGACTTTATTCTGGGTGTTTGTGTTTTTTTTAACTTTGACTATGGGGTTAGTAATGGGGGAGTCTTATAGACGCCTCTCCATTACTAACCTGGGCTTGATGTCAGCTGGCATTATAAGCTGACATCAACCCCAACCCTATTACCCCCTGCCACCGCACCAGGGCAGCGTGGAAGAGCGAGGCTAAGTGCCAGAATTGGCGCATCCTATGAATGCGCCATTTCTGGGGCGGCTGACGGCTGGTGTTTCTAGCCTGGGAGGGGGCCAATATTCATGGCTCCCTTCCTGGGCTATTAATATCAGCCCCCAGCTGTCTGCCTAGCCTTTGCTAGCTATTAAATTAGGGGGGACCCCACGTCATTTTTTTTGGGGGGTCCCCCATTTTAATAGCTAGTAAAGGCTATGTATTCAGCTGGGGGCTGATATTAGTAGCCTGGGAAGCTCTGTGGGTATTACCCCCTTCCCAGGCTTCAAACATCTGCCCCAGCCGTCTGCTTAACCTCCGCTAGAGCCTAAAATTAAGGGGAACCCCACGCCAATTTTTTTTAATAATAAATCCTTTATTTTAATACTAAATGACAAGTACAGTAACCAACACTATCACTGTACTTCATATATATGTGACTGACATGTTTCTATCTATCTAATCTATGTGTGATGCTCTATCTTTCTGTTCTAAATTGTCGGGTACCGCTGCTGAATTGCCGGCCGGCTTTTTTAAAGAGACGGTGCATGAAAACACTATTATTTTTTTAAATAAATCCTTTACACTAAATGACAAGTGCAGTAACCAACACTGTCACTGTGCTTCTTATATGTGTGACTGACATGTTTCTATCTATCTAATCTATGTGTGATGCTCTATTCCTTCTTGTCTAAATTGTCGGGTACCGGTGTATGCCGCTGCTGAATTTGCCGGCCGGCTTTTTTAAAGAGAGTGTCTTCTGAGCAGTTTGTCAGCTTTTGGACACCTTTGCAGGTGTTTTCTATGTGTTTCTATGTGTTTTTGTTTGCCTGCCATTGGTTTTAACGGTGTTCGACGGTGTTCTAAGGTGTTCGACGAACAGTTCGACGAACAGTTCCTCGAACATCCCGGTGTTCGACGAACCGAACCGAACCCGAACACTACGGGGGTGGCTCAACACTAGTAGAGAGCCGAGTGGGCGCATTGGAGACAGAGAGGTCTGAGGGAACTCTACTGTTGAAGGAGCAGTTGAAGCAGGAAGAGCTTCAGAGACGGGCCGCTGAGAGGAGAGTGGCGGAACTAGAGGAAGAAGGTTCCGGGCTCAAAGGTCGCCTGATAGAGTGTCACTCAGTGAACGAGGCCTCCTGGGAGAAGGGAAAAGGCAAACAAGGGACACTTACTCCCTTAGACCAGGAGAAGGTGGACCTGAGGAGAGTTAAGAGAGTGTCAACAAATGATCGTTTGGAGACCACTGGTGAGACCGAAACAGCTCGGTACAAATGCCTCATAGATGTACCTGAGGATTTGACGGAAGAATGCACCAGTGAGTCCGTGCATGACCAGTTTAAGAAGGCAGTGGGAGCCTGTAAGGTGTTCTTAACCTCAGAAGCTAAACAGCTGGTGGTCCTGTCCACGACCGAAGTCACAGTGAAGAGGGTGGCGATCCTAAGTGACATACATTGGCGATGTGTTCGCACGAAGCGGTTTCTCCGGTTGAAGACGGAACAAGCCGCCAGACAGCTGGAGCTGATGAGAAAAGCTCACAGTCTGCGGGAAGAGGTCATCCGGGTGCCTCATGTTCTGGTGAGCAAGCTCGTTGGGAGAAATGGTCGAGCCATGCAGATGATGGTCAAGAAGTCTGGTGTGGTGAAAGTAAGCAGTCCACGTGATCGTCAGGACTGGATACCGGATGAAGACGGCATGGTCTCATTCTACGCTATAGGAACGGAAGAAAGTCTTGCATATATGGGCATGCTGGTGGAGTACCAAGTGACCTACCTGCGAGAGGTGGAACAATTGAATCTCGCTAGAATGCGAGTAGATGGACAGCATCATCTGAGCAGTAGAGGATGGCAGCCGTCTGGAGATGGTGGGACCCGACAGAGAAGGGGGCCCCTAGATAACAGAACACCTGAAGTTAGGGACCCTTCAAGATGTCCTGAGAGTAGTGGGCGTGGGTTTAGAGGTAGTGAGACCTCCAGTAACTCAGGTTTGGGTGGCCCATACAAACGACCCAATAGAGGACTGGACAATATGGAGTCGAACCAGACCTTAGGTACAAGGACATGTGAGTCGCACTGCCGTATTGACCGCTGGGAGCAGGGGAGACCTGACAAGGTTACGACCCGGAAAGGTGACCTGACGAAGTCAGTGACATTGACAGATGGGAGGTCCCTAAGGAATGGGCTAATGTCAATGAATAATGTTCCAGGGGCTGGACAACGTAAGGGTCAAGTGCATGGTCTCTGTGTGAACTGTGGGTTATAAACTGTTGTGTATATTATGTGTTCAACCCCACAGGTTTGAACAGAGGGGGGGAATATGTGGTGCAGTGGCATTGCTTAATGATCTAGTATGTCTGTTTAGGCTATTTCCTCCCCCTCAGCTGACTGGTCACATGACTGTGACATCACACAGGTCTTTTTTGCTCACAGAAGGTATGGACACGTGACTGTGAGATAAGCACAGGTCCTGTGGCTGTTTCCACAGGATATAAATACCCTGGTGATTTGAGACAAGTGTGTAGAGGTGCAAGGGGTGTGACAGGCGTGTTTCCTGTTACCCGTGTGCAGACACCGTGTGAGAGACATGAGGCTGTTCCCTGTGTGTGAGGGAACACCGCTCGTGTGAGGCCTGGTGAGGCCTGGTGAAGCCTGGTGGACTCCTGGAGGGTGAAGCCTGGATCTGAGTGAGAGAGATGCCAGTAAGCCTTGGAGGGCCAGAAGGCAAGAAACCCCTATCGGGCGGAACCAAATGGACTGAAGCAGCCGTAAGCCAGCAAAGGTAATACTCTTGTGTTATGGACACTTACCTGGACATTGTGTTAGTATTACCTTGCGGAAGGCTGTAATTAGAGCCAAGTGGGCCAGTCTGCCACTTGGGCTCGTGGACATTATGTATGTAATATGCCAGTGAGCACTAAGATGGACTGTGTGATCAGCAGTTTATGATGAGACAATAAACTGTTGGACTGTGAAACACCGCAAAGTCGTGGCTGGTGTGCTTTTGTTGATGCGCTGCAGCGAGTATCCCCCAGGATGATGACAAGCGCTGCCTTACAATATATACAGTACAGACCAAAAGTTTGGACACACCTTCTCATTTAAAGATTTTTCTGTATTTTCATGACTATGAATATTGTACATTCACACTGAAGGCATCAAAACTATGAATTAACACGTGGAATTATATACTTAACTAAAAAGTGTGAAACAACTGAAAATATGTCTTATATTCTAAGTTCTTTAAAGTAGTCACCTTTGGCTTTGATGACTGCTTTGCACACTCTTGGCATTCTCTTGATGAGCTTCAAGAGGTAGTCACTGGAAATGGTCTTCCAACAATCTTGAAGGAGTTTCCAGAGATGCTTTTCACTTGTTGGCCCTTTTGCCTTCACTCTGCAGTCCAGCTCACCCCAAACCATCTCGATTGGGTTCAGGTCTGGTGACTGTGGAGGCCAGGTCATCTGGCATAGCACCCCATCACTTTCCTTCTTGGTCAAATAGCCCTTACACAGCCTGGAGGTGTGTTTGGGGTCATTGTCCTGTTGAAAAATAAATGATGGTCCAACTAAACGCAAACCGGATGGAATAGCTTGTTGCTGCAAGATGCTGTGGTAGCCATGCTGGTTCAATATGCCTTCAATTTTGAATAAATCCCCAACAGTGTCACCAGCAAAGCACCCCCACACCATCACATCTCCTGCTCCATGCTTCACGGTGGGAACCAGGCATGTAGAGTCCATCCGTTCACCTTTTCTGCGTCGCACAAAGACACGGTGGTTGGAGCCAAAGATCTCAAATTTGGACTCTTCAGACCAAAGCACAGATTTCCACTTGGTCTAATGTCCATTCCTTGTGTTCTTTAGCCCAAACAAGCCTCTTCTGCTTGTTGCCTGTCCTGAGCAGTGGTTTCCTTGCAGCTATTTTACCATGAAGGCCTGCTGCACAAAGTCTCCTCTTAGCAGTTGTTGAAGAGATGTGTCTGCTGCAAGAACTCTGTGTGGCATTGACCTGGTCTCTATTCTGAGCTGCTGTTAACCTGTGATTTCTGAGGCTGGTGACTCGGATAAACTTATCCTCAGAAGCAGAGGTGACTCTTGGTCTTCCTTTCCTGGGGCGGTCCTCACGTGAGCCAGTTTCTTTATAGTGCTTGATGGTTTTGCAACTGCACTTGGGGACACTTTTAAAGTTTGCCCAATTTTTCGCACTGACTGACCTTCATTTCTTAAAGTAATGATGGGCACTCGTTTTTCTTTACTTAGCTGCTTTTTTCTTGCCATAATACAAATTCTAACAGTCTATTCAGTAGGACTATCATCTGTGTATCCACTTGACTTCTGCACAACACAACTGATGGTCCCAAACCCATTTTAAAGGCAAGAAATCCCACTTATTAAACCTGACAAGGCACAACTGTGAAGTGAAAACCATTTCCGGTGACTACCTCTTGAAGCTCATCAAGAGAATGCCAAGAGTGTGCAAAGCAGTCATCCAATCAAAAGGTGGCTACTTTGAAGAACCAAGAATATAAGACATATTTTCAGTTGATTCACACTTTTTTGTTAAGTATATAATTCCACATGTGTTAATTCATAGTTTTGATGCCTTCAGTGTGAATGTACAATTTTCATAGTCATGATAATACAGAAAAATCTTTAAATGAGAAAATGTGTCCAAACTTTTGGTCTGTACTGTATATATATATATATATATATATATATATATATATATATATGTATATATACAGTACAGACCAAAAGTTTGGACACACATTCTCATTTAAAGATTTTTCTGCATTTTCATGACTATGAAAATTGTACATTCACACTGAAGGAATCAAAACTATGAATTAACATATGGGGAATTATATAGTTAACAAAAAAGTGTGAAACAAATGAAAATATGTCTTATATTCTAGGTTCTTCAAAGTAGCCACCTTTTGCTTTGATGACTGCTTTACACACTCTTGGCATTCTCTTGATGAGCTTCAAGACGTAGTCACCGGAAATGGTCTTCCAACAATCTTGAAGGAGTTCCCAGAGATGCTTAGCACTTGTTGGCCCTTTTGCCTTCACTCTGCGGTCCAGCTCACCCCAAACCATCTCGATTGGGTTCAGGTCTGGTGACTGTGGAGGCCAGGTCATCTGGCGTAGCACCCCATCACTCTCCTTCTTGGTCAAATAGCCCTTACACAGCCTGGAGGTGTGTTTGGGGTCATTGTCCTGTTGAAAAATAAATGATGGTCCAGCTAAACGCAAACCGGATGGAATAGCATGCCGCTGCAAGATGCTGTGATAGCCATGCTGGTTCAGTATGTCTTAAATTTTGAATAAATCCCCAACAGTGTCACCAGCAAAGCACCCCCACACCATCACACCTCCTCCTCCATGCTTCTCAGTGGGAACCAGGCATGTAGAGTCCATCCGTTCACCTTTTCTGCGTCGCACAAAGACACGGTGGTTGGAGCCAAAGATCTCAACTTTGGACTCATCAGACCAAAGCACAGATTTCCACTGGTCTAATGTCCATTCCTTGTGTTCTTTAGCCCAAACAAGTCTCTTCTGCTTGTTGCCTGTCCTTATCAGTGGTTTCCTAGCAGCTATTTTACCATGAAGGCCTGCTGCACAAACTCTACTCTTAGCAGTTGTTGAAGAGATGTGTCTGCTGCTAGAACTCCGTGTGGCATTAACCTGGTCTCTAATCTGAGCTGCTGTTAACCTGCTATTTCTGAGGCTGGTGACTTGGATAAACTTATCCTCAGAAGCAGAGGTGACTCTTGGTCTTCTTTTCCTGGGGCGGTCCTCATGTGAGCCAGTTTCTTTGTAGCACTTGATGGTTTTTTCAACTGCATTTGGGGACACTTTCAAAGTTTTCCCAATTTTTCGCTCTGGCTGACCTTCATTTCTTAAAGTAATGATGGCCACTTGTTTTCTTTACTTAGTTGCTTTTTTCTTGCCATAATACAAATTCTAACAGTCTATTCTGTAAGACTATCAGCTGTGCATCCACCAGACTTCTGCACAACACAACTGATGGTCCCAACCCCATTTATAAGGCAAGAAATCCCACTTATTAAACCTGACAGGGCACATCTGTGAAGTGAAAATCATTTCCGGTGACTACCTCTTGAAGCTCATCAAGAGAATGCCAAGAGTGTGCAAAGCAGTCATCAAAGCAAAAGGTGGCTACTTTGAAGGACCTAGAATATAAGACATATTTTCAGTTGTTTCACACTTTTTTGTTAAGTATATAATTCCACATGTGTTAATTCATAGTTTTGATTCCTTCAGTGTGAATGTACAATTTTCATAGTCATGAAAATGCAGAAAAATCTTTAAATGAGAAGGTGTGTCCAAACTTTTCGTCTGTACTGTATATATATATATATATATATATATATATATATATATATATATATATAAATATATATATATATATATAAATATATATATATATATATATATATACTGTATATAATATTGACGCTCTGCTATTGTACAACATTTAAGATATAAGTGCTTCTATTTTGCCAATAATTACATTTATATTGGAACTATTTCTATGATTTGGTTTCTTATTGGGTTGCCAGTGACTTGGTTGCTACTACAAGGGGCACAGTGATATTCGGGCTGCCCTTTCTTACATATTTTTCTATACAATCCTAAAAAAATTGCAGATTTTGACAGTACTCTTTAATGGACACATTACTGAAAATTCTGTGTGGTGAATAATTTACCCTTGTAGATAAATCATATGTAGTAATATACAGAAAGCATTATGATTTGTTACATCTTATCACCTCTAAATATTATTGACTTAACATACTGATTTAATTCCTGCAACGTGGCACCCACCAAAATGTCTACCTATGAGGTGAGCGTGTGTATTAAATCCTCTCCTTTAATATCAGCTTTTGTATTATCTTTTCAGAGAGTATCAGAGATTTCACGCTACGATGTGTTTTTGAGATAGGGAGAACGTAAGACAGCTGGGTGATACAGGAGCAATCACAAAGGATAGATGCCCATTTAGGTGATGCGATAAGACGCTGTGCGAGTGCTTTGGTGATAAAGAGAGAGATTTCTGTTATTATACTTTCAGCAGCAAGAGGTTATTTTAGCAATTCTAGAGTCGTCTGGAAAAAAAGAACGTACAATTAAATTAAGGAATCCAAAGAGAAGAAGAAAATGTAGATGGGAACATTTAAGGAACATTATGTACAGTAGAAAAGTACTCAGCATGCCTAACACCGCGATGCTTCTGCAAATTCAGCAATATATATATATATATATATATATATATTTATTTATATATATATATATATATATATATATATACTGTATATAGAATCAGTAATAAAGCAGAGCATAGCTACATCAGCTACAGTGTGATAAGCACATGTCAGGCTGAACATGGAGATGATAAGCAATATAAGGCCTCTAGGTGGCGCTGTATTGTGCCTCCATCTGGTACCCTACTATGGAGATTTTCCCTTTTAAAGCAATGTCTCCATAATACAGTATCTGATTGAAGAAACTACATTTTTATTGCAGTATACAGTGGTGGGCAAAAGTTTTAGGCAGGTACGGAAAAAATGCTGCAAAATAAAAATGCATAAAAAAAGCAGAAGTGTTATTAGTTTATGTTAATCTTAATTAAATGAACATTTGCTTTGCATTAAAAACAGCATTAAAGCATCAATTATTCTAGGTGCACTTGCAGACAGATTTTGAAGGAATTCAGCAGGTTGCTTCAAAAATCTTAGTGTTACACACCTTTCCAGGGTATCCTGGGCTCTGCTCCCTTCACCTCAATCCACTGCCCTCTGTTGTGCTCCACATCAGGTTGTGCAGGTTGCCTGGCTTGCCTCAGTGATATCATCTACCGAGACCTTTTAAGGCCCATTAGGACACACACCGTGACTTTGGATTCTGACTGAAGACTATAGTTTGGTATACTCCACCTCTTATGCACACCATGTGAACCTGTTTCTATCCCTGCTGTCATGCTGACTTCATTTCATTTGTACTGCTGCGCCCAAGATTCTTACTTGTGTCTTGTCCTCTCTCCCATGTGCCATCCTGCCAGCTGCACTAATGTGTACCCTTCTGGAACTAGGGCTTAGTGGGTCCACTTCAAAAAGCACTCGCCCCCATGTCATTTGGTGGGGCCGATGACAGAGACTGTCCAAGGAACAAATTGCACTCAGCCGTGCAAGTTACTAAGTCCATGGAAAACATTGGACAGCACTCGGATGACACCTTAGTGCAATCCAATTTCCATGGACTGACAGAATGGGAAGGTGGAAACAATTTTTTCTCCATATTCTCCTCATTTGGCTTCCTCTGTATAGAAGAGAAGAAGACACACCTCACAGTGCCTAGTTTGGGCCTTAGGCCTCGGACATTACAGGGATGTCCACAGGAAATCTGGTAAGACCTCATGCTGCCAGAACGATATGTACTTCATGTGCTTCCAGCCCACTGTCACTTGAACCTGAACTTCACATGAACCTCACACTTTCTCTAACTCTCTCTAACAAACCAAAACCAGGAAGTGATTCCCCTTTTTGCTTAACCTCCCATGCTGGACTGGTCCCAATGATTTCACTGCATCTTATACTGTGACTATACTGTACACTAATAAGGCCCACCGCTGACTATCTGCTCTAAGGTTCCTATCTATCACTAACTAAGCACTAAACTACGTTCTATTCTTTAGCTACCCCTGAGCTGAGTATAGCCGGTTACTTTAGGCCTTACCAATACAGTATTCACGCAGTAACATCAGTACCTATAACACTCTATGCATTGTACATTACATTTTACAGATTTCACATCATACAATAAAATGCACTAAAACCAAGATCAATATTCACACTACAGTTGCTGTCTTCATGGGCAGGTATATGACAGTCTCTGTCACACTCTTACATAGTCAGGGAGCCAAGAACCCTGAGGCCACAATGGGCTTCTAATCCTCCTACACCTCAACACAAGATTGAAGGGTTTTTTTTTTCAGTGTTTTTGCAGCTTTTTTTTCAAAAAAATATTCCACTGCTAGATGTTGGCTGTAGCTTTATAAAAAAATATTACCTGCACTACAGTTGATCGTATTTTGGTATAATTTTTTCACTTTGTTTTGCCCCTTTGCCCCATGGTGCATGTTTATATAAAATAAAATGTCACACAGAAGCTTGTGAAATATGCCTAAAACTCATGGCATTTTTAGCTGTTTAGAAATAAAAACTGCAAATAAAAAAAACTTTGTTGGAAGGAAACCTAAAGGTGAATCTGCCATGAATACGAATCTAATTATATTAGTGCATCTCTAATAAAATTGGGATAATGGGAATATCAAAATTAAAATATCTATATATTCTGCAATACCATGCCGTACCACCTGGTGCGCTGTGTGTGCATGATATCACATGGGCACATGTGCATCTGAAAATAATATCTCATATTTTCTGCGTAGCAGCACATGCGGCCTGATGCTTTATTTCCATAAGGAATCAGACTACAGAAAATTACTATTTGCTTGTTGTAAGTGACAATTTGATGCATGCTACATCTGTATTATTACTGCTTACAACAATCAGATTGGAATATGTTGGATAATGCACGAGATGACTGCACGCACGGCACATTCATCATGATGTGGGCTGAGACCAATAAACATTGCAGTCACACAAGCTGCTCAGCCCTGCAGAGTGTCCGAGCCCCCCCAGCAGTGCCACAGACCCTGGGTATACAGAGATGGCACACTTGGCAGTTCATGTATTGCTGTGTACAATTTGTTCTCGTACAAGGCTCGCGCGCTGGTATTGATAAAGGATTTCCCATTGGTGTGAGAGTGATCCATTCAAATCAGCAGAGTGTGAAGCGCAGCTGCTCGACTCTCTGTGCTTCACTACACCCACACTACAGGGACCTGAGAGTGAAGGGAGAACATGGAGCGGGACGGCGGCGGACACCGGGAGACGCTGATTCCTGAGCGCTACGTCCTAGGCATGAATAGAATCAGCGGCACCAGACGCCTCTCGGGTCAGAGCTGAAATTTTCCTATTATGGTTTTCATGTTTTATTCCTCCACAGCGTCAAATGTATTGAGTAACACGAGAAAACCGCTGCAAAGTACAGGCAAAAGTGTAAGGGAAAGTAGGTGCGGACAGACTGTAAATCACAGCTACAAATAGCCACACACATGGCCACTTAATGTGACAACCACTTGGCATGACATGGTTTATAGAAGACTGCAGGGAAACTGCGGGAAATCTATCCATCTATCTATCTATTATTTATCTATCTATATATCAATATATCTGTCTATCCAATATCTATCTGTCTATCTATCTATCTATCTGTCTATCAATATATCTGTCTATCCAATATCTATCTGTCTATCTATCCATCTATCTATCTATCTATCTATCTATCTATCTATCTATCCATCTACAGTAGCTATCTATCCATCTATCTATCTCATATCTATCTATCCATCTATCTATCTATCTATCCAATATCTATCTATCTATCTATCTATCTATCTATCTCTATATATATCTATTATCTATCCAATATCTATCTATTTCTCATCTATCTATCCATCGATCTATTATCTATCCAATATCTATCTATATATCTATCTATCTATCATCTATCTACCCATATATCCATCTATCCAATATTTATCTGTCTATCTATCTATCTATCTATCTATCTACCTATCAATATATCTGTCTATCCAATATCTATCTGTCTATCTATCTATCTATCTATCTATCTGTCTATCAATATATCTGTCTATCCAATATCTATCTGTCTATCTATCATCTATCTATCTATCTATCTATCCATCTACAGTAGCTATCTATCCATCTATCTATCTCATATCTATCTATCCAATATCTATCTATCTATCTATCTATCTATCTCTATATATATCTATTATCTATCCAATATCTATCTATTTATCATCTATCTATCCATCGATCTATTATCTATCCAATATCTATCTATATATCTATCTATCATCTATCTACCCATATATCTATCTATCCAATATTTATCTGTCTATCTATCTATCTATCTATCTATCTACCTATCAATATATCTGTCTATCCAATATCTATCTGTCTATCTATCTATCTATCTATCTATCTATCTATCCATCTACAGTAGCTATCTATCCATATATCTATCTATCTATCTATCCAATATCTATCTATCTATCTATCTATCTATCTATCTCTATATATATCTATTATCTATCCAATATCTATCTATTTATCATCTATCTATCCATCGATCTATTATCTATCCAATATCTATCTATATATCTATCTATCTATCATCTATCTACCCATATATCCATCTATCCAATATTTATCTGTCTATCTATCTATCTATCTATCTATCTATCTATCTACCTATCAATATATCTGTCTATCCAATATCTATCTGTCTATCTATCTATCTATCTATCTATCTATCTGTCTATCAATATATCTGTCTATCCAATATCTATCTGTCTATCATCTATCTATCTATCTATCTATCTATCTATCTATCTATCTATCTATCTATCTATCTATCCATCTACAGTAGCTATCTATCCATCTATCTATCTCATATCTATCTATCCAATATCTATCTATCTATCTATCTATCTATCTCTATATATATCTATTATCTATCCAATATCTATCTATTTATCATCTATCTATCCATCGATCTATTATCTATCCAATATCTATCTATATATCTATCTATCTATCATCTATCTACCCATATATCTATCTATCCAATATTTATCTGTCTATCTATCTATCTATCTATCTACCTATCAATATATCTGTCTATCCAATATCTATCTGTCTATCTATCTATCTATCTATCTATCTATCTATCTATCTATCTATCCATCTACAGTAGCTATCTATCCATATATCTATCTATCTATCCAATATCTATCTATCTATCTATCTCTATATATATCTATTATCTATCCAATATCTATCTATTTATCATCTCTCTATCCATCGATCTATCTATCCAATATCTATCTATATATCTATCTATCCAATATTTATCTATCTATCTATCTATCTATCTATCTACCTATCTGTCTATAGTATCTATCCAATATCTATCTATTAATCATCTATCTATCTATCTATCTATCTATCTATATATTATCTATCCAATATCTATCTATTTATCATCTATCTATCTATCCATCTATCTATCCATCTATCTATCTATCTATCTATCTATCTATTATCTATCCAATATCTATCTATTTATCATCTATCTATCTATCTATCTATCTATCTATCTATCTATTATCTATCCAATATCTATATATACTAGATGGTGGCCCGATTCTAACGCATCGGGTATTCTAGAATATGTATGCGGCCGACCGGGCGCAATCAGCAGAGCGTTGTTTAAATTTGCTGCCAAAATCGCTGATTGGTCGCGGCCGGCAACCGCGACCAATCAGCAAAATGGTGTTTAAATTTGGCGGCAATATCGGTGATTGGTCGCAGGTGGCGGCAGCGACCAATCAGCGAACCGTGTTAGTGAGGACTGGAGAGCGTGTTTAAATTTGGCGATAAAATAGCTGATTACTCGCGACTGCGACCAATCAGCAAAACGGTGTTTAAATTTGGCGCCAATGTCACTGATTGGTTGCAGCTGGCGGTTGCGACCAATCAGCAGAGTGGTGTTTAAATTTTGCGCCAATATCGCTGATTGGTCGCAGCTGGCGTTCGCAACCAATCAGCAAAGTGGTGTTTAAATTTGGCGCCAATAATGCTGATTGGTCGCGGCCGGCGACCTCAACCAATCAGCAGAGCGTTGTTTAAATTTGGCGCCAATCTCGCTCATTGTTCCCGGCCGGCGGCCGCGACCAATCAGCAGAGCGTTGTTTAAATTTGGCGCCAATCTCGCTGATTGGTCGCGGTCGGCTGGCGGCCGCGACCTATGAGCAAAGCATTGTTTAAATTTGGCGCCAATCTCGCTGATTAGTCGTGGTCGGCTGGCGGCCGCGACCAATCAGCAGAGCTTTGTTTAAATTTGGCACTAATCTCGCTGATTGGTCGCGGCTGGCGTCCGCGACCAATCAGCAGAGCGTTGTTGAAATTTGGTGCCAATCTCGCTGATTGGTCGCGGCTGGCGGCCGCGACCAATTAGCAGAGCGGGGTTTCAATTTGGCGCCAATACTGCTGATTGGTCGCGGCCGGCCACCGCGACCAATCAGCAGAGCGGCGTTTAAATTTTCCGCCCATATCGCTGATTGGTCGCGAGCGTCGACCGCGACCAATCAGCGTCGTATTAGTGAGGACCGGGGAGCGGCGCTGCTTGTGCGGCTACTTCCGCGGCGAGAAGGCGGGAGATGTGCGGCTACTCGCAGCAGAAGCATCCCGACCGGCGGCGCCGTTCCCTGGTCCTCTTTTCACACTTGCCCTCCGGAGATCAGCGGGCCAAGCCGCTGATCTCCTGACGTTAGCCGCATGGAGGTGAGTGGCGCCGCCTGTCGGGGTACTTGTGCTGCCAACAGCGGGGAGATGAGCGCCTCGCACCGCTCATCTCCCGGCTGCATCGCCGCTGACCTCCGTCCCGCAGATGAGCCGCTAACGGCCGCCATCTTTTTCTGAAATCCCGCGTCGTTGATTGGCCGCGGCCGGACAGACAGACAGACAGACAGACGGGATAAGACGATTATATATATAGATATCTATCATCTATCTATCTATTCAATATCTATCTATCCATCTATTATCTCTCTATCTTTCCCTCCATCTATCTATCTATCTATCTATCTATCTATCTATCTATATATTTATCTAATATCTATCTGTCTATCTATCTATCTATCTATTCAATATCTATTTATCTATCTATCTATTCAAGATCTATTTATCTATGTATTTATTCAATATCTATCTATCTCTATATATATCTATTATCTATCCAATATCTATCTATTTATCATCTATCTATCCATCAATCTATTATCTATCCAATATCTATCTATCTATCTATCTATCTATCTATCTATCTATCTATCTATCATCTATCTATCTATCTATCTATCTATCCAATATTTATCTATCCATCCATCTATCTATCTATGTATCTATATTATCTATCCAATATCTATCTATTTATCATCTATCTATCTTTCTATCTATATATTATCTATCCAATATCTATTTATCATCTATCTATCTATCTATCTATTATCTATCCAATATCTATCTATATATCTATCTATCATCTATCTATCCAATATCTATCTATTCAAGATCTATCTATTCATCTATTATCTCTCTATCTATCCCTCCATCTATCTATCTATCTATTTATCTATCCATCTATCCATATATCTATATATTCAATATCTATCTATATATTTATCTAATATCTATCTGTTTATCTATCTATCTATTCAATATCTATCATCTATCTATCCAATATCTATCTGTCTATCTATCTATCTATCCATGTATCCAATATCTATATATTATCTATCTATCTATCTATCTATCTATCCATCGATCTACTATCTATCTATCTATCTATCTATCTATCTATCTATCTATCTATCTATCTATCTATCTATCTATCTATCATCTACCTATCATTATCTTCATTTTCGGCCCTAGATTGGTATTCCAACAATAACTGTCAATTATTGATTGGTGAGGAGATTGATGAGGTGTATAACTAAGTTTTCTTTATTTGGATTGTCTTCATTGATCCTTAGAGCAGGGGCTTACACTACACAGAAGACATAGGGCCTCATAGAAGATCTCAGAATCAGCCTCATTCACCACTAATAACACACTGCGCCACCGCTTGTATTAATCCTGAGTGAACCGTCTACATGTACAAGCTGCCCTACCCCCAGTGCTTACTGCAGGCATCCACTACACCAGTGTCAGAGAAAAGAGGACCAGCTCACTGCCTGCCTCGCTCCCCCAGCAATGCCTGCCCCAATAACAGGAACCGAGCACACAGCAGAGAACTGCAGAAAGAGCAACTCCATAGTGTAATGTTGGTTTGTGGAAAAGAATAGGACAGCAGGAAATCCTACACATATCCAGTGTTCCTGATTATCTTTGATTGAGTTGCAGACTGTTGTTAATGTTCATAGCGTATGATTATTGCCGAGCATCGAAGACTATAAAATGTAAGATATAGTATATTCTGTTCTATATCTGGATCTCTGTAAGGAATAATTCTATATAATACTGTATATATAAAATATTTTAGGGAACTATTTTGTAAACAATTTCTTTGATAAATTCTACTTAAAGAACTCGACCTAGGAAAGAACAATAAAAGGGAACAGGAGATATACAGTCAAGGCGGTAAGTGTTGGCACCATTGAATTTGTTCCAGAAAATGAAGTATTTCTCCCAGAAAATTATTGCAATTACACATGTTTTGTTATACTCGTGTTTATTTCCTTTGTGTGTATTGGAACAACAGAAAAAAGCAGAAAAAAAGACAAATTGGACATCATTTCACACAAAACCCCCAAAATGGGTTGGACAAAATTGTTGACACCCTTAACTTAATATTTGGTTGCACCCTGCGAAATAAATAACTGCGATCAGTCGCTTCCTCTAACCGTCAACAAGCTTCTTACACCTCTCAACTGAAACTTTGGACCACTCTTCGTTTGCAAACTGCTCCAGGTCTCTCATATGTGAAGGCGTCTTCTCCCAACAGCAATTTTAAGATCTCTCTACAGGTGCTCAATGGGATCCGGACTCATTGCTGGCCACTTCAGAACTCTCCAGCGCTTTGTTTCCATACATTTCTGGGTCCTTCTTGAAGTATGTCTAAGGTCATTGTCCTGCTGGAAGACCCATGACCTAGGATGCAAACCTAGCTGTTAACACTGGGCACTACATTGTGACCCAAAATCCTTTGTTAATCTTCAGATTTCATGGTGCCTTGCACACAGTCAAGGCACCTAGTGCCAGATGCAGCAAAACAACCCAAAACATCTTTAAACCTCCAGCATATTTGACTGTAGGTACAGTGTTCTTTTCTACAGTATGTAGGCCTTATTCCATTTTTGGTAAACAGTAGAATGATGTGCTTTACCAAAAAGCTCTATCTTGGTCTCTTCTGTCCACAAGACGCTTTCCCACAAGGATTTTTGCTTACCCACATACATTTTGGCAAACTGCAGTCTAGCTTTTTTATGTCTCTGTGTCAACAGAGGGGTCCTCCTGGGTCTCCTGCCATAGCGTTTCATTTCATTCAAATATCTACATTTTGCTCTGATGCTGATGCACCCTGAGTCAGCAGGACAGTTTGAATTTCTTTGGAACTTGATTGTTATCCATCATCTGGACAATCCTGCTTTGCAACCTTTCATCAATTTTCCTCTTCCTTCCACATACGGGGAGATTAGCTACAGTGCCATGGGTTGTAAACTTCTTGATTATGTTGTTCACTGTAGACAAATGAACATCAAAATATCTGAAGATGGACTTGTAACTTTGAGACTGTTGATATTTTCAACAATTTAGGTTCTCAAGTCCTCAGACAGTTCTCTTCTCCTCTTTCTGTTCTTCATGGTTTGTGTGGCACACACAGACACACAACTTCTCCCCTTTTTATCTGGTTTCGGGTGTGATTTTCATATTGCCCACATATGTTTTCCGGCCCATTTTTGGGGTTTTGTGTGAAATTATGTCCAATTTGCCTTTTTTTCTCTTGTTTTTTTTTTTCTGTTGTCTCAATACACACAAAATAAATAAACACGTGTATAACAAAACATGTGCAATTGCAATCATATTCTGGGAGAAATATTTCATTTTCTGGAACAAATTTCAAGGGTGCCAAGTGACAACCTCTTTGGTCATGAATGTACGTGGCCTGAGCATTTGTCAGTTTGCAGAATGTTCCTGAAAGAGTTTTAGTGATATCTTGCCCAGGACAGATGGGATAAAAAGGTTTTGTGAGTTATTCAAAAATGTGTCCAAAACCAGAAAAAGCCATAAAGAAATCATTAGAAGAATCAGTAGTCAGTCACTTAATCCCCTCCTACACCAGAGTTGTCTGTCAGGTCTTCCCACTGGCCTACAGTTGGCTTGGCTACAGCGATGATGTCCCATACACTGGTATAAATGCTGCAGCTAGTCATAGCCTTCAGAGGTATATGGCATGACATAGAAGAAGCCAGGGTTGAGGCTTAAACCCTTTAGAAGAGCATTAAAGAGAATTTGTTACCAGGTTTTTGCTACCCCATCTGAAAGCAGCATATTGTAGGGGCAGAGTCCCTGATTCTAGTGATATATCACTTACTGGGCTGCTTGATGCAGTTTTGATAAAATCCTTGTTTTGTCTTCTGCAGATCTACCAGTTCTCTGAATTCTAAGCTCTGTACAACCCCGCCCACACTACTGATTGTAAGCTTTCTTTGTACTCTGTGCATAGGCAGAAAGCTGCAAATCATTGGTGGGGATTTGGTTATAAAGAGATCATGAATATGGAGGACTACCTAACAGCAGGTTTACTAGTCCTCTAGTGATAATTTCCTGCTGATAAAACAAGACTCTGTAGGCAGAGTCTTATACTGGTGCTCTAGGCCAGATCAGCAAGAAAAGATCTGCCCACAGGCCGCCCCTATCTGTCTCTCTGTTTGGCTGTCTCTATGATGAGGAACATGCTTGTGCTTCGGGGCAGTCCTGTAGGCAGGTCTTATCTTGCTGATCTGGCCTAGAGCACAAGATAAGACCCTGCCTACAGTCCTGCCCCGATCACCTCATTAACTCAAAACTGCAAACACTGATTACACAAGAACCACAAGACTGATTTCTTCACCTCAGGTATAATTTTAATGAGGGCAGCAGCCCCAACATGACACTGCCTATAGTTTACTTAGCAAAATACTGCTGACAGGTTCCCTTTAAAGGGAATCTTTCAGCAGGGTTTTTACTACCCCTTCTGAGAGCAGCATAATGTAGAGATGGAGACTCTGATTCCAGCAATGTATCACTTAGTTTACCTGGTGCAGCAGATGTGATATAATCAGAGTTCTTAGATGTAGATTGTAGCAGAGCTCAGAAAGCTAACCCCACCCACACCACAGCTTTCTGTGTACATTGTCTATTGACAGTAAGGTGCTAATCAGGGCTGGGGGGCGTGGTTGAACCAAAAGGGCACATGATCAGCTAGTCTGAAAGTGATAAAATACTCATTGTATGGAAACTACATCACAAAGCCTAATAAGTGACATATCGTTGAAATCAGGTTCTCTGCCCCTACCTGATGCTGCCCTTAGATTACATAGCAAAAGTCTGCTGTCGAGTTCCCTTTAAGACAAAGTAAAAACGTAGGCAAATTCCATAACTTTCTCTGAACTTCAGAGTAGTATAACATAACTCAGCAGATTGAGGGTTAACCATCACCCGTCCACCTCTGCCTTTCGCTGGGCTGCAGGGCTCCGGGCAGTGATGTCTGGCCGATGCAGCCTGCCTATGTATAAAGCATATCTCATTAAGTGTACTGTACTCTTCCCCGTACTAACGAGCTATGGGACGGAAGATGGAATCAAACTGCCCTTGTGTTTATTGCAAGACAGATGGGGTCTGCAGACCACAATCGAATGTATGTTTAATCAGTTGTTGGGGCTTTCATTTCACAGGCCTCTGTATATCCCTGGGCCAGTCCAATTGTACATTATGGATGGGCTTCTGCTGTAATGGGTTATTGATGTGTTACCCAGGGCTCTGTTGTGGTAGGTTAATTGTTAGCGCTGAATGATTGCTTGCTGCCCCCCCTTCTCTTGTTATGCCTAACATATCGGTGATGCTACCCTATTACGTCTCAGGGGGGTTCTGCCGTAATTTCATAGCATCGTGCCGGTCACAACTTATGTTCATGAGCACAAATCATCAAGGAATAGAGTTGTACCATGGCGAATAGATTTTATGTGACTGTCTGGCTTCACTTAATGAGACAATAAAGTCAAATGGCATGGTCTTATATTACACAGTGGAATCATCTGTACATTGTCTGAATATTACAGATATGAGAAAAGTTATTACATTAAGCGCAGGATTGGCCGAGCTGAGTTTGTCAGATGTAATAAATGCCGCGTTTCTTATTGTTGCAACTCAGGATGGAAAGTAACTCAGGAGCTATTGATACCGAAAGGATTGATGCCCCGTATAGTTAAATGGGTTGGCTCACCATGGCATATCGCGTTCATTGTATACATCATAAAAAATGAATATTTGCAATTTACATGCCAATTACATTTTTACTTATTATGGTGCCACCTAGCGTTCAAAGTGTGTACAATGTTCTGGCGAGATGAATGCTACTCTCTTCACTGCAGAGCAGCCAATAGAAGTAGCTTTCTGTCCTACAAGCCATTTCTATTGGTTAAATAGTAAATGGTGAGAGTGACTGAGCATGTGTGACCACCAGAACTCATTAGATGGACCTGCACATTGCTTTACACTGTGAACACCAGGTGGCGCCATATTATGTTAGAAAACATAACTTTTCAGTGGATCATTTTTTTAACAGCATGTAAACTTCAAATATTATTTATTTTTATGACCTATGTCATGGCAGGAAATGTCTTATTTATACAAGGGAATAGTCACTGGTTTACCATGACAGAGGGGGGCCAGAAGAGCCCAGCGTCTGATTTCACTTACTCCTGCACTGATCAAAAGCACTTCTCCTTTATATTAAATGGTGCAGGTTTCTGTTAGCAGTGCAGGGATTAATCTGTTCAGCTTGGAGTCACTGAGGCTTCCCAGCTTGGATGATCTCAGTTGTTCAGTATAGGCCACTCCCCTCTCCTATATATATTCACCTCTGAGCAGCTAGTCCGAAGGCGATAAAATATTCATTGTATGGAAACTACGTACATCACATAGCCTAATAAGTCTTGTACTGCCTGGTGAGGAGTGGAGGTGTCAGTCTTAGTAGAGGCATTTGGAGAGTTTATCTTTGACTGGTGCTAGGTGTTGTGCAAATCCTCATCCTCTCCTATTTGGTTTCCCTTCCTTTTCTCCCCAGTGTTCCTCTCTGTTGTCTGTGAGTGCATATTTGTATGATTGGTATTTTCATTTATCCCTGTACGTCCTTCCTTCTTTGTCTGGTTTGTGTATATACATACACTATTCCTCCTCACTTCCCTGGGTGGAAGAGGGGAACAGATATAGGGCTGATTCAGGAGTTCAGCAAGGTATGTGGCCCCAGCATCTTTACCATCAGAAGTAATCTGAGGAGCAGGGATAGCTGGGGTGCCCCTGACAACAGAATCATAACAGGAATCCTGCAGCAACCTCCTAGTGATATCACTAGTCCTAAAGCAGAGCTTCATCTGGTTTTACATAGGATGGCATATACACATGCTCTATCACTTTAGTTCAGAGCTATATAAGGTTACATAGAAGATACAGCACCAATGAGTTAAATGACTGAGTTTTGCCCACAGTGTGCCAACACAGGGCCTGTTGTTTTTAGAACAGGAGGACACTTCAATCATAGGACAGATACAGTCCAAACTGCCTTTTGCAATGCCGAGAATTACAGAACAGCATGTTGCTTTATAAACAGCTTCCATCATCCAGACAGAGAGTCAGCAATTCTTCTGTTTTTTTCCATTGTCTTCTAACAGTAGCTTCCCTACATTATGGTTAGAGCTGGAATGCCCTTCAGTGCTTTGCCTGCTGCGTATTTAGGGCTCTCATGTAATGCAAAAATATACTGCATGCGTAGATCATTGATGTAAGTAGATGCATATTTGACACACGCTCAGCATTCAGATCTGCTACATTAGTAAGATAAACACCAATGGCTCTCTCTGTCCTGATGGATTTCTGTGATGTATCATCCTGATTGTTTAACTCATAGATGACAGGTTAGAGCTGATGCATTTGTAGCAAACTCTCCGGTGTGAGGAGTGGTAGATTAAGGGTATATGCACACGTGCGGATTTGCTGCGGTTTTGACGCTGCAGAATTTCAGAACCATTTGCGCATCTAATATGCAAATTAGATTAATTGCAGTTTTTGGTGCGGTTTTTACATGCGGTTTTGCTGCATGAGTTTTTTATGCATGCGTTTTTCATGTCTTCATGTTGAAATTTGCAGAGTTTCAGAGAATTGGGTTTTTTTATACAAACTTTATTGATCATCATGTAGCATCTGTAGCATCGGCGTCTCTGCCTCCTGTCGGACAGAGACGCCGTTCCCCTCATCGCCACGGTCCCAGTCCGGCGTCTTCCTGCTCCCCTGCTGCTGCTGTTGCGCACTCTGCTCGAAGCTTCCCGGGCACTGTGCTTAGGGCGAACACGCGCTCCCTCCCTCTTCAAGGGGCCGCGCGAGTCATCCTAAAGAGTCCCCGGCCAATGACCAGAGGACTTCTCCTATATAAGGCACCTCCTCCAAAATGGAGGTGCCTGTGCAAGGTTGTTGTTTGTGTGCTAACACTTTCCTCAGCCCTCAGGTCCTGTTGCCTGTCAGTCCTGCCCACCAGTCTGTCCGTCAGTCCAGCCCACCAGTCTGTCTAACAGTTCTGCCTACCAGTCTGTCTACAGCCGTGCCCGCCAGTCTGCTTACCTGGAGCACCTGCCAGTTACCTGCCGTGCCCATCAGTCTGGCTACCTGGAACACCTGCCCGTTACCTGCCGTGTCTGCCAGCCTGCCTACCCGGAGCACCTGCCAAGTACCCAGCCGTGTCTGCCAGCTTGCCTACCCGGAGCACCTGTCTGGCTATCCGCCGTACCAGCCTGCTTTCCTACCCGGAGCACCTGTCTGGCTATCAGCAGTACCTGCCTGCTTATCTACCTGAACCACCCGCCAGCCTTCCTGCCATGCTCATCCGCTGTACCGGTCAGCTCCTGTCATCTGACCCATGGGAGTCACCTGCTCTCACACAAGGTTGGTCCCAGAGTGGCACCTGGTTCACCTGCCCAGTCCCTCCCTGGTTCACGGAGTCAACTAAGCCACCGTGTGACCTGGGTTGGTCTGAGTAGGCACTTAGTCATGCCCCTCTAGTCCCTCCTTGCACCGAAGCACAGAGGTTCCACCACCCAGACCCGTAACAGTATCTTTGTGTGTGTTTTTGCTGAGGAAACGCTATTGAAACACACATGCCGTTTTTATGCATGCGGATTTTCTTTATCTAATGCAAGTGTATGGGTATGTGCCGTGCAGATTATCTGCGGTTTTGACGCCTGCATTTTTATGGTGAGTCAAATCCGCAGCGGCCAGATGTTACAGCATAGTGGATGGGATTTTTACAAATCCAATGCCCACTATGCGCTTTTGTGCACCTGCGGATCACCTGCCGAAACAGACATGAGGTGCGTTTTTCAGATCCGCAGCATGTCTATTTCTCTTGCAAAAATGCATACGGATTTTCCCCATAGACTTGCATTAGATGAGGAAAATCTGCATGCGTAATAACCGCATGTATGTTTTGTGTGCGTTTCCGCGGCGGAGCTGGAGTAGGCACAGTGATGTAGCAGAGGTAACACAGCAATGAGGAACCAGAGTAGCAGAGTTGTAAAGGAGGTTCATTGTAGCAGGGTAGACCCAACAATGTCATAGAGTCAACTCATCAATGAGGAACCTGAGTAACTGAACTGCGTTATACAGAAGGTTTAGCATAGCAGAATAGGCACATTGATGTAGCAGATCTGTCTCAGCAATGAGGAATCTGAGTAGCTGAACATTATGTTCCCCTACATAGCAATTTGGGGAAAGTGATGTAGCAGATCTTACTCAACAATCAGAAACTGGTATAGTAAAGCTGAGCATAGCAAAAGAGTTCAATTTGACAGAGCTGGCACAGCAATTTAGCAGAGTTGTCTTACAAATGACAAATCTGAGTAGCTAAACTGAGCTGCACAGGGGGCTCAAATAGCAGATTAGGGAAAGTTATATAGCAGATCTGAATCAGCAATGGGGAGCTGATATAGTAGAGATGAGTGCAGCAAAGAGTTCAATTCAGCAGAGCCGGCTTAGCGATGTAGAAGAGTTGACTCAGCAAAGAAAACGTTGTAGAGCGGAGTCAGCAGAAGAGTTCATTATAGCAGAAATCCATAGTGATATAATAAAGTACAGAGTAACAGCATGGATGACTACTATTTGAAACCTCAGTAGATATTCTACTGCAAAACTTTGCATAGTTGTTCAAAAGGTACAGAAGACATGGAAGACATGGAACGTTTTTAAGAAAATTAAAGATGTTTTTAAAAAAGTGGTCCTCAAATGATAGAACTCGTATAAAGTAACAAAGTAAGAGAGTAGTCCCTGGTTCGGCATGTCTCTCCACCACTCTTTCTGTCTCAGTGTTTGGTTGCGGAGGTGATGCCATGTCGTCACCTCACATCAATACTGCAGCCAATATTTGAGCTCAGGGGCTAGTGCCATCTACATCAGGAGAGCCGTTGAGCTCAGTGATTGGCTGCAGCGATGATGTGAGATGTCAACGTTATATCACCGGTGAAGCCAAAACGCTGAGACTGGAGATGGGCCAAAGAAGGAAGAGTATTATCTGATTTTGTTATTTTACATGAGTTCAATCATTTGGGGAACTTCTTTTTAAATGTGTGAAACCCATTTAAAGGAATAATCCACTTTTCTTTATTTTAAAAATGGCCTTATGGAGGTTTTAAAAAACAGATACTCACACACTGATATCCCCTTATTCCTTCGCACTGTAATGTATCGCGTTTTTTACTAAACATCGACCTGGTGGGGATTATGTACAATAGATAGAGGGTGCATAACTTCATAAACGTTTTCTTTAGAACATGGAGCATCTTCATATACATTCTCTCTTCCCTTACCTAGGGTCACTGGTTTATGCCTCAGCTAGTTCCTCTGCCTTCACCACCACACAGCACATAACTTCGGAAACTTCCCTAATCCCCAATAATGGCACTACAGTCCAGTAAGTGAGAGTCCTGTACTTCAACCCGTAGTTACGCATCTTTTTGCCGCTATGGTCGTTACTTAACTTCTCTTCTCGCCGACGCCTTGAAACTGAAACCCGGTGCACTCTCTTCAGCTCAAGTTCCCTGTTCTATCCTGGCCCATTACCTCTCTGTCTTGCGGACTCAGGGCCATACTGCTAGGCATCCTGTCCCAGGTCCCGTCTCCAGTGCTTTACTCTGTCTTTCTATCATTTTTCCTTTCTCTGCTCGGGTTCACGCTATCCACTGCCTCGGTCTCCTCTCTTGTAAAGGACACCCACATCATGCGACTTTGCTCACTGATCAGACCATGGGTCGGCTTCTAATGACTCCTGAGCCGTATCTTGCTTCCTGGCAGGAATCTGTCTCTTTCCCTTCACTTAAACCCCTCCCACTTTGGGCTATTTCAAACTTTTAATCCTACCTCTCCCTATTGTGGAGCGGAATACAACATTGTCAATAATATCGCATGTCACAATCCACACAATCCACATCACAACAATACATGTGTATTCAAGGGGAAACGTGAGTAGTATGTTCATTTCTTTACAGCACCACGATTCCTGCCAGTCTTCTTGCTTCCACTTCCAGGCAGGGAATGTCACTTGACCACTGCAGTCAATCAACGGCTACTGATTAGCTGTAACAGTTCTGTTCGATCTGAGATGGAAGAAGAAAACAGTCTCCTAGTTTTCACTACCTGTGTTTATTTTAATTACTTTTTTTAAAATTTGCAGAGAGAAGTGGGTCTGTGCAGGAGCGCGATGGGCGACACTGTGTGGATAACGTAGGATGAAGCATCCACATGAAGAAGGGAAGGAGGACAGCAAGAAGAGAGGAAACGCCATATCAAGACCAGAGAGCCCATCAGACTGGACCGTGCTGTTTGTAAGTAAAATAAAAGCTATTTTTTGTGCTTTAGATAGGAGATAGGGAACATATGTACAGCATACCTTAATGCTGTAACAGAGACCTTACAGGTGCTGGCCATACTTTATATGGGGAAAACTTTGTGACAGGTTCCCTTAATGAAACCCCATGAGAGGTAAAAAGCACTCAATTTAAGTTCCATGATATCTTTCCTTTAATTTTTTTAGTTTTTCATATCCCAACTTTGTGCAACTCCTTACTTGATAATATTTTGATGTGGAGTTGTAAATTGCATTGTGTCAATGGTTTGGATAGCATGATGTGAAAATTTCTAGAATTTCTATAATAAAAAATTAAAGTCTTTAACAACATTTGCAGAAAAATAAACGTGAAGAGATCTGATCCTTGCTCTTGACTTTATTAGTATTGAATACATTTATCCAGATTGCCATAGGTTCCAAACCTCAGGATTGCCTGTAGTTGGCCTCAGCCAACTTGAAGTTCTTAGGCACCAATACAAAATTTGTAACACAGCTTCCCTCAACTATTTTTTGTCATTTATAATACTAATGTGGCAGGCAGAGTTCCCCTTAGGCACCAAAGCATAAGTACAAATAGTACATAGGCAACTGCTATAGCTGCAACCTTGATAACTCCAATTTCAATCTAGAAAACTCTGCCAATTTTCATCCGTGTTGTCATCTGAGTGTTCGCATTTTATGTTTTTGTGACATTCATGTGGCATTCATATTTATGCATCAACATTTCAAAATGTACATGATCATATACAGTTTCCTATATTAATAATGGCAATGTATTACTAAAAATTGGATGTAATACAGATGTTACACGCACGCCGCCTAAGTTCAGATAGGGGCGAGACTGGTTACATGATTTCATTGGAATCCTGGGGGAACCGTTACTCAGGGCGACCATAGGCTGCAGCTTCTCTCAGGCACACGATAGATTCAATTGCTGACCAGACACATCTGACAAGAGTCTTCATAAATGGTAGAACAGTAACATTTAATGAGACACGGCCAGTGCAATGCAAATGTTTCTTTGAGCAACAGGCTCCAGTAATAACAGTACAGTCTCCATTGCAGCACAGCAGTACACAGTCTATTATCCTGTAGCACAGTACACCACAGTTTTAATGCATATACAACCACAGGCTTTTCCTTCACAAGGACTCAATAGTACACAGCATTCTTTATCCTGCATGGAGATGGAGGGGGGAGGGTGTGATGAGGGAGATGATCTCTATGACAGGCTTCCTTCCAGTCCTTATCTTCCTGGCTGATAATACTCCACACTGTTAGCTCAGGGAGTCTAACTGACCTATGTTTAGCTTCCCTCCAGACCTGAATTCTGTTCCCTTGCCGTCTGTGAGATACAGATCATAAGCCACTTTTCTCTTCGGCTCTGGCCAGACAGTAAACAACTTCCCCATAATCAGCCTGTGGCTCTGCTTAAGCACTCCCCTTTTCCTGTGACTGTGTTAACCCCTCTAGTTGCTGGATGCTTCTTGAGCATGACACTTCCTGTCTCCTGTGCTTGTGTTACTTCTAATAGTTGCTGAAAGCTTTTAAAGCAACAGCACTACTTCTGCATGTCACACAGATGATCCACATTTAATCCAATTTCTTCTTCTGCACCCATAGACTTGAATAGGTGATTCTCATCTGATACTTGGAAGAGGATAGTGCAATTTTTTTTTTTCACACGAACACTTGGTCAGTGTTAAAGAATTATTATTTAGACAGCCGTATTGAATTAAATTGATCATTGTGCTGTCTTAATTTTTACTCGGACAGCACATGTTCATATAATACGCTCATCTGAAAAAACCCTAAAATTGAAACACATACATGTACATCTGTCCTTTTCTCTGCCTTCGCTTGCTCAAAAATATATACAGGCAGCCAATCAACTAGTGCTCACTTGTAATGTCCCGTGCCAAAGAATTACACCATAAGGAGACCTATGCCCACCAGAAGAAATCTATTACAGAACAAATGGCATTTGGGGATGTAAGACAGGGACATAAATCCACAACTAAACCATAAGCAGCCATGACTCTTGGGAGGAATGGATCTTTGACCTTAGTTACTTGTATAAAGAGCTCTGTACTGGAAGGAAGGAAAGAAAAGTATCTTGTTAGTGACACCTACTAGAGATGGCTACCCTGTAAATCAATTTCAGATCCTTTAATGAGCCTTGCATCATGACTAGCCAAGCCAGAGACCCAGATGTTTTGGTGATCCTCTGCACTTATGGGCAAAGTGCAGAGGATCTTAGACATGTTTCAGGACTCTTTAAGAGACCAAATAATGACTTAGAGTGCAGCTAAAATAGCTTCAATCGGTGGAGACAGTGTTTTTTTTCCTCCAGAAGACAGCTAATTTGCATGATTTTCCTCTTCTCATGGACAATTGCAGATAAGATTTAATATTTGGCTTGTCTCCATAAGGACTGCAAACGTTGAGTAAATAATTAGCTTTATTCCAATAAGGCTGTGTGCCCACGATGCGTTTTTAATGCATTTCCGCAGCGTTTTTGCAGCTGCGGAAACGTATTAAAAACGCATTAAAAACGCATGGTAGAAGGGCAGCAATGTTCCCCAATGATAATCCGCATGTGCTGTGCACATGCTGCGGAAATTTCCACTGCGGATTATCATTGCGGAAAAAAATGCAGCACTACCAATTATTTTGCGGAAGTGCTGCGTCTTCGCCGCCATTGACTTGCGTTAGACCGCATGGATTACGCATCACTGTATATGTAGATGCGTAATCCAAGCGTTCTAATGTGCGGATGGTACCCGGGTGTAGATGAGAGGAGAGTCTCATCCACACCCAGGTACCATTAAAAAATCTGTAAAAAAAGAATAAAAATAAAAAATAAATGTATACTTACCTTCTGTCGGCCCGCGCTGCGCTCCTACTTGCTTCCCGGCACTTTGCAGTGAATTGAAGGACCTGTGCTGACGTCAGAGTCATGTGACGGGTCACGCGACGCTGACGTCGGCAGGTCTTTCAATTCACTGCTGCCGGCAGCCGGGACCGAGCGAAACAAGCCAGCGCGGGCCATCGGAGGGTAAGTATATATTTATTTTTTTATTTTTACTACTCTCTCGGGTCACACTATATAAATCCATGCTGTTTGCATGGATTTATATAGTGTGACCTAGTTGTCACAAGCACTTTCCAAGTGATGCTACTCGCTTGGAAAGCGCTTGTCAATCCACCTGCGGAAATGTCAGTGAATAACGCTCCATTTCCGCATGTCCCTGGCAGGAAAACGCGTGTACAATCCGCATTTTTCTGCCAGGGAGATGCAGAAACGCTCAGGAAAAAATCCTGAGCATTTCTGCATCGTGGGCACATAGCCTAACAGTGACTTGCACAAAGTTGGATCAGCCTGTAGTTTGCAAAACTATTTTTTCTTTACTTAGCTGCTTTTTTCTTGCTATAGTACAAATTCTAACAGTCTATTCAGTAGGACTATCTGCTGTGTATCCACCAGACTTCTGCACAACACAACTGATGGTCCCAACCCCATTTATAAGGCAAGAAATCCCACTTATTAAACCTGACAGGGCACACTTGTGAAGTGAAAACCATTTCCGGTGACCACCTCTTGAAGCTCATCAAGAGAATCCCAAGAGTGTGCAAAGCAGTTGTTACGCTCGCGCCCAGACTGACTGGCGTGAGCGTGATTAGTGATCCCACTGTACCATGAACCGAGGAGTGCCTGGAGGGGCGTAACTAAGTATGAACCTGATCCGACCAAGGTCGCACGGTGGCTTAGTCGACTCCGTGGACCAAGGAGGAACCGAGCAGAGGGACCAGGTGCGACTCCAGGTCAGACCCCGGTCACAGTTGTTGACCCACACCGGGGAATGCAGAAACAGGCAGGTTAGACTGGCGTACAGGCAGGTGGGTATAGGCAAGTACAGCTGTTATGCAGACAGGTGGGCACTGGCAAGCACGGCTGGTATGCAGACAGGTGGGCACTGGCAAGCACGGCTGGTATGCAGACAGGGAGATACTGGCAAGCAGGGCTGGAGTGCTGACCGGGAGGTACTAGCAGGTTGGAGCGCAGGCTGGATAGGGCCAGTACAGACTGGGAGACAGGTACAGAGCCGCAGATGCGTTAGACAAGCAGAGTAAAGCGAGACCGCCGGAGCGGAGGACAAGGCAGAGCAGAGAGGAACTGCTGGTGCGGTGAGCAAGGAGAGCAGAGCGAAAACCGCAGGTGCGGTGGGCAAGGCAGAGCAGAGCGGAACCGCCGGAGTGGTAGACAAGGCAGAGCAGAGAGAAACCGCAGGTGCGGTGGACAAGGCAGAGCAGAGAGAAGACGCCGGAGCGGTGGGCAAGTCAAATGGGAGAGAAACCGCCGGAGCGGTGGGTAAGGCAGAGCAGAGGGTAGCCACCGGAGCGGTGGGCAAGTCAGAGCGGAGAGAAACCGCCGGAGCGGTGGGTAAGGCAGAGCAGAGGGAAGCCGCCGGAGTGGTGGGCAAGTCAGAGCAGAGAGAAACCGCCGGAGCAGTGGGTAAGGCAGAGCAGAGGGAAACCGCTGGAGCGGTGGGCAAGTCAGAGCAGGGAGAAACAGCCGGAGCGGTGGGTAAGGCAGAGCAGAGGGAAACCGCCGGAGCGGTGGGCAAGTCAGAGCAGAGAGAAACCAACGTAGCGGTGAGCAAGGCAGAGGGGACAGGGCTCTGTTCACATGGAACAGACTGGAAAATACAGGAAGATACGGAGGAAGGGAAAAGGAACAAGCTGAACCAGATACACACAAGGTACTTCCTATGAAGTAGCGAGTGGACACAAAACTCACAAACACAAGTACAGAGACAACGAGTTGTAGTTAGGTGCAGGTTCAGATACTGCAGGAAAAGGGAAGGTACGGACATAGAGATAAACAGGTAACAGGCTAGGATACAGTTCAGACAGGAACTGCTACTGCAATGAGATACAAAAACGAGCCTGGGAATACAGCCCCGAGAGTGGCGGAAACAGACTAGAAGTCACAGGTAACAGACCTGGGAATACAGCCCCCAGAGTAGCGGAAACAGACTAGAAGTCAGAGATAACAGGTCTGGGAATGCAGCCCCCAGAGTGGCGGAAACAGACTAGAAGTCAGAGATAACAGGACAGGACCTGGCAATACAGTTGCAAAGACTAAGTGAGTGAAGGTGTTGCTCAGGCACCTCCTACTGGGTGGAGGGGGTTTAAATATCCAGTGACTCACAGCAATAGGCTGGAGACGCATTAGGGGTGCGCCCATAGCAGCTATAAGAATCGTGAAGTAACCGGGCTGCCACCCTAAGCAGTCAGTAAAAAGGCATGCACACAGCATGAACTGGAGCAAGATTTGCAGCCTTGACTGACAGGTAAGATTGCGGTCTTGCATAGTGGGAGGTGGTGCACTATGCAAGCACGCCGCCAGGGATGTTACAGCAGTCATCAAATCAAAAGGTGGCTACTTTGAAGAACCTAGAATATAAGACATATTTTCAGTTGTTTCACACTTTTTTGTTAAGTATATAATTCAACATGTGTTAATTCATAGTTTTGATGCCTTCGGTGTGAATGTACAATTTTCATAGTCATGAAAATACAGAAAAATCTTTAAATGAGAAGGTGTGTCCAAACTTTTGGTCTGTACTGTATATTGGGGAGAATTATAAGTCTGGTGCAATTACTGGAGCAAATTTGACAGCTCGGCAAAAAGCCCTCTATTACGCATAGTGATATTTTTCCTTCCGACTCATTGAGGAATACAAATGATTCCACTGTCATAAGGTTGTGGGCCAATTTGGTCTTTCCATTTGATGGAAGTTAATAGCTGAGATGACAATGTTCTGGGCAGTCCCAGGTGTAATTGTTGGATGGGTAGTTAAGTGTGCCGGAGCAGCATTCAGTGACAGCTGTCTTCAAACCAAGGATGATGACTAGGAGAAGATCCCCAAGGGACTAGTAGACCATCTTCACTGAGACATGCCAGAAAGCCAGGAATCCTTCACATCCTATATTATGCTCAGCACAGGATGAGCAATAGAAATCCATTTCCTCACGTGTCTTTTTCACTGCTACAATTATACATTATGCACTCGCAAACCTTATTTTGTGACTTCTCATGCATATGAAACTACCGAGTGATGCATGATTGCTATATGTCATTGATTCGCAATCCATTCCTCTTGAGACTCTCACCAGGCCACGAGCTCAGAACATTTTCGTCTTGGTCATGGGTGAGATGATTAAATGTAGACATTTTAATTAACTCACTTGAGTATTAATAAGGATCCATATACATATCGTACTGAGTTGGCATGAAATTTTGTTGATATCATTATAACTGAAATATAGTGTTTCCATTCCATCTAACTTCATTTTAATGACTATGATTGAGGTGTATCATGTAGAAACTTGAATAATAAAATGAAAAAAATAAATGGAATATTATAAAAATGCTAAATTTCTCATCAAAAGATGTGAAAATGTTATTTTTTTATAGAAAACAAAAAAGCAAAAAAATAAAATAAAAATAAATCTATATATATATTTTTCACAATTAGTTCGTTCACCCGACATATTGAATTATAAGGTGATCCAGAATATAAAAAAGATAAAAAACAGCCCAGCACGAAACTCTGAATTATACCCATATTTAGGAATTTTGTTGCAGGACAGGGAAGGACAATTTTCTTTTAAAAGATTATGGAGGTAATGTTTACGTTATAAGTAGTAATGATCTGTTGTTAATTAATTTTTACTTTAAAAAGGTTGTCAAATACAAAAAAATAAAAAAAATAAGGTATGGATGTTCTTTAAGAAACAGAAGCATACTCGCCTACCAGCAGCCTTATAGACCCAGCACAGGCTGTTGTTGAGTTCTGCATTGGCTCCTAATCTATTCGATGGTCACAGAAATGTCCTCTTCCTGTGACTAGAAAAGCACTTTGTCATAGACATGCTGATGATGGGCTCTTCTAGTCATCTGACTGCTGCAGACAATCTTTTTCACACGTCTGACCGCTGACTCCAAGGAGCCGGGGAGAATGAGCGGCTCCAGCGAGCGAGCCCCGGAGCTGAGCTAAGCTCAGAAGCGGTGTCCTGTCACTCAGTGAGCTCTGCTCAGTGCAGGGCTCCGCTCGCTGGAGCGGCTCATTCTTCCCTGTTCCTTAGCGTCAGCGGTCAGAGAATTACAGAGGGGGACATCATCGGACGGGTGAGTATAAGGATTTTATTATTTTATTCTTATATTTACACATGGACACTGTGGGAGCAGAATACTACTCCCAACATTGTCCCTTGCTCGTGCTGATCACAGCGCGAGCAAGGGACAATGATGAGGGCAGTGTTCAGCACCCGAAGCTTGGGAACAGCGCTAACTGTACACGGATTCCCAGGTGCCGGTATGTGTGCTCCTGATGCAACACATAGGCGGCACACAGTTGCCACACGTGTGCCACACACAGACACACGGACATGAATATCTCCGGTACGGGTTTTTCCGGTACCGGAAAAATCAGGATGTGTGAAGCCAGCCTTAGTTTTCAGTGGTTCTGTGACTTCCTAATGTAAAAGGCACTGCTTCTGGAATGGTCTGTCCTGGATCCTTTGAACTGCTTGTAGGTGAGTAAACCTCCATATTATTTTAATAACATCCACGCCTAAAAATAATCTTACTGCATTGGACAAGCCCTTTAACTCCCCAACATCCAAGACAAACATGAAATGTGTCACTGAGTGACTTCCAATGCTGCCAGAATACTCAAGATAGGGTCATGTGGTCAGCTGAAACAAAAATAGAACTTTTTGATATTAACTGAACACGCCGTGTTTGAAGGAAGAAGAAGGATGAGTACAACCCCAAGAACACCATCCCAACTATGAAGCGACAGGATGACTGCACTGTATTGCAGAAGGGATGGATTGGGTCATGTATGACAACATTTTGGCCAACACCCTCCTTCCCTCAGTAAGAGCATTGAAGATGGGTCGTGGCTGGGTCTTCCAGCATGACAATGACCAGAAACACACAGCCAGGGCAACTAAGGAGTGGCTCCGTAAAAAGCATTTCAAGGTCCTGGAGTGGCCTAGCCAGTCTCCAGACATGAACCCAATAGAAACTCTTTGGAGGGAGCTGAAACTCAATGTTTCCCAGCGACAGCCCCAAAAACTGAAAGATCTGGAGAAGATCTGTATGGAGGAGTGGGCCAAAACCCCTGCTGCAGTGTGTGCAAACTTGGTCAAGGACCACAGGAAATGTCTGACCTCTGTAATTGCAAACAAAGGTTTCTGTATCAGATATTACGTTCTGCTTTTCTATTGTATCAAATACAAATACAAATTAATTATGTAAAAATCAGACAATGTGATTTTCCAAATTTTATTTTTAGATTCTGTCTCTCACAGGTGAAGTGTACCTATGATAAAAATTACAGAACTCTCCATTCTTTGTAGGTGGGAAAACTCGGCAGTGTATCCAATACTTATTTTCCCCACTTTAAGTTAGTAAAATAAAATAAATATCTAATATTTCTACAGCATATATCAACCTATTCTGCTCCTTCCACTCTATAACAAGCTGCTTGCACATTGCACTGAATTTTTAAGCTTAGAGGTTACCTTTAACAATTATTTATATAATTTTATTTTATCATATACAGTAGTACAGTTGCAGCTATACCAGCAGTAGATAGTACCTACACACTGTTACATACAGCCCACACTATATAAAAAACAAATGTTACCAATAATACAACTATAGGCTAAAATAATACTGCCACACAAAGGCCACTACCATTATCATGACATAGTGAATATATAATAGCTCTATAGAACAAAACACAATATGCGAAAAACAATTTTACCAATAATACCACTGTGTGACTGAATTGCCGAACCTGTAATGTCCCCACAGTAAAATCCCCCATAATGTGCCCTTTTCAGTAATAATGCCCCCACAGTGACATCCCTTCTAATGTGTCCACTCAATTAATAATGCCCCTCCAGTAAAAAATCACCCCAATTGTGCCCCTTCTAGTAATAATTAGTGATGAGCGACCATGCTCGCTACTGCTCTGCGCTCGCCGAGTATTTCCGGGTTGCTCGGCGGGAGCTCGGGTCTCCTCCCTGCATGTTTGGCACTCTTTACAGAGCCAATGAACATGCAGGGATTGCCTGCCACTCACTGTAATGCCGTAACCATGATGGATGTGGCATTACAGTGATTGGTTGGCCGCCCAGCGTCATCAGGTCTATATCAGACTTGGCTCCGCTGTGCTCGTCACAGTCATTCCGGAATCAGACAGTGTAGGGAGAGGTGCTGCTGAGCTAGGGAGAGATTGCTTGTTTATAGTTAGTGTAGGTGTACCAAACTATATTAGAGACACATATCCATCTCAACAAACAGTCCTTCTGAGGACTAATACATCTGCAGATATATCAGGCAAGCAGTGTATATAGGCAGGCAGGGTATATAGCAGACTGCAGTGCACATAGCACAAGAGGCTCCATTCCAGTTTTGTCTGCTGCTGCTGCTGTTAGATATTTCTTGAAATAGTCCCAGGTCTCAGGGGCCAGGAATAATTTTTTTTTGGAACTTAATCCTCATTATTTGCTTAAAAAGCAAATCAGAGAACACCGTTGTTCTGCCCCATTTGCTTGGTGGCACTGCAGAATACAGCCAGTTCCTTTCCATATTACAGTGCTAAAAATCCATCTATTTAAAACTGTGGTGTGTCCGTCACATGCATCACATATAATTGCGCTGAAAATACTGCCATTTCTGGCCTCCATTAAAAATTTGTTTCAGTGTGTCAGTGAAGCAGTTGGTGTTCAAAATAGTTACCTACAGGTATTTAAAACTGGGGTTTGTTCGTCACACCGATCACATATAAGTTCGCTCCAAATTCAATCATTTGTAGTGAGCGTGGAAGATATTGTCCTCCATTTAAAATAGGCAAGGCACGTGGCAAGGGACGGACATGATGGTGATGGTGCATGCAGAGGCCGAGGCCATGGGCAAGCTGAAATTGTGCCACAACAAACACCCACATCTTCTCGCTCGACCTTCCTGTCCCAATTAATAGGGGACCGCAGAACACCACTATTGAACACAGAGCAGTGAGAAAAGGTTATTGGTTGGATAGCAGATAATGTTTCCAGTCACTTAGCCACCACCACCATCACCTTGTCTTCCACATGGTCAAGTCTCAGTAGCTGTGAGTCTGGAGCGCATATTCCTCACCCTGAACCTCCATCCTCCCACCATGCCGAGTGCCCGGAGACAACTGATCCCACACTTGGACACTCCGAAGAGCTGTTCACTTTTCCATTTATAGATTCGGGCCTCTCGCTCAGTCCACTTGAAACGGGGCAAGAGGAGATTGCATGCCCAAGTATTTGAGCAGCCACGGTCACACGAAGGTGACGGTGGGAAAGTGTCACAAGGGGTGGATGATGATGAGACACATTTGCCAGAAAATCAGGAGGAAGACCAGAGTGCGGAAGTGGAATACGAGGTGGTGGATGATATAGTAACTGACCCAACCTGGCAGGAGGACATGCAGAACGAGGAGAGCAGCACTCAGGGCGAGGGAGTCAGAGCACCCTAACAGGCAGGAAGAAGCAGTGTGGTGGCCGCAGAAAGAAGGCAGGCAACCGTACCCCATAACACCAACATGAAGCAAGTGGCCAGTACAACTGTTAGGTCTTCCTGAGTCCCCAAAAAGGCCATTTGCACCACATGCCAGGTCAGCATCAGTAGGGGTGGCATAACGACCAGCTTGACCACCACCAGCATGATCAGGCACATGGTAGCAAAGCACCCGACTTTTGGGCCGAACCCCAGGGTCCAGGAACAGTGTCTGCGGGTGGCACCACTGCTTCTTCCGCTGTTGTGCATGCAAGCCAATCCCCTGTCCATGGTGCATGCGAAGATGCCTCTTGCCCTGCACCTGTCATTGCACACTCTCAAGAAGCATCATCAGGAAGCACATTCACGTCCTTGTCGCAGCGCAGCGTTCAGTTGTCTATACCCCAGTCCTTGGAATGCAAGCGCAATGCGCAGCCAATGCCCCACAGGCCACGCTACTAAATTCCCACATTTCGCGACTGCTTGCGCTAGAAATGTTGCCTTTTAGGCTCGTGGAGACAGAAGCATTCCGCAACCTGATGGCGGCGGCCATTCCTCGGTACTCGGTCCCTAGCCGCCACTATTTCTCCCAGTTTGCCGACCCTACACTACACAAGCACATGTCTCAAAACATTAGCCACGCCCTCAACAACGCAGTTACCGAGAAAGTCAACCTAACCACGGACACGTGGACAAGTGCTTGTGGGCAGAGATGGTACATCTCGCTGACGGGAAACACTGGGTTAACATAGTGGAAGCCGGGACCCAGTCGGACCTTGGGACGGAACACGTCCTCCCAACGCCAAGGATCACAGGCCCTAGGTCAATGAGGGTTGCCCCCACAGTCTCATCCTCCTCAGCCGCCTCCTCATCTTCAACCTCCATCTCCGAAATGACCACATCAGTCACAAGCTGGAATCACAGCAGCACTGCCTCGGCCAAGCGGCAACAGGCTGTTTTTAAGGTAATATGCTTAGGTGACAAACCGCACAAAGCTGAAGACTTGTGACAGCTCTGAAAGAGCAGGCAAATCTGTGACTCACACTGCAGAACCTACAGCCAGGTATGGTCGTGTGTGACAATGGCCGGAACCTGGTGGCAACTGTGAGGCGAGGCGAGCTCACACAAGTACCATGCCTGGCCCATGTGCTTAACCTCGTGGTACAGCGATTTCTCAAATCCTACCTAGAGCTGCCAGATCTGCTTGTCAAAGTATGCCGCCTGTGTGCCCATTTTAGAAAGTCAGCTACATCTTCTGCCGCCCTTGCAGTGCTTCAGCAGCGTTTGCAGCTTCCGGCTCACAGACTGGTGTGTGACATCCCCATGCATGTTGGGAAGGATTTGTGAGCAGAAGAGGGCAGTTGTTGAGTACCAGCATCAACAAGGCCGTCGGTATTCAGTTCAGACTCCACACATAAGACCTCAGGAGTGGACATGGATGTCAGACATATGTACCAGCCTCCAAAAACAGGACTCCACCAAGATGGTGAGCGGCGATGACGCCATAATTAGCGTCACCATCCCGCTTCTCTTTCTTCTGAAACGCTCTCTGCTCACGATCAAAGAGGATGCATTGCAGGTGGAGCACGATGAGATGGAGCAAGGAACCATATAGGGGGATTCCACATAGCCCAGCCTCATCTCATCCCAATGTGGATTGGATGACAATGAGGAAGAGGAGGAGGAGGAGGAAGAAAAGGAGCTAGTTTCATGCTCTATAGACGGTACTAACTGCACAACTGTCATTACGTCTGATCAGCGTGGATGGCCTGAGAACAGAGAGGAGGAGGAGGAGAGCATAGTCACTCGTCCTCCTGGTGAGGAAGTCTTGCCTGTTAGCAGTCTGGCACGCATGCCTGAGTTTATGGTACGCTGCATTTCCCATGACCCTCGCGTTCTCAAAATTTTGGGTGACAGTCATTGCTGATTGGTGACACATCTAGACTCACGCCACAAGGAGAACTTTATATCTCTTATTCCTGAGGCGGACAGGTCTACAAAAATGGGGCAGTACCAGAAGGCCCTTGTGGAACTATTAAAAAAATTCCCATCTGAAAACGCTGGCGGCAGAGGTCATAGTTCGTTGGACAACCAAGGACTACAGGCGAGAGAGACACAACTCCAATCCAGCAGAGGCAGGGGAACACTGTCAAAGTTCTGGGAAAATTTTCTCAACTCCTCCCATCGCACAAGCCCTGAGGCGGGGGGTACTTTGAGAAGGAGTGCAAAATTTGGGAAGATGCTGAGGGAGTACCTTGACGACTGTACCAACATCCTCCATGATTCCTCTGTGCCTTATAATTATTGGGTATCCAAGGTGGATATGTGGAATGAACTGGCTCTACGCCTTGGAGATCCTGGCCTGTCCTGCCACCAGCATTTTATCAGAGCGGGTTTTTAGTGCCGCTGGTACAATTATAACTGATAAGCGCATCCGCCTGTCAACTGAAAATGCTGACAGACTGACTCTTATAAAAAAAGAACAAGGGCTGGATTGGGCCTGACTTCTCAACACCACCGAATGATAGCAGCGTAACATAAACTCAAATCCAGTGTCTTTTTTTGGAAGGTGTAATCCCATGCACCTTTTCACACCCACACATGGGTATACGCTTCCTGATTTTGGCTATTTGCTCTTGTCCTCCTCCTTCTCCTCATCCCCATCCTCCACCACCATATCACCAGGGTGACTGTGGTCCGTGATGCAACACCCACATCATTTTTTTAAAGGGTGAATTTTTTTTTACAGTATGTTCATGTATACCCCCCAGGGGTAAATGTTTTTCAGCCCATACACTTAGTGCACGGGCATTACAAGTATAGGAGACCTGCTCCTTTCTAATGAGAACATTTTTTTATGAGGCCCTCTAAGTGTCTTCCAAGGGGCATTGGAGAGCCTCCCAATTTTTGGCAGCCCTTGCATTCACTGCATAGGCCAACAATATGGGAGACCCTCTTCTTTCAAATGGGAATTTGTCATACTCGTTACTGTTGTCCTGCTCTTTGTGTCTTTAAATTCTTAATGGGGTTTTTCCTAAATCTGGTCAGCCGTTGGACTCACTATATGCCCTATAACTCTATAGCAGACTCTCTCCTTCCTAATGAGAATTTGCGGTTACTGTGGCTCTGCTCTATGTGTCTTTAATTTCTTAGTGGGTTTTTTCATAAATTTGGTCAGCTGTTGGACTCACTGCATACCCTATAACCGGATAGCAGACTCTCTCCTTTGTAATGGGAATTTGTCATTACTGTGGCCCTGCTCTTTGTGTCTTTAAATTGTTTTTGGGGTTTTTCCTTAATTTGGTCAGCCGTTGGACTCACTGCATACCCTGTAGCTGTATAGCAGACCCTCCCCTTTCTAATGGGAACATGTCGTACTTGTTACTGTGGCCCTGCTCTATGTGTCTTTAAATTCTTTGTGGGTTTTTCCTAAATTTGGTCGGCCGTTGGACTCACTGCATACCCTATAACTGTATAGCAGACTCTCTCCTTTATATTGGTAACATGTCGTTCACGTTACTGTGGCCCTGCTCTATGTGTCTTTAAATTCTTCGTGGGTTTTTTCCTAAATTTGGTCAGCCGTTGGACTCAGTGAATACCCTGCAACTGGATAGCAGACTCTCTCCTTCCTAATGGGAATTTGTCGTACTTGTTGCTGTGGCCCTGCTCTATGTGTCTGTTAATTCTTAGTTGGGCTTTTCCTAAATTTGGTCAGCCGTTGGACTCACTGCATACTCTATAACTGGATAGCAGACTCTCTCCTTTCTAATGTGAATTTGTTGTTACTGTGGCCCTGCTCTATGTGCCTTTAAATTCTTAGTGGGGTTTATCCTAAATTTGGTCAGCTGATGGACTCATTGCATACCCTATAACTGTATAGCACACCCGCTCCTTTATAATGGGAACATGTCGTTCTCGTTACTGTGGCCCTGCTCTATGTGTCTTTAAATTGTTAATGGGGTTTTTCCTAAATTTGGTCAGCCGTTGGACTCACTACATGCCCTATAACTCTATAGCAGACTCTCTCCTTTCTAATGGGAATTAGCGGTTACTGTGGCTCTGCTCTATTTGTCATTAATTTCTTAGTGGGTTTTTTCATAAATTTGGTCAGCTGTTGGACTCACTGCATACCCTATAACTGGATAGCAGACTCTCTCCTTTCTAATGGGAATTTGTCATTACTGTGGCCCTGCTCTTTGTGTCTTTAAATTCTTAGTGGGTTTTTTCCTAAATTTGGTCAGCTGTTGGACTCACTGCATACCCTATAACTGTATAGCACACCCGCTCCTTTATAATGGGAACATGTCATACTCGTTACTGTGGCCCTGCTCTATGTGTCTTTAAATTCTTAGTGGGGTTTTTCCTAAAATTGGTCAGTCGTTGGACTCACTGCATACCTTATAACTGTATAACAGACTCTCTCCTTTCTAACGGGAATTTGTCATTACTCTGGCCCTGCTCTATATGTCTTTAAATTCTTAGTGGGTTTTTTCCTAAATTTGGTCAGCCGTTGGGGAAAAACCCCAATAACAATTTAAAGACACATAGAGCTGGGCCACTGTACGACATGTTCCCATTAGAAAGGAGAGGGTCTGCTATCCAGTAATGGGGTATTCAGTGAGACCAACGGTTGCCAAAATTTAGGAAAAACCAAACTTAACAATTTAAAGACAGATAGAGCTGGGCCACAGTAACGACATGCTCCCATTAGAAAGGAGAGGGTCTGCTATACAGTTATTGCGTGTACAGTGAGTCCAACAGCTGCCAAAATTTAGGAAAACCCCAATACCAATTTAAAGACACATAAAGGTGGGCCTCCGTAACGACATGTTCCTAGAAAGGAGCGCTTGTGCTCTCCAGTTATAGGGTATGCAGTGAGTCCAACGGCTGCCAAAATTTAGGAAAAACCCAACTAGCAATTTAAAGACACAGAGCTGGACCACAGTAGCGACACGCTCCCATTAGAAAGGAGAGGGTCTGCTATGCAGTTATAGGGTATGCAGTGAGTCCAATGGCTGCCAAAATTTAGGAAAAAAAACAATACCAATTTAAAGACACATAGAGATGGGCCTCAGTAACGACATGTTCCTAGAAAGGAGCGGTTGTGCTATCCAGTTATAGGGTATGCAGTGAGTCCAATGGCTTCAAAAATTTAGGAAAAACCCTACTAACAATTTAAAGACACATAGAGCTGGGCCACAGTAACAAGAACAACTTTTTCCCATTGTCAAGGAGAGGGTCTGCTATACAGTTATAGGGTATACAGTGAGTCCAACAGCTGCCAAAATATAGGAAAACCCCAATACCAATTTAAAGACACATAAAGGTGGGCCTCAGTAACGACATGTTCCTAGAAAGGAGCGCTTGTGCTCTCCAGTTATAGGGTATGCAGTGAGTCCAACAGCTGCCAAAATTTAGGAAAAACCCCACTAGCAATTTAAAGACACAGAGCTGGACCACAGTAGCGACACGCTCCCTTTAGAAAGGAGAAGGTCTGCTGTACAGTTATAGGGTATGCAGTGAGTCCAACAGATGCCAAAATTTAGGAAAAACCCCACTAACAATTTAAAGACACATAGAGCTGGGCCACAGTAATGAGTATGACATGTTCCCATTACAAAGGATACAGTCTGCTATACAGTTATAGGGTATGCAGTGAGCCCAACGGCTGCCAACATTTAGGGAAAACCCAACTAACAATTTAAAGACATATAGAGCAGGGCAACAGTAATAACATGTTCCCATTAAAAAGGAGTGTGGTCTCCCATACTGTTCTTACATATGCAGTGAATGCAACGGCTGCCAAAAATTTGGAGGAACTCCAATGCCCCTTGCAAGAGACGTAGATATGGTGATATGTTAGATATGGTGGTGATATGGCGGTGGAGGATGAGGCGAAAGAGGAGAACAAGAGCAAGTAGACAAAATCAGGAAGCGTATACCCATGTCTGGGTATGAAAACAGAGGTACATAGATCTCTCAAAAAAAAGACACTGTATTTGAGTTTATGTTACGCTGCTGTCATTCGGTGGTGTTGAGAAGTCTAGCCCAATCCAGCCCTCGTTCATTTTTATAAGAGTCAGCCTGTCAGCATTTTCAGTTGACAGACGGATGCGCCTATTGATTATAATTCCACCAGCGGCACTAAAAACCCGCTCTGACAAAACGCTAGCGGCAGGGCAGGCCAGGATCTCCAAGGCATAGAGAGCCAGTTCATGCCACGTGTCCAGCTTGGATACCCAATAATTCTAAGGCACAGAGGAATCACAGAGGACATTTGTACGGTCGGCAAGGTACTCCTTCTGCATCTTCTGAAACTTGTCCCTCCTCGTGAGAGTACCCAGCGCTTCAGGACCTGTGCGATGGGAGGGTCTTAGAAAACTGTCTCAGAACTTTGACAGTGTTCCCCTGCCTCTGCTCAATTGGATTTGTGTCTTGCTAGCCTTTACTCCTTGGTTGTCCATCAAACTGTGACCTCTGCAACCAGCGTTTTCAGATGGGAATTTTTTTAATAATTCTGCAACAAAGGCCTTCTGGTACTGCGCCATTTTATTAGCCCTGTCCTGCATGAGAATAAGAGACATATAGTTCTCCTTGCAGCATGAATCTGCAAGTGTCACCAACCAGTAATGACACCCAAAATTTGGACAACGCAAGAGTCACAGGAAAGGCTGCATAACATAAGCTCAGCAATGAATGCCAGACTGCTAACAGGCAAGACTTTCGTGTTTTCACCAAGAGGACGACTGACCATGCTCTCCTCCTCATCCTCCTCCCTGTCCTCAGGCCATCCACGCTGAACAGACGGTATGACAGTTGTACAGGTAGTACCGTCTATAGCGCAGGACACTAGCTCTTGTTCTTCCTCCTCCTCCTCCTCCTCTTCCTCATTGTCACCCAATCCACATTGGGATGAGATGAGGCTGGGCTATGTGGAATCCCCCTATATGGTTCCTTGCTCCATCTCATCATGCTCCGCCTGCAATGCATCCTCTTTAATTTGTGAGCAGAGATAATTTCTGAAGACAGAGAAGCGGGATGGTGGCGCTAATTATGGTGTCATCGCTAGAGATGAGCGTTGTTCTACTCGAACTGTTCGCCAATCTCAAATTCGAGCTGTTTTGGGCGGTGTTCGAGCCGGTCGGCGAACACGAACAATTTGAGAAAAATTCGGCTGTTCGAGGTTATGTTCGATAACTGTTCGTGCACCAAAATCATAACTGGATTTTTTCTCAGTAATGATGAAAATTAATGTTAATACGCAGTTTGAGTGTACAGCGGGGCGGGGGGAGGGGCAGGGGATGGATCTCTGCAGGAACAATGAAGATCTCCATTTTTTTTTCTCTTTCCCGCATTTGCAGTGGGGAGGTGCAATCTGTCAGCCTATCAGCAGCGCACACACGGAGCGAAGTGCTTTTTTTCACACAAGCAAGGGCATGTGTGATTGGCAGTGTATGTCACATGTCCTTGCCCTATAAGACCAAGCCATTTTCCCCGTCGCCACCATTTTCTCACTGCTGCAGCTGCGTGTTAGACGGCACCGCTGTTGCTGTGTGCGCTATACCTTGTTAATTTCAAGCCAATTTTCGCACAAATATACAGATAGCTTGGGAGTAGGGAATAGTTGTGATTGCAGTCCTTTTAAGGACTAGGTTACAGCATTTCCTACGACTTTTATCAGGCAGGTCTGTGCTCTTAAATAGATAGATTGTGGGAGTAAAGACTAATTGTAATTGGAGTCCTTTTCAGGACTAGGTTACATCAGTTCCTATCAGTTTTTGCCAGGCAGGTCTGTGCCAGTGCTGTGCAAGTTTTTTTCACAGCATTTGGCTGAATCTAGCAAAGCTAATCCTTTTTGGCCTATTGCAGAGTGTGTTAGTCAGTGGAGTAGCCTATCTGTGTTGCAAGATATACCACCTGTGTATAGAATACCAATTTTTTTACTGCACCTAGTGAAGTAAAATCTTTTGGGCATAGCATCATTCTATTAGTCCATCTATACTGACCTCCATCAGGTTGCAAACTGAATATAATTTTTTTCTGCATCTAGCTCTGAAAAAATATTTGGGCTTCTAGCGGTGTGTGGGACTTGGTCTATTAGTCCATCTATACTGACCTCCATCAGGTTGCAAATTAAAAATAATTTTTTTCTTCATTTATCTCTGAAAAAATATTTGGGCTTCTAGCAGCGTGTGGGACTTGTTCTATTAGTCCATCTATACTGACCTCCATCAGGTTGCAAATTAAAAATAATTTTTTTCTGCATCTAGCTCTGAAAAAATATTTGGGCTTCTAGCAGTGTGTGGGACTTGGTCTATTAGTCCATCTATACTGACCTCCATCAGGTTGCAAATTATAATTTTTTTCTTCATTTAGCTCTGAAAAAATATTTGGGCTTCTAGCAGTGTGTGGGACTTGTTCTATTAGTCCTTCTATACTGACGTCCAGCAGGTTGCAAATTGAATATAATTTTTTTCTGCATCTAGCTCTGAAAAAATATTTGGGCTTCTAGCGGTGTGTGGGACTTGGTCTATTAGTCCATCTATACTGACCTCCATCAGGTTGCAAATTAAAAATAATTTTTTTCTGCATCTAGCTCTGAAAAAATATTTGGGCTTCTAGCAGTGTGTGGGACTTGGTCTATTAGTCCATCTATACTGACCTCCATCAGGTTGCAAATTAAAAATAATTTTTTTCTTCATTTATCTCTGAAAAAATATTTGGGCTTCTAGCAGCGTGTGGGACTTGTTCTATTAGTCCATCTATACTGACCTCCATCAGGTTGCAAATTAAAAATAATTTTTTTCTGCATCTAGCTCTGAAAAAATATTTGGGCTTCTAGCAGTGTGTGGGACTTGGTCTATTAGTCCATCTATACTGACCTCCATCAGGTTGAAAATTAAAAATAATTTTTTTCTGCATCTAGCTCTGAAAAAATATTTGGGCTTCTAGCAGTGTGTGGGACTTGGTCTATTAGTCCATCTATACTGACCTCCATCAGGTTGCAAATTAAAAATAATTTTTTTCTTCATTTAGCTCTGAAAAAATATTTGGGCTTCTAGCAGTGTGTGGGACTTGTTCTATTAGTCCTTCTATACTGACGTCCAGCAGGTTGCAAATTGAATATAATTTTTTTCTGCATCTAGCTCTGAAAAAATATTTGGGCTTCTAGCGGTGTGTGGGACTTGGTCTATTAGTCCATCTATACTGACCTCCATCAGGTTGCAAATTAAAAATAATTTTTTTCTGCATCTAGCTCTGAAAAAATATTTGGGCTTCTAGCGGTGTGTGGGACTTGGTCTATTAGTCCATCTATACTGACCTCCATCAGGTTGCAAATTAAAAATAATTTTTTTCTGCATCTAGCTCTGAAAAAATATTTGGGCTTCTAGCAGTGTGTGGGACTTGGTCTATTAGTCCATCTATACTGACCTCCATCAGGTTGCAAATTAAAAATAATTTTTTTCTGCATCTAGCTCTGAAAAAATATTTGGGCTTCTAGCAGTGTGTGGGACTTGGTCTATTAGTCCATCTATACTGACCTCCATCAGGTTGCAAATTAAAAATAATTTTTTTATGCATCTAGCTCTGAAAAAATATTTGGGCTTCTAGCGGTGTGTGGGACTTGGTCTATTAGTCCATCTATACTGACCTCCATCAGGTTGCAAATTAAAAATAATTTTTTTCTGCATCTAACCCAGCCAATAGTTTTGGCCTAATACCACAGTTTGGCCACTCAGCTCTGCTCGGTTACCATCCATTGTTTTTTTGTGCAAACAACTCCAGAGTTGTGAATTAGTTAACCACCAAAATGAGTGGAAAAAGGCCTGCTGCTGGTGGAAAGGGGAATAGGCGTGTTGGGAAGGGGAAAAAAGGTTGTGTCCGTGGGGTAGGTGCAGAAGAAAGACCATCTTCCAGCCAAACTAAAATGTCTACTTCTTTTAGCGGACAATGTGATAAGATCCCTTTCTTACGGCCACGCCAATCGCTACAAATTCCAGATGAGGCACAAAAACAGCAGGTGCTTCAACGGATATCAAGTGCTCCTTTAAGTGGGCTCTCCTCCACATCAACTTCAACATCACAAATACTCCAGTCCTCAAAGGTGTCACCCAAATCGCACTTGCTTCCTCACAGCTCCCAAATCTCCAGCTGCCCGTCTGAGTATAAGGTAGAACAGATGGTTGAGTCTGCAGAGCTGTTTACTCATACTATAGCCTGGGAATCAGAGGTCGACTCCAGCGCTTCTGTGAATCCAGACGAGGAAATGATCTGCACTGATGCCCAGAATCTTTATGAGTCGGATCCAGGACCAGACGCAGAAGGTTCTGACCATAATGTAGACCCTCATTCCCAAACTGTAACTCCTGTTGGTGGAGACAATGAGGAAGACGATGATAAGACTCAAATACCTGATTGGAGCGACAACTTTAGTTTTTTGTCAGGGCAGGAACAGGTTGGCTCTGAGGACGACGGGTGTGATAACGCACAGGGTGATGATGATGAGGTCGGAGATCCCACTTACTGTCAACCCACAGTCAGCCAAGAGATGAGGTCAGCAGAGGAGGTGGAGGAAGATGCTAGTGACGACGAGGTCAGGTTGCGCCTTCCTGGACAGAGACGTAGTACTGGAAGCACGTCAACAACTGCATCCTCAAACACAACTCTGCCTCTCACCACAAGTCGTGGTGGCTCTTCAGGTCGCATGGGTGCTAAGCCTTGCATAGCCTGGGCATTTTTTCAGATCGATAAAGATGACCCAACTCGTGTTATCTGTAACATTTGTCAGCAAAAGCTAAGTAGAGGCCAAAAAATACATAGTTTGAGTACTTCATGCATGAACCGGCACATGGACATGAAGCATAAGTTGCAGTGGGAAGCTCAGTGTGCTACAATGCGGTCTAGCCGGCCGGGCCAACCACCGTCTGCCATATCTTGTGCATCCGCGGCCTCTTCATCCTCTGTGACTGGGGGGACAGCAGTCACACCTGTTTTGGGGCGCAGACCTGCCACCTCTTTACCCGCAACAGCCAGCGTGATTGGCAGGTCATCATTTTCTTTGGAGGTGGTAACACCAGCTGGTCTTGAGCGCTGTCCGACATCGATAGCACCACCTTTGGATCAAGGCAACCTAACATGTCCGCCTGCATCTTCCTCACAGACCGGCAGTTTGCCGGGGACACCCTTATCAACCCCGTCTAAGCACAATAGCCAGCCCTCGGTCCCTCAGATGTGGACAAGTAAAAGACCATTTCCTCCTAGCCATGAGAAAGCTAAGAGGTTGAATTTCACCATCTGCAAGCTCTTGGCTACAGAAATGCTGCCTTTCCGCCTGGTGGACACAGAGGATTTTCGAGACCTTATGTCCGTCGCAGTGCCCCAGTACCAGATGCCCAGTCGGCACTACTTCTCAAAGAAAGGTGTGCCTGCGCTCCACCAGCATGTCGCACACAACATCACCGCTTCTTTGAGAAACTCTGTGTGTGACAGGGTGCATTTCACCACAGACACTTGGACGAGTAGGCATGGACAGGGGCGTTACATGTCGCTGACTGGGCACTGGGTAACTATGGTGACAGCAGGACAAGGGGCTGCTGTCCAAGTCTTGCCGTCCCCACGAGTTGTGCGTCAATCCTCTTTATGTCATTTTTCCTCCACTGCTTCTGCCTCCTCAACCTCCTCTCGGTCTTCCACCTGCACCCAAAGCCTGTCTGGTCATGCCACAAGCTTTCTAACTGCGCAGAAGGGATCCTGCACACCTCCTTACTATGCTGGCAGTAGGGCTCAACGTCATCAGGCGGTTTTTACATTGAAATGTCTGGGAAATGTGAGTCACACAGCTGAGGAGTTGTGGTCAGCTCTGGAGAACCAATTTCATGAATGGTTGTCTCCACTGGACCTGAAACCAGGGAAGGCCGTGTGCGACAATGCTGCAAACCTGGGTGCGGCCCTTCGCCGGGGCAATGTCACACACGTGCCTTGTATGGCTCACGTGTTGAACCTGGTTGTCCAGCAATTTTTAGCCCACTATCCCAGACTAGATGGCCTTCTGCAGAGGGCACGGTCGCTGTGTGCTCACTTCCGCCGTTCGCATCCCGCAGCTCAGCGACTTACATCTCTACAGAAGTCGTTGGGCCTGCCACTTCACCGGCTAAAATGCGATGTGCCTACCCGGTGGAATTCAACTCTGCACATGTTGCAGCGACTGTGGCAGCACCGACAAGCCCTGGTGCAATACGTTCTGACGTATAGCCTGGGCCAACGAGATTCAGAGGTGGGGCAAATCACGCTGGAGGAGTGGTCTCAGATCAGGGACCTATGCACCCTTCTGCACAGTTTTGAAATGGCGACGAAGATGTTTAGTGCTGACGATGCCATTATCAGCATGACTATTCCGGTGATTTACATGCTGGAGCACATGTTAAACAGAATTCGGAGTCAGGTGGTGGCACAAGAGGAGGTGGAGGAAGTAGAGGAGGAGGAGTTGTATGCGGAAGGGCTAACATCTGCAAGGTCCAGACGGTCGGCAGCACCAAGGCGGCAGGCATGTGAGGGTGGGGGAGATGGTTTAACCAGGGCGCATGGTAGCAGCCAAACTAGTGAGGAAGGTGCAGGAGCCCAGGAAGAAGTGGAGGACGAACTGATGGAAGACTCATCAGATGAGGGAGACCTTGATCACATTTCTGTTGTGCGAGGTTGGGGGGAGAGGACAGAGGAAGGAAGCATGATTGTTACCTCGCCACCAACACAACAGGGACTTGGTGCTCCTGGATGCGCAACACACATGAGTTCCTTCTTGCTGCACTACCTGCAACATGACCCTCGAATTGTGAGAATTAGAAATAATCCTGACTACTGGGTTGCCACACTGTTAGATCCCCGGTACAAAAGTAAATTTGCAGAAATTATTCCTGCCATAGAAAGGGATGCACGCATGCAGGAGTATCAGCAGAGACTGTTGCAGAATCTTACATGTGCTTTTCCACAAAATACCAGTGGTGCACGTAGTGAATCTCACAGTTCCAACTTGCCAACCGTGGGACCGTCAAGTGTTCAGCACTCAAACCGTAACAGAACCACAGTATCTGCTGGTAACATCAATTTTGCGGAATCATTTCACCACTTTTTTAGCCCATCCTTTGCAAGGCCACAGGAGACAAGAAGTCTGACACATAGTCAACGCCTAGAGACGATGGTACAGGAGTATCTCCAAGTAAACATTGAAGCCACGACTGTGTCACTGGACCCTTGCTCTTTTTGGGCTTCCAATCTGGATAAATGGCCGGAGCTAGCCACTTACGCCTTGGAGATCTTGTCATGCCCCGCAGCCAGCGTTCTGTCTGAACGTGTGTTCAGCGCTGCTGGTGGTGTGCTGACAGATAAGCGCACGCGGCTCTCCACTGATAATGTAGACAGACTCACGTTCATAAAGATGAACAAATCATGGATCCGAAACGACTTTTCTACCCCTGTGTCATCCTGGGGAGAGTAAAAGCTTGATGATTGGTTAAAATCACCCTACCAACCGTTTTAAGCTTTCAAATTACTAATCATGTTTATCTGTATCTTGACTGGAAAATAATTTGGGCTTTGTAGCAGTGTGCAGCACTGATCCTATTAGGCCATCTATAATAAGCTTCACCAGATTTAAAATTAAAAATAATTTTTAGCTGCATCTAGCCCGGAAAATAATTTTGGGGCTCCGAGATGCGCAAGACACATAAGTGCCTTCTTGCTGCACTACCTGCAGCATGACCCTCATATTGTCAGAATTCGAAGTAATCATGACTACTGGGTTGCCACACTCTTAGATCCCCCAAACTTTTCGATCAACCTTTTCATTTTAATAAAGACCAAAAAAATGGTCATTTTTGAAATTATAAGCATTAGCAGGTTGTTAGAAACTGAAATCAAACAGTTTTCAACTCAAAACTTTATTCTAGGTGATGTTACATTTTCACATAGGACCCCTTGTTCGAAAGGAGCTTCTGAACTCTCTCGTCCATTGAATTTGTCAGGTTTTGGATGGTTTCTGCTTCAATTGTTTTGCATGAGGACAGAATACCCTCCCAGAGCTGTTGCTTAGATGTGAACTGCCTCCCGCCATCATAGACACTCCTTTTAATGATGCTCCAAAGGTTCTGAATGGGGTAGAGGTCAGGGGAGCATGGGGGTCACACCATAAGTTTGTCCCCTTTTATGCCCATATCCGCCAGAGATGCAGATGTTTTATGTGCAGCATGAGATGGTGCATTATCATGCAGAAAAATGATCTTGCTGTGAAATACACGGTTCTTCTTCTTGAACCATGGCAGGAAGTGCTGTTTGAGAAAATCCACATACATTATGGAGTTCATCTTTAGCGCCTTCAGGGATCCTAAAGGGGCCGACAATCTCTCTCCCCATGATTCCAGCCCAAAACATTACTCCACCTCCTCCTTGTTGGCGCTGTAGCCGTGTTTGCGTGGGGTGTCCATCAACCAGCCATCCTCCACTCCATTCATCTGGACCATCGAGCGATGCACGGCACTCATCCGTGAACAAAACAGTTTTGAAATCAGTCTTCATGTAATGTTTGGCCCACTGGAGCCGTTTCTGCTTGTGTGAAGTGGATAGAGGAGGTCGACAGGATGGCGTATGCACAGCTGCAAACCTCTGAAGGACCCTGCATCTTGTTGTTCGGGGGACGTTGGGGGCACAAGCAGCTTCAAAAACTTGTCTGCTGCTATGACAAGGCTTTTTTGCCGCTGCTCTTTCAACCTGACGTAATTGCCTGTAGGAAAGAGTCCTCAATTTGCCCTTATCAGCACGCACACGTGTGTACTGTGAATCAGCTACATACTTCTTGATTGCCAAGACACTTCATCCTGATCATCGCACAATGTTGATTGTAGTCATGCCTTGACCTAAACACTCCACAATTTGTTGCTTCTCAGCAGCCGACACATCCTTTTTCTTTCCCATTTTGGCAGAAAATGTAGGCTGCTTAATAATGTGAGAGAGCCTTCTTAAGTAGTCTTGCCTTTATTGGACACACCTGCCAAACTAATTAGCACAGGTGTCTGCAATTGCTTACAGTGATATAAAGAGCCCTGACACACATCACCATCAATGAGTTTAACTGACAAACAAACAAATTCTTCCCTTATCACTCCTAAACACTTTTTGCATAATAATTTGGAACGCGGTGTACATGTGCTTTTCCACAAAACACCAGTGGTTCACGTAGTGAATCTTACAGTTCTAACTTGCCAACCGTGGTCTGTATGGAATTGTTCAATAAAGGGCCCAAAATTAAGATAACATAGATGGGAGAGGTCTCTATGAATAGGAATTCCTAAGTATTTGATACCCTGTGAGGGCCAGGCAAAGGGAAAGTTGGACTGGATGGAATCCTTTTTGGATTTAGGGAGGGAGACATCGAGGGCCTCAGACTTCGCTGCATTGATTTTAAAATTTTACCATGTAACAAAGTGATCTATTTCAGCCATAACAGCAGGGATGGATATATGTGATTGAGTGATATATACTAGGACATCATCAGCAAATAGAGAGCACTTGTACTCGGTGCCTCCCACCTCAATCCACCTAATATTGGGGTTATGGCGAATTGATGAGAGCAGGTGCTCCGTCACTAGGATGTATAAGAGAGGGGACAGAGGACATCCCTGCCTTGTCCCATTGGTGATTGTGAAAGGTGATGAAAATGTTCTGACGCACCCCCTGGGCCTTGGGACACCCGGAGCTGGACCCTTTTTGGTGGATACTGGTGGTTGTAGTCTTCGTGGCGGCGATCCGGTTCTGTGGCTCAGGGCGGTCAAACCAGTGGCGGAACTATTTATGTGGTTTTGATGTTTAAATGTCCGACTACGCCACCCGTGGATTGCGGTCAGAGTGAACCGCCGCTACAGGGCAGACCGCTAAGGCTGGTGTTGTGGGTGCAGCAGAGCGTAGCATAACTCCCCACGGGAGGAGTATAGCCTCAGGGCAGTGTATGCGGAGGATGGGGGTGATGGTGCAGGGCAGCAGCAGTAACGACACGGAGTCAGTGATGCAGTTCAGGGCCTTTACTCACAGTTCTTATTATCCAGACCACGTCTGCAGGTAACGGCTGCCCACGTCGTACTGTGCTCACCAGGTGAGGGGCTCAGACAACTCCCAGATAACTTTGGAGCGCTTCACAGGACCCCCTTTCTGTGTCCTTTGTCTGGCCTTTCTTACCAACACTTCTGTCCGGCTGCCTCGGGCCTCCTCTTGGTAAACTTGGCGCCAGTTTCCCTGACCCTATGTGGTGCCTTCCTAGCGGGTGGAGCAAGGGGCTGCGCCACATAAAATGTCAGAGCCTCCGGTTTCTAGCTGAGGGTCGTTTCCTGCCTCCACTAGTTCGGGGACTGGTCTCCCCCTTTGGCCTGACCCCTCCACGCAGGTGGATTCGGGCGTGCGGTGGCGACTCGCCCGTCCGCACCCCTGGGATCCCTTCGTTCCTCGTTCCTGGAGCCTTCTCCGCTCCTCTTCCTTCCTTCTCCCTCTTGCAGGCCTGGGCCTCTGTTACTAGGCCCGCCTCCGGAGCAGAGCTCATGCAGAGCCCCTGCTCCCTGGCACTTCTGCTCAGACTTCTCTGCACTGAACTAAGATGGTGCCCACCTTTTATACTCCCTTCTCAATGCACCCAGGAACTGCTTCCTCCCTGCTCCTGCACTGCAGGGTTCCCCTTCCTCAGTGTTCCCTCCCCCCACTCCAGCCAGGGACAGGGACTGTCGTGCCCATCTCAGGGGCATATTGGTCGCCCTGCCCCACGGCAATGTGGTGTAATGCATGCAGGTGTCGGGTCCTGATCCACACTCCATCCTTATCTGAGAGTGAGATATCACACCTCTGGGTGAGGTGCAATACGTCTGTAGCAACCGAGCCCTCGGTGCTACAGTTCCATCTATCTTCAGCCTAGGTGACGTATTGTGATACAGGGCCGTGATTTTGGCTATAAAAGGGTCCCCTAGACCCCTACCCCAAGCTTTTTAAGAGAATCATATATGGCGTGCCAGGAGACTCTACGGAATGCTTTCTCAGCATCCAACGAGAGTATCTACTTACAAATTTTTAACTGCATCTAGCCCAGGAAATACTTTGTGCCTAGTAGCAGTGTCTGCTAGTCAGCGGATTATCCCGGCTGTTAAGCAAGCTACACCACCTGTAGTTTGGACACTTAATTTTTTCAAAGGAAATGCTTTGGGACCACGGGATACTTAGTGAAGAGCATCAGGAGGCACCCCAAGGCATAGGGGCTGGGACTGGCACTAGGATGCCTTGCGGTGGACAGCCGAGCTCGATCCTTATAAAAGCTTTTTAACTGCAGCAGCTTTAGTGGACGCTACTGGAGCTGGAAGTACGCGGCTGCTGGCATGAGACTTGCCCTCCAATAGATCCTTGTAAATGGATTTAAAGTGTATTCATTCAAATTAGAGGGACAATTTAAATTAAAAAGCTTAGAGCTGCCTCCACCACAGGGGGGCTCTCTCGACCCACCAGCGGACAGGCACCAGTATTGGGAGAGGGGGGCTGGCTGTCAGGGTTCACCGCGGCTCTGGCACAAACCCGGCGACACGGAGGTGGCACGGGCAGGAGCGGACTGGCCGTCTCGGCTTCTCACTTTTTGGATTTTAGAAGGGCATGACATGCCTATATCTGTGTCTCCCCCTCCGTTTACTCCTCCACCTCTTTTCTTTTCGCATGACTATATGTACTTGTCACTTTTCCATGTGTTAGTTGTGTCTTCTGAGCAGTTTGTCAGCTTTTGGACACCTTTGAAGGTGTTTTCTATGTGTTTCTATGTGTTTTTGTTTGCCTGCCATTGGTTTTAACGGTGTTCGAAGGTGTTCGACGAACAGTTCGACGAACTGTTCGGCGAACACACGGGTGTTCGACGAACCGAGCCGAACTCGAACACTACGGGGGTGGCTCAACACTAGTCATCGCCTCTCCCCATCTTGATGGGGTCCTCAAAGTTTTGGAGGATAGTACAGATGTCTGACATACATGTCCACTTCTGAGCTCTTATGTGTGGAGTCTGACCTGAATACCGATGGCCTTGTTGATGCTGGTAGTCAAAAACTGCCCTCTTCTGCTCACAAATTCTTCCCAACATCTGCAATATAGAGTTCCAATGCGAGGGGAGGTCGCACACCAGTCTGTGAGCTGGAAGGTGAAAACGCTGCTGAATCACTGCAAGGGGGGCAGAAACTGTAGTTGACTTTCTAAAATGGGCATATAGGCGGCGTACTTTGACAAACAGATTCGGCATATCCGGGCAGAGTTTGAGAAACTGCTGAACCACGAGGTTAAGCACATGTTCCAGGCATGGTACGTGTGTGAGCTCACCTCACTTCACAGCCGCCACCAGGTTCCGGCCATTGTCACACACGACTATGCCTGGCTTTAGGGTCAGCGGTGTCAGCCACAGATCTGCCTGCTCTTTCAGAGCTGACCACAACTCTTCAGCATTGTGCGGTTTTTCACCAAAGGATATTAGCTTCAGCACAGCCTGTTGCTGCTTCACCGAGGCAGTGCTGCTGTGCTTCCAGATTGTGACTGATGTGGTCATTTTGGATATGGAGGCTGAAGAGGAGACGGAGGAGATGCAGGAACTGTAGAATGTGGGGGCAACCCTGATTGACCCAGGGCCCGCAATCCTTGGCGTCGAGATGGTGTGTTCCGTCCCAAGGTCCGACTGGGTCCTGGCTTCCATTATGTTAACCCAGTGTGCCATCAGCAAGATGTACCATCCTTGCCCACAAGCACTTGTCCACGTGTCCATGGTTAGGTGGACTTTCCCAATAACTGCGTTGTTGAGGGTACTGCTAATGTTGTGGGACATGTGCTCGTGTAATGTGGGAATGGCACACCAGGAGAAACAGTGGTGGCTCTGGACTGAGTACCGAGGGACAGCCGCCGCCATCAGGTTGTGGAAAGCTTCCATCTCCACGTGCCTAAAAGACAACAATTTGAGCGCAAGCATTCGCGAAATGTGATAATTTAGTAGTGTGGCCTGTGGGGTGTTGGCTGCGTATTTGCGCTTGCATTCCAAGGAATGGGGTACGGAAAACTGAACACTGTGCTGGGACAAGGACATGGACGTGCTTGCTGATGGTGCTAGTTGAGAGTGTGCAATGACAAGTGCAGGGTGGGAGGCATCTTGGCATGCGTCATGGACAGGGGATTGGCGTGCACGCACAACAGCAGAAGAAGCAGTGGTGTCACCCGCAAACACTGTTTCTGGACCCTGGAGTTCGGCCCACAAAGTCGGGTGCTTTGCTACCATGTGCCTGATCATGCTGGTGGTGGTCAGGCTGGTCGTTTTGCTACCCCTTCTGATGCGGGCCTGGAAAGTGGTGCAAATGGCCTTTTTGGGGTTATCTGTAGAGTCTTTAAAAAACAACCAGACTCGAGAAGACCTAACAGTTGTACTGTCAACTTCCGTCATGTTGATGTTACGGGGAACGCTTTCCCACCTTCTGTCTGCGGCCACCACACTGCTTGCTCTTGCCTGTTTTGTTGCACCCTGGTCCTCCTTCTGACTTTCCGGCAATTGTGTCTCATCATCATCCACCTCTTGCGACAGTAATTGCACTCTCCCACCGTTGCCTTCGTGTGACCTTGGCTGCTCAAATATTTGAACATCGCTACACGCGTTCTCCTCTTGACTCGCTTGATTCTGGCCGGGCAAGACGCCCAAATCTACAAATGGTAAAGTGATCAGCTCTTATGAGTGTCCAAGTGTGGGATCAGTTGTCTCCAGGCACTCAGCATGGTGGGAGGAAGGGGGATCAGGGTGAGGAATATGCGGTCTAGACTCATGGCTACTGAAACTTGACTGTGTGGAAGACAGGGTGGTGGTAGCAAAGTGACTGGAAGCATTATCTGCTATCCAACCAACAACCTTTTGACACTGCTCTAGGTTCTATAGTGGTGTGCTGCGGTCCCCTAGTAATTGGGACAGGAAGATCGAGCGACAAGATGTGGGTGTTTGTTGTAGCACAATGTCCTCGGCCTTGGCCTCTGCTTGCACCATCACCATCACATCCACTTAGCCTTGCCCATTTTAAATGGAGGACAATATATTCCACGTTCACTAGAAAATGACTGATTTTGAAGCTCTGTTATATGTGATCCGTCTGACAGAGAACCACGGTTTTAAATAGCAGGCCTGTAGTTTACTATTACTATTCTTCACAGAGACCTCATGTGAATAGCTTGACCGACACACTGCAGCAAAATGGAAAATGAGGCCAATATTTTCCACGTTCAGTTAAAATTTCTGGATTTTTATCGCTGTAATATGGAAAAGATCTGGCTGTATTCTGCAGTGCTAACAAGGAAATGGAGCAGAAAAATTGTGTAATCTGGATTGCTTTTTAAGCAAATAACCAGGATAAAAAAAATTAGCCTCCTGATACCTGGGGATATGTCTACAAATATTTGTCACAGCAGGATCAGTCAGAAGTTGAACATGCAATGGACCCTCTTATGCTGTATCATGCACTGCAGTCTGTCACATACCCTGCCTGCCCTGGTTTTTAAGCAAATAACTAGAATTAAAATGAAAAAAAAAATTTGCCCTGGCCCCTGATATCTGGGGCTATGTCTACAAATATCTGTAAGAACAGCAGCAGCAGACAGAGCATTAAATGGACCCTCTTGTGCTGTATCATGCACTGCAGTCTGCCACATACACTGCCTGTATTCCATATGTTGTGGAATACCTATACTAACTATAAAAGCAAATCTCTCCCTGACTCAGCAGCAGCTCTCCCTACTCTGCCTTTTCGTGGTAGACTGTGATGAGCATAATGGTGCCAGGTCTTATATAGACCTGATGACGCTGTGCGGCCCACCAATCACTGTAATGCCCAAACCAACATGGCTACGGCATTGCAGTACGTGGTAAGCTATCCCTGCATGTTCCTCGGCTCTCTAAAGAGCACCAAACTTGCAGGCGGAGACCCGAGCTCCCGCCCGAGCAACCCAGAAACACTCGCCGAGCTTGCCGAGCACCGTTATGCTCGGGCGAGTACCGAGCAGTAGCGAGCACGTTCGCTCATCACTACTCAATATCTGTGGACCCATCTTGCCCAGGTACGAGGAGATAAGATTCTCCCTCCATTTTTTATCTTTCTTTCTTACAAAATAAAAAGATGATTTGCAAATTATTATAATTATTATTATTAACTTTTCTTCTGTGTACTGCTAGAAATAAATATCTCAGCTATTGTTAGAGTCCTAGGGAGTTCACCCGGCACTGGAGATATCATTATGAAAAGTTAGTTTCAGGACAAAGTTGGTCCCAAGTTTGGAATAAAGTATTTTCCGCCTTGCAGACGTAACCAGTGCGTATTTTTATTATAACGATTCTTATATAAAATGAATGTGGCTGTCTTTGCATAATGACACGATTATTAATTAGCCTTTCTCTGCTAATTGCATAGTGAGGATGATCTGTCACAGGTAGTACAAACTAAAAATAAGCAAATTTGATGCGGTTCAATTTGCTGATCAGCAAACATTAATTAAAACCTTGGTGCCTGGATTCCTTGTGTACCATTAACTGTTTTGTGTCAGGACTATGCAGATAGTTGCAGAGCATTTGCTACTTTTTTTTTTAGTGGAGGGCACTGGAGTTTACTTGTATGCTCAGTGTTCGCAGAATTTTTATATTTTGCAATTAAAGAAGCGGTATCTGTAATGAGGTCGATATAAATGGCTGAGGAGAAAAAATAGTGAAAAAAATAGGGTCTCATCAAGGATAGTATTAAAACATGCTGACCTGTTCCCAGTTTGTGCGGCTGCTGCAGATCTATGGGTGATTTTACCAGAGAAATATAAAAAAAATGGAGGTTTTTGGTCTGTATCCGTGCTGCCAACTGATAAAATGACGTCAAATGCAAGAGATAATGTGAAAAAAGGTTTCTATTAGTATTCTACATCTTTCGAAGTGTAACCCACTGCTTCTTCAGGAGGAAAAACCATATCTATTTTTTTACAATATCTTTGGCATTTGACGTCACTTCATCCTTCAACAGTTGGCAGTGCAGATACAGACCACAAACTTCCATTTTTCTGTAATGAGATGGACATATTGCCCTACTTCCTCTTGAAGACATCAGTGCTGTGTATTATGTAAAGTGTAGTGTCCATAATGTTATGCGTTATTGTGAAGTGGTGTACTGTAATGTTTTGCACTGAACTGTGAGGAAGCTAAGTTCTGCCCAGCAACAGACAGTGTATAGGGTAAGATAGAGTTAAGTGTTGAGACTAACCCATAGTGGGAGGGGGTGAGGTCTAGGGACAGAGGCTGTTTCCTTCTAGAAGCTTAAACTGGACCTAGCTTGCTGATAAAGCAGACGTTTGGTCTGAGTGCTCAGCTAGGCCGCATGCAGTGGGTGTTTTGTGGCAAAAAAGAAAGAAATTAGTGTGATCCTGAAGAACAAACTGAAACAGAGAGAGAGAATTACAGAGATGCAGAGAGAAGGACAGTGCCAGCTCAGAGGACTGACCAGACAGAGAGCAGAGACCAAGTGAGAAGGGTCTGTAGAAGGTACGGCTAGGAGCACGGCCCTCGAGAAGCTTACAGCTCTTAAAGGTAATGGGACAGGATGGAATAGAACGTTAGACAAAGTGAGTGCCCCAGGTGGGAGGTCCCTAAGCGTCAGAGAGCTTGAAGCTGAGTTCGGCCATGTGGGAAACCATCTCCCCTATCAGACGTGGAACCGCGGAAAGCGGAAATTACCTTCACGGACTGTACTGTGGTGCTAAGCTGGCGGGTGGTGAAGGAAATGAGACCAGTGGAGGCAGAAATGTGTGAAGCAAAGGAAGCAGTGAGACTGTGTATTGAGATGCTCTGTATTAATGACCAAACACTCGAGAAGTTGTGTACCCGCTATCCTGTGTACATACAACCCCTGGCAAAAATTATGGAATCACCGGGCTCGGAGGATGTTCATTCAGTTGTTTAATGTTGTTGAAAAAAAGCAGATCACAGACATGGTACAAAACATGTCATTTCAAATGGCAACTTTAGGGCTTTAAGAAACACTAAATGAAATCAAGATTAAAAATGTGGTACTCAGTAAAGGTAAATTTTTTCAGACCAAGCAGAGGGAAAAAATTATGGAATCACTCAATTCTGAGGAAAAAATTATGGAATCACCTTGTAAATTTTCATTTCCAAAACTAACACCTGCATCAAATTAGATCTGCTCGTTAGTCTGCATCTAAAAAGGAGTGATCACACTTTCGAGAGCTGTTGCACCAAGTGGACTGACATGAATCATGGCTCCAACATGAGAGATGTCAATTGAAACAAAGGAGAGGATTATCAAACTCTTAAAAGAAGGTAAATCATCGCGCAATGTTGCAAAAGATGTTGGTTGTTCACAGTCAGTTGTGTCTAAAATCTGGACCAAATACAAACAACATATGAAGGTTGTTAAAGGCAAATATACTGGTAGACCAAGGAAGACATCAAATCGTCAAGACCGGAAACTTAAAGCAATATGTCTCCAAAACAGGAAATGCACAACAAAACAAATGAGGAATGATTGGGAGGAAACTAAAGTCAATGTCTGTGACCGAACTGTAAGAAACCGCCTAAAGGAAATAGGATTTACTTACAGAAAAGCTAAACATAAGCCATAAGCTAAATCTAATGGTCACTATTCCCTGCTGATTCTCCTGGATCTCTCTGCAGCATTTGACACTGTGGATCACCAGCTCCTCCTCACTATGCTCCACACTATTAGCCTCAAGGACACTGTTCTCTCCTGGTTCTCCTTCTATCTCTCTGACTGCTCCTTCTCTGTGTCTTTCGCCGGCTCCTCCTCCTCTCTCCTTCCCCTTACTGTAGGGGTTCCTCAAGATTCAGTCCTAGGCCCCCTGCTTTTCTCCTTATACACCGCTCCCATTGGACAAACAATCAGCAGATTCGGTTTTCAGTACCATCTCTATGCTGATGACACCCAATTATACACCTCTGCTCCGGACATCACCCCTGCATTACTACAAAAGACCAGTGATTGTCTTTCTGCTGTGTCTAACATTATGTCCTCTAAAACTGAATCTGTCAAAAACTGAACTACTCGTATTTCCTCCCTCCACTAACCTACCTGTGCCCGATATTGCCATTTCCGTTTGTGGCTCAACCATTACTCCCCAGCAACAAGCCCGCTGTCTTGGGGTCATTTTTGATTCAGATCTTTCCTTCACTCCTCACATCAAATCACTTGCTCGTTCATGTCATCTACACCTCAAAAACATCTCAAGAATGAGGACTTTTCTTACCTTTGACTCGGCAAAAACTCTTACTGTCACTCTTATTCATTCTCATCTAGACTACTGCAACTCTCTACTTATCGGGCTCCCTCTTACTAAACTCTCCCCTCTCCAATCCGTCCTTAATGCAGCAGCCAGGATCATATTCCTCACCAACCGCTACACCGATGCCTCTTCCCTGTGCCAGTCATTGCATTGGTTACCCATCCAATATAGAGTTCAATTTAAACTTATCACGCTTACCCACAAAGCGCTCCATGCTTCTGTACCCCCAATTCTTTGGAATGCATTACCCAGGACAGTTCGATTAATTCCCAATACCCACAGTTTCAAGCAGACCCTAAAAACCCATTTCTTTAGACTGGCGTATCGCCTCCACACACTATCTGTCCACCCCAGTTGTCCGTCCCAGTTTTCCCCCATATTAAAATCTTCTTCAATTTCATGTTCATACCAACCATGCACATAATAGCCTCGGTCAGGACTGCACACATACTGGCAGGCGACCAGTCCATGTATTATTTATTCTATATAGTATATCAAGGCTGCATTATACAATATAAGTACATTACCTTTTGTGTCTCCCCCATTTCCTCATAGACTGTAAGCTTGCGAGCAGGGCCCTCACTCCTTTCGATATGAGTTATGTTTATTCTGTATTGTTTGTTTGTATAAGTCCCCCCTAAAATTTGTAAAGTGCTGCGGAATATGTTGGCGCTATAAAAATAAAAATTATTATTATTATTATCATTAACACCTAAACAGAAAAAAACAAGGTTACAATGGGCTAAGGAAAAGCAATCGTGGACTGTGGATGACTGGATGAAAGTCATATTCAATGATGAATCGTGAATCTGCATTGGGCAAGGTGATGATGCTGGAACTTTTGTTTGGTGCCATTCCAATGAGATTTATAAAGATGACTGCATGAAGAGAACATGCAAATGTTCACAGTCATTGATGATATGGGGCTGCATGTCAGGTAAAGACACTGGGGAGATGGCTGTCATTACATCTTCAATAAATGCCCAAGTTTACATTGATATTTTGGACAGTTTTCTTATCCCATCAATTGAAAGGATGTTTGGGGATGATGACATCATTTTTCAAGATGATAATGCATCCTGCCATAGAGCAAAAACTGTGAAAACATTCCTTGAAAGAAGACACATAAGGTCAATGTCATGGCTTGCAATTAGTCTGGATATCAATCCAATTGAAAATCTTTGGTGGAAGTTGAAGAAAATGGTCCATGACAAGGCTCCAACCTGCAAAGCTGATCTGGCAACAGCAATCAGAGAAAGTTGGAGCCAGATTGATAAAGAGTACTGTTTGTCATTCATTAAGTCCATATGACGCGCCCCCTGGGCCGTGTGTGGGGGAATACCCGGACCCGGGCCTCTGTATAATGCTGGGGGTTTGTAGTCTACGTGGCGGCGACCCGGTCCCATGGCTCAGGGTGGTCAAACCAGTGGCGGATCTGTTTACATGGTTTTTAATGTTGAAGTGTCCGACTACGCCACCCGTGGATTGCGGTCACTGCGAACCACCGCTGCGGGGCAGACCGCTGAGGCTGATGTTGTGTGCGCAGAAGAGGGTAGTATAACTCCCCAGGGGAGGAGTATAGCCTCAGGGCAGTGAGTGCAGATGGTTGGGTGATGGTGCGCGGGAGCAACAGCAATGACTCAGAGTCCTGTGATGCAGTCCAGGGTCTTTACTCACAGTTTTACACTCCATGCCACTTCTGAAGGTAATGGCTGCCCACGTCGTACTGTGCTCACCAGGTGAGGGGCTCGGCCAACTCCCAGGTACCTTTGGAATGCTTTTCAGGACCCCCTTCGTGTGTACTTTCTCTGGCCTGTCGTACCCCACAATTGACCACGTTTCTGTCCAGCTGCTTCGGGCCTGGGCGGGCAAAGGTTTGTTCCGTTTCCCTGGGTTCTATATGGTGCCTTCCTAACGGGTGTAGCGAGGGGCCGTAACACGTGCAATGCCAAGGCCTCCGGTTGCTAGCTGAGGGTAGTTGCTCTCCTCCACTCGTACAGAGCCCCTGCTCCCGCTCTCCTTCTCTCTCTCTGCTCTCTCACCACTTTCTTATCACTAAGATGGTGCCCACCTTATATACTCCTACTTTTCAGTGCACCCAGAATCTACTCTCCCCACCCACCCACTACCGGGTTCCCCCTTTCTAGGTGTTCCCTCCCCCCACTCCAGCCAGGGACAGGGGCAGTTGTATTCACTCTTGGGAGCATTGTCGCCCTGCCCCCCGGAAATGTGGTGTAGTGCATATGGGTGTTAGGGTCCTGATCCACACTCCATCCTTACCTGGAAGTGAGATATCACACTGTGGCATCCCAAGGGTCTGGTTGCCACAGTAATAGAAATATTACGTCTGAGAGCAAGTGGGAGGTTTCTCTGGTCAGGAGCCCTTAAGCATGCAACACTTCCTGCCCAAACCTGGGAAGGGAGGAATCTGCCCTTATAAACTGGGTCTGGGGCGGGATTAGTGAGTTCAGTCAGAGCCTGGAGACAGTTCCAGACACAGAGAAAGAAACAGCAGGAGCTCTGTAGGAGCTAGGAGCAGAAGACCAGGGGCTGGAAGCTAAGCAGAGATATAGCTCGCCCTGGCAGAAGAATCTAGGAACCGGACACAGGAGTCCGAGGCTGTGGGGGCTGATATTCACCCAGCAGCAGAAACCAGCCGGCAGGGGATTCCAGGTCCTCTGGCCATAGAAGCCCGGAGGCTCAGTCACAAGGAAGGGACCAGCACCGCCATCCAGGAACGGAGACTAACAGAAGGCCCCAAGTCACCAGCCATACGGGTGAGCACCACACGGTATACTCAGGGACGTGGGCTACTTCTACCCGCTTACAGCAAGGTAGCCAGAAAGTGTGCAGATAGATGGAGAGGCCTACAACTCCACCTGGCCAGGGGAACTCCTGTTTGCTCGCAGCCTGACCAGGCCCCTTATGCTAGCCAGTACTCCCGGGAGGGTCTGCCTTAATATCACCAGTAAAGACCCTGAACTGCATTGCAAAGACTCTGAGTCGTTCCTACTTCATCGCCGCACCAGCACTACTAGTGCTGGGACGCCCGCGCACCATCACTCCCATCATCTTCATTCCCTGCCCTGAGGCTATACTTATCCCATCTTTTGCTGCGCACACCACACCAGCCTCAGTGGACTGCCTCGTAGCGGCGGTACACCCTGACCGCAATCCACGGGTGGCGTAGTTGGAAAATTAACCTAAAACCCCCACAAAATACCGCCATCGGCCTGACCACCCTGAGCCACGGGACCGGGTCACCGCCACGGATTCTACAACCCCCAGAGACCCGGCTCCGGGTATCCCACACACGTCCACACTCGGCCCAGGGGGCGCGTCAACACCTCTGGGTGAGATGAAAATACCTCTGTAGTGACCGAACCCTCGGGGCGCTACACATGCCTCAGAGACTGCAAGCTGTTATTAAAGCCAGAGGTGGTGCAACAAAATAGGAGTGTTCTTTTGTGTGTTTGTTTTTCATGATTCCATAATTTTTTCCTCAGAATTGAGTGATTCCATAATTTTTTCCCTCTGCTGGGTCTGAAAAAAATTACCCTTACTGAGTACCACATTTTTAATCTTGATCTCTTTTAGTGTTTCTTAAAGCCCTAAAGTTGCCATTTGAAATGACTTTAGTTTTGTGCTATGTCTGTGATCTGCTTTTTTTCAACAACATTAAACAACTGAATGAACATCCTCCAAGCCCGGTGATTCCATAATTTTTGCCAGGGGTTGTACAGTAGTTGCCACACAATGGCAGTTTAGTAAAGCATCGTTTGTTAAGAACTGATGGTCTTCTTTCATGAACTGCTTAACATCTGGTCCTGGCAAACCAGCGTCATCGGTTACATGCTGCCTGCATGGACATTGCACCCTCACAGTACAAGTCCATACATCTAGCCAGGACCCCCACTTTCATGTAACGTGCCTGGCATACAAGATGAATACCTCACCCACGGCTACTGCCCTGCGCCACATTACATTTCAACAAGACAACCTCTTTTTTTTATTAGAAAGTCAGCCTGGCAATGATCTGATCAAAGAAGGTACTCTTTTATACTGTAACATTGATGCAACCAGGGCGAAAGAGGTAAAGGGCCACTTCTTCCTCCAAAGCGGCAAACAGCTTCTATCACAGACACATAGTGGCTATTAGACTGCAAAGGGTCCTTATACTGTTCTTGCACAGGGCCCCATTTCTGTATGTGTCCGCCCCTGACTGCACCTTCTCCTTTTATTCTTTTTGTAATGTAGGACATACTATAGTAATTTAAGAAAGAATTGCTTTGAATTTTTGTACATTTTCTACATTAAGTATTAATATGGCTAGTTTTAGGGATAATTGGAAGTTGAAGAGGTTCTTTTACCATTAGTATGGCATCTTGAATATGAAATCGGGTTTATTTTAAGGAGTTTCTATCAGATTGCTCCCTTTTATAACGGGAGTAACTGCTATAATACTATTATATCAGGGAAATGCTAATTATGCAATTCACTAAAATAACTAATAAAGTGGTTGCACAGAAAAGTCATGCTTTTAGTGTGTATTTGATATGGCTACTTAGGTGACACAATGAGACTAAAAGGGTTTGTGCCATAGACAACATACATAATCTGTTCATCTGTTCACAGAATTGGTAATAAATTTCTGATAGCCAGAGCTTCAAATTCGAGCCCCTACCTCACTTAATGGGTCCTAAAGTGCCTTGTGTGAAATAAGCAGTAGTGCTCCATTCATTGCTAATGCTTACTATATCACCTGTAGCAGAGTCAGGTAGGACAGGGTTAAGTCCTAGCTTTGCAGGATTTGATTAGATGCTGCTGGTGAGTGACCAGCCAAAATGTGAGCTGTAGCTGAGAGAAAGACGTGCCTGCGTTTCTATTTGAATGGAGACTGCATGAGTCAGCTAGGAAAGCTTAACAGTTTGTGTGTGCGCAGGGAACCGTGTGGAAGCTGCAGTCTGTTCAGTGTGAACTGTGCCTGGAGTTGAATACTTCTGTTTGGCACTGGAAGCTGCTGGAGCTCAAGCTGATGGGGATACCAAGACTGGTAGGATTGTGCCTTTTCTGTGTATGAAGTTTGCTCTGGCAAAAAGGACTGTAATCTCCACTGACATACATGAAATGTGAAAAAGTTAATTGTTATATTTGTTGTCAAGGAGAAACTTCCTCAATTGTAGATATTTTTTTTCAATAAATATCAAGTTTGCCCCCTACTTTGTCCAAGCTTTTAATTTTGGCCCTTTGTGCTTTTGAGTTTGACATCCTTGCTCTAAGCCAAGGTCCATGTGGTTACATGGACCCCGGGCATTAATGCAACAAGCTGGAAGGCATGTGGGCACCGAGGATTTGGCACAGTCAGCAATCTCAGAAGCAGCAGGACAGATGAAGTGGAACCCAGCAGGGATGGAAGAAAGTAAAGCACAGTATGCACAGAAGGTGGAGCACACCAAACTTAGAGGTCTAGAAACTAAATTTCAAGACACATGAGTGTGTGTCAATGGGTCTTAAATAATTCTAGGGAGAGGATGGCATTGATCCACGGCGGGCAACCTGCAAAACCAGACGTGGAGCATTACAAAGGGCAACAGACCCAGAGCAAGGGAGAGAAGAACGGAATACTCAAGACAGGTGTTAAAACAGGTTATCAGCAGCTAAACCCCCATTGGACAACCCATTGGAGGTAGGATCAGCATTAAGTATAGCTGAGCAGATGCCAAAGCCTAATTGGTTAGAGGGGGCATAACAATGTTGATACACAAACACTAACAATTCAAATGTGTAAAAACTTGGCGTCACAGTGACTCTGCAACCTAAGGGCTTACCACACCTAGAGACAACCTCGATGCAATTTATGATATAACTCCTACTGTCACCCACCATGATGTGCAATGACTTCACACTAAACAACACATGTAGACTGTACAGTATCTCAAAAAAGTGAATACACCCCTAACGTTGTAAATATTTTATTATATCTTTTAATGGGACAACACTGAAGATATGACACTTTAATACAATGTAAAGTAGTTAGTGTACAGCTCGTATAACAGTGTAAATTTGGTGTGCCTGCTAAATAACTCGGCACACAGCCATTAATGTCTAAACCACTGGCAACAAAAGTGAGTACACAGCTAAGTGAAAATGGCCAAATTGTGTCCAATTAGCCTTTTTTCCGCCCCGGTTTCATGTGACTCATTAGTGTTACAAGGTCTTAGGTGTGAATGGGGATCAGGTGTGTTAAATTTGGTATTATCGCTCTCACACTCTCTTATACTGGTCACTGGAAGTTCGGCATAGCACCTTATGGCAAAGAACTCTCTGAGGATCTGAAAAAAAGAATTGTTGCTCTACATAAAGATGGCCCAGGCTACAAGAAGATTGCCAACACCCTGAAACTGAGCTGCAGCACGGTGGGCAAGACCATACAGCGGTTTAACACAACAAGTTCCACTCAGAACAGGCCTCGTCATGGTCGACCAAAGAAATTGAGTGCAGGTGCTCAGCATCATATACAGAGGTTATCTTTTCCAAATATCAAAAGAAAATAGTCGGCACTCCGTTTAGCTAGGGTGGTGCACGTGGAAAACAATGTCTATAGGAAAAGAAAATCCCGGCACTCACGTGTTGATAATTAGTTGGTTTATGCCACAACTCACAAAAAAGATGTTTCAGCCTGTCCAAGGCTTTTTTCATCAATTGAAAAAAAGCCTTGGACAGGCTGAAACGTCTTTTTTGTGAGTTGTGGAATAAACCAACTAATTATCAACACGTGAGTGCCGGGATTATCTTTTCCAAATAGACCTTTGAGTCCTGCCAGCATTGCTGCAGAGGTTAAAGGGGTGGGAGAGTCAGCCTGTCCGTTCTCAGACCTTATGCTACACACTGCATCACATTGGTCTGCATGGCTGTCATCCCAGAAGGAAACCTCTTCTAAAGATGATGCACAAGAAAGCCCGCAAACAGTTTGCTGAAGACAAGCAGACTTTAGGGCCCCGTCACACTAAGCGATGCAGCAGCGATCCCGACAACGATACGACCTGTCAGGGATCGTTGCTGCATCGCTAATACATCGCTGGTGAGCTGTCAAACAGGCAGGCTCACCAGCGATCAGGGGAGCAGCGATATCGTGGAAAGAATCGTTCTACGATGTCCTGCTCCCTTTACCAGCCTGCTACAAGCAGGAGCAGGCTGGTAACTATGGTAAACATCGGGTTACTAAGTGCGCGTGTGCCCCTAGTAACCCGCTGTTTACCATGGATACCACTCTGCTACGGTGCGCCGGGAGCCTCCGCGCACCGTAGCAGAGTGGTAGCCATGGTAAACAGCGGGTTACTAAGTGCGCGCGTGCCCCTAGTAACCCGATGTTTACCATAGTTACCAGCTAGATCGTTGGTCCCGCTGGTCACACACAGCGATGTGTGCTGGCCAGCGGGAGGCCAACGACCAAAAAATGGTCCAGGACACTTTGCAACGATCAGCGACCTCACAGCAGGGGCCTGATCGTTGCAAAGTGTCACACACAGCGACATCGCTGGTGAGGTCGCTGGTGAGTCACCAAAACCGTGACTCAGCAGCGATATCGCTTTGTGAGACGGGGGCTTAAGACATGGATTACTGGAACCATGTCATGTGGTCTGATGAGACCAAGGTAAACTAATTTGGTTTAGTTGGTGTCAAGCGTGTGTGGCAACAACCAGGTGAGGAGTCCAAAAACAAGTGTGTCTTGCCTACAGTCAAGCATTGTGGTGGGAGTGTCATGGTTTGGGGCTGCATGCCTGCTGCCGGCTTGGGGAGCTAAAGTTCATTGAGGGAACCATGAATGTCAACATGTACTGTGACATACTGAAGCAAAGCATGATCCCCATCCTTCAGAATCATAGAATCATAGAATCATAGAATCATAGAATGGTAGAGTTGGAAGGGACCTCCTGGGTCATCTGGTCCAACCCCCTGCTCAAAGCAGGATTCACTAGATCATCTCAGACAGATGTCTGTCCAGCCTCTGTTTGAAGACGTCCATTGAAGGGGAACTCACCACCTCTCGTGGCAGCCTGTTCCACTCATTAATCACCCTAACTGTCAAAAAGTTTTTTCTAATATCTAATCTGTGTCTCCTCCCATTTAGTTTCATCCCATTGCTTCTAGTCTTTCCTTGTGCAAATGAGAATAAAGATGATCCTTCTACAATGTGACAGCCCTTGACATATTTGGGCCGCAGGGCAGTATTCCAACATGATATCGACCCCAAATACACCTCCAAGATGACTTGCTAAAGAAACTGAGGGTAAAGGTGCTGGAATGGTCAAGCTTGTCTCCAGACCTAAACTCTATTGAGCATCTGTGGGGCATCCTCCAAAGGAAGATGGAGAAGTGTAAGGTCTCTAACATCCACCAGCTTCATGATGTTGTCATGGAGGAGTGGAAGAGGATTCCAGTGGGAACCTGTGAGACTCTAGAAAACTTCATGCCCAGGAGAGTTAGAGCAGTGCTTGAAAATAATGTTGGCCCCACAAGATATTGATACTTTGGGCACATTTTGGAGATTTTCACTTAAGGGTGTACTCACTTTTGTTGCCAGTGACGCGCCCCCTGGGCCGTGGGGTACCCGGAGCCGGGCCTGTAGATGCTGGGGGTTGTAGTCACCGTGGCGGTCACCCGGTCCGTGACCCAGGTGGTCAATCTAAGAGTAGTTTATGTATAGGTTTATATATAGGGGTTTTATAATGTCCGACTACGCCACCTGTGGAGTGCGGCTAATGAGGCTGCCGCTGCGGAGCAGTCCTCTGAAGCTGATGGTTTGGCAGCAAGGGTGATAAAACTCCCCACAGGAAGAGTGTAGCTTCAGGGCAATGTGCATGGATGATGGTGGTTGTGCAGGGCGTTCCAGTGCAGTGAGTGCTGGCGCAGCCAGGAACACAGAGACAAGATAGTGCAGTCCCAGGGTCTTTACTCACAGTTATTGTAGTTCAAGTTACAGACGTCCAAGCAACTTCCCACGTCGTGCTGCGCGTACTCAGTGAGGGGCTCTGTCCACCCTCAGGTATCTCTGGAGTATTTAGCAGGACCCCCTTCTGTGTGTCCTCTCTCTGGCCTGCTCCCTGCACCTCAGACCTAGCGACACTTCTATCCAGTACCCTCAGGCCTTGGCGGGCGACGTATGTTCCGTCCCCTGGGTCCTATGTGGCTACCTTCTTAGTGAAGCTGGCGTGGACTTCTGACTTACAGTACATAAAGTGCTGCAGCCTCCAGTTTCTAGTTGAGCCTTAGTAATTTTCTCCACTAGTTGAGGGACCGGTTCCCCTTATCTGGCCTGACCCCTCTACCTCCTGGTAGCAGCGGGCATACGGGTGGCTTGCTGCACTGCCCGTACCCCTAGGGTCCCTTCACTCCTCATTCCTGGAGCTGTCCTGCTCCCACTCCTTCTCTTCCCAGACTTGGGCCTCACTGTCCAGGCCCGCCTCCGGAGCAGAGCTCGTGCAGAGCTTCTGCTCCTGTCACTTCTCCTCTGACTGTCTGACTTCCACTCTGATCTAAGATGGTTCCCTGTTTTTATATGCTACTACTACAAGGACTCCCAGGATCTACGTCCTCCACCCCATCCACTACATAGTTCCCCCTTTCTAGGTGGTTCCCCCCCACTCCAGCCAGGGATCAGGGACTGTGCTCTCCCATAGGAGCAATCTCGCCCTGTCTCCCGGAAATGTGGTGTAGTGAATGCAGGTGTTAGGGTCCTGAGCTGTACTCCTTCCTTACCTGAAGGTGAGATACCACACCTCTGGGTGAGATGCAGTACCTCTGTGGCGACTGAACCCTCAGGGGCGCCACACCAGTGGTTTAGACATTAATGACTTTGTGTTGAGTTATTTAGAGGACACACCAAATTTACACTCTTATACAAGCTGTACACTGACTACTCTACATTGTATCAAAGTGTAATAACTTCAGAGTTATCCTATGAAAATATATAATAATAACATATTTACAAAAATGTGAGGGGTATAGTCACCTTTGTGAGATACCTTATATGCAATTCTCCACTCTTCCAGCACAAGTTTCACTTTTTCTTCTCACCTACCTAAATTGAACTTTTAAGATATTTTTTTACCAACTCTTTTAACATCAAGAACATCAAATTAATACTCCAATACTGCATCCAATCATTTTTCTTTATGTTATTTCCTGGGTCCAAAGTCTTCCCCTCCTGAACAATAATGCTACTAAGTGAAGGTGGAGAGCTTAGATCATAATTCTAATACGATCTAATCAAATATACTCCATCCTTCTCTTCCCGGTCAAGCAACTGAATCTCTGAAGTGGGTGCCAAATGTTTAAGACAAAATAATGCCGTCAAAGTGCAAAAATGTGGCGGCCAAACTCCTAAATTCAATACACATTGACACTTTCCATGTAATGCTACATAATGAAAACAAGAAGCCTTTAGTTCAGACATTTGTACTTGTTATATTGCTTTAAATGCATGAAAATGAAAGGATCGCCAGATGTCTAAGTAATAGTTTTTGGTGTATACAAAGCATTGACATGCATTGTGGAGCCATGAGAGAGTCTGTTGCTTTGGCGGGCTAACTTGTGTTCTCATTGTCCGTTCATTAAATAAAGTGTTAACAGCCAAAACCCATTTGTAAAGAAAATGCCATCCGCTCTTCTTTACTCTCGATATCCTTTGTGCCCCACGTATTATGAACACAACACACGTATGTCTGATTACCATGTAGTGGACATCTCCACCGCTTTGCAAAATTTTGGTTGTTTCTTCTCAAACTGTCCTGGAGCAATCAAGGCTTTTTAATTAGGGAAACTACTTCAGCTTCTCCCCTTTTCTAAATCCCATCAAAACCTGGCAAGCTCTGAAGGACGCAGCTGAGATCTACACAAGCCAGATTTCCAGTCTGTCCCACACGGCAAGCTGTGTTCCTCTTGCTATGAAAATCCTTATTTTTATGTGCTAGTAAAATGTTGACCTTATTCTATGAAACTGTAAATTTCGATTTTTACAATGTTCAGCAAAGCCATCCAAATACCACCAGGCCAAAACAAGCATACATAACAGCACATAACAGCACAGCCTACGGCAATTTATTATTGGGGGGAATTATGCTTTTATACCATTTAGAATATTATCTGCAATTTCCATTCTAAATATGGGACAGAAAATTGGGCCTGTAAAATGGCTGGCTACTTGCTGTCGTATGAGAGAATAATATCGACTTTGCCTCCATGATCTGATGCATGACATGAAGATATAAGTAAACTGGGTTCTGTCATGCTCATAGACCTGAATACTTTTACCTCTAGGGTGCAGAAAGGCGGCCGAAGTTCTCGTGCGAGGATCGTATCGCAGTGCATGGACTGGCCTGGCACCTCTCCTGACCTGAGCGTGATAGTGTGATGTATTTCTGTGCAGCAGTCACGCTTAGGACAGGAGAGCTGACGGTCAGTCCGAGGATTGCAGAGATCCTCGCACGAGAAATATGACCGTCTGTCTGCTCCCTTATGCTCCATTCCTTTGGTTGGCTAAAGGAACTAAATACAAAAATTTGATGAAAATGTAAAGTGTGAACTGCAGATAAAAAATTTTAATAACCCGATTATGGTACATAGACGGAAAATTTAGAGATATAAAATAATAAAATACAAAATTGTTAAAGAATATATAAAAAGATTTAACACCTATATGGAAAAATAAATAAATAAATAAATGTTTTGAGTCAAAACAGGCTGATCGATAGGAAATTACAGACAGCTGGACTAATGACGGAAAATACAGGTACCATCTCAGTAGATAACTCCAGCGGCAGACTAGCTTCCCCGGCAAACAGAAGTGGCCTGGCACATGGGCAGCTTTATAAGACTGCTGATTGCTGACCAGCTGGTAGATTCAATCAGAAACCAGAACCACTGTCTTCTCCTCTCCTAGAATAAGAGCATAATCAAGTGTGACAATAGCAGCCACTTAGTGGGGAGAGAGGACTAGCTCAGCCAGGGAAGGGCTAAATATAACATTTGCATAGTCATTAGAAAACGGTGTACAATGAATATAAAATTACAGTATATAGCTATATTTCATGATATATTTTGTAGTAATAAATTAACTGATTATATCAGCAGTTTAACATTTTACTCAAAATCTAGAGGTCATAACTATTTCTGTGCAGTTGTATAAGAATGTTGCTTTTGTGGGATACCATAAATTCTTTTCTTATAGGTGCCATTTTACTTAAAGGGGTTATCGATCAATTGTATGTTTAAAAAAAACAACTAATATTGCCATCAAGTAATAAAACTGATCCCAACACAATTCCATTCTGATGCTTCCTAAGTCCCCTCTGCAATATGAGGAGGACAGATAGGTAACTGCAGCAGTTACCATCACATCACCACTGCTGCTGGTGTTTTTTTGCATTATAGCATTATCAGTGTAGCTTCCGATGTGGAGACTGCTTCAGGACCTTTGGTAACATCACGATCATGTGACTGTGATGTCACCAAAGATCCTGTACTCTGCGGGAGTCGGAAGAACTAAAGAGGAGATGGACTGCTGGGAAGACTTCTATCGTGCAGCAAACTGACCAAATTCTACTTTATCATGTATAGACTTATGCTGAAATGTAATTGATCCTCTCCACTGCAAAAAGTCCACATTATATAATGTGGTATAAACCGCATCCAGTCTGTTGCAATAGTTTCCTTTAAGATTATATTTCAATCTTTTACATTAACCTCAGAATATATAGAATCAATATTCAAATTCAGGGAATCAATATTCATCATAATCATCATAGTGAATAAAGAACACAGACTTTGGTGCAACCAGTCCAGCAGGCAACATCGAAATGTCATCGCAGGTGTAGACCTCGGGTATTACCTTAATCATCTGCCTGTCAAATTTAGGAAATTCTGGAATTACATGGTGAATAATTTAGCTATTTATAGACAGATAGACTTTACATATCAACTAGCTGCATTAAAATGGATGGACATGCTACTGGGCACACAACCATGCACAAGTTATTAAAGAACAGCATGTTTCATAAACCTACACCAATCATACACTTCTAAGGGCTGTCCAGTGAAGATACCTGATCATCTACCATACATTTTGATGTCGTTACTAATATATACCTACCAGTCCATACATTCTGGACAGGTGGCATGTAATAGTGAAGACTAGTGTTGCGCGAGCACTAAAATGCTCGGGTGCTCGTAGCTCGGGCCGAGCTCACCGTGATACTCGGGTGCTCGACCCAAGCAACAAGCCCAATGTTAGTCTATGGGAGACCAGAGCATTTTTGCGGTGGCACCCCCGGCAGTCTGTAGAAAGCCTAAAAAGTGCCCAAAACGATAGTGACAGTGCTCAAAGACATGGGGACAGCATGGGCATCACCCCAGGAAGCATTTCTGACCCCCAGGTCACTGCTGTCAACAACGTGGTCAGAGGTATTAAGCCACTTTTACGGGCTCACAATAAAGCGTTCAAAAACGAAGCTGAAACGGTTTTCCTGTGAAATATGTTAAGGAACATCCTTTCCAGGGTAAAGACTTGTGTATAAGGTAAAATAAATAACCAAAAACAAAAATACTCCTCCACACCTTGGACTATGTTCACAAGTAGCATTTTTTATGCGTTTTTGCATTTTTGTATTGCTTTCAACCGTGATAAATGCATTCACCGGGAAATGTCATTTTAACATTTTACAATCTTATCTGGCCATGTGCTGTGTGACACATGCATACAGAGCTGAAAATACATGGTAACAGCATGGGGAAGACCCCTGGAAGCATCTCTGACACCCAGGTCACTGCCTAAAAGTGTGCCCATCAGAAGTGATCCTTGCCGCATCAGAAGATGCAGACTTGCAACTTGTCCCAGGGCAGTGTTCAATTGTACCTCCCCCATTCCTTGCAATGCAAGCGCAAGTATGCAGCCTGCCACCCACCCACCCCGATGCTGCAACACCATACTGCTAGCTTGCTTGCACATGAAATTGGGCCTTTTAGGCATGTGGAGGCAGATGCCGGCCACCATGTCATGGCTGCGTCGGCGGCCTGGTATCCATACTCAGTCCCCAGCCGCCCGGCGGACGGGTGTCCACGCTCGGTCCCCAGCCGCCAGGGGGCGGCCGGGTGTCCATACTCGGTGCCAGCCGCCCTGCAGCCAGTTGCCCACACACGGCCCCCAGCCGCCTGGGGGCGGCCGGGTATCCATAAACGGTCCCCGGCCGCCCCTATTTCTCATGGGAACTTTCCCCACACTTTTCTTAGACTGGCCTGCTTTAGGGCAGCAATGGACGAGCCCACCAGACAACCAGAGACTCCTCCGGTGGGCTCTGGCTTCTCCATCAGGGGAGTTGAGAGTGCCAAGGTGAGGAGCATGATGATGATGATGATAGAAGTTAGCATCTGCTTTGTTTTCTTGGAATGCAAGCGTAAGTGTGCAGCCTGCCACCCACCCAATCCCAGGCTGCAATACCATACTGCTAGCTTGCACTTGAAATGGGGCCTTTTAGTTTGGAGGAGGCCAAAGCTGGCCGCTGCCTCATGGCTGCTTTGGCAGCGAGGTCCCCATACTCAGTCCCCAGCCGCCACTATTTATCCCGGTAACCTTCCCCACACATTTCTTAGCCTGGCCTGCTTTAGGGCAGCATTGGACGAGCCCACCAGACAACCAGACTCCTCCAGTGGGCCATGGCTTCTCCATCAGGGGAACTGAGAGTGCCAAGGAGAGGAGCATGATGATGATGATAGAAGTTAGCATCTGCTTTGTTTTCTTGGAATGCAAGCGTAAGTGTGCAACCTGCCACCCACCTACCCCCAAGCTGCATAACCATACTGCTAGCTTGCTTGCACTTGAAATTGGGCCTTTTAGGCATGTGGAGGCAGACGCCGGCCACCATGTCATGGCCGCGTTGGCAGCCTGGTATCCATGCTCAGTCCCCAGCCGCCCGGCGGCCGGGTGTCCTTACTCGGTCCCAGGCCGCCCCGCGGCCGGGTGCCCACACACGGTTCCCAGCCGCCTGGGGGTGGCCGGTGTCCATAAACGGTCCCCAGCCACCCCTATTTGAAGGACAGCCTTACCACAAACACGTGGACAAGTGAATGTGGCCAGGGATAGTCCATCTGACTGACGCCTTCACTCTGGGTTAATATTGTGGAAGCTGGGACACAGTTGGACTCTGGGATGCAACACATCCTCTCCAGACATAGAGGATTGCGGGTCCTGGGTCAATCAGGCTTCAACACAAAGTTCAGAAGGTAGACAGCAGCAGTGGTCAGCCTCCTACACAATGAGTAAATTATTCATGATCATGAGGCCATCCATCTCCTTAGCTTACTGTTCCTTGGAATGCAAGCGCATGTATGTAGTAGCGGCTAGGCCTGAGGTGGTCAGCGTTTTGGCGCATATCCTACCTCCTCCGAGGATTGCTGGATGTTTTCCTGCTACTATCCCAGTTCTATGACTCCCGTTAAAGCAAAGCTTCAAGTGATGAATTATGGATGAGGTGGTGGCAAAGGAGAAAGAGCAGGAGGAACAGGGACCATTCACATCAATATCAGGCCAGTCAACCACAGATGTCTTGTAGGATATGTTTCTGAACCAATAGATGCGGTTCGGCTACACAGTTAAAGGGCATACAGTGAGTGTAATGCCTACCAAAAATTTCGAGGCACTCCAATGCCCCTTGGAAGCGACATTGAGGTCAAAGGGCCTTAACTAAACCGTTTTTTCCATTTATAGCAACTGGGTCTCCTGTGCACTGTTGGCTAAGCAGTGAATGGAAGGCTTTCCAAAAATTATGAGGAACTGCAATGCTCCTTGAAACAGACGTGGATTACAGCATACTAAAAACCTTCTACTCATTATTGGGGAGTGGGTCTCCCTTAGTGTTCGCCTATGCATTGAAAAGCAAAAGCTGACTAAAATTAGGAGGAAAAGCAATGCCCGTTGGAAGAGTCGTGGAGGTTAGAGGTAATTAAAAACAACATTTCAATGCCCCTTGGAAGAGCAGTGGAGTTCAGTTCAGAGTGATTTAACAAGACGGTTTTAATGCCCCTTGGAAGAGACATTGAGGTCACAGTAGCTTAACAAGATGGTTTTAATGCCCCTTGGAAGAGTGGTGGAGGTTACAGTGGAATAAAAAGACAATATCAATTACTCGTGGAAGAGACGTGGAGGTCACAGTAGCTTAACAAGATGGTTTTAATGCCCCTTGGAAGAGTGGTGGAGGTCGCAGTAGCTTAACAAGACGGTTTTAATGCCCCTTGGAAAAGTGGTGGAGGTCGCGGTAGCTTTACAAGACGGTTTTAATGCCCCTTGGAAGAGCGGTCGAGGTCGCAGTAGCTTAACAAGATGGTTTTAATGCCCCTTGGAAGAGTGGTGGAGGTCGCAGTAGCTTAACAAGACGGTTTTAATACCCCTTGGAAGAGACGTGGAGTTTGCAGTAGCTTAACAAGACGGTTTTAATGCCCCTTGGAAGAGGCGTGGAGGACGCAGTAGCTTAACAAGATGGTTTTAATGCCCCTTGGAATAGTGGTGGTGGTCACAGTAGCTTAACAAGACTGTTTTAATACCCCTTGGAAGAGACGTGGAGGTCACAGTCGAATAAAAAGACAATATCAATGCCCCTTGGAAGATTGGTGGAGGTTACAGTGGATTAAAAAGACAATATCAATGCACAGTGGAAGAGACGTGAAGGTCACAGTAGCTTAACAAGACGGTTTTAATGCCCCTTGGAAGAGTGGTGGAGGTCGCAGTAGCATAACAAGACAGTTTTTATGCCCCTTGGAAGAGACGTGGAGGTCGTAGTAGCTTAACAAGACGGTTTTAATGCATCTTGGAAGAGACGTGGAGGTCACAATAGCTTAACAAGACGGTTTTAATGCCCCTTGGAAAAGTGGTGGAGGTCGCAGTAGCTTAACAAGATGGTTTTAATGCCCCTTGGAAGAGTGGTGGAGGTCGCAGTAGCTTAACAAGACGGTTTTAATGCCCCTTGGAAGAGACGTGGAGGTCGCAGTAGCTTAACAAGACGGTTTTAATGCCTCTTGGAAGAGACGTGAAGGCCGCAGTAGCTTAACAAGACGGTTTTAATGCCCCTTGGAAGAGTGGTGGAGGTCGCAGTAGCTTAACAAGACGCTTTTAATGCTCCTTGGAAGAGACGTGGAGGTCGCAGTAGCTTAACAAGATGGTTTTAATGCCCCTTGGAAGAGTGGTGGAGGTCGCAGTAGCTTAACAAGATGGTTTTAATGCCCCTTGGAAAAGTGGTGGAGGTCGCAGTAGCTTAACAAGATGGTTTTAATGCCCCTAAGAAGAGTGGTGGAGGTTTCAGTAGCTTAACAAGATGGTTTTAATGCCCCTTGGAAGAGCCGTGGAGGTCAGAGTGGTCTAACAAGATGGTTTTAATGCCCCTTGAAAGAGTAGTGGAGGTCACAGTAGCTTAGCAAGATGGTTTTAATGCCCCTTACAAGAGCCATGCAGTACAGCATATTAAAAACATTATTCCCATTATTGGGGAGTGGGTCTGCCATAGTCTTTGCCTATGCCTTCCAAGCAAAAGCTGCCAAAAATTAGGACGGAGGAACTTACAATGCTGGCAACACGGACCACGGTCACCATGGTGGTATAGTGTTGCTGTAGGCTGAGGATAAGGAGAAGAGCAAAAAACAGCCGAAATGAGGAAGCGTATACCCATGTGTGGGTGTGAAGTGGTGCATGGGAATACTCCTCCCAAAATAACACAGTGGATTTGACTTTATGTTACTCTGCTGTCATTTGGTGGTGATGAGAAGTCTGGCCCAATCCAGCCCTTGTTCATTTTGAGAAGGGTCAGCTTGTCAGCATTGTTAGTTGACAGGCGAGTGCGCTTATCAGTTTTAATTCCCCCAGGGGCACTAAAAACATGCTCCGATAACACGCTAGCGGCAGGGCAGGCCTGGACCTCCAAGGCGTACAGAGCGAGTTCATTCCAAGTGTCCAGCTTGGATACCCAATAATTAAAAGGCACAGAGGAATCACGGAGGATGCTGGTACGGTCGGCAAAGTACTCCCTCACCATCTTTTGAAACTTTCCACTCTTTGTGAGAGTACCCCGCGCCTCAGGGCCTGTAAGCTGGGCGAGTGTCAGAAAACTGTCCCAGAATGTTGACAGTGTTCCCCTGCCTCTGCTGGATTGGAGTTGCGTCTCTCTCGCCTGTACGCCTTGGTTGGTCAACGAACTGTGACCTCTGCCGCTAGCGTGTTCAAATGGGATTTTTTTTTAACAGTTCTGCAGCAAGGGCCTTCTGGTACTGCCCCATTTTTGCAGACCTCTCCACCTCAGGAATAAGAGAGTGAAAGTTCTCCTTGTAGCGGGGGTCTAAAAGTGTCACCAACCAGTAATGACTGTCACCCAACATTTTGACAACGCGAGTGTCACGGTTAAGGCAGCGTAACATAAAGTCAGCCATGCGTGCCAGACTGGTAATGGGCAAGACTTCCGTGTCCTCACCAAGATAACGACTGACCATGCTCTCCTCCTCCTCCTCCCCCCTGTCCTCAGGCCACACACGCTTAACCGACGGTATGACAGTTGTACAGGTACTACTGTCTACAGCGCATGATACCAGCTCCTGTTCTTCCTCCTCCTCCTCCTCCTCCTCCTCTCCCTTATTGTCCACCAATGCACATTGGGATGAGATGAGTCTGGGCTGTGTGTAATCGCCCATTACAGCTTCTTGATCCATCTCATCATATCTGTCTGCAATGCCTCCTCTTTAATTCTCTGCAGAGAGCATTGCAAAAGACAGACAAGTGGGATGCTGACGCTAATGATGGCTTCATCGCCACTCACCATCTTGGTGGACTCCTCAAAGTTTGTCAGGATGGTACATATGTCAGACATCCAGGTCCACTCCTGAGGTCTAATGTGTGGAGTCTGACCTGAATATCGACAGCCTTGTTGCAGCTGGTACTTCACAACTGCTCTCTTCTGCTCACAAATCCTTTGCAACATGTGGAGGGTAGAGTTCCAACGTGTGGGGACATCACACATCAGTCAGTGTGCCGAAAGCTGCAAACCCTGCTGCAACACAGCAAGGGTGGCAGAAGCTGTAGCCGACTTTCGAAACTGAGCTGACAGGCGGCGTACTTGGACGAGCAGATCTGGCAACTCGGGGTACGATTTAAGAAACCGCACATGAGCTAGGCATGGTACGTGTGTGATCTCGCCTCATCTCAGAGCCGCCACCAGGTTACTGCCATTGTCACACACGACCATGCCTGGATGTAGGTTCAGCGGTCTCAGCCACAGATCTGCCTGCTCTTTCACAGCTGTCCACAACTCACAAGCAGTGTGAGGTTTATCACCTCAGCTTATGAGTTTCAGCTCAGCCAGTTGCCGCTTGGCGGAGGCAGTACTGCAATGCTTCCAGCTTGTAACTGATGTGGTGATATCTGAGATGGAGGCTGAACATGAGGAGGAGGAGGAGGAGGAGGATGCGAAGGAGCTGTACACTGTGGGGGCAACTCTGACTGACATAGGGCCCGCAATCCTCGGTGTGGGGAGGATGTGTTCCTTCCCAAGGTCCGACTGGGTCCCGGCTTCCACTATGCTTACCCAGTGTTCCGTCAGTGAGATGTACCGTCCCTGGCCACAAGCACTTGTCCTCGTGTCCGTTGTCAGGTGGACTCTTTTGAACAGCCAATCACAGCATTTCTCACTGTTTCCGGCAATCAGATTGCCATAAACAGCGATGTGCAGCCCAGGATCGGTGCTCCTAAGAGCACCGATCCTAGGCTGTTGCCTAGTAACCCCAGCCCTCTCCCCAAACTGCTAGGATCGGTGTGATCGCCGATCAAATCGATTGCACCGATCACAGTGGGACCGCGTGGTAACAGGGCGGTCACGGGGCGGTGACCGGCTTGTGACCTGCCTGTCACCTCCCCATGACCCCCTGTGATGTCAAAGAAGCCCCAGCCAGCTCTGATTGGAGCGATCGATGATGACATTGATCGCTCCAATCAGAGTTCCTGAACACAGGTGACAGGGCGGTCACAGGGCGGTGACCGGCTTGTGACCTGCCTGTCACCTCCCTGTGACCCCCTGTGGTGCGTGCCCAGGCACCAGCCATCTCTGATTGGTGCGATCGATGTCATCATCGATTGCACCAATCAGAGTACCTGACCGGGAGGTGACCGGGTGGTGACCGGCCTGTAACCAGCCTGTCACCACCCTGTCACCCCCTGTGACCTCCCTGCAGATCCTCACACTTGGTGAGGATTTCTACAGAGCGGTCACGTCTGATCTGCGCTGTGCTGTGCCTTGTAGTGCCACAGAATCTTCTGTGACACTACAAGACCTTTCTCCTACCTGCTCCAGTCGCTGCTGCTGCTCTGGCATCCTGCTGCAGTCTCCAGGGTCCTGGATCTCCTGCTCCGGCATCCTGCTGCTGTCTCCAGGTTGCTGGTCTCCTGCTTCGGCGTCCTGCTGCTGTCTCCAGGGTCCTGGGTCTCCAGCTCCTAATCCTGCTGCTGCGGATCCTGCTCCAGAGCCTCTTCCAGAACCTGCTGAAAGAAGAACAGAGAAGACTTTGGTAAGTCCATCTCTGTTCTCCCCTCATCCACCCCTCCCCCCCTCCTCCTCTCCTCCCCTCCTTTTACCCCCAATCCTCCTCCCCCCCAGTTTTTTTTTTTTTCGTGCGTCCTGCGGCGGCCGAGCGCTGAGCAGTGTCTACGTCACTGATCAATGTCCGTGCTCGCTGCTTTTCAGGACTTTTTCTTGTCCCTTTTAATTCCCCCCCACACCTTTGCACCACATCCGCGCACACACCCAGCTGCTGCCGAGAGTTGATTGGTGACATAGTTCACCGATCCGCACTCGTGCTCGCTGTTTGCACCACCTACGGTAGTTCCTTTTTTTCTCTTTTTTTTTTCAGAAAAAAAACGTTCACACCAAGCACACTGACACATACACACTCTAAATAAAGTACTGACACACACGCACCACATACACGAGAAAAAAAAAATGTCCGGCTCATCCCAAACTCGCTATTCAGTGGAGGAGGCATACGCTATTGTTGCCTCCGACACTGAGACTGACAGCGAGGGCGAGGATCCCACATTTCTTTACTTTTCCGACGCCTCATCATCCTCCTCTTCCTCCTCTTCTTCCTCCTCTTCTTCCTCCTCTTCCTCCTCAGGTGCTGCTGGACCGCTCCGCAGTTGTCGCAGGAGAGAAGATGTTCCAGCGCCCCCCACTACTGACCCCATATGGACCTCGCCCCCCGAAAATTTTGAGCCACTGATTCCTGTTTTCGTGGCAGAATCAGGAATCAAGTTTGACACCACCAACTTCACAGAAATAGACTTTTTCAAAGTCTTTTTCTCTGAGGATTTTATAAACCTCATGGTGGGCCAAACTAATTTGTATGCTCATCAATTTTTGGAACAAAACCCCTCTTCATTATTTTCTAACTGGTCTCCTGTAGACGCAGAAGAAATGATGAAGTTTTGGGGCCCGGTCCTTCATATGGGAATCCTGAAAAAAACAGAGGTTCAGCAATACTGGAGTGTTGACGTTTTGTATAACACTCCAGTATTCCGAATGGTCATGACCCTGACACGTTTGGAGGCCAACCGCAAGTTCTTGCATTACCAAGATAATGTAAGGTGTCCTGCACGCGATGACCCGAACTTTTATCGTCTTTTCAAAGTTCGGCCGGTCATCGAGCACTTCAACAACAAGTTTGGTGAAGTGTACGTGCACCAAAGGGACATCTGCATGGATGAGTCCTTAATTTCTTTTAAGGGGCGGCTTGGATTCCGGCAGTACCTGCCCAGTAAAAGGTCCAGGTACGGGATCAAGCTGTATAAACTTTGTGAGAGTACCTCAGGGTACACTCACAAGTTTAGAGTTTATGAAGGGAAGGACTCCCGGATTGAACCTCCTGAAGCCCCCCTGTTCTGGGAGTGAGTGGGAAAATTGTGTGGGACTTGGTGCACCCACTGCGGGATAAAGGTTGTCACCTGTACGTGGATAACTTTTATACAAGTATCCCGCTCTTCAAGTCCCTCTCTGCGCGACATACCGCAGCTTGCGGTACTGTCCGCAAAAATCAGAAAGGCCTCCCAAAGACGCTAATTGGGCAGCTGCTCAGGAGGGGTGAGAACAGAGCCCAATGTAGCGACCACCTGTTGGTGGTCAAGTACAAGGACAAGAGGGATGTCCTTCTCTTGACCACCATACATGGTGATGGCAGCTCCCTCAGCACTGTAAGAGGTTCAACTACACAGGTCGCCAAACCAGACTGTGTAGTGGGGTACAAGAAGTACACGGGGGGAGTTGATCTCTCCGATCAAGTCCTCCAGCCGTACAGTGCTTTGAGAAAGGCCAAGGTATGGTATAAGAAGCTGGCCGTGCACATTGTTCAGATGGCAATGCACAACGCTTTCCTTCTGTCAAAATGTGCAGGCCAGACTTCTACGTCGTACCTTCACTTCCAGGAGACAGTTATCAAGGCCCTGATATTTGACAGTGGTGGCGGAGCGGGCCCCACTACTTCTGGAACTGAAGGACCTCGAATTGTACCGGGCCAGCATTTCCCGGGGCAGATCCCTCACAGCGGAAAAAAAGGTAAGTCACAAAAGAAGTGCTGAGTGTGTTACCGAAGGGGAATACACAAGGACACCATTTACCAATGTGACACCTGCCCTGACAAACCTGGCCTCTGCATGAAAGACTGCTTCAAAAGGTACCATACTTCCATGGACTATTGAATTAATTTCTGACGTATGACAACCTGACGAACACTACACAGCTGACGTAGTGCTCGTCAGGTTGTCATACTTCAGTTGTGTAGTGTTTGTCAGGTTGTCCTACACAACTGGCGTATAACACTACATTATAAAATTGACAAATCAGGTATCCGTTCCAAAAAGGGGGCACTTGTTGGGCATTTCCACTGTTTAGGCACATCAGGGGCTCTGAGAACGTGAAATGACGCTCGCAGACCATTCCATCAAAGTCTGCATTCCAAAGCGTCACTCCTTCCCTTCCGAGCCCTGACATGCACCCAAACAGTAGTTTTCTCCAACACATTGGGTATCAGCGTACTCAGGAGAAATTGTACAACAACTTTAGGGTCCAGTTTCTCCTAGTACCCTTGTGAAAATAAAAATATTGCGGCTAAAAGAGCGTTTTTGTGGAAAAAGAAAGATTTTTTATTTCACGGCTCTACGTCATAAACCTTTGCAAAACACTTGGGTGTTCAAAATGCTCACCACACATCTATATAAGTTCCCTGAGGGGTGAGCACCTGGGGGTTCCAAGTGCTCACTATGCATCTAGATAGGTGCCTTCGGGGGTCTAGTTTCCAAAATGGGGTCACTTGTGGGGGAGCTCCAATGTTTAGGCACACAGGGGCTCTCCAAACGCGACATGGTGTCCGCTAATTATTCAAGCAAATTTTACAATCAAAAAGTCAAATGGCGCTCTTTCCCTTCCGAGCCCTGCCGTGCGCCCAAACAGTGGTTTTTCCCCACATATGGGGTATCTGTGTGCCCAGGGGAAATTGCACAACAAATTTTGGGGTCCATTTTTTCTTGTTACCCCTGCGAAAATAAAAAAAATTGGGTCTAAAGTAACATTTTTGTGAAAAAAGTTAAATGTTCATTTTTTTCTTCCACATTCCAAAAATTCCTGTAAAGCACCTGAAGGGTTAATAAAGTTCTTGAATGTGGTTTTCAGCACCTTGAGGGGTGCAGATTTTAGAATGGTGTCACTTTTGGGTATTTTCTGTCATAAAGACCTCTCAAAGTGACTTCAAATGTGATGTGGTCCCTAAAAAAATGTTTTTGTAAATTTTGTTGGAAAAATGAGAAATCGCTGGTCAACTTTTAACCCTTATAGCTCACTAACAAAAAAAAATGTGGGCTCCAAAATCGTGCTGATGTAAAGTAAACATGTGGGAAATGTTATTTATTAACTATTTTGTGTGACATATCTCTCTGATTTAAGGGCATAAAAATTAAAATTTTGAAAATTGCTAAATTTTCGCCAAATTTCCATTTTTTTCACAAATAAACGCAAGTGATATCGAAGAAATTTTACCACAATCATGAAGTACAATATGTCACGAAAAAGTAATCTCAGAATCAGGGGGATCCGTTGAAGCGTTCCAGAGTAATTACCTCATAAAGTGACAGTGGTCAGAATTGTAAAAATTGGCCTGGTCATTAACGTGCAAACCACACTCGGGGGTAAAGGGGTTAAACAGATATATTTGTGTCTGAACAGTCAGGGAGACACTATTACTGTTTTTTTTGCGGAAAAAATGCCAAAAGCAGGATAATACAGAGATTTTAACCGTGGAACTGCAAAACCACAGTTCTAGTTATCTGGCCTATACCAGACTCTTTTAAACAGATATATTTGTGTCTGAACAGTCAAGGTGACACTATTACTGTTTTTTTTATGGATCAAATGCCAAAAGCAGGATAATACAGAGATTTGAACCGTGGAACTGCAAAACCACAGTTCTAGCTATCTGGCCTACACCAGACTCTTTTAAACAGATATATTGGTGTCTGAACAGTCAGGGAGACACGATTACAGGTTTTATTTATGGAAAAAATGTCAAAAGCAGGATAATACAGAGATTTGACCCGTGGAACTGCAAAACCACAGTTCTAGTTATCTGGCCTACACCAGACTCTTTTAAACAGATATATTGGTGTCTGAACAGTCACAGACACACTCAATTTTTTTTTTGGGCCGGGAAATACCAAAAGGTTAATAAGACGTGTATTTGTACAGTCTGACTGAGGAAAAATAAATAAATACAGGATTTAGATGAAAAAAAAAGGATTTTTCCTGGCCCCTGAGACCGGGGGATAAGTCTAGCAATTTGACCAACAGGGGCACACAGGACTGTAATGCAGTGTTTGCTGGTATAACCACTGCGTCTCCTATACAGCCTGCCTGCCTGATATCTGGGATGGATATTAGTCCTGAGAAGGACTGTTTGTTTGATTTTGCCGGCTTTAGAGACCCCACACTAACTATTTCGCAGTATAAATCTCTCCCTAGCTCTGCAGCACTGACCCTACACTGTCTGATCCGGAGCGACTGTGTCCAAGATGGCGGCGTCCAGTTTTAAATTCTCGAGGTGACGCTGTGCGGCCAGCCAATCACTGTAATGCCCACAAACAACATGGCTGCGGCATTACAGTGACTGGCTGGCAATCCCTGGTAGGTATAAATTAGTGATGACATCAGAATGTATGGGCTCCTGTTGTATATATTAGTGATGACATCAGAATGTATGGGCTCCTGGTGGTATTTATTAGTGAGGATATCAAAATGTATGGGCTCCTGGCGATATATATTAGTGAAGACATTAGAATGTATAGGCTCCTGATGTTGTACAGTATATTAGTGTAGACTTCAGAATGTATGGGCTCCTGGTGGTATATATTAGTAAACGCATTAGTATATATGGGCTATTGGTAGTCATATTTTAGTGGAGATATCAGAATGTATAGTCTCCTGGTGGTTTGTATTAGTGAAGACATTAGAATGTATGGGCACCTGATAGGTATATATGTGTCTGTATGTATGTGCTCTTTGTATGCATGTTTCTGTATGAAGGTTCTCTGTGTGTACACATTTGTCTATATGTACATATGTGCTCTGTGAATTCATGTGTCTGTATGTATATGCTCTGTGTATACATGTGTGTATGAGCTCTGTGTATACATATATGTGTGTGTGTGTGTGTATGTGCTCTGTGTATACATTCGTGTGTGCTATGTGTGTAGTATACATATGTGTGTGACATACAGTGTTTGAATCACATACTGTGTGTATGTAGCATCCATTTATAAATCCAGGCTGCACAGACAAGCGTAAAACAGGTGTAAACATGTTGGCAATCGCCCAACGAACGAGCAAATGCTGCTCATTAATCGGGTGATTGGATTGTTTATGGTGGAACAAAAAGCACTGTTCTCAGCAGCACATGGCCCGGTATAAACTGCAGATGTGCTGCTGATAACATGATACTGTATGGGGACAGAATGATCTGCTAGTGATTGTTCTGTGCTCATCATTCTTCCTCAGCCGGTGTAAAGAGGCCGGGAAACAAGTGCTGAACAACTTCAATATTGTTGATCGCACTCATTTAACAGTCTGATCTCAGCACATGTAAATTCAACCTTAATGTTTGTGTGTGATGGTACAATATGTTAGCATTTAGGGCCGCACTTTAAACTTTTGCCCAGGGCCCCACTTTGTCTAAAACAAGCCCTGGTGATCATATGACTGTCCAGATAAAGCATGAAGTACGGAGACGAAAGAGGTATATGTGACTGGTTTGGCCAATGATTGGATGTAGTGATCTCATGTCTATCCAGACATGATAGAAAGAACAGAGACTGGCAGGGAACATGGTAAGCATGGGAATAGGAGCAACATGGGGTCGGTAATATTTTTTTTCTCTATGATACAGTCTTGTGAGCAGTTTTATAAATAAATTATGTGGCTGGTCAACCCTTTTAAAGGGAATGTCAGCTTGGTTTTCCCCTAATGATAATGTCATCCATACCTTTATTTATGCAAATGAGGCTGAAGTGCTTTGGTCACCTGGAAGCCTCTGCCTCCCTGCTTCTATTCCTCTCCCAGTTTCACCTTATTCTACTTGACTAACAGCTTGCTAGCTTGACTGCACACATAATAAGCTCTCAGTCAAGCAGAAGAAGGTGAAGCTGAATGGGGAATATTTCTTATATTATAAAATAAATTTCTCTAAAGTAGAAATGTTCCCAGATTTCACAATACTAACAGCATACATTATTAAGTAGATGTGTTAGACTTGATGTGGCTGATGTGCTTACTTTGAAAATGACTGTTTAATCCTGATATTAAAATGAGCATTTTATGACCCAAGCTGTAAAATGAAATATGTCGGGGGCCTAGGTTTATTTACGCTCCACCGACTAGGCATGACTAACAAGTGCAGCTTTTTCTGAGCAGTTTGAGATACCTGCAGCAGCAGGAAGGAGCGACTCTGAAGAACTGTCAATCAGGCGGAGATTGCATTAAACATTAACAAAGGATTAAAAAGCCATTATGACATTGATTTTCTATAAATTCAACACCACAGCTGAGCCCCATCCGCTACTGTTAACCATTTAACTGCTGCTATTTATCTTGAGAACGCGAGTGCCAACATCGCTGGAATGGCGCTGGCACGGGAGATGAGTATAAGCCAAACAGTTAGATCAAGAAGGGGTTGTCTTAGTAGTGGACAACCCCCATTAATGCTCAAGAAAAATAGACAAATACCACCATATACATATTAGTTTAAAGTGCAAAATGTCAAATAACACAAAATATGTCAAATATGCCCAATGGATAATGTAAAATGCAAAGTGTCAAATAACATATGAAATATATCAAATATACCCAATAGATAATATAAATAACTGCATGAATAAAATGTGAATAATCCTGCAAAATGATGACCATGTAAATGTAACTAAGATGGATGCCAGGAGGACAATGTCTATTTAGTATAAGACCCCAATAAGGAATATGAATTTGTCCTAAAAAGTCACCATCCTGATAGGAAATAATGAAAAGTTACAAGGAGATATACATACAAGTAATGGTATACGAAATATGAAGCCTTAACCCAACGCGTGTCGCTACCGGATGTAGCTTCATCAGGGTTTACATCAGTAAGAGACACATCAGTAGAATCAGGTCTCTCCAACATTATGCTGCTCCCAGATGGAATAGCAAAAAATGGTGACAGATTTAAATTTTTCAATGCATTCTTTGCAGCATTTTTTCCTCACTTGCCTAAAACTTTTGCACAGTCCTGTATATGTCTGATGCAAAGCTTTAAAGAACGTGTTGTCCAAAGAATCATTGCCCCTAATAGGTAATGATGGGGTGATCGTGTAACATAAAAAACAGAGAAGTAAAGCTGAAGTTCATGTACAACCTCCCAAGAAAGACACGGCTCATAAGACAAAGGAATATATAAAATCGGTGCAAATAAAGTTAAAAATGATTGAACGAATAATTGTTACAGTCGCTGGTTCAGATCAATGATCTGTTCAGCCTCAATTGAATTATCCTGTTTAACTGAATGAAATGAAATTATAATACACAAAAAAATCATCCAATTCTATTGAGAGAACAGGCAGGAACCAAAGTGCAGTTAAACCAGTAAATCAGAGTTAAAATGGTTATAAAACGTTGGCTCTGCCTGAAATATTCTGCTAATCATCGACACATCTATAAGAACAGTTATCCCGTTAAGCTAAACAAATGTAACAAAATGATCAGTTAATACAATTTCAAGGCTCAGAAAGTCTCAGATATCCCTCCTTCCTGCAATGGACGATGTATTTTTCATTAATGCTAATTGATGGAGTTACAATGTTACACCTATTATTGAGCAGTGTGTTTTAATTTTTCGATATTATAATATATAATAATATTTTTCTTTTTCAAGAAAAATGCTGTGATATGGGGAAAAGTAATAAATATATTTGCATTGTGGTAGGACTACAGATGAGCAGATCTTTTGAAATTCAAATTCGCCAAATTTTTCACCAAAAATGTTAAGTTTGTAATTGCTCGGAAAATACATGTCGAGAACAGAGAGATAGAGAGAAAGAGAAAGAACCCAGCTGACCATAAGAGATTACACTTTATAGGAGAGAGAGAGGATGCTGTTGACCATAAGAGCTGACCCTCTACAGGAGAGAGAGAATGAGTGTACCCCACTGACCCTAAGAGCTTACACTCTACAGAGGAGAGAGAGCGAGAACCCCTCTGATCATAAGAGCTTACACTCTATACGAGAGAGAGCGAGAGGGAGCGGAACCTGCTGATCATAGGAGCTTACACTCTAATAAGAGAGCGAGAGAGGACCCTATTGATCATTCAAGCTTACACTCTTCAGGATAGAAAGAGATGACCCTGCTGACCATAAGAGCTTACACGCTACAGTTGAGAGAGGACCCCGCTGATAAGAGCTTGCACTCTACAGGAGAGAGAATATTCCACTGATAGGAGCTTGCACTCTACAGGAGAGAGAGAGGATCCTATTGATCATTTGAGCTTACACTCTTCAGGATAGAAAGAGAGAACCCCGTTGACCATAAGAGCTTACACTGTGCAAGGGAGAGATTTACCCAATGACTTTGGAGATGAAAAACGATTTTGCCGTACAAACTGTGCTCCCCTGAGAACTGCTGCTTTGTGATGGCCCCGGTACTGACCACCACTGTACAAGGTATGATAATCTGTAAGATGTCATAGCTGCAGGGCATTATGGGGAACCCCATGGAGCCACGCAAAATGACATTAGCTCGCTTTCTGATACTTCAGCAGTGTGGGAATAATGCCAAGCAAGTTTTTTTTTATGTCAACCATAAATCGATTCTCAATATTTTTCAGTTTGCATAAAACTGCGAATTTCAGGAAATTTAACTTGAACTCGAACCTCCACTGATGGATCCACTAAACTTTAGGTATGACTCAATGCAAAATTCCTCTTACTATCATAGCAGAGGTTGCTGCCTCTGTATTCCCTATATCCCTAAATGGTCACTGTACTTTCAGACAACCTGATCTCATTTGATAAATAATATGAAAATCGTGTAGATATTAGGGGAAAGACAGGAGCGCATCCAGAATACTATGTGAAGCAGGAACAGAAAAAAACGGTAGTTCGCCTTCCATTCACAAGGAATATGCTGTAAAAGTATTATCTGTGTGCTCTCACTCTGTACACTGACATGCAGTATATATAAATAATGTGAAAAAAAATACACTGGGCAATTATAATATTATATATTGATGTCCAATTCTCACTTGGTTTATGATATCCCCCACAATTAAGGGCAATGCACATAAATCCTACGATATGCCTAAATAGTTGGTGCTAAGTTGCTGAAGTTTCTAAGTGTTCAATGAAACAGTAAGCTACATGATGATAAAACTTACTATTGTGAAGGTGCCACAGAGGAAACTCGGGTTGGGCGATGCCCAGGTGGCATGGTAGAATTTTATGTTGTGGTGAACACTAGGCATGCGGGTAGGAAGTCCGATGTGCAGGGCACGCGATACAGATGGCTCCTGGAGGAAAAAATCCATGCGCTTTTGAAACACGTTGGCGCAGTACTGTCATCGGCCATTCGAGTACCGTTGAGAGACAGTGGTGACCTCATACTCTCAGGATTTGTGTCATTTATTACAGAAGCCCACCTTTCAGGTCAAAGTGCATGCCCTGCACATCAGACTTCCTACCTGCATACCGGACTTTGGATCTAGTGTTCAGCACAACAGAAGATTCATCTCTATCACCTGTGGATCATCAACATTGAGCTCATGGGACTAGTTTCTTAGAGTTTATTCTGTGGCACCTTCACAATAGTAAGGTTTACCAACATTTAGCTTACTGTATATTTAAACACTTACAGTTAGGTCTCGAAATATTTGGACAGTGACAAGTTTTGGCATTTTAGCCATTTACCAAAACATATTCAAAATACAGTTATGAAATCAATATGGGCTTAAATTGCAGACTCTCAGCTTTATTTTGAGAGTATTTACATCCTAATTGGAGTAAGGGTTTAGGAATTACAACTCTTTAATATGTAGCTGCCTCTTTCTAAAGGGACCAAAATTAACTGGACATATATCTCAAAAGCTCTTTTATGGGCTGCATGAGCTATTCCCTTATTAATCCATCATCAATTAAGCAGTTAAAAGGTCTGGAACTGATTCCAGGTATTGCATTTGCATTTGGCAGCTGTTGCTGTGAATCCACAACATGCGGTCCAAGGAGCTCTCAATGGAAGAGAAACAGACTATCATTAAAGTGAAAAAAGAGAAGAAATGCATCAGAGAGATAGTAGAAATGTTAGGTGTGCACAAAACAACAGATCCAAAGCACACCACATGCAAGGTAAAACATGGTGGAGGCAGTGTGATTGCATGGGCATGCATGGCTTCCAATGGCACCTGGTCACTTGTGTTTATTGATAATGTGACTGAAGATAGAAGCAGTCGGTTCAATTCTGAAGTGTATAGGGCTACACTTTCTGCTCAGACTCAGGGTACGCTTACACTAGCGTATAACACGGCCAAGTCTTATCCTATGTTTTAACGGATGGATAGCACTCGGCCCAATGTTATACTATGGGTCAATGCAGATATGTAATTGTTTTCTTATGCCGTTTCAGCATGAGGAAGCAATCACAGCTTGCCGCGAGTGCATCCGATAATCAGATCATGCACACCCATACAAGTCTATGGGTTCTTGTGAAACATCGGACTGCACACAGATGTCATCCGAGTGGACACAGACAATGGAGAAGATGGAGAAATTAAGTTCTCAGTCTCCTCTGCACCTGTGATACGATGCTCTCACGCAAGAGAATCAGATCACACTAAGGTCATGCTAAAATTATTTATGGACTTTGATCACCTTCATTCATCTCTATTTCATCTGGTCTTGGACTGCCATGTTAAGCGGTAGCATGCGGACTGCAGAGGCGTATTGCCAAGGTAATATCAGTACCCACACCTAGCCAGGATCTTCATTTTCCTTTAGCATGCCGGGGTGCAGATGCCCACCTCGACCACGAATGACACCCCACCCATTACATGTATGCAATCTGTATGGTCATCCATTATTATATCAGCTGTTATTAAAATTTTCATAACCAAATACAGCTTCTTAAGTTAATAAAGGCATTGTATCCTTAAAAATCGGATGGTATATGGCTGACCACATGGGATCCGATTTTATTTTGGGCGCCCATGAACTTGAACAGTCGAGTCTCATCCTATATTTAGAAGAGACTAGTGCATGCTGCAATTTTTTTCACATGGTCATTTAGTCTGGGAAAAAGAAATGGCATCTGGACAGCCCTATTAAATAACAATGTTCGCAGTAATGTCAATTTTTTTCACGGACAGCACTTCAACTGGTCGTATGAACGTAGCCTTAGTGGGAGCAAAACAGCACTTTGGATTTGGTTGAAGTGAATATTTAATATATTCAATTGAAAGGTGCTTCAAGTAGACACTGTTCCTTCATAAGGACTATCTTCTCTTGGGTGGAAAGTATTTTCTTTATTGAATTAGTATGGGCATACTGACAGCATACCGGCGATGAAGAGGCAACAGTAACAGTCTTCTGAAGGTTGCCACCCAATTACCTTAACTGAAGCTCTCACAAGTCAGTTACCCGAGATGCCAAAAATACAGGAGCTCATTTCTTATCTTTCCTCCCGGTAGCGTTGAGAGAACTTTATGTTTGCGTTTTTTGTGCATTGCTTTAAGCTAGCATAGCAGATCTTCTGAAGCATATATTTGTGCGTGAAGTTCATGCCATCATTTTATGCTCTTCTACTAGCGTAGGTGTAAAAAGACTAAGATGATGCTAGAAAATCAAATATTATCACCTTCACAGTGGCCCAAGGCAGGAAACTGGTGGAAGAAGAAACTGGTCTGTAGACTGAATGTGTAGTCAGTGACTCAAACGGAAAGCAAGAAAAAACTTGTGAGAGCATGAAAGAGTTTTTATTGGAAAATCAGAAGTTGTAGGAGACATAGTATAATGCCAAAGACAAGGTGGATCTGCTCATGATAGAAATACACTTGTCACTGTTATTAGTATGATGATTTTATATTGCAAAATGACTTGATACAGCACACTATAAATTCAGGTATTTCTTATTTTTTGTATATATTATTTATTTTTGAACATTAACATTTTAGTATAACTGTAGTAAATAGTATAGCACATTCTTACAATGGAAAATTTCATACAAAAATTAAGGCAAAACCTTGATATTAAAAGCCTTAGATGTGGTCAGGCAGAGTATAAAATAGCAGCATTTTCGGATGCACTGATCCCCATCAAAATGTTACTCAAAGAGATCTAAACATTTAGTCTCTTGTCAAATTTAAAAATAAGCTTCTCTAAGTCAGAACTGATGAACATAAAGATAGACCCCGAAAACTGGCACCATATAATGCAAATATCCGCGTTTAAAAACAACTGTTGCTATATTACTTATCTAGAGAAAAAAAATCAGTGAATCTCTCTTCCTTATATTGTTTAAATTACAACCATTACTCCATTAACTAGAACTTTCCTAATGGAGCGCTGCTCCTACATCTTGGTTTGGGAGAATTAACCTAATAAAAATAGTAACATACATAGTAACATAGTTTTTAACGATGAAGGAAGACCAAGTCCATCTAGTTCAACCCATAGCCTAACATGTTGATCCAGAGGAAGGCAAAAAAAACCATGTGCAAACACCAAGCTCCACATTGGGGAAAAAAATTCCTTCCTGACTCCACATACGGCAATCAGACTAGTTCCCTGGATCAACGCCCTATCAAGGAATCTAGTGTATATAACCTGTAATATTATACTTTTCAAGAAAGGCATCCATGCCCTTCTTAAATTTTAGTAGTGAATCACTCATTACAACATCATGCGGCAGAGAGCTCCATAGTCTCACTGCTCTTACAGTAAAGAATCCGTGTCGTTAATTATGATTAAACCTTCTTTCCTAGATCTCTTTGCCCAAACTCATTCATCTTCCTCGAGTTTTCCCAATTGAAATTCCACAGCCTTTTTTCCGAAAAACTCAAGAATTTGATTACTAAATTTGGGTATTTAATTTAGTCCCATTTCCACTGGTGTATAAAATTCAGCTGGCTCTAAAGCTCACTGATACCAGTACTGTCCTGTAATAGGACGTCAGTAGTGTCACAAGTCAGATCATGATCTTTATTCCATCCCAAGTATTCCACTAATGAGTAGAGGTCTTGAAAAGTGGACGATTTTAGAAACCACAGTAACTCCACATAATACAGTGGGGCTTGCTAATAGCTGAGGCATTTAGGGCATAGAAGTCACTAATACTCAGCTGACGCCATAACTGCATCCTCTGGCATTAACATCAGCACAACAGCTGTGCACTAGAGCTTAATGACATGGTTTCCATGGCCAATGGTTGGGGTTTGGTGAATGGCAGAACTGCCTGGGTGACATTACCTGCCTGACTGAATTGTGTCAACTGTACAGATTGATGGAGGAAAGATAATACTTTGGGGATGTTTTCCAGGGGATTAAGCCACTTAGTTCCAGTGAAGAAAAATCTTAATGTTTCACCATACCAAGACATTTTGGATAATTTCATGTCTCTAACTATGGGATGGTCGAGAATGGAGATTGTGATTCGGGCCTACTTGTCCTACATCAGTGTCTGACCTCACAAATGCTCTTCTAGATCAATTAGCAAAAATTCTCACAGACACCTCCAAAATCTTGTAAAAATCCTTTCCAAAAGAATGGGGTTTATTATAGCTGCAAATGGGGGTAATCCTCCATATTAATGCCTGTGGATTTAGAATGGGCTATCACAAAACCTCCTGCAGGTAAAATATGTAAGTGACCAAGTACTTTTGTTCATATGGATTTTGTGGCACTGGCACATTATATGATATATCATAATTAGTACTTAGTTTTCTGGACTACGTACTGATGTGCATCAGAGCCCATATATTGAAGATCGAAATGTCATCCCTCATTAAGTGCTAAACTGGACATAGGATGATACAGCCAGAGAAAGGGAGTGCTTGAACCTGGATGCGATAGCGTAGTGGGAGTGCCTGATCCATGGGAGTAAAGTGGGAACCCTTGGATGCAAGTAATCTGCCTCAATGTGATTTCTGCCGAGAAGCTTTTGATGAAATCGTCAAAAATGCCCACCACTATTTTACACAATACAGAAGATTGCATCAGCAAATGAAGGAACAGATTACCTCAGACTTTCCCATAATGCTTGTAACCATGACATCACATAGTATAGCATTGCGATCACATAGTGTACACATCTCATAGTACAGCCTATCATAGTCAGTATAAAAGCCAAGGCAGGGAATGCAGCACAGCAGCCATTTTAGGGTGAATCTGTTTAGTGAGGGGATGTCACAGCTTGCAGGTTTGCAATAGAAAGAGGGAGAAAAATCTAAAAACTGGTTTTCACATTAGATGTATTAACTAAACCCACCAATTTCGGCCGAACCAGTAAACCCTGTAATTTATTTTCTCACCCCTGAGATTTCAGAGACAATAAGATTCAAGTAGTCAGGTTTCATCCACCCAATTTTTTTATAGAAATCTGTTAGATAATGTGTGCGACAAATCATCAGCAAAGAATGGTTGTCAACCAGTTTTGTGGAGGTCACTCTGACATTACTATGGCTATGTTTGTGCCAAAGGGGTTGAATACAGGCCTAGGGTTATCTCAGAGTGCTATCCCTCTGTTTTCAGGGCAATTGGAGTACCTGAAAAATTAATATTTAGGAAAAATTTGTCAAAGCGAGTGACTTTGAAGATTTGATATTCTCTACTATATACCCGACCTTGACAACATTCTGCAAGTCCCTTCTTCTGTCTAAACAATCTTGAACCCATTAGACAAATTCATTCAAGTATTTTTCCAGACGTATATATAATGATCTGTTCGTAATAACTCGGTGTCAGTAATTACTGCAGAATTTCCCTGAGCTTTTTTTTAACCTCGCGTCTTCTTTCACCAATGCTTTTACAGCCATAAATAATTGTGTAAGTACATTTTGATGCCTTTTTAAACTCTTCAAGTGTCAGATGTACAGGAGTCTCTTCCCACCGCTCAATGTGTCACCCAGATGAAGTATAGGAAGAAGAAGCATCTGGGAACAATATGTCCACGAAGTCGTTCAACCTGCATCTGTGTTCCTATTTTAATTGGATGATTGCACAGTGAAATACAGCCACGCTGAGCCTACACAGTAGGAAGCGTCTGGAGGAGATGAGCACACAGTCAGTGGGGCAGTCACCTTACACACAGTTAGGAATTTCTGAAGAAAAGATCTTACATAAAACACAGAAAGATAGCTTTACATTACTGTGAGAAGATACATATTTGACAACAAGTGATTATTATTTCCAGGTTTGGAACAACTAAGAAAAAAATAAGTATAGCATCTAAGAACAATAGTAAGAATGTCCAGGAGCGGCCAGACTAGGGTTTGAGGTCTACTTTGTAAAGAATAGTTGATCCTCCAACTGATGTCATCCCACATTTTGTAAAAGTGGCATATTTAGTTTTTTTCTATCTCAACCAGTTATTATTATACTGTACAAATACCAGTGTCAGGTACAATTCCTCCAGCAGAGCCCCATATCATAGCGGACTTCCTTGTCTCCAACACAGCCCAGTATCATAGATGTCCTCAATGTCTCTAACATAGCTGCTATATCAATGATTCTCTCAATGTTTCCAACAAAGCCCTTATATCATAGCTGCCCTCAATTCCTACAACAGAGCCTCCATATTATAGCTGCCCTCAATGCATCAAACAGAGTCTCCATATTATAGCTGCCCTCAATGCATCCAACAGAGCCTCCAAAATATTGCTGCCCTCAACATCTCCAACAGAGTCTTCATATTATAACTGCCCTCAGCATCTTCAACGGAACCCTCATAGCCTCCCTGAATGCCTTCAGCAGAGTCCCCTCAATGTCTCCAACAGAACCTCCCATATCGTTGCCACCCTTAATGTATCCAACTGAGTGCTCATGTCATGGGTATCCTCAATGGCACAAAAAAAGCCCCCATATCATAGAATCTCTCAATGTCTCCAACAGAGCTGCTATATAATTGAATCTCTCAATATCTCCAACAAAGCCTCTAGATCATAGCTGCCCCCAATGCATCCAACAGAGCTCCCATATTATAGCTGCCCTCTACATCTTCAACGGAGCTTTCATAGCGTCCCTCAATAACTTCAGCAGAATCCCCATATTATAGTGTCCCTCAATGTTTCCAACAGAACCTCCCATATCTTTGCTGCCCTTAATGTATCCAACTGAGCGCTCATGTCCTATGTACCCTCAATGCCACAAAAAAGCACCCATATCATAGACTCTCCCAATGTCTCCAACAAAGCCTCTATATCATAGCTGCCCTCAATGCATCCAACAGAGCCCCCATATTATAGCTGCCCTCAACATCTCCAACAGAGTCTTCATATTATAGCTGCCCTCAACATTTCCAATGGAGCCCTCATAGCTTCTCTCAATGCCTTCAGCAAAGCCCCCATATCATAATCTCCCTCAATGACTCCAACAGAGCCTCCAATATCTTAGCCACCTTTAATGTATCCAACAGAATGCTCATGTCATAGCTACATTCTATGCCATAAAAAGCCCCCATATCCTAGACTCCTTCAACATCTTGAACAGAGACCACATATCATAGGTGAACTCAGTATCTCTAAAAGAGATTACATAGCTTAACTGCCCTCATTGACTCCAACTGAACAGCCATATCATGGTCACCTTCAATGTCTCCATATAAGTAGTGTGCCTCTCTTAATGAGTTTGATGCCTTGTATTCCAGCAATACTGGAGGTATACTTAGCTAGCACGAGCATCAAAGGGGGAGCATTTGTAGTTTTGGAGACTGCCAAGCTTGCGTAAGGAGACTTGTAGGCCATGCAATTCTCCTCTGAGAATTTAAATTTTCAAATATCTTTTTCAGAGAGGAAGAGGACAAGAACTCTAGTGTCAACACCTAAATTCATCCATTTCCTAATTTTCTTAAGTACTTTGCAGAAAATGCATGGAATAATGAAAAGTTTGACTTACCTAAACCAATGTAAAAGATGATATATGTATAACATGTGGCAAAGAGTTATATTTTTAAATCCTCCATGCAACGTGAAGACGTTTGCAGTGCAGTAAAACAGATATAAACATTTCTGTAAAAAAAAAGCAAAAAACACAGTGGAAATACCATCGTCAGTGTTACTGATCAGAGCTTGGAACTCAAGATCGCTGATTTGTCTTCAGTTCTGGTGCTCACTTTGTTGTAATAAACTCTGTCTTACCTGTAAGCATTGGTAATAAGGATCATTGACCCCTAAGCCATCCAGACGTTAATGCAGCGTACATGGAATTTTTATAAAACTAGTAAAGAGCTATGAAATATAAAACGTTAGAAATAGTATCTTCCTGATCTGTGTGCAAAAAAAAAAATTAAAGATCTCTGAGGAATAATAGAATGATGACAAGTACATGTCGTAACATTATAATCAGCGGGGGTCTGACCTCTGTTACATCTACTGATCTCGAGAACAAAGAGACCAAGAACACCGCAGGGTGGCGCTAAGCAGGGAGCCGCAGCACAATCAGTACAAGTAAAATGGGTGTGTTAGCTTTTTTGGTCTTTTTTCATAGTGCTTTGTTGATATTTTTTCCCACTGGCATTTTTGGTTAGCGTTTTTTTTAACGATTTTTGGGCACCTTTTTAGTAGCGTTTCCCAATGTTTTTTAAAATCCACTGAAGATATTTTACACATCACAGAAGTGTTGAAATATCTACTGGAGTTACTAGCTCCACACTTCTGTGCTGTGTAATATATCTTTAGTGCTTATTTTGGCTGCACACTCTTGCTGGCATGAGTGGTGTACTCTGATCATGTGACCCTGATGTTATAATCATAGGCCCTTCTGCACTTCTGTGTTGCTGCCTGCTTATGATTGGTCATCAACATACAGGAGGAAGAGAAACACGCCCCTAGTGAAAACAAGCTTATAACACCCACTTGGACACAAGGAAAGTTAACTCCTTAGGTGCCAAATATTTGACTGCTAATAAACATAACAACAAAAAACATAACAACAAAATGTTTCACTATGCTCTGTAGCCACAATTACATCTTGTTTCCAGGTCAATATGAAAAATTTGGTGAAAGGTCTACTTTAAAGATTACCTTCACAAACAGCAATTTTAGAAAATAATTTTCTTTTTTTCTTTGAGTAATACGTAGAGATGAGCAGATGTTTTGAAGTTCGAATTTGCCGGCTTTGCCGAATTTTCACATAAAGTTTGATTTACGGCTAATAAATTAGCTTGAATCTCAATATTGGAAAGCTTGCAATTGCTTGGGAAATACATGTGGGGGAAAGGAAAGAGAGAAAGAACCCCACTGACCATAAGAGCTTACACTCTACAGTAGAGAGAGAATTGCCTAGTGACTCTGTAGATGGAAAACGAGTCTACCGTACAAACTGTGCTCCACTGGCAACTTCTGATCTGTGATGGCCCAGGTATTGACCACCACTGTACAAGGTATGAATCCATAAGATGTCATAGCTGCAGGGCATTATGGGGAAACCCAGCTCTCTGATGCATTACCAGTGTGGGAAGTGATACTAGGAAAGTTATATTTTTATTTTTGCAAATAGTGAATTGAATCTCAAAGTGTTGGAATTTGTGTAAAATCATTAATTTCAGGAAATTGTACTCATATTTGATACTCTGCTTATCGATAAACTCAGTTCTAGTACTAAGTAGAAAGTCAATTGGCAAATAACAAAAGTGCATTTTTAATCATGTTTTTCTCTCAGTTTGTTATGCTACATGCTTAGGTATGTTTTTTAAGTGTTTAGCCATAGGTTTCTCTATACAATCTAAATAAATAGATGTTAAAAATGAATGAATATGAAAAATGCCACCAAAAACACATAGGGAAAAAAAAACCATAAAATTCATAGTTTTTTAGTTACACGGAAAAATTAATCACGTAAAAAATGTAAGCTCAAACAATACAAGTGTGAATTATTACAATATACAATGCAAATCCTTTAATCCAAAATTTAGTAAGGCCGGTTTAACACATCTGATCATAATATTCATTAAAGGAGTGACTGCAAGTCTCCTGACCCGAGCTCAACATCCTTAAGGTAGGTTCACATTAGCATACAAAAAATCATTTACAGTTTCATCAAGAAAAGTGGGACCATTTTTTTTCTTACAGAACTGCAATGTATCCGTAAAAATCAGATTCTATACTGTGGCTCCAAATGGCCTCCAATTTTTTTTCACACACCCATAGACTTGAATAGGTGAGTCTCATCCAACTTATGGAGGAAACTAGTGAATTCTTTGATTTTTTTTCACATGCAGATCAAGTGAACAAAAAATCGGTAATCTGCACCGCCCCATTGAAAAACATTGTTTCGGGTGAAGGTTCGTTTTTCGCATAGACAGTATTTGGACTAAAAATATGGTTGTGTGAACGAGACTTTATGGTCATACATGGGGCTGTTGAGTTCAGGTCGGTAGACCTGTGGCTGGTCTGGATATCGCGGTCCATATTCAGAATGTTGGAAGTGCAAAACTGAATAATGCGAAAGACTAAGAAGGAGGAACGGGGTTGCACTACCAATACTGATGCTAGTGTTAGAAGGGGGTGCTACGTCATGTAGAGAAAAGATACATGACAATATATGGAGGAAAAGACACTACATAGCGACGCGCACACCTCCAATATAGAAAATAGAAAAAAAGTTTATTGGACAACACATGATAAAATCATTTAAAAAAGCCAAAACATGGCATACACACTGCCCCCCGCATGACAAATATCAATAAGCAAACAATTGTTGGTACCCCAAGGTTTGTTCAATTATGGTGATCAATAGAGAAACACCTTCAGATAATAAGATAATACATCATCTGGAAATCCCTAGTTGTGCATGTGAAAAATAGAATAAACATTAACAAGTGAATAACTTGTAAAACACAATATGCACAGAAATGGGTGACCACATAAATATGAATATACAGAGACGTACAGTACAGACCAACAGTTTGGACACACCTTCTCATTTAAAGATTTTTCTGTATTTTCATGACTATGACAATTGTACATTCACACTGAAGGCATCAAAACTATGAATTAACACATGTGACCTGTGAAGTTAAAACCATTTCTGGTGACTACTTCTTGAAGCTCATCAAGGGAATGCCAAGAGTGTGCAAAGCAGTCATCAAAGCAAAAGGTGGCTACTTTGAAGGACCTAGAATATAAGACATATTTTCAGTTGTTTCACGATTTTTTGTTAAGCATATAATTCCACATGTGTTAATTCATAGTTTTGATGCCTTCAGTGTGAATGTACAATTTTCATAGTCATGAAAATACAGAAAAACTTTAAATGAGAAGGTGTGTCCAAACTTTTGGTCTGTACTGTATGTCCCAATAAACGTCGACCCCAATCAAATAACCCTCACAATAAAAGGTAATGTGAATCCATAAACCTAATATGGTCCGCAGATGGAAGATATGTCAAACCAATAGACAGAGCAAAATGCCCAATGTTAGACTGGAAGATCTGAAAATAATGATAATCTCCCAAAGGGGTGCGTGTGGCAGACGTCCTAATGGAGCAAAAAAAAATAATTACCTAGTACACCAACTCACATGGGAAAGAAGGGGACCTGAATAACATAAGCGGAGGATACGGAAAAGCCCCATGTGATATCTTATTATCTGAAGGTGTTTCTATATTGATCACCACAATTGAACAAACCTTGGGGTACCAACAATTGTTTGCTTATTGATATTTGTCATACGGGGGACAGTATGTATGCCATGCTTTGGCTTTTTTACATGATTTTATCATGTGTTGTCCAATAAACTTTTTTTCTACATTGGACGTGTGCTCGTCGCTATGTAGTGTCTTTTCTTCCATATTTTGGAAGTGCAAAACTGGACTAATGGAGAGATAATAATCTCCCATTTGCTTCCATCACAAGTCTGGGGAAAGAGAACAAATTAGAAAATGTTTCCAAATTTGGTGTGACTTTAATTTGGTTATTTTTGGACACCCTTGTTAAAGGTACCTTTCTGTGGCATTTGGGTGATATAAAGTTTTCAAAGTAAAAGCACGGTATTTCAGAATAACCACTAATCTGTCTCCTGTTTGTCCCAATGAGAGAAATTGCGCTGTAGTTAGTGTCACAGAATAAATTGATCATTTGGTCATTAGAAAGAGCTGGCAAATACCAGCGAAACGCGAGTCAGGGACTTGTGCCTTGTCATATAGCATAAGGTAAGTTAAATTGAAGGACAGCCAGCAATCATTATACCGATATCTGCAAATTGAGAGAAGGCAAGTTTAATGAAAGAATAGTCATTTTGATACCTTGCTGTACCACCGCTGCTCAAGTGGACAGAGCGCAGTGATTCCTTATCCACGTGGAATGCTGACATCGGCATAACTATGTTTCAGTGCCTCTAATGTTGAAACTCAGCAGGTGGCACAGCAGGCGGAGTGCTGCAACAACCCATAACAGTGTGACACTGACTGTGCATGCACAGTGTCCCTCTAAGATACTGGGGCTCATCATAGGCTATTTTTACATCATGCCCATTACTTCACTGACCTCAGTGAATGGTATAACAATCAGAGCACTATCATAATCTATCCTTATAAGGCTATGTGCACACGATGAGGATTTAATGCGTTTTTGCGGCGGATTTTCGCCCTGAAAACGCATTAAAATCGCTTGTAATAGGTCTGCCATGTACTGCAATGCAAATCCGCATGTGCTGTGCACATCATGCGGAAATTTCCGCTGCGGATTCGCATTGCGACAAAAACCGCAGCAAGACCAATTCTAGTGTGATTCTGCTATGAAATCGCCGCCATTGACTTGCATTGGCCCGCATAAAATCCGCATGACTACATGTAGTCATGCGGATCTTATGTGATTTAATGCGCGGATGGTACCCGGGTCTGGAGAAGAGGAGACTATCATCCGACCCAAGTACCATAGTACATGCAAGTTAAAAAAGAATTATAAAGTTAAAAATAAAAAGAAATAATCATACTCACCTCTCCGGCGCCACCGGTCTCCTCCCGGTGTCCTCCCTGCGACGATGCGCTCTCCACAGCTCCCAGCGGAGATCTGCAAGGACCTTCGGTGATGTCATTTAGTTAGCTGATGGTTACGCAACCATCACCTGACCACAGATGTCATGGAAGGTCCTTTTACATTACCGGTACCCGCCACGGAGCCAGCAGCGAAGCTGGGAGCAGACTGAGGCCGCCGGATAAGGTTATTTTTTATTTTCTATGTTCTAATTCTTTTTTTTAACATTATGTTGGTTACACAATATAAATCCATGCCGGTTGCATGGATTTATATTGTGTGACCAACTTTCAAGCACTTTTCTAAGAGATGCTAAATTCGCTTGGAAAAGCGCTTGACGAAAGCATGCGAAATTGCATGTTAAAAACGTTTGACATTTGTTTTTTTTTACTTGATAAAGACGCAGGTACGGCGTTGAAACACGTTGTTAATAAAAAGCCGTTTCAACATCATCATCTCTGAAGAATTGATTTACTTCAGCAGCGCAGCCCACTTACGTGTTTATCCAACTGGTTCCAAAAACGCTTGGCAAACGCTTGTCCCTGGCAGAAAAAGTGCATGTACAATCCGCATGTTTTTTTTCTGCCAGGGAGATGCAGAAACGCTCAGGAAAAATCCGGAGCATTTCTGCATCGTGGGTGTCACGGAGTCCTTCTCCAGTATCACACTATCAACAGAGCAAGAGAAGATTGAACAATTCCAAGAACTTTATTATAGGCAAAACTGAAAGGTCCATATACAATCCAGCACACAGAGGATAAAAATAGTCCAGAAACACGAATACAGTCCGGTAATGGGACAAATGCACTGGGAGATGAGAGTCCAACAATCCAGAAGACAGAGGATAAAATAGTCCAAATGCTTCTCCGTATATGTTCCTCCAGAAGTATTTCCAAAGTCATCCAGGTTTCTCCCATTCTCTCTGACATGCTGTGCTCACGTCATTGTCCCACACACCATCTGACCAGTGTCTCTCTTGGCTGTGATATTTAAAGGTCCCTCTCTTCATTCACAGGGCAGTGGGGGAAGGTGGCATTGTTGGTCCTTCCATTGCTTTACAAAATCAACAAGCTAGCCTGGTTCAATATGTCATTAGCATATTAGCAAAGAGCATTATTCACTGACCCTGTGCACAGATAACAGTATAATAAGCTGTAGGAGTTGATATCAGATGGTAAATAACAGCTATTCATCAATTAACAAATATCAACTCAACCTACAAGAGAAGTCAACATTAGGGGGACACAGAGCAACAAGAGAACACTATGAATATCAGTAAAATATAAATATGCACAAAATGATACCCATATACCATATCACACCATCACAAAGGGCACATAGCCTTAATGTATACCACTCATATAGTGTATTTTGCTAATACATCTAGTGCTTTATAATAATTTTTCATCTGTAATGTTCAATGTCTCAACACCTGTTAATTTACCTGCTTAATAACTGCAATACATGTTTCTTTCATCATATGGTGCTTCATATTAATTAATATGCACTATGCCCAATAGCTCAATACCTGCTAATTAATTATATGGGTGATCTTGTTAACATACTTGTACATATAAGCTAGTTGTCCCCTATTGGAACTTTAATTTCTCACACTGGTAACTCGCACACCTTCTCAGCGCCGTTCTATTCACTGCTCTGCTCCTCTCAGGGTATGTGCACACGTTCAGGATTTGAAGTAGAAATTTCCTGAGTGTTTTTGCCTCTCCATGGCAGAAAAAAACGCATGCGGATTTACATGCATTTTTGACACGTTTTTACATGCATTTTTTTAAGCGTTTTTGTACATCAGTGAATTCTTTTTGGAGCTAAATAAAGTTATTTGATGGGACACTGCTTAAGCCCTTGGATTACCATAAGAAATGGGGTGAGTATATTGGTTCATTTAAATGAATAAAGAATGGGGCTGTTGTATTTCAAATAAAGTGTTTACACTGTGTCTGTGTGTTTCTTTACTTTAATTAAAGTTTGGTCATGAATAGGTCGGATTGACATGTTGACATCGCCAAACTAAAGATCTGGGTGTCAGATAGTCCCATTCACCCAATCTTCATTAGCCTTTCTATTCATGTAATTTATGTGACTGCTGTGAGCTGTTAATTTTAGCCTGCGAAGGTGCCATTAGGCAAACATGGTCCCAGGCCATTAAATAACATCTCACAGCTGTTTTTTTAGCCACTACGTCCCCCCGATCAGCACTCAGAAGCACTTTGGACACAGCGTATTTATATGTTGCGTCCAAAACGCGGTGTTCTAATGCTTCACTTTTGTTCTTGGTACATGTGAATCCACTCCATATAATGATGCTTCAATCGATTAAAAATCTGCAGCACTACAGAAATTGATACGCTGCGGGTGAGTTTGGGTACGTGGCCACGATCAGGAGCCACTGCAGGTTTGACGCTGCGTGTTTATACAGCGTCAAACCAGCAGCGTCCCTATGTTACGTTATAGTGGATGGGATCTTTAGAAATCCCATGTCCACTTTGCGTGCATCTGAGGCTGCGAATCACTCGTGGACACTGATATGCGGCGAGTCTTTCAGGACCGCAGTATGTCAAATTCTCTTGTGGAGTCGCTAGTCTCCACAACAAAAATTTGACCACTAGAATGTATTCAATGCAGTAAATCTGCATGCTTCAGTGAACATGTTGATTTACCTGCGTTCAACAGAATGCAACGTTTTGGACGCAGTAAAAATTTGCGTCCAAAGCCGTGCTACGTCTGAATTATGGGCAGAGCCTAAAATAAAAATAAAAAAAAATGGCGTGGGCTCCTGCATCATTTTTGCAACCAGCAGAGGGAAAACCAACTGCTGGGGGTTCATATTAGTAGCTGCGGAAGGGGCAATTAGCTAACAGTGTTCCCTGGCTATTAATATCAGCCCACAGCTGTTTGTTTAGCCTTTACTGGCTAGATTACAGGGGGACCCCAGAAAAAAATTGACGTGGGGTAACCCTATTAAATCTAACCAGCAAATGCTAAATTAGACAGCTGTGGGCTGATATTAATAGCCATAGAAGGGGCCATGGATACTAGCCCCCTCCACGGCTATTAATATCACCCATCAGCGGTCCCAGAAATTGAGCAACCATAAGATGTGTCAAATCTGGCACTTAGCCTTGCTCTTCCCACTGCCCTGTAGCGGTGGCAGTGGGGTAATGGGGTTGGGATTCATGTCAGCCTTGTATTGGCAGCTGACGTGAAGCCCAGGTTAGTAATGGGGGAGTCTATAAGACGCCCCCATTACTAACAGCGTAGTAAAATGGTAGGCGCTTTTTAAATAAATACGCTGCCAGAATAAAGTATTTTAATTAAATAAAAAACACACGTTTTTTATTTATTTTTATTATTGCACACCTCCGCAAAGCCCTCGATCTCCTGAAAAAAACTAAAATAACAAACAACTGTATCCCTCACTAGAGATGAGCGTTGTTCTACTCGAACTGTTCGCCAATCTCAAATTCGAGCTGTTTTGGGCGGTGTTCGAGCCGGTCGGCGAACACGAACAATTTGAGAAAAATTCGGCTGTTCGAGGTTATGTTCGATAACTGTTCGTGCACCAAAATCATAACTGGATTTTTTCTCAGTAATGATGAAAATTAATGTTAATACGCAGTTTGAGTGTACAGCGGGGCGGGGGGAGGGGCAGGGGATGGATCTCTGCAGGAACAATGAAGATCTCCATTTTTTTTTCTCTTTCCCGCATTTGCAGTGGGGAGGTGCAATCTGTCAGCCTATCAGCAGCGCACACACGGAGCGAAGTGCTTTTTTTCACACAAGCAAGGGCATGTGTGATTGGCAGTGTATGTCACATGTCCTTGCCCTATAAGACCAAGCCATTTTCCCCGTCGCCACCATTTTCTCACTGCTGCAGCTGCGTGTTAGACGGCACCGCTGTTGCTGTGTGCGCTATACCTTGTTAATTTTAAGCCAATTTTCGCACAAATATACAGATAGCTTGGGAGTAGGGAATAGTTGTGATTGCAGTCCTTTTAAGGACTAGGTTACAGCATTTCCTACGACTTTTATCAAGCAGGTCTGTGCTCTTAAATAGATAGATTGTGGGAGTAAAGACTAATTGTAATTGGAGTCCTTTTCAGGACTAGGTTACATCAGTTCCTATCAGTTTTTGCCAGGCAGGTCTGTGCCAGTGCTGTGCAAGTTTTTTTCACAGCATTTGGCTGAATCAAGCAAAGCTAATCCTTTTTGGCCTATTGCAGAGTGTGTTAGTCAGTGGAGTAGCCTATCTGTGTTGCAAGATATACCACCTGTGTATAGAATACCAATTTTTTTACTGCACCTAGTGAAGTAAAATCTTTTGGGCATAGCATCATTCTATTAGTCCATCTATACTGACCTCCATCAGGTTGCAAATTAAAAATAATTTTTTTCTGCATCTAGCTCTGAAAAAATATTTGGGCTTCTAGCAGTGTGTGGGACTTGGTCTATTAGTCCATCTATACTGACCTCCATCAGGTTGCAAATTAAAAATAATTTTTTTCTTCATTTATCTCTGAAAAAATATTTGGGCTTCTAGCAGCGTGTGAGACTTGTTCTATTAGTCCATCTATACTGACCTCCATCAGGTTGCAAATTAAAAATAATTTTTTTCTGCATCTAGCTCTGAAAAAATATTTGGGCTTCTAGCAGTGTGTGGGACTTGGTCTATTAGTCCATCTATACTGACCTCCATCAGGTTGCAAATTAAAAATAATTTTTTTCTGCATCTAGCTCTGAAAAAATATTTGGGCTTCTAGCAGTGTGTGGGACTTGGTCTATTAGTCCATCTATACTGACCTCCATCAGGTTGCAAATTGAATAAAAAAATTTTCTGCATCTAGCTCTGAAAAAATATTTGGGCTTCTAGCGGTGTGTGGGACTTGGTCTATTAGTCCATCTATACTGACCTCCATCAGGTTGCAAATTAAAAATAATTTTTTTCTGCATCTAGCTCTGAAAAAATATTTGGGCTTCTAGCAGTGTGTGGGACTTGGTCTATTAGTCCATCTATACTGACCTCCATCAGGTTGCAAATTAAAAATAATTTTTTTCTTCATTTAGCTCTGAAAAAATATTTGGGCTTCTAGCAGTGTGTGGGACTTGTTCTATTAGTCCTTCTATACTGACCTCCAGCAGGTTGCAAATTGAATATAATTTTTTTCTGCATCTAGCTCTGAAAAAATATTTGGGCTTCTAGCGGTGTGTGGGACTTGGTCTATTAGTCCATCTATACTGACCTCCATCAGGTTGCAAATTAAAAATAATTTTTTTCTGCATCTAGCTCTGAAAAAATATTTGGGCTTCTAGCAGTGTGTGGGACTTGGTCTATTAGTCCATCTATACTGACCTCCATCAGGTTGCAAATTAAAAATAATTTTTTTCTTCATTTATCTCTGAAAAAATATTTGGGCTTCTAGCAGCGTGTGGGACTTGTTCTATTAGTCCATCTATACTGACCTCCATCAGGTTGCAAATTAAAAATATTTTTTTTCTGCATCTAGCTCTGAAAAAATATTTGGGCTTCTAGCAGTGTGTGGGACTTGGTCTATTAGTCCATCTATACTGACCTCCATCAGGTTGCAAATTAAAAATAATTTTTTTCTTCATTTATCTCTGAAAAAATATTTGGGCTTCTAGCAGCGTGTGGGACTTGTTCTATTAGTCCATCTATACTGACCTCCATCAGGTTGCAAATTAAAAATAATTTTTTTCTGCATCTAGCTCTGAAAAAATATTTGGGCTTCTAGCAGTGTGTGGGACTTGGTCTATTAGTCCATCTATACTGACCTCCATCAGGTTGCAAATTAAAAATAATTTTTTTCTTCATTTAGCTCTGAAAAAATATTTGGGCTTCTAGCAGTGTGTGGGACTTGTTCTATTAGTCCTTCTATACTGACCTCCAGCAGGTTGCAAATTGAATATAATTTTTTTCTGCATCTAGCTCTGAAAAAATATTTGGGCTTCTAGCGGTGTGTGGGACTTGATCTATTAGTCCATCTATACTGACCTCCATCAGGTTGCAAATTAAAAATAATTTTTTTCTGCATCTAGCTCTGAAAAAATATTTGGGCTTCTAGCAGTGTGTGGGACTTGGTCTATTAGTCCATCTATACTGACCTCCATCAGGTTGCAAATTGAATAAAAAAAATTTCTGCATCTAGCTCTGAAAAAATATTTGGGCTTCTAGCAGTGTGTGGGACTTGGTCTATTAGTCCATCTATACTGACCTCCATCAGGTTGCAAATTAAAAATATTTTTTTTCTGCATCTAACCAAGCCAATAGTTTTGGCCTAATACCACAGTTTGGCCACTCAGCTCTGCTCGGTTACCATCCATTGTTTTTTTGTGCAAACAACTCCAGAGTTGTGAATTAGTTAACCACCAAAATGAGTGGAAAAAGGCCTGCTGCTGGTGGAAAGGGGAATAGGCGTGTTGGGAAGGGGAAAAAAGGTTGTGTCCGTGAGGTAGGTGCAGAAGAAAGACCATCTTCCAGCCAAACTAAAATGTCTACTTCTTTTAGCGGACAATGTGATAAGATCCCTTTCTTACGGCCACGCCAATCGCTACAAATTCCAGATGAGGCACAAAAACAGCAGGTGCTTCAACGGATATCAAGTGCTCCTTTAAATGGGCTCTCCTCCACATCAACTTCAACATCACAAATACTCCAGTCCTCAAAGGTGTCACCCAAATCGCACTTGCTTCCTCACAGCTCCCAAATCTCCAGCTGCCCGTCTGAGTATGAGGTAGAACAGATGGTTGAGTCTGCAGAGCTGTTTACTCATACTATAGCCTGGGAATCAGAGGTCGACTCCAGCGCTTCTGTGAATCCAGACGAGGAAATGATCTGCACTGATGCCCAGAATCTTTATGAGTCGGATCCAGGACCAGACGCAGAAGGTTCTGACCATAATGTAGACCCTCATTCCCAAACTGTAACTCCTGTTGGTGGAGACAATGAGGAAGATGATGATAAGACTCAAATACCTGATTGGAGCGACAACTTTAGTTTTTTGTCAGGGCAGGAACAGGTTGGCTCTGAGGACGACGGGTGTGATAACGCACAGGGTGATGATGATGAGGTCGGAGATCCCACTTACTGTCAACCCACAGTCAGCCAAGAGATGAGGTCAGCAGAGGAGGTGGAGGAAGATGCTAGTGACGACGAGGTCAGGTTGCGCCTTCCTGGACAGAGACGTAGTACTGGAAGCACGTCAACAACTGCATCCTCAAACACAACTCTGCCTCTCACCACAAGTCGTGGTGGCTCTTCAGGTCGCATGGGTGCTAAGCCTTGCATAGCCTGGGCATTTTTTCAGATCGATAAAGATGACCCAACTCGTGTTATCTGTAACATTTGTCAGCAAAAGCTAAGTTGAGGCCAAAAAATACATAGTTTGAGTACTTCATGCATGAACCGGCACATGGACATGAAGCATAAGTTGCAGTGGGAAGCTCAGTGTGCTACAATGCGGCCTAGCCGGCCGGGCCAACCACCGTCTGCCATATCTTGTGCATCCACGGCCTCTTCATCCTCTGTGACTGGGGGGACAGCAGTCACACCTGTTTTGGGGCGCAGACCTGCCACCTCTTTACCCGCAACAGCCAGCGTGATTGGCAGGTCATCATTTTCTTTGGAGGTGGTAACACCAGCTGGTCTTGAGCGCTGTCCGACATCGATAGCACCACCTTTGGATCAAGGCAACCTAACATGTCCGCCTGCATCTTCCTCACAGACCGGCAGTTTGCCGGGGACACCCTTATCAACCCCGTCTAAGCACAGTAGCCAGCCCTCGGTCCCTCAGATGTGGACAAGTAAAAGACCATTTCCTCCTAGCCATGAGAAAGCTAAGAGGTTGAATTTCACCATCTGCAAGCTCTTGGCTACAGAAATGCTGCCTTTCCGCCTGGTGGACACAGAGGATTTTCGAGACCTTATGTCCGTCGCAGTGCCCCAGTACCAGATGCCCAGTCGGCACTACTTCTCAAAGAAAGGTGTGCCTGCGCTCCACCAGCATGTCGCACACAACATCACCGCTTCTTTGAGAAACTCTGTGTGTGACAGGGTGCATTTCACCACAGACACTTGGACGAGTAGGCATGGACAGGGGCGTTACATGTCGCTGACTGGGCACTGGGTAACTATGGTGACAGCAGGACAAGGGGCTGCTGTCCAAGTCTTGCCGTCCCCACGAGTTGTGCGTCAATCCTCTTTATGTCAAAGTTCCTCCACTGCTTCTGCCTCCTCAACCTCCTCTCGGTCTTCCACCTGCACCCAAAGCCTGTCTGGTCATGCCACAAGCTTTCTAACTGCGCAGAAGGGATCCTGCACACCTCCTTACTATGCTGGCAGTAGGGCTCAACGTCATCAGGCGGTTTTTACATTGAAATGTCTGGGAAATGTGAGTCACACAGCTGAGGAGTTGTGGTCAGCTCTGGAGAACCAATTTCATGAATGGTTGTCTCCACTGGACCTGAAACCAGGGAAGGCCATGTGCGACAATGCTGCAAACCTGGGTGCGGCCCTTCGCCGGGGCAATGTCACACACGTGCCTTGTATGGCTCACGTGTTGAACCTGGTTGTCCAGCAATTTTTAGCCCACTATCCCAGACTAGATGGCCTTCTGCAGAGGGCACGGTCGCTGTGTGCTCACTTCCGCCGTTCGCATCCCGCAGCTCAGCGACTTACATCTCTACAGAAGTCGTTGGGCCTGCCACTTCACCGGCTAAAATGCGATGTGCCTACCCGGTGGAATTCAACTCTGCACATGTTGCAGCGACTGTGGCAGCACCGACAAGCCCTGGTGCAATACGTTCTGACGTATAGCCTGGGCCAACGAGATTCAGAGGTGGGGCAAATCACGCTGGAGGAGTGGTCTCAGATCAGGGACCTATGCACCCTTCTGCACAGTTTTGAAATGGCGACGAAGATGTTTAGTGCTGACGATGCCATTATCAGCATGACTATTCCGGTGATTTACATGCTGGAGCACATGTTAAACAGAATTCGGAGTCAGGTGGTGGCACAAGAGGAGGTGGAGGAAGTAGAGGAGGAGGAGTTGTATGCGGAAGGGCTAACATCTGCAAGGTCCAGACGGTCGGCAGCACCAAGGCGGCAGGCATGTGAGGGTGGGGGAGATGATTTTACCAGGGCGCATGGTAGCAGCCAAACTAGTGAGGAAGGTGCAGGAGCCCAGGAAGAAGTGGAGGACGAACTGATGGAAGACTCATCAGATGAGGGAGACCTTGATCACATTTCTGTTGTGCGAGGTTGGGGGGAGAGGACAGAGGAAGGAAGCATGATTGTTACCTCGCCACCAACACAACAGGGACTTGGTGCTCCTGGATGCGCAACACACATGAGTGCCTTCTTGCTGCACTACCTGCAACATGACCCTCGAATTGTGAGAATTAGAAATAATCCTGACTTCTGGGTTGCCACACTGTTAGATCCCCGGTACAAAAGTAAATTTGCAGAAATTATTCCTGCCATAGAAAGGGATGCACGCATGCAGGAGTATCAGCAGAGACTGTTGCAGAATCTTACATGTGCTTTTCCACAAAATACCAGTGGTGCACGTAGTGAATCTCACAGTTCCAACTTGCCAACCGTGGGACCGTCAAGTGTTCAGCACTCAAACCGTAACAGAACCACAGTATCTGCTGGTAACATCAATTTTGCGGAATCATTTCACCACTTTTTTAGCCCATCCTTTGCAAGGCCACAGGAGACAAGAAGTCTGACACATAGTCAACGCCTAGAGACGATGGTACAGGAGTATCTCCAAGTAAACATTGAAGCCACGACTGTGTCACTGGACCCTTGCTCTTTTTGGGCTTCCAATCTGGATAAATGGCCGGAGCTAGCCACTTACGCCTTGGAGATCTTGTCATGCCCCGCAGCCAGCGTTCTGTCTGAACGTGTGTTCAGCGCTGCTGGTGGTGTGCTGACAGATAAGCGCACGCGGCTCTCCACTGATAATGTAGACAGACTCACGTTCATAAAGATGAACAAATCATGGATCCGAAACGACTTTTCTACCCCTGTGTCATCCTGGGGAGAGTAAAAGCTTGATGATTGGTTAAAATCACCCTACCAACCGTTTTAAGCTTTCAAATTACTAATCATGTTTATCTGTATCTTGACTGGAAAATAATTTGGGCTTTGTAGCAGTGTGCAGCACTGATCCTATTAGGCCATCTATAATAAGCTTCACCAGATTTAAAATTAAAAATAATTTTTAGCTGCATCTAGCCCGGAAAATAATTTTGGGGCTCCGAGATGCGCAAGACACATAAGTGCCTTCTTGCTGCACTACCTGCAGCATGACCCTCATATTGTCAGAATTCGAAGTAATCATGACTACTGGGTTGCCACACTCTTAGATCCCCCAAACTTTTCGATCAACCTTTTCATTTTAATAAAGACCAAAAAAATGGTCATTTTTGAAATTATAAGCATTAGCAGGTTGTTAGAAACTGAAATCAAACAGTTTTCAACTCAAAACTTTATTCTAGGTGATGTTACATTTTCACATAGGACCCCTTGTTCGAAAGGAGCTTCTGAACTCTCTCGTCCATTGAATTTGTCAGGTTTTGGATGGTTTCTGCTTCAATTGTTTTGCATGAGGACAGAATACCCTCCCAGAGCTGTTGCTTAGATGTGAACTGCCTCCCGCCATCATAGACACTCCTTTTAATGATGCTCCAAAGGTTCTGAATGGGGTAGAGGTCAGGGGAGCATGGGGGTCACACCATAAGTTTGTCCCCTTTTATGCCCATATCAGCCAGAGATGCAGATGTTTTATGTGCAGCATGAGATGGTGCATTATCATGCAGAAAAATGATCTTGCTGTGAAATACACGGTTCTTCTTCTTGAACCATGGCAGGAAGTGCTGTTTGAGAAAATCCACATACATTTGGAGTTCATCTTTAGCGCCTTCAGGGATCCTAAAGGGGCCGACAATCTCTCTCCCCATGATTCCAGCCCAAAACATTACTCCACCTCCTCCTTGTTGGCGCTGTAGCCGTGTTTGCGTGGGGTGTCCATCAACCAGCCATCCTCCACTCCATTCATCTGGACCATCGAGCGCTGCACGGCACTCATCCGTGAACAAAACAGTTTTGAAATCAGTCTTCATGTAATGTTTGGCCCACTGGAGCCGTTTCTGCTTGTGTGAAGTGGATAGAGGAGGTCGACAGGATGGCGTATGCACAGCTGCAAACCTCTGAAGGACCCTGCATCTTGTTGTTCGGGGGACGTTGGAGGCACAAGCAGCTTCAAAAACTTGTCTGCTGCTATGACAAGGCTTTTTTGCCGCTGCTCTTTCAACCTGACGTAATTGCCTGTAGGAAAGAGTCCTCAATTTGCCCTTATCAGCACGCACACGTGTGTACTGTGAATCAGCTACATACTTCTTGATTGCCAAGACAGTTCATCCTGATCATCGCACAATGTTGATTGTAGTCATGCCTTGACCTAAACACTCCACAATTTGTTGCTGCTCAGCAGCCGACACATCCTTTTTCTTTCCCATTTTGGCAGAAAATGTAGGCTGCTTAATAATGTGAGAGAGCCTTCTTAAGTAGTCTTGCCTTTCATTGGACACACCTGCCAAACTAATTAGCACAGGTGTCTGCAATTGCTTACAGTGATATAAAGAGCCCTGACACACATCACCATCAATGAGTTTAACTGACAAACAAACAAATTCTTCCCTTATCACTCCTAAACACTTTTTGCATAATAATTTGGAACGCGGTGTACATGTGCTTTTCCACAAAACACCAGTGGTTCACGTAGTGAATCTTACAGTTCTAACTTGCCAACCGTGGTCTGTATGGAATTGTTCAATAAAGGGCCCAAAATTAAGATAACATAGATGGGAGAGGTCTCTATGAATAGGAATTCCTAAGTATTTGATACCCTGTGAGGGCCAGGCAAAGGGAAAGTTGGACTGGATGGAATCCTATATGGATTTAGGGAGGGAGTCATCGAGGGCCTCAGACTTCGCTGCATTGATTTTAAAATTTTACCATGTAACAAAGTGATCTATTTCAGCCATAACAGCAGGGATGGATATATGTGATTGAGTGATATATACTAGGACATCATCAGCAAATAGAGAGCACTTGTACTCGGTGCCTCCCACCTCAATCCACCTAATATTGGGGTTATGGCGAATTGATGAGAGCAGGTGCTCCGTCACTAGGATGTATAAGAGAGGGGACAGAGGACATCCCTGCCTTGTCCCATTGGTGATTGTGAAAGGTGATGAAAATGTTCTGACGCACCCCCTGGGCCTTGGGACACCCGGAGCCGGACCCTTTTTGGTGGATGCTGGTGGTTGTAGTCTTCGTGGCGGCGATCCGGTTCCGTGGCTCAGGGCGGTCAAACCAGTGGCGGAACTATTTATGTGGTTTTGATGTTTAAATGTCCGACTACGCCACCCGTGGATTGCGGTCAGAGTGAACCGCCGCTACAGGGCAGACCGCTAAGGCTGGTGTTGTGGGTGCAGCAGAGCGTAGCATAACTCCCCACGGGAGGAGTATAGCCTCAGGGCAGTGTATGCGGAGGATGGGGGTGATGGTGCAGGGCAGCAGCAGTAACGACACGGAGTCAGTGATGCAGTTCAGGGCCTTTACTCACAGTTCCTTTTATCCAGACCACGTCTGCAGGTAACGGCTGCCCACGTCGTACTGTGCTCACCAGGTGAGGGGCTCAGACAACTCCCAGATAACTTTGGAGCGCTTCACAGGACCCCCTTTGTGTGTCCTTTGTCTGGCCTTTCTTACCAACACTTCTGTCCGGCTGCCTCGGGCCTCCTCTTGGTAAACTTGGCGCCAGTTTCCCTGACCCTATGTGGTGCCTTCCTAGCGGGTGGAGCAAGGGGCTGCGCCACATAAAATGTCAGAGCCTCCGGTTTCTAGCTGAGGGTCGTTTCCTGCCTCCACTAGTTCGGGGACCGGTCTCCCCCTTTGGCCTGACCCCTCCACGCAGGTGGATTCGGGCGTGCGGTGGCGACTCGCCCGTCCGCACCCCTGGGATCCCTTCATTCCTCGTTCCTGGAGCCTTCTCCGCTCCTCTTCCTTCCTTCTCCCTCTTGCAGGCCTGGGCCTCTGTTACTAGGCCCGCCTCCGGAGCAGAGCTCATGCAGAGCCCCTGCTCCCTGCCACTTCTGCTCAGACTTCTCTGCACTGAACTAAGATGGTGCCCACCTTTTATACTCCCTTCTCAATGCACCCAGGAACTGCTTCCTCCCTGCTCCTGCACTGCAGGGTTCCCCTTCCTCAGTGTTCCCTCCCCCCACTCCAGCCAGGGACAGGGACTGTCGTGCCCATCTCAGGGGCATATTGGTCGCCCTGCCCCACGGCAATGTGGTGTAATGCATGCAGGTGTCGGGTCCTGATCCACACTCCATCCTTATCTGAGAGTGAGATATCACACCTCTGGGTGAGGTGCAATACGTCTGTAGCAACCGAGCCCTCGGTGCTACAGTTCCATTTATCTTCAGCCTAGGTGACGTATTGTGATACAGGGCCGTGATTTGGGCTATAAAAGGGTCCCCTAGACCCCTACCCCAAGCTTTTTAAGAGAATCATATATGGCGTGCCAGGAGACTCTATGGAATGCTTTCTCAGCATCCAACGAGAGTATCTACTTACAAATTTTTAACTGCATCTAGCCCAGGAAATACTTTGTGCCTAGTAGCAGTGTCTGCTAGTCAGCGGATTATCCCGGCTGTTAAGCAAGCTACACCACCTGTAGTTTGGACACTTAATTTTTTCAAAGGAAATGCTTCGTGACCACGGGATACTCAGTGAAGAGCATCAGGAGGCACCCCAAGGCATAGGGGCTGGGACTGGCACTAGGATGCCTTGCGGTGGACAGCCGAGCTCGATCCTTATAAAAGCTTTTTAACTGCAGCAGCTTTAGTGGACGCTACTGGAGCTGGAATTACGCGGCTGCTGGCATGAGACTTGCCCTCCAATAGATCCTTGTAAATGGATTTAAAGTGTATTCATTCAAATTAGAGGGACAATTTAAATTAAAAAGCTTAGAGCTGCCTCCACCACAGGGGGGCTCTCTCGACCCACCAGCGGACAGGCACCAGTATTGGGAGAGGGGGGCTGGCCGTCAGGGTTCACCGCGGCTCTGGCACAAACCCGGCGACACGGAGGTGGCACGGGCAGGAGCGGACTGGCCGTCTCGGCTTCTCACTTTTTGGATTTTAGAAGGGCATGACATGCCTATATCTGTGTCTCCCCCTCCTTTTACTCCTCCACCTCTTTTCTTTTCGCATGAATATATGTACTTGTCACTTTTCCATGTGTTAGTTGTGTCTTCTGAGCAGTTTGTCAGCTTTTGGACACCTTTGAAGGTGTTTTCTATGTGTTTCTATGTGTTTTTGTTTGCCTGCCATTGGTTTTAACGGTGTTCGAAGGTGTTCGACGAACAGTTCGACGATCAGTTCGGCGAACACACGGGTGTTCGACGAACCGAACCGAACTCGAACACTACGGGGGTGGCTCAACACTATCCCTCACCTGTCCACCGTCAATGACGCAGTCCACGTTCCACCGAGTGTCCCATGACAATCCGGGTCAGTTCCACAACTGTGACATCAGAAATCACTGATGTCACAGCTGTAGAATACAGCACTGTATACTGACAGGGGTGTAAAATCACCCCTTGTCAGTATACAGACTGCAGGAGGTCACTGGGGTTCATCAGCTGAAGATCAGCTGATGTGCTCCGGTGAGCTAAACACCTTGGAAACATTCTTGCGTATGTTCCCAAGGTGAGCATCAGCTGATCGGTCATGAGTCCGATCAGCTGATTACTGTCGTCAGCAATCAGCTGATGGTCACATGACCATCAGCTGATTGCTTCCGGCACTGATCAGCTGATGGTCACGCGACCATCAGGTGATCGGTGATGTCAGCGATCAGCTGATGGTCACATGATCATCAGCTGATTGCTGCAGGCACTGATCAGCTGATGGTCACGTGACCATCAGCTGATCAGTGATGTCACCGCAGGTCCTGGCAGTACACTGCGGGGTGCAAGCCCATGCCCTGCAGTGTACCTCTGGCCGCCGAACAGACAGCATCACCGCCGGGGACCTGGAGAACACCAGGGACCACCAGACAGGTTAGTATAAGGGTTTATTTTTTTATTTTTACTTTTTTATTCTATTTTTCACTACCTCTGGCACACGGGCTGGGAAGAGCAGACTGCTGCTCCTCCCATCCATGCCTCCTCTCCCGACCACCCGCAGCGCGATTCCGTGGCGGTTTTGCGCCTCTTGATTTTCATTGAAATGCAGCAATTCCACAGTTATAGATATTCTACCTGCGGGTTCTCTATATGCAAGTCAATGGGCACAAATTCACCACAGAATCGCACATGATTTGGTTATGCTGTGGTTTTTGCCGCAATGATAATCCGTAATGGAAATTTCCGCATCATGAGCACAGCACATGTGAATTACCATTGCTAGACATGGCAGACCTCTTACCAAGCGGTTTTAATATGTTTCTGTGGCGGCAAAACCACCACGGAAACACATTAAAACCGCATCGTGTGCACATAGCCTCAGTCTCAGGCCAACACACGGAACTGCCTCTTGCAATATTTCCAGCACTGCTGCATCCTCCTCTTGCAAGAGGAATCTCCACTTACCTATAGGGAGGTGCTGCCAGACTCTGCAGGAATTTAACCCCCGTGTGTTCTGTAGAGTTAAACTTCCCTTACGTATCGCCTGCTAGCAGGGGATATATTAGGCAGCTCCACTCTCCACACCATGGCTGAGCTTAGGTTCCTAGTGCAGTTGGTCTCTTAGTATCCTGTCAAGGTGTATTATATTGCTTTCTTCCTGTTACCGACTCGGCTAGTTTCCTTGTTTCATCTGACCTCTCTGCTCCTGACCTCGGCTTCGTATTCTGATCCTGTGCTGCCTGACCTCGGACTGTCTGACTACATCTCTCCCAGTATCCTCTATACTCGTATCCCTGCCTTGACCCGTTAGTCAGCTGCTGCAGGTCCAAGCTCTGCCCTGGAATGGCACCTAGTGTCTACCCTGACAGCCCAAGCCTATCTTCACCATCAGAAGCTCTAGTGAAGACCAGATAGCCACTTAGCCATGTCCATCCAGGGTAAGCCTGAGCAGTGGCTCATGGGTCCACACCCATTGCCATCACATAATTATTAGCCTATTATAATATATAAGGGATTTTGGCTATAGCCCTTGTAAGGTGACAGCTGAACAGGTGCAGGACGGGAAGTATGTGTCACCAAGGTGACAAGTCTTAGTGATGTAGGACCTGGAGAAGGTATTGTACAGAGAGGTGTTTTTAATGTGCCCACGTTCTCCACCAATTATAAGGATTCCTCACACTGGCAGCATTTGAGGTAGGTACAGGCACAAAGTAGCTTGGTGCAAAAAAAGATAGATTTATTAAAGTCCATAAATCTTCCCAGAAAAGAAACAGCCTTTCCTTGGCACAAAGGTAAAAATAAAATAAACAGTCCTCAGTACAACAGACAGGGGCACACCCATTTAAAGCACAGTAAGTTTTGGTCAGTCTCTTCCAACAGACTGCTCAGTATAACGCAGGTCTTTTTCCTCCTTCCTTACAGAGACCATAGTGAGGCAGCACCAGCTGCCTTAAATATCCTGTTCCAAGTCCCGAAACTGGGTGTAAGGGAATGCCCAATCCCTCCCAGCTTTAATGGCTTCTCCTAAACTCGGACCCAATATCCAGGCCCATTAAAAACATTTCTTAGCACTATGCATGGTAGAGCCTGCTTTTCCGGCTCCTACATCACCAAGGCTTGGCACCTCGGTGACACATACCTCCCCTCCAGGACCTATCCAGCTGCCACCTTACACCCTATATAGACATATATAAGCTGTCATGCTCATTTTGGGAGCGCCACCAGCCAGTCCAAGCTTTGCGTAGCGATCCTCATCCGAGATATACAGTCTGACTCTTCCCTAAATCATAATAAAAATGCCTTGTACCTCCCATATGCGTTTTCTAGGTATTTATGTTGATGTGACCCCCAAATTGAGAAGTGACTTTGATACTTGGCAAGCAAACTGGATGCTATTGTGCAATTGCGTTAATAGCGAAATGTCGAAATAGGCCAAAAATAAATGCTTGCGTGCTAAAATTTTAAAAAGCAATTAAATGTAATATAAATCGTGTTGATGTGTGTTGTTCCAGTCTTTGTTGCATCTTCTCAACTTTTTCGCTTCCTGCGGGACACACTTAGAACAACTTGAAGCTATTTATTCCCGCTGGCCTTTGCCTTTTTTTTCTTCGTCGTCCACATTTGAAATAATCGGGTTGGCGTTGTATACGTCTGTGTAGCGGGACTTGTTATCTTGTTTCCAGCTGCCCCTGCTGAATACTGCAATGTGCCTGGGCATATACATAAGCAATCTTACTAAGTGTGGCACCAAAGTCATTTAAAATGTTCTCAATAGCTTTTAGGCAGGGTCTGAAAATCACACTCTACATTGAAAACTGCTGATTTAAGACGGCTTTAAATTCCATTGAATAGACTCCATCTACAATGGAAAAGCACAGTGCAAGATGATGCAAAGCAGAGTTTTCATTGTCTGTAGTCAGTGTAAAAGTTTTTTCAATGCCTCTGGCAACTTTTCCTTAGTGAAGAACTGCTGAATAGGAATAATCCCGCAAACACTTCTGGATTCTGCTATGGAATCTGAAATATTTTTATTGAAATAATATTCTCCCTCTGCCTGTTATAAAGACTTTAAATTACCACTTTCATATTTTAGGTGAGATCATATAAAACATACTTAACCCTTAGATGCTATGTCTGCAAAAGGTATGTTATTAAAGTACTTTAACCTTGGAAGGTCACATTAAAAATGAGAAAAGGAAAAGCAATCAATTTAAGGAAATCTACGTAAAGGGAGTCTGATAGCAGTAAGTAACTGTTCAAACTAAGCACAGGCGCTCGTGTACCCTTGGCATGGCCGAGCGGTTCAATGCACCGGGAAATAAGTATTGAACACGTCACCAATTTTCCAAGTAAATAAAAGGTTTCTAAAGGTACTATTGACATGAAATGTCATAGATGTCCATAAATTTAATTTTGTGCAATAATGAGAAATGAGACAGGGAAAAAGTATTGAACACATGACGAAAGAGAGGTGCAAAAAGCTGTGGAAAGGCCTGACACCAGCTGAAATCTATCAGTAATTAGAAAGCTATCCTGCCACTTAGTGAAAAATAATATTACCTGGTTCAACGGGTCAACTGATGGCATATAAAAAGGTGTCTCATTACCAATGTCCCTTCGCAACTTTATTGTTTCAAACATACTGATGGCATTAGTTACAGAAGAATTTCTAAACAACTGAAGGCTCCAGTGAGCACTGCTGGCACCATAATCAGTAAGTGGAAAAAACATCATTTCACCATAAACCGGGCATACCTGGTGCTCCCCGCAAGATTTCAGAAAGAGGAATGAAAATAATTATCAGACGAGTTGTCCAAGAGCCATAGACTAGAAATGAGCGGTGTTCGACTCGAACTGTTCGCCAATCTCAAATTCGAGCTGTTTTGGGCGATGTTCAAGCCGTTCGACGAACACGAACGATTTGAAAAAAATCCGGCTGTTCGAGGTTATGTTCGATAACTTTTCGTGCACCAAAATCGTAACTGGATTTTTTCACAGTAATGCTGTTAATCAATGTTAATACACAGTTTGAGAGTACAGTGGGTGGGGGGAGGGGCAGGGGATGGATCTCTGCAGAAATAATGAAGATCTCCATTTTTTTTTTCTTTCCCGCATTTACAGTGGGGAGGTGCAGTCTGTCAGCCTATCAGCAGCGCACACACGCAGCAAAGTGCTTTTATTCACACAAGCAAGGGCATGTGTCATTGGCTGTGTATGTCACATGTCCTTGCCCTATAAGACCCAGCCATTTTCCACGTCGCCACCATTTTCTCACTGCTGCAGCTGAGTGTTAGACGGCACGGCTGCTGCTGTGGGCGCTATACTTTTTAACTGTGTGAATTGCAAGCGAATTTGCTCTTAAATAGACAGATAGGTTGGGAGTAGGGACTAGTTGTAATTGCAGCCCTTTTGAGGGCTAGGTTACAGCATTTCCTATGACTTTTTGCCAGGCAGGTCTGTTTTAGTGCTGTGCAAGTGTTTTTCACAGAATTTGGCTAAATCTAGCTAAGCAAATCCTTTTGGGCCTCTTGCAGTGTGTGTTAGTCAGTGGAGTAGCCTATCTGTGTTGCAAGCTACACCACCTGTGTATGTATTATGAAATTTTACTGCACCTAGCCAAGTAAAACCTTTTGGGCATAGTAGCAGTGTGTGGTACTCAATCTATTAGGCCATCTCTACTAAGCTCCACCAGCTTTGAAATTAATAATAATTTTTAGCTGCATCTAGCCCAGAAAATAATTTTGGGCCTGTAGCAGTGTGTGGTGCTCAATCTATTAGGCCATCTATACTAAGCTCCACCAGCTTTGAAATTAATAATAATTTTTAGCTGCATCTAGCCCGGAAAATAATTTTGGGCATAGTAGCAGTGTGTGGTACTCATTGTATTAGGCCATCTATACCAAGCTCCACCAGCTTTGAAATTAATAATAATTTTTAGCTGCACCTAGCCCGGAAAATAATTTTTCTTCCCAATAGTGGTAGCAATAGAAATATGGGGCACGCGCCTGGCTAACAAAAATATACGCTTCATAACAAAAAACACCAGCCTAGCGCATTAATAAGATGGCATCATTGTCTCTCCCAGTGCTAGGCCTACTATGCCGGCTAGCATTCCTGTGCCTAAAACACAATGTATGGGTCCGAGCTAGCCACGATGCTGAGGGGTCTAACGCTGCTGCTAGCGCTTTATTACAATTCAATTGGCAGATTTTCACAGAGCTCCTCCCCAATGCCCACCCATCGGGCAACAGTCCCCCCCCCTCTATGGGATCTAGTGGCGAATAGTTGATGCCATTAATCAGAGCGTCAGTTGCCCCGTCGACGTGGCAAGCATACGGTAAGGCATGGGAAGAGTGGGCACGACTAGTAGCAGGCAGACGGGTTGACCAATGTGAACAAGCCAGATTACAAGTCACCATAGAATTTCTCCACCAGCTAATGATGACGGGCATATCAGGTACACTGAGTCGGGTAACAATAGTGAAAACATATATAACCATCAGATCACAAAGTAATTTCTTCCTATCACACATTGATGGAATACCATTATCAAGATACTAGTTCCAAGCTATATTTAATAAATGCCTAACATCTGCAGGGAACCACCGCAAAGATTACGGGACACACTCATTCCGCATAGGCGCGGCCACGGAAGCAGCAAGAGCAGGACTGTCAGAAACGGAAGTTCAGAGGATAGGGAGATGGCGATCCACGTGTTTGGCGAGATACATAAGACCGGACTTGTTATCCTAACGTGGTTTGTTTCTTTTACAGGTGACGCTAAGCCAACATTGTGGGTGATAGGCCACTCGTATATATATTGGGCAGAAAAAAGGGCGAAAGTCCGCCCAGGCAGGAGGAAATTAGAGTTTCATAACACATATTTCAACTGGAGAGGTTTTAGAGGCCTGCAATGGCCACAGGTACTCATGGAGGAAATCAAGGTAGGGAGAGAGGCAAGAGGTCCGGTCATCTTAGTTATACAGGCCGGGGGAAACGACCTAGGTCATCACAAGAGCGCATAACTAATGGCAATAATGAAACTAGACACTGAGCGCTTCAGAGAATTTTTCACAAAACTAACTATAGTATGGTCAGAGATTGTGCCGATAGCGGTATGGCAAGGTGCGCGAGACATCACGGCCATCGAACGGACAAGGCGGGTAATAAATATTCGGATGGCAAAATTTAGAAGAGACAGAGGTGGTGTAGTGATATGACATCGACAACTGGAAGGAGATAAAGCAGGCCTCATACGGCCTGACGGTATTCACTTAATGGATTTTGGACTGGACATATTCCTGTCAGGACTCCAGGACGGAGTGTTACAAGCGTTAAGAGTGATGGATGGGGGTCAGAGTCCTGTATACGAGTACGCGGGATCCTCCGTGGCCTGGAAATAGAAAGGACATGTTGGAGAGTTACACTTGTTAGCCAACTTGCCAGTGTGGAGACACAGGGCATGCTGCAACAAGCTGAATTATTTTAGAAATAAAATGCCTTTCTAATGGAATGAGTATAAAGAGTTAATAAAGCTGTGACTGATCCTCACCCATCCAGTTGTAAGAGTTACATTATTGTATTGTCAAGGAAAGGGGGGCGGTAGGAGGGCTGAGCGTCTGGGTTTGGTTGAGGGTCCCCACAGTCTGCCTAGGCTAGATGCAGTTAAAAATTCTTATTAGATACACAGGCGGTGTAGCTTGCTTCAGAGCTGGGCTACTACGCTGACTAGCAGACACTGAAGCTTTGGAGCAGACCTCTGAGTAAACAACTCTTCAGACTCAATCATCTGTGTTACCCCAAGCCATAGTGTATGTAGTTTCTTATGGTTAAAAGGAGGGGGGCGACCCAACCCACCAGGAATTGACAATGCCAATGTCACGTAAAACACAGCCAGGGGACTCCAAAAAGAGTCTCCATTTTTTCCAAAAATTGTGGCACAGACACCACTTAAGCGGCATCAATTGCCCCAGAGTTGCTTAAAATGGTTGGTGAGGTGATTTTACTAAATCCTCAAGCTTTTAGTCTCCCCAGGATGACACAGCGGTAGAAAAGTCCTTGCGGATCCATGATTTGTTCATCTTTATGAACGTGAGTCTGTCTACATTCTCAGTGGACAGCCGAGTGTGCTTATCTGTTAGCACACCACCAGCAGCGCTGAACACAGAGAGAACGCTGGCTGCAGGGCATGACAAGATCTCCAAGGCGTGAGTGGCGAGCTCCGGACATTTTTCCAGATTAGAAGCCCAAAATGAGCAAGGGTCCAGTGATACAGTCATGGCTTCGATGTTCACTTGGAGATACTCCTGTACCATCCTCTCTAGGCGTTGACTATGTGTCAGACTTCTTGTTTCCTGTGGCCTTGCAAAGGATGGTCTAAAAAAGTGGTGAAACGATTCCACAAAATTGCTGTTACCAGCAGATACTGTGTTACTGTTACGGTTTGAGTGATGAAGACTCGACAGTCTGACGGTTGGCAAGTTAGAACTGTGAGATTCATTACGTGCACCACTGGTGTTTTGTGGAAAAGCACATGTAAGATTCTGTAACAGCCTCTGCTGATACTCCTGCATGCGTGAATCCCTTTCTATGGCAGGAATTATTTAATCAAATTTACTTTTGTACCGGGGATCTAAGAGTGTGGCAACCCAGTAGTCGGGATTACTTAGAATTCTGATAATCCGAGGGTCATGTTGCAGGTAGTGCAGCAAGAAGGCACTCATGTATCTTGCACATCCAGGAGGACCAAGTTCTTGTTGTGTTGGTAGCGAGTAGTGTTGAGCCACCCCCGTAGTGTTCGGGTTCTGTTCGGTTCGTCGAACACCGGGATGTTCGAGGAACTGTTCGTCGAACTGTTCGTCGAACACCTTAGAACACCGTCGAACACCGTTAAAACCAATGGCAGGCAAACAAAAACACATAGAAACACATAGAAAACACCTTCAAAGGTGTCCAAAAGCTGACAAACTGCTCAGAAGACGCTTTCTTTAAAAAAGCCGGCCGGCAATTCAGCAGCGGCATACACCGGTACCCGACAATTTAGACAAGAAGGAATAGAGCCTCACACATAGATTAGATAGATAGAAACATGTCAGTCACATATATATGAAGTACATTGACAGTGTTGCTTACTGTACTTGTCATTTAGTGTAAAGGATTTATTAAAAAATATAATAGTGTTTTCATGCACTGTCTCTTTAAAAAAGCTGGCCGGCAATTCAGCATCTGTACCCGACAATTTATAACAGACAGAATAGAGCTTCACACATAGATTAGATAGATAGAAACATGTCAGTCACATATATATGAAGTACAGTGACAGTGTTGCTTACTGTACTTGTCATTTAGTGTAAAGGATTTATTAAAAAAAATAATAGTGTTTTCATGCACCGTCTCTTTAAAAAAGCCGGCCGGCAATTCAGCATCTGTACCCGACAATTTATAACAGACAGAATAGAGCTTCACACATAGATTAGATAGATAGAAACATGTCAGTCACATATATATGAAGTACAGTGATAGTGTTGGTTACTGTACTTGTCATTTAGTATTAAAATAAAGGATTTATTATTAAAAAAAATTGGCGTGGGGTTCCCCTTAATTTTAGTCTCTAGCGGAGGTTAAGCAGACAGCTGGGGCAGATGTTTGAAGCCTGGGAAGGGGGTAATACCCACGGAGCTTCCCAGGCTACTAATATGAGCCCCCAGCTGAATACATAGCCTTTACTAGCTATTAAAATGGGGGACCCCCCCCAAAAAATGACGTGGGGTCCCCCCTAATTTAATAGCTAGCACAGGCTAGGCAGACAGCTGGGGGCTGATATTAATAGCTCAGGAAGGGTGCCATGAATATTGGCCCCCTCCCAGGCTAGAAACACCAGCCGTCAGCCGCCCCAGAAATGGCGCATTCATAGGATGCGCCAATTCTGGCACTTAGCCTCGCTCTTCCACGCTGCCCTGTAGCGGTGGCAGGGGGTAATAGGGCTGGGGTTGATGTCAGCTTATAATGCCAGCTGACATCAAGCCCAGGTTAGTAATGGAGAGGCGTCTATAAGACACCCCCATTACTAACCCCATAGTCAAAGTTAAAAGAAAACACAAACACCCAGAAAAAAGTCCTTTAATTGAAATAAAGACACAATCCTTTATTGTTCTAAATTAAACCATACTTACCATCATGCCCATTCCAGCTGAAGCCAACGATCTCCTGCAATAAAAGAAAAATAATAAAGCAACATCATCCTTACCTTTCCATGGTTCCCACGACAGCTTCAGCTCTGCTACATCGAGATGACAGGCTGGACCGCAGCAGAACGCAGCCATCCAGCCTGTCATCCCGCAGACACTGAGAAGAGCAGGCATGCTTGCGCTCTGCAGTGTCTGGCTGTGACGGCATAAAGATGAGACGAGTTCATGTCCAATGAACTCGGCGCACCTCATGCTCGTCACTGACAGCGTGGGAAAATTCTCACGCTGAAGCGCTGAGTGCAGGAGAATTCTCCCACGCTGTCAGTGACGTGCATAAGGTGAGCTCATGTCCAATGAACTCAGCTCACCTCCTGCACGTCATTGACAGCGTGGGAGAATTCTCCTGCACTCAGCGCTTCAGCGTGAGAATTCTCCCACGCTGAAGCGCTGAGTGCAGGAGAATTTTCCCACGCTGTCAGTGACGTGCATAAGGTGAGCTCATGTCCAATGAACTCAGCTCACCTCCTGCACGTCACTGACAGCGTGGGAGAATTCTCCTGCACTCAGCGCTTCAGCGTGAGAATTCTCCCACGCTGAAGCGCTGAGTGCAGGAGAATTTTCCCATGCTGTCAGTGACGTGCATAAGGTGAGCTCATGTCCAATGAACTCAGCTCACCTCCTGCACGTCACTGACAGCGTGGGAGAATTCTCCTGCACTCAGCGCTTCAGTGTGAGAATTCTCCCACGCTGAAGCGCTGAGTGCAGGAGAATTTTCCCACGCTGTCAGTGACGTGCATGAGGTGAGCCGAGTTCATTGGACATTAACTCGGCTCATCTGGATGCCCTCACAGAGAGACACTGTGGAGCGCAAGCAAGCCTGCGCTTCTCAGTGTCTGCGGGATGACAGGCTGGATGGCAGCGTTCTGCTGCGGTCCAGCCTGTCATCTCGATGTAGCAGAGCTGAAGCTGTCATGGGAACCATGGAAAGGTAAGGATGATGTTGCTTTATTATTTTTCTTTTATTTCAGGAGATCGTTGGCTTCAGCTGGAATGGGCGTGACGGTAAGTATGGTTTAATTTAGAACAATAAAGAATTGTGTGTTTATTTCAATTAAAGGACTTTTTTCTGGGTGTTGTGTTTTTTTTAAATACTTTACTAGAAATTCATGGTGGTCATGTCTAATATTGGCGTGACCCCATGAATTTTGGGCTTATTGCCAGCTGATAATGCCAAGCTGGCCCTAACCCCTTTATTACCCAGTGAGCCACCGCATCAGGGCCCTGGATGAGTTGGGTACAGCGCCAGAAGATGGCGCTTCTATGAACGCGCCATTTTCCGGGGTGGCTGCGGACTGCAATTTGCAGCGGGGGTGGCCCAGAAAGCTTGGGCCTCCCTGCGCTGCGGATTCCAGCCCCCAGCTGCCTAGTTGTACCTGGCTGGACACAAAAACAGGGCGAAGCCCCACGTCAATTTTCTTTAAATTATTTCATGAAATAATTAAGAAAAAAAGGGCTTCCCTATATTGTTGTGTCCGGCCAGGTACAAATAGGCAGCTGGTGGTTGGGGGCAGCCCGTTCCTGCCTGCTGCACCTGACTGGACACAAATATAGTGCGAAGCCCCACGTCAATTTTTTTTTAATTATTTCATGAATTTCCTGAAATAATTTAAAAAAATTGAAGTGGGGCTTCGCACTATATTTGTGTCCAGCCAGGTACAGCAGGCAGGAATGGGCTGCCCCCAACCACCAGCTGCCTATTTGTACCTGGCCGGACACAACAATATAGGGAAGCCCTTTTTTTCTTAATTATTTCATGAATTTCATGAAATAATTAAAAAAAATTGAAGTGGGGCTTCGCACTATATTTGTGTCCAGCCAGGTACAGCAGGCAGGAACGGGCTGCCCCCAACCACCAGCTGACTATTTGTACCTGGTCGGACACAACAATATAGGGAAGGCCTTTTTTTCTTAATTATTTCATGAATTTCATGAAATAATTAAAAAAAAAATACGTGGGGCTTCGCCATATTTTTGTGTCCAGCCAGGTACAACTAGGCAGCTGGGGGCTGGAATCTGCAGCGCAGGGAGGCCCAAGCTTTCTGGGCCCCCCCCGCTGCAAATTGCAGTCCGCAGCCACCCCGGAAAATGGCGCGTTCATAGAAGCGCCATCTTCTGGCGCTGTACCCAACTCATCCAGGGCCCTGGTGCGGTGGCTCACTGGGTAATAAAGGGGTTAGGGCCAGCTTGGTATTATCAGCTGGCCCCAAGCCCAAAATTCATGGGGTCACGCCAGTATTAGACATGACCGCCATGAATTTCTAGTAAAGTATTTAAAAAAAACACAACACCCAGAATAAAGTCCTTTAATTGAAATAAACACACAATTCTTTATTGTTCTAAATTAAACTATACTTACCGTTACGCCCATTCCAGCTGAAGCCAACGATCTCCTGCAATAAAAGAAAAATAATAAACCAACCTCATCCTTACCTTTCCATGGTTCCCACGACAGCTTCAGCTCTGCTACATCGAGATGACAGGCTGGACCGCAGCAGAACGCTGCCATCCAGCCTGACATCCCGCAGACACTGAGAAGAGCAGGCATGCTTGCGCTCCTCAGTGTCTGGCTGTGACGGCATCCAGATGAGCCGAGGTCATGTCCAATGAACTCGGCTCACCTCATGCACGTCACTGACAGCGTGGGAAAATTCTCACGCTGAAGTGCTGAGTGCAGGAGAATTCTCCCACGCTGTCAGTGACGTGCATGAGGTGAGCTCATGTCCAATGAACTCAGCTCACCTCATGCACCTCACTGACAGCGTGGGAAAATTCTCCTGCACTCAGCGCTTCAGCGTGAGAATTCTCCCACGCTGTAAGTGACGTGCATGAGGTGAGCCGAGTTCATTGGACATGACCTCGGCTCATCTTTATGCCGTCACAGAGAGACAATGTGGAGCGCAAGCAAGCCTGCTCTTCTCAGTGTCTGCGGGATGACAGGCTGGATGGTGGCGTTCTGCTGCGGTCCAGCCTGTCATCTCGATGTAGCAGAGCTGAAGCTGTCGTGGGAACCATGGAAAGGTAAGGATGAGGTTGCTTTATTATTTTATTTTTATTACAGGAGATCGTTGGCTTCAGCTGGAATGGGCGTGATGGTAGGTATGGTTTAATTTAGAACAATAAAGAATTGTGTCTTTATTTCAATTAAAGGACTTTATTCTGGGTGTTTGTGTTTTTTTTAACTTTGACTATGGGGTTAGTAATGGGGGTGTCTTATAGACGCCTCTCCATTACTAACCTGGGCTTGATGTCAGCTGGCATTATAAGCTGACATCAACCACAGCCCTATTACCCCCTGCCACCGCACCAGGGCAGCGTGGAAGAGCGAGGCTAAGTGCCAGAATTGGCGCATCCTATGAATGCGCCATTTCTGGGGCGGCTGACGGCTGGTGTTTCTAGCCTGAGAGGGGGCCAATATTCATGGCTCCCTTCCTGGGCTATTAATATCAGCCCCCAGCTGTCTGCCTAGCCTTTGCTAGCTATTAAATTAGGGGGGACCCCACGTCATTTTTTTGGGGGGGTCCCCCATTTTAATAGCTAGTAAAGGCTATGTATTCAGCTGGGGGCTCATATTAGTAGCCTGGGAAGCTCCGTGGGTATTACCCCCTTCCCAGGCTTCAAACATCTGCCCCAGTCGTCTGCTTAACCTCCGCTAGAGACTAAAATTAAGGGGAACCCCACGCCAATTTTTTTAATAATAAATCCTTTATTTTAATACTAAATGACAAGTACAGTAACCAACACTATCACTGTACTTCATATATATGTGACTGACATGTTTCTATCTATCCAATCTATGTGTGAAGCTCTATTCTGTCTGTTATAAATTGTCGGGTACAGATGCTGAATTGCCGGCCGGCTTTCTTAAAGAGACGGTGCATGAAAACACTATTATTTATTTTAATAAATCCTTTACACTAAATGACAAGTACAGTAAGCAACACTGTCACTGTACTTCATATATATGTGACTGACATGTTTCTATCTATCTAATCTATGTGTGATTCTCTATTCCTTCTATTCTAAATTGTTGGGTACAGATGCTGAATTGCCGGCCGGCTTTTTTAAAGAGACGGTGCATGAAAACACTATTATTTTTTTTGATAAATCCTTTACATTAAATGACAAGTACAGTAATCAACACTGTCACTGTACTTCATATATATGTGACTGACATGTTTCTATCTATCTAATCTATGTGTGATTCTCTATTCCTTCTATTCTAAATTGTCGGGTACCGCTGCTGAATTGCCGGCCGGCTTTTTTAAAGAGACGGTGCATGAAAACACTATTATTTTTTTTGATAAATCCTTTACGCTAAATGACAAGTACAGTAAGCAGCACTTTCACTGTACTTCGTATATATGTGGCTGACATGTTTATATCTATCTAATCTATGTGTGAAGCTCTATTCTTTCGTTTCTAAATTGTCGGGTACCGGTGTATGCCGCTGCTGAATTGCCGGCTTTTCATGTTTCACTGTTGGCACTGTTCCCATCGATTTGGGCAATCACTGTAATGCCACAACCACCATGGCTGTGGCATTACAGTGAGTGGCAGACAATCCCTGCATGATTGGTGCTCTAAATAGCACCAGACATGCAGGACACGCTTTTGGTGCACGAACAGTTATCGAACATAACCTCGAACAGCCGAATTTTTTGCAAATCGTTCGGGTTCGTCGAACAACTCGAACACCGCCCAAAACAGCTCGAATTTGAGATTGGCGAACAGTTCTAGTCGAACACCGCTCATCTCTAGTAGCGAGGTAAGAATCATGCTTCCTTCCTCTGCCCTCTCCGCCCAACCTCGCACAACAGAAATGTGATCAAGGTCTCCCTCATCTGAGTCTTCCATGACCATCGCCAGTTCGTCCTCCACTTCTTTCTCGGCTCCTGAACCTTCCTCAACAGTTTGGCTGTTACCATGCGCCCTGGTTAATCCCTCTCCCCCACCCTCCCATGCCTGCCGCCTTGGTGCTGCCGACCATCTGGACCTTGGAGATGTTATCCCTTCCACATACGACTCCTCCTCTACTTCCTCCACCTCCTCTTGTCCCACCACCTGCCTCCGAATTCTGTTTAACATGTGCTCCAGCATGTAAATCACCGGAATAGTCATGCTGATAATGGCATCGTCAGCACTAAACATATTCGTCGCCATTTCAAAACTGTGCAGAAGGTTGCATAGGTCCCTGATCTGAGACCACTCCTGCAGCATGATTTGCCCCACCTCTGGATATCGTTGGCCCAGGCTATACATCAGAAGGTATTGCACAAGGGCTTGTCGGTGCTGCCACAGTCGCTGCAACATGTGCAGAGTTGAATTCCACCGTGTCGGCACATCGCATTTCAGCCGGTGAACTGGCAGGCCCAACGACTTCTGTAGAGAAGTAAGTCGTTGAGCTGCGGGATGCGAACGGCGGAAGTAAGCACACAGCGACTGTGCCCTCTGCAGAAAGCCATCTAGTACGGGATAGTGGGCTAAAAATTGCTGGACATCCAGGTTCAACACGTGAGCCATACAAGGCACGTGTGTGACATTGCCCCGGCGAAGGGCCACACCCAGGTTTGCAGCATTGTCGCACACGGCCTTCCCTGGTTGCTGGTCCAGTGGAGACAACCTTTCATGAAACTGGGTCTCCAGAGCTGACCACATCTCCTCAGCTGTGTGACTCACATTTCCCAGACATTTCAAAGTAAACACCGCCTGATGCCGTTGAGCCCTACTGCCAGCATAGTAAGGAGGTGTGCAGGATTCCTTCTGCGCAGTTAGAAAGCGGGTGGCATTACCAGACAGGCTTTGGGTGCAGGTGGAGGACCGAGAGGAGGTTGAGGAGTCAGAAGCAGTGGAGGAACTTCTAGATAAAGAGGATTGACGCACAACTCGTGGGGACGGCAAGACTTGGACAGCAGCCCCTTGTCCTGCTGTCACCATAGTTACCCAGTGCCCAGTCAGCGACATGTAACGCCCCTGTCCATGCCTACTCGTCCAAGTGTCTGTGGTGAAATTCACCCTGTCACACACAGAGTTTCCCAAAGAAGCGGTGATGTTGTGTGTGACATGCTGGTGTAGGGCAGGCACACCTTTCTTTGAGAAGTAGTACCGACTGGGCATCTGGTACTGGGGCACTGCGACGGACATAAGGTCTCGAAAATCCTCTGTGTCCACCAGGCGGAAAGGCAGCATTTCTGTAGCCAACAGCTTGCAGATGGTGAAATTCAACCTCTTAGCTTTCTCATGGCTAGGAGGAAATGGTCTTTTACTTGTCCACATCTGAGGGACCGAGGGCTGGCTGTTGTGCTTAGACGGGGTTGAGTAGGGTGTCCCCGGAAAACTGCCGGTTTGTGAGGAAGATGCAGACGGAAAAGTTAGGTTGCCTTGATCCAAAGGTGGTGCTCTCGATGTCGGAGAGCGCTCAACACCAGCTGGTGTTTCCACTTCCAAATGAAATGATGACCTGCCAATCACACTGGCTGTTGCAGGTAAAGAGGTGGCAGGTCTGCGTCCAAAACATGTGTGACTGCTGTCCCCCCAGTCACAGAGGATGAAGAGGTCGCGGATGCACAAGTGGGGCAGACGGTGGTTGGCCTGGCCCGCTAGGCCTCATTTGTAGCACAGTGAGCTTCCCACTGCAACTTATGCTTCATATCCATGTGACGGTTCATGCATGAAGTACTCAAACTATGGATTTTTTGGCCTCTACTTAGCTTTTGGTGACAAATATTACAGATAACACGAGTTGAGTCATCCTTATCGATCTGAAAAAATGCCCAGGCTATGCAAGGCTTAGAGCCCATGCGACCTGAAGAGCCACCACGACTTGTGGTCAGAGGCAGAGTTGTGGTTGAGGATGTAGTTGTTGACGTGCTTCCAGTACTCCGTCTCTGTCCAGGAAGGAGCAACCTAACCTCTTCGTCAATACCATCCTCCTCCACCTCCTCTGCTGACCTCATCGACTGGCTGACTGCGGGATGACAGTAAGTGGGATCTCCAACCTCGTCATCATCACCCTGTGTGCTCTCACACCCGTCGTCCTCAGAGCCAACCTCTTCCTGCCCTGACCGAAAAGTCAAGTTGTCGCTCTAATCAGGTATTTGAGTCTCATCATCGCCTTCATCATTGTCTCCACCAACAGGAGTTACAGTTTGGGAATGAGGGTCTACATTATGCTCAGAACCTTCTTCATCTGGTCCTGGATCCGACTCATAAAGATTCTGGGCATCAGTGCAGATCATTTCCTCGTCTGGATTCACAGAAGCTCTGGAGCAGACCTCCATTTCCCAGGCTATAGTATGAGTAAACAGCTCTGCAGACTCAACCATCTGTGTTACCCCATACTCAGACGGGCAGCTGGAGACTTGGGAGCTGTGAGGAAGCTAGTGCGTTTGGGGTGACAGCTCTGAGGACTGGAGTATTTGTGATGTTGAAGTTGAGGTGGAGGAGAGCCCACTTGAAGGAGCACTTGATATCCGTTGATGCACCTGCTGTTTTTGTGCCTCATCTGGAATTTGCAGCGATGGGCGTGTCCGTAAGAAATGGATCGTATCACATTGACCACGAAAAGAAGCAGACATCTTAGCTTGGCTGGAAGATGGTCTTTCTTCTGCAGATGTTACTCCCCCCCACCACGGTGGGGCTCGACCCACCAGCGGACAGGCACCAGTATTGGGAGAGGGGAGCTAGCCGTCAGGGTCCACCGTGGCTCTGGCACAAACCCGGCGACACGGAGGTCGCACGGGCAGGAACGGACTGGCCGTGTCGGCTACGCACTCCAGCGTAGTCCCTCTGCCCGCTCGGACCCGTAACCTCAAAGAGAGAGGGAGTGCGCGCGCGCCCTAAGCATAGTGCCCGGGAAGCTGCGCGTGCCGACAGCAGCAGGAAGAGGAGCGCGGGAGGACACCGCGCGGGGAGCGGGGAGGTGAGAGGGACAGCATCTCTGCATAGCAGGGGGCAGAGACGCCGATGCTCCAGTCTGGGTGTTGGTAGGCTGATTTTAGATTTTTACTCCAGCCTTTCTTGATTTTAGAAGGGCACGACATGCCTATATCTGTGTCTCCCCCTCCTTTTACTCCTCCACCTTTTTTCTTTTCGCATGACTATATGTACTTGTCACTTTTCCATGTGTTAGTTGTGTCTTCTGAGCAGTTTGCCAGCTTTTGGACACCTTTGAAGGTGTTTTCCATGTGTTTCTGTTTGCCTGCCTTTGGTTTTAACGGTGTTCGACGGTGTTCGACGGTGTTCGACGAACAGTTCGGCGAACATACCGGTGTTCGATGAACCGAACCAAACCCGAACACTACGGGGGTGGCTCAACACTACCAAGGACCACCTGTGATGAGCGACCTGAAATCAGCAGGTACAATTATTTCAAAGAAAACTATAAGTAATGCACTTAACCTCCATGACCTGTATACATGCTCACCACACAAGACTCCTTAGCTGAACAAAAAGCATGTTCAAGCGTCTTTATAGTTTGCTCAACAACATTTAGACAAGCCTGAGAAATACCTGGAGATTATAGTCTGGTTAGATAAGACCAAAATTGAACTCTTTGGATGCCTTAATACACACCATGTTTGGAGGCCAAAAGGCACTGCATATCACCCCAAAAACACCATGCAATGTATTTAACCCCTTTACGATCTTGGATGTATGAGCACGTCCAAAGTAATATCCCTGCACTCCATGCAGGCTCCAGTGCTGAGCATGTATGTTTTCGGGCACATGATGGCTGATCTGTACAGCTGACATGTGCCCCTAACAGCGATCCACCCGCGGCTGTTAAAATGTTAAACGGCACTGTTAAACTCTTACAGCGGCATTTAACATGCATGGGCCAAAAGCACATCACTAATCACCCATTGGTGCCCGTGTCACATGACTGCGGGTCGCTGATGGGTTGGCATGACAACCCGTGCTCTGGAGGAGACCCCTGCGATTGTCATTGCCACGATGCTATGAGCGCTGCCCAGTGGTCAGCGCTCAAAGCAAATGAGCAATTCTACTGCACACACCAGGGCTGAAGCCCTGCTATGTGTAACACAGGAAATGAGAAGATCACAGCTTCTAGTCTCCCATGGAAACTATTGAAGCCAGTGTAAAGTAAAATTTTTTAAAAATATGAAAAAAATACAATATATATATAAAAGTTCAAATCACCCCCCTTTCACCCTATTCAAAATAAAACAATAAAAAAATCAAATATACACATATTTGGTATCACTGCGTTCAGAATCGCATGATCTATCAGTATAAAAAAAGAATTAATCAAATTGGTAAATGGCGTAACGAGAAAAAAAATCTAAACGCCAGAATTCCGATTTTTTTGGTCAACGCAACATTTAAATAAAATGCAATAACGGGCTATCAAAACATCGTACCTACCCCAAAATTGTATCAATAAAACTGCTTGGCGCGCAAAACATAAGCCCTCACCCGGCCCCAGATCACAAAAAATGGAGATGCTACGGGTCTCTGAAAATGGGAACTTTTTTTTTTTGAAAACTTTGGATTTTTTTTCATCACTTAACCCCTTTAAAGCCCATGACGTATTAATACGCGTCTGTGCCCTGGGCTTTAAGAGCCTGATCCGTATTAATACGTCATGGCGATCGCGCGCGCACGCAGGCTATGCGGGCGCGATTGCCGCCGGGTGTCAGCTGATTGTCACAGCTGACACCCGGTGTTATGTGCTGGGAGCGGTCCTGCACCGCTACCGGCACATTAACCCCCGCAGTGCTGTGATCGAAGTCGATCGCAGCATTGCGGTGGCAAGGGGAGGTGATCGCAATACTCACCTCCTCTTCCGGCCTACAGCGCTGTCTGCCGCGGCTTCCCGGATGTTGCCATGATGACCCGATGTCGTCCTGATAACCCGATGTCGTCATGACAACATCCGGGTCACCAGACAGCAGGAAGATTTTTTGGTCATGCGCAGTGCATGACCAAACTATCTTCTCACTGTGCAGCGCTGACTGCCTGCATAGCACATATATGGTGCTCCATCCCTATGCTATGCAGGCGATCAGAATAAAAAAAGTGAAAGTCCCATAGTGGGACAAAGTAAACAAATAAAAAATCTGTTAGAAAGTGAAAAAAAAAATAAAAAAAAAATTGTAAAATATTAAAAAATAAATAAAAAAATAATCCACCAAAAATAAAAATATAATGTACCCATCAATAAATATTATTATGAAAAAAAAACAAAACAAACAATAAAAGTACACATATTTAGTATTGCCGCGTCCGGAACGATCTGACCTATAAAATTCTCCCACTAGTTTACCCCTTCAGTGAACACGGTAAAAAAAATAATTAAAAAACGAAGCAAAAAACAATGCTTTATCATCATACTGCCAAACAAAAAATGGAATAACACGCGATCAAAAAGACGAATATAAATAAAAATGGTACCGCTGAAAACATCATCTTGTCCTGCAAAAAACAAGCCGCATGCACCTCCATTTTTGAAAAATCAAAAAGTTATAGCTCTCAGAATAAAGCGATGCAAAAAAATATTTTTTTCCATAAAATAGCTTTTATTGTGTAAAAGCACCAAAACATAGAAAAACGATATAAATGTGGTACCGCTGTAAACGTACTGACCCGAAGAATAAAGCTACCTTATCAATTTTATCACACTTGGAGCAGAATAAAAAAATGTAAAAAAACCACAATTCCTGAATTGTTGGTTTTTGTTTATTCTGCCTCCCAAAAATCGGAATAGAAAGTGATCAAAAATTGTCACGTGCCTAAAAATGGTACCAATAAAAACGTCAACTCATCACGCAAAAAACAAGCTGTCACAAGACTTTGTCGGCCAAAATATGGAAAAATTTTAGCTCTCAAAATATGGCGATGCATAAACTAGATTTTACAAAAAAATGTGTCTTTTAGTGTGTGACAGCTGTCAATCATAAAAACCTGACATGATTCTGGCATCACTGTAGTCGCACCGACCCGAAGAATAAAGTCATCTAATCACTTATACCGCATTAGGAACGGCATAAAAAATTAACGCTAGAGTTGGGGTAAGGTTGGACTAGGGTTAGGGTTTTTTTTTTCAAAAGTAAAAAAAAAAAAGATGACGATATGGCAACTAGTGTTGAGCGCAAGTGCTCATTATTTGAGTTTGTATTGGGTGCTTGGGTATGCATTGAGTATCGTGGGTGCTCGAGTGACATGCTCGAGTCACCGCCCCATATGCTTCGCGGCCAAAAAAACCTCGTGGGGATTGCCTGCCATGCACGAGCGATCCCCGCATGTTTTTTTTTTGGGTGTCTAATAACCGTGAAACATGCGGGCGGGGACTCGAGCATGTCACTCGAGCACCCTTGATACATGGTGCATACCTGAGTACCCGATGCAAACTCAAGTAGCGAGTAGAGATGAGCGGTGTTCGACTCGAACTGTTCGCCAATCTCAAATTCGAGCTGTTTTGGTCGGTGTTCGAGCCGTTCGGCGAACACGAACAATTTGAAAAAAATTCGGCTGTTCGAGGTTATGTTCGATAACTGTTCGTGCACCAAAATCATAACTGGATTTTTTTCTCAGTAATGCTGAAAATTAATGTTAATACGCAGTTTGAGTGTACAGCAGGGCGGGGGAGGGGCAGGGGATGGATCTCTGCAGAAATAATGAAGATCTCCATTTTTTTTTCTCTTTCCCGCATTTACAGTGGGGAGGTGCAATCTGTCAGCCTATCAGCAGCACACACACGGAGCGAAGAGCTTTTTTTCACACAAGCAAGGGCATGTGTCATTGGCAGTGTATGTCACATGTCCTTGCCCTATAAGACCCAGCCATTTTCTCCGTTGCCACCATTTTATCACTGCTGCAGCTGCGTGTTAGACGGCACCACTGTTGCTGTGTGCGATATACTTTCAGTGTTAATTTCAAGCCAATTTTCGCACAAATCTCCAGATAGCTTCGGAGTAGGCAATAGTTGTGGTTGCAGTCCTTTTAAGGACTAGGTTACATCATTTCCTACGACTTTTATCAGGCAGGTCTGTGCTCTAAAATAGATAGGTTGGGAGTAAAGACTAATTGTAATTGCAGTCCTTTTAAGGGCTAGGTTACATCAGTTCCTAACACTTTTATCAGGCAGGTCTGTGCTCTTAAATAGATAGGTTGGGAGTAAAGACTAATTGTAATTGCAGTCCTTTTGAGGGCTAGGTTGCATCAGTTCCTATCACTTTTTGCCAGGCAGGTCTGTGCCAGTGCTGTGCAAGTTTTTTTCACAGCATTTGGCTAAATCTAGCAAAGAAAATCCTTTTTGGCCTCTTGCAGTGTGTGTTAGTCAGTGGAGTAGCCTATCTGTGTTGCAAGCTACACCACCTAGTTAAGTAAAACCTTTTGGGCACAGCATCATTCTATTAGTCCATCTATACTAACCTCCACCAGGTTGCAAATTCAAAATCATTTTTATCTGCATCTAGCTCTGAAAAAATAATTGGGCTTGGGTTTGTAGCAGTGTGTGGGACTTGTTCTATTAGTCCATCTATACTAACCTCCACCAGGTTGCAAATTCAATATAATTTTTATCTGCATCTAGCACTGAAAAAATATTTCGGCTTGTAGCAGTGTGTGGGACTTGTTCTATTAGTCCATCTATACTAACCTCCACCAGGTTGCAAATTCAAAATAATTTTTATCTGCATCTAGCTCTGAAAAAATATTTCGGCTTAGAGCAGTGTGTTGGACTTGTTCTATTGGTCCATCTATACTAACCTCCACCAGGTTGCAAATTCAATATAATTTTTTTCTGCATCTAGCTCTGAAAAAATATTTCGGCTTGTAGCAGTGTGTGGGACTTGTTCTATTAGTCCATTTATACTAACCTCCACCAGGTTGCAAATTCAATATAAATTTTTTCTGCATCTAGCTCTGAAAAAATATTTCGGCTTGTAGCAGTGTGTGGGACTTGTTCTATTAGTCCATTTATACTAACCTCCACCAGGTTGCAAATTCAATATAATTTTTTTCTGCATCTAGCACTGAAAAAATATTTCAGCTTCTAGCAGTGTGTGGGACTTGTTCTATTAGTCCATCTATACTAACCTCCACCAGGTTGCAAATTCAAATTAATTTTTCTCTGCATCTAGCTCTGAAAAAATATTTCGGCTTGTAGCAGTGTGTGGGACTTGTTCTATTAGTCCATCTATACTAACCTCCACCAGGTTGCAAATTCAATATAAATTTTTTTCTGCATCTAGCTCTGAAAATTTTTTTTCGGCTTGTAGCGGTGTGTGGGACTTGTTCTATTAGTCCATCTATACTAACCTCCACCAGGTTGCAAATTCAAAATAATTTTTATCTGCATCTAGCTCTGAAAAACTATTTCGGCTTGTAGCAGTGTGTGGGACTTGTTCTATTAGTCCATCTTTACTAACCTCCACCAGGTTGCAAATTCAAAATAATTTTTATCTGCATCTAGCTCTGAAAAAATATTTCGGCTTGTAGCGGTGTGTGGGACTTGTTCTATTAGTCCATCTATACTAACCTCCACCAGGTTGCAAATTCAAAATAATATTTATCTGCATCTAGCTCTGAAAAAATATTTCGGCTTGTAGCAGAGCGTGGGACTTGTTCTATTAGTCCATCTATACTAACCTCCACTAGGTTGCAAATTCAATATAATTTTTTTCTGCATCTAGCTCTGAAAAAATATTTCAGCTTGTAGCAGTGTGTGGGACTTGTTCTATTAGTCCATCTATACTAACCTCCACCAGGTTGCAAATTGAAAATAATTTTTATCTACATCTAGCTCTGAAAATTATTTGGGCTTGGGCTTGTAGCCGTGTGTGGGACTTGTTCTATTAGTCCATCTATACTAACCTCCACCAGGTTGCAAATTCAAAATAATTTTTATCTGCATCTAGCTCTGAAATAATATTTCGGCTTGTAGCGGTGTGTGGGACTTGTTCTATTAGTCCATCTATACTAACCTCCACCAGGTTGCAAATTCAATATAATTTTTATCTGCATCTAGCTCTGAAAAAATATTTCGGCTTGTAGCAGTTTGTGGGACTTGTTCTATTAGTCCGTCTATACTAACCTCCACCAGGTTGCAAATTCAATATAATTTGTTTTTGCATCTAGCTCTGAAAAAATATTTCGGCTTGTAGCAGTGTGTGGGACTTGTTCTATTAGTCCATCAATACTAACCTCCACCAGGTTGCAAATTCAAAATAATTTTTGTCTGCATCTAGCTCTGAAAAAATATTTCGGCTTGTAGAAGTGTGTGGGACTTGTTCTATTAGTCCATCTATACTAACCTCCACCAGGTTGCAAAATCAATCTAATTTTTTTCTGCATCAGGCTCTGAAAAAATATTTCGGCTTGTAGCAGTGTGTGGGACTTGTTCTATTAGTCCATTTATACTAAGCTCCACCAGGTTGCAAATTCAAAATAATTTTTAACTGCATCTAGCTCTGAAAAAATATTTCGTCTTGTAGCAGTGTGTGGGACTTGTTCCATTAGTCCATCTATACTAACCTCCACCAGGTTGCAAATTCAAAATAATTTTTATCTGCATCTAGCTCTGAAAAAATATTTGGGCTTGTAGCAGTGTTTGGGACTTGTTCTATTAGTCCATCTATACTAACCTCCACCAGGTTGCAAATTCAATATAATTTTTTTCTGCATCTAGCTCTGAAAAAATATTTCGGCTTGTAGCAGTGTGTGGGACTTGTTCTATTAGTCCATCTAATCTAACCTCCACCAGGTTGCAAATTAAAATAATTTTTATCTGCATCTAACCCAGCCAATACTTTTGGGCTAATACCACAGTTTGGCCACTCAGCTCTGCTCGGTTCCCATCCACTGTTTTTTGTGCAAACAACTCCAGAGTTGTCAATTAGTTAACCATCAAAATGAGTGGAAAAAGGCCTGCTGCTGGTGGAAAGGGGAATAGGCGTGTTGGGAAGGGAAAAAAAGGTTGTGTCCGTGGGGTAGGTGTTAAAGCACCAGTAACATCTGCTGAAGAAAGACCATCTTCCAGCCAAACTAAGATGTCTACTTCATTTAGCGGACAATGTGATAAGATCTCTTTTTTTACGGCCATGCCAATCGCTACAAACTCCAGATGAGGCACAAAAACAGCAGGTGCTTCAACCGATATCAAGTGCTCCTTTAAGTTGGCTCTCCTCCAACTCAACTTCAATATCACAAATACTCCAGTCCTCAGAGGTGTCACCCCAATTGCACATGCTTCCTCACAGCTCCCAAGTCTCCAGCTGCCTGTCTGAGTATGGGGCAGAACAGATGGTTGAGTCTGCAGAGCTGTTTACTCATACTATAGCCTGGGAATCAGAGGTCGGCTCCAGAGCTTCTGTGAATCTAGACGAGGAAATGATCTGCACTGATGCCCAGAATCTTTATGAGTCGGATCCAGGACCAGACGCAGAAGGTTCTGACCATAATGTAGACCCTCGTTCCCAAACTGTAACTCCAGTTGGTGGAGACAATGAGGAAGACGATGATGAGACTCAAATACCTGATTGGAGCGACAACTTTAGTTTTTTGTCAGGGCAGGAAGAGATTGGCTCTGAGGACGAAAGGTGTGATAACACCAGCGTCATGATGACGGGGTTGGAGATCCCACTTACTGTCAACCCACAGTCAGCCAGTCGATGAGGTCAGCAGAGGAGGAGGAGGAGGATGCTAGTGACGATGAGGTCAGGTTGCGCCTTCCTGGACAGAGACGTAGTACTGGAAGCATTTCAACAACTGCATCCTCAAACATAACTCTGCCTCTGACCACAAGTCGTGGTGGCTCTTCAGGTCGCACGGGTGCTAATCCTTGCATAGCCTGGGCATTTTTTCAGATCGATAAAGATAACCCAACTCGTGTTATCTGTAACATTTGTCAGCAAAAGCTAAGAAGAGGCCAAAAAATACATAGTTTGAGTACTTCATGCATGAACTGGCACATGGATATGAAGCATAAGTTGCAGTGGGAAGCTCACTGTGCTACAATGCGGCCTAGCCGGCCAGGCCAACCACTGTTTGCCACATCTTGTGCATCCGCGGCCTCTTCATTCTCTGTGACTTGGGGGACAGCAGTCACACCTGTATTGGGACACAGACCTGCCACCTCTTTACCTGCAACAGCCAGTGTGATTGACAGGTCATCATTTTCTTTGGAGGTGGAAACACCAGCTGGTGTTCAGCGCTGTCCGACATCGATAGCACCACCTTTGGATCAAGGCAACATGTCCGTCTGCATCTTCCTCACAGACCAGCAGTTTGCCGGGGACACCCTTCTCAACCCCGTCTAAGCACAACAGCCAGCCCTCGGTCCCTCAGATGTGGACAAGTAAAAGACCATTTCCTCCTAGCCATGAGAAAGCTAAGAGGTTGAATTTCACCATCTGCAAGCTCTTGGCTACAGAAATGCTGCCTTTCTGCCTGGTGGACACAGAGGCTTTTCGAGACCTTATGTACGTCGCAGTGCCCCAGTACCAGATGCCCAGTCGGCACTACTTCTCAAAGAAAGGTGTGCCTGTGCTCCACCAGCATGTCGCACACAACATCACCGCTTCTTTGAGAAACTCTGTGTGTGACAGGGTGCATTTCACCACAGACACTTGGACGAGTAGGCATGGGCAGGGGCGTTACATGTCGCTGACTGGGCACTGGGTAACTATGGTGACAGCAGGACAAGGGGCTGCTGTCCAAGTCTTGCCGTCCCCACGAGTTGTGCGTCAATCCTTTTTATCTCGAAGTTCCTCCACTGCATCTGCCTCCTCAACCTCCTCTCGGTCCTCGACCTGCACCCAAAGCCTGTCTGGTCATGCCACAAGTTTTCTAACTGCGCAGAAGGGATCCTGCACACCTCCTTACTATGCTGGCAGCAGGGCTCAACGTCATCAAGCAGTTTTTACTTTGAAATGTCTGGGAAATGTGAGTCACACAGCTGAGGAGTTGTGGTCAGCTCTGGAGAACCAGTTTCATGAATGGTTGTCTCCACTGGACCTGAAACCAGGGAAGGCCGTGTGCGACAATGCTGCAAACCTGGGTGCGGCCCTTCGCCGGGGCAATATCACACACGTGCCTTGTATGGCTCACGTGTTGAACCTGGTTGTCCAGCAAGTTTTAGCCCACTATCCCGGACTAGATGGCCTTCTGCAGAGGGCACGGTCACTGCGTGCTCACTTCCGCCATTCGCATCCCGCAGCTCAGCGACTTACATCTCTACAGAAGTTGTTGGTAGAGATGAGCGTTGTTCTACTCGAACTGTTCGCCAATCTCAAATTCGAGCTGTTTTGGGCGGTGTTCGAGCCGGTCGGCGAACACGAACAATTTGATAAAAATTCGGCTGTTCGAGGTTATGTTCGATAACTGTTCGTGCACCAAAATCATAACTGGATTTTTTCTCAGTAATGATGAAAATTAATGTTAATACGCAGTTTGAGTGTACAGCGGGGCGGGGGGAGGGGCAGGGGATGGATCTCTGCAGGAACAATGAAGATCTCCATTTTTTTTTCTCTTTCCCGCATTTGCAGTGGGGAGGTGCAATCTGTCAGCCTATCAGCAGCGCACACACGGAGCGAAGTGCTTTTTTTCACACAAGCAAGGGCATGTGTGATTGGCAGTGTATGTCACATGTCCTTGCCTTATAAGACCAAGCCATTTTCCCCGTCGCCACCATTTTCTCACTGCTGCAGCTGCGTGTTAGACGGCACCGCTGTTGCTGTGTGCGATATACCTTGTTAATTTCAAGCCAATTTTCGCACAAATATACAGATAGCTTGGGAGTAGGGAATAGTTGTGATTGCAGTCCTTTTAAGGACTAGGTTACAGCATTTCCTACGACTTTTATCAGGCAGGTCTGTGCTCTTAAATAGATAGATTGTGGGAGTAAAGACTAATTGTAATTGGAGTCCTTTTCAGGACTAGGTTACATCAGTTCCAATCAGTTTTTGCCAGGCAGGTCTGTGCCAGTGCTGTGCAAGTTTTTTTCACAGCATTTGGCTGAATCTAGCAAAGCTAATCCTTTTTGGCCTATTGCAGAGTGTGTTAGTCAGTGGAGTAGCCTATCTGTGTTGCAAGATATACCACCTGTGTATAGAATACCAATTTTTTTACTGCACCTAGTGAAGTAAAATCTTTTGGGCATAGCATCATTCTATTAGTCCATCTATACTGACCTCCATCAGGTTGCAAACTGAATATAATTTTTTTCTGCATCTAGCTCTGAAAAAATATTTGGGCTTCTAGCGGTGTGTGGGACTTGGTCTATTAGTCCATCTATACTGACCTCCATCAGGTTGCAAATTAAAAATAATTTTTTTCTGCATCTAGCTCTGAAAAAATATTTGGGCTTCTAGCAGTGTGTGGGACTTGGTCTATTAGTCCATCTATACTGACCTCCATCAGGTTGCAAATTAAAAATAATTTTTTTCTTCATTTATCTCTGAAAAAATATTTGGGCTTCTAGCAGCGTGTGGGACTTGTTCTATTAGTCCATCTATACTGACCTCCATCAGGTTGCAAATTAAAAATAATTTTTTTCTGCATCTAGCTCTGAAAAAATATTTGGGCTTCTAGCAGTGTGTGGGACTTGGTCTATTAGTCCATCTATACTGACCTCCATCAGGTTGCAAATTAAAAATAATTTTTTTCTGCATCTAGCTCTGAAAAAATATTTGGGCTTCTAGCAGTGTGTGGGACTTGGTCTATTAGTCCATCTATACTGACCTCCATCAGGTTGCAAATTGAATAAAAAAATTTTCTGCATCTAGCTCTGAAAAAATATTTGGGCTTCTAGCGGTGTGTGGGACTTGGTCTATTAGTCCATCTATACTGACCTCCATCAGGTTGCAAATTAAAAATAATTTTTTTCTGCATCTAGCTCTGAAAAAATATTTGGGCTTCTAGCAGTGTGTGGGACTTGGTCTATTAGTCCATCTATACTGACCTCCATCAGGTTGCAAATTAAAAATAATTTTTTTCTTCATTTAGCTCTGAAAAAATATTTGGGCTTCTAGCAGTGTGTGGGACTTGTTCTATTAGTCCTTCTATACAGACGTCCAGCAGGTTGCAAATTGAATATAATTTTTTTCTGCATCTAGCTCTGAAAAAATATTTGGGCTTCTAGCGGTGTGTGGGACTTGGTCTATTAGTCCATCTATACTGACCTCCATCAGGTTGCAAATTAAAAATAATTTTTTTCTGCATCTAGCTCTGAAAAAATATTTGGGCTTCTAGCAGTGTGTGGGACTTGGTCTATTAGTCCATCTATACTGACCTCCATCAGGTTGCAAATTAAAAATAATTTTTTTCTGCATCTAGCTCTGAAAAAATATTTGGGCTTCTAGCAGTGTGTGGGACTTGGTCTATTAGTCCATCTATACTGACCTCCATCAGGTTACAAATTAAAAATAATTTTTTTCTGCATCTAGCTCTGAAAAAATATTTGGGCTTCTAGCAGTGTGTGGGACTTGGTCTATTAGTCCATCTATACTGACCTCCATCAGGTTGCAAATTAAAAATAATTTTTTTCTGCATCTAGCTCTGAAAAAATATTTGGGCTTCTAGCAGTGTGTGGGACTTGGTCTATTAGTCCATCTATACTGACCTCCATCAGGTTGCAAATTAAAAATAATTTTTTTCTGCATCTAGCTCTGAAAAAATATTTGGGCTTCTAGCAGTGTGTGGGACTTGGTCTATTAGTCCATCTATACTGACCTCCATCAGGTTGCAAATTGAATAAAAAAATTTTCTGCATCTAGCTCTGAAAAAATATTTGGGCTTCTAGCGGTGTGTGGGACTTGGTCTATTAGTCCATCTATACTGACCTCCATCAGGTTGCAAATTAAAAATAATTTTTTTCTGCATCTAGCTCTGAAAAAATATTTGGGCTTCTAGCAGTGTGTGGGACTTGATCTATTAGTCCATCTATACTGACCTCCATCAGGTTGCAAATTAAAAATAATTTTTTTCTTCATTTAGCTCTGAAAAAATATTTGGGCTTCTAGCAGTGTGTGGGACTTGTTCTATTAGTCCTTCTATACTGACGTCCAGCAGGTTGCAAATTGAATATAATTTTTTTCTGCATCTAGCTCTGAAAAAATATTTGGGCTTCTAGCGGTGTGTGGGTCTTGGTCTATTAGTCCATCTATACTGACCTCCATCAGGTTGAAAATTAAAAATAATTTTTTTCTGCATCTAGCTCTGAAAAAATATTTGGGCTTCTAGCAGTGTGTGGGACTTGGTCTATTAGTCCATCTATACTGACCTCCATCAGGTTGCAAATTAAAAATAATTTTTTTCTGCATCTAGCTCTGAAAAAATATTTGGGCTTCTAGCAGTGTGTGGGACTTGGTCTATTAGTCCATCTATACTGACCTCCATCAGGTTGCAAATTAAAAATAATTTTTTTCTGCATCTAGCTCTGAAAAAATATTTGGGCTTCTAGCAGTGTGTGGGACTTGGTCTATTAGTCCATCTATACTGACCTCCATCAGGTTGCAAATTAAAAATAATTTTTTTCTGCATCTAGCTCTGAAAAAATATTTGGGCTTCTAGCAGTGTGTGGGACTTGGTCTATTAGTCCATCTATACTGACCTCCATCAGGTTGCAAATTAAAAATAATTTTTTTCTGCATCTAGCTCTGAAAAAATATTTGGGCTTCTAGCAGTGTGTGGGACTTGGTCTATTAGTCCATCTATACTGACCTCCATCAGGTTGCAAATTGAATAAAAACATTTTCTGCATCTAGCTCTGAAAAAATATTTGGGCTTCTATCGGTGTGTGGGACTTGGTCTATTAGTCCATCTATACTGACCTCCATCAGGTTGCAAATTAAAAATAATTTTTTTCTGCATCTAACCCAGCCAATAGTTTTGGCCTAATACCACAGTTTGGCCACTCAGCTCTGCTCGGTTACCATCCATTGTTTTTTTGTGCAAACAACTCCAGAGTTGTGAATTAGTTAACCACCAAAATGAGTGGAAAAAGGCCTGCTGCTGGTGGAAAGTGGAATAGGCGTGTTGGGAAGGGGAAAAAAGGTTGTGTCCGTGGGGTAGGTGCAGAAGAAAGACCATCTTCCAGCCAAACTAAAATGTCTACTTCTTTTAGCGGACAATGTGATAAGATCCCTTTCTTACGGCCACGCCAATCGCTACAAATTCCAGATGAGGCACAAAAACAGCAGGTGCTTCAACGGATATCAAGTGCTCCTTTAAGTGGGCTCTACTCCACATCAACTTCAACATCACAAATACTCCAGTCCTCAAAGGTGTCACCCAAATCGCACTTGCTTCCTCACAGCTCCTAAATCTCCAGCTGCCCGCCTGAGTATGAGGAAGAACAGATGGTTGAGTCTGCAGAGCTGTTTACTCATACTATAGCCTGGGAATCAGAGGTCGACTCCAGCGCTTCTGTGAATCCAGACGAGGAAATGATCTGCACTGATGCCCAGAATCTTTATGAGTCGGATCCAGGACCAGACGCAGAAGGTTCTGACCATAATGTAGACCCTCATTCCCAAACTGTAACTCCTGTTGGTGGAGACAATGAGGAAGACGATGATAAGACTCAAATACCTGATTGGAGCGACAACTTTAGTTTTTTGTCAGGGCAGGAACAGGTTGGCTCTGAGGACGACGGGTGTGATAACGCACAGGGTGATGATGATGAGGTCGGAGATCCCACTTACTGTCAACCCACAGTCAGCCAAGAGATGAGGTCAGCAGAGGAGGTGGAGGAAGATGCTAGTGACGACGAGGTCAGGTTGCGCCTTCCTGGACAGAGACGTAGTACTGGAAGCACGTCAACAACTGCATCCTCAAACACAACTCTGCCTCTCACCACAAGTCGTGGTGGCTCTTCAGGTCGCATGGGTGCTAAGCCTTGCATAGCCTGGGCATTTTTTCAGATCGATAAAGATGACCCAACTCGTGTTATCTGTAACATTTGTCAGCAAAAGCTAAGTAGAGGCCAAAAAATACATAGTTTGAGTACTTCATGCATGAACCGGCACATGGACATGAAGCATAAGTTGCAGTGGGAAGCTCAGTGTGCTACAATGCGGCCTAGCCGGCCCGGCCAACCACCGTCTGCCATATCTTGTGCATCCGCGGCCTCTTCATCCTCTGTGACTGGGGGGACAGCAGTCACACCTGTTTTGGGGCGCAGACCTGCCACCTCTTTACCCGCAACAGCCAGCGTGATTGGCAGGTCATCATTTTCTTTGGAGGTGGTAACACCAGCTGGTCTTGAGCGCTGTCCGACATCGATAGCACCACCTTTGGATCAAGGCAACCTAACATGTCCGCCTGCATCTTCCTCACAGACCGACAGTTTGCCGGGGACACCCTTATCAACCCCGTCTAAGCACAATAGCCAGCCCTCGGTCCCTCAGATGTGGACAAGTAAAAGACCATTTCCTCCTAGCCATGAGAAAGCTAAGAGGTTGAATTTCACCATCTGCAAGCTCTTGGCTACAGAAATGCTGCCTTTCCGCCTGGTGGACACAGAGGATTTTCGAGACCTTATGTCCGTCGCAGTGCCCCAGTACCAGATGCCCAGTCGGTACTACTTCTCAAAGAAAGGTGTGCCTGCGCTCCACCAGCATGTCGCACACAACATCACCGCTTCTTTGAGAAACTCTGTGTGTGACAGGGTGCATTTCACCACAGACACTTGGACGAGTAGGCATGGACAGGGGCGTTACATGTCGCTGACTGGGCACTGGGTAACTATGGTGACAGCAGGACAAGGGGCTGCTGTCCAAGTCTTGCCGTCCCCACGAGTTGTGCGTCAATCCTCTTTATGTCAAAGTTCCTCCACTGCTTCTGCCTCCTCAACCTCCTCTCGGTCTTCCACCTGCACCCAAAGCCTGTCTGGTCATGCCACAAGCTTTCTAACTGCGCAGAAGGGATCCTGCACACCTCCTTACTATGCTGGCAGTAGGGCTCAACGTCATCAGGCGGTTTTTACATTGAAATGTCTGGGAAATGTGAGTCACACAGCTGAGGAGTTGTGGTCAGCTCTGGAGAACCAATTTCATGAATGGTTGTCTCCACTGGACCTGAAACCAGGGAAGGCCGTGTGCGACAATGCTGCAAACCTGGGTGCGGCCCTTCGCCGGGGCAATGTCACACACGTGCCTTGTATGGCTCACGTGTTGAACCTGGTTGTCCAGCAATTTTTAGCCCACTATCCCAGACTAGATGGCCTTCTGCAGAGGGCACGGTCGCTGTGTGCTCACTTCCGCCGTTCGCATCTCGCAGCTCAGCGACTTACATCTCTACAGAAGTCGTTGGGCCTGCCACTTCACCGGCTAAAATGCGATGTGCCTACCCGGTGGAATTCAACTCTGCACATGTTGCAGCGACTGTGGCAGCACCGACAAGCCCTGGTGCAATACGTTCTGACGTATAGCCTGGGCCAACGAGATTCAGAGGTGGGGCAAATCACGCTGGAGGAGTGGTCTCAGATCAGGGACCTATGCACCCTTCTGCACAGTTTTGAAATGGCGACGAAGATGTTTAGTGCTGACGATGCCATTATCAGCATGACTATTCCGGTGATTTACATGCTGGAGCACATGTTAAACAGAATTCGGAGTCAGGTGGTGGCACAAGAGGAGGTGGAGGAAGTAGAGGAGGAGGAGTTGTATGCGGAAGGGCTAACATCTGCAAGGTCCAGACGGTCGGCAGCACCAAGGCGGCAGGCATGTGAGGGTGGGGGAGATGATTTTACCAGGGCGCATGGTAGCAGCCAAACTAGTGAGGAAGGTGCAGGAGCCCAGGAAGAAGTGGAGGACGAACTGATGGAAGACTCATCAGATGAGGGAGACCTTGATCACATTTCTGTTGTGCGAGGTTGGGGGGAGAGGACAGAGGAAGGAAGCATGATTGTTACCTCGCCACCAACACAACAGGGACTTGGTGCTCCTGGATGCGCAACACACATGAGTGCCTTCTTGCTGCACTACCTGCAACATGACCCTCGAATTGTGAGAATTAGAAATAATCCTGACTACTGGGTTGCCACACTGTTAGATCCCCGGTACAAAAGTAAATTTGCAGAAATTATTCCTGCCATAGAAAGGGATGCACGCATGCAGGAGTATCAGCAGAGACTGTTGCAGAATCTTACATGTGCTTTTCCACAAAATACCAGTGGTGCATGTAGTGAATCTCACAGTTCCAACTTGCCAACCGTGGGACCGTCAAGTGTTCAGCACTCAAACCGTAACAGAACCACAGTATCTGCTGGTAACATCAATTTTGCGGAATCATTTCACCACTTTTTTAGCCCATCCTTTGCAAGGCCACAGGAGACAAGAAGTCTGACACATAGTCAATGCCTAGAGACGATGGTACAGGAGTATCTCCAAGTAAACATTGAAGCCACGACTGTGTCACTGGACCCTTGCTCTTTTTGGGCTTCCAATCTGGATAAATGGCCGGAGCTAGCCACTTACGCCTTGGAGATCTTGTCATGCCCCGCAGCCAGCGTTCTGTCTGAACGTGTGTTCAGCGCTGCTGGTGGTGTGCTGACAGATAAGCGCACGCGGCTCTCCACTGATAATGTAGACAGACTCACGTTCATAAAGATGAACAAATCATGGATCCGAAACGACTTTTCTACCCCTGTGTCATCCTGGGGAGAGTAAAAGCTTGATGATTGGTTAAAATCACCCTACCAACCGTTTTAAGCTTTCAAATTACTAATCATGTTTATCTGTATCTTGACTGGAAAATAATTTGGGCTTTGTAGCAGTGTGCAGCACTGATCCTATTAGGCCATCTATAATAAGCTTCACCAGATTTAAAATTAAAAATAATTTTTAGCTGCATCTAGCCCGGAAAATAATTTTGGGGCTCCGAGATGCGCAAGACACATAAGTGCCTTCTTGCTGCACTACCTGCAGCATGACCCTCATATTGTCAGAATTCGAAGTAATCATGACTACTGGGTTGCCACACTCTTAGATCCCCCAAACTTTTCGATCAACCTTTTCATTTTAATAAAGACCAAAAAAATGGTCATTTTTGAAATTATAAGCATTAGCAGGTTGTTAGAAACTGAAATCAAACAGTTTTCAACTCAAAACTTTATTCTAGGTGATGTTACATTTTCACATAGGACCCCTTGTTCGAAAGGAGCTTCTGAACTCTCTCGTCCATTGAATTTGTCAGGTTTTGGATGGTTTCTGCTTCAATTGTTTTGCATGAGGACAGAATACCCTCCCAGAGCTGTTGCTTAGATGTGAACTGCCTCCCGCCATCATAGACACTCCTTTTAATGATGCTCCAAAGGTTCTGAATGGGGTAGAGGTCAGGGGAGCATGGGGGTCACACCATAAGTTTGACCCCTTTTATGCCCATATCAGCCAGAGATGCAGATGTTTTATGTGCAGCATGAGATGGTGCATTATCATGCAGAAAAATGATCTTGCTGTGAAATACACGGTTCTTCTTCTTGAACCATGGCAGGAAGTGCTGTTTGAGAAAATCCACATACATTATGGAGTTCATCTTTAGCGCCTTCAGGGATCCTAAAGGGGCCGACAATCTCTCTCACCATGATTCCAGCCCAAAACATTACTCCACCTCCTCCTTGTTGGCGCTGTAGCCGTGTTTGCGTGGGGTGTCCATCAACCAGCCATCCTCCACTCCATTCATCTGGACCATCGAGCGCTGCACGGCACTCATCCGTGAACAAAACAGTTTTGAAATCAGTCTTCATGTAATGTTTGGCCCACTGGAGCCGTTTCTGCTTGTGTGAAGTGGATAGAGGAGGTCGACAGGATGGCGTATGCACAGCTGCAAACCTCTGAAGGACCCTGCATCTTGTTGTTCGGGGGACGTTGGAGGCACAAGCAGCTTCAAAAACTTGTCTGCTGCTATGACAAGGCTTTTTTGCCGCTGCTCTTTCAACCTGACGTAATTGCCTGTAGGAAAGAGTCCTCAATTTGCCCTTATCAGCACGCACACGTGTGTACTGTGAATCAGCTACATACTTCTTGATTGCCAAGACAGTTCATCCTGATCATCGCACAATGTTGATTGTAGTCATGCCTTGACCTAAACACTCCACAATTTGTTGCTTCTCAGCAGCCGACACATCCTTTTTCTTTCCCATTTTGGCAGAAAATGTAGGCTGCTTAATAATGTGAGAGAGCCTTCTTAAGTAGTCTTGCCTTTCATTGGACACACCTGCCAAACTAATTAGCACAGGTGTCTGCAATTGCTTACAGTGATATAAAGAGCCCTGACACACATCACCATCAATGAGTTTAACTGACAAACAAACAAATTCTTCCCTTATCACTCCTAAACACTTTTTGCATAATAATTTGGAACGCGGTGTACATGTGCTTTTCCACAAAACACCAGTGGTTCACGTAGTGAATCTTACAGTTCTAACTTGCCAACCGTGGTCTGTATGGAATTGTTCAATAAAGGGCCCAAAATTAAGATAACATAGATGGGAGAGGTCTCTATGAATAGGAATTCCTAAGTATTTGATACCCTGTGAGGGCCAGGCAAAGGGAAAGTTGGACTGGATGGAATCCTATATGGATTTAGGGAGGGAGTCATCGAGGGCCTCAGACTTCGCTGCATTGATTTTAAAATTTTACCATGTAACAAAGTGATCTATTTCAGCCATAACAGCAGGGATGGATATATGTGATTGAGTGATATATACTAGGACATCATCAGCAAATAGAGAGCACTTGTACTCGGTGCCTCCCACCTCAATCCACCTAATATTGGGGTTATGGCGAATTGATGAGAGCAGGTGCTCCATCACTAGGATGTATAAGAGAGGGGACAGAGGACATCCCTGCCTTGTCCCATTGGTGATTGTGAAAGGTGATGAAAATGTTCTGACGCACCCCCTGGGCCTTGGGACACCCGGAGCCGGACCCTTTTTGGTGGATGCTGGTGGTTGTAGTCTTCGTGGCGGCGATCCGGTTCCGTGGCTCAGGGCGGTCAAACCAGTGGCGGAACTATTTATGTGGTTTTGATGTTTAAATGTCCGACTACGCCACCCGTGGATTGCGGTCAGAGTGAACCGCCGCTACAGGGCAGACCGCTAAGGCTGGTGTTGTGGGTGCAGCAGAGCGTAGCATAACTCCCCACAGGAGGAGTATAGCCTCAGGGCAGTGTATGCGGAGGATGGGGGTGATGGTGCAGGGCAGCAGCAGTAACGACACGGAGTCAGTGATGCAGTTCAGGGCCTTTACTCACAGTTCTTATTATCCAGACCATGTCTGCAGGTAACGGCTGCCCACGTCGTACTGTGCTCACCAGGTGAGGGGCTCAGACAACTCCCAGATAACTTTGGAGCGCTTCACAGGACCCCCTTTGTGTGTCCTTTGTCTGGCCTTTCTTACCAACACTTCTGTCCGGCTGCCTCGGGCCTCCTCTTGGTAAACTTGGCGCCAGTTTCCCTGACCCTATGTGGTGCCTTCCTAGCGGGTGGAGCAAGGGGCTGCGCCACATAAAATGTCAGAGCCTCCGGTTTCTAGCTGAGGGTCGTTTCCTGCCTCCACTAGTTCGGGGACCGGTCTCCCCCTTTGGCCTGACCCCTCCACGCAGGTGGATTCGGGCGTGCGGTGGCGACTCGCCCGTCCGCACCCCTGGGATCCCTTCATTCCTCGTTCCTGGAGCCTTCTCCGCTCCTCTTCCTTCCTTCTCCCTCTTGCAGGCCTGGGCCTCTGTTACTAGGCCCGCCTCCGGAGCAGAGCTCATGCAGAGCCCCTGCTCCCTGCCACTTCTGCTCAGACTTCTCTGCACTGAGCTAAGATGGTGCCCACCTTTTATACTCCCTTCTCAATGCACCCAGGAACTGCTTCCTCCCTGCTCCTGCACTGCAGGGTTCCCCTTCCTCAGTGTTCCCTCCCCCCACTCCAGCCAGGGACAGGGACTGTCGTGCCCATCTCAGGGGCATATTGGTCGCCCTGCCCCACGGCAATGTGGTGTAATGCATGCAGGTGTCGGGTCCTGATCCACACTCCATCCTTATCTGAGAGTGAGATATCACACCTCTGGGTGAGGTGCAATACGTCTGTAGCAACCGAGCCCTCGGTGCTACAGTTCCATTTATCTTCAGCCTAGGTGACGTATTGTGATACAGGGCCGTGATTTTGGCTATAAAAGGGTCCCCTAGACCCCTACCCCAAGCTTTTTAAGAGAATCATATATGGCGTGCCAGGAGACTCTATGGAATGCTTTCTCAGCATCCAACGAGAGTATCTACTTACAAATTTTTTACTGCATCTAGCCCAGGAAATACTTTGTGCCTAGTAGCAGTGTCTGCTAGTCAGCGGATTATCCCGGCTGTTAAGCAAGCTACACCACCTGTAGTTTGGACACTTAATTTTTTCAAAGGAAATGCTTCGGGACCACGGGATACTTAGTGAAGAGCATCAGGAGGCACCCCAAGGCATAGGGGCTGGGACTGGCACTAGGATGCCTTGCGGTGGACAGCCGAGCTCGATCCTTATAAAAGCTTTTTAACTGCAGCAGCTTTAGTGGACGCTACTGGAGCTGGAATTACGCGGCTGCTGGCATGAGACTTGCCCTCCAATAGATCCTTGTAAATGGATTTAAAGTGTATTCATTCAAATTAGAGGGACAATTTAAATTAAAAAGCTTAGAGCTGCCTCCACCACAGGGGGGCTCTCTCGACCCACCAGCGGACAGGCACCAGTATTGGGAGAGGGGGGCTGGCCGTCAGGGTTCACCGCGGCTCTGGCACAAACCCGGCGACACGGAGGTGGCACGGGCAGGAGCGGACTGGCCGTCTCGGCTTCTCACTTTTTGGATTTTAGAAGGGCATGACATGCCTATATCTGTGTCTCCCCCTCCTTTTACTCCTCCACCTCTTTTATTTTCGCATGACTATATGTACTTGTCACTTTTCCATGTGTTAGTTGTGTCTTCTGAGCAGTTTGTCAGCTTTTGGACACCTTTGAAGGTGTTTTCTATGTGTTTCTATGTGTTTTTGTTTGCCTGCCATTGGTTTTAACGGTGTTCGAAGGTGTTCGACGAACAGTTCGACGAACAGTTCGGCGAACACACGGGTGTTCGACGAACCGAACCGAACTCGAACACTACGGGGGTGGCTCAACACTAGTCGTTGGGCCTGCCACTTCACCGGCTAAAATGCGATGTGCCTACCTGGTGGAATTCAACTCTGCACATGTTGCAGCGACTTTGGCAGCACCGACAAGCCCTGGTGCAATACGTTCTGACGTATAGCCTGGGCCAACGAGATCCAGAGGATTGGCAAATCACGCTAGAGGAGTGGTCTCAGATCAGGGACCTATGCACCCTTCTGCACAGTTTTGAAATGGCGACGAAGATGTCTAGTGCTGACGATGCCATTATCAGCATGACTATTCCGTTGATTTACATGCTGGAGTACATGTTAAACAGAATTCGGAGTCAGGTGGTGGGACAAGAGGAGGTGGAGGAAGTAGAGGAGGAGGAGTTGTATGCGGAAGGGCTAACATCTGCAAGGTCCAGACGGTCGGCAGCACCAAGGCGGCAGGCATGTGAGGGTGGGGGAGATGGTTTTACCAGGGCGCATTGTAGCAGCCAAACTAGTGAGGTGCAGGAGCCCAGGAAGAAGTGGAGGACGAACTGATGGAAGACTCATCAGATGAGGGAGACCTTGATCACATTTCTGTTGTGCGAGGTTGGGGGGAGAGGGCAGAGGAAGGAAGCATGATTGTTACCTCGCCACCAACACAACAGGGACTTGGTGCTCCTGGATGCGCAAGACACATGAGTGCCTTCTTGCTGCACTAACTGCAACATGACCCTCGAATTGTGAGAATTAGAAATAATCCTGACTACTGGGTTGCCACACTGTTAGATCCCCGGTACAAAAGTAAATTTCCAGAAATTATTCCTGCCATAGAAAGAGATGCACACATGCAGGAGTATCAGCAGAGACTGTTGCAGAATCTTACATGTGCTTTTCCACAAAACACTAGTGGTGCACGTAGTGAATCTCACAGTTCCAACTTGCCAACCGTGGGACCGTCAAGTGTTCAGCACTCAAAACGTAACAGAAACACAGTATCTGCTGGTAACATCAATTTTGCGGAATAATTTCACCACTTTTTTAGCCCATTCTTTGCAATGCAACAGGAGGTAAGAAGTCTAACACATAGTCAACGCCTAGAGACGATGGTACAGGAGTATCTCCAAGTAAACATTGAAGCCATGACTGTGTCACTGGACCCTTGCTCTTTTTGGGCTTCCAATCTGGATAAATGGCCGGAGCTCGCCACTTACGCCTTGGAGATCTTGTCATGCCCCGCAGCCAGCATTGTGTCTGAACGTGTGTTCAGCACTGCTGGTGGTGTGCTGACAGATAAGCGCACGCGGCTCTCCACTGATAATGTAGACAGACTCACGTTCATAAAGATGAACAAATCGTGGATCCGAAACGACTTTTCTACCCCTGTGTCATCCTGGGGAGAGTAAAAGCTTGATGATTTGTTAAAATCACCTCACCAACCATTTTAAGCTTTCAAATTACTAATCATGTTTATCTGCATCTTGGCTGGAAAATAATTTGGGCCTTGTAGCAGTGTGCAGTACTGATTCTATTAGGCAATTTATACTAAACTCCACCTGATTTAAAATTACAAATCATGTTTATCTGTATCTTGGCTGGAAAATAATTTGGGCCTTGTAGCAGTTTGCAGTACTGGTTCTATTAGGCCATCTATACTAAGCTCCACCAGCTTTCAAATTAATAATAATTTTTAGCTGCATCTAGCCCGGAAAATAATTTTGGGGCTCCTAGATGCGCAAGACACATGAGTGCCTTCTTGCTGCACTACCTGCAACATGACCCTCAGATTGTCAGAATTCAAAATAATCCTGACTACTGGGTTGCCACACTCTTAGATCACCCCACACTCTTCGATCAACCTTTTCATTTTAATAAAGAACAAAAAAATGGTCATTTTTGAAATTATAAGCATTAGCATGAGGACAGAATGCCCTCGTAGAGCTGTTGCTTAGACGTGAACTGTCTCCTGCCATCATAGACACTCCTTTTTATGATGCTCCAGAGGTTCTCAATGGGGTTGAGGTCAGGGGAGCATGGGGGTCAGGTTTGTCCCCTTTTATGCCCATATCAGCCAGAGATGCAGATGTGTTATGAGCAGCATGAGACGGTGCATTATCATGCATGAAAATGATCTTGCTGCGGAATACACGGTTCTTCTTCTTGAACCATGGCAGGAAGTGCTGTTTGAGAAACTCCACATACATTATGAAGTTCATCTTTACCCCTTCAGGGATCCTAAAGGGGCCGACAATCTCTCTCCCATGATTCCAGCCCAAAACATTACTCCACCTCCTCCTTGTTGGCGCCGTAGCCGTGTTTGCATGGGGTGTCCATCAACCAGCCAACCTCAACTCCATCCATCTGGACCATCGAGCGTTGCACGGCACTCATCGGTGAACAAAACAGTTTTGAAGTCAGTCTTCATGTATTGTTTGGCCCACTGAAGCCGTTTCTGCTTGTGTACAGTGGATAGAGGAGGTCGACGGGATGGCTTACGCACAGCTGCAAACCTCTGAAGGACCCTACATCTTGTTGTTTGGGGGATGTTGGAGGCACCAGCAGCTGCAAAAACTTGTCTGCTGCTATGACTAGGCTTTTTTGCCGCAGCTCTTTTAACCTGACGTAATTGCCTGTAGGAAAGAGTCCTCAATTTTCCCTTATCAGCACGCACACGTGTGTACTGTGAAACAGCTACATACTTCTTGATTGTGCGATGATCAGGATGAAGTGCCTTGGCAATGTTGATTGTAGTCATGCCTTGACCTAAACACTCCACAATTTGTTGCTTCTCAGCAGCCGACACATCCTTTTTCTTTCCCATTTTGGCAGAAAATGTAGGCTGCTTAATAATGTGGGACAGCCTTCTTAAGTAGTCTTGCCTTTCATTGGACACATCTGCCAAACTGAGTAGCACAGGTGTCTGCAATTGCTTACAGTGATATAAAGAGCCCTGACACACATCAACATCAAAAAGTTTAACTGACAAACAAAAAAATTCTTACCTTATCACTCCTAAACACTTTTTGCATAATAATTTGGAACACAGTGTACATGTGCTTTTCCACAAAACACCAGTGGTTCACGTAGTGAATCTTACAGTTCTAACTTGCCAACCGTGGTCTGTATGGAGTTGTTCAATAAAGGGCCCAAAATTAAGATAACATAGACGGGAGAGGTCTCTATGAATACGAATTTCTAAACATTTTATACCCTGTGAGGGCCAGGCAAAGGGAAAGTTGGACTGGATGGAATCATGTATGGATTTGGGGAGGGAGACATCGAGGGCCTCAGACTTCGCTGCATTTATTTTAAAAATTGACCATGTAACAAAGTGATCTATTTCAGCCATAACAGCATGGATGGATATATGTGATTGAGTGATATATACTAGGACATCATCAGCAAATGCAGAGCACTTGTACTCGGTGCCTCCCACCTTAATCCACCTAATATTGGGGTTATGGCGAATTGATCAGAGCAGGTGCTTCATCACTAGGATGTACAAGAGAGGGGACAGAGGACATCCCTGCCTTGTCCCATTGGTGATTATGAAAGGTCATGAAAATGTTCCATTTATCTTCAGCCTAGGTGACGTATTGCGATACAGGGCCATGAATTTGCCTATAAAAGGGTCCCCTAGACCCCTACCCCAAGCTTTTTAAGAGAATAATATATGGCGTGCCAGGAGACTCTATGGAATGCTTTCTCAGCATCCAACGAGAGTATCTAATTACAAATTTTTAACTGCATCTAGCCCAGGAAATACTTAGTAGCAGTGTCTGCTAGTCAGCGGATTATCCCAGCTGTTAAGCTTGCTACACCACCTGTAGTTTGGACACTTAATTTTTTCAAAGGAAATGGTTCGGGCCCCTGGGACACTCAGTGAAGAGCATCGGGGTGGCACCCCAGGGCACAGGGGCTGGGACTGGTGGTAGGACCGCCAAGCTCGATCCTTATAAAAGCTTTTTAACTGCAGCAGCTTTAGTGGACGCTACTGGAGCTGGAATTACCGCGGCTGCTGGCATGAGACTTGCCCTTCAATAGATCCTTGTAAAAGAATTTAAAGTGTACTTATTCAAATTAGACAGACAATTTAAATTAAAAAGATTAGACCTGCCTCCACAGCAGGGGGGCTCGCTCGACCCACCAGCGGACAGGCACCAGTATTGGGAGAGGGGGGCTGGCCGTCAGGGTCCACTACTGCTCTGGCACAAACCCGGCGACACGGAGGTCGTACGGGCAGGAACGGACTGGCCGTGTCGGTTTCGCACTTTTTTGGTTTTAGAAGGGCATTACATGCCTATATCTGTGTCTCCCCATCCTTTTACTCCTCCACCTCTTTTCTTTTTGCATGACTATATGTATTTGTCACTTTTCCATGTGTTAGTTGTGTCTTCTGAGCAGTTTGTCAGCTTTTGGACACCTTTGAAGGTGTTTCTATGTGTTTTTGTTTGCCTGCCATTCGTGTTCGAAGGTGTTCGACGAACAGTTCGACGAACATTTCGGCGAACATACGGGTGTTCGACGAACCGAACCGAACTCGAACACTACGGTGGTGGCTCAACACTAGTAGCGAGCACTTGCGCTCAAGACTAATGACAACTTATTCAATATGATGACCTAATGTTATAAAATTCTGTGTCTTACCTCTGGGTTCAAAATGTTCACTATACCCCTTGATAAAATCCTTGAGGGGTGTAGTTTCGAAAATGGCGTCACTTGTGGGAGTTTCCACTATTTAGGCACATCAGGGGCTCTCCAAATGCGACATGGCGTCCGCTCTCGATTCCAGCCGATTTTGCGTTCAAAAAGTCACACAGTGCTCCTTCCCTTCTGAACTCTGCCGTGCACCCAAACGCTGTATTTTCCCCACATATGGAGTATTGGCGTACTCAGGAGAAATTGCACAAAAGTTTTTGGTGTCCATTTTCTCCTCTTACCCTTGTGAAAATAAAAAAATTGGGGCTAAAACATCATTTTTGTGGAAAAAGTTAGATTTTTTTATTTTCACGGCTCCATGTTATAAATTTCTGTAAAGGACTTGGGGGCTCAAGGTGCTCACCACCCATCTAGATAAGTTCCCTGAGGGGTCTAGTTTCCAAAATGATGTCACTTGTGGGGGGTTTCCACTGTTTAGGCACATCAGGGGCTCCCCAAATGCAACATGGCGTCCGCTAATTATTCAAGCATATTTCACAATCAAAAAGTCAAATGGCGCTCCTTCCCTTCCGAACCCTGCCGTGCACTCAAACAGTGGTTTTACCCCACATATGGGGTATCTCCTTACTCAGGAGAAATTGAACAACAAACTGCATGGTGCAATTTCTCCTGTTGCCCTTATGAAAATGCAAAAGAGGGGGCTGAAAAACATTTTTGTGGGAAAAATGTGAAAATTTTATTTTTACGGCTCAATGTTATAAACTTCTGTGAAGCACCTGGTGGTTCAAGGCGCTCACCTCACATCTAGATAAGTTCTCTGTGGGGTCTAGTTACCAAAATGGTGGCACTTGTGGGGGGTTTCCACTGTTTAGGCACATCAGGGGCTCCCCAAATGCAACATGGCGTCCGCTAATTATTCAAGCAAATTTTACATTCAAAAAGTCAAATGGCGCTCCTTCCCTTCCAAACCCTGCCGTGCGCCCAAACAGTGGTTTTCCCCACATATTGGGTATCTGCGTGCCCAGGGGAAATTGCACAACAAATTTTGGGGTCCATTTTTTCTTGTTATCCCTGCGAAAATAAAAAAATTGGGTCTAAAGTAACATTTTTGTGAAAAAAGTTAAATGTTAATTTTTTTCTTCCACATTCCAAAAATTCCTGTGGAGAACCTGAAGGGTTAATAAAGATCTTGAATGTGGTTTTGAGCACCTTGAGGGGTGCAGTTTTTAGAATGGTGTCACTTTTTGGTATTTGCTGTCATAAAGGCCTCTCAAAGTCACTTCAAATATGATGTGGTCCTTAAAAAAATGGTTTTGTAAATTTTGTTGGAAAAATGAGAAATCGCTTGTCAACTTTTAACCCTTATAGCTCCCCAATAAAAAAAAAAATTTGGTTCCAAAATTGTGCTGATGTAAAGTAGACATGTGGGAAATGTTATTTATTAACTATTTTGTGTGACATATCTCTCTGATTTAATGGCATAGAAATTAAAATTTTGAAAGTTGCAAAATTTTCTAAATTTTCGCCAAATTTCCATTTTTTTCACAAATAAATGCAAATGATATCGAAGAAATTTTACCACAATCATGAAGTACAATATGTCACGAAAAAACATTCTCATAATCAGGGGGATCTGTTGAAACGTTCCAGAGTAATTACCTCATAAATTGACAGTGGTCAGAATTGTAAAAATTGGCCTGGTCATTAACGTGCAAACCACCTTGGGTTGTAAAGGGGTTAAATAAAAAAAAGCTATACATGTTTGGTATATACAAACTCGTAATGACCTGGAGAATCATATTGGTTGGCCAGTTTTAGCATTAAGTGAACATGGTAAAATAAAAATAATTGTGAAATTGCACTTTTTTGCAATTTCACCGCACTTTGATTACTTTCAGGTTTTCCTGTACACGATATGGTAAAAGCAATAATGTTGTTCATAAATACAACTCGTTACTCAAAAAACAAGCCCTCATATGGCCATATTGACAGAAAAATAAAAGACCTATGGCTCTGGGAAGACAGGGAGCACAAAACAGAAACGCAAAAATTGAAAAACCCAAGGTGCTAAAGGGGTTAAAGGGTTATTCCCATTTTTACAATGGATATAGTCAGATAGTGTTGTAAATACAAGTAGGCTTGCAATTTATTGTTTATTGAAATTTTAACTTGTTCTTGACTTGTTAACTTTCCTTGGAGAGTGACCATCGCTGCTGCACAGTAGAAAATGTACAATGCTTACAAGCTTTATTCTATTCAGCTTGTAAGCATTGTTGTGATCTTGGCCAGGATCACTGGAGAGAGCTGTTACCTCCTGCTCCTAGCCTGCTTCAGATCAGCTCTCACAAACTAGAACACAGCTGTAGACGATCTCTTGGCAACAAGCTATTAATAAAAAACAAGAAAAGTGTTAAAGAAAATGTCCAGTACTTTTTACTATGCCCCCAATGTATTTACCCTCTTCAGATAAGGCTTTTTGTAAATACCTCTCTTTGTCCTTCTGTCCTGTGAGCGGCGCTATCACTGGCCACTCACAGGCATCACATGACCCCCGGCTGCAACCGGCTCTGACATCGACTGATGTCACGTCAAGTTCCAGCTGCAGCCGGACGTGACTCAGTGCTGCGCTCCACGATGAGTGATGGGCTGTGGGAGAGGGTACTCCGCGCGTCATACCTAGCATTCACCGCGTGCTCTCCCTCTCCTCATTCATTGGGAAAGCCGGCGGTGGATGCTGGGTATGATGCCCATATGATTAAATAGAGTATGGGTATGATTAAATAGAGTCATGGCATGCATCAGAAGAGGAATAGGGGCATATGATGAGAACATTGTTCTTCCTCTGTATAAAGCGCTGGTAAGGCCGCACTTAGAATATTGTGCACAGTTCTGGGCTCCGGTGCTCAGGAAAGACATATTGGAGCTAGAGAGGGTACAAAGGAGGGCGACTAAGGTAATAAAGGGAATGGAGGGACTAGAATACCCAGAGAGGTTGTCAAAATTAGGCCTATTTACATTGGAAAAGAGAAGGCTTAGGGGAGACCTCATAAACATGTATAAATACATCAGGGGGCAGTACAGAGATCTCTCCCATGACCTGTTTATACCAAGGATGGTGACAAAGACGAGGGGGCACACTATGCGTCTGGAGGAAAGGAGGTTCCTGCACCAGCATAGAAGGGGATTCTTTACGGTCAGAGCCGTGAGACTCTGGAACTCTCTGGGAGAGGAAGTGGTGATGTCCAACTCACTTAAAGAGTTCAAGAGAGGCCTGGACGCCTTTCTTGAGAACAATAAAATTACATTTTATGCTTATAATCCAGGGATTTAATCTTACTGCCAGATTGGTGTCGGGAAGTGAATTTTTCCTCAGTGATGTAAATTGGCCTATACCTCATGGTTTTTTGTTGCCTTCCCCTGGATCAACGCTGCGGAATAGCTGCAGTGCACAAGAAATAGGCTGAACTGGATGGACGCTTGTCTTTTTTCGGCCTTATAAACTATGTAACTATGTAACTATGTAACCCCGCCCACAGCCCAGCATCCATTGTGGGGTTCGCGTCACTGATGTCACGCCTCACTTGATGTGACATCAGAGGAGGCTGAAGCCGGGGGTCACGTGAGGCCTGTGAGTGGCCAGCGGTAGCGCCGCTCACAGGCAAGAAGGACAAAGAGAGGTATTTACAAAAACCCTTATCTGAAGAGGGTAAATACATTGGGGGACATTTGGGCCATACTACAAAGTACTGGACAACTCCTTTAATATCTCAAGAACGGCTCCAAATCTTAACAAGCAATAAATTGCAAAAGTGCTCTCCAAGCTCTATCTCACACACTAGAGACTATGGAGAGCACCATCCAATTAATATGGGATCAACATGCAGCATACCAAATATAAGTAGACCTGAACAAACATCGAAAGGGGTATGCTCTTGTACAGTGATCACCAAATATACACAATAATTCAATAAATTACAATAAATTTTGACAAACCCCTGATGAAGCCACCTTGTGTGGCGACACGCGTTGGGCATTGATTGCCCACTGACACCATCCCGGTGTAGGCTCTCCCGTATTTGGGGATTAATGATCTCAGTGTTAATGGGAACAGCAGGGGCACTAACAGCATGAATGAGGGGTTTATTGTGGTCTAGACATTGTTTTTTCTGGTGTGGGATTATATATGATTCACCAGTTTAATGCCCTGGTCTTGTGTTGTTTGTGCCTTGGATTATTTTACCAAATATTTTGAAATTTACATCTTCTGTTATAGTATATATATTTTTTGATATTCTGTGGTATTGTACATTCCCTATAACACTGGTGGTGATTAGCCACAGTTATTGCACCCAGGTGTAAAATTGATCACCAGGGACAGCCTAAGTGTGTATTTTATCCTGTTACTATCTGATTTATTGTGATCATGTGTTTCTCTGGGATGGTTTTTGGAGTAGGTGGGTTTTCAAACAGTGGATAATCCCACTATAATAAGTTTTACTTGTGTTTTAATGAAATGGATTGTGACATAGTTTTGTATGTATTTATTTATAAAATAAAATTTATTGTAATTTATTGAATTATTGTGTATATTTGGTGATCACTGTACAAGAGCATACCCCTTTCGATGTTTGTTCAGGTCTACAAGCTCTATCTGACAATATCCAACTATGGAGATGAGGAATTATCCTTTGAGGGGTTAAGTGGGCATTTTGTGGCACTTTTTGGACACTGTAAGCCACTATTGATGTAGTTTCTATGAAATGAAGACCACATAGGCTTCATGAGTCATGACTTTTTACTAATTATTAAGGCAGGGAGACCAAAGTATTTTTTTTGTAATTCTGTCAGGTGAGAGCAGTAGAATTTCACGGCACCTCAGTGAAGATGAACACTATACATACAAAACAGTATTAGAGAGATGGCAGATAAAAATGTAAATATTCAAGACATTCCAGATTTTTATGACTTTGTGTCACATGGAGGTTTTTCCAGGTATCAGCGAATGTCATGGCGGCATCCGAATCTGTGGAATCCAGAGATTCTTGCTATGATCAGCGCAAGGAGACCCGGGAGTTGATTCAAAGATTTGAAACTCTTAGGAAGGTTAGCAAGAGTTAAATCACTGCTGGGCTAGGTTGTTAATCTCCTTTAGTTACTTGCTGTGGAATAACCAGTCATATCTTCTCTCCTCCTATATATGCTAGCTTGACTGTTCAGGTTATGTCAGCAATTGTTTTTCTATTCTGGTCTGGAGAGGTGGACATATCCAGGCTTAGTGGTGGTTACTTCTAAGTTTGTTGTGTGCAGTTTTTGGTGTAGCCTTTCCTAGCGTATTTTAGAAGCATAGCTAGGAATGAGACCCAGGTGTCCCCACCATCAGGGGTAATCATCGGGACAGGGATATTCTAGGGTCCCTTAGCCTGAGGAACAGAATAGGAGCCCATTGTCCCTTGCTATCCCACAGTCACACCGTGACACTTTGATGTTTGTCAACAATTGGATAACAGCTGCTATGGTCAATGTATGAGCCAATATTAGTGATTGTCATCCAATATCTATATAAAAGACCAAAAAAAATTAAAATAACTGAAAAGACACAAAAGGACAACTCAAAAAATTATATTTGCAGGAAATGCTCTTTAATAGTGGCAAGAATTGCTAGAAATAAATTTCACCATAGCTAAGCTTGTTCCTGTGCTTTGAATTAGCTCCTACTTCAAAAAATAAACATTTCATTTCCGATGCACCGGGAAAGAGGAGCTGTTTTATACCACACCAAGCAAAACCGCGACATGATTCAACAAGAAACTGGTAATGACTTGTGATCGTATTTGTGAAATGTGGAGACGCGTCTGGAAGCAGTTTTCATCTGCTTTCAAATTCCTCCGTCAGATGCGAGACCTTTTTTTTTTTTTTCTTTTTTATTAACTTGAGGACGACTCTATATCAAGCAAAATCTTTTCTGTAATATTCCGCTCCATTCTTGACATATCAATAATCTCGCATGCTTGACTTGCTCTTAAGTCATCCAAATACTTTCTGGCCCTAACCTTTCTCCCTCCAAATAAAGATGACATTTTCTATCTATTATTACCTCTCCCTCATTATGCTCATCCATATTTTTCTTTTAATAATCTTCCCTTTTCTGGAACCCTTTGTTCCTTTCTAAAAGCTTGTCATTTATCCTAAATACTCGCCTTTTATATGTCTTCTTTAAGTAGATTGCTTTTCTCGTCTGATATTTCAATCTTGCAGGGATGAAGGCAGGTTGTGCTCCATCACTAACCCCGTTTTAAATACCTCTTCCCTGCTCTCCTTCGTAGCATATTCTCCATGTCTGCTGCGTTTCAAGTCTACAGCTTTTGAACTGGTGCCTTTCGCACAAAGTCTCATGAATATTCATCCAGGATGATCATCAGAAGCGAAGGTTTTGCCAATTCCTATCCGCGCTATAATAACTGCCGTCATTTGTGGGAGAGGGGCCAGCGTTGCTCCAAGCTTTTATTCCTGAATTAATGTAATGTGTTATATGAGATTTTTTTCTTTTTTTATTTGCTTTGAAACAAGTACACAGAAAAAGCCGACAGAAGGAACCCAATATCCATCCTTCCCCCATAGCGGCATAGTCTTTAACCTCCGCTGCCTTTCGACAGACGGATGAGAGATGAATTGTCTATTCTCTCGTATTTTTCATATTTTGGATATTATCGTGATAGAATGATTACATGTTGTGTTGTGTCATACGGGATGTGTTACCATGTTAAATCCGGAATAGCCAAGATTTTTTTCTAAAAGGGTTCTTTGCTAATTGAACATATCCTAGTTTCATCTGTAGGATTTAACTCTATAGGCTTTAAGAAGTTGACAAGCACTTTTTAATGCAAAAGTATTTTGATTTTTTTTCCAGAATGTGATACAGTTATTCGACTATATGTAAATTTATGGCTTTTAAACCTATTGCCATGTGTTTTATTTTGTAGAAATTTACCATTGGATGTAGCAGCAGCTTTGGGTCCCAGAGGCTAAGAGGTGCATTAGGTGCAGGAAAGCAGGTTTGGGAGAAGCCATAGATTTAAATTTAAGATTATTTCTGCCTGCAGCCATCACTAGAGGGAACTTCTTAAATAGAAGCTGTCACCTCTCCTGACATGTCTGTTTTAGTATAGAATTGCATTTCCATAATATAACAATTCTAAGTTATAGTTTTCTATAACTCAAGTGTTGTGCTTTTCCTCTGATATTACTACTCAAAATGTAAAAATAAACAACTGGGTGTTACCAACTGGAGGTGTGTCTATGCCCACTGACACTGTCCAATCAGTGCTGATAGTACCAGAGTGTATAAGGACACACCCTTTTGACAAGGGGGAATGCTAATGCCAATTTGTTAATTTATTCATACATTTTTTTAAGAAATTGAAGAGGAAAAGCACAAAGTTCTAATAAAAGATGCCCCAGGCTTGTTAGTTCAAGGTAAATACATGTATTTACTAAGAATTATGTGCCAGAAAATACGAAAGATCATCTTTAAAGTGACAGTATGTTGTGAAAATGTGTGAGAGAACAGCATGGTGAGAGTGTGAGGGGACAGTATAAGGTGAGTGGGAGGGGACAGTATTAGGAAAAGTGAGAGGGGAGAGTATGGGTGAAGTGTGATGTGACAGTACGGGGGAAGATTGATGGGACAGTATGGGAGGAAGTGTGAGGGGACAGTTTGGGGGAAGGGAATACTGTGAGAGTATAGTATGAGAAGGAATAGTGTGAGAAGACAGTATGGGGAGAGTATGAGGGGACAGTATTGAGGGAGAGAATTTTGAGGACACAGTATGAGGGGATATGCGAGAGGACAGTGTATGTTTTGGGGAAAATGTGATAGGATAGTATTGAGAAGAGTGTGAGGGGACAGTATGGGGGTATGTGAGTAGACAGTATGTAGAGGAAATGTGTAAGGAGACAGAATGAGGTCAAAAGTGTAGGGAGACAGTATAAGGAGGAAGTTTGAGAGGAGATTATGGGGAGGAGTTTGAGAGGACAGTATGGAAGGGATAAGTGTGAGGAGACAGTATGTAGGGAAAAACTAAGGACAGTGTGAGGGCAAAGAAAGGGGCCTGTATTTGGTGGAAAAGTGAGAGGGGACAGTATGAGAGGGAGAGTATAAGGGGACAGCATGTAGGGAAATGTGTGAGGGGAGAGAATTGAGTAGGAAGTGTGAGGGGACAGTACATGGGGAGAAAGTGTGAGGGGACAATATTAGGGATGAAGTGTGAGGGGACAGTATGGGTGCAAGGGGACAGTATTGAGAGAAAAATTGTGAGGCGGAAGTGTGAGAGGACAGTATGGGTGTGAGGGGACAGTATGGGAGGAAAATTGTGAGGTATAAGCATGAGGGGAAACTGTGAGAAGACAGCATTGGAGGGAAAATTTTGAAGGGAAAGTATTATGGGGAAGTGTTAGGGGACGGTATGAGGAGGGAACTGAGGTAACAGCATGGGGAAAAGTGTAAGGAAACTATGGATGGAATAAGTGTAAGGGGACAGTATGGTGGAGAAAAGTGTGAGGAAACCATATGGGGTGAAAAGTGTGAGGGGACAATATGTAGGGGAAAAGTGAGGGCGCACAGTATAGAAACTGGGTAGTGTGGGTGTCACAGGTGTGTCAGATGTGACAGTCGCCCTTCTGTTGCTTGCAGAAGATCTCTTTGTTTGACATTACAGACACCTTCTTAGCTGTTTCACTCAAGGACCCAGCAGCCACCTCCCTCCAACACTAATTGACACCCCTGCCTGGGTGTTTAAATAGTTTCACTTTGCTGCAGGCCAGTGTCCGTGATATTCACCTTTCCTTGTGAAAGCTTGAAGCGAGTGCAGTCTGTTTACTTCCTCTCTGGTGCTAAAATGACATGTGTGCTATCTCTCTGAAGTCGGCTCAAGCTAAGTTATTTTTCCCTCGTGTCTGTCTACCTTGTTGTCTTTAGTTGTTAGTGGGGATCGACTAGTTCTCACCCCCCCCCTTCCCTATCCAGGGCCAAGCGCTAGGAAAATACAGGAGTAGGTTCCTGTGCAGCGATTGGTGAAGAACCAATATAGGGACAGTAGGGGAAACAGGGTGATATCAGTTCAGCCTAGGAGGTCTCCACTCCCCCCTTTCCCTAGTGTCTGTTCTCCCTTCCCCTCTTCCCTTTGTGTTTCACTTAGTCTTTTCCACACCTTGCGTGACAGTGGGTGGTCAGTATAGAGAGGGGACAGTATGAGGGCACAGCAATGAGACAGGAAAAGTGTGAGGGAACAGTATGAGAGTGAAGTGCGAGGGAACAACATGGAGGGAAAAGAGTGAGGGCACAGTATGGGATGTAATAGTGTGAGGAGACAGCATAGATAGAGCATAAAGAGCAATTATCAAACAAGAATAGTGTAAGGAGAGTATGGGGAACTGAAGAGACAGTATAAGGTTTTGGAAAAGTGAGTATCGTGTTGAATAGTATGAGAAGACGGTATGGTGAGGAAATGTAAGGGGACAGTATCAAGGGAAGAGTGTGAGGAAACAGTATGGGGAGTGTGAGGAGACAGTATGGGATTTTGATAAAGTGTGAGGGGACAGTATTGGGGAGTAGTGTGAGGGGACAGTATGGGGTAATGTGAGTAGACAATACATGGGTGAAATGTGTGAGGGGACAGATCAAGGTGGGAAGTGTTAGTACACAGTATGAGGAGAAAAGTGTGAGGGGACAGTATGAGGGATGAACTGTGAAGAGATAGTATGGGTAGAGTGTGAGAGGACAATGTGGGAGGGAAAAGTGTGAGAGGAAAGTATGAGGCAGAAAATGTGTGGGGACAGTATAAGGGGGCAAGTGAGAGAGAAAACCATGAGGATAAAGAGTGTGAGGAGACAGTGTGGAGGGGAAAAATGTGAGGGAGCACAGTTAAGAAACTGTGTAGTGTGGAGGCAGTATAGAGATGGGACAGCTTGAGGACACAGGGGGGACAGAGTGGAGTCAATATACCATAAGAGAGACAAGATAGGGAGCTCGTCTTCTCCCACATACCAAGTTCCAAATGTTGGTAAGCATGTTTTTACTTCAAAGAAGAAACTCAATTTTGCCTGCTATTGATTGGCAATGACATGCATAGAATGCCCTTCTCAAAAGGCACGAAAATTGAAAAATAAAAATAAAAGAACAAACATGGCCATTTTGCCCTACAAACAAGGATTGGCATGGGTGATAGGAAAAAAGGCAAAAAATAGTATCAGCTCCTGATTTAAAAATTATCAAAATTTTATTGAAAACAGGCTGAAATAGCATGGCACTAGGCTGGTTTAATAAAAGAAATAATAAAAAAAGTGACGCGTTCCGACCTCTCAGATTAAGACCGCGATTGCGGTTGAAATGCGTTGCCTTTTCTACTATTAGTCCTCATGGGATTACAACGGAGTTCCATGGTCCTGAATGAACTTATGAGTGGTGAGCTGATTTTTTTCTCTCCACGACTTTATGGATGATAGGACCCAGCAATTGAATGGGGCTGCCTCATGATTTTTTCTCCGCAGCACCCTCTGCTCTCTGAAGCTCCTTGAGATAAGATTTTGATGCATTGAAAATTAACATTTCCACATTGACTCTCTGAACATTACATTACACTTTTAGCACCCGCACATGAATACATAAAATATTTGATTTGGGATAAAACAAGTACACAATGTTCTAGTTATTGTGAGTGCTGATAAAACAAGCATTGTAATATTTTTTTACTACTTTGTATCATTGCGTGTAGAATTAACGCATGTACATCAGGATGTGATTGGAGCAGTGAAATTACCGTAGACTGGCTTTAGAATGCACATATTTTATAGGAGGATGCTTTTTTTGTTTTATCTGTGTACATGATATATCCCTCCTCAGCCGCCGCTGGCAAAAAGCGAGTTGACATAAACCTCGCAGACTAATAATCTGCTCCAGGAACAAAAACGATTGATAGGAAAGGTTCTCAGATAGATGCAAATGGAGGAAAATAGTGCAATGAGTTCTCCATGCTGAAAACCCTATGGAATAATTTGCAAATAATTCAGTGACAGGGCCATCAAAGACTCATTTTATTATTCCTCTTATGTTGAGGCTAATGTGAAAAATAACAGCTTCATATGGAGTTGCTCATTTTCCAAATGGTTTGCAAAGTGCAATAGTTTGTGATTACCAGAGAACACAAAGAATATACCCCCATCCTTTCACACTAGGTGTGTTGTGTCTGGAACATATGCAGATAATGGTACCGATCCAAGTTCACGGGGGGGAGATGCAGGAATGATATGCAGACATGAATGATGTATTCATAGGTGCCATTATATTCATCACGTGAATTGAATTTTCGTACAATACAGATGCATTTTCTTTCACTCCATTATTTTCGTTCTGATATTTTTTATGCAGAAATGTATTGCATTTTTTTAATCTTGTTACACTGAGCATTTAAATCGACTTGTATTTAGAACCCATACTAGGTTGGACCAGGTTAACGAATAACTATAATATCCCAAATAATACAATAAGCCTCAGTGACTCAGCAGAAGACAGCTTGGCTAAAATCATTGAGAAGGTGGTAGGTGTCCGCGTGACCTGATAGTATGGGTGTCACCACTAATAGGTTGTAAGCTGGCATGGTGCACTACACGTCATCATGTGATTGGCAGGGTATGTGCAAGAAACCCTTTTCATGTATAAGTGTGTAACAGCTGTTCATCAGTATTCTTCACTTTCTTCCATACAGTATCGTCACTTACTGATGTTGTAGTTCTTAAAAATACTTGTTTTGTAAGCTTCGCTGATTGTTATTTGTGGAGACGGACACTCATTTACTTTGTATGTGATGTGGCCACTAAAGTAGGTGGGAATCGAATTGCATGTCCAATTCGATCAGCCATGAAAATGGTCCATGGACAGTGGAACGGGAAAGGGAATACAGCTTCTTATCTGCTGGTCTTCGCGGCTCTTTTTGTTGCAGTGTTATGCACATGTGATGCTGCATCGGGCCAGCTAATGAAAAGAAGAGGTATGGATGCCAGTAGATAAGAGGTGAATCTCCCTCCCTCCTTCCAGTGACCATTGACCATGGCCGATGGAATGAAAAACGCAAATAAATTTGCACCAACTCTAATGGCCACCCTTGGCAAATAGCCATGGCACCATGGTATATGTATCTGCAGAACTGGTGCCCCTTTCATTGAAACAAGAATTATGGCTTTTTTCTGCAATCTCCAAAGAAAATAACAAAATTTGCTGGTGATTTTTGGGTCTGTCAATTTCCACCAGGATCTAACAGATGTAGTAAGCTCCAAATGAATGTTTGTTGCACTACAATATTAAAGAAGCACTCTCATCAAATTTTTTATCCTCTTAATATATTGCAATCATCATATTTTATAGCACTGTGTCAGAGGCGCAGCTAAGGGTTCAGCTCGGGGGGTGGGCAAAACATCTGAGTGGGTCCCTAACCAGTAATCTTGATAAGAAATATGGTGGAGCACTGATATTCCCGCCATATGGTGACATATAGTGGTAGATACTAGTCCTGCTGAACATACAAGTGATTACAGTACAGTTATATAGTAACTTACAGCTGACGTTCTTTTTGATGGAGTTGTTCACTTTTCTGATCTTTTCCATTTGGCCCAGACCGACATGACGACTTCTCCTGCTACAACTCGTCTGCAGAGATTACAACAAAGGCACATCTGACTTCTTACATTTCCAGCACTGTCCTCATCTATTCCCAACCTGCACAAACGCCTCATCCTACTGATACCCCAATACTGAGTCACTGCTGCTGTTATGATCTGCAACAAGTACTAAGGAAAAATAGGGGAAAGCTGTCCCTACAGTAAGACTAAGCTGAATACCTACGATGTAGCGGGCTGCCTGTTCCAAGTGAACAGACCCGCCTTAGTCCTCGGCTAGTTTGAACGAAGACCTATAGCGTAGGGGGAGGGGTCCCTAAAAGAACTAAGGACTGGGACAAAAAAAGGACACCTCCTAAACAGAGAAGTTGTTTCAGAACACAAAATGACAAACAGACAAAAATGTACTAGAGGTCCCAGAAGGACCAAACAAACTGACAGAGAAAGGCACAGAAGCATCTGGCTAGAAAAAGAGTCAAACACTGAAGTCCAGCACAGCCAGGAGGGCGGAGCTGGAATATAAAGGCAGGTGGTCACGTGACCGCAAAACACAAGATGGAAAAACAAACAGGAGAGTTCTAACAGCTGCCATGTGTCCCTATTATTGTACCTACTATTTGGCACAATAATAGTGTTCTTCTTACTGCCCCACATAATAATGCCCCACTGTGCCCCTTACATAGTTATAATGCCTTCTTTTTGCCCTCTAGATGGTAAAATTGCTCCCTAGAAAATTGTAATGCTGTGTGCAAATGCCCTAGAAAACAGTGCCCACATTTTGTCCCTTTGTTGGCCCTTATAACAATAATGCTTCTTAAGTGCCCACTTAACATGTAATAATGTCCACTGAGTCCCCCAGTGTATAGCTCCTCTATACACACTTTGTTGGGCCCACAGCTCCCCTATACACAGTATGGTGGACCTACAGCTCCCTTATACAGAGTATGATGTCCCCACAGCTCCACTATATACAGTATGATCGGTCCACAACTCCCCTATAATCAGTATGATACCCCCCAGCTTCTCTATACATAGTATGATTTCCCCATTACTCCCCCAAAACATAGTATAATGACCCCACAGAAGCCCTCACACTGTATAATGGTCCCACAAAAGCACCCATACTATATAATGTCCCCCACCCTTTATAATGGCTTCCACGTCCCCACACTAACCTCAAACTGTATAATGGCCCCCACAGTAAGGCCAAAACTGTACAGTGGTCCTCACATTAGCCCCAAACTGTATAATTGCCCACGCATTAGACTCCAAACTGTATAATGGCCACTGCCTCAGCCCCTAAATTGTATAATGGCCCTCACATTAGCTTCCATGCTATATAATGGCTCTCACATTAACTCCCAAACTTTATAATGGCTCTCACATTAGCTCCAACACTGTATAATGGGCCCCACACTATCTCCTATACTATATATTGTGCCATAGATTAGATCCTATACTGCACAATGGGACCCACATTAGCTCCAACACTGTATAATGGTCCTCACATTAGTTCCTACACTGTATAATGGATTCAAACGTATTCACCGTAAAGTGATAGATGTACATAATCAACAACTGTTCACCGTTTCAACTTCGTACTCTTCGAAAAATACACTTAAAATATAACCTTTAATACTTATTTAATAAAATACAATACAAAAGACACATCACCGTAGTGAAAAACATTTATAAAAGAAAGGGAACTACATGTCCCTATAGCTCATACTCAAACTCACCCCTACCTGCCAGCGGAGGTTGGCACCCTTTTTCCTACTCCAGTGGCGCCCCCGCTTCTCGGCGGCTGTCCCTCCTTGCCCAAAAGGCCCTAATATTAGAGGAAACTGGGACACAAGTACCACTAAATGATATTGCTGTCATATAACCTTATTTTTGATGTCTTGTTCCATGGTGTTACCAAAGTAGAAAAAAGTGCCGGTGCTAAAAACCTTAAAGACTGACTTTAAGATATACCCTTTAGATACGGGGCAAAAAAATAATATATATAAAGTGCTTGTGCTCTAGATATATATACCGGTGGCTCCTAACAAAATATTGACTTAATGATAAGAGTATAGACACGGCTTATTGCGCATTTCCCCAAGAATCAGCCAGCAACAGTTTGTCACCAATAGCACTTCTAAGTCAAATGGTGAATGAGTAGCAGACCAAAAAAAGACCATATGTCACCTTATAAACTCAGGGCCATATTAACACATATATAATGGTTTAAATCGTTATAAGTCATACTAGCGATTGAACCTGTTCTACGCCCGGGTGGCGAACATTTTTATTGGTATATGGTCCCCCATCCAGTTATGTGCTGCCCCCATCCTGTTATGTGCTGTCCCAATCCTGTTATGTGCTGTCCCAATCCTGGTATTTGTGCTGCCCCATCATGGTATTTGTGCTACCCAATCCTGTTCCCCCATCCTCTTATGTGATGCCCCCATCCTATCCTGGTATGCATGGCACCCCTCATCCTTATCCTGGTATGCATGGTACCCCTCGTCCCTATTTTGGTATGCATGGTACCACCTCATCCCCAATCCTGGTATGTATGGCACCCCTCATCCCCATTCCTGGTATGTATGGCACCCCTCATCCCCAATCCTGGTATACTTGGCACCCCTCATCCTCAATCCTGGTATGCATGGCCCCCCTCATCCCCAATCCTAGTATGCATGGCACCCCTCATTCCAATACTGGTATGCATGGCACCCCATCCCTCATCCTGGTATGCATGGCCCCTTCATCCCCAATCCTGGTATGCATGGCACCCCTCATCCAAAATCTTGTATGCATGGCATCCCTCATATCAATCCTGGTATGCATGGCTCTCTCATCCCCAATCCTGGTATGTATGGCCCCCTCAGCCTTATGCTGATATGCATGGTACCACTCATCCCCATCCTGGTATGCATGGCACCCCTCATCCCACAATCCTGGTGTGCATGGCACCCCATCCCTCATCCTAGTATGTATGGTACCCCTCATCCCCAATCCTGGTATGCATGGCACCCCTCATCCCCAATCCTGGTATGTATGGTACCCCTCATCCCTATCCTGGTATGTATGCAACACTCCTCTGGGTCAGATAATTATGTAAGTGTGGCGCCGAAGATCGCAGTATGCGTTCAGTGCCTACACATACCGCGATCTCCGGCGCCATACACTCCTCTTACCTGTAACGGCTCGATGCGTTCTTCTGTCTGGAGCCAGACTGCGCAGGTACGTCGCGCTTGCGCAGTCTATAAAGGCTTCGCCCCAGCAAGTTTTAAGTAAAATAAAAAAACATCATATACTCACCTAATCCAGGATCCTGATGACCCCACCAGCAAGGCTAGGGCAGATCAACTCACTGTCGTAGAACCGACACATGCACTGAAAGTCAGAGTCCTGGCGCAGCACGATGATATCACCACGCTGGGACTTTGACGTTGTGCACTTGTGGCGGCGCCTTGGCTTTTCTGTATACTACAGGCTTAAAGCACCCTGCTGTTAACAAGAACAGAGAAGGGTAGTGAATGGAGATCACATCTCCCTGCTCTAACACAGGGTTTAACTGTATCGGCGTGCTGCACACACTGATACAGTTAAGGGTAGTGTAGCTCAGGGTGGGCCCCTCTGAGCGCGTGGCCTAGAGCGACTGCACCCTTTGCCCCCCCGGTAGCTACACTACTGCACTGTGCACTTACAATTGCTCATTTTGCCTTTCTACCCAGTTAATTCTTCTTTTTTCTCTGCCCTATGTAGAAACAGTAAGTCTCTTTTCCCTGCATTAATCATTCCCTTCTCCAGCTTCTGACCCAGCTGCTCCCTCCTCCCCTCTGCCAAGGACTTTTGTAGTGAATGAAAATTTGTCTCCTGTTTCTGCATAGAGCTTAGAAGGATTCAGCTAGTCATTTTTAATCACGTGATGTCATAGACCTAATGGAAAAGAGAAGAATTAACCGGGTGGAAGGAAAAATGAGCAATTGTAAGTACACAGTGCTATATCATAGAATCATAGAATGGTAGAGTTGGAAGGGACCTCCTGGGTCATCTGGTCCAACCCCCTGCTCAAAGCAGGATTCACTAGATCATCTCAGACAGATGTCTGTCCAGCCTCTGTTTGAAGACGTCCATTGAAGGGGAACTCACCACCTCTCGTGGCAGCCTGTTCCACTCATTAATCACCCTGTCAAAAAGTTTTTTCTAATATCTAATCTATATATAATATGATGACTGCAATATATTAAGAGGATACAATTTTTGATAGGAGGAGGAGTGCTTTTTTATCTTTAAATGCTTAACATTCAATTTTTTGTGTAGCACCTGTTAAGAATATTAATGGCATGCTATGCAAATACTGTGGGTGCACTAGGCTAATGTCATTTCTTGCTTTCGTAATCATGTTAACAGCTGGCTCGAAACATCCCATGATGTGACCAGCTATAAAAAAAAACAACTTTGTGCATTATTCTGCTGGGCCTTGTGCGTGATGCAAAATGTCCCTTTTTTATCCAAAGCTACAGCTGTAATAAGTGGTAAACCTACCAATATGGCATGCTCTGCTGTTAAAGGGTTATTGCCAAGTTAGTAATTTATCCCATACCTATAGAGAACGGAAACTTGAAAACCAAGATCTTGAATGGAGAGGAGGTGACTGATCTCCACTCAATTTAATGTTAACCAGGTTGCTGGAAATAGCCAAGCACAAGTATAAAGCATCATGGCATGCTAGGTTAAAGGGAACCTGTCGTATCCCAAAATGCTTTTACATACAGATAAAGGGTTAATCTACAGGTTAATAGTAGAGATGAGTGGATCGATTTGCAGAGGATCGAGTTTGGGTTAAATTTCCTGAAATTCCTGAGATTAGATTCGCAGTTTGAAAAAAAAAAAAAAAACTTTCCCAGCACCATTTCCCACACTTTTGAAGAATCAGAGAGAGGACTGATATCATTTTGTATTGTTGCACAAACTTCTTTAGTGCCCTGCAGCTATGACATCTAGGAAATTATCATACCTTGTACAGTGGTGGTCAGTACCTGGGGCATCACAGATCAGCAATAGAGATGAGTGGTGTTCGACTCGAACTGTTCGCCAATCTCAAATTCAAGTTGTTTTGGGCGGTATTCGAGCCGTTCGGCGAACACGAACAATTTGAAAAAAATTCGGCTGTTCGAGGATATGTTCGATACCTGTTCGTGCACCAAAATCATAACTGGATTTTTTCTCAGTAATGCTGAAAATTAATGTTAACACGCAGTTTGAGTGTACAGCGGGGCGGGGGGAGGGGCAGGGGATGGATCTCTGCATAAATAATGAAGATCTCCATTTTTTTTTCTCTTTCCTGCATTTACAGTGGGGAGGTGCAGTCTGTCAGCCTATCAGCAGCGCACACACGGAGCGAACTGCTTTTTTTCACACAAGCAAGGGCATGTGTCATTGGCAGTGTATGTCACATGTCCTTGCCATATAAGACCCAGCCATTTTCCACGTAGCCGCCATTTTCTCACTGCTGCAGCTGCGTGTTAGATGACATCGCTGTTGCTGTGTGCGCTATACTTTGAGTGTTAATTTCAAGCCAATTTTCGCACAAATCTACAGATAGCTTGGGAGTAGGGAATAGTTGTGATTGCAGTCCTTTTGAGGACTAGGTTACATCATTTCCTACGACTTTTATCAGGCAGGTCTGTGCTCTTAAATACATAGGTTGGGAGTAAAGACTAATTGTAATTGCAGTCCTTTTGAGGGCTAGGTTACATCAGTTCCTATCACTTTTATCAGGCAGGTCTGTGCTCTTAAATAGATAGGTTGGGAGTAAAGACTAATTGTAATTGCAGTCCTTTTCAGGGCTAGGTTACATCAGTTCCTATCATTTTTTGCCAGGCAGGTCTGTGCCAGTGCTGTGCCAGTTTTTTCGCAGCATTTGGCTAAATCTAGCAAAGCAAATCCTTTTTGGCCTCTTGCAGTGCGTGTTAGTCAGTGGAGTAGCCTTTCTGTGTTGCAAGCTACACCACCTGTGTATAGAATACAATTTTTTTTACTGCACCTAGTGAAGTAAAACCTTTTGGGCATAGCATCATTCTATTAGTCCATCTATACTAACCTCCACCAGGTTGCAAATTCAAAATAATTTTTATCTGCATCTAGCTCTGAAAAAATATTTGGGCTTGTAGCAGTGTGTGGGACTTGTTCTATTAGTTCATCTATACTAACCTCCACCAGGTTGCAAATTCAAAATAATTTTTATCTGCATCTAGCTCTGAAAAAATATTTGGGCTTGTAGCAGTGTGTGGGACTTGTTCTATTAGTCCATCTATACTAACCTCCACCAGGTTGCAAATTCAAAATAATTTTTATCTGCATCTAGCTCTGAAAAAATATTTGGGCTTGTAGCAGTGTGTGGGACTTGTTCTATTAGTCCATCTATACTAACCTCCACCAGGTTGCAAATTCAAAATAATTTTTATCTGCATTTAGCTCTGAAAAAATATTTGGGCTTGTAGCAGTGTGTGGGACTTGTTCTATTAGTCCATCTATACTAAGCTCCACCAGCTTTCAAATTACTAATAATTTTTAGCTGCATCTTGCCTGGAAAATAATTTTGGGCATATTAGCAGTGTGTGGTACTCATTCTCTTAGGCCATCTATACTAAGCTCCACCAGCTTTCAAATTACTAATAATTTTTAGCTGTATCTTGCCTGGAAAATAATTTTGGGCATAGTAGTAGTGTGTGGTACTCATTGTATTAGGCCATCTATACCAAGCTCCACCAGCTTTGAAATTATTTAAAATTTTTTGCTGCATCTAGCTGGGAAAATAATTTTAGGCTTAGTAGCAGTGTGTGGTACTCATTGTATTAGGCCATCTATACCAAGCTCCACCAGCTTTGAAATTAATAATAATTTTTAGCTGCATCTTGCCTGTAAAATAATTTTGGGCATATTAGCAGTGTGTGGCACTCATTCTATTAGGCCATCTATACTGAGCTCCACCAGCTTTCTAATTACTAATAATTTTTAGCTGCATCTTGCCTGGAAAATGATTTTGGGCATAGTAGCAGTGTGCAGTATACATTGTATTAGGCCATCTATACCAAGCTCCACCAGCTTTGAAATTAATAATAATTTTTAGCTGAATCTAGCCCGGAAAATAATTTTGGGCTTAGTAGCAGTGTGTGGTACTCATTCTATTAGGCCATCTATACCAAGCTCCACCAACTTTGAAATTAATAATAATTTTTAGCTGCATCTTGCCTGTAAAATAATTTTGGGCATATTAGCAGTGTGTGGTACTCATTGTATTAGCCCATCTATACTAAGCTCCACCAGCTTTCAAATTACTAATAATTTTTAGCTGCATCTTGCCTGGAAAATAATTTTGGGCATAGTAGCAGTGTGTGGTACTCATTGTATTAGGCCATCTATACCAAGCTCCACCAGCTTTGAAATTAATAATAATTTTTAGCTGCATCTAGCCCGGAAAATATTGGTAGCAATAGAAATATGGGGCGTGCTCCTGGCTAACAAAAATATATGCTTCATAACAAAAAACACCAGCCTAGCGCACTGCATTAATAAGATGGCATCATCGTCTCTCCCAGAGCTAAGCCTACTACGCCGGCTAGCATTCCTGTGCCTAAAACACAATGTATGGGTCCGCGCTAGCCACGATGCTGAGGGGTCTAAAGCTGCTGCTAATGCTTTATCACAATTCAATTGGCAGATTTTCACAGAGCTCCTCCCCAACGCCCACCCATCGGGCAACAGTTGCCCACCCTCCCTATGGGATCTAGTGGCGAATAGTTGATGCCATTAATCAGAGCGTCAGTTGCCCCGTCAACGTGTCAAGCACACAGTAAGGCATGGGAAGAGTGGACACGACTAGTAGCAGGCAGACGGGTTGACCAATGTGAACAAGCCAGATTACAAGTCACCATAGAATTTCTCCACCAGCTAATGATGAGGGGCATATCAGGGGTGTCAGCGCAGCGGTGTCTGACCGGAGTAGCATTTCACTTCCAACTACTGAATTGGGGAGATGTGACAAAGAGATTCATCATCAGACAATCCATAAAAGGGTGGAAAAGGGGTCAGCCAAGTCAGGAGTGTAGACGTCCAGTTCCGTGTCACTAAAACTGATTTCTCACATCATATCCCTAACACCATTAACATGACAGTCACAATTTGAAGCAACACTACTGTCTACTGCATTTGCGATCGCCTTCTTTGGGGCACTATGCATAAGCGAATTAGTCCCTCAATCCAAAATTACCACCAGTGGAGGCTTATTACACCAGGACGTAGTCATAGCCAATAATGCAATACATCTACGCATACGCCAATTGAAAACGTTTCCAGTGGGCAGGGGCACTTGGGTAATTCTACAACCCACAAATGGTACACTGAGTCGGGTAACAATAGTAAAAACATATATAACCATCAGATCACAAAGTAATTTCTTCCTATCACACATTGATGGAACGCCATTATCAAGATACCAGTTCCAAGCTATATTTAATAAATGCATAACATCGGCAGGGAACCACCCCAAAGATTACGGGACACACTCATTCCGCATAGGCGCGGCCACGGAAGCAGCAAGAGCAGGACTTTCAGAAACGGAAGTTCAGAGGATAGGGAGATGGCGATCCACGTGTTTGGCGAGATACATAAGACCGGACTTGTTATCCTAACTTGGTTTGTTTCTTTTACAGGTGACGCTAAGCCAACAGTGTGGGTGATAGGCCACTCGTATATATATTGGGCAGAAAAAAGGGCGAAAGTCCGCCCACGCGGGAGGAAATTAGAGTTTCATAACACATATTTCAACTGGAGAGGTATTAGAGGCCTGCTATGGCCACAGGTACTAATGGAGGTAATCAAGGTAGGGAGAGAGGCAAGAGGGTCCGGTCATCTTAGTTATACAGGCCGGGGGAAACAACCTAGGTCATCACAAGAGCGCATAACTAATGGCAATAATGAAACTAGACACTGAGCGCTTCAGAGAATTTTTCAGAAAACTAACTATAGTATGGTCAGAGATTGTGCGAATAGCGGTTTGGCAAGGTGCGCGAGACATCACGGCCATCGAACGGACAAGGCGGGTAATAAATATTCGGATGGCAAAATTTAGAAGAGACAGAGGCGGTGTAGTGATACAAGACCGACAACTGGATGGAGATAAAGCAGGCCTCATACGGCCTGACGGTGTTCACTTAATGGATATTGGACTGGACATATTCCTGTCAGGACTCCAGGACGGAGTGGAAAAAGCGTTAAGAGTGATGGATGGGGGTCAGAGTCCTGCATATGAGTACGCAGGATCCTCCGTGGCCTAGAAATAGAAAGGAGAGTTACACTTGTTGGCCAACTTGCCGGTGTGGAGACCCAGGGCATGCTGCAATAAGCTGAATTATTTTAGAAATAAAATGCCTTTCTAATGGAATGAGTATAAAGAGTTAATAAAGCTGTGACCGATCCTCACCCATCCAGTTGTAAGAGTTACATTATTGTATTGTCAAGGAAAGGGGGGCGGTAGGGGGGCTGAGCGTCTGGGATTGGTTGGGGGTCCCCACAGTCTGCCTAGGCTAGATGCATTTAAAAAATCATTATTAGATACACAGGCGGTGCAGCTTGCTTCGCAGCTGGGCTACTACGCCCAAAGCATTGCCTAGGCTAGATGCAGTTAAAAATTCTACGCTGACTAGCAGACACTGAAGCTTTGGAGCAGACCTCTGAGTAAACAGCTCTTCAGACTCAACCATCTGTGTTACCCCAAGCCATAGTGTATGTAGTTTCTTACAGTTAAAAGGGGGGGGGAGCGACCCAACCCACCTGGAATTGACGATGCCAATGTCACTTAAAACACAGCAAGGGGACTCCAAAAAGAGTCTCCATTTTTTCCAAAAATTGTGGCACAGACACCACTTAAGTGGCATCAATTGCCCCAGAGTGGCTTAAAACGGTTGGTGAGGTGATTTTACCAAATTCTCATGCTTTTAGTCTCCCCAGGATGACACAGGGGTAGAAAAGTCCTTGCGGATCCATGATTTGTTCATCTTTATGAACGTGAGTCTGTCTACATTCTCAGTGGACAGCCGCGTGCGCTTTTCTGTCAGCACACCACCAGCAGCGCTGAACACACGTTCAGAGAGAACGCTGGCTGCAGGGCATGACAAGATCTCCAAGGCGTGAGTGGCGAGCTCCGGCTATTTTTCCAGATTGGAAGCCCAAAATGAGCAAGGGTCCAGTGAAACAGTCATAGCTTCGATGTTCACTTGGAGATACTCCTGTACCATCCTCTCTAGGCGTTGACTATGTGTGAGACTTCTTGTCTCCTGTAGCCTTGCAAAGGATGGTCTAAAAAAGTGGTGAAACGATTCCACAAAATTGCTGTTACCAGCAGATACTGTGTTACTGTTACGGTTTGAGTGATGAAGACTCGACAGTCCCACGGTTTGCAAGTTAGAACTGTGAGATTCACTACGTGCACCTATGGTGTTTTGTGGAAAAGCACATGTAAGATTCTGCAACAGCCTCTGCTGATACTCCTGCATGCGTGAATCCCTTTCTATGACAGGAATTATTTCGGCAAATTTACTTTTGTACCGGGGATCTAAGAGTGTGGCACTGGCAACCCAGTAGTCGGGATTACTTTGAATTCTGATAATCCAAGGGTCATGTTGCAGGTAGTGCAGCAAGAAGGCACTCATGTGTCTTGCGCATCCAGGAGGATCAAGTCCTCGTTGTGTTGGTAGCGAGGTAAGAATCATGCTTCCTTCCTCTGCCCTCTCCCCGCATCCTCACACAACAGAAATGTGATCAAGGTCTCCTTCATCTGATGAGTCTTACATGCCCATCGCCAGTTCGTCCTGCACTTCTTCCTCGGCTCCTGCACCTTCCTCAACAGTTTGGCTGCTACCATGCGCCCTGGTTAATCCCTCTCCCCCACCCTCTCATGCCTGCCGCCTTGGTGCTGCCGACCGTCTGGACCTTGGAGATGTTATCCCTTCCGCATACGACTCCTCCTCTACTTCCTCCACCTCCTCTTGACTCTGAATTCTGTTTAACGTGTGCTTCAGCATGTAAATCACAGGAATAGTCATGCTGATAATGGCATCGTCAGCACTAAACATCTTCGTCTCCATTTCAAAACTGTGCATAAGGGTGTGTGGCGCCCCTGAGGGTTCAGTCGCCACAGAGGTACTGCATCTCACCCAGAGGTGTGGTATCTCACCCTCAAGTAAGGAAGGAGTATGGCTCGGGACCCTAACACCAGCATCCAACACATGCCCGCAGTGGGGGTAGGTCGAGATTGCTCCTAAGGGAGAGCACAGTCCCAGGTCCCTAGCTGGCGGGAGGGTCCTATGTAGTGGGTGTGGGTGGAGAAAGCAGCTTAGGGGAGCACATGACAGGGAGAGTATAAATAGGAAGCCATCTTAGAAAGAGCAAGCCAGTCAGAGGAGGAGAAGTGACAGGAGCAGAGGCTCTGCATGAGCTCTGCTCCGGAGGAGGTCTAGCCTGGGAGGCCCAGGACTGAAGGAGAGAAGAGAGGAGTGGGAGCAGGAGGGCTCCAGGAACCGAAGGTACCGTAGGGGTATGGGCCATGCAGAAGGCCACCCGTACGCCCGCTGCTACCAGGAGGTAGAGGGGTCAGGCCAGATAAGGGGAACCGATCCCGCAACTAGCGGAGAAACTGCAAGGCTCAACTAGAAACCGGAGGCTGCAACATTTCATGTACTGCAGGCCAAAGTCCACACCAGTCTCACTAAGAAGGTAGCCACATAGGACCCAGGGGACGGAACACACGTCGCCCGCCAAGGCCCGAGGATATCGGATAGAAGTGTCACTGGGTGTGAGGTGCAGGGAGAAGGCCAGAGAAAGGACACACAGAAGGGGGTCCTGCTAAGTACTCCGGAGCTATCTGGGGGTGGACTGAGCCCCTCACTGAGTATGCACAGCACGACGGGGGAGATTGCTCTGGTACCTGTAATCTGGACTGCAACAACTGTGAGTAAAGATCTTGGGACTGCATCACACGGACTCTGTGTTCATTACTGACTCCCTGCACTACAACCACCATCATCCACCCACACTGCCCTGAAGCTACACTCTTCCTGTGGGGAGTAATAATACCATTGCTGCAAAACCACCAGCTTCAGAGGACTGTTTCGCAGCGGCGGCCCCTTTGGCCGCACTCCACAGGTGGCGTAGTCAGACATTATAAAACCCATATATACAAATTACCCTTGGATTGACCGCCCTGGGTCACGGACCGGGTCGCCGCCACAGTGGCTACAACCCCCAGCATCTACCGGCCCGGCTCCGGGCACCCCACGGCCCGGGGGGCGCGTCAACTTCATAGGTCCCTGATCTGAGACCACTCCTGCAGCTTGATTTGCCCCACCTCTGGATCTCGTTGGCCCAGGCTATACGTCAGAATGTATTGCACCCGGGCTTGTTGGTGCTGCCACAGTCGCTGCAACATGTGCAGAGTTGAATTCCACCGTGTCGGCACATCGCATTTCAGCCGGTGAACTGGCAGGCCCAACGACTTCTGTAGAGATGTAAGTCGTTGAGCTGCGGGATGCGAACGGCAGAAGTGAGCACATAGCGACCGTGCCCTCTGCAGAAGGCCATCTAGTCCGGGATAGTGGGCTAAAAATTGCTGGACAACCAGGTTCAACACGTGAGCCGTACAAGGCACGTGTGTGACATTGCCCCGGCGAAGGGCCGCACCCAGGTTTGCAGCATTGTCGCACACGGCCTTCCCTGGTTGCAGGTCCAGTGGAGACAACCATTCATGAAACTGGGTCTCCAGAGCTGACCACAACTTCTCAGCTGTGTGACTCACATTTCCCAGACATTTCAAAGTAAACACCGCCTGATGCCGTTGAGCCCTGCTGCCAGCATAGTAAGGAGGTGTGCAGGATTCCTTCTGCGCAGTTAGAAAGCTGGTGGCATTACCAGACAGGCTTTGGGTGCAGGTGGAGGACCGAGTGGAGGTTGAGGAGGCAGAAGCAGTGGAGGAGCTTATAGTTAAAGAGGATTGACGTACAACTCGTGGGGACGGCAAGACTTGGACAGCAGCCCCTTGTCCTGCTGTCACCATAGTTAGCCAGTGCCCGGTCAGTGACATGTAACGCCCCTGTCCATGCCTACTCGCCCAAGTGTCTGTGGTGAAATGCACCGTGTCACACACAGAGTTTCTCAAAGAAGTGGTGATGTTGTGTGTGACATGCTGGTGTAGCGCAGGCACACCTTTCTTTGAAAAGTAGTGCCGACTGGGCATCTGGTACTGGGGCACTGCGACGGACATAAGATCTCGAAAATCCTCTGTGTCCACCACGCGGAAAGGCAGCATTTCTGTAGCCAACAGCTTGCAGATGGTGAAATTCAACCTCTTTGCTTTGTCATGGCTAGGAGGAAATGGTCTTTTACTTGTCCACATCTGAGGGACCGAGGGCTGGCTGTTGTGCTTAGACGGGGTTGAGTAGGGTGTCCCCGGCAAAATTTCCGGTCTGTGAGGAAGATGCAGGCGGAAGAGTTAGGTTGCCTTGATCCAAAGGTGGTGCTCTCGATGTCGGAGAGCGCTCAACACCAGCTGGTGTTTCCACTTCCAAATGAAATGATGACCTGCCAATCACACTGGCTGTTGTGGGTAAAGAGGTGGCAGGTCTGCGTCCAAAAACATGTGTGACTGCTGTCCCCCCAGTCACAGAGGATGAAGAGGCTGCGGATGCACAAGATGTGGCAGACGGTGGTTGGCCCGGCCTGCTAGGCCGCATTGTAGCACAGTGAGCTTTCCACTGCAACTTATGCTTCATATCCATGTAACAGTTCATGCATGAAGTACTCAAACTATGGATTTTTTGGCCTCTACTTAGCTTTTGGTGACAAATATTACAGATAAAACGAGTTGGGTCATCCTTATCGATCTGAAAAAATGCCCAGGCTATGCAAGGCTTAGAGCCCATGCGACCTGAAGAGCCACTACGACTTGTGGTCAGAGGCAGAGTTGTGGTTGAGGATGCAGTTGTTGATGTGCTTCCAGTACTCCGTCTCTGTCCAGGAAGGCGCAACCTAACCTCGTCGTCAATAGCATCTGTGACGCCCAGCTGCGCTTGGTATCACAGATCCTAGAAGAGTGCATTGATGGAATCCTCCACAAGAGGCCCCCATAAACATTCACACATTTCCACCTTCCACCTCAGACCAGCAGAGGGAGCCCATTAGGGATATAAATAGGGAAGGTGGAGCTAGCCAGTTCAGTTCCTCTGAAGAGTTCCTGCAGTAGAGAAGCCTAAGAGAGGTCAGTCTGCAGTGGAGCTCAGTCTAGTCTAGAGAACTCAGTTAATAATTCAGCAGTGGAGCACGAGGCTCCTGTTAGCTAGATTCAGGGAGGCCAGTTAGAGCTTAAGGTGTGCCGGCGCCATAAGATCGGTGAAGCGCGGCAAGCTGCCGTTAGTGTGTATAGCCTAGTGAGGGCCCGAGTAGGCCGAAGGCGAGTGGAGAGTTAGTACATAGGGGGCAGAGGAGCTTAACCAGCTCACCCCGAAGCATTTACCGAGCTTACTGGGATCTCTATGACCCAGTAAGGTATAACCGGAATCCCTGGAGAACTACAAGTCCCAGGATCGCTAAGGTGCTGATACGTAACAGAGCCAGGAGACGCTTAGGCCCCGCATACTGGGAGCGTGAACTCCAAGACAAGGCCCTACCACAAGGTCAGCCAGCGCAGGACAGAGACAAAGTTAGGCCTAGCTCCAGGCAGGTCAGAAACTTACTACGCAGAGGCAAGAAACAGGAGGCCCTACACCCGCTCATTGGGGAGGATCCTGATATGCACCCTTCACCCTACAGTGCTCCGGGATGTGCCTGAATTTCCACCAGTAAAAGGTACTGAAATGACTACCGTGTCCATTCCCGTTCTTGCTCTGACCCAGCTGGGTCTCGCTTGCATTCCCCCTGCATACGCTGCCCTGAGGCCTAGCTCCACCTGTGAGGAGCTATACCATCGAGCTGCTTTATCACCGGCCTCAGTGGACTGCTGCAGCACTGGTGCTTCTCACCAGATACCACAGGTGGCGTCACAAACTCTTATAAAATTAACAATTATCCACCCTTTTATAGAGTGACCCCAGAGTACGGGCCCGGGAACCGACCACAGCGACATCCCCAAGGCCAGGCAAAGGCCCGGGTACCGAGTCATCCCCATCCCCTGGGCTAGTCACATCCTCCTCCACCTCCTCTGCTGACCTCATCGACTGGCTGACTGTGGGTTGACAGTAAGTGGGATCTCCAACCTCTTCATCATCACCCTGTGTGTTCTCACACCCGTCGTCCTCAGAGCCAACCTCTTCCTGCGCTGACCGAAAAGTCAAGTTGTCGCTCCAATCAGGTATTTGAGTCTCATCATCGTCTTCATCATTGTCTCCACCAACAGGAGTTACAGTTTGGGAACGAGGGTCTACATTATGCTCAGAACCTTCTTCATCTGGTCCTGGATCCGACTCATAAAGATTCTGGGCATCAGTGCAGATCATTTTCTCGTCTGTATTAACAGAAGCTCTGGAGCAGACCTCCGTTTCCCAAGCTATAGTATGAGTAAACAGCTGTGCAGACTCAATCATCTGTGTTACCCCATACTCAGATGGGCAGCTGGAGACTTGGGAGCTGTGAGGAAGCAAGTGCGATTGGGGTGACACCTCTGAGGACTGGAGTATTTGTGATGTTGAAGTTGAGGTGGAGGAGAGCCCATTTAAAGGAGCACTTGATATCGGTTGAAGCACCTGCTGTTTTTGTGCCTCATCTGGAATTTGTAGCGATGGGCGTGTTCGTAAGAAAGGGATCATATCACATTGTCCACGAAAAGAAGTAGACATCTTAGTTTGGCTGGAAGATGGTCTTTCTTCTGCAGATGTTACCCCCCCCCCCACACCGCGGGGGGTCTCGACCCACCAGCGAACAGGCAGCAGTATTGAGAGAGGGGGGCTGCCCGTCAGGGTCCACCGCGGCTCTGGCACAAACCCGGCGACACGGAGGTCGCACGGGCAGGAACGGACTGGCCGTGTCGGCTTGGCACTCCAGCATAGTCCCTCTGCCCTCTCGCTCCCGTAACCTCAAAGGGATGCACTTGCGGCTTTTCTTCCCAGGGCTGTTCCCCGCCCAGCAGGAACATGGGGGAGCTCAGGTTGGCCTCCCACTGTACTCCCTTACCTCCCTCGCCCTCTTTCCTTCTTCCGTTCTCCATCTAACCCCTCGGCTCTGTGGTGTCCGCTCTCCCTCCAGCTCTCTCCTTCTCACAAGTGGACTACCGCGTGTATTCACACTATGGCGAATCTTTTGGGCCCAGGCATAAGACGTTGTCGAGGTAATGGATTATATGTGCCCCCTTAGAAACATCCATTGCAACCCATTCGAGGAAGCAACTAAACGCCTCAAATAGTGAGCAGGATCTGGAGCACCCCATGGGCAAACAGCGATCTATATAGTATGCTCCTTCCCAGAAGCAGCCCAATAGGTGGACACTATTCGGAGGCACAGGTAGTAAGTAACCGGAACGCCGCATCAATGTCTGTTTTGGCCATTAGGGTGACCCTTCCCAACTTCTTGATCGGCCTGATTGCCTTGTCAAAGGATGTACAATATATACTACTGTATTTGGTTCCGCGTCGATGTTGTCGTTTACGTACCTGCCCCTTGGATATGACAAATGGCGGATTAGTCCGAATGTATTGGGTTCCGTTTTTGGCACAACTCACAACGGGGATACCACTACATCTTGAAAGGAAAGTGTTCTGAATGGAATCGCCATTCTACCTAAAGATATTTCTTTTTTTAATTTTCTTGTCACGACGTCTGGGTGTTGGTAGGCTGATTTTAGATTTTTACTCCAGCCTTTCTTGATTTTAGAAGGGCATGACATGCCTGTATCTGTGTCTCCCCCTCCTTTTACTCCTCCACCTCTTTTATTTTCGCATGACTATATGTACTTGTCACTTTTCCATGTGTTAGTTGTGTCTTCTGAGCAGTTTGTCAGCTTTTGGACACCTTTGAAGTGTTTTCTATGTGTTTTCTATGTGTTTCTATGTGTTTTTGTTTGCCTGCCATTGGTTTTAACGGTGTTCGACGGTGTTTGACGAACAGTTCGACGAACAGTTCGGCGAATATACGGGTGTTCGACGAACCGAAACGAACTCGAACACTACGGGGGTGGCTCAACACTAATCAGCAATTCCCAGTGGAGCACAGTTTGTATGGCAGGGTCATTTTCCATCTCCAGAGTTATTGGGTAAGTCTCTATAATTTTAAGCATTAGCTCTTATGATCAATGAAGTCCTCTATCTCTCCTGTAGAGTGTAAGTTCTTATATTCAGCTGAGTACTTTCCTGAAGATTATAAGTTTTTATGGTCATCAGAGTCCTCTCCAGTAGTTTGTAAGCTCTTATGGTCAGCAGGGTCCTCTCTCTCTCTCTCCTGTAGAGTGTAAGCTTTTAAGGTCAACAGGGTCCTCTCCTGCAGTGTGTAAGCACTTTGTTACGCACACAGGTGGTGCACTTGGGACAGGCTTACCTTGGAGGGGCATAGCTAATCGGCTACCTGGTGTTCACTGGAGCTCTTGATGGTGGATTCAGGCTTGAGCTCCATTCAGACTAATAGGTTCTGGATCCTCTGCAGAACGGTTTCTGACACGGACTCGCTCTATTTAGACTACTAGGTTCAGGATCCACAGGTAGAATGGTTACTGACACGGAGACTCAGACAGGGCTGATTCAGAGACTGTTAGGACAGGATACATGAAATACTCAGATAGGCACACGTTCAGATACACGGGTCTCGGATACTGATTCAGGGACTGGCAGCACACTGACTGCGGGACAAGGTTCAGGCACTGGCCGCACTAGGACCAAGGACTTCGGGTTCAGGACTGGCTACACAAGGACCAAGGACTACAGGTTCAGGACAGTGGCCACACCAGGACCAGGAGATCTTACAACTCATTAGTAGATTACCACACTGCCTAATGATTCATGGTTGCTTGGCACTTCCCTATTGGGGAAGGTGTTTTTTAAACAAGATGCCTCCCAGCTATCGGCTGGTGGCATTTCACTATGTGCACGTGTTGCCCCTCTAAGAGCAGTGGAGCGTATGCGCGTACGCTGGGAGTGCTGCCGGGAACTGCAGAACGCACAACACCAGAAGACAGGGAGCACGCCAGGGACCACGTCGCTGTGAGTATGCCTGTGTCCCTGCTTGTAGGGGAAAGGGGAACCATGCAGGGTTGCCAGCAATATCATTACACTCCTATGATCAGCAGGGCCCTCTCTCTTCTCTTCTGGTAAGTGTAAGCTCTTATGGTCAGCAGGGTCTTCTCTCTGTCTCTCTCGTCTGCCCAAATGTATTTTACAAGCACTCCAGTACTGAAATTTGAGCAAATTTATTTTCCACAAATCCAATTTTCGGCAAATTACAATTTCAAAAGATCCGTTTATCTCTAGTTAATAGCACTACAATTCCACCTGGCCGCATTACTGAAAGCTCGCCTACCAGGAGAAAATTAACTTTTTTCCTTATGGAAGCTGTCGGCTTTCAGTCATCGAGGTGTACCCGGGGTGAGTACAGTCACCACTCACAGCAGTGTGAGCGGCTGTTGTAAGCACGACCCCGCACTTTGATTGGCAACTTGTCCAGCAGCGCATCAGAGCTGTAAATCGAAGTGTCAGGGTGTGCTTACAGCTGTTGCTCACTGTGTACTGAACAGTGACTGTAACCACTCTGGCACGCCACTATGACTGAAAGCCGGCGGCTCCCAGGAGGAACAAAGTTCATTTTCTTCCAGTAGCTGCACTTTCAGTAAGGTGGGCGCGGTTCAGTGACTTTTCCTTTGGCTCCAGCTCTTTGTTATGTTCCTCTATTCAGGTAACATATTCATCTATTGATACAATCGTCACTCTACCCAGTATATTGTAACGTTGGCTCCACTATTGCCCTGAAAGGTCTTGTCCTTAACAACTCCATTGTTTACCTGCCATAAGCAATTTATATTTTTTCTCTGTCACCTTCTATTTAACTTTCAAATCATCTGCAGAAAAGCAGGATACTTCATCTTTCTTTCTTTTTTATAGTTTGTCCCGCTCTGGGGAGGTGATAAATAATTTTGTGTGAAAAATCTGTCAAAAGATGGATAATACTGAAGTACAGCACATTCGTTATAGGAGCAAGGGATGTTGTTTGATGCCCACTTAAAATATGGAAAAAATAAAATAAAAAATAAAGTCGGTAGAATGACACACAAAACAAACAAAGAATAAAAGGAGGCATGTGATTCTAAAGGGAAAAATGCAGAAGAGCTTTATGAAAACAGTTAATTAAAGGGAGAAGAGTGTCAGCGGGAAGATAAATGAATCGGCCTTGCTAAACAAATAGGGCCTAATCCTGCATTACAACTGCCGCATTTCAGGTCTTTTTCAAAGGCTCCTTGTTGGCACAGTCCGTCTCTACCAAGCAGATCTGGGATGAAAGGTGCAAAGCAAAATGTGATAACAATAGTTTTCTATTCAAAGTAGTCTTGGTGTTCTTGAAATATTTCAAGAGTCACAATTTGTCTGGTAAGAAAAAAAATATATTTTAAATGTGACTACTGACTAGAGTTCTTTGTGAAATACTTTGCTACAATCCTGATCAATGAAGGGCTAGATTCGGTTTGACCTATTAACAGCAGTCCAGAAATATGCTTTATTTATTGGACATTATAAAACAATAGCTTTTGATGATTCATTGAATTCTATAGAAGACTTTTATGGGCATGCTCTGTGACCTGTGCAGAGGTCATTGTGCAGGGAGGGGAAGGGGATGAGATGGGACTCCACTTATCTGTTGTATATAGAGGTGTTACCTTGCATTGTAATCCTTTATGTGATGATGATAATAGGGAATTATTCTGCCTGTGATAATAATGAGAAAATATCTCTACGAAAAAGTAAGTGTCAGCTTTATTATGTCTGAGAAAACTTCAAGTTTTCAGGATTTTTTTTATACTACTTTTTATTTCCATGCATTAGGAACATTGCACACTGTTTTCTAATTCAAAACATGAAGACATTTTTTTAACTACTTTACAGAAAATAACAAAAAAATTAACATTGGGCTGTTCTAAAAAATAACAGTGTCTGCATTTGTCTTTACAAACTCACAATATGTACTCTCTTCTTTATTTTGAGGACTTAGCATTCCTGTGAATCACTAACCTAATATTTAGTTGTATACCCACAGTTTTTTAGAACTGCTTCACATCTATGTTGCATAGAGTCAACCAACTTCTGGCACCTGTCAACTGTTATTCCTGCCCAGGATGCTTTGACTACATCCCACTATTTTTTGGCATTTGTTGGCTTTGCCTCAGAAATGGCATTTTTGATGTCACCCCTACAAGTGTTCTATCGGATTAAGGTCTGGGGATTGGGCTGGCCACTCCATAACCTCAATTTTGTTGGACTGGAACCAAGATTTTGCTCATTTACTGGTGTGTTTAGGGTCGTTGTCTTGTTGAAACACCCATTTCAAGGGCATATCCTCTTCAGCATAAGGCAACATGAACTCTTCAAGTATTTTAATATATGCAAACTGGTCGATGATCCCTGGTATGTGGTAAATTGATCCGGCACCAAAGTAAGAGAAACATGCCCATATCATGATGCTTGCACCACCATGTTTCACTGTCTTCAGAGTGTACTGTGGCTTGAATGCAGATATTAGGGGTCATCTGAGGAAATGTCTGCGGCCCTTGGACCCAAAAAGAACAATTTTACTTTCATCAGTCCACAAAATGTTTCTCCATTTCTCTTTAGGCCAGTTTATGTGTTCTTTGGCGAATTGTATCCTCTTCAGTACATGTCTTATTTTTAACAGTGGGACTTTGCTGGGACTTCTTGCTAAGAGATTAGCTTCACACAGGCGTCTTCTAACTGTCACAGTACTCACAGGTCACTTGAGACTGTCTTTTATCATTCTGGAGCTGATCATTGGCTGAGCCCTTGCCATTTTGGCTATTCTTCGATCCATTTGAATGGTAGTCTTCCATTTTGTTCCACGTCTCTCTGATTTTGCTTTCCATTTTAAAGCATTGAAGATCATTTTAGCTGAACAGCTTATCATTGTCTGCACTTCATTATAAGTTTTATCCTCTCCAATCAACTTTTTAATCAAAGTACGCTGTTCTTCTGAACATTGTCTCGAATGACCCATATTTCTCAGGCTTTCTAGGAGAATTGCATATACAACGTGTGCTGGCTTCACCCTTAAATAAGGGCCCCCTGATTCACACCTGTTTCTTTCCAGAATGATTGACCTCACTAATTGAACTCCACACTGCTATTATTTTGAACACACCCCCGTACAATAATTCAAATACACAGATTCAAAAACATGGAGATGATGAATGCAGAGTCTGTTGGTTTTCTTAGAATCTACTGCACCAACTGGTAAATTGTTTGACATGTGGTAATATAATTAATACCAAAAACAGTGATTAATCTGGATTTTCATATTGGACTGCTATTATTTTGAACACTACTATAGGCCAAAGAAACTTTATTATTCCAGGTCCCGGGAGCGATTGCAACCCCTGCACCTATTGTTGTTACACTCCTGATCAAGATTTAATTTAGTCAATAGGTTATTTTCAGGAGTTACACCCTTAAACTTTTTTTTAAATAATTTTGTCCAGCATGGAAAGATGTATTATCTTCAGAATTTGCTCATTTGGAGTACAGATGATTTCATTGGAAGGGTTAGCTGAGCACCTGGTTTTCATTAACTATGGGTTAAGCTGCAGTAGGAGACTTCTTTGATAAGCACAACACTTAGAGAAGACACCTTTTAGTGCCATCATCCGTACTCCAAAGGAGCACATATTGATATGAATGCAGCTGAAGGCAAGCAAATAGACTGGGAAAAAGCTAAAATTTTGAAGCCACCTGCATGATTTTTTTTTTTTTTACAGGAACAAAGACAATCCCCTAATAAAATGAAATGCAATGTTTCATAACTGTACATTTCGGAGTAAATTATTTTTTAAAAAGTGAGGTTAGTTACTGCTAAAATTCAAAAGGGGCCAATATGTGTTTGTAGCCACTTTTCCACCTGTTCTCGGCTTAAAAGTATAACAAAAAAATCACACAAAGCTCACATCTCACTTATACAGTACTTTTTCCAATCGTACGTCACGCTTAGCTAGGGATGTACTGGGGATTTTTGTATGAATGATACATTATTGATGTTAACATCATAACTGAATTAGATTTATTTGAGTTAAAGTGATGTAGTGCCTTTGGAAACATTTAGAGGCTCTGTTCAAATTTGCATCATTGGTGTTTCATTTTTAAAAGATCCTGGACACATCAAAAAACGGCCTTTTCTGATCTATTTTCGTTAAATACTGTATGTACAGTATAATAGATTCATACTTTTTTCTGAATTATTAATGTTACCAGGTAGAATATAGAAGTAGACTAGGCTAATTTAACTTTCAAGGACCATAACTTAAAGGGTATTTTCCTGCTATTAACCCCTTACTGTCCTTGGGATTTTCCATTTTTGTGTTCTTTTTTTGCTCCCCTTCTTCCCAGAGCCATAACTTTCCTCATCTTTCTGTCAATATGGCCATGAGGGTTTGTTTAATGCAGGACGAGTTGTACTTTTGAACGACAGTATTGGTTTTACCATATCATTAGTGATGAGCGAGCACTAAAATGCTCGGGTGCTCGATGCTCGGGTCGAGCAAATTGGAATACTAGGGTGCTCGACCCGAGCAGCGAGCCCAATGTAATACCGACTGATGCTTTGAAGCAGGTACTCAACAACTTCCTTCTGCTGCTCACAAATCCTTCCTGACATATGCAACGTTGAGTTCCAATGCGTGGGGACATCGCAGATCAGTCGGTGACCTGGAAGTTGCAAACACTGCTGAAGCACGGTAACGGCGGCTGAAGCTGGAGCTGACTTTCTAAAATGGGCACACACGCAGCGTACTTTGACAAGGAGATCCGGGTAGATTTGGAGAAACTGCTGAACCACGATGTTGAGCACATGGGCCAGGCATGGTACATGTGTGAGCCCAGAGACGCCACCAGGTTCCAGCCATTGTCACACATGACCATGCTTGGCTCTAGGTTCATAGGGTGGCGCTCATAGCAGTTCAGTAATGACAGCCACAGGGGTCTCCTGCGGACCCCGGGTTATCATGACGACCCATCATGTGACAAGGGCGCCAATGGGTGGAACCAATGACGTGCATCCAGTTTGCGGGAGTTAAATGCTGCTGTCAGAGATTGACAGTGACATTTAACTAGTTATCAGCCATGGGTGGGTCGCGATTCTACCCGTGGCTTTTAGGGGCACATGACTGCTGATCAAATCAGCTGTCATGAGCTGGAAAAAGTGCGGGCTCAGTGAAGGAGATACGTCATAGGTCCTAAAGGGATTAAATTGTTTTAGTTAGACAGCATGAAAATAAGTTTGCCATTAACTTGCTTTTTCCATCTGCTTTCATTCTCATGTTGTGAGAGCTTTTATCTTACATAGTGTACAGCTTGTTTACTAAGAGCTCGGCCACTAGAGCCTGGCCGAGTGTATTCAATAGTTACATAGAGAGGAATTAATTTCTATCACCCCAATCAGTTCTCTCCAACCTATTGATTTCAATATAGCAGTTAGCTACTCCCCTCCCTCTCCACTCCTGACAGAGCTCTTATCATTCCTGCATAATCACAATCCCCCTGTTTCCAGATTTGACAGTTTCCAGAGACGTTCTCCTAATCATGGCTCTCACTTTCCTGAGCTGGGTGTTTGCTTAAACTCCCTTTTATCACTATATGTAAATATACAGGGTGGGCCATTTACATGGATACACCTAAATTAAATGGGAATGGTTGGTGATATCAACTTCCTGTTTGTGGCACATTAGTATATGGGAGGGGGAAAACTTTTCCAGATGGGTGGTGACCATGGTGGCCATTTTGAAGTAGGCCATTTTGGATTCAACTTTATTTTTTTCAAAGGGAAGAGGGTCATGTGACACAGCAAATGGATACATTTAATTTAGGTGTATCCATATAAATGGCCCACCCTGTAGTATAAATAACAGTGTAAACTCAAAACAAACTCTGACAGACTGTTTATTTGTTATAGCAAGATGGAGCTCCAGACCAGATCTGTCATTCAAGTAAGAGTGCCCACTAGTGTTGAGCCACCCCCGTAGTGTTCGAGTTCGGTTCGGTTCGTCGAACACCCGTGTGTTCGCCGAACTGTTCGTCGAACTGTTCGTCGAACACCTTCGAACACCGTTAAAACCAATGGCAGGCAAACAAAAACACATAGAAACACATAGAAAACACCTTCAAAGGTGTCCAAAAGCTGACAAACTGCTCAGAAGACACAACTAACACATGGAAAAGTGACAAGTACATATAGTCATGCGAAAAGAAAAGAGGTGGAGGAGTAAAAGGAGGGGGAGACACAGATATAGGCATGTCATGCCCTTCTAAAATCCAAAAAGTGAGAAGCCGAGACGGCCAGTCCGCTCCTGCCCGTGCCACCTCCGTGTCGCCGGGTTTGTGCCAGAGCCGCGGTGAACCCTGACGGCCAGCCCCCCTCTCCCAATACTGGTGCCTGTCCGCTGGTGGGTCGAGAGAGCCCCCCTGTGGTGGAGGCAGCTCTAAGCTTTTTAATTTAAATTGTCCCTCTAATTTGAATGAATACACTTTAAATCCATTTACAAGGATCTATTGGAGGGCAAGTCTCATGCCAGCAGCCGCGTAATTCCAGCTCCAGTAGCGTCCACTAAAGCTGCTGCAGTTAAAAAGCTTTTATAAGGATCGAGCTCGGCTGTCCACCGCAAGGCATCCTAGTGCCAGTCCCAGCCCCTATGCCTTGGGGTGCCTCCTGATGCTCTTCACTGAGTATCCCGTGGTCCCGAAGCATTTCCTTTGAAAAAATTAAGTGTCCAAACTACAGGTGGTGTAGCTTGCTTAACAGCCGGGATAATCCGCTGACTAGCAGACACTGCTACTAGGCACAAAGTATTTCCTGGGCTAGATGCAGTTAAAAATTTGTAAGTAGATACTCTCGTTGGATGCTGAGAAAGCATTCCATAGAGTCTCCTGGCACGCCATATATGATTCTCTTAAAAAGCTTGGGGTAGGGGTCTAGGGGACCCTTTTATAGCCAAAATCACGGCCCTGTATCACAATACGTCACCTAGGCTGAAGATAAATGGAACTGTAGCACCGAGGGCTCGGTTGCTACAGACGTATTGCACCTCACCCAGAGGTGTGATATCTCACTCTCAGATAAGGATGGAGTGTGGATCAGGACCCGACACCTGCATGCATTACACCACATTGCCGTGGGGCAGGGCGACCAATATGCCCCTGAGATGGGCACGACAGTCCCTGTCCCTGGCTGGAGTGGGGGGAGGGAACACTGAGGAAGTGCAGGAGCAGGGAGGAAGCAGTTCCTGGGTGCATTGAGAAGGGAGTATAAAAGGTGGGCACCATCTTAGTTCAGTGCAGAGAAGTCTGAGCAGAAGTGGCAGGGAGCAGGGGCTCTGCATGAGCTCTGCTCCGGAGGCGGGCCTAGTAACAGAGGCCCAGGCCTGCAAGAGGGAGAAGGAAGGAAGAGGAGCGGAGAAGGCTCCAGGAACGAGGAATGAAGGGATCCCAGGGGTGCGGACGGGCGAGTCGCCACCGCACGCCCGAATCCACCTGCGTGGAGGGGTCAGGCCAAAGGGGGAGACCGGTCCCCGAACTAGTGGAGGCAGGAAACGACCCTCAGCTAGAAACCGGAGGCTCTGACATTTTATGTGGCGCAGCCCCTTGCTCCACCCGCTAGGAAGGCACCACATAGGGTCAGGGAAACTGGCGCCAAGTTTACCAAGAGGAGGCCCGAGGCAGCCGGACAGAAGTGTTGGTAAGAAAGGCCAGACAAAGGACACACAAAGGGGGTCCTGTGAAGCGCTCCAAAGTTATCTGGGAGTTGTCTGAGCCCCTCACCTGGTGAGCACAGTACGACGTGGGCAGCCGTTACCTGCAGACGTGGTCTGGATAATAAGAACTGTGAGTAAAGGCCCTGAACTGCATCACTGACTCCGTGTCGTTACTGCTGCTGCCCTGCACCATCACCCCCATCCTCCGCATACACTGCCCTGAGGCTATACTCCTCCCGTGGGGAGTTATGCTACGCTCTGCTGCACCCACAACACCAGCCTTAGCGGTCTGCCCTGTAGCGGCGGTTCACTCTGACCGCAATCCACGGGTGGCGTAGTCGGACATTTAAACATCAAAACCACATAAATAGTTCCGCCACTGGTTTGACCGCCCTGAGCCACGGAACCGGATCGCCGCCACGAAGACTACAACCACCAGCATCCACCAAAAAGGGTCCGGCTCCGGGTGTCCCAAGGCCCAGGGGGCGCGTCAGAACATTTTCATCACCTTTCACAATCACCAATGGGACAAGGCAGGGATGTCCTCTGTCCCCTCTCTTATACATCCTAGTGACGGAGCACCTGCTCTCATCAATTCGCCATAACCCCAATATTAGGTGGATTGAGGTGGGAAGCACCGAGTACAAGTGCTCTCTATTTGCTGATGATGTCCTAGTATATATCACTCAATCACATATATCCATCCCTGCTGTTATGGCTGAAATAGATCACTTTGTTACATGGTAAAATTTTAAAATCAATGCAGCGAAGTCTGAGGCCCTCGATGTCTCCCTCCCTAAATCCATATAGGATTCCATCCAGTCCAACTTTCCCTTTGCCTGGCCCTCACAGGGTATCAAATACTTAGGAATTCCTATTCATAGAGACCTCTCCCATCTATGTTATCTTAATTTTGGGCCCTTTATTGAACAATTCCATACAGACCACTGTTGGCAAGTTAGAACTGTAAGATTCACTACGTGAACCACTGGTGTTTTGTGGAAAAGCACATGTACACCGCGTTCCAAATTATTATGCAAAAAGTGTTTAGGAGTGATAAGGGAAGAATTTGTTTGTTTGTCAGTTAAATTCATTGATGGTGATGTGTGTCAGGGCTCTTTATATCACTGTAAGCAATTGCAGACACCTGTGCTAATTAGTTTGGCAGGTGTGTCCAATGAAAGGCAAGACTACTTAAGAAGGCTCTCTCACATTATTAAGCAGCCTACATTTTCTGCCAAAATGGGAAAGAAAAAGGATGTGTCGGCTGCTGAGAAGCAACAAATTGTGGAGTGTTTAGGTCAAGGCATGACTACAATCAACATTGTGCGATGATCAGGATGAAGTGTCTTGGCAATCAAGAAGTATGTAGCTGATTCACAGTACACACGTGTGCGTGCTGATAAGGGCAAATTGAGGACTCTTTCCTACAGGCAATTACGTCAGGTTGAAAGAGCAGCGGCAAAAAAGCCTTGTCATAGCAGCAGACAAGTTTTTGAAGCTGCTTGTGCCTCCAACGTCCCCCGAACAACAAGATGCAGGGTCCTTCAGAGGTTTGCAGCTGTGCATACGCCATCCTGTCGACCTCCTCTATCCACTTCACACAAGCAGAAACGGCTCCAGTGGGCCAAACATTACATGAAGACTGATTTCAAAACTGTTTTGTTCACGGATGAGTGCCGTGCAGCGCTCGATGGTCCAGATGAATGGAGTGGAGGATGGCTGGTTGATGGACACCCCACGCAAACACGGCTACAGCGCCAACAAGGAGGAGGTGGAGTAATGTTTTGGGCTGGAATCATGGGGAGAGAGATTGTCGGCCCCTTTAGGATCCCTGAAGGCGCTAAAGATGAACTCCATAATGTATGTGGATTTTCTCAAACAGCACTTCCTGCCATGGTTCAAGAAGAACAACTGTGTATTTCACAGCAAGATCATTTTTCTGCATGATAATGCACCATCTCATGCTGCACATAAAACATCTGCATCTCTGGCTGATATGGGCATAAAAGGGGACAAACTTATGGTGTGACCCCCATGCTCCCCTGACCTCTACCCCATTCAGAACCTTTGGAGCATCATTAAAAGGAGTGTCTATGATGGCGGGAGGCAGTTCACATCTAAGCAACAGCTCTGGGAGGGTATTCTGTCCTCATGCAAAACAATTGAAGCAGAAACCATCCAAAACCTGACAAATTCAATGGACGAGAGAGTTCAGAAGCTCCTTTCGAACAAGGGGTCCTATGTGAAAATGTAACATCACCTAGAATAAAGTTTTGAGTTGAAAACTGTTTGATTTCAGTTTCTAACAACCTGCTAATGCTTATAATTTCAAAAATGACCATTTTTTTGGTCTTTATTAAAATGAAAAGGTTGATCGAAAAGTTTGGGGGATCTAAGAGTGTGGCAACCCAGTAGTCATGATTACTTCGAATTCTGACAATATGAGGGTCATGCTGCAGGTAGTGCAGCAAGAAGGCACTTATGTGTCTTGCGCATCTCGGAGCCCCAAAATTATTTTCCGGGCTAGATGCAGCTAAAAATTATTTTTAATTTTAAATCTGGTGAAGCTTATTATAGATGGCCTAATAGGATCAGTGCTGCACACTGCTACAAAGCCCAAATTATTTTCCAGTCAAGATACAGATAAACATGATTAGTAATTTGAAAGCTTAAAACGGTTGGTAGGGTGATTTTAACCAATCATCAAGCTTTTACTCTCCCCAGGATGACACAGGGGTAGAAAAGTCGTTTCGGATCCATGATTTGTTCATCTTTATGAACGTGAGTCTGTCTACATTATCAGTGGAGAGCCGCGTGCGCTTATCTGTCAGCACACCACCAGCAGCGCTGAACACACGTTCAGACAGAACGCTGGCTGCGGGGCATGACAAGATCTCCAAGGCGTAAGTGGCTAGCTCCGGCCATTTATCCAGATTGGAAGCCCAAAAAGAGCAAGGGTCCAGTGACACAGTCGTGGCTTCAATGTTTACTTGGAGATACTCCTGTACCATCGTCTCTAGGCGTTGACTATGTGTCAGACTTCTTGTCTCCTGTGGCCTTGCAAAGGATGGGCTAAAAAAGTGGTGAAATGATTCCGCAAAATTGATGTTACCAGCAGATACTGTGGTTCTGTTACGGTTTGAGTGCTGAACACTTGACGGTCCCACGGTTGGCAAGTTGGAACTGTGAGATTCACTACGTGCACCACTGGTATTTTGTGGAAAAGCACATGTAAGATTCTGCAACAGTCTCTGCTGATACTCCTGCATGCGTGCATCCCTTTCTATGGCAGGAATAATTTCTGCAAATTTACTTTTGTACCGGGGATCTAACAGTGTGGCAACCCAGTAGTCAGGATTATTTCTAATTCTCACAATTCGAGGGTCATGTTGCAGGTAGTGCAGCAAGAAGGCACTCATGTGTGTTGCGCATCCAGGAGCACCAAGTCCCTGTTGTGTTGGTGGCGAGGTAACAATCATGCTTCCTTCCTCTGTCCTCTCCCCCCAACCTCGCACAACAGAAATGTGATCAAGGTCTCCCTCATCTGATGAGTCTTCCATCAGTTCGTCCTCCACTTCTTCCTGGGCTCCTGCACCTTCCTCACTAGTTTGGCTGCTACCATGCGCCCTGGTAAAATCATCTCCCCCACCCTCACATGCCTGCCGCCCTGGTGCTGCCGACCGTCTGGACCTTGCAGATGTTAGCCCTTCCGCATACAACTCCTCCTCCTCTACTTCCTCCACCTCCTCTTGTGCCACCACCTGACTCCGAATTCTGTTTAACATGTGCTCCAGCATGTAAATCACCGGAATAGTCATGCTGATAATGGCATCGTCAGCACTAAACATCTTCGTCGCCATTTCAAAACTGTGCAGAAGGGTGCATAGGTCCCTGATCTGAGACCACTCCTCCAGCGTGATTTGCCCCACCTCTGAATCTCGTTGGCCCAGGCTATACGTCAGAACGTATTGCACCAGGGCTTGTCGGTGCTGCCACAGTCGCTGCAACATGTGCAGAGTTGAATTCCACCGGGTAGGCACATCGCATTTTAGCCGGTGAAGTGGCAGGCCCAACGACTTCTGTAGAGATGTAAGTCGCTGAGCTGCGGGATGCGAACGGCGGAAGTGAGCACACAGCGACCGTGCCCTCTGCAGAAGGCCATCTAGTCTGGGATAGTGGGCTAAAAATTGCTGGACAACCAGGTTCAACACGTGAGCCATACAAGGCACGTGTGTGACATTGCCCCGGCGAAGGGCCGCACCCAGGTTTGCAGCATTGTCGCACACGGCCTTCCCTGGTTTCAGGTCCAGTGGAGACAACCATTCATGAAATTGGTTCTCCAGAGCTGACCACAACTCCTCAGCTGTGTGACTCACATTTCCCAGACATTTCAATGTAAAAACCGCCTGATGACGTTGAGCCCTACTGCCAGCATAGTAAGGAGGTGTGCAGGATCCCTTCTGCGCAGTTAGAAAGCTTGTGGCATGACCAGACAGGCTTTGGGTGCAGGTGGAAGACCGAGAGGAGGTTGAGGAGGCAGAAGCAGTGGAGGAAAAATGACATAAAGAGGATTGACGCACAACTCGTGGGGACGGCAAGACTTGGACAGCAGCCCCTTGTCCTGCTGTCACCATAGTTACCCAGTGCCCAGTCAGCGACATGTAATGCCCCTGTCCATGCCTACTCGTCCAAGTGTCTGTGGTGAAATGCACCCTGTCACACACAGAGTTTCTCAAAGAAGCGGTGATGTTGTGTGCGACATGCTGGTGGAGCGCAGGCACACCTTTCTTTGAGAAGTAGTGCCGACTGGGCATCTGGTACTGGGGCACTGCGACGGACATAAGGTCTCGAAAATCCTCTGTGTCCACCAGGCGGAAAGGCAGCATTTCTGTAGCCAAGAGCTTGCAGATGGTGAAATTCAACCTCTTAGCTTTCTCATGGCTAGGAGGAAATGGTCTTTTACTTGTCCACATCTGAGGGACCGAGGGCTGGCTATTGTGCTTAGACGGGGTTGATAAGGGTGTCCCCGGCAAACTGCCGGTCTGTGAGGAAGATGCAGGCGGACATGTTAGGTTGCCTTGATCCAAAGTGGTGCTATCGATGTTGGACAGCGCTCAAGACCAGCTGGTGTTACCACCTCCAAAGAAAATGATGACCTGCCAATCACGCTGGCTGTTGCGGGTAAAGAGGTGGCAGGTCTGCGCCCCAAAACAGGTGTGACTGCTGTCCCCCCAGTCACAGAGGATGAAGAGGCCGCGGATGCACAAGATATGGCAGACGGTGGTTGGCCCGGCCGGCTAGACCGCATTGTAGCACACTGAGCTTCCCACTGCAACTTATGCTTCATGTCCATGTGCCGGTTCATGCATGAAGTACTCAAACTATGTATTTTTTTGCCTCTACTTAGCTTTTGCTGACAAATGTTACAGATAACACGAGTTGGGTCATCTTTATTGATCTGAAAAAATGCCCAGGCTATGCAAGGCTTAGCACCCATGCGACCTGAAGAGCCACCACGACTTGTGGTGAGAGGCAGAGTTGTGTTTGAGGATGCAGTTGTTGACGTGCTTCCAGTACTACGTCTCTGTCCAGGAAGGCGCAACCTGACCTCGTCGTCACTAGCATCTTCCTCCACCTCCTCTGCTGACCTCATCTCTTGGCTGACTGTGGGTTGACAGTAAGTGGGATCTCCGACCTCATCATCATCACCCTGTGCGTTATCACACCCGTCGTCCTCAGAGCCAACCTGTTCCTGCCCTGACAAAAAACTAAAGTTGTCGCTCCAATCAGGTATTTGAGTCTTATCATCGTCTTCCTCATTGTCTCCACCAACAGGAGTTACAGTTTGGGAATGAGGGTCTACATTATGGTCAGAACCTTCTGCGTCTGGTCCTGGATCCGACTCATAAAGATTCTGGGCATCAGTGCAGATCATTTCCTCGTCTGGATTCACAGAAGCGCTGGAGTCGACCTCTGATTCCTAGGCTATAGTATGAGTAAACAGCTCTGCAGACTCAACCATCTGTTCTACCTCATACTCAGACGGGCAGCTGGAGATTTGGGAGCTGTGAGGAAGCAAGTGCGATTTGGGTGACACCTTTGAGGACTGGAGTATTTGTGATGTTGAAGTTGATGTGGAGGAGAGCCCACTTAAAGGAGCACTTGATATCCGTTGAAGCACCTGCTGTTTTTGTGCCTCATCTGGAATTTGTAGCGATTGGCGTGGCCGTAAGAAAGGGATCTTATCACATTGTCCGCTAAAAGAAGTAGACATTTTAGTTTGGCTGGAAGATGATCTTTCTTCTGCACCTACCCCACGGACACAACCTTTTTTCCCCTTCCCAACACGCCTATTCCCCTTTCCACCAGCAGCAGGCCTTTTTCCACTCATTTTGGTGGTTAACTAATTCACAACTCTGGAGTTGTTTGCACAAAAAAACAATGGATGGTAACCGAGCAGAGCTGAGTGGCCAAACTGTGGTATTAGGCCAAAACTATTGGCTGGGTTAGATGCAGAAAAAAATTATTTTTAATTTGCAACCTGATGGAGGTCAGTATAGATGGACTAATAGACCAAGTCCCACACACCGCTAGAAGCCCAAATATTTTTTCAGAGCTAGATGCAGAAATTTTTTTTATTCAATTTGCAACCTGATGGAGGTCAGTATAGATGGACTAATAGACCAAGTCCCACACACTGCTAGAAGCCCAAATATTTTTTCAGAGCTAGATGCAGAAAAAAATTATTTTTAATTTGCAACCTGATGGAGGTCAGTATAGAAGGACTAATAGAACAAGTCCCACACACTGCTAGAAGCCCAAATATTTTTTCAGAGCTAAATGAAGAAAAAAATTATTTTTAATTTGCAACCTGATGGAGGTCAGTATAGATAGACTAATAGACCAAGTCCCACACACTGCTAGAAGCCCAAATATTTTTTCAGAGCTAGATGCAGAAAAAAATTATTTTTAATTTGCAACCTGATGGAGGTCAGTATAGATGGACTAATAGACCAAGTCCCACACACTGCTAGAAGCCCAAATATTTTTTCAGAGCTAGATGCAGAAAAAAATTATTTTTAATTTGCAACCTGATGGAGGTCAGTATAGATGGACTAATAGACCAAGTCCCACACACCGCTAGAAGCCCAAATATTTTTTCAGAGCTAGATGCAGAAAAAAATTATATTCAATTTGCAACCTGCTGGACATCAGTATAGAAGGACTAATAGAACAAGTCCCACACACTGCTAGAAGCCCAAATATTTTTTCAGAGCTAAATGAAGAAAAAAATTATTTTTAATTTGCAACCTGATGGAGGTCAGTATAGATGGACTAATAGACCAAGTCCCACACACTGCTAGAAGCCCAAATATTTTTTCAGAGCTAGATGCAGAAAAAAATTATTTTTAATTTGCAACCTGATGGAGGTCAGTATAGATGGACTAATAGACCAAGTCCCACACACCGCTAGAAGCCCAAATATTTTTTCAGAGCTAGATGCAGAAAAAAATTATTTTTAATTTGCAACCTGCTGGAGGTCAGTATAGAAGGACTAATAGAACAAGTCCCACACACTGCTAGAAGCCCAAATATTTTTTCAGAGCTAAATGAAGAAAAAAAATATTTTTAATTTGCAACCTGATGGAGGTCAGTATAGATGGACTAATAGTCCAAGTCCCACACACTGCTAGAAGCCCAAATGTTTTTTCAGAGCTAGATGCAGAAAAAAATTTTATTCAGTTTGCAACCTGATGGAGGTCAGTATAGATGGACTAATAGAATGATGCTATGCCCAAAAGATTTTACTTCACTAGGTGCAGTAAAAAAATTGGTATTCTATACACAGGTGGTATATCTTGCAACACAGATAGGCTACTCCACTGACTAACACACTCTGCAATAGGCCAAAAAGGATTAGCTTTGCTAGATTCAGCCAAATGCTGTGAAAAAAACTTGCACAGCACTGGCACAGACCTGCCTGGCAAAAACTGATAGGAACTGATGTAACCTAGTCCTGAAAAGGACTCCAATTACAATTAGTCTTTACTCCCACAATCTATCTATTTAAGAGCACAGACCTGCCTGATAAAAGTCGTAGGAAATGCTGTAACCTAGTCCTTAAAAGGACTGCAATCACAACTATTCCCTACTCCCAAGCTATCTGTATATTTGTGCGAAAATTGGCTTGAAATTAACAAGGTATAGCGCACACAGCAACAGCGGTGCCGTCTAACACGCAGCTGCAGCAGTGAGAAAATGGTGGCGACGGGGAAAATGGCTTGGTCTTATAGGGCAAGGACATGTGACATACACTGCCAATCACACATGCCCTTGCTTGTGTGAAAAAAAGCACTTTGCTCCGTGTGTGCGCTGCTGATAGGCTGACAGATTGCACCTCCCCACTGCAAATGCGGGAAAGAGAAAAAAAAATGGAGATCTTCATTGTTCCTGCAGAGATCCATCCCCTGCCCCTCCCCCCGCCCCGCTGTACACTCAAACTGCGTATTAACATTAATTTTCATCATTACTGAGAAAAAATCCAGTTATGATTTTGGTGCACGAACAGTTATCGAACATAACCTCGAACAGCCGAATTTTTCTCAAATTGTTCGTGTTCGCCGACCGGCTCGAACACCGCCCAAAACAGCTCGAATTTGAGATTGGCGAACAGTTCGAGTAGAACAACGCTCATCTCTAGTGCCCACCCGTAAAGCAACAAGGAGGTAAGCTAACTGCAAACCTTTTTAATATATGACTCCATTTAGACAGTAATACAGAAAAAAAGTACAAAACGTAACCCTAGCCATATGCCAAATACACTACCGTTAAAAAGTTTGGGGTCACCCAGACAATTTTGTATTTTATTTATCACTTGAGTTGCAAAATAAATCGAAAATATAGTCCAGACATTGACAAGCTTAGCAGAATAATGATTTTATTTGAAAGAATAATTTTCTCCTTCAAACTTTGCTTTCTTCAAAGAATCCTCCCTTTGCAGCAATTATAGCATTGCAGACCTTTGGCATTTTAGCTGTTCATTTGCTGAGGTAATCTTGAGAAATTTCACCCATGCTTCCTGAAGCCCCTCCCACAAGTTGGATTGGTTTGATGGGCACTTTTTGCGTACCATACGGTCAAGCTGCTCCCACAACAGCTCAATGGGGTTGAGATCTGGTCACTGCGCTGGCCACTCCATTACACATAGAATACTAGCTGCCTGCTTCTTCCCTAAATAGTTAATGCATAATTTGGAGGTGTGCTTTGGGTCATTGTCCTGTTGTAGGATGAAATTGGCTCCAATCAAGCGCTGTTCACAGGGTATGGTATTGACGCGCCCCCTGGGCCGTGTGTGTGTGGGGATACCCGCAACTGGACCCGTTGCGGATGCTGGGGGTTGTAGTCCTTGCATGGCGGGGAACTGGCCCCATGGCTCAGGGTGGTCAACCCAAATGGCAGTCTATTTATAGGGTTTTGTGATTATTAAATGTCCGACTACGCCACCCGTGGATTGCAGTCAGAGTGAACCGCCGCTGCAGGGCAGGCCGCTGAGGCTGGTGTTGTGAGTGCAGCAGGAAATAGTATAACTCCCCATGGGAGGAGTATAGCCTCAGGACAGCAAGGGTGGATGTTGGGGGTGATGGTGCGCGGGAGCAGCAGTAACGACACAGAGTCTCTGTAATGCAGTCCAGAGTATTTACTCACAGTTCTTTATCCACGTTACTACAGCTGGTCATAACGTCCCTCGTCGCACTGTGTTCAACAGGTGAGGGGCTCGGCCTACTCCCAGATAACTTTTGAAGCGTTTCACAGGACCCCCTTTATGTGTCCTTGACTCGCCCCCTGGGCCGTGGGGCACTCGAATCTGGGTAACAGGGCAATAATGGGGGTAATAGTGGCAACCCGGTCCGTGGCTCAAGGTGGTCAGACCAGTGGCAGTCTTCTATATGTATTGCAATGTCCGACTACGCCACCCATGGATTGCGGTCAAGGCTAACTGCCGCTGCAGTGCAGACCGCTGGGGCAGATGTAAATGTGCAGCACTGATTAGTACAACTTCCCACGGGAGGAGTATGGCCCCAGGGCAGTATATAATGGATGATGGAGGGGATGATTCCGGCCGCAATAGCCAGGAAACGGAGGCCTCTTAAACAGTTCAGGGTCTTTATTAGAACAGGTGAGATGACCCAAAAACAGTCCCGGCTAGGAGGGGGCCTGGATGTCTGAGAACAAGTGGGAAGCTTGCCCTGATCAGGGTGAGGGTGTAGGCCTACCGTGCTCTCTGCGCTCTTTCTGACTATTTCCCTCCTTGTGGTGTAATAGCCCATGTCCCTGAGCTCGCCGTGTCTTCTCGCCCGTATGGCTTGCAACTTGGGTCCCTTTCTACTCCCGGCCTGTTACGGCTTTGCTGGTCCCTTCTGCTGTGGCGGAACCTCCGGGCTTCTTAGGCCAGGGAACATACAATCCCCTGCGGACTGGTTATTTGCTGTAGGACTTGGAATCCTCACAGCCTCAGACACCAAAGTCTGGTAGATTAGTTTCTCTATCTGCCAGGACAGGCTTGCTTCGACTCTTGTCCCTGGCTCGTGGCTTTCCTACTGCCACACGGCCTCCTAGGCTGCAACACAACTCTCTGTCCCTGCTCTGGGACACCTCTTTCTTCAGAGACAGGTTGTCCAGTTCTCCCTAACCCTGCCCCCAGTTCCAGCTTTTATAGGGGCAGCCTGCTCCCCCTACTGGCCTGGGACAGGAGGCGCTGCATGCTAATGGTCCCTGACCAGAGAACCTCCCCCTTGCTCTCAGATACAGCTTTATTATACATTTGTGGCTTCCAGGCCAGGGTGACACATTCCCCCCTTGTAAAATGTAGTACTCCGGGACTAAACAAGAAACAAGAGTAACATGCATGACCATAAATACATTATAAGGCAGGTAGAAGCAAACGACGCACAGGTTGAGTTCTTAAGGTCACAGAGTGGTCTGTGATCGGGTGTCCAGCTCACCAACATCAACAGGGAGCCTTAACCAGGTGGGGGTCTGCCGTAGCCCCAAGTCCTTGACAGTCCTTGTTCATTCCGCTGGTTAAGCACCAAACATATGTACAGGAAAGTCTCGGTTACTCACAGTTCATAACCTGTTAGTCCATGTTTTAACTTAAAGAAACTGAGAAAACGCGTAGTTACTGGTCATGCAGTTATATCTTAAACAATTCAACATTTTACAGGTTAGTTACATTTGCTATTACACTCTACACTCTCCAGTGAGCTGGTATTTGCCCCTTAGTGCTTCGGGTTGACCTACGTAACCCACTGTCTGGTGGTGGTCTAACCTGGTTTTTCTCACTAGCGCTCGGGGTGCAATCACTGGCTAGACTTACAGGCAGGGCAGGCAGCTGTCTGCGGGTCATCTGGCTTACCGCAGGCATGGCAGGCTCACTGTCAGCAGAGGGTTGATTCTCCTGGGCTGCTGGTACAGGCTCTTCTGCCTCTGGAACTGCTTGTTCTTCTTCACTTTCCTGCTCTGGTGTAGGTTGTTGCTGAATTGGTTGCAGGAAACGCAGGACGGGTACCACTATGGCATCGTTTATTCGAGTCCAGGACTGAGGCAACTCCCCAAGAATGGTGCTGATCATTTCTTCCTTGTTCAAGGTCACTTTGATCCTCTTCTGCATTCCGTAGTTGCTCGGGGCACCTTTTTAGGTGGTCTCTGGAGACGGTACTAGTGGTTTCTCCTCCATCCTTGGTGATCACGCACACCTTCGGGTTGTCGTGATCAGACTGCAGTACTGTGTAGGGTTCCCTTTCCCACTGGTCATCCAGCTTGTGTAGCCTTCTCTTTCGCTTCAGGACCTGCTCACCAGGTTCTAGGGGACCTGCAGGGGCGTGTTGGTTGAAGAGTCTCTCTTGCCTTTCTCTCACCAGGGCCAGGCTCTTCTTCACACTCTCCTGTACCTTCTTGTACTGCAGTCGCCTTTCCGTATCCCAGTCTGCATCTGGGGAGGTGTCCTCGGGTATTAGGACTCCCATCTCCAGGTCTATGGGCAGCTTACCTTGTCTGGCTCGCATCAGGTAAGCCGGGGTGCAGTTTGTAGCATTCACCTGGATATGGTTGTATAAGTCTATCAGGTCCGGCAGTTTTTCTGGCCACAGGCTGCGTTCCTCCAGGGACAGCGTCTTCAGGAGATCAATGACTATATTGTTCATTTTCTCACACATCCCGTTGGTTTGTGGGTGGTAAGGCGTTGTCCGAATCTTCTTACAGCCATAGAGGTTGCAGAACTCTTGGAAGATTTCAGCCTCGAATGCTGGACCCTGGTCTGTCAGGACTTGTTCCGGATACCCGTGCGGGCGGCAGAAGTATTGCTGGAAGGCTCTGGCCACCGTTTGAGCTGTCAAGTCTTTTACAGGGACCACCACTAGAAATCGGGAATAGTGGTCCACGATTGTCAGGGCATACACGTATCCTGACCGGCTTGGAGCCAATTTGACGTGGTCCAGAGCTACCAGCTCAAGAGGCTGCTGGGTGACGATGGGCCTCAAGGGCGTCTTCTGGCTGGTGCTGTCCTTCCTCCTTGGATTGCAAGGGCCACAGTCTCTGCACCACTTCTCTACAGCCCCTCTCATGCCGATCCAGAAGAACCGGCCTCTTATCAGGAACTCCAGTTTCTTCCAGCCGAAGTGCCCCGCTCTGTCATGGTAAGCCTCCAGGACCATAGCTGCATCTCGCCTTGGGACCACGACTTGCCAGGTCAGCTCGTGCGTCCGGTGGTTGACGAGTCTTCTGCACAGCTTACCTTCATAGAGGAATAGCCTGCTCTTCTCTTTCCATAGCTGCTTGGCTTCCTCTGGAGCATCCGGATCTAGACGGGCGTCTTCTCGGGTCAACAGGTCTTTCACCATGCAGATTGCAGGGTCACTATCTTGGGTCTCGGCCCAGCTGTGGTGAGGTAGGGGATTGATCATGACGGTTGTTAAGTCTTCCTCCTTCACGCGGTAGGAGTATTGAGTGGCTCCATACTGGTGAAACGCAAGGAGTTCTACCTCCTCCTGCTCTTCTGGGTCTTCGCCTCCATCAGTTAAGTGAGGCATTCTCGATAGGGTGTCAGCATTGGCAATGGTTCTGCCTGCCCGGTACTTGATCGTGAAGTCATAATTCGAGAGTCTCGCCATCCACCAATGCTCTAGGGCACCTAGTCTTGCATTGCCCAGGTGTGTCAACGGGTTGTTGTCCGTGTACACGGTGAACTTTGCGGAGGCCAGGTAATGCTTAAACATTTCTGTGACGGCCCACACCACTGCCAAGAATTCTAGCTTGAAGGAGCTGTAATTCTCCGGGTTCCTTTTAGTGGGCCTCAGCTTCCGGCTGGCATACACGATCACCCTTTCTCTGCCCTGTTGGTTTTGTGACAGTACGGCTCCCAGCCCCACATTACTGGCGTCTGTGTGGAGAATAAAAGGCTGGCCATAATCGGGGTAGGCCAGGATTTCATCCCCCGTGAGGGCCATCTTCAACTGGCAGAAGGACTCCTCTTACCGCTTGTCCCACTTGAAGGGTGGCTTTTGGCTTCTGGACTTAGACTGTCCTATCAGGAGGTCCTGCATAGGGGCTGCCATCTTAGTGAACCCGGGAATGAACCTTCGGTAGTAGCCTACCAACCCGAGAAATTGCCTCACTTCTTTGATGTTTGAGGGGCTTGGCCAGCTCTTGATTACTGTGACCTTGTCAGGGTCGGGGGCTACTCCTTCTGTACTTACCATGTGCCCTAGGTACTGGACCTTCGGTTTCAACAGGTGACACTTTGATGGTTTCACCTTCAGGCCATAGCCTGCCAGGGCTTCGAACACCTCGGCCAGGTGTTTTAGATGGTCCTCGTAGGTCTTCGAATAGACGATCACGTCGTCCAGGTAAAGTAGGACCGTCTCGAAGTTTCGGTGCCCTAGACAGCATTCCATCAGCCTCTGGAAGGTCCCTGGTGCGTTGCAGAGCCCGAAGGGCATACAGTTGAACTCACTCAGTCTCATCGGGGTGGTGAAGGCGGTATTCTCCTTGTCAGCCTCTGTCACAGGAACCTGCCAGTACCCGCTAGTAAGGTCCAAAGTAGAAAAGAAGTTAGCTGATTTTAGTGCGGCTAAAGACTCCTCTATTCTAGGCAGCGGATATGCGTCTTTGTGGGTGATACTCTTGATTTGTCTATAGTCCACGCACATTCTCATGGTGCCGTCTTTCTTTTTTTACCAGAACCAAGGGGGCTGCCCAGGGGCTACAGCTAACTCTAATGACCCCGGCTTCCTTCAATTTCCTCAGCATGCCCTTTGCGTTCTGATAATGTGCAGGGGGTACAGGTCTGTGCCTCTCCTTTATTGGTGGGTGGCTCCCCGTGGGGATGTGGTGTTCCACTCCCTTTACTCGGCCGAAGTCTAGCGGGTGCTTACTAAAAATTCTCTCGTACTCCTGAACCACCCGGTAGACTCCTTGCTTTTGGTGCAGGGGAGTGGAGTCAGCACCCACATGGAGTTTCTGGCACCAGTCCTCCTTTTGTTTCTGGGAGCCATTACCCTCCGCCTGTGGAGATGGAGGCAAAGGCTCCACGGCCCTGATAGCTTTGTGTTCGACAGCAAACATTTTAGCAAGTGTAGCGTACCTGGGTAAGTGTACCTCCCTCTCCCCAATGTTGAGAATGCGAACGGGCACCCTCCCGTGACGGACATCAACCACCCGACGGCCTGTCAAAATGGTGGGCCTGCTGTCTGAGTACACGGGTTCTACCATGGCTTGGTAGTCTCTACCTCTCAACCCGATTGCAGTCCGACACCAGATCATCATTTCACTTTTGGGAGGCATGGAAATGGGGAAGGGGTCACTCATTCTTACGCTACCGATCTCACCACCAGACAGTTCTACCTGTTGCCGTCTCATCAGGGCTTTTATCTCTTTGTTGAGGACTCTCTGTTGGCTGGAACTAGCATTCACCGCCACCTGTTGTAGAATTACAATTACCTCTGAAAGACAATTTTCAATCACGTTAGTACCCACAGTTATTTTAGGGTGACTTTCACGACGGTCAATGTCCACAATAATCACTCCCTGTGCCGGCAGTTCAACTTTACCAATCTTAATGGTCATCTCCTTGAACCCCATCTGCGGCACGGGCAAGCCATTGATGGCGATGATGCTCAAGTCATTGTCTGGATACCGTGTTATATGAGCATCAGTCCAATACTGCTTAAAAAGTACATAAGGGATAGTAGTTACTTGCGACCCTGTATCCAGCAAGGCGCTCATGGGGATACCGTCCAGCACCACGGGTAAAACCGAGCGCCCCCCAATGTACTTATTACGCCAATTGTAAGGGCCTGGTGATCTTATGCCGGGGGGTTGGCCCTCTGCCCCAGGTTGGAACCGTTTAAATTACAGTACCTGGAAACGTGTCCGGGCTGGTTGCATCGACGGAAAATGGGCTGTCCATCCTTCGCGTAGCGGTCTGTGGGCCTCCCTCGGAACGACGGGGTCCTCCTCTGTCGACGCCACGGGACTTCTTCCGGACTTGAAGCCAACTCGATGGGTCTTGACGGGTCCACTTGTAATGCCTGGACGGTCCTGGTCAACGCCGTGACGCTCCTGGTCAGCTCCTGGACTTGGTGGTGCAGATCTTTTGATGGGGCTTGGTTCAGGGCCTGTGCATCGGCCCCCACAGAGTCCATAGAGGAGGGCGCCGCCTCCTGGTGGTAGGTGAGAGCAGGGCGCCGGAGGTTTATGGCGCCACTTGCTGCGGGTTCACGGAGCACCCTTATGGCCCTGTCCTAATATTGGGCAAAGGTCAGATCAGGGTTCTGAAAGAACATGAGGCGCAGCTGGGTCCTGTGGGTGCTAGAAAGCAGACCTTCTATGAACTGTTCTGTTAGTAGCTTATCTGTATCCTGCACGCTGCCAGGGTCAGCTTCTTTGATGGCTCTCAAAGCTTCCTGCAAATTTAGGGCATAGTCTCTGATGCTGTCCTTTGCCCGCTGCTTACATCCGTAGAACCGCATTTTAATTTCAGCGGAGGTACGTGTATCAAAGGTACCCCGCAGCTGGGCCAGAATGTCCTTTATAGTCCTTTTCTCCTCAGCGGGCCATGACTTTACCTCCCGCTGGGCTGCGCCAGTTAACTGCCCTGTCAGTATGCTGATCTTCTGTTCCTCTGTCAGGGGGTAAACTTGGAGTAAACTGTACAGCCTTTCCTTAAAGTCGGTTAGTGCATGGGGCTCCCCTGAATACTTGGGCAGCCAGGCCGCTCCAGGGATGTAAGGCAGGGAGAATGGCATCACCGCTGCTACAGCTGCGCTGGTGGTAGTGGGCGCCTCCGCGTCCGACATCTTCCTCCCCCCCTAGTTAAGCATGGCCTACCTTCTGACGATCCCCTTCTGTAGGCCGCGGCTCCGCTGGTGCTGCTCCGGACGAGGACCTTGCGTCGCGTCCTGGTGACGTCAGCGTCGCTCTCTCTCCCTTCCAGGACCTTGCGCAGCATCGGTGCGTAGGGCGGAGCTTCAGGTCGCACGCGGTTTGGACGTCCACGCCCCTCTTCTTCCTGCGCGGCGTCCTGAAGATGGCGTCCGATGGCGGGAACACGGCTGAGGATGGCGGGAAGCAGCTGAAGATGGCGGGAAATGGCTCCGGATGGCGGGAAACCTCTTTTTCAGGTAAGTGTGAAGCCTTTTTCAGGCACGCAATACCATACCCGTTTGTGGCGGGTTGGTCACAATCCTGCCGAATACGCCAAAGCTGACTCGCCCCCTGGGCCATGGGGCTCTCGGATCCAGGCAACAGGGCAATAATGGGGATAGTAGTGGCAACCCGGTCCGTGGCTCAGGGTGGTCAGACCAGTGGCAGTCTTCTATATGTTTTGCAATGTCCGACTACGCCACCCGTGGATTGCGGTCAGGGCTAACTGCCGCTGCAGTGCAGACCGCTGGGGCAGATGTAAATGTGCAGCACTTAATAGTACAACTCCCCATGGGAGGAGTATGGTCCCAGGGCAGTATATAATGGATGATGGAGGGTATGATTCCGACCGCAATAGCCAGGAAACGGAGGCCTCTTAAACAGTTCAGGGTCTTTATTAGAACAGGTGAGACGACCCAAAAACAGTCCCGGCTAGGAGGGGGCCTGGATGTCTGAGAACAAGTGGGAAGCTGGCCCTGATCAGAGTGAGGGTGTAGGCCTACCGTGCTCTCTGCGCTCTTTCTGGCTATTTCCCTCCTCGTGGTGTAATAGCCCACGTCCCTGAGCTCGCCGTGTCTTCTCGCCCGTATGGCTTGCAACTTGGGTCCCTTTCTACTCCCGGCCTGGTACGGCTTTGCTGGTCCCTTCTCCTGTGGCAGAACCTCTGGGCTTCTTAGGCCAGGGAACATACAATCCCCTGCGGACTGGTTATTTGCTGTAGGACTTGGAATCCTCACAGCCTCAGACACGGAAGTCTGGTAGATTAGTTTCTCTATCTGCCAGGACAGGCTCGCTTCACCTCTTGTCCCTGGCTCGTGGCTTTCCTACTGCCACACGGCCTCTTAGGCTGCAACACAACTGTCTGTCCCTGCTCTGGGACACCTCTTTCTTCAGAGACAGGTTGTCCAGTTCTCCCTAACCCTGCCCCCAGTTCCAGCTTTTATAGGGGCAGCCTGCTCCCCTTACTGGCCTGGGACAGGAGGCGCTGCATGCTAAAGGTCCCTGACCAGAGAACCTCCCCCTTGCTCTCAGACACAGCTTTATTATACATTTGTGGCATCCAGGCCAGGGTGACACATCCTTTCTCTGGCCTGTCATACCTCGCCAGTAACCTCTCTTCTGTCCGGCTGCCTCGGGCCTTCTCTGGTAAACCTTGGCGCCAGTTTCCCTGACCCTATATGGTGCCTTCCTAGCGGGTGTAGCGAGGGGCTGCGCCACGTGAAATGTCCCAGCCTCCGGTTTCTAGCTGAGGGTAGTTCCCCGCCTCCACTAGTTTCGGGGACCGGTCTCCCCCTTTGGCCTGACCCTTCTACGCAGGTAGATTCGGGCGTGCGGTGGTGACTCGCTGGTCCGCAATCCTGGGGTCCCTTCGTTCCTTGTTCCTGGAGCCTCCTCCGCTCCTCTACCTTCTTTCTCCTTCCTTCTGCTTCCTCCAGGCTCCGGCCTCTCTCTTAGGCCTGCCTGCGGAGCAGAGCCCATGCAGAGCCTCTGCTCCCACCTCCTGCTCCCTCTTCTTCTCTCACTGACTTCTCTCTGAACTAAGATGGTGCCCCCCTTTTATACCTCCCTCTCAATGCACCCAGAAACTGCTTCTTCCCTCCTATGCACTACAGGGTTCCCCCTTCCTCGGTGTTCCCTCCCCCCACTCCAGCCAGGGACAGGGACTGTTGTGCTCACTTGAAGCATATCGGTCGCCCTGCCCCCTGGAAATGTGGTGTAATGCATGCAGGTGTCTGGGTCCTGATCCACACTCCATCCTTACCTGAGAGTGAGATATCACACCTCTGGGTGAGGTGCAATACCTCTGTAGCAACCGAGCCCTCAGGATGCTACAGTATGGCATTGCAAAATGGAGTGATAGCCTTCCTTATTCAAAATCCCATTTACCTTGTACAAATCTCCCACTTTACCAGCACCAAAGCATCCCCAGACCATCACATTACCTCCACCATGCTTGGCGTCAGGTACTCTTCCAGCATCTTTTCGGTTGTTCTGCGTCTCACAAATGTTATTCTGTGTGATCCAAACACCTCAATCTTTGATTCGTCTGTCCATAAAACTTCTTTCCAATCTTCCTCTGTCCAATGTCTGTGTTCTTTTGCCCATATTAATCTTTTCCTTTTATTAGCCAGTCTCAGATATGGCTTTTTCTTTGCCACTTTGCCCTGAAGTCCAGCATCCCGGAGTCGCCTCTTCACTGTAGACGTTGACACTGGTGTTTTGCATATACTATTTAATGAAGCTGCTAGTTTAGGAGCTGTGAGGCGTTGATTTCTCAAACTAGAGACTCTAATGTACTTGTCTTGTTGCTCAGTTGTGCAGTGGGGCCTCCCACTTCTCTTTCTACTCTGGTTAGAGCCTGTTTGTGCTCTCCTCTGAAGGGATAAGTACACACCGTTGTAGGAAATCTTCAGTTTCTTGGCAATTTCTCGCATGGAATACCCTTCATTTCTAAGAACAAGTATAGACTGTCGAGTTTCACATGAAAGTTCTCTTTTTTTACTGCCCATTTTGAGAGTTTCATAGAACAAACAAATGTAATGCTCCAAATTCTCAACTAGTTCAAAGGAAGGTCAATTTTATAGCTTCTCAAATCAGCCAAACCGTTTTCAGCTGGGCTAACATACTTGTGCAAGGGTTTTCTAGGGTTTTCTAAACATCCATTAGCCTTCTTACACAGTTAGCAAACACAATGTACCATTAAAACACTGGGGTGGTGGTTGTTGGAAATAGGCCTCTATACACCTATGTAGATATTGCAAAAAAAAAAACAAGACGTTTGCAGCTAGAATAGTCATTTACCACATTAACAATGTATAGAGTGTATTTCTGATTCATTTAATGTTAGCTTCATTAAAAAAAAGTGCTTTTCTTTCAAAAATAATGAAATTTCTAAATGACCCCAAACTTTTCAACGGTAGTGTACATTATTTTTTTTGTTTATAGGAAGTTTCGCCCCCAGTAGTTCGCCCCCAGAAAATTGCCCCCAGCAGTTTGCCCCCATCAGTTCGCTCCCAGGTACATTTCGCCCCCGCACATTTCGCCCCTATCATTTCGCCCCCACACCGGGGCGAACTGGGGGCGATATGTGCGGGGGTGAAATGTGCGAGGGCAAAACATCCTGGGGGCCAAATGCTGGGGAAATAATGTGCGGGGACGAAATGTACCCGGGGGCGAATTGCTGGGAGCGAACTGCTGTCGGCGAAACATCCAATTCCCTTTTTTTTTATATTTGTTTTTCCTTATAATTATAATTGATACCTATCCTTATAATTTCCTTATAATTAATATCTGTACTCCAAGCCAATGCAACGACCAGGTATTTTTTTGATACTTCACAGATCTTCTCTACCATCCAAAATTACTGCTTTTACCTCTGCTGCCCCTGTGAAAAGGATATTTTGGCTGTTAGTTGTGGACACATTTTCTGTAAGAAGCAGGGACCACGAGAACAAGGGACAACACATTCATTCTTTGAACAACAGCATTTACAAGATTTCATTGGTTGATAACTACCAAAACATTTCCTAAAAGGCTAACCAGTCTGACCAAAGGCTATTGTCTTTATCTATATATGAATAGTCAGTGGCAACAGTTCTCAAACCATCAATTTACAAGCTGCTCTTTTAAGGACCAGCCAGTCCACAATGGTCACTACAAGACACAGTTAAAGATGACCTGTCTTCAGGTTAAAAGCTGAAAGTTGTTTCTATTATTTTATTCCCAATACTCCTTTGAATATTCCAATTTCTGTAAATTTTAAATCCACCATACGGTTCCAGAGTTAGGGGCCTTTTTATTTGGTGCTAATTTTTATGTTCTCTTCCAAAGGTTAGTTGCTTTTAAGATTCCTTGGGGGCATGTCTCGAGGCTGCTCTGCATTATTACCCTGTGAACAATGCCCAATTGGTAAAAAACATAAAAACAAGCACCAAATAAAAAAAGACTTATATCCTTGGAAGCCTATGGCCGACTCAGTGGAGTGGAAGTAAAAAAATAAGAGCAAAAACTGACCATTATTGACCTGCTCATCTTGCCCGCTATTATCCAGTGCTGTCTCAACCTCTCTTTTTGATACACCATGCAGACTGCAAATGAGCAGGGGAAGTGTTGCACCTCCTACAAACAGACAGTAAATGGGTCCAGTGTAACAAGAGTACATGGACCCCTTACTACTGAATAGGTCGACATAGGGCATCCCCTGTATGTGTCTCTTACATGCCCCCCCCAGTAAATTTGTGCCAAGAAATTCATTAATGTATTTCCTTATATGCAATTTAAAAGTACAATAGGAAACTTCTTTTATAAAGAACATGACATCAGAAAATTGCTTATTGTTCTGAAAAAGATTTTGTGCTAATTTTTTATTTACATTTTCCATTCCAATATTTTTATTGAAATAAAATCTAAAATCTTGCAGTTTTCACGCTGTCCACTATTCATTATAATAAACTCATATTTCCTGATTTCCTGTTTAGTACTGATGACTTTTCAACAGTCTCGTTATCATTACATTCAGGATAAAAATTACAGTAACACCTTTTAATAAAATAGATAACAGAAAACCAGTTATTGACAGGTGACGGCCAAAGCTCATTTTGCTCAGAGTATGCCTAGAAAGAGCTATAAAAATCAAGGAGTCAGAACTAGTCTACTACTGCCTATACCCACGTTGTTGCTGAAAATAACAGGAAGTTTGACCCCTATATTAGTGTTCCTATCTAGGCTTGCGCAAGATTGATCTTTCTACAGAGCGTTCATCCATCAAGTCGCCATGGCTCGAGATTGAGCTGAAGGCCGTTAATAGTAATAAAAATAATAATGTTAGGCCTAGTGACAAGTATGAAAATTATAAGAATCCTTCATTTTTTAAAGGGAATCTGTCAGCGGGTTTTTACAATTTAATCTGGCAGCTGTATAATGTATTCAATGTCAGGCAGGAGCTGCAAAAGCTAACAAGATTTTAGGATTCATAAAAAGAAAAATAAAATCCTGCAATCCCAACGTATTGTTACCACTTTATAAATCACTGCTGAAGCCACATCTGGAATATGGGATCCAGTTTTGGGCTCCACATTTTAAAAAGGATATTCCGAAGTTAGAGTCTGTTCAAAGGCGGCAACTAGATTATTACATGGGATGAAGGCCTCTCATGATGAAGAGGGGTTGGAAAAGTTGGGCTTGTTTAGCTTAGAAAAACGACGCCTCAGAGGAGATCTCATTTACATGTATAAATAAATATATGTGTGGTCAGTACAAAGGACTAGCACATGAATTATTCCTTCTAAAGACCATAATAAGGACCAAGGGGCACTCATTATGGGTGGAAGAAAGGTGATTCTGGCACCTAAACAGGAAAGGGTTCTTTACAGTCAGACTGTGGAATGCCAGCCACAAGAGGTAGCAATGGCCGACACTATAACAGCGTTCAAAATATGGGCTGGACGATTTCCTCAATACCAGGGCCTGCTCCAGGTTTTCGTGGGCCCTTGGCAAAAGAGTCTCAGTAGGCTCGTTTAACACATACCATAATTCATGATGCAGATAAAAAATATAGGTATAGTAAAAGGCCAAAGAATTCACTTACTTCTTACATTACATGATTGATATCTATAGTAAATTCAACAATAGCATAAAAAACCGGTAAATCCTCGCAACGCATACAAAATAATAGACCTCATATAATGCTCCATACAGAATAATGGACCCCATAAAATGCACTGTACAGAATAATGGACCCCATATAATGCACAGTACAGAATAATGGGCCCCATATAATGCTACATACAGAATAATGGACCCCATATAATGCTCCATACAGAATAATGGACCCCATTTAATGCACCATACAGAATAATGGGCCCCATATAATGCTGCATACAGAATAATGGACCCCATATAATGCTCCATACAGAATAATGGACCCCATATAATGCACTGTACAGAATAATGGACCCATAATAATGCTCTATACAGTATAATGGGCCCCATATAATGTTCCATACAGAATAATGGGCCCCATATAATGCTCCATAAAGAATAATCGGCCCCGCATAATGCTCCATACAGAATACTGGCCCCCATATAATGCTCCATACAGAATAATGGACCCCACATAATGCTCCATACAGAATAATGGGCCCCATATAATTCTCCATACAGAATAATGGGCCTCATATTATGCTCCATACAGAACAATGGACCCCGTATACTGCTCCATACAGAATAATGGGCCTCATATAATGCTCCATACAGAACAATGGGCCCCATATAATGCTCCATACAGAATAATGGACTCCAAATAATGCTCCATACAGAATATTGGACCCCATATAATGCTCCATACAGAATATTGGATCCCATATAATGCTCACTACATAATGGGCCCTATATAATGCTCCATAAATGATGGGCCCCATATAATGCTCCATACATGATGGGCCTCATATAATGCTCCATACAAGATGGGCCCCATGTAATGCTCCATACAGGATGGGCCCCATATAATGCTTCATACCTGATGGGCCCCATATAATGCTCCATATATGATGAGCCCCATATAATGCTGTGTACAGAAAAAAAAATCAAATACCTTGCCATCTCCCTGCTCTCTGCACTGTGACTGCTTAGCAGAGGGCGCACAGTAGTGAGGTCATTGCGCCCTTTGCCCTGAGACGTTACAAGTCAGCAGACGTGGAAGAAGCTGGAGTTGCGGGGAATGGGGAGAGGTAAGTATTCCCTGCGTCGGGGCCCTGAGCAAGCGGGGGTGCCCACATGTGGGTACTGGCACTGGGCTCTCCCGACTGACTGGCACCATAGCACGCCACTGTCCCTGAAGGCGAGTGGGCCCCCTGCTGGCTCAGGTCCACAGCACTTGCCCAGGTGCACCGGTGCTGACGCCAACCCTTCTCAATACACATAACAATGTGGGTTAAAGAAAATTTAGTGAAAAAATGTACAATTGGTGGAGAAAGGTTGAACTTGATGGCCCCATGTAGGTCTATTTTCAACCTATGTAACTATGTAGGGGAATAGACCCTGATTCCAGGGATGTGTCACTTATTAAGGTTTGTGCTCTAGTCTCAATATAACTAGTATTTTATCAGCAGGAGATTATCACTAGAGGACTAGGTGTTGCATGCAAGCCAGTCCAGCTAATCTGTATAACCCCGCCCACCCCACTAATTGGCAGCTTGCTGACAATGTACATTGTACATTGTGCCAATCCGTGGTGTGAGTGGGGTTATACTTAACTCAGCAGTCATAACACTACTACATCTATAGCATAAAAAACCAACAGGATTCTATCAAAATTGCACAAAGCAGTCCAGTAAGTGACAGATCACTGAAATCAGGGTCTCTGCCCCTACATCATTCTGCTCTCAGATTCCAAAGCAAAAAAACTACTAACGGATTCCCATTGAAGCATGAATGAGATCATGGCTGCATAATTACAGCCAGGTATGGTAACAGGCATCTGCAACGCTATTGACAAAAAATGATACTTAATCTAGGAAAAATAAACAGCTCATTGATTTTCTTAATTTAATGACAACCCCTTTGAGGAAAGTAAAACTGCTATACTGTATATATACTGTACAGTTTACTTTTTTGCATTGCATTTCCCAGATATCTATAATATAATCGTCCAAGCGTCCCTCTGTCTGAAGCCTTTATAGACTGCGCATGTGCGACGCACAGTCTGGCTCCAGACAGAAGAATGCTTGGAGCCGTTACAGGTAAGAGGAGTGAATGGCGCCCGAGATCGCAGTATGCGTAGACACCGCGATCTCTGGCGCCATACTTTCATAATTACCTGACTGGGAGGAACGTTGCGGCGGCGCCTCTCTTCTGGCTGGAGACCGGGGGCGAAGTGAAGGCATTGGAATCGGCGCATGCACATAGCGCTATTCGGCGCTATTTTACTTAAGACACATTTGCAGTGTGTCTTCAGCAAAATGGCACCTGACAGCATGGTGCTCCAGCACCGCACTCCTCCCCCAACCTCTGGCAGAACAGGACACAGCAGTGCTGGAGCACAGGGAAGTAAGGTGAGTATAAGTGTTTATTTTTTTTGTATGTGTGCAGAGGCAAACCATGCATACCAGGATTGGGAGGTGAGGGGGCCACACATACCCGGATTGGGGGATGAGGGGTACCATGCTTACCAGGATTGGGGAGTGAGGGGGCCACACATACATGGATTGGGGGGTGAGGGGGGCCACACATACCAGGATTGGGGGATGAGGGGGCCACACATACCAGGATTGGAGGATGAGGGGTGCCATACACACCAGGATTGAGGGATGAGGGGGGCACACATATCAGGATTGTGGGATGAAGGGACCATGTATACCAGGATTAGGGGATGAGGGGACCATGCATACCAGGCTTGGGGGTGAGGGGACCATGCATACGAGGATTGGGGGTGAGGGGGCCACACACACCAGGATTGGGGGATGAGGGGGCCACACATAGCAGGATTGGGGATGAGGGGTACCATACATACCAGGATTGAGGGATGAGGGGGGCACACATATCAGGATTGGGGATGAAGGGACCATGCATACCAGGATTGTGGGATGAGGGGACCATACATAGCAGGATTGGGATGAGGGGTGCCATGTATACCAGATTTGAAATGAGTGGTGCCATGTATACCAGGATTGGGGATGGGAGGTGCCATGCATACCAGGATTAGGGATGGTGGGGTGCCATGCATACGAGGATTGGGGATGAGGGGTGTCATGCATAAAAGGTTGGGAATGAGGGATGCCATGCATACCAGGATTGGGGGAAGAGGGGTGCCATGCATACCAGGATTGAAGCGTGAGGGGCTACCATGCTTACCAAGATGAGAGATGGGGTACCATGCATACCAGGATAGGGATGAGGGGTGCCATGCATACCAGGATAGGGATGAGAGGTACCATACATACCAGGATTGGGGATGAGGGGTGCCATGCATACCAGGATTGGGGATAGGAGGTGCCATGCATACCAGGATTCGGGATGGTGGGGTGCCATGCATACGAGGATTGGGGATGAGGGGTGCCATGCATAAGAGGTTGGGGATGAGGGATGCCATGCATACCAGGATTGGGGGAAGAGGGGTGCCATGCATACCAGGATTGAGGGGTGAGGGGTACCATGCATACCAGGATAGGAGGATGAGGGGTACCATGCATACCAGGATTGGGGGATTAGGGGTGCCATGCATACCAGGATTGGGGGATGAGGGATGCCATGCATACCAGGATTGGGGGAAGAGGTGTGCCATGCATACCAGGATTGAGGGGTGAGGGGTACCATGCATACCAGGATAGGAGGATGAGGGGTACCATGCATACCAGGATTGGGGGATTAGGGGTGCCATGCATACCAGGATTGGGGGATGAGGGGTACCATGCATACCAGGATTGGGGGATGAGGAGTTCATGCATACCAGGATAGGGATGAGGAACCATACATACCAGGATTGGGGATGAGAAAGCCATGCATACCAGGATGAGGGGTTGGGTACCATACATACCTGGATTCAGATGAGGGGTGCCATGTATACCAGATTTGAAATGAGGGGTGCCATGCATACCAGGATTGGGGATGGGAGGTGCCATGCATACCAGGATTGGGGATGGTGGGGTGCCATGCATGCCAGGATTGGGGATGAGGGGTACCATGTATACCAGGATTGGGATGAGTGGTACCATGCATACAAGGATGAGGGGCGCCATGCATGCCAGGATCGGGGATGAGGGGTGCCATGCATGCCAGGATTGGGGATGAGGGTTGCCATGCATACCAGGATTGGGGATGATGGGTCCCATGCATGCCAGGATTGTGGGTGAGGGGTGCCATTGACGCGCCCCCTGAGCCTATGCTGTTGCTGCTGTGCAGGGGGAATACCCGGAGCCGGATCGCTGGGGGTTGTAGTTCTCCGTGGCGGTGACCCGGTCCGTGCCCAGGGTGGTCAAACCAGTGGCAGTCTAAATGTTGTAATAAGTGTCCGACTACGCCACCCGTGGATTGCGGTCAGTGAGGACCGCCGCTGCGCTGCCGACCGCTGAGGCTGATGTTGGTTGCGCAGCCGAGTATGGGATAACTCCCCACGGGAGGAGTGTTGCCTCAGGGCAGCTAATGTGAGAGATGATGGGAGTGATGGTGTGAGCGTCCCAGTGCTAATGGTGCTGGAGCGGCAAGGAATCACAGAGACGTGAGGTGCAGTTCAGGGTCTTTACTGATGGTACAAGGCAGACCCTCCCGGGAGTACTGGCTAGTATAAGGGGCCTGGTCAGTCTGCGAGCCAGCAGGAGTTCCCCTGGCCAAGTGGAGTTGTAGGCCTCCCCGTTAATCTGCACTCTTCCTGGCTACCTTGCTATCAGCGGTTATAAGTAGCCCACGTCCCTGAGTATACCGTGTGGTGCTCACCCGTATGGCTGGTGACTTGGGGCCTTCTGTTAGCCTCCGCTCCTGGATGGTGGCGCTGGTCCCTTCTCTGTGACTGAGCCTCCGGGCTTCTATGGCCAGAGGACCTGCCGGCTGGTTTCTGCTGCTGGGTGTATATCAGTCCCCACAGCCTCGGACTCCTGTGTCCGGCTTTAGTATCTTCGTCCAGGGCGAACTCTGCTCAGCTCCAGCCCCTGGACTTCTGCTACTGCTCCTACAGAGCTCCTGTTCTTGCTTTCCCTGTGTCTGGAACCGTCTGCAGCTCCACTCTGACTCTGACTCTGTCTGCTCTAATCCCGCCCCAGACCCAGTTTAAAAGGGCAGATTCCTCCCCTCCCAGGTCTGGGTGGGCCGTGTTGCATGTTTAGGGCTCCTGGCCAGAGAAACCTCCCACTTGCTCTCAGACATAATATCTCTATTACTGTGGCAACCAGACCCCTGGGGTGTCACATTCCCCCCTAGTAAATTTTAGTACTCCGGGACTAAACACATTTTTTAAAGAAACATAAATAAAAGGTATAACAATAATACAATAACATATTCACAAAAAAACTTTAGTCTGTAGAGGTCACGGCGTTTCCGTGACCGGGTGTCCATATCACCCAAGGTGAAGTTTATGAAAACAAAGGGGGTGTCCATGTCACCCAACAAGGCGAAGTCTTGGCACAGAATAGGGGACCTGTTCAAAGCAAACCCCTTGCGTTGTCCTTGGGCGTGGCTGCAAGGCTGGAGCTAGCTACTTTGGGCCACAAGTAGGCCACGCCAGACAGGTTTTCTCTTCCGCGGCCGTCTTCACAAGAGGCACCAAGGTGCAACTATCTACAAAACTGTTTCGGTTATCCAGTGTCCATAACCTGTTAGTCCAAATAAATCTGCAGGGTAACTGAGAAACATAATTAGTAACAGGCAACAAACATAAACCATAAACATTTTTCAATAAACAGTCAACTTTACAGTGCACTGGTTTAGATTCTCCAGCGAGCGGGCATCTGACCTCTAGTGACTCTAGTGGGCCTACGGAGCTCACTAACTGGTTCTGCACTACAGGGTGTAGGAGGTGTTATGGGCATGCTGGGCAGCTTTCTGCGCACTCTTTGGCTCATTAGGGGCACAGCAGGCACACTACTAGCAGAGGGTTGATCCTCCTGTACTGCTGGTGTGGACTCTTCTGCCTCTTGGGCCGGCTGCTCTTCCAGCTCTACCGGTTCCTCTGTAGGCACTTGCGGGGCTGGCTGGAGAAAGGTGAGGACGGGTACCACGACAGCGCCGTTTACTTGTGTCCAAGACCGGGGGAAGTCTCCGAGTACGGTACTGATCATTTCTTCCCTTTCCTCTGCGGGTTGAGGGTTTCCTTGATCTTCTTCAGGGCTTTGCAGCTGCTCGGGACTCTTCTTCAGGTGGTCTCTGGAGACAATGGCTGTGGTTTCTCCTCCATCCTTACTGATTATGCAGATTTTTGGGTTCTCATGGCTTGATGGCAGTACGGTGTACGGGTCCTTCTCCCACTGGTCGTCCAACTTGTGGAGCCGCCTCTTCCTCTTCAAGACCTGCTCTCCAGGTACCAGGGGAACAGCGGGAGCATACTGGTTATAAGCCTTCTCTTGCCTTTCTCTAGCTTGAGACAGACTTCGCTCGACGCTCTCCTGTACTTTCCGATACTGCTGCTGCCGTTCTGTATCCCAGTCTGCCTCTGGCGAGGTGTCCTCAGGCGTCAGGACTCCCATATCCACGTCAATAGGCAGCTTACCAGGTCTTGCTCTCATTAGGTAAGCCGGGGTACAGTTGGTGGAACCTACAGGGATGTGGTTATACAGGTCCACCAGATCGGGCAGTTTCTCAGGCCACAGACTGCGTTCTTCCAGGGGCAATGTTTTTAGCAGATCTATCACCACCTGGTTCATCTTCTCGCAGAGTCCATTGGTTTGAGGGTGATTGGGCGTTGTTCTTATCTTCTTGCAGCCATACAGGTTGCAGAACTCCTGGAAGACCTCCGCTTCGAAGGCTGGTCCTTGGTCTGTCAACACTTGGTCCGGGTACCCGTGTGGACGGCAGAAGTGCTGCTGGAAGGCTCTAGCTGCTGTTTGAGCCGTTAAGTCCTTGACCGGGACCACCACCAGGAACCGGGAGTAATGATCTACGATTGAGAGGGCGTAGACATACCCAGATCTGCTTGGAGCCAGTTTCACATGGTCCAGGGCTACCAGTTCCAGTGGCTGTCTGGTGATGATGGGCTGCAAGGGAGTCTTCTGGCTGGCACGGTCCTTTCTTCTCAGGTGGCACGGGCCACAGTCTCTGCACCACCTCTCGATGGCTCCTCTCATGCCTACCCAGTATAACCGTTCACGCAACAAGAACTCCAGCTTCTTCCATCCGAAATGCCCTGCTCCGTTGTGGTATGCCTCCAGAACCATAGCCGCGTCTCGTCTTGGGACCACTACCTGCCAGGTCAACTCATGCGTTCGAGAGTTAACCATTCTCCGGCACAGCTTCTCCCTGTAGAGGAACAGCTTACTTTTCTCCTTCCACAGTTGCTTGGTCTCCTCCGGAGCATCTGGGTCAAGACGGGCATCGGCCTGGGTCAGCATTTCCTTCACCAAATGGACTGCGGTATCACTGTCTTGCGTCTCCGCCCAGTTGTAGTGGGGCAAGGGATTGAATGTCACGGAGCGCCTGTCCTTCACACGGTGGGAATACAGGGTAATCCCATGACGGTGGAACGCAGGGAGCTCAACTTCTTCCAGATCTTCTGGATCTTCCCCTACGTCCGGTAAGTTCGGCATTCTAGACAGGGCATGCGCATTGGCATTTGATCGTCCTGCCCGGTATTTGATGGTGAATTCAAAGTTGGACAGGCGGGCCATCCATCTCTGTTCCAGGGCACCGAGCCTTGCAGTGTCCAGGTGTGTCAACGGGTTGGTATCCGTGTACACGGTGAATTTGGAGGAGGCAAGGTAATGCTTGAAACGTTCGGTCACTGCCCACACTACTGCCAGGAACTCCAGCTTGAATGAGCTATAATTCTCAGGGTTCCTCTCCGTGGGCCGTAGCTTTCGGCTGGCGTAAGCGATTACCCATTCTTTCCCTTGCTGGATCTGGGACAGTACGGCTCCTAGCCCGATGTTGCTTGCGTCCGTGTGGAGGATAAAGGGCTGGCTGTAGTCTGGATATGCCAGGATTTCATCCCCCGTGAGGGCCATCTTCAGCTGGCAGAAGGACTCCTCTTCCAGCTTTTCCCACCTAAAGGGCGGCTTCTGGTTTTTGGCTTTCCGAGATTGACCTATCAGGAGGTCCTGCATAGGGGCTGCCATTTTGGTGAAACCGGGAATGAATCTTCGGTAGTAGCCTACCAACCTGAGGAACTGCCGCACTTCCTTTATGCTGGAGGGTCTTGGCCAGTCCTTAATTACGGTGATCTTATCAGGGTCGGGAGCCACTCCGTCAGCACTCACCACGTGTCCCAGGTACTGCACCTTTGGTTTCAGGAGGTGACACTTGGAGGGTTTCACCTTTAGGCCGTAGTTTGCCAGAGCTTCGAACACTTCTGCCAGGTGTTTCAGGTGGTCCTCGTAGGTCTTGGAATAGACGATGACATCGTCCAGGTATAACAGGACCGTCTCGAAGTTCCGGTGTCCCAGACAGCATTCCATCAACCGTTGGAAGGTTCCTGGTGCGTTGCAGAGCCCGAACGGCATGCAGTTAAATTCACTGAGACCCATCAGGGTGGTGAATGCGGTCTTCTCCTGGTCCGCCTCTGCTACAGGAACCTGCCAGTACCCGCTAGTGAGATCCAAAGTAGAGAAGAAGTTAGCAGATTTTAATGCAGCTAAGGACTCTTCTATCCTTGGTAACGGGTACGCATCTTTGTGTGTGATACGGTTGACCTTCCTGTAGTCTACACACATTCTCATGGTGTTGTCTTTCTTTTTCACTAAGACTAGTGGAGCTGCCCAGGGGCTACAGCTGTCCCTGATTACCCCAGCCTCCTTCATGTCTCTAAGCATCCCCTTGGCGTGTTGGTAGTGTGCCGGGGGTACGGGTCGGTATCTCTCCTTTATGGGAGGATGGTCTCCCGTGGGGATGTGGTGTTCTACCCCCTTTACTCGCCCGAAGTCTAGCGGGTGTTTACTAAACAGTCTCTCGTACTCTCGAACCACCCGATAGACTCCCTGTTTCTGGTGTGAGGGAGTGGAGTCAGTACCCAAATGCAGTTGCTGACACCAGTCCTCCATTGGTTTCTTAGAGCCTTTACCTTCCTCTGGTTGAGATGGAGGCAAGGGTTCCACAGCCTGTACAGAATTCTGGTTTATGGTGAACAATTTGGCTAGCGTGGCATACCGGGGCAGGTGTACTTCTCTCTCCCCGATATTTATGATGCGAACGGGCACCCTCCCATGGCGTAGATCGACCACCCCCCGTGCTGTCAAAATGGTGGGCCTACTGTCTGAGTAGACGGGTTCTACCATTGCTTGGTAGTCTCTACCTCTTAGACCAATAGCTGCCCGGCACCAAATCATCATCTCACTTTTTGGGGGCATGGCAATAGGGAACGGGTCACACATTCTCACGCTACCTATCTCACCACCAGATAGTTCCACCTGTTGCCGCTTCATCAGTGCCCGGATCTCTTTTTGGAGCACACGCTGCTGGCCGGAACTGGCGTTCTTGGCAACCTGCTGTAAAATGAGAATCACCTCTGCAAGACAATTTTCAATCACATTAGTTCCCAAGGTTATTCTAGGGTGACTCTCATGACGGTCTATGTCCACTATTATCAGTCCTTGTGCCGCCAGTTCGACTTTACCGATCTTAATGGTCACCTCTTTGAATCCCACCTGCGGCATGGGCTGACCATTGCTGGCGATGATACTCAGGTCGTCATCTGGGTAGCGGGTTATGTCCGAGTCATTCCAGTACTGCTTGAAGAGCACGTACGGGATGGTGGTGACCTGTGACCCGGTGTCTAGTAGGGCACTCATAGGAATGCCATCCAGTACCACAGGCAAGATTGGACGTCCCCCTACGTATTTATCACGCCAGTTTGATGGGCCTGATGGTCTTATGCCTGGGGGTTGGCCCTCTACCCCAGGTTGTGCCCGTTTAAATGACAGTACCTTGCCACATGTCCGGGTTGATTGCAGCGGCGGCAGATGGGTCGTCCGTCCTCGTTGTATCTGTCGCTGGGTCTTCCTCTGGCCGGTGGGGTCCTCCTCAGTCGGCGCCACGGGACGTCCTCCGGTCCCGATGCCAGTTGGATCTTTCCTGGAGAAGAGACCTGTAAAGACTGCACAGTTGTGGTTAGCGCGGCAACGCTCTTAGTCAGCTCTTGGACCTGATGGTGCAGGTCTGTAGCCGGGTCACTGTTTAAAGCCTGCGCATCAGCTCCCACAGGCCCTGCAGACAAGGGCGCCGTCTCCTGATGGTAAGTGATAGCAGGGCGCCTGTGGGTCACAGCGCCACCTGGTGCCAGTTCTCGGAGCACCCGGATGGCTCTGTCCTTGAACTGTGCAAAGTCCAGGTCAGGGTCCTGTAAGGCCATTGCCCGCAACTGGGTTTGATGGGCATTGCACAGTAGACCCTCAATAAATTGTTCAGTCAACAGCTTATCTTCATTTCCCACGCTGTCAGGGTCTGCCTGCTTAATGGCTCTCAGGGCCTCTTGTAGGTTTAGAGCATAGTCTCTTATACTCTCATGTGCCCGTTGTTTGCACCCATAAAATCTTAGTTTTATTTCGGCTGAGGTGCGGGTGTCAAATGTGTCTTTCAGCCGGGTTAGTATGTCTCTGACAGTCCTCTTTCTCCCAGGTGGCCAGGACTTTACCTCCCTTTGGGCTGCCCCGATTAATTGGGCCACCAGGATGCTCACTTTTTGCTCTTCTGTGAGGGGGTACACCTGGAAGAGGCTATCCAGTCTTTCTCTAAAGTAATTTAGGGTATGTGACTCCCCTGAGTACTGGGGTAGCCAGGCTGCCCCCGGGATATAGGGCATGGTGAATGGCATGACTGTTGCAGCGGTTGCGCTGGCGGTAGCTGTGGCAGTGGAGCTCCCCTCGGTATCCGGCATCCTCCTCCCCCCTAGTGGACCGTGGCCTACCTTGCGATGCTCTTCTTCCGTAGGCCGCGGCTCCGCAGTCGATCGTCGGGGTTGAGGACCTGGCGTCGCGCTTCCAGGACCTTGCGCAGCGTCAGAGCGTGGGGCGGAGCTTCGGATCTCGCGCGCTTTCGGCGTCCACGCCCCTCTTCTTCCTGTGCGGCGTCCCGAAGATGGCGTCCGAAGGCGGGAAGCAGCTGCGGATGGCGGGAAGAAGGCAGAAGATGGCGGGAAACGGTCCAAGATGGCGTCTGATAGCGGGAATCGGCTCCGGATGGCGGGAAACGACTCCGGACGGCGGGAAACTTCACCACAGGTAAGTATAAAAGTCTCTTTTTCAGGCGCGCAGTACCCGGTGGTTGCGGGCATGAAATCCTGCCGACTACGCCAAAGTTGACGCGCCCCCTGAGCCTATGCTGTTGCTGCTGTGCAGGGGGAATACCCGGAGCCGGATCGCTGGGGGTTGTAGTTCTCCGTGGCGGTGACCCGGTCCGTGCCCAGGGTGGTCAAACCAGTGGCAGTCTAAATGTTGTAATAAGTGTCCGACTACGCCACCCGTGGATTGCGGTCAGTGGGGACCGCCACTGCGCTGCCGACCGCTGAGGCTGATGTTGGTTGCGCAGCCGAGTATGGGATAACTCCCCACGGGAGGAGTGTTGCCCCAGGGCAGCTAATGTGAGAGATGATGAGAGTGATGGTGTGAGCGTCCCAGTGCTAATGGTGCTGGAGCGGCAAGGAATCACAGAGACGTGAGGTGCAGTTCAGGGTCTTTACTGATGGTACAAGGCAAACCCTCCCGGGAGTACTGGCTAGTATAAGGGGCCTGGTCAGTCTGCGAGCAAGCAGGAGTTCCCCTGGCCAGGTGGAGTTGTAGGCCTCCCCGTTAATCTGCACTCTTCCTGGCTACCTTGCTATCAGCGGTTACAAGTAGCCCACGTCCCTGAGTATACCGTGTGGTGCTCACCCGTATGGCTGGTGACTTGGGGCCTTCTGTTAGCCTCCGCTCCTGGATGGCGGCGCTGGTCCCTTCTCTGTGACTGAGCCTCCGGGCTTCTATGGCCAGAGGACCTGGAATCCCCTGCCGGCTGGTTTCTGCTGCTGGGTGTATATCAGTCCCCATAGCCTCGGACTCCTGTGTCCGGCTTTAGTATCTTCGTCCAGGGCGAACTCTGCTCAGCTCCAGCCCCTGGACTTCTGCTACTGCTCCTACAGAGCTCCTGTTCTTGCTTTCCCTGTGTCTGGAACTGTCTGCAGCTCCACTCTGACTCTGACTCTGTCTGCTCTAATCCCGCCCCAGACCCAGTTTAAAAGGGCAGATTCCTCCCCTCCCAGGTCTGGGTGGGCCGTGTTGCATGTTTAGGGCTCCTGACCAGAGAAACCTCCCACTTGCTCTCAGACATAATATCTCTATTACTGTGGCAACCAGACCCCTGGGGTGTCACACCATGCATACAGGATTGGGTGTGAGGGGTGCCATGCATACCAGGATTGAGGGGTGAGGGCTACCATGCATACCAGGATTGGGGGATGAGAGGTACCATGCATACCAGGATTGGGGGATGAGGGGTACCATGCATACCAGGATAGGGATCTGGGGGGCCATGCATACCAGGATTTGGATGAGGGGCCATACATACCAGTATAGGGATGAGGGGTACCATATATACCAGGATAGGGATGAGGAGTACCATGCAAACCTGGATGAGGGATGAGGGAGCCATGCATACCAGGATGAGGGGCGCCATGCATGCCAGGATTGGGGATGAGGGGTGCCATGCATACCAGGATTGGGGATGAGGGGTGCCATGCATACCAGGATTGTGGGTGAGGGGTGCCATGCATACCAGGATAGGGATGAGGCGTGCCATGCATACCAGGATAGGGATGAGGCGTGCCATGCATACCAGGATTGGGGATGAGGGGTGCCATGCATACCAGGATTGTGGGTGAGGGGTGCCATGCATACCAGGATTGAGGGTGAGGGGTGCCATGCATACCAGGATTGGGAGTGAGGGGTGCCATGCATACCAGGATAGGGATGAGGCATGCCATTCATACCAGGATAGGGATGAGGGCAGCACATAACAGGATGGGGAAATAGGATTGGGGAGCACAAATACCAGGATGGGGGCAGCACAAATATCAGGATGGGGGCAGCACATACCAGCATGGGAGACCATATACCAATAAAAATGCTCGCCACCTGGGCGTAGAACGGGCTCAATAGCTAGTTTATAATATATAGTTATAAGCGTTCATTCTATATAGCACAGTGGGAATGGAAGTTTTATGAGCAAAGTGGAAAGTGTCTGAAGTTTTTTTTTTCTTCTTTTAATCATGGCTGTTATATAATACTAGACAGTGATTAACCCATTTTCTGCTGCAGATTCCTACCTTTCATCTAAACCTTCTGACTCAACTTTTCCCTCATTACAGCACATCTTCATCTCCTACGCATCTCATTTATTTGTAGAGCCTAAATTAATGTCTGGGAAAAGCAAAGATTTTTGCAGCATCCTGCAAAGTTCTGGAGGGATAAACACCTTTTGCTTCTTTACTTAATATCTGAATGACATTTTACAGCTTGTCTGAGCTAAAGTGACAGTGTATTATTCTAAATAATATATAGTCTCTGTAATAAACAATGCATAAACCAACATCAATCAGTTATATCAACTCACACCAAAACACACAGAAACTTTTACCACCCAAGGAGATCAAGGAAAATAGAATGAAATGCCAACACTAATAAGTACATTGTTCTCAAGACAAGCACAACCATCTATGTAAAGGAGAAAGTAGGGATAGGGAGCTAGACGTTAGAGGAACCAGTTACTAATTGACCAAATACTTTTCTTTTTGTGTGGGGAACGGTTTACCCTTCTGCCATCTTGGATTTCCAACTTCATATATTTGTTACACAACTTTGTGAGATACTGTATTTGTTTTACCTTAAATCAAGACTAAGTACAAAGTTTTGGAAGAAAAGTTCAACATTGAAATTAAAAGCTGTGGGAGTAAAAGTTTTAAATTAAAATCCCCCCAAAAAACAAGAAATCAAAGTGGTAGTCTCAATATGATAAACGAGAAGCAGCCAATACCTAGAAGCAAGCAACCATGAAAATTCCTTCTTATTAAAAATTGTCTCTATTCTCAAGAACAGAGGACATTTTAATTCATTACAGTAGTTTACTTCTTTTATCTAGGTTGACATCCACCTGTGCACTCAACCAGCAATGGCCGGTGTCATAGACAAGGAACTTTCAAGAACTGGGCCGAAGCTAACTGTTACGATACTGGCGTAGTACTGCTGGAAACCAGTGGCCGAAGGAGCACGAGCAGGAACAGCAAGCGGTTATAGATGTACTTGAATATAACAAAGGATTTGTAGGGAACAATCTGTAGATGAATGAGAACAGTCTGGGAAATAATGTTTAGGAGCTGAGACTGGAACTAAGCTAACAGCTAGACACAATACTCAAGCAATGAGTGAGAAATCCAAGTGGCTTTAAGTAGGCTCAAACAGGAAACAAGATGGATTCCATGGTTTAGAATCTGCCATCTTAGTAATGGGCAATTGCAGAACACAACAGCAGCCTCTAGTGGTAAGGAGTGGGATTGCAGCATAATTATTAAGCTGAATAATAGCAGTGATCAAACTGTAGAAAGACAACAGGAATTCTGACACTAACAGATGTGCAGTACTCCTTCAATTTTCCAAAGACAAAGCTGCCTCTGCTAGCAGCATGGGAGATTGCATGGTATAGACCAGTGGCTTAACTATGCCGCTAGTTTGAACTGTTAATCATCTGGAGCGCACTGCTCCCCGGCAAGAAGGAAAGCAGCAGGCTGGGAAGTGGTGCGCTCCTGAAGATTGATCTTGAGAACACCTGTTTTCTTTGGTTAGTGATGAGTTTAAGTTGATAGCTGGATATTGTTATAGCTCCATTCCAAATAAAAGTGGAAAAAAAAAGCTAGATTCACCAGGAGTTTACTGTTTTCTTTCCACACCATTCATTATGTAGTACACATTGCTTTAAATATATTGCTGTAGATAACTTTAATGGGAAAAAATCTTTTTTTGTGATTGCACCTGATTCAGTTTAAAGGGAACCTGTCAGCAGGTTTTTGCTATGTAATCTGAGGAGTGCATGAGTATATTTGTGTGTTATGAGTGTTACACTGTATGTCTTTAATTGTAACTTAGATGTAAGTATACAGTATATACAGGTGCTATATAAAGCAATTGTGCCACTTAGTAAAACATAGCATCAGCTGGTTCACCTGATGGCCTATAAAAAGGTATCTCATTACCAAGGCACCTCACAAGAAGCATTTCCTGATGGATACAACCAGTGAGCTGTCTCAAGACCTCAACTTTATTGTTGCAAAACATTCTGATGGCATTGGTTACAGAAGATTTTCTAAACTACTAAAGGTTCCAGTTAGCTCTGTTGGAGCCATAATACGAAAGTGAAAATAACATTATTTCACCATAAACTGGCTATGACCAGGTGCTCCCCACATGATTTCAGACAAAGAAGTGAAAATTATCAGAACAGTTGTCAAAGAGCCAAGCACCACCTGTAGAGAGCTACAGAAAGACCTGGAATCAGCAGATACAATTGTTTTAAAAAAACTAAAAACTACAAGTAATGCACTCAACCTCCATGGCCTGTATGCACGATCACCATGCAAGACTTCAATGCTGAGCAAAAAGCATGTTCAAGCATGTTTAAAGTTTGCTCAACAACATTTAAACAAGTCTGTGAAAAACTGAGACAAAATAGGTCTGGTCAGCTGAGACCGAAATTTGGATGCCATAATACACGCCATGTTTGGATGGCAAAAGGCACTGCATATCACCCCAAAACAACATACCAACAGTGAAGTTTTCAGGTGGGAACAACATGGTGTGGGGCTGTTTTTCAGCATACGGCACTGGCAAACTTCATATAGATGGACAAATATACCGAGAAATTCTTGATAACAAACTGCTGCCATCTACCAGGATAATGAAGCTGAAACAAGAGTGGACATTTTAACTAGTGTTGAGCCACCCCCGTAGTGTTCGAGTTCGGTTCGGTTCGTCGAACACCCGTGTGTTCGCCGAACTGTTCGTCGAACTGTTCGTCGAACACCTTCGAACACCGTTAAAACCAATGGCAGGCAAACAAAAACACATAGAAACACATAGAAAACACCTTCAAAGGTGTCCAAAAGCTGACAAACTGCTCAGAAGACATAACTAACACATGGAAAAGTGACAAGTACATATAGTCATGCGAAAATAAAAGAGGTGGAGGAGTAAAAGGAGGGGGAGACACAGATATAGGCATGTCATGCCCTTCTAAAATCCAAAAAGTGAGAAGCCGACACGGCCAGTCCGCTCCTACCCGTGCCACCTCCGTGTCGCCGGGTTTGTGCCAGAGCCGCGGTGAACCCTGATGGCCAGTCCCCCTCTCCCAATACTGGTGCCTGTCCGCTGGTGGGTCGAGCAAGCCCCCCTGTGGTGGAGGCAGCTCTAAGCTTTTTAATTTAAATTGTCTCTCTAATTTGAATGAATACACTTTAAATCCATTTACAAGGATCTATTAGAGGGCAAGTCTCATGCCAGCAGCCGCGTAATTCCAGCTCCAGTAGCGTCCACTAAAGCTGCTGCAGTTAAAAAGCTTTTATAAGGATCGAGCTCGGCTGTCCACCGCAAGGCATCCTACTGCCAGTCCCAGCCCCTATGCCTTGGGGTGCCTCCTGATGCTCTTCACTGAGTATCCCATGGTCCCGAAGCATTTCCTTTGAAAAAATTAAGTGTCTAAACTACAGGTGGTGTAGCTTGCTTAACAGCCGGGATAATCCGCTGACTAGCAGACACTGCTACTAGGCACAAAGTATTTCCTGGGCTAGATGCAGTTAAAAATTTGTAATTAGATACTCTCGTTGGATGATGAGAAAGCATTCCATAGAGTCTCCTGGCACGCCATATATGATTCTCTTAAAAACCTTGGGGTAGGGGTCTAGGGGACCCTTTTATAGCCAAAATCACGGCCCTGTATCACAATACGTCACCTAGGCTGAAGATAAATGGAACTGTAGCACCCTGAGGGCTCGGTTGCTACAGAGGTATTGCACCTCACCCAGAGGTGTGATATCTCACTCTCAGGTAAGGATGGAGTGTGGATCAGGACCCGACACCTGCATGCATTACACCACATTGCCGTGGGGCAGGGCGACCAATATGCCTCTGAGATGGGCACGACAGTCCCTGTCCCTGGCTGGAGTGGGGGGAGGGAACACTGAGGAAGGAGAACCCTGTAGTGCAGGAGCAGGGAGGAAGCAGTTCCTGGGTGCATTGAGAAGGGAGTATAAAAGGTGGGCACCATCTTAGTTCAGTGCAGAGAAGTCTGAGCAGAAGTGGCAGGGAGCAGGGGCTCTGCATGAGCTCTGCTCCGGAGGTGGGCCTAGTAACAGAGGCCCAGGCCTGGAAGAGGGAGAAGGAAGGAAGAGGAGCGGAGAAGGCTCCAGGAACGAGGAATGAAGGGATCCCAGGGGTGCGGACAGGCGAGTCGCCACCGCACGCCCGAATCCACCTGCGTGGAGGGGTCAGGCCAAAGGGGGAGACCGGTCCCCGAAACTAGTGGAGGCAGGAAACGACCCTCAGCTAGAAACCGGAGGCTGTGACATTTTATGTGGCGCAGCCCCTCGCTACACCCGCTAGGAAGGCACCACATAGGGTCAGGGAAACTGGTGCCAAGTTTACCAAGAGGAGGCCCGAGGCAGCCGGACAGAAGGGTTGGTAAGAAAGGCCAGACAAAGGACACACAAAGGGGGTCCTGTGAAGCGCTCCAAAGTTATCTGGGAGTTCTCTGAGCCCCTCACCTGGTGAGCACAGTACGACGTGGGCAGCCGTTAGCTGCAGACGTGGTCTGGATAATAAGAACTGTGAGTAAAGGCCCTGGACTGCATCACTGACTCCGTGTCGTTACTGCTGCTGCCCTGCACCTTCACCCCCATCCTCCGCATACACTGCCCTGAGGCTATACTCCTCCCGTGGGGAGTTATGCTACGCTCTGCTGCACCCACACCAGCCTCAGCGGTCTGCCCTGCAGCGGCGGTTCACTCTGACCGCAATCCACGGGTGGCGTAGTCGGACATTTAAACATCAAAACCACATAAATAGTTCCGCCACTGGTTTGACCACCCTGAGCCACGGAACCGGGTCGCCACCACGAAGACTACAACCACCAGCATCCACCAAAAAGGGTCCAGCTCCGGGTGTCCCAAGGCCCAGGGGGCGCATCAGAACATTTTCATCACCTTTCACAATCACCAATGGGACAAGGCAGGGATGTCCTCTGTTCCCTCTCTTATACATCCTAGTGACGGAGCACCTGCTCTCATCAATTCGCCATAACCCCAATATTAGGTGGATTGAGGTGGGAGGCACCGAGTACAAGTGCTCTCTATTTGCTGATGATGTCCTAGTATATATCACTCAATCACATATATCCATCCATGCTGTTATGACTGAAATAGATCACTTTGTTACATGGTCAAATTTTAAAATCAATGCAGCGAAGTCTGAGGCCCTCGATGTCTCCCTCCCCAAATCCATATAGGATTCCATCCAGTCCAACTTTCCCTTTGCCTGGCCCTCACCGGGTATCAAATACTTAGGAATTCCTATTCATAGAGACCTCTCCCATCTATGTTATCTTAATTTTGGACCCTTTATTGAACAACTCCATACAGACCACGGTTGGCAAGTTAGAACTGTAAGATTCACTACGTGAACCACTGGTGTTTTGTGGAAAAGCACATGTACACTGCGTTCCAAATTATTATGCAAAAAGTGTTTAGGAGTGATAAGGGAAGAATTTGTTTGTCAGTTAAACTCATTGATGGTGATGTGTGTCAGGGCTCTTTATATCACTGTAAGCAATTGCAGACACCTGTGCTAATTAGTTTGGCAGGTGTGTCCAATGAAAGGCAAGACTACTTAAGAAGGCTGTCTCACATTATTAAGCAGCCTACATTTTCTGCCAAAATGGGAAAGAAAAAGGATGTGTCGGCTGCTGAGAAGCAAAAAATTGTGGAGTGTTTAGGTCAAGGCATGACTACAATCAACATTGTGCGATGATCAGGATGAAGTGTCTTGGCAATCAAGAAGTATGTAGCTGATTCACAGTACACACGTGTGCGTGCTGATAAGGGCAAATTGAGGACTCTTTCCTACAGGCAATTACGTCAGGTTGAAAGAGCAGCGGCAAAAAAGCCTTGTCATAGCAGCAGACAAGTTTTTGAAGCTGCTTGTGCCTCCAACGTCCCCCGAACAACAAGATGCAGGGTCCTTCAGAGGTTTGCAGCTGTGCATACACCATCCTGTCGACCTCCTCTATCCACTTCACACAAGCAGAAACGGCTCCAGTGGGCCAAACATTACATGAAGACTGATTTCAAAACTGTTTTGTTCACGGATGAGTGCCGTGCAGCGCTCGATGGTCCAGATGGTTGGAGTGGAGGATGGCTGGTTGATGGACACCCCACGCAAACACGGCTACAGCGCCAACAAGGAGGAGGTGGAGTAATGTTTTGGGCTGGAATCATGGGGAGAGAGATTGTCGGCCCCTTTAGGATCCCTGAAGGCGCTAAAGATGAACTCCATAATGTATGTGGATTTTCTCAAACAGCACTTCCTGCCATGGTTCAAGAAGAAGAACCGTGTATTTCACAGCAAGATCATTTTTCTGCATGATAATGCACCATCTCATGCTGCACATAAAACATCTGCATCTCTGGCTGATATGGGCATTAATGGGGACAAACTTATGGTGTGACCCCCATGCTCCCCTGACCTCTACCCCATTCAGAACCTTTGGAGCATCATTAAAAGGAGTGTCTATGATGGCGGGAGGCAGTTCACATCTAAGCAACAGCTCTGGGAGGGTATTCTGTCCTCATGCAAAACAATTGAAGCAGAAACCATCCAAAACCTGACAAATTCAATGGACGAGAGAGTTCAGAAGCTCCTTTCGAACAAGGGGTCCTATGTGAAAATGTAACATCACCTAGAATAAAGTTTTGAGTTGAAAACTGTTTGATTTCAGTTTCTAACAACCTGCTAATGCTTATAATTTCAAAAATGACCATTTTTTTGGTCTTTATTAAAATGAAAAGGTTGATCGAAAAGTTTGGGGGATCTAAGAGTGTGGCAACCCAGTAGTCATGATTACTTCGAATTCTGACAATATGAGGGTCATGCTGCAGGTAGTGCAGCAAGAAGGCACTTATGTGTCTTGCGCATCTCGGAGCCCCAAAATTATTTTCCGGGCTAGATGCAGCTAAAAATTATTATTAATTTTAAATCTGGTGAAGCTTTAGTATAGATGGCCTAATAGGATCAGAGCTGCACACTGCTACAAAGCCCAAATTATTTTCCAGTCAAGATACAGATAAACATGATTAGTAATTTTAAATCTGGTGGAGCTTATTATAGATGGCCTAATAGAATCAGTGCTGCACACTGCTACAAAGCCCAAATTATTTTCCAGCCAAGATACAGATAAACATGATTAGTAATTTGAAAGCTTAAAACGGTTGGTAGGGTGATTTTAACCAATCATCAAGCTTTTACTCTCCCCAGGATGACACAGGGGTAGAAAAGTCGTTTCGGATCCATGATTTGTTCATCTTTATGAACGTGAGTCTGTCTACATTATCAGTGGAGAGCCGCGTGCGCTTATCTGTCAGCACACCACCAGCAGCGCTGAACACACGTTCAGACAGAACGCTGGCTGCGGGGCATGACAAGATCTCCAAGGCGTAAGTGGCTAGCTCCGGCCATTTATCCAGATTGGAAGCCCAAAAAGAGCAAGGGTCCAGTGACACAGTCGTGGCTTCAATGTTTACTTGGAGATACTCCTGTACCATCGTCTCTAGGCGTTGACTATGTGTCAGACTTCTTGTCTCCTGTGGCCTTGCAAAGGATGGGCTAAAAAAGTGGTGAAATGATTCCGCAAAATTGATGTTACCAGCAGATACTGTGGTTCTGTTACGGTTTGAGTGCTGAACACTTGACGGTCCCACGGTTGGCAAGTTGGAACTGTGAGATTCACTACGTGCACCACTGGTATTTTGTGGAAAAGCACATGTAAGATTCTGCAACAGTCTCTGCTGATACTCCTGCATGCGTGCATCCCTTTCTATGGCAGGAATAATTTCTGCAAATTTACTTTTGTACCGGGGATCTAACAGTGTGGCAACCCAGTAGTCAGGATTATTTCTAATTCTCACAATTCGAGGGTCATGTTGCAGGTAGTGCAGCAAGAAGGCACTCATGTGTGTTGCGCATCCAGGAGCACCAAGTCCCTGTTGTGTTGGTGGCGAGGTAACAATCATGCTTCCTTCCTCTGTCCTCTCCCCCCAACCTCGCACAACAGAAATGTGATCAAGGTCTCCCTCATCTGATGAGTCTTCCATCAGTTTGTCCTCCACTTCTTCCTGGGCTCCTGCACCTTCCTCACTAGTTTGGCTGCTACCATGCGCCCTGGTAAAACCATCTCCCCCACCCTCACATGCCTGCCGCCTTGGTGCTGCCGACCGTCTGGACCTTGCAGATGTTAGCCCTTCCGCATACAACTCCTCCTCCTCTACTTCCTCCACCTCCTCTTGTGCCACCACCTGACTCCGAATTCTGTTTAACATGTGCTCCAGCATGTAAATCACCGGAATAGTCATGCTGATAATGGCATCATCAGCACTAAACATCTTCGTCGCCATTTCAAAACTGTGCAGAAGGGTGCATAGGTCCCTGATCTGAGACCACTCCTCCAGCGTGATTTGCCCCACCTCTGAATCTCGTTGGCCCAGGCTATACGTCAGAACGTATTGCACCAGGGCTTGTCGGTGCTGCCACAGTCGCTGCAACATGTGCAGAGTTGAATTCCACCGAGTAGGCACATCGCATTTTAGCCAGTGAAGTGGCAGGCCCAACGACTTCTGTAGAGATGTAAGTCGCTGAGCTGCGGGATGCGAACGGCGGAAGTGAGCACACAGCGACCGTGCCCTCTGCAGAAGGCCATCTAGTCTGGGATAGTGGGCTAAAAATTGCTGGACAACCAGGTTCAACACGTGAGCCATACAAGGCACGTGTGTGACATTGCCCCGGCGAAGGGCCGCACCCAGGTTTGCAGCATTGTCATACACGGCCGTCCCTGGTTTCAGGTCCAGTGGAGACAACCATTCATGAAATTGGTTCTCCAGAGCTGACCACAACTCCTCAGCTGTGTGACTCACATTTCCCAGACATTTCAATGTAAAAACCGCCTGATGACGTTGAGCCCTACTGCCAGCATAGTAAGGAGGCGTGCAGGATCCCTTCTGCGCAGTTAGAAAGCTTGTGGCATGACCAGACAGGCTTTGGGTGCAGGTGCAAGACCGAGAGGAGGTTGAGGAGGCAGAAGCAGTGGAGGAACTTTGACATAAAGAGGATTGACGCACAACTCGTGGGGACGGCAAGACTTGGACAGCAGCCCCTTGTCCTGCTGTCACCATAGTTACCCAGTGCCCAGTCAGCGACATGTAACGCCCCTGTCCATGCCTACTCGTCCAAGTGTCTGTGGTGAAATGCACCCTGTCACACACAGAGTTTCTCAAAGAAGCGGTGATGTTGTGTGCGACATGCTGGTGGAGCGCAGGCATACCTTTCTTTGAGAAGTAGTGCCGACTGGGCATCTGGTACTGGGGCACTGCGACGGACATAAGGTCTCGAAAATCCTCTGTGTCCACCAGGCGGAAAGGCAGCATTTCTGTAGCCAAGAGCTTGCAGATGGTGAAATTCAACCTCTTAGCTTTCTCATGGCTAGGAGGAAATGGTCTTTTACTTGTCCACATCTGAGGGACCGAGGGCTGGCTACTGTGCTTAGACGAGGTTGATAAGGGTGTCCCCGGCAAACTGCCGGTCTGTGAGGAAGATGCAGGCGGACATGTTAGGTTGTCTTGATCCAAAGGTGGTGCTATCGATGTCGGACAGCGCTCAACACCAGCTGGTGTTACCACCTCCAAAGAAAATGATGACCTGCCAATCACGCTGGCTGTTGCGGGTAAAGAGGTGGCAGGTCTGCGCCCCAAAACAGGTGTGACTGCTGTCCCCCCAGTCACAGAGGATGAAGAGGCCGCGGATGCACAAGATATGGCAGACGGTGGTTGGCCCGGCCGGCTAGGCCGCATTGTAGCACACTGAGCTTCCCACTGCAACTTATGCTTCATGTCCATGTGCCGGTTCATGCATGAAGTACTCAAACTATGTATTTTTTGGCCTCTACTTAGCTTTTGCTGACAAATGTTACAGATAACACGAGTTGGGTCATCTTTATCGATCTGAAAAAATGCCCAGGCTATGCAAGGCTTAGCACCCATGCGACCTGAAGAGCCACCACGACTTGTGGTGAGAGTCAGAGTTGTGTTTGAGGATGCAGTTGTTGACGTGCTTCCAGTACTACGTCTCTGTCCAGGAAGGCACAACCTGACCTCGTCGTCACTAGCATCTTCCTCCACCTCCTCTGCTAACCTCATCTCTTGGCTGACTGTGGGTTGACAGTAAGTGGGATCTCCAACCTCATCATCATCACCCTGTGCGTTATCACACCCGTCGTCCTCAGAGCCAACCTGTTCCTGCCCTGACAAAAAACTAAAGTTGTCGCTCCAATCAGGTATTTGAGTCTTATCATCGTCTTCCTCATTGTCTCCACCAACAGGAGTTACAGTTTGGGAATGAGGGTCTACATTATGGTCAGAACCTTCTGCGTCTGGTCCTGGATCCGACTCATAAAGATTCTGGGCATCAGTGCAGATCATTTCCTCGTCTGGATTCACAGAAGCGCTGGAGTCGACCTCTGATTCCCAGGCTATAGTATGAGTAAACAGCTCTGCAGCCTCAACCATCTGTTCTACCTCATACTCAGATGGGCAGCTGGAGATTTGGGAGCTGTGAGGAAGCAAGTGCGATTGGGGTGACACCTTTGAGGACTGGAGTATTTGTGATGTTGAAGTTGATGTGGAGGAGAGCCCACTTAAAGGAGCACTTGATATCTGTTGAAGCACCTGCTGTTTTTGTGCCTCATCTGGAATTTGTAGCGATTGGCGTGGCCGTAAGAAAGGGATCTTATCACATTGTCCGCTAAAAGAAGTAGACATTTTAGTTTGGCTGGAAGATGGTCTTTCTTCTGCAGATGTTACTGTTGCTTTAACACCTACCCCACGGACACAACCTTTTTTCCCCTTCCCAACACGCCTATTCCCCTTTCCACCAGCAGCAGGCCTTTTTCCACTCATTTTGGTGGTTAACTAATTCACAACTCTGGAGTTGTTTGCACAAAAAAACAATGGATGGGAACCGAGCAGAGCTGAGTGGCCAAACTGTGGTATTAGGCCAAAACTATTGGCTGGGTTAGATGCAGAAAAAAATTATATTCAATTTGCAACCTGATGGAGGTCTGTATAGATGGATTAATAGAACAAGTCCCACACACAGCTAGAAGCCCAATATTTTTTCAGAGGTAGATGCAGAAAAAAATATATTCAGTTTGCAACCTGATGGAGGTCTGTATAGATGGATTAATAGAACAAGTCCCACACACAGCTAGAAGCCCAATATTTTTTCAGAGGTAGATGCAGAAAAAAATATATTCAGTTTGCAACCTGATGGAGGTCAGTATAGATGGACTAATACAACAAGTCCCACACACAGCTAGAAGCCCAATATTTTTTCAGAGGTAGATGCAGAAAAAAATATATTCAGTTTGCAACCTGATGGAGGTCAGTATAGATGGACTAATACAACAAGTCCCACACACAGCTAGAAGCCCAATATTTTTTCAGAGGTAGATGCAGAAAAAAATATATTCAGTTTGCAACCTGATGGAGGTCTGTATAGATGGATTAATAGAACAAGTCCCACACACAGCTAGAAGCCCAATATTTTTTCAGAGGTAGATGCAGAAAAAAATATATTCAGTTTGCAACCTGATGGAGGTCTGTATAGATGGATTAATAGAACAAGTCCCACACACAGCTAGAAGCCCAATATTTTTTCAGAGGTAGATGCAGAAAAAAATATATTCAGTTTGCAACCTGATGGAGTTCTGTATAGATGGATTAATAGAACAAGTCCCACACACAGCTAGAAGCCCAATATTTTTTCAGAGGTAGATGCAGAAAAAAATATATTCAGTTTGCAACCTGATGGAGGTCTGTATAGATGGATTAATAGAACAAGTCCCACACACAGCTAGAAGCCCAATATTTTTTCAGAGCTAGATGCAGAAAAAAATTATATTCAATTTGCAACCTGATGGAGGTCAGTATAGATGGACTAATAGAAAGATGCTATGCCCAAAAGATTTTACTTCACTAGGTGCAGTAAAAAAATTGGTATTCTATACACAGGTGGTATATCTTGCAACACAGATAGGCTACTCCACTGACTAACACACTCTGCAATAGGCCAAAAAGGATTAGCTTTGCTAGATTCAGCCAAATGCTGTGAAAAAAACTTGCACAGCACTGGCACAGACCTGCCTCGCAAAAACTGATAGGAACTGATGTAACCTAGTCCTGAAAAGGACTCCAATTACAATTAGTCTTTACTCCCACAATCTATCTATTTAAGAGCACAGACCTGCCTGATAAAAGTCGTAGGAAATGCTGTAACCTAGTCCTTAAAAGGACTGCAATCACAACTATTCCCTACTCCCAAGCTATCTGTAGATTTGTGCGAAAATTGGCTTGAAATTAACAAGGTATAGCGCACACAGCAACAGCGGTGCCGTCTAACACGCAGCTGCAGCAGTGAGAAAATGGTGGCGACGGGGAAAATGGCTTGGTCTTATAGGGCAAGGACATGTGACATACACTGCCAATGACACATGCCCTTGCTTGTGTAAAAAAAAGCACTTCGCTCCGTGTGTGCGCTGCTGATAGGCTGACAGATTGCACCTCCCCACTGCAAATGCGGGAAAGAGAAAAAAAAATGGAGATCTTCATTGTTCCTGCAGAGATCCATCCCCTGCCCCTCCCCCCACCCCGCTGTACACTCAAACTGCGTATTAACATTAATTTTCATCATTACTGAGAAAAAATCCAGTTATGATTTTGGTGCACGAACAGTTATCGAACATAACCTCGAACAGCTGAATTTTTCTCAAATTGTTCGTGTTCGCCGAACGGCTCGAACACCGCCCAAAACAGCTCGAATTTGAGATTGGCGAACAGTTCGAGTACAACAACACTCATCTCTAATTTTAACAAGCTAATGATCCCAAGCACCCAGCCAAGGAAACTCTCAATTGGTTTTAGAGAAAGAAAATAAAGCTGCCAGAATGGCCCAGCCAATCACCTGAACTGAATCCAATAGAAAATTTATGGAAGGAAATTAAGCTCAGAGTTCATAGAAGGAGCCCACAAGGCCTTCAGGATTTTAAGATTGTTTGTGTAGAAGAATGGGCCAAAATCACAACTGAGCAATGCATGCGCCTAGTTTCTCTATACAAGGAGGCGTCTTGAAGCTGTCATCACCAACAAAGGCTTTTGTATGAAGTGTTAATTAAATTTCAGTAAGCGTGTTCAATACTTTTTCCCTGTGTCATTTCTCATTATTACACAAACTGTAACTTAATTTATGGACATCTATAGTTTGATTTCTTTGCGTGTGTGGATTGGATGGGTTGTTACCGACATCTGGTGGAAATTTCATGTCAATAGCACCTTTAGAAATATAGTTACTTAGATAATTGGTGACATGTTCAATACTTATTTCACCCACTTTACATACCATAATAAACAGCATCTATTTAATTTCTCAAGTAAAGCCGCCATACATATAAAATACAAATCTAAATGATTAGGTAACTGCAACTTCCATGTTGTAATTTTGCTTATTTGATTACTAGATGGTGGCCCGATTCGAACGCATCGGGTATTCTAGAATAGGTATGCGGCCGACGGGGCGCAATTAGCAGAGCGGCGTTTAAATTTGGCGCCCAAATCGCTGATTGGTCGCGTTAGGCAACCGCGACCAGTCAGCAAAGCGGTGTTTAAATTTGGCGGCAATATCGGTGATTGGTCGCGGGCGGCGACCGCGACCAATCTGCGAACCATGTTAGTGAGGACTGGAGAGCGTGTTTAAATTTGGCACCAAAATCGCTGATTAGTCGCAACCAATCAGCAGAGCGGTGTTTAAATTTGGCGCCAATACTGCTGATTGGTCGCGGCCGCCGACCGCGACCAATCAGCAGAACGATACAGAGCGGGGTTTAAATTTGGCACCAAAATCTCTGATTGGTCGCCGGCCACGACCGATCAGCAGAGCGGTGTTTAAATTTGGTGCCAAAATCGCTGATTGGTCGAGGCCGCCGGCCGCGACCAATCAGCAATTTTGGGGCAAAATTTAAACAACGCTCTGCTGATTGGTCGCGGCCGTCAGACGCGACTAATCAGCGACTTTTGGGCCAAATTTAAACCCCGCTCTGCATCGCTCTGCTGATTGGTCGCGGTCGCCGACCTCGACCAATCAGCAGAGCGTTGTTTAAATTTGGCGCCAATCTCGCTGATTGGTCGCGGATGGCGGCCGTGACCAATCAGCAGAGCGGTGTTTAAATTTGGCGCCAAAATCGCTGATTGGTCGCGGGCGGCGGCCGCGACCAATCAGCGAACCGTGTTAGTGAGGAATGGAGAGCGTGTTTAAATTTGGCACCAAAATCGCTGATTAGTCGCGACCGCGACCAATCAGCAAAGAGGTGTTTAAATTTGGCGCCAATACTGCTGATTGGTCGCGGCCGCCGACCGCGACCAATCAGCAGAACGATACAGAGCGGGGTTTAAATTTGGCACCAAAATCGCTGATTGGTCGCCGGCCGCGACCGATCAGCAGAGCGGTGTTTAAATTTGGCGCCAAAATCGCTGATTGGTCGAGGCCGCCGGCCGCGACCAATCAGCAATTTTGGCGCAAAATTTAAACAACGCTCTGCTGATTGGTCGCGGCCATCAGACGCGACTAATCAGCGACTTTGGGGCCAAATTTAAACCCCGCTCTGCATCGCTCTGCTGATTGGTCGCGGTCGCCGGCCTCGACCAATCAGCAGAGCGTTATTTAAATTTGGCGCCAATCTCGCTGATTGGTCGCGGATGGCGGCCGCGACCAATCAGCAGAGCGGTGTTTAAATTTGCCGCCAAAATCGCTGATTAGTCGCGGCTGACGGCCGCGACCAATCAGCAGAGCATTGTTTAAATTTGGCGCCAATACTGCTGATTGATCTCGGCCAGCGACAGCGATCAATCAGCAGAGCGTTGTTTAAATTTGGCGCCAATCTCGCTGATTGGACGCGTCTGGCATCCGCGACCAATCAGCAGAGCGTTGTTTAAATTTGGCGCCAATCTCGCTGATTGTTCGCGGCTGGCGTCCGCGACCAATTAGCACAGCATTGTTTAAATGTGGCGGCAAGATCGGTAATTGGTCGCGGCCGCTTTTTAAATGTGGCGCCCAAATCGGTGATTGGTCGCGGGCAGCGGCCGTGACCAATCAGCAGAGCGGTGTTTAACTTTAGCGCCAAATCACTGATTGGTTGCGTGCGGAGAGCGCGACCAATCAGCGAATCGTATTGGTGAGGAGCGGGGAGCGGAATCGTATTAGTGAGGACCGGGGAGCGATTTTTAACACAAATGTCCGGATCTTTGTAACACCATGCGGATACTGTGGGGACATCAGCGGCTAGGGTGTGAAGGGAGGACCGGGGAGCGGCGCTGCGGGTCGGGATACTTCTGCTGCGAGCAGTCGCTCATCTCCAGGCTTCTCGCAGTGGAAGTATCCGCACAGGCAGCGGCGCTCCCCAGTCCTCACTAATACGATTCCGCTCCCCGCTCCTCACCAATACGATTCGCTGATTGGTCGCGCTCTCCGCACGCGACCAATCAGTGAACTTGGCGCTAAAGTTAAACACCACTCTGCTGATTGGTCGCGGCCGCTGCCCGCAACCAATCACTGATTTGGGTGCCACATTTAAATAGCGGCCGCGACCAATCAGTACAGCGGTGTTTAAATGTGGAGCTAAGATCGGTGATTGGTCGCGGCCTATATTTAAATTTGCCGCCCAAATCGGTGATTGGTCGCAGGCACCACCAGCGACCAATCAGCGATTTTTAACACAAATGTCCGGATCTTTGTAACACCATGCGGATACTGTGGGGACATCAGCGGCTAGAGTGTGAAGGGAGGATCGGGGAGCGGCGTTGCGGGTCGGGATACTTCTGCTGCGAGCGCCCGCTCATGTCCCGGGTTGTCGCAGCGGAAATATCCGCACAGGCAGCGCCGCTGACATCCATGCGGCAAGGGTGTGAAGGGAGGACCGGGGAGCGGCGCTGACATCCAATTGGTCGCGGCCGCTATTTAAATGTGCCGCACAAATCGGTGATTGGTCGCTTTCTTGGCCCGCGACCAATCACTGATCTTGCGGCTAAAGTTAACCACTACTGTGCTGATTGGTCGTGGATAGTGTTGAGCATTCCGATACTGAAATATCGGGTATCGGCCGATATTCGCGGTATCGGAATTTCGATATTTAATTCCGATACTTTTACAATATCGAATACCGGAATCGGAAATTCCCATAATGCCTGCGCTCTGCAGTGTCTCTGAAGTATGACAAGCTGGATGGCAGCGCTCAGCTGAGATCCAGCCTGTCATCAGAATGCCATCCCAGCGTGGGAGAATTCTCCTGATTGTTTAAAAGCCGGCGGGCGGTAAAAAGCCGCCGGCTTTTAAACAATCACACAGCCCCATACTGCTTCCCGGCAGCCTCCCACCTCGATCCTCCGCTCCTCTCGCCACCTCCAATCCCAATCGTAAGTTAGGACCGGGCGGGGAGCACAGCACCAAGGAGCGGGGAGCGAAGGACCCGGGCGGGAAAGCCGGCAGTGAAAAGACTTCACCGCCGGCTTTCCCGTTCTGTGCTGCTCTTTCCCGCCGGTTATTTCAAATGAACAGCTGAGGTATCAGGTGATGCCGATCAGCTGTTCATTTGAAGTAGCCGCGGTGCCCTCAGAGGGTTCACGTGAGTTCATGCTTGACTGCATTGCATGAACTCACATGAACTTTCCCACGGCCACACAGGTCAGCCTCACCTCCCAGACCATCAGCCCGTCATGATTGGTGTCTGTGCGATGTCTGCGGGTGTGCGCGATGTCTGTGTGATGTCTGCGAGTGTGTGCGGGTGTGCGCGGTGTCTGTGCGATGTCTGCGAGTGTGTGCGGGTGTGCGCTGTGTCTGTGCGATGTGTGCGGGTGTGTGCGTGCAGGCAGACATAGGCCGATGTGACACTACTACTCCCATCGGCCTATGTCTGTCCCCCGTCCACTCGTGCCAGCAGGATCAGCTCGATGGGAGCAGTAGTTCCCATCAGCCTGATCCTGCTATTTAAATTGCCCTACTGTGTCCCCAATAAATGTTAAATACATGTCATTGGTGGCCAGTGGTTACCTACAATAAATTAGTTCATACATTACCTGTCCCCGCCGAATAAAATAAAGTAAAAAATAGAAAACTACACCTATACTCACCTAGACACCTAATTCCCCGAAGCCATCGATCTCCTGTAATAAAATATAAAATAATAAACCACAACCTTATCCTTACCCCTCCGTAGTAGTCCACGAGTGTCCCACGAAGATCTCCAGTTTAGAGCAGCCACATAGAATGTGACCGCTCTGAACCGCTGCCGCCACTAGAATGACGGGGCCGTAAAGCAGCCCCGACATTGCATAAGCGGGTTCACCGGAGTTCAGGCAGCGCTGCTCCGGTCAGCTCCTTTACTTCCCTGCTGTATCGTGAGAAATTCCCATGGTACAGCAGTGCCGTAAAGGAGGTCTCCGGAGCAGCGCTGACTGAATGCACTCCGGGACCTCAGTCAGTGGCTCCCGCTGCCGGGAGCGGACGTGTTCCCGGCAGCGTGAGCTTACAGCAGCCATGCACAGCTGTCACCATCTCCAGATGTGACAGCTGTGCATGGGAGATCAGCGCAGGAACGTGGACAGGTAACTATTTTTTTTTTTTAGTAAACTAAGAATTAAATAAAATGGTGTGTTTTATTTCAAATAAATTATTTTTTTCTGGATGTAGTGTGTGTTTTTTCTTTTTAACACTTTGTAGGTTAGTAATGGGGGTGTCTTATAGACGCCCATCATTACTAACCTGGGCTTCATGGCAGCTGGCGCTGACATGAACCCCAGCCCTATTACCCCCTGCCACCGCACCAGGGCAGCGTGGAAGAGCGAGGCTAAGTGCCAGAGTTGGCGAATCCTATGGATGCGCCATTTCTGGGGCGGCTGACGGCTGGTGTTTCTAGCCTGGGAGGGGGCCAATATTCATGGCACCCTTCCTGGGCTATTAATATCAGCCCCCAGCTGTCTGCCTAGCCTTTGCTAGTTATTAAAATAGGTTGGACCACACGTCATTTTTTGGGGGGGGGTCCCCCATTTAATAGCTAGTAAAGGCTAGGTTTTCAGCTGGCGGCTGATATTAGTAGTCTGGGAAGCTCCGTGGGTATTACCCCCTTCCCAGGCTTCAAACATCTGCCCCAGCCGTCTGCTTAACCTCCGCTAGAGACTAAAATTATGGGGGATCCCACGCCAATTTTTTTTTTAAATAAATCCTTTATTTTAACACTAAATGACATTTGAGGAGTTAATAAAGATGCAGTCCCTAAATTATTATTTATTTTTTAATTAATTTTTCCCAAAAATTTTGACGTGGGCTTTGCTATATATTTGTATGCCAGCCAGGTACAGCATCCAGCTTCTATGAACGCGCCATTTTCCGGGGTGGCTGCGGACTGCAATTTGCAGCGGGGGGGGGGGGGCCCAGAAAGCTTGGGCCTCCCTGCGCTGCAGATTCCATCCCCCAGCTGCCTAGTTGTACCTGGCTGGACACAAAAATAGGGAGAAGCCCCACGTATTTTTTTTTAAAATTATTTCATGAAATTCATGAAATAATAAAGTAAAAAAGGGCTTCCCTATATTGTTGTGTCCGGCCAGGTACAAATAGGCAGCTGGTGGTTGGGGGCAGCCCATTCCTGCCTGCTGTACCTGGCTGGACCCAAATATAGTGCGAAGCCCCACGTCAATTTTTTTTTAATTATTTCAGGAAATTCATGAAATAATTAAAAAAAAATTGATGTGGGGCTTCGCCCTATATTTGTGTCCCGCCAGGTACAGCAGGCAGGAACGGGCTGCCCCCAACCACCAGCTGCCTATTTGTACCTGGCCGGACACAACAATATAGGGAAGCCCTTTTTTAAAAAAATTATTTCATGAAATAATTAAAAAAAAATTGACGTGGGGCTTCGCACTATATTTGGGTCCAGCCAGGTACAGCAGGCAGGAACGGGCTGCCCCCAACCACCAGCTGCCTATTTGTACCTGGCCGGACACAACAATATAGGGAAGCCCTTTTTTTCTTAATTATTTCATGAATTTCATGAAATAATTAAAAAAAAAAATACGTGGAGCTTCGCCCTTTTTTTGTGTCCAGCCAGGTACAACTAGGCAGCTGGGGGCTGGAATCTGCAGCGCAGGGAGACCCAAGCTTTCTGGGCCCCACCCGCTGCAAATTGCAGTCCGCAGCCGCCCCGGAAAATGGCGCGTTCATAGAAGCACCATCTTCTGGCGCTGTACCCAACTCATCCAGGGCCCTGGTGCGGTGGCTCACTGGGTAATAAAGGGGTTATGGCCAGCTTGGCATTATCAGCTGGCCCTAAGCCCGAAATTCATGGGGTCACGCCAATATTAGACATGACCACCATGAATTTCTAGTAAAGTATTTAAAAAAAACACAACACCCAGAATAAAGTCCTTTAATTGAAATAAAGACACAATTCTTTATTGTTCTAAATTAAACTATACTTACCATCACGCCCATTCCAGCTGAAGCCAACGATCTCCTGCAATAAAAGAAAAATAATAAACCAACATCATCCTTACCTTTCCATGGTTCCCACAACAGCTTCAGCTCTGCTACATCGAGATGACAGGCTGGACTGCAGCAGAACGCTGCCATCCAGCCTGTCATCCCGCAGACACTGAGAAGCGCAGGCTTGCTTGCGCTCCTCAGTGTCTCTCTGTGACGGCATCCAGATGAGCCGAGGTCATGTCCAATGAACTCGGCTCACCTCATGCACGTCACTGACAGCGTGGGAAAATTCTCCGGCACTCAGCGCTTCAGCGTGAGAATTCTCCCACGCTGTCAGTGACGTGCATGAGGTGAGCTGAGTTCATTGGACATGACCTCACCTCATGCACGTCACTGACAGCGTGGGAAAATTCTCACGCTGAAGCGCTGAGTGCAGGAGAATTCTCCCACGCTGTCAGCGACGTGCATGAGGTGAGCTGAGTTTATTGGACAAGAACTCGGCTCATCTGGATGCCGTCACAGAGAGACACTGAGGAGCGCAAGCATGCCTGCACTTCTCAGTGTCCGCGGGATGACAGGCTGGATGGCAGCGTTCTGCTGCGGTCCAGCCTGTCATCTCGATGTAGCAGAGCTGGAGCCATCGTGGGAACCATGGAAAGGTAAGGATGAGGTTGCTTTATTATTTTTCTTTTATTGCAGGAGATCGTTGGCTTCAGCTGGAATGGGCGTGATGGTAAGTATGGTTTAATTTAGAACAATAAAGAATTGTGTGTTTATTTCAATTAAAGGACTTTATTCTGGGTGTTTGTGTTTTTTTTTTAACTTTGACTATGGGGTTAGTAATGGGGGTGTCTTATAAACGCCTCTCCATTACTAACCTGGGCTTGATGTCAGCTGGCATTATAAGCTGACATCAACCCCAGCCCTATTACCCCACTGCCACCGCTACAGGGCAATGGGAAGAGCGAGGCTAAGTGCCAGAATTAGCGCATCCTATGGATGCGCCATTTCTGGGGCGGCTGACGGCTGGTGTTTCTAGCCTGGGAGGGGGCCAATATTCATGGCTCCCTTCCTGGGCTATTAATATCAGCCCCCATCTGTCTGCCTAGTCTTTGCTAGCTATTAAATTAGGGGGGACCCCACGTCATTTTTTTGGGGGGGTCCCCCATTTTAATAGCTAGTAAAGGTTAGGTATTCAGCTGGGGGCTGATATTAGTAGCCTGGGAAGCTCCGTGGGTATTACCCCCTTCCCAGGCTTCAAACATCTGCCCCAGCTGTCTGCTTAACCTCCGCTAGAGACTAAAATTAAGGGGAACCCCACGCCAATTTTTTTTTAAATAAATCCTTTATTTTAACATTAAATGACAAGTACAGTAATCAACTCTGTCACTGTACTTCATATATATGTGACTGACATGTTTCTATCTATCTAATCTATGTATGATTCTTTATTCCTTCTATTCTAAATTGTCGGGTACAGATGCTGAATTGCCGGCCGGCTTTCTTAAAGAGACGGTGCATGAAAACACTATTATTTTTTTTAATAAATCCTTTACACTAAATGATAAGTACAGTAATCAACACTGTCACTGTACTTCATATATATGTGACTGACATGTTTCTATCTATCTAATCTATGTATGATTCTCTATTCCTTCTATTCTAAATTGTCGGGTACAGATGCTGAATTGCCGGCCGGCTTTCTTAAAGAGACGGTGCATGAAAACACTATTATTTTTTTTAATAAATCCTTTACACTAAATGACAAGTACAGTAAGCAACACTGTCACTGTACTTCATATATATGTGACTGACATGTTTCTATCTATCTAATCTATGTGTGGTGCTCTATTCTTTCTGTTGTAAATTGTCGGGTACCGGTGTATGCCACTGATGAATTGCCGGCTTTTCGCATAATACATTCTACATTATTCTTAGTTGTTTTACTTCATGTAGAATGAACCTACAAGGAAAGAAAGGGTTTATTTTCATTCCGATATTAGTGTCCCATTGACTTGCATTGGTTTCCGGTATCGGAATTGGCGATATCCGATACTTTTTGAGTATCGGTCCGATCCATTCTGATACGATATTTCCTGATATCGGAAGGTATCGCTCAACACTAGTCGTGGACGATATTTAAATTTGGCGCCCAAATCGGTGATTGGTCCCGGGCAGCGTCCGCGACCAATCACCACAGCGGTATTTAACTTTTGCGCTAAGATCAGTGATTGGTCGGGTCCGAAGACCGCGAACAATCATCGAATCGTCTTGGTGAGGACCGGGGAGCGGCGCTGCCTGTGCGGCTACTTCCGCTGCGAGAACCCGGGACATGAGCGGGCGCTCGCAGCAGAAGTATCCCGACCCGCAGCGCCGCTCCCCGTCCTCCCTTCCGCATGGATGTCAGCGACGCCGGCGGTCCTTCCGCTGCTACCGGCCGGGACATGACAGACAGATAGACAGACAGACAGACAGACAGACAGGATAAGACAATTATATAGTAGATATTTCCATTTCACTGGTGAACAACGGTAGGTCTTTAGCATAATTAAAGACGGAGCATTTTCTTCTGATACACCTTTTAACTGTATTATCATTGCACTGTCGGAAATCTGCATCAGTTCAATTAACAAATGCTGCTTTATTCTATGTAAAATGTCCTTCTGCTGTGATCTTCAATTTCTCTGCCATTATTTTAAGGTGAGGTATAGATTGTATGGAAAAGTAATATAATTATACAGTAGATGCAATATATTATTGCAATAACATACACTATCTAGAGGTCAGGGTACATATGCAAAGTTGAAATACATGAAATCTAGGAAGAATAATATATTTTGCATTGCAAAATCCATGGGCCCAATTCATCAATGCCAGAATTCTGGTGTAATAGCTTTGAAAAGTTGCAAAGATGAGGTGCAACTTGCACCTAAATTTTGCGACTTTTGATGCTTTCATACTAGTTTCTCCCAGCTCTGACAAAACGGGCGTGTGGGTGCATCGGGGGCGTGACATCACAGCTTGTCTAATTCATGATGAGCTGTGGCATCAGGTACAGGAGTGAGATATCTGGAGTGATGCATGTAAGAGCATGCCATTCATCAGACGCTCCAGATTAATGAAGAGATGTGCACCTTTTCATAATTTAAGAGTATCTGACTAAAGTACATCCCTTGATAAAGATGGGCGTGAATAACGCTGGTGTCATGAGGATACTGCGACAAAGAGGGGCCAGAAGGTCGCAGCGTCTGGTTACACGAACTCCTGCACTTTTAAAGCTGCTTCACCATCCTATTAAACAGTGCAGGATTCCTTGCTGTCATGGCAAGGGTTAATCAGTTCAGGTGGTCTCCTGGAGCTCTCCATCCTGAATTGTCTAAGCTGTTCAGTGTTGGTCACTCCCCTCTGGTATATATGCTTGCCACTGGCACTTGGGAGTTGCCAGTAATAGTTTACTTCCTGGTTTGGTGGTGAAGGAGAGGGTTCAGTGTTTGGAGTTGGCGGCTGGAGAGTTTTTCTGGAGATTGGGAGTTGGTTTGCATGTTTTCCCTTATCCTCTCACATTTGGTCTCCCCTTACTATACCTCCTCTGTTTCCCACTCTGTATTTTTTGAGTGTGTTTGTATGATTGTAGGTTTCTTTAATCCCTGTCTGTTAACCCTGTCTGTCAGGTTTGTGTTTTCTTATACACTTCAGCCCCTCATCCCCCTGGGTGGGTGGAGGAATCAGATAAGGGCAAGGTTAGGAGCATAGATAGGTACAAGAACCTGGCGTCTCCACCTTCAGGAGCAATCCAGGGGACAAGGATAGACTAGGGCGATCGGCTAGGTGCCCACAGTCCCTTGTCACTGCGTGACAGCTGGTCTTGATGAATCAGGCCCATAGTCTACAACTGCCCTCTCTGAATATTTTACAAAAGGTGTGTTTTTTACTCCTTAGTACTTCTTTTAAAGGATGGAGAATACCAACTGGAGAAGGAGGCACAAAATTAAGAAACCCTCTATTCTCAGTACAAGTTGACGATGCATTTTTTATTGTCCACATTCATGCATCTACTGCCTTTGTTTCCCTTTCCTCTACTTCCAAAATGTCTGGAAAAGGGCCCACAGATGAAACTGAAGCACGTGCAGTCTAAACAATGACATAAACAGTTGTACAAAACTTTTGCGACTTTTTCGTGTTTTATACCATAACATTGGCATAAACACTTTGATGGATCGGTCCCTTTGTTCTGACCCTGATTAAGTATCAATACTATATCAATATTTCAGGACTTTCACGTGGACCCCTCTACTTTGCACAATCCTGGAAGCACTCATACTTGGTCAAGCATTTTTACATACACATGAATCTAAATTAGAAATCATTATGTTAGTCCCCATAAATAATGACTAGATGTAATGAATTGTATTTTTATATCACTGGGTGATGTTTTGCTGCTGTCTGATAAATATAGCTATGAGGATATGACTTGAATTTAGTGCTTCTTCCAGGAATATGATGCTTTGCTCTTAATCTGGGAAATGGAATCATGTTCGGACTTACTGGTACATTTTACAATCAGTTTATCACTGTCTTGTTTAGAAGATGATAAGTGGTTGTATGACTAATATGTAAAATGTGTATTTTCTAAAAGCTGCAAAGCTCCTAGCGGTGTTGGATTTAGGATAGAAGTGGGCAAACTGCAAATCTCCATTTTCTAAATTGCATCTATCATTCTTTAAGATTAAAGTGGCATTGATTATGTAAACTGGCAGTATTTTTTTATGAGAGGACAAATTTCACATTTTTCTGGTACAGTAGACTATCGTGGTATTGTATATCCCATTTTGGTAAGCATTGGCCCATCGCTAGGACGTGCCATCACATTTGGGTAATGTGTACAAAAATCGTTTTCTCTCCATCTGAGAAAAATGGTCCGATTATTTTGATCAGACTCTGATCAGCATTTAATTAGAGTGTGATCAGAGTAGCACCAGTTTTTTTTTGGAGGTGGAGAGTTCTTGTACTCCACCCTCTCCAGTCTGTCAGTCCGTGAAATGTCATCTGAGTGTGATCCACTGTTTTTCAAGGACATAGACTTGCATTGTCGATCTTGATCAGACACACGAATTAAAATCGGACAAGTCTCCGATTTTTTCCTCAAACCACTCGGCCATGGGTACTGCTCCATATAGTATCATGGGTATGAGTGCTATTCAAGAAAACCACGGATAGCACTCATCCGATATAATCGATTATGTGCACTAGCCCTATGATTGCTAAATGGGGTCTTTGACCGCATATTAAAATCTCTTTAGGACTCAGGCTGGATTATTAAACTTAGGCTGGTGCTGCACATTAATATCCCTCACACTGCGCCCCTCAATACACAAATACACCACATCATTAAAATCTAATTGGCCACTGTATAAACCACAATTCAAAATATAAATGGATAAGCCCCAGTTATCTATGATTAGCCACTTTTGTCCCAATCAATAAAATGCATTAGTCTTTGTACTTCCTCTCACCTGTTCTTTCTCCAACCTCACTCCAATTCATTGAAATTGCAGGTCCTTGAATATATTACAATTGCATGTCCTCTACACCCACAATTCATTACAATTACAATCTCCCACCTGCACTTCATTACAATTCCATGTCATTCCCACAATTCATTGCAATTCTATGTCCTCTTATCCCACCCAATACACTGTAATTTCATGTCCTCTCTCCTACCCCAAACCTACCCATATTATGCTCTCCCTCACTGTGTTAAAAAAAGGCTCACTTACCTCTCCAGATGATCCTCCATGGTGCTTCATCCATCCTCTGGCCATTTACCTACTAAATGATATCATCGCATTGGCTGAGTCATAGAGAAAACACTGGGCAGGAAGCTGAGCAATGTGCGCTGCTAATGGTTGCAAAAAAAAAACTTAGACTATAATAAAAGTAATCTGACTCCATGGACTTGTTTAGTGTAAGCCAATCTGCTTACCAGATCCCAAGGGTTGCCCTGGCTTTCACCCCTTAACCCTTGTAGAGATCCGGCCTTACACTGGGACCTCTGGACAGGAGCCACTAAGTAATTTGCTGCCTGATAGAGAAAGCTGGCAGTAAGAAGGGTCATCACGTGGGGTCGATGCCAAGAGGTAATGTCAGAAACAAAATCAGAAAGGAAGCATTTGGTCATATACTGTATACATGCCGAGGTTAGAGAATTGGATAAATAAGGAAATCACAGCAAGAAGAAGGAATAGGGCTATACCAGGTAAACAGAACTTATTGACTAGCAGTGTGAACTGATTCTCAGAGGTTTAAATAGTAAGAAGCCCCACCCATGGCTGACAGCAGAAAGAAACATAAACAGAATTTAACACCAAAGCTTCTGGACTGGCCAAAAGCACAAGTCCCAGAATTAAAACAGAGCTACTGAATAGTCACTATGCGTCAAACGATGACCAAAGGAAGAGTAGAGGGGACAGGCACTGGCACGGATGTCACAGTCAATGAGTCCCTACGCCACTCATTATGACAACAGTAAGCATTTACCATCAATAGGAAACAGAAACAAATATGTAATGTCTCTAGCTATGGCTACAAACCCAAACTACACATTGTCCATCTCCAAAATGCTCTAAGACAACTTCTTCCTTTAGGATTCATATGTAAATGCTATTTATTTACATAGAAATCTCATTGAATAATTTAATAAATTATCAACAGGTCTTTGTTTCCTTAGAAAAAGTTTGAGCCATTATTCATAATCATTTCAACTATAAAAGAAAGCTTCGTTCTTTTTTTTTCTACAAGATTTTGATAAATGAACTAATACACAAGTCTAGAAATATGACTTTACTCTTTTCAATAAGGAAGTCGAGAGGTATTGCTAAATTTTCTCCTCTGATGACTCGATAAATTTTTACAGAAAATGTCACGGTTAACCTTCAATAATTACAACATTTTTAATTAAGAAAAAAAAGAAAACCTTGTTGTTTTGAAACGCATAGAGTATCTGCAGCCAGGATTATAAAGGAAAGATTTGCCGTACGTGCACTGCCTGCGATATTTGGAATGTTTTTCATATTTGAAGCCTTTAAAATTAAGGTTATTATCTGTAAGTTGTACAGCTCAATAATAATAGCATTTAATGCTGAAAGAGGTTAATGTACTTTTTGATATTCTCTTTCTGACTGCGGGTCAGCCAGCTCCATCATGGGTCACTTATACTGTGTAAATTATGGAGGAATGAAAAATGATCTTTGAAAAGAGCTCAAACAAATTTACACAACATTCACAGGCTTAAAGTTACAAATTAATGCAGGTTAAAGACCAAACTTTTCAATATGTGCCTTGCACAGTGGAAAAGGTACCCTAGTCTTGTAGGTACACAGAGCCTTGTGGAGTGGAAAAGGTACACTATGGCACTGATTCAAGATCAGTGGTTTTCATGCCTGTCTTGATGAGGAGCATATTGGAGTCAGATGTTTCTGATTCATTAGGAGGTGCATTCCTCTTAAAGAATCAAGCAAATATTAAAAGTTGTATGTGCTTCCAAGCTCCTCACCACAAATCAGGAGACATGAATTTGATGACCAGGCATCGACATGCCCCATCAATACACCCTGTCCCGCATCAGTTTTAACTATTGTAGAGGAGCTGAGTGAAAAAATGGCAAGTCTCAAAATGTTGCGCCCTATCAAGGTGTTTTACACCAGATTTCTGGTGAAAACAATTTGATGAATTGGGGTCTATGTATTCTTAAATTTATTGTGACACCTACACGTTACACCTACAGGAGCTTTTATGACCGTCCACTCTAAATTCAATGAATTCTTAGACATAAATTTGGAGTTGGTCCAATATGGAGTTATAGTAGTTTCTACTCTTCTGGCAAGGCTTTCTAAAAGATTTGGGAGGAATCTTTGCCAATTCAAAGCAAAGAACATCTGTGAGGTCAGACACTGATGTTGGAGGAGATGGACAAGCTCACAATCTCCATTCTAGTTCATCCCAAAAGTGTTGGATGGGGTTTAGGATGTTGGCTTTTCTGATTCATAGTGTGAATATAAGATCCCCCCTTGGCCTGCAAAGGGATAAGCAACAGGCCTCAACAATGCACACACACACTCAGGGGTATCATAGCAGGGTGTTTTGGGAGGCAGCAAGTGATGTCAGCCAAATCCCTTCCTTACACATGTATACATACTTTTGTCCTTATAGTGAACCTACTCTTATATGGTTTTTGCCTTAATCTGGATCAACATGTTAGACTATATGTTAAGCTCGATGGACTTAAGTCTACCTTCAACATTAAAACTATAAACTATAAATCTTCTAGAAAAAATCAAGCTACAGTCTCTGTCCAGTGCAAACTCACAAAATTATGTCCGTCTGCCCAACAAAAGAGATGTAGATGCATGTTTACCCCCTCACTAATAAATCCATGTAGTATGTACTATACATTAAAGGGATATTCACTTCTCAGTAAATTGCAGCTTATTTTTGAAAAAAAGAATGCACTTTTTTCCCCACAGGCTGTCTATTGTACTGTAGCTGATTATCATCCAAGTAAATTGATATATACTGCAAAACCACAGCTCATAGACAAAAAATAGTACAGAAGTAATGTACATGTTTAATAACAATACAGTACCTGTGAAAGAGAAACTGTTACTGAAGGAGTATGGGACACTATATACTGTGTGCCTCCTTGATAACTACCATATTTTTCGAATTATAAGATGCACTTTTTTCCTCCAAATTTTGGAGGAAAATCGGGGTGCGTCTTATATTCCAAAGTCAGCTTAGGCGGCTGTGGTGTGGGTTCAGAGGGGGCAGGGTCACTGCATCAAGAGACTGGCGACGGCAGGAGTGGGGCGATGCCGCGGAACCCGGGTTCTCAGAAGATGTCGGCGCCGGAGTACCCATTACCATATATTTCTCTACGGTGGGCTCTGGTCAAATGACTGCCAGAGGCGGCGCATGTGCAGATCTCAGATGACGAGATCTCAATTTGCGCATGCACCGCCTCCGGTGGCCATTTTCCCGACCCCCACCACAAGGAAATCATTGGGAAAGGGGACTCTGCTCACCAGCGCCGACATCTTCTGAGAGTCCAACGTCCGCAGAATCGCCCCGCTCCTGCCGCTGCTGGCCTCCTGAAGCAGTGACCCTGCCTCCTGTGACCCCACTCCACAGCAGCTGCCCCCAGGTAAGCTACTGACCTGCCCAGGAAGATGGGGATGACTCGGTACCTGGGCCTTTGCCTTTAGGGATGTCGCGGTGGTCGGCTTCCGGGCCCGTACCCTGGGGTCTCTCTTAAAAAGGGTGGCTGTTTATTAATTTTAAGAAAGTTTGTGACGCCACCTGTGGTATCTGGTGAGAGTCACCAGCGCTGCGCAGTCCGCTGAGGCCGATGATAAGGCAGCTGGATAGTATAGCTCCCCACAGGTTGAGCCGGGCCTCAGGGCAGTGTATGGAGAAGGGGAATGCAGGACAGGCAAGACCCAGCTGGGTCAGAGCAAGAACAGGGACAGACACGATAATCACTTCAGTACCTTTAACTGGTGGAAATTCAGGCACGTCCCGGAGCACTGTAGGGTGAAGGGTGCATATCAGGATCCTCCCCAATGAGCGGGTGTAGGGCCTCCTGTTACTTGCCTCTACGTAGTAAGTTTCTGACCTGCCTGGAGCTAGGCCTAACTTTGTCTCTGTCCTGCGCTGGATGACCTTGTGGTAGGGCCTTTTCTTGGAGTACACGCTCCACAGCTTGTGGGGCCTATGTGTCTCCTGGCTCTGTTACGTATCAGCACTTTAGCGATCCTGGGACTTGTAGTTCTCCAGGGATTCCGGTTATATCTTACTGGGTCATAGAGATCCCGGTAAACTTCAGACCCGGTGTCCGGTAAATTCTTGGGGTGAGCTAGTTAAGCTCCTCTGCCCCCCCTTTGTGCTAACTCTCCTCTCGCCTTCGGCCTACTCGGGCCCTCACTAGGCTACTCACACTAACGGCAGCTTGCCGCGCTGCATCGATCTTATGGCGCCGGCACACCTAAACCTCACTTCCCTGAGCTACACCGAGTCTTGGTCTGGATAAGCTCCACTGTAGGATAGCAATTGCAGGAACTGGAACAGGTTTTTGTCCTCTGATGTAACTCTTCTCAGACTGTACTGGACTCACTGCTAAACCAGAATAGACTAACTGCTGCCTGGCTCCACCTTCCCTATTTATCTATCCCCTTACGGGCTCCCTCTGCTGGTCTGAAGTGGAAGGTGGAGATGTGTGAATGGTTATGGGGGCCTCTTGTGGAGGAATCCATCAATGCACTCTTCCAGGATCTGTGATACCAAGCGCAGCTGGGCGTCACACTACCATTAAAATGCACCATCATTTTATTAAAAATATTTTTTTTCTATTTTCCACCCCAAATTTTGGGGTGCGTCTTATGGTCCAGTGCGTCTTATAATCCGCAGAATATGGTACTTTGTTTATGCGAAACGTAGATCCTTTTGCTATTTGTAAAATTAATTTCTGCATAATATGTTAATCTGTAATTTACAAATTTTACTATTACTTGAATTATTTTTTAAGAAAAGTGTAACAATATTTCATGAACCAAGGTACTATAACCAGTTTATATGTAGATGTTTATACGTTTCCATTCATCAACCATTGAATAGATCTTTAATACAGTAATGGTGGCCTATGGGTTCATGGGTGTGGATGTGAGAGCGCATTGATATAAAATAGTTATAACATAGAATAGAAATACATTGGACAACACTTTTCATAATTTTAATCCATGCGGAAAAACAAATAGAAATATGATTTGGTTTTTGTAGGGTGTTGTGGTCCAGAGTCAAGGAGGCCTAAGGTAGATTTACATGGTCAAAATTCTGCCCATTCAATGATACAAACAAGTTTAAAGTAATTTTACGTAGGCCTTTCCAGACTAATAAGATCATTTGGTTCTCATACAGGTGGCATGTTTTTGGAAACTCATCCCTTGTTTAAACAAGTAGATGGTGACAACAATAATTTTAGATTCTCTCATTTATGAGCTTCATGCTCATTCTTAGGTTGATTGTGGTCCTGTTTATCAGGGTCAATGATCAGTACCAAGCATTGGTATGAATGCTCATCTGGTCTATGAATAAGGGCCTTAGGGTTTGGTCCAATTCTCAATTCTTTATGTCAAAGTAAAAATATCCAAAGCACCAGGTGTCTTCCTCGATAAACTTCTTTATTCGATGCTGCAAATGAAAAAAATCTGAGATGTTTCGGCCATATACAGCCTTTATTAAGTCATATCAAAAGGGAGGTTACATATGATATTGCATGACAAATGCCATCTATGGCTGAAACATTTCTAATAAAGAAGTCTATTGAAGAAGAAATTTGAAGTCTTGGATCTTTTTACTTTGGGATACTTGGAGAGTTTCCCCAAGAGAGCACGAGTCTGAAGGACTGATACCAGGATTTCATGATATCAATTCTTTATTTCAAATAGGAAATAATCTCCACATTAGAATGAAGTTTACTTTTGATAGGAACTCAGAGGACTGTTTGGGTCAACGTTTTTACTGCATGGCAATTGTTGTCCATGTATAGTGAAAATCCAGGATTTTTTTTTAATGTATTCTCTCGATGTAAAATATCAATTTAACCCAGAAAGTTGAAATAGTTACCAATCTTAATTTAGAGACATTGGGGAGATATTTTTCTTATCCATTTTTATTTCTCCGGCACATTCAACACCTTTATGTTTTGATATAGCCGATGGCGATTTTCTAGAATGCATAGGTAAAGATCCGACATGAAATAACCTCCTCTGTTCTTCGTGAACAAAGGCTAGGATGTTCAGTGCAAGGAAAGCTTTGTAGACTATTTGTATCAAAGGAGTTCACAATGGCAATCTATTTCAGGATGAATTCACACAGTGCACTTCTGCATTTAGCAAGGGCATTAATAGCAGCTTTCCCTTCTATTTTAATGGCCGTGTTGATTAGTCAGTATCTTAATCGCTGTAATTCTTGGTTTCCTTGAATATGACATTTGTAAACTGTGGGACGTGAAAGATTCAGGATCAGAAACCTGCTTTGTTCCAAGGCTATCCCATGTCTTTCATGACAAGGGGAGTGAGAAGGAGAGTGGGCAGCTGGTGGGGCTGATCTGGCTCCTGATAAAACGTGGAGCTCCAAAAATGTAATTTCCATGAAATATCCCTCTGCAATCTGTGTAAATCATCCCTTTAGTTTTTTTTCAAATGGCCCTGAAGAAAAACACAATTTAATTTCCAGTATCAGACACTTGGGGACAGTGGCTAACATTTTCTTTCCCTTTTAATAGATCCAACTAGCTCGACGAACATTTGCATTTTCTACCATCCAGCCACGAGAAAATCTTTGTGTCTCCGGCCTGAATTTAAATTTGAGCATCTAATAAGGGCAAGCATGCAGGGATGAATTTAGAGTGGTCTCCAATGTGCTTTAGATTACAATAAGGGACTTTTAAAAAAGAAATATGTCACAGTACCATAGGTTAGTATTGTGCAAAGCACTGTCTAAAATAATTGGCTCGGCTACACTTTGAAGTGAATCCAGGAGAAATCAGAAGCTCCTACTTTTCTGTTTTTGTCCTGCTGATGTAAAGACTCCCCAGCCTTATCCATATGTATACTGGGTATCCGTATTACTGTTATCTACCCAACTATCAAAGATATATTAGGTAAATGTACAATGACAAGCCTGGTATAAAGTAACTACCAAAAGTCATTCCTTGCATAAAAGTCACTGTATCTGCTATCGCATTATGTGTTGCGGAAATAGCCATGCGCCAATGTCCTTGTCAAATCAGGGACCGATTTTCACTGCAGAACAACGTACATGTCAGGCACTCTCTTCGAAGTAAAATGCAAGTAGCACAGCCGATATACCGTATTTTGCGGAATATAAGACGCACCACACCATAAAATGCACCCCAATTTTGGCGTCACTGTCCCTGCCTTCGGACAAATCGAACATCAAAATGAAGTTAAATATCAGCTGCAGGCCATACATCCTGTTAATGTTCAATAAGTCTGAAGGCAGGGACAGTGACACCGGCACTGATTGGGTGCAGGGCTCATGTGACATAACAACGTCACGTTGTACAGGAAGGGGGAACACCTTATGTTTATCATACTTTGTGGTCTCTCCAGACCCAAGGGGGACTTTTAATTTGCGGAGAATTAATTTGCTGCAAATTTAATCTCCAGGTTAAATCTGTATGATTTAGCTCATTTGAATCTCGCTAGATCCTTTCACCTCTGCCAGTGAATTGGAGTATGAAACACTATACTTGATGAATTCTGCCTTTCGTATAGTTTATATTAAAAAGTTTTGTCATCAACATGACCAACCATATTGTCTCCTGCACCCACTTCTAGATGTTAGTATGGCACACATCCGAGTAGTTTTTACACTAGTTTCTTTAATAATAAAATGATGGGACTCTATTAATTTGGCGTATGCATTAAATAATAGAAAAACATTAACACCTGCAATGTATGTGACTCGCCCCCTGGCCGTGGGGCACTTGGGACAGGACTTCAGGGCAATGCTGGGAGTAGTAGTGGCGACCCGGTCCCGTGGCTCAGGGTGGTCAGACCAGTGGCAGCCTTTTATATGTTTTAGGTAATGTCCGACTACGCCACCTGTGGATTGCGGCTATTATGAACCACCGCTGCAAGGCCGTCCACTGAGTCTGATGGTGTGTGCAGCTGAGGTGGTATAACTCCCCACGGGAAGAGTGTAGCCTCAGGGCAGTGAGCGCAGATGGTGGGGGTTGAAGTGCAGGGCGTCCCAGCATCGGTAGTGCTGGCGCGGCAAGAAATGCAAAGACAACCTGTTGCAGTCCAGGGTCTTTTACTCACAGTTCGTATACTCCAAGTCACTTCCGCCGGTAATGACTGCCCGAGCCGTGCTGCGTCCACCAGGTGAGGGGCTCGGTCAACCCCCAGGCAATTCAGGAGTATGGCACAGGACTTCCTTCTATCCTTCCTCTGGCTTGTGTCCCACCAGTGACCAAGCTTTTGTCCAGCTGCCGCGGATCTATGCGGGTAAACATGGGCCCCGTTTCCCGCTATCCTATATGGTGCCTTCCTAGAAAGGTTTAGCAGGGGGTCGCACCAAGTGATGATCACGACCTCCGGTTCTTGGCGGAGGATTATTTGCCTCCACCAACTTGGGTTCCGGTACCCTTTTCTTGCCTGACCCGTCACCCGTAATCTCCTGGGTCCTAAGGGTCCCTTCTGCCTCCTTGTTTCTGGAGCCCTTCTACTCCTCTTTCTCTCCAACTTTCTTCCTTCTCCTTCTCCTCTTCTCCCTTCTGGCTCCGGCCTCTGTGCTAGGCCTGCCCAGGAAGCAGAGCCCATGCAGCAGCTCTGCTCCCTGCCTTCTCCTCTCACAGAACACTGAACTCAACTCCCTCCTAAGATGGCCCCCACCTTTTAACTGCTTCACTGTGTCTGAGCTCAGGTGACCTGCAATCAATGAGCTCCTTCCTATGCTCCTACATCACTGGGTTTTCCTCCCCCCTCCCCACTCCAGCCAGGGACATTGTTGGAATAATACATATTAATCTGTATGTGTATTGCAACAACTACTGTGTGCTGTTTCATATGTTGTGCATATTGTGAGGTTGTTAACAAAGTTGTGTTTTAAAAAAAAAAAAAACTCACACAGACAGGATGCCCCCTCTCTTCTCTTCCTGTATTGTTGTTTTATGTTTTGATTTCTCCTCATGCTGCAGTAACACCAGACTCCATGCTGTGCCTATGCTGAATATGAATAAACCTACATTCTGTGTTCTAAACTCTGGATGTCATGCGGATTAATCCTCTGCTAACAGGTTATGGGCCCAAATGTCCCAGATGTACCAGAGTCCCCAGAGTCCCAGAGTCACAGATCCCCAGATCACAGAGGAAAGAAAAAAAAGAAAGACAGCAAACTAAGAAAAAGCAAAGATGGCCACCAGCAGCAGCTCCATGAAATTTACAGTGCCAAGTCTCACTAACCAGAATTATCAATCCTGGAAATTCAAAGTGAAAATGCTGCTGATAAGAGAAGGTACGTGGAAATACAAGCAGGAGTTTAAACCTGACCCAGTGCCACAGGAGTGGACAGAGATGGATCAGAAAGCACAAAGTACCATATCACTCAGTATAGATGATGACCAGATTGTGCATGTGTGTAAATGTAATACTGCAAAGGAAATGTGGGAGCAGTTGCAAAAGGTACATGAGAGGATAAATTTAAGCAATAAGCTCTATCTCATGAGAAAGCTGTACCAGTCTAAGCTACAGAAAGGCCAGGATATGCAGGATTACATAAGAAGTGTTCTGGAAGTTGTAGATCACCTGAGAGGCATTGGGGAAGATCTAAAGGACTTTCATGTGGCCGCATTACTGCTTAGTGGCCTTCCAGAGAGCTATGATACGCTTGTAACCGCACTAGATGCACGTCCAGATGATGAGCTTACACTGGAGTATGTCAGGGGGAAGCTCATAGATGAATATAAGCGAAAGGCAGAAGGTCTAAACAGTAAGACATGCAACACAGAATCTGCTTTACAGACACAAAACCTAACTGATAACAGGAAGCACATAAAAGAAACACATGAATGTTTTGTTTGCAAGAAATCAGGACATTTGAAAGCTGACTGCAGAGTCTGGAAAGCTAGAATGAATCAGCTGAAAAAGCAAAGCAGTCATCAAAGGGTTAAAAGTGCTGTATCTGGAGAAAATGATTCTGTGAATACTGAAACTGCATTTACTGTCAGTGCAAATACATCAAAGCATGCATGGTGTATAGACTCTGGAGCAACTAGTCACATGACTAATAGCAGAGACTTCTTTTCTAAGCTTGACCAAAGTAAATCAGAGAAAGTGATTATGGCTAATGGTCAGTACATGACTTCAGAAGGCATAGGAGATGGTTATATTGATTGTCAAATCTCACCAAAACAAAGCAGGAAGATCCCAGTAAAGGATGTGCTGTATGTGCCTAGTCTTGAAAGTAATCTACTATCTGTGAAGAAACTCACAAAACAAGGAAATGAAGTTACATTTAAGCATGATAACTGCATCATCTCAAAGGAAGGTCACACACTAGCAGAGGGAAACATCACAGATGAACTTTATCAGCTGAAATGCAAAGAGTGTGTGTATACAGCGCAACAAGAAGAGCATAAAAACTGTATTCATGTGTGGCATAGGCGTCTGGCACACAGAGACCCAGAAGCAATAAGAAAGTTAGTCCAAAAGCAACTAGCTGAGGATATTACAATTGATCTATGTAACCATACAATGAAGTGTACTAGCTGCATCAAGGGGAAAATGTCTAGGAAAGCTTTTCCTAAGAGAATTAGTACAACAACAGCACAGCCACTAGATCTAATACACACAGATGTCTGTGGTCTAATGAGCACTCTGACTCCAGGGAAGAAGAGATATTTTCTCACATTTATTGATGATCATTCAAGATATACAGTTGTCCACCTGCTTCACAGCAAGAAGGAAGTTCCAGAGAAACTTGAAATATACCTAGCTGAAGTATATAATAAATTTGGAAGAATGCCAAAGATTCTACGTGCAGATAATGGGACTGAATATACAAGTAATGAGACACAGAGCATTTTAAAGAAAAATGGAATCCTATTTCAGACCACTGTACCGTACAACCCAGAGCAAAATGGTGTCACGGAAAGAAGGAACCGAACACTATGTGAAAGTGGAAGAAGCATGTTATTTGATGCAAATCTGCCCACAGCATATTGGGGTGAAGCAATCATGACAGCTTGCTATCTTCAGAACAGACTACCAGGTAAAGCTACAGAGAAAACTCCATTTGAGCAATGGAATCGCAGAAAGCCAAAACTACATCACATAAGAATATTCGGAAGTAAAGCATTTGTACATGCAAACTAAGTGGGAATCTCACACTAAGGAAGGTATCCTGGTAGGCTACAGCGAAACCCAGAAAGGTTATAGGATTCTACACCCAGAAACAAACAAGATCACAATAAGTAGAGATGTAGTGATTGATGAGAACTTTGTATCACCCAAGATTTGTGACATCACGCCAGTAGTCCAGCTGAAGTCAAAATTACAAGACAGCAACAAAGAGGATGTAGAGGTCTGGCTGGATTCTTCAACTAATGAAGGAACAACAGAAAAATCAGGTGAATCTGAAATCAGGAGATCGTCAAGATCAAACAAAGGTATACCAGCTAAACATCTATCCTACATTGTCAAGACACTACCTGAATCAGAGCCGCAGTCATGGGATGAAATGCAAGCACTACCTGTCCATGAAAGAACAAAGTGGATCGATGCCGCTAATGAGGAAATCAAATGGCTTCATCAACTCCAAACTTGGAAACTCACCAAGCTACTACAGGGCAAAAAGGCAATCAAGTGCAAGTGGGTCTTCAAAACCAAATATGACTCTGAAGGTAAAGTCCACAGATTCAAAGCAAGGTTGGTCGCAAAAGGATATTCTCAAAAGTATGGCGAAGATTACGATGCTACATTTGCTCCAGTCGCTAAACAGACCACGTTCAGAGCTTTGTTAGCTGTAGCTGCTGTGCAAAAGATGTATGTCAGACATTTGGATATAAAAACTGCCTTTTTAAATGGTGACATTGAGGAGGACTTATACATGACTTAACCTGAAGGTTATGTAAATAGAGGTGAAGAGAATCTTGTTTGCAAACTACAAAAATCTCTCTATGGTCTTAAGCAATCAGCAAGAGCATGGAACACCAAGATGAATAAAGTCTTGTTGGAAGAAGGATTTAAAAGAGGTCAAGCAGATCCGTGCTTATACACAAAATATACAGATGGGAAGTGGATGTATATTCTCTTATATGTGGACGACGTGATTGTTGCTCATCAAGATGACGCAGAAATTGGAAAAATGACTGAAATTCTGAATCAGCACTTTGAAACAAAAGACCTTGGAAGTGTGACATATTATCTAGGAATCCAAATCCAGAGAGAGGAAGATGGAAGTTTTCTTCTAAACCAAAGTGCAAAAATGAGTTTGATTCTGAATCAGTTTAAAATGTCAGAGGCCAAAGGTTTATCAACCCCAATGGAACCATCCTACCTGAAGCTGGAAGAAGATGACCTGTTGCCTAACAATGAGAAATATCGTCAGGCAGTGGGGGCACTTCTATACATATCAACTATGACTCGACTGGATATCACAACAACAGTTGAAATCCTTTGCAGATATGTGGAAAAACCGCGCCAAAGAGACTGGAATGCTGTTAAGAGACTTCTCCGATATTTGAAAGAAATGCAAGATGTAAATTTAAAACTATCTGCAGCAGGAGATCTAGAACTTACCGGGTATGTAGATGCGGATTGGGCTGGTGATTCACGTGATCGTAAATCCACAAGTGGATACTTGTTTAAAGTTGGAGAAAGTTCAATCTCCTGGTCTAGTAGGAAACAAGTGTCTGTTGCCTTGTCATCTACAGAAGCGGAGTATGTGTCCACAGCCTATGCAAGCCAGGAGGTTGTTTGGCTAAGACAATTGATGGACGATCTTGGCAAACTGTCAACTCAGCCGACGGTAATTTATGAGGACAACCAAGGATGCATTAAACTTGCATGCAGTGAAAAGATCAGTGCTAGAACCAAGCACATTGACGTCAGACATCATCATCTACGTGATTTGATAGATCGTGGCATAATTCAGTTTGTCTATTGTGAAACTGATAAGATGGAAGCTGACATTATGACAAAGCCATTGCCACGAGCTAGGTTCCAAGAATTGAGAACCACAATGGGACTAAGAGGATAAGTAGTTGTTGAGTGGGGGTGTTGGAATAATACATATTAATCTGTATGTGTATTGCAACAACTACTGTGTGCTGTTTCATATGTTGTGCATATTGTGAGGTTGTTAACAAAGTTGTGTTTTAAAAAAAAAAAAACTCACACAGACAGGATGCCCCCTCTCTTCTCTTCCTGTATTGTTGTTTTATGTTTGGATTTCTCCTCATGCTGCAGTAACACCAGACTCCATGCTGTGCCTATGCTGGATATGAATAAACCTACAATTGTGTTCTAAACTCTGGATGTCACGCGGATTAATCCTCTGCTAACAGACATGGTCTGTCGTGCCTGCATTACTGTATAAATGGGAGCACCGTTGAGCTGTCCCCCGGAAATGGGGTGTGTGTGATGCATGCAGCTAACTGAGCCCTGGTCCATACTCAATCCTTACCCGGGAGTGGAATACCACACCTCTGGTTGAGGTGCAATACCCCTGTAGCGGCCGAACCCTCGGGGCGCTACATTTGTGTCATGCTAGGTGTTGGAAGGACACAGCGTATGATGATGGGAAAAGGGGGGAAGCCCAACAATTAGGGAAAAGGAAGAGTGGAGACACCTAGGCAGATCTGACCACACTCTGACTCCCCTAACGTCCTTAAATAGGTTCTGCACCTATCGCCGAGCATACCTAATCCCTGACTGACCTTGGATCTAGGCCCAAAGTAGGGAGGGTAAGGGGTGAGCACAAGTCAGCTCCACTGCAACTAAAGACAAACAAGGCAAACAGACAAGGGGATAGACTTAGCTTTGAGAAGACGCAATAGAGATCACGACAACAATCCACCAAGGAACTCCAGGCCTGAACAGAGGAAAATACTTCTATCACCGGTGACTCTCTGGAGACTCTGAGGGTTTTTAAATATCAAGCAAGGGTGTGTTAATTAGCAGCAGAACGTGGAGATCACTGCTGGGTCCTAGTGAGAGAAGGATGATGCAAAAAGAAGGTGTCTGCAAAGCCAAGTGCAGCAACCTTCTACAGCTGGATCCAGAATGACTGTCTGTCAAACCTGGACAGTATGAAAAGAGGTCAGCATTTTGAGAGTGCAGAACTTGAAAAATGGATTCATACATCATGGTGTGGATAATATAGGAGACAATCAACAGGAGGTAATTATTCCAGCACCAGACTGACAAATAATGTACCCATGCTGTCACTTCCAATTTTTTTAAATTAGATATCAGTATTGTGTGTGCCATAGGATGAAAAGAAAGAGCAGAGAGCTGGGGGGGTTGGTGAGTGGCTGAATTCACAGAGAATTCACTGCTCCTTGGGTGTTTATTTTGTAAGTGAATCTCGGAGCCTTCTTTGGATAACCTCTTGTTTGGTAAAATACATATAAGTGATCATTTTATTTTACAGCTCCGTCCTGGAACAATAAAGAGCAAGTTTATAGCAGGGCATATGCAACCAGGCAAATGGCAAGAAACCATCATCGTGCGTTTTACTCAAATTGCCCTGTAAATATTTTAAGATGCAGGCCTAAGGACGTGCTCAGTTCAACATAGATGAAATAATAATTTGAAGGTAATTATGTAGTCGTCGGCTAGATAAAGATCTCAGCTTTAATGAACACCGACACAGGAGCAGTTCTGCATCCTTCCTAAATACCACATGGCACATTGGGCAATAACTCACAATCCTATTACCCTGCTCTCCTCAAAGACTTAAATGAGAAGTTTCTGCAAAATGTCTTATGGGGCTACAATTTCTCAAAATTATCAGTGCCGCTTTATAACAAGTAATCGCCTCTCTTCTGCTATTCACTAGGGAAGTTTATTGTTTTTCATCTGATAAGAAATTTATATAAGCAAGAGTTTGTCTGAGTTTTCCTGCATTGACTGCCTTACTTGCATTTCAGTGAAGCTGAATCCATTGGTTTAAGAACTGGTACAAAATAAAGTTTTTGGAAGCGAGAACCTTTTATTTCTAATCTTGTACAACCCATTCATCTTTTGATATAACTCAGTTTAATTGTTCAACTGCTTAAATAAATAGAACACTTGTCATTATTGATTGAACATAAAGAATCCCTTAGGGCATACATGTAAAACTCTGGCCCGTGGACCAAATCTGGCCCGCACTGTGGTGTTATTTGGCCTGCGACACCAGAACCACCACCTCTATGTGGGGCCCATTATTCTGTATGGAGAACTATGTGGGGCCCATTATTCTGTATGGAGTACTATGTGGGGCCCATTATTCTGTATGGAGGACTATGTGGGGCACATTATACTGTATGGAGGACTATGTGGGGCCATTATTCTGTATGGACGACTATGTGGGGCCCATTATTCTGTATGGAGGGCTATGTGGGGCCTATTATTCTGTATGGAGGGCTATGTGGGGCCCATTATTCTGTATGGAGAATTATGTGGGGCCCATTATTCTGTATGGAGGACTATGTGGGGCCCATTATTCTGTATGGAGAACTATGTGGGGCCCATTATACTGTATGGAGGACTATGTGGGGCCATTATTCTGTATGGAGGACTATGTGGGGCCCATTATACTGTATGGAGGACTATGTGGTGACATTATTCTGTATGGAGGACTATGTGGGGCCCATTATTCTGTATGGAGAACTATGTGGGGCCCATTATACTGTATGGAGGACTATGTGGGGCCATTATTCTGTATGGAGGACTATGTGGGGCCCATTATTCTTTATGGAGGGCTATGTGGGGCCCATTATTCTCTATGGAGGGCTATGTGGGGCCCATTATTCTGTATGGAGGACTGTGTGGGGCCCATTATACAGTATTCTGGTTGGCCCGTGACTTTGTCCAAGTTTTTCATTTTGGCCCTCTATGTGATTGAGTTTTACATCCCTGCCTTAGGGTGAGAAATAAGCAGAGTACATAGAAGACTGGAGCACCCATTTTATTGTTGGAAATATAATTTTTTGTGTTTTTTATTGTTGGACACCTGTCCTGGATCCGAGCTGTGTCCCTCCAATACCGCAAAGGCAAACTAGCCTCATATAGCAGCATTGGAAGAACATAGTGGCACTGAAGTTGGCTGGATAATTCGATACCAGCTTTTTAGTGATCTGCACAACTTCAGAGCAGTGCTTACAAGCTTTTTCTAGACAACAAAAAATATTTATTTTACCAAGTAAATTGTACAGTTTCTTGATTTTGCAATTTTACCAATAAAAGAACATGGTAACCCCTGCATTTCCCTAACTGAGTCGAGCTCTTTCTTTATATGTATATAGATGTTGCAGTTTGATTCCTGCATAAGACCATTTATCTTCTGGACTATGTTGGATTGCCAGTTGGACACATGTAGAGGTGATAAAGTAGAGGCAAAATATCTATTAGATAAGTAAAAGAAATCCAGCAGCTCATCCAGAAAAAAATAGGTTAAGAACAGTAAGATTTCTTTCATCTTGTTAAAAACGATCCACATTAATAAAATATCACGTACGAAATGTCCCACGCATTTTGAACCATTAGGATTCTTAGTCATAGTTTTAGGTGGACCTCCACAGAAAGATTTACCATCATTAACACCAGAATACTGAACAAGCGCTGATTTTTATTTATTTTGGCACAATTACGGCTAAGGAATCACCTCTCCAGAGCACTTCAGATTAAGACTGCTGTATTAAACGCCAGGCATAATAAATTCATCCTAATATATATGTTTAGAAAATTGGGCATAATCGTTTCCTTAATTACGATCTTTAAAATCTTCTAGATGGGTTCATCCATACAATGTGTGGTTATCTGTAAAACAAATTGGTCACGTAGTTTCTTTCTAGTAAATTTATGTTACTAATCTTCTTACGATATTAATTCAATCGCGTTTGCTTTCATAGAGATTGTTGTTGATGTTGTCAGATGTAAAATGACCTCTTTTTTTTCGAGTGGTAGAAGAGTAATGAGAAAATAAAAGTAAAGATCCTAAATTATGCCACTCGGATTTTACATCTAATGAAATGCATGATTAAAGTACATCAAGAACCATACACGGTACTTAAATGCTATATAATTATCTGTCTGGAAAATGAGCAAGCAAAGCATAAATACTTCTCATCCGCTATGTAGTAAGCTAATAAGGTTCAAGATGAGCAAGTTATTTCCATTATTTTACTGCTGATAGCAACAGCCTATAATTAATACTGTATAATCAATGCTGTACTGAGTCATCTACCAGAATGAGAGCATTTTCTAGGTTTTCTTTAACGGGATATTCTCATGTTTGGAAGTCTTTCCCTATCCCCCTAACCAATCATGTGTGCTGCCGATACCTTCGTTCTTACGGGAGTGCTGAAGACCAGCCAAGAGCAGCGCTCAGCTGGATTGGCAGTGCGCATGATCGCCCACCACTCCACACACACGAGCATCTTTAGAGCCCTGGTTCTCGGAATCAGCAGGGGTTTCAGTGGTTGGACCACCAGCGATCAGGAAGTTATCCCCTATATTACGGATAGAAGATAATTGGGTTGTCTGCCCTTAGGCTCTATGTGACTGTTGACTTGTGAACCCTTACAGTGCACGCTCTGAGGATCCTCCAGTGCCGTCACTAGGAGTGTCAATTTGTATACTTCCGGTCACATTCCGACTAGACTCTTCCGGCCTCGCTCAATACACTTGCGTAGAGTGAGGTTGCGCCCATCCAGTCTGCACATGACTGCATGTATACAAATAATAAACTTGTGATCACGTCCATCCTCTCCCGCCGCCGCCACCAGAGAATCCTCACAGCAAGCTGTGCTCTCGATAAACAGATTCACAAGTCTGCAGTCACATAGAGTGACTGCAGACTTGTAGCCTAAGGCCGGACTTGTAGCCTAAGGCTGGACAAACCTTTAAACTTCCTAACTTCAGAATACCCTTTTAAGTAGACAGTGTGGATCTAAAAGCTACTTAACTGCTTGAATATTAAAGAAACTGATTGCTTTAGACTTCCTTTTTGTATCCAAAGCCTGGTACCACCCACTTATTTCCAAAGGATGCAGTTGTTGAATTTTTTCTGGAGAAGTGAATTATCATACACTTCTCATTAAAATTAATAGGCTGAATGTGTTGGATCCTTTAAAAAAAAAAGATAATATATGTAGCAGCTATACACTCCGATAATAGATCAGGGGAAAATCTCTCATCTAAATCCATTTTTCCCTAATAGGGTAATTAAAAATTGTTATTCTAAACTTGACAACCCCTTTTAAGAGCTATTGTTTTTGATATCCTATATTTCAGACATCATGAAATACAGAAATCATCCTTTATCCAAAATGCTAATGAGGTGATCGATGAACCCTTGGCATGGCCTAGAAGTTCTGTGCGCCTTCTCTTCCACTTGATATACATGTACATAGCTATCAATCAAGGAAGAAGGTGTGGAAACACATGTATGACAAGTTGATCGGAAGGTCCATACAACCACTTGGTCATACCCGGTGCACTGAGTACCTCATTAGCATTTTTAAATAATGGAGAAAGACTTGGGATAAACACAACAATATATTAAAACAAAGGTTCAGTTTTTATTAGGGTTGTATGCCCTATGAGGTGTCATGTTCAGGTTGGACACCCTCTTTTGCACTGACAGGATACCTTTATGCAAGCTTTCCCTAGTTGTGGATGCAGGTATGAAGAAGTTTATTATTAACTCTGTAGTTATATCGATTTGGAGCTCAGCCACCCAGAGTTTGTCTCTAAAATCTATTACAAATTAATCAGAACCTAATGTATGATCCAAAACTAACATGCTGTTAAAACATTTATCTTAAATTCACACAATTACAGTTGAGCAAATCGACTCAAATGTGGCATGAATTTTTGGGTATTTAATTTGCAGGAGTCTATAAAAATTTTACAATTTCTTAGATTCTGGGTGCCAAGAATGGATAACAAAAATCAATAAACTGTTACACTCACAATTCCTCATCACTACCTAAGCCATTGGAACCACTCTCCCAAACACACCCCGTTTTTTTGATCAGCTCCTTTTCAGTCCTCATTAGTGTTGAGCCACCCCCGTAGTGTTCGAGTTCGGTTCGGTTCGTCGAACACCCGTGTATTCGCCGAACTGTTCGTCGAACTGTTCGTCGAACACCTTCGAACACCGTTAAAACCAATGGCAGGCAAACAAAAACACATAGAAACACATAGAAAACACCTTCAAAGGTGTCCAAAAGCTGACAAACTGCTCAGAAGACATAACTAACACATGGAAAAGTGACAAGTACATATAGTCATGCGAAAATAAAAGAGGTGGAGGAGTAAAAGGAGGGGGAGACACAGATATAGGCATGTCATGCCCTTCTAAAATCCAAAAAGTGAGAAGCCGACACGGCCAGTCCGCTCCTGCCCGTGCCACCTCCGTGTCGCCGGGTTTGTGCCAGAGCCGCGGTGAACCCTGACGGCCAGCCCCCCTCTCCCAATACTGGTGCCTGTCCGCTGGTGGGTCGAGCGAGCCCCCCTGTGGTGGAGGCAGCTCTAAGCTTTTTAATTTAAATTGTCTCTCTAATTTGAATGAATACACTTTAAATCCATTTACAAGAATCTATTGGAGGGCAAGTCTCATGCCAGCAGCCGCGGTAATTCCAGCTCCAGTAGCGTCCACTAAAGCTGCTGCAGTTAAAAAGCTTTTATAAGGATCGAGCTCGGCTGTCCACCGCAAGGCATCCTACTGCCAGTCCCAGCCCCTATGCCTTGGGGTGCCTCCTGATGCTCTTCACTAAGTATCCCATGGTCCCGAAGCATTTCCTTTGAAAAAATTAAGTGTCTAAACTACAGGTGGTGCAGCTTGCTTAACAGCCGGGATAATCAGCTCACTAGCAGACACTGCTACTAGGCACAAAGTATTTCCTGGGCTAGATGCAGTTAAAAATTTGTAATTAGATACTCTCGTTGGATGCTGAGAAAGCATTCCATAGAGTCTCCTGGCACGCCATATATGATTCTCTTAAAAGCTTGGGGTAGGGGTCTAGGGGACCCTTTTATAGCCAAAATCACGGCCCTGTATTGCAATACGTCACCTAGGCTGAAGATAAATGGAACTGTAGCACCTTGAGGGCTCGGTTGCTACAGACGTATTGCACCTCACCCAGAGGTGTGATATCTCACTCTCAGGTAAGGATGGAGTGTGGATCAGGACCCGACACCTGCATGCATTACACCACATTGCCGTGGGGCAGGGCGACCAATATGCCCCTGAGATGGGCACGACAGTCCCTGGCTGGGGGGGGGGAGGGAACACTGAGGAAGGGGAACCCTGTAGTGCAGGAGCAGGGAGGAAGCAGTTCCTGGGTGCATTGAGAAGGGAGTATAAAAGGTGGGCACCATCTTAGTTCAGTGCAGAGAAGTCTGAGCAGAAGTGGCAGGGAGCAGGGGCTCTGCATGAGCTCTGCTCCGGAGGCGGGCCTAGTAACAGAGGCCCAGGCCTGGAAGAGGGAGAAGGAAGGAAGAGGAGCGGAGAAGGCTCCAGGAACGAGGAATGAAGGGATCCCAGGGGTGCGGACGGGCGAGACGCCACCGCACGCCCGAATCCACCTGCGTGGAGGGGTCAGGCCAAAGGGGGAGACCGGTCCCCGAACTAGTGGAGGCAGGAAACGACCCTCAGCTAGAAACCGGAGGCTCTGACATTTTATGTGGCGCAGCCCCTCGCTACACCCACTAGGAAGGCACCACATAGGGTCAGGGAAACTGGCGCCAAGTTTACCAAGAGGAGGCCCGAGGCAGCCGGACAGAAGTGTTGGTAAGAAAGGCCAGACAAAGGACACACAAAGGGGGTCCTGTGAAGTGCTCCAAAGTTATCTGGGAGTTGTCTGAGCCCCTCACCTGGTGAGCACAGTACGACGTGGGCAGCCGTTACCTGCAGACGTGGACTGGATAATAAGAACTGTGAGTAAAGGCCCTGAACTGCATCACTGACTCCGTGTCGTTACTGCTGCTGCCCTGCACCATCACCCCCATCCTCCGCATACACTGCCCTGAGGCTATACTCCTCCCGTGGGGAGTTATGCTACGCTCTGCTGCACCCACAACACCAGCCTCAGTGGTCTGCCCTGTAGCGGCGGTTCACTCTGACCGCAATCCACGGGTGGCGTAGTCGGACATTTAAACATGAAAACCACATAAATAGTTCCGCCACTGGTTTGACCGCCCTGAGCCACGGAACTGGGTCGCCGCCACGAAGACTACAACCACCAGCATCCACCAAAAAGGGTCCGGCTCCGGGTGTCCCAAGGCCCAGGGGGTACGTCAGAACATTTTCATCACCTTTCACAATCACCAATGGGACAAGGCAGTGATGTCCTCTGTCCCCTCTCTTATACATCCTAGTGACGGAGCACCTGCTCTCATCAATTCGCCATAACCCCAATATTAATTGGATTGAGGTGGGAGGCACCGAGTACAAGTGCTCTCTATTTGCTGATGATGTCCTAGTATATATCACTCAATCACATATATCCATCCATGCTGTTATGGCTGAAATAGATCACTTTGTTACATGGTAAAATTTTAAAATCAATGCAGTGAAGTCTGAGGCCCTCGATGTCTCCCTCCCCAAATCCATATAGGATTCCATCCAGTCCAACTTTCCCTTTGCCTGGCCCTCACAGGGTATCAAATACTTAGGAATTCCTATTCATAGAGACCTCTCCCATCTATGTTATCTTAATTTTGGGCCCTTTATTGAACAACTCCATACAGACCACGGTTGGCAAGTTAGAACTGTAAGATTCACTACGTGAACCACTGGTGTTTTGTGGAAAAGCACATGTACACTGCGTTCCAAATTATTATCCAAAAAGTGTTTAGGAGTGATAAGGGAAGAATTTGTTTGTTTGTCAGTTAAACTCATTGATGGTGATGTGTGTCAGGGCTCTTTATATCACTGTAAGCAATTGCAGACACCTGTGCTAATTAGTTTGGCAGGTGTGTCCAATGAAAGGCAAGACTACTTAAGAAGGCTCTCTCACATTATTAAGCAGCCTACATTTTCTGCCAAAATGGGAAAGAAAAAGGATGTGTCGGCTGCTGAGAAGCAACAAATTGTGGAGTGTTTAGGTCAAGGCATGACTACAATCAACATTGTGCGATGATCAGGATGAAGTGTCTTGGCAATCAAGAAGTATGTAGCTGATTCACAGTACACACGTGTGCGTGCTGATAAGGGCAAATTGAGGACTCTTTCCTACAGGCAATTACGTCAGGTTGAAAGAGCAGCGGCAAAAAAGCCTTGTCATAGCAGCAGACAAGTTTTTGAAGCTGCTTGTGCCTCCAACGTCCCCCGAACAACAAGATGCAGGGTCCTTCAGAGGTTTGCAGCTGTGCATGCGCCATCCTGTCGACCTCCTCTATCCACTTCACACAAGCAGAAACGTCTCCAGTGGGCCAAACATTACATGAAGACTGATTTCAAAACTGTTTTGTTCACGGATGAGTGCCGTGCAGCGCTCGATGGTCCAGATGGATGGAGTGGAGGATGGCTGGTTGATGGACACCCCACGCAAACACGGCTACAGCGCCAACAAGGAGGAGGTGGAGTAATGTTTTGGGCTGGAATCATGGGGAGAGAGATTGTCGGCCCCTTTAGGATCCCTGAAGGCGCTAAAGATGAACTCCATAATGTATGTGGATTTTCTCAAACAGCACTTCCTGCCATGGTTCAAGAAGAAGAACCGTGTATTTCACAGCAAGATCATTTTTCTGCATGATAATGCACCATCTCATGCTGCACATAAAACATCTGCATCTCTGGCTGATATGGGCATAAAAGGGGACAAACTTATGGTGTGACCCCCATGCTCCCCTGACCTCTACCCCATTCAGAACCTTTGGAGCATCATTAAAAGGAGTGTCTATGATGGCGGGAGGCAGTTCACATCTAAGCAACAGCTCTGGGAGGGTATTCTGTCCTCATGCAAAACAATTGAAGCAGAAACCATCCAAAACCTGACAAATTCAATGGACGAGAGAGTTCAGAAGCTCCTTTCGAACAAGGGGTCCTATGTGAAAATGTAACATCACCTAGAATAAAGTTTTGAGTTGAAAACTGTTTGATTTCAGTTTCTAACAACCTGCTAATGCTTATAATTTCAAAAATGACCATTTTTTTGGTCTTTATTAAAATGAAAAGGTTGATCGAAAAGTTTGGGGGATCTAAGATTGTGACAACCCAGTAGTCATGATTACTTCGAATTCTGACAATATGAGGGTCATGCTGCAGGTAGTGCAGCAAGAAGGCACTTATGTGCCTTGCGCATCTCGGAGCCCCAAAATTATTTTCCGGGCTAGATGCAGCTAAAAATTATTTTTAATTTTAAATCTGGTGAAGCTTTAGTATAGATGGCCTAATAGGATCAGTGCTGCACACTGCTACAAAGCCCAAATTATTTTCCAGTCAAGATACAGATAAACATGATTAGTAATTTGAAAGCTTAAAACGGTTGGTAGGGTGATTTTAACCAATCATCAAGCTTTTACTCTCCCCAGGATGACACAGGGGTAGAAAAGTCGTTTCGGATCCATGATTTGTTCATCTTTATGAACGTGAGTCTGTCTACATTATCAGTGGAGAGCCGCGTGCGCTTATCTGTCAGCACACCACCAGCAGCGCTGAACACACGTTCAGACAGAACGCTGGCTGCGGGGCATGACAAGATCTCCAAGGCGTAAGTGGCTAGCTCCGGCCATTTATCCAGATTGGAAGCCCAAAAAGAGCAAGGGTCCAGTGACACAGTCGTGGCTTCAATGTTTACTTGGAGATACTCCTGTACCATCGTCTCTAGGAGTTGACTATGTGTCAGACTTCTTGTCTCCTGTGGCCTTGCAAAGGATGGGCTAAAAAAGTGGTGAAATGATTCCGCAAAATTGATGTTACCAGCAGATACTGTGGTTCTGTTACGGTTTGAGTGCTGAACACTTGACGGTCCCACGGTTGGCAAGTTGGAACTGTGAGATTCACTACGTGCACCACTGGTATTTTGTGGAAAAGCACATGTAAGATTCTGCAACAGTCTCTGCTGATACTCCTGCATGCGTGCATCCCTTTCTATGGCAGGAATAATTTCTGCAAATTTACTTTTGTACCGGGGATCTAACAGTGTGGCAACCCAGTAGTCAGGATTATTTCTAATTCTCACAATTCGAGGGTCATGTTGCAGGTAGTGCAGCAAGAAGGCACTCATGTGTGTTGCGCATCCAGGAGCACCAAGTCCCTGTTGTGTTGGTGGCGAGGTAACAATCATGCTTCCTTCCTCTGTCCTCTCCCCCCAACCTCGCACAACAGAAATGTGATCAAGGTCTCCCGCATCTGATGAGTCTTCCATCAGTTCGTCCTCCACTTCTTCCTGGGCTCCTGCACCTTCCTCACTAGTTTGGCTGCTACCATGCGCCCTGGTAAAACCATCTCCCCCACCCTCACATGCCTGCCGCCTTGGTGCTGCCGACCGTCTGGACCTTGCAGATGTTAGCCCTTCCGCATACAACTCCTCCTCCTCTACTTCCTCCACCTCCTCTTGTGCCACCACCTGACTCCGAATTCTGTTTAACATGTGCTCCAGCATGTAAATCACCGGAATAGTCATGCTGATAATGGCATCGTCAGCACTAAACATCTTCGTCGCCATTTCAAAACTGTGCAGAAGGGTGCATAGGTCCCTGATCTGAGACCACTCCTCCAGCGTGATTTGCCCCACCTCTGAATCTCGTTGGCCCAGGCTATACGTCAGAACGTATTGCACCAGGGCTTGTCGGTGCTGCCACAGTCGCTGCAACATGTGCAGAGTTGAATTCCACCGGGTAGGCACATCGCATTTTAGCCGGTGAAGTGGCAGGCCCAAGGACTTCTGTAGAGATGTAAGTCGCTGAGCTGCGGGATGCGAACGGCGGAAGTGAGCACACAGCGACCGTGCCCTCTGCAGAAGGCCATCTAGTCTGGGATAGTGGGCTAAAAATTGCTGGACAACCAGGTTCAACACGTGAGCCATACAAGGCACGTGTGTGACATTGCCCCGGCGAAGGGCCGCACCCAGGTTTGCAGCATTGTCGCACACGGCCTTCCCTGGTTTCAGGACCAGTGGAGACAACCATTCATGAAATTGGTTCTCCAGAGCTGACCACAACTCCTCAGCTGTGTGACTCACATTTCCCAGACATTTCAATGTGAAAACCGCCTGATGACGTTGAGCCCTACTGCCAGCATAGTAAGGAGGTGTGCAGGATCCCTTCTGCGCAGTTAGAAAGCTTGTGGCATGACCAGACAGGCTTTGGGTGCAGGTGGAAGACCGAGAGGAGGTTGAGGAGGCAGAAGCAGTGGAGGAACTTTGACATAAAGAGGATTGACGCACAACTCGTGGGGACGGCAAGACTTGGACAGCAGCCCCTTGTCCTGCTGTCACCATAGTTACCCAGTGCCCAGTCAGCGACATGTAACGCCCCTGTCCATGCCTACTCGTCCAAGTGTCTGTGGTGAAATGCACCCTGTCACACACAGAGTTTCTCAAAGAAGCGGTGATGTTGTGTGCGACATGCTGGTGGAGCGCAGGCACACCTTTCTTTGAGAAGTAGTGCCGACTGGGCATCTGGTACTGGGGCACTGCGACGGACATAAGGTCTCGAAAATCCTCTGTGTCCACCAGGCGGAAAGGCAGCATTTCTGTAGCCAAGAGCTTGCAGATGGTGAAATTCAACCTCTTAGCTTTCTCATGGCTAGGAGGAAATGGTCTTTTACTTGTCCACATCTGAGGGACCGGGGGCTGGCTATTGTGCTTAGACGGGGTTGATAAGGGTGTCCCCGGCAAACTGCCGGTCTGTGAGGAAGATGCAGGCGGACATGTTAGGTTGCCTTGATCCAAAGGTGGTGCTATCGATGTCGGACAGCGCTCAACACCAGCTGGTGTTACCACCTCCAAAGAAAATGATGACCTGCCAATCACGCTGGCTGTTGCGGGTAAAGAGGTGGCAGGTCTGCGCCCCAAAACAGGTGTGACTGCTGTCCCCCCAGTCACAGAGGATGAAGAGGCCGCGAATGCACAAGATATGGCAGACGGCGATTGGCCCGGCCGGCTAGGCCGCATTGTAGCACACTGAGCTTCCCACTGCAACTTATGCTTCATGTCCATGTGCCGGTTCATGCATGAAGTACTCAAACTATGTATTTTTTGGCCTCTACTTAGCTTTTGCTGACAAATGTTACAGATAACACGAGTTGGGTCATCTTTATCGATCTGAAAAAATGCCCAGGCTATGCAAGGCTTAGCACCCATGCGACCTGAAGAGCCACCACGACTTGTGGTGAGAGGCAGAGTTGTGTTTGAGGATGCAGTTGTTGACGTGCTTCCAGTACTACGTCTCTGTCCAGGAAGGCGCAACCTGACCTCGTCGTCACTAGCATCTTCCTCCACCTCCTCTGCTGACCTCATCTCTTGGCTGACTGTGGGTTGACAGTAAGTGGGATCTCCGACCTCATCATCATCACCCTGTGCGTTATCACACCCGTCGTCCTCAGAGCCAACCTGTTCCTGCCCTGACAAAAAACTAAAGTTGTCGCTCCAATCAGGTATTTGAGTCTTATCATCGTCTTCCTCATTGTCTCCACCAACAGGAGTTACAGTTTGGGAATGAGGGTCTACATTATGGTCAGAACCTTCTGCGTCTGGTCCTGGATCCGACTCATAAAGATTCTGGGCATCAGTGCAGATCATTTCCTCGTCTGGATTCACAGAAGCGCTGGAGTCGACCTCTGATTCCCAGGCTATAGTATGAGTAAACAGCTCTGCAGACTCAACCATCTGTTCTACCTCATACTCAGACGGGCAGCTGGAGATTTGGGAGCTGTGAGGAAGCAAGTGCGATTGGGGTGACACCTTTGAGGACTGGAGTATTTGTGATGTTGAAGTTGATGTGGAGGAGAGCCCACTTAAAGGAGCACTTGATATCCGTTGAAGCACCTGCTGTTTTTGTGCCTCATCTGGAATTTGTAGCGATTGGCGTGGCCGTAAGAAAGGGATCTTATCACATTGTCCGCTAAAAGAAGTAGACATTTTAGTTTGGCTGGAAGATGGTCTTTCTTCTGCAGATGTTACTGTTGCTTTAACACCTACCCCACGGACACAACCTTTTTTCCCCTTCCCAACACGCCTATTCCCCTTTCCACCAGCAGCAGGCCTTTTTCCACTCATTTTGGTGGTTAACTAATTCACAACTCTGGAGTTGTTTGCACAAAAAAACAATGGATGGTAACCGAGCAGAGCTGAGTGGCCAAACTGTGGTATTAGGCCAAAACTATTGGCTGGGTTAGATGCAGAAAAAAATTATTTTGAATTTGCAACCTGATGGAGGTCAGTATAGATGGACTAATACAAATAGTCCCACACACTGCTAGAAGCCCAAATATTTTTTCAGAGGTACTGTAGATGCAGATAAAAATTATTTTTAATTTGCAACCTGATGGAGGTCAGTATAGATGGACTAATAGACCAAGTCCCACACACTGCTAGAAGCCCAAATATTTTTTCAGAGCTAGATGCAGAAAAAAATTATTTTTAATTTGCAACCTGATGGAGGTCAGTATAGATGGACTAATAGACCAAGTCCCACACACCGCTAGAAGCCCAACTATTTTTTCAGAGCTAGATGCAGAAAAAAATTATATTCAATTTGCAACCTGCTGGAGGTCAGTATAGAAGGACTAATAGAACAAGTCCCACACACTGCTAGAAGCCCAAATATTTTTCCGAGCTAAATGAAGAAAAAAATTATTTTTAATTTGCAACCTGATGGAGGTCAGTATAGATGGACTAATAGACCAAGTCCCACACACTGCTAGAAGCCCAAATATTTTTTCAGAGCTAGATGCAGAAAAAAATTATTTTTAATTTGCAACCTGATGGAGGTCAGTATAGATGGACTAATAGACCAAGTCCCACACACCGCTAGAAGCCCAACTATTTTTTCAGAGCTAGATGCAGAAAAAAATTATATTCAATTTGCAACCTGCTGGAGGTCAGTATAGAAGGACTAATAGAACAAGTCCCACACACTGCTAGAAGCCCAAATATTTTTCCGAGCTAAATGAAGAAAAAAATTATTTTTAATTTGCAACCTGATGGAGGTCAGTATAGATGGACTAATAGACCAAGTCCCACACACTGCTAGAAGCCCAAATATTTTTTCAGAGCTAGATGCAGAAAAAAATTATTTTTAATTTGCAACCTGATGGAGGTCAGTATAGATGGACTAATAGACCAAGTCCCACACACCGCTAGAAGCCCAAATATTTTTTCAGAGCTAGATGCAGAAAAAAATTATTTTTAATTTGCAACCTGATGGAGGTCAGTATAGATGGACTAATAGACCAAGTCCCACACACTGCTAGAAGCCCAAATATTTTTTCAGAGCTAGATGCAGAAAAAAATTATTTTTAATTTGCAACCTGATGGAGGTCAGTATAGATGGACTAATAGACCAAGTCCCACACACCGCTAGAAGCCCAAATATTTTTTCAGAGCTAGATGCAGAAAAAAATTATTTTTAATTTGCAACCTGATGGAGGTCAGTATAGATGGACTAATAGACCAAGTCCCACACACTGCTAGAAGCCCAAATATTTTTTCACAGCTAGATGCAGAAAAAAATTATTTTTAATTTGCAACCTGATGGAGGTCAGTATAGATAGACTAATAGACCAAGTCCCACACACCGCTAGAAGCCCAACTATTTTTTCAGAGCTAGATGCAGAAAAAAATTATATTCAATTTGCAACCTGCTGGAGGTCAGTATAGAAGGACTAATAGAACAAGTCCCACACACTGCTAGAAGCCCAAATATTTTTTCAGAGCTAAATGAAGAAAAAAATTATTTTTAATTTGCAACCTGATGGAGGTCAGTATAGATGGACTAATAGACCAAGTCCCACACACTGCTAGAAGCCCAAATATTTTTTCAGAGCTATATGCAGAAAAAAATTATTTTTAATTTGCAACCTGATGGAGGTCAGTATAGATGGACTAATAGACCAAGTCCCACACACCGCTAGAAGCCCAAATATTTTTTCAGAGCTAGATGCAGAAAAAAATTATTTTTAATTTGCAACCTGATGGAGGTCAGTATAGATGGACTAATAGACCAAGTCCCACACACCGCTAGAAGCCCAACTATTTTTTCAGAGCTAGATGCAGAAAAAAATTATATTCAATTTGCAACCTGCTGGAGGTCAGTATAGAAGGACTAATAGAACAAGTCCCACACACTGCTAGAAGCCCAAATATTTTTTCAGAGCTAAATGAAGAAAAAAATTATTTTTAATTTGCAACCTGATGGAGGTCAGTATAGATGGACTAATAGACCAAGTCCCACACACTGCTAGAAGCCCAAATATTTTTTCAGAGCTAGATGCAGAAAAAAATTATTTTTAATTTGCAAGCTGATGGAGGTCAGTATAGATGGACTAATAGACCAAGTCCCACACACTGCTAGAAGCCCAAATATTTTTTCAGAGCTAGATGCAGAAAAAAATTATTTTTAATTTGCAACCTGATGGAGGTCAGTATAGATGGACTAATAGACCAAGTCCCACACACCGCTAGAAGCCCAAATATTTTTTCAGAGCTAGATGCAGAAAAAAATTATTTTTAATTTGCAACCTGATGGAGGTCAGTATAGATGGACTAATAGACCAAGTCCCACACACCGCTATTAGCCCAAATATTTTTTCAGAGCTAGATGCAGAAAAAAATTATTTTTAATTTGCAACCTGATGGAGGTCAGTATAGATGGACTAATAGACCAAGTCCCACACACTGCTAGAAGCCCAAATATTTTTTCAGAGCTAGATGCAGAAAAAAATAATTTTTAATTTGCAACCTGATGGAGGTCAGTATAGATGGACTAATAGACCAAGTCCCACACACCGCTAGAAGCCCAAATATTTTTTCAGAGCTAGATGCAGAAAAAAATTATATTCAGTTTGCAACCTGATGGAGGTCAGTATAGATGGACTAATAGAATGATGCTATGCCCAAAAGATTTTACTTCACTAGGTGCAGTAAAAAAATTGGTATTCTATACACAGGTGTTATATCTTGCAACACAGATAGGCTACTCCACTGACTAACACACTCTGCAATAGGCCAAAAAGGATTAGCTTTGCTAGATTCAGCCAAATGCTGTGAAAAAAACTTGCACAGCACTGGCACAGACCTGCCTGGCAAAAACTGATAGGAACTCATGTAACCTAGTCCTGAAAAGGACTCCAATTACAATTAGTCTTTACTCCCACAACCTATCTATTTAAGAGCACAGACCTCCCTGATAAAAGTCGTAGGAAATGCTGTAACCTAGTCCTTAAAAGGACTGCAATCACAACTATTCCCTACTCCCAAGCTATCTGTATATTTGTGCGAAAATTGGCTTGAAATTAACAAGTTATAGCGCACACAGCAACAGCGGTGCCGTCTAACACGCAGCTGCAGCAGTGAGAAAATGGTGGCGACGGGGAAAATGGCTTGGTCTTATAGGGCAAGGACATGTGACATACACTGCCAATGACACATGCCCTTGCTTGTGTGAAAAAAAGCACTTCGCTCCGTGTGTGCGCTGCTGATAGGCTGACAGATTGCACCTCCCCACTGCAAATGCGGGAAAGAGAAAAAAAAATGGAGATCTTCATTGTTCCTGCAGAGATCCATCCCCTGCCCCTCCCCCCACCCCGCTGTACACTCAAACTGCGTATTAACATTAATTTTCATCATTACTGAGAAAAAATCCAGTTATGATTTTGGTGCACGAACAGTTATCGAACATAACCTCGAACAGCCGAATTTTTCTCAAATTGTTCGTGTTCGCCGAACGGCTCGAACACCGCCCAAAACAGCTCGAATTTAAGATTGGCGAACAGTTCGAGTAGAACAACGCTCATCTCTAGTCCTCATATCCCATTTAGTCTCCCTGGCTCACTGAACCCCACCCAGAAATTTGCATATTGAGCCGAAAACTTGCAGACATGACCCAAGTGGAAGACCAGAGGGAGAAGAATACCAAAGAGGAGCCAAGACATCCCCTTCCATACAGTCCTTTGATCGACTCCTCTTCAGTCCTTCTCTCCCTCTTGGTCTTTCTGTCTCATTGGACCTCATACAGGAATTCTAGGTTGAGCAGAAATCTCTATCGTCAATGACATGCAGGCACGACCCAAGTGGAAGATCAGCGATAGAAGAATACCAAACAGGAGCCAAGACATCCATCTCCATACCCTAACCCATTGGAACCTCAGCCCCCCTTGCCTCACGGTCCTTTGAGCGGCTCCTCTTCAGTCCTCCTCTCCCTCTTGATCTTCTTGGATCATTAAACCCAATGCAGGAATTCCGGTGGAGTGGAAATCTCTAGCATCAATGACATGCAGATGCAACCCAAATGGAATACCAGCAGGAGAAGAGTACCAAAGAGGAGCAAATAGGAGGATCAGGCAAGGAGCCATAGTGGCAGGACAGGCATTTGGAAGGCTGAATATAGGAGATTAGTACAAGAGTTTACTTTTCTTTAACCGTTCCTCAAGAGATTTGATTTGCACCAAATGTATTAACTGTAAATTGACTTTTCAAGAGATTCGCTCAAGTCTACAATAATCCAATGGTCTTCATCTTACATATTTTACATATTTCAGATTCTCCATTCTAAATTTTCATTTTCAAAATAGCCATAGAAAAGCAAAAAAAAAAAAAAAAGTTGCAAGCGAAGGTCGATGAACTTTTAATTTATGATTTGTATCGATCGTACCTTTTCGCTAAGTTTTGTTTTGCAGTCTTCCAGAATATCCCTGATAAATATGATTGCAGGATACACATAGCAAATATGCCTATTTGTCAAAGCACTTTACATCTTCTGCCATCATAAAAACAGTCCCCAGCTGCGAATCTTACTTTGTTTGATGTTCTGTGAAGAAGCAGAAACACAGCGTGAGCGCTCTGGAGTGAGGAACGTGACTGAAGTAGCCAAATGTGGCGGAGAGGATGCGGAGTGATCAGGCTAATGTGACAGGACTTGGGATAAAAGTTAAACATTAATTTTATGCAAATAAGAAGACATAAAAGCAGGTCTTGCTCATATATACCGCACAGCATTCACCACCAGGTCATGAAAAGGTCTTTATGTATTGCCGCGTTCCAGAAAGTAGGTAAATGCAATGCACTTCTATGATGAATACACAGTTATTAACCACGGAAGATAATGTCAAAGGAAATCTAGGCAGCCCAACATTTCAGATATTTTGGAAGAAAAACATGTTTGTCCTCCATACTCTATATTTACTGCTAAATACCAGTGCAACCTAATAATACAGTAATCCCTCAATCCGGCTATATTGCGCACTCTTATTGGTGGATGATGATTTTATGTTTCTCTAATTTAAGTTTTTTTTTTAACTAAAGCAGTAGCTTTCTCTATCGGTAGAGATAATTTAACACTAGAACACAGATGGGGTAAAACTTCTGTAACTAATATCATTCCAGCAGCTTTACATCAAGGATTTCATTAGATTTCATTAACAATTGGTTTCCATCTTTAATAAAAGTCATTTTAGACCATTAGACAATATTTGCGTTAACTTTTAAAAGAAAAGAACACTTCAAGTGGACCTGTCAGCAGATCAAACGTGACCAATTTTTGCTTTTATTCTATTCCTACTGCTCCCCGGAGTATTCCGCATTTTGTGTTTTGTAAATCCACCACATGGTTCCAGAGATATGGGCCTTTTTAGTTAGTGAAAAATTTTCTAGCCTCTACACAGGGGGCGTGGCTCTCAAGGTAATAATGCAGAGGAGCAAAAAGACACGCCCCCCAGAGATTCCCATGAGCCTCACCCCCTTGATAAAAACCAGGAAAATTAGCACTGAATATAAAGGCTCATATTTCTGGAACCATCTTGCGAATTTACAAAAATCAAAGAACGGAAAACTCAGAAGAGCAGGAAGAATAAAATAAGAACAAAAATTGGCTACCTTTGGACCTGGTGAACGGCCCTCTTCAAAGCAAATCTGTCACCAGATTTCACAATACAACTTGCTTTCATTTTTAATTACATCTGTAAGACTTGATGAAGACTTTTATGAGTCCTGCTACAGAGTGAGAGAGCTCATGAGCTCAAGTGTATGACAGCTGCAACTTGTGCTGAGCAGTGTGAGGTCTCAGCAGGGAGGAGGGACACTGAGAAGATGTCAATAAAGCTAGGGAGAGATGGGGTTTAGTCTTTCAGAAAAGATTATACAGTCATTTAAAAAAGTAAAAATACCAGCCCCCTCAGTGTTCTTAGATCTATTTAGTAATGTATTAAGTTTTTATCATGAACTCTGGTGTTACAGACCTGCATTAAGTTGTATCATGAAGGTTTTTTCCCCCATCTTACAAGAAAGTATCATTATTATAAACAGAGTCATTACGCGAGATCTTCTTCTGTTAGGCTATATTGCCATGCAGAGTTGTTGCTGCGCTTTTTTATGCAAATTGGAAGCTGCTATGTACAGTACCAGCAAAAGCTATGAAATGTCAGGAATCTCATGCACAGGCTGTTTTTATTTTTCCTTACTGAATTTGAGAACTGCTGCATTTTTTAAATCTACGCATATTAATTCTTTCAGTGTCTCTGCAGCGTGTTTTTCACCCATAGAAAGCAATGAGAAAGTGCAAAAAAAACGCAACAACCTTTTGTACATAATTTTTGAAGTGTTTTTGTTGAATAAAACTAACCTTATTAAATATGTGCTGAAAGCAAAGCGCATATGTAATCCACACCTAAAAATGTTGCAGAAAAAGTGTCAAAACCTCTGTGAAAATGCCGAGAATGGGCGTTTTGAATGCAGCTTTTTTTTATTGCCAAGAGAGCAAGTTTTCGCTGCTAAAAAAAAGCAGCAATAACGATGTGTGTGAATATACAATTAGACAGATCATTGTGTGGCTAATAGTCACATGTAACAGAGACATAGTAAAGATTACCTTGACTCAGATAACACAGCACTGGGATATTATGGCCCAAAAATTGTGCCATTTGTCATCTAACTAGACATTCGTCAATGGCTTGTGCATTGCTATATTTTATCAGAGATAAACTTATGTGACACATTACCAAGATGGTGCATTGTGGATCATGTTAACCTTTGCTACATCTGAACTATAATTCCCCTGTAGTGAGGAAGAGATCTCATACTGTGGAAGATGGTCGCCTTTTCTTCTGTTTTAGTAGAAGACTGACCTGATAAATTTTGAAATTTTACACATTTTACGGCTGAGATAGGCTCATTTGGCGAGGTGGATACCCTAAGCTTCTGGTGCAGGTGGGAACTTAAACCCTCAGCAGCTGATGCAGCAAGCAGGAAGGCACGTGGGCAGTGAGGACTTGGAACACAGCAATGTCAGGATCAACAAGACAAATAAAATGGAAGCCAGTGGGAATGAATGCAAGCACAAACACAAAAAGCACAGACGGTTTAGCACACCTAACATAGGACTAGAGTTTCCATCCCAAGACACAGGTGTCGGTCTTCATGGATCTCAAATAGTCTTAGGGACATTATGTCACTGATCCACACCAGGCAACTTGATAAACCGGATGCGGAGCATAACAGAGGGCAGTGGACCCAGAGGAGGGAAGCGGAGTCTGGACTACTTGGGACAGGTGTATAACAAACTGTCTGGTCTAAGTTTGCATTGTCTGAAAGTGAGTCTTGGGAAATCAAACCCAATGTGACAATTGAAATCTAAAGTAGGAGAATTATAATTTAATCTCTGCTTGGTTTGATGCATATTCCTATTTGCCCTGGGAGCATCTGCCTGACACTAGTTGTTACAGTAAAATTAAATTGATTTATTATGCTGGAATTAAGGTTATATGGTAGCCAAAGGTCATACTAGGATGTGCCCATCCCTAATAAAGGCACGCACCGAAAAGTGCGTCGGGGTGGGCACATGCGAGTGTGACCTTTGGCTTCCGGCTTCTACCCAGGTATATATATTTACGTTACTTACCCTCATTGCATTTTATTTGGCTCATTTTGCCACATTTATATATCCTGGGAGCCCTCTTTATTCCAGGTATCTATGCACTATAGCACTTTACCTACGTTTTTCAGGTACAAACACATGCTTATATACTACCTTCTAGTTTAAATACCAGGCTTTTTACTATGCTACTGGACTTTATGTTATCCTTAGACACTCAATATCATGATTTTTTATCTGCGTTGATAATCCTGTATTAACTGTAAGCTTACATTGTGATACCTTGATTTTGTTATAACGTTTTTTATATATCTATTGAACATTCATATAATTTGGTATATGTAACACACTTGGATTAGCGCCCCCTTTTTCTGGTTGTTTCCCCTATGTGCAGCTGTATCTTGATCTAATAAAGTTTCCCATTAGAGTTGAGCAGATAAGACAAAATTTGCATAGGTCAGATCCCACTGTCTTTCCTGGGATATTCGTTTTGCAACAAAGCTATTCATTACTTTAGACCCCAGAAGCATAATATGTAAAAATTACTTATACTCACCTTACCGTTAACCTCTCCGGCTCATCCGCTCATCATCGAGCTCTGTGCAGTCCCCATCGGATCTTGTTCTCCCTGCCGCTCGATGTCACTCAAGGTGTGGGAAAGACTAAGTGCAACACGAAGGGAAGAAGGGGAGGAAGCCCAAACACCAGGGAAAGGGGGAGTGGAGAGCCATAGGCAGATCTAATATCACCCTGCAGATCCTAACGTGCCTATATATGTTCCACACCTATCGCCCTAGATAGGGAGAGGGAGGGGTAAGCACTGGTCAGGCCCCACTACAAACTAAAGATTACCAGGTAGAAAAACAAAGGGGATTAACTTAGCTTGAGCAGACACCAGAGGAGTAATGCCACCTGTACTCCAAGGGCACCAGAGAAGACGCTAGCTGACTGCTAGTGCTCCAAGCCTGTACATAGAAGTATCAACGGCAATTGCCTGGAGCAAACTGAGGGTTTTTAACTCCCATGCAAGGGTGTGTCAATCAGCAGCAGGAGGAAGATCGTCACTGGGTCTTAAAGGAAGAAGGATTAAAAAGGTGTCTGCAATGCCAAGTGCAGTGACCTTCTACAGCTAGATCCAGAGCGACTGTCTATTACACCTGACACACCCGTGACACTTGAACTGAAATCCCTGGGTCTCATCACAGTAGGCTGAGACTCACAGCTTCAATGTAGCCCAGGACAGTTCCGCAGCTTGACCTAATGTCCTTATGCTCACAACCATCCCAGACCTCTTCAGAGCCAGAAGTCTCATGCTAGCATGAAAAGGTCCACAGATTTCAGTAAGCGTGGCGATGATAAGAGGATGCAATGAGAACCAGGTGGGGGATGGTGAGGTGGGGAATGGAGAGGCCAGAGCGGTGAAGTGAGTATAAGTGCTTTTTTTTAACCTCTTAATGGCTCTTTATGGCCAGCAAAATGATGGTGGCAGAAACAAATTACCAAAATTCTGCATTTTGGCAAATGTGCATTGTCGTAAAGTTTGATTATATTTGTTGATCTCTTCTTGAGATGCATTTCTAACCATTTGCATATGCAAATTTCCTCTTCAGAGAGGAAGAGGACTAGAACTCTAGTACCACCTATTGGAAGTAGCAATCCTAAAAGTCAACGAGCCTTGCCATATGACTTGGGATAAAAGCCAAACCAGAATTTCAATTTGGAAACACGGTGCTTCGGGTCATTGCTCCTCGTTAATGCAAAGTATGAGATCGGATTTGGTTAGGTGAGAGGCTTAAGACTAGGATCTGAGGGGTAATGTATCTCCTTGTGGAGAATGACAAGCCCAGGCCTGGCATGTGAGAGAGAGGAAACTTATACAGCATGCATGCCCCTCCCGGTAAATTAAATATGCAAATTCCAATGTGTGTAATATGTCAACTGTGTTGATTGAAATGTGCCAATATTCGGCTCAAGCGCAAATTTTTTCAGACTCATCTGTAACCTAATATTATCATCCTTTGTAATAATTAAGTTAAAAATGTTTAGTATTAGCTACAAAAATATTATATTTGACTGTGCAATCCCTCTGTGAGGTCATAATTATTATAATACAGAAAATGGGGCCCGATAGTGATCCATGGGATAGTCTACTGCCAGTTATGTATTTTTACATGTCCTTCATGTTGGTTTGTTCTGAAAATTGACTTCTTGCATTTCGTTGCTTGCCATGAAACATTCTTGCTGTTGTGATTACAGCTTTTGGTAAGTAAAAAGGTAATCGGTGGGTCAGTTTATTCCCCTGTGGTTAAATAAACGTTCAAGCAAATTTGTAGAGTACAAAAAGCTGTGGAGTTAGAATCAAGCTTGTGTTTGACAGCCTGCTTGAGCTGATAAGAACTTAGCAGAATGTTTTGCTGATGGTATTGATTAGCCGTGTTGATTCCGCTGCTTTTGAGTGTGTCTGTGAACAGCTTTGGATATTTATTGGAAAGTGTAGAAGCCAAACATAAAAGTATTGCTCCACTTGTAGATTGTTTATTTCAATTACAATTACATGGAAATCAACACGTTATCGAATATAAGTGTGAAAACAAAAGTGCTGCGAAGAGTAATGATGCTAATAAGAATCTTATTTTAAATATATTAGGGAGATGTCTGGTCATCCAATTAGTCTTGGACATTTAAAGCCCAATTCATTATTGCATTTACACCTAGTATAGTTTTTGGTGTTTTTCATTTGCGCCTTATTCTTGCTTTAATTTCTACCTTTTTGCAACCCCTTCCCACATTAGGACGTGAATTGACTAACGCCCAGGGAAGGGATCCGCATGTGTGAAGGGAGCTGAGGAGATCCCTCCAAACGTGGCCGAAGCTAGCTATATTACGTATCTGACATCTGCTCACAAACTAGCTGTAAGGGCTCACCAGATGAGAGGGATCCACTAAGCCTCTGGTCCAGGTGGGCACATGGACCCAAGGCATTGGTGCAGATTCCTGTGGACACTTGGAATCAAGGGGACTTGGACTAACTGAAAACTCAGGAGCAGATGGACACATGGAGTGGAACCCAGGAGCAAGGATTGTGAGTTGAAACACAGTAGTAGATGATGGAGCAAACCATACAAAAAACAAAATCCCAAGACACATGTGTGTGTCAATGGGTTTTAAATAGGTATATGGAGATGGTGTCATTGATACACACCAAGCAACTGGAAATATCTGATGTGGAGCACAACAGAGGGCAGTGGACCAAGGAGAAGGAAGAGGAGCCCAGGATACTCAAGACAGGAATATAACAATTCCAATAATTTAAATCTTTGACAACGGAATTTAAATGGAATGCGCGTCGGTGCTTGGGTGAATCAGCTCCTAACAGCCCCGAAACCCTGAGCTCCATAGAGGATCAAGATTTTCAGTATATATTGCAATATTTTTGCTTGGCAGTAGATATTACAAGCGATCAAATGATAGCAGGTGGTTCAAATCCGCTAAAAAGACTAAAAAATGTAATAAGTAAAAAAAATTTTTTTAAACATCTAAAAAAAAGTAAAAAAACATGAAAATTCAAATCACTCCACATTTTCCCTATTAGAAATAGATAAAATAAAAAATACATATTTGGTATTGCCGCATAAAATACGTGGGTTTTTGGTGCTGTTTGATGTGTTTTTATGTGAATTTTGATACGTTTTTACTTGTGCTTTTTTTATCTATTTGAAATGGTGAAAAATGCTACAAAAACGCTGAAAAAATTGACATGATGCAGATGTAAAATAAAATGCTTTGATGGTTCAAATCCACAAGAAAAAAAATAAGCAGTGTATGCATGAGATTTCAGACATCTCTCACTGTACTGGTACTGTAAAATGCAGAAAGTCCTAAGGAGAAAAAAAAAACAGAATTGCACCTATTTGGTCACCTCACCCAGTGTTGGACTGGTGTGCCAAGGACCCACCAGTAACCAACTCCAAGGCCCCACTTTTCAACTACATGCAAATGTGACATTTTCCTCAGTCACAAATTTATACACTGTGTTCCAAATTATTGTGCAAATAATATTTTCTCAGATTTTCCCAAATTACCTATATGAATTGCAGTCATTGTAATTTTCCAGTCAAATAACTATTAAAGTACAATTGAAAGGTTTTTATACAAACTGCCTATGATAACAGTATATTTTTTAAAAAATAAAACACTCAAACTGCACTCAAAATGCATGTTCCAAATTATTTTGCACAGCAGAGTTTTCAGCCTTTTCATTTTAATAAAGAACAAAAAAATGGTCATTTTTGAAATTATAAGCATTAGCAGGTTATTACAAACTGAAATCAAACAGTTTTCAACTCAAAACTTTATTCTAGGTGATGTAACATTTGCACATAGGACCCCTTGTTCGAAAGGAGCTTCTGAACTCTCTCATTCATTGAATTTGTCAGGTTTTGGATGGTTTCTGCTTCAATTGTTTTGCATGAGGACAGAATACCCTCCCAGAGCTGTTGCTTAGATGTGAACTGCCTCCCGCCATCATAGACACTCCTTTAGATGATGCTCCAGAGGTTCTCAATGGGGTTGAGGTCAGGGGAGCATGGGGGCCACACCATAAGTTTGTCCCCTTTTATGCCCACAGCAGCCAGAGATGCAGATGTGTTATGTGCAGCATGAGACGGGGCATTATCATGCATGAAAATGATCTTGATGGTCCAGATGGATGGAGTGGAGGATGACTGGTTGATGGACACCCCATGCAAACACGGCTACGGCGCCAACAAGGAGGAGGTGGAGTAATGTTTTGGGCTGGAATCATGGGGAGAGAGATTGTCGGCCCCTTTAGGATCCCTGAAGGGGTAAAGATGAACTCCATAATGTATGTTGAGTTTCTCAAACAGCACTTCCTTCCATGGTTCAAGAAGAAGAACCATGTATTCCCCAGCAAGATCATTTTCATGCATGATAATGCCCCATCTCATGCTGCACATAACATCTGCAACTCTGGCTGCTGTGGGCATAAAAGGGGACAAACTTATGGTGTGGCCCCCATGCTCCCCTGACCTCAACCCCATTGAGAACCTCTGGAGCATCATCAAAAGGAGTGTCTATGATGGCGGGAGGCAGTTCACATCTAAGCAACAGCTCTGGGAGGGTATTCTGTCCTCAAGCAAAACAATTGAAGCAGAAACCATCCAAAACCTGACAAATTCAATGAATGAGAGAGTTCAGAAGCTCCTTTCGAACAAGGGGTCCTATGTGCAAATGTTACATCACCTAGAATAAAGTTTTGAGTTGAAAACTGTTTGATTTCAGTTTGTAATAACCTGCTAATGCTTATAATTTCAAAAATGACCATTTTTTTGTTCTTTATTAAAATGAAAAGGCTGAAAACTCTGCTGTGCAAAATAATTTGGAACATGCATTTTGAGTGCAGTTTGAGTGTTTTATTTTTTAAAAAATATACTGTTATCATAGGCAGTTTGTATAAAAACCTTTCGAAAACAAAAATTCCTTGGTTGTTAAAGAGTTAAAGTCTATTTTGTATATGTTTTCCATTTTGGGTGGGATTTTTTTTTTTCTTGCAGATTAACCCTTTGTCTTCTGTAAGCATAAAAGACTCTTCTGGACATTCTAAATGCTGCAGCCATTTCTAGACAGACTATACATCATTAGTTCATGTACTTGTCTACCTCCCTGGCTCTGTGTCTCCTGATGTGTCCTGTTCTGCTTGTCCATCTTCCATCCAGTTTACCCTGTTGTATTGGTCCTTGCTCTTAAATGTGCCATTTAGCAAGTCCTGGCTGGTGCAGTTTTGCCCTGACCTGCGGCTTAGTGAAAAATCCTGACCAACTGAACTTTAGCAGAATGCTCAGACCATGGATTCCAAAGGTGCAGTGGCATCAACACTGCTGCCATTGTTTGTGAAGGACTTACCTGGTCTGGTTATGCAACTTGCTGTGAGCCAATAGGAGATTGTCCAGGCTATGGGGGATCTTTCTTTCCACATGGAAGCCTTGCCTCAAACTAATTTGGTTACACCTACGGCTTCTCAACACATCCTCATTCTTATCCTGAATATTCGGCTTGTGGACATTTCCACATTTGTCTACCATTGCCCATTTTAATGGAGACCCTAAGGTCTGCCCGGGTTTTGTGAACAAATGCATTGTACAATTTGAGCTTTTTTCCCAAGAACTTTTTTCTGAATGGTCAAGAGAAGCATATATTTTTTATTTTTCATCTGGAGAGGCTTTGGCTGCACCATAATCTGAAATGGATAATCCTTAATCATGTTTTCACCATTGTTTCTGATTGCCTTCAATAGGGTGTCTGACGCACCCGTTTGCGTCCACTAAGCTGCTGATTCCATACTCTGGCTTAGACAAGGGACTAACCCTGTGGGATGTTTTTCCATTCCGTTCCATACAATGTCTGCTGAATTGAACTGGAACAATGATGGTTTTCTGGCTTCCATCATCACTGGCCTATCCAGACAGATCTAAGATGAACTTGCTGGTAGGGGTTTGCCATCATCCCTTGCTGATTCAGTTTCTCTCACCATCCAAATGGATTTACATTTTAAGGAAAGGTCACATGAGAAAGTTTAACATTCCAGGACTTCTTCAAAATCTACTCCCAGAAAGGTTGTACTGTATCCCATAATTTGTTGGAAAAAACTATTGTCAGCCAATAGATTCCATCACCTTCTTGAAGGGATTGTTTATATTATTGTGTATGGAATCATTCTCTCATTAATTGTTCCAAATTAAAGCTGAATAAAATAAAATCTTGATATCTGCTATCCAATGTCTTATTATACAGAAATCCAAGCTTTTCCTAATATATAAAGAGGTGTTAAGATCTATGACCGGGACATAAATCTTACCGAGAGTAGGGGCTTCTACTTTTTACCCCTGTATGATGTTAACCAAACATAACAAGCTGGCAACAGGTAGGGAAAAAAGATCACACCTCTATGATAGGTTTGAACAGTTTTTTTCTAAGTGAGATGTAATGACAAGCTGGTATCACTGCAGAGATGTGTGATTTCAAAGTATTTACCAAATTTGAGCTGAGCAGACAGAAGTGTGATTATAACATTTTTCAGCTTTGATCATGGCAGCAAGGTGTGGGGGAGGGACAATACAGCTAAATGGACAGCACTGTGAAAAGAGAGCTGCTACATCTGTTTGTAATGAGACAAATCTCATCACTGTTCTGCCACTCCACCCACACTGACTGCTGTGATGAAAGCTAAAGAAGTGTTAGTAATTAGACTCATCTTTGCTTTGCTCTAGGCATACGTAATCACACACAGCTCAGCACAGAGATCAATGAGCGCAGGCTGTTTGTCATTGCTTGTCTCACACTGAGAAACCTGCCCTAAGTAATTTGGTAGGGGCATATTCTTCTATCACCTATGGATGGAAACAAAGTGCTGGAGAGTTCTAAAGTGGCCAGCAATGAGTCCGGATCGAAATCCTATTGAATACCTGTGGAGAGATCTTAAAATTGCTGTTGCGAGAAGGTGCCTTCAAATATGAGAGACCTGGAGCAGTTTGTAAAATAAGAGTGGTTCAAAATTCCTGTTGAGAGGTGTAAGAAGCTTGTTGATGGTTACAGGAAGTAATTGATTGCAGTTATTTATTCCAAAGAGTGTGCAGCCAAATATTAAGTTGAGGGTGCCAACAATTTTGTCTGGCCCATTTTGGGGATTTTGTGAAAAATGATGTCCAATTTGCCTTTTTTCTCTGTATCTTTTTTATTCTCCCAATACACACAAAGGAAATAAACATGTGTAGAAAAATAAATGTGTAATTGCAATAATTTTCTGGGGGAAATACTTCATTTTCAGGGAACAGTTTTAAGGGTGCTAACACGATCGGCCATGACTGTATATGCACGTATCCTACATAATGGTATAAGATTAATCATTATTTAAAAAAAAAATGACAATGATCTAGTGGAAAGGGGCATAGTATAAAAATGTGTGCTAAAGAATACAACACTGTGGGTGCAATTCATTATTGTATATTATTTGCTACTATTTTTTGTCAAGTTGAGGGTTTTTTCTTGTTTGCAGCTTATTCATCTTTTCAATTGCGCTTTTTTTAATGTCACTTTTTTATGCGTTGGTCTGCTTTTAGCTCGCCACTGTGGGGATGTGGGAGGGGTGACAGTTTCTAGATCTCTTGTTTGATTCATCATTACCAACTTTTCAAAAGTCACAGATATTGTTGAAAACTCAGGCGTACATAAAATCAGGTGATTTTATGTACTCCTGAGTGATTTTTTTGTGACATTTTAGCAGAACATGCACTAATAAGTTGCAAAACATGTTAGAGAGAAAAACAGAACATTTTTTGATTTTGCTCTAAATTCATGAACCAGTTTCTCCATGTTGATGAATTTGAGGTAAAGACATCAATGAACACCGCAAGACAAAAAAAAGAAGAGTGACTTGAAAAAATTGCAAATGATGAATTGGAACCTTTGTGCCAAACAATATGCCAAAATTGGAGAAAAAAATTCTGGCACAATGTATTTTTTTGTTGTTGTTGCGTACTTGCAGAATAAAACACAACTTTTGGTATGACCACTCATATAGTAACAGTTAATTAGTTGTTAGTGGTTGTAAGCATGGTTTTATGCACAGTGTGGGAAAGACTAAGTGCAACATGAAAGGATGAGGGGAAGGAAGCCCAGACACGAGGGAAAGGGGGAGTGAAGACCCTTAGGCTGATCTAATAATGCCCTGCCTACTCTACCATCCCTATATTGGTTCCACACCAATCAGCAAGCAGGAAACCTAAGCCCTGTATATCCCCAGAGCCAGGCCCTTGATAGCGGGGGTGATCACTGGTCAGTCCCCTCTATAAACTAAAGACAACAAGGGAGACAAACAAAGGGGGAAAACTTAGCTTGAGCAGACACCAGAGAGATAACACCAAACGTCCTCCAAGGGCACTTGAGAGGAAGCTAGCCGACTGCTATAGCTCCAAGCCTTCACAAGGGAAAATGTGAATATCACCAGTGACTCCCTGAAGCAAACTGAGAGTTTATAAACCCCCAGACCAGGGTGTGTCAAGCAGGAGGGAGGTAGCCGCTGGGTCCAAAAGTCAGAAGGATTAAGAAGGCGTCTGCAATGCCAAACGCAGTGACCTTCTGCAGTCAGTCTGTTACATCTGACACACCTGAGACACATGGATACCTAAGCTACTGCAATGCCCTGCACATGGGGTAAGCAACATAGTTAATCAGAAGAGCTGTACTATATTTCTATTTGGAGGTATTTGCTAATATTATTATTATTAGTAGTATTATTATTATTTTGTCACCTATTACATATTGGGATAAGATCTTGCAGATAGGAATACCCTTTTAACTTAAAAAAGGCATACATTAAATAATGAATAAGGCCCAAATAGAAAAAGTCACAATTAGAATAATTTTTACTATTGAAAAAAGGCTTAGAAGCAATGATGAATCGGCGGCTCCTTAGATTAAACAGTCTAAAAATTCACTAAATTTGTCAAACAGCATGAACCACTTTGATAAATCTCTCTATGAAAATAAGAGGTTTTCAGATTATTATATTGTACATTACAGACTAAATGGCAATTTTGCATATCTTCACACAGCCAAATACTTGTATTTCCTATGAAAAAAACTATTCCTAAGCATTCTGTGTGTTGTTTCTCTGTTATTTTTCCTAGGAATTTATAAATACGTTGATATCTGGGTGTTACCAGTTGAAAGTATCTTTGTACTGGAGATGAGGAATGCAAATTAAATTTGTGTAAAATTTTCGGAAATTCACTGGACTTGGCGGACTAGAACAATATTTGATTAAATTCGGGCAAATAGCTAAAATTGCCATCACTATAAGATTGCATCAACCAAGATGAAGGCAATTATGATGACCTTGAATGCGACCAAGGGCTTTTCCCAATTATGCCTTGCAGCTATATCATGACAAATTATATGAAGGTCACTTTGATATTAATAAAGCTATGTTTGTGTTAAAGAGTTGGAAAGGTGTTTTTACATAGTGCTAGGATACCTAGGAACCCATGCAGATGTCTGTGGATCTCGGTCCAAGCACAGACCGGAATGCATGGTTTCTCAGCAGGTCTCCTGACCAGAACTTGACAGCCTCATGGTCATTTATGATTCTCTCAAGTTCAGATCGTGAGACCCACGGACAGACCGTGCATGGCGGTCTGTGCTCACACTGTGATCCAAATTATTCATAAATAATCAAAAGAAATAGCTGAGTTAGTTAAGTTGCTCCAGAATTGTTATTTCTTGGAATTGCACATATTTTTTTCAACTAAAACAGTGGAGGTATTGACGGTTCTAGTGGCATATGTTATCAGTTTACACCAGGCTAGGACTGGCTCACCGGGAAGCAGGTAAATCCTCCATCGGGCCCCTCTGCAGGAGTAAGCTGTTTACAATCCCAACATGAGCAGTATATAGAAAGAAAGGCAGCATCTCATCATTCATTCAACAAACAACCCAGGTTATTATTACATGGAATAACAGGTAAATTTGTGAATGAGGTTACTGGAATATTTGAATTTGGCTGAACAGTGGTTCCAAGAGTTAATGTTACTGGTAGGCCCTCTCCACCACAGTCAAACACTGGTTTATACTATGGCAAGGGAAATAAATCAGAAAACTTTAGATATGCTGAATATTCTACAGGCCTTATTCACACAACAGCATTTCCCGTCTGTGTGGTGTCCATTTTAAAAACAGGATCGCTCACAATATTGGTTTCAATAAGGGATAGTCAAAAATTGTCTTACAAAATAATCCTTAAAATATATCTTTACTGATAAAGGATATGTTTTAAGGTTCATTTTGTAAAACCATTTTAAAAACAGACGGCACACGCCACATGCAATTCAATGGAGATTCATCCCTTTCTTATTGGAAACATGTGCGTGTCCTAGTCTCATCTGTTTCTTATAGTTTATAGGACTCCATTAAAAATGGATGGCATGCAAAATTCATCCATATGCTAATCTTTTTACATATTTCACAACTAGAAATTTATAACTGACAACTGTGCGTTACCATTTTCTTTGTCAAATAGATGTGTCACTGACTGTCAGCACTGATTGGACTGTGTGTGTACAATTGAAAACACCCAGTTGCCAAATTATTGATATTTTTCTTGGTAGAATAACAGAGGAACAGCACAACACAGATAATAAGAAAAGATGCTACAGAATTGTTATTTCCAAGAAGAATCGAAAAATTTTGTAAAATGCTCGAGCACATAAGACCTCATTAATGACAGAATTGGTAAAGTTCCTTACAATTAAAAGGTATTTTCAAATAACAATAATTTTAGACCTATATAATAAATTATGCTATATGTTAGGCTATGTTCACACCTGTTGGGTTTTTCAGCGTCACAAATCTGCAGCAAAATCCAACTCTGGCAGGAAATCAGCTGCGTCGAAAACGCAAGTTTTGCTGCGTTTCTTCAGTGTTTTTTTTAACTGTCCTTCTGTCTATATTTATGCATGTACATAAAAAAAAGAACCCCAATCTTTTTTGCCATCAAAAACGCTGATGTAAATTTTGGTGCGTTTTTGATGTGTTTTTTTCGGGGTTTTTTTCACCACCCATTACTTCTTATGGGTGAAAAAATGTTGAAAAAACGCTGAAAGAAGTGACCTGCTCTATTTTCCAAAAATCCAACCAAGGCAAAAAATACTCACTAAACAAAAACATATGTGAACAGAGAATTCTGGTTTCTCGCAGACTTTGCTGGGACTTCAAAACACAGCTGAAAATTTGCATAAAAATCTGCAGCAAAAAATGCTGAAAAACCCAACATGTGTGAACATAGCCTTAAAGGGAATCTGTCACAAGATTTTTGGTCCCCCATTCTAGAGCAGCATGATATATGGACAGAGACTATGAATCAGGGATGTGTCACTTACTGGGCTGCTTACTGTAATTTTGATAAAATCACTGTTTTATCTGCTGCAGATCTAGCAGTTCTCGGAATGTTGAGCCGTGTATAATCCCGCCCTCAACACGGATTCGCCGATTTCTGTGTACACTGTGCATAGGCAGAAAGCTACAAATCAGAGTTGGGGGCGGGATTATACAGAGCTCATGAACATGGAGGACTACATGGCAGCAGGTTTACTAGTGATAATCTCCTGCTGATAAAACAGTGATTTTATCAAAACCACATCAAGCAGACCAGCAAGTGATACATCATTGGAATCAGGGTCTTTACATCATGGTGCTCTCAGATTTGGTGGCAAAAAAAACTGCTGGCAGATTTCCTTTAAGTGACATTCTGAAAAATAAGCACCATCTGCATCTTTACAGAAGAAACAAATGCTATAAAGTGAATTTCTGTCTTCAGAGAATATCTGTTCTGTAGTGAAGGAAAGTCTCACCAGGATAATTACAGGTTGAATGCATATTAAATCAAAACATTAAATACAGGTGATCTTCAAAAGAAGCGAAAAAGGGGCTGATAAACAACCACAGGATATCATATTTTTTTTTCTCTTGCCAGTGATTATCAGTGAACAGAAGAAGTTCTGAACATATGTTCTCCAGGCCCTGAGATATAAGACTGTGGAAGGTTTGATTTTTTGATTTTTGCTTGTTCTGCTTCATTAACTGCACATTTACTTTCATCTATCTTGTCATTTGCATTGGATTGATTTCCACAAAAAAAAAAAAAGACATCTAAGTAAAAAGAAATAAAAATTCTTACATTTTAATTTTGATCTTCTGCTTACTGGTAGGAAATCTGTAGTATCCTGTCTGTGAAGTTAACTCTATCCTCTTTGGAGTTTTATCGCCCTTAAAGATTTTTCAGGCTTATGAAAAATATATATATATTTCTTTCATAAAAAGTAAGATAGGCTTTTTCAGGTCTTTGTCTTTACTTTTCACCACTTCCATCATTTCAAACATACAGCATGGCTTTCCCATGATAATGGCTAAGAATATTCTGCACGGACATCCTGCTGAGCTTGTGCTTTCACAGTTATTCCCAACACTAAGGTAGGTGCTGGCATTACTTAGTGATTGCTGAGGGTCCCATCTCTGGAGGCTCCCCTGATCCTAAAGATATAGAGGATTTAAACAAAGAACCTAGGGTTATAGGAAAGGAGCTTTCCATGGTGCTGAATGACTTCAATCTAGGTCAGATGCATGTGGCTGTAAATTCTCTCATCCGACAGAATCGGATCACACTTTATTCAGCGTTTGATCAGAGTGTCAGTGAAATGTGATCTGATTCAAAGCACATTGTGAGGAGAAGATGGATAACAAAAATGTCTCCATCTTCTCCATTTTGTCAGTCAATGGAAATCGGACTGCACTTAGATATCATTCGAGTGCAGTCCAATGGTTTCCATGCACTCATTGACTTGCATGGCCAAGTGCAATCTGAATATCGGATCAAACTCAAACTATCGGATCAAAAAAATCGCCCATATTCAAGGCCCCAAAAATTAACATTGATCCGGGTGCGATCCCGTGTTTTATCATACCGATAATACAGTCATCTACACTAACCCTTATAAAGAATGAGTAAACTCTGCTATTTTTATGCTCTGTCGTTCCTTAACAATAGAATTATTATAGTAAAGCATTATAGTAAATACACAAAACAAAAACAAAGATAATAATCCCAAAACGTTTTGAAAACGAGCACGGGATATCTGCACCAGCAGGACAGCACCCAGCACCTCCACGGACTTGCTCCTCTCCAGATTCTGTATGATCTCGGCTGTATACTTCTCATAAAACCTCTCTGCCTTTGTGTTGAACTTGGCGTTCCTCTCGTTGATGTAATCATATTGGCATCATTGTTTACCACCACCGATGACTGTATTTCTCACGTTTCTTCATCTTTTTCTCAAGATCGGTGACCATTCTGTTGACACCTTCCTTGGAGGGGACGTGTGTTCCATAAGACAGACTGTCAGACATGGGGTAGAAGAGGTCACCTTGTTTGTCCCGCTCCCTCTCGTATTCCTTCATGGCCGATTGATCTGTCGTATCAGTCTCTGGTACTCAAGGTACTCTGGTACTTGATGAAGGAGCCTGTTTGGCCCTGAAACTGGTACAAATAAACAAGTTGCATCCATTTATACTACAACGGGGATCTAGAATGACATTATATATGAATTACAAGCCCATATCATTATAGCGACTGAAGGTGCATGAATAAAAGGAGGACAATGAGTCCATGTTATGAAAAAATATAATCAAAGTTTATTAATATTGCAAATAACATATCACATAATACATCATAGATAAGACATGTAAAGGAGGCAAAAACTTTACAAGTGTGACAGTAGAAGCAAAAAACCCAGAAACATGAGACCGGCGGTAACAGCCACTACTGGCATGCTATGCAAGTGTATGACCATATTTAAATCAAGATAAAATGCAAATCTGTGCTCCCATAGATCATTATGTGCAACAAACAAGTTTATGTAGCTCCAAAAAGGAATAGAGGGACACAATATAAACAAGATTATTTACCCATGGTCAAACAGCGTGGTAGCACCGCCGACTCCTGATCCCCAATACACGTTTCGCTGTATCAGCATCCTCAGGGGGCGTGCAAAGTTGTATCCATTTATGCTCTCATCCATTTTGGCAGCGCTCACCAAGACCTCGACTTCTTCAATTCTCCCATGTTGTCTCTGTGTCCTGGCTATTCACTCCACAGCTTTTCGGAAGCAGATGAAGCTGGTGGATTTTAAGTAATCACGCTCATGTCAGTGTTGTGCCTGCTGAACAACACCTCCAGGTGACTTTAGCCACTCACTGTTTCCTTCAACCCTGCCATTTTTTATCTCACTAGGAGAGCTATTTCACTTTTTTCTTGCAATCTCTGGTACTGGCGCAGTTGAGCAGCTGCGTAATTTGAGGATCCCATATCCGGGTTTGACTACCTCCTCTTCCTCTCCTACCTCTCTGCCTCATTGGCGTTGATTTCCTGTAGTTTTGAAATCTCGTATATTTATGCTCTGTGTTTTAAATAGCAGCAGAACACATGCATATATACGGTGTTACCCTCCCATTGACAGAAAATCATTGAAAGGGCTGGACACAAATTTTTTATTGATGGCCTACCTTTTGGGTAGACCATCAATATTTGATCTGTGGGGGTGTGACATCCGGCAGCCCGCCAATCAGCTGTTACCAGCAGCAGCTGGAAGTTCTCAAATGGGTGGGTGTGGTTGGGTGCTGTAGATCCACCCCTATAGAAATTACAGACTGGCTGTTTTCCTACAGCATCCGCAAAGTTCTGTATGGTTCCAGTATCAGCTGATTGATGGAGGTCCAGGGTATCACACCCATACTGATCATTTCCTAAGGATAAACTATCAATAAAGAAGAATTTGGCCAACCTCTTTAAGTTTCTCTGTACAAGCAGTTCTCCTATTAGAAAAGAAGTTACATAATGCAATATTATTCTGGCATAAGTTGATTTTCTAACTAAATATATGCATAAGGGCTATAGTTGGTCATTTCAGTCATGGTGCCTAGTATCTAAAAGGATCAGCACCCACATTGCTTTTTCTAAAGGGTCATTGTCCACATTACTATACTTATCAACAGCCACAAAGAAACATTTTAAACATTTAAATCCCACCTACATTATGGCTAGAAAGTTCCCTCACAATGGCAAAAAATGATCATTACTTGCCGGTAATTTGATTTTACCGAAACCTATGACAGCACCTGAGAGAGAGTAGATTTCACACCTATCACTAGACAGGAAACCAAGAGCACAAAATAAAAAGGCAACTCCCACTTCCTCCTTTAATGTGGTTATCAAGAAGTCAAGTAGGAGCCAACCAAACTATAATCATTATTCTTATTAATTATATATTAACTCAAGCCCATTCTTCATTGTGAGAAGAGAAGATTGAGAACCGCCACCAACCATAAGCCAGAGGGAGGGAAAATTAGGGGTTCTGTCATGGGTTTCAGGAAAATCAAATTATCATTTTTCCCCTCACCCATGACAGCACCTGAGAGACAAAAAGCAAGGAATCCTCTGAGAGGGAGGGAGCACCCCAGTAAGATCATACACCTGAAGAAAGATCAGTTCAATGAATAATGCTTCAGGAAGGAAGATTGTGAAAGTTTTAGACATCATTCAATCAAGATAATACCTGTATTGATTTGGAGCTCCACCAAAAAAGTGCCAACGGGAGAAAAAAGGAATTATTTTACTGGTTATAACAACTTTTTCCTTACCCCCCCAACGACCGAGAGGGTTTATATTTATAGACTTCACTTATATATATGGTTAGTTATCTTACGAATTCAGATATTCTGTACTTATTGAGTCACCTAACCCACAACTGAAGTATATAGGAACTGGTACGAAGACTTAGCATGTTAATGGAAGTTGAAGTCGAGTGATTCAAAAAGCCTGGTAACCTTAACAAGGCCTTGATTTGGGTTTCTACTCCAATATTGTTGACATTTTCCATTGAAGTAAGGCCCCCCTAAAGCCAAGATCTGGACCATAAGAAACCCTTCTAGTATCAGTGATCACCAAATGGTGCAAAATCTACTCAACTCCATGCTGTCAAGTGTAGAATGAGCATCCCAGAATGCCAAGGGGGTTCGAAAAACCAGAAGAAATGTTTAGTACTTTATTATAATCCGACTTTAACAATCTCTCTCCCTCCCCCAATTGTGTCCCTTAGGATGTAACGTTAAGTCCTCCAAAGAAATGTATTTAAGCAGAATAGGACAATAGTTCGAAATTTCCATCTTGGGGAATTTCTGGTTACCACATCCTAGCCATGTACTAAGAGCTGCTACAATTACAACAGGCAAAAAAAGAGGTCTGAGCTATTCAATATAAAGAAGGGCCACGATCAAACATTCATTTAGGGATGATAGAATTTATCCTATTTTCTATAATGGCATAAATTCTGCAACTTAAATGGATGCTAATAATACAATCCACCCATGGAGATTGTTAGTTGAAAACAGTTCAATGCAAAATAGATTAGTTTTCGAGCAAAGAAAATGAGAGAACTAAGTGATAACCATCACCTCTGATACATAAATTTTTTTTCTACTTCCCCGAGGAAGCGACTCAGAAATATATATAGACCTCATATGGTATTGGTCAAAACTCAGATGGTTTTAAACCAAGGTATTACAATCCCGTCCCATCAACCATGTACCTTATAGATGTATCATGCTGTGCTTGAGTAATAATCAGAACGGTCTTACCTCAGTGCGAAGGCATTTGTCTTGACTAGCAAAGATGTTCCTCCATCACCACAGGAGTCTGATAGGTTAGAGGACATTTAACTCACTTATAGGTTTATTTCAGAGTTGCCATTTTATCACTCCAAAAGTGCATTGACTGGATATTTAACCAACTCACCGCTTAGTTCAATCTATCAGTTTTATTACGTCAATCCCAAAGTACTTATTGGGTTTAATGGCTCCACCGACTTAGTTTTCAATGAGTTAATTTTCTGACTTCAACCACGAGGAAACACTGGTCTTGAAATATTTTTACCAGATCCGACATAACCATGTCCGTCATGCAACTCTAATTATTAGGATGATCGACAGGGATATTGATGTTTTATGAGCCCCATACCGGTGAGCCCAACTCACACATACCTTAGGAGGGCAGACCGGTATAGTGGTGCTTGACTCGAGTTCATCTTACCACTCCATAACAGGAGGGTATATTGAGGCAATTGGTGGTTTATCAGCCCCATTACTGGTGAGTACAGCTAGCACCACACCTATGAGAGCAGACTGGTATACTCGACAAGTTTATCTTACCACTCCATACCAGGAGGGTAGATTGGGAGCATTAAGAGTTTAATCACTTAGCATCCAGAATACCATTTTGTGACTCCAACTAGGAGCCTTAACTGGACTTACATTAGTTTTATTCAGCTTAAAGAAGCCATGTCCATCTTTCACCTCCAACTAAGAGGGTAAACTTAAATGTAGATGTTTGTCAACTTAAATGCTTAGCAGTTCATCTTATGACACCAGACTGGGAGGATCAGCTGGACTTACACTGGTTTTCTTCACTTTAGCCATGCCTAAGCTTTAAATACCACTAGGAGGATAACCTGGAACCAATGTAAATATCAACCAGTTCAAATTATGACTCCAGACCCAAGAGATTGACTGGGCTTACAATGATTTCATTTGGCTAATCACAACCATGACCAACTCCAACAAGAGGAATAACTGGGATGTAGATATTTTGCTAAGTTAAAAGTTGACCAGTCCATTTTAAGACTCCCCATGCTGGACTTACAATGATTTCATTCTGATTAGAGCAATGATTTACATCTACAACCAAGAGGACAACTGGACATATATGTTAAATGTTTAATACGCTATCCTAGTATGAAGGATTGAATGGAAAGCTATTGAACTCACCAGCTACCCTCAAGACTGTATTTTATTAAGGCCCCTCCCTGTTGTTTAATAAAATCACCACAGACCGGCAATATCATCCGGAAGTCATCCTTACCTTTATCAGCAGAATTGCTAGTAAAGAGTAGTGAAGCTAAGAGACAGTAGTGAAAACAAACCTAGAAGCCCCAGCTGGTTAACCATGCAGAAGCCACAGCCCCCAAAGTTGTATGTACCACTAAAAGTCATACTCCACTGAAGAACCCAGAAAGTCACGCCGTGGGGCAGAGCCAGCCAAAGAAAATCCTAGATGAAAGGTGGCAGGCTATTCCACAACTATGAAAGCCTTCAGGCAGGCCAACCACGAGACATGAGGAGGCATGCCAAACATGAGACATGAGGCCACACCCGAGTTGGCAGGCTCCATACACAAGACATGATGCCTGATATGAGTCTGCAGGCCCAACATACAAGACATGAGGCCAGATTTGAGCCCGCAGGCCAAACACACAAGACATAGGGTCAGACCAGAGTCGGCAGGCTCCACACTGGTGTTAGCATTTCAGTGCCCAACCTTCCCCCTGTACTCACTGCCATTCTAAGTAGAGGTTACTACAGAACATGCTTTGGTGTTCTTTGATTCACAACCGCTCTAGCCATGTGCTCAAGGCTCCTATATCTAAAGGACAGGAAATCACATTGAAAGATGAAGTGGAAGTTGCCTTTTTATTTAGTTCTCCTGGCTTCCAGACCACTGATAGGGGCAAATCCTAATCTCTCTCGGGTGCTTTCATGGGTGAAGGGAAAAAATATAATAATGCCAACTTTTTGGCTTGGTTTTTTGCATTCATTCATCAAAGTTGTGTTGGCAATTGTGCATTACTTTACGACAACTAAGAAAACAGCTTCAGGGCAGATGCAGACAACCATATTATTTGGTTCAAGTGCGATCCGACAAAATATTTGATCGCACACCGACCAATGTTAATCGATGGAGCCATTAACATATTGGATTTTTTCTTCAGACAGACTATATTTGAGGAAAATAATCCCTGCGTGCCTGAGTTTGATCCAATATTCGGATCGCACTCAGCCATGCAAGTCAATGAGTTTGTGGAAAACATCAGACTGCACTCGGATGACATTTGAGTGAAGCCCGATTTCCACAGACTGACAGAATGGAGACGATGGAGACATTGTTTTCTCCATCTTCTCCTCAACCGAGAGAATTGTATCACACAATGCTGACATTCTGATCAAACTCTGTTCAGAGTATGATCAGAGTGCCATTTGCATAATCTGTCCGATGACCACGGTGCTCCTACCCATACTGCTTTGCCATTATCACATGATATACAACAACCATTAAGAAGAGACTTTCATTGGCATTTTAAAAGCCAAAGCAGGAAATGCAGCAGCCATTTTATGATGAACCTGGATAGAGAGATGAGATCCCAGCTTAGCTATACAGATAGGAAAAGAAAGTCATCAAATACTGAACAAAATTGTACAGATAGTGTGTAACACAGCAGTGAAAAAGATTAATGCGGGAGTAAAATAAAAAAGTGTCCTAAATATTTCTTAGGACAATTCAAGGCTAAGGAGTACATCATTCACGGCAAATTGTATTGCTTCAAATAATTTGTCGCTCTAATACTCATCTCCCAGACTGCCACCTCTCTTCTGTGCTCAGCACTGCATCCCCTGATAGTATGGCGTGAGTATCATTTTTATCTCCTTCCTGGTCTTAAATACTGTATATGTGAGTGTCCACAATCCATTTAATGGTTAAATGAAACAATATATTTTTAAATTAATTTAAATAATCCTTATTTTGTTGTAAACCATTGATATATTGGGGATATAAAGGAACATATTTGCTTGATCCTTCCAAGTCCTCATCAGTGTTGGCAATCTCACAGGGACGCCAATGTTCACAGATTCTGTTCAATTTTTCTAAAGTCGTAAATTGGGTTTTATAAGCTGTGACAGATGTGTTTAGTCAGTTCAAACGTCTGACCTCTAAAACTCTGATGCCCACCTTATATCTAAGGAGAAGTGTCCAAGTATATTTCCTTTCAGAAGTGCATCTGTCAATAAGTACTAAAAGTAAAATGGGAGATATTGTCACAACAGTGTCACTTAGGCATTATAGAGCGAGCCACACTATAGTTAGGCGGCTTGGATTGACACATATTAGCTCCGTGAGGCAGCGAGACAATGCTGAGGAAGCTGAAATTCACAAAATAACTCCTGTAGCATAGACAGAAAGTTTCATAGTGCTCTTCATTGCTTACCTACACAGAAATGTGCAGAAGAAAGACAGCTGTCATTTATATTAATAAATATGAGAATATTATAAAAAATGGTGTTAGTTCATTCTTCCATAATTATGATGGACTGTCTTGATTATTACCAATAAAATAAGTTTGGACCAGAAAAATGTCCGAAATTAGAAGCCAACTGTTTTATCGAGTGGCTCTCTGCTAGTGATGAGCGAGTATGCTCGGGTGTTTTCCGAGTATCTTCACCGTGCTCGGTGTTATGTTTGAATCACTCCCATGTGCATGATTTGTGACTGTTTGACAGCTTTAATACATGCGAGCAACGCCTAAGAAATAGGCATTCCTCACATGTATTAAAGCTGTCAAACAGTCGCAAATCATGCACATGGGAGTGATTCAAACATAACACCAAGCAGGCTGTAAATACTCGGCGAGCACTCGAGCATGCTCGCCGCAAAGGTTAACAGAACATACTCGCTCATCACTACTCTCTGCCCAATGTTATACTATGGGGCAATACAGATATGCCATTGTTTTCTCTTGCCAATTCGGCATGAGAAAAAAATGACAGCATGCTGATCGGATCACGCGCAAGTATGCAAGTCTACGGGTGCGTGTAAAACATTAGACTGCACTCGGATGTCATCCGAGTGCAGTCCTATGTACACTCACAGAGACAATGGAGAAGATGGAGGACTTCATTTCTCCATCTTCTCCACATCTGTGTTGCAATTCTCTCATAAAGATAAAATTGGATCATATTCAGATGACACTTGGATCAAACTCTGACAGAGTTTGAGCCGAGTGTCATTAGCATAATCGTCCCAATTCTCTCACGAGAGAAGATACGCTAGTGTGAACATACCCTGACACTGACATTTACTCCAACTCAAAATGTAGACAGAGAGGTCTCCAACCTTTTTGTTACTCTTAGCACCAAAATGTCCCCCAAAGAATAACGCAAGAGATGACCACCAGCCTTGGAAAAAGAAAAAATATACAAAAAAACCCCTAAACATTGTTCTGCAACAGTCTCTGTGTCTGTGTGTGGCCTAAAAATGCCATCTTTTATATGAAATATATATATAATTTATTACAAATAATGTTAATTGGTGTTTGTGGTAGTTTCTTTGTAGGCAATTCCCCATAGACTTATGTATACAGTATATATTCTGTAATAAACAATTCATTCATATATTTCTGGTATTGCTTCAATAATATTCTTCCAGCACATTTTATGCGTTACTACGCTAAATTAGCCTTATCATCATATATATTATCATAATCCAGATTATTTATACTGGACATAGTGTGTCATATGGGGGATTTTCAAATGCTGTTAATACATGAACTTATGTTACCTTGGTTAATGCAATATTCTCTTATATATTAATGTATTATATTGGAAGCATTACGGGGGCAAGATTCTGTTCATTTTGTATATTTTTGGCCAATTTGTATTATCTGTAGTTGTTTATGTTATATTGATATATACCAGGGAAACATCCTTATGGGGGATCTGTAGTCTCTCTTCTTTCAGGAATCTATTGATGTCCATTATTCCAATATACTCTATATATCATTCTTGATAGATTTGCTGTTTTAGCAGGCTTTTTTTGCCATATTTTTGTTGTATTTTTTTTTATATTATTTAACAAACTTTTGCTTCATTTCTTATCCCATCTATGCCTCTCCTTGATTCTATATTACTATTTGAGTATTATTATTCACATAGGATATGCTACTCTTGTTTGGTTTACGCTTTGTTTGAATATAGATAGATAGATATATAGATAGATAGATAGATAGATAATAGATAGTTAGATAGATAATAGATATATGGATAGATAAAAGTTAATTGTTTTATGCATAAATACATAATTAAAGAAGCACTTCCATCAAAGCTTTTATCCTCTTAATATATTGCAGTCATCATATTATATAGCACTGTGTACTTACAATTGCTCATTTTTACTTTCTACCCAGCTAATTCTTCTCTTTTCTCTGCCCTGTGTAGAAAGAGGAAGTCTCTTGTGCCTGCATTTATCATTCCCCCCTTCATCTCCTGACCCAGCTGCTCCTCCTCCCTCTGTCAGGGACTTTTGCAATGACTTATGACTCAAACAGGGTAAACTGACCTCATGTTTCTACATAGGGCTTAGAAGGATTCAGCTAGTCAGTTTTTAATCAAGTAATATCATAAATAGTGTTGAGCGAGCATGCTCGACACTGCTCGGTACTCGCCCGAGCATCACGCTACTCGGGATGTTCGGCGAGCACAGAGCATTTCCGGGTTACTCGGACGGGAGCTCGGGTCTCCGCCCTGCACATTTGGCGCTCTTTACAGAGCCAATGAACATGCAGGGATTGCCAGCCAGTCACTGTAATGCCGCAGCCATGTTGGTTGTGGGAATTACATTGATTGGCTGGCCGCACAGCGTCACCTCGAATATTTAAAACCGGGCGCCGCCATCTTGGACACAGACAGCTGGGATCAGACAGTGTAGGGACAGCGCTGCTGATTTAGGGAGAGATATATACTGTGAAATAGTTAGTGTAGGGTCTGTAAAGGCTGCCAGATCAAACAAACAGTCCTTCTCAGGACTAATATCCATCCCAGATATCAGGCAGGCAGGCCGGCAGGCAGGCTGTATAGGAGACCAGTTATAACAGCAAACGCTTCATTACAGTCCTGTGTGCTCCTGTTGCTGAAATTGCCGGACTTAGCTCCAGGTCTCGGGGGCCAGGAAAAATCCTTTTTTTTTAATCTAAATCCTCTTTTTTTTTTTCCTCCTTCACAATGTGCAAATACCCGTCTTATTAACCTTTTGGTGTCCCCCCCCAAAAAAAAAAAAAAAGTGTGTCTCTGATTTTTCAGACACAAATATATCTGTTGAAAATAGTCTGGTGTAGGCCAGAGAAACAGAAGTGTGGTTTTGCAGTTCCACGGTTCAAACCTCTGTATTATCCACTTTTGGGCCATTTGTATCTAAAAAAAAACTGTTTGAGTGTGTTGCTCACTGTTCAGCCGCAAATATATATATTTAAAAAAGTCTGTTATACACCAGTAAATTATTACTGTGGTTTTGCTGTTCCACGGTTAAAAATCTCTATTATCCTGCTTTTGGCACTTTTTGCCGTAAAAAAAATACTAATAGTGTCTCCCTGATTTTTCAGACACAAATATATCTGTGGAAAATAGTCTGGTGTAGGCCAGAGAAACAGAAGTGTGGTTTTGCAGTTCCACAGTTCAAACCTCTGTATTATCCACTTTTGGGCCATTTGTGTCTAAAAAAAAACAGTTTGAGTGTGTCGCTCACTGTTCAGCCGCAAATATATATATTTAAAAAAGTCTGGTATACACTATTAAATTATAACTGTGGTTTTGCTGTTCCACGGTAAAAAATCTCTATTATCCTGCTTTTGGCATTTTTTGGCGTAAAAAAAATACTAATAGTGTCTCCCTGATTTTTCAGACACAAATATATCTGTCGAAAATAGTCTGGTGTAGGCCAGAGAAACAGAAGTGTGGTTTTGCAGTTCCCCGGTTCATACCTCTGTATTATCCACTTTTGGGCCATTTGTATCTAAAAAAAAACAGTTTGAGGGTGTCGCTCACTGTTCAGCCGCAAATATATATATTTAAAAAAGTCTGGTATACACAAGTAAATTATAACTGTGGATTTGCTGTTCCACGGTAAAAAATCTCTATTATCCTGCTTTTGGCATTTTTTCCCGTAAAAATAAAACTAATAGTGTCTCCCTGATTTTTCAGATTGTTTAAAAGAGTCGGGTGTAGGCCAGAGAAACAGAACTGTGGTTTTCCTCTTCCATGGTTCTAATCTACTTTTTATTACCCTTTTTCCATTGATAGTGCGAGTGTAAGCTATTTTACTTAATTTACAATGGGCAAGGCGCGTGGCAAGGGACGTGGAACTGGACGTTCTGGTGATGGTGCATGCAGAGGAAGAGGCCGTGGCCATGGTGAAAATGTGCCACAACCAACAGCCACATCTTATCGCTCCCACTTCTTGACCGAATTACTAGGAAAGCACAGAACAACACCAGTATTGCGAACTGATCAGTGTGAACAGGTTATTAATTGGATAGCAGATAATACTTCCAGTTACCTGGGCACCACCACCTCCGGTCTGTCTTCCACAAGGTCAACTCTTAGTAGCCGTGAGTCTCGACCGCATACTCCTCCTCACCCTGATGCTCCTTCCCCCCACCATGCCGAGTGTCGTCAGACAGCAACTGATCCCACACTTGGACACTCTGAAGAGCTGTTCAGTGGTCCATTTCCATATTTGTGCCCCTCGCCTGCTCCGCTTGAAGTGGTGGAAGAGGAGATCCCATGTAGCGATGCCCAAATATTTGAACAGCCATGGCCACAGGAAGTCGACGCTGGCAATTTGTCACAAGAGGTGGACGATGATGAGACACAATTGCCAGGAAGTGAGGAGTAGGATCGTGTTGCGCAAGTGGAAGAGGAGGAGGGGATGGATGATCTAGTAACTAACCCAACGTGGCAGGAGGACATGCAGAGCAAGGCCAGCAGCACACAGGGTGAGGGAGGCAGAGTACCCCAACAGGCAGGAAGAAGCAGTGTGGTGGCCGCACACAGAAGGCAGGCAATAGTTCCCCGTAACACCAACACGAGGGACGTTGCTAGTACAACCTGTAGGTCTTCCAGAGTCTGGAATTTTTTTAAAGACTCTGCTGATAACCCCAAAAAGGCCATTTGTATCAACTGCCATGCCAGCATCAGCAGGGGTGACAAAACTACCAGCCTGACCAACACCAGCATGATCAGGCACATGGCAGCAAAGCACCCGACTTTGTGGGGCGAACCCCAGGGTCCACGACCAGTCTCAGCGGGTGTCACCACTGCTTCTTCCGCTGTTGTGCATGCAATAGAACCCCCTGTTGTGTGTGCAAGGCAATCCCCTGTCCATACTGCATGCAAAGATGCCCCCTCCTCTCAGTCTTCACTTGTTATGGCAGTTTCTCAAGAAACATCATCAACGTACACGTCCACGTCCCACCACAGCGTTCAATTGTTCATATCCCAGACCTTTGAACGAATGCAGAAATTCGCAGCTAACGCCCCACAGACCACGGTCCTAAATTCGCACGTTTCACGACTGCTTGCGTTGGAAATGCTGCCTTTTAGGCTGGTGGAGATGGAATCCTTCCACAACTTTATGGCGGTGGCCGTCCCTCGGTACTCGGTCCCCAGCCAACACTATTTTGCCCGGTGTTGCATCCCCGCAATACACAAGCACGTGTCCCAAAACATTTGCCGTGCCCTCAACAACGCAGTTACTGGGAGAGTCCACCTGACAACGGACACGTGGACAAGTGCTTGTTGCTAGGGATGGTACATCTCCCTGACGGCACACTGGGTAAACATAGTGGAAGCTGGGACCCAGTCGGACCTTGGGACGGAACACATCCTCCCCACACCGAGGATTGCGGGCCCTATGTCAGTCAGAGTTGCCCCCACAGTGTACAGCTCCTGCGCATCATCCTCCTCCTCCTCACTTTCAGCCTCTTTATGTTACGCTGCCTTAACCATGACCCTCGCATTGTCAAAATGTTACGTGACAGTCATTAGTGGTTGGTGACACTTTTAGACCCCCGCTACAAGGAGAACTTTCACTCTCTTATTCCTGAGGTGGAGAGGTCTACAAAAATGGGGCAGTACCAGAAGGCCCTTGCTGCAGAACTGTTAAAAAAATTCCCATCTGAACACGCTAGCGGCAGAGGTCACATTTCGTTGCCCAACCAAGGCGTACATGTGAGAGAGACGCAACTCCAATCCAGCAGAGGCAGAGGAACACTGTCAACGTTCTGGGACAGTTTTCTCAGACTCTCCCTTCGGACAGACCCTGAGGCGCGGGGTACTCTCACAAGGAGTGGAAAGTTTCAAAAGATGGTGAGGGAGTACCTTGCCGACCGTACCAGCATCCTCTGTGATTCCTCTGTGCCTTTTAATTATTGGGTATCCAAGCAGGACACTTGGAATGAACTCACTCTGTACGCCTTGGAGGTCCTGGCCTGCCCTGCCGCTAGCGTGTTATCGGAGTGTGTTTTTAGTGCCGCTGGGGGAATTAGAACTGATAAGCGCACTCGCCTGTCAACTGACAATGCTGACAAGCTGACCCTTATCAAAATGAACAAGGGCTGGATTGGGCCAGACTTCTCATCACCACCAAATGACAGCAGAGTAACCTAAAGTCAAATCCACTGTGTTATTTCGGGAGGTGTATTCACATGCACCGCTTCACACCCACACATGGGTATATGCTTCCTCATTTCGGCTGTTTTATGTTCTTCTCCTTATCCTCAGACTCCACCACCACTATACCACCAGGGTGACTGTTGTCCGTGTTGCCATTATTGAAAGTTCCTCCGTCCTTATTTTTGTCAGCTTTTGCTTGGAAGGCATAAGCAAAGACTGTGGGAGACCCACTCCCCAATAATGGGAATAATTTTTTTAAGATGCTGTACACCTCCACGTGTTTTCCAAGGGGCATTAAAACCGTCTTGCTAAGCTACTGTGACCTCCACCACTTTTGCAAGGGGCATTAAAACAGTCTTGTTAAGCTACTGGGACCTCCACGTCTCTTCCAAGGGGCATTCAAACCGTCTTGTTAAGCTACGGCGACCTCCACCACTTTTCCAAGGGGCATTAAAACCATCTTGTAAAGCAACTGCGACCTCCACCACTTTTCCGAGGGGCATTAAAACCGTCTTGTTAAGCTACTGTGACCTCCACGTCTCTTTCGAGGGGCATTAAAACCGTCTTGTTAAGCTACTGGGACCTCCACGTCTCTTCCGAGGGGCATTAAAACGGTCTTGTTAAGCTACTGGGACCTCCACATCTCTTCTGAGGGGCATTAAAAGCGTCTTGTTAAACCACTCTGAACTCCACAGCTCTTCCAAGGGGCATTGAAATGTTGTTTTTAAATAACTCTAACCTCCATGACTCTTTGAACGGGCATTGCATTTCCTACAAATTTTTGGCAGCTTTTGCTTGGAAGGCATAAGCAAAGACTATAGGAGACCCACTCCCCAATAATGGGAATAATGTTTTTAAGATGCTGTACTGTATGTCTCTTGTAAGGGGCATTAAAACTGTCTTGTTAAGCTACTGCGACCTCCACCACTTTTCCGAGGGGCATTAAAACCGTCTTGTTAAGCTACTGTGACCTCCACGTCTCTTTCGAGGGGCATTAAAACCATCTTGTTAAGCTACTGGGACCTCCACGTCTCTTCCGAGGGGCATTCAAACCGTATTGTTAAGCTACTGCGACCTCCACCACTTTTCCAAGGGGCATTAAAACCGTCTTGTTAAGCTACTGTGACCTCCACCACTTTTCCAAGGGGCATTAAAACCATCTTGTTAAGCTACTGTGACCTCCACGTCTCTTCCAAGGGGCATTCAAACCATCTTGTTAAGCTACTGGGACCTCCATGTCTCTTCTGAGGGGCATTAAAAGCGTCTTGTTAAACCACTCTGAACTCCACAGCTCTTACAAGGGGCATTGAAATGTTGTTTTTAATTAACTCTAACCTCCACGACTCTTCGAACGAGCATTGCATTTCCTCCTAATTTTTGGCAGCTTTTGCTTGGAAGGCATAAACTAAGACTATGGGAGACCCACTCCCCAATAATGGGAATAATGTTTGTAATATGCTGTACTGCATGGCTCTTGTAAGGGGCATTGCAAGTTCCTCCATCCTAATTTTTGGCAGCTTTTGCTTGGAAGGCATAAGCAAAGACTATGGGAGACCCACTCCCCAATAATAGGAATAATGTTTTTAAGATGCTGTACTGTATGGCTCTTGTAAGGAGCATTAAAACCGCCTTGTTTAGCTACTGCGACCTCCACCACTTTTCCGAGGGGCATTAAAACCGTCTTGTTAAGCTACTGTGACCTCCACGTCTCTTTCGAGGGGCATTAAAACCGTCTTGTTAAGCTATTTTGACCTCCACGTCTCTTCAAAGGGGCATTAAAAGCGTCTTCTTAAGCCACTCTGAACTCCACAGCTCTTCCAAGGGGCATTGAAATGTTGTTTTTAATTACCTCTAACATCCACGACTCTTCCAATGGGCTTTGCATTTCCTCCTAATTTTAGTCAGCTTTTGCTTTTCAATGCAAAGGCGAAAACTAAGGGAGACCCACTCCCCAATAATGGGTAGAAGGTTTTTAGTACGCTGTAATCCACGTCTGTTTCAAGGGGCAATTCAGTTCCTCATAATTTTTGGAAAGCCTTCCATTCACTGCTTAGGCCAACAGTGTACAGGAGACCCAGTTGCTATAAATGGAAAAAACGGTTTAGTTAAGGCCCTCTGACCTCCATGTCACTTCCAAGGGGCATTGGAGTGCCTCGAAATTTTTGGTAGGCATTGCACTCACTGTATGCCCTATAACTGTGTAGCCGAACCACTCCTTTTGTTACAGAAACATATCCTACAAGACATATGTGGTTGACTGGCCTGATATTGATGTGAATGGTCCCTGTTCCTCCTGCTCTTTCTCCTTTGCCACCACCTCATCCATCATTTATCACCTGAAGCTTTGTTTTAACGGGAGTCATAGAACAGGGATAGTAGCAGGAAAACATCCAGCAATCCTCGGAGGAGGTAGGATATGCGCCAAAATGCTGACCACCTCAGGCCTAGCCACTACTACATACATGCGCTTGCATTCCAAGAAAACAAAGCTGATGCTAACTTCTATCATCATCATCATGCTCCTCACCTTGGCACTCTCAACTCCCCTGATGGAGAAGCCATGGCCCACCGGAGGACTCTGGTTCTCTGGTGGGCTCGTCCACTAAGAGAAAGTGTGTGGGGGAAGTTGACAGGAGAAATAGGGGCGGCTGGGGACCGCTTATGGACACCCGGCTGCCCCCAGGCGGCTGGGGACCGAGTGTGGACACCGGCCACACGCTGGCGGCTGGGGACTGAGTATGGATACCAGGCCGCCAACGCAGCCATGACGTGGTGGCCAGATTCCGCCTTCACATGCCTAAAAGGCCCAATTTCAAGTACAAGCAAGCAGTATGGTATTGCAGCCTGGGGGTGGGTGGGTGGCAGGCTGCATACTTGCGCTTGCATTGCAAGGAATGGGAGAGGTACAATTGAACACTGCCCTGGGACAAGGACTTGAACGGGGATAGTTGCAAGTCTGCAATGACAGTTGCAGGGTGGGAGGCATCTTCGCATGTACCATGAACAGAGGTTTGGCATGCACACACTACAGCGGAATAGGCTGTCCTTCCCACTAAATGCACTGGGGAGGGCACAGGTAATGTTTTGGTATGCGCGCTTAATCTTATGTATAAGGCACACCAGGACAAATAGGGGCGGCTGGGGACTGAGTATGGATGCCTCACTGCCGAATCAGCCATGAGGTAGTGGCCAGCTTCGGCCTCCTCCAAACTAAAAGGCCCCATTTCAAGTGCAAGCTAGCAGTATGGTATTGCAGCCTGGGGGTGGGTGGGTGGCAGGCTGCACACTTACGCTTGCATTCCAAGAAAACAAAGCAGATGCTAACTTCTATCATCATCATCATGCTCCTCACCTTGGCACTCTCAACTCCCCTGATGGAGAAGCCAGGGCCCACCGGAGGAGTCTTGTACTCTGGTGGGCTCGTCTATTGCTGCCCTAAAGCATGCCAGGCTAAGAAAAGTGTGTGGGAAGGTGACAGGAGAAATAGGGGTGGCTGGGGACCGTTTATGGACACCCGGCCGTCCCCAGGCAGCTGGGCACCGTGTGTGGACACCCGGCCGCGGGGCGGCTGGGGACCGAGTGTGGACACCCGGCCGCCCCCTGACGGCTAGGGACCGAGCGTGGACTCCCGGCCGCCGGGCGGCTGGGGACTGAGTATGGATACCTCGCTGCCGAAGCAGCCATGAGGTAGTGGCCAGCTTCTGCCTCCTCCAAACTAAAAGGCCCCATTTCAAGTGCAAGCTAGCAGTATAGTATTGCAGCCTGTGGGTGGGTGGGTGGGTGGTTGGCTGCATATTTGCGCTTGCATTGCAAGGAATGTGGGAGGTGCAATTGAACACTGCCCTGGGACAAGGACTTGCATGGGGATAGTTGCAAGCCTGCATCTCCTAATGCGGCAAGGATGACTTCTGATGGGCACACTTTTAGGCAGTGACCTGGGTGTCAGAGATGCTTCCAGGGGTCTTCCCCATGCTGTTCCCATGTCTTTTCAGCACTGTATGCATGTGTCACACAGCACATGGCCAGATAAGGTTGTAAAATGTTAAAATGACATTTCCTGATGAATGCATTTGTCACGGTTGAAAGCAATACAAAAGTGCAAAAACGCATAAAAAATGCTATTTGTGAACATAGCCCAAGGTGTGGAGCAGTATTTTTTTGGGGGGTTATTTATTTTACCTTATACACAAGTCTTTACCCTGGAAAGGAACTTTCTTAACATATTTCACAGGAAAGCAGTTTCAGTTTCCTCTGACCACGTTGTTGACAGCAGTGACCTGGGGGTCAGAAATGCTTCCTGGGGCGATCCCCATGCTGTCCCCATGTCATTTGAGCACTGTCACTATCGTTTTGGGCACTTGTTAGGCTTTTAAAAGACTGCTGGGGGTGCCGCCGCAAAAATGCTCGGGTCTCCCATAGACTAACATTGGGCTCGTTGCTCTGGTCGAGCACCCGAGTATCACGGCGAGCTCGGCCCGAGCTTTGAGCACCCGAGCATTTTAGTGCTCGCTCAACACTTATCATAAACCTAATGGAAAACAGAAGAATTAGACTGGTAAAAAGGAAAAATGAGCAATTGTAAGTACACAGTGCTATATAATATGATTACAATATATTAAAATGAAAATGTTGATGGGAGGAGTGCTTCTTTAAATGTTAGATGATAGATTGACAAATGATGAATATGAGAAATATTATTTGATGATAGATATACAGTATGCATAGATGGATAGGTGGCGCCCTGATGTGCATTGGTGCCACAGATCCTAGAGGGGTGCATGGACGGATTCCTCCACAAGAGGCCCTCGTAGCATTCACACACCTCCACCTTCCACCTCAGACCACCAGAGGGAGCCCATTAGGGATATAAATAGGGAAGGTGGAGCTAGGCAGTTCAGTCTAAGTCTGGAGCCCACAGAGAGTACTATTCTGTGAGGAGGTCAGTCTGCTGCAGCCAGAGAAATTGCCAGTCCAGCCTAGACTCAGGGAGCTCAGGTTAGTGAGCCTAAGACGTGCTGACGCCATAACAGTGGTGAAGAGTAGCGAGGCCTACTGCCAGTGTGTAGCCTAGTGAGGGCCCTGAGCGTGGCCGAAGGCACGTGGAGTAAGCGAGCTACATAGGGAGGCAGTGGAGCTTAACCAGCTCACCCCACAACCACTTACCGGACACCGGGTCCGCATCTGCAGGGATCCCTAAGGCCCAGCAGAAACAACCGGAACCCCTGGCGAACTATATGTCCCAGGAACACCAAATGCTGACTGTCATACCAGGGTCAGGAGTCACTGAGGCCCAAGAGACCGGGGAGTGTGATCTCCAACAGAAGGCCCTACCACCAGGTCAGCCGGAGCAAGACAGACACCAAGTTAGGCCTACCTCTAGGCAGGTCATAAACTTATCAGGAAAAGACAAGAAACAGGAAGCGCCACACCCGCTCACTGGGGAGAGTCCTGAAATGCACCCTTCACCCTACAGTGCCCTGGATCGTGCCTGAAACACTACCAGTAAAGGTACTGAAGTGAACTCCGGTGTGCGTGCCTATTCTTCTACCCTTCCTCTGACCCGGCTGGGTCCTCTCTGTCCTGCATCCCTTCTCCTACGCTGCCCTGAGGCCCCGCTCCACCTGTGGGGAGCCGCACCAACTAAGCTGCCTGATCACCGGCCTCAGAGGACTGCAGCAGCGCTGGTGATTCTCACCAGACACCACAGGTGGCGTCACGAACATTCCCTTTCCCATACACCTTTTCCCCCAATTCCTTGCTTTTTAAGAGTGACCCCAGGGTACGGCCCCGGGAGCCGGCCACCGCGGCATCCCCCAAATCTAACAACAAGGCCCCGGGCGCCGAGTTGTCCCCATCCCCTGGGCGCGTCATCTCTTCCTGGCGTCACGAACAGGATTACGTGCCCGCTGCAATGACGGAGTGTTGTGCCCGTTGCCACGGGGTACTTTGCGCCTTTAATCAGAACTGTGTATTTAACTGTGGCGAAGATAGCCGCCATTGGTGTGCCGCCGAGCGGGAAGAAGGACGTAACCGCGGGAAACTGAGCGGTGTACCTGCTGAAGCGCGCGAAGCCCCGGACACGCCCCACGCCTCGACGTCAAACCAGGGAGCGCCAGGTCCTGGAAGGAGCCCCGGTGAGTGCTCTGATATAGGACGCAAGTGATGCAAGGTCCTGAAGAAGACCGTCACCTACGGAGCTGGGCCTACCGGAAGAAAAGAAGGTAGGATACGGTTCGCTAGGGGGGCGCCAGAATGTCTGAAGAACAGCACAACGCCGGAGTACCGCTTAACAGCCCTGATGTTCAACCCGTGCTCAGCGCCGAGCAGGCCGAAGAAGCCGCTCCACCTGCAGGGCTTGTAACCCCTGTCATACCCATTGCCCTACCGTACATCCCTGGAGCGAAGTGGCTCCCCCAGTACAGCGGCAAACCGGATACCCTGTCTGGATTCAAAAGGAAAATATGCGGTATACTGGACATGTACTCTATGACAGGCAAGCAAAGAGCCGCTGTTGTATTGGGACAATTGACTGGTGCTGCGGAGCGAGAAGTAGAAACCTGGTCAGCCGCAGATCAGGAGTCAGTGTCCGCAATCTTTAAAAAGTTACAGACTGTCTTTGAGAATCGTACTGAGACAGACCTCTGGATGAGGTTCTACAACTGCTCTCAGCAACTGGAGGACAGTGTTCGGGACTATGCCTGGCGTTTACAAGGGGCCCTGCGAGCTCTGAAACAGGTTAGTCCAACCAGCATCGATAATGAAAATAAAATGCTGAAGGAACAGTTTATCCGGGTACTGACGTCTCAAGAGGAGAGCAGGACTGTGCGTTGGTGGTCCCTGGATCATCCAGATGCTACCTTTGACACCCTTAAGGACATGGCTATAAAAGGACTGCAGCCCCTGGAAACAACTGCTATCCAATGTTACCAGGGTGGGGCCACCCCAGTGCCTGCAGCGTCCACCTTTTCCCCGGTGGCTGCTGAAGTCAAGGTGCAAGCAACGTCCCCTAGTGAGCTGGACAGCCTGCACTCTGAAGTGTGCCAGTTGAGTAAAACCCTGACCACTGTACTGAGTGCCCTGCAGCTGCGGACGGAGCCCGAGGCAGAAGGAAGGATCCTGCTAGCCGACAGCCCTGAGGATGTCCCCTGGATAAGAAGGAGGAGGAGGACAATGCCACCCCCTGGGAGGACCAGCGACCAACACCGCCCGCCAAAGGACCCTGTCTGCCACCGCTGCCACAAGACAGGTCACGCCATCCGGAGCTGTCCTTTAAACAAGCAAACCCTGGGGCTGAGGGCCGACACCCAGGAGTAGACCCCTCAGGCCCATCAAACTGGTACTGCAGGTTCGTGGGAGGAAGACCTTTCCTGTCCATTGTGCTGGATGGCATCGCGACACCCACTCTGCTGGACACAGGATCTCAGGTAACCATCATGCCTGATGTCCTCTACGAAAGGTTCTGGTCCATAGACGAAATTCACTCGCTAGATCCCAATGTTTCCGTGTATGCCTCAAGCGGCCTCCCCCTTAACCTAGTCGGGGTTAAGGGTGTGGCAGTAAAGGTGGGAAGAGTGGAACTGAAGGACCAGGGACTAATTGTAGTAGAGACTAATCCTGATGATACAGATTTGTATATGGTACTGGACACAAATATTGTTAGTAACTGATTGGGAGAAGTGTTGTTCTTGCTCCAACAGATAGCTGACACTGCCAGACCAGGGCAGAGAAGGGCACTGCAGAAAGAGATCCGAGCCCTTATGTACCAGCAACAGGTAAAGCTAACAGGCGGTGAAATTGGTAACGTACGGGTGACAGACCCGGTACCCATTATGATTCCCCCGATGAGTGAAATGTTGATTTGGTGTAGAGCAGCAATAGGTCTTAAAGGACGGAGCTATGAGGCGGTAGTAGAGCCCCTTAGCTCGGAACATAGGCCTTCACTCTTGACTGCCAGAGGGGTAGTGGATGTATGCAATGGGAGGGTGTCCATACGCCTCCTAAACTATGGGGAGGACGAGGTTAGATTACCATGCTACGCCACTGTTTCCAAACTGTACACAGTAAATAACAACTCCATACACACGGCGGAGTCCTTAGCCTCACCAGATGAAGTGGAGGATAATGACCCGGCAACACAGGTGGAGGATTGGTGTCAACAGCTCCATGTTGGGACAGACACCACTCCTGCCCATCAGAAGCAGGGTGTACACCAGGTGGTTCAGGAATATGAGCAGGTATAAAGTAAGCACCCACTTGACTTTGGGAGGATTAAGGGGGTTCAACATCATATCCCCACAGGTGACCATCCACCCATCAAAGAACGTTACAGGCCTATACCACCAGCACACTACCAGAAGGCGAAGGAGATGTTGCATGACATGAAGAAGGCAGGGGTAGTAAGGGATAGTTGTAGTCCCTGGGCAGCTCCCCTAGTTCTAGTCAGGAAAAAGGACGGAAGCATGAGAATGTGTGCAGATTACAGACAAGTAAATCGCATTACACATAAAGATGCATACCCTTTACCACGTGCAGAGGAATCCCTGGCTGCCTTAAAGTCTGCAAATTACTTCTCCACCCTTGACCTCACTAGTGGGTACTGGCAAGTTGCTGTTGCTGAGGAGGATCGGGAGAAGACGGCCTTCTGCAAGTTCAATATTATGCCGTTTGGACTCTGCAACGCTCCCGGAACATTCCAGAGATTGATGGAGTGCTGCCTGGGACACAGCAACTTTGAGACTGTACTACTATACCTGGATGACGTGATAGTGTACTCCAAAATGTATGAGGACCACTTAAAGCACCTGGCGGAGGTATTTGAGTCGCTGTTCCGGTATGGGATGAAGCTGAAGCCCTCAAAGTTCCACCTGCTCAAGCAAAAGGTACAGTACGTTAGTCCAGAGGGAGTAGCACCCGGAGAAGGTCACTGCCATCCAGAAATGGCCGGAGCCGAAGAGCCTCAAGGAGGTACGTCAGTTCGTGGGACTAGTCGGGTATTACCGGAGGTTTGTGAAGGACTATACTAAGAAAGCGGCACCTCTGCAAGACCTAATGGTAGGACAGTCCCCCAGAGGAAGAAATCCCCCGTTCCAGTGGGGCAAGGAGCAAGCTGAATCCTTTGAGGTGATGAAGGGGATCCTGACCGGCGAAGAGATCCTAGCCTACCCTGACTACAGCCAACCGTTCCTGCTGTACACTGATGCCAGCAACGAAGGATTAGGAGCTGTACTGAGTCTGAAGCAGAATGGCAAGGAGAAGGTGATCGCCTATGCAAGCAAGAAGCTCCACCCGACCAAGAGGAACCCAGAGAACTATAGCAGCTTCAAGTTGGAGTTCCTGGGACTGGCCCTGGTCTGGGCCATCACCGAGCAGTTCAAGCACTACCTAGCCTTTAGTAAGTTCACTGACTTCACTGATAACAACCCCTTGACTCATCTGGAAACAGCCAAGCTAGGAGCCATGGAGCAACGATGGATGGCTCGGCTGTCAAACTACCAATTCACTATTAAGTACCAGGCGGGCCGCAAAAACGCCAACGCCGATGCCCTGTCCAGGATGCCTCACCAGTCGGACACTGAAGAAGAAGTGGATGACTTGGAGGAGATGGAGCTACCTGCCTTCCACGTTAATGGAGTGGTCCACGAGCAACGACCCTCCAGGAGGCATCGCGGTAAGACGTTAAACCCCCTGCCTCACCACAGCTGGAAGGAGACCCAGGACAGCGACCCGGTTGTCAGCCGTATCAAAGAGCTGATAACCCAGGAAGGTTCCTCCCTGGAGAAGAGTGTGTCTCTACAAGCCAAGCAGCTGTGGAATGAGAAGAGCCGGTTGTTCATCTATAGAGAGAAACTGTGCCGGAGGTACGTCAACCCTAAAATCCATGAGATGGTATGGCAGATAGTGGTGCCCAAGACAGACATCCAGATGGTGTTTGAAGCCTACCACGATCAGGCGGGGCACTTTGGCTGGAAGAAGCTAGAAACCCTGCTGAAGTGTCGGTTTTATTGGGTAGGAATGCGCAGTTCCATTGAGAGGTGGTGCCTGAATTGTGGACCCTGTAGTCTCAGAAGAAAAGACTACAGCAGCCAGAAGGCACCCCTGAAACCCATCAAGACAACTCGTCCCTTGGAGATTGTGGCCCTGGATCATGTAAAGCTGTCACCCAGCAGGTCAGGATATTCCTATGCCCTGACCATGGTGGATCACTATTCCCGGTTCCTTGTGGTCGCCCCCGTCAAGGATCTGTCGGCAGAAACTGCGGCAAAGACGTTTCAGGCATATTTCTGCAGGCCCCATGGATACCCGGAGCAGGTGCTGACAGATCAAGGCTCACTCTTTGAAGCCGAACTGTTCAAGGAGTTCTGCCATCTGTACGGGTGTAAAAAGATCCGGACTACACCGTACCACCCCCAAACCCACGGTCTCTGTGAAAAGATGAATAACATTGTCATCGCCCTGCTGAAGACCTTACCACTAGAGGAGAGAAATCAGTGGTCAGACCTATACCTGACCTGGTAGATCTGTACAACCACATACCTGTGATTTCCACCAATTGTAATCCAGCATATCTCATGCGAGCAAGACCCGGGAAGTTGCCCATGGACCTGGAGCTTGGTGTAGTAGAAGCAGAAGCAGATATGTCCACTGAGGACTGGGACACAAGCAGACAGGAGCAGTACAGAAGAGTACAGGCCTGTGTCGAAGACAGTCTCACTCGGGTAAGGGACAAGCAGGAAGCCCACTACAATAAAAGTGCACCCGCAGAACCCTTCACACCAGGAGAAGTGGTGTTAAAGAGGAAAAGGAGAAACCACAATCTTGATGACCAGTGGGAGAGAGAACCCTACACTGTGTTAAATTCAAGATTTGATAACAGAAAGACCTGTTTGATTAGCAAAGACGGAGGAATAACGACTGCAAAGGTATCTAGAGACCATCTGAAGTTGTGTCCAGACCTGCTAAAGCCCCAAGAAGAAGTGCCTCTCACCGTACCGGAGGAGCCTAAAGAAGCAGTACTTCATACTGACTTAGTTGATTTCCCGGCAGATTGGCCTCAACTAGGAGGAGCAGTAATAATACCTGTGATCCACTTCTTTCAGCAGCCAGAAGACCCTCGACAGCAAGTAGAGCCTGTAAGTGCTTCAGGAGAGCCTGCTCAAGAAGAATCCCCAGAAGAAGGATCCCCGGTTGGAGCAGAGCAAGAAGGCCCAGCCAATGGTATACTTGCCAGTCCTGTAGAGAGGTTAAGGCGACCCTGCAGTTCCCCAACACTTAGAACTGACAGAATGGGAGGTAGTGCAAATACTAGTGCCTCACGCATCCCAGTACCACGTAGGTCGACACGTAGCACACGAGGTCAGACCCCTGTCAGATACAGAGAATAGAGAAGGAAACTCTGACAGTGTAGATAGTTGCCCTTGGGGTATTATTTTGTGTATTTTCATGTATATGTATTTATTACTTTGTGTTATGCTTGCAATTGACAATCTAAGTGATATGGACACTTTTCTTGTTTGCCTCTAACTACCCGTAAGGGTACATAAAGAACTTTGTGGCTGAGGACTATGTGCAGCCCAAAAACTGTTTGCTGTAAATAATTGCACTCCCTGGAGTGCCCCTTTAGGTGACCTCAGTAGAAAAACCTGTCTGGTGTGGCACAAACGGAGGTCCAACTCAGGATCACCATGCCCTGCAGCCACCCCAGGGCCTACGTGGAGGGTTTGCTTTGGACAGGTCCCTCAAGCTACCAAGTACTCTAACCTGTGAGATGGACATCCTGTCGGGGAACCTCACCGGAAGAGACTTTAATTTTGGGGTTGCTTATTGAATTGTACATATCTATTTATTATTTATAATGTTTTATATGCAACGTTTAAGCAAAGTACTTCCCATAAAGGGAAGAGTTATTGTATTGTTGTTATAAAAAGTACTTCAGTCCGGGAGTACTGAGCTTTGCTAGGGGGGAATGTGGCGCCCTGCTGTGCATTGGTGCCACAGATCCTAGAGGGGTGCATGGACGGATTCCTCCACAAGAGGCCCTCGTAGCATTCACACACCTCCACCTTCCACCTCAGACCACCAGAGGGAGCCCATTAGGGATATAAATAGGGAAGGTAGAGCTAGGCAGTTCAGTCTAAGTCTGGAGCCCACAGAGAGTACTAGTCTGTGAGGAGGTCAGTCTGCTGCAGCCAGAGAAGTTGCCAGTCCAGCCTAGACTCAGGGAGCTCAGGTTAGTGAGCCTAAGGCGTGCCGACGCCATAAGAGCAGTGAAGAGTATCGAGGCCTACTGCCAGTGTGAAGCCTAGTGAGGGCCCCGAGCGTGGCCGAAGGCAAGTGGAGTAAGCGAGCTACATAGGGGGGCAGAGGAGCTTAACCAGCTCACCCCATAACCACTTACCGGACACCAGGTCCACGACTGCAGGGATCCCTAAGGCCCAGCAGAAACTACCGGAACCCCTGGCAAACTATATGTCCCAGGAACACCAAATGCTGACTGTCATACCAGGGTCAGGAGTCACTGAGGCCCAAGAGACCGGGGAGTGTGATCTCCAACAGAAGGCCCTACCACCAGGTCAGCCGGAGCAAGACAGAGACCAAGTTAGGCCTAGCTCCAGGCAGGTCATAAACTTATCAGGAAAAGGCAAGAAACAGGAGGCCCCACACCTGCTCACTGGGGAGAGTCCTGAAATGCACCCTTCACCCTACAGTGCCCTGGATCGTGCCTGAAACACCACCAGTAAAGGTACTGAAGTGAACTCCGGTGTGCGTGCCTATTCTTCTACCCTTCCTCTGACCAGGCTGGGTCTCCTCTGTCCTGCATCCCTTCTCCTATGCTGCCCTGAGGCCTCACTCCACCTGTGGGGAGCCGCACCAACTAAGCTGCCTGATCACTGGCCTCAGAGAACTGCAGCAGTGCTGGTGATCCTCACCAGACACCACGGGTGGCGTCACAAACTTTCCCTTTCTCATACACCTTTTCCCCCAATTCCTTGCTTTTTAAGAGTGACCCCAGGGTACAGCCCCGGGAGCTGGCCACCGCGACATCCCCCAAAACTAACAACAAGGCCCCGGGCACCGAGTCGTCCCCATCCCCTGGGAGCGTCATCTCATTAATTAAAAGAATATAGATGGAATGGATATAGATAGATAGACATATGGATAGATAGATAGATAGATAGATAGATAGATAGATAGTTAGATAGATGGATAGAGAGAGAGAGATAATAGATAGAATGGATTGATAGATAGATATAGGGATAGATAGATATAGGGATAGATAGATAGATAGATAGATAGACTATAGATTGATAGATATATGGACAGATAGATGGATAGATAGATAAATAGATAGGTAGATAATAGATGGATAGATAGATAGATAGATAGATAGATAGATAGATAGATAGATGATAGATGATAGATAGATAGACATTATATACTTTGGTAATATTTATATTTTTATAATCACATAATGCACATAACTCATTTTCCATTGTTTAGTGTCTAGCCCAAGGCCGGCTACACAGAATACAGCAGATAGACTCACAACATGTTCTCCCCAGATTGAATGGAATTAAGTTTGTTCCTTCAAGGGAAAATCTTAAATGCCCTACAAAAGAAGCTGAATTATATTGTGAAGAAGATGTTCTTTAATGTGCAGCCCTCTATTCCTCCAGAGAAAAGGAAAATGGGAATTAGTAAGTTCAGTCATTTAACATTGGAGTGAGGGAAGACAAGTAGACAACCCATACTTTCAACGATGGAGGGAGAAAAAAAAAATGAAATAATAATAATGCCTCCGCTTTGCTCAAATGCAAAAGTAATTCAAATGGATTTTTTGTGTAACCTGTTTTGCTGTGACTTATTCTGCTGCCGCTCCGAGCATCCAGACATGCTTTTGAAATTATGTGCCAATGCCACTTTTCGGAGAGCAGTTTAAAAACACACTTGAGCCATAAACATATAATATTGTGCAGGTTTAAGGTCTCAGTTATTGAAATTGATTTTCTAACATCTTGTTAAACAGTTTCTTACAGGCTTTGGACAGGCTTGTGTTTTTTTTTTTCTCTTTAACCTACTGCATCCAATATTACTCGCTAATGGTTTGCTATTGACCCGACTATGGATAGTTATGAAACTTTCCTAGACCTCAAAAGCCCTCTGGTAAACAAAAGCCATGGAGAATGTCTCTGCTCTCACAAGGACCCTGCAAAATACAATAGAATAGGAAAAATCAGAGGCAGAGGCACTATTGCAAAATTCAGCGACTGTTTGTAAAAATCCATTGGTGGTTGAAAGAGCAGAAAATGCTGAAAATATTGTAGCAGGTCAGATAATCTTTCAAATGGAGCGTGCCCTTGTGGTCAGTCATTCTCAAAAGGGTTGTCTGGAATTCTCCTTTGTCTAGGATCCATATTTAAGATCAAAGAGTCCCTTTCTATCTCTATCTGTACGCCACCAATTGATTCAGAGGGCTGAAGAGCACATAAGGTGTGGAGTGGCTCCTTTCCTGCTTAAAGGGAGTGCATCATGATAAAATGACCTACTGCTTAAATCAGGTTATTGTGATATTGAAGATATAAATTTGAAATCCTGAAATTTTCAACATGGCCACTGTTGTAATTCTAGACTCATACTGCCTGTTGTTTGAGGAGATTCACATGTACATTAGCAGCAACTCAGACACTACTGTATATTTTGTATTGAAGCATCTAATGAGCATGTGCATAGGTCATTGTGAAGGAAATGTCATGCAAGGTGAGGGAAGGCAAAAGTATGCAATGACGGAAATGGGGAAGGGAGCCCAACAACTAGGAAAAGGGGAAGTGGAGACCTCTAGGCAGACCTAATATCACCTTGCCTACTCTATCCTATGGTCCTTATATAGGTTCCACACCTATCACCGAGCAGGAACCTAATCCCTGAATGTCCCTAGAGCTAGGCCCTAGGTAGGGAAGGGACGGGGTGAAGTCAGGCCCCACTGTAACTAAAGACAAGAAGTTAAACAAACAAAGGGGATACACGTAGCTTGAGGAGACACCAGAGAGATAACTCCAACTGTCCTCCAAGAGCACCAAAAAAGAAACTATCTGGCTGCTAGTGTTCCAAGCCTGCACAGAGGAACATAGAACTATCGCCAAGACTGTTTGGAGAAATTGAGAGTTTTTAACTACCAAGAAAGGGTGTGTCAATCAGCAGCAGAAGGTGAAGGTCACTGCTGGGTCCTAAAGGAAGAAGGATATAACTGTACTACAGAGATGAGAGGATCAAGAAGGCATCTGCAATGCCAAGCGCAGTGACCTTCTACAATCGGATCCAGAGCGACTGTCTGTCACACCTGACACATCCGTGACAGGGAAGCAGTCTAAGCTGTGATACCACCTATTGTGATTGGTGGATAATTTGTTACCAGCTGAGTACAGATGCAACCTGTCATTGTAATCCTGCCTCTGCCGATAAGGAAACTTCCGAAAAAATCTTCCTGAAAGCAAAGTGTCCAAAATGGCTACTAAGAAGAGGCTTGGTTCAAGCTACTCCATTTCCAGAACTCAGGGGATGCACCCTTAACCATTTAACAACTGTACAAGGATCTGGAGTTAGCTGCTGTTCAGTGGCGCAAGCTGGCAAGAGGAATAGTCAGGTAGCTGGGTCAAATCCAGGAGGTCATTTCGAGAACAGAATCACAAAACAAGTGGGTAGTCAAATGTCAAGCTGAAGTCAAAGAACGGAAATAATCAGGACAAAAGACAGGAGCACAGCACAGAGGTATATACCAGTGGGATGGGTGTGTGGAGAATGTCTGCTCCACTCCACTGTAGAACTGTACTGTTTTAGTAATTCTATGTATGTTTTATTTATCTGAAAATGTGCTATGTTCAGAAATGGCCATTAGATGGCAGTAGAGTTTATACTTGTATTATCTTACCCTCATGGTAGTTGGGGGCACATAGAGGGTTAACTTAGGATGGGCCGGGCTCAGTGACAAGGGGGAACTGAGGGATCTCTGGGAGTTTAGTTTTGGCCATCTTAGTTCAGTAGTTGTTCAGGGACAATGAAGAGTGGAGACGTGTCAGGAGGACACAGGAACAAGTATAACAGAGGGTGTGTGTGTGGTTCAGTGAAAAAGGAAGCAAGTGTTCCCAGCAAAAACGACAGTGCCACAGTGTTCTCCAGACACAGGCAAGTTGGGGGACCTACAGTGAGGAAGAGACGTTTTGAGGAACCTTTCTAAGAGAGGTGGTGGGAACTGCCCTGGTGCTGGATAGGCCAGATAGCTGTAGTCAGATGGATGGAGACAGCGAGGTCTGGGCACATATTGGAAGAAGATAATGGGAGAAGCTCCCTTACTTCTGTTCCCTAGGAAAGATTGGTCTGAGTGCAGTTCCACGGCGAAATACATCGACCCGAGTGGCGCTGCATTAGTAATATGGAGGTCCTCTGCCTGAACTGTGAATTGCCAGTAACGTTTGCCGCAAGTATAGTGACGTCGACAGTAACCGCTAAGAACGTGCCTCTGTTTGGTGCAGAAGTGAATAAGTGTAATTCCTGCTACCCTTTGTATGTTGATTGTTTGACAAGGAAAATGGACTTCCTTCTGAAGGCTGAAACAGTCGACACTCGGGACAGCTGGTGAGAAGTGAGTATGAAGATTCCCTCCACAGTGTCACAACAACACACACACACCCAAGGATTCTCTGAGTCCCCATTGTCTGTAGCGGGCCAGGGTGAAAATCTAAACACTGAAACTGATATGCCACTCGCCACTGACTACCACCCTGCCCCCCCGTTACACCAGGATAGCAGAACTATTGACTGGCAGTGGTGTGAGGGTGTGAACTGTGATAGCAGCAGGAGAGCATTAGGACCCTGTGGGTTTTGCCTGGCTGAGCTCAGAGCAGGGGCAGATCAGGAGACCCTGTGTGTTCTGAGGGTATCTGTTGTGTGAGACGCTTGGAGTCTGAGGAGAACTGTGCGGACTGAACTGCAACAAAACTCTCTCTCTACAAGCTTTCCTGTGGGGGTTGTTAACCCCTGGCCCTGGTGAAGCTGTATCCCTGCTTAAGAGCAAGTGCTGAGCCGGGGAAAGCTGTGTGGATCTTTGGAGTTTTGTGGAAGTCCATGCTGAGTGACTAGAGACTCTGTGCTGAACGAGACAAGTGTTGAGTGAGAGGGAAAGAGAGTGAGGATATCATCTTTGTGATGGAGCGCGTGGTCGGTGGTCTGGAAAACAGTGAGTGACTGCGAGAGGAGAGACGGGGTCCGGTGCCATTCACATTGAGAGGATACTGACAAGCCCTGGTGAAGAGTGCTTCCCGGACCGTAACCTGAGGCTACAGGACTAAAGTCCCTGGCATGTGGGCTCGGCATTGGCCGACAAGACAAGGAACCTTTGCTGTTTTTGTAAACGTTTTTTATTTGGCGCCAAAGTTTTCTGTGACTAGCTGCAGCCACCGCGATTCACAGACCTGTGATAGACCACATCTGAGGTTAACGGTACTGTAACTTTAAGATACCCGGGTATCCTTATACTAGGGGTATAAAAGCAATTGGTATAGTTTCATGCATTGTTATTGTTAGTAGTGGTAGGATTGTACTCAGTGTGCCATCTCAGGGGTCCTTATAGAACACCCACACTAGACTGACACAGTGATTAGGTAAAATTGTTCCAGATCTTTAGAATAATTCACATAAGCTGGAAACCTTGAGATTGGCACATTCATTTCAGCTTTTGCTGACTGTGTGTATTTAGTAGAGACAGTGTCCCAGGTAGAACCTGAGACTGATTCATGCAATACTGAATTTTAGTCTAATCCCTGTTTTAGTAAAGAAAGTGTTGATTATTTCTGTCTCTGTCTCAGTTTGTGACTCACTGGATCTCTCTGGACCTCCGGTCATTACAGTGGGACCTGGCTCTAGATTAAAACCCCAATTAATAAGATTAACCCTATGGCTTCTGGATTGGCCAGAGCCACAAGTCCCAGGAATAATATAGGATTGATGCTGTTTAGCATCACCTGCAACAAAGGTGTTCTAGAAAGGAAATATGATTCTAAATTAGCCCCAGTGGCCAGTATTTAAATTACTAATTGTGTTTTTAACACAGATCAATATATGAAGAAAAAATAGAAATACATATAGCACAAAAGTCTGGTTTAAAATTTGTCATTTTCTTTTGATACATTTAGGGTAATGTGCTCGTAGGCAGGGAGGGTAACAATTGTGATTATTATATAGTGTATTGTATATACAGTATAATCTGTTATTAGTCATATGCCACAAGAGTTATTGGATACATCCTTTATTTATTGTATTATAAGGTACAAGATGGTTGCCCGATTCTAATGCATCGGGTATTCTAGAATATGTATGCGGCGGACAGGGCGCAATCAGCAGAGCGGTGTTTAAATTTGGTGCCAAAATCACTGATTGGTCGAGGCCGGCAACCGTGACCAATCACCAAAGTGGTGTTAAAATTTGGCGGCTATATCGCAGATTGGTCACGGCCGGTGGTCGCGACTAATCAGCAGAGCGGGGTTTAAATTTGGCGCCAATAATGCTGATTGGTCGCGGGCAGCGAACGCGACCAATCAGCAGAGCGGGGATTAAATTTGGCACCAATAATGCTGATTGGTTGCGGCCGGCGGTCGAGACCAATCAGCAGAGCGTTATTTAAATTTGGCGCCAATAATGGTGATTGGTCGCGGCCGGCGACCGCGACTAATCAGCAGAGCGGTGTTTAAATTTGGCGCCAATATCGCTGCTTGGTCGCGGCCGGCCACCGCCACCAATCAGCGAAGCGGTGATTAAATTTGGCGCCAATATCGCTGATTGGTCACGGCCGGTGGTTGCGACTAATCAGCACAGCGGGGTTTAAATTTTGTGCCAATACTGCTGATTGGTCGCGGCCGGTGACTGCGACCAATCAGCAGAGCGGGGTTTAAATTTTGCGCCAAAATCGCTGATTGGTTGCTCACGGCAGTCACGACCAATCAGCAGAGCGGGGTTTAAATTTGGCGCCAATAATGCTGATTGGTCGTGGCCGGCGACCGCGACAAATCAGCAGAGCGGGGTTTAAATTTGCCGCCCATATCACTGATTGTTCGCCGGGGAGCGACGCTGCCTGTGCGGGTACTTTCGCTGCGAGCAGCTGGGAGATGAGCGGCTGCTCGCAGCAGAAGCATCCTGACCAGCGGCGCCACTCCTCGGTCCTTCGCTCACACTTGCCGTCGGGAGATCAGAGAGTTGTTTAAATTTGGCGCCAATCTCGCTGATTGGTCGCGGTCTGCTGGCGGCCTCAACCAATCAGCAGAGAATTGTTTAAATTTGGCGCCAATCTCGCTGATTGGTCGCGGCTGCCATCGGCAACCAATCAGCAGAGCGTTGTTTAAATTTGGCGCCAATTTCGCTGATTGGTCGCGGCTGGTGAACGCGATCAATCAGCAGAGCGTTGTTTAAATTTGGCGGCAATCTCGCTGAATGGTTGCGGCTGGAGTCCGCGACCAATCAGCAGAGCATTGTTTAAATTTGGCACCAATCTCGCTGATTGGTCGCGGCTGGCGTCGGCGACCAATCAGCAGAGCGTTGTTGAAATTTGGCGGCAATCTCGCTGATTGGTCGCGGCTGGTAGCCACGCCCAACCAGCAGAGCATTGTTTAAATTTGGCGGCAATCTCGCTGAATGTTCGCGGCTGGAGTCCACGACCAATCAGCAGAGCGTTGTTTAAATTTGGCGCCAATCTCGCTGATTGGTCGCGGCTGGGGTCGGCGACCAGTCAGCAGAGCGTTATTTTAATTTGGCGCCAATCTCGCTGACTTGTCGCGGCTGGCATCCGAGATCAATCAGCAGAGCGTTGTTTAAATTTGACGCCAATCTCGCTGATTGGTCGCGGCTGGAGTCCGCGACCAATCAGCAGAGCGTTGTTTAAATTTGGCGCCAATCTCGCTGATTGGTCGCGGCTGGGGTCGGCGACCAGTCAGCAGAGCGTTATTTTAATTTGGCGCCAATCTCGCTGACTTGTCGCGGCTGGCGTCCGAGATCAATCAGCAGAGCGTTGTTTAAATTTGACGCCAATCTCGCTGATTGGTCGCGGCTGGAGTCCGCGACCAATCAGCAGAGCGTTGTTTAAATTTGGCGCCAATCTCGCTGATTGGTCGTGGCTGGCAGCCACGCCCAGTCAGCAGAGCGTTGTTTAAATTTGGCGCCAATCTCGCTGATTGGTCGCGGCTGGTAGCCACGCCCAATCAGCAGAGCGTTGTTTAAATTAGGCGCCAATCTCGCTGATTGGTCGCGGCTGGAGTCCGCGACCAATCAGCAGAGAATTGTTTAAATTTGGCGCCAATCTCGCTGATTGGTCGCGGCTGGCAGCCGCGCCCAACCAGCAGAGCATTGTTTAAATTTGGCGGCAATCTCGCTGAATGTTCGCGGCTGGAGTCCGCGACCAATCAGCAGAGCGTTGTTTAAATTTGGCGCCAATCTCGCTGATTGGTCGCGGCTGGGGTCGGCGACCAGTCAGCAGAGCGTTATTTTAATTTGGCGCCAATCTCGCTGACTTGTCGCGGCTGGCGTCCGAGATCAATCAGCAGAGCGTTGTTTAAATTTGACGCCAATCTCGCTGATTGGTCGCGGCTGGAGTCCGCGACCAATCAGCAGAGCGTTGTTTAAATTTGGCGCCAATCTCGCTGATTGGTCGCGGCTGGCGTCCTCGCCCAATCAGCACAGCAGTGTTTAAATGTGTCGGCAAGATCGCTGATTGGTCGCGGGCATGGATGTCAGCGCCGCTGCCTGTACGGCTACTTACGCTGCGAGAACCCGGGACATGAGTGGGCGCTCGCAGCAGAAGTATCCCGACCCGCAGCGCCGCTCCCCGGTCCTCCCTTCCGCATGGAGGTCAGCGGCGCCGGCGGTCGAGGTCCTTCTGCAGCTAGTGGCCGGGAGATGAGCGCCTCGCGCCGGTCATCTCCCGGCTGCATCTCCGTCCCGCAGATGAGCCGCTAACGGCCGCCATCTTTTTTCAGAAATCCCGCGTCGCTGATTGGCCGCTGCCGGACCAATGAGCGACGCGCGATTTCTAGGACAGACAGACAGACAGAAAGACAGACAGACAGACTGACGGGATAAGACGATTATATATATAGATAGAGAGGGATCTCTCCAACTATTGACTAGCGAGCTTCATAACTAGCCATGCACCCCTAAGGACAAGGTGATTTCTGCCTCCTGCTGACCAGTGACTGTACAGTTAATTTGGTTTGTTCTTATTTAAAGAGGACCTGTCACTTGCTAAAAAAAAAATGAGCTAAATAACTTGTCAGCGCTCCCCTGATTCTGCTGCTCTTCTTTGTTTTGTGCTGTGTCGCTCCATCGCAGAGATATTCACATTTCCTCTGGAGTGCAGTATGTGAAATCTCTGCTTCTTGTCCAACTGGGTGTTTCTTAAGTCTTTTCTGGGGCGTGAGCTATTAACCCTTTCTCCCAGATGCTGCCAATCACGAAATAGATCATCTGCTGAGCTGTGATTGCCAGTGTCTGGGAGGGAGGGCTGAAAGTGCAGGCCTACAGAGAAGACTGTGAAGAACCTGCAAGTAGAAATTTGACATACTGTGCTCCAGAATAAAAGAAATCAATATCTCTGCAATGGAGTGATGCAGCACAAAACCGGCAAGAGCGACAGAATCAGGGGAGCTCAGGAATATTTAACTTAATATTTTTAGCACGTGACATGTCCTCCTTAATATGTATAGACCGTTAGTCAGCAGGCAGTCCAATAGCATTATAGCTTTTGTTGGTTAATACTGGGGCATGGCTGCTCCTGTCCTTACTTGTTCTGATTGATAATTCTGACCTGCTTACTTCTTCTCCTCTTTTGTTTAACCCGTTACTTGCATGTGACCTCAGTTTTTGATCACCAATTCTTTTTTTATCCTCACTTGCCTAGAGGTTTTTACCCAGCTTATTAACCTCTCCAATGCCAACTCGGTCCACTAGCCAGTCGTTACTTTGTGGATGAAACCTTGTAACTTTTTGCAGCAAACATTAGATTTGCAAATGGTTGAAAAGGTGAACACCAAAGTGTTGCATGGATGACTGATGCAAAAACTTTCCGTGGAAGTCCTATTAAGGCTATGTTCACACGCATTTCTGCGGCTTTTTTTTTCTGCAGCCAAAACCTGCTCTCTTAGCAGTAAAAATGCTGCATTTTTTATTTGTTTTTTTAGGAGCATTTTTGGGTGTGGAACAACTATGTACTTTGTCTTTAGTACATGTAGTTTTATTCCCAAAAACGCTGCAAAAATGCAGCAAATACACCATTGATTTTTTTGCAGTGTTTTTTCACTGCTTTCTAAGGGTGAATAAATGTTGCAAAAACGCTGAAAGAATTGACATGCTACAGATTAAAAAAACGCTGCAGCTCTCAAATTCCGTTAGGAAAAAAAAACAAACGTGTACATGAAATTTCGGAAATTTAATAGCTTTTTCTTGTACTGTAACAAGCAGCCTTTCATTTGCATAAGAAAATCTGCAAAAAAAAATGCTGGAAAAATTCCACTTGTTTGCGAACATAGTCTAAGAGTTACAAGAATTCCACATTTTCATAACATCCAGAGGGAGACACTTTGAAAAAAGAAATAAATAAGCTACGAAAACCAAATTAGTGGACTGGATGCCAAATCCCATCAAAATTACAACAAGTTCGAGATCTGAATCTCACTCCTCTACTATCTGAGTGTCAGCAGACAGTATGAATTACACGAGTCAAAGAAAGTTTGGGAGTTCGGCTTCTTTACAATTCTATTAACTTTTGAAAAAAAGATTCACACGGCATCACAAACAGTCCAGGAGACCTTGACTGCGGGGTTAGAGAATAAAACAGACAGCTGGGCTACGGACTGAGAATACATACAAATTACTCAGCTGTCATTGGGAGAGAAGCATTATTCAGGAGCGAGCAGCAGGACCTCTACACCTTCTTGTTGAAAGATGATCTCTCCGCACCGGAGCAGAAACAACAAGATGGACCCTTATTTAAAGCAAAACTTTTGTGTATGGACCTCATTTATTTATGTTAAAATATTAATATTACGTTATTCTTTGAAACTTTCACATATTTTGACTAAGCTTATGGTGGGTAAAGTAGGATGCATTTTTTTTTTCTTAGATTTAAATACTTCTATTTTTTAAATACAGTATAAAATAGAGACTGCAAATATTAGCTTGATATCACCATTAATGCCACACAACATGGCCATAATATCTGCACAACAAGTAAATTCAGGGTCTGGATTAAAGAATTTATAACAAAGAGAAAAATGGAGCCTTAAATTGCTTAGAACAATTATCAAAATTTTATTACATACAAAAGTTAAAATCAGTTACAAAAAACACTCACATAACATTGATGCATTAAGATGTGATAAAGACAGACCTCAGACTATAAGTAGCCAGTGGCGCCAATGACATATATGTCTTAATAGATAGAGAGTATGCCACAAGGGCATTCCTATACACAGTACATATTGATAATATCAAATATCAAAGACGTTGTCTTAACACAAGGAGCAGCAGGTTTCCCTAAGGTGATTGTCCCAAAGTAACTCTGTATTGGCTTTCAAAAAGAAGATCACTGTCAGGTAAGAACAAAAAAATAAACAATAAATGACAGATAAAATATAAAAAATAATAAAATATCTTTTTATATATTAAAGAAAAAAAGGAACAGAAAAAAACAACCAGGGGAAATAGGGATGCTTACAAGAAAGGCACCAAACTAACAGTCTCATTGAGACCATGCTGCGGTACCATTGAACCCAAGATTATGATCCATCGAGTCTCCTTTTGGGCCAATATCTTTTTCAGGTTGCCCCCTCTAATGCCACCATGAACAACATCAATGCCTTTAATTGCCAGGGTCTTCGCATTACAGTTATGAAACTGTCTAAAATGTCATGGCAAAGTTTTTAATGTAGAGGGATCGACCACTGTGCCTGCAGAAGCAACATCACGAACATGTTCCCTAGTCCTCACCCTGGATTAAAGAAGTCTGATTTGCTTATGGCCAAATTCTGACAAAACTTTTAGGCCAAAAACTGTACACTATTTAGACCAGTGTTTCTCAACTCTAGTCCTGAGGACCTCAACAGATCAGGTTTTCAAGATCTCCTTAGTATTGAACAGGTGAGAGAACCTGTTACATTTTTTGGTGCCATCACCTGTGCAATACTAAGGATATTCTGAAACCTAATCTGTTGGGGGGTTCTGAGGACTGGAGTTGAGAAACACTGATCTAGACACACCTTGTTTAGACCCAACAATACACTGTTACACACCAGTACCAGGAATCCTGGTCTCCGTTTCCCTTCTCCAGGGTCTACTGCCCTCTGTTGTGCTCCAAGTCCGGTTTTGCAGGTTGCCCAGCATGGATTTATGACATCATCTGCCTAGACCTATTTAAGGCCAATTGACACACACACCTGTGTTTTGGGATTAAGAGATTAAGACTCCTAGTCCTACGTTAGTTGTGCTCCACCATCTGTACTGTTAGTGTTTTATTTTCGTACTTGGATTCATCTCTGCTGGCTTCCACTTTATCTGTCCTGCTGATCCTGAGATTCCAGGAGAGCCTTTACAGTCCTCACTGCTCACGTGCCTTGCAGCTTGCTGCATCAACGCCTGGGGTCCGTGTGGCCTTCTAGACCTAAGGCTTAGAGTCTTGATTACTAGTGAGCCTTAACATACACTGTGTGCCCATTTATTAGGCAAGTGAGTATTTTGTTAAAAGCTTTATGAACTTGAATGCTTGTTGGATGGAGAAGATCAGGTGATGTGTATTTGTGTAATGAGGGAGGGTGTGGGCTAAGGATATCACCACCCTTTATCAAGGTGTGCAGAATTATTAGATAGCTTGCTTTCCATTGACAAAATTAGCCAAAAAAGTGTTTACCTCACTCTAAAAAGTAAAAAAAAAATGTAAAAGTCTTACAGAAAGAGGCAGCACTCTTGAAACTGCTCAGATATTGGGGGATGTTCACAAAACTATTAAACGTTACTGCAAATAGTCAACAGGTTTGCAAAAATATGTTAAGAAAAAAAGATGCACATTAACTATTAAAGTTTTGAGAAAAATCAAACGTAAAGTGGCAATGAACCCATTATCCTCCAGTGCTGTCATATTCCAGAACTTAAACCTTTCTGGTGACCCAGGAGTACAAGGTGTTCAGTTCTCCGACATGGCCAAGGTAAGGAAGCTGAAACCCGACCACCACTGAACAAGAGACAAATTGAAAAGTCAAGACCAGACCAAGACATATCTAAAGACAGATTTTTCAAAGGTTTTATGGACTGATGAGATAAGTGACTCTAGACCAGATGGGTGGGCCCATGGGTGGTTCAGCTATGTGCACAGACCTGCACTTTGACTCAGACACTAGCAAAGTGGAGGTGGAATACTGTTATGCCCTGGAATGACATAATGACATGGCCTCTTCCTCACCTGATCAAAACCATATTGAGAACTTGTGGGCCTTTCTTAAATGTGAGATGTACCTTGAAAGAAAACAGTTACCTCTCTGATCAGTGTCTGGGAGGCTGTGGTTAATGCTGCCCAAAAAGTTGATCGTCAACAGATTAAGAAACTAACAGACTCCATGGATGGAAGGCTTATGACTGTTATTGAAAAGAAGGGCGGCTATATTATTCACTGAGATTTTTTTTTTTAAATATCAGTGTATTTTAGTATATTTTGATTTATTTGGTTATTATTCTCACTTTTACAGATGAAGCTAAACTATTGAGATGGGAAAATTTACGTTTTTCATTTAGTTGCATAGTAATTCTTCATCATAATAGTTGCCCAATAATTCTGCACACAGAAATATTTTCCTAAGACAAAACCTCACCTTTTCTTTCTTAAGTATTCAGGTTTCAGGTTTATTAACCTTTTGGAGTGACCGACAGCATTGCCTAATAATTCTGCACATAGGCAAACAATGGAGATTACCAGGATTACAATTATAATGCATCACATGATATACAGTGATGAAACACACATGGAGGCAAGGGCAGATTGGGTTATGTAGAACATCTTGGCAAGAAATTTTTGAACAGTTACCGCATGGCAGGAATTGTGTGGTACATCTCAGGTAAGCACTTAGATGAGTATTAATGTAGAAGAAATTTTTGGGGTAATTTTTTTCTGGACATTTTGGGGTATCTGAGACCAAAACATTGCGTGAGGGCATTTCAAATTAAATCTCTGATGTGGACATGTGAGACTTTAGCATTTATGAACAATTTAGGGGCTGACTAAAACTGATATTAATGACTAAAGATGAGCTTCTCGCAACCCAATCCATTGTCCAGGTCAATAGTATAAGGATTTGAACCAAAGCTGCGTCAATTTCCTTAGCTTCTGGGTTCACTGTGTTGTATTCGCTGGACTGTCGTAATGTTATATGTGCAGCTTCAAGCACACAGGTGCCGTCTCACCAGCCCGGCTAGTTATACGCCGATCTTGGGATCCCTGAGTGTAAAGAATTTCATGCAGCTCCTTTCCATGGCATGAGATTATTGACATTGAGCATGGACCAGGGTCGCACAAAGCAATCAGCTCTCCTCTATTTATGGCTTAACCTTCAATAAAGTCATCAATATACAATGGTATGTACTCCCACTGATGTTATCAGCTCTGGCAGCAGCCTCATATGCACAGATCAGAAAAGCATGGCTCCATTCACTGTGTAGTGGCCATCCCTGGAAACTGAAGTGCAATACCAGGAACGGCCACTATACAATGTTTTCAGCTGTATTGTTCCGGCTTCATACTCTGCTGCTGTTGTAAGAGCAAATAACAGCTGATCAGTGAGGGTGCCGAGTGCAGTGCTCCCACCAATGTGACATTGATGAACTATCCCTTGGATAGGTTAACAATATTTAAGTAATATTTAAGAAAAGGAATAACTTTATCCTTTTTTGACAGCTGTCCATTTTAGCATTTTTCCATCTCAAATATGGAAAAAAGAAAACTTCATTCTACATTTTATCTTAGCAAAATGGTACAAAGTTCTTCTAATTTATCTTTTCATATAGCGCCATTAAGTCCACAGTGCTATCCAAACATCATCATTGCTGTCCCCATATGGGGCTCACAATCTACATTCCCTATCAGTATGTCTTTGGAGTGTGGTAGGAAACCGGAGAACCTGGAGAAAATCCAGGAAAATACGTGGAGAACATACATACTCCTTGCCGATGTTGTCTTTGGTGGAATTTGAACCCCTGATGATTATGTGCAGGAGTGTAACTGGAATTCTGTGTGCCCCAGGTCAAATTTTGGAAATGGGTCCCACCTAGTGATGAACGAGTATGTTCGGTCAACCCTTTCAGCGAGTATGCTCGGGCGAGTACTAAGTATCTTCAGCGTACTTGGTGATATGTTTGAATCACTCCCCTGTGCATGATTTGCGACTGTTTGACAGCTTTAATACATGTGAGGAATGCTTAAGAAGCTGGCATTCCTCACATGTATTAAAGCTGTCAAACAGTCGCAAATGTCATTCAAACATATCACCAAGCATGCTGAAGATACTCGGTACTCGACCGAGTGTACTCGCCCGAGCATACTCGCCGAAAGGGTTAACCAAACATACTCGCTCATCACTAGTCCCACCCCCACAAACCCCTCTGCCAACATTTTTGCTTGGGTCACCAGCGTTACTGCATTCACATCTCTACTGCCTCGATTTTCCACTGCAATAGAGTAGTGAGTGCATGTAATGTGTGCACAGTATAGTTGTGATAAGAAAATTCAGCTCATCGTTGTGATATACCTCTGAAGTTCAGTGCACATACAACATCTCTGTCAGGACGGGTAAATTCAAGAAGGAAAAAGTAAGACCAGCTTCACGAACATGCAGCCTTCTTTATTAAGTGAGTAAAAACCAAATAGATGACATAGTTAAAAACTTCATGTTAATAACATCTTTTCATTTAAGGTACTCATCGCACCTTTAGTCGTGATGTTCACCATAGATTGCTGGTGCAATCTGCATGATTACATTTAATTAGATAAAACATATTGTATTTATTAATGTTCATTCTCAAATTTTTTTTTAGCTAATTTAATGTAATGCAGCTGATGTACACACCGGAATCTAAGGTGAACATCATGACATGCCATGAGCACCTGAAACGTGTAGATGTTATTAGCATGAAGATTTTAACTATGTTGTCAACTTAGTACCTACTCACTTAACAAAGGAGACAGCATTTTGGTGAAGCTGGACATACTTTTTTCTTTTTATAATATAGTTGTGATTGTAATGTGTAGACAGGAGAGCTATGTGTGCTTGTAAAAGAGAATTTTCCATGTCCGACACTTACAGCCCAAGTACGGACCAGGGTTTTTTACTGGCTACAATGTCATTGGCATATATAATGCTGCTGGGATCAGGAGACCTGTGTTCAGTTCAGACATTATGGTCCAGCTGTCAGGCTTCTGGATTAAAACCCTTGAATTTGTGTTCTGTGGTCGGCGTCTCTTCCCTCTGAGCCACAGCTGATACACCTTTTCTTTGGGTGTTTTAGTTCTGCTATCTTTGCTTCTGTTGGTTTTGGGTAACAGGAGCTTTCATTTACTCTGTTTGTATGTACTATCACCTTTCGGATGCAGCTTTAAATACCTTTCCTTACTGGTGTTTATTGCTGGTGATAGACGTTGGATTCATTCACTTTGCTGTGGTTTGTGTTAGTTGCAGTTGTTTTGTGTGTGATTCCATTACTCCTTAGGGAACTGATTCTCTGGCGATCCTAGGAGCTGCTAAGAACATTCAGGGTAAGCTACCGTCAAGTGGGGTCGCCATTGTGTTATCTTAGGGTGCCAACCTCCACGGTCAGTTATGGACAGAACAGGGTCAGAGAAGGGCATTTCCTAGTCTGAACAGGGACCTGTCAGATTCAGGTGTTTGACTCCCTGGTTTGTACATTATGAATGTGCTTTGGCAGTCATAACACGGACATTTATGTATCAGGACAACTCTTTAGGCATTTTCTGCTCTGAAAAAGCACTATACTTTATACTACATGTCAATGGAAAGGCTACAAAAGCATCCAGAGGACACTTGGGGTGTCTTTTATGAGCGTTTTGTGAGCATTTTCGCCTGAAAAAAGTGCTTGTGTTTTACTCATTGTTTAATGTATTTAAAAAACACCAGAAAATTGTCCTGAAAAAAAGGCTACAAAAAACCCTTGAAAGACTACTCAAAAAGGCTTAAGAAAACAGCAACAAAAATATTTACAGCTTCAGAAAATGCTGGAAAAATGAGTAAAAATTGCTCTTAGGTTTCACCTACCTGGAAAAAAACATTCCATACACATAGTCTAAATATCAGCTGTGTGAAACAGACCTAATATACAGTACATGGAGCAAATAGTGAATATATGATATAATGATAGCATAGCAGGGCGAGATATGTGTGTAATATGTGGACAGCAGACATAGTAATATGTTTGTTTTAATGGTTTAATGCATATACTAGGAGTATAGCAGAGCTACATTTGCAATGTGTAGGCAAGAGAACATTGCAAACACAGCTACAGAGCGTCCACACACTTGCCTGAATCTTTGATACTATCCATTGCTGACTGCCTTTACTGGCAGAAACAAATGATCAGCCAGGTTAGTTTTTAGTACGGAATGCTCAGGCAGGTCAAAAGTCAGTATTTCTCGTACAAGTTCTATCTATATTTCTCGTGGATAGCACTCAAACTTTTAATAGATAAAATACAGCCATAGGGCTCATGCCTTGATAAAATGCATCTTCTTTACTGAAAATCTGTAAATCAACTCAGAATAAATCATACAAGACTAGCAAACGCGTTTCAGAGCGATGTCCTTAATCATTGCATGTGATAATCTATTGGGTAGTTCCAATTTCTGATTTTTTTCCTCGGACTGCTTGGTCTGCACAAAAACATGGAGACTTGTCCTATGTCGACATGAGTGTTGGATGAAACTCGCCATTGCAAGTCTATGGATCTGTGAAAATATCAGACAGCACTCGGATGCTATTCTGCCACCAATGTACATAGCTGAGATGTGTTTGAGGGATTTGAGCATGGAACTCTGTACAAGTAATGGTAGATAGGTTACTCGCTATCCCATCCTCTTTAGCCTGACCATCTGCATGTAGATGATTCAAGAAGGAAGATGCAGTGGATGAATTTTTAGCTAGTTTATACACATGGAAGATGAAGGGATGAGAATAAAGTAGAACATGAAGGCTGGAGGATAGAGCTAACAGGAGAATCCTCTTTACAGCTTTGATGCATATTTCGTCCAAGATGGCTCTGACCAGAAAAAAGGCATGTGAGGAAGAAGATTGGATGAGTTATAGAGAAAGAGAGGTATGATGGGAGATTACATCAGCAGTACATGAGAATATATAATAAAAATGGCCAGAAGATGGCAGCAGAGGACAACAAATACAGTATTTCCATCACTTCAATGGAATCAAAATATTATGCATAAGTCCTTGTAATAGTTATAAACTCAGAAGAGGAAAGCTGGACAGCACAGATGCCTTCTGTATGATGTAAATTGTTCACAGATTGTTTGATAGGAGAAGCTTGGGAAACCTCCAGCAGTTTTTGGTTTCATTCAAGAAAAACTGACCAAAATCTGATGGTAAAAACTGGCACGCTGACAAAATTTTGATGACACTGATTAAAAACATTGACGAAACTCACAAAACACTGATGATACTCAGACTGTTTTTTGCATGCTAGAAAAATCATGTCATTCACGTCTGAATGAACCCCAGAGTTTTTGATGTTGCAGATTTTCTGCACTATTTCTTAACCCATTAAGTAAAATAATTTTATAAAATATGCAGAATAAAAAACTCACCAAAAACTCATCATGGGAATGTAGCCTCAGGCTGCATGCCCACTATGCATTTTTCAAGCGTTTTTGCCCCGGAATTTCCGTAGCGAAAATGCTTAAAAAACGCTTGGTAATATGTGCCCCATGGTCCCCAATGATAATCCACATGTGCTGTGCACATGTGCTGACTAAAGGACATCATGGAAGGTCCTTTTACACCATCACGAGCCACCGGGGAGCCAGGACGCACCGGAGAGAAGACTGCGGGCCATCAGAAGGTGAGTATAATGTTTTGTCTTTTTGTTTTTTTACCATTTTTATTCTTTTTTTAACTATTAACTTGTTCACACTATATAAATCCATGCCGGCTGCATGGATTTATATAGTGTGACCAAGTTGTCAAGCACTTTCCAAGTGATGCTAAAATCGCTTGGAAAAGCGCTTGATAACCCGCATGCAGAAATGCATGTGAAGAACGCTTGACAAACGCTTCTACCTGGCAGGAAAACGCATGTACAATCCGCATGCGTTTTTCCTGCCAGGGAGATGCGGAAAAAATCAGCAGCATTTCTGCATCGTGGGCACTTAGCCTTAGAGTCCTAAGGACGTGAATAGAGGAAACTCAGGTTGGTCACGTTCGGGCCCCCTTCTCTGGGCCAGGTCATGATCACATTTATTACACCACTGCTTATGGTACATCTGGCACAAAAAGTAATAACATACTCCAGACAAGAATGGTGGTCTGTTAAGAAGTTGGGGTATCAGTACATTGATCAATGGATGCAGTTGTTTAAATGGACAGAAAATGTGTTAAAATTACCCAGTCATAGATGTTATGTTTGTGTAGGATTCGCTGGAGGAACAACTTTTAATACTGTTCTTGTGCAGCCATAGAATTGCTACAAAGAAAAATATTTTATGGCCTGGATTGAGCTATATGTCTAAAACATCACAATTTTCCACTCATCACAATAAAACAAAGGAAAGTGAGCTTCCAAAGACAACCACTATTTCTACGGTGACAAGGAAATTGAGGTTATTAGGTTTTCTCTCTTTCCAGCACATGATAGTGACCTAACTATACCTATTATATACACATATACTTTCTGTGAAGCAAAAAACCTAAAGTGTGAAATATATATTATAGTTATTACTGTTATATCTAAATCTATGTATCAATCAATCTACCATATTTTTCGGATAAGACACCCCCCCCCAAGTTTGGGGGGAAAAATGGGGTGCGCCTTATAATTTTAATTGTAGCTGCGGCGGAGCTTACCGGCTGCGGTCGAGTGGGTTCCCAGGGTCGCTGCTGTGTAAAACTTCTGGCAGCTGTGTTGGCAGGAGTGAAGCAATGGTGCGGGTCCCAGGCTGGTAGAAGGGGGTGTTCAGCGGTGCGGGGGCTACACTGACAATTTGCGAAAGCTTGGAGGCTGGCACTTTCCATACTTTTCAATGTGGTGGACTTCAGAAAAATGGCTGCCGGAGGTGGCGCTTGCGCAGATTGAGATCACGGCACCAAGATCTCGTCTCCTCAGATCTCAATTGCGCATGTTCCGCTTCCGGCAGCCACTTTCCCGGAGTCCACTGCATTAAAAAGTATGGAAAGTGCGAGGCACTGGGCTTTCACAAAATGTAGTCAACAACAAAATGGGAATGGAAGCGAACAGCCCCCAAACAGATAAACCAAGATAACATACTTATAAATATACAAACATATTTTATTGATTAAAAAGAACATACAAAATAGGGTGAATGGATAGCATACAAGGGGATACACAAGTGGAAATCCCTGGAGCACACAGGCAAAATATTATATATTCGGTACAATATTGTGTATAATAGTATACAGAGGAAATCAGGTATTAATTATAATAAGAACCTAATCCTGTCTAGAGTCCTCATATATCCCAGCATCAAAAAATACAACTAGCCATCACTAAATCTATGTATATACATTCCAGTGTCTAGCCATATAGAGAATAAGTAAATTACCTGAATAGTGTGGGGACTGCTGTGTAAGAACAAACGCTGGTGCTCCAAACCCGACGCACGTTACAGTGAAGCCTTTTTCAAAGGGTGTCCTTCAGAAATCAGCATAAATGTTGGTAGACATGCTTAAGGTTATAAAGGTTGTCAAACTTTGGGGACATTTTACTTAAATGCATGTAATTCTGGCTAAAAATTATTTTTGAAATTGGGTTTCCTTAAAAATTTAGCATTTTTTACTTTCTTAGGCTCTTTGCGTCACTGCACACTCAACTTTGATGTGGTCTGTGGTCCTAAATCAACTGAGAGGAGCTCAGGAAAACAGACAAATAAAAGTGTTATAAAAATATCGGATCGGATCGGATCGGACCGATACCCAAAAAGTATCGGATATCGCCGATTCCGATACCGGAAACCAATGCAAGTCAATGGGACAGAAATATCGGAAAAAAAATAAACCCTTTCTTTCCTTGTAGGTTAATTCTACATGAAGGAAAACAACTAAGAATAATGTATAATGTATTGGGGGAGGTGGGGGAGACAATAAAGGCATAGAGGTTTAGCCCAATCAAATGGAATAGCAGGAATTAATATTTTTTTTAAGACGTTCTGAGTTACGGAAATATTGACTATGTTAAGTTTTTTTTATTTTGTCAGATATTTATGTTTCACTACTTCCATGCTCTTCACCTTCTTTTTTACTTCTCCCACACTTTCCCCATTCATCATCCTCAGCATCAGCATCTTTTTCATCAGCTTCTTCTTCACCTTCTACATCTTCTTCTTCTTCACCTTCTTCCTATTATTCTTTTTTTTTACATTCTTCATATTCTTCTTATTCAACTATTATTCTTCTTCATATTCTACTTCTTCATCTTCTTCATATTCTTCTTCTTCATCATATTCTTATTTGTGACAGGCATTCCTGTAGTTGTTATGTATAAAAGTTTGAACATTACACCTTTCGTTCTGCCCGTCACAAAAGATTTACAACAGGATTTGTCCGCGTTCAGTTTAGCCTGCAGCAGCAGGTCTTTTCCAGGGGCACCACGAGGGGGAACGGACTCACCCCCATACACTGCTTAGTCATCTTCTGCTTATAATTTAGATATTATCTTTTGCTCTTATTTTTAGTCTTATGCTTAATGTTCTTCCGCTTTTTGTTCTGCAGCTTCTTGTACTTCTGCTTCTTGGTTTTCTGTCTCTTGTTCTTCTGTATCTTGGTGGTTGTCTTCTTCTTCTTTGTCCTCTTGGTCAACTTCTTCAGGGTCATCTTCTTGGTCTTCTTCGGGGTGGTCTTCAGGGTCATCGTCTTCAGGGTCGTCGTCTTCAGGGTCCTCGTCTTCGGGGTCCTGGTCTTCAGGGTCATCGTCTTCGGGGTCCTCGTCTTCTTCGGGGTGGTCTTCAGGGTCCTCGTGTTCAGGGTCGTCGTCTTCGGGGTCCTCGTCTTCTTCAGGGTCGTCTTCAGGGTCCTCGTCTTCAGGGTCCTCGTCTTCGGGGTCCTCGTCTTCTTCGGGTTGGTCTTCAGGGTCCTCGTCTTCAGGGTCCTCGTCTCTGGGGTCCTCGTCTTCTTCGGGTTGGTCTTCAGGGTCCTCGTCTTCAGGGTCCTCGTCTTCGGGGTCCTCGTCTTCTTCGGGTTGGTCTTCAGGGTCCTCATCTTCAGGGTCCTCATCTTCGGGGTCCTCGTCTTCTTCGGGGTGGTCTTCAGGGTCCTCGTCTTCAAGGTCCTCGTCAGGGAGATCCAGAGTGATTACCAAGAACTATTTCAAAAAGCTTCAACTTGGAAATGTAGCAGAAGGTACAAGAAGGCTGAGGAACTGCCGAGAACCAGCTGATGGTGGAACTTGGATACCGCTAAGGAGGCACCTAAGCCAAAGACATTGCCGAGAACCAGCTGACGGTACTGGAACCCGGATGAGTAGCAGAAGGTACCCATGTAAAAAAAAGTTGCAAGGCCGCGAGCCGGCCGCAGTTACCAAAACCCACAGTCCTACAGGGGATGCTTGTCCTATTGGCACTATGGAACCAGCCTTCATTGCCAGATCCCGCAGCCCACATAGGAGTCACCTAAACTGCAGGCACCATAGAGTCGGCTAACCCGACTGCAACACGACAGGACAACGAATTGGACGCAAAGTGACGTTGACACTACCTGGAAACAGCTGGCGTGCTGGAACCAGGCTGGGCAGGAGGGAGTACCCATGCCAAAGACACTGCCGAGAACCAGCTGACGGTACTGGAACCCGGATGGGTAGCAGAAGGTACAAGAGCCAATGGAACTACCGAAGACCAGCTGACGGTACTGGAACTTGGTTACTAAGCAGGAGGTACCTGTGCCAGAAAGCACTACCAAGGACCAGCAGACGTTGGTGGAACTTGGATACCGAGAAGGAGGCACCTAAGCCAAAGGCACTGCTGAGAGCCAGCTGACGGTACTGGAACCCGGATGGGTAACATAAGGTACAAGAGCCAATGGAACTACCGAGGACCAGCTGACGGTAATGGAACCCGGTAACTAAGCAGGAGGTACCTGTGCCAGAAAGCACTAACAAGGACCAGCAGACGTTGGTGGAACTTGGATACCGAGAAGGAGGCACCTAAGCCAAAGGCACTGCCGAGAACCAGCTGACGGTACTGGAACTCGGATGGGTAGCAGAAGGTACCCATGAAAAAAAAAGTTGCAAGGCCGCGAGCCGGCCGCAGTTACCAAAACCCACAGTCCTACAGGGGGTGCTTGTCCTATTGGCACTATGGAACCAGCCTTCATTGCCAGATCCTGCAGCCCACATAGGAGTCACCTGAACTTCAGGCACCATAGAGTCGGCTAACCCGACCACAACACGACTGGACAACGCATTGGAGGCAAAGTAACGTTGACACTACCCGGAAACAGCTGACGTGCTGGAACCAGACTGGGCAGGAGGGAGTACCCGTGCCAAAGACACTGCTAGCAAACAGCTGGCAGTGCTTGAACCCAGGGTAAATACTAAAAACAGAGGAGCCAGAGGTGTAATTGGAGCAAGTTTTAATGCAGTAGTGCAGTGGATGTGGACAAAGCAGAAGAATTTGCCGGACACACAGCTGGGGATCAGCTGACGTTACTGAACCCCAATAACACTGGAGCAAGCATTGACTGTGCAGACGGCACTTCTGAGCAGCAACTAGTGGTATTGGAGCCAAGGGTAAATACTAAAAACAGAGGAGCCAGAGGTGTAATTGGAGCAAGTTTTAAATCAGTAGAACAGAGGATGTGGACAAAGCAGGAGAATTGGCCGGACACACAGCAGGGGATCAGCTGACGTTACTGAACCTCAATAACACTGGAGAAAGCGATGACTGTGCAGACGGCACTTCTGAGCAGCAACTAGCGGTATTGGAGCCCAGGGTAAATACTAAAAACAGAGGAGCCAGAGGTGTAATTGGAGCAAGTTTTAAATCAGTAGTACAGTGGATGTGGACAAAGCAGGAGAATTTGCCGGACACACAGCTGGGGATCAGCTGACTTTGCTGAACCCCAATAACACTAGAGCAAGCGTTGACTGTGCAGACGGCACTTCTGAGCAGCAACTAGCGGTATTGGAACCCAGGGTAAACACTAAAAACAGAGGAGCCAGAGGTGTAATTGGAGCAACTTTAAAATCTGTAGTAGTGTGAATGAGGACAGAGCAGGAGAAATTGCCGTCCGCACAGCAGAGGAACAGCTGACGTTACTGAACCCCAATAACACTGGAGCAAGCGTTGACTGTGAAGACGGCACTTCTGAGCAGCAACTAATGGTATTGGAGCCCAGGGTACATACTAAAAACAGAGGAGCCAGAGGTGTAATTGGAGCAACTTTAAAATCTGTAGTAGTGTGAATGAGGACAGAGCAGGAGAAATTGCCGTCTGCACAGCAGGGGAACAGCTGACGTTACTGAACCCCAATAACACGGCAGCAAGTGTTGACTGTGCAGACAGCACTTCCGAGCGCCAACTGGCAGTGTTGAAGCTCAGGGATAATGCTGAAAACAGAGGAGCCAGAGGAGTAATTGGAGCAACTTTAAAATCTGTAGTAGTGTTAATGAGGACAGAGCAGGAGAAATAGCCGTCCGCACAGCAGGGGAACAGCTGACGTTACTGAACCCCAACAACACGGCAGCAAGTGTTGACTGTGCAGACAGCACTTCTGAGCGCCAACTGGCGGTGTTGGAGCTCAGGGATAATACTTAAAACAGAGGAGCCAGAGCTTTAATTGAAGCAACTTTAAAATCTGTAGTAGTGTGAATGAGGACAGAGCAGGAGAAATTGCCGTCCGCACAGCAGGGGAACAGCTGACGTTACTGAACCCCAATAACACGGCAGCAAGTGTTGACTGTGCAGACAGCACTTCTGAGCAGCAACTGGTGGTGTTGGAGCTCAGGGATAATACTGAAAACAGAGGAGCCAGAGGTGTAATTGGAGCAACTTTAAAATCTGTAGTAGTGTGAATGAGGACAGAGCAGAAGAAATTGCCGTCCGCACAGCAGGGGAACATCTGACGTTACTGAACCCCAATAACACGGCAGCAAGTGTTGACTGTGCAGACAGCACTTCCGAGCGCCAACAGGCGGTGTTGGAGCTCAGGGACAATACTGAAAACAGAGGAGCCAGAGGTGTAATTGGAGCAACTTTAAAATCTGTAGTAGTGTGAATGAGGACAGAGCAGGAGAAATTGCACTCCGCACAGCAGGAGAACAGCTGACGTTACTGAACCCCAATAACACGGCAGCAAGTGTTGACTGTGCAGACAGCACTTCTGAGCAGCAACTGGCGGTGTTGGAGCTCAGGGATTACAGTTCAGGTGGTAGAAACATGAACACAACAGGAGACCTGGATACTGTTGCCAACCAATTATTTATTCTGGAAGAAGACTGGCAAATTCATGAGAGATCCAGGCCTTGTTCATTTTGAGAAAAGTAAGCCGGTCAACGTTATCGGAGGATAATCGCATGCGACGTTCTGTTAGTACACCACCTGCGGCACTAAAGACGTGTTCCGATAATACACTAGCAGCAGGGCAAGCTAGCACCTCCAGTGCATACTGGCTAAGCTCTGGTCATGTATCCAGCTTACAGACCCAAAACTTGAAGGGATAAGAGCCATCTGGGAGTACACTGAGAGGACAAGACATGTAGTCTGTCACCATCTGACGGAAACGTTGCCTCCTGCTGACTGGAGCCGTGTGTGATGGTGTAGACATTTGTGGCAGTGGGGACACAAAACTTTGCCACATTTGGGCCATACTGGTCTTGCCTTGTGCTGAGGCGCTGCTTCTGCTCCCTCTTTGTGCAGAGCTTCCTCCACTGCCTCGACGCACTGAGCTGCTTTGTAAAGCACTAGCAGCACTGCTCTCGGTTGGAATGGAGAACAAGATGGAATGCACCAGTGTGTCTTGGTACTCCCACATTTTAAGCTCCCGGTTCAACGGTGTTATGAGGCTTTGTAAGTAGTCCCGGTAGTAAGGATCTAGGAGGGTGGACACCCAATAATCAGCCGTGTTGAGAATGTGGGCGATGCGGTGGTCGTTTCTCAGGCACTGCAGCATGAAATCATCCATGTGCTGCAGACTGCCAACTGGCCAAGAAACGCTGTCCGCTGCTTGAGGCGTGATCTCTGCCTGCTCTGCATCACCCCACCCTCGCTCTAGATACTGACTACTAGACCATTGTGTACCTCCCTCCTCTGGACAGATGTCTTCCTCCTCCATTAACTCCTCCTCATCCTCCTCACAAAGTGTCCCCTGCCTAGGCCTTTGTGAGGAACCACGTTGTGCAGACTGTAGAGAAGCAGACGGCATTTGTGACTCCTCATCCTCCACCTCTTCCAAAACCTCGATCCTTAGTGCTTGCAGTGTTTTTTCAAGCAGGCAGATAAGGGGGATAGTCATGCTGACTAGTGCATCATCTGCACTCGCCGTCCGCGTGGAATAATCAAAGCCACGCAAAACATGGCAAATGTCCTTCATAGAGGCCCACTCAGTGGTGGTGAAGTGTGAACGGCGCGCACTGCGACTTGTTTGCGCCTGCTGCAGCTGGTACTCCATTACTGCTGCCTGCTGCTCACACAACCTCTCCAACATATGTAACGTTGAATTCCACTTGGTGGGTAGGTCACATATGATGCAATGTTCCAGAAGACGTAATCGGCGCTGCAGAGCTGCAATGCGCGATCTTGCGTTGCTGGAACGCCGCAAGTGAGCGCACTCTATGCGGACCTTGTGAAGCAGTGCATCAAGATCCGGATAGTCCCTCAAAAAACTCTGCACGACCAAGTTGAGACATGGGATTGTGAGTGAGGTTGCCTAGGCCCAGAGCTGCCACCAAATTTCGGCCATTGTCACACACTACCATGCCTGGCTGGAGATTCGCTGGCACAAACCACACGTCGCTCTGCTGCTTGATGGCATTCCAGAGCTCCTGAGCTGTGTGGCTTCGATTCCCCAAAGAAATTAATTTTAATACGGCCTGTTGACGTTTGGCCACGGCTGTGCTCATATCGGTCATCATAACAGGTAACCGTTCACGGGTCGATGTGGAGGTAGACCGTGATTCAGAGGAACTGGAGTATGAGGAGGAGTCAATGTGTACAGACTGGATTCCTGCAATCCTTGGAGTTGGCAGAACACGTACAGCGCCACTCTCAAGATCTGTATCCGGCTCCACAACATTTACCCAATGGGCAGTGAGGGAAAGGTATCGTCCCTGTCCATGCTTACTGGTCCATGCATCGGTGGTCAGGTGGACCTTGCTACTGACGGCGTTTTGTAGCGCATGTTTAATTTTTCCCTCCACATGCTGTTGCAGGGCAGGGACGGCTTGCCTGCTGAAATAAAAGCGGCTGGACACGTTGTATTGTGGGACTGCCAATGCCATAAAGTTACGGAAGGTGTCAGTCTCCATCAGCCTGAATGATAGCATTTCAAGGGCCAGTAGTTTAGCAATGCCAGCATTCAGAGCCTGTGCTCGGGGGTGGTTTGCCGAGTATGGGCGCCTTTTCTCCCATGCCTGTGCTAACGATGGCTGTAGACTGGCCTGGGAGTGTGAGGATGACAGGGAAAGTGGTGCTGTGGGTGGAATTACACTGTGTCTCTGTACAACAGTGCCAGAGATTCTTCCATGGCGATCCTGTGAGGAAGCCAAACCAGCTGTGTGTGAGCTGGAGGAAGAGGCTACAACACGAGCTGAAGAGGTGGTAGGTGGTGCTGTAGGTTGGCCTAGGTCTTCAGTGTGTTTTTGTAACTCTACCACGTGCTTGGTCCGCACATGTTTCCACATATTTGTGGTATTGAGGTTGCTGACACTTTTCCCTCTTTTCACCTTCTGATTACACAGCTTGCATTTGACAAAGCAAATGTCATCTGCAACTGTGTTAAAAAAGGACCAGGCACTGCAAGTCTTGGGAGCGACTGCTTTGTATTTTGGAAGAGCCATGCTCCTAATGGGTGCCGAAGTGGAGGCTACAGGCAACCAAGTCTGCCCCCTCCCTCTCCCTCCTTTTTGGGCTGTTCGGGGAATTTCTTCCTCAGAGCTGCTCCCACCACCTTCCTGTCCCTCACGCCATGATGGGTCAAGGACCTCATCAGCTACACCACCCTCTTCAAACAACTGCTTCTCCTGGGTAGTCTAGACAGCACAGTATGCACCAGAAAGTGGCACCTGAGTCTCATCATCAGATGCGTACTGAGGTGTGCTGCTGACCATAGGCACTGGCCCACCCGCCTCTTCATATTCAGAGAGACAAAACGGTTGTGCATCACTGCATACTACCTCTTCTTCAAATTCTCGAATTCTGCTTGGCTGGCCCCCTCTTTCCAAGCCAAGAGATTCAGAGAACAGAAGTAGAGATGGCTCCTGTCCAGGGCTCTCTGACTGCCTGGGCAATTTGGCAGGTGGTGAAGAGACAGATGGGTGCTCTTCAGTGCTCAGGACCTGAGAGGATCTGGAACTAATTGAAGTCGATGGGTTAGCTGCCATCCATCCGACAACGGCTTCAATTTGGTCCACCTGCAGCAGTGGGGTACGGCTAGCTCCTACAAAGCTGCGCATAAAGGACTGTTCCCTGGTAAAACTGGGGAATGCTGAGTCACTGGTGCCCGCAGCAGGCACAGAATCCCCACGTCCTCTCCCTGCAGGCACAGAATCCTCACGTCCTCTCCCTGCAGAAACTCCACGCCCATGCCGACGACCATGACCACATGCCTTACTCCCTGCCTTCTTCATCTTGGTAGACTGATAAAGATAGGCAGAAAAGTACTAAGGGCTTAGTGTGCTTATTCCTGAACAGCTGCTAACAGGTATAAGAAACACTAATTTTATAAAGTGTGTACTAGACTTTAATATGAGCTAATGTGGCCTACACAACTGTAAAGTGGAGTGTTTGGTGAACTTTATTTAGTTTTTTTTGTCACAAAAAGACACTGGATGTGCCCAAAGATGTAATACCGATAGTATCACAAACTTTTTGTAGCTATTACAATGTAGGAAGGTAACCTACAATGCAATAGATGAGGCTACAAAAAATAGGCTAATACTAGTCTAGCTGGGGCTGCAGGGCCCAATGCTGCAGAAAGGCTCCTCTAAATACTCCTATATAGTGTGTTTGGAACCAATTTAGCTGAATACGGATGGAACCACCACACTAATAGGAGAAATCAGGAAAAATTATGAATTGGCAAAAAAGGACAATGAATGAGGCAGTGACACACACTGAGTGCACTACAACCAGACGTGGCTGAAGCACACACTACAGGGTGAGCTGCACTCATACACACATACCTTGCAGACAGCGGTGAACAGTGCAGATGCAGAGCACTGTGCACTAGCACTGCAAGACAAAAAAAAATTCGCTATCTACTCCTATATAGTGTGTTTGGAACCAATTTAGCTGAATACGGATGGAACCACCACACCAATAGGAGATATCAGGAAAAATTATGAATTGGCAAAAAAGGACAATGTATGAGGCAGTGACACACACTGAGTGCACTACAACCAGACGTGGCTGAAGCACACACTACAGGGTGAGCTGCACTCACACACACAGACCTTGCAGACAGCGGTGAACAGCACAGAGAACTGTGCACTAGCACTGCAAGGCACAGCAATTTATAAAGTAGCTTGGATAAAGCAGAATAGACCAAATATGTAGCTAAAACTGTCCCTCAGAACAACAGCGTCCTATCCCTAACTGAATTCACAGCAGAGTGAGCTGAAAATGGCGGCGGCGGCTTTATGAGTGCATCATGACATAATTTCAGCAGCCAATCACAGCCATGCCATTAGTTAAGATGCCTACATGCCTAACAGGATGTGCCCACACTTCTTAGGATCCTCATTGGCTGAACAAAATTAAACTGGCTCATTGCATTATGGGAACTTCCGATTCCGGTATACTATATTGTAAAAGTATCGGAATTAAGTATCGGAATTCCGATACTGCGAATATCGGCCAATACCCGATATTTCAGTATCGGAATGCTCAACACTAGTTATAAATAGAGATGAGCTAAACCAAAGTTAAAAGTTTGGCGCTTATACCGGACAGTTAGTGTCCAGGAGAGAGCGAGAGGGAGATGGAGAAAGAGAGAATTTTTCCAGCTCCAAAATCCGAGTCCCCATTGTTTTCAGTAGGGTTCGGGCTCTGGTACAAGTCTGGGTATAGTTCTGGTACCTGGACCAAACTTTGGAATAAACTTTGGTACCTGAACTTCCAGAATTAGTTCATTGAGGTATTCTCAGTTATCTCAATGTGCAGCCAGCATTAGACAGTGCAAAACAGAGGCTATAGAAGGAAAAAAGTGGACATTTTTAATGAAACCCAATAGTAAAAATTATTGTTACCCTAAAAAACAAGTATTTCCGTAAGAAAAGAAAATTCTCCCTAAAGGTGGACAAGTAGTTTATTTCCCATTAAAAATCATACTTTACACTCAGTCAGTAACTTTTCCAAACAATAGATAGAAATCTAAGAAAATGCTGAAAGTGTGAAATATATATAGAATGCTAAATAAAAAAACATACAAAAGTCAAAATATAGAGACTTATTACAGATCAAATTTAGAGGTGGGAAGCCGCAAAATGAAATCTAGCGGATAGATGATATTAGGAAGAGAATGACTGAAAACCAGCAATGATGATGCCATTCAGAGGTCAGGAGTGTTGAGTTAATAATTCACACTATGCAAGCACTAAAGCCGGGTATTGTAGACAAGGAGAAGCCAACAACAAGATCGGACTCATCCCTCCAACTAAAAGGTGTTTAGTAACAACAGCATGGAGCCTCTACCGAGAGCGCCAAAACTCGGGGACCGTATTAATCACCCTTCAGCTTAGACTAATAGTAAAAACCATTTATAGTCCAGAAAGAGACAATAGGAATAAAAAATATTGCACTTCCAACAGGAAGTATAATGGAAATTCATGAATATGTATTAAAAAGTTCTAGATTTTCCACAATGGACAATTTTCATTGGAAACTTTGCTTATATTGCTGAATTTAGATTCAGCTGGTAATAACAAGAGATCATTGCTGTACGGGAATCTTTGAGCCCAGCACTTTGATCATTGTTGAAAACGAACACAGGAGCTGGAGACCCCCTGAATGGGAAATATCAAATATTCATAAGGTTCCTAAGAAGGTTTCACTGCTTTGTGCATTATAGATCCTCGGTGTAAAAGACGGCTCACGTATATAGTAATGACCAGGTTGGGGGCATTGAAGGTTCAAACAGAGTTTCTTTATATCTTACATGTATTAGATATTCAGTCGCCCAATGTTATGCACACGCCCGGACTGACTGGCGTGTGCGGGTGTTGTGGTTCCACTGGACCGTGCCGGAGAGTGAATGCCTGGAGGGGCTTAACTAGGTATTCACCCGATCCGACCAGGGTCGCACGACGGCATACGACGCCAGTGCACCAAGGAGGAACCGAGCAGAGGGACCAGGTGCTACTCCAGGACAGACCCCGGACACGGCTGTTGACCCACACAGGGGAATACAGGAACAGACTGGTAGGCTGGCACACAGACTGGTGGGTATAGGCAGGCACGACTGGTATGCAGGCAGGCGGGTATGCAGGCAGGGGGCTACAGGCAAGCACAGCTAGAGTGCAGACAGGGAGGCACTAGCAGGTAGGAACACAGGCGGGATAGGACCCAGTACACACTGGGACTCAGGAACAATACAGGCAGAGGGGTACAGGCAAGCACAGCTAGAGTGCAGACAGGGAGGCACTAGCAGGTAGGGACACTGGCGGGATAGGACCCAGTACACACTGGGACTCAGGAACAGAACCACAGATGTGGCGGACAAACACAGCAGAGTGAGGCCGCCCAGAGAGGTGAGCGAGAACAGGGCAGGACAAGGCCGCCTGGAGCGGTGAGCAAGAGTAGAGCAGGACAAGGCCGCCAGGAGCGGTGAACAAAGGATCAGAGCTGAGCGAGACTGCTGGAGCAGTGAGCAAGAGTAAAGCAGGACGAGGCCGCCTAGAGCGGTGAGCAAGAGTGGAGCGAGACTGCCGGAGCAGCGAGCAAAAGGGTCAGAGCGGAGCAAGGCTGCCGGAGCAGCGAGCAAAGGAGTCAGAGCAGGCTAGAACTGCCGGAGCGGTAAGCAAAGGAGTCAGAGCAGACTAGAACCGCCGGAGCGGTGAGCAAAGGAGTCAGAGCAGACTAGAACCGCCGGAGCGGTGAGCAAAGGAGTCAGAGCAGGCTAGAACCGCCGGAGCGGTGAGCAAAGGAGTCAGAGCAGGCTAGAACCGCCAGAGTGGTGAGCAAAGGAGTCAGAGCAGGCTAGAACCGCCGGAGCGGTGAGCAAAGGAGTCAGAGCAGGCAAGGCTGAGTAGGGGGGACAGGGCTCTGTTCACACGGAACAGACAGGAAGGGAAAGGCAGAGCCAGACACCCACAGGGTACTTGCAGTGAAGTAGCGAGTGGACCACAAACTCACAAACGGGAGTACAGAGACAACAGGCAGGAGTTAGGTACGAGTTCAGACTCTGCAGAAAAAGGAAAGGAACAGACATAGAGAAAAGACAGATGAAAGATAGGAGAGAGTACAGACTGGAACTGAGTGTACGGACGAGACCGACACAGGAGCGGGACACAGGAGCGGGTCTGGGAATACGGCCCCCAGAAAGGCGGGACGAACAGGCAAGGAGCGTGTTCAGACAGGACAGACAAGATACAGGAGAAGGTCTGGGTAATCGGCCCCCAGAGAGGCGGGACGAACAGGCAAGGAGCGTGTTCAGACAGGACAGACAAGATACAGGAAAGGATCTAGGTAATCGGCCCCTAGAAGGCGGGAGGAACAGGCTAGGAGCGTGTTCAGACAGGACTGGAAATACAGCCTCCAGGAAAGGCAGCAGGCAAGAGTACACAGACAGGACTCAGTTCAGACACGGGAACTGATACCGCAAGGCAGGAGACATAGACAGGACTCAGTTCAGACACGGGAACTGATACCGCAAGGCAGGAGACATAGACAGGACTCAGTTCAGACACGGGAACTGATACCGCAAGACAGGAGACAAAGAACGGGACCTGGCACCTTCAGAGTGAAAGCACACACTGAATGAAACACTATGCTCAGGCAGGAATAGATGGGAGCAGCTGAGCTATATACCAGGTGACAGACAGCAATAGGCTGAGGACGCACAAGGGGTGTGACCCACAGCAGGTACAAAAAGCAGGAAGTGATCGGGCGCCGCCCTTAAGCAGCAGAAACAGACACAAACAGACAGCATGGAGGGAAGCCAGAGAGACATTCTGGACTGGAGATCAAGTGCGCGCTCTTGCACAGTGGGAGATGGACCACCATGCAAGGACGCCGCCAGGTATGTTACAGTACCCCCCCCCTTACGCCCCCTCTTCTTCAGGCCTGCCAGAATCTTCCGCAGGGAATTCGAGGACCAGTCGTTCACTTCAAGGAGATCACTTCCACTGTCCACAGGAAAAACTGATCTCATCTGGTTAGCTAGGATGCTACCTCCTATCCAGCCATCCTCAGCAACAGACGAAATGGGTGGAGTACCAGGAACAGCACACAAGGAAGTCTCTCTCCACATATTTTCAGGTGGCACCCCAGAGGGTACAGGAGACAACTGGAAGTCCTTCACCGGGTTGGAGGGGGACAGAGACTTGGGGGTAATCTCTGCTTCGAGGTACATCTTGTCAAGCTCACAGGAAGAAATAGACGGGTTATCAGGTACATAATGAGGAAAAGTCACTGTCTCTTTGTTATCTGGTGGTACCCCGGAGGATTCAGGAAACAACTGGAGGTCCTCCGCCGGGTCAGAAGAGTGCAGAGGCTCAGAGAAAACATCTGCTTCAGAGTACACTAGGTCGGACTCACTGGACGAAGCAGGCGAGGTATCGGGTACCGAGTATAGGAAAGTCTCTGTCCATTCACCACCAGGTGGCACCCCGAAGGGTTCTGGAGACAACTGGCGGTCCTCCGCCTGGTCAGAAGGGTGTAGAGACTCACGGGTAACCTCTGCTTCAGAGTACACTAGGTTGGACTCACTGGACGAAGCGAGCGAGGTATCAGGTACAGAGTAAAGGAGAGTCTCTGTCCTTTCGCTACCAGGTAGCACCCCGAAGGGTTCTGGAGACAACTGGAGGTCCTCCGCCTGGTCGGAGGGGTGTAGAGACTCGGGAGTAACCTCTGCTTCGGAGTACACTAGGTTGGACTCACTGGACGAAGCGAGCGAGGTATCAGGTACAGAGTAAAGGAGAGTCTCTGTCCTTTCGCTACCAGGTAGCACCCCGAAGGGTTCTGGAGACAACTGGAGGTCCTCCGCCTGGTCGGAGGGGTGTAGAGACTCGGGGGTAACTACCACTTTGGGGTACCGATTGTCAGGCTCACAGGACGAAGCGGACAAAGTATCGAGTACCGAGTGTAGAGAAGTCTCTCTCCATTTGTCATCGAGTGGTATCCCGGAGGATTCAGGAGGCAACAGGGGGTCCTCCGCCAGGTAGTAGAGGTGCACAGACTCAGAGGTAACCACAGCTTTGGAGCATCCTTGGACATGCACACCGGTTAAAGTGGGTGAAGCATCTGATGCCGGGTGCAGGAAGTTCTCCTGTGTGGAGTCTGGATGGGCAGAAGTCTCTTCGGGCAGGAGAACCGGAGCACTACCCACGCACATTACCCGTTGGGGCTTCTCCGGGATACAGGGAGATGAAGCTTCAGTATGGACTTCAAGGTTGGGGTCAGGAGGTCTCAGGGAGGACAGACCCTGGCGTGACGGCTTGCCTCTACGTCTAGCACGTCTGGACTGCCTCTTGAGGTTGGGAGATGTATTCCGGAAAGCGTAGTCACCCTGTGAAGATTCTGGGTGGACAGTAGTCTCATTGGGCTGGAGGACTATTGCGCTACCCACACACATTACCCATCGGGGCTGCTCCGGGATATTGGGAGGTGAAGCTTCAGCAGGAGCCTCCGGGTTAGGATCATCGAAGACCATTAGAAAGGCCACCAGGAAGGCCATTAGGTCCAGGAGGATCGGATCCTGTGTTTCATATAGGGGGTTGATCCATTCCAAGGCATCACCCGCCAGGTAAGACATAATGAATGCCACCTTAACCCGATCGGTGGGAAAACATAGAGGGTAGAACTTGAAGTGTAGCATGCATTGCTCCACAAATGCACGACTTTGTCTTGGATCCCCATAGTAACGTGGCGGATCCGCAGGAACGAGAGCAGATAGATCCATCTGGACGGGTGCGTAATTCGCCTGGAACTCAGCAGAGAAAAAAAAAATAAATTTTATTTATTTATTTTTAATGCATGTACTTCTCAGAGAGCGAAGGCCGTGGGGCTCAACGGGAACCATGGCCTGAGCATGCTGTTATGCACACGCCCGGACTGACTGGCGTGTGCGGGTGTTGTGGTTCCACTGGACCGTGCCGGAGAGTGAATGCCTGGAGGGGCTTAACTAGGTATTCACCCGATCCGACCAGGGTCGCACGACGGCATACGACGCCAGTGCACCAAGGAGGAACCGAGCAGAGGGACCAGGTGCTACTCCAGGACAGACCCCGGACACGGCTGTTGACCCACACAGGGGAATACAGGAACAGACTGGTAGGCTGGCACACAGACTGGTGGGTATAGGCAGGCACGACTGGTATGCAGGCAGGCGGGTATGCAGGCAGGGGGGTACAGGCAAGCACAGCTAGAGTGCAGACAGGGAGGCACTAGCAGGTAGGAACACAGGCGGGATAGGACCCAGTACACACTGGGACTCAGGAACAATACAGGCAGAGGGGTACAGGCAAGCACAGCTAGAGTGCAGACAGGGAGGCACTAGCAGGTAGGGACACTGGCGGGATAGGACCCAGTACACACTGGGACTCAGGAACAGAACCACAGATGTGGCGGACAAACACAGCAGAGTGAGGCCGCCCAGAGAGGTGAGCGAGAACAGGGCAGGACAAGGCCGCCTGGAGCGGTGAGCAAGAGTAGAGCAGGACAAGGCCGCCAGGAGCGGTGAACAAAGGATCAGAGCTGAGCGAGACTGCTGGAGCAGTGAGCAAGAGTAAAGCAGGACGAGGCCGTCTGGAGCGGTGAGCAAGAGTGGAGCGAGACTGCCGGAGCAGCGAGCAAAAGGGTCAGAGCGGAGCAAGGCTGCCGGAGCAGCGAGCAAAGGAGTCAGAGCAGGCTAGAACTGCCGGAGCGGTAAGCAAAGGAGTCAGAGCAGACTAGAACCGCCGGAGCGATGAGCAAAGGAGTCAGAGCAGACTAGAACCGCCGGAGCGGTGAGCAAAGGAGTCAGAGCAGGCTAGAACCGCCGGAGCGGTGAGCAAAGGAGTCAGAGCAGGCTAGAACCGCCGGAGCGGTGAGCAAAGGAGTCAGAGCAGGCTAGAACCGCCGGAGCGGTGAGCAAAGGAGTCAGAGCAGGCAAGGCTGAGTAGGGGGGACAGGGCTCTGTTCACACGGAACAGACAGGAAGGGAAAGGCAGAGCCAGACACCCACAGGGTACTTGCAGTGAAGTAGCGAGTGGACCACAAACTCACAAACGGGAGTACAGAGACAACAGGCAGGAGTTAGGTACGAGTTCAGACTCTGCAGAAAAAGGAAAGGAACAGACATAGAGAAAAGACAGATGAAAGATAGGAGAGAGTACAGACTGGAACTGAGTGTACGGACGAGACCGACACAGGAGCGGGACACAGGAGCGGGTCTGGGAATACGGCCCCCAGAGAGGCGGGACGAACAGGCAAGGAGCGTGTTCAGACAGGACAGACAAGATACAGGAGCAGGTCTGGGTAATCGGCCCCCAGAGAGGCGGGACGAACAGGCAAGGAGCGTGTTCAGACAGGACAGACAAGATACAGGAACGGATCTAGGTAATCGGCCCCTAGAAGGCGGGAGGAACAGGCTAGGAGCGTGTTCAGACAGGACTGGAAATACAGCCTCCAGGAAAGGCAGCAGGCAAGAGTACACAGACAGGACTCAGTTCAGACACGGGAACTGATACCGCAAGGCAGGAGACATAGACAGGACTCAGTTCAGACACGGGAACTGATACCGCAAGGCAGGAGACATAGACAGGACTCAGTTCAGACACGGGAACTGATACCGCAAGACAGGAGACAAAGAACGGGACCTGGCACCTTCAGAGTGAAAGCACACACTGAATGAAACACTATGCTCAGGCAGGAATAGATGGGAGCAGCTGAGCTATATACCAGGTGACAGACAGCAATAGGCTGAGGACGCACAAGGGGTGTGACCCACAGCAGGTACAAAAAGCAGGAAGTGATCGGGCGCCGCCCTTAAGCAGCAGAAACAGACACAAACAGACAGCATGGAGGGAAGCCAGAGAGACATTCTGGACTGGAGATCAAGTGCGCGCTCTTGCACAGTGGGAGATGGACCACCATGCAAGGACGCCGCCAGGTATGTTACACCCAACTTATTTATGGAGCATATAATAACTCTAAACTATATACCATATATAAATATATAATAACCCTAAAGTATAAAACAGATAATGATAGCAAAATATACAACTTAGAAAGAATTTTTGAAATATAAAATATACTGTGGTGGCCAAAAGTATTGGCACCCCTGCAATTCTGTCAGATAATACTCAGTTTCTTCCTGAAAATGATTGCAATCACAAATTCTTAGGTATTATTATCTTCATTTAATTTGTTTTCAATGAAAAAACACAAAAAGAATTGTCCTAAAGCCAAATTGGATACAATTCCACACCAAGCCTAAAAAAGGGGGTGGACAAAAGTATTGGCACTGTTTGAAAAATCATGTGATGCTTCTCTAATTCGTGTAATTAACAGCACCTGTAACTTATCTGTGGCACCTAACAGGTGTGGGCAATAACTAAATCACACTTGCAGCCAGTTAACATGGATTAAAGTTGACTCAACCTCTGTCCTGTGTCCTTGTGTGTACCACATTGAGCATGGAGAAAAGAAAGAAGACCAAAGAACTGTCTGAGGACTTGAGAAACCAAATTGTGAGGAAGCATGAGCAATCTCAAGGCTACAAGTCCATCTCCAAAGACCTGAATGTTCCTGTGTCTTCAGTGCGCAGTGTCATCAAGAAGTTTAAAGCCCATGGCACTGTGGCTAACCTCCCTAGATGTGGACGGAAAAGAAAAATTGATGAGAGATTTCAACGCAAGATTGTACGGATGGTGGATAAAGAACCTCAACTAACATCCAAACAAGTTCAAGCTTCCCTGCAGTCCGAGGGTACAACAGTGTCAACCCGTACTATCCATTGGCGTCTGAATGAAAAGGGACTGTATGGTAGGATACCCAGGAAGACCCCACTTCTTACCCCGAGACATAAAAACGCCAGGCTGGAGTTTGCCAAAACTTACCTGAGAAAGCCTAAAACGTTTTGGAAGAATGTTCTCTGGTCAGATGAGACAAAAGTAGAGCTTTTGGGGAAAAAAACATCAACATAGAGTGTACAGGAAAAAAAAGAGGCATTCAAAGGAAAGAACACGGTCCCTACAGTCAAACATGGCGGAGGATCCCTGATGTTTTGGGGTTGCTTTGCTGCCTCTGGCACTGGACAGCTTGACTGTGTGCATGGCATTATGAAGTCTGAAGACTACCAACAAATTTTGCAGCATAATGTAGGGCCCAGTGTGAGAAAGGTGGGTCTCCCTCAGAGGTCATGGGTTTTCCAGCAGGACAATGACCCAAAACACACTTCCAAAAGCACTATAAAATGGTTTGAGAGAAAGCACTGGAGACTTCTAAGGTGGCCAGCAATGAGTCCAGACCTGAATCCCATAGAACACCAGTGGAGAGATCTCAAAATGGCAGTTTGGAGAAGGCACCCTTCAAATATCAGGGACCTGGAGCAGTTTGCCAAGAAGAATGGTCTACAATTCCAGCAGAGCATTGTAAGAAACTCATTGATGGTTACCGGAAGCGGTTGTTCGCAGTTATTTTGGCTAAAGGTTGTGCAACCGAGTATTAGGCTGAGGGTGCCAATACTTTTGTCTGGCCCATTTTTGGAGTTTTGTGTGAAATGATCAATTATTTGATTTTTGCTTCATTCTCTTTTGTGTTTTTTGGCCACCACTGTATACAATATGTACAGTATAAGTTGCATAAATATACAAAAAAATATTATTTTTAAATTCAATATTTTTTTTCAAATATATATTTTTGTAAAATGAGCCTCATTTTAATGATTATTTTTTTAATTTAATATTTAGTATCGTGCTATGCTATTTAAGTTTATACATGAACTTTACATGATTTTTCAGATATTAGTAGGGAAATTGAGTATAATCATGTTCTAAAATAAAGAAATAGTCCTTACCTACCCTTTTAAACAGCTACCTCTGTGCTGGTCTCCACTAATAGACAGAAAGTAATTACTGCACTATCAGTTACATCAACGCTGCAGCCAATCACTGCCCTCAGCAGTGACATTTGCATGTACAGCTCACGGCTTGACGAGGCCAATATTTAGCTGCAGCAGTTATATGAATGATGGATGGGACATTATCACTTCAGGAACAGAATGGACCACCACAGAGGCATCGCTTCAAGGTGTAGGTAATGGCCATTCTTTATTTTATAACTACTCTAATTCTCCGCTCAGGTTTTTAAATGTCCTGAAGCCTCTTTAAAAGGTTTGTCTATCAATGGTCAACTCCAGTTAATTGACTATTGGAAGAAGGGGAGGAAAAGACGAAAACAAATAAATCGGAAAATTGTCAGGTCACGAAGGGGTTAATGAATGTGCCTCGACCCCAGGGCCGTGGGGTACTCGGCAGACGGGCCTTATGGCTGCTTTTGGGGGAGATCACGGTGGCTGGCCCGGTCCGTGACCCAGGGCGGTCAGTGAAAAGGGGAACTTGTATTATATGGGGTTTTTGGGATTATTCGTGACGCCACCTGTGGTGTCTGGTGTGGATCACCAGCGCTGCAACAGTCCTCTGAGGCAGATGGTAGGGCAGCTGTGATGGGACTGCTCCCCACAGGTGGAGCAGGCCTCAGGGCAGTGTAGAGAAATGGAGGAGGTGTGCTGGGCATTGTAGTGCAGGGAGGGAAATGGCACCGGTGAAATAAAGGAGCGGAGGCAGCTCAGTGCAGTCATCCAAGATTTACTCACAGCTCTTAGACAGTCCACAGGTGCACTGTACTGGTGCAAGCCTCCCGCGTCGCACTGCATTCACCGGGCAGGGGTTCAGTCCTTCCTCAGGCAGCTTGGGTGTACCTGGCAGAACCCCACTTTCATATGTACCTTCCTAGACCAACTTCACGCTGAGTCATTACTCCCTCCTGCCCTGCGCTTCTCACTGTGAATCCTATTTGGGTGCTGCGAGGTCCCCCCTGTTCGTCGGAGTTGCACAGACCTGCTTGACCTTACTTGGATTGAAGTGAGAGTTTGGCTTCTGGCTATAGAAGTCAGAAGCCTCTGTTTTTTTCCAGCCGATGCTTGAAGCTGCACGACTGGGCCAGGGGCCGGTCCCCTTCTTGCGGCCTGGATCCTCCTGAAACTTGGCAGGTTCGGGGTGTACGGGTGCCGCCTGCACTCGCCGTACCCCCTAGGATCCCTTCTGCAGAACAGAGCTTACTCCCTGCTCCCCTCCTCGTCCTCAGTCCTAGGTCCTTGTAGTGGAGCAGAGCTCCTACAGAGACTCTGCTCCCAGACTGTTCCTACTCAATCACACACTACTCTCTCCAGACTTGGGCCTCACTGGCTAGGCCCACCTCTGGAGCAGAGCTCCTGCAGAGGATCTGCTCTTCTCATTCTCCTCCTCTGACTAAACACACTCTCTAAGATGGCTTCCCTATTTATATCTCCCTCTACAAGTGCCTCCTCTAACTACTTCCTCCAACCACACCCACTACTGGTTCCCCCTACCTTTGGTTCCCCCCACTCCAGCCAGGGACAGGGCTCAGCAGCTGCGCTCTGCATGTTGCCCCTTCAGCCGGCCTGGAGCAGTGTAGTGTTGGATGCAGGTGTTTGGGGTTCTGTGCAGCACTCCCACCTTACCTGAGGGAAGGGAGGCATCACACCTCGGGGTAAGGTGCAGTACCTCTGTGGCGACTGAACCCTCAGGGGCACCACAAATGCATGAACTCCACTATTGCTATATGCAGGAAAACATAAGGTAGTTAACTTTTATTTAATTAAAAAGCATAAAATTGATCCAGCCATGACAAGCTGTACCCCTGAAACTGATAGACCCCTAACTCTAATGATTTAATTCTCTATGTCCCCAGAAGGGCCTCAAATGAAATGTGGACTAGATAGGAACCTGGTTTAACTCGTAATGAAACTTTTTTCGAAAAGATGGGTGGATAAGGGTGTACAGCCCAGGTGCACTTTCCCCCCAATAAAAACTACAAATAATGTCATGTGACCTCCCTGGGAATTGTTACACTGACATTAGCGGAACAGCACCGCCTTGGGATGTGATTATACACTGTTTATTTTAAATAGGGCCCTTAAATTATTAGGCTAGGATTGTCCAGTAGTGGACTGCCCCTTTAAGTTTGTGCATTGTATAGTATATGGCATGTACAGTAGTTAGCTATTGTGAAAAGAGGACCAACATCTTTGCCAGGCTTCTTAGACCTGTTGTTACTTCTGCAGGTATGACTTTTATGACATGTCACCTTCTCCATTGTCAACACAAGTTTGCACTAAATTTCATAGCTGCACAATGCAGTCCAAACCCAAGTGGAGCTTTGTTGTGAGAAAGTAGTATATGTCCTGTACCGGCACTCCACACCCTAAGCTTTTGCTAATAAAAACACTGGAACCTTCCATGTCGGAGGTGCCATCCCGTCTAGCAATCTGCAAGCAAGGTTCCACCCTACACTAATTGTGCTCTGAATGCAGCAGACTTTTGGGCATACACACCCTGGATCCAATTATTCTCTGGGAGACTGCTCGAGATAGTCCAGTGCAATCTCCTGCAGTCTCTTAGAGATTTAATGGAGCAGAGGTACGCATGCTTGGCCTGTTTTCCCTCTGTACAAGGCTTGCTCTTGAAATCAGTGGGGGTACCAGTGGTCTAATTCAGAAATGTAGTATATTTGTAACAAACCATTTAATTTACATAATGGGTAATTTTATCAAGTCTCATTCTCCGTAAGGCTGCGTGCCCACGATGCGTTTTTCATGCGTTTCCGCTGCGGAATTTCCGCAGTGGAAACGCATCAAAAACGCTTGGTAATCCGCACTCCATGGTCCCCAATGGCAATCCGCAATGTCAATGCACATGCTGCGGATTTTTCCGCAGCGTTTCTGCAGCGCTCATAAATCGGCAGCATGTTCATTAATTTTGCGGAAGCGCAGCGGAATTGCCACCATTGACTTGCATTGAGACGCATATAATCCGTGTCTGTACATTTGTACACGCGGATTATATGCATTTCAATGTGTGGATGGTACCCAGTTCTGGAGGAGAGAAGACTCTCATCCAGACCAGGGTACCATTGTACCTGTAAAAAAAAGAATAAAATAATAAATAAAGTTTATAGTCACCTGTCCGGCGGCTTCTCTCTGCTTGCCGGCAGCGCTTATCTTCCAGGACCTGAGATGACGTCACGGTCATGTGACCGCAGGCTGTCTCGCGAGAGACCAGCAACCAGGAAGAAGCCAGGACGAGTGCAACAGCACACGCGGCGGGGCATTGGAGGTAAGTATAGCTTTATTTTTTTATTTTTACAGTCACACTATATAAATCCATGCCGTTTGCATGGATTTATATAGTGTGACCTAGTTGTCAAGCACTTTCCAAGTGATGCTATCGCCTGGAAAGTGCTTGTCAGTCCACATGCGGAAACGCATGCGTTAACGCATGTGAATCCGCATGTGAATCCGCATGTATTCTGCAGGAAAAATGCATGCACAATCTGCATGCGTTTTTTCTGCCAGGGAGATGCAGAAACGCTGCAGAAATTTTCTGCTTCATTTCTGCCTCGTGGGCACATAGCCTAAAGGTGCATTTACACTGTCTGATAAACCTTTTAACGTTGACGACTCATTGTTTACAATAATTGTGAAATGTGAATGAGCTGAGCGACTGAATGGTGTATCCAAAAGTGCTCATTCATTGTGTATTAAATCAATTAAAAAATTCTTGATCAATTTTTCAAAAATTGTGTAATGTAAATTATTGAATCATTCAATGATTAGAATCTGCAAAAAGGAGGACTGGAAATTAAAATCCTAAATAGGTATGGCTTTCGGAGATTGGTTGATTGTTCAGTAGCTTTTGGGGTGTAGAGATGTGGACTGTCTTACCCTGTTCTTACCCTTGAAGACAACAGAAGGCGCCATGTGAATAACGTTGTGTCTAATGTAAAGTCATGTACAGTATATATAGTGTTAATCCATAAATGTGAGTACAGCATGAGATATAGAATAAGGATAATAGGCTTAGCATATAAGATGGGAAATGGTTAAGGATAGAGCTAGTTCTTCTTCCCCTTTTGTCTGTTTCCTGTTTCCTTTCCCCTTTCCGCCTCACTCAACCCTGTTATTTTGCTCATACCTTTATCCCAACAGCCTAGACTTATTTTTCCTACTCTTCCAACCCTGTCATTTTATAGTTAATAATAATTTTCAACAGTTATGTTTGAAAATCTATTTTGTTACTGTTAAATAGAGATGAGCGGTGTTCGACACGAACTGTTCGCCAATCTCAAATTCGAGCTGTTTTGGGCGATGTTCGAGCCGTTCGGTGAACACGAACGATTTGCAAAAAATCCGGCTGTTCGAGATTATGCTCGATAACTGTTCGTGCACCAAAATCATAACTGGATTTTTTCTCAGTAATGCTGAAAATTAACGTTAATACGCAGTTTGAGTGTACAGCGGGGCGGGGGGAGGGGCAGGGGATGGATCTCTGCATAAATAATGAAGATCTACATTTTTTTTCTCTTTCCTGCATTTACAGTGGGGAGGTGCAATCTGTCAGCCTATCAGCAGCGCACACACGGAGCAAAATGCTTTTTATCACACAAGCGAGGGCATGTGTCATTGGCTGTGTATGTCACATGTCCTTGCCCTATAAGACCCAGCCATTTTCCCAATCGCCACCATTTTCTCATTGCTGCAGCTGCGTGTTAGACGGCACCGCTGTTGCTGTGTGCGCTATACTTTCAGTGTTAATTTCAAGCCAATTTTCTCAGAAATATACAGATAGCTTGGGAGTAGGGAATAGTTGTGATTGCAGTCCTTTTGAGGACTACGTTCCAGCATTTCCTACGACTTTTAGCAGGCAGGTCTGTGCTCTTAAATAGATAGATTGGGAGTAGGGTCTACTTGTAATTGCAGTCCTTTTGAGGACTAGGTTACAGCATTTCCTACGACTTTTAGCAGGCAGGTCTGTGCTCTTAAATAGACAGCTTGGGAGTAGGGACTAGTTGTAATTGCAGTCCTTTTGAGGACTAGGTTACAGCATTTGCTAGGACTTTTTGCCAGGCAGGCCTGTGCCAGTGCTGTGCAAGTGTTTGTCACAGCATTTGGCTGAATCTAGCTAAGCAAATCCTTTTTGGCCTCTTGCAGTGTGTGTTAGGCAGTGGAGTAGCGTATATGTGTTGCAAGCTACACCACCTGTGTATAGAATACAATTTTTTTTACTGCACCTAGCCAAGTAAAACCTTTTGGGCATAGCATCATTCTATTAGGCCATCTATACTAAGCTCTACCAGCTTGCAAATTTCTAATAATTTTTATCTGCATCTAGCTCGGAAAATCATTTTGGGCTTGTAGCAGTGTGTGGGACTTATTCTATTAGTCCACCTATACTAAGCTCCACCAGCTTGCAAATTACAAATAATTTTTAGCTGCATCTTGTCTGGAAAATAATTTTGGGCATAATAGCAGTGTGTGGTACTCATTCTATTAGGCCATCTATACTAAGCTCCACCAGCTTGCAAATTACAAATAATTTTAGCTGCATCTAGCTCGGAAAATAATTTTGGGCTTGTAGCAGTGTGTGGGACTTATTCTATTAGTCCATCTATACTAAGCTCCACCAGCTTGAAAATTACAAATATTTTTTATCTGCATCTAGCTCGGAAAATCATTTTGGGCTTGTAGCAGTGTGTGGGACTTATTCTATTAGTCCATCTATACTAAGCTCCACCAGCTTGCAAATTACAAATAATTTTTAGCTGCATATAGCTCAGAAAATAATTTTGGGCATAGTAGCAGTGTGTGGTACTCATTCTATTAGGCCATCAATACTAAGCTCCACCAGCTTGCAAATTACAAATATTGTTTAGCTGCATCTTGTCTGGAAAATAATTTTGGACATAGTAGCAGTGTGTGATACTCATTCTATTAGGCCATATATACTAAGCTCCACTTGCTTGCAAATTAGAAATAATTTTTAGCTGCATCTAGCTCGGAAAATAATTTTGTGCTTGTAGCAGTGTGTGGGACTTATTCTATTAGTCCATCTATACTAAGCTCCACCAGCTTGCAAATTACAAATAATTTTTAGCTGCATCTAGCTCGGAAAATAATTTTGGGCTTGTAGCAGTGTGTGGGACTCATTCTATTTGTCCATCTATACTACGCTACACCACATCTGTATGTAATAAAATAGTTTTACTGCATCTAACCCAGCCAATCCTTTTGGGCTAATACCACAGTTTGGCCTCTCTACTCTGCTTGGTTTCCTTCTATTGTTTTTTGTTCAAACAACTCCAGAGTTGTCAATTAGTTAAACACCAAAATGAGTGGAAAAAGTCCTGCTGCTGGTGGAAAGGGGAATAGGCGTGTTGGGAAGGGAAAAAAAGGTTGTGTCCGTGGGGTAGGTGTTAAAGCAACAGTAACATCTGCAGAAGAAAGACCATCTTCCAGCCAAACTAAGATGTCTACTTCTTTTACCGGACAATGTGATACGATCCCTTTCTTACGGCCACGTCAATCGCTACAAATTCCAGATGAGGCACAAAAACAGCAGGTGCTTCAACGGATATCAAGTGCTCCTTTAAGTGGGCTCTCCTCCACATCAACTTCAACATCACAAATACTCCAGTCCACAGATGTATCACCCCAATCGCACTTGCTTCCTCACAGCTCCCAAGTCTCCAGCTACCCGTCTGAGTATGGGGTAGAACAGATGGTTGAGTCTGCAGAGCTGTTTACTCATACTATAGCCTGGGAATCAGAGGTCGGCTCCAGAGCTTCTGTGAATCCAGACGAGGAAATGATCTGCACTGATGCTCAGAATCTTTATGAGTCGGATCCAGGACCAGACGCAGAAGGTTCTGACCATAATGTAGAAACTCATTCCCAAACTGAAACTCCTGTTGGTGGAGACAATGAGGAAGACGATGATGAGACTCAAATACCTGATTGGAGCGACAACTTTGGAGTTTTTCGTCAGGGCTGGAAGAGGTTGGCTCTGAGGACGACGGGTGTGAGAACACACAAGGTGATGATGACGAGGTTGCAGATCCCACTTACTGTCAACCCACAGTAAGCCAGTCGATGAGGTCAGCAGAGGAGGTGGAGGAGGATGCTAGTGACGACGAGGTCAGGTTGCGCCTTCCTGGACAGAGACGTAGTACTGGATGCACGTCAACAACTGCATCCTCAAACACAACTCTGCCTCTGACCACAAGTCGTGGTGGCTCCTCAGGTCGCATGGGTGCTAAGCCTTGCATAGCCTGGGCATTTTTTCAGATCGATAAGGATGACCCAACTCGAGTTATCTGTAACATTTGTCATCAAAAGCTAAGTAGAGGCCAAAAAATCCATAGTTTGAGTACTTCATGCATGAACCGTCACATGGATATGAAGCATAAGTTGCAGTGGGAAGCTCACTGTGCTACAATGTGGCCTAGCCGGCCGGGCCAACCACCGTCTGCCCCATCTTGTGCATCCGTGGCCTCTTCATCCTCTGTGACTGGGGGCACAGCAGTCACACCTGTTTTGGGACGCAGACCTGCCACCTCTTTTCCCACAACAGCCAGCGTGATTGGCAGGTCATCATTTTATTTGGACGTGGAAACACCAGCTGGTGTTGAGCGCTCTCCGACATCGAGAGCACCACCTTTGGATCAAGGCAACCTAACATGTCCGCCTGCATCTTCCTCACAGACCGGCAGTTTGCCGGGGACACCCTTCTCAACCCCATCTAAGCACAACAGCCAGCCCTCGGTCCCTCAGATGTGGACAAGTAAAAGACCGGGGCAATGTCACATACATGCCTTGTATGGCTCACGTGTTGAACCTGGTTGTCCAGCAATTTTTAGGCCACTATCCCGGACCAGATGGCCTTCTGCAGAGAGCACGGTCACTGTGTGCTCACTTCTGCCATTCGTATCCCGCAGCTCAGTGACTTACATCTCTACAGAAGTCGTTGGGCCTGCCACTTCACCGGCTAAAATGCAATGTGCCTACCCGGTGGAATTCAACTCTGCACATGTTGCAGCGACTGTGGCAGCACCGACATGCCCTGGTGCAATACATTCTGACGTATAGCCTGGGCCAATGGGATCCAGAGGTGGGGCAAATCACGCTAGAAGACTGGTCTCAGATCAGGGACCTATGCACCCTTCTGCACAGTTTTGAAATGGCGACGAAGATGTTTAGTGCTGACGATGCCATTATCAACATGACTATTCCGGTGATTTACATGCTGGAGCACATGTTAAACAGAATTTGGAGTCAGGTGGTGCGACAAGAGGAGGTGGAGGAAGTAGAGGAGGAGGAGTTGTATGCGGAAGGGCTAACATCTGCAAGGTCCAGACGGTCGGCAGCACCAAGGCGGCAGGCATGTGAGGGTGGGGGAAATGAATTTACCAGGGCGCATGGTAGCAGCCAAACTAGTGAGGAAGGTGCAGGAGCCCAGGAAGAAGTGGAGGACGAACTGATGGAAGACTCATCAGATGAGGGAGACCTTGATCATATTTCTGTTGTGCGAGGTTGGGGGGGAGAGGGCAGAGGAAGGAAGCATGAATGTTACCTTGCCACCAACACAACAGGGACTTTCTGCTCTTGGATGTGCAAGACACATGAGTGCCTTCTTGCTCCACTACCTGCAACATGACCCTCGAATTGTCAGAATTCGAAATAATCCTGACTACTGGGTTGCCACACTCTTAGATCCCTGGTACAAAAGTAAATTTGCTGAAATAATTCCTGCCATAGAAAGGGATTCATGCATGCAGGAGTATTAGCAGAGACTGTTGCAGAATCTTACATGTGCTTTTCCACAAAACACCAATGGTGCACGTAGTGAATCTCACAGTTCTAACTTGCCAACCGTGGGACTGTCGAGTGTTCAACACTCAAACTGTAACAGAAACACAGTATCTGCTGGTAACAGCAATTTTGCGGAATCATTTCACAGCTTTTTTAGCCCATCCTTTGCAAGGCCACAGGAGACAAGAAGTCTGACACATTGTCAACGCCTAGAGACGATGGTACAGGAGTATCTCCAAGTAAACATCGAAGCCATGACTGTGTCACTGGACCCTTGCTCTTTTTGGGCTTCCAATCTGGATAAATGGCCGGAGCTCGCCACTTACGCCTTGGAGATCTTGTCATGCCCCGCAGCCAGTGTTCTCTCTGAACGTGTGTTCAGCACTGCTGGTGGTGTGCTGACAGATAAGCGCACGCGGCTGTCCATTGAGAATGTAGACAGACTCACGTTCATAAAGATGAACAAATCATGGATCCGCAAGAACTTTTCTACCCCTGTGTCATCCTGGGGAGAGTAAAAGCTTGAGGATTTCGTAAAATCACCTCACCAACCGTTTTAAGCTTTCAAATTACTAATAATTTTTAGCTGCATCTTGTCTGGAAAATAATTTTGGGCCTGTAGCAGTGTGCAGTACTCATTCTATTTTGCCATCTATACTAAGCTCCACCAGCTTGCAAATTACTAATAATTTTTAGCTGCATCTTGTCTGGAAAATAATTTTGGGCCTGTAGCAGTGTGCGGTACTCATTCTAATATGCCATCTATACTAAGCTCCACCAGCATGCAAATTACTAATAATTTTTAGCTGCATCTTGTCTGGAAAATAATTTTGGGCCTGTAGCAGTGTGCGGTACTCATTCTATTATGCCATCTCTACTAAGCTCCACCAGCTTGCAAATTACTAATAATTTTTAGCTGCATCTTGTCTGGAAAACAATTTTGGGCATAGTAGCAGTGTGTGGTACTCATTCTATTAGGCCATCTATACTAAGCTCCACCAGATTGCAAATTACTAATAATTTTTAGCTGCATCTTGTCTGGAAAATAATTTTGGGCTTGTAGCAGTGTGCGGTACTCATTCTATTATGTCATCTATACTAAGCTCCACCAGCTTGCAAATTACTAATAATTTTTAGCTGCATCTTGTCTGGAAAATAATTTTGGGTCTGTAGCAGTGTGCGGTACTCATTCTATTATGCCATCTATACTAAGCACCACCAGCTTGCAAATTACTAATAATTTTTAGCTGCATCTTGTCTGGAAAATAATTTTGGGCCTGCAGCAGTGTGCGGTACTCATTCTAATATGCCATCTATACTAAGCTCCACCAGCTTGCAAATTACTAATAATTTTTAGCTGCATCTTGTCTGGAAAATAATTTTGGGCATAGTAGCAGTGTGTGGTACTCATTCAATTAGGCCATCTATACTAAGCTCCACCAGCTTGCAAATTACTAATAATTTTTAGCTGCATCTTGTCTGGAAAATAATTTTGGGCCTGTAGCAGTGTGCGGTACTCATTCTATTATGCCATCTATACTAAGCTCCACCAGCTTGCAAATTACTAATAATTTTTAGCTGCATCTTGTCTGGAAAATAATTTTGGGCCTGTAGCAGTGTGCGGTACTCATTCTATTATGCCATCTATACTAAGCTCCACCAGCTTGCAAATTACTAATAATTTTTAGCTGCATCTTGTCTCTAAAATTATTTTGGGCATATTAGCAGTGTGTGGTACTCATTCTAACCAACCGTTTTAAGCAACTCAGGGGCAATTGATGCCACTTAAGTGGTGTCTGTGCCACTAATTTTTTAAAAAAATGGAGACTCTTTTTGGAGTCCCCATGCTTTGTTTTACGTGACGTTGCCATCATCAATTAGAGGTGGGTTGGGTCTCCTCCCCCCTTTTAACCGTAAAAAAATACATACACTATGGCTTGGGGTAACACAGATGGTTGAGTCTGAAGAGCTGTTTACTCAGAGGTCTGCTCCAAAGCTTCAGTGTCTGCTAGTCTGCATAGTATCCCAGCTGCGAAGCAAGCTACACCACCTGTGTATCTAATAATGATTTTTAAATGCATCTAGCCTAGGCAGACTGTGGGGACCCCTAACGAAACCCAGACGCTCAGCCCCCTAACGCCCCCCTTTCATTGACAATACAATCATGTAACTCTTACAACTGGATGAGTGAGGATCGGTCACAGCTTTATTAACTGTTTATACTCATTCCATTAGAAATGCATTTTATTTCTAAAATAATTCAGCTTGTTGCAGCATGCCCTGTGTCTCCAGTCTCCACAATGGCAAGTTGGCCAACAAGTTTAACTCTCCAACATGTCCTTTCTATTTCCAGGCCACGGAGGATCCTGCTTACTCGTATGCAGGACTCCGACCCCCATCCATCACTCTTAATGCTTGTTCCACTCCATCCTGGAGTCCTGACAGTAATATGTCCAGTCCAATATCCATTAAGTAAACACCGTCAGGCCGTATGAGGCCTGCTTTATCTCCTTCCAGTTGTCGGTGTCGTATCACTACACAGCCTCTGTCTCTTATAAATTTTGCCATCCGAATATTTATTACCTGCCTTGCCCGTTCGATGGCCGTGATGTCTCACGCACCTTGCCATACCGTTCTCGGCACAATCTCTGACCATACTACAGTTAGTTTTGTGAAAAATTCTCTGAAGCGCTCAGTGTCTAGTTTCATTATTGCCATTAGTTATGTGCTCTTGTGATAAGCTATGTCGTTTCCCCCAGCCAGTAGAACTAAGATGACCGGACCTCTTGCCTCTCTCCCTACCTTGATTACCTCCATTAGTACCTGTGGCCATTGCAGGCATCTAATACCTCTCCAGTTCAAATATGTGTTATGAAACTCCAATTTCCTCCCGCCTGGGCGGACTTTCACCCTTCTTTCTGCACAATATATATACGAGTTCTTAATCATTGCATAGCAAAAAAACAGCAAGGAAGTGGTATTTATATGTCATGTCCTGCTATGCACCTGTTCAAGGCTGAGTTAATCAGAAATTTAAACACACATACCATGATAAAATCGTATAGCATAGAAACAATGCATATAAATGTAAATAATCAAAAAGAAAAAGAAAAGAAGAAAAAAGGAACATATATATAATAATAATCTATAAATGATCACTCATAATGATACATCAAATCATGTCTGATGTTTAAACCCGCTGGTACACGTGTATTTAAAGTATAAATCCACCAACTTTCTCTATTAAGGAGCTTTCTCCTATAATCATCCACCAAATCTCCACCAATCGCCACGGCCCACGGAGGGGCCACCACAGTCAGTGAATCCTTCCTTATTTAGTATAGAGTCTACCAATATTTTGGATGTATTAGCCCAGCTGCGAAGCAAGCTGCACCGCCTGTGTATCTAATGAGAATTTTTAACTGCATCTAGCCTAGGCAGACTGTGGGGACCCCCAACCAAACCCAGACGATCTGCATCTAACCCAGCCAATCATTTGTCGCAACCTTGCATAGCCTGTGCATTTTTTCAGATCGCTAAGGATGACACAACTCGTGTTATCTGTAACATTTGTCACCAAAAGCTAAGTAGAGGCCAAAAAATACATAGTTTGAGTACTTCATGCATGAACCGTCACATGGATATGAAGCATAAGCTGCTGTGCGAAGCTCACTGTGCTACAGTGCGGCCTAGCGGGCCGGGACAACCACCATCTGCCCCACCTGTGTCATCCTGGGGAGACTAAAAGCTACTGTGTAGTCTTTTCCAAAAATTTGAGGGAATTACCACAGGAATGGTTTGGAAGAGGTATAACAGTTTAGGTAGGACGTTCATTTTTAGTATACTTATTCTGCCGAACCAGGAAAAATCCTTCACCGTCCAAGAAGTAAGATCTTTATGGAGTTGTTCAATAAAGGGCCCAAAATTAAGATAAAATAGACCGGAGAGGTCTCTATGAATACGAATTCCTAATTATTTGATACTCTGTGAGGGCCAGGCAAAGGGAAAGTTGGACTGGATGGAATTCTGTATGGATTTGGGGAGGGAGACATCGAGGGCCTCAGACTTCGCAGCATTGATTTTAAAATTTGACCATGTAGCAAAGTGATCTATTTCAGCCATAACAGCAGGGATGGATATATGTGATTGAGTGATATATACTAGGACATCATCAGCAAATGCAGAGCACTTGTACTCGGTGCCTCCCACCTCAATCCACCTAATATTGGGGTTATGGCGATTTGATGAGAGCAGGTGCTCCATCACTAGGATGTATAAGAGAGGGGACAGAGGACTTCCCTGCCTTGTCCCATTGGTGATTATGAAAGGTGATGAAAATGTTCCATTTATCTTCAGCGTAGCTGACGGATTGCGATACAAGGCCATGATTTTGGCTATAAAATGGTCCCCTAGACCCCTACCCCAAGCTTTTTAAGAGAATAATATATGGCGTGCCAGGAGACTCTATGGAATGCTTTCTCAGCATCCAACGAGAGTATCTAATTACAAATTTTTAACTGCATCTAGCCCAGGCAATACTTTGGGCCTAGTAGCAGTGTCTGCTAGTCAGCGGAGTAGCCAGCGCCTGTAGATCTAATTACAAATTTTTAACTGCATCTAGCCCAGGAAATACTTTGGACCTAGTAGCAGTGTCTGCTAGTCAGCGGATTATCCCACCTGTTGAGCAAGCTACACCACCTGTAGTTTGGACACTTAATTTTTTCAAAGGAAATGCTTCGGGCCCCCGGGACACTCAGTGAAGAGCATCGGGGAGGCACCCCAAGTCACAGGGGCTGGGACTGGCGTTAGGATGCCTTGCGGTGGACCACCAAGCTCGATCCTTATAAAAGCTTTTTAACTGCAGCAGCTTTAGTGGACGCTACTGGAGCTGGAATTACGCGGCTGCTGGCATGAGACATGCCCTTCAATAGATCCTTGTAAAAGGATTTAAAGTGTATTCATTCAAATTAGAGAGACAATTTAAATTAAAAAGCTTAGAGCTGCCTCCACCACAGGGGGGCTCGCTCGACCCACCAGCGGACAGGCACCAGTATTGGGAGAGGGGGGCTGGCCGTCAGGGTCCACCGCAGCTCTGGCACAAACCCGGCAACACGGAGGTCGCACAGGCAGGAACGGACTGGCCGTGTCAGCTTCGCACTTTTTTGGTTTTTAGAAGGGCATAACATGCCTATATCTGTGTTTCCCCCTCCTTTTACTCCTCCACCTCTTTTCTTTTCGCATGACTATATGTACTTGTCACTTTTCCATGTGTTAGTTGTGTCTTCTGAGCAGTTTGTCAGGTTTTGGACACCTTTGAAGGTGTTTTCTATGTGTTTTTATGTGTTTTTGTTTGCCTGCCATTGGTTTTAACGGTGTTCGAAGGTGTTCGACGAACAGTTCGACAAACAGTTCGATGAACATACGGGTGTTCGACGAACCGAACCGAACTCGAACACTATGGGGGTGGCTCAACTCTACTGTTTAATCCAATAAAAATAATTGAAAACAAAAAAAAATAAAAAAGGATAGGGCTAGTCCAGTGGGTTGGCACTAGTGCTCTTCCTGGCCAGAGGGAGTTCAGTGTCAGATTGTGAAGTGTGTAGTGAGGGCCTAGTTCAGGTGAGGTGGGCTGCTAGGGGCAGCATGAGCCAAGTATTCAAGGCAGTGGGTGGCCAAATAAAGACCCCTGATTGACATTCCTGCAACATCTGGGGCCTAGGGAATGGGCCAAGTACCAAGGAGCGGGCCTTGTCTTCTGACATCACGAGGTTGGTGGACGTGGAAGTACTTGGGGGGGCAGGTGGACAGTCCCGGGTGCACTGCTGGAGTGGACAATGAATCCCTGAGGCTGATGGAGTGGGCTTGGGGTTAGTCCAGCATGAACAGGTGGCAGTGCTGAAGAGGAATTGTACTAAAGAGGAAGGAAGTGTGAATTGCTGTGCCCTATCCTACCTGTACCCACCTGATGAACTTGGATTGTTCAGTAAATGTTTGACGGCTACAAAAGAACTTGGTATCCTATGCATGGTGTGCGGCGGCTCCTGAGAACGGAGGCCTGGAGGCAGCGAAGGCTGCGGCCTAAGAGTGAGTGTGATGCACCCAACACCCTACAGCACACTGGGACTGGGATTTATCTTCCAAAGCAAAACCGGACAGCAGCTTGGTCACGACTACCGCTCTTGAACACTTTACAGGGACATTGGAATGAGTTCCGCTACTGTTCATGTAGAACTGTGAAAATGATTAACAAACATTTTATCGCATATTCTTTTATATCAATGGAATTTTTTTTGTACAATACTTTACGAGTTCATGTATTGGGAAAATATAGCATCACTGATGGGATTTAAACTTTGAACGCATCTACACTTAACATTGTCTGTGTGATCACAGTGCAAAATGTCCTATATTAAGATACAATTGATATTTAACCATTTCATTCATAATTCTCATCCTTAATAAACACTTATCTGACATCATTTCCTGGTTGTGAGATCTAATCGTATTGCTCATCGTTTAAATGATTATCTGATCTGGTAAAAGAACCCTACTGAAATGACACTACTGCTATGAGAGTGAGGACTAAGAAATGTAGGCTGACAGCTAATAACTATATGTTCTTCTTCTAGAGGGAACATACTCATATCGATGTCACTTAGAAGTGATGCTAGATTAGAATTGACATTTCCAATCATCAACTTTGACCGATATTGATCTTGCAGTTCATATTCTGCTGCATTGTCAGCATTCAGGTAGGAATGTTCAGAGAATATCACTGCACAGCAAAAACTAGGCACCTCGTATAAACCCTTCATAGGAAGGGGATGATATAGGAAATTGCATTGATGCACAGTGTGATGGGATAAGTATCTCTTCTCTGATGTAAAAGTGTGTGTTATCTACTGTATGCATTTTTTTGTGTGTGTGCAATGAGTCTGGTGCATAAAATGAAGAATCATTTCCAATGTACTAAATTATTGTGCAATATTGTGGCGAATAATTGGTATCTACAGTAACATCTGATACATTGAATATCTTTTTTAAATACATAGCAATATTTCTCTTGTTTCTCAATTACAGCCTGTGTTGGAGACCAGAGCTGTATTCATAATTCTGCTTGTTGGTTTGAAGCACAACTGACAGGAAGAGCAGCACACTAGAATGCGCCAATTGTTATTTTTTTTTTATAGCTTCTCATAACCAATATTCACTCCGTATTAGATACAGCGATGAATGGTAATGTATTGGGTATTACACCCTTCATCAGGCATAAGAAAACGAAGTATTGGAAATAGACATTGGTATAAACTCCCTTCTTCATTTCTTTACGCCTGGTGAAGGGTGACTATAAGGGTGACCACTGCTGACCATAAGAGCTTACACTCTACAGGAGAGAGAGACTTACCAGTGATTCTGGAGATGGAAAACGACTCTGTAGTACAAACTGTGCTCCACTGGGAACCACTGATCTGCGATGGCCCAGGTACTGACCACCACTGTACAAGGTGTGATAATCCACTAGATGTCATAACTGCAGGGCACAACTACCCAAAATGATGTTAGCCTGTTCTCTGATGCTTCAGCAGTCTGGGAAATGATACTAGGAAGTTTTTTTTATTTTTTGTGAACCGTGAATCAAATCTCAAAATGTTTGAACTTGCATGGAAGCACAAATTTTAGAAAATCCAACTCAAACTCAATCACATGTCCTTATGACTGTAAGAGGATGTATAAGATTGCAGAAAGTACAGACTTAGACAGTCTGTTCTCATAGATTTTCTGTCCATCTTTTCACATGGGCACAAGAACATAGGAGACAGACACTTTCAGAAAAAAGCACTGATTGAGTCCATTTGAACTGTGTCCATTTTACCGATGACAACTGTGGTAGATCGGCTCACTCGGCTATGCATTGAGGTATAAACTGAACACTGTCTCTTTAAATTTTCAATTGGTTTATTGTGCAGCATAAACCAATAAAAAGTTCATGGAAAATAAACATAGCCCATCTGGCCTAATGGCAAACAAAAAATAGGAAAAGAGTCCAGCAAAGTTCTTGCACCGGCCGTGGTCCGGCCACTCCGGTTTAGCAAAAACCACACGGTTCAGGTTCAGCAGGAACAAACACATGCTCCTCTCTCTGGTGCTGGCCTTCAGATACTGACCACCTCCTGAGTCAAAAGGCTGGCTTTTTATAGCCCCTACACCACGCCCTGGAGTGGAGATAGGGTGGATAGCTTCCCTCCTAGCACTTAGCTATCCACCTATAAAGCATGCCCTAGTAGTTCTGGCTATTAACCCTCCGTCACATACAATATCGGTTCTAACGAGTTCACATACAATGTGACTGTCAGGCGCAGGCTAGAAAAATACCTATAATATCTAATGTTTGCAATTTCAGTGCTCTAAAAGTGATCAGTGACCTTCATAGGGATGTAATAAAAGAGACTACACATAATCAGGTGCAAAAAAACCCATTTACTTAACATAAAACGAATAACTCTGAAATACAAACATTTCAAAACTCCCGCCAAATAGTCCCCAGTTCGACTCTGTCCAATAACTTTACAAAAAAAATTTATGGAAACAAACTTAATTTTAAGGTACCTTAAGTACTATTAAACACATATTCAATCAGAATTAGATCCTGAAGTTTCCCCAGAAAAATTACACTTGCAGAGCAAAGAGCAAGAATTACACATCATTTTTGCATGTGTCAGGCAGATTGCATTATGACATTTGTGACATTCATAATTAGAAAGCCTTCTGATTCCGCTTTCCGTGGTGCAGGTGGTGCATCTCCTTCTTTTGGGAGGTGGTGCAGGTGGTGAATTTTCACTATCATCTTCTGGGCGGAATCTTTTGAGCTGAACTTGAAGGCGAGAGGGGATACCGATTGTTTACATACTTCTCCTGCGTAGCTCTCCAAGCACTAGTTCATGGGCCAATTTTTTCAGATAGAATTGTCTACAGAGTGGTTCAAGCTTGTTTTCAAGGTAAATGACTTGTGAATTTATACCACCCAAATTCAACATAGCAAAAAATATGACCATTGGCCAGCGTTTGGTGTTTCTGCTGACGTTGAAAGTTGAGCACATCTGATCAGCTGTATCAACACCCCCTTTGGTTGCATTATAAAATGTAATTATCTCCGTTTTTTTTGTGCCTCAGTCCCAGGATCGATAGCATCATCATCATGAAGTGTTGATAGAAGAAGTACAATTTTTTTTGCTTGTGGTACATAGGAAACCAAAACCTTTCCATTATGGAATGCAAACATACTGCTGTACTGTTGTCTCCCTTTCGCACTTACAAACTGTGTAGGCAATTCTTTTTTATTTTTTCTTACAGTTCCGACATATGAAAGATTCTGCATTTTCAGATAATCAATCAGATCACAATTTGAAAACCAATTGTCAGCTGTTATATTGCGACCCGATCCAAATAAGGGCTCAGCCAGTCTTTTTACAACATCACTGGTTTGTTGCTGACACAGTAAGGACCTTCTTGTTGTTTTCCTGCATAAACTTCCAGGTTGTAAGTGTAGGTCTTACTGGCATCAACAAGGGCATACATTTTTATTCCATATTTGTTAGGCTTTGATGGAATATATTGACGAAAGGCACATTTACAACGAAAACCAGGGAGCATTTCGTCAATAGTGAGATTCTCCCCAGGGCAATAGCTATTTTTACAGTTTTCAACAAATTTTTGGAATATATCACGAATTGGAGCAAGTCGGTCATATGTTTTACGTTCGGTTCGGGTAGTTCTGTCGTCAAACCGAAGGCAACGAATTTGAAGCTTGAATCTGTTTATGGACATAACAAGGCCAAATTTTTCAACTCCATCCCCATCTTTACTCCAAAGTTCCACCAAACTTTGTCTATTTGCCCTATAAGTTCCTGCAAGGTATAATAATCCAAAAAAAGCACGCAGTTCTATTTCATCTGTGGCCTTGATGGTTCTGTTGCAGATGAACTTGTCCTTTATAATGTCTATATATTGGTTGGTATATGTGACAATAGAGTCCAGAATGTCATCTGTGAATAAACTATTCCAGCATTCAACTGCAGTTTTTGCATTACTTGCAGTTCCTATAACTGCAGGAAGGTGAGTAATAATGTTTTGAGGTTCCCTACGTTTTTTCTGGAGTGGCTTCTTGTTCCAATGTTTTTTTTTATCTTTTCCCATATAATAAGATTCTACATCTTCATTCTCATCACTGTCACCATCTTGCTCTGTTTCAGAATCCACTTCACATACTTCGACCTCATCATGAGAATCAATCTCACTTTCCTCTCCTAAATCCTCATTCAGTGTGCTGTCTGCATCATCTAACAGCATGTTTGTTACTTCCTCAACATCAAGGTTTTTTGATAAATTGTACATTTTCCTCTCCATTTCAGCAGATAATCTGAAGCAAGAGAAGGAATATGTGTTAGGGAACTACTGTAAATGCCTGAGCAGCACACTTTCTTTTTTAATCTGCCTTATTTCTATGAAATATCCTCACACTTTGTGCTATACATTCATAAAACAAGCTAAATAAACAATTGTGATGAATAAAAACATAAAATACCAACCTTATTGAGTGTGACGTGTTCACATACAATGAGCCTGAGAGATTAGCGCAGTTATATCTGTCCTCCTGAAGCTCTGCAATCCAACTGTGGTATGAGGTTTCACAGAGCTGCTAGAGACAGGAGACTACCTGGAGGGAGGTGATTTCCTCACAATCTGGTGAGGAAGGAGAAATGAAAGTAAAAGAGATGTGCCTGTCAGACCTATTGTATGTGACGGAGGGTTAACCCTCCTAATGTGCAGGAGAAACCTCTATGTTTTACATCACTGAAGAAAAAAGTCTCAGAGACACGTATCTCCCCTCAAGTATTCTGTCAGTGACTTTGTCACATATACCCCCCTCTGCCCAAAGCAGGGGGTTAGGGCACCTTCAGATACCAGACCGGGAATTCTAGAGAAGTCATCAGAATTTCCATGTAGTTTCCCAGGCTTATGCTCTACATGAAAATTAAAGTCTTGTAGTGCTAGGAACCACATAGTTACCCGGGCACTTTTACCTCTCTTTTCTCTCAGCCATCTCAACGGGGCATGGTCTGACACCAGTCTAAACTTCTGGCCTAGTAGGTTGTATCTTAGTGTATCTACGGCCCATTTTATAGCTAGACACTCTTTTTCTACTATCGTATAGTTTCTCTCGCAGGACGAGAGCTTCCAGCTCAGATAGAGAATGGATGTCCTTCCCAATTTTTCTCTTCGGGGAGCATTGGTCCTAGACCACCTTCTTAAGTGTCTGTCTGGACCACAAATTCTTTCTCAAAGTCTGGTGCGACCAGGACTGGCTGCTTACACAGTGCTACTGTAGCTTCAACTGTTGGAATGCCGTCTCACTTTCCTCCGTCCATTTCACCATTGTTGATCTGGTGCCTTTGAGGAGGTCCGTGAGTGGCACGGCCACTCAGCGGTTGTGGCCAGTTCTGGATTGCCTCCACTTTATTGACTTGTGGCTTTATCTCGCCTCTCTCGACGTCATAGCCCAAGTACTTGACTTCTTCCTTTCAAACGGCGCATTTTCTCAGATTTATTGTAATTCCCGCCATCCTTAGAGCATCCAGAATCACCTGTAACTTAGGTAGATGACTAGCCCAGTCTGGGCTAAAGATCACAATGTCGTCCAGGTAGGCTGTGGCATACTTCTTATGTGGGGCTAGGATCCGATCCCTAGCCCTCTGGAAGGTGGCTGGGGCCCCCTGCAGTCCAAACGGTATCCAAGTGTATTGGAAACACCCATCAAGTGTTGAGAAAGCCGTCTTCTCCTTGGCCGTGTGAGACATGGGGATATGCCAGTAGCCCTTTGTCAGGTCGAAGGTGATGATATACCGTGTCGGTCCAAGCCTCTCAATGAGTTCGTCAACGTGGGGCATCGGGTATATGTCACACTTGGACACCTCATTCAGCCTGTGGTAGTCGTTACAAAATCTCCACTCCCCATTGGGTTTTGGCATGAGGACGATGGGACTTTACCATCTACTGTTCGACTCCTCTATCACCCCGAGGTCTAGCATTCTTTTCACCTCGGTTGAGATCACCTCTCAGTGTGCTTCCGGAATCCTGTAGGGCTTCAGGTTCACTCATATATGCAGCGCTGTTAACACATCATACTCTACCACCAGAGTACGCCCAGGCAACTCTGAGAACAGGTCACAATTCCGCTGTAGCAGTTCTCGACATTGTTGCTTCTGGGCCGGCGATAGAGTCTCTGCTATCGTGACTTCTTCCACCTTGCCTTCGGGAGCGGCTCCCAGGCAAGAAGCTTCCACAGGTTCCCGGTCTCACCACGGCTTGAGCAGGTTCACATGGTACACTTGATGTGTCTTGCTTCGGCCAGGTTGGTGGACTTTATAATTAACTTCACTTCACGATCGGCATCACTTTCGCCATTCTCTCCTGCATCTGGGCGACATGTTCAATGTTGCTCTGGTGTGGCGTAACCTCGGCTTTCCAGGTTTCCTTAGCGATATCCAGGAGCCCTCGTGGATGTCGTCCATACAGTAACACAAATGGGGAAAGCCAGTGGAGGCTTGCGGAACCTCCCTTATCGATAAGAGCAGGAACAGCAGCAGGTAGTCCCAGTCATGTCCATCCTTCTCTATGACCTTCTTGAGCATCGCTTTTAGGGCTTTATTAAAGCGCTCTACTAGGCCATCTGTCTGCGGATGGCAGACGGAGGTTTGCAGCTGGGTAATCTGGAGGACCCTACACAGCTCCTTCATTACCTTGCTCATGAACGGGGTCACTTGATCAGTTAGTATTTCCTTCGGCAGACCGGTCCTGGCAAATATTTGGACAAGTTTCCTGGCTATTCACTTACTTGATGAGTTCCTTAGTGGCACTGCCTCTGGATACCGAGTCGCATTGTCCATGACCACCAGAATGTATTGGTGGCCCTGGGCTTATTTGACTAAGGGCCCCACTAGGTCCATAGCAATTCTTTCAAAGGGAACCTCAATCACTGGTAGTGGAACTAAGGGACTACGGAAATGGGAAGTGGGCGCGGATATCTGGCAGGTAGGGCAGGACCTACAATAGTCTAAGATTTCCCGGTAAGATCCTCAACCCCTAAGTATCCCCCCAGAATATGTGAGTGGGCCATGTCCAATACCATCAAATGGTATGGCCTTGGAACCAACAGCTTTTCTACTACCTCTTCACCTTTTAGTTTAGTTACCCGGTCTAATAGCTCCCCCTGAACTGCAAAGTGTGGGTACCTGGTGTCCGATCCTGGCTCTTGAGCAACACCATTATGAACAGTAACATTGTCCCACGCCCCTTTCAAGGTCAAGTCCTGAACTTGAGCTGACCCAAAGTTCTCTCCGGGCACCTCTAATTCAGGGAGGTCGGTCACCTCAGTCACAGTCTTGTCCACGTCGCCAGCAAGGACACACAGTGGGAACTCATCAACTTCCGATGTCAACCGGGGTAATTCTCTTGGGTCGTGGGTTTTGTCCACGTGACTCAGTCTGGATCCTTTCCCCCACAAGTCCCAGAACAAGGGAGAATCATGCCCCAATATGACGGGATGCATCATGTCCCTGACCACACCGACCTCCTGGGATTGGGCGCCACAGTCTGCTCTGACTGTCACACTGGCCACTGGGTAATTCTTGGCATCCCCATGTATGCAGCCGAAGCCCAGAGATTTAGTAGGGATCAGCTGGCGGGGAAGGGTGGCACTGATTAGGGTCACCAGACTCCCAGAGTCCAATAGTCCAAGCACCCTTACGCCATTAATGGAAATGGCACATGCCTGCGGCCCCTCGCCGGGTTGATTGTCCACACTGCAGGCTGGATAATCGTAATATGAACACTGTCTGCCTAGGCTGCAGTCCATGGGCTCAGGGGATATATGGCACCGGGCAGCTACTTGTCCAGGGTTGTGACACCGCCAACAAACGATATCTCTCACAGCAATCTTTACGGCACCTTCAGAGGAAGTGGGATGCCCCCCAGTTGTGGCTCTGAACCCCTTCCGTGGTGTACCTTCTCCCTTTTGGGTATCCCAGTACGGGGCAGTGACTATACCCGGTTTCCGGAGGCATTTCTCAACAACCTGGTACCTCTCTACTAGGCAGACGAGGTCATCTGCTTTCTGGAGATCACCTTGGGTGACCCAAATCTGTACTCACTTAGGAAGGGAGTGTATGAACCTATCAATCATCACTCGCTTGACCATCTGGGCAGGAGTGAAAGACTCTGGCTGCAACCACTTCTGAAACATCAGGTCAAACATCTGCGACTGAGTGGGTTTGTCGCCATCATACGCCCAGTGGTGGACTCGTTGGGCTGTCATTGCCATACTCACACCCAGGCGTGCCAAGATTTCTGTCTCTAGTTTGGCATATTCTTTGGCATCTTGCAGTGCTAACTCATAATATGCCTTTTGGGTTCACCTGACAAATATGGAGCCAAAACTTCTGCCCACTGTTCTGGTGGGAGTCTCTCTCGTTCTGCTACCCGTTCAAAAACAGTCAGAAATGCCTCCACATCATCCCCTGGGGTCATCTTTTGCATGGCTCGTCTTACTGTTTTCCGGATGCATGCACCATCACCTGGAGTTGGGGGAGGGGCTGTTGGCCTCCCATGAACTGCCTCTGCAAGTAGCTTAATCTTCTGCTGCTGCTGTCAGTACTCGTCTTGTCGATGCTGCTGCTGTTGACGGAACTGGTCTTGTTGCTGTTGCTGCTGTTGGATCTGTTGCATCAGTAGTTTATTTGTCTCCTGCTGCTGCTCCCGTTGCTGCTGCTGTATGTTCTGCTGGCTCTGCAGGTGCTGCTGCATGCTCTGCTGGTGCTGTGTTTGCTGCGCCTGCAGCGCCTGCAACAATTGCTTAAGCAGGTACTCGATTTTTTCCTGCGTCACTTGGCGTCAACCAGGACATACAACGCCTCTTATAACAGTCACAAATGTTCACTGGGAATGCTGCCCGCACTTCCAACACCAACTGTGGTAGATCGGATGACTCAGCTACGCATTGAGGTATAAATGGAACACTGTCTCTTTAAATTTTCAGTTGGTTTATTGTGCAGCATAAACCAATAGAAAGTTCATGTGAAATAAACATAGCCCATCAGGCCTAAGGGCAAACAAAAATAGGAGAAGAGTCCAGCAAAATCCTTGCACCTGCCGGGGTGTGGCCACTCTGGGTTAGCAAAAACCACACGGTTCAGGTTCAGCAGGAACAAACACACAATCCTCTCTCTGGAGCTGGCCTCCAGATACTGACCACCTCCTGAGTAAAAAGGCTGGCTTTTTTTAGCCCCTAATCCACGTCCTGGAGTGGGGATAGGGTGGATAGCTTCCCTCCCAGCACTTAGCCATTCACCTGTAAAGCATGTCCTTGTAATTCTGGCTATTAACCCTCTCTGCACCTAATGTGCAGGAGAAACCTCCATGTTTTACATCACTGAAGCAAAAAGTCTCAGAAACACGTATCTCCCCTCCAGCATTCTGACAGTGACTTTGTCACGCAACACACAGGGCACCTTTTCTTCTTTGGACTATAATACTTTCAGATGTCCTGAACCATTAGAAACCTTTATCTTTAACATGTTTGTCTATAATTTTTTTCTAATCTACTGAGACAACTCTTTCCTTAGCTTTCTTTTCTCCCTGTTCGGTATTGTACACCATGATACCAAACAGCAAAGTGACTACTTTTCACCCCTTATATAGCCATATTGACTGATTACAAGTTTGTAGACACCTGTGATGCTAATTTCAGGAAACACCTTAGTTTATCATGTCCACATGGACAAATTATTTTCAATCTTTTCTAGGAGTAACATAATTTTTGTGTTGGCTATTTTTATTAGTTTTCTTTTTCAGTTGAACCACAATTCGAAAGAAATGTCTCATTATCATCAGTTGATATTCAGTAAATTATAATTGAATATTACTTTTGTCAATTTCAAGTGATTTTAGTGACCATTGTAAGTTTTTTCTTACCTTACCAGAAGGGCATTAACAACCTTATCTATGTGTCTATGCCAGCTGAACAAATATTTGACTCAAGGCCCCATATACTTTAGATCGTTGTTGGTTGAATGATAGTTTGGTTGACCATTCGGCTGGTAGACATCTCATCTGAATCTCCCATACTCATGAGCATTCGCTTTGCCGAGCCCTCCTGTGCTCTCAATGAGAAGTCTCTAATTGTAGTTTACCTCTAGAGAAGAGAAAGATTGGCAGTCCAAAGTAGGACATGCCAGATCCTTATATTCCCTATCAATCATCTGTCACGGGCCCCACATTAGGCTGTCTGTTGAACCCTTCGATATCAATAGGTTTGGGCGATGTTAGTCCAATGTGTGTTTGGGGGGTTTAACTACTATTGAAATAATATGGGCACTTTTAGTCTGACTTACGAGTAGGGGGCATGACAGTTTAAAGTGCATGGAAGGTATCATTAACTCCAAATTTGGCCCTGACTGTATATATAATTATGGATTGCAAGTTTTGCTAGTCTATTCTATACTGTGATTCAGTTGCAAGACCGCACTATTCTCCATGACAGGCATAGTTAATTCCTTTTTTTATTTTATAAGGCAACGATGGAAATGCCTCTCCCTTTAGGCTTCTCATTAATCAGAGTCATCACTTCCCACAGTTAAAAAAAAAAATCTTGTTGGAAAAAAAATGTTATAATGAAAAACATCTGTCATATCCTTCCTATTTAAACATAGTTCGAACGTCTCATAAAGCTCGGCACAGTATATTAACCGAGGAAGAGATACTATTTCATTTCTCATGAATGAAGTCAGAAATAAAATTTTCTGTCACTACCCTCATCAAGTCATAAGCCTGCTCATACATCTTTTCACAAAATGTCGTTAGACTTTTAAGCACAATTGGAGAAATCTGGTTATTAAATAGCAATTGCACTGGTAATTCAATATGTGCCAGGTTTTCGGTATCTGAGAATAATGAGAAAGTTTAGGAGCACATTTCTGATCACCTGAATCATCTGTTCTCTTTTACATCCTGATATTATACTTAGTACTAATGGCTGTGGCTACCTGGAGTCTGGATCGTCATTCCAAGTCTCAGTTCTGTTACAGGCTATTATATTTTGAGTTTATTGACCAGAATTAAGAATGAATTTTATTGAAAAAAATGTACTATTTTCCCTGAGAGTCACCAGTCTCAGTTAGTCGCTTTGTATAAAAATTACTAAAAATTAGGACAGTAAAATCAATGGTTTAGCTCGAAATGGAATTTTTCAAGAGAAAATGACTTATTGTTTAAATCAGGCTTTTGTGTTGAAAGCATTTTTTTTTCAAAATTTTGATAAAGTTTTTTTCTTAATTTTCCATATAAATACAATATATATATATATATATATATATATATATATATATATATATATATATATATATATATATATATATATATATATCTATATATCTATATATATATATATAGATATATATATATACATCCAACTGAACTGTCCTTCTGAGGACTAATCCGGCTGCATATAATCAGTGCTAGGCAGGCAGGCAGTGTATGTGGCAGTCTGCAGTGTATGATACAGCATAAGAGGGTCCATTGAACTTCTTGTTTGCTTCTGCTGTAATAATTACAGATATTTCTAGACATAGAAAGGCATTTTTTTTTTCATCTTAATCCTGGTTATTTGTTTAAAAAGCAATCCAGAGTACACCAATTTTCTGCTCCATTTGCTTGTTCTCACTGCAGAATAAAGCCATTTCTGTCCCATATTTCAGCAATAAAAATCCAAAAATTTGAACTGAACGTGGAAGATATTGGCCTCCATTTTCATTCCGTTGCAGTGTGTCGGTGAAGCTATTCACACTAGGTCTCTGTGTAGAATAATATTAGTAAATTACAGACCTACTATTTAAAATCGTGGTTCTCTGTCAGACATATCACCTATAAGACTGTTCAAAAAACAGACATTTCTTCCATTTTCATTTTATTGCAGTGTCAGTCAAGCTTTTCACACTCGGTGTCTGTGAAGGATAGTATTAGCAAATTACAGGCCTGATTTTTAAAACAGTGGTTCTCTGTCAGACGTATCACACATAACTGCGTTCCAAAATCAGCCATTTCTCGTGAACGTGGAAAATATTGTCCTCCATTACAAATGGGCAAGGTGCGTGGCAAGGGACGCAGAAGTGGACGTGATGGTGCATGCAGAGGCCAAAGCCGAGGACGTGGACGTGGGCAAGCTGAAATTGTGCCGGAACAAACACCCACATCTTGTCGCTTGACCTTCCTGTCCCAATTAATAGGGGACCTTAGAAAACCACTATTGAACACAGGGCACACTTGGACATCCAAAAGAGCAGTTCACTTTTCCATTTGTAGATTTGGGCCTCTCACCCAGCCAGCTTCAAGCGAGTCAAGAGGAGAATGCGTGTAGCGATGCCCAAATATTGGAGCAGGTACGGTCACATGACGTCAACGGTGGGAAAGTGCAATTACTTTCGCAAGAGGTGGATGATGATGATGATGAGACACAATTGCCAGAAAGTCAGGAGGAGGACCAGGGTGCGGAAGTGGAAGACGAGGTGGTGGATGATATAGCAACTGACCCAATCTGGCAGGGGGACATATAGAGCGAGGACAGCAGCACACAGGGGGAGGGAAGCGTAGTGCCACAACAAGCAGGAAGAAGCAGCATGGTGGCCACATACACAAGGTGGTAAAGCATTCCTTGTAACGGCAACATGACGGAAGTTGCCAGTACAACTGTTAGATCTTCCCGAGTCTGGTTATTTTTTAAAGACTCTGCAGATAACCCCAAAAAAGCTATTTCCACCTTCTGCCAGGCCAGCATCAGCAGGGGTCGCAAAATTAGCAGCCTGACCACCACCAGCGTGATCAGGAACATGGCAACAAATCACCCGACTAAGTGGGCCGAACCCCAGAGTGTCTACGGGTGACACCACTGCTTGTTCCGCTGTTGTGCATGCAAGCCAATCCCCTGTCCATAGTGTCCATGCGTAGATTCCTCCTGCCCTGCACCTGTCGTTGCACACTCTCAACTAGCACGTCCACTTCCTTGTCCCAGCGCAGTGTTCTGTTGTCCCTACCCCAGTCCTTGGAATGCAAACGCAAATACGCAGCCAACGCCCCACAGGCCACACTACTAAATTCACAGATTGCTCTCGAAATGTTGTCTTTTAGGCTTGTGGAGACGGAAGCTTTCCGCAACCTGATGGCGGCGGCCATTCCTTGGTGCTCGGTCCCCAGCCGCCACTATTTCTCCCGCTGTGCCATTCCCTCATCACACAAGCACGTGTTCCACAACCTTAGACGTGCCCTCAACAATGCAGTTACTGGAAAAGTCCACCTAACCACGGACACATGGAGAAGTGCTTGTGGGCAGGGATGGTACATCTCGCTGATTCCACACTGGGTTAATATACTGGAAGGTGGGACCCAGTCGGACCTTGAGATGGAACACGTCCTCCCGACGCTGAGGATTCCGGGCCCTGGGTCAATCTGGGTTGCCCCCACATTCTAGAGCTCCAGGCACCTCCTCACCTTCTCCAGCCTCCATCCCCAAAATCACCACATCATTCGCAAGCTGGAAGCAATGCAGGACTGCCTCGGCCAAGCGGCAACAGGCTGTGCTGAAGCTAAAATGTTTAAGTGACAAACCGCACAACGCTGAAGAGTTGTAGACAGCTCTGAAACAGCAGGCAGATGTCTGGCTGACACTGCTGAACCTACAGCCAGGCATGGTCATGTGTGACAATGGCCGGAACCTGGTGGCGGCTCTGAGGCGAGCTCACACACATACCATGCTTGGCCCATGTGCTTAACCTCGTTGTTCAGCAGTTTATGAAAACCTACCCGGATCTGCTGGATCTGCTAGTCAAAGTATGCTGCCTGTGTGTCCATTTTAGAAAGTCAGCTACAGCTTCCGCCACCCTTGCCATGTTTCCGCAGCATTTGCAGCTTCCAGGTCACCAACTGATCTGCGATGTACCCACACGCTGGAACTCTACATTGCAAATGTTGGAAAGGATTTGTAAGCAGAAAAGGGCAATTGTTAACTACCAGCATCAACAAGGCTGTCGGTATTCAGTTCAGACTCCACATACAAGACCTCAGGAGTGGAAATGGATATCAGACATATGTACCATCCTCCAAAACTTTGAGGACTCCACCAAGATGGTGAGCGGCAATGACGCCATAATTAGCGTCCCCATTCCGCTTTTCTGTCTTCTCAAACGCTCTCTGTTCAAAATGAAAGAGGATGCATTTCAGGCAGAGCATGATGATATGGAGCAAGGAATCATACAAGATGATTACACACAGCCCAGCCTCATCATGGATTGGGTGACAATGAGGAAGAGGAGAAGGAGGAAGAGGAAGAACAGGAGCTAGTTTCCTGCGCTATAGACGGTACTACCTGCACAACTGTCATATCGTCTGTTCAGCGTGGAAGGCCTGAGGACAGGGAGGAGAAGGAAGAGGAGGAGCATGAGGAGGAGAGCATGGTCAGTCATCCTGTTGGTGAGGACACGGAAGTCTTGCCTCTTTTCAGTCTGGCACAAATGAATTTGTTACGCTGCCTTTCCCGTGACTCTCGCGTTGCCCAAATTTTGAGTGACAGTCATTGTTGGATTTTGACACTTCTAGACCCAAGCTATAAGTAGAACTTTCTGTTTCTTATTTCTGCGCAGGACAGGCCTAATAAAATGGTGCAGTACGAGAAGGCCCTTGTTGCGCAATTATTAAAAGAGTTCCCATCTGAAAACGCTGGCGGGAGAGGTCACAGTTCGCTGGACAAACAAGGAGTACAGGCAATATAGACACAAATACAATCCAGTAGAGGCAGAGGAACACTGTCAAAGTTCTGGTACAGTTTTCTCAGACCCTCTCATCGCCCAAGCCCTGATGTGCGGGGAACTCTCTCAAGGAATGAAAAGTTTCAGAGGATGGTGAGGGAATACCTTGCCGACCGTACCAACGTCCTCCGTGATTCCTCTGTCCCTTATAATTATTGGATATCCAAGCTGGACACGTGTCATGAACTGCCTCTCCACTCCTTGGAGGTCCTGGCCTGCCCTGCCGCAAGCGTTTTGTCAGAGCGGGTTTTTAGTGCCACCATTGGAAGTATAACCAATAGGTGCATCCGCCTGTCAACTGAAAATGCTGACAGGCTGACTCTTATCAAAGTGAACAAGGGCTGGATTGGTCCAGACTTCTCAACACCACCAAATGATAGCATCATTAAATAAACACAAATACAGTGTTTTTTTTTGGGAGGTCTAACTCTATTCCCAAGCACCTCTGTCTTCACACCCAGACATGGGTATACACTTGTCCTCCTCCTTCTCCGCATCCTCATCCTCCACCACCATATCACCACCATATGTACCATATCAACAAATTTACGTCTCTTGCAAGGGACATTGGAGTTTCTCAAAATTTTTGGCAGCCGTTGCTTCACTGTATAGGCAAACAGCATGAGAGACACACTTCCTAATAATGGGAGCATTATCTTGCAAGAGGCCCCCCGACCTCTACGCCTCTTGCAAGGGACATTGGAGTTCCTCCCAATTTTTGGCAGCCGTTGCTTCACTGCATATGCAAACAGTATGGGAGACCCACTTAATAATAATAAGAGCATTTTTTGTCAGAGGCGCTCCTACCTCTACGTCTCTTGCAAGGGGGATTGGAGTTGTTCCAAATTTTTGGCAGCCGTTGTATTCACTGCATACCCTTTAACTGTATAGCAGACCCTCTCCTTTCTAACGGGACTATGTTACTGTGTCTCAGCTCTGTGTCTTTAAATTGTTAGTAGGGTTTTTCCTAAACTCACTGCATACCCTATAACTTAATAGCAGATAGTGATGAGCGAGCATGCTCGCTACTGCTGGGTGCTCGCCCGAGCATCTCACTGCTAGAAATGCTTGGCGCTCGCCGAGTATCTCCGGGATTGCTCGGCGGGAGCTCGGGTCCCCTCCCTGCATGTTTTGCGCTCTTTAGAGCGCCAATCAACATGCAGGGATTGCCTGCCACTCACTGTAATGCCGAAGCCATGTTGGTTGCGGCATTATAATGATTGGCTGGCCACACAGCGTCATCAGGTCTATATCAGACCTGGCGCCGCCATGCTCATCACAGTCACTCTGGAATCAGGCCGAGTAGGGAGAGGTGCTGCTGAGCTAGGGAGAGATTTGCTTTTGTATTAGGTAGTGTAGGGAGAAAAACAGTACATTACACATATCCATCTTAACAAATAGTCCATTTGAGGACTAACTAATCCATCTGTAGAGATATCAGGCAGGCAGTGTATATAGGCAGGCAGGCAGGCAGGGTATATAGCAGACTGCAGTGCATATAACACAAGAGTCTCCATTCCAATTCTGCCTTCTGCTGCTGTTAGATATTTCTATACAAAGGCCCAGGTCTCAGAGGCCAGGAATACTTTTTTTTGGATCTTAATCCTTATTATTTGCTTAAAAAGCAATCCAGAGAACACCGATTTTCTGCACCATTTGCTTGTTGGCACTGCAGAATACAGCCAGGTCCTTTCCATATTACAGTGCTAGAAATCCAGCTATTTAAAATTGTGTTTTCTCCATCAAACGGATCACATATACGTTGTCAGAAAATACTGCCATTTCTGGCCTCCATTAAAAATTTCCTTTAGTGTGTCAGTGAAGCAATTCACACCAGTTTGCTGTTCAAACTACTTACCTACAGGCCAGGTATTTAAAACTCTGTTTTCTCGGTCATACGGATCACATATACGTTGTCAGAAAATACTGCCATTTCTGACCTCCATTAAAAATTTCTTTCAGTGTGTCAGTGAAGCAATTCACACCAGTTTGTTGTTCAAACTAGTTACCTACAGGGCAGGTATTTAAAACTCTGTTTTCACCGTCACACGGATCACATATAAGTTTGCTCCAAACTCAGTCATTTGTAGTGAGCGTGGAAGATACTGTCCTCCATTTAAAATGGGCAAGGCACGTGGCAAGGAATGGGGAACTGGACGTGATGGTGATGGTGCATGCAGAGGCCGAGGACAAGGCCGGGGGCAAGATGAAATTGTGCCACAACAAACACCCACATCTTCTCGCCTGACCTTCCTGTCCCAATTCCTAGGGGACCGCTGCACACCACTATTGAACCCAGAGCAGTGTCAAAAGGTTGTTGGTTGGATAGCGGATAATGCTTCCAGTCACTTAGCCACCACCACCACCACGACCCTGTCTTCCACACGGTCAAGTCTCAGTAGCCGTGAGACTGGACTGCATATTCCACACCCTGATCCTCCTTCCTCCCACCATGCCGTGTGCCCGGAGACAACTGATCCCACAATTGGACACTCTGAAGGGCTGTTCACTTTTACATTTATAGATTCATTCCTCTCACCTGGTCAACTTGAAGTGGGGCAAGAGGAGATCAAGTGTAGCGATGCCCAAATATTTGAGCAGCAACGGTCACACAAAGGCGACAGTGGGAAAGTGTCACAAGAGGTGGACGATGATGAGACACAATTGCCAGAAAGTCAGGAGGAGGACCAGGGTGCGGAAGTGGAAAACGAGGTGGTGGATCGTATAGTAACTGACCCAACCTGGCAGGAGGACATGCAGAGCGAGGACAGCAGTACATAGGGGTGAGGGAGGCAGAACACCCCAACAGGCAGGAAGAAGCAGTGGGGTGGCCGCAGACAGAAAGCAGGCAACCGTTCCCCGTAACACCAACACGAAGGAAGTTGCCAGTACAACTGTTAGGTCTTCCCGAGTCTGGTTGTTTTTTAAAGACTCTGCCTATATCCCCGGAAAGGCCATTTGCACCATCTGCCAGGCCAGCATCAGCAGGGGAGGCAAAACGACCAGCCTGACCACCACCAGCATGATCAAGCACATGGCAGCAAAGCACCCGACTTTATGGGCCAAACACCAGGGTCCAGGAACAGTGTCTGCGGGTGGCACCATTGCTTCTTCCGCTGTTGTGCATGAAAGCCAATCCCCTGTCCATGGTGCATGCGAGGATGCCTCCATGCACCTGTCATTGAGCACTCTCAAGTAGCAGCATCAGGAAGCATGTCAAAGTTCTTTCCCAGTGTAGCGTTCAGTTGTCCATACCCCAGTCCTTGGAATGCAAGTGCAAATATGCAGCCAATGCCCCACAGGCCACACTACTAAATTCCTACATTTAACGACTGCTTGTACTCGAAATGTTGCCTTTTAGGCTTGACGAGACGGAAGTATTCCGCAAACTGATGGCGGCGGCCATCCCTCGGTACTCGGTCCCCAGCCGCCACTATTTCTCCCGGTGTGCCGTCCCCACATTACACAAGCACGTGTCCCAAATCATTAGCCGTGCCCTCAACAATGCAGTTACCGGTAAAGTCCACCTAACCATGGACACGTGGACAAGTGCTTGTGGGCAGGGACGGTACATCTCGCTGATGGCACACTTGGTTAACATAGTGGAAGCCGGGACCCAATCGGACCTCGGGACGAACACATCCTCCCGATGCAAAGGATTGCAAGCCCTAGGTCAATCACAGTTGCCCCCATGGTCTACAGCTCCTCTACCTCATCCTCCTCAGCTTCCTCCTCCTCATCAGCCTCCATCTCCGAAATGACTATATCAGTCACAAGCTGGAAGCACTGCAGAACTGCTTTGGCCAAGCGGCAACAGGCAGTGCTGAAGCTAATATGCTTAGGTGACAAACCGCACAATGCTGAAGAGTTGTGGACAGCTCTGAAAGAGCAGGCAGATCTGTGGCTCACACCGCTGAACCTACAGCCAGGCAAACACGTGTGTGACAATGGCCGGAGCCTGGTGGCGGCTCTGAGGCGAGGCGAACTCACACGTACCATGCCTGGCCCATGTGATTAACCTCGTGGTTCAGCGGTTTCTCAAATCCTACTCGGAGCTGCCGGATCTGCTTGTTAAAGTACGCCGCCTGTGTGCCCATTTTAGGAAGTCAGCTACAGCTTCCGCCGCCCTTGCAGTGTTTCAGCAGCGTTTGCAGCTTCTGGCTCACAGACTGGTGTGTGATGTTCCCACACTGGAACTCTACACTGCAGATGTTGGGAAGGATTTGTTAGCAGAAGAGGGCAGTTGTTAAGTACCAGCATCAACAAGGCCGTCGGTATTCAGTTCAGACTCCACACATAAGACCTCAGGAGTGGACATGGATGTCAGACATATTTACCATCCTCCAAAACTTTGAGGATTCCACCAAGATGGTGAGCGGCAATGACGCCATAATTAGTCTCACCATCCTGCTTCTCTGTATTCTGAAACGGTCTCAGCTCACAATCAAGGAGGATGCATTGCAGGCGGAGCGCGATGAGATGGAGCAAGGAACCATACAGGGTGATTACACACAGCCAAGCCTCATCTCATCCCAATGTGGATTGGGTGACAATGAGGAAGAGGAGGAGGAGGAAGGGAAGGAGCTAGTTTCATGCACTATAGATAGTACTACCTGTACAGCTGTCATACCGTCTGTTCAGCGTGGATAGCTAGAGGACAGAGAGGAGGAGGAGGAGAGCATGGTCAGTCATCCTCTTGGTGAGGACAAGGAAGTCTTGCCTGTTAGTAGTCTGGCACGAATGGCTGAGATTATGTTATGCTGCCTTTCCCATGACCTTCGCGTTCTCAAAATATTGGGTGACAGTCATTACTGGTTGGTGACACTTCTAGACCCCCGCTACAAGGAGAACTTTATATCTCTTATTCCTGAGGCGGACAGATCTACAAAAATTGGGCAGTACCAGAAGGCCCATGTCGCGAAACTATAAAAAAAATTCCCATCTGAAAACGCTGGCGGCAGAGGTCACAGTTCGTTGGACAACCAAGGAGTACAGGCGAGAGAGACACAACTTCAATCCAGCAGAGGCAGGGGAACACTGTCAAAGTTCTGGGACAGTTTTCTCAGACCCTCCCATCGCACAGGCCCTGAGGCGCGGGGTACTCTCACAAGGAGTGCAAAGTTTGGGAAGATGCTGAGGGAGTACCTTGCCGACCGTACCAACGTCCTCCGTGATTCCTCTGTGCCTTATAATAATTTGGTTTCCAAGCTGGATACGTGGAATGAACTGGCGCTCTATGCCTTGGAGGTCCTGGCCTGCCCTGCCGCCAGCGTTTTATCAGAGCGGGTTTTTAGTGCCGCCGGTGAAATTATAACTGATAAGCGCATCCGCCTGTCAACTGAAAATGCTGACAGGCTGACTCATATAAAAATGAACAAGGGCTGGATTGGGCCAGACTTCTCAACAACACCGAATGATAGCAGCGTAACATAAACTCAAATCCAGTGTCTTTTCTTGGGAGGTGTATTCCCATGCACCTTTTCACACCCACACATTGGTATACGCTTCCTGATTTTGGCCATTTGCTCTTGTCCTCCTCCTTCTCCTCATCCTCCACCATCATATCACCAGGATGACGTTGGTCCGTTATGCAGCACCCACATAATTTTTTTAACAGGTGTTTATGATGCCCGTGAAAATTTTTTTTTATACAGTATGTTCATGTATACCTCCCAGGGGTACATGTTTGTCAGCCCATACACTTAGTTCATAGGCATTACAAATATAGGAGGCCCGCTCCTTTCTAATGGGAACATTTTTTTCAGGAGGCCCTCCTCCACATCTCTTCCAAGGGGCATTGAAGTGCCTCCAAATTTTTGGCAGCCCTTGCATTCACTGCATAGGCCAACACTATGGGAGACTCTCTGCTTTCTAATGGGAATTTGTCGTTACTGTGGCCCTGCTCTGTGTGTCTTTAAATTCTTAGTGGGGTTTTTCCTAAAATTGGTCAGCCATTGGACTCACTGCATACCCTATAACTGTGTAGCAGACCCTCTCCTTTCTAATGGGAACATGTTGTACCTTGTTACTGTGCCCTGCTCTATGTGTCTTTAAATTCTTAGTGGGGTTTTTCCCAAATTTTTGCAGCCCTTTCAGTCACAGCATGGGCATTACCACTATAGGAGACCCGCTCCTTTATCATGGGAACATTTTTTTTAACTGAGACCCTCCTCTATGTCTCTTCTAAGGGGTATTGGGTTGCGTCAAATTTTTGGCAGCCCTTGCAGTCACTGGATACGCAATAACAGTATTGGAGGCCCACTTGTTAATAATGGGAACAGCAAAGCATAGCCGGCTGATGTCTCACTTACAATAGCTACTGCCGACTGCTGGCCTTTTAAGAATAGTAAGGGCCGTCTGATGTCCCTATAAAAATAGGCTTTATGACTTTCAGAGTCCCTCCATCTTAACTAAAAAAGGATGTGTCTTATGATGTGTCACACACTACATTGCCAGATAAGGTTGTAAAATGTTAAAATGTCATTTCCCGGTGAATGCATTTGTCTTAAAATATATCGTAAAAAAAAAACAAAACAATAGGATCTTTCTTTAGTATAAAAAACAGCGTCACCAATTTAACCTCAATGTAATCACATTGTTCAGCTCATGCACCTCCTCCTTCATCTCCGAAAAGATCACATCAGTCACAAGCTGAAAGCACTGCAGCACTGCCTTGGCCAAGCGGCAACAGGCTGTGCTGAAGATAACATGCCTAATGCTTAATTGACAAACCGCCCAGTGCTGCAGAGTTGTTGAAAGCTGTAACACAGCAGCCTGATCTGTGGCTCTCACCGCTGAACATACAGCCAGGCAGGGTCGTGTGTGACAATGGGCGGAACCAGGTGACGGAGAAATTACAGCCGGGGTAGATACGGTTTCGCTCTATGCCAGCCCTTTCACCGAGCTAAAGAATATGGCTGTGGTGAAATACAACTCCCACTGAGAAGCTGCTTCAGATTGAAAAACATTGTTCCCATTGTTCATTCTGAGGGCTAACCTTTCTCACCCACTCAAGAGCCCCATAGCAGCTGCAAAGTTAGTGATATCATGAACTTTCCTGAGGTAGAAGCCAAGGCACACCAGAGGATTCTATGGTGGGACCCTTCAACCCTGCTGAGAAGCAGTCCTGGCTAAGAAAAGTGTGTGGAGGGTTCCCTGACACTCTGTGGCTGCTTTTTTACTGAGAAAGAAACACACGCAAACATGGGGAGAACATACAAAGTCCTTGCAGATGTTGTCCTTGCTGGGATTTGAACCCAGGATCCCAGTGCTGCAAGGCTACAGTGCTAACCACTGATCCAATGTGCTGCCGCTCACCCTCTAATATCTAACAGGCTGGAGAAACTTGCACCTACTGCCACTCTATCTTCAGCTCCTTTGTGAGAAAATGTATTTGGGCCGTCACTCAGTCTACCAAATAAAATTCCTGAGATGGAAATTGGGGATGGCTTTGCTACTGGTACTGGGGGCAGTGCTAATACCATGGGGTTGTACCATAGTTTGCTGGAAATATCCCAAGCTGGTAGGAGGCAAGAAAATTCCCACAGAAAAGTACCAGCAGTAATGTTCAGGCCACATTTTAAGTGCAATCAGCTTTAGAGGACTTCCTGGGAGATATGACATGCAGGGTAGATACGGTTTCCCTCTAGGCCAGTCCTTTCACCGAGCTAAATACAACTCTCAGCCAAAAAAGTTGTGGACTGGCTCCGTACCGTCCCTGGCCACATTCACCTGTCCACGTGTTTGTGGTTAGGTGGTCCTTCCCAGTAAGTGCACTGGGCAGGGCACGGGTAATGTTGTGGTACCCTTGCTTGTGGAATGCGGAGGCGATACCGGGAAATATAGTGGCGGCTGGGGACTGAGTATGGACACCCGGCCGCCGCCGGCATGAGGTTGTGAAAAGCTTCCGCCTCCACGAGCTTAAAAGGCCATTTTTCAAGTGCAAAGAGCGGCCCAGAAATCTGTCAGTTTAGTGTTGCGGCCTGTGGGTGGGTGGGTGGCTGGCTGCATACTTGCACTTGCATTCGAAGTAACAGAAAACTAAGCAGATGATGGCCTCTATCATCATCATGGCCTCACCTCGGCACTATGAACTCTCCTGAAGGAGAAGCCATGGTCGGCCGGAGGAGTCTCCCGTTCTCTGGTGAGCCCGTCCAGCCCTGCAAAAAAGCAGCCCCGGCTAAGAAAAGTGTTGGCGATGGTTCCCGGACACTCTATGGCTGCTTTTTTAATATGGATCGGCCATGCTTATGCATGTTATTTCTCAAAACGCATTGCAGATCAGGCCATTGTCCAACTCTGTATTCAAGAAATTAAATGCGCAAAGAAAGATGTGTGTGTGTGTGTCAAAGCACCACCGACAAGTGCAAGTTGATGTTGGATGGGCTGCCATTGCTTCTGCAACAAGCTCAATTTCAGGACTTCCTGGGAGAAATGACACGCAGGGTAGATACGGTTTCCCTCTATGCCAGTCCTTTCACCGAGCTAAATACAACTCTTAGCAGAAAAAGTTGTGGACTGGCTCCGTACCGACCCTGGCCACATTCACCTGTCCACGTGTTTGTGCATAGGCGGTCCTTCACAGCAAGTGCACTGGGGAGGGCACGGGTAATGTTGTGGGACCCGTGCTTGTGGAAGGCGGAGGTGATACCGGAAAATATAGTGGCCGCTGGAGACCGAGTATGGACCCCCGGCCGCCGCTGGCATGAGGTTGTGAAAAGCTTCTGCCTTCACTAGCTTAAAAGGCCATATTTCAAGTGCAAAGAGCTGCCCAGAAATCTGTCAGTTTAGTGTTGCCGCCTGTGGGTGGGTGGGTGTCTGGCTGCATACTTGCACTTGCATTCCAAGTAACAGAAAACTAAGCAGATAGTGGACTCTATCATCATCATGGCCTCACCTCAACACTATGAACTCTCCTGAAGGAGAAGCCAGGACCCACCGGAGGAGTCTCCAGTTCTCTGGTGTGCCTGTTCAACCCTGCAAAAAAGCAGCCCTGGCGAAGAAAAGTGTGCGGGAGGGTTCCAAGACACTCTATGGCTGCTTTTTTAATGTGGATTGGATGTGCTTATGCATGTTATTTCTCAAATTGCATTGCAGATCAGGATATTGCCCAAGTCTATAGTCATGAAATTAAAGGCGCAAAGAAAGATGTTTGTGTGTCGTAGCTCCACCAACAAGTGCGAGCTGATGTTGGATGGGCTGCCATTGCTTATGTAACAAGCTGTATTAGAGGATTTCCTGGGAGAAATTACATCCGGAGTAGATACGGTTTCCCTCTATGCCAATCCTTTCACCGAGCTAAAGAATATGGCTGTGGTGAAATACAACTCTCACAGAGAAGCTGTGTCAGACTGAAAAACATTGGGCCCACCAAAGGATGTGATTCTGAGGGTTCACCTTTCTCCCCCGCTCAACAGACCCATAGTTTGCACCTATTATGAACTCTCCTGATGGAGAAGCCACGGCCCACCCGAGGATTCTCTGGTGGGCCCATCCAACCCTGCCAAGAAGCAGCCCTGGCTAAGAAAAGTGTGTGGGAAGGTTCCCGGACACTCTATGGCTGCATTTTTAATGTGGACTGGCTTCGTACCGTCCCTGGCCACATTCACCTTTCCACATGTTTGTGCTTAGGCGGTCTTTCCCAGTAAGTGCACTGGGGAGGGCACAAGTAATGTTGTGGGACACGTGCTTGTGGAAGGCGGAGACGACACCGGGAGAAATAGTGGCTGCTGAGGGCTGAGTATGGAACACCCGGCCACCACCGCTATGAGGTTGTGGACATCTTCCGCCTCCATGAGCCTAAAAGGCTACATTTCAAGTGCAAGCAGCTGCCCAGAAATCTGGCAGCTTACTATTGCGGACTGTGGGTGACTGGCTGAATACCTGCTCTTGCATTCCAAGGAATGGGGTAGGGACAAATGAACGCTGCACTGGGACCAGGAGGTGGACGGTGATTGTTGTAAGTCTGCAACGACAAGTGCATGGCGGGAGGCATCATCGCATGCGCCAAGGATCACTTATGATTGGCACATTTTTAGGCAGTGACCTGGTAGTCAGAGATGCTTCCAGGGGTCTTCCCCATGCTGTTCCCATGTCTTTTCAGCACTGCATGCATGTGTCTGATGATGTGTCACACACCACATGGTCAGATAAGGTTGTAAAACGTTAAAATTATATTTCCCAGTGAATGCATTTGTCTTGGTTGAAAGCAATGCAAAAGTGCAAAAACACATCAAAAACGCTGCATGTGAACATAGCCCAAGGTGTGGAGGAGCATTTTTGTTTTGGTTCATTTATTTTGCCTTATATACAAGTCTTTACCCTGGAAAGGATGTTCTTTAACATATTTCTCAGGAAAATCCATTTTGGTTTCATTTTTGCATGTTTTATTTTGAGTCCGTAAAAGTGGCATAATACCTCTGACAACATTGTTGACAGAAGTGACCTGGGCATCAGAAATGCTTCCAGGGGTCTTCCCCATGCTGATCCCATGTCATTTGAGCACTGTTCCCATCGATTTGGACAATTTTTAGGCCCTCTGCAGACCGCCGGGGGGAGCTGCCTGAAAAATGCTTGAGTTTCCCTTACATTACATTGGGCTTGTTACTCGGACTGAGCTCTCGAGCATTCCAATTTGCTCGACTCGAACAACGAGTACCCAAGCATTTTAGTACTCGCTCATCACTAGTCATGTTCAATGTACAGAGTCACTGTTGTTCAAAAATTGAAAAGCCCCAATCAAGACAAAAAAATTTGTTATTGCCTGATTTACTCCTTTGGGGGCATTAGAAAGGTTGGGTGTACAGTAACAAGCTACGAACATTACAGGCACTCTGAGAAAACATACAGCGAGATATTCAGGCTATGACCCTAGACGTCCTGCGGAATAACTTCTACAATATGGAACGGCGCGCGCAAGCGTGCTTGGATGCGAACAGTCGACATTTTAAACACCTTCTTTAGAACATCAGTTTCTCATGAACCATGGTATGTACAGTCCAAATTTCAGTACGATAGATACAGCAATTTTTCTGGGTAAAGTAAGAAGTGAATCACCCTGTATTTCACTAAGTAATTGATTTGTTCTAACGCATGTATTCAGTATATGCTAATAAAGAGTGCTTGAAAAAAACTAATTAAGAAAATCTATCTACAAGAGCACTTTTAATTTCTTTACATGTAGATACAGATAAGCCATAGTTATGGGCATCAAAAAATTGTATTAATGAAAAAATAACTATCTTCTTTTACAAGCGCAATCTGTTTTGTTTATTTGTTGATTTCCTCCTGTATTATTATGATTATATAGCGTTTTTTTCCTGGGCTTTTAATTACTGAACATTTAGCTTTGTCTTTGTGCTAATATTGTTCGAATGTAGAGGTGTTCTTAATTGTTTCCCACTGTTATTATTGAAATGGCTTCATGATTATGGAATCTGGGTTACTGTCGTCTCTTAAAGCCGCTTGCTATTAGTTGGAGTTTGAAAAGAAGAAGCTAATAATAGGTATTGAACAAATGGCTGCAATTATTAAATGGTAACAACAGGGAACTTTTCAAACAATGATGGCGTTTCAAATTATTTAATGTGAGTTTAGAATAGTTAAATTCTCTAAAATATTTGCATGGCATTTGTTCCTCTACACTGTGTGCAGAATTATTAGGCAAGTTGTATTTTAGAGGATTATTTTTATTATTGATCAACAACTATGTTCTCAATCAACCCAAAAGACTCATAAATATCCAAGCTTAATATTTTTGGAAGTTGGAGTGGGTTTTTTTTAGATTTGGCTATCTTAGGAGGATATCTGTTTGTGCAGGTAACTATTACTGTGCAGAATTATTAGGCAACTTAATAAAAACCAAATATAATCCCATCTCACTTGTTTATTTTCACCAGGTAAACCAATATCAGTGCACAAAATTTAGAAATAAACATTTCTGACATACAAAAACAAAAAAATTAGTGATCAATATAGCCACCTTTCTTTATGATGACACTCAACAGCCTTCCATCCATAGATTCTGTCAGTTGCTTGATCTGTTTTCGATCAACATTGCGTGCAGCAGCCACCACAGCCTCCCAGACATTGTTCCGAGAGGTATACTGTATTCCCTCCCTGTAGATCTCACATTTTATGATGGACCACAGGTTCTCTATGGGGTTCAGATCAGGTGAACAAGGGGGTCATGTCATTATTTTTTCTTCTTTTAGACCTTTACTGGCCAGCCACGCTGTGGAGTAGTTGGATGCATGTGATGGAGCATTGTCCTGCATGAAAATCATGTTTTTCTTAAACGATACGGACTTCTTCCTGTACCACTGCTTGAAGAAGCTGTCTTCCTGGAACTGGCAGTAGGTCTGGGAGTTGAGCTTCACTCCATCCTCAACCCGAAAAGGTCCCACAAGTTCATCTTTGATGATACCAGCCCATACCAGTACCCAACCTCTACCTTGCTGGCGTCTGAGTCGGAGTGGAGCTCTCTGCCCTTTATTGATCCAGCCTCTGGCCCATCCATCTGGCCCATCGAGAGTCACTCTCATTTCATCAGTCCATAAAACCTTTGAAAAATCAGTCTTAAGATATTTCTTGGCCCATTCTTGACGTTTTATCTTATGTTTCTTGTTCAAAGGTGGTCGTTTTTCAGCCTTCCTTACCTTGGCCATGTCCCTGAGTATCGCACACATTGTGCTTTTTGATACTCCAGTAACCTTGCAGCTCTGATATATGGCAAAACTACTGGCAAATGGCATCTTGGCAGCTTCACGCTTGATTTTCCTCAATTCATGGGCAGCTATTTTTCTCCTTTTTTGGCCAACATTCTTCTTGCGACCCTGTTGGCTATTTGCCATGAAACGCTTGATTGTTTGGTGATCACGCTTCAAAAGTTTGGAAATTTCAAGACTGCTACATCCTTCTGCAAGACATCTCACAATTTTGGACTTTTCAGAGCCTGTCAAATCTTTCTTCTGACCCATTTTGCCAAACGAAAGGAAGTTGCCTAATAATTAAGCACACCTTATATAGGGTGTTGATGTCATTAGACAACACCCCTCCTCATTACAGAGATGCACATCACCAGATTTACTTAATTGGTATTTGGCTCTCAAGCCTATGCAGCTTGGAGTAGGACAACATGTATAGAAAGTATTGAAGTAATCAAAATATGCATTTGCCTAATAATTCTGCACGCGGTGTATGTCCTACTCCATGAAGGAACAAAGACGGCCACACAGTAAGAAAAATATGCAATAGCTATAATTAGTATTAATATTTCAAAGGAAGGATGGGTTCTCGGGGCCACCTTAATCTGATATAGGCGGAAAAAAATTTTGGAGTCTTAAAAGGAGCCTGTCAACATGAAATTGTTGTTTAAACCAAGGACATCCGTGGCATGGCCAAACAGTTTAGTGCAACTTCCCACATACTTTTTTCCATCTATCTTTTTTTAAAGAGCTAGATGCAAAACAAGTAGGCAGGAAGGTGCATTGATGTGTTTGGCCACACCAAAGTTCCGCATCTCTGCTTGGTTTGAACAGTCATTGTGTGCTACCAGACTCCCTTTAAGGTCTGCTTGCTATCAATAGTGACCCCTTTGTGGGAGTGCTGATTTTTATTGAAAGGAATCTGATGGTTGTGGTCCTAAAGATTGTTAAGCATTCTGTGCATTTTCACTCTATCATACAGATGATACCTGAACCCTTCCAAGTCATCTATATGAGCATGCATGTAATAGGAAGTTGAATAAAATTATACTTTGATATCTGCGATCTGATATCTTATTCCAGAAAAATCCACATTTTTATTATATGTAAAATTAGCTGTTAAGATCTGTGGACCGGACACTGATCTCCCTGAGAATCTGCCTCTAGAGCCTATTTTAAATAAAAGGGGGCGCTACTAGTGTGAGACATGTACTGACTGACAGTCTGCTTTCCTGATCTCACTGCACAGCTGTGTGTGAATAGAACTAGATCCCAGTCTTAAGTCTCTCACCAAATCTCATACTTTGCACTGATGAAGGGCAACACCACGAAACACTGTGTCTGCAAATTGAGATTCTGGTTTGACTTTTATCCTATGTTATATGGCAAGGCTTGTTAAAGGGTCAATATTAACTTTTAGGATAGCTACTTCCAATAGGTGGCTCTAGAGTTCTAGTTGTCTTCCTTTCTGAAGAGAATTTGCATATTTGATTATAACTGACACACCTGCAGGCTCCTCTCTGCTTCAGCTTTCATCTGACAAGCAACCAGTGTTGCCACATTGTGGCAATACAGCAGAGCTGTGAGAGCTGCAGCAAATGTGTTTGTTATGAGACAAAGTTCAGTTCTACTGCACTGTGTTAGCTATATGTCTCACACTGGTAACGTCCCCCTTTCATTTAATATAAGTTCTGGAGGCAGATTCTCATGCAAATCTTAACATTTTATTTACAGATGAAAAATAAACGGCTTTCTCTGGAATAAGACATCAGATCACAGATATCAAGATATCATTTTATTCAGCTTCCTATGATCTACAGTATGTGCTCATATAGACGGCTTAGGAGGGCTGATCCTACTGATAGATTATCTTTAAGTCTGTTGGAGACAGCTATGAGTCTAGTACCATGGAGTCTACTATGAGGATCACAGTCAGGGCACATATATGTATTCTATGTAACAAATGTATTATTTTGAATAGCAAACTTAGGTATAATATAATATAGAAGATGACATAATTGTCTTCACAAGATCATTTTAATCTCACTAGGGCTAGCAGCAAAGCTTCAACTAAGCTCATCTTGCAGCCTCCAAATATTATTTAATAGGTTGTCTGAAAGAATCCATATTTGTTTTATTTATTAACCCCTTCACACCCTGGCGATTTTCCATTTTTCCTTTTTTCCTCTCCTTCTTCCAAGAGCAAGAACTTTTTTTTATTTTTCCAGCCATATAGTTGTATGAGGGCTCGTTTTTTGCAGGACCAGTTGTACTTTTGAATGACATAATTAATTCTGCCACATAGTGTACTGGAAACCTGGAAACAAAAAAACTTCCAAGTGCAGGGAAATTGCAAAAAAAGTGCATTTCCTCAATTGGGTTTTGGTTCTTTTTATTTACCATGTTCACTATGTGATAAAATTAACCTGGCAATATGATTCCCCAGGTCAGTACAAGTATGCAGATACCAAACATGTATAGTTTTTTTTTTATTTAAGTGGTAAAAAAAATCAGAAATTTGTCAAAATATTTTTTGCTTTTGTCGTCATTTTCCGAGACCCGGAACGTTTTCATTTTTCAGGATTTGGGGCATCTGAGGACTTTTTATTTGTCCCCTGAGATGATGTTTTTACTGATACATTTATGGAGTAGATACGATGTTTTGATCACCTGTTATTCTATTTTATTGCAATGTTGCGGTGACAAAAAAAACATGGTTTTGGCATTTTGATTTTTTACTCGTTACGCCATTTACCAATTAGATAAATTTATTTTATATTTTGATAGATTGGACATTTATGAACGTGACAATACCAAATATGTGTATTTTTTTTTTAATTGTTTTATTTTCAATGGGGCAATAAGAGGTGATTAGAACTTTTGTGTTTTTTTTATTTTTAAAAACTTTTTTTTTTTACTTTTTACTATATTTTATACTCCTCTTAGGAGACTTGAAGCCGTGATTGTCAGATCGCTTGTGCTATATATAGCAGTGTTTCAGCAAAAATCATGATCTCCTATGAGAAGGATTGTAATGACAGGCCAGGGGGTCTTCAGCATGACAACCCATCGGCGCCCTACATTCATGTGATGGGTGCACTGATGGGCAGGATCAATGATCCTGCTGTCGGAGTGTGTTAAATGCCGCTGTCATGGATTGACAGCTGCAATAAACTGATCCATCCGTGGCTGTTAGAGGTACTTGATGGCTGAATAAATCAAAAAATTTGAGAGCTCATCTGCTAAGGCAGAGACACTACCGAAGACGTAAATATATGTCATAGGTCGTGAAGTGGTTAAAGGGTTTGTCCACTTCTAGGTCAACCTATTCTCAATCCATATATTTCCCCATTTAAAATAACAACACTTATACTCACCTCTGGTGCCGGCGCCTTTCCAGTGGTGTTGACACTGTCTCTCTTGGGGATCTCATAATAGTGTGATGTCACGCGAATTCTGTGGCCAATCAGCGGCTGCTTTACTCTTCCCACCATTGGTCATATCACATACATCCCAGAGAAACAGAGTAGTGCTAATTTTCTCCAGATGTAAGTGATTTGTCCAAAGCCTGGGAGTGTGAAGTGGCCTCCAGTAGTGTAGCTACTGGGGGGAGGACAGAGGGTGTGGTCGCTCCGAGCCCCATGCTCAGAGGGACCCACCTGGAGCTATGCTACCCTTATCTATATCAGTGTGCCCAGCTCGCTGATATAGTTAAGACCTGCAGGCTGCAGTAGAGCAGGGAGACACAATCTCCCTGCTCTACTGCTCTCTGTTCTGAAGACCGCAGGTTGCTTTAAGCCTGGAGTCTACAGAAAGGCAGAATGATACAGTGCTTGGAGCGATGGCACGTCTCAATGTGATGACATAATTGACTGGGCCTCTGACATCCTGCCACTGCGCCAGCCCTTTGCAGATGGACTCGCCAGGATCCTGGATTAGGTGAGTAGTATAGGATGTTTTTTATTTTAACTTGTGATGTGACATGGGGGCATCTTGAAAAATGGGGGGGGCATAGACATTATAGGGGCTATTATATTGTGCTGCAGCCAGTGTGGGGGCCATTACTATGGGGGTCATTATTTTGTGCTAATGTGCTATTAATATGGTAATGTAATATATGCTAATGTGGGGGTTATTATTTATAAAAAGTGAGGGCCATTATATTGCACTGCTGCTAATGTGGGGGGCACTATTGTGTTGCAGCTAATATACTGTTTTGGTACTACTGTGGGGTCATTATATAATATAGAAGCTAATGTGGGGGTCATTATATAGTATGGCAGCTAATATGGGAGGCATTTTATAGTGTGACAGCTAATATGGCGACCATTATACTGCTCTGGTACTACTGTTTGGCCATTATATATTGTGGCAGCTAAGGTGGGGTCATTATATAGTGTGGCAGCTAATGTGGGGGCCATTATATAGTGCAGAAGTTAATGTGGGGGCCTTTAAATAGTGTGGCAGCTAATGTGGGGTCCATTATATAGTTTGTAAGCTAATGTTGGGGCCATTTTACTATTGGGGTACTACAGTGGTGCCATTATATAGTGTGGAAGCTAATGTGGGGGTCATTATATAGTGTGGAAGCTAATGTGGTGGCCATTATATAGTTCTGCAGCTAATGTGGGGGCGATTATACTGTTTATAGCGAAGCTGTAGGCCCATTATACTGTTTATAGGGGAGCTGTGGGGACATTATGCTGTGTATAGAGGAGCTGTTAGCCCATTATACTGTCTATAGAAGAGCTGTACATGGGGGGACTCAGAGGACATTATTATTGTAGATGGAGGGACTCAGTGAACGTTATTTAATGTGAAGTGGGCACTTAAAAAGCATTATTGTTGTTGGGGCACTAAGGGTATTGTGACCCTCAAAGGGGCACATAGGAGGCATTATTACTTTATAGGGGCAAAATGTGACCACTATTATCTAAGGCACTTACACAGGGTATTAATATTTTCTATTTTCAAGGGGGAAATTGTACCATCTAGATGGCACAAAAAAGGCATTTAACTTCATAAGGGGCACAGTGGTGGGCATTAAGATGAAAAATGTTATTGTACCACACAGCAGGTGCAGTAATAGGGCAACATATGGCAGAATGAGGAGTTTGTGCAGGCTGGGAATAGATGGGGGCTGTGCTGGAAATGAGAGAAGTCTAATGTGTCTTTGCTGTAATCTCTGCAGACGAGTCCTGGCTGGAGAAATTGTCAGTCTGGGCCAGTTATAAAAGACGGAAAAAGAGAATGACTCCATCAGAAAGAACATCAGCTGTAAGTCACCATCTGTAAATCTACAGTAATCACTTGTATGGTCTGCAGCACCGGTATTTACCACTATATGGTCACTGTATGGCAGTAATATCAGTTATGGTCTTTGTATAGAGATGTATTTTGGTCATCTGCTGAGAATCCCCTATTTCCATAATTAGGGTGTGCCATTGTAGTTGTAATCAGGGTTACCTGGTTCGCCCCCTTGAGCTGAACCCCTAGCTATGCCTTTGGCAGCCGCTGATTGATTGCAGGGTTCAAGTAACGTCACACTGTAATATGATCGCCGGGAGAGACAATGCCAACACCACAGGAATGGCGTCAGCACCGCAGATGAGTAAAAATGTTATTAAAAAAAGGGGAAAACATAGGGAATGAGAAGGGGTTGTCCGAGTAGTGGACAACCTCCTTAAAATGATGACAACTACACTTTTCACAAAAGCTTACAATTTTCTTTCCTTCTGCCCCAGTGTTCTTTGTCAATGATCATGATCTTTAATTGTCATACACCTTCATTGTTAAATAATACTAGAGGACAACAGGGAGCTACATATTCCAAAATAATAGCCAGAAGTATAATGCCAGGTACGTCGGAGAACAAGGAGCCCCTAAGCGCGTTTTGCGTAGGCTTCATCGGGGGGGCCTCACCTTCATTATTAAGTCTACACTGTGCAAAAAAGAGTGTGGCATTTTGATGTTATTGAAGAGAAAAATTTTAAGAGAGCCGTTCATCGATATATACTCTAAGAGCATAGAAACTGGTAAAGCTCTAAGCATTTAGGAAAGGCACAGGAAAAACACACACAGTTCTCTATGCAAATGTATTACTATAATTATTATATGTATTGTAACACTGAATATAATCTTCCCAATTTAATAAAAGTGAATGTCTCATCTGATGAGATGGATCATCAAATCCCTTAGGGCAGATAAACCAGCAAGGTGAACTAGTAAAAACAACGGAGACTTTGGAGATTGGATGGCAGCTGGTGGAAAGTAGACTTTTCAATGAAGCCAAGCCCAGCAAAATAGAAGAGTTGAGTGAAGTAGCAGAGTCCAATTGAACAGCAGAGCTGAGTTTTTCAGGTGACTCACTTGTAGTATTGCAACAGCAGAGCTGTTTTTTTGGGAGACTCACATGTGATGATGTAGCATTGCACAGCAGCAAAGAAGAGCTTGGCAAATCAGGAGACTCAATTGTAGCGATATAACATAGTCCAGAGAAACAGCAGCAGAACTGGGTATATAAGGAGGCAGTAAAAATAGCAGAATTGAGCAGTTATTTCCCAAGTGTTGCCATGGATGCCCACTACCTGAATACTCAGGAAGAGTGAAAACACCTGATTTGACCTGTTAGACTTAGAAAAGTGACCTTACAGGAACACATAGGGATACTATGGTAATTGAACGTGCACAAGAACCTGTTGCTGGGGCAGGAGGACAAAACGCCAGATGCTGAGCAAAACTGTGAAAAAACAAAGTCCGCACAAACGTCCAAAGTTTGTCTGTTTTTTTTTCCCTAGAAAATGTCCAGATCAGACAGGAAAGAATGAAGTCTGAAACAGAAAGTTATTATGTGCATTCTACCAAGTAAAACTGGTACATGTATTGGCAGTCATGGCTAATTAAAATTTATGTCGCTCCGTCAATACATACATTCAATTACAGTGTCAAGGTGCAGAGAAAATAAATTGAAATAATTTGGAAAATTCAGATGCTAGATTATGTATTTATGACATTTGTTGCTCAGTGTTTCAAATCATTTGACCTTATTGTACTTGTGCAACATCGAAAAATAAATGCGCAACCTACCATGCCCTTTGCCTGGCAGGATGTAATGTTATGAGTGCGCCCTGACTGTGAACTAATCCCTGGGGTGGTAGACTCTGCCTAATTATTTATCTTGGGGCAGAATTAGTACTGTCACTTAAACATGTTTGTTTGACCCTGCTGGCAATAGTTTGCAAACTTGAACACTGATCAACTAGTGAGTTTTAGGTTAACTCCTTATGTAACCCAAAGGTCATAATTATTTTTTTTGGAAGATTGCTTGATCTTCTTTTCAAAGTTTTTTTTAGTTTGTAAGAATAATTTAAATAAAATCAATACTTTGTAGAAACTTTGTGTTAAAAAATTATTGGTCAAACCTAATTTGTATGCCTTGGAATAGAAAAGAGAAAAGTTTACAGAATAATTTACAGTACAGAAATAAAAATGTGAGAACAGAAATTACTTAATTACTGTATAGTGTTTGATATTTTGGTAAGATTCATAAAAATATTTACATTTTGTCATAATTGTAGCAATATTTTTTTTATCTACAAGTGCCTCACAAGCTCTATTTGTGACTGCTACTTCTGCGACCCTTATACCTACACCATAATTGTAAGGCTATGTGCCCACAATGCAGAAATGCTGCTGATTTTTTCTGCTTCTCCCTGGCAGGAAAAACACATGCGGATTTTACATGCGTTTTTCCTGCCAGGTAGAAGCGTTTGTCAAGCGTTTTTGCATGCATTTCTGCATGTGGGTTATCAAGCACTTTTCCAAGCGATTTTAGCATCACTTGGAAAAGTGCTTGAAAACTTGGTCACACTATATGAATCCATGCAACCGGCATGGATTTATATAGTGTGACCAAGTTAATAGTTAAAAAAGAATAAAAATGGTAAAAAACAAAAAAAAACGTTATACTCATCTTCTGATGGCCCCCAGTCTCCTGTACGGTGTGTCCTTGCTCCCCGGTGGCTCACGATGATGTAAAAGGACCTTCCATGACGTCATTTAGTCATGTGACAGGTCACGCAACCGCCGACGCCAGCGTTCATGTGACTTGTCACATGACTAAATGACGTCATGGAAGGTCCTTTTACACCATCGCCAGCCACCGGGGAGCCAGGATGCACCGTACACCGCCAGAAGGTGAGTATAAAGTTTATTTTTTATTTTAAATTCTTTTTTTTTAACAGGTACTATAGTACAAGGTTCTGGAGGAGAGTCTCCTCTTCTCCAGACCCGGTTACCATCCGCACATTGAATCGCTTAATATCCGCATGTGCACATGTAGTCATGCGGATATTATGCGATTCAATACAAGTCAATGGTGGCAATTACGCCACGTTTCCGCAAAAAAAATGGACATGCTGCAGATTTTTCCGCAATGATAATCCGCAGTGGAAATGCGGATTATCATTGGGGACCATGGGGCATGTATTACCAAGCATTTTTTAAGCATTTTCGCAGCAGAAATTCTGTGGCAAAAATGCTTGAAAAACACATAGTGGGCACGCAGCCTTAGAGTAGTATTTTAGAGCCTTTAGATCACCAATGCAAGACATATGTAAACCCATAAAACCATTTGGGAAAAAAGGGCAATTTGATCAAATTATTTAGTGTAAAAAGATTTTTATGTCTGAAAAAATGGTGACTATTCTGAACAAGTTCATGAAAAAATACACAATTACAAATTTACAGTGGGGGGGTTGAATTAGTCTGGAATAGTTTACCTAAGACATTGGCAGAGCATTGAGTTTGTAGGACATTGTTTACATTTACACTCTGGTTGGCCCTTAAGTTGGTCAGGTATTGTTCAATTTGACACGCTGGTCAGGCTTTGTTTAATTTACACATATCACTAATTTAATTAAATTGTACTAATCCTAACTGCCATACTCAGCTGAGGACAACAAGACATTATGGTTTAAACTTGGGAAAATTACAAAAATAAATGGGTTTCACATACTCCTGTACCTGCTTTTTTTCTCTAAAAACACAGCAAAACCTGATACCTGCATTTTTGCTGCATTTTGCATTTACTCATTGCTTACTATGGGTGAAAAAATGCTGCAAAAATGCTGAAAGAAGTGTCATGCTGCAATTTTCAAAAATGCAGCAGTTTTCCAATTCAGTCAGAAAAAAAAACAATGTGTGTATGAGATTTATGAGATCTCATAGACTTTGCTGGTACTGTAAAACCCAGCTTAAAATTTGCCCAAAAAAACACAGCATAAATGCAACATTTCGACATAGCCCTACAGTGAGTCATAGTGAGTAATGGCGAAGTTTCACACTGTCCCTTTTTTTGTCCAGTCTTCTTTAGACAATCCCATTTATAAAAAAGTTCATCAATGGAAAGCTAATTAGAGGGTGTTTTACTGCTGGGAACCAATAGAAAACCACAGTAAGTGTTCAGATCCCCTGCAGCACTAACACAGACGGTACGGTAGTTACCTGGATCCACCTTCTTACCTTTCTTAAATATCGGTACCACATCAGCTATCCTCCAATCCTGTGGCACTACCACTGTTACCAGAGAGTCTAAGAAAATGAGATTCAGAAAATGGTTTATCGGAACCAATCAATCTGGTTTAGGGTGGCAGCAAGAACTCCTGCTTAAAATACCTTGTATGTCTGGCATTAACCTGTTTCGAAATCTTGGCAGGTCCTCATTGCTGGTGTTATAGTTCAAGATGAGGATTAATTATCCATCAATCAATAATTGAGTTTATGAGAACCCAAGTCAAAACATCAGTCTACTTGTTTGATAAGCCAAATATGGGATTGATATCAAGTTTATAAAGACAATTCTTGTCCCTTTTTTACAGTAAGCAAAGTCCTAAATTGCCTGTCTCACATCGACATCTTCCCTATCAGTCTTCTGTGCTTATCCAGATCACGAATTCTGAAGCACACGGCGTCAGCGTTATGCAAGATGAGATTATAATATTTACCACAATGGTTTTACCCGACTCTGACAGGGCACTGCTGTGGGTCCTCTTCCCTGCTGGAGGCCTTAGATGAGGGAACTGAAATAATGAGGAATAAATGACCCCAACAGCAATCCTGTGAAGCTGAGCTGATTGAGAATTTCTCCGTGGGAGGGAGCTGGGGAGAAAAAAATCCCTTTATTTTATCTTTCTAATCGAATATAGAGGTGAAAAATGAAAGCAGCTCGAGCCATGGAGAAAAACGGAGTGGCAAATTGCATTTCAGAAGAAAATCAAGTTACAAGGGAACAAACTTTTTCTCTATTTTCTAAGGAAAGCAGGAAAAAAAAGTCTGAAATCAGCCAGTATTTTATGACCGCTGGTTTTAATGGTTTTAACTTATCCACTTTCTCAGCTTTTTTTTATTTTTCGTCTTCATTTTTTATTGTCAGTGCTATATTATGTTTTGATTTATTATTGGCCACTGATCTTTTCTTTGGCGGGGATCAGTAATGTCTATTCAGGTGCTTTGTTTTATCTATAGTATCACCTTTTCTGAAATTTAAACAGTTGACATTCAACCTTTCCTGCTCCATAAGGGCACACAAGAACACTTACTCTTTGCCCATTAAATGCTACTGCTTTTTAAAGCCTGGTTTTTTTTCTCTCTATATCTTGCACACATATTGGCAGGCAAAACTACTCTTAGGCTACATCTGGGTTGAAAACTTGACTTCTTTTATTTTTTTCTGGACAGCTCATCAACAAATCGCGTTTTACTGACACATTGGAAAACCTAAATAAGTAATTATCATTATAAGCGATCTATGTCTATAGCCCATAATTCTCAAACAAAGACATTAGTTGCATTCACTGTAAACTGTAAAATGATGATAATTACACTCAAAATAATCTGTATATGTTTCTTCAGCCTCAAAAAAAAAATAACAGATGCCTCAATTTTTTTTTATAGACAGGGAAAAAAAGTGCCCTACTTTTACGGACTGTGTTAGAATTTATGGACTGTTGGCAACCCTGGGGTATGTTCAATTGACCGGATTTTCTGTACGAGTTCTCTCCATGGAAAAAACTGAGAGCACTTGAATCAATGTTATTCAATAGGACTGTTCAGATCACTTTTTTTTCTACCAAATGTACACATGAAAAAAATTGCATCATGCACTAGTCTTCTCCGTATCTTGGGTGCGACTCGCCTATTCAAATGTATGGGTGCACAAAAAAAAAACAGATAACATGCAGATCATTGGTATAGCATCCAATTTCTCCGGATACATTGCTATAATTAACACAGGAAACTCTTTCCTGTCTTGTAAATTTTGTTCATTGCTGATGTATGAAAATTAATGTCATACAAATTGTATACAAATACAGATAAAAAATATTTTTTTTCTGGACGTTTTGTATACGCTTGTAATTAAGTGAGAAGATGACTGACACCATACCTGAAGACTTTTATGTGTTGTTATAAAATACTTTATTGTTGAGAACTGTATTATGCTGAATTTAATGTGCTGTTCCCTCCTTCTAAATATTTTCAGAATCTTCACCCTACTATTCATCTGTCTCCACACCCTCCATGCACAAGATAACTGCACTCGATATTTCATTATTGCACTTAATCATACGGGCTGATGACCGGATCATGCTGCTTTATATGAAAATCCCTATTATAATTGCCAGACCTGAAATAATAAGCACTTTTCACCTATTGTCTCCCCCCCATTTCCTTGTAGATTGTAAGCTTGCAAGCAGGGACCTCACTCCTAATGTAACTGTTTAAACTGTCTTACCTTGTATTGTCTGTACATGTCCCCACTTAATTGTAAAGTGCTGCGGAATATGTTGGCGCTATATAAATAATAAAATATTATTATAATTATTATAATGAGTCCCATTAGTGCTGTAGTACATTAGACAGCTTGGAGACCTGCAGATAGTAGGAGTGTTTTAGGAAGAGAGTTACTTCCAGCGTGGAGTGAGTCAGCAGTCAGTAGTGAAGTGAAACTAGTTACAGGGAGAGTGACAGACTAGGCCACCGAGTGAGGAATGTGTGAAGGGAAGAAGAAGAACAGAGATAGCAAGATTGTGTACCTTGATCCAGTGGAAAAGTAATATGGCCAGGTCATCCTGGACCTTGTGTGGTGAAGTGGATAATAGACAGAAGGAGAGCTCATCTGCAGTTAATACTGCCAGTAGCCCAAAGGAAGTATAGGTTTGGATTAGTCAGTAACCTTGAGACAGCACAGGCGAAATGGCTCTGAAGAGAAGGCAACTTGTAGACTGGACTTGGGAGTCATAGTAAATAAATACTGCACTTGCAAGCCTGGGGCAAGGGTATACCTGGACAGTGCCATGGTCAGTGAAGGACAGATAATAGGAACAGCCTGTTCTAGTCAGACAAGCCATATTGCTGAAATGTAGTTGTTTAGAAGTGATATGCCGCCATGTGATGCCAAAATGTCTGTGCTTCTGTGTAAAGCAGATGAAGATGTGAACACTAAGAGGCCGATGCAACAAGACTAGCGGTACACACCGGTATTGAAGAGAGGCCGTACTGAAGTCAGACGCTCCTGATTCATGATGAAATGCACTCCTCTTCATTAATCTGTACTTCTGATGAAGGGCGTTTTCCTCCGTGCACTAAACCTGAAATTTCACTCCAGTCAGGTACTGTAGTGAGATTTCTAGGGTGCAGAATACTACCGCTTGTCTTGAGTTAGATCAGCTGTGGTGTCACGCCCCAGCTGCACCCTTGTCCCACCCCAACTTTACCCATTTTGGCAGAGCTGAAAGAAACTGATGTGAAAACACCAAAAGTCGCAAAAACTTAGATAGAACTAAGAGTTGCGCCTAAATATGCAATTTTTCAAAGCTTTTATGCCACAAGTGTTGTGCATGCTATATTTTGTATGTATGTCATACTAGTTTCATCATTAGTGATGAGCTCGATGCTCACTACTACTCGATGCTCGCCCGAGCATCTCACTGCTCGAGATGCTCGGTGCTCGCCGAGTATTTCCAGGGTTGCTCGGCGGGAGCTCGGGTCCCCACCCTGCATGTTTGGTGCTTTTTAGAGCACCAAACAACATGCAGGGATTGCCTGCCACTCATTGTAATGCCGCAGCCATGGTGGTTGTGGCATTACAGTAATTGGATGGCCGCACAGCGTCATCAGGTCTATATCAGACCTGGCGCCGCTGTGCTCGTTACAGTCACTTCGGAATCAGGCAGTATAGGGAGAGGTGCTGCTGAGCTAGGAAGAGATTTGCTTGTGTATTAGGTAGTGATATCCATCTTAACAAACAGTCCATTTGAGGACTAACTAATCCATCTGCAGAGATATCAGCCAGACAGGGTATATAGGCAGGCAGTGTATATAGCAGACTGAAGTGCATATAGCACAAGAGGCTCCATTCCAGTGGGCAAAGCAAGTGTCAAGAGATGGGGAACTGGACATGATGGTGATTGTGCATGCAGAGGCCGAGGACAAGGCCGTGGGCAAGATGAAATTGTGACACAACAAACACCCACATCTTCTCGCCCGACCTTCCTGACCCAATTCCTAGGGGACCGCAGCACACCACTATTGAACCCAGAGCAGTGTCAAAAGGTTGTTGGTTGGATAGCGGATAATGCTTAAAGTCACTTAGCTACCACCACCACCACCCTGTCTTCCACACTGTCAAGTCTCAGTAGCTGTGAGTCAGGACCGCATATTCCTCACCCTGATCCTCCTTCTTCCCACCATGTCGAGTTCTGGAGACAACTGATCCCACAATTGGACACTCTGAAGAGCTGTTCACTTTTCCATTTATAGATTTGGGCCTCTCACCTTGTCGACTTGAAGCGGGGCAAGAGGAGATCACATGTAGCGATGCCCAAATATTTGAGCAGCCATGGTCACATGAAGGCAACGGTGGGAAAGTGTCACAAGAGGTGGACGATGATGAGACACAATTGCCAGAAAGTTAGGAGAAGGACCAGGGTGCGGATGTGGAAGACGATGTGGTGGATGATATAGTAACTAACCCAACCTGGCAGGAGGACATGCAGAGCGAGGACAGCAGCACACAGGGAAAGGGAGGCAGAGCACCCCAACAGGCAGGAAGAAGCAGTGTGGTGGCTGCAGACAGAAGGCAGGCAACCGTTCCCCATAACACCAACATGAAGGAAGTTGCCAGTACAACTGTTAGGTCTTCCCGAGTCTGGTTGTTCTTTAAAGACTCTGACGATCACCCCAAAAAGGCCATTTGCACTCCCTGCCAGGCCAGCATCAGCAGTGGTGGCAATACGACCAGCCTGACCACCACCTGTATGATCAGGCACAAGGCAGCAAAGCACCCAACTTTGTGGGCCGAACCCCAGGGTCCAGGAACAGTGTCTGCAGGTGGCACCATTGCTTCTTCTGTTGTTGTGCATGCAAGCCAATCACCTGTCCATGGTGCATGCGAAGATGCCTCCTGCCCTGAACCTATCGTTGCACACGCTCAAGTAGCGGCATCAGGAAGCACGTCCATGTCCTTGTCCCAGCGCAGCGATCAGTTGTCCATACCCCAGTCCTTGGAACTCAAGCGCAAATATGCAGCCAATGCCCCCCAGGCCACACTACTTAATTGTCACATTTCATGACTGTTTGCGCTCGAAATGTTGCCTTTTAGGCTCGTGGAGACGGAAGCATTCCGCAACCTGATGGCGACGGCCGTGCCTCGGTACTTGGTCCCCAGCCGACACTATTTCTCCCAGTGTGCCGTCCCCGCATTACACAAGCACGTGTCCCAAAACATTAGCTGTGCCCTCAACAATGCAGTTACCGGGAAAGTCCACCTAACTACGGACACGTGGACAAGTACTTGTGGGCAGGGACGGTACATCTCGCTGACGGCACACTGGGTTAACATAGTGGAAGCTGGGACCCAGTCGGACCTTGGGACGGAACACGTTCTCCCGACGCCAAGGATTGCGGGCCCTAGGTCAATCAGGGCTGCCCCCATGGTCTACAGCTCCTGCACCTCATCCTCCTCAGCCTCCTCCTCTTCAGCCTCCATCTCCGAAATGACCACATCAGTCACAAGCTGAAAGCACTGCAGCACTGCCTCGGCCAAGCGGCAACAGGCTGTGCTGAAGCTCATATGCTTAGGTGACAAACCGCACAATTCTGAAGAGTTGTGGACAGCTGTGAAAGAGCAGGCAGATCTGTGGATCATTCCGCTGAACCTACATTCAGACATGATCGCGAGTGACAATGGACGGAACCTGGTGGCGGCTCTGAGACAAGGCGAGCTCACATACTTACCATGCCTGGCCCATGTGCTTAACCTTGCAGTTCAGGGTTTCTCAAATCCTACCCGGAGCTGCCGGATCTGCTTGTTAAAGTACGCCGCCTGTGTGCCCATTTTACAAAGTCAGCTACAGCTTCCGCCGCCCTTGCCGTGTTTCAGCAGCGTTTGCAGCTTCTTGCTCACAGACTGGTGTGTGATGTCCCCACGCGCTGGAACTCTACACTGCAGATGTTGGGAAGGATTTGTGTGCAGAAGAGGGCAGTTGTTGAGTACCAGCATCAACAAGGCCGTCGGTATTCAGTTCAGACTCCACACATAAGACCTCAGCAGTGGATATGGATGTCAGACATACAGTATGTACCATCTCCAAAACTTTGAGGACTCCACCAAGATAGTGAGCGGCAATGATGCTATAATTAGTGTCACCATCCCGCTTCTCTGTCTTCTGAAATGCTCTCTGCTCACAATCAAAGAGGATGCATTGCAGGCGAAGCACAATGAGATGAAGCAGGGAACCATACAGGGTTATTACACACAGCCCAGCCTCATCTCATCCAAACTTGGATTGGGTAACAATGAGGAACAGGAGGAGGATGAAGAAGGACAGCTAGTTTCATGCACTATAGACGGTACTACCTGAACAGCTGTCATACTGTCTGTTCAGCGTGGATGGCCAGAGAACAGAGAGGAGGAGGAGAAGGAGAGCATGGTCAGTCATCCTGTTGGTTAGGACACGGAAGTCTTGCCTGTTAGTAGTCTGGCACGCATGGCTGAGTTTATGTTACACTGCCTTTCCCATGACCCTCGTGTTCTCAAAATTTTGGGTGACAGTCATTACTAGTTGGTGACACTTCTAGACCCACGCTACAAGGAGAACTTTATATCTCTTATTCCTGAGGCAGACAGGTCTACAAAAATGGGGCCCTTGTTGCGGAACTATTAAAAAAATTCCCAATTGAAAATGCTGGCGGCAGAGGGCACACTTCGTTGGACAACCAAGAAGTACAGGCGAGAGAGACACAACTTCAATCCAGCAGAGGCAGGGGAACACTGTCAAAGTTCTGGGAGAGTTTTCTCAGCCCCTCCCATCGCACAGGCCCTGAGGCGCGGGGTACTCTCACAAGGAGTGCAAAGTTTATGAATATGCTGAGGGAGTAACCTTGCCAACCGCACCAAAGTCCTCCGTGATTCCTCTGTGCCTTATAATTATTGGGTATCCAAGCTGGATACGTGGAATGAACTGGCTCTCTATGCCTTGGAGGTCTTGGCCTGCCCTGCCCCCAGCGTTTTATCAGAGCGAGTATTTAGTGCCGCTGGCGGAATTATAACTGATAAGCGCATCCGCCTGTCAACTGAAAATGCTGACAGGCTGACTCTTATAAAAATGAACAAGGGCTGGATTGGGCTAAACTTCTCAACACCACCGAATGATAGCAGCATAACATTAACTCAAATCCAGTGTCTTTTCTTGGGAGGTGTATTCCCATGCACCTTTTCACACCCAGACATGAGTAATCACTTCCTGATTTTGGCTATTTGCTCTTGTCCTCCTCCTTCTCCTCATCCTCCACCACCATATCACCAGGGTGACCATGGTCCGTGATGCAACACCCACGTAATTTTTTTAAAGGGTGTTTATGATGCCAGTATGAAAATTTTTTTGTACAGTATGTTCATGTATACCTCCCAGGGGTAAATGTTTGTCAGCCCATACACTTAGTGCATGGGCATTACAAGTATAGGAGGCCCGCTCCTTTCTAATGGAAACAAGGGGCATTGGAGTGCCTCCAAATTTTTGGCAACCCTTGCATTCACTGCACAGGTCAACACTATGGGAGACCCACTTTCTAATAATGGGAACATTGTATTCAGGAGGCTCTCTGACCTTCATGTCTCTTCCAAGGGGCATTGAAGTTCCTCCAAATTTTTGGCAGCCCTTGCATTCACTGCATAGGCCAACACTATGGGAGACTCTCTCCTTTCTAATGGGAATTTGTCTTTGCTGTGGCCCGGCTCTATGTCTCTTTAAATTGTTATTGGGTTTTTCCTAAATTTTGTCAGCCGTTGGACTCACTGCATACCTTATAACTGTATAGCAGACCCTCTCCTTTCTAATGGGAACATGTCGTACTTGTTACTGTGGCCCTGCACTATGTGTCTTTAATTTCTTAGTGGGTTTTTTCCTAAATTTGGTCAGTCGTTGGACTCACTGCATACTCTATAACTGTATAGCAGACTCTCTCCTTTCTAATGTGAATTTGTTGTTACTTTGGCCCTGCCCTATGTGTCTTTAATTTCTTAGTGAGGTTTTTCCTAAATTTCGTCAGCCGTTGGACTCACTGCATACCCTATAACTGTATAGCAGACCCTCTCCTTTCTAATGGGAACATGTTGTACTTCTTACTGTGGCCCTGCTCTTTGTGTCTTTAAATTCTTAGTGGGGTTTTTCCTAAATTTGGTCAGTCGTTGGACTCACTGCATACCCTATAACTGTATAGCAGACCCTCTCCTTTCTAATGGGAACATGTCGTACTTGTTATTGTGGCCCTGCTCTATGTGTCTTTAATTTCTTCGTGGGGTTTTTCCTAAATTTGGTCAGCTGTTGGACTAACTGCATACCCTATAACTGTATTTCAGACTCTCTCCTTTCTAATGGGAATATGTCATACTTGTTACTGTGGCCCTGCTCTATGTGTCTTTAAATTCTTAGTGGGGTTTTTCCTAAATTTGGTCAGTCGTTGGACTCACTGCATACTCTACAACTGTATAGCAGACTCTCTCCTTTCTAATGTGAATTTGTTGTTACTGTGGCCCTGCTCTATGTGTCTTTAATTTCTTAGTGAGGTTTTTCCTAAATTTTGTCAGCCGTTGGACTCACTGCATACCCTATAACTGTATAGCAGACCCTCTCCTTTCTAATGGGAACATGTCGTACTTGTTACTGTGGCCCTGCTCTATGTGTCTTTTTTTTCTTAGTGGGGTTTTTCCTAAATTTGGTCAGCCGTTGGACTAACTGCATACCCTATAACTGTATTTCAGACTCTCTCCTTTCTAATGGGAATTTGTCGTTATTGTGGCCCTGCTCTATGTGTCTTTAATTTCTTAGTGGGTTTTTTCCTAAATTTGGTCAGCCGTTGGACTCACTGCATACCCTATAACTGTATAGCAGACTCTCTCCTTTCTAATCAGAACATGTTGTACTCTTTACTGTGGCCCTGCTCTTTGTGTCTTTCTGAGTCCCTCCATCATCAATGAAACAGGATGTGTCTGATGATGTGTCACACACCACATTGCCAGATAAGGTTGTAAAATGTTAAAATGACATTTCCCCGTGAATGCATTTGCCTTAAAAAATAACGTAACAAAAAACAGCAGGATCTTTCTTTAGTATAAAACAGAGTCGCCAATGTAATCTCAATGTAATTACATTGATGAGCTCCTGCACCTCCTCCTTCATCTCCGAAATGACCACATCAGTCACAAGCTGAAAGCACTTCAGCACTGCCTTGGCCAAGCGGCAACAGGCTGTTCTGAAGATAACATGTTTATTGCTTAGGTGACAAACCGCCCAGCGCTCAGAGTTGTTCTTGTGGCTTGATCTGTGGCTCTCATCGCTGAACATACAGCCAGGCATGGTCATGTGTGACAATGGGCGGAACCTGGTGATGGAGAAATGACAGCCGGAGTAGATACAGTTTCCCTCTATGCCAGTCTTTTCACCGAGCTAAAGAATATGGCTGTGGTAAAATACAACTCCCATGGAGAAGCTGTTTCAGATTGAAAAACATTGTGCTTACCAGAGGATTTGATTCTGAGTGCTCACCTTTCTCCCTCGCTCAAGAGCCCCATAGTAGCTGCAAAGTTAGCGCTATCATGAACTCTCCTGATGTTGAAGCCAGGGCACACCAGAGGATTCTCTGGTGGGACCGTCCAACCCTGCCGAGAAGCAGTCCTGGCTAAGAAAAGTGTGAGGGAAGGTTCCTGGATACTCTATGGCTGCTTTTTTACTGAGGTGGAAACCCACGCAAACATGGGGAGAACATACAAAGTCCTTGCAGATGTTGTCCTTGCTGGGAATTGAACCCAGAATCCCAGCTCTGCAAGGCTTCAGTGCTAACCACTGATTCAATGTGCTGCCGTTCAACCTCTAATATCTAACAGGCTGGAGAAACTTGCACCTACTGCCACTCTATCTTCAGCTCCTTTGTGAGAAACGAATGCATTTGGGCAGCCACTCAGTCTACCAAAAAAATTCCTGAGAAGGAAATTGGGGATGGCTTCGCTACTGTTACTGGGGGCAATGCTAATACCATGGCGTCATACCATAGTTTACTGGAAATATTCCAGGCTGGTAGGAGGCAAGCAAATTCCCACAGAAAAGTACCAGCAGTAATGTTCAGCTTGTAGAAGGCGGAGACAACACCCGGAGAAATAGTGATGGCTGGGGACCGAGTATGGACACGAGGCATGATGCATGAGGTTGTGAAAAGCTTCCGCCTCCACGAGCCTAAAAGGCCACATTTCAAGTGCAAGCAGCTGCCCAGAAATCTGGCAGTTTAGTATTGCAGCCTGTGGGTGGGTGGCTGGCTGCATACTTGTGCTTGTATTCCAAGTAACAGAAAGCTAAGCAGATGGTGGCCTCTATCAACATCATGGCCTCACCTCGGCACTATGAACTCTCCTGAAGGAGAAGCCATCCAACCCTGCCGAGAAGCAGCCCTGGCTAAGAAAAGTGTGAGGGAAGGTTCCCGGACACTCTATGGCTGTTTTTTTAATGTGGATCGGACGTGCTTATGCATGTTATTTATCAAACCGTATTGCAGATCAGGCCATTGCCCAACTCTGTAGTCATGAAATTAAATATGCAAAGAAAGATGTTTGTGTGTCAAAGCACTACCGAGAAGTGCGAGTTGATGTTGGACGGGCTGCCATTGCTTCTGCAACAAGCTGCTTTAGAGTACTTCCTGGGAGAAAAGACACCCAGAGTAGATACAGTTTCCCTCTATGCATGTCCTTTCACCAAGCTAAAGAATATGGCTGTGGTGAAATACAACTCTCAGCAAAAAAAGCTATTGACTGGCTCTGTACTGTCCCTGGCCACATTCACCTGTCCACGTGTTTGTGGTTAGGCGGTCCTTCCCAGTAAGTGCACTGGGGAGGGCATGGGTAATGTTGTGGGACCCGTTCTTGTGGAAGGCGGAGACGATACCGGGAGAAACAGTGGCGGCTGGCGACCGAGTATGGACACCCTGCCGCCGCCGGCATGAGGCTAAGAAAAGCTTCCACCTCCACGAGCCTAAAAGGCCACATTTCAAGTGAAAGCAGCTTTAGAAGACTTCCTGGGAGAAATGACTGCTGGGTAGATATGGTTTCCCAAGTCCATTCACCAAGCTAAAGAATATGGCTGCGGTGAAATACAACTCAGCAAAAAAGCTGTGGACTGGCTCTGTACCGTCCCTGGCCACATTCACCTGTCCACGTGTTTGTGGTTAGGCGATCCTTCCCAGTAAGTGCACTGTTAATGTTGTGGGACCCGAGATTGTTGAAGGCGGAGACGACACCGGGAGAAACAGTGGCGGCTGGGGACCGAGTATGGATACCCGGTCGTCGCTGCCATAAGGTTGTGGACAGCTTCCGCCTCCACGAGCCTAAAAGTCCACATTTCAATTGCAAGCAGCTGTAATAAATTTGGCAGTATAATATTGCAGCCTGTGGGTTGGTGGGTGGCTGGCTGCATACTTGCACTTGCATTCCAAGGAATGGGGTAGGGACAACTGAACGCTGAACTGAGACAAGGACGTGGACGGTGATTGTTGCAAGTCTGCAACGACAGGTTCATGGTGGGAGACATCTTCGCATGCGCCAAGGATCACTTATGATGTGCACACTTTTAGGTAGTGACCTGGGAGTCAGAGATGCTTCCAGAGGTCTTCCCCATGCTGTTCCCATGTCTTTTCAGCACTGTATGCATGTGTCTGTTGATGTGTCACACACCACATGACCAGATAAGGTTGTAAAATGTTAAAATGACATTTCCCAGGAATTGTAATTGTCTTGGTTGAAAGCAATGCAAAAGTGCAAAAACCCATCAAAAACGCTACGTGTGAACATAGCCCAAGTTGTGGAGGAGTATTTTTGGTTTTAGTTATTTTTTTGCCTTATATACAAGTCATTACCCTGGAAAGGATGTTCCTTAACATATTTCCCAGGAAAATCCATTTTGGTTTCGTTTTTCTATGTTTTATTGTGAGTCTGTAAAAGTGGTGTAATACTCTGACAACGTTGTTGACAGCAGTGACCTGGGAGTTAGAGATGCTTCCAGGGGTCTTCCCCATGCTGTTCCCATGTCATTTGAGCACTGTTCCCATTGATTTGGGCAATTTTTAGGCCCTCTGCAGACCGCCGGGGGGAGCCACCTGAAAAATGCTTGCGTTTCCCATAGATTTACATTGGGCTCGTTGCTCTGGTTGAGCACCTGAGTATTCCAATGTGCTTGACCCGAGCAACGAGTACCCCAGCATTTTAGTGCTCGCTCATCACTATTCATCATTAATGACTTTTTTATCTTTTACAAAATGGACTGCTTTCTTCTTTGTAATCCTAATGATTTCTTATGGCTTTCCAGTGTGTGCATAACAAAATGTTAACTCTCCATAGTTTTTGGATTTGTAGCACCCTGAGGACTCGGTTGCTACAGGGGTATTGCACCTCAAACCAGAGGTGTGGTATTCCACTCCCGGGTAAAGATGGAGTGTGGAACGGAGCTCAGTTAGCTGCATACACTACACTCTCCCCATTTCCGGGGGACAGATCAACGGTACTCCCACCAGATAGATGTGCAGGTACGACAGCGTCTGGAGTGGGGAGGGGGGAGGAATATCCCAGTGGTGTAGGAGCAGACAGGGGAGGGACTCTGGGCATAGGTAGGAGCCCATTGGTTGCTGGTCACCTGGGCTCGGGTGTCAGAAGGAGGTATATAAGGTGGGCACCATCTTAGGAGAGGGCGGTCTGTCTGTCGGTGCAGAGAGGAGCTCAGCCAGAGAGGGCTGACAGGGAGCTGTGGCTCAGTCTGGGCCCAGCTTCAGAGCCAGGCCTGGAGTGGAGACCTAAGGCAGAGAGAGAGAAGGAAGAAGAAGTAACAGGAACACCAGGAAAGGCCCAGAGACACAAGAAAAGAAGGAACCCTAAGATCCCACGGAATAACGGGTGAAGGGTTGGCAGAACAGGGTGCCGGATCCCAAACTGGTGGAGGCCAATTATCCTTAGCCAGGAACCGGAGGTCGTGGTCAAGTTTTGGCGCGACCCCTCGCCACATCCACCAGGAAGGCATACCATATAGGGTCAGGGAAACCGGGAAAGGTTTCACCACCAGAAGGCCCGAGGGAGCTGGACAAAGGTGGGTCCCTGGTGGGGACGGCCAGTAGGAAGGAAGAGAGGGGAGCTCAGGACCACGCTCTGGAACTGCCTGGGAGTTGGCTGAGTCCCGCACCTGGTGGACGCAGCACGGCTCGGGTGGTCCTAACTGTGCACAAGGGACCTGATAAAGAACTGTGAGTAAAGCTGTGAAAACTGCAATTGCACGTCTCAGTAATTCCTCGTCGGACCGGCACCATCAGTGCTGGGACATACACACCATCTCTCCCAACATCATTCTCATCCTCTGCCCTGAGGCCATACCCCTCCCGTTGGGGGTTATACCATCCACGCTGCACATCCGTTCCACCGGCCTCAGCGGACTGCCCTGCAGCGACGGCTTCATAGCCGCATTCAACGGGTGGCGTAGTCGGACACTAATACCATCATACCAATAACGCCACTTAGTTTGACACCCTGGGCACGGACCGGGTCACCGCCATGTGGACTACTACCCCTATCGGATCCGGCTCCGGGTATTCCCGCGTGCACAACGCTACACAACATGGCCCAGGGGGTGCGTGCACTTTGGCGTAGTCGGCAGGATCTCGTGCCCGCAACCACCGGGTACTGCGTGCCTAAAGGTAAGTTCACAGGTACCTTAAAAAGAAGTCTCCCGCCGCTTCCAGAGGGTTCCCGCCATCGGACGCCATCTGGGGTCATTTCCCGCCGTTTGCCCGCCATCTGCAGCCTTTGCCCGCCATCTGCGGAGTATCCCGCCATCGGTGGACGATTCCCGCCATCTTGGACAGTTTCCCGCCCTGGCAGAGCGGACGCCATTGTGGGCGTGCCAGAGGGTGGCAAGAGACCACCTCCCATCGTGGGCATGGTCTCAGAGTGGCGCCAAAGGAAGAGACCGCCCCCACCAGCCGAGAGTACAATAATGGAGATGTCCATCAGAGTGGGGGGGCTGCCCCTGAAACTGACAGTCACCAAGTTGCCCCGGGACCACTCCCCATGGGGGCGGATAGGGAACAAAACTGAGAGGATGGGTGCGGCCTGGAGGAGTCTGGACGGATCGCACCCGGGAATGGAGGAAGCGCCCAGCAATGCCAGCACCTCGGGCCGGGGACTGCTGCAGGCCGCAACGCCAGACAGCCTAGTGGAGATCCTGGCACAGCTCCCCAGAGATCCGGAGCGTGCACAGGCTGCGCTGGAGGACTTGGACCGGAGGATGGCCCGGGCACAGCAGGATGCGCTGGCCGAGTGGAGAAGGGAGATGGCCCGGCAGGCTGGGATCCGCCAGCAGGAGGCGCCACCCGCAACAAGGAGCATGTCCGCCTCTGAGGATGGTGCAGGAGGGACGAAGGCCGGCGATGACGCCGCGGAGGGAGCTGCAAGGATGGAAGCAGGTAATGGGGACGTCACTACCCCGAGCCCAGTAGCCGCAAGCCTGCCCCAGCTCCCCGTCGCAGAGCCCGAAGTCCTACTCACTACACCCGTTGCCGCACCGCCACTGCTCCCAACTTGGCCTCAAGCGGCAGGAGCCGCGGTCACGCCCTCTTCCGCGCCACGCCCCTTGACCCTGAGCGCGGCAAAACAGGACGTGCCACCGGCCTGGTCGCAGGGCCTGGTGAACCCGGGCGCCGCTGCCCCTCCAGCGCCCTCTTCCTCAACGGTGCCGTCCTTTGACCCAAATAGGATTCCCCCGGCCTGGTCGCAGGGCCGAGTACCCCCGGGCGCCGCTGCCCCCACAGCGCCCTCTACCTCCACAGTGCCACCACTGGGCGCAGATCTCTTCGCGCAACATACCAGCCCGGACGGGCTGCCCTTCGTGTGGCCACCGAAGTACGTCAACCCCCGACTCCGGAAGGAACGGCCCCTGTGCGAGCCTCTGATCCCGGCTCCGGCGCCTGCCAAAATCACTCCGCTTCCACTGGAGGATGCCCAGTTTGCATGGGACCCCACCGGTGAGAACCTAATGGGGTTTACCCAGGAGACCCGGGCGGACGCAGCCCGGCGTGAGGAGTGCTGCCGTCAACAGCTGGATGTCTTTGGAAGAGAGCGGCGAGAGAGGCGGATCCGCGAAGAACAGCTGCAGGTCCGGAGCGCGGAACAGAAGCGCAGGGCCCGACAAAACTCCCGTGCAGCCCACGGTAACCGCACTGACGGGACCGTAATAAAGTTCCAGCTAGAGCATGGCTGGGGCTTTATCCGGGACCACCAAACTCCCGGCGACGTCTTTGTTACCCGCAGGGATGTAGAGAGCCACCTGCCGGAGGGACACCGTGGACGTGATCTCTACCCGGGTGACGTGGTCACCTTCACCCGGCACCAGTGTGCCAAGGGACCGTACGCCCTTCACGTACACCGACTAACTGAGGAGGAGTTGCAGTATGAGGAAAGCCAAGAGTACCCGGACGGGTACTGAAGACTACCCTCAGGAGTGAGCACGGAGAGGACATAGCTACTGAAGGGAAGTAGCATGAACAAGGAACTGTATATAGTTACCCGTCGGGGTACCTAAGTTGCTGCTAATCAGAGTGTGGTCCCCGTTGGGACTAGTATGGAACTATTAAAGAACAGTTACCTGTGTGCCCCTAATCCCTTACCAGGCTGAGGACTGTGAGCAGCCATTCCCCTATTCCCACTGGCCGAGGACTGAGAGCGGCCACCCTATAAATAGTTGCGCTTCTTAAAGCGCCCCCTATTGGTTTTATAGAAGAACTACTTTTCTACCTTGGAATTAGTGACTGTTGCACCGTGGCCAGAAATCAAGGATATGTTTTGAAAATGTTTATTTGAAAATGTCTTATAATGAAGAGTTTAAGATGCTGCTGAAACAGTAATGCCGAAGTTTTATATAGTGTTTACAAAAGAGTTCCGGTGGCATTAGCAAAGTGTTGTATAGAAATGTTTTATACTAGTAACGTCAAAAAAAAAAAAAAAAGAGAGAGAGAAAAGTACCTCCCATAAAGGGATGAGTTTTCAGTTAATGTCTTACATGCAAGTGTACACTTTAAAATTTTTGTATGTTTTAATTTGCCTTTGCTCTTTTCCAGCCCGAGGACGTGCTGTGATTTACCAGGGGGGAATGTAGCACCCTGAGGACTCGGTTGCTACAGGGGTATTGCACCTCAAACCAGAGGTGTGGTATTCCACTCCCGGGTAAGGATGGAGTGTGGAACGGAGCTCAGTTAGCTGCATACACTACACTCACCCCATTTCCGGGGGACAGATCAACGGTACTCCCACCAGATAGATGTGCAGGTACGACAGCGTCTGTCCCAGGCTGGAGTGGGGAGGGGGAGGAATATCCCAGTGGTGTAGGAGCAGACAGGGGAGGGACTCTGGGCATAGGTAGGAGCCCATTGGTTGCTGGTCACCTGGGCTCGGGTGTCAGAAGGAGGTATATAAGGTGGGCACCATCTTAGGAGAGGGCGGTCTGTCTGTCGGTGCAGAGAGGAGCTCAGCCAGAGAGGGCTGACAGGGAGCTGTGGCTCAGTCTGGGCCCAGCTCCAGAGCCAGGCCTGGAGTGGAGACCTAAGGCAGAGAGAGAGAAGGAAGAAGAAGTAACAGGAACACCAGGAAAGGCCCAGAGACACAAGAAAAGAAGGAACCCTAAGATCACACGGAATAACGGGTGAAGGGTTGGCAGAACAGGGTGCCGGATCCCAAACTGGTGGAGGCCAATTATCCTTAGCCAGGAACCGGAGGTCGTGGTCAAGTTTTGGCGCGACCCCTCGCCACATCCACCAGGAAGGCATACCATATAGGGTCAGGGAAACCGGGAAAGGTTTCACCACCAGAAGGCCCGAGGGAGCTGGACAAAGGTGGGTCCCTGGTGGGGACGGCCAGTAGGAAGGAAGAGAGGGGAGCTCAGGACCACGCTCTGGAACTGCCTGGGAGTTGGCCGAGTCCCGCACCTGGTGGACGCAGCACGGCTCGGGTGGTCCTAACTGTGCACAAGGGACCTGATAAAGAACTGTGAGTAAAGCTGTGAAAACTGCAATTGCACGTCTCAGTGATTCCTCGTCGGACCGGCACCATCAGTGCTGGGACATACACACCATCTCTCCCAACATCATTCTCATCCTCTGCCCTGAGGCCATACCCCTCCCGTTGGGGGTTATACCATCCACGCTGCACATCCGTACCACCGGCCTCAGCGGACTGCCCTGCAGCGGCGGCTTCATAGCCGCATTCAACGGGTGGCGTAGTCGGACACTAATACCATCATACCAATAACGCCACTTAGTTTGACACCCTGGGCACGGACCGGGTCACCGCCACGTGGACTACTACCCCTATCGGATCCGGCTCCGGGTATTCCCGCGTGCACAACGCTACACAACATGGCCCAGGGGGTGCGTGCACTTTGGCGTAGTCGGCAGGATCTCGTGCCCGCAACCACCGGGTACTGCGTGCCTGAAGGAAAGTTCACATGTACCTTAAAAAGAAGTCTCCCGCCGCTTCCAGAGGGTTCCCGCCATCGGACGCCATCTGGGGTCATTTCCCGCCGTTTGCCCGCCATCTGCAGCCTTTGCCCGCCATCTGCGGAGTTTCCCGCCATCGGTGGACGATTCCCGCCATCTTGGACAGTTTCCCGCCCTGGCAGAGCGGACACCATTGTGGGCGTGCCAGAGGGTGGCAAGAGACCACCTCCCATCGTGGGCATGGTCCCAGAGTGGCGCCAAAGGAAGAGACCGCCCCCACCAGCCGAGAGTACAATAATGGAGATGTCCATCAGAGTGGGGGGGCTGCCCCTGAAACTGACAGTCACCAAGTTGCCCCGGGACCACTCCCCATGGGGGCGGATAGGGAACAAAACTGAGAGGATGGGTGCGGCCTGGAGGAGTCTGGACGGATCGCACCCGGGAATGGAGGAAGCGCCCAGCAATGCCAGCACCTCGGGCCGGGGACTGCTGCAGGCCGCAACGCCAGACAGCCTAGTGGAGATCCTGGCACAGCTCCCCAGAGATCCGGAGCGTGCACAGGCTGCGCTGGAGGACTTGGACCGGAGGATGGCCCGGGCACAGCAGGATGCGCTGGCCGAGTGGAGAAGGGAGATGGCCCGGCAGGCTGGGATCCGCCAGCAGGAGGCGCCACCCGCAACGAGGAGCATGTCCGCCTCTGAGGATGGTGCAGGAGGGACGAAGGCCGGAGACGACGCCGCGGAGGGAGCTGCAAGGATGGAAGCAGGTAATGGGGACGTCACTACCCCGAGCCCAGTAGCCGCAAGCCTGCCCCAGCTCCCCGTCGCAGAGCCCGAAGTCCTACTCACCACACCCGTTGCCGCACCGCCACTGCTCCCAACTAGGCCTCAAGCGGCAGGAGCCGCGGTCACGCCCTCTTCCGCGCCACGCCCCTTGACCCTGAGCGCGGCAAAACAGGAAGTGCCACCGGCCTGGTCGCAGGGCCTGGTGAACCCGGGCGCCGCTGCCCCTCCAGCGCCCTCTTCCTCAACGGTGCCGTCCTTTGACCCAAATAGGATTCCCCCGGCCTGGTCGCAGGGCCGAGTACCCCCGGGCGCCGCTGCCCCCACAGCGCCCTCTACCTCCACAGTGCCACCACTGGGCGCAGATCTCTTCGCGCAACATACCAGCCCGGACGGGCTGCCCTTCGTGTGGCCACCGGAGTACGTCAACCCCCGACTCCGGAAGGAACGGCCCCTGTGCGAGCCTCTGATCCCGGCTCTGGCGCCCGCCAAAATCACTCCGCTTCCACTGGAGGATGCCCAGTTTGCATGGGACCCCACCGGTGAGAACCTAATGGGGTTTACCCAGGAGACCCGGGCGGACGCAGCCCGGCGTGAGGAGTGCTGCCGTCAACAGCTGGATGTCTTTGGAAGAGAGCGGCGAGAGAGGCGGATCCGCGAAGAACAGCTGCAGGTCCGGAGCGCGGAACAGAAGCGCAGGGTCCGACAAAACTCCCGTGCAGCCCACGGTCCCCGCACTGACGGGACCGTAATAAAGTTCCAGCTAGAGCATGGCTAGGGCTTTATCCGGGACCACCAAACTCCCGGCGACGTCTTTGTTACCCGCAGGGATGTCGAGAGCCACCTGCCGGAGGGACACCGTGGACGTGATCTCTACCCGGGTGACGTGGTCACCTTCACCCGGCACCAGTGTGCCAAGGGACCGTACGCCCTTCACGTACACCGGCTAACTGAGGAGGAGTTGCAGTATAAGGAAAGCCAAGAGGACCCGGACGGGTCTGAAGATTACCCTCAGGAGGGAGCACGGAGAGGACATAGCTACTGAAGGGAAGTAGCATGAACAAGGAACTGTATATAGTTACCCGTCAGGGTACCTAAGTTGCTGCTAATCAGAGTGTGGTCCCCGTTGGGACTAGTATGGAACTATTAAAGAACTGTTACCTGTGTGCCCCTAATCCCTTACCAGGCTGAGGACTGTGAGCAGCCATTCCCCTATTCCCACTGGCCGAGGACTGAGAGCGGCCACCCTATAAATAGTTGCGCTTCTTAAAGCGCCCCCTATTGGTTTTATAGAAGAACTACTTTTCTACCTTGGAATTAGTGACTGTTGCACTTTACCTGGTCACAAGTTGCACCGTGGCCAGAAATCAAGGATATGTTTTGAAAATGTTTATTTGAATATGTCTTATAATGAAGAGTTTAAGATGCTGCTGAAACAGTAATGCCGAAGTTTTATATAGTGTTTACAAAAGAGTTCCGGTGGCATTAGCAAAGTGTTGTATAGAAATGTTTTATACTAGTAACGTCAAAAAAAAAAAAAAAAAAAAGAGAGAAAAGTACCTCCCATAAAGGGATAAGTTTTCAGTTAATGTCTTACATGCAAGTGTACACTTTAAAATTTTTGTATGTTTTAATTTGCCTTTGCTCTTTTCCAGCCCGAGGACGTGCTGTGATTTACCAGGGGGGAATGTAGCACCCTGAGGACTCGGTTGCTACAGGGGTATTGCACCTCAAACCAGAGGTGTGGTATTCCACTCCCGGGTAAGGATGGAGTGTGGAACGGAGCTCAGTTAGCTGCATACACTACACTCACCCCATTTCCGGGGGACAGATCAACGGTACTCCCACCAGATAGATGTGCAGGTACGACAGCGTCTGTCCCAGGCTGGAGTGGGGAGGGGGAGGAATATCCCAGTGGTGTAGGAGCAGACAGGGGAGGGACTCTGGGCATAGGTAGGAGCCCATTGGTTGCTGGTCACCTGGGCTCGGGTGTCAGAAGGAGGTATATAAGGTGGGCACCATCTTAGGAGAGGGCGGTCTGTCTGTCGGTGCAGAGAGGAGCTCAGCCAGAGAGGGCTGACAGGGAGCTGTGGCTCAGTCTGGGCCCAGCTCCAGAGCCAGGCCTGGAGTGGAGACCTAAGGCAGAGAGAGAGAAGGAAGAAGAAGTAACAGGAACACCAGGAAAGGCCCAGAGACACAAGAAAAGAAGGAACCCTAAGATCCCACGGAATAACGGGTGAAGGGTTGGCAGAACAGGGTGCCGGATCCCAAACTGGTGGAGGCCAATTATCCTTAGCCAGGAACCGGAGGTCGTGGTCAAGTTTTGGCGCGACCCCTCGCCACATCCACCAGGAAGGCATACCATATAGGGTCAGGGAAACCGGGAAAGGTTTCACCACCAGAAGGCCCGAGGGAGCTGGACAAAGGTGGGTCCCTGTTGGGGACGGCCAGTAGGAAGGAAGAGAGGGGAGCTCAGGACCACGCTCTGGAACTGCCTGGGAGTTGGCCGAGTCCCGCACCTGGTGGACGCAGCATGGCTCGGGTGGTCCTAACTTTGCACAAGGGACCTGATAAAGAACTGTGAGTAAAGCTGTGAAAACTGCAATTGCACGTCTCAGTGATTCCTCGTCGGACCGGCACCATCAGTGCTGGGACATACACACCATCTCTCCCAACATCATTCTCATCCTCTGCCCTGAGGCCATACCCCTCCCGTTGGGGGTTATACCATCCACGCTGCACATCCGTACCACCGGCCTCAGCGGACTGCCCTGCAGCGGCGGCTTCATAGCCGCATTCAACGGGTGGCGTAGTCGGACACTAATACCATCATACCAATAACGCCACTTAGTTTGACACCCTGGGCACGGACCGGGTCACCGCCACGTGGACTACTACCCCTATCGGATCCGGCTCCGGGTATTCCCGCGTGCGCAACGCTACACAACATGGCCCAGGGGGTGCGTCAGATTACTTGGGCCACCTTCTTTCTTGTGAAAAAAGAAATAATGTTCCTCATGCTAATTGGGCTTCAAGTTACCATACATTATTACCTGACAAAGATGTTGTCTTCTATGTCATGTTTGGGCTGCTCCAAATCTAATTAGTTGAGTATTGGTGCTCGCTTCTATTCACTCTGATATCGGAGAGGAACCATGGTGTCCAATAATCATAGGTTAGTAAAGATAATGCTTTGGCATGATGGAAATGATTTATACAGCTAAAACCTGGGGACAGGTTCTGCCTAAATTCTAATTTTGAAGTTTCTTTCAACTTTGACTTCTAAATTTGATTTCATTCTATGAAAATTGAATGTGCCACAATTGCCAGTAAAAGTCTGAAAAGGTTAAAATAAAATATTATACTCACCTCTTTCTTCACCGGTTTCACTGATGCTCACTGCTGTGTCCTTCTCTGGCTCCCTCACTTTGGTTTCAATCTTCTTCTCTTCAGTCTCTTTTTTTTGGAGCCCCTGACAATGAATAGGCTTCTTCCATCAACCTGACCAGCCTCACTACACGACATTATGACACGTGAGCCGACACACTTCATGACATTGCGTGAGGCCTAGTCACTGAGTAAAGATAGAAGAGAAGAAGACAGGAGCGAGAGGGTGTTCCGGTAGGGAGCTGCAATGGTCGAATAGGTGATGGGTAGGGGTGTGTTATATATATTTTTTAAATCTTTTAACCCTTTTTGTTCCTAAAAAGAATCAAGCAAAATGGAATTTGGTGAAATCGAGCAAATTGAGTTAGAAAAAAATCTTATTCTGAATTTTTTGTGAAATTTATAGTGAATTTGATTTGCTTACAATTGATTTGCTCTTCTCTACATGGAAGCTATGTTTTCACCGGATTTTGTATCCAGTTCAATGGTTGCCCTGAGGGATACTAAGCAGAACATAGACCACTACACATGCTAAAAGAGTGTCATCTGCTGGGCAAGTAATGATTAAGTATTACTTTTTACTTTCTAGGAAATCGTATCCTGCTGTAGTTCCCTATACAGTTGTCTTGTGCAAGAATGAAAGAGCACAGCATGGTACACATTACTGTATGGAATATAGTGGTATACACTGAGACTTGTATCAATACAAAACCAAAAATCTAAGCTGGACTATAAGCTGGTATACTGGTATACATGCAAAGTGTAAGAGTGTATTCACACTGTGGCCATTTCACAGACAAAACCCAAGAAAAAAACAAAGTGAGAATATACCCTGCAGCAAGTAAATAAGTAAAGAGTAAAGGTACATATAAATAAAGCAATGTAGAAAGGAAAAAAATAAAAGCGGCACTCACCATTCCTGCAAAATCATCTGTCCTTTATTTCATACAACGGGACTGATAAGTGGCAAGCAGGGGGAGCGGGGAAGAAGAGCGGACAACAGCCGTTTCGTGCTTGTGCTAGGACTTCTGGGGGTCAGCTCCTCTTCCCCGCTCCCACTGCTTGCCACTTATCAGTCCTGTTGTATGAAATAAAGGACAAATGATTTCACAGGAATGGTGAGTGCCGCTTTTATTTCCTTTCTACATTGGATTATATCTGTTTGGAGCAGAGCAGCACCTGTGCCTGTTTTTTCAGTTATAGGTTCATCTCTTTACACTGTTGATAAGGTGGTGCAGGCATTCTTACTATTTTTATATCTAAATAGCACAGGGTACTTAGTAATTATATTTTGATCAAAAAAGCATAAAAGCCATCCCACCACGACAAGGTGTACCCTTCGTGACGGTCCTAACCTGTCTCTAGTATTAAAATATTACCATGTGTCAGACAACATCAATGTGAATACAGTTGTTTTGTGCAAGAATGAAAGAGCACAGCATGGTGCACATTACTGCATGGAATATTGTGGTATACGTTGAAACTTATATCGATACATAAACTAGAGAAATATTTCAATATAGTCCGTAATGTGAACAAAGGCTTACTAGGACAGTTATTGAAAAAAAGGGGCTGTGAGCGTGTGACTACATTGAGACATAAGAATAATCTGAATTATTGAATAAGCCCTAATACGATTCCTATAAACTTCTATCGGGTTTTAATGGATTATAAGTATCATGCAGAAAAAAAATTCTATTCTGATTCTTTGAGAACTATTTTCCTTAAGAAGCGACAGTTTTAAAGAGGCTCAGCAACTTTTTCAAGTGTAAGCGACATTAAATAGCATATAGAACTTCAGATTCAGAATATGTATTTTTTTAATCTTTATACTCGCCCTCTAGACCCCTTTGCAATCCCTCTAACATATACATGCTGAAGTATGTAGTCAGCATCAATCCATCAATCGAGCCATGCCGCCGATATCATTATCAAGCTGATCGAGTATATAGCTTACCTAATATTGTCACAGAATTAAAGGGGCAGTCTCAAGTTCAACAATGGGTAAAATTGCAAAGTACTTGCAAAAATAGGCAACTTTGAAATTTATCTCTTATTAAATACTCTCTAAAGTTTTAAGAAATTAGTAGTGTTGAGCGAGCACTAAAATGATTGGGTGCTCGAAGCTCGGGCCGAGCTCACTGTGATACTCGGGTGCTCGACCCAAGCAACGAGCCCAATGTTAGTCTATGGGAGACACGAGCATTTTTGCGGCGGCACCCCCGGCAGTCTGTAGAAAGCCCAAAACGATAGTGACAGTGCTCAAATGACATGGGGACAGCATGGGGATCGCCCAAGGAAGCATTTCTGACCCCCAGGTCACTACTGTCAACAACGTGGTCAGAGGTATTAAACCACTTTTACGGGCTCACAATAAAACGTTCAAAACAAAAGTGAAACTGTGTTCCTGTGAAATATGTTAAGGAACATTCTTTCCAGGGAAAAGACCTGTGTATAAGGTAAAATAAATAACCAAAAACAAAAATACTCCTCCACACCTTGGGCTATGTTCACAAGTAGCATTTTTTATGCGTTTTTGCACTTTTGTATTGCTTTCAACCGTGACAAATACATTCACCGGGAAATGTCATTTTAATATTTTACAACCTTATCTGGCCATGTGCTGTGTGACACATGCATACATTGCTGAAAAGACATGGGAACAGCATGGGGAAGACCCGTGGAAGCATCTCTGACACCCAGGTCACTGCCTAAAAGTGTGCCCATCAGAAGTGATCCTTGCCGCATCAGAAGATGCAGACTTGCAACTATCCCCATGCAAGTCCTTGTCCCAGGGCAGTGTTCAATTGTACCTCCCCCATTCCTTGCAATGCAAGTGCAAGTATGCAGCCTGCCACCCACCTCCAGGCTGCAAATCCATACTGCTTGCACTTGATATTGGGCCTTTTAGGCATGTGGAGGCGGAATCTGGCGACCATGTCATGGCTGCGTCGGCGGCCTGGTATCCATACTCAGTCCCCATCCGCCCGGCGGCCGGGTGTCCACGCTTGGTCCCCAGCCGCCAGGGGGCGGCCAGGTGTCCATACTCGGTCCTCAGCTGCCCCGCGGCCGGGTGCCCACACAGGGTCCCCAGTCGCATGGGGGCGGCCGGGTGTCCATAAACGGTCCCCAGCCGTCCCTATTTGAAGGACAGCCTAACCACAAACATGTGGACAAGTGAATATGGCCAGGGATGGTCCATCTCACTGATGCCTTCACACTGGGTTAATATTGTGGAAGCCGGGACACAGTTGGACACTGGGATGCAACACGTCCTCCAGACATAGAGGATTGCGGGTCATGGGTCAATCAGGCTTCAACACAAAGTTCAGAAGGTAGACAGCAGCAGTGGTCGGCCTCCTACACAACGAGTAAATTATTCATGAACATGAGTCCATCCATCTCCTTAGCTTTCTGTTCCTTGGAATGCAAGCGCATGTATGTAGTAGCGGCTAGGCCTGAGGTGGTCTGCGTTTTGGCGCATATCCTACCTCCTCCGAGGATTGCTGGATGTTTTCCTGCTACTATCCCAGTTTTATGACTCCCGTTAAAACAAAGCTTCACGTGATGAATGATGGATGAGGTGGTGGCAAAGGAGAAAGAGCAGGAGGAACAGGGACCATTCATATCAATATCAGGCCAGTCAACCACACATGTCTTGTAGGATATGTTTCTGTACCAAAAAGGAGTGGTTCGGCTACACAGTTATAGGGCATACAGTGAGTGAAATGCCTACCAAAAATTTCGAGGCACTCCAATGCCCCTTGGAAGTGACATGGAGGTCAGAGGGCCTTAACTAAACCTTTTTTCCATTTATAGCAACTGGATCTCCTGTACACTGCTGGCCTAAGCAGTGAATGGAAGGCTTTCCAAAAATTATGAGGAACTGCAATGCCCCTTAAAACAGAAGTGGATTACAGTGTACTAAAAGCCTTCTACCCATTATTGGGGAGTGGGTCTCCCTTAGTTTTCGCCTATGCATTGAAAAGCAAAAGCTGATTAAAATTAGGAGGAAATGCAATGCCTGTTGGAAGAGTCGTGGAAGTTAGAGGTAATTTAAAACAACATTTCAATGCCCCTTGGAAGAGCTGTGGAGTTCAGAGTGGTTTAACAAGATGGTATTAATGCCCCTTGGAAGAGTGGTGGAGGTCGCAGTGGAATAAAAAGACAATATCAATGCCCCTTGGAAGAGTGATGGAGGTCACAGTAGCTTAACAAGACGGTTTTAATGCCCCTTAGAAGAGCTGTGGTGTTCAGAGTGGTTTAACAAGACAGTTTTAATGACCCTTGGAAGAGACGTGGAGGTCACAGTAGCTTAACAAGACGGTTTTAATGCCCCTTGGAAGAGCTGTGGTGTTCAGAGTGGTTTAACAAGACGGTTTTAATGCCCCTTGGAAGAGACGTGGAGTTCAGAGTGGTTTAATAATACGGTTTTAATGCCCCTTGGAAGAGACGTGGAGGTCACAGTAGCTTAACAAGATGGTTTTAATGCCCCTTGGAAGAGTGGTGGAGGTCGCAGTGGAATAAAAAGACAATACCAATGCCCATTGGAAGAGACGTGGAGGTCACAGTAGCTTAACAAGACAGTTTTAATGCCCCTTGGAAGAGTGGTGGAGGTCGCAGTGGAATAAAAAGACAATATCAATGCCCCTTGGAAGAGTGGTGGAGGTCACAGTAGCTTAACAAGATGGTTTTAAGGCCCCTTGGAAGAGCTGTGGAGTTCAGAGTGGTTTAACAAGACGGTTTTAATGCCCCTTGGAAGAGACGTGGAGGTCACAGTAGCTTAACAAGACGGTTTTAATGCCACTTGGAAGAGCTGTGGAGTTCAGAGTGGTTTAACAAGACGGTTTTCATGCACCTTACAAGAGCCATGCAGTACAGCATATTAAAAACATTATTCCCATTATTGGGAGTGGGTCTCCCATAGTCTTTGCCTATGCCTTCCAAGCAAAAGCTGCCAAAAATTAGGACGGAGGAACTTTCAATGCTGGCAAACAAGAGCCATGCAGTACAGCATATTAAAAACATTATTCCCATTATTGGGGAGTGGGTCTCCCATAGTCTTTGCCTATGCCTTCCAAGCAAAAGCTGCCAAAAATTAGGACGGAGGAACTTGCAATGCTGGCAAACAAGAGCCATGCAGTAGAGCATATTAAAAACATTATTCCCCTTATTGGGGAGTGGGTCTCCCATAGTTTTTGCCTATGCCTTCCAAGCAAAAGCTGCCAAAATTAGGACAGAGGAACTTGCAATGATGGCAACATGGACCAAGTTCACCCTGGTGGTATAGTGGTGGTGGAGGCTGAGCATAAGGAGAAGAGTAAAATACAGCAGAAATGAGGACACATATACCCATGTGTGGGTGGGAAGCGGTGCATGGAAATACACCTCCCGAAATAACACAGTGGATTTGACTTTATGTTACTCTGCTGTCATTTGGTGGTGATGAGAAGTCTGGCCCAATCCAGCCCTTGCTCATTTTGATAAGGGTAAGCTTGTCAGCATTGTCAGTTGACAGGCGAGTGCGCTTATCAGTTATAATTCCCCCAGCGGCACTAAAAACACGCTCCGATAACACGCTAGTGGCAGGGCAAGCCAGGACCTCCAAGGCATACAGAGCAAGTTCATTCGAAGTGTCCAGCTTGGATACCCAATAATTAAAAGGCACAGAGGAATCACGGAGGACGCTGGTACGGTCGGCAAGGTACTCCCTCACCATCTTTTGAAACTTTCCACTCCTTGTAAAAGTACCCCGCGCCTCAGGGCATGTAAGCTGGGTGGGTCTCAGAAAACTGTCCCAGAACGTTGACAGTGTTCCCCTGCCTCTGCTGGATTGAAGTTGCGTCTCTCTTGCCTGTACACCTTGGTTGGGCAATGAACTGTGACTTCTGCTGCTAGAGTGTTCAGATGGGAATTTTTTTAACAGTTCTGCAGCAAGGGCCTTCTGGTACTGCCCCATTTTTGTAGACCTCTCCACCTCAGGAATAAGAGAGTGAAAGTTCTCCTTGTAGCGGGGGTCTAAAAGTGTCACCAACCAGTTATTACTGTCACCCACCATTTTGACAACGCGACAGTCACGGTTAAGGCAGCGTAACATAAAGTCAGCCATGCGTGCCAAACTGGTAATGGGCAAGACTTCCATGTCCTCATCAAGATGACGACTGACCATGCTCTCCTCCTCCTCCTCCTCCCCCCTGTTCTCAGGCCACCCACACTGAACCGACGGTACGACAGTTGTACGGGTACTACCGTCTAAAGTGCATGATACCAGCTCTTGTTCTTCCTCCTCCTCCTCCTCCTCTCCCTCATTGTCCCCCAATGCACGTTGGGATGAGATGAGGCTGGGCTGTGTGTAATTGCCCGTTACGGCTTCTTGATCCATCTTATCATACTCTGGCTGCAATGCCTCCTCTTTAATTCTCTGCAGAGAGCGTTGCAAAAGACAGACAAGTGGGATGCTGTTGCTAATGATGGTGTCATCGCCACTCACCATCTTGGTGGACTCCTCAAACTTTGTCAGGATGGTACATATGTCAGACATCCAGGTCCACTCCTGAAGTGTTATGTGTGGAGTCTGACCTAAATATCGACGGCCTTGTTGCATCTGGTACTCCACAACTGCTCTCTTCTGCTCACAAATCCTTTGCAACATGTGGAGGGTAGAGTTCTGGGGGACATCATGCACCAGTCAGTGTTCCTGAAGCTGCAAACGCTGCTGCAATACAGCAAGGGCGGCCGAAGCTGTAGCTGACTTTCGAAAATGAGCTGACAGGTGGTGTTCTTTGACGAGCAGATCTGGCAACTCGGGGTATGATTTAAGAAACCGTTGAACCACGAGGTTAAGCACATAAGCCAGGCATGGTACGTGTGTGATCTCGTCTCGCCTCAGAGCCGCCACCAGGTTACGGCCATTGTCACACATGACCATGCCTGAATGTAGGTTCAGCGGTTTCAGCCACAGATCTGCGTGCTCTTTCACAGCTGTCTACAACTCACAAGCAGTGTGAGGTTTATCACCTAAGCTTATGAGTTTCAGCACAGCCTGTTGCCGCTTGGCTGAGGAAGTACTGCAGTGCTTCCAGCTTGTAACTGATGTGGTGATATCTGAGATGGAGGCTGAACATGAGGAGGAGGAGGAGGATGATGCGCAGGAGCTGAACACTATGGGGGCAAATCTGACTGACATAGGGCCCGCAATCCTCGGTGTGGGGAGGATGTGTTCCGTCCCAAGATCCGACTGGGTCCCAGCTTCCACTATGTTTACCCAGTGTGCCGTCAGGGAGATATACCGTCCCTGGCCACAAGCACTTGTCCACGTGTCCGTTGTCAGGTGGACTCTCCCAGTAACTGCGTTGTTGAGGGCACAGCAGATGTTTTGGGACACGTGCTTGTGTAGTGTGGGGATGGCACACAGGGCAAAATAGTGTCAGCTAGGGACCGAGTACCGAGGGACGGCCACCGCCATAAGGTTGCGGAAGGATTCCGTCTCCACCAACCTAAAAGGTAGCATTTCCAGTGCAAGCAGTCGTGAAATATGCGAATTTAGGACTGTGGCCTGTGGGATGTTGACTGAGAATTTGTGCTTTTGTTCAAAGCTCTGGGATATGGACAATTGAACTCTGCGGTGGGACGTGGACGTGGACGTTGATGCTGTTTCTTGAGAAACTGCCATAACAAATGAAGACTGAGAGGAGGGGGCATCTTTGCATGCAGTATGGACAGGGGATTGCCTTGCACGCACAACAGGGGGTTCTCTTACATGCAGAACAGTGGAAGAAGCAGTGGTGACACCCTCTGACACTGGTCGTGGATCCTGGGGTTCGCCCCACAAAGTCGGGTGCTTTGCTGACATGTGCCTGATCATGCTGGTGGTGGTCAGGCTGGTAGTTTTGTCACCCCTGCTGATGCTGGTATGGCAGGTGGTACAAATGGCCTTTTTGGGGTTATCAGCAGAGTCTTTAAAAAAATTCCAGACTCTGGAAGACCTACCGGTTGTACTTGCAACGTCCCTCGTGTTGGTGTTACGTGGAGCTGTTGCCCGCCATCTGTGTGCGGCCACCAAACTGCTTCTTCCTGGCTGTTGGGGTACTCTGCCTCCCTCCCCCTGTGTGCTGCTGGCTTCGCTTTGCGTGTCCTCCTGCCATGTTGGGTCAGTTACTATATTATCCACCACCTCCTCCTCTTCCTCTTGCGCACCACGATCCTCCTCCTCATTTTGTGGCAATTGTGTCTCATCATCGTCCACCTCTTGTGACAAACTTCCAGCGTCAATTTCCTATGGCCGTGGCTGTTTAAATATTTGTGCATCGCTACATGGGAACTCCTCTTCCACCACTTAAAGCAGAGCAGGCGAGGGGCACAAGTATGGAAATGGACCAGTGAACAGCTCTTCAGAGTGTCCAACTGTGGGATCAGTTGCTGTCAGATGACACTCGGCATGGTGGGAGGAAGCATCAGGGTGAGGAGGAGAATGCGGTCGAGACTCACAGCTACTAAAACTTGACCATGTGGAAGACAGACCGGAGGTGGTGGTGCCCAGCTAACTGGAAGTATTATCTGCTATCCAATTAATAGCCTGTTCACACTGATCAGTTCGCAATACTGGTGTTGTAGTGTGCTTCCCTAGTAATTCGGTCAAGAAGTGGGAGCGAGAAGATGTGGCTGTTGATTGTGGCACATTTTCACCTTGGCCACGGCCCCATCCTCTACACTCACCATCACCAGAACGTCCAGTTCCACGTCCCTTGCCACGCGCCTTGCCCATTGTAAATGAAGTAAAATAGCTTACACTCGCACTATCAATGGAAAAAAGGTAATAAAGAGGAGATTAGAACCGTGGAAGAGGAAAACCACAGTTCTATTTCTCTGGCCTACACCAGAATCTTTTAGAATCAGATATATTTGTGTCTGAACACTGAGCGAGACACTCAAACTGTAAAAAAGGCAGAAAGGTGGATTATACAGAGATTTGAACCGTGGAACTGCAAAACCATAGTTATTGTTATGTGGCCTACACCAGAATCTTTTAAACAGATATATTTGTGTCTGAACAGTCAGGGAGACACTATTACTGTTTTTTTTTATGGAAAAAAGGCCAAAAGCTGGATAATACTGAGATTTGAACCGTGGAACTGCAAAACCATAGTTATAGTTATGTGGCCTACACCAGAATTTTTTAAACAGATATATTTGCGTCTGAACAGTCAGGGAGACACTATTACTATTTTTTTTAATGGAAAAAAGGCCAAAAGCTGGATAATACAGAGATTTGAACCGTGGAACTGCAAAACCAGAGTAATAGTTATGTGGCCTACACCAGAATCTTTTAAACAGATAAATTTGTGTCTGAACAGTCAGCGAGACACTATTACTGTTTTTTTTTACGGAAAAAAGGCCAAAAGCTGGATATTACAGAGATTTTAACCGTGGAACTGCAAAACCACAGTTCAAGTTTTCTGGCCTACACCAGAATCTTTTAAACAGATATATTTGTGTCTGAACAGTCAGGGAGACACTATTACTGTTTTCTTTTACGGAAAAAAGGCCAAAAGCTGGATAATACTGAGATTTGAACCGTGGATCTGCAAAACCACAGTAATAGTTATGTGGCCTACACCAGAATCTTTTAAACAGATATATTCGTGTCTGAACAGTCAGGGAGACACTATTAATGTTTTTTTTTATGGAAAAAAGGCCAAAACCAGGATAATACTGAGATTTGAACAGTGGAACTGCAAATCCACAGTTATAGTTATGTGGCCTACACCCGAATCTTTTAAACAGATATATTTGTTTCTGAACAGTCAGGGAGACACTATTACTGTTTTTTTTTACGGAAAAAAGGCCAAAAGCTGGATAATACAGAGATTTGAACCGTGGAACTGCAAAACCACAGTTATAGTTATGTGGCCTACACCAGAATCTATTAAACAGATATATTTGTGTCTGAACAGTCAGGGAGACACTATTACTGTTTTTTTTTACGGAAAAAAGGCCAAAAGCTGGATAATACTGAGATTTGAACCGTGCAACTGCAAAACCACAGTTATAGTTATGTGGCCTACACCAGAATCTTTTAAACAGATGTATTTGTGTCTGAACAGTCAGGGAGACACTATTAATGTTTTTTTTTACAGAAAAAGGCCAAAAGCTGGATAATACAAAGATTTGAACCGTGGACTGCAAAACCACAGTTATAGTTATGTGGCCTACACCAGAATCTTTTACACAGATATATTTGTGTCTGAACAGTCAGTGAGACACTATTACTGTTTTTTTTTTTACGGAAAAAAGGCCAAAAGCTGGATAATATAGAGAACTGAACCGTGGAACTGCAAAACCACAGTTATAGTTATGTGGCCTACACCAGAATCTTTTAAACAGATATATTTGTGTCTGAACAGTCAGCGAGACACTATTACTGTTTTTTTATGGAAAAAAGGCCAAAAGCTGGATATTACAGAGATTTGGACCGTGGAACTGCAAAACCACAGTTATAGTTATGTGGCCTACACCAGAATCTTTTAAACCGATATATTGGCGTCTGAGCAGACACACTCAATTTTTTTTTTTTGGGGGGGTGGGAATACCAAAACGTTAATAAGACGCGTATTTGTACAGTCTGACTGAGGAAAAAAAATACAGGATTTAGAAAGACCCTCCAGGCAGTTTATTGATTTGGCAACATAATAATGCCAGAGTATCATATCATTATGCCATTCATTTGTCCAAAAGTTCATCACTGCCGTTGATAACCCTGAGCACCAGGTACACCTATCTCAAGTCTGCCTGGTCTCCCAAGTCTCCTGCCTGGTCTCCAAAGTCTCCTGCCTGGTCTCCCAAGTCTCCTGCCTGGTCTCTCAAGTCTCCTGCTTGGTCTCCCATGTCTTCTGCCTGGTCTCCCAAGTCTCCTGCCTGGTCTCCAAAGTCTCCTGCCTGGTCTCCCAAGTCTCCTGCCTGGTCTACCAATTCTCCTGCCTCGTCTCCCAAGTCTCCTGCCTGGTCTCCCAAGTCTCCTGGCACTAATGATCCAAAACTCTCTCTTGTGGTGGGATATTAAATAATAGTCACAATATTTTAGACCTAAAAGCAATAATTAAACATTCACTTTATGATTGCACAGGTAATTCATTGGTCATTACTTTAGTTGTTCCTGCTACTTAAAACAATACCATTTGGAGGATGTTGAGGATTCCAGTTGAAAAACATTGATTGCATCAAAGTAATTAATTTGTGACCAAACTGAAAGGGAATCTATCAGTAGGTTTTTGATATGTAATCTGAGAGTAGCATAATGTAGGGTCAGGGATCCCGTGTCCAGTGATCTGTCACCTAATAGGAGTGTGTTGCTGTTTTAATAAAATCAGTGTTTTATTAACAGGAGATTATCTACAGGACTAACTGCTTAGTGCCTTCTGGTCAACTGCTGTGTGTAACCTTGCTCCCACCACTGATTGACAGTGTTTTGTCTATGCGCAGAGTTTCTCTGAGACTATTTCTGACAGTTGGTGCAAAAATTCTTTGGTTATGCAAACCAATTCTTGCAGCAGCTGTCCGGGTGGCTGGTCTCAGACGATCATGGAGGTGAAGATGCTGGATGTTGAGGTCCTGGGCTGGTGTGGTTACACGTGGTCTGTGGTTGTGAAAACGTTTGGATGTACAATATTGCCAAATTCTCTAACACTTATAGTAGAGAAATGAATATTCAATTCATGGGGAACATCTCTGGTGGACATTCCTGCAGTCATGATGCCAATTGCACGCTCCCTCAAAACTAGCGACATCTGTGGCATTGTGCTGTGCGATAAAACTGCCAGACTTAGAGTAGCCTTTTACTGTGGCCAGACTAAAGCACACTTGTTCAATAATCACACTGTCTAATTAGCATCTTAATATGCCACGCCTATGAGGTGGTTGGATTATCTTGGTAAAAGAGAAATGCTCACTAAAACAGATTTAGGCCCCCTTCACAATTCCGTTTTTTATGTCCGTATGCGGTCCGTTTTTTAAGAACCACAAATACGGACACACGCACACCCAATGTATTCAATGGTGGTGCACACATGTCAAGTTTTTCACATGGCCCGTGTGTGCATGTGAAAATCCACAGACATGTCCATTTTTTCCTGCCACCATGGAGGATATGCATGGCGCACACATGCACACTGTTGACATAGATGACATCCATGTGACAACTGTATGACAGGAACCCAAATGAAATTCGCCAGTACAGTTAGCGCTTTTCCCAGCCGCTGGTTGCTGATTACAACTATCATCATCATCACCTGGTCTACCTGTGATCAGTGAGACCAGGCGACGCTGATGACAGTTGTAGTCAGCACCCACTGTCTTGGAAAAGTATTAACTACAGCTGTCATGTTCCTCGCCCGTGATCAATTAGACCAGGTGACGCTGATGAAAAATTTAGTCAGCAGTACCATCTGGGAATATGGTGTGGGTTCAGCCTTAGTTTTATTAACCAGCTGAGGGAGAGCAGACAGTGGGGGACTGGTGTTATTATTCTGGGAAGGAGTCCATATCTATAAAGGTTCCCAGCCTATTAATATCAGCTCAAAGCTGTCTGCATACCCTTTACTGGTTATTAAGAAGGATGGACCCAAAAAAAATTGCGTGGGGTTTCCCCAAATTCTTAATAACCAGCAAAGGCTAAACAGACAGATGTCACATGAATGTCACATGGATGTTACACAAATGTTACACAGATGTCACACACATACACATGGATGGTACACGGACATGAAAAACGGATCTCACCAGTACTGTTTCTTCCAGTACTGGAAACACCAGGACGCGTGAAGGAGGCCATAGGCAAATTTGTGAACAATATTTGAGAAAAAAAGGCATTTTGTGTACAAAAAGTCATAGATCTTTGAGTTTAGCTCATGAAAAATGGGGGCAACAACAAAAGTGTTGCATTTATATTTTTGTTCAGTAGAAATAGCCACATTTTTTTAACATTTTTGACTAAAGAATACTCTTTATCAATTTATCCACTCAGGTCAGGGATATAGTTGTTTAATAATCTTTCTCTGTGTGTTTATGCCCTCCACCACCACACTCACAGCTAGCTAATCTGATATAGAGTGTGTTGAAATCAGTGTATTTCTGATTTTGCTGCCTCTGCGTCGACTTAATAATCTATAGCAGGTCCTTCTTCAGTCTAAATTTCGGTTGTGGCCAAGGATGTTGGTCTGTTAGTATCTGGAAGATAAAGGAAGATGGAAACACAAGCGCTAGGGTGGCATAATTCCGTATACAGGTCTCACATGGAGTTGGTCTTTAAATAGGTTTGTGCAGTCTTTTAAAGGCATCTCTTAATGTCTTTTCATCATTTTGGTTAACTGGTTGATAACTCATGTCCTACCACGCTATCTGTATTCTACTGCAGAAGGTCATGGCATCCTTTTCCTTTCCATGCACTACGTCAATTAGTCTGCTCGAGCTCAGATCTTTCTTTACTTGTGTTCATGTCTTATCTGCCTCTAAGTAAGTCCATCCAGAATCAAAAATTGTCAGGTTGGCAGGTATTCTTTTGTGTCTCACTTTCTGAGTCATCAGTCTTGTCATTTGTCCCATAGCATTAGTACTGATACTATTTGGCAACCAAAATCATTTCAAACCCACACCTCTTTACTTCCTCAGACGCTTTGAGTCATCTTGCAGCCTTTTGAGACAATGGTCCTTCAGCCATCCAGCCTTTTCTTTCATAAATTGTTTTAATTGATTTACATTGAGCCAACCACTCATCGGCAAACCTGCTTTTTTCAACATAGGTTCACAATCTTTAATAGCCTATTTCCCAGTTCTGTCTGCAACAATGTCAATGGCAAGATGACTCCTAGACCCCTAAGAACTATCTGAATCTCCCATAATTCAGAATTTTATGATCCCTTTCCAGAACTGGATCCAAAGGCTCAGTTCTCAGAACATGAGGATAAACCAGGATTCAAAACTTCAGGTCCCACAACACAAGGGTAAACCCAAAAGAAGTTGTTTCCTAGAATGCAACCAGTACCACAGCACTTGCTCAGAACAATCCTAGCAGTTGAATCTCTATCTATATCAACATAGCATGCCAATCACACCACAAAAAAATGTATATATAGTGTATAAAATCTTCACATCAATCCAATTTATTTCTCTTACTCAATGTCATACAGTTCAGACAACTTGAACCAAATGGCAATCACCTTCTATGGGGTTAAGATCTTACTGGCAGATAGTTACTGACTGCCTTCCTGATCTGCCCTGTGGCAGTGTGTTCTGGCTTAGGTGGCAATTCTCCAGAATTATTTGATTTCACATTAACAGAGCAGCTCTTTCACTTCCGGTCTGCTCTGTTGACAGGGCATCACTGTCGACGTCATGCTGATTGACATAACTGCCAGCTCCTGGCAGTTATGCAGCTGGCTGTCAGTCAACATGACATCGGCAGTGAAGCACTGTTGGCAGAACAGAGTGAAAGAGAAGAAGCTGCTCTGTTGACTTGACAATACCGGAAGCCGGACAATCGCCAATAGGAGCAGTTTGTCACCACTCTGAGCCAAAAGAGATTGGCACAGTACAGAATCGGCAAGTAGTTACCAACTCCATGCCAGTAAGTTCTTAGCCCTAGAGCCAAAAAAAAACAACAAAGTCCCAGATAACTACTTTAAGTCTAAAATTAGGCTTAGTGGCCAATGTGAAAATTGCAAGATATCTGATTTTCTTTTTAATATACAGTAGATAGTGATATGGAAAAGTAAAAAAAAATCAAATATTGTTTAAAAATACATTTATCACAAGAACTTGATTTAAATAATACATCATTTTCTAATGATACCGTTCCCTTAACTCAATATGCCCTAACAGAGTATTTTAAAATATACTTTTCTACAGCAGACATCCCCTTTAAGAGTCATGTCATAGTCTACCAATGTACATTCTTAAAAGAGGCAGCCGTGATAGGAATTATTCTTTTTTTTTTTTACTTGTGGGTATGACTGAAATCATCACATTAAAATTATATTTAAATGTGCTCTCCATATTTCATAAAAAGCGAGACACAGCTCCATATCTTTATTTACCAAATCCCTTTAAATTTCTCATGCAGCAGCCATTAATCTATATGAGCTTCCGTTCTGTTTCATTTTTTTTTTTTTATCTCTCCTTGCATATTTCTTGTCAGTCTAACTGCTCCACGTCTTCTCGGGAACAGGCATTAATTAGCAAAACAAATACAGCTCGCTGCTTCGGATAAATTACATTTTTCTATCTGATAACACGACCGGGAGCAGAATATTGTATCATATACATGCTCAGTACTGAAAGTCTAGACTCTTGGAATTTTTATTTTTTTATGCTAAAATGAGAATTATGTATCCTGTTCCTCTTTGTGATTTTTTTCATTAGGATTATCATATCGTGGATCAGTTTTCTCTCTTCAAAGTTGTCTGTGAATATTCTACTGTGGCACGAACGATCCACAAGCTCCGTGGTCCTCATTGTTCTGGCTGATCAAGAGTAGCCGCAAGATCATATTTACATGCTAGTCGGCAAAATTGTTTTTTCAACTTTCCTGTCATGTTTTTCCAATCCTCTTTTTTGCTATACAGTTTGGGAACCCAAATACAGTGTGACCAAGTTGTCAAGCACTTTCCAAGTGATGCTAAAATCGCTTGGAAAGCACTTGACAACCCGCATGTGGATATGCATGTGAAGAACGCTTCACTTCCGCTTGTCCCTGGCAGGAAAAAAGCATGTAAAATCCGCATGTACAATCCGCATGTACAATCCACATGTACAATCCGCATGTACAATCCGCATGTACAATCCGCATGTACATTCCGCATGCGTTTTTTTCTGCCAGGGAGATGTAGAAATGCTCAGGAAAAATCCGGAGCATATCTGCATCGTGGGCACATAGTCTTAATGATAGATTGTAACACCCTGGAACTCATATACAGTTATATGAAAAAGTTTGGGCACCCCTATTAATCTTAAGCTTAATGTTTTATAAAAATTGGTGTTTTTGCAACAGCTATTTCAGTTTGATATATGTAATAACTGTTGGACACAGTAATGTTTCTGCCTTGAAATGAGGTTTATTGTACTAACAGAAAATGTACAATCTGCATTCAAACAAAATTTGACAGTCGGCGGTCACGTGACCCTTCACATGACTAAATGACGTCACCGCAGGTCCTTTAAGTCCACCGCGAACTGCCGGCAAGCCTGGACGGATCGGATAAGAACACCGGGGGCCATCAGAAGGTAAGTATAATGTATATTTTTATTTTATTCTTTTTTTTACAGGTACTATGGTACCCAGGTCTGGAGGAGAGTCTCCTCTTCTCCAAATCCGGGTACTATCCGCACATTGAACTGCATGATATCTGCATGATATCCGCATGTACAGATGCAGTGATGAAGATGTCATGAGTAGTGTTGAGCCACCCCCGTAGTGTTCGAGTTCGGTTCGGTTCGTCGAACACCCGTGTGTTCGCCGAACTGTTCGTCGAACTGTTCGTCGAACACCTTCGAACACCGTTAAAACCAATGGCAGGCAAACAAAAACACATAGAAACACATAGAAAACACCTTCAAAGGTGTCCAAAAGCTGACAAACTGCTCAGAAGACACAACTAACACATGGAAAAGTGACAAGTACATATAGTCATGCGAAAAGAAAAGAGGTGGAGGAGTAAAAGGAGGGGGAGACACAGATATAGGCATGTCATGCCCTTCTAAAATCCAAAAAGTGAGAAGCCGAGACGGCCAGTCCGCTCCTGCCCGTGCCACCTCCGTGTCGCCGGGTTTGTGCCAGAGCCGCGGTGAACCCTGACGGCCAGCCCCCCTCTCCCAATACTGGTGCCTGTCCGCTGGTGGGTCGAGAGAGCCCCCCTGTGGTGGAGGCAGCTCTAAGCTTTTTAATTTAAATTGTCCCTCTAATTTAAATGAATACACTTTAAATCCATTTACAAGGATCTATTGGAGGGCAAGTCTCATGCCAGCAGCCGCGTAATTCCAGCTCCAGTAGCGTCCACTAAAGCTGCTGCAGTTAAAAAGCTTTTATAAGGATCGAGCTCGGCTGTCCACCGCAAGGCATCCTAGTGCCAGTCCCAGCCCCTATGCCTTGGGGTGCCTCCTGATGCTCTTCACTAAGTATCCCGTGGTCCCGAAGCATTTCCTTTGAAAAAATTAAGTGTCCAAACTACAGGTGGTGTAGCTTGCTTAACAGCCGGGATAATCCGCTGACTAGCAGACACTGCTACTAGGCACAAAGTATTTCCTGGGCTAGATGCAGTTAAAAATTTGTAAGTAGATACTCTCGTTGGATGCTGAGAAAGCATTCCATAGAGTCTCCTGGCACGCCATATATGATTCTCTTAAAAAGCTTGGGGTAGGGGTCTAGGGGACCCTTTTATAGCCAAAATCACGGCCCTGTATCACAATACGTCACCTAGGCTGAAGATAAATGGAACTGTAGCACCGAGGGCTCGGTTGCTACAGACGTATTGCACCTCACCCAGAGGTGTGATATCTCACTCTCAGATAAGGATGGAGTGTGGATCAGGACCCGACACCTGCATGCATTACACCACATTGCCGTGGGGCAGGGCGACCAATATGCCCCTGAGATGGGCACGACAGTCCCTGTCCCTGGCTGGAGTGGGGGGAGGGAAAACTGAGGAAGGGGAACCCTGCAGTGCAGGAGCAGGGAGGAAGCAGTTGATGGGTGCATTGAGAAGGGAGTATAAAAGGTGGGCACCATCTTAGTTCAGTGCAGAGAAGTCTGAGCAGAAGTGGCAGGGAGCAGGGGCTCTGCATGAGCTCTGCTCCGGAGGCGGGCCTAGTAACAGAGGCCCAGGCCTGCAAGAGGGAGAAGGAAGGAAGAGGAGCGGAGAAGGCTCCAGGAACGAGGAATGAAGGGATCCCAGGGGTGCGGACGGGCGAGTCGCCACCGCACGCCCGAATCCACCTGCGTGGAGGGGTCAGGCCAAAGGGGGAGACCGGTCCCCGAACTAGTGGAGGCAGGAAACGACCCTCAGCTAGAAACCGGAGGCTTTGATATTTTATGTGGCGCAGCCCCTTGCTCCACCCGCTAGGAAGGCACCACATAGGGTCAGGGAAACTGGCGCCAAGTTTACCAAGAGGAGGCCCGAGGCAGCCGGACAGAAGTGTTGGTAAGAAAGGCCAGACAAAGGTCACACAAAGGGGGTCCTGTGAAGCGCTCCAAAGTTATCTGGGAGTTGTCTGAGCCCCTCACCTGGTGAGCACAGTACGACGTGGGCAGCCGTTACCTGCAGACGTGGTCTGGATAATAAGAACTGTGAGTAAAGGCCCTGAACTGCATCACTGACTCCGTGTCGTTACTGCTGCTGCCCTGCACCATCACCCCCATCCTCCGCATACACTGCCCTGAGGCTATACTCCTCCCGTGGGGAGTTATGCTACGCTCTGCTGCACCCACAACACCAGCCTTAGCGGTCTGCCCTGTAGCGGCGGTTCACTCTGACCGCAATCCACGGGTGGCGTAGTCAGACATTTAAACATCAAAACCACATAAATAGTTCCGCCACTGGTTTGACCGCCCTGAGCCACGGAACCGGATCGCCGCCACGAAGACTACAACCACCAGCATCCACCAAAAAGGGTCCGGCTCCGGGTGTCCCAAGGCCCAGGGGGTGCGTCAGAACATTTTCATCACCTTTCACAATCACCAATGGGACAAGGCAGGGATGTCCTCTGTCCCCTCTCTTATACATCCTAGTGACGGAGCACCTGCTCTCATCAATTCGCCATAACCCCAATATTAGGTGGATTGAGGTGGGAGGCACCGAGTACAAGTGCTCTCTATTTGCTGATGATGTCCTAGTATATATCACTCAATCACATATATCCATCCCTGCTGTTATGGCTGAAATAGATCACTTTGTTACATGGTAAAATTTTAAAATCAATGCAGCGAAGTCTGAGGCCCTCGATGTCTCCCTCCCTAAATCCATATAGGATTCCATCCAGTCCAACTTTCCCTTTGCCTGGCCCTCACAGGGTATCAAATACTTAGGAATTCCTATTCATAGAGACCTCTCCCATCTATGTTATCTTAATTTTGGGCCCTTTATTGAACAATTCCATACAGACCACGGTTGGCAAGTTAGAACTGTAAGATTCACTACGTGAACCACTGGTGTTTTGTGGAAAAGCACATGTACACCGCGTTCCAAATTATTATGCAAAAAGTGTTTAGGAGTGATAAGGGAAGAATTTGTTTGTTTGTCAGTTAAACTCATTGATGGTGATGTGTGTCAGGGCTCTTTATATCACTGTAAGCAACTGCAGACACCTGTGCTAATTAGTTTGGCAGGTGTGTCCAATGAAAGGCAAGACTACTTAAGAAGGCTCTCTCACATTATTAAGCAGCCTACATTTTCTGCCAAAATGGGAAAGAAAAAGGATGTGTCGGCTGCTGAGAAGCAACAAATTGTGGAGTGTTTAGGTCAAGGCATGACTACAATCAACATTGTGCGATGATCAGGATGAAGTGTCTTGGCAATCAAGAAGTATGTAGCTGATTCACAGTACACACGTGTGCGTGCTGATAAGGGCAAATTGAGGACTCTTTCCTACAGGCAATTACGTCAGGTTGAAACAGCAGCGGCAAAAAAGCCTTGTCATAGCAGCAGACAAGTTTTTGAAGCTGCTTGTGCCTCCAACGTCCCCCGAACAACAAGATGCAGGGTCCTTCAGAGGTTTGCAGCTGTGCATATGCCATCCTGTCGACCTCCTCTATCCACTTCACACAAGCAGAAACGGCTCCAGTGGGCCAAACATTACATGAAGACTGATTTCAAAACTGTTTTGTTCACGGATGAGTGCCGTGCAGCGCTCGATGGTACAGATGAATGGAGTGGAGGATGGCTGGTTGATGGACACCCCACGCAAACACGGCTACAGCGCCAACAAGGAGGAGGTGGAGTAATGTTTTGGGCTGGAATCATGGGGAGAGAGATTGTCGGCCCCTTTAGGATCCCTGAAGGCGCTAAAGATGAACTCCATAATGTATGTGGATTTTCTCAAACAGCACTTCCTGCCATGGTTCAAGAAGAAGAACCGTGTATTTCACAGCAAGATCATTTTTCTGCATGATAATGCACCATCTCATGCTGCACATAAAACATCTGCATCTCTGGCTGATATGGGCATAAAAGGGGACAAACTTATGGTGTGACCCCCATGCTCCCCTGACCTCTACCCCATTCAGAACCTTTGGAGCATCATTAAAAGGAGTGTCTATGATGGCGGGAGGCAGTTCACATCTAAGCAACAGCTCTGGGAGGGTATTCTGTCCTCATGCAAAACAATTGAAGCAGAAACCATCCAAAACCTGACAAATTCAATGGACGAGAGAGTTCAGAAGCTCCTTTCGAACAAGGGGTCCTATGTGAAAATGTAACATCACCTAGAATAAGGTTTTGAGTTGAAAACTGTTTTATTTCAGTTTCTAACAACCTGCTAATGCTTATAATTTCAAAAATGACCATTTTTTTGGTCTTTATTAAAATGAAAAGGTTGATCGAAAAGTTTGGGGGATCTAAGAGTGTGGCAACCCAGTAGTCATGATTACTTCGAATTCTGACAATATGAGGGTCATGCTGCAGGTAGTGCAGCAAGAAGGCACTTATGTGTCTTGCGCATCTCGGAGCCCCAAAATTATTTTCCGGGCTAGATGCAGCTAAAAATTATTTTTAATTTTAAATCTGGTGAAGCTTATTATAGATGGCCTAATAGGATCAGTGCTGCACACTGCTACAAAGCCCAAATTATTTTCCAGTCAAGATACAGATAAACATGATTAGTAATTTGAAAGCTTAAAACGGTTGGTAGGGTGATTTTAACCAATCAACAAGCTTTTACTCTCCCCAGGATGACACAGGGGTAGAAAAGTCGTTTCGGATCCATTATTTGTTCATCTTTATGAACGTGAGTCTGTCTACATTATCAGTGGAGAGCCGCGTGCGCTTATCTGTCAGCACACCACCAGCAGCGCTGAACACACGTTCAGACAGAACGCTGGCTGCGGGGCATGACAAGATCTCCAAGGCGTAAGTGGCTAGCTCCGGCCATTTATCCAGATTGGAAGCCCAAAAAGAGCAAGGGTCCAGTGACACAGTCGTGGCTTCAATGTTTACTTGGAGATACTCCTGTACCATCGTCTCTAGGCGTTGACTATGTGTCAGACTTCTTGTCTCCTGTGGCCTTGCAAAGGATGGGCTAAAAAAGTGGTGAAATGATTCCGCAAAATTGATGTTACCAGCAGATACTGTGGTTCTGTTACGGTTTTAGTGCTGAACACTTGACGGTCCCACGGTTGGCAAGTTGGAACTGTGAGATTCACTACGTGCACCACTGGTATTTTGTGGAAAAGCACATGTAAGATTCTGCAACAGTCTCTGCTGATACTCCTGCATGCGTGCATCCCTTTCTATGGCAGGAATAATTTCTGCAAATTTACTTTTGTACCGGGGATCTAACAGTGTGGCAACCCAGTAGTCAGGATTATTTCTAATTCTCACAATTCGAGGGTCATGTTGCAGGTAGTGCAGCAAGAAGGCACTCATGTGTGTTGCGCATCCAGGAGCACCAAGTCCCTGTTGTGTTGGTGGCGAGGTAGCAATCATGCTTCCTTCCTCTGTCCTCTCCCCCCAACCTCGCACAACAGAAATGTGATCAAGGTCTCCCTCATCTGATGAGTCTTCCATCAGTTCGTCCTCCACTTCTTCCTGGGCTCCTGCACCTTCCTCACTAGTTTGGCTGCTACCATGCGCCCTGGTAAAATCATCTCCCCCACCCTCACATGCCTGCCGCCTTGGTGCTGCCGACCGTCTGGACCTTGCAGATGTTAGCCCTTCCGCATACAACTCCTCCTCCTCTACTTCCTCCACCTCCTCTTGTGCCACCACCTGACTCCGAATTCTGTTTAACATGTGCTCCAGCATGTAAATCACCGGAATAGTCATGCTGATAATGGCATCGTCAGCACTAAACATCTTCGTCGCCATTTCAAAACTGTGCAGAAGGGTGCATAGGTCCCTGATCTGAGACCACTCCTCCAGCGTGATTTGCCCCACCTCTGAATCTCGTTGGCCCAGGCTATACGTCAGAACGTATTGCACCAGGGCTTGTCGGTGCTGCCACAGTCGCTGCAACATGTGCAGAGTTGAATTCCACCGGGTAGGCACATCGCATTTTAGCCGGTGAAGTGGCAGGCCCAACGACTTCTGTAGAGATGTAAGTTGCTGAGCTGCGGGATGCGAACGGCGGAAGTGAGCACACAGCGACCGTGCCCTCTGCAGAAGGCCATCTAGTCTGGGATAGTGGGCTAAAAATTGCTGGACAACCAGGTTCAACACGTGAGCCATACAAGGCACGTGTGTGACATTGCCCCGGCGAAGGGCCGCACCCAGGTTTGCAGCATTGTCGCACACGGCCTTCCCTGGTTTCAGGTCCAGTGGAGACAACCATTCATGAAATTGGTTCTCCAGAGCTGACCACAACTCCTCAGCTGTGTGACTCACATTTCCCAGACATTTCAATGTAAAAACCGCCTGATGACGTTGAGCCCTACTGCCAGCATAGTAAGGAGGTGTGCAGGATCCCTTCTGCGCAGTTAGAAAGCTTGTGGCATGACCAGACAGGCTTTGGGTGCAGGTGGAAGACCGAGAGGAGGTTGAGGAGGCAGAAGCAGTGGAGGAAAAATGACATAAAGAGGATTGACGCACAACTCGTGGGGACGGCAAGACTTGGACAGCAGCCCCTTGTCCTGCTGTCACCGTAGTTACCCAGTGCCCAGTCAGCGACATGTAACGCCCCTGTCCATGCCTACTCGTCCAAGTGTCTGTGGTGAAATGCACCCTGTCACACACAGAGTTTCTCAAAGAAGCGGTGATGTTGTGTGCGACATGCTGGTGGAGCGCAGGCACACCTTTCTTTGAGAAGTAGTGCCGACTGGGCATCTGGTACTGGGGCACTGCGACGGACATAAGGTCTCGAAAATCCTCTGTGTCCACCAGGCGGAAAGGCAGCATTTCTGTAGCCAAGAGCTTGCAGATGGTGAAATTCAACCTCTTAGCTTTCTCATGGCTAGGAGGAAATGGTCTTTTACTTGTCCACATCTGAGGGACCGAGGGCTGGCTATTGTGCTTAGACGGGGTTGATAAGGGTGTCCCCGGCAAACTGACGGTCTATGAGGAAGATGCAGGCGGACATGTTAGGTTGCCTTGATCCAAAGGTGGTGCTATCGATGTCGGACAGCGCTCAAGACCAGCTGGTGTTACCACCTCCAAAGAAAATGATGACCTGCCAATCACGCTGGCTGTTGCGGGTAAAGAGGTGGCAGGTCTGCGCCCCAAAACAGGTGTGACTGCTGTCCCCCCAGTCACAGAGGATGAAGAGGCCGCGGATGCACAAGATATGGCAGACGGTGGTTGGCCCGGCCGGCTAGACCGCATTGTAGCACACTGAGCTTCCCACTGCAACTTATGCTTCATGTCCATGTGCCGGTTCATGCATGAAGTACTCAAACTATGTATTTTTTGGCCTCTACTTAGCTTTTGCTGACAAATGTTACAGATAACACGAGTTGGGTCATCTTTATCGATCTGAAAAAATGCCCAGGCTATGCAAGGCTTAGCACCCATGCGACCTGAAGAGCCACCACGACTTGAGGTGAGAGGCAGAGTTGTGTTTGAGGATGCAGTTGTTGACGTGCTTCCAGTACTACGTCTCTGTCCAGGAAGGCGCAACCTGACCTCGTCGTCACTAGCATCTTCCTCCACCTCCTCTGCTGACCTCATCTCTTGGCTGACTGTGGGTTGACAGTAAGTGGGATCTCCGACCTCATCATCATCACCCTGTGCGTTATCACACCCATCGTCCTCAGAGCCAACCTGTTCCTGCCCTGACAAAAAACTAAAGTTGTCACTCCAATCAGGTATTTGAGTCTTATCATCGTCTTCCTCATTGTCTCCACCAACAGGAGTTACAGTTTGGGAATGAGGGTCTACATTATGGTCAGAACCTTCTGCGTCTGGTCCTGGATCCGACTCATAAAGATTCTGGGCATCAGTGCAGATCATTTCCTCGTCTGGATTCACAGAAGCGCTGGAGTCGACCTCTGATTCCCAGGCTATAGTATGAGTAAACAGCTCTGCAGACTCAACCATCTGTTCTACCTCATACTCAGACGGGCAGCTGGAGATTTGGGAGCTGTGAGGAAGCAAGTGCGATTTGGGTGACACCTTTGAGGACTGGAGTATTTGTGATGTTGAAGTTGATGTGGAGGAGAGCCCACTTAAAGGAGCACTTGATATCCGTTGAAGCACCTGCTGTTTTTGTGCCTCATCTGGAATTTGTAGCGATTGGCGTGGCCGTAAGAAAGGGATCTTATCACATTGTCCGCTAAAAGAAGTAGACATTTTAGTTTGGCTGGAAGATGGTCTTTCTTCTGCACCTACCCCACGGACACAACCTTTTTTCCCCTTCCCAACACGCCTATTCCCCTTTCCACCAGCAGCAGGCCTTTTTCCACTCATTTTGGTGGTTAACTAATTCACAACTCTGGAGTTGTTTGCACAAAAAAACAATGGATGGTAACCGAGCAGAGCTGAGTGGCCAAACTGTGGTATTAGGCCAAAACTATTGGCTGGGTTAGATGCAGAAAAAAATTATTTTTAATTTGCAACCTGATGGAGGTCAGTATAGATGGACTAATAGACCAAGTCCCACACACCGCTAGAAGCCCAAATATTTTTTCAGAGCTAGATGCAGAAATTTTTTTTTATTCAATTTGCAACCTGATGGAGGTCAGTATAGATGGACTAATAGACCAAGTCCCACACACTGCTAGAAGCCCAAATATTTTTTCAGAGCTAGATGCAGAAAAAAATTATTTTTAATTTGCAACCTGATGGAGGTCAGTATAGATGGACTAATAGACCAAGTCCCACACACTGCTAGAAGCCCAAATATTTTTTCAGAGCTAGATGCAGAAAAAAATTATTTTTAATTTGCAACCTGATGGAGGTCAGTATAGATGGACTAATAGACCAAGTCCCACACACTGCTAGAAGCCCAAATATTTTTTCAGAGCTAGATGCAGAAAAAAATTATTTTTAATTTGCAACCTGATGGAGGTCAGTATAGATGGACTAATAGAACAAGTCCCACACGCTGCTAGAAGCCCAAATATTTTTTCAGAGATAAATGAAGAAAAAAATTATTTTTAATTTGCAACCTGATGGAGGTCAGTATAGATGGACTAATAGACCAAGTCCCACACACTGCTAGAAGCCCAAATATTTTTTCAGAGCTAGATGCAGAAAAAAATTATTTTTAATTTGCAACCTGATGGAGGTCAGTATAGATGGACTAATAGAACAAGTCCCACACGCTGCTAGAAGCCCAAATATTTTTTCAGAGATAAATGAAGAAAAAAATTATTTTTAATTTGCAACCTGATGGAGGTCAGTATAGATGGACTAATAGACCAAGTCCCACACACTGCTAGAAGCCCAAATATTTTTTCAGAGCTAGATGCAGAAAAAAATTATTTTTAATTTGCAACCTGATGGAGGTCAGTATAGATGGACTAATAGACCAAGTCCCACACACCGCTAGAAGCCCAAATATTTTTTCAGAGCTAGATGCAGAAAAAAATTATATTCAATTTGCAACCTGCTGGAGGTCAGTATAGAAGGACTAATAGAACAAGTCCCACACACTGCTAGAAGCCCAAATATTTTTTCAGAGCTAAATGAAGAAAAAAAATTATTTTTAATTTGCAACCTGATGGAGGTCAGTATAGATGGACTAATAGACCAAGTCCCACACACTGCTAGAAGCCCAAATATTTTTTCAGAGCTAGATGCAGAAAAAAATTATTTTTAATTTGCAACCTGATGGAGGTCAGTATAGATGGACTAATAGACCAAGTCCCACACACCGCTAGAAGCCCAAATATTTTTTCAGAGCTAGATGCAGAAAATTTTTTTATTCAATTTGCAACCTGATGGAGGTCAGTATAGATGGACTAATAGACCAAGTCCCACACACTGCTAGAAGCCCAAATATTTTTTCAGAGCTAGATGCAGAAAAAAATTATTTTTAATTTGCAACCTGATGGAGGTCAGTATAGATGGACTAATAGACCAAGTCCCACACACTGCTAGAAGCCCAAATATTTTTTCAGAGCTAGATGCAGAAAAAAATTATTTTTAATTTGCAACCTGATGGAGGTCAGTATAGATGGACTAATAGAACAAGTCCCACATGCTGCTAGAAGCCCAAATATTTTTTCAGAGATAAATGAAGAAAAAAATTATTTTTAATTTGCAACCTGATGGAGGTCAGTATAGATGGACTAATAGACCAAGTCCCACACACTGCTAGAAGCCCAAATATTTTTTCAGAGCTAGATGCAGAAAAAAATTATTTTTAATTTGCAACCTGATGGAGGTCAGTATAGATGGACTAATAGACCAAGTCCCACACACCGCTAGAAGCCCAAATATTTTTTCAGAGCTAGATGCAGAAAAAAATTATATTCAATTTGCAACCTGCTGGAGGTCAGTATAGAAGGACTAATAGAACAAGTCCCACACACTGCTAGAAGCCCAAATATTTTTTCAGAGCTAAATGAAGAAAAAAATTATTTTTAATTTGCAACCTGATGGAGGTCAGTATAGATGGACTAATAGACCAAGTCCCACACACTGCTAGAAGCCCAAATATTTTTTCAGAGCTAGATGCAGAAAAAAATTATATTCAGTTTGCAACCTGATGGAGGTCAGTATAGATGGACTAATAGAATGATGCTATGCCCAAAAGATTTTACTTCACTAGGTGCAGTAAAAAAATTGGTATTCTATACACAGGTGGTATATCTTGCAACACAGATAGGCTACTCCACTGACTAACACACTCTGCAATAGGCCAAAAAGGATTAGCTTTGCTAGATTCAGCCAAATGCTGTGAAAAAAACTTGCACAGCACTGGCACAGACCTGCCTGGCAAAAACTGATAGGAACTGATGTAACCTAGTCCTGAAAAGGACTCCAATTACAATTAGTCTTTACTCCCACAATCTATCTATTTAAGAGCACAGACCTGCCTGATAAAAGTCGTAGGAAATGCTGTAACCTAGTCCTTAAAAGGACTGCAATCACAACTATTCCCTACTCCCAAGCTATCTGTATATTTGTGCGAAAATTGGCTTGAAATTAACAAGGTATAGCGCACACAGCAACAGCGGTGCCGTCTAACACGCAGCTGCAGCAGTGAGAAAATGGTGGCGACGGGGAAAATGGCTTGGTCTTATAGGGCAAGGACATGTGACATACACTGCCAATGACACATGCCCTTGCTTGTGTGAAAAAAAGCACTTCGCTCCATGTGTGTGATGCGCCCCCTGGGCCATATTCTTTAGGGGAATACCCGGAGCCGGATCAGATGGGGGTTGTAGTCTCCGAGTGGCTGTGACCCGGTCCGTGCCCAGGGTGTCAAGCTCAGTGTGTGGCAGTCCTTACTGATGTTACTAAAGTTCTTTATGTCGACTACGCCACCCGTTGAATTGCGGTCACTACGGCCGCCGCTGCAGCAGGGTCCGCTGAGGCTGATGGTGTTGGTGCAGCTTAGGTGATATAACCCCCAACGGGAGGGGTATAGCCTCAGGGGGTCAGGTGCAGAGGATGGTGGTTGTGGAAGTGCAGGGATGATGGTAATGAGAGTCAGAGTCGGGTTGTGCAGTTCAGGGTTCTTTACTTACTGCAGATGTTCCGGTCACTCCGGCCTTGAGTGACCACCCGAGCCGTGCTGCGTCCACCAGGTCCTGGACTCGGCCAACCCCCAAGTAGTTCTGGAGCGTGGTTCTGAGCTCCCGTTCTGTCCTGTCCTCGTCTCTGGCCTTCCCCACCAGGGATCCACCTAAGTCCGGCTCCCTCGGGCCTTCTGTTGGCGAACCCTTGCCTCTGGGTTCCCTGACCCTATGCGTGGTCTGCCTTCCGGGTGGATATGGTGGGTGGCCGTGGCAGATGCTGCCCACGGCCTCCGGTCTCTGGCTGAGGTATGCTGTAGCCCCCACCAGTTTGGGATCCGGTACCCTGTTGCCAACTCTTCACCCTCTGGTTTAGTTTGGGCTCTCAGAGTTCCTTCTTTCTCCCCCTCTGGGTCTTTCTTTCTCCTCTCTCACTCTTGCTCTGGGGCTGCTCTGCTCTTCTGCTCTCTTCCTCTGACTTCTCTGCAAAGACTGGCTGACTGACTTCTCTCAGACTGACCCTGATCTTAGATGGTGCCCACCTTATATACTCCCTCTATGTGTGAGCTCAGGTGACCAGCACCCAATGAGCTCCTAACTTTACCCAGGCTGCTCCCCCTATCTGCCCCTACACTACTGGGATGTACCACCCCCCTCCCACTCCAGCCAAGGACAGACTCGATCGTACCTGCACATTTCTAAGTGGGAGTACCGTTGGTCTGCCCTCCGGAAATGGGATGTGTGTAGTGCATGCAGCTAACTGAGCTCAGTTCCACACTCCATCCTTACCCGGGAGTGGAATATCACACCTCTGGGTTGAGGTGCAATACCCCTGTAGCAGCCGAATCCTCAGGGTGCTACATTCCCCCCTGGTAAATCACAGCACGTCCTCGGGCTGTAAGATATAAACAACACCAAAACATACAATTTTTTTTTTTATAAACTTAAACATATAAAACATATAAAACATCATATATATCAGCATAAACTTTTCATATAAAACTTTCTTATCTTCTGGTACCTCCGGTCACGGTGCAACTTGTGACCGGGTAAAGTGCTACAGTCTCTTAAAGAAAATGGTTTCCTATAAAACCGGTAGGGGGCGCTTTAGGAAGCGCAACTATATACAAAGGGATATGGCCGCTCTCAGTCCTCGGCCAGGTATTAGGAAAGGGATGACCGCTCTCAGTCCTCGGTCAGTGGGAATGGGGACACACGGGGTTAACAGTTCAGTTCTCTGGTCCCAACGGGGACTATATTTTAACTAGCAGCAGTAACAGTTCACTGTGCCCCGACGGGCAACTATATACAGCTTCTACTCTGCTGTACTCAACGACGACGTCCTCCTGCTCTTTCTTTGTGATTAACTTTAACTTCAGACCCGTCCGGGTCCTCTTGCTCCTCCTCACACCGCAGCTCCTCCTCCGTCAGGCGATGCACATGGAGGGCGTAGGGTCCTTTGGCACACTTGTGCCGGGTGAAGGTGACCTCGTCCCCTACATAAAGGTCACGACCTCTGTGTCCCTCCGGTAGGTGGGACTCAACGTCTCTTCTTGTCACGAAGACGTCGCCTGGGGTGCGGTGATCCCTGATGAAACCCCACCCATGCTGCATATTAAACTTGATCACAGTCCCGGTGGAAGGGGGACCATGAGCTGCACGGGGACTCCTCCTGGCCCGGCTCTTCTGCTCCGCGCTCTTTATTTGGGCTTGTTGTTCCCGGACCCGCCTCTCTCTCCGCTCCCTCTCAAAGACCTTGAGCTGCTGGCGGCAGCACTCTGCACGCTCCGCTGCGGCTGCCCGAGTCTCCTGAGTGAACCCCATGAGATCTTCTCCGGTGGGGTCCCACTCAAACTGTGCCTCCTCTAGCGGGGGCGAGGTCCTTTTTACGGTCTTTGGAACCGGAATCAGGGGTTCGTCTAGGGGTCTCTCTTTCCGGAGTCGGGGATGGTGAAACTCCGGTGGCCATATAAAGGGCTGCCCATCCGGGCACGTATGTTGGGCGAACAGATCTTCTCCCAGATGCGGCACTTTTGGTTTTATGGGCGCGGTGGTGGTGGCGCCCGGGTTGCCCAGGCCTTGCGGCCAGGCCTGGGGCACCTGGAAAGTGAAGGGCACCGTAAGGACGGCGGCGCCCTGGGCTACTTGGCCCTGCGACCAGGCCGGTGGCTCCGCGGAGGTAGGGGGCGCTGTTGGTATTGCGGCGCCCGGGGGTACTAGGCCCTGCGACCAGGCAGGTGGTACTTCCTGCTTGGTCACGCTCGGAGTCGAGGCGTGTGACGTCACAGGGGTCGCGGCTTCCGTTTGAGGCCTAGTCGGCGGCGGTGACGTTGCGGTTACGGGCACGGCAGGGGGTACTTCGGGCTCTGCGACGGGGAGCTGGGGCAGGTACGCGGTTTCCCGGTTTGGGGTAGAGACGTCCCCTTTACCTGCCTCCTTTCGTTCGGCTCCCTTCTCGGCGCCGTCTCCGGCCTTGAGTCCTCCTGCGCCATCCTCAGAGGCGGTCTGTCTCCTCGTCTCGGGTGGCGTGCTCCGCGGACGGGTTCTTGTCTGCTGGGCCATCTCACGGCTCCACTCCGCCAACGTCTCTCGCTGCACCCGGGCCATCCTCCGTGCGAGGCCCTCCAGCGCGGTCTGTGCACACTCCCGATCTCGGGGGAGCTGTGCCAGGACCTCCACTAAGCCTAGTGGGGTCGTTGCTTCTAGCAGGCTCCTGACCAACGGGTCGGTGCTGCTCTGCTCTCCTTCCGTTGTCTCCGGCAGGCCTTCTGGAGTGGCGACCTGCAACAGGCTCCTGACCACTGGGTCGGTGCTGCCTGGAGTGGCGGCCCGCATCAGGCTCCTGACCACTGGGTCGGTGCTGCCTGGCTCTCCCTCCATCTCCGGGTAGGCTCTTTCTGGACTCTCCTCCAGGCTTCTTGTCTCCGGGTGCGCTCTCTCCAGACTGCTCCAGGCGACACCCATCTTTGTTCTCTTCTTCTCAGTCCTCCCACTTCGAGGGCGGTCCCGGGGCCACTTGGTGATTGTCAGCTCCAGGGGCAGTTCTTTCACGCTGACAGACACCTCTAGCATCACAGACTCTGTTGGTGGGGGCGGTTTCCACTTTTGGCGCCATTTTCGGTCCTGGCCCACGATGGGAGGTGGCCTCTTGCCACCCTCTGGCACGCCCATAATGGCGTCCGCTCTTCCAAGGCGGGAAACCTTTGGAAATGGCGGGAATCGTCTCTCAGTGGCGGGAAACTCTGCAGATGGCGGGAAAAAGCTGTTAATGGCGGACAACCGGCGGGAATCGATCTGTGATGGAGTCCGATGGCGGGGACCCTCCGGGACCGGCGGGAGACTTCTTTTTGAGGTAAACTTGTTCTTTTCTTCAGGCACGCAGTACCCGGGTGTTGCGGGCACGTGATCCTGCCGACTACGCCAAAGTTGACGCGCCCCCTGGGCCATATTCTTTAGGGGAATACCCGGAGCCGGATCAGATGGGGGTTGTAGTCTCCGAGTGGCTGTGACCCGGTCCGTGCCCAGGGTGTCAAGCTCAGTGTGTGGCAGTCCTTACTGATGTTACTAAAGTTCTTTATGTCGACTACGCCACCCGTTGAATTGCGGTCACTACGGCCGCCGCTGCAGCAGGGTCCGCTGAGGCTGATGGTGTTGGTGCAGCTTAGGTGAAATAACCCCCAACGGGAGGGGTATAGCCTCAGGGGGTCAGGTGCAGAGGATGGTGGTTGTGGAAGTGCAGGGATGATGGTAATGAGAGTCAGAGTCGGGTTGTGCAGTTCAGGGTTCTTTACTTACTGCAGATGTTCCGGTCACTCCGGCCTTGAGTGACCACCCGAGCCGTGCTGCGTCCACCAGGTCCTGGACTCGGCCAACCCCCAAGTAGTTCTGGAGCGTGGTTCTGAGCTCCCGTTCTGTCCTGTCCTCGTCTCTGGCCTTCCCCACCAGGGATCCACCTAAGTCCGGCTCCCTCGGGCCTTCTGTTGGCGAACCCTTGCCTCTGGGTTCCCTGACCCTATGCGTGGTCTGCCTTCCGGGTGGATATGGTGGGTGGCCGTGGCAGATGCTGCCCACGGCCTCCGGTCTCTGGCTGAGGTATGCTGTAGCCCCCACCAGTTTGGGATCCGGTACCCTGTTGCCAACTCTTCACCCTCTGGTTTAGTTTGGGCTCTCAGAGTTCCTTCTTTCTCCCCCTCTGGGTCTTTCTTTCTCCTCTCTCACTCTTGCTCTGGGGCTGCTCTGCTCTTCTGCTCTCTTCCTCTGACTTCTCTGCAAAGACTGGCTGACTGACTTCTCTCAGACTGACCCTGATCTTAGATGGTGCCCACCTTATATACTCCCTCTATGTGTGAGCTCAGGTGACCAGCACCCAATGAGCTCCTAACTTTACCCAGGCTGCTCCCCCTATCTGCCCCTACACTACTGGGATGTACCACCCCCCTCCCACTCCAGCCAAGGACAGACTCGATCGTACCTGCACATTTCTAAGTGGGAGTACCGTTGGTCTGCCCTCCGGAAATGGGATGTGTGTAGTGCATGCAGCTAACTGAGCTCAGTTCCACACTCCATCCTTACCCGGGAGTGGAATATCACACCTCTGGGTTGAGGTGCAATACCCCTGTAGCAGCCGAATCCTCAGGGTGCTACATGTGCGCTGCTGATAGGCTGACAGATTGCACCTCCCCACTGCAAATGCGGGAAAGAGAAAAAAAAATGGAGATCTTCATTGTTCCTGCAGAGATCCATCCCCTGCCCCTCCCCCCGCCCCGCTGTACACTCAAACTGCGTATTAACATTAATTTTCATCATTACTGAGAAAAAATCCAGTTATGATTTTGGTGCACGAACAGTTATCGAACATAACCTCGAACAGCCGAATTTTTCTCAAATTGTTCGTGTTCGCCGATCGGCTCGAACACCGCCCAAAACAGCTTGAATTTGAGATTGGCGAACAGTTCGAGTAGAACAACGCTCATCTCTAGTCATGAGGTCCAATGAAAGTCAATGGTGGCGAAAACGCCACGATTCCGCAAAATAATTGGTAGTGCTGCAGATTTTTCCGCAATGATAATCCACAGAGGAAATTTCCGCAGCATGTGCACAGCACATGCGGATTATCATTGGGGAACATGGCAGACCTTCTACCAAGCGTTTTTTAAGCATTTCTGCAGTGGAATTCCACTGTTGAAATGCTTAAAAATGCATAGTGGGCACACAGCCTTAACTCGAATTTGTCACAGTTTCATCACTCACTGTGGTCTATGGACTTTGTGAGTGACAGCACAGCCTCCCTATCTGAGACTGGGGCATGCTGGGCTGTCAGCATTCTGATTGAGAGTCCTGCTGCTCAATCTGGCTTAGCCTGTTGGTTTTCATCCAGATGTTTCCTATTCTCGTTAATTTGCTAGCTATTTAGCTGGCTAGCTATGAGCAGTCCATTGTCAGCTGTAGTTTTGCTCAGTGATGTGTGTGCTTTACTCTGTGTCTGATTTTCTGATCTTGTTGCCGGACCTTGGATTTGTCTTGACTACTTGTGTGTACTATCCCTTTTGCTCTTGACGCTCTCTAACTTCAGATACTTTACCTCAGACTTGGCTTCTGACTATCCATTTTTCTTATCCTCTTAAGTTGACGTACCCTCCTTGGATTTGACCCCGGACTGTTACTTGGCCACGCCTTTGTATCGCCCCTCTGTATTACAAATTCTTCTGGTATCTGACCTCAATCCCTCTGACTACCCTGTCTCACGTCTTGTCCTTGAGTAGTGATTCAGCATCACAGGGTTATCCCAGAACTGCACCATATTTATTTAAAGGGAACCTGTCAGCAGGTTTTTAGCCTCCCAAAGTAATGTCATCCCAGTAAAGTATTTGTATTGATGATTACTTCTTTCTCAAAAGTTTTTTAAATGTTGTGTGGGAGGGGATACAGAAAGAAAAAAGGGAAAATTTGGGAAAGCATGGGGGAAACGAGGAACAATAAGGATAATATACACCAAGGGAGAAACAAATAGAGAAATAAGAAAGGGACTGAGGGAGGTAAGTAAACAAAAATTCAATAGGGAGGGAAAGGAAAGGGAGGAAGGAAAGGAACAACCCCTATAAAGAAAGGGAAGGGAGAAGACAAGCGTACATTTGTAATGTCACAACGGACAGATAAACCAATATTATTATACTAAAACATTACATGATTCATATGCTGTAAAAAAAGATAAGTTGGTACAGCTAAACAAGTTTTTTAAAAAAGTTTCTTATAATAATGCTTATGTACCCTTGTCAGGGTCAAGATGTTTAAATGTCGACCTGAGGAAGAAATTCAGTTTATTTGGATTATTAATCTTGATGAGGATCTTGAAGCTGAAAATCAAACCAGTTAGTTCTTTAAATAATTCAGTTCTTGTAATCCCGTCGGAGATAATAAGTTCTAATCCAGTCAATTGTTCAATGTTGCTCTTTAGAAAGAGTTGCTAAAAAGGAAGAAGACTTGTAATCCAGATTATAGTGCCATTGAATAGACCAATAGGTTACATTTTAGGTGAACGCCTTCCATGAAAATCAAAAGAATAGGAGATTTGTAATCCATTTAGATGCTGTAATTATGTTCTGGCCTCCTTATAGTGATTGACAGGTAACTCTTATCTGTGACCGGCTCCCCTGGCCGACATCTCGTGCAGACTCCATCATACCCAGATGTGGTGTATTCACAGTAACCACCATGATGTCTGCACCTGCGTGAGATGTCAGTCTCTGTGACCTGCTCCTCAGCCTGAGATCACGCACAGATTCAGTCATTCCCTGTGACGATGCATGCCCAAATGGATAGTCCTACTCTCATAGCCTCATTGGGACATTACTGAGCAGGCGCCGCATGGAAGTTATCATCATTAAATGTACCTTACTTTGATGATGTTACCTGCTGATGAACTTCCTTTATCATTTACATGCATTTTTCAGCCAATGTTTCTTACTTCTCATGTGCAATCCACAATAAGAAATAAAGCAAGTTTACAAATAATATCCATAAAAAAATGTCCTATTGTTTTCTGTCTATGTCACGGTTTCATATCTGACTGTGGCCTAGGGACGCCTTGAGTGACAGCTCAGCCGCCCAATGGGATCTGTAGTGTGCTGAACTGTAGGTTTTGTGAGTGACGGTTCAGTCATCCAATCTGATCCTGGGGCATGCTGAGCTGTCAGAATTTTGATTGACAGCCCAGCTACTCAATCTCGCCTAGCCTGTGGGCGCCTCCCAAGGCGCTTCTCATCTTTAATTATTTGCAAGCTGTTTAGCTGGGTTGCAGTGTCAGTTGTAGCTTTGCTTAGTTAGGTGTGTGTGCTTGCTCTGTTATTGATTTCTTGATTTTGTTGCTGACCTCGGATTTGTTATGACTACTCGTGTGGATTATCCCTTCTGCTTTTGATGCTCTCTGACTTCAGGTATCTGATCCCGGACTTGGCCTCTGACTATCCTTTTGTTGTACTCCCTAATATTGATGTACCCTTCTGACATTTGACTGCAGACTGTTACCTTACCATGCCTTTGTCCTACCCCTCTGTACTAAGAGCCCTCCTTTTATCTGACCTCGGACCTCCTGACTACCCTGTCTCACGGCTTGCCGGTGAGTAGTGACTCAGCATCATAGGACAGCATGAAAGCTGTAGATTATGTGTCTTCATGGCTACAGACTACAAACCCTGTGTGTAGTCTGATAACACAGTCTTATATTTTTTCACTGTGTTTCCTCTTCTCACTAACCTAAAGACAGTAAGAGAGGGGCAGTGAGGGTAAGGAAATGCTACCACGGTCTATAACCATGGAAAAACAGAGAAGCATAAAGATTGCTGAATAATTTAAACCCTTCCTATCTAAGTGATTATTCAGTTTTAGGCTTTCGTTTCTTTCTACCCTTCCATAACTTTATATTTTTCTGGCAACACAGCCATAGGACAGCTTGTTTTTTTGTGGGATGAGTTGTAGTTTTGAATGACAAAACTCATTTTAATATAATGTATAGTAAAATGTGTAGTGAGTTAGTGAAAAAAAAAGCAATTTTGCAATGATTTTTTTGGGGGGGTTTATTTTAAGGGTTTTGAACGTATGGTGCTCTAAAGCACAATAAATATTAAAAATGATCTGATGCTTCAGATAAGTATCATAACAGAAATACCAAATTTGTATAGGTTTTTTATATACAGTTAGGTCCATATATATTTGGACAGAGACAACATTTTTCTAATTTTGGTTCTAGACATTACCACAATGAATTTTAAACAAAACAATTCAGATGCAGATGAAGTTCAGACTTTCAGATTTCATTTGAGGGTATCCACATTAAAATTGGATGAAGGGTTTAGGAGTTTCAGCTCCTTAACATGTGCCACCCTGTTTTTAAAGGGACCAAAAGTAATTGGACAATTGACTCCAAGGCTATTTCATGGACAGGTGTGGGCAATCCCTTCATTATGTCATTCTCAATTAAGCAGATAAAAGGCCTGGAGTTGATTTGAGGTGTGGTGCTTGCATTTGGAAGGTTTTGCTGTGAAAACTTCAGCAGGAGATTATCACTAGAGGAGGAGTAAACCTGCTGCCATGTGGTTCTCCATATTCATGAGCTCTGTATAACTCAACCCCCCCCCCCCCTCTGATTGGCAGATTTCTGCTTATGCACAGTGTGCACAGAAAGCTGCAAATTAGTGGAGTTATACGGAGCTCCGCATTCAGAGAACTGCAGCAGATAAAACTATCAAAAGCAAGAGGCCCAATTAGTGATACATCGCTGGAATCAGGGTCTTTGCCCCTACATTATGCTGCTCTTTTGTGGTAGCAAAAACCTGGTGATAAATTCCTTTTAAATAATTCCTATTTTTTTTGTTTTAAATTTAATTCATTATTTTAAACTAAATTTCATTGACTATTTCTTCTACTGCAACCGAGTACAGTCTTCTTTTCTGCAACCTAATATTATGTTAAAATGAATCCTTTCAGTATGGAGCACATAACTAAGCCCAAAGTTTTGTTTTTTTATGAAATGCTGATCCTTGAATAAATCAGTATTCCCCCTGAGTGAGCAGACTCTGTGAGATATATGTAAAAGATGGCTCAGTTCTAGGTCTCACATGCTGCAGAGGAGTCACTGTAAGTTGTCTGAAGCATAGATCATACACATATACAGATCACATCAAGCTCATTACATGTAGCATAATGAAAAATACTATTTTTCCAGTTTTTCCCTACTCATTAAAATAATCATGAATTAATTGGATTTTATATAGCACATACTATTTGTACTATTATGCCACTTTTTATGTCTCCTTGTTGTTTCTCTGCCAATCCCAGCTGCTGGATCATTTAATAGCACTACTTGCAGTTTTTTCAAGACCAAGGGGGCAAATATCGTGCTGGATAAGACGGATGAGGAGAATATAAGTGATAAATGTGCTATAAGAAATGAAGAAGCAGGTGGAAGAAACATGGTGAGCGAGGTGGCAGATAGAGTAAACATGGGAAAAGAGAGCAAGGGAGAATAGAAGTGCTAATGTGCTATAAAGAACAAGGACAGAAGTGGAAGAAACAAAGAAATATGGAGAGTGAGGTGGCGGACACAAGAAACGTAGGAGAAGAGAGCAGGGGAGAATACAAGTGCTAATGTGCTATAAGTGTGGCGCCCCTGAGGGTTCAGTCGCCACAGGGGTACTGCACCTCAGCTTGAGGTGTGGTATCTCCTCTTCCAAGTAAGGATGGAGCATTTCTCAGGACCCTACTTCACCATTCAACACTACACCACTCCTGTCCTGCAGGTGGCCTAAATGCACCAGGGTGCTGCCCCGTCCCGGGATATAGGAGATGGGGGGAACCAAAGACAGGGGTACCATATAGTGGGTGAGGGTGGAGGACACACTTTTAGGTTACACTTATTCATTCATATTTAATCTACAGCCATCTTAGGTTCAAGGTCTTTGATTGTGATCTTCACCGCTGATTGGGGCCTTCTGTTAGAACCTGCAGCCTATTGAATATGCACGGTCCTCGTTCTCTGGCCTTGAGGCGAGGAGCGGGTCAGAGTGAACCACTGCCTCTACCCAGTCAAGGTCCCAACCTAAGAAGGCCTGGAGGGGAGTAGAGGAGACAAGCTCCACAGTCAAAAGGATCCCTGGGGGATACGGACGGAGCGGCACACGCCACCTGTATTTCTTACTCTGGCCTAGTCAGAGGGACTCCTGCTGCAAGAGGGGTGACCGGCCCCCAATATCTGACTTTGTTACTTCACGTCTCAGTCGGAAAAGCCCGGAGGCTTAGTGGATCCCAGGAGGGATACGGACGGAGCGGCATATGCCACCTGTACCTCTCTACCTGCATTTAACCAGTGGGACCCGGCCTTAAACCTAGTTCTAACCACACATACAGTCAAGTGAAGACTTAGTGGGAGAACTTACCAAGGAGAGGAACACACACACCAGAGGGGTCTCGACAGGTGCTCCTGATCTATCTGGAAAGTGCTGGACCCCCCCTTCCTGGTGGCCGCAGCATGCCGCGAGGAGCAGAGGGAAGCTTTGCGGCTAGAGCTCACCTTAATGTGAGTAAAACCCTGGATGACTTCACACCCCGCTTCAGCGTGTTATTTCCTGCGCGACACTGCACCCACCATTCTTTCTCACACTGCCCTGAGGCCTGCTCCGCCTGCGGGGAGCCGTCCCATCTTAGCTGTCTGTAACACCGGCCTCAGTAGACTGAAACAGCGCTGGTGTCCATCACCGGGAACCGTAGGTGGCGTAGTCGGAAAAATACCACTCAACCTTAAAAGCCCATTAAAAATTCTTTATGTGACCACCCTGGGCACGGACCGGGTCTGAGCCACGACTGCAACCCCCCGAGACACCTACACTGACCCAGCTCCGAGTAAAACCCATTTCTCAGGGAGGGCGACACATAAGAAACAAGGAAACAAGTGGAAGAAACATGGAGAGTGAGGTGTCAGAACAGCCATGGGAAAGGAAAGCAGAGGAGAATAGAAGTGCTAATGTGCTATAAAGAACAAGGATGGACAAGTCCAGCAGATAACTACCGTGTACTCAGCCCTGATGTGTTATAAATCACCTGATGAGGTGGATTCTCTAAAGCCCCCGTCTCACATAGCGAGATCGCTGCTGAGTCACGGTTTTGGTGACGCAACAGCGACCTCACCAGCAATGTCGCTATGTGAGACACTTTGCAGCGATCAGGCCCCTGCTGTGAGGTCGCTGATCGCTGTGTGTGACCAGCGGGACCAGCGGTAGCCATGATAAACAGCTGGTTACTAGGGGCACACGCGCACTTAGTAACCCGCTGTTTATCATGGTTACGAGCCTGCTACGGTGAGCGGTAACCTCCCGCTCACCATAGCAGAGTGGTAACCATGATAAACAATGGGTTACTAAGTGCGCGTGTGCCACTAGTAACCCACTGTTTATCATGGTTACCAGCCTGCTCCTGCTTCAGCAGCAGGCTGGTAACCAGGAGCAGGACATCGTGGAAAGATTCTTTCCACGATGTTGCTGCTCCCCTGATCGCTGGTGAGCCTGCCTGTTTGACAGCTCACCAGCGATCACTTAGCGACGCACCAGCGATACCGGCCAGGTCACATTGTTGTCGGGATCGCTGGTGTGTCGTTATGTGAGACAGTACCCTAAGCCAGAGTTCAGAGTGAGTAGCACAGATCTGAGATAATGGTGCAGCAGAACGGGTGTTGTCGGCCAACACAGAGATCAGGGAGGAACAGAACAGTTTGTATGAAGGGCAGCAAACAAATGGTTAACCACATGACATCAGTGATAGGTAAACTTACTTGCTTGCAGTGAAGATTAGGCTATGTTTACGTGTCCAGTAATAATCAATTAGAATGGATGCAGCAGCAATCCTAGGAGAGTGTGTCTATATATGCATATGTAGCACAGTTGTGTGTGTCTATATATGCATACTAGATGGTGGCCCGATTCTAACGCATCGGGTATTCTAGAATATGTATGCAGCCGACCGGGCCCAAGCAGCAGAGCGGTGTTTAAATCTGGCGCCAAAATCGCTGATTGGTCGCGGCCGGCAACCACGACCAATCAGCAAAGCAGTGTTTAAATTTAGCGGCAATATCGGTGATTGGTCGCAGGCGGCCGAGACCAATCAGCAAACCATGTTAGTGAGGACTGGAGAGCGCGTTTAAATTTGGCGCCAATATCGCTGTTTGGTCGCGGCCGGCCACCGCGACCAATCAGCAAAGCGGTGTTTAAATTTGGTGCCAATAATGCTAATTAGTCGCGGCCGGCAACCACGACCAATCAGCAGAGCGTGTTTAAATTTGGCGCCAATATCGCTGCTTTGTCGCGGTGGCCGGCCGCGAGCAATCAGCAGAGCGGTGTTTAAATTTGGCGCCAATAATGCTGATTGGTCGCGTTCGGCGACCGCGAGCAATCAGCAGAGCGGGGTTTAAATTTGGCGCCAAAACTGCTGATTGTTTGCGGGCGGCGGCCGCGACCAATCAGCGAACCGTGTTAGTGAGGACTGGAGAGTGTGTTTAAATTTGGCGCCAAAATCGCTGATTAGTCGCGGCCGGTGGTTGCGACTAATGAGCAGAGTGGGGTTTAAATTTGGCGCCAATACTGCTGATTGGTCGCGGCTGGTGACCGAGACTAATCAGCAGAGCGGTGTTTAAATTTGGCGCCAATACTGCTGATTGGTCGCTGCCGGCGACCGCGACCAATCAGCGGAGCGGTGTTAAAATTTGGCGCCAATAATGCTGATTAGTCGCGGCCGGCATCCGTGACCAATTAGCAGAGCAGGGTTTAAATTTGGCGGAAAAATCGCTGATTGGTCGCGGCCGGCGGCCTTGACCAATTAGCAGAGCGCTGTTTAAATTTGGCGCCAATCTCGCTGATTGGTCGCGGTCGGCCGACGTCCGCGACCAATCAGCAGAGCGTTGTTTAAATTTGGAGGCAAAATCTCTGATTGGTCGCGTCTGGTGGCCGCGACCAATCAGCAGATCGGTGTTTAAATGTGGCAGCAATAATGCAGATGGGTCGCGGCCGGCGGTCGCGACAAATAAGCAGAGGGGTGTTTAAATTTGGCGCCAATATCGCTGATTGGTCGCGGTCGCCGGCCACGACCAATCAGCTAAGCGGTGTTTAAATTGGGCGGCAATAATGCAGATTAGTTGTGGCCGGCGGCCGCAACCAATCAGCAGAGCGTTGTTTAAATTTGGCGCCAATCTCGCTAATTGGTCGCGGCTGTTGGCCACCACCAATCAGCATAGCGGTGTTTAAATTTGGCGCCAATCTCGCTGATTGGTCGCGGGCAGCATCCGCGACCAATCAGCACAGCAGTGTTTAAATTTGTCGGCAAGATCGCTGATTGGTCGTGGGCAGCGTCCGCGACCAATCAGCACAGCAGTGTTTAAATGTGTCGGCAAGATCGCAGATTGGTCGCGGGCAGCGTCTGCGACCAATCAGCACAGCAGTGTTTAAATGTTGCGCCAAAATCGCTGATTAGTCGCGGGCAGCGTCCGCGACTAATCATCACAGCAGTGTTTAAATGTGGCGCCAAAATCGCTGATTGGTCGCGGACAGCATCCGCGACCAATCAGCACAGCAGTGTTTAAATGTGTCAGCAAGATCGCTGATTGGTCGCGGGCAGCGTCCGCAACCAATCAGCACAGCGGTGTTTAAATGTGGAGCCAAAATCGCTGATTGGTCGCACGCAGCGTCCGCGACCAATCAGCACATCAGTGTTTAAATGTGGCTCCAAGATCGCTGATTGGTCGCGGGCAGCGTCCGCGACCAATCAGCACAGCAATGTTTAAATGTGGCGCCAAGATCGGTGATTGGTCGCGGCCGCTATTTAAATGTGGCACCCAAATCGGTGATTGGTCGCGAGCAGCGGCCGCGACCAATCAGCACAGCGGTGTTTAAATGTGGAGCCAAAATCGCTGATTGGTCGCGCGCAGCGTCCTCGACCAATCAGCACATCAGTGTTTAAATGTGGCTCCAAGATCGCTGATTGGTCACGGGCAGCGTCCGCGACCAATCAGCACAGCAGTGTTTTAATGTGGCGCCAAGATCGGTGATTGGTCGGGGCCGCTATTTAAATGTGGCGCCCAAATCGGTGACTGGTCGAGTGCAGCGGCCGCGACCAATCAGCACAGTGGTGTTTAACTTTTGCGCCAAGATCACTGATTGGTCGCGGCCGGAAAGCGAGACCAATCAGCGAATCGTATTGGTGAGGACCGGGGATCGGAATCGTATTGGTGAGGACCGGGGAGCGTCGCTGCCTGTGCGGCTACTTCAGTTGCGAGAAGCCGGGAGATGAGCGACTGCTCGCAGCAGAAGTATCCCGACCCGCAGTGCCGCTCCCCGGTCCTCCCTTGACACCCTAGCCGCATGGATGTCAGCGCCGCTGCCTGTGCGGCTACTTCCGCTGCGAGAAGCCGGGAGATGAGTGACTGCTCGCAGCAGAAGTATCCCGACCTGCAGCGCAGCTCCCCAGTCCTCCCTTCCGCATGGAGGTCAGCGGCACCGGCGGTAGAGGTCCTTCTGCTGCTACCGGCTGGGAGATGAGCGCCTCGCGCCGGTCATCTCCCGGCTGCATCTCCGTCCTGCAGATGAGCCGCTAACGGCCGCCATCTTTTTTCTGAAATCCCGCGTCGCTGATTGGCCGCTGCCGGACCAATGAGCGACGCGGGATTTACTGGACAGACAGAAAGACAGACAGACAGACAAACGGGATAAGACGATTATATATATAAATGTAGCACAGCTGTGTGTGTCTATATGTGCATATGTAGCAGAGCTGTGTGTATCTATATATGCCTTTGTAGCACAGTTGTGAGTGTATATGTGCATATGTAGCAGAGCTGTGTGTATCTATATATGCATATGTAGCACAGTTGTGTGTGTCTATATATGCATGTGTAGCACAGCTGTGTGTGTCTATATGTGCATATGTAGCACAGTTGTGTGTATCTATATATGCCTATGTAGCACAGTTGTGAGTGTATATGTGCATATGTAGCAGAGCTGTGTGTATCTGTATATGCATATGTAGCACACCTATGTCTATATGTGCATACAGTATGTAGCAGAGCTGCGTATCTATATGTGCATATGTTGCAGAGCTGTGTGTGTCTGTGTATGCATATGTAGCAGAGCTGTGTATGTCTATATGTGCATATCTAACAGAGCTGTGTGTCTATATATGCATATGTAGAAGAGATATGTGAGTCTATATGTGCATATGTAGCAGAGCTGTGTGTATAATGCACACTGCTGCGAAACACTAACAGTTGATCTATTATGTCCATATTCTACCCTAGTACATTTAAATTAGTGATAATGACCCCTCCACTTTACATCACCAGGGAAGTTTTAATTAATAGTAAAAATGTTTTTCCCATTTTCTGCTGTCTAAACCTGGGATGCGTCTAATGGTAATCATGTCCCCAACATATTATTTCTTACTGATGAAATTGGCAAACCCTTTAAAACAATAAGTATATTACATTTTGATTTAGTTTGTAAATTAGGGCAACTTTGTTTAAACCTATAGTTTATGTTGCAAAACCATTTAAATGAATTCTAAAAGACATCTGAGACAATATGCTTTTGCTGCATATTCTAATTTTGAGTGAATCCCCTTACCCACAGGGCCACACTGTATGTGGGATATACACACCCAAAACTTTATTTGTAAAACTTTTTCTATTATTGTTTATGACCAAACTTAGGATTTCCCCATGGTTTTACTCTCCAAGGAACTAGAAAGCTGAACTTCCTAGGCAAAACCTCTGCATATCCATATTTAAAGGAGTCACAAAGAAGCAGCTGTAGTGACATGGACTGAATTTATAATGGAGAAATAAATGGATTTGTGAGAGGAAGAAGGGAGGGAAATAAGATGCAGACATATGACTGAAATTGCAATATGGACAAAGGGCACTCTGAAATGAAAGCTAAAAAGATATTTCTATGGACACTTATGTAAAAAGGAGAAATGTACTTTAATGTTTTTTTTCTCCATTCTGGGAATTGATGCTTTGATGAAGCACCTGTTACCACCATTTCTCAAATAAAAAAACAGATCTTTTAAATAGCCTTCAAAATCTTTCAAATGGTTTTCAAAGGTAATCAAAATTTTGATTTTGATTACCTGTGTATTATACAGTACTTGGAACATTTGTAAACTGAGTTTTTGATGAATTATATAGTTTTAGCAATTTCTTACGAAGACACTGAAAAGTACATTGATTTTTATAATATACATATTCATATATTGTAAATTAATATTTCACTTGTGTCTTTCGAGTTCTTGCAAATGGAAAAGAGGAAAAAATATCAAATGACCTATTTGTTGATTTATGTTGGTTATTTAGGATAAATGGTAATATTATGGGTCTTTGTAAAAAAAAAATAATTATATGATATGTTTGACTTTGGGGGTTCTCTCGATAAGACAACACCTGCTCAAATGCGCTTTGAGGATTTAGGATCATCAGAGAGGGGGTGCCAAGTAAGAGTCTACTAGACTTGGCCCATTAATCTAAACCAGTGTTTCCCAAACCCCATCCTCACGCCCCCCCACAGGTCATGTTTTCAAGATCTCCTTACTATTGCACAGGTGAGAGAATTCCTGATGCCTTGATGATACTTCAGTCACCAGTGTAATGCTAAGGAGATCCTGAAAAGATGACCTGTGGGGGTCCGTGAGGATGGGGTTTGGGAAACACTGATCTAAACGAATCCATCTATTTTATGGCTTAAAAAGTAAGTTTGTGGCCTAAATGTTGTAATACTTAGATTTTATATGCTGTAATCAATAAATAAGTCTATTGAAGAATATACCTGGTGCCTTGGAAAACTCTTTTTTAGTCCTCTAGTGATAATCTCTTACTGATAAAACACTCAATTTTTTGAACCTACATCAAGCAGGAGAGGAGTCCTGAGGAGATAATTTGCATATTCCCACTGCATTTTGGCATAAGTGAAGAGTCTCCGCGAGCTTAACCCTAGAACGCATACCTGGGGCCTCGCAGGCCTGCTAGGTTACTTGTTTTCTATTTTCTGCAAGATTACTTTAGTTAGAATTTTGAAACTCTAGGTATTCCTCAGGTATATAGTTGTTAGTAATTTCCAGTTGTTCATATATTTTTATGTTATAGGCATTTCAGTAAAACAACTCTTTTTTGGGACTACCCCACATTCACATACCTGGGGCCTTTTAGGCCTGTACTTGGTTTACATGTGATCCTCAGTCTTTTTGTCTGTACTGTTACTTAGAAGGAAAACATATCGCTTCAGGAAGAAAAAAACATGGAAAAATATAACAAAAGAGGACCTATATGGTTATATTGCCCTTACTCTTCTGGTAGGGCGTACAAAATCGTACGATGTTCCAATCAGAGAATTATTTCTGAGCCCTTTTTCAGATCCACACTACAAAGCTACAATGTCAGTCAATAGATTTGAGAATGTTCGGAGAAGCCTTCGTTTTGATAAGAAAACTCGTCCTGTGAGGTTGGAAACAGATAAATTAGCCCCTATTAGCTACATCTGGAATCTTTTCATCAAAAACTGTACAAAATATGACCATTCTAATGACAATGTGACAGTGAATGATCAACTTCTTGCCTTTAGGGGGCGTTGCAAATTCATTCAGTATATGCCTAGTAAACCTGCCAAGTATGGCATAAAAATTTTCTGGATGTGTGATTCTACAAGCTATTATGGCATGAATGGTCTGATTTACTGTGGCAAAGAAGCTGATGCTCCAGTCTAGAAAGACCTATGTTCTGACATAGTAAAAAAAACTTGCAGCACCAATTTTCAATTCAGGAAAAAATATAACAATGGACAACTACTTTACCAATCTGGAACTGGGCAAATTTTTGCTTCAGAAAAAAACTCACACTTGTTGGTACTATGAGGCCAAACCATCGCGAAATTCATCCAATCATGAAGCACAATCCCAAGCGACCACTTTATGAGAGTGTCTTTGGTTTCTGCAATCAAGTGACAATGGTGTCTTATAAAGCAAAGAAAGAGTATTACTGAGTACAATACATCATGATGGAAGTATTGACACCGATGACAGGAAACAGAAACCTGAAATCGTACTACATTATAATAAAACAAAAGGAGGTGTGGACAAGATGGATGAAATGATTGGAGAGTATTCGTGCAAGAGGCAGACAAAACTTTGGCCTGTAGTCATTTTTTATAATATCCTAGGAAGAGAAACCAATCACAAACTAAAATGTTTTTATACAAATGCACAAAGCATGGGCAACAAACAAGGAGAATTCGTACTACTAACGCAGGAAGAGAAATATGATGTCATTGGAATCACTGAAACTTGGTGGGACTATACACATGATAGGAATAAAAGGCTAAAAGGATACAACTTATTTGCAAGAAACAGACTTGATAAACGAGGAGGAGGTGTTGCATTGTATGTTAGAAAAGCGTATATCTGCACAGAGATAGAAGCTTCAGCGACTGGGAGTTCTGTGGAAACTGTTTGGGTAAGAATACAAGGAGAGAACAACGGAAAGGACACCATTGTAGGCATTTACTACAGGCCACCTGGGCAAACTGAAGATATGGATGAACTCTTTATGTATCAAATGACCAAGTTCTCCAAAAAATATGACGTAGTGGTCATGAGAGATTTCAACTATCCAGACATTTGTTTGGAATCTCTCTCAAGTAAAACCAACAGGTCAAGCAAATTCTTATCCTCTCTTGCTGACAACTTTATCTTCCAAAAGGTAGGGGAGAAAACAAGAGGATCTGCTACTTTGGATCTAATCCTTATAAAGAGGGAGGAAATGGTTGAGGAGGTAAAAGTGTCTGGGACCCTAGAAGGCAGTGATCATGCTATTATAGAATTTTGGATAACTAGAGGAGGAAGACATGTGAAGACTCAAACTTTAAGGTTAGATTTCAGAAAGGCAGATTTTAAGCGCCTCAGAAAGAGAATAGGAGGGATCCAATGGCTGGATGTCCTTAAGGACAAAAATATCCAAGAAGGATGGGAAATTTTTAAAAATGAGATTCTCAAAGCACAATCGTTAACAATCCCAAAAAGTAGGAAGAATGGGAAGCATTTAAGGAAACCAAGATGGATGAACACAGAACTTAAACACATGCTAAAAAGAAAGAAAGAAATGTTTATCAAAAGGAAAGAGGGAGGCATATCTAAAGAAGATTATAATGCAGTCTGCAGAACCTGTAGGGCACGTATCAGGTTAGCTAAAGCTGACAATGAATTAAGGCTTGCAAGATATGTCAAAAGCAATAAAAAAGGATTTTGCGGGTATGTCAAAAGTAAAAGAAAAGTCAAAGATGCTATAGGATTTTTACAGGATGAAAATGGTGAAATGGTAAGTAAGGATGTTGAGAAGGCCGGACTTTTTAATTCTTATTTTGCATCAGTTTTCTCTCAGAAAGAAAATGTAACATCAACTGATCTTTACTGTCCTATTAAAGGAATAGAATAATCCAGGTTATCTGTAAACAGAAAGATTGTTATGGAATATTTAGCTAACATAAATGAGTTCAAGTCTCCAGGTCCAGATGAATTACACCCCAGAGTACTGAAGGAGATCGTGGAAGAAATTTTAGAACCTCTCTCCATAATCTTTGAAAATTCTTAGAGAACAGGAGAAGTCCCAGAAGACTGGAGAAGAGCAAATGATGTTCCTATCTTCAAAAAGGGGAAGAAGGTGGACTCAGGGAACTATAGGCCGGTGTGTCTGAATTCTATACCAGGAAAGATCTTTGAACAAATTATTAAACAACATGTATGTAAGTACCTGGATAAGAATGAAGTGATTAACCAGAGTCAGCATGGGTTTGTAACTAACAAGTCATGTCAGACTAACTTAATTTCCTTCTATGACAAAATCACTGACTGGGTGGATAAGGGAAATGTTGTAGATATACTATATCTTGACTTCAGCAAAGCATTTGACAAAGTATCTCACACCATCCTTATTGAAAAAATGATCAAGTATGGAATGGACAAGGCAACTGTTAGGTGGATTCATAACTGGCTTAGTGATTGGACTCAAAGAGTAGTCGTAAATGGCTTCACATCCAGTTGGATGAATGTCTCAAGTGGGGTACCACAGGGCTCTGTCCTGGGACCTGTATTGTTCAACATCTTTATCAATGATTTAGATGAAAGAATTGAGGGTAAACTGATTAAATTTGTTGTTTACACAAAGCTAAGAGGGATAGCTAACACTAGAGAAGAGAGAGAGAGGATTCAAAAAGACCTAAATAAACTGGAGCAGTGGGCTGCAACTAACTGAATGGTTTTTAATAGGGAAAAATGCAAAGTACTACATCTGGGCAATAGAAATGAAAAAAGCATATACAGAATGGGAGGAATAGAGCTAAGCAACAGTACATGTGAAAAAGACTTAGGTATACTAATAGATCATAGACTGAACATGAGTCAACAGTGTGATGCAGCAACAAAAAAGGCAAATGCAATTCTGGGATGTAATAACAGAAGCATAGAGTCTAGATCACGCGAAGTCATTATCGCACTTTACTCCTCTTTGGTCAGAACTCATCTGGAATACTGCGTCCAGTTTTGGGCACCACATTTTAAAAAAGACATCTACAAACTGGAGCAAGTTCAGAGAAGAGCGACCAGAATGGTGACCGGTCCACAAACCATGTCCTATGAGGAACGGTTAAAGGATTTGGGAATGTTTAGCTTGCAAAAAAAAAGACTGAGAGGAGACTTAATAGCTGTCTACAAATATCTCATGGGCTGTCACATTGTAGAAGGATCATCTTTATTCTCATTTGCACAAGGAAAGACTAGAAGCAATGGGATGAAACTGAATGGGAGGAGACAGATTAGATATTAGAAAACTTTTTGACAGTGAGGGTGATCAATGAGTGGAACAGGCGGCCACGAGAGGTGGTGAGTTCTCCTTAAATGGACGTCTTCAAACAGAGGCTGGACAGACATCTGTCTGAGATAATTTAGTGAATCCTGCTTTGAGCAGGGGATTGGACCAGATGACCCAGGATGTCCCTTCCAACTCTACCATTCTATGATTCTATGATTCTATGAAGCAGACAGTGAGTTACATATCACTGGAATCAGGGTCTCTGCCCTTACATCATGCTGTTTCAGATTAAATTGCAAAAACTTGTTGACAGATTTCCTTTAATAACATTTCAGCAATTCAGCATAGGTGATTTGAATACTCCATTTCAACTAACTGTCCTTCACTATCCAAGGGCCACTTTCAGCACTACTCATTCTTCGGCCTGGCAAGTCCAGTATTTCTTCACTAAGATTTTCAGGTCCAGCCTACACATTGACTCTTCAGCCTCACTTTCTTTGTGTTGTCTCAGTTTTACCTACTATACCCTCTTGGGCTCCCTGCTGTACCCACTGCAGCTGAACTTTTTTCCTTGTCTGCTTGTCTGTTCTACTTTCCAGGATCCAGAATCTTCTGACCATATTAAGATCCAGATTGCCACTTAATTCTGTACTGTTACAGGGCTTGCTACCTCAGAAAATGTATTTTTTCACACGCACTCAATATGAGGAATATTTGTCACATTTTCTACCTTCACTCCCTTGACTTCACTGCTGTCTAGCCAGGGAGGTGAGGTGACAAAAAAATATTCTGTCAATTTGATTTTCTTTTTCTTTACAGTTGTTATCATATGGGTTAATTGATTTTATATTTTCATAGATAGACTTTTGACAAATAAGATGGTCCCCACAGTCCTCTACACAGTATGATGACCTTCCTACAGTTTGATCGCCCATGCAATATGATCCCCCACACAGCATAAATGGCCCCCTAAGTCCCCCAACCACACAGTATGATGCCTGCATAGAGTATGCTAACTATCAAGACAGTATAATAGCTGCCAAAGCCCACACACAGTATAACCCACACACAGAATGACCTTCCGCCACAGCCCCCCACATAGTATGATCCTCCCCACATTACAAGCATTAATACAGTATGATGGCCTCAACACAGTATAATGAACCTCGCAACTTCCCAACACAATATGAAGGCCCCAACAGTTCCCCCTCATACTATGAAGCAGGTATTATTGATTTCTAAAACAAAATATAAAATCTACTCACCTAGCCTCGCTCCCCTGATGTGTTGCACTGGTCTCTGCAGTCAATGGCCTTCATGCAGCAGGAACAATATAGTGATGTCTTGGCACCTGCTGCATTGAGTCTCAGACGCACAAGCTAAATGGTGGCACAGGAAGCTGACGTCTCTCTCCTCCACCATTTTGTTCAACTGGATATACATCCTAAGGATGTAGATGCCATTAACATCATTACACCAGTTGGGGGAAAACAGTGCCATTCAGCACCAGGCCTCCTTTACTCATGGGCAATATAGTCGACTTATGATCTGCCATCGATAGTGGTATGACACTGATCTAAAATAGGCCAATCTTGCTTTTGGTACTTAAAGGGTGACACACTACAACCAGTGATTGGCTACAGGGGTTTTCCCTTTCTTTTATGGAATATTATTTTTGCTGTTGGAAGAAGAGACCAATAGGAAACCGGTCAAGGTCAGAAAGAAAGTGACAGGACATGAGGGGTGAGTATAGCTTTTGTTTGCTACATCACTAATTACTAGTATTTGGGCTAAACATTGTTCTTTTTGGACAACACCTTTAATGTGCAAATATAGGTGCATAAGTAAAGAATATGTGTGATAGAGTGACTATATCTAAGTGTGAAGCCAGTTTAAAATTCTAGCCTGAAGTTGGAGGGCAGATAGTTTTGGATAATTTATAGAAATCTGTTGTTACAATGAATAATATGTATTTAGATTTCATATTATCATTCAGTCTAAAGAGATTTTGTAATTATTTTATTTGGTTATAGAAGTAGAACTGTTCTCATGTGGTGCAGTGTTCCGTTAGTACTAGGCACATACATCTTTGGCATTCAAGTAGAGAACTTGTTGTTAAAAATTTGAATCTCACCCTGGGATTAAAACACTGTGCAATTTTAATCAAACACCTTAAAATCCAAAATCCCGACTGCAAAGTTTATATTGTGGAATCACAAATATTTAAATAATATATAAATGCATAAATATTTCAGCTGTTCTTTTAAGGATATGAGTCCAGGGTGTGATACACCCTACTGTTTTTAACTCTCCTTGTTTCTTAAAAGTATATTTACCACTTCTGGAGTTTGCCTTCAATCTACAATTTTCTTACAGGGTATGTTCATCTGTTTTAAGTTTGCAAGAAGTATGAATATAAAAAAGTTGAAGAACATTCTAAATACTTTATAATTCTTATCTTACATTAATCCTGAGATTTTGAGAAAGAGCTTACAGATTTGTTAGGTCAACATCAACACGTGTACCATGTATCATCATGTACCATATGCTGACATAAAGAATTATTGTTTTATTTAATTTTTTCAGAAACAATTACCGTAGTACATGTGATAATAAGAAACTTTGTAATACAGATTTTCCAGATTTTAACTAGAAATCGAGAGTGAAAGATTAACCCAGGAGAAGTATTAAGAACATTTTCTCCAATAAGATAGAGTATATTCCAAAGTTGATTATTTTCATGTGTATTATTGATTTATGAAATAAAAATTAAAATGATGGCTAATCCTTAAAAGAATTGTACAGAATAAAAAATATTACTGCTGTCTCCTAGAAACAGTACACATATCCATGGGTTGGACTTTGTTTTTTTTAACAAACAATATAGGTAATAATCATTTCAAACTACGAGGATCTTTATGTAGAATATTGGAGCTATTGGTGCTCATACCTTTTTCATCGTGTATATCATAAAAGTGTTGCCCCAATTTAATAAAAAGTCATACAAATGTATATCTACACAATAAATATTTTACTGAGACTCACAACTACAAAATAAAAGTAAAATTTAAAATAATAGTAAAAACAAGGAACAATGGAATGAAGGGGAGGCTGGTGAGCGGCACAAAATATTGAAAATTGCTTTCTATACAAAGGGTAGCCACCAGATGGCAGAATACTGCAATGAGCAAAGATAACAGGTATATATATATATATAGTATATGTATATATATATATATATATATATATATATAAACATATATATATATATATATATATATATATATATATATACATATTGACAAAGTCACTGGCAGAGTGCTGGAGGGGAGATATGTTTCATTGAGGCTATTAGCATCAGTGATGTGAAACCTGGAAGTTTTCTCCTGCATGGTAGGTGCAGAGAGGGTTAATTAGCCATATTTAAAAGGGCTTGGTTTTTGTAAATGGCTATAGTGCGAGTGGGAGGCCATTCACCATATCTCCACCTCAGGGTGTGGTCTGGGCTATAAATAGCCAGCCTTTTGACTCAGGTGTTGTTCAGTGTATGGAGAAGCTAGCTCCTGAGAGAGAGGAGCTTGTGTTTTTTGCTAACCTGGACCGTGTGCTATTGTTAACCCTGAGTGGCCGGACCCCGGCCGATATACGGACTGTGCTGTATCTTTCATTTTGCATTGCCGTTATGCCGAATGGGCTATGTTTACTTTATGAACTCTAGATTGGTTCATGACATTTTTTAATAAACCAATCCGAACCTTAAAGAGACAGTGTTCCATGTCTACCTCCATGTATAGCCGAGCAAACTACTCTACCACAGAATATAAGTTGAAGATGAAATGATCTCTAAAAGGTCTAAAGTTAAAGATGACACAGCTCCTTTGTATTTTAGGCAAAAAATATATATTGTCATTTTTTTGCATCTTAAAAATTACAAAAAGGGAAATGGGCCGATGCAAAAATTTGGGCACCCTTGGAGATTTGTGTGCTCAGATAACTTTGATCAATGTTTCATACCTAAATTGGCCTGTTAGGGTTATAGATTGTTCACTATCATGATTAGGAAAAGCCAGGTGATGCAAATTTCCCCGCTTTGCAAAAACCCAGCCTCCTGTAACCTTGTTTCAAAAAACAGCAGCCATGGGTTCTTCTAAGCCGTTACCTACCACTCTGAAAATGAAAATGGTGGAGACCCACAAAGCAGGAGAAGGCTATAAGATGATAGCAAAGTGTCTTCAAGTTGCCCATTTCTCAGTTTGAAATGTAATTAAGAAATGGCAGTTAACAGACACAGTGGAGGGTAAGATAAGGTCTGGAAGACCAAGCAAGATTTCAGGGAGGGCTGCTCATGGGATGGCTAGAGAGGCAAATCAGAACCCCCAATTAACTGCAAAAGACCTTCAGAAAGATTTAGAAGACTCTGGAGTTGTGGTATATTGTTCTACTGTTCAGAGACACCTGCACAAATATAGCCTTCATGCAGGGTCAGACTGGGGTGTCTGGGGCCCACAAGGAGAATTGACCCTAGGGGCCCAACCTACACCTATGTGCAAATATTTATTAGTTGTTATCCCCCTTAAAGTGGAGCATCAACTGTAAAATACGGATGGTTTCTGCACATTTACTGTGCGCATAACATAACTAGGATGTACAATTATGGTAGCTTGCATTAAAAGGTTTCTTTGGTTAAAAGGAGTTATATCAATACCACATACATTGGAGAAATACCGCCACATTATGATTCGACTATTCCACCACAAAGTGACCAAATAATACCACATACAGGGACAAATACCACCACACCGTGACCAGACCATATTTTGCCACCACATAGTTACCAAATAATACCACATACAGGGACAAATACCACCACACCATGACTAGACCACATATTGCCGCCACATAGTGACCAAATATTACAATTCTGATCATGAATAAAATCCACAATACTAACAACACTGTTATTGCCACCAGTGACATTATACACATTATCACCAGTGACATTATACACTGGAGCACTGTAGATAGTGTAAGTGTACAGGTGATACAGGGATCACCAATGACATTATGCATGAGCTCTGAATATAGTGTCAGTGTACAGGTAATACAGTGATCACCAGTCACATTATACACAGGAGCTATGTATGTAGTGTCAGTGTAGAGGTAATACAGAGATCACCAGTGACATTATAAACTGGAGCTCTGTATATAGTGTCAGTGTACAGGTAATACAGTGATCACCAGTCACATTATACACAGGAGCTCTGTATATAGTATAAATTTTGCGTTTACATGTGATACTCACCTGACCACTGTAGGTGAAGTCCTTCATTTTCGCTTTTCTTTTTCATCTGGCACAGACTGTCATCACTTCTTCCTGTCGAGACTGGTCTCTGCAGAAAATAACAGTCATTTATAGCTGATCTCTTCTAGAGCACATTCCCCACTTTTTCCATGACTTCTACACTATGCCAGATGATGAAAAAAGTGTCAAAATGCTGCCCTTTTGCATAGTTACAGGACCCCGCTTTTGTCCCCCCCCCCATGGAAAACAGTTTCTAAAAGGTAAATTATATTACAGCAGTAATTAAGCCCCACACTTGCCACCATAAACCTGTCAGGTTCCCCATGAACGCCAACCCAGTAGCATTCACTTATTTATGAGTAAATTCCCTGCCTGTAAAAATGAGGTTTAAAAAATCATTTGTAACGTCCCTGTTTCCTATGCTAATGAGGGCTTTGACTAGTCGAAGGGACGTTAGTTGCCCCTCGTTCCATGTTATCACGCCCATATTGGCATGATAACATAATTTGCAGGAGCTTTCATCATCGCCAGCCCCCGCAGATCTCTTCTGAACTTTCGATCATGCACATTGCACCTCTGAAGCTGGGAAGCGTACACGTTGCTTCAGAGGTGCAGTGACACTGCCAAAATGTGCAGCGTGCGTGCACAAGATTTGCAGGGGCTGGCGATGATGACAGCTCCTCTAAAGTATGTTATCATGACCACCCATTTCTTTGGTGACATCCTTTTTGCATCCTCGTTGCTTATGTTTTTTTTACATTGAAGAGGTGTGCTTGCTCCCAAGCCAATAAAAACCTTTGGAATGTCTAAATTGTTTATTCAAGTATCACTAAGGCCACAACCCCTCTATCAGTATTTGGTCAGTATTCGGTCAGTATTTAGGAGTGGGAGCCAAAACCAGGTGAGGAACAATCAGAGAAAAGGTATAATAGAAACAAGTTACCAATTCTGCATTTATCACCCACTCCTGGTTTTGGCTCCTTCTCCTGAGAAAAAATACTTACTGAATACTGGGGTGCTGAGGCCTAAGCAACAGATCTGTGAGTCACATAAAGTCATGCCTTAAAGTGTTAACACCCTTGAAATTGTTCCAGAAAATTAAGTATTTATCTCAGAAAATTATTGTAATTACTCATGTTTTGTTATCCTCATATTTATTTTCTTTTTGTGCATTGGAACAACACAAAGAAAACAGAAAAAAGGCAAATTGTACATAATTTCAAACAGAACCCCATAAACAGTCCGGACAAAATTGTTGGAACCCTCAACTTAATATTTGGTTGCACACCCTTTGGAATAAATAACTGCAATCAATCGCTTCCTATAATCATGAACAAGCTTCTTACACCTCTCAACTGGAATTGTGGACCACTCTTCTTTTGCAAACTGCTCTAGGTTTCTCATATTTGAAGCTTGCCTTATTCCAACAGCAATTTTAAGATCTCTCCACAGGTGTTCAATGAGATTTAGATCCAGACACATTGCTGGACACTTCAGAAATCTCCAGTGCTTTGTTTTTATCTATTTCTGGGTTCTTCTTGTTGTATGTTTGGGGTCATTGTCCTGCTGGAAGACTCATGATGTGGAATGCAAACTCAGCTTTGTGACACTTGGCACTACATTGCAACCAAAAATCCTTTGGTAATCTTTAGATTTCATGATGCCTTGCACTCAGTCAACGCACCTAGTGCCAGACGCAGCAAAACCCCAAAACATCTTTGAATCACCAAAATATTTGACTGTATGTACTGTGTTGTTTTCTTTGTGGGTCTCATTCCGTTTTCGGTAAACAGTAGAATGATGTGCTTTATCAAAAAGCTCTGTCTTGGTCTCATCTGTCCACAAGAAACTTTCCCAGAAGGATTTTGGCTTACTCACATACATTTTGGCAAACTGCAGCCTAGCTTTTTTATGTCTCTTTGTCAGCAGTGGGGTCCTCCTGAATCTCCTGCCATAGTGTTTCATTTCATTCAAATGTCGATGGTTTGCGCTGACACTGATACATCCTGAGCCTGTAGGACAGCTTGAATTTCTTTGGAGCGTGATAGGGGCTGTTTATCACCATCCAATCTATCCTGTGTTGCAACCTTTTATGAATGTTTCTCTGCCGTTCACGTTCAGAGAGAATAGCTATAGTGCCATGGGTTGTAAACTTCTTGATTATGTTGTGCACCGTGGACAAAAGAACATCAAAATCTCTGGAGATGGATTTGTAACCTTGAGATTATTGATATTGTTCAACAATTTTGGTTCTCCACTCCTCAGACAGTTCTCTTCTCCTCTTTCTGTTCTCCATGCTTAGTGTGGCACACACAGAGATACATTGCAAAGATTGAATCAACTTTTCCCCTTTTTATCTGTTTTCAGGTGTGATTTTGATATTGCCCACACCTGTTACTTTCCACAGATGAATTTGAATGAGCATCACATGCTTGAAACAAAGTTGTTTATCCACAATTTTGGAAAGGTACCAACAATTTTATTCGTCCCACTTTTAGGATTTTGTGTGAAATTTTGTACAATTTGCTAATAATTTTCTGGGAGAAATATTTTATTTTATGCAACAATTTCAAGGATGCCAACACTTTCGACCATGACTGTATGCAAAACAGAAGCAAGTCGTAAACCTTCCAATGTGCATTTGTGTCTCATGGATCACCATAGACTTGAATGGCCAATCTCATCCAGAAATCTGATCGGAATAGTTCATAATCTGAGTCTCAAGAATACCCCTCTCGGATCCGTGATTTTAACAGATGTCTTAAAAAGTCGGACAGCACTTGGACGTGCCATATGAATGTGAGAATGTTGACTGTGGCCTAACTTGCATGGCCAACCTACGTCTCTCTGGGTTTTCATCTAATTGTATTTCCATAATGGAATTAATTATATATGGTAGGAATGGGCACATCTACTGACTTTTGTGACAATTTTTTTCAGTTTAGATTATCATATAAATATGGCAAATTTGATATTCTAAGATTCTTCATCAAGTGTTATGTGAGTTGCTTTATTGTTATGCAATCCAAAATTGTGATGTTTCGGTCAGATTATGTGATCTTTCTCACACATCGGATTGCAGGAGCTGATCAAAATATGGAAGAGAAGCACAGTGAGTGGCGACATGACAGCTCTGGTGAAAGGAACTTTTCTTCTACATTCTGATCAGCTCCTGCAACCTGATGTATGAAAAGGGTCATATAATCTGACCGAAATGTCACATTTTTAGATTGTATAACAATAAACAGAAAAATTATATTTTGCAACTTGAAAAAGAGTGCCAAAATCTTTTTTACCAAATGTAAAGCTGACCATACTCATGAGATAGGTGTCGGCTAAGATGAACAGATCACTCCACGGAGCATCAAGTTCAAGTCCAATTTCCGGTTTCATGCGAATTTCAACATTTTGAGATTTTATTCACAAAAAAATAAATAATTAACTTGCCTGGCTAAATTTTCAACACAGCTGAAGCATTAGGGAGCAGGAAAATGTCATTTTGTGTTTATCACACCTTGTGTAGTAGTAGTCAATACCGGGGCCATCACAGATCAGCGGTTCTCAGTGGAGCACAGTTTGTACTGCAGAGTTGTTTTCCACTTCAAGAGTCACTGGATAAGTTTCTCTCTCTCTGTAGTGTGTAAGCTCTTATGTGCAGTGGGGTCTTCTCTTTCCTGCTCTTTTGGTCTTAAGCTCTTATGGTCAACAGGGTCACCAGTGCCAATGTCAGGACGTACTTTGTGGGTGGAGTTAGCGTGCAATCTGTACAGCCCTCAATGGGATGGTATAAATATCCAAATGGCCCTTGGCAAAAAAAAGATTCCCCACCCCTGCTGTAGAGTGTAAGCTCTTATGATCAGTTCTCTCGCTCTCCTCTCCTTCATGTGTATCTTCCAAGCAATTACACGCTTTCCAGTATTGAGATTTACATAAAGTTATTGGACACAAATCAATTTTTGGGGAAAAATTTGGTGAAGCCAGGGAATTTGAGTTTCAAATGATGAGCTCATCTCTACTGCCAACTTCACCATGCATCTGAATGTTTGGCCTAGTGTTCCTGAGTTTCCAGTGTCGACTGAGTAGAATACTGTTGCCAGACTTCTCTGAAAGTAGCTTCTCTGTCCTGAAATACATAAAAAAAAATTCTTACTGCCTGATGCTTCTTTTCCCCAGCAGACAAGTTTGGTGAAAAGAATAGGGCATGGTCAGAAAGCTCCTGTACACATCAGATTGTAGAATCAAAATCAGCAGGTTTTGCCAACTTTCATCTAATGTGCATGTTGGGCTTTAGGGTGGGTCAAAGTGTAATAAGTGGGAGTCTGGCCCTTGGGTTTTCATTTATCATCAAAATCCATTTCATTTATCCAATGAAAATTGGAGTACTTCACAGTTTTTTTCAGAAAGTACGCCCATACATGCAACTGTGTCTGGTGTTGTAATGTGTCAGACAGAACTTGGGCTGTGTCAGAGTGATCTCCTCAAATCAGTAAGTGGTAATTCTAGATGACACTATGGGGGCGATTCATCAAGACTGGTGATCCTCTCTCTGATCTTAATGAGGAGGCGTTTTGGAGCAGATGCTTCTGATTCATAAAGAGGTTCATGCCTCTTAATAAATCATTCAAGACCCGTAGTGGCATGTGCCATCATGTGCGCTTTGCTACAAATCTTACTGCAGCCCCTTCTGGAGTAAGATTTGTGGCATAAAGAATTCCACCACTCAACAACAATTTGACAAGTGGAGTCCACTACGCCCTGCCCCCAATCCACCGCAGCTCTGCTCACTTTGTCGGCGCTGGGGTGATAATGGCGTGAACATGCCAAAAAGTAGCTTTTTTATTTGCACAATCTCACATTTGCACAAAAAAGTAACATAGTAACATAGTTTTTAAGGTTGAAGGAAGACTAAGTCCATCTAGTTCAACCCATAGCCTAACATGTTGATCCAGAGGAAGGCAAAAAAAAACCATGTGGCAAACACTAAGCTCCACATTGGGGAAAAAAAATCCTTCCTGACTCCACATACGGCAATCAGACTAGTTCCCTGGATCAACGCCCTATCAAGGAATCTAGTATATATAACCTGTAATATTATACTTTTCAAGAAAGGCATCCATGCCCTTCTTAAATTTTAGTAGTGAATCACTCATTACAGCATCATGTGGCAGAGAGTTCCATAGTCTCACTGCTCTTACAGTAAAGAATCCGCGTCTGTGATTATGATTAAACCTTCTTTCCTCCAGATGTAGAAGATGCCCCCTTGTCCCCGTCTCAGGCCTCAGAGTAAAAAGATCAGTAGAAAGGTCTTTGTACTATCCCCTCATATATTTGTACATAGTAATAAGATCACCCCTAAGCCTTCGTTTTTCCAAACTAAATAACCCCAAGTGTAATAACCTGTCTTGGTATTGCAGACCCCCCAGTCCTCTAATAACCTTGGTCGCTCTTCTCTGCACCCGCTCTAGTTCAGCTATGTCTTTCTTATACACCGGAGACCAGAACTGTACACAGTATTCTAAGTGTGGTCGCACTAATAACTTGTATAGAGGTAAAATTATGTTCTCCTCAAGAGCATCTATGCCTCTTTTAATGCATCCCATTATTTTATTTGCATTTGCAGCAGGTGCCTGAGACTGGCAACGAAAAGTTACTTTTCAAAGCTTTTTTTTTGCAGAAATCTGCTCAAAAAGATTTGATAGGATCGCCCCCAGTGTATTTCTAGAAAATTCTTTTAAGGGTTACATTGAGGGTCCCTAAATCTGTTGTTATTTTTCTTTATTCATCTCAAGATTATCTATATTTTTACCTTAAATCACATTAAAGGCCTTGACATTTACAAGTCAAAAAATTCTAATCATTTTGTATTTTGAAAAGGAAGTAAATTATTAAGCTCCCATATGGGATTTTTTTTTATACACGAGCTTAGATAGAACCAATATTTTTCCTCAATATTAAACAAGAAAAATGTGAGCTAAGTGTCTCCGAAGCATTGCCGTGTGTGTGATTAAAATGCACTGTTTGTTTTACTTAAGCACAACAGTCATAGAGAGTTACAGGGCAGTGAGCTAGAAAATAGCATTTACAGAAACAACAGCCCCTCCGCCAATTTCCGTGACCTTTCCAAACCTAATTATTTCACACTTTGCCGTTTGCTCATAGGCAACAGGAGAGAGATATGAAGAGAGGGATAAAGGGAGAGGGGGACGACAGGGTGAAAATAGACTGAACGGCGGCGCAGTAGTGAGATGGAGATAATGATAGAAAGGTGTAGAACAATACATGCAGAAAATCAGATACATTTTTCGAGCAGTGCTGGTAAATGAAAAAAACCTAAAGCAGTCTGAATTATTTCTGAGATAAGTAGATGAGTGGAAAAACATGAAGTAAAAGTGTACAGATAAGACGATGGGACAAAGGGACAGATTAGGGTTTGAAAAACAAGGAGATAGGTTGGCAAAGCAAACAGCAATAGAAGTGAGTTGGATAAGTCATATGGTCGGACACTTTGTAAAGATTTGTAATATTTAAACATTTGTCTAGAAAAATAGATTTGAATAGCGTTCTTCATAGAGATCTCTATCTAAACTTTGTGTCGCTGCCCTCCTGCAGTGATGGGTTATGAATTCGTTCTCGACCAATACTAGAATGTCTTCGATATCCAAGATACACTGGAACAATAAATTATCAAACGGTTAGTGAAGCCCCTCATACTCCACCATATGCAGGAATGCTCTGTCGAGTGCATGCGATCTCTATGAGCGAGCCACTGGTAGACCTGTCTCGTAGAGGTTTATCTCCCTGCCAAACAAAAGTGTTGAAATGCCAATGTGTCAATCCTCCTCTCTTCTGACATTACCTTTCTGCGGAGAGTAAACTGTTGGCCAACCCTGCTGTTATCTGTGGACTCTACTGATTGTAGTCTAATTTGTATGGGTACCTTAGATAATTTAGTTGAATATATTCACGAAATAGCAGTAGCACTAGCCCTAATAAAGAGCGGGATCATTAGAGTAAATGTCTACTTGTCTACCATGTTGATTTAAGGTCCAACCTTCTGGCAAATCATTTTTAAGAAAATCTTTAAAGTGGTTAGAGCTTTTTATTTCTGAGATAGATCCCCAAATCCACTGCATAGAATTAATTCCTAAACTCCTGGCAGCCTAAGCCATCACAGGAAGGAGTCGGTATTTTTTTTTCATTCAGTAATCTTATAGACATTATCTATTGGTGGCTTCAGGCAGTCAGAATTGTATTACAACTATGAAGTCGTCTAAAGTCTGGTCATTCTTAAAGCAGTTGTCCAGTCATAGCATATTGATGATTGTTACGGGTCCGGGTGGTGGAACCTCTGTGCTTCGGTGCAAGGAGGGACCAGAGGGGTGTAACTAAGTGCCTACTGGGACCGACCCAGGTCACACGGCGGCTTAGTCGGCTCCGTGAACCAGGGAGGGACTGGGCAGGTGAAGCAGGTGCCACTCTGGGACCGACCTCGTGTGAGAGCGGGTGACTCCCACGGGTCAGATGACAGGAGCTGACCGGTACAGCGGGTGAACATGGCAGGAAGGCTGACGGGTGGTCCGGGTAGATAAGCAGGTTGGTACGGCTGATAGCCAGACAAGTGCTCCAGGTAGGCAAGCTGGCGGGCACGGCAGGTAAGTGGCAGGTGTTCCGGGTAGGCAGGCTGGCGGGCACGGCAGGTAACTGGCAGGTGCTCCAGGTAGGCAGGCTGGTGGGCACGGCAGGTTACTGGCAGGAGCTCTGGGTAGGCAGGCTGGCGGGCACGGCTTATAGACAAACTGGCGAGCAGGACTGTTAGACAGACTGGCGGGCTGGACTGTTAGACAGACTGGCAGGCTGGACTGTTAGACAGACTGGCGGGAAAGACTGATAGGCAGCGGGACCTGAGGGCTGAGGAAAGTGTTAGCACACAAAATAATAACCTTGCACAGGCACCTCCATTTTGGAGGAGGTGCCTTTTAAAGGGGAAGTCCTCCGGCCATTGGCCGGGGACTCTTTAGGACAGCATGCGCGGCCCCATTAAGAGGGAGGGAGTGCGCGCGTGTGCCCTGAGCACAGTGCCCGGGAAGCTGCGCGCGGTGCGCTCCACAGCAGCAGCAGGAGGGGAGCAGGAAGACGCTGGATCGGGACCTCGGCGGTTAGTGGACCGGCGTCTCTGCCAGGCAGGAGGCAGAGATGCAGATGCTACAGTACCCTCCCCTTTACGCCCCCTCTTCTTTAGGCCCACAAGAAATTTTTTAAGAAGATAAGGGGCATGAATGTTCTTCCTGGGTTCCCAAGACCTCTCCTCCGGGCCAAACCCCTTCCAATCCACAAGAAAGAGAGTCTTTCCTCTTACACTCTTCATGGCTAAAAAGTTCTCTACCTCAAAGACTCCTCAGTGGAGACTGGAGCTGGGGTGGTATCTGGATTGTCAGAGAAAGAATTAAGAACAACTGGTTTAAGGAGAGATACATGAAAGGAGTTGGGAATCCGTAAGGTGACCGGGAGTTTCAACTTGTAAGCCACAGGATTAATTTGGTTCAGAACCTCGAACGGACCGATGAACCGCGGACCCAACTTATAAGAAGGTATCTTGAGACTGACATATTTGGAGGAAAGCCAGACCTTGTCTCCTGGACGGAATTGAGGCGGATCCAGACGTCTCTTATCAGCATGCTTCTACATCCACTCGGAGGACAGAAAAATCGCAGATCTAGTGCCTTCCCAAATAGCCAAAAATTCACTGACGAGAGACTCCGCGGCAGGATTGTCCACTGAAGAGGAGACGGGAAACGGAATCCGGGGGTGTCGACCGTAGACCACAAAAAATGGGGATTTAGTAGAAGACTCGCTCTCATGGTTGTTATAGGAGAACTTGGCCCAGGACAGGAGCTCAACCCAATCGCTTTGGTGAGCGTTGACAAGGTGCAGAAGAAAGCTGGTAAGGATTTGATTGATGCGTTCCACTTGACCATTGGACTGAGGATGATAAGCAGAAGAGAAATCCAGAGACATCCAGCAGCTTGCACGTGGCTCTCCAGAAGCGCAAAGTGAATTGAACTCCGTGATCCGAGACAATGTGGAGGGGTAGGACTTGGAGATGGAAGATGTGATGGATGAAGTCCTTAGCCAGCACAGATGCAGACGAAAGACCAGGTAGAGGGATGAAGTGGGCCATCTTAGAAAAGCGGTCGGTGACCACCCAAATGACAGTACAACTGGCAGAAACAGGGAGATCCGTGATGAAGTCCATTGCAATGTGTTGCCACGGAGCATAAGGCACGGGAAGAGGAAGGAGATGGCTGGCTGGAAGGTGACTGGGAACCTTGTTACGGGCACAAGAGGAACAAGCCGCGACAAAGTCGGCAACATCCTTGTGCAGGGAAGGCCACCAGTAATGTTGGGCAACGAGCAGAAAGGTCTTCCTCTGGCCAGCATGACCGGCTAGTTTGGATGAATGGCCCCAGAGTAGAACCTTCTTCCGATCCGGAACTGCTACAAAGGTCTTACCGGGTGGAAAATGAGATAGGTCAAACGGAGCAACAGTCATTACTTTGGAGCGGTCAATTATATGTAGAGGCTCCTGCTCTTGGTCGGAAGACAGGAATGAGCGGGATAGAGCGTCAGCTTTAATGTTCTTGTCCGCCGGGCGGTAGTGCAGAGTGAAGCAGAATCAGGCAAAGAATAGAGACCACCTGGCCTGACGCGGATTTAGTTTTTGGGCGTTCTGCTAATAAGCGAGGTTCTTATGGTCATTGTAGATGACCACCGGGTACAGAGCCTCCTCAAGCAATAGCGCCACTCCTCCAGCGCTAACTTGATGGCCAGCAGGTCTCGATCTCCTATGGAATAGTTGCGTTCGGATGAGGAGAAGAGCTTGGAGAAGAATCCGCAGGTCACCATTCGCCCGGACGAGGATTTCTGGGTGATCACTGCTCCGGCCCTGGAGGAGGACCCATCATCCTCCAGGAAGAACTGCTTGTTGCAATCTGGACTGTGTAGCACAGGAGAGGAGGAAAAGGCTTGTTTAAGGGAGATGAAGGCCTTCTCCGCTTCGGAAGTCCACTCCCTGGGATTTGCTCCTTTACAGGTGAGCGCAGAGATGGGAGCAGTCCGGGAGGAGAAATGAGGAATGTAGAGGCGGTAATAGTTTGCAAAGCCCAGGAATCTCTGAATCGCCTTCAACCCCTCCAGTCGGGGCCACTTTAAGATGGCAGACACCTTCTCGGGATCCATCCGCAGACCACTCTCGGAGATAATATAGCCCAGGAATGGCAGGGAGGTCTGCTCAAAGAAGCATTTCTCGTATTTAGCGTATAGGCGATTCTTCCGGAGCCTCAGCAGGACCTGACGAACATCCCTCCGGTGTGAGGGCAGATCCGGAGAGAAAACCAAGATATTGTCCAGGTATACCACCACGCAAGAATACAGGAGATCTCGGAAGATATTGTTGACCAGCTCCTGGAAGATGGCTGGAGCATTACAGAGACCAAAGGGCATCACGCGGTATTCGTAGTGACCGTCCTGGGTGTTGAATAGAGATGAGCGTTGTTCTACTCGAACTGTTCGCCAATCTCAAATTCGAGCTGTTTTGGGCGGTGTTCGAGCCGTTCGGCGAACAAGAACAATTTGAGAAAAATTCGGCTGTTCGAGGTTATGTTCGATAACTGTTCGTGCACCAAAATCATAACTGGATTTTTTCTCAGTAATGATGAAAATTAATGTTAATACGCAGTTTGAGTGTACAGCGGGGTGGGGGGAGTGGCAGGGGATGGATCTCTGCAGGAACAATGAAGATCTCCATTTTTTTTTTCTCTTTCCCGCATTTACAGTGGGGAGGTGCAATCTGTCAGCCTATCAGCAGCGCACACACGGAGCGAAGTGCTTTTTTTCACACAAGCAAGGGCATGTGTCATTGGCAGTGTATGTCACATGTCCTTGCCCTATAAGACCAAGCCATTTTCCCCGTCGCCACCATTTTCTCACTGCTGCAACTGCGTGTTAGACGGCACCGCTGTTGCTGTGTGCGCTATACCTTGTTAATTTCAAGCCAATTTTCGCACAAATCTACAGATAGCTTGGGAGTAGGGAATAGTTGTGATTGCAGTCCTTTTAACGACTAGGTTACAGCATTTCCTACGACTTTTATCAGGCAGGTCTGTGCTCTTAAATAGATAGATTGTGGGAGTAAAGACTAATTGTAATTGGAGTCCTTTTCAGGACTAGGTTACATCAGTTCCTATCAGTTTTTGCCAGGCAGGTCTGTGCCAGTGCTGTGCAAGTTTTTTTCACAGCATTTGGCTGAATCTAGTAAAGCTAAACCTTTTTGGCCTATTGCAGAGTGTGTTAGTCAGTGGAGTAGCCTATCTGTGTTGCAAGATATACCACCTGTGTATAGAATACCAATTTTTTTACTGCACCTAGTGAAGTAAAATCTTTTTGGCATAGCATCATTCTATTAGTCCATCTATACTGACCTCCATCAGGTTGCAAATTGAATATAATTTTTTTCTGCATCTAGCTCTGAAAAAATATTGGGCTTCTAGCTGTGTGTGGAACTTGTTGTATTAGTCCATCTATACTGACCTCCATCAGGTTGCAAACTGAATATATTTTTTTCTGCATCTACCTCTGAAAAAATATTGGGCTTCTAGCTGTGTGTGGGACTTGTTCTATTAATCCATCTATACAGACCTCCATCAGGTTGCAAACTGAATATATTTTTATCTGCATCTACCTCTGAAAAAATATTGGGCTTCTAGCTGTGTGTGGGACTTGTTGTATTAGTCCATCTATACTGACCTCCATCAGGTTGCAAACTGCATATATTTTTTTCTGCATCTACCTCTGAAAAAATATTGGGCTTCTAGCTGTGTGTGGGACTTGTTCTATTAATCCATCTATACAGACCTCCATCAGGTTGCAAACTGAATATATTTTTTTCTGCATCTACCTCTGAAAAAATATTGGGCTTCTAGCTGTGTGTGGGACTTATTGTATTAGTTCATCGATAATGACCTCCAGCAGGTTGCAAACTGAATATATTTTTTTCTGCATCTACCTCTGAAAAAATATTGGGCTTCTAGCTGTGTGTGGGACTTGTTCTATTAATCCATCTATACAGACCTCCATCAGGTTGCAAACTGAATATATTTTTTTCTGCATCTACCTCTGAAAAAATATGTGGCCTTCTAGCAGTGTGTGGGACTTTCTCTATTAGTCCATCTATACTGACCTCCATCAGGTTGCAAACTGAATATATTTTTTTTCTGCATCTACCTCTGAAAAAATATTTGGCCTTCTAGCAGTGTGTGGGACTTGTTCTATTAGTCCACCTATACTGACCTCCATCAGGTTGCAAATTCAAAATAATTTTTTGTCTGCATCTAGCTCTGAAAAAATATTTGGCCTTCTAGCAGTGTGTGGGACTTTCTCTATTAGTCCATCTATACTGACCTCCATCAGGTTGCAAATTAAAAATAATTTTTATCTGCATATACAGTACCTCTGAAAAAATATTTGGGCTTCTAGCTGTGTGTGGGACTTGTTCTATTAGTCCATCTATACTGACCTCCATCAGGTTGCAAATTGAATATAATTTTTATCTGCATCTAGCTCTGAAAAAATATTTGGCCTTCTAGCAGTGTGTGGGACTTTCTCTATTAGTCCATCTATACTGACCTCCATCAGGTTGCAAATTGAATATAATTTTTATCTGCATCTAGCTCTGAAAAAATATTTGGCCTTCTAGCAGTGTGTGGGACTTTCTCTATTAGTCCATCTATACTGACCTCCATCAGGTTGCAAATTAAAAATAATTTTTATCTGCATCTACCTCTGAAAAAATATTTGGGCTTCTAGCTGTGTGTGGGACTTGTTCTATTACTCCATCTATACTGACCTCCATCAGGTTGCAAACTGAATATGTTTTTTTCTGCATCTACCTCTGAAAAAATATTGGGCTTCTAGCTGTGTGTGGGACTTGTTGTATTAATCCATCTATACTGACCTCCATCAGGTTGCAAATTAAAAATAATTTTTATCTGCATCTACAGTACCTCTGAAAAAATATTTGGGCTTCTAGCTGTGTGTGGGACTTGTTCTATTAGTCCATCTATACTGACCTCCATCAGGTTGCAAATTGAATATAATTTTTATCTGCATCTAGCTCTGAAAAACTATTTGGCCTTCTAGCAGTGTGTGGGACTTTCTCTATTAGTCCATCTATACTGACCTCCATCAGGTTGCAAATTAAAAATAATTTTTATCTGCATCTAGCTCTGAAAAAATATTTGGCCTTCTAGCAGTGTGTGGGACTTTCTCTATTAGTCCATCTATACTGACCTCCATCAGGTTGCAAATTAAAAATAATTTTTATCTGCATCTACAGTACCTCTGAAAAAATATTTGGGCTTCTAGCTGTGTGTGGGACTTGTTCTATTAGTCCATCTATACTGACCTCCATCAGGTTGCAAATTGAATATAATTTTTATCTGCATCTAGCTCTGAAAAAATATTTGGCCTTCTAGCAGTGTGTGGGACTTTCTCTATTAGTCCATCTATACTGACCTCCATCAGGTTGCAAATTGAATATAATTTTTATCTGCATCTAGCTCTGAAAAAATATTTGGCCTTCTAGCAGTGTGTGGGACTTTCTCTATTAGTCCATCTATACTGACCTCCATCAGGTTGCAAATTAAAAATAATTTTTATCTGCATCTACCTCTGAAAAAATATTTGGGCTTCTAGCTGTGTGTGGGACTTGTTCTATTACTCCATCTATACTGACCTCCATCAGGTTGCAAACTGAATATGTTTTTTTCTGCATCTACCTCTGAAAAAATATTGGGCTTCTAGCTGTGTGTGGGACTTGTTGTATTAATCCATCTATACTGACCTCCATCAGGTTGCAAATTAAAAATAATTTTTATCTGCATCTACAGTACCTCTGAAAAAATATTTGGGCTTCTAGCTGTGTGTGGGACTTGTTCTATTAGTCCATCTATACTGACCTCCATCAGGTTGCAAATTGAATATAATTTTTATCTGCATCTAGCTCTGAAAAACTATTTGGCCTTCTAGCAGTGTGTGGGACTTTCTCTATTAGTCCATCTATACTGACCTCCATCAGGTTGCAAATTAAAAATAATTTTTATCTGCATCTAGCTCTGAAAAAATATTTGGCCTTCTAGCAGTGTGTGGGACTTTCTCTATTAGTCCATCTATACTGACCTCCATCAGGTTGCAAAATTAAAAATAATTTTTATCTGCATCTACAGTACCTCTGAAAAAATATTTGGGCTTCTAGCTGTGTGTGGGACTTGTTCTATTAGTCCATCTATACTGACCTCCATCAGGTTGCAAATTGAATATAATTTTTATCTGCATCTAGCTCTGAAAAAATATTTGGCCTTCTAGCAGTGTGTGGGACTTTCTCTATTAGTCCATCTATACTGACCTCCATCAGGTTGCAAACTGAATATAATTTTTATCTGCATCTAGCTCTGAAAAAATATTTGGCCTTCTAGCAGTGTGTGGGACTTTCTCTATTAGTCCATCTATACTGACCTCCATCAGGTTGCAAATTGAATATAATTTTTATCTGCATCTAGCTCTGAAAAAATATTTGGCCCTCTAGCAGTGTGTGGGACTTTCTCTATTAGTCCATCTATACTGACCTCCATCAGGTTGCAAATTAAAAATAATTTTTATCTGCATCTACCTCTGAAAAAATATTTGGGCTTCTAGCTGTGTGTGGGACTTGTTCTATTAATCCATCTATACAGACCTCCATCAGGTTGCAAACTGAATATAATTTTTTTCTGCATCTAGCTCTGAAAAAATATTTGGCCTTCTAGCAGTGTGTGGGACTTGTTCTATTAGTCCACCTATACTGACCTCCATCAGGTTGCAAATTCAAAATAATTTTTTGTCTGCATCTAGCTCTGAAAAAATATTTGGCCTTCTAGCAGTGTGTGGGACTTTCTCTATTAGTCCATCTATACTGACCTCCATCAGGTTGCAAACTGAATATATTTTTTTTCTGCATCTACCTCTGAAAAAATATTGGGCTTGTAGCTGTGTGTGGGACTTGTTCTATTAATCCATCTATACAGACCTCCATCAGGTTGCAAACTGAATAAAATTTTTTTCTGCATCTACCTCTGAAAAAATATTTGGGCTTCTAGCTGTGTGTGGGACTTGTTCTATTAGTCCATCTATACAGACCTCCATCAGGTTGCAAATTGAATATAATTTTTTTCTGCATCTAACCCAGCCAATAGTTTTGGCCTAATACCACAGTTTGGCAACTCAGCTCTGCTCGGTTCCCATCAATTGTTTTTTTGTGCAAACAACTCCAGAGTTGTGAATTAGTTAACCACCAAAATGAGTGGAAAAAGGCCTGCTGCTGGTGGAAAGGGGAATAGGCGTGTTGGGAAGGGGAAAAAAGGTTGTGTCCGTGGGGTAGGTGTTAAAGCAACAGTAACATCTGCAGAAGAAAGACCATCTTCCAGCCAAACTAAAATGTCTACTTCTTTTAGCGGACAATGTGATAAGATCCCTTTCTTACGGCCATGCCCATCGCTACAAATTCCAGATGAGGCACAAAAACAGCAGGTGCTTCAACGGATATCAAGTGCTCCTTTAAGTGGGCTCTCCTCCACATCAACTTCAACATCACAAATACTCCAGTCCTCAAAGGTGTCACCCCAATCGCACTTGCTTCCTCACAGCTCCCAAATCTCCAGCTGCAAGTCTGAGTATGAGGTAGAACAGATGGTTGAGTCTGCAGAGCTGTTTACTCATACTATAGCCTGGGAATCAGAGGTCGACTCCAGCGCTTCTGTGAATCCAGACGAGGAAATGATCTGCACTGATGCCCAGAATCTTTATGAGTCGGATCCAGGACCAGACGCAGAAGGTTCTGACCATAATGTAGACCCTCATTCCCAAACTGTAACTCCTGTTGGTGGAGACAATGAGGAAGACGATGATAAGACTCAAATACCTGATTGGAGCGACAACTTTAGTTTTTTGTCAGGGCAGGAACAGGTTGGCTCTGAGGACGACGGGTGTGATAACGCACAGGGTGATGATGATGAGGTTGGAGATCCCACTTACTGTCAACCCACAGTCAGCCAAGAGATGAGGTCAGCAGAGGAGGTGGAGGAAGATGCTAGTGACGACGAGGTCAGGTTGCGCCTTCCTGGACAGAGACGTAGTACTGGAAGCACGTCAACAACTGCATCCTCAAACACAACTCTGCCTCTCACCACAAGTCGTGGTGGCTCTTCAGGTCGCATGGGTGCTAAGACTTGCATAGCCTGGGCATTTTTTCAGATCGATAAAGATGACCCAACTCGTGTTATCTGTAACATTTGTCAGCAAAAGCTAAGCAGAGGCCAAAAAATACATAGTTTGAGTACTTCATGCATGAACCGGCACATGGACATGAAGCATAAGTTGCAGTGGGAAGCTCAGTGTGCTACAATGCGGCCTAGCCGGCCGGGCCAACCACCGTCTGCCATATCTTGTGCATCCGCGGCCTCTTCATCCTCTTTACCCGCAACAGCCAGCGTGATTGGCAGGTCATGATTTTCTTTGGAGGTGGTAACACCAGCTGGTGTTGAGCGCTGTCTGACATCGATAGCACCACCTTTGGATCAAGGCAAACTAACGTGTCCGCCTGCATCTTCCTCACAGACCGGCAGTTTGCCGGGGACACCCTTATCAACCCCATCTAAGCACAATAGCCAGCCCTCGGTCCCTCAGATGTGGACAAGTAAAAGACCATTTCCTCCTAGCCATGAGAAAGCTAAGAGGTTGAATTTCACCATCTGCAAGCTCTTGGCTACAGAAATGCTGCCTTTCCGCCTGGTGGACACAGAGGATTTTCGAGACCTTATGTCCGTCGCAGTGCCCCAGTACCAGATGCCCAGTCGGCACTACTTCTCAAAGAAAGGTGTGCCTGCGCTCCACCAGCATGTCGCACACAACATCACCGCTTCTTTGAGAAACTCTGTGTGTGACAGGGTGCATTTCACCACAGACACTTGGACGAGTAGGCATGGACAGGGGCATTACATGTCGCTGACTGGGCACTGGGTAACTATGGTGACAGCAGGACAAGGAGCTGCTGTCCAAGTCTTGCCGTCCCCACGAGTTGTGCGTGAATCCTCTTTATGTCAAAGTTCCTCCACTGCTTCTGCCTCCTCAACCTCCTCTCGGTCTTCCACCTGCACCCAAAGCCTGTCTGGTCATGCCACAAGCTTTCTAACTGTGCAGAAGGGATCCTGCACACCTCCTTACTATGCTGGCAGTAGGGCTCAACGTCATCAGGTGGTTTTTACATTGAAATGTCTGGGAAATATGAGTCACACAGCTGAGGAGTTGTGGTCAGCTCTGGAGAATCAATTTCATGAATGGTTGTCTCCACTGGACCTGAAACCAGGGAAGGCCGTGTGCGACAATGCTGCAAACCTGGGTGCGGCCCTTCGCCGGGGCAATGTCACACACGTGCCTTGTATGGCTCACGTGTTGAACCTGGTTGTCCAGCAATTTTTAGCCCACTATCCCAGACTAGATGGCCTTCTGCAGAGGGCACGGTCGCTGTGTGCTCACTTCCGCCATTCGCATCCCGCAGCTCAGCGACTTACATCTCTACAGAAGTCGTTGGGCCTGCCACTTCACCGGCTAAAATGCGATGTGCCTACCCGGTGGAATTCAACTCTGCACATGTTGCAGCGACTGTGGCAGCACCGACAAGCCCTGGTGCAATACGTTCTGACGTATAGCCTGGGCCAACGAGATCCAGAGGTGGGGCAAATCACGCTGGAGGAGTGGTCTCAGATCAGGGACCTATGCATCCTTCTGCACAGTTTTGAAATGGCGACGAAGATGTTTAGTGCTGACGATGCCATTATCAGCATGACTATTCCGGTGATTTACATGCTGGAGCACATGTTAAACAGAATTCGGAGTCAGGTGGTGGCACAAGAGGAGGTGGAGGAAGTAGAGGAGGAGGAGTTGTATGCGGAAGGGCTAACATCTGCAAGGTCCAGACGGTCGGCAGCACCAAGGCGGCAGGCATGTGAGGGTGGGGGAGATGGTTTTACCAGGGCGCATGGTAGCAGCCAAACTAGTGAGGAAGGTGCAAGAGCCCAGGAAGAAGTGGAGGACGAACTGATGGAAGACTCATCAGATGAGGGAGACTTTGATCACATTTCTGTTGTGCGAGGTTGGTGGGAGAGGACAGAGGAAGGAAGCATGATTGTTACCTCGCCACCAACACAACAGGGACTTGGTGCTCCTGGATGCGCAACACACATGAGTGCCTTCTTGCTGCACTACCTGCAACATGACCCTCGAATTGTGAGAATTAGAAATAATCCTGACTACTGGGTTGCCACACTGTTAGATCCCCGGTACAAAAGTAAATTTGCAGAAATTATTCCTGCCATAGAAAGGGATGCACGCATGCAGGAGCATCAGCAGAGACTGTTGCAGAATCTTACATGTGCTTTTCCACAAAATACCAGTGGTGCACGTAGTGAATCTCACAGTTCCAACTTGCCAACCGTGGGACCGTCAAGTGTTCAGCACTCAAACCGTAACAGAACCACAGTATCTGCTGGTAACATCAATTTTGCGGAATCATTTCACCACTTTTTTAGCCCATCCTTTGCAAGGCCACAGGAGACAAGAAGTCTGACACATAGTCAACGCCTAGAGACGATGGTACAGGAGTATCTCCAAGTAAACATTGAAGCCATGACTGTGTCACTGGACCCTTGCTATTTTTGGGCTTCCAATCTGGATAAATGGCCGGAGCTAGCCACTTACGCCTTGGAGATCTTGTCATGCCCCGCAGCCAGCTTTCTGTCTGAACGTGTGTTCAGCGCTGCTGGTGGTGTGCTGACAGATAAGCGCACGCGGCTCTTCACTGATAATGTAGACAGACTCACGTTCATAAAGATGAACAAATCATGGATCCGAAACGACTTTTCTACCCCTGTGTCATCCTGGGGAGAGTAAAAGCTTGATGATTGGTTAAAATCACCCTACCAACCGTTTTAAGCTTTCAAATTACTAATCATGTTTATCTGTATCTTGGCTGGAAAATAATTTGGGCTTTGTAGCAGTGTGCAGCACTGATTCTATTAGGCCATCTATAATAAGCTCCACCAGATTTAAAATTACTAATCATGTTTATCTGTATCTTGACTGGAAAATAATTTGGGCTTTGTAGCAGTGTGCAGCACTGATCCTATTAGGCCATCTATACTAAAGCTTCACCAGATTTAAAATTAATAATAATTTTTAGCTGCATCTAGCCCGGAAAATAATTTTGGGGCTCCGAGATGCGCAAGACACATAAGTGCCTTCTTGCTGCACTACCTGCAGCATGACCCTCATATTGTCAGAATTCAAAGTAATCATGACTACTGGGTTGCCACACTGTTAGATCCCCCAAACTTTTCGATCAACCTTTTCATTTTAATAAAGACCAAAAAAATGGTCATTTTTGAAATTATAAGCATTAGCAGGTTGTTAGAAACTGAAATCAAACAGTTTTCAACTCAAAACTTTATTCTAGGTGATGTTACATTTTCACATAGGACCCCTTCTTCGAAAGGAGCTTCTGAACTCTCTCGTCCATTGAATTTGTGAGGTTTGGGATGGTTTCTGCTTCATTTGTTTTGCATGAGGACAGAATACCCTCCCAGAGCTGTTGCTTAGATGTGAACTGCCTCCCGCCATCATAGACACTCCTTTTAATGATGCTCCAAAGGTTCTGAATGGAGTAGAGGTCAGGGGAGCATGGGGGTCACACCATAAGTTTGTCCCCTTTTATGCCCATATCAGCCAGAGATGCAGATGTTTTATGTGCAGCATGAGATGGTGCATTATCATGCAAAAAAATGATCTTGCTGTGAAATACACGGTTCTTCTTCTTGAACCATGGCAGGAAGTGCTGTTTGAGAAAATCCACATACATTATGGAGTTCATCTTTAGCGCCTTCAGGGATCCTAAAGGGGCCGACAATCTCTCTCCCCATGATTCCAGCCCAAAACATTACTCCACCTCCTCCTTGTTGGCGCTGTAGCCGTGTTTGCGTGGGGTGTCCATCAACCAGCCATCCTCCACTCCATCCATCTGGACCATCGAGCGCTGCACGGCACTCATCCGTAAACAAAACAGTTTTGAAATCAGTCTTCATGTAATGTTTGGCCCACTGGAGCCGTTTCTGCTTGTGTGAAGTGGATAGAGGAGGTCGACAGGATGGCGTATGCACAGCTGCAAACCTCTGAAGGACCCTGCATCTTGTTGTTTGGGGGACGTTGGAGGCACCAGCAGCTTCAAAAACTTGTCTGCTGCTATGACAAGGCTTTTTTGCCGCTGCTCTTTCAACCTGACGTAATTGCCTGTAGGAAAGAGTCCTCAATTTGCCCTTATCAGCACGCACACGTGTGTACTGTGAATCAGCTACATACTTCTTGATTGCCAAGACACTTCATCCTGATCATCGCACAATGTTGATTGTAGTCATGCCTTGACCTAAACACTCCACAATTTGTTGCTTCTCAGCAGCCGACACATCCTTTTTCTTTCCCATTTTGGCAGAAAATGTAGGCTGCTTAATAATGTGAGACAGCCTTCTTAAGTAGTCTTGCCTTTCATTGAACACACCTGCCAAACTAATTAGCACAGGTGTCTGCAATTGCTTACAGTGATATAAAGAGCCCTGACACACATCACCATCAATGAGTTTAACTGACAAACAAACAAATTCTTCCCTTATCACTCCTAAACACTTTTTGCATAATAATTTGGAACACAGTGTACATGTGCTTTTCCACAAAACACCAGTGGTTCACGTAGTGAATCTTACAGTTCTAACTTGCCAACCGTGGTCTGTATGGAGTTGTTCAATAAAGGGCCCAAAATTAAGATAACATAGATGGGAGAGGTCTCTATGAATAGGAATTCCTAAGTATTTGATACCCTGTGAGGGCCAGGCAAAGGGAAAGTTGGACTGGATGGAATCCTATATGGATTTGGGGAGGGAGACATCGAGGGCCTCAGACTTCGCTGCATTGATTTTAAAATTTGACCATGTAACAAAGTGATCTATTTCAGCCATAACAGCATGGATGGATATATGTGATTGAGTGATATATACTAGGACATCATCAGCAAATAGAGAGCACTTGTACTCGGTGCCTCCCACCTCAATCCACCTAATATTGGGGTTATGGCGAATTGATGAGAGCAGGTGCTCCGTCACTAGGATGTATAAGAGAGGGGACAGAGAACATCCCTGCCTTGTCCCATTGGTGATTGTGAAAGGTGATGAAAATGTTCTGACGCGCCCCCTGGGCCTTGGGACACCCGGAGCCGGACCCTTTTTGGTGGATGCTGGTGGTTGTAGTCTCCGTGGCGGTGACCCGGTTCCGTGGCTCAGGGCGGTCAAACCAGTGGCGGAACTATTTATGTGGTTTTGATGTTTAAATGTCCGACTACGCCACCCGTGGATTGCGGTCAGCGTGAACCGCCGCTCCAGGGCAGACCGCTGAGGCTGGTGTTGTGGGTGCAGCAGAGCGTAGCATAACTCCCCAAGGGAGGAGTATAGCCTCAGGGCAGTGTATGCGGAGGATGGGGGTGATGGTGCAGGACAGCAGCAGTAACGACACGGAGTCAGTGATGCAGTCCAGGGCCTTTACTCACAGTTCTTATTATCCAGACCACGTCTGCAGGTAACGGCTGCCCACGTCGTACTGTGCTCACCAGGTGAGGGGCTCAGACAACTCCCAGATAACTTTGGAGCGCTTCACAGGACCCCCTTTGTGTGTCCTTTGTCTGGCCTTTCTTACCAACCCTTCTGTCCGGCTGCCTCGGGCCTCCTCTTGGTAAACTTGGCGCCAGTTTCCCTGACCCTATGTGGTGCCTTCCTAGCGGGTGTAGCGAAGGGCTGCGCCACATAAAATGTCACAGCCTCCTGTTTCTAGCTGAGGGTCGTTTCCTGCCTCCACTAGTTTCGGGGACCGGTCTCCCCCTTTGGCCTGACCCCTCCACGCAGGTGGATTCGGGCGTGCGGTGGCGACTCGCCCATCCGCACCCCTGGGATCCCTTCGTTCCTCGTTCCTGGAGCCTTCTCCGCTCCTCTTCCTTCCTTCTCCCTCTTCCAGGCCTGGGCCTCTGTTACTAGGCCCGCCTCCGGAGCAGAGCTCATGCAGAACCCCTGCTCCCTGCCACTTCTGCTCAGACTTCTCTGCACTGAACTAAGATGGTGCCCACCTTTTATACTCCCTTCTCAATGCACCCAGGAACTGCTTCCTCCCTGCTCCTGCACTACAGGGTTCCCCTTCCTCAGTGTTCCCTCTCCCCACTCCAGCCAGGGACAGGGACTGTCGTGCCCATCTCAGGGGCATATTGGTCGCCCTGCCCCACGACAATGTGGTGTAATATATGCAGGTGTCGGGTCCTGATCCACACTACATCCTTACCTGAGAGTGAGATATCACACCTCTGGGTGAGGTGCAATACCTCTGTAGCAACCGAGCCCTCAGGGTGCTACATTTCCATTTATCTTCAGCCTAGGTGACGAATTGCGATACAGGGCCGTGATTTTGGCTATAAATGGGTCCTCTAGACCCCTACCCCAAGCTTTTTAAGAGAATCATATATGGCGTGCCAGGAGACTCTATGGAATGATTTCTCAGCATCCAACGAGAGTATCTAATTACAAATTTTTAACTGCATCTAGCCCAGGAAATACTTTGTGCCTAGTAGCAGTGTCTGCTAGTCAGCGGATTATCCCGGCTGTTAAGCAAGCTACACCACCTGTAGTTTGTACACTTAATTTTTTCAAAGGAAATGCTTCGGGACCACGGGATACTCAGTGAAGAGCATCAGGAGGCACCCCAAGGCATAGGGGCTGGGACTGGCAGTAGGATGCCTTGCGGTGGACAGCCGAGCTCGATCCTTATAAAAGCTTTTTAACTGCAGCAGCTTTAGTGGACGCTACTGGAGCTGGAATTACGCGGCTGCTGGCATGAGACTTGCCCTCCAATAGATCCTTGTAAATGGATTTAAAGTGTATTCATTCAAATTAGAGAGACAATTTAAATTAAAAAGCTTAGAGCTGCCTCCACCACAGGGGGGCTCGCTCGACCCACCAGCGGACAGGCACCAGTATTGGGAGAGGGGGGCTGGCCGTCAGGGTTCACCGCGGCTCTGGCACAAACCCGGCGACGCGGAGGTGGCACGGGCAGGAGCGGACTGAACATGTCGGCTTCTCACTTTTTGGATTTTAGAAGGGCATGACATGCCTATATCTGTGTCTCCCCCTCCTTTTACTCCTCCACCTCTTTTCTTTTCGCATGACTATATGTACTTGTCACTTTTCCATGTGTTAGTTGTGTCTTCTGAGCAGTTTGTCAGCTTTTGGACACCTTTGAAGGTGTTTTCTATGTGTTTCTATGTGTTTTTGTTTGCCTGCCATTGGTTTTAACGGTGTTCGAAGGTGTTCGACGAACAGTTCGACGAACAGTTCAGCGAACACATGGGTGTTCGACGAACCGAACCGAACTCGAACACTACGGGGGTGGCTCAACACTAGTGTTGAATGCAGTCTTCCACTCGTCTCCCTGGCAAATCCAGACCAAATTGTATGCCCCACAATGATCGAGCTTGGTGAAGATCTTCGTGCATTTAAGGCGGTTAAAAAGCTCCGAGATGAGAGGCAGGGGGTACTTATTTTTGATGGTAATCTGGTTAACGCCCCTGTAATCGATACAGGGACACAGAGAGACGTCTTTATTCTTGACGAAGAAGAATCCTGCTCCAGCCGGAGAGGTGGATTTCTGGTTAAATCCCCTAGCAAGATTCTCCTCTATGTACTCAGACATGGCACGTGACTCGGCCAGTGACAAAGGGTAGATTCACCCACGGGGAGGAGAAACACCAGGTACCAGGTCGATGGGGCAATCATACGGCCTATGAGGTGGTAATGTCTCAGCCTCCTTTTTGGCAAAGACATCCACATAGGATCAGTAGGGTGCCGGCAGACCAGGTAGATTAGCCGGAGTAGACGGGGGTCGAGCAGGATGAACCGGAACCAGACAGGACTCATGGCATTCCTGACCCCAATGGAGCACTTCACCAGATCTCCAATTCAGGACGGGCTCCTGTCTTTGTAACCAGGGTAGACCAAGCAAGAGGGAGTGAGAGAGACCGGACAGCACATGATCTTCTCCGAGTGCAGCATTCCCACCTGAAGGGTTACAGGCTCAGTGACAAGCAAGATGGTTTCCGGGAGAAGCTTCCCATCCACAGAGGCAACCGCCAACGGTTCTGCCAGACGTACGGTAGGAATCTGTTAATGCTCCACAACGGCCTGTTGAATGAGATTCCCAGCAACTCCGGAATCCAGATGGGCTGTCTCGAAGAAGCGGGTCTCACCACTGGAAATGGAAACAGACAGAGTCAAAGACAGAGAGGATTTACTCTTCCCTAGGTTGACCTCTCCGAGCGGTCCTAGACACTGGAGATTCTCTGCGTCACCGGGCAGGAACAGATCAGATGCTCTATACTGCCACAGTAGAAGCAACTCCCCTTGGCTCGACGTGTCTCCAGGCGAGACTTGACCATCTTAGTTTGGTCAATTTGCATAGGCTTAAGTGAACATGCCCGGGGAATTGCTGGTTGTGAGGCTGGCCTTTGGAATATTGGAGCGAGACGTGGAAGTCTTCTCTCCTGGGTAGTCTCCTTAGCACGTTCCAGAAAATGGATGTCAATCCGGGTAGCTAATGACACCAGGTCATCCATTGTGGAAGGGATGTCACGACCGGCTAGCTCATACTTGATCCGTCCGGAAAGGCCCTCCCAAAAGGTGGACACCAGTGCCTCATTGTTCCAAGCAAGTTCAGATGCGAGGGTTTGGAAACGTATGGCATACAGGCCCACAGTGAGACTCCCTTGGCGGAGACGGAGAAGTGAGGAGGCAGTAGAAGATTTTTGTATGGGCTCATCGAAGACCTTCCAGAAGGCATCAAGGAAAGCCAGTAGATCGGACACAAGAGGATCACCTCTTTCCTACAGAGGGCTAAGCCATGCCAGCGTCTCTCCGGTGAGGTGAGACACGATGAACGCCACCTTGGCCCGGTCGGAGGTGAACTGGTGTGCCAGAAGTTCAAAGTGCAGCGTGCACTGATTTATGAAGCCCCGACATAGGACGGGGTCACCACCAAAACATGGAGGCGCAGAGAGCCGGGGTCCAAAGCCCGGTGCCATAGCGCCACTGGGTTGAGGTGCTGCCGGAGCGGGTGCCGCTCGGTTAGAGACGGATATAGTCGGGGTGGACAGCGCATCCAGGTGGGAGTTGACTGTCTGCAGATAGGACGGGATAGTGTCCTGTTGGGATCTCTGGCGAGAGACCTCTTGGTACAGGTCTGAGAGCGAAGGAGCCTGGGAGCCACCGGGTTCCATGGCCTGTGCAAACTGTTACGGGTCCGGGTGGTGGAACCTCTGTGCTTCGGTGCAAGGAGGGACCAGAGGGGTGTAACTAAGTGCCTACTCGGACCGACCCAGGTCAAAAGGTGGCTTAGTCGACTCCGTGATCCAGGGAGGGACCGGGCAGGTGAAGCAGGTGCCACTCTGGGACCAACCTTGTGTGATAGCAGGTGACTCCCATGGGTCAGATGACAGGAGCTGGCCGGTACAGCGGGTGAGCACGGCAGGAAGTCTGGCGGGTGGTCTGGGTAGATAATCAGGCAGGTACGGCTGATAGCGAGACACGTTATCCGGGTAGGCAAGCTGGCAGGCATGGCAGGTAACTGGCAGGTGCTCCAGGTAGGCAGGCTGGCGGGCACGGCAGGTTACTGGCAGGAGCTCCGGGTAAGCCTGCTGATGGGCACGGCAGGTTACTGGCAGGAGCTCTGGGTAGGCAGGCTGACGGGCACGGCTGGCGGGCTGGACGACTGTTAGTCAGACTGGCAGGCTGGACTGTTAGACAGACTGGCGGGCAGGACTGACAGGCAGCGGGACCTGAGGGCTGAGGAAAGGGTTAGCACACAAAAAAACAACCTTGCAGAGGTACCTCCATTTTGGAGGAGGTGCCTTATAAAGGGGAAGTCCTCCGACCATTGGCCGGGGACTCTTTGAGACGACGCGCGTGGCCCCTTTAAGAGGGAGCGCTCGCGTGCCCTAAGCACAGTGCCGGGAAGCTGCGTGCGGTGCGCGCCACAGCAGCAGCATGAGGGGAGCAGGAAGACTCCAGACTGGGACCTCGGCGGTGAGGGGAACGGCGTCTCTGCCCAACAGGAGGTAGAGACGCCGATGCTACAATGACTTATCATTTGGATAGGTATTCAATATGAGATCTGTGGGAATCCAACAACAACACCACCACTGATCAAATGTAAATAGCTCTGGCAGTGGCTGAACATAAAAAAATCAAATAAACTGCAGAAAGCAGCTGCATTCAATGTGTAGCAGCTGCTGTTGGGTATTGTAGCAGTGCAATAGAACCTGACATGCTGTACCTGGCAGCCACCACTACAATCTCGCATTGATGGGGTTTCTTGTTCATTGGTTGAACAATGGACCTTAGTTCCAGTGATGGAAGATTTTAATTCTTCGGTATACCCAAGACAATGGCATGCTTACAACTTTTTGGGAACAGTTTCTGTTCCAGCATGTGTTACAAACCTGTCTCAGGTATCCATTCACTTCTCCTGGGTCCACTGCCCTCTTTTGTTCTCCACGTAGGGTTTTACAGGTTGCCTGGAGTGGATCTATGACATCCTCTCCCTAGACCTATTTAAAGCCCATTGACACACACACACCTGTATCTTTGGATTACCGGTAAGTCTCTTAGTCCTGTGTTAGGTATGCTCCACCATCTGTGCTATTTGTGCTTTTTGTTTGTGCTGGCTTCTATCTCTGTTGGGTTTGACGTCATCTGCCCTGCTGATTTTGAGATTCCTGGAAAGCCTTTACAGTCCTCGATGGCCACATGCCTTTCTGCTTGCTACATCGACACCAAGTATCCGTGTGTCCACCCAGACCTAAGGCTTAGAAGATCCACCTCACCTGGTGAGCCTTATTAGTATGACTGTGCCTGTTACGGGTCCGGGAGGTGGAACCTCTGTGCCGCGGTGCAAGGAGGGACCCAGAGGGGCGTAACTAAGTATCTACCCGAACCGACACTGGTCGGACGGCGGCTAACGACTCCGTGACCAGGGAGGATCCAAGCAGAGGGACCAGGTGCTACTCTGGGGACGACCTTGTAAGAGAGCAGGTGGCTCCCACGGGTCAGATGACTGAGACTGACCGGTATAGCAGGTGGGCACGACAAGCAGGCAGAAGTCTCCGGGTTAGCTGATGGGTGGTCACGGCAAGTGACAGCAGGAGCCTCCAGGTAGGCTATCAGGTGGTCTCGGCAAGTGACGGCCAAGCAGGCTGAAGTCTCTAGGTAGGAGACGGGTGGTCACGGCAAGTGACAGCAGAGCCTCCAAGTAGGCTATCAGGTAACAGACAGGAAATAGGCGAGTGCTCCCAGGTGAGCAGGCTAGCAGGCACGGCAGGTAGCAGGCAGGTAACTGGCAGGTGCTTCCTGGTCAGCAGGCGGGCTTGCCCATAGACAGACTGGCGGGTGGAGCGGAGGGCAGACTGTCGGGCTGGAGAGTAGTCAGGCTGGCGGACTGGAACAGTAGTCAGGTTGGCAACGGGACCTGAGCGCTGAAGCAGAGGTAATATACTGTGCAACAACTTTGCTCGGACACCTCCATTTTGGAGGAGGTGCCTTATATATGGGAGGTCCTCCGACTATTGGCCGGGGACTCCTTAGGACGGCGCGCGCGGTCCCTTTAAGAGAGGGGGAGCGTGCGCGTGCGCGCCCTAAGCACAGTGCCGGGGAAGGAGCTCGCGCCGGCAGCAGCGGGGAGAGGAGCGCTGGAGGACGCCGCGCCAGGAGCGGGAAGGTGAGAAGGATGACGTCTCTGCCTGGCAGAGGGCAGAGGCGCCGGTGCTACAGTGCCCCATTGCACAAAGCAAAATCCTTAAAGGCATGGTTGAAGGAGTTTATTGTGGAAGAAGTTAACTGGTCACACAGAACCCTGACCAGAACCCCGTCGAAAACCTTTGTGTTGAACTAGAATTTAGATTCCAGTCAGGAATTTTGGCCAACATCAATGTTTGACCTCACAAATGCTCTTCTGGATGAACAGGTAAAAATTTCTTCAGACACCTCCAAAATTTTGTAGAAAGCCTTCCCATAACAGTGGAAATTATTTTAGCTGCAATCTCTATAATAATGTCTATGGATTTAGAATGGGATGTCATAAAACTTCCAATAGGTGTAATGTGTAGATATTCTAAAGACTTTTGTCCAAATAATGCATATCCATTTTTATTATATTTGAAGCCCAATAAATAGATTTTGTTCTGTCGGTCAGTCCCTTTAAATTCTCCACTCCTTCTTCAAGTGATATTTTACCACTGGGCCAATCATTTGTATGGGACAGAATGGAGTCCTAGAATTTTACTTCTGTCAGACTCTGTCAGAATGCAAATACTGTGAATATATGTGAACATGTATGGTTAATGAATTAAAGTGACTAATCAAGAGTATTGCTACAGATATTTATGGCCTATTACATAAAAGGTTCATGTAAAAAAATACACTAAGTCGTATGAAATATTTTACGTATGCATAAAATGTAACATATAATTGAGTTCAGAATATTGCAAAACTAAGAAGAAGACTTCTCGTTACAAAGAATATATCTCCTCTGCAGTGAAATATGTCACATTTATTAACAGCAAACCAAGGACAGGATATCAAACTGATGAAATAATTATGCTATCATTCCAAATTGGAGTTGCAAATTACGATTCACAATGGTAGCCATTACGAAAGGTCAACTGGAAAAGAAATAATTTCAGATCATTATGTTTCATGAGAGATCAAGCTAGTAGAGAAACAAAAATTGACAAAAAGGTAATACATACTGTACGTAGTCAACTCAAAAGATGTAAAGAAAAAAGGCCAGCCTTACAGGGCAAAGAAAGGTGCAAGAGACAGATGTTAAACTACGAAGAATGAAGAAAATTGAAACTGAGCACATTCAACCTAACAATTAAAGAACACTGAAATGATCTGCAGTTCTTAAAGAAAAAGGTTTAAAAAGAAACAAATTTTTCTATTCTTTGTGTCATTTTTTTTTTTACTTTTTTTCCAGCTGATACTGTAAAATCTGCAAGAGGAAAAAATATCTCAATGTATACTGTCATCAATCACTTCAACATTTAAAGGGAACATGTCATGCCCCGAAATGCTATTAACCTGCAGAAATTTGTTTAATCTTGAACTAAATATGGTTCCAAAGCTGCCCAGCCTCCAAACTGAAAGCCCAGGTACTGAGAGGAAATTAACTTTTTTCTTCCCAGCAGCCTCCAACTTTCAGTCATACAGGCGTAGCTTCAGTCACTGCTCAGTACATAGTATCAATGCAGAGATGGCTGTCAGTCAATGTGCCAGAGCGTGCCTACAGCTGCTGCTCACTGTATACTGAGAAGTGACTAAAGCAGCACCGGCCTCTATGACTGAAAGCCTGAGGCTGACGGGAAAAATAAAGTTAATTTCCACTTGGTAGCCGGGCTTTCAGTGCGGGCACCTGGAAGCTTTAGGACACTATTAATCCCATATATGCAGGTTTATAGCATTTGGGAACATGACAGGTTCCTTTTAAATCTAGTTGTAATCCATATATAGTGGAAAAGAAGACCACCTAAAATTGCAAATGAAAATTGTCTTTTAGGAAGCTGGTCTTATCAAAAAAGGCTGCAGCAGGGACATCTACATTGGGAGAGTCACTGAGCTTTGTAATTGGCTGCAGAGTTGCTAACGTGACATCAACAGTGCCTGGTATACAATCACCGGAGTAACAGTGAGAGGCGGCACTAGACATGAAAAATTACTTTTGAAAGAATGACTAAAATTACATGACTTAAGAAATGAAGACAATCACAATTATGGGAGCCGCCATCTTGGGATTGGCAGCTTAGCATGCTGTGTTCTACTGAGACATGACCCCAGACTCCAGGCTGGTTGCTAGGCAACGCCTCTTGTCAGCAGCAGTGTAGTAACTCAAAGAGCTTATTTACCAAATTGTAACGTTATAGAAAGATGGAAAATGTATAAAAGAGGCCTTCTGTCTATATATACTGTGTGTAGAGCCAGAGAAAAGGCTACAAAGTAACTACAGCATGTATCACCCATATCCACTTATAAAAAGTCAGAATTAAATCTCCCGCTTAACCCCTTTACGACCTTAGATGTATGAGTACATCCAAGGTCATATTGCTGCACTCCATGCGGGCTCCGGTGCTGAGCCCGCATGTTTTCAGGCACATGACAGCTGATCTGTACAGCTGACATGTGCCCCTAAGAGCCACGGGTGGAATCCATGCGCTAGAAGCGATATATTAATCCCCCCCCCATCGACGCCTGTGTCACATGACCCCAGGTCGCCGATGGGTTGGCATGATAATCCAGGGTTTGCAGGAGACACCTGTGGTTGTCATTGCCTGGATGCTATGAGCGCCGCCCAGTGGTCGGCACTCATAGCAAGAAAACACTTTTGCTACACACAGCAGGGCTGAAGGCCTGCTATGTGTAACACACGTGATGGGATGATCACAGCTCCTAGTCTCCCATGGAAACTATTGAAGCCAGTGAAGAGTAAAAAAAAATGTTTTTAAAAAAAATAAAAAAAATAAAGTTCAAATCACTCTTCTTACACCCTATTAAAAATAAAACCATAAAGAAAAAAAAATACACATATTTGGTATCGCCACATCCAGAATCGCCCGATCTATTGATACATAAAAAGAATGAATCCAATCGGTAAATGGCTTAACGAGAAAAAAATCAAAAAGCCAGAATTATTGTTTTTTTGGTCGCCGCTACATTGCAATAAAATGCAATAACAAGCGATCAAAAGATCATATCTACCCCTACATGGTATCAATAAAAATGTCAGCTTGGCGTGCCAAAAATAAGCCCCCACCCAGTCCAAGATCCCGATTAATTGAGATTCTACGGGTCTCGGAAAATAGCGACTTTTTTTTTGTGTGCAAAATTTGGATTTTTTTTCCATCAATTAAATAAAGAACCTATACATATTTGGTATCTATGAACTTGTAATGACCTGGAGAATCATAATGGCAGGTCAGTTTTAGCATTTAAAAAAGCAATTGTGGAATTGCACTTTTTTTGCAATTTCACCACACATTGATTTTTTTCCCATTTTCCAGTACACGATATGGTAAAACCAATGGTGTCGTTCAAAAGTACAACTCGTCCCGAAAAAAAAAAAGCCCTCACATGGTCATATTGACCAAAAAATTAAAAAGTTATGGCTTTGGGAAGACAGCGAGCAACAAACGAAAACACAATAACGGAAAAAAGCCAAGGTCGTAAAGGGGTTAAAAATGGAGCAAGTGTGTCTCTGTACATGCCTATTAATGATAGAATGGAAAGCAGTGGTGGAGATAAATAAAAAGGTCAACTTTATTGACCCAGATCAGATCGGTGTATAAAGTCTACCTTCCTCCCTTATTTTCATTGGAGTGCTGCTTCCATTCTATTTTTTTCTATATTTCAAGGTTTTTGGCCAGTTGCTGCTATATATATATATATATATATACACAGTACAGACCAAAAGTTTGGACACACCTTCTCATTTAAAGATTTTTCTGTATTTTCATGACTATGAAAATTGTACATTCACACTGAAGGCATCAAAACTATGAATTACCACATGTGGAATTATATACTTAACAAAAAAGTGTGAAACAACTGAAAATATGTCTTATATTCTAGGTTCTTCAAAGTAGCCACCTTTTGCTTTGATGACTGCTTTGCACACTCTTGGCATTCCTTGATGAGCTTCAAGAGGTAGTCACCGGAAATGGTTTTCACTTCACAGGTGTGCCCTGTCAGGTTTAATAAGTGGGAGTTCTTGCCTTATAAATGGGGTTGGGACCAGGGCCGGCGTCAGCACCCGGCGCACCCGGGCAAGTGCCGGGACCCTGAGCAGGCAGAGGGGCCCACTGGCGGTCGCGCACCCCGCTATGCTGTGGGCGGAGGAGAGCGGTGACAGTGCCCGCTCTCTCCCGCTTGCTCAGGGACCCGGCAGCCGGATACTTACCATTTGCCGTGCCTCCCCAGATCCGCTGTCTTCCTGCTCTGCACTCCCTGTGACGTCTCAGGTCAGAGGGCGCGGTGACGTCTTTCCACTGCGTGCTCCCCTGAGCCGTCACAGGGAGCGCAGAGCGGGAAGACACCGGCAATGCTGGAGTCCGGACCCGAGCAGCTGCAGCAGGTGAGGAGGAGGGAGGTGAGTATTGGATTTTTTTTTTTAATGTGTGGAGGCATGGGGCATTATATGGGGGGGTGACATCCTGCATGGGGCATAATATGGGGGGGGGTGACATCCTGCATGGGGCATTATAAAGGGAGGGGGGGTGACATTCTGCATGGGGCATTATAAAGAGAGGGGGGGTGACATCCTGCATGGGGCATTATAAAGAGGGGGGGGTACATCCTGCATGGGGCATTATAAAGAGAGGGGGGTGTGACATCCTGCATGGGGCATTATAAAGAGAGGGGGGGTGACATCCTGCATGGGGCATTATAAAGAGAGGGGGTGACATCCAGCATGGGGCATTATAAAGAGAAGGGGGTGACATCCTGCATGGGGCCTTATAAAGAGGGGGGGTACATCCTGCATGGGGCATTATAAAGAGGAGGGGTGACTGCCTGCATTGGGCATTATAAGGGGGGGGCAGCTTGTATGGTGCATTATGTGGGGGGTAACAGCCTGCATGGAGCATTATAAGGCGGGGGACAGCCTGTATGGGGTATTATGTGGGGGGTAACAGCCTGCATGCAGCATTATATGGGGGCCAGTATCCTGTATGGAGCGTTATAAGGGGACTTGTATCCTGTATGGAGCGTTATATGGGGGCCAGTATCCTGTATGGAACTTTATAAGGGGACCAGTATCCGGTATGAAGCGCTATATGGGGGACAGTATCCTGTATGGAGCTTTAAAAGGGGACCAGTATCCTGTATGGAGCATTATATGGGGGCCAGTATTCTGTTTGGAGCCTTATATGGAGGCCAATATTCCGTATGGAGCCGTATATGGGGGCCAGTATTCCGTATGGAGCCGTATATGGGGGCCAGTATTCCGTATGGAGCCTTATATGGGGGCCAGTATTCCGTATGGTGCCTTATATGGGGGCCAGTATTCCGTATGGAGCCTTATATGGGGGACAGTATTCTGTGTGGAGCGATTCGCCGGTTTCTGAGCTATTGTGGAATTTACAATAGATATCGCTCATGTAATGTAAAAAGTGAAATCTTTGCATTGTACTATATATACAGTATATATATATTTCTCTGCGGTATCTGTGCATCATGAATCGTGGTATGTATTAAAGGGGCCCACTGAGACTCTTTCGCCCGGGGCCCAGAAAACCTGGAACCGGCCCTGGTTGGGACCATCAGTTGTGTTGTGCAGAAGTCTGGTGGAAACACAGCTGATAGTCCTACTGAATAGACTGTTAGAATTTGTATTATGGCAAGAAAAAAGCAGTTAAGTAAAGAAAAACGAGTGGCCATCATTACTTTAAGAAATGAAGGTCAGTCAGTCCGAGAAATAGGGAAAACTTTGAAAGTGTCCCCAAGTGCAGTTGCAAAAACAATCAAGCGCTACAAAGAAACTGGCTCACATGAGGACCGCCCCAGGAGAGGAAGACCAAGAGTCACCTCTGCTTCTGAGGATAAGTTTATCCGAGTCACCAGCCTCAGAAATCGCAGGTTAACAGCAGCTCAGATTGGAGACCAGGTCAATGCCACACAGAGTTCTAGCAGCAGACACATCTCTTCAACAACTGTTAAGAGGAGACTTTGTGCAGCAGGCCTTCATGGTAAAATAGCTGCTAGGAAACAACTGCTAAGGACAGGCAACAAGCAGAAGAGACTTGTTTGGACTAAAGAACACAAGGAATGGACATTAGACCAGTGGAAATCTGTGCTTTGGTCTGATGAGTCCAAATTTGAGATCTTTAGTTCCAACCACCGTGTCTTTGTGCGACGCAGAAAAGGTGAACGGATGGACTCTACATGCCTGGTTCCCACCGTGAAGCATGTAGGAGGAGGTGTGATGGTGTGGGGGTGCTTTGCTGGTGACACTGTTGGGGATTTTTCAAAATTGAAGGCATACTGAACCAGCATGGCTACCACAGCATCTTGCAGCGGCATGCTATTCCATCTGATTAGCGTTTAGTTGGACCATCATTTATTTTTCAACAGGACAATGGCCCCAAACACACCTCCAGGCTGTGTAAGGGCTATTTGACCAAGAAGGAGAGTGATGGGGTGCTACGCCAGATGACCTGGCCTCCACAGTCACCAGACCTGAACCCAATCGAGATGGTTTGGGGTGAGCTGGACCGCAGAGTGAAGGCAAAATGGCCAACAAGTGCTAAGCATCTCTGGGAACTTGTTGGAAGACCATTTCCGGTGACTACCTCTTGAAGCTCATCAAGAGAATGCCAAGAGTGTGCAAAGCAGTCATCAAAGCAAAAGGTGGCTACTTTGAAGAACCTAGAATATAAGACATATTTTCAGTTGTTTCACACTTTTTTGTTAAGTATATAATTCCACATGTGTTAATTCATCGTTTTGATGCCTTCAGTGTGAATGTACAATTTCCATAGTCATGAAAATACAGAAAAATCTTAAAATGAGAAGGTGTGTCCAAACTTTCGGTCTATAATATATATATATATATATATATATATATATATAAAACAAGAGAGAGAGTGCTACATGTACAAGTATACATGTATTACATAGACAGCAAAGCTCAACCATATTGTGCATTTACATCTCTCTCTTTCTATATACAGGGATCCAAGGTGTAACGCTTCTCCTTGCGGAGGGTGACATGTCAAGCCGGACATGCAAAGGTGAGGAGACTTTTAAGCATTTTCTATATACACACACACACATACATTTATGGAAATTAATAGGGATATGCATATGTTTGTGTGCATACTGTCACTCAAGGTGTGGAAAAGACTAAGTGCAACAAAAAAGGAAGAGGGGGAGGAAGCCCAAACACTAGAGAAAGGGGGAGTGGAGACCCCTAGGTAGATCTAATATCACCCTGCCTACCATAAAGTCGCTATATAGGTTCCACACGTGTCGGCGAGCAGGAACCTAAGCCCTGGATGTCCCTAGAGCTTGGCCCTAGATAGGGAGGGGGAGGGATGAGCCCTAGTCAAGCCCCACTACAAACTAAAGACAACAAAGTAGACAAGCAAAGGGGATAAACTTAGCATGAGCAGACACCAGAGGAGTAACGCCAACTGTCCTCCAAGGGCACCAGAGATGAAGCTAGCCGACTGCTAGTGCTCAAAGCCTGCACAAAGGTACGTAGAAGTATCACCAGCAATTCCCAGGAGCAAGCTGAGTGTTTTAAACTCCCAGGTAAGGGTGTGTCAATCAGCAGCAGGAGAGAGGAAGCCGCTGGGTCCAAACGGAAGAAGGATTAAGAAGGCGTCTGTAATGCCAAGCGCAGTGACCTTCTACAGCCTGATCCAGAGCGACTGCCTATTACACCTGACACACCCATAACAAATACAGTCATGGCCAAAAGTGTTGGCAACCGTGAAATTGTTCCAGAAAATGAAGTATTTCTCTTAGAAAAATATTGCAATTACACATTTTTTTGTACACATGCTTTTTTCCTTTTGTGAGGCAGTGACTGGGATCGTATACGAGGGACGTTATATATCCCCCAGAATGTTACAGAGACCTATTAAATCCATTGGAGTGCATTGCAGTCACAGACACACCTGCATCTGCAATGCAGGAATTAGGTTAGCATTGACCTGGTCAGGCTATTTGACTAAGGCAGATTAGTAAAACCCAGCAGGGCCTTAATTTCTTGGAGGAGGCTACAGGTGAGATCCTTGCCCGACTGGGGGTCAATACATACGTGAGGGATCAGCGTGTATTTTCATGGGCCTATGTGGAGACCCGACCCGCCCGGTCTCAGGCTTATGACCTTTTGCAGCTGGTAAAGAGGTGGCTCCAGCCCAGATGGTGGGGAGGGTGGTGGATGACCGGCTTGTGAGGACTCTGCCGGCCGCTATCCAATGTTGGATGGGCAAGGGGACCCCGCCACACTCGACCAGGTGGTCAGCCTGATCAAGTGCAACTCGGCCCCTCAGGACTTCATCTGGGACTCTGCCCCCTCGCAGCTGTCTCGCCGATCCTTCCCAACACAGGAACTGGGAAAGGGGTCATATCCCTCTGCTAAGAACAGTTGGCACCATACCCGTGATGAAGGGGTACCACGGAGTGAGAGTGGTGGGAGACCGGTTCCCTCCCAAACTGTCACAAGAACTAACCATGCCTCCGCCATTAGGTGCTGGCGGTGTCAGGGGCCTGGACATGTGGCTGCCCATGGACTGCGGGTATAACCGCTGGGTCTCAATGTACGCCCAGACCGTCTGCACGGTGAGCGCCGACCCCCCCGGACAGTGAACCCCAACTGTGACAGGTACTGGTTAATGGATACCCCACGGAGGCCCTCCTAGATTCGGAGAGCTTAGTGATTTTGGTGCATGGGTCGCTGGTGGCAGGAGACAACCCCAGTGGACGGACAGTCTGGATTATGTGTATCCATGTGGACCTCCGAGAGTACCCAACCGTGGAGGTAGTTTTGTCCACGCCATGTGGAGACATAAAACATGTGGTGGGGGTGGTAAAACTCTTCCCTATGGGACTGTGTTGGGTAGAGACTTGCCCCTATCCTGGACTCTGTGGAAAAACAAAATCCACTCTCCCCTGGTAAAAGTTATTGCGGGCGCTGTACCTGAAGAACCCGAGTCAGGGGTACCTGCCATAGGGGTGTCCAACCTAGGGACAGAGTGTGACCCCGATAGGTTTCCCCTAGAGGTGCTGGCAAGAGAGGTCGAGGAGACTCCATCGATCCCTGAGCTGGAAGTGTCCCGGAACACGTTTGGGACAGCTCAGCTACAGGATCCCACGCTGACTTGGGTGCAGGAAAGGGTGTTAAAGGTAAATGGCGAAGCTCAACAGCCCGGTGCAGATACTGTGTTTCCATGCATGGTGGTCAATGGTGAGTTGCTCTATAGGGTAGACAAAATCAGGGACGAGGTCGTGGGACAGTTAGTGGTACCTCAGTCATACCGTCGGGCGGTTCTGGAGATGACACACACACACCTGCTGGGTGGACACTTAGGGGTTAAAAAGACGCAAAAGTATCTTGCAGCAGTTCTTTTGGCCGTGGATTTACGCGGAACTCCAAAAGTACTGCGAATCCTGTCCCGAATGTCAGCTGACCACGCCCACCGCAAACTTCCATAGCCCATTGGTACCTCTGCCAGGGATAGAGGTACCTTTTGAACGGATTGAATTGGACTTGGTAGGGCCCATTGTAAAATCCACTCGTGGCCACCAACATATACTTGTCGACTATGCCACCCGATACCTGGAGGCTATACCGCTACGCCACACCTCGGCGAAACTGATTGCACGGGAGCTGTTTGCCATGCTCTGTCGCCTTGGGCTACCTAAGGGGATCCTGACAGATCAAGGGACCCCTTTTATGTCCAAGGTGACAAGGGAACTGTGCAATCTGCTGAGAATAAAACAATTGCGCACCTCGGTGTACCACACTCAAACCGAAGGGCTAGTAGAACTGTTCAATAAAACCTTCAAGTCCATGCTAAAAAAGGTGGTTTCCAAGGACGAAAGAGATTGGGACATGTTGCTACCCTATTTAATGTTCGCCATCCGTGAGGTACCCCAGGCTTCCACATGGTTCTCTCCCTATGAGTTATTGTACGGCAGACACCCTAGGGGTCTGATGGACGTAGCCAAAGAGACATGGGAACAAGAGCCGACTCCAAATAGGAGTATAATTAAACACGTGGCTAGTATGTAGGAACGGATTGTGGCAGTCATGCCCATTGTGAAAGAACATCTGTTAGATGCCCAGGCAGCCCAGAGGCGCACATATAATAAAAGAGCCACGGTCACGTCTTTTAACAAGGGCGATCGGGTGTTAGTACTGGTACCCACAGCCGAGAGTAAGCTCATGGCCAAGTGGCAAGGGCCATGTGAGGTTCGAGAAAAGGTGGGGGAGGTAAATTATTGGGTGTATCAGCCCGGAAGGAGGAAACCTGCGCAGCTTTATCATGTAAGGCTGCGTGCACATGATGCGTTTTTCATGCGTTTATGCTGCGGAATTTCCGCAGCGGAAACGCATCAAAAATGCATGGTAATCCGCACCCCATGGTCCCCAATGGCATTCTGCAATGTCAATGCACATGCTGGGAATTTTTCCGCAGCGTTTCTGCAGCGCAAATAAATCCGCAGCATGTTTATTAATTTTGCGGAAGCGCAGCGGAAGCGCCGTCATTGACTTGCATTGAGACGCATAGATTCCGTGTCTATACATTTGTACAAGCAGATTATATGCGTCTCTATGTGGATGCGGATGGTACCCAGTTCTGGAGGAGAGGAGACTCTCATCCAGACCTGGGTACCATTGTACCTGTAAAAAAAGAATAAAATAAAAAATAAAGTTTATATTCACCTGTCCGGCGGCTTCTCTCTGCTTGCCGGCAGCGCTTCTCCTTCCAGGACCTGAGATGATGTCGCGGTCATGAGACCGCAGGCTGTCTCGCGATGTGCCGGCAACCTGGAAGAAGCCAGGATAAGCGCTGCAGCACACGCCGGGGCATCGGGGGTGAGTATAGCTTTATTTTTTTTATTTTTACGGTCACACTGTATAAATCCATGCCATTTGCATGGATTTATATAGCGTGACCTAGTTGTCAAGCACTTTCCAAGTGATGCTATCGCCTGGAAAGTGCTTGTCAGTCCGCATGCGGAAACACATGCGTTAACGCATGTGGATACGCATGTGAATCCGCATGTATTCTGCAGGAAAAAAGCATGCACAATCTGCATGCGTTTTTTCTGCCAGGGAGATGCAGAAATGCTGCAGAAGTTTTCTGCTTCATTTCTGCATCATGGGCACATAGCCTAAACCTGCTAAAACCTTGTAAAGATCGAGAGTGTGTAGTTACAGACATCACTCCGGGGATGTCGCCAGAAAGTTTCTCTACCTTCAGCCAGGGATGCGTCCGGGGGAGAGGTCAGGATAAGTGATTCTCTCACTAAACAGCAGCGACGGGAGGCTCGCTCGCTGGTGCAGCAGAATACCGACGTGTTCTCAGAGCTACCGGGTAGGACTACGGTTCTCCAACATGACATTTTCACCGAACCTGGGGTAAGGGTACGAATGAGACTGTACCGGGTACCCGAAGCCTGGAGGCAAGCCATCACGGCTGCGGTAAAACAAATGCTCCAGTAAGGCATCATCAAGGAATCAGTGGGCTGGCCCCATTGTACTGATTCCGAAACCAGACGGATCGTTATGCTTCTGTAACGATTTACGGAATTTAAATGAAGTGTCCAAGTTTGACCTTTATCCAATGCCCAGGGTGGATGAGCTGATTGAGAGACTGGGGCAGGCCCAGTACTTTACCACGCTCGATCTCACCAATGGTTACTGGCAGGTACCTCTCACGGAATCGGCGAAAGAAAAGACCGCCTTCATAACTCCAGAAGGTCTATATCACTATGTCGTCTTACTTCTTGGATTACATGGGGCCCCAGCTACATTTCAGAGGCTGATGGACGTAGTGCTCAAGCCTCATCAGGAGTACGCGATGATATTATCATCTTTAGCACCGACTGGCATACACACCTATCCCAAGTAAAAGCAGTGCTGGATTCTCTCAGAGCCACGAGGTTAACGGCAAACCCCAAAAAATGTGCGATAGGGCTAGAGGAAGCCTAATATCTGAGGTGTGTGATTGGCCGAGGAGTTATCAAGCCCTAAATCAATAAAGTTGAGGCCATTAAAAACTGGCCTAAACCGTTAAGTACAAAACAGATGAGGGCGTTCCTTGGTATCCTTGGGTTTATACCTAATTTTGCAGGGAGAACGGCGGCCCTGACCAATCTCTTGAAAGGAAAAAAATCGGTAATGGTTCGGTGGAACCCTCAAGCAGAAGAAGCCTTTCAGTCCATGAAATTGGCCCTGTGTGGACAGCCGGTCCTCATCAGTCCCAACTTCAAGAAAACCTTCATTGTACAGACAGATGCCTCGGAGGTAGGCCTCGGAGTGGTATTGTCACAAAAAGTGAATGGTGAAGAGCACCCGGTCACCTACTTGAGTAGAAAGCTTATCCCGTCAGAGAAAAACTTTAGCATGGTAGAAACGCAGTGTTTGGCTATTAAGTGGGCCTTGGAATCACTACGTTATTATTTACTCGGGCGTCAGTTCCACTTAGTGACGGACCACTCACCCTTGGTATGGATGAGGAACGCCAAGGAGAGGAATGCGCGAGTCACCAGGTGGTTCCTGTCAGTGCAAATATTTCAGCTTCTCTGTGGAACATCGCCCTGGGAAGTCGCAGGCAAACGCGGATGCCCTGTCCCGGGCACCCTGTATGGTGACAAATGTTCAACCCCACAAGTTTGAACAGAGGGGGGGGGATATGTGAGGCAGTGACTGGGATCGTATACGAGGGACATTATATATCCCCCAGAATGTGTACAGAGACCTATTAAATCCATTGGAGTGCATTGTAGTCACAGACACACCTGCGGCTGCAATGCAGGAATGAAGGTGAGCATTGACCTGGTCAAGCTATCTGGCTAAGGCAGATTAGTAAAACCTGGCAGGGCCTCAATTTCTTGGAGGAGGCTACAAGAAGGCAGTGGGGCTGCCTCCTCCCTCCAACCTGGGTCTCCTGCGATAGCATTTCATTTCATTCAAATGTCGACAGATACTTCGTGCTGACACTGATGCACCATGAGAATACAGGACAGCTTGAATTTCTTTGGAACTTGACTGGGGTTACTTATCCACCATCCGAACTTTTCGGTGTTGCAACCTTTTTTCAATTTTTCTTTGCCTTCCACATCCAGAGAGATTAGCTACAATGCCATCAATTGTAAATTTCTTGCTTATGTTGCTCACCGTGGATAAAGGAACATCAAGATCTCTGGAGATAGACTTGATGTTTTTCAACAATTTTGGTTTTCAAGTCCTCAGACAGTTCTCTTCTTCTCTTTCTGTTCTTCATGCTTAGTGTGGTGTGCACAGACAAACAATGCAAAGATTGAATCAACTTCTCCCCTTTCTATCTGGTTTCAGGTGCGATTTTCATATTGCACACACATGTTTCTTGCCACAGATGAGCTTGAATGAGCATAGCAACAGCCACCGCATTCCCAACCTATGAGGGAGAGGAGGAGAATCACATAAGGGGGGATGCCACCACGTAAGCCCTATTATAGTGAAAAAGTACTTAGAAGGCACAAATTGCCGCTGGCAGGTGGATGTGTGTACATACATATAGGCAAAGCTGCACACGCATCAACCCCATATTCAGTGGGCAAAGAGGACAGCATATAAGACACAGAAAAATAGTAATAAAGGTATAGGGTGAAGTCCGCAGTCCATGAACATCTGGCATGTCAGAGAGAAGGGCATCTCCTGATCATCCTCCAAATCAGTCAGGTCATCTCCCCAGTTCTATATCCAGGCCAAGGTCAGGCACTCAAAGGCTTGTTGAGATAATGGCACTAATTATGCAAAGAAGAAGGAAAACATGAGAAAATTAAAAGGAGGAATAAAAGCAACAAGCTAAAAACATCACCACAACCAGATATGAATCCCAGATAGGGAGCAACGGGAGAGCATCAAAAGCAAAAAACTATGACTAAAGGAAAGATGAAAATCCCAAACATTCATTTAGGCCACGCGGGGACATGGTGTCCAGAGTGATGATCCATCGGGCCTCTTTTTGAGCCAAAAGCTGTTTGGCGTTCCCTCCCTGGGAGCCCAATTGTACCAGGTCTATGCCACGCACTTGCAAGGTGCGTGGGTCACACTAGTGAACCACTTTAAAATGACGTGGTAATGTTTTGAGCTCCCGGGGATCCGTCACTGATTTGGCTGCGCCAATGTCCCGCACATGTTCCCGCACTCTAATCCTCAGCTCTCTGGTGGTTGATCCAACATAAATCTTTTGGCAACCACATGTGGCGTAATACAACACATGGGTTGAGCTACATGAGATAAATTTTGAGATTTTGAAAGTGCGGGAACCATCAGATGAACCATCAGATGAAATAAAGGACGTACAGCGAAGGACATTGGCGCACGCCACGCAGTGACCAAAGGGGAAAAAGCCCACCATGGGTCCGCGTGACCCAAAGGGATTGGATGGAGGGGAGACATAATGGCTGGAAACGAGGAGATCCCCAAGATTAGGCATTTATATAGAAGGTAGAACCAAAGATAGTTTAGGGCAACAGCTTTCATTATGGATCAAGACTCATAAATCCTAATACCTACAACATACCACCTAGCAGTCATGATAAGATCCAAAAGAGTCAATACATTTAGAAATAAGCACAATTTTATTGAACAGTAAACATACAAGCACAATAAAAGAGCTGTGATCATTTGAACACCAGAGCAAGAGGAAAGTTCCCCATAAAGTTTAAAACGAGGTCCAGATAAAGGTTCCACAAAAAATACAGTGCAAATCACATATATGCAGGAAAGAAGAAGGGAGATCAAGGAACCTCACAAGTTACAAAACACTCAGTCTCTGCCATGTACCATAAGTCACAGTTGTGCCTATAAAGTGCATATTACATATATGGTATTAGAGGGACTCAGATTATGAGCAGAAAACAGTTTATGTCATTAGAACATGAATTTCGTAAGACATACTGTGAGTACCAGGTCCCAAATTAGACCAAGAGACAGTTAAACAATTTACAGGTCATGGAATGGAGAAATCTCCATATAATGTTTACCTACCCTGCGTGCCTGCACTGCTGGTTCAATATCCCGTGCCCCTACGCACGTTTCGGTGCATATAGCACCTTTTTCAAGGGGAAAGTGACCTGGTGGAGCTAGTGAAATGTGTTTATTATATGCTGCTAGCGCAGCTGTAGAATCAAATGCCAGACCAAGGTAGCGCGTGCGCGCCAGCACAGACGCCGCATCGCGCACAGCATCCGTGATATCACAGCGACGCGCAAGGGTCAGAGGGTGCACTTCCCCTGGCCCCGTGTGCACGCGTCACGTGAACGCCGGAGATTGAGCGGCGGCAGAGGTGTGCAGACGAGCACGCGCAGGTCCAGCTATGACGGAGAACAGAATGGGAATCCCCAAACAAACACCATGGTACGTGTATGCATATAAAGAGTTGAAAACTACATTCAATCCATAGAGCTGAATAAGAACAGAGTGAAAGTGTATAATAAGAGGGAGATTCAAAGAGTGGGACATTATATCAGGTCATTGGTGAGTAGTGGCAATCAAAATGATCGTATGTGAATGGAGTATAATTCTGATAATAATAAGAATAAAATCTAATAACACATCCATCCCACAGGGACTCCATTTATCACCAACAGTACCTATTATAGACTACCCAAAGTGTGATGGCAGTCACAGACATGTGACATAGGCATTAATACATACACATAAGCTCTAAATGGGAGGTCACATATATGTATCAGCACATAACATACAGACATCAACATACTCAATTACACATGTCAGATTGAAATCCCCTCATGTGTTAAATATCCATACATTAGTCATATACACATGGGGAAATAAAGGCTCAAATAATCACACATAAAGACAATGTGAGTCATAATCTTCATCTCATTTCTCTGATTCTCCCTCCTAAAGTAAGAGGTGAAGCTGCTTGTAGGTATCTCTGCTCAGCATCAACTCTCCAGATTAAATATCACGAATAACGTGTAGGGATTCACCAATATAAGCCGTCACTCCGACATAAAGTACAGAAAAATAAAATAAGAATAAAAAACACAACAATTAAAATCAAAGAATATTAAAAGGCCCAATGGGAGAGGAGGGATCGCACTAAATGAAGGAGGAGAAGCTGATTTGCACTGCATTTTTTGTGGAACCTTTATCTGGACCTTGTTTTAAACTTTATGGGGAACTTTCCTCTTGCTCTGGTGTTCAAATGATCACAGTTCTTTTATTGTGTTTGTATTCATATAGAAGGTCCTTCTGGCATTCAAAGACATGCACCTCTTGAGAAAGATAGGCGAAACGCGCGTCGAGGCGCTGTCATCTTTACCACGACTGTCACGGGGTCACAGTGGCTTGAGGACCTTACAGCTCGAACCTTTGGATGAGTGTTACCTGCGACGCTATTAGGTCAGGGGGGTGTGCCATGTGGAAAGTGGGATTACCTTCATACCTTGGCCCAACAGGTTTCCATTAGCACTGAGCAGGATATCATGAAATGGTGATTCCCATGGTACATATTCCCACACTCACCACTAACACCTACATAGAGACATACACATGTGTATATTTATTATGACCCACCATTTGTGATCCTCTTATGCCTGGCACCTTGTACTTTATATCTCCCATCCTGTGATGTGACTTTTGTATACATAGTTATGTAATCTTTATTGAATAAAATAATGCTTTTTATGCCGCTATACTCATGTTTTCTCCTTTGTCAATATTTGCAGATACAGTTGTGCTCAAAAGTTTACATACCCGGCAGAATTTTTCCTTTCTTGGCCTTGTTTCAGAGAATATGAATGATTACAAAAATTATTTTTCTCCACTCATGGTTATTGGTTGGGTGAAGCCATTTATTGTCACACTATTGTGTTTTCTCTTTTTAAATCTTAATGACAACCAAAAACCTCCTCTGATCAGGAAGTGATAACATATTCTAGCCAAAAGCCATCATTTACCGTAGTGGGAAAACAAATTTAAAGGGCTTGTCCAAACTTGAGATCCAGGCCCTGAAATGCCCAGGTAGAGTGGAGCAGTGACCGCACAGGCACACCAGTGCTCTATTCATTGTCTGTATGACTGATACTGACATACCTGCACATGCACAGATTTGCCTGACTGCTATGCATGTGAGACCTAGTCAGGCAGTGATTATCTGCTGTTGATAAAACACTGATTGTAGTGAAAGTACATCACACAGCCTAGTAATGAAAAATCCCTGGAATTGGGCTCAATTACCTTACATTATGCTGGTCTCTGATCAAATAGCAAAAACCTGCTGACACATTACCTTTAACACAAGCAAACCACAGTAAAGTATGTGCAATGAGCAATTTGTAATAGATGACTCAGCACACATATGGTGATGCTCACCATTATTGGCACGCCTTCATTTTTTTCATAGACTGTACAATATCTTCAAAAATAGATGGAAATGTACCAAAGTTATATCCTCAGGATTTTTTAATTAGTGGTCCAAAGTAATACAACAATAAAGCATTGTTTTTTAACTTCCATGTTGCAATTTCAAAGAAAAAAACAGAATAAACAGCATGTGCAGCAATAAAGGCACCCCTAATTAATAGTTGGTTGCACACCTTTTGGCATTGATGACAGCCTCCAAACGTTTCTTGTAGCCATCTATATTCTTCTTGCACTTCTCACCTGGAATTTTCTCCCACTCTTCCTTTGCAGATTGTTCAAGCTCTTGAATGTTTGCAGGGTTCTTTTTCCCAATGGCAAATTTCAGCTCACCCCAAAGATTTTCAATGGGATTGAGGTCAGGACTCACTGCCGGCCATTTTAAAAAGTCAATTTTTTCTTTTTCAACCATTCCTGTGTACTTTTGGATGTGTGCTTTGGGTCGTTGTCTTGCTGGGGGACCCAAGACCTTCATCTCAAACCAAGTTTTCTTACACTGGGTAAGATATTTCGCTCTAAAATCTGTTATTAATTCTCCAATTTCATGAATCCTATAATACGGTCAAGGCCTGCAGTACCAGATGCAGCAAAACAACCCCACAGCATTATGGATCCTCCACCATGCTTAACTCTTTGGTAAGCTGTTCTTTTCCTTTTAAGCTTCATTGCATCGTCTGTAAACAAATGCTTTGCATTGCTAAAAAGCTCTATTTTTGATTCATCTGTCCACAGACCATTTTGCCAGAAGGATTGTGGTTTGTCAAGGTTCTCTTTGACAAAGATCAGTCTTTTCTTTTTATGTCTTTTCTTCAGCAATGGTTTCTTCCTTGGCCTTTGCACATAAAGCTCTGCTTGGTTTAGTGTGCAGCATATGGTACTTGTTGAAACTATGACCCCAGACTGTTCCAGATTGGCCTTCAGGTCTTTGGATGTTTGACGTGGTGTTTTTTCCACCATTTGTGTCAACCTTTGAAGACATCTTTTGTCAATTTTCATCTTTCCCCCACGTCCAGGTTCTTGACTGTTCCATGCTTGGCAAACTTCTTAATAACATTGTGCACTGCTGAAATTGGGATACCAAGGTCTTTGGAGATGGCCTTATACCCTTTGTAAGTCTTGTGTTTGCTAATAATATCAGTTCTGATGTCCTCAGGCAGCTCCTTTGTCTTCACTATTGTGACAAAGGAACAGGGCCTACCATGTGGCTTTTTAAAACACTGAAGTCATCATTCATTGGCTAATTCATGTCACATGGGCAAAATATGTTTTCATACTAAATTAATGTAAAGGTTGCCAATACCAGTGACACATCAAACTTTAGGTTTTTTATTTTTCCCTCCCATTGTTTTTTGTTTTAAATTATTGTTCATCATTTGCTTTTGTATTTAACACGAGTGCTGTATGCAAAAAAACAGTTTCACTTGATTAAATTTTTTCACATTATGTACTTAAACTTCATGGGTGCCAATAACGATGAGCAGGACTTTAGGCTGCCATAGCCCTTGGCAGTGGGAGTCATGTTTACATCAGATGATTCACCATCCCAAACGATGATATTTTGCACTACACAAAAGATCATTTCACCTGATGAAAAAGTGTTTTGCTTATCCATCAGGCAATCAGCAGCCAGTATGTAGTGAAAAATTATTGTGAAATGACCATTCTTAAAGGGGCTGTCCAGGGCTTTAACATTGATGGCCTATCCTTAGGATATATAGCGGCAGCCAGATCTGCTCAGCTATTTAGCTTCACAACACAACTCCATCAACTGTATAATGGCCATAACTGGGTACTGCACATCCACCCCATATTGATTAGAATAGGGGGCGGATATGTAGTACCCAGCCGAGGCCACTATACAGTTGATGGAGCTGTGCTGTGTAGCTACGGCCGCCGCTGACACAGGGAACAGCTGATTGACAGGGGTTCATGGTGTTGCACCCACACCGATCGGACATTGAAGACCTATCCTAAGAATAGGCCATCAATGTTAAATTCCTGGTCAACCCATTTAAAAATGATCGTTCTTGATTATCTTTCAGTGTAAATGCAGCTTAACTTCTTCGCTGTAAAATGTGACCAGAACGTCGTTCATTTAGCCTTTTTTTTATTTCACGCAAGAAAATAAATCAGTCTTTTTCCTTTGTATTAGTAATTCAGGTCTCCTACCACAAAAAGACGGTGATGAACGACCCAATAAACCTGTTTAACTGAATTAAGCTTCAGGAGGTTTCCATAATTGCACTTATTTGTATTTTCCATTCTTGGGATCAAAAAAGTGAAATCACCTAAAAAAAGCTATAAAACACATTCTTATAAATATATATTTAATAAAAATGCCTTTGTTTAACTTATTAACATAATTAATCCTTATTCATTTCTATTTAAAATCCTAATCTTCTTAATTGTAACCCAGGCAATGGTTATTTTTATTTTTCACGTATTTCTCAAGCCAATGTACAGTCGCTTTAATGAATAGACAAGTATGTTGTGTTTGATACTAATACATATGTATGTTATGAATATTTCCTACATCCATAAAATAGGCCGCGCGTAAGAACAATCTATAGCAAATCTTTCCGTCTGTTAATGTGCTGACAATTCCCACGTTACGCAACTCGACTCTACTTTGCGGGAAATATAGATCATGCAAAAAGCCATGCCTTAAATCTCCAGGGTACTTTGTTCAGCTCAATCAATTTTTGGTGGGACAGTGTATTGAAAGGGTCATATATTAGCCTATAAATGAGCGTAGGCTCTTATATTCCTCTGTCTCACAAGCCCATTTGTATTACTTGAGAATTCACAAGATCTTTCGTGCACTGAATGTCAATAAATGAGTCAAGACTGTGGGAATTATAGTCTTAAGTATCTTTACACTGCGGAACAATTTACTCTGAAAGTAACACTATACTGTTTGGGTCTTTGCAATGTTAAACTAACCGTTGTAATTTACTAGAGAGAAAGACTGCTGAAGCTCATGTGAACCATGACTGCAGTATTGTAGAGGCTTACCCTTCGACTGAACCTTCTAGCATCTACCTTTAAACCCCTACCCCTATTACGCGAATCCCTTCCCAATAAACAGATAGACCATCGTTTTGGATTAATTTGGCCAAATCGGCCTTTATTATAACAAATATTACAATAATAAATAACTTAAAGTTAAGGAGGTTCTTGGAGCTTCAAAACCTGGCGGAAACCACTATAGTAAATAATCCATTCAGCATTACCCCCAGCCGTGACCACAGGCTCGGAGACTCCTCTATTGTTGGAAAACCATTTCCATTTCACAACTCCCCACCCTTAAGAGACCCAAAATCCGCCAGGCATTAGCCAAACTCTGAATGGAATGGGAGATTGCCATCTACCAGATGTACTACCCTCCACCACAATTTTTGCCACCAACTCCAAGAATTCCCCCTCCATCGCTTCCCAAAATTACCCAATGACCCGCCATACCTAAGTTTAAAACATTCCAGGTTACTTACTCCCAAGTTCACAGGGCGGTAAGGCAGGACCAAATACAATGGTGCCTACATGGCGTTTAGCAGCCCCCACTCACGTCCTAATTATATATACCCAACCTCTATCTACCAATCACCCCCATTTTTCCACCCCTTAAGCTTTTGACCCCGCAAACGGCCACACTAAACTGGTTAATTTGCTTAACCCCTACATGCCCTACCAAGCTGAGTTATAGATCACTACGCCCATGCTCTGCTTGAGCTTAATTTTTCCTTGAGTAAGATATCTTGATTCAGCATACTACATATCCAAACCCATTAGACCTTGTAATTTATGAAAAGTTTATTTTCCCCTCACCTTTAACACATTTTAAAGTTTCTGATACCCTAAAAAATGTACGGAACAATGTAAATGTGTTGCATTACTCACTGGTGGACACAGACAGAAGAGGGTTCCTGTGCAAGAACAGCATATGGGCCCTTTGCAGTCCAATAGTTCATCCTAATGCACAATTCCACCTGCTTTGGAGGTAGAAATGGGCCTCATTATCTCTTGGGCTCCCGTGAGGCCTTAAAGATTGCACCAATGATATGTCCACCCCTGGCATTACAGATCCAGATCTAAAGGGGTTGTCCAGGAATATTATATATTTTTTTACTATGGGCCTAAAAACTAACAAGAAGGTAGGTGCTAACTGAAGCAAGTACCTGCCTATTCTACCCTGTGCCGGCTCAGGGCAGTAATCGATCACCCCTGCGGGAGAGTCAGCTGCTCAAAGTCAACAGAGCAGCTCTGCTTCTTCCGGCTTCTCTGTCGATGGGACATGACTGTCAACATCATGCTAATTGACAGCTGGCTTCCCGCAGTTAGGCATTGGGGAGACGACTGTCAATCAGCATGATGTTGGCAGTCACGTCAACTAAGCAGAGCGAAAGAAAAGCAGCTGCTCTGTCGACATAACGTAACTAGAAGCCGCTGAATCGCCGGCAGGAGTGGTCTGTGAACACACTGTATCAGCAGATACCAATGCTGGGTGCAACAGGCAGGTACACAGCACCATTCCAAGGTGACATGCGTCGTGGCACCTTGTGCTATCACAAGCAGTCCACCAATCTGACACCCTATGGCAATCAGGAGCCACATCCTGACCTCCTTCTTCCACTTATAAATAGCACGGATGTTAGTAGTTCTTGATTTGTAATAAAAACTTCCTATCTACAAGTTTGCACTGCTGCCTTCTCTTCTTGGATAGGCCACTACCTAGTGACAGAATCTGGAATCTCAGCACAGATCACGAGCCAGATCACCTTATATTCTTTTCAATACCTCTGTAATTCTGATGAAGGTCTAAATGTACGACCAAAATGTTAACTACCACAAAGATTGCCTATTCCACAAGTTATCATTCACACAACCTTCTGAGTGCCAAGATTTGTCTACTATAACACCAGAACAGGCAGGTAGCTAGCAACTACCTGTCTGTTAGTTCTTAGACCCATAGTAAAAATAAAATATATAGTCCTGGATTATACCTTTATCTGTGACTAGGTTTTTGCTTTGTAATCTGAAAGCAACACAATGTAGAGACAAAGACCCCGATTCCAGCAATGTGTCACTTACTTATTCAGTAAATATTTCCATAATATTCCTAAATGTTTGTGAGAAGTAAGCAATATCCAGTATTTTTTGTAAAGATGGTGTTAATGGGTTTTTCTGAGGCTTTAAATTAGTCGTTTAAACTTCTAAAAGGGAATCTGTAACCAGGTTTGTGTCACCTAATCTGAGAGCGCCAAAATGTAGAGACAGAGACCCTAATTCTAACGATGTGTCATTTACTAGCTGTGCTGCTTGATGTAGTTTTGATAAAATAACTGTTTTATTAGCAGAAGATTATCACAAGAGGACTAGTAAACCTCCTGCCATGTAGTCCTCTATATTCATGAGCTCTATATAACCCTACCCCCTGCACGGATTGGCATCTTTCTCTCTATGCACAGTGTACACAGAAATCTGTCAATCAGAAATGGTGTGTGTGGGGTTACACAGAACTCCGCATTAAGAGAACTGGTAGATCTGCAGCAGATAAAACAATGATATTATCCAAACTGCAGCAAGCACCATACTATTGAGCTCCTAGTGCAGTATAATGCTAAAAAATGCAATTCCACCAACGTGATTCTTCAGTTCAATACAATGATGCCACTGTTAATGTTGTACAATTATTTTTTTATATTTTACTGGTTAAATTCTCCCAGAACACTCATAGATGGTAAGCGTCTGTGCAGTCCACATTGTACTCTACAGTGACATTCTAAAACATCACTCATAGAATAGCAACTGCATTAGATTGTACAGCTACGAGATCAAGGAGACAGCTGTCAGACACAGTCAGACTCCTCATAAATAAAGCAGAGATGGCTTGTTACTGTCTTTGCCTCCCCTATTACTGTTAATACATCACTGAACAAAAGCTGTGTACACAGTATATAGTATGTGTTATCAGTGCTTCCTCCTGTGCATCCAGCGGTCCTGTGATCCTTGGGTGAAGAAAGGCAAAAGGAGCGTTGCTAAGTAGCTGGGAGGCTCATTTTCCACTGGAACTAATATACCAGCCTCAGTTACAGTGGAAATCATATTGAAAAAAGCTAATTCAAACGTTGCTATGTCCCTGGAGTCTTTTATGACAAAATGTGTGAAATAAATGAAAAATAAATAAACATAAGTAAAAAACAGGAAAAAAAATGAAAAAGCCACTACCATTCCAAATTGCCGTGATTACACTCCCATTAAAAATAAAAATATTTGATATATAAAAATAATAATTGCGGAAAGGGGAACACATTTTAAAATCTATTTTATGCTCATTTGTGGTCATAAAAAACAAAAAGGAAATGTGAAATACAGAAACGTATTTCCCTTACATTCTCATACAGGGAAAATATATATTCTTGTACCGTGTTAGCCAGTAGATAGACAAATATTTAGATTTGAGAGTCCTCAGTGGTTGATACCTTTTAATGGATAACTGAAATGATGGTAACAAGTTGCAAGCTTTCAAGACTACTCAGGCCTATTCATCAGGCTAGTATAACCCAAAATCTGAAGAGTCACATATTTATGCACAATAGGACACAGAAATAATGCAATAGATGAGACAGGTGATGAAAAGCAGAGAAATTACTGTGAGAGAGATAAACAGTTCTGGCTGTAAATATTTTAGCAGCTCATAGATAAGGACTGTGAAAGTTTTATTGTCCTGTGACCTGGTCCAGTGTTATGATGACCCCATCAGACTTGTGGTGTGATGGCCCCATTCAACTGTTTAACTGTTGAATTTCAAATTCAATTCCACTCAAATGTCTTTTCTCATCTTTAACCCTGACCTAACATATGACTTATCAAAAGATCCCATGTCAAGAAGGTTAAGGGATTTTACCAATATTGAAAGTTATCCTCACTCTTAGCTCCTACTTCATACGTCCATGTTTCCGGTACTTGTGGCATCCTTTTTTTCACTGAAACTAGACATACCCAATAAAACCAATCTGGCTGCTCACATGTCCATGTTTTTACACTTACCGTGTGACCACGTAAACCACACACAGACACGTCCGTTTTTTACCGGCAGCATGGATGACAAGGGCCAATACAAATCTATGGGTCAGTTAAAAATACGTACAGCACATGAATGACATCCATGTGCCATCAGTGTTTAATCCGTGTGCTATAAGTGTTTAACATTAAAAGCATAGGAGAAGCTTTGTACTTTTTATTTCTTTAGCCATACCAGAAAAACACTGATGGCACACTGATGACACACTGATCCAAAACATTCATGACACCGAAACAGTTTTTTCCGGTACGACTACATTCAAACATTCAGTATTTGGTCAGTATTTTACCTCAGTATTTGTAAGCCAAAACCAGGAGAGGGTGAAAAATGCAGAAGTGGTGACGTGTTTCTATTATACTTTTCCTATTATTGC